>NC_137330.1:15085032-17485032 GCF_965287045.1 Carcharhinus amblyrhynchos
GTGCGTGCATTGTAGCGAAAGTAAGAGGTTCAGGACGCAGATGACAGATCCATAATGTGTGGCTGACTGTCGGCCGGATTACAGCCACACACACATGCACACACACACACGCCAGAGAGACAGACACACAGCAGAGCCGCGGCGCTGTTATATCAAGAAGAAGAAATTGCCAGCGGCTATATCACACGTCCCTTACCTTTTTAAGTTCGGCAACACATTGCAGGCTCAGGCAGAATATGTGAGAGGTGCATATTCTAGCGAAGGAAGAGACAGACATGACGATTTAGGACACTGATCTCTATTTGGAGTGCAGCGCTGAACAGCATCGCTTCCAGGAGATGTACACAGCATGCACACACACACACACACAATCCTTGCTGCTTAATGAGCGAGCTCCCTTCTGTTCTTCGATACAGATCCAAATAGAGTGGCTGGTACCGGCCTCCAAGTGGAGGATCCCAGCTCAGAGAGAGGACTGGTGACTAACCTTGTCTGTACGCTTTGCAGGTGAACAGATTGGTACAAACTGGCGCTAGCTTGTGATGTGTGTGTGTGTGTGTGTGTGGGGGGGGGGGGGGGGGATGTCAGGGAGGATGCAGCGTGGCTGATTCGCCCTCTGAGACCCCCACGTTGTCTGCTGGAGATTGCCCAGAGCTGGGGGGCTGTTTTTTGCCTGTGTCTCTCTGTGTGCGCTTTAACTGAAGCAAACGGCGGCAGTCACTGGAATAATATCCCCCAGACATCACAGGGCAACGGGTGCAGAAGTAATCCGGCGAGGTCAACTATTAAATCGCAGTCACATTGCTGCTCTCCAACCCGCTTTCCTCTGGGTTTGCGCTGTGTTTTGGGGCGGTCACACATTCTTCCTCATCCCCTCACAGCCAGTAACCTGGTCATGTTGCTCTACTCCGCTTTCTGCGCCATATGAATCTGTAAATGATTTAAACAAGGAACCAATGTTCGCAGATTCTTCGCCCGTCAATAGACCTGTGCATGGTCTGCCTCGGGCCCGCTACGATTCCCGTGATGGGCTGGAAGGGAGAACTTCTCCCTTTATTTAAATCTCTTTTCAGTGTTTTCCGGTGTGTGTACACAGTCCCTGAAGTTGCCAAATTGATGCACGCTTTAAAGCATTGTTAAACCTGTTCCTTGATAATAATGTGTACAGTAAGTGACAGTGTGTACTGTAAGTGACAGTGTGTACTGATTGACAGTGCGTCCGGTGACTGACAATGTGTATGGTGAGTGAAAGTGTGTACTGTGAATAATAGTGTGTATGGTAAGTGAAAGTGTGTACAGTGACAATGTGTAAAGTAAATGATAATATGTACAGTAAGTGACAGTGTGTACAGTGAGCTAGAGTATGTTGTGAATGACCGTGTGAATGATAAGTGACAGTGTGTACTGAGTGACAGTGTGTACAGTTAAGTAACAGTGTGTACTGTGAGTGATAGTGTGTATAGTAAGTGAAAGTGGGTACAGTGACAGTGTGTAAGGTAAATGACAGTGTGTGCTGTCAATATGTATTGTAAGTGACAGTGCGTAGGGTAAGCGGCAGTGTGTATTGAATCATAGAAACCCTATAGTACAGAAAGAGGCCATTTGGCCCATTGAGTCTGCACTGACCACAATCCCACCCAGGCCCTGCCCCCATATCCCTACATACTTTTTCCACCAATCCCTCTAACCTACACAACTCAGGACACTAAGGGGCAATTTAAGCGTGGCCAAAGGGGGGGCGGTTTAGAACGGAGTTGAGGAGGAACTTCTTCACTCAAAGGGTGGTGAATCTCTGGAATTCTCTGCCCGTTGAAGTGGTGGAGGCTGCCTCGCTAAATATTTTTAAGAAGCGGGTTGATGGGTTTTTGATAAGAGAGGGGATTAAGGGTTATGGGGAGAGGGCGGGAAAGTGGAACTGAGCCACAACAGATCAGCCATGATCTTATTGAATGGCGGGGCAGGCTCGAAGGGCTAGATGGCCTACTCCTGCTCCTATTTCTTATGTTCTTATGTTCTTATAATCAACCTAACCCGCACATCTTTGGACTGTGGGAGGAAACCGGAGCAGCCAGTGACCCAAGCTAGCAATCGAACCAGGTCCCTGGAGCTGTGAAGCATCAGTGCGAACCACTGTGCTACCGTGCCGCCCTTTGTGAATGACAGTGTGTACGGTAGTGAAAATGTGTACGGTAAGTGAAAGCATGTACAGTGAAGGTGCACAGTAAACGACTGTGTACGGTAAGTGACAGTGTGTACGGTATATGACAGTATGTATGGGAAATTATAGTGAATATGGTAAGTGTGTGTGTATGGTAAACAATAGTGTGTACGGTAAGTGATAGTATGAGCTGTAAATGACATTGTGTACTGTGTGTACTGGAAGTGACAGTGCATATGCTAAGTGACAGTGTGAATTATAATTGGCAGTGAGTACGTTGCGTGACTGTATAGTTAGCACAGTGCATACGGTAAATGACACTGTACTGTAAATAACAGTGTGTATGGTAAGTGGAAGTGTATATGGAAAGTGAAAGTGGGTACAGTGACAGTGTGTAAGATAAATGACAGTGTGTATGGTAAGCAACAGTGTGTACGATAAGTGACAGTGTGTACAGTAAGTACGTGTACGATAAATGACAGTGTATAGTAAGCGTGTGTACGGTACATAGTGTGTATTATAAGTGAACATGGCAAGTAGCAGTGTGTATGATAAGTAACAGCATACTGTAAATGACAGTGTGTACTGCCAGTGTGTGCAGTGAATTGCAATATGTACGGTAAGTGACAGTGTGTGCTCTCAGTGTTCTGTAAGCGACAGAGTGTACTGCTAGTGTGTACTGTAAACTACAGTAAGTGACAGTGTGTACAGTAAGTGACAGTGTGTACAGTAAGTGACAGTGTGTATGGTATGTGACAATGTGTAATGTAAGTGACAGTGTGTATGGTGACAGTGTGTACGTTAAATGAAAGTGTACACGGTATGTACGGTAAGTGAGTGTGTATGGGAAGTGACAGTGTGTACTGTATGTGACCGTGTGCGTGGTGGGACAGTGTGTATGGTGACAGTATATATTGTGATTGTACCGTAAGTGACAGTGCATACAGTAAGCGACAGTGTGTACAGTAAGGGACAGTGTGCACGATAAGCAACAGAGTGCACAGTAAGCGAGCCACTGTGTGTACACTTAGTGACAGTATGTGCTGTTAGTGTACTGTAAGCAACAGTGTGTACTGCCAGTGTTTATGCTGTGTGTACTGCAAGTGACAGTGTGTACTGTGAGTGACAGTGTACAGTAAGCGAGTGTGTACAGTAAGCGACAGTGTACAGTAAGTGACACTGTACAGTACACAAGTGCGTACGATAAGCAACAGCTGGTTCAGTAAACAACAGTGTACTCTAAGTGACAGTGTGTACAGTAAATGACAGTGTGAACTGTGAATGACAGTGTGTGGGATAAGTGTCAGTATATACGGTCAGTGTGAGAGGTAAGTGACAGTATGTATGATAAGCAAGTGTGTACAGGATGTGTTTATTATAATAACTGACAGTGTGAATGGTAAGTGACAGTGTGTACAGTGTGTACTGTAAGTGACAGTGTGTACGGTGTGTACTGTAAGTGACAGTGTGCACGATAAGCAACAGTGTGTACTGAGTGACAGTGTATACAGTAAGTGACAGTGTGTATGGCAAGTGACAGTGTGTACAATAAGTGTTTATACAGTAAGCGATAGTGTGTACAGTCAGCGATAGTGTGTACAGTAGGCGACAGTGTGAACGGTAACTGACAGTATATACTGTAAGCGACAGTTTGTACTTTAAGTGTGTACTGTAAATGACAGTCTGCGTGGAAAGTGACAGTTTGTGTGGTGAAAGTGTGTATGGTAAGTGACAGTATGAAATGTGACAGTGTGTACCATAAGTGACAATGTGGACAGTAACTGAGTGCGTACAGTAACTGAGTGTGTACAGTAACTGACAATGTGCACTGTGAGTGACAGTATGTACATTAAGCAACAGTGTGTACTGCAAGTGACAGTGTGTATGGTAAGTGACAGTGTGTGCTCTGTGCATTGTAAGCGACGGTGTGTACTGTTACCAAGTGTGTACTGAGTGACAGCATATACAGTAAGTGAAAGTGTGTATGATGACATTGTGAACAAATGACAGTGTATACTGTGAGTGGCAGTATGTACGGTAAGTGACAGTGTGTATACTGTAAGTGTCTGCAGTAAGTGACTGTGTGTACCGTGAACAACAGTGTGCATGGTAAGTGACTGTGTGAAGTGTGACAGTGTGTACTGTAAGTGAGTGTGTGTACAGAAAGTGAGTGTATATGGTATGAGGGTGCACACTGAAACTAACAGTGAAGGGTAAGTGACAGTGTGTACTTTAAACAACAATGTGTACGGTGAGTGACAGTATGTACTTTAAGTGATGATGTGTATGGTGAATGACAGTGTGTATGGTGAGTGACAGTGTGTAAGGTTACTGACTGTGTGCGCTAACAGTGTATAGGTGATAGTGTGTAAGGAAAGTGACAGTGTTTACAGTAGGTAACAGTGTGAAAGCTAAGTGACAGTGTGTATGGTAAGTGATAGTGTGAATGGTAGATGAGTGTGAATTCTGCGTACCGTAAGTGACAGTGTGTACTGCGTGTACAGTAAGTGACAGTGTGTTCGGTAAGTGACAGTGTGTATGGTAAGCGACAGTGTGTACTGTCAGTGTGTACTGTAAGTGACAGTGTGTATGGTAAGCAAGTGTGTATGGTAAGTGACAGTGTGTACTGTAAGCGACAGTGTGTACTGTCAGTGTGTACTGTAAGTGACAGTGTGTATGGTAAGCAAGTGTGTATGGTAAGCGACAGTGTGTACTGTAAGTGACAGTGTGTACTGTACCCTCTGCCTCCCAATCCCAAAACAGCATCTCTGTCGCTGACATTGAAAGAACTTTACGTCGTGGTTCCTGATGGGGATTTAACTGTCACTTTCTTTGTCCCGTCCTGGGTTCCATTCTGATTCAAAATCCATTCTATCATTTCCGGAGTTGACAAAGGGATTGGGAACAAAGGATTTCCCCCCTTGCCTCTGTGCCTGCGAATGTGTGAACAGACCCAACATTTGCTCAAATTTGACTTAAACGCGAGCATGTTCATATGAAGGGGTCCAATTTCAGAAGATTGTTGATCCCACCTATATTTTCCCTCTGGGGCTGACAGGGCCAAGGTCATGAGAAACAGCAGGTGAATCATCTTATTGCTTAACTGTAACCCATGCGACCGTTATACAATGGTTCAAAGGCTATATCGCCCGCGCGCAACTCCTCGCGAACCCGATCGTTTGCGCACAACTTCCCGTGAACCCGATCAGCTTGCTTGAACGTTAGCCGTCTTGCATAACTGAGAATTGAGCACATTACACATTTTAATTGGTGCCGGTATATTCTGTCAACTGAGTCCTGTGTTTCCAGATGCCCTGCCTTGCATGTCTATGCAGGCACAGGCATCGCCACTAATGATAACCTCGTATGGGCCATTCCATTTGGGGGCAAACCTGGATTTTCTGGGTAATGTCTTTACCATAACCTTGCTGCCCGCCGGGGGTACCTCAGAGGGCTGTTCTAGTTCAATTTGCTCATCACTGGTTAATTGCTTTTCTCTTACTGTCTTTCCCATACCCTCCAGTTGGGCGCTTAACTCTAAAACGTATCATCTAATTCTATCTTGTAGAGGGCCTACATCGGTCTCCCTGGTAGTAATGGATTCGGGCAGTTGCATAGCCCTTACGGTCATTAACTCATATGGTGTCAGCCCTGTGGTTCGATTCGTAGTAGCTCTAAGTTTCATTAATATGAGGGGCAATACCTCAGTCCATCTCCTTCCTGAGTCCCGCGTGGTCTTTGCCAGGGAGGTCCTGAGGGTTTCTATTCATACGTTCCACCATTCCCAAACTTTGAGAGTGGTAGTGTATATGAAGTTTCTGTTTTATCCCCATCAGTTGGCATATGGTTTTTAACTACCTTCCCTGTAAAGTGTGTGCCTTGATCGGAGTCTATTTGCAAAGGAACCCCCCACCCCCCCATCTTGGGACGACTTCCTCAGTCAATATCCTTTCCACGGTCATGGCTGAACAATTTTTAGTCAGGAATGCTTCTACCCATTTGCTGAATTGATCGATTATCACCAAACAATATGTTCTCCCATGTGACTGCAGAAGGGGCCCTGTAAAGTCAATTTGTAGATGTTCTCAGGGACCCTTAAGGCGAGGGTGATGCCCCATCCTCATTTTTACAGGTGTCCCTGGGTTAAACTGGGCACAGGTTCCACACCGATGGCAATACCGGGCAATATCCCATCCCATTCCATTCCACCACCGTTCCTGTCCCTTACTGGCTATCATGGGATCCTTTCAAACATGTGATAGCCCACGATGTAACTGCGTCAGATACATTGCTGGATACATTCGGGTGCTAACACTTTATCATTTAACCTCCATATACCCCTCTCATCAGGCGTAGCTCCCTGAGCTTTCCACCTTGCACATTGTTCCCCAGGGGTGCCCTCATGTGAGATGTCTATCGGGGGTTCAATTTTAACCGAGGCAACGGGCAGGGCTTGCAGTTCTCCCGTTTCTAGGGCAGATTGTGCCGCCTTGTTGGCCGCCTGGTTCCCCTTAAAAATGTGTCACTCCGGACTTTGCTTGTCTCGTTCTTTTTGATGTGCTTTCACCTTCAACGCTGCGGCTTCTGATTGGAGCTCAAACAAGTTAACTGGCATACAAGGTAACGGGACCGGTATAATAATTTTATGTTCGTAGGTACCTGTATAGCATATAACATCTTGGTACATAATACATAAATAGTACATAACAAATATATATGAAGGCATGCGTGTAAGTCCCACTATGTTAGACAGAAGTCCATAATAATAAAGACACAAAAATAGATACGAGCTGGGTCAGCTACATTCCTAAACATGATTAGCTGGGAAAATCATACAACAGCAGGGACAACTGCTTTCTTATCTATCTGCAATACACAAAAACAAGTCTTATATTTGTCTGGGATATACGAAAACAAGTCTTACAATACTTCTTTACGAATCTCCAAGTATTACAAAGTTTATTAACCCATTCCCTACTTCACCGGTAAGCGACAGGGTACAGAAAGCGACAGGGTACAGAAAGCAACAGTGTACAGTAAGCGACAGTATGACCGGTAAGGGACAGTATGTACGATGTGTGTATTGTGAATGATAGTATGTACGGTAAATTACAGTGTGTATGGTAAGTAACATTGTGTGCAGTCAGTGACAGTGTGTATGGTAAGTGACAGTGTGAATTGTAAGTGACGGTAAAATCATAAAGTCAGACAGTATAGAAAAGGTCATTCAGCCCATCGATTCTGTACCAACAAAACTACACCAAACCTTACAAAGAACATAAGAACAATACAGCACAGAAACAGGCCCTTCGGCCCACAAAGCCTGTCTTATGTTGCCCTTAATCAATCCATATCTCTTTATTCTCTCTCTAATCGTGTACCCATCCCAGCTAATCCCATTTTCCAGCACTTGGCCCATAGTCTTGAGTGTTAGGACATTTCATCCACTTTTTAAGGTGTGAAGTTCTCCTCCTCTACAATCTCCCAGGCAGTGCATTCCAGAGTCCCATCGCCCTCTGGGTGAAAACAATTTCTCAAATCACCTCTAAACTTCCTGCCCATCACCTTAAAATTGTGCCCCCTCCATTATTGATCCTTCAGGGGCAAAAAGAGGGAAAGCTAAAGAGAAAAACTCCTGCAATCAAAGTGAACCAATTTAGAATTTCACCTTGTGTTCTAACTTTGAGAGTATCTGGTGAACACTGTGCTGGTAGGGGGAGGTTGACATGAGTCGTCCAGCACTAACCCTCACATAAAGCTCGTTGATCAGGTTTTATTTTGTTCTTTGTCTGCCCACTGTCTGACGCTCAGCATTAAAGCTTGTCAGAAATAGAAGACAATATTTCCACCTCCCCCCCCACCCCGCCCAAGTTTCTATGTAAAAAGGGGATGAGTTTTTCTTTGAGCCTGAAACAAAATGTCAATTCCTCAAGTTGGTGGAACAGAAATGTAGCTTTCCTGTGACCCAGTTTAATTAATGGGAATGGGAAGGACAGCAGGGTATTGCCTGACACCATAATCATTCCACATCTTTCTGGTAGTTGCTGAGTCATTGCTCTGGTACAGACACTGAAAAAGCTCCTGTGAAATGCTTAAGCAGCCGACTTGAAAAGTATGTTTAACTGATATTCCATTGCGTTCAGTTCAAACATCAGTGTGGCCCTTAGTACAGGTGAAGCAGCAGTTTTCTACCAGGAAGGCACACACTGAGCTCAGATAGAGCAACTTGTGAGGATGCCTGCAAGAAACCACCTCGGAGCTGCTCAGGCTGAGAATGATGCACCTGTACCTTGAAGAAGGATTGTTCCAGTTGTGCTGGGGCTTATGCTTGCAGTGGCTTCAAACATTGACTCGGCAAAGAAAAAAATTGCAGTCTAAATTAAATGGCACAATTTTAAAGGGAGTCCAGGAATTGGAGAAACCTGGGATGGGGGCAGCAAGGTGGCCCAGTGGTTAGCACTGCTGTCTCACATCACCAGAGACCTGGGTTCAATTCCAGCCTTGGCTTTCTGTCTGTGAGGATTTGCACATTCTCTCCGTGTCTGCGTGGGCTTCCTCCGGGTGCTCTGGTTTCCTCCTACAGTCCAAAGATGTGCAGCTTAGGTGGATTGGCCATGCTAAATTGCCCTTTAGTGTCCCAAGGTGTATAGGTTAGTAGGGTAAACATGTGAGGATTCCGGGTAGGGCCTGGATAAGATGTGCTACGAAGAGTCAGTGCAGGCTTAATGGGCTGAATGGCCTCCATCTGTACTAAAGGGATTCTATGGTTTAACACAGCAGGAATTTTGAATGGCTCACTACTTTTCCCACTCCATCAAGATGGGATTGAAAAATTCTGCCCTACGGTTTATGTACACAAATCTCTGAATGTGACAGGAAAAGGTTAGTTCATGTTTATTTATTTATTAGTGTCACAAGTAGGCTTACAATGATGTTACTGTGAAAATCACCTAGTCACCACACTCCAGCACCTGTTCGGGGACACTGAGGGAGATTTTAGCATGGCCAGTGCACCTAACCAGCATGTCTTTCAGACAGTGGGAGGAAACTACAGCACCCAGAGGAGACCCACACAGACATGGGGAGAACATGCAGACTCCACACAGACAGTGAGCCAATGCCAGAATTGAACCTGGTGCTATTAGGAAGCAGTGCTTACCACTATGCCACCGTGCCGCCCCAGGTAGATAAGCTGCTAAGAAAGTATGCAACATTCTCGGCTTTACAGATGCACTATGAGAAAAATTCTATGTGTCCAGCTAGCGTGAAAATGGGAGAGTTGCAGATCCATTTTTGGGCAGGTTTTTACTCCCAATCTTATGCACTTAGAACTTGAAAAAAATGTGTTGGACTGTTTCTAGCTACAGGAGGCAGTGGGCAGGCTTAATTTGTAGCCAGCCTAGTCAACCAGCAGCGGGAGCTATTGTAGCCACAGAGGTCTGCACATGCAAACTTCCAACAGCAGAGGCATGAAAAGAGAGCTGTCAGGCCTCTGCTGCTGCAGCCAGCCTCAACTTAGCTCGCCCTCTTGCAATTGCAGAAGCCCTACACCACGCCATCTGAATATATAGCCCCCGTTGCCCATGTGCTGTCCAAATCAATTGCACACCCCCATGGTCTCCAGCAGAGTGTGCAGCGGGCCTTCCCGCTCCCCGCAACCCCCCCCCCCCCCCACAATCTCCATCAGAGTGTGCAATGCCCTCCCTCTTTCTCCCCGCCGATCGCAACTGCAGAGTGCACAGCAGCTTCCAACCATCTCCAATCCCCTCCCTCTCAGACCGAACTGCTTGACCTGGCCCCGCCTCCTATAGGACCACCCCCATGGGCCCTGTCCCTTTCAGGTCCTGCCCCCCATAGATCACACTCCAGCACTGCCGGTGGGCATTGCCAAAGTGCCAGGCTGGCATTGCCCAAGGGTTGCCCCCCCCCCCCACCCTCACCCTCCCTTGCCCTCTATCTTCTCAGAAGGCCTCAATGGGCTTCAGTTCTACTGGTGAGGACAACACGACTGTTCCCCGTTCATGCAAAGCAGGTGTTTTCCTCACCCACGAGAACCTCCCTGGTGAGGCCATAAAGGCAATTAAGCCCGGACGATTAAACACATGTGAATAAACACTTCAATAAATCTGTACAATTTATCCAGCCTCTGACTGGAAATGGGCGAGAGGCTGATTTTGCGACTCTCACACGATTTTACCAGCTCACCCTGCACATCAATGGTGAAAACGCAGCCACAGAGTACAAAAGCAAAATTATGCTCTTCATTGCTTAATGCCGCTCAGGTGCTTGACGCTATATTGTGAACAAAAATTAGCATGGCAGTTTAGGAAGGATGCCACGGCCTTAGAGAGAGAGCTGTGGAGATTTAGCAGAATAGTGTTAGGAATTCAGGAGCCTAAAGTTATTCTTCTAAATGCAGATAAGGTTAATGGAACATACAACAGAGGTGTTTAAAATTCTGAATGGTTTTGATCGACTGAATAAGAAGGAATGGCTTCCATTGACAGAAGAGTTGGAAAGTAGAGGACACAGATTTAACGTCAATGGCCAATGAACCACAAGCAAGATGAGGAAATATTTTTTCTACACAATGAGTTGCCATCTCAGGATGCAATGCATGAAGGGTTATGGAATCAGCTTTAGTACCCATTTTCTAAAGGGAATTAGATAAAACATATAAAAAAAATAAAATAATGTGGGCTGTGGGCTAATGGAGTCCACAGTTCCAAAGAGAGATAATAGACTAAATTATCAATGCCATTGCTGGTTCATTCTATGGTTGCATGATGCATGCACGCATTTTTCATGTCTTCAAAATGTTCAAAGTGCTTGCCAAGAAGAAGTACTTCTTTTCAATATATGTTCATGGCATGTTAATAGGTCCAGGCAGCAGAGGGTCATCCTGCCTGACTGCTCCTTTTCAGCAGCTACATCCTTTATTGGGTGTCCATGGAGAGGGGGCACAGCCAATGCTTTCCTTGATCAGTGGGCACCGTGGGAGTGCATCATCAGCCCCCAAAAAATTACACTTTTAAGTTGCTGCACTTCCTTTAATTTATTTTTTTCCATTTGTTACAGTGCCCCTTAGGAGTTACCAGTTTCATTTATTTGTTCATTAGTCAATTTGCTTAATTGACATACTCAAAATAGTATAAAAAGAGACTGCTGGCATGCTAGGTTGGTAACCAGGAAGTAGACATTATGTATTGCTGTGTTCTGTGACTAAATCTATTAGCAAGAAAAATATCCTAGCCTAGATACATTCTTCACCAACGGCTAGTCCAACAGACTGTTTTACTGGTGGAAAGGAGCCAGCCGATTTGTGCACAGCAAGCTCCAACAAATATTAGTGAGATAATGACTAGATAATCCATTGTGCTGATGTTGGTTAGGAAATAAATATTAGCCAGATGCCTGCCTGCCTGTTCATCTCTCAGTAGAATCTTTTTTTATATACCTGAGAAGAGAGGCAGAATTATGAGTTATATCTCATTTCAAGGGAGGAGATGGCCTTTTATTATTATCGCTAGACTATTAATCCAGAAACTCAGTGAATGTTCTGGGGACCGAGGTTCGAATCCTACCATGGCAGCTGGTGGAATTTGAATTCAATAAAAAATATCTGGAATCAAGAATCTGCTGATGACCATGAACCTATTGTCGATTGTTGGAAAAACCCATCTGGTTCACTAACGTTCTTTAGGGAAGGAAATCTGCCGGCCTTACCCAGTCTGGCCTACATGTCACTCCAGAGTCGCAGCAATGTGGTTTACTCTCAATTACCCTCCAAGGGTAATTAGGGATGGACAATAAATGATGGCCAGCATTGCTGTTGTCCCACAAATGAATAAAAAGAATGACACCACATCCAGCAGCTCAGCAATCCCACAACTTCGCAGTAGAGTTTCAATCTGGAATGCATGTTAAAGTCACCAGAATGGAGTTTGACCCATAACCATTTCTGAGCCAGAGGTGTAAGGGTCACCATTGAGCCATAATGGACACTTATACAAAAAAACTCACTATGATACATGCGAAATGGAACAAAGCATTCCAACATCTGAAAATATACAAGTAGTTTTATTCGCTTGATATGCTTGTCTGAGTAAAACGTGCAATGGTTTCAATGATGATTACCAGATGGTTACTAATTTCACAAATAGTCCTTAATCCTGACATATCCAGTAAGAGGGACTTTCAAAGAACAAAGAATAATGAAAATTACAGCACAAGAACAGGCCCTTCAGCCCTCCAAGCCTGCACCGACCATGCTGCCCCTGTGAACTAAAGAAAACTCCCTACCCTTTCTGGGACAATATCCCTCTATTCCCATCCTATTCATGTATTTGTCCAGATGCCCCTTAAAAGTCACTATCATATCTGCTTCCACTACCTCCCCCGGCAATGAGCACCAGGCACCCACCACCCTCTGTGTCAAAAAGTTGCCTCACACATCTCCTTTAAACCTTGCCCCTTGCCACTTAAACCTATTCCCCTTAGTAATTGATTCTTCCACCCTGGGAAAAAGCTTCTGACAATCCAGTCTGTCCATGCCCCTCATAATCTTGTAGACTTCTATTAGATCGTCCCGCAACCTCCGTTGCTCCAGTAAGAACAAACCAAGTTTCTCCAGCCTCTCCTCATCGCTAATACCCTCCATGCCAGGCAACAGCCTGTATATCTTCTCTGTACCATCTCCATAGCCTCCACATCCTTCTGCTAGCCACAATTGGGAGATGCCAGTATTGGACTGGGGTGGGCAATAGTAAGAAGTCTCACAATACCAGGTTAAAATCCAAAAGGTTTATTTGGAATTACATCTGATTCAAGATAAACCTGTTAGACTTTAACCCGGTGTTGTGGGTCTTCTTACTGATTCTTTTGGTAGTGTGGCGAAGTGCGGCCTAAATAAGGTTCAAAAAGCTGCAACGTGACTGATTTTATTATAATTTCATTATAATTTGATCTGCTCCTTTAATATAGCAATGTCAGGACCAGTCAAAGGCATGTGACCTGCTGAACAGGGCTTGCTAAATAATAAATGGATCTAATAAAGAGCAAATACCTTCTGTGGATGTGAAGTCCTATTTTCAGCTGCTGAGTTACAATTTGATTTGCAGTTTTTTTTAAATCAGCCTTTTGAAAATATACAGTTATGAAGCTCTGCATTTATGGATACGTGCATAATTGTAACTATGTGTTGATGAATGCGTCAATATGTGTGTGCGCAAATGCATGTGTCTGTGAATGTGCCAATGTGTGCATTTGTGTGTGTTAATGCATGCGTGTATGTGTGTATGTGTATGTAGACTGGGTCTGTCCTCACTGGAGTTTAGAAGGATGAGGGGGGATCCTATAGAGATGTATAAGATAATGAAGGGGATGGAAAGGGTAGGAGTAGAGAGATTCTTCCCGCTTAGAAAGGATAGCAGGACTAGAGGGCACAGCCTCAAGATAAGGCGGGTGCAGTTTAGATCAGAGTTGAGGAGGAACTTCTTCACTCAAAGGGTGGTGAATCTCTGGAATTCTCTGCTCGTTGAAGTGGTGGAGGCTACCTCACCAAATATATTTAAGTCACGGGTCGATAGGCTTTTGACAGACAAGGGAATTAAGGGTTATGGGGAGAAAGCGGGAAAGTGGAACTGATCCACTTCAGATCAGCCCTGATCTTATTGAATGGTGGGGCAGGCTCAAAGGGCTAGATGGCCTACTCCTGCTCCTACTTCTTATGTTCTTATGTGTGTACGCGCCGCTACAGACATTCTTCCACCCTGGGAAAAAGCTTCTGACTATCCAGTCTGCCCAGCCCCTCATAATCGTGAGGACTTCTATCAGGTCGCCCTTAACCTTCGTCATTCCAGTGAGAACAAGCCAAGTTTCTCCAACCTCTCCTCATAGCTAATGCATGTGTTTGTGTGCTGATGTAAATGCATGCGTGTTTTCGGCTATATGCATGCACTGGGGCATACATTTATTTCTGGGTACTGATGTATGTGCTTGTCAACAGTGATGCTTATGTGATGCACTGAGACATGTGTGTGCTGATGTATGTGGATACATTTGCTGTTACACACATTTGTCCGCTCAGTCATTTGTTTGTGCGCCTGTGCTACCCCATGATCCTACCGCTTGGGAGCTTCCTTTCCAAACAGCAAACCTCGAACAATCCAAGTTTCAAACACCATTGTATTTATAAATGCACACACCATAAAGCCAGATCACAATGGACATCATTCTATCGTTTAACACCAATTAATTTGCATCTTCCTGTTCCTCCTGAACCTCCCCTTCAACGTTCACCTGGTCTTATGTATTTATTCGTGTCACAAGTCTGAAAGACGTGCTGGTTAGGTACATTGGCCATGCTAACTTCTCCCTCAGTGTACCCGAATGGAGTATGGCGACCAGGGGGTTTTCACAGTAACTTCACTGCAGTGTTAAGGTAAACCTACCTGTGACACAACTAAATAGACTTTGAAACTAGATCACCTCTTAATCTTCAATAATCATGGGAATGCAAGCCTAATTTATGCAACCTATCATCATAGTTTTATTTCTGCTATCATAGTCACACAGTACAGAAAGAGGCCAGTAAGCCCAATGTATCTGCCCCAAGTTCCTATCTATTCTAATCCCATTCTCTAACACTTGAACCCTAATCTTCCTGATGACTCTGGTGTTACGGCCTCTCAAAGGCCAATCGGTGCGCATCTACTCTGAGTGGCGGTGCCCAGAACTGAACGTAGTACTGCAGAGGTCCAAAACAGGAGCGCTGTGACATAACTTCAATACCCCCATTGAGATAGAGGCCCACATTCCATCAGCCTCTTGAATTTGCTTTCCATTACCTGTCCATTAGCTTTTAGGAGCGAGTTTGAATAACGAGCTTTACTCTATAATATCATATTTAAAACCCCCGACATAAAAATAGCCAGATAGACACCCATCAACTTTGCACACACAAAGTAACACACCAACAAGAAGAAAATGCTGCCATTTTTCAACATTACCCAAGTGACAAATTTGCTTAGTTCCAGATGAGATTTTGCAAATGCTACTTCTGCAGAGAACAGACATAATTCTCAATCTCTGAATGGTAATGTCATGTTTTCCTTCGCTGGGAGGATTCAGTTTAACAGGAGAGAGATTACAGGTCGATTTTTGTTTTATTGCATTATTTAGCACCTTTATTATCAGACAAATAAACAATTACTCATAGATGAAGGAGATGGTTACTTTCACAAGTCGCACTGATAGTTCAGTCACCTGAAACTCATTTTCTTGGTGCCCCTGACTGCACATGAAGCCGATATGCATCTCCGAGCAGGCAGTGCCTTGGATGAAGTTGTGAGATCAATAGAAGAAGTAAATTTATGTTTACTACCATGCTGCATGTGGCTTTTGTTTTTGAAATTAAGCTGTTCGAGCTGTTCAAAAGAAGATAGGAAAACAGAATTATGTCCTCCTTAAAGGAGGGATTGCCCTTGGACCAGGGGCATTGCAGATTCACCAGAATTACACTGTGGCTAAAAGGTTAAACATAGATGATAGGGGCTGGAGGAGGTCATTCAACCCTTTGAGCCAACGTTCATTATGATCACAGATGTTCATCCAACTCAATAGCCTCATTCCACTTTCCCTGCCAATATCCTTTGATGCCCTTCACCCCAAGAGCCATACCTAACTCCTTCTTGAAAATATACAATGTTTTGGCTTCAATTGCTTTCTGTGGTAGTGAATCCCACAGGCTCACCACTCTCTGGGTAAAGAAATTTCTCCTAATTTCAGTCCCAAATGATCTAACCCATATTCTTAGACTATGAGTCCTGCATTTG
This sequence comes from Carcharhinus amblyrhynchos, assembly GCF_965287045.1. Lineage (NCBI taxonomy): Eukaryota > Metazoa > Chordata > Chondrichthyes > Carcharhiniformes > Carcharhinidae > Carcharhinus > Carcharhinus amblyrhynchos. The sequence goes on from NC_137330.1 coordinate 15,101,026, forward strand.
GACTCCCCCACCATCAGGAACATCTTTCCTGCAACAACCCTGTCTAGACCTGTTAGAATTTTATAGGCTTCTATGCGATCTATTTAAATTTATTTGTTAGTCATAAGTAGGCTTACATTAACACTGCAATGAAGTTCCTGTGAAAATCCCCTAGTCGCCACACTCCACCATCTGTTCGGGTGCACTGAGGGAGAATTTAGCATGGCCAATGCACCTAATTAGCACCTAATTAGCACATTAGACTGTGGGAAGAAACCAGAGCACCCGGGGGGAAAACTCATGCAGACACTGGAAGAACATGCAAACTCCGCACAGTCATTGAATCCGGAATCGAACCTCGGGCCCAGGCGCTGTGAGGCAGCAGTGCTGACCACTGTGTCATCGTGTAGCACCTCTGCCTCATTCTTCTGGACTCCTAACCAACTCAATCTCTCTTCATGTAAGGAGATATGTATCAGTCCGACCACCCAAGAATTAGCCTGGTAAACCTTCTAGTACTTCCTCCATAGCAAGAACTTCTTCCTCAGATAAGGAGACCAAAACTTGACACAACCTTTCAGTTGTGGCCTCACCAAGGCACTTTGTAATTACAACAAAACATCCCTTCTCTTGTACTTGAATCCTCTTGCCCTGAAGGCCAAAATACCACTTGCCTTTTTTACCGCCTGCTGCACCTGCATGTTTACTTGCAATGACTGGTTTTACGAAGACACCCAGGTCTTGTTGCACATTCCCCTCTCTCAATTTATAACCATTCAGATAATAATTTATTTTCCTGTTTTTACTACCAAGATGGAAACCTCACATTTGTCCACATTGTACTGTATCTGCTATGCATTTACTCACTTACTCAGCCTGTGCGAATCATACTGAAGAATCTCTGCATCCTCTTCACAGCTTACCCTCCAACCAAGCTTTGTATCATCTGCAAATTTGCAGATATTACATTGAGCTCCCTCATCTAAATAATTCATAAATATAGTGAATAGCTGGGATCTTAGCAGTAACCCCTGTGGTATCCCACTAGTCAGTGCCTGCCATTCGGAAAAAAAAATTATTCTTACTCTTTGTTGCCTCTCTGCCAACCAATTTTCTATACATCTTAGTACATTAGCCCCAATCCCGTTAATTTTACACACTAATCTCTTACAAATCATTCATGGTACATGGGTGTCGCTGGCTGGCCAACATTTATTGCCCATCCTTAATTACCCGAGGGAGTGTCAACCACATTGCTATGACTCTGGAATCACATACAGACCAGACCAGGTAAGGACCTTAGTGAACCAGATGGATTTTAAGACAATCAGCAATCATTTCATGGTCTTCATTAGATTCTTTTTTTATTGAATTCAAATTCCACCAGCTGCCGTGACAGGATTCGAAACCTGGGTCCCCAGAACATTAGTTAAGTTTCTGGACTAATAGTCTAGCAATAATACCACTAGGCCATCCCCTCCACCACTTTGTTGAAAGCCTTCTGAAAGTCCAAATAAACTACATCCACTGGCTCCCCATCATCAACTTCACTGGTTACATCCTCAAAAAATTCCAATCGATTTAAATTGAGAGAATAGGTTGTAACAAGTAGGCTTGTGCTCGCTGGAGTTTAAACATAATGAGGTGATCTAATTGAGGTGTCAAAGTTAATTAAAGGAATTTACAGGATGGAGAGAAATCACTCCCTGCGCTGTGGGAAGTTGAAAATAAATGGACAAAAGCTTAAAATTAGAGCTCGGTTGTTCAGGGGTGATGTCAGGAAGAACGTCTTCACACAAACTGAATGAGAAATCAGGAACTCACTGCCAGGCAAGAGCTTTTGATTTTTGATTCGTGGGTTGGGGGGGGCGGGGGGGCGCGGTGTGTGGGGAGGGAGCAATTGAACATTTTAAAATTAAGAGTGGCAATGGTGGCATAGTGATTAGCGGGGTGGCACAGTGGTTAGCATTGTTGGCTCACAGTGCCAGGAACCCAGGTTCAATTCCAGCCTTGGGTGTCTGTATGGAGTTTGCACATTCTCCCTGTGTCTGCTTGGGTTTCCTCTGGGTGCTCTGAGTTTCCTCCCACGCTCCAAAGATGTGCAGGTTAGGTTGATTGGCCACGCTACATTGCCCCTTAGTGTCCTGAGGTGTAGGTTAGGGGGATTAGTCGGGTAAATACTTGGGGTTACGGGGAACATGTCTGGATGAGATTGCCCCTTAGTGTCAGGGGGATTACATGGGTTTACAAGGATAGGGCCTGGTAGGATTGTTGTTAATGCAGACTCAATCGGCCAAATGGCCTCCTTCTGCACTGTAGGGATTCGATGAATAAAACTTTTATAAGGCAAGGATATTAGGGATTACAGAATCAAAGTGGGTAGATGAAGCTAAGATACAAATCTGCCATAACCTAACTCAGTGGCAGAACAGGTTTGAGGGGCTGAATGGCCTCCTGCTGTTCCTGTGAGCTGGAATAACACCATTACCATACCCAGAGTAAAATGTGGGGACAAGCCTACCGCCACTTTGCCCACTCGCCCTGTTGTAAATGTGTAAGTGACAGCCCTTTTACTGGTATGAGGTAGGACCTCAGATCATCCCCAGGATGAAGCCTTGCTTCATAGAGCTGCTGGCCAATTAGAGAGTCAATTTTTCCCCCCTAGCCTCAGTGGAAAAAACCTGCTTGCATTCAGTCTATCTATACCCATCAAAATCTTACACACCTCTATCAAATCTCCCCTCATTCTTCTACGCTCCAGGGAATATAGTCCTAACCTATTCAATCTCTCTCTGTAACTCAGCTTCTCAAGTCCCAGCAACATCCTTGTGAACCTTCTCTGCACTCTTCCAAACTTATTTATATCCTTGCTGTAACTAGATGACCAAAACTGTACACAATACTTTAAATTCAGCCTCACCAATGCCTTATATAACCTTACCATAACACTCCAATTTTTATACATCTGTTTTAAGTTCCAAGAAATAGTTGGGGGGGGGGGGGGGAGGTGTGTTGTGGGGGAGGCACTCCTGAGGAAACTGCAGCCTTAGAATCAGAAAATCATCAGTGGCTAATGCGTTACTTTGTAAATTAGTTGGGTTTTATTACGTTTCATTATGACTTTGATGAAAGAAGCGTGGCTTAAGTTCTCAGAATGGTGAGTGCTCAACGCCTGCCATCCTGAGAGTTGCCGGGGAACGCATCCCCACCAACTCCAACAAGCTCACTGCCATTTTATTCTTAACTGAGCACCGATTGGCAGTAGGCGTCTAGAGGCAGGCAACCTCAGTGTTAAGTGGCAGGCCAGGTGTGGAGGGGAGGGGGATGGTGGTAAGTTGAGGAATGGAGGGAGGGCTAAAGATCACATGTCCCTGAGGGGAGGGATCCCCAAATTTGAAGGGGCCTTCTGATGAAGATGTCCTTCCCATGTGAGATGAAGAAAGTTCACTTTTTCTATTGGGTACCTTAATTGAACAGGCAGCCACCAGTCTAACAATCAAGATTCAACAGGAAGAAGTTCTGAAATGGCCAGTAAATAGCCACTTAGTGGCCTTATTAGGGGCAATGGAGGGCTTTCATGAAATAGCCTTACCATGAAATTGTGTCTGGGTTGGGGTGGGATCATACAATCATACACAGAATCCTTACAATGCAGGAGGAGGCCATTTGTCCATCAAGCCATCGCACCTAGGCCCTATCCCCAATACCCCATATTTACCCTGCTACTCCCCCTGACAGTAAGGGGCAATTTAGCATGGCCAACCCACCTAACCTACACATCCTAGGACGGTCGGAGGAAACTGAAGCACTCAGAGGAAATCCGTGGGGAGAACGTGCAGACTCCACACAGACAGTCACCCAAAACCTTAACCGAACCTGGGTCCCTGGTGCTGTAGGACAGTGGTGCTGGCCAGTGTGCCACCGTACTACCCCGGGATCCCCGAGGAAACCATGTAATTTTATTCTCCCCACCTTCCCCCACCATCCCCCTCATCTTGGAACTGACCTGTGTGGGAGCCCAAAACTCTTTCTCATGAATTCAAGCAGTTATGTGCAGGTAAATATATAAATGGTGTGTAAAATGGTACAAACATCACAGAACAAAATATTGCAATTGCAGCATTGATTTTTTTTTCCTTCTTTGAAAGGTGTGGGTTCGACCTGATTCATTAACCTGTCTTTCTCTTCCAGGCAACATCTCCTCTGCGATGCATTTCCTATTTTTGCTGTCTTTCTCTTTGTCACTTACATTACTTGTAGGTATGTTATTTTTTGTGTACATGTGGCAATCAATCAAATCAACAGCAGTCCTGGTTCCATCAAGTTATCATTATTTCCTGGGAACTGCATTGAAGAGTTATCTTAACGTTACCTCAGTCAGTCTAAATGAGGCAGCTTTGTGTGATGAACTATTTTGCTAACAACAGTCGCAGGCGTTGAGATCTTGTGATGTCCATGGAAACAAGATCACCAGTACAGCATGTCAATCTGTGGTGACCAGCAGTTTTGCAAGCATGCATCAAAGGCAAGAGTGAGGTAAGCAACATGCCACCAACAATGAGAGACAGCCAGGGCAACAAACAAAATGAGACCTCCATGATTGAGAAAGCATCATAATGATCTATGTGTGAGAATGGAAATAGAACATTGTCTCATTGCTAATGCAATTTAAAATAGTGTGCAATCATTTTAAGAAGATGTAGTGAAGGCTAAGTGGAAAGACATAAACATGCACAGTGATTTTCTTCATGTAACATTATGACAAATGAATAGCAAAGATTCATTTATGAGTATAAATTGACCTGATAGCTATGTATGTGGAACTGGCAGTGAAATCAAATTGCCAGGAGCACTACTGAATTAGAGAACATTCCCAAATATGCAACTCTATAAATAGGACAATAATCCTGTTGTTTGAAGTTATTTAACATCACGGGCTCAAGTACATTACCATGAAAACAATGGGGTCAGCTTTCCTACTGATCTTTATGCCATATTCCAAATTCAATGCTGTATTGACTAGACTGGGTAATTAGTCACAAAACCTTGCCCTCTGTACTAAAATGACATGACAAAATTATGATGATTTTATTTAATTTGCCAGATTATCTCATTAGAAACAAAAACTGTGAAATATATCACGCGAAATGTCCACTTGGTTTGGCTTGCTGCAATATGTGCTCAGAGGAAAATGCATATGATCACGCACACAAATATTTTCTTTGCATAAGTGTGCATGCTTCATGCACGTGTGTATATGTACATTCATGTCAGCATGCAAATATGCTTCACTTGAATTCAGCTGCTGTTGCTTTTGCTGTATCATCAAGTTTGCTAATTCCACGGCTGCATTATTGAATGGTAGAAGGATTTTAATTTGATTCCAATGTGTGGCACAGTAGTCCTTCTTTCAGTTATGCAGTGTAACCCAAACAAACCCCCAGCTTATTTATTAAGGTTTGTTTCTCATCAATAGGATAGTGTTTCCAACCCAGTCCATGTCGTTACAACATGTTTATTACACGTCATTACAATCAATTCCCTTTCACATTCTATCGGCCTCCTAAGAGATGTCACCATCATAACAGATCAAAAAAACGGTTCCTTTTTGATGGTTTTCGTTGGTATCTAATTGTCACACATACGCTGCAAATCTTCCACGGATCCCAAAAAGATTTGTGCTGTGCATTTCCCATTGCTCAATGGCCATTTAAAGTACGGTGCAGGTGAAAAAAGGAGGGACGGAGAAAATGGGGGAATTACAGACATGTTAGTCTAACGTCAGTGATCGGGAAATTGCTGAACTCTGTTATAAAGGATATGATGACAAGACGCTGAGAGAATATCAACTGGATTAGTCAAAGTCAATGTGAATTTATAAACATCAAATTATGTTTGTCAAACCTATTGGAGTTTTTTGAGGATTTAGCTAGTAGAATAGTTAAGGGTGAGCCAATGGATGTGGCGTACTTGAATTTTCATCAAGCTTTTGATAAAGTTCCACATAACATAGAACATAGAACAGAGAACACTACAGCACAAACGCGCCCTTCGGCCCACAAGTTGCGCCGATCATATCCATACCTACCAGGCCTATCTGTAACTCTCAATCCCATTAAATCCCATGTACTCATCCAGAAGTCTCTTAAAAGACCCCACCCAGCGAGTTCGCCTCTACCACCACCGAGGGCAGCCGATTCCACTCACTCACCACCCTCTGAGTGAAAAATTTACCCCGACATCTTCTCTGTACTTGCTCCCCAGCACCTTAAACCTGTGTCCTCTTGTAGCGACCATTTCAGCCCTGGGAAATAGCCTCCGAGAATCCACCCTATCTATACCTCTCAACACCTTATAAACCTCTATCAGGTTGCCTCTCAATCTTTGTCACTCCAGGGAGAAAAGATCTAGCTCCTTCAACCTATCTTCATAAGGCATGCCTCCCAATCCAGGCAACATCCTTGTAAATCTCCTCTGCACCCTCTCAATAGCTTCCACATCCTTCTTGTAGTGAGACGACCAGAACTGCGCACAGTACTCCAAGTGGGGTCTGACAAGGGTCTTATAATGTTGCAGAATTACCTCCCGACTCCTAAACTCAATCCCTCGATTAATGAAGGCTAGCACACCATACGCCTTCTTGACAACATCCTCCACCTGCAAGGCCAACTTAAGAGTCCTATGGACCTGGACCCCAAGGTCCTTCTGCTTCTCAGCACTGCTAAGAGTCCTACCCTTGATATTGTACTCCTTCATCCCATTGGACCTGCCAAATTGGACCAGTACACATTTATCCACGTTGAAGTCCATCTGACAAAAGAGTCCATAAGAGGTTAATGTGCAAAAATAATGCACATGGAATTCGGGGTAATGCACTGGCATGGATTGACAATTTATTAGCGGACAGGATACAGGGAATAGGAATAAATGGATTTTTTTTGTGTGATTCCGCAGGGTTCAGTGCTTGTGCCTTAGCTTTTCAGTACATCGATGATTTGGATCAGGGAGCCAAGTTTGATATTTCCAAGTTTGCAGATGATGTGAATCTTGGTGAGAATGTGAGTGGTGAGGAGGATGTAAAGAAGCTTTTCAGGGTGATTTAGCTAAGTTGACAGAGTGGCAAACACATGGCAGATGCAGTATAATATGGATAAATGTGAAGTTATCCACCTTGGTTGGAGAAAAACAATGGCAGAATATTAATTAAATGGTGATATATTGGAAAAAGTTGACATACAAAGAGACCTGGGTGTTCTAGTACGTCAATCACTGAAAGAAAGCATGCAGGAACAGCAAGCAGTTAGAATGTGATATGCTGGTCTTTATTGCAAGAGAACTTAAGTACAGGAGCAAGGGTGACTTACAGCCGTATAGGGCCTTAGTGAAACCACACCTTGAATACTTGGTGCAGTTTTAGTTCTCCTTACTTAAGAAAGGATACATTTGCCACAGAAGGGATGCAGTGAAGGTTCACTAAAATGATTCCTGGCAGGATTGTTGTTTGAGGAGAGACACAAGATGTAGGAGCAGAAGAAGGCCATTCAGTCCATTGAGTCTCAAGGAGATCATGACTGATCTGAAATAATAATCCTCTATTCCCCTTTCCTGCCTGACCCCCATAAACCTTGATTCCCTTACTGATTAAAAATCTGATTACCTCAGCCTTGAACATACTTAATGATCCAGCCTCTGCAGCCCTCTGCGGTAAAGCATTCCACAGGTTCACTACCCTCAAGGAAGAAATTCTTTCTTAACTGGGTGACCCCTTACACTGAGATTATGCCCTCTGTTCCTAGGCTCTCCAAAAAGGGGAAACAACCACTCAGCACCAATCCTGTCAAACTCCCGCGAATCCTATATGTATCAATAAGGTTTCCTCTCATTCTTCTAAACTCCAATGAGTACAGGCCCAACCTACTCAACTTCTCCTCATAAGAAAATCTCTCCATACCCAGGATCAACCTACTCATCTAGACTGCCTCCAGTGACAGCACGGGGCCAACTGGACATGTATTGACTGGAATTTAGAAGAATGAGAGTGGATCTCATTGAAACATATAACACTCTGACAGGACAGATTCGATGCAAGAATGATCTATCCCCTGCAGGGTGGGGGGAGGGGGTGGCAAGAGGAGGAGAGGGGGGAGGGAGGAGGGTGGGGGGAGGTGGAGGGTGGGGGTGCCTAGAACAAAGAGTTATCATCTCAGAATATAGGGTGGGCCATTTAGGTCTGAGATAAGGAGGAATGTCTTCACTCAGGGAATGGTGAACCTGAGGAATTCTCTATCTCTGAAGAGTGTGGAGGCCAAAGCACTGAATTATAGAAAGAATCCCAGCAGCACAGAAGGACGCCATTCAGCCCATCAAACTTGCACCAACAACAATCCCATCCAGGCCCTACTCCCGCAACCCCACATATTTACCTTGCTAATCCCCCGTCATTAAAGTCAATTTAGCATGGTCAATCAACCTAACCCGCACATCTTTGGATTGTGAGAGGGAACCGGGGCACCCAGAGCAAATCCACACAGAGATGGGGAGAATGTGCAAAACTCCACACAGACAGTGGCCTGAGACGGAATTGAACCGGGTCCCTGGGGTTGTGAGGCAGCATTGCTAACCACTGCGCCACCGTACCACCCATTAATATATTTAAGAGTGTGACACTGAGAGAGACGATCATCCATGATTATGGCCAATGTTGAAGAAGGCTCAAAGGGACAAATGACCCAAAACTGCTCCTATTTGATTTGATTTGATTTAGTTTATTATTGTCACATGTATTAACATATAGTGAAAAGTATTGCTTCTTGTGCACTATACAGACAAAACATATCATTCATAGAGAAGGAAAAGAGAGAGCGCAGAATGTAGTGTTACAGTCATGGTTAGGGCGTAGAGAAAGATCAACTTAATGTGAGGTAAGTCCATTCAAAACACTGACAGCAGCAGGGAAGAAGCTGTTCTTGAGTTGGTTGGTACGTAACCTCAGGTTTTTGTCTCTTTTTGCTGAAGGAAAAAGGTGGAAGAGAGAATGTCTGGGGTGCGTGGGATCCTTAATTATGCTGGCTGCTTTGCCGAGCCAGTGGGAAATGTTAACATAGTCAATGGATGGGAGGCTGGTTTTCGTGATGGATTGGGCTACCTTCATTTTGTAGTTCCTTGTGTTCTTGGACAGAGCAGGAGCCATACCAAGCTGTGTTACAACCAGAAAGAATGCTTTCTATGGTGCAACTGTAAAAGTTGATGAAAGCTGACTTGCCAAATTTCCTTACTCTTCTGAGAAAGTAGAGGCATGGGTGGGCTTTCTTAACTATAGTGTCAGCATGGGGGTACCAGGACAGGTTGTTGGTGATCTGGACACCTAAAAACTTGAAGCTCTCGACCTTTTCTACTTCTACTTTCTACTTCTATTTTGTACGTCTCTAATTGCATTGAAACATGTATGCAAACAGCAACCCAGGAAATTAAAAACAATTTACGTTTTTAATGGAGAATTGAATGATTAGGCTTGGATTGAAATGGAAACTAAAATAAGGCCACCCAACTTTTACAAAATATTTGTTGTTTTAAAATATGGGGCGTTGTTATAGAAAAATGTATATGAGAAGTATGGACAAATTTGTCATTACACTGGTATAAAGTTAGCTTTCCGGAGCCAGTGAGATCAGACAGTGATACTTATGGAGTTAGTACTCCAATAAAGCTACAGTTCCACCTCATTCAACTAGGTGTAACTTTCTGAAGGGGTTTCACAGTTGCACTAACAGCGTGCGAACGGTTTTTATCAATTAATTTTCCATTGGTTGCAGACCGAGATGGTTCTCGACAGCACACTCTCAAGAAAAGCTACGGGCCAGGTGCTGGGAAATGGGAAATAGAATCGATGGGTGCTTGATGGCCGGCACAGACACAAAGGGCTAACGGGCCTCTTCCTGTGCTGTAAAATTCTATAACTCTATGACAGTAATTTCTGGATTTCTATATTATTCTGTGCATGCAAACACTCCTGAAATTGCTGTCAAATTCCGTGAGGTGATGATGGTGAATACTGTTAAGTTTGTGTCATAGTCACTGCAAACTCTGGCCCTGTGTAAACTGCTTCTCTCTTCTAACAATCACTCCCTTGCCTCCATCGACCTCGCCTGCCCTTGGCGACAAGTTTTCTGTATCAAGAGTGGAAGAAGCGCGTGAATCGACGACGTAGTTTAACACCTCATGTTCTCGGAAGCTAATACGTGCACAATGATTGTATGCCGGAGAGTGACAGCATGTGAGAGAGCGAAAGAGAGAGTGTGTGAGTGAGAGAGAGAGAGAGGGAGAAAGGGATGAAATATAAACATGTTCAAAAGAGGAAGATCAGTCTCCGCCCAGGTCCTTTCAATTACCTTCACTCTTCGGAAGAAACGCACAAGTGAAAATGGTTTTACTCCTTGGCAAATTGTCCAGTCATTAATACATATCTGCAGCAGTAGCACATTTCAAAGCTGTACAACTGGGGGAGCACTGCCACCACAATAGCTTGCAAAACAACGACCCACCAAAACCTTCAGGCAACAGAGGATGGGCAATAAATTGGGCTGTCAGCAACACCCGTACCCTGAAAATAAAACTAAAAGAACGTGCCTGCAATTTTGTAATTGGGTCATCAATTGTTGGGATGGATAAAAGTATGTCCTCGTCTCATTTTCATTGGGAGAGCAATTTCTTCACCTTGTTAATGCGCTAGTTACAAAATGCTCACTGAAAAGGAAAAGGAAAATGGTAGGAACTCATTGCCCATCACAACAGAAGCTCACATTAATTTTAGCCTTGGCTGAGTTTTGTGCAGAAATGGTGGACAATTAGCCACTTAGTTTTAGGGCTGTAATAGACATCCATTGTCGCACCTAGAATCATATCATAGAACCCTACAGTGCAGAACGAGGCCCTTCAGCCCATCTGCACCGAACGCAATCCCACCGAGGCCCTACCCCCATATCCCTCCATATTATATTCACTAATCCCTCTAACCTACACATCCCTGGACACTACTGGGCAATTTCTTAGCATGGCCAATCAACCTAACCTGCACATCTTTGGACTGTGGGAGGAAACTGGAGTACTCAGAGGAAACCCACGCAGATATGAGGAGAATGTGTAAACTCCACCCAGACAGTGATCCGAGTCGGGAATCGAACCCAGGACCCTGGAGCTGTGAAGCAGCAGTGTCTAACCACTGTGCTACCGTGCCGTACCAAAAGCAGCTATATCTCTAATCACGTGATTGCTTTCAATGGTTAAAAATACTGGCAAGCTCGAGGAAGAAATCTGTCCAATTGTTCCCTTCCCAGGTTTAAAGGTCAATGTGATAGTTTTGGCGCAAGTGTAAAAACAGGGTGCCTGTTTGAAAGTATAGTTTTACCATGCAATTTTGGGAACAAATTCTGATTTTCATAGTTTGAACATAATCTGGAGGTGCAAAAAGCAGAATGGACTTGGTTAACTCCTGTATTTTTTTATTATTCATTCATGGGCATTACCGGCTGACTAGCATTTATTGCCCATCCCTAGATGCCAGAGGGAATTCGAACATCAACCAAATTTCTGTGGCTCTGGAGTCACATGTAGACCAGGTAAGGATGACAGATTTCCTTCCCTATAGGACGTTAGTAAACCAGATGGGTTTTTCCAGCAATCTCATGGTCATCAATGGATTCTTAATTCCAATTTTTTTTATATTGAATTCAAATTCCACCACCTGCTGCAGCAGGATTTGAGCCTGGGTCTCCAGAACATTAGCTGAGTTTCTGGATTAAGAGTCCAGTGATAATAGCACTAGGCCACTGCCTCTTCTTATATGGCTGGTCACTGTTAGACGAGGCAGTTAACTGAAGCATAATGACACGTAAGCGTCTTTGAGAGCTGTGAGTGGTCAACTGTTATTAACGTTAGCTTCAACTTTTCTTGCAAAGTAGCATCTCGTGCCAATCATGGGTTAACTGAATTGCGGTTGAAGGTGGCATCTTGGCCATTTCCTTAGCATTGGAAGTATTGTGCCAAATTTTCCCAAATGCATTTCTATCCTGTTGGGGCTAACAGTAACACCACAAGAGCTTTGCATCTCCTCCGATGGGTCGATGAGTAAATTGTACTCCCAGGTTTGGAACAGCCGGGGAGGTTGCAAGGTGAGTTCCTGGTTCTCAAAGGTTTAGCTGACCAAGTCTGGGAGCTTTGTGATTGCTTCAATTCGCCCAAATGCGGTTGAATAACAATGGGAAAAGATATAGCGTTTGAACATGTCAACAGATGTGTTTCTGTGCTTTTGGCAGTTTTAGGTTCCGTCAGGAGATAGCCATCATCATCTGGGGCTGTTATAAGAAAATATCCAATGACAATTGTGATTGCTAGCTGTGAAGACGAGTGTAGCTCTCATTATAGTGTTTCAGTTGTTTGATTTTGGTGTGGGTTCACGTGCAAGTAGGTCATTTCACCGCCTTTAATTTTTACAGGATAAAGAATGTTTTTACAAGCCCAGGGAAGGAACCATCACATTACGTTGCATAAAGAATGGCTTGGACCTTCATTAACACACTGAGGATTCTACGTCCTACATCTCTCATTGCTCGCAGTGACAGATAATTGGTGTCTCATTCCTCACAACATATGTACTTGCGACATATAATAAATATTGCAAGGAGACATTTAATATGCTTCCCAACGTGGCCACCGTGTGGCCTTGTTCCAATTAAAAGGTGCACTTTAATAGGCAGTAAGTGCAGTATGAAAGGCTGGTGATAAAATTAAACATTTGCAGCTTTCCTCGTGTTTCAAAGCAATAACGCCACTGCTCACCTGACCCACTAACTTTCCAACAAATGAGAATTAATCCGACAAATTGAATCGCCTTGCTCACTGATAGGCTCTCACTAATAAGAAGAAGCATGATTTGCAAAGGCAACCGTCATCTTTCTGTCAGAGAAGTTGATACAGAGACTCAAAGATGCGAGTGACATTGCATCACAGTTCTCGCCTGTGATCTGGAGGGCTAAGCTCCTTTGCAGGAATGGATGCCAGATGTTTGACTCAGCAGCCACAGCTCCAAGCTGAATGATTTAATGATTAAGACCTGTCACTTGGTTAGACCACAGCTGGAGTATAGTGTGCAATTTTGGAATGCACACCGTAGGAGAGTTTGATCACACTGGAAAAGGTGCAGAGGAGACTTACCAGCGGGCTGGAGAGTTTTGGTGATGGTGAGAGCTTGTATAAACTGGGTTGTTTTCCTTTGTAAGAAGTCTCACAACACCAGGTTGAAGTCCAACAGGTTTATTTGGTCGCAAAAGCCACTAGCTTTGGGGCCTCTGGCCCTTCATCAGGTGAGTGGAGAGTTCTAATCACAAACAGGGCTTATAAAGATACAATTTGCTCCTGTTTGTGATCAGAACTCTCTACTCACCTGACGAAAGATCAGAGGCCTGAAAGCTAGTGGCTTTTGCTAGCAAATAAACCTGTTGGACTTTAAACTGGTGTTGTGAGACTTCTTACTGTGTTTACCCCAGTCCAATGCCGGCATCTCCACACCTTGTTTTCCTTAGGGCATAGGAGACTGAGGGTGGCCGTGATTGGGATGCATAAAATTATAAGGGGCATAGATAGGCAGGAAGAAACCTTTCCCCCTTGTGGAAGGATCAATGACCAAGGGGAATAGATTTAAGATAAGGGGCAGGAAGTTTAGAAGGGATGTGAGGTGGTGGGAGTCTCGAATACACTGCCTGAAAGGGTGGTGGAGGCAGAGACTCTTAACATTTAAGGAGCATTTAGATGTGCACTTGCAATGCCAAGGCATCCCAGGCTATGGATCCTACAGTGCTGAGGACAGGACCAGGGGTTTGGCATTGCCAAGGTTGGTTCAATTTTCAGGGCATGGATCCTCTGGAAAGCAAGGTCACTGCCTCCTCTTCGGAGAAGTTACTGGGGAAATCATAGAACCCTACAGTGCAGAAAGAGGCCCTTCAGCCCATCGAGTCTGCACCGCACACAATCCCACCCAGGCCCTATCCCATATTATACCCGCTAATCCCTCTAACCTTCGCTGCCCTGGACACTAAGGGGCAATTTCTTAGCATGGCCAATCAACCTAGCCCGCACATCTTTGGACTGTGGGAGGAAACCGGAGTACCCGGAGGAAACCCACGCAGACATGAGGAGGATGTGCAATCTCCACACAGACAGTGATCCGAGCCCAGAATCGAACCCATGGAAATGTCTTGATACAACCGGAGGACTCCCAACATGGGAGGGGACCAGCCCAATGCTGACAAAAATCCTAATAATCGGTTAAAATGGCCACCAAATGAGACCATTAATTGGCTGGAAAATGGGATCCGAATAATTAGGTGGTTGTTTTTAACTGGCACAGGCATGATGGCCCGAAAGGCCTTTTCTGTGCTGTAGAGTCCAATGACTTCCCAAGAAGTGTTTCTGCACTTCTGGAGAACCCACTGCCAATTAGAAACATTCTCGCTTAACCTCAAAGTAAAGTCAGGCGGTTAGATCTGTTTATGTAAATGAAATTCCTTGTTAATCAAGAAGAACGCAATGTTTTCTCGTCATCACTTTCTAGAAGCAGAATACAACAAATCATCTGTTCAACAAACCACCTGCCAGTTTTCATTTCAATTCGGTAATTTATACTTTCTCGTAATTAAAAAACTTTCAAATCTTTCCAAAGGTTGCAGATGGCTGCAGGAAACATTACTTATCACTGGGCTCAACTGCCAACCTCTGTTAGCTAACGGCAGTGACAATCCCTCACTGTCAGCCTTGGAATCTGCTTCTAACAGGACGGCAACGTCCTCAGCACCACCACCAGTCACAGGCTCCCATTCTTTTTTTCACTTCCCCGTGACACCGTATCACGGATGCTTGAGGAAAAGTAAACTGGAGAGCGGGGACGAAAGTGAAAGGATCGGTGCCCTCGAGAGGATCAAACCATTTGCAGGAGAACTCTTAGGAACCCAGCAAAGGGTCAAAGGCACGGTACTGTCATAGAGTCGAAGGCCGGAATTCCGTCACTGTAGTGTAAGCCCCAACATGAGGACCCAGGCTCCCAATCTTCAGGGCGTCAGGACCACGGCGGCCATTTTCCCACAGTCATGCAACATTGTGAGGCTGCCACCAACACCACCGGTCACTTAATAAGGCCTCCCTGAAATGTCAATCAGAGGCTGGCGGCTCCGTTGCCTGGCAAATGAGGCTAGTTCAGTTAGGAAACCAGATTGGCATGGTCAAGCTGGGCCTGTTTCCATGCCGTATATCTCTATGACTTTGATATGACACTGATAGACGTGTCCGCTGCTGAGGATGCAAGCCAATAGCACCAGATGACCTCCCAGCTCATGTGACATCAGATCTTCCTGAAGGATGTGGCAGGTATGAGCATCCTTTGATGAGCAAAGGTACTCTTTCTTGCTTATCCCCAAGTATGAGAGGCATCTTTAGTACACCCTGGATCATATCAAATGCCTCCATGATATTGGTCTCTCCTCCTCAACTACTGGGCACCACAGGCCAATTTTCCCAGGGTGAGGCTTGTCTGATAGCAACAGGCCCTTCTTCACCTGTGAGTCATGAACAAGGCAGAGTTTCCTGTTACCTCCGTCCAGCATTGTTCCTCACCTCTGTGAAAATTGAACAGGGGCATGACTGAACACAAACTTGCAATGATCGCCTTCCAGCACCAAGCTAGGGAGTCACTCATGACATTTCCATGCCCTGATTCCCCCTTGTAGCAGTCACACAGCTTTTAGACCTTGGGGATCACTGGAAACAGAGTTCATGAATTTTTGTTTATTTTTCCCCTGGGATTTCAGAGTTGAGTTTCGATTAGGTTGATTTTCAGAGTCATGTGTTTAAGCAGAGGAGCTAAACTTACATGGAAAAGTGAATAGTTATTGCAGGGTTCATAAAATCATACACTACAGCGCAGAAAGAGGCCATCTGGCCCATTGAGTCTGCACTTGCCACAATCCCACCCAGTCTCTAACCCCAAATCCCTACACATTTACCCACTAATCCCTCTAACCTATGCATCTCAGGACACTAAGGCCAATTTTAGCATGGTCAATCAACCTAACCCACACATCTTTGGACTGTGGGAGGAAGCCAGAGCACCCGGAGGAAACCCACACAGACAGTGACCCAAGCTGGGAATCGAACTCAGGTCCCTGGAGCTGTGAAGCAACAGTGCGAACCACCGTGCTAATGTGCTGCCCTAAAAGCTACAACTGCTATGCAGTTGCCGTCAAGTTGTTTCACCATCAACATGAATAGGAAGAGCAGAGGATCGTTTCGACCCATTAACCTCTGGGTTATTGGCCCAGCACGCTTCCACAGAGCCACTCTGCTACTGAAGCAAGAGATAGCTCTCTCTGACTTTCTGGAGGCTGCTATTTGGGACCTACTAGTGTCACTCTCTCCAAAAGGTGTTCTGGAGACTCGAAGACTGGCAGCCCAAGCACTAGTATGTAAGCATATGTGTTGTTAACTGAGTTTGAAGAGGAGTTTAAGTCTGTAAGAGGAATATTGCTTGTCTTGGAACTGGTAGAGACAGGTTAGCAGTTGAGAGTTGTATCTTGTCATGTTTAAGTATTCATTATAGTTAAGCTGTAATGTCAAATAAAGTTTGCTTTGACTGTCAATAAAATCGAAACTAAATCAAACATCTCATCCTCATACTAATATCAACATTGAACAACTGTTGGGGTCAAGTCAGGCTTTATAACATACTCCTGATCCATACCTTAACACCCACTCACAGGCAACAAATGCCTCACCCAATTGTGGTAGCGCCCCCTGTAGCATTGCCACCAAGCTACCAACTCCAGTACTGAAATGTGAGAGGGTTTGTCCATGCCCTGCTGTGTACAATCAACTGAGGCCTTGAGATGCATGCTAGGCACAGCCTTGTGGTATGGTGCACATTGCCTCAGGATTGCCTCAGACTTCTAACATCCACCATTATCTCCCCACCCCCCCCACTTTCATTAACTGCCCCCGCCCACCTTCCTGTTGGCCTTGGCATGAAGTCACAGCAGCAATGAATACAATGCAGTGAATGGTAGGCAATGCCACAAACGCACTGACCTCCCCGTCGCAAGTGAAGTGCAGCTCACCAGGAACAAATCCAGTTATTTACATCCAGTCTAATGAGGTGCCAGTCTGGCCATTTGAATTTGGCTGGTGTGATTCCAGCCAACTGGGTTTTTAATGATCAGCCATGAGATGCAAAGACATGTCAGTATGGTTCCCAGCACAGTGCAGTGGGCAACCCAACCCATCATGAACCTTGAATACAGAATATTGTGAACCATTTTCATGCCAGGGGAAACTGAATTTTGGCCACAACCCAAATGATGCCTGCCTTGGATGGGGCTGAAAAATTCCACTGACAGAGTCATTTTGGCATAGAACGATAATTCATAGAATCCCAGCAGTGCAGAAAGAGGCCATTCATCCCATTGTGTATCTACTGACTCTCTCTGTGAGATTACCTTACCCAGGTCCTATCCCCCAACCTATCACACACACCCATAACCCCATACACTTCCCTGATGGAGTAGATTCTGGTTTTTCAATGTCCTCAGATTTGTGACTGGGTTTTGCTCAAATTAAACAGTCTTGGTAATAAGCAGTATCAAGGGTACACACCGAAACATCCCAGAATTTCTCATTGGCACTTACAGGAGTTCAATGACTGAGACAAATCAGTTAAATCTTGGACAGACACAAAATAGTGTGTAGCCTGATATCCTCTGCAACCTCTTGACTAGCATGTTCAAAAGTCTCTTCATTGTTTCAGTGTTTCACTTAAGGTTTTTCTTAAGTCCAATTCCAAAGTCCAATGGAATACTTTAATCTGAAACTTGGCCAATTTTGGAAAATTATCCAACACAAACAACTATTTTATTTTGCAGTATTGTCCCTTGTTGTCGACCTTTAAGTTGGATATGTGTTACTACTGTGCTTCTAAGACATATATTTTAACCATGTTTCTCTGCAGTTTTGTTTTAAGCAGGCAAATTTTTTGGTTTAGACACTGGTCTTTACTGGTGTCCTCTAATTGTTGCTGAAGCAAAATAATGGACATCGTGTTTATTTTAAATTTTGGCTTAATCAGTGTCCTGAAATTTTATGCCCCTTTTGGAATTGTTGAATGGAACCTGTTTGACAGGTCAGGTGGTACTTTGGGACATTTTTTTCACAGGAGAAACCCAAAGGTTTGTACTTTCATTTTGGTAGAAACTATTTGGACTGCAAGTTGAAAGCAGTGTTTTTTTGTCTATCTCCCTTATAATTGAAATGTTGGTTGTGGGCTCGCTAGAAGCCAGAGACAAGTAGTCCCTCTGTCTGTCTCTTGATGTGCGCTGAGAATTCTAGGGCCAGAAAACTTCAGCGTTTCAATTTCACATGCAAAAGGACTGATTCACAGTTAGTGTCGTGAAGCTGCAAACTCCAGCATAATGTGAGCATACTTGCTTTCTGTGCTAAGCCCAGAGAGAGGGATGTTTCTGGAGGCTGTTTAGCTTGGAAAAGTATACTTAGTTGTTAAAGTCCATAAAATATCATGAGTCTTTTTTGGTACAGATTATGTTAATTTTCTTATTATATGTTAATTGTATTCTTAAATAAACTCTGTTTGATAAAACTCCCTAGTGGGTCATTTGAATCATGCCTAAAGTGAAACATCTTGTGCTCACCCATGCCAAATTCAAAATGAAAAAATGATGGTTGAGGCAGACTTTGTAAAAAATCTTGGAGTGTCTGGCCTGGATCATAACACATGCATTTTTTAAAAATTATTTATGGGATGTGGGCATTACTGGCAGAAGGTGGTGGCGAGTTGCCTTCTTGAACCACGATGTGGAGATGCTGGCGTTGGACTGGGGTAGACTCAGTAAGAAGTCTCACGACACCAGGTTAAAGTCCAACACGTTTATTTGGTAGCAAAAGCCACTAGCTTTCGGAGAGCTTGCTGCTCCTTCATCAGGTAAATGGGAATTCCATTCACAAACAGGGCATATAAAGACACAAACTCAATTTATAAAATAATGGTTGGAATGTGAATCTTTGCAGGTAATCAAGTCTTAAAGGACAGACAATATGAGTCTGCAGGAAAGGATGTACCAAGGCATGGTACATTGGCAAGACCGTGCAGACGCTACGAAAACGGATGAATAAATACCTCTCTTCAATTGCCAGGCAAGAATGTTCTCTTCCAATTGGGGAACACTTCAGCAGTCGTGGGCATTCAGCCGCTGATCTTCGATTAAGCATTCTCCAAGGTGGCCTTCACGACACGTGACAACGCAGAGTCACTGAGCAGAGACTGATAGCCAAGTTCCGTACACATGAGGATGGCCTCAACTAGAAGCTTGGGTTCATGTCACACTATCTAAAATCCCCATGACTTGCCTGGGCTTGCAAAATCTCACCAACTGTCCTTTCTGGAGACAATACACATCTCTTTAACCTGAGCTTAACGCTCTCTCCACTCACATTGTCTGTACCTTTAAGACTTGATAACCTGTAAAGGCTCGCATTCCAACCATTATTTGGTAAATTGAGTTTGTGTCTTTACATGCCCTGTTTGTGAAGATCACTCCCACTTACCTGATGAAGGAGCAGCGCTCCGAAAACTGGTGGTTTTCACTACCAAATAAACTTGTTGGACTTTAACCTGGTGTTGTGAGACTTCTTGAACCCCTGCAGTCACTGAGGAGTAGGTACACCTGCCGTGCTGTTTGGGACCAAGTGCCAGGATTTTGACCCAGCAATAGCAAAGGTACGGCGATATATTTCCAAGTTAGTGGGCTTTCTTAACTTTAGCCTAACTCCATCTATCTACCTTTGGCTCATTTCCCGTAATACCTTTGCTTAAGTAAAATGGGAGCACGCACATGTAGAGTATTAACACTGGCATTCATCACATGGACTGAGTAACTTGTCTCTGCTGTGCACATCCTTTGTAATTCAATGCAGCAAAGGCCTCACCTGAACAAAATGGATTTGAAATACTTAAAATTGAAATTTCATCCTCCAAGTGTCTCAGGAACTAAAGTGTAGAAATTACTATTGACAGTGTCACTGTGCATATCCTTAATCTGTTCAAAGGACATGCTGCTATTTCCACAGTGGAATAGACCTGCTCAAAATCGACATCTGTTTTTCACTATGCTTTTGGTTAGTCATTCTGCAAGTTACAAAATGAGTTGGCATCTGTTTCTACCTGTGAGATGGCTCTGGACATGTTTTTGATGTTGTGTGAGATTGTTCCATTCATGCAGTTTTGTTCCATTTTCTTAACATTACCTGTTCAATTAAATACATTTTACTACCTGTCCCTACTTCTCCTGATGGGTGGGAACGATTTGGGGAGGGGGATTAAAATATCAAAGTCAATGTTCACTGTTAAAGTTTAGAGTTCATTTATTAGTGTCACAAGTAAGCTTACATTAACACTGCAATGAAGTTAACGTGAAAATCCACCAGCTGCCATGCTCTGGTGCACTGAGGGAGAATTTAACACACTCAATCCACCTAACCAGTTAACAGATGTACACTGATGTTCCCAGCCTCCATAAGCGTCAAGTAAGACGATGATGAATAAAGCCACCAGAACTGTTCAAAAATTCCACACCAGTCATTCTGACTTTGTGCAATGCATGATAAAGTTTTTTTTTGTGTCACAATATCTTACATTAGGCTTACATTAACACTGCAATGAAGTTACTGAGAAAACCCCCAGGTTGCCACACTCCACGCCTGTTTGGGTCCACTGAGGGAGAATTTAGCATGGACAATGCATCTAATCAGTACACCTTTTGGACTGTGAGAGGAAACAGGGGCATTCAGAGGAAACCCCACGCAGACACGGGGAGAACGTGCAAACTCTGCATAAACAGTGACCCAAGCCGGGAATCAAACCCGGGTCCCTGGCGCTGTGAGGCAGCAATGCTAAACACTGTTCCACTGTGTTAACATCGAGGCCATCACTAGGAATACTGGAGAAACCAAGTCGATGATCATTTCTGGCCACTTTTTCCCCATTGCATCCAGAGAAAGTTGATTATGGCTGACCTGTATCTTATCTCCCAGTGGTTCTGTAACCCTTACACCTAACAAAATCAAAAATCCTTACACCCTTCTGTAACCCTTGCATCTAACAACAATCTATCACTCCCAGCTCTGAAATTTTCAATGGACCCTCCAACATCAAAAACTTTTTAGGGAAAAGAACTTGAAATTTTCAGTAGACTTTGTGTGAAGAAATGCTTTCTGGGATCACCCTTGTGTGGCCTAGCTACAGTTTTAAGGGTCTTGCTGTTGACTCACCAATATCAACATCCTCCTGGACAGCTGGGTCAAAACCTGATTATTGAGATGCTGATGGGAGTCTTAGCTAAAATTTGCGTTCGTCACTCACCGATAAAAGTAATCCCAGAATCAGGAATAGACCAGGACTCTCTGAAAAAAAATTCCAAGTCCTCAATTTGTGAGAAGAGGGTGTAACTTCCATTAATTTTTTTTAGCTTGATTTCCAAAGTGAATCTCCAACACTATGTGCATCACAGTGTCCCAGCAGGGTTCCCTCTGAAAATCTGTGGGTGGGGCCTCCTAATCGCTGGCCAGCTATGCAATCCTCCGTCGCTGCCGTTGCCGAAACCACCCCGATCGCAGGCCTCCTGGATTTCCCTGGTCCTACTCCAATGTCCTCCCACTCCAGCAAGCCCCGATCACCCAAACCCTGACCAGGCAGCCCCAACGTCTCCCCCCACCCCCACTCCCCCGGCAAGCTCTGATCACCCGAACCCTGACCAGACAGCCCCAATGTCCCAGGCAGTCCCGATCGCCATCCTCCCTTCCTCTGCCAGAAGTCCTGAATGCAGAGGGGCCGCGGGACCCCTCATTCCACCGATCGCCCAGTCAACAAACCCACCCTTCAATAGGCCCTGCCAGATTCCCAGTGGGCAAAGCCAAAGTGCCGTTGGGCATTACGAAAGTGCCAGGCTGGTATTGCCAGACTGGCAATTCCAAAGGGATGCCCCCTTGCTCCGACCTCCTTGGGGGTGCCTCAATAGCCTCTGTACCCTCCAGCAGGGTAAACTGCCTGTTCCTCGCTCATGGGAAGCAGTTGCAAACCCTGCTGGAGTGAACCGTGGCCGCAGGGGTGGGGGAGTATGGGGAGGGGGCAGGCTTTGCTGGCCCAGAGACTTGAGTCCCAGGCCCGCTAATGACATGAAAATGACGATTTCCAGATTGTGATCAGCCTCATGCCGGTTTCCGGTGCGGAACAGATGACGCTGGAAATCTTCAGCTGGGAGGTGCGTGGAGGCTGTGGGGCCCAGCGGGGAGCCTGTGAAACACCCCGCGCCGATGTCTCCTGGTCCTCAGCAGACTGGAAGAATCGATCCCAGGAAATCTGCTGATCATAATGTTTTGAGAGCTCAGAAATGACGGCACGGCGTTACGGTGTTTAGCATTGCTGCCTCACAGCGCCAGGGACCCAGGTTCAATTCCCGGCTTGGGTCACCGTCTGTGCGGAGTCTGCACATTCTCCCCATGTCTGCGTGGGTTTTCTCCCATAGTCTGAAAGCTGTGCTGGTTAGATGCATTGGCCACGCTAAATTCTCTCTCAGTGTGCCCAAACAGCTCCCGGAGTGTGGCAGCTCGGGGATTTTCACAGTAACGTCATTGCAGTGTTAATGCAAGCCTACTTGCAACACTAATAAATTAACTTTCAACTAATGGTGACTCTCTCCACCCACGGTGACTGGGCCATATTATCCACTGGTTGATAATCGTAGCATAATGTAAGGCACGTGTTAAAAACACTGCGAGTTGTCTGTGTTTAGTGTCATCCGACAATACTTTTAAGAGTTACTGAAAAGTAAAGAAAGGACATTTTAAAACCTTATTAACGCTCCTCAGTGATTGGATGCATACTTGAATAGGAACATTTGTCGGGAGCTGGTGAATACACGTGGTGGGTCGTGGGAGGGCTGCTCTTGGATGTTGCTTCGAAAGTTGCCTAGTGCTTCACGTCGTTAGCGTATGCTTAAACTGGATCAACTGACGGGCAACACGACAGCTCAGTGACTATCACTGTTTGCTGTGCAGATACATGGACCTGGGTTGGATCTCCGGCTTGGGTCGGTGTCTGTGGGAGTTTGCACATTCTCCCCGTGCTTGCGTGGGTTTTCTCCGGGTGTTCCGGTTTCCTCCCACACCTCAAAGATGTGCTTTTAGGCTGATTGGTGTTAACAAATTGTCCCTAAATTAGACCTCCCTTCATCTGGCGCACATATAATCCTCTAAATTTGCACCCCTTTATTGTGGAGTCTAAGAGGCGTAGACAAAAGTCGTAGGTAGAAGGAGGATTGGAATGGGGCAATCACTGAATGTTAAAATGGGCGGCGCAGGCTTGTAGGGCAGAATGGCCTGTTTCCTGTGTTGTTCTTTGTCCTTTGAATGATCAGGGGAATGGAGTTGATTGTATATTTCTATCCTGCACTACCACTGCTTTGATATGCCAGCCATGACTAGCTCATGCAGAGTGATAGTACAATTGAAGAGGAGGAGGTAAAGGAAGGTAAGAGCCAAGGAGAAGCAAACCGCATTAATGGGTACAAACAGTAGAGAAATTGTGTCATATCGCCACAGCAGCAGTCCTGCAGTGATAGTTTGTTTATGTGATGCAAACAAGCCCATCTTTTAAAAAAAAATGCAGCTGACTAATGTGGAGACGCCAAGGGAAGGAGAGAGAGCAGAGGAGTAGGGGGGCCTCGAGCACTTTCTACCCAGTACAAAAGAGCTCGAAAATGTTTTCTAATAGCTTTTTACATACACATGGGTCCTGCAAGCTCAGAATGAAAATACACAGGGAAAGTCTTTGCAAGACAGCATTCAGGCTTTGCCATTGAATTGATACTTACTGCGGACAATATTCAGCGGGCTGGGGGTGCGGGGTGTGGGGGGGGAGGTGGGTGGTGGGAGTAAGGTGAAAGTGAGCATCTGATCGTTATTTTTTTCACACTAACTCATCAGTGTGCAGCGTGGGAGGCAGATACTGCTATAGATCACAGTGACATCTCCCACTCTGGAGGCTGTTGACTGGCCAATGTTATCATTAACCGCTCCTCAACCTCGTTCAAATTGTACAGGGTCATCAGGCATCAAATCCTGACCTGGGTCATTACGGTGATGGCAAGTGCTCCGGCAGGAAGCACAAACCATGTCCAACATTGTTGTATCATGCTCACTGGCCAAATTCTCTGATGGCTCCACACTGACAGTAACCCGAGGCTGGAATTGAACCCGGGTCCATGGCACTGTGAGACAGCAGTACTAACCACTGTGCCGCCCCTGAATCTTTCGAATGCTCTGTCTCAGAAGACTGTGGAGGCTCAGTTATTGAGTATTTTCAAGAATGAGACTGATTTTTTTTCACTTATTAAGAACATCAAGGGATAAGGGAATAGTGCAAGAAAATGCCATGATCTCATTGATTGTCAGATCAGACTCGAAGGGCTAAATAGCCTACTCCTGCTGCTATTTTATATATTCTTATCTTTTTATAAATGCTCGGGTGCTAAGACATATCTGTTGAAATTTCTGGATTTAGCACAAAAGCCTGGTCCTAATTGCTGAACACCATAATTTGAACTGGTGGAGCTAAATAGGCACCTACAAGTTTAACACTCAAATGCTTATTAGATGCAATTTGCATGAAGCATTGTGTGTGCACTACATGCATCTACTTGAAGGTGCACTGGCTGACACATTGCAGATGGTTCAGGGACTGAGGGAGTGAACACTTACGTTCTCGGACATGACACTGGAGGCTCCAACAGAGGAAGTACAAAGATGAAGGGTGTCCTGTCTCTGTTCTGGGGAAGGGTCCTACTTCCCCCCCTCACCTTCTTGCCTCAGTTTCCTCATTCTGTAGTTCAAGGGATACAAAGAACAAAGAACAGTACCCACACAGGAACAGGCCCTTCAGCCCACCAAATCTGTGCCAATATAGATGTCTCTCTAATCTAATATTTTCTTGACTCTATGTTGTCCATATCCCTCTAATTCCTGACTTCTCATGTATCTATCCAAATGCCTCTTGAACCTTATAGAATCAGCTTCTACCACCTCCTCCACCATTCACCACCCTCTGTGTGAAAAACTTGCCGCTTACATCTCTTTTAATCTTTCCACCTCTCACTTTCAACCTATTCCCGAGTAATTGACCCTTTGACCTTGGGAAAAAGACTTTGACTTTCTACTCTATCCAAGCCCCTCATAATCTTGTTAATCTCTATCTGATCTCCCCTCATTCTCTGACACTCCATTGAGAACAATCCAAATTTGTACAAACTTTCTTCATAGTCCATGTCCTCAAAACCAGGCAACATCCTAGTAAATCGCTTTTGCACCCTTTCCAAAGCATCAACATTCTTCCGGTAGTGTGGTCCTCATGCTGCCAAAACACACACCCATGTCCAAACACTTCCTTTGTCATGGCACCTCCTGTAACTTGTCCAATAATCATAGAATTGCTACAATGCAGAAGGAGACCATTCGGCCCAACAGATCTGCACTGACTCTTCGACAGAGCATCTTACTCAGGCCTATCCCTGCCCAATCTCCAGAACCCTATAACTACCCTGGCTTATCCACCTAAACTACACATCTTGGGAAACTGGGCAGCAGAGTGGTTAGCATTGCTGCCTCGCAGCACCAAGGACCCAAGTCCACTTCTGGCCTCGGATCACTGTCTGTGTGGAGTTTGCATGTTCTCCCTGTGTCTGCGCGGGTTTCCTCCAGGTACTCTGGTTTCCTCCCACACTCCAAAGATGTGCAAGCTAGGCTGATTAGCCATGCTAAGTTGCTCCTTAGTGTGAGGGGAACTGTCAGGGTAAACAGATGAGGTTAAGGGAATAGGGCCTGGGTGGGATTGCGGTGGGTGCAGCCTCAATGGGTCAAATGGCCTCCTTCTGTACTCTTGGGATTCTATGATTCGATGAACTAAGGGGAAATTGAGCATGCACATCTT
The DNA here is from genome assembly GCF_965287045.1 of Carcharhinus amblyrhynchos. Taxonomy (NCBI): domain Eukaryota; kingdom Metazoa; phylum Chordata; class Chondrichthyes; order Carcharhiniformes; family Carcharhinidae; genus Carcharhinus; species Carcharhinus amblyrhynchos. Next base: position 15,127,091 of record NC_137330.1, read on the forward strand.
TGGACTGTGGGAGGAAACTGGAGGATCAAGAGACACAAGCAGACACAAGGAGAACATGCACCTCCACGCAATCACCCGAGGCAAGAATCAAAACTTGATCTCTGGCGTTGTGAGGCAGCAGTATGGTGCTGCAGTATGGCACTTACAATTTTTAGAGTATTAAGAGACTTTCCAGATTAAGCATTTCTTCAGTGCTGCTGTCAAGTGTCCCAGAAAGTCTCTTGATGCATTTCCAACATTATCTTCACAGTTCCTGCAGCAAATAATAATCTCTTTAAGTAGAATGCTGAACACCATCACACCAACACCACGCGTTCGCCCAGGCAGTCGGTGGTGGTTAGGGGACAGCGCTTGGACAGGCTAACATGCATTTTAAGTGCCAATAAGCAGCTGAACAATTCTTGCATTAAACATGGGCTAAACCAGCATTTTCAGCTAAAGGCCTCATCTCGTCACCTCAGAGAATAGTTAACGGCTGAACACACTGCCAAAAATCAACTCCAAGGAGTATAAAAGCAAGGAAGTTATGCTAAGCCTTTATAAATCACTGGTTAGACTTCAGCTAGAGTATTGTGTTCCTATCTCAGCACTACACTTGAGAAAGGATGTTCAAAGTCACAGAGACACTAGAAAGGAGATTTACTAGAATGCTGCCAGGTATGATTGGTTTCATTCCACTGGAGAGTCTGGAGAGGCTGAGATTCTTGTCCTTGGAGCAGAGTAGGATAATAGGGAGAGATTTAATAGAGGTGGGGCTTTGATAGAATAAATAAAGAGAATGGATAACCAGAAGACACAGCTCTGAAATAATTGGCAAAAAGTCAGAGGGTGATGAGAGATGCAGCGAGTTTGTTAAATAATGGAATGCATTGCCTGAAAGAAGAACTAGATTTAATCATAATTTTCAAAAATGGAATTGGGTAAGTATTTAAAAGGAAATGTTTGCAGGGGGATGGACAAAGAGCTAGGTAGCTTTACTTGGTTAAAAACTAATGAGCCTTTTAATTCTTCCAATTCTAATGAAAGGAAGTTGACTTGTGTTCGCCACTCCACACAAACTTGTCCTGAGCTGCAGAGAACGAGCAGCATTTTCTGCTTTTATTCCCGATTCCCAATATTTTCTGTCAGAATAAGAAGATGTTTGTGGAGAGTAAGCGATAATATATGAAAGGTCTAAGCCACCTGGGAGTTACTTTTTCTCCTAAGCACTGCAATCAATACCGAGAAGGATGTGGGCTGCAGTATTACCACTCACAGATGGAAGTTATGCTAATCCGGCAATCTGTTTACAATACATCTTATTGTTGTTTGCCGCGCATGATATTTTGATACACTCGGGGTTTGCCTCCAGTTGCCTGACATGTTACAGGATATGTCCAGCCGTGGATTTGGAATGAGTTGTGCTGTGAGTTATTTATTGTTGCAGGTAATTAACAACGCTGCTATAGATCCATCTTCAAGGGCAATGATATTAAAAGCAAAATGATAAATAAGGGTGCTGTGTATGAGCCACATTGGTTAAAGATCAAGTGCCTTTGAAGAACTTGCTTCAGCAAAGATCCCGAAGATGTCCCCCAGTGCATGTTAACTCTATCGAAGCTGCAGTAAATTGTCTTCGCTGAAGACAAGGTTATCACGCAACACCATAGTACAAGCTAATTAATTAGCGTGTGATTAATGAAGGCAGTTGCTTAGAAGGAACTTCTGTGTTGGTTTCAGTTAATTACTGTTAGATGGGAGGGAAACACAAGCTTCTCGAACTGGCTATATTTAGTGTGGTGCTTTTGTGGCAGTTCATTGCCCATTCTCCTCTGACTGTTGGAGTCCAGGTCCATCAATTTAATTATTGTTGAGGTCTCTTGCCTAATAAACCATTCCTTTTTCTGGGACTCCAACAGGTAGTCGAGGAGGCATCACAACCAAAACCAATTCTCACCAACCATTCCCCCTCCACCCCTCAACCCCCCGTTCCCCACCCCCCGTCCCTCCGCTCCCCAAACCCACAAAACTATCAGACAGACATATTTCCCACTAGAGGTCACTGGAGTATAAGAAAGGATGGCAAATCTCCACCTATCTTTGAACCAATAAAAGTTTAAATTTCCTTCCTTATCCTTTCCTAGCGAGAAATACAAGAGACGCAACACAACCACAGCTGGAATAGGAAGGGTTACTATCCATGATGCTCGAGGGCATCATGAGCAATGTCAGATCACATATAACAGAACCTGGGGGAAGAGGTCAACTAAATCCGTCTCTGTAAATTGTGTGGTCAATAAATGTTGATCTGTTTGCAACAGCAATGGTTTGCAACTCTCTTCTATCAAAGACTCCCAGACTCAGTCATGATAGGTAGCAGTGGTGACAGCGAGCCAGGCCTTAACCAAGCTGCACACTGAAGAAAGCGGCGTCACTGGTTGAGTCTATATCCTGGCTGTCTCTGGACTCACCAAGAAACCAAATAAGGATCAGATCAATGTTCCCCTTTATGCAATTGGAAACTCGCTGATGACCGGGTGTTGACAGAAGAAAATACTAAACATGAAGAATTCATCAAAGTCTTTGATTCCTGCTTTAGCCGATGGTGCAATATTATAATAGACTGGACAAAATTCAGCCACTGCAGCCAAGAACCTGGAGAGAATATTGATTCTTTTATAAATGGCCTGTGCCGTCTAATGGATAATGTGGGACATTGAGGGAGGAGCTCATCAGAGATTGCCTTGTGGTGAAGGTGATCGATGAATCTTTGTCAGGCTTCTTGCAGTCCAGAGAAGATCTCACTTTGTTCAAAGTTGTACAACTAGCTTGAATGTCATAAATAAAACAGGCTATTTATCCAGGGTGTTGAGGAATCCTCCTGGGAGCTGACCACTGACTGGGTCCAATTTGTGAAACAGGATTATGAGTATGCCTGCAAGAAAACAGAGAGAAAGAGTGTGTGAAGAAGTTCCCATTGGCTCCAAAAGTTGCCCAGTCATCAATACTGAGCACCCCTCCTATCGCAAGGAGGGGCATTGTAAGTTAGTTTGCTGCAGTGCCAGGAACTTGTATTTCAGTTCTAAAGTGTCAAGCCAGGTCATTCCAATCTGCAAGTGTCGAAGAGGAGATAGTGCAGAACAGGCTGGAGTTCTTTTGAATGAAGTGGCAGAGTTGTAAGAAGATTTCTGCCAACCCGATATCATGGCCAACGGCTGAATGGCAAATTTTAAACTAGACACAGGAGCAGGAGTGTCCATTCTTTCCAATACTACACCATAGCCAAAGTCCATTCTTTCCAATACCACACCATAGCCAAAGTCCATTCTTTCTAATACTACACCATAGCCAAAGTCCATTCTTTCCAATACTACACCATAGCCAAAGTCCATTCTTTCCAATACTACACCATAGCCAAAGTCCATTCTTTCCAAAACTACACCATAGTCAAAGTCCATTCTTTCCAATACTACACCATAGCCAAAGTCCATTCTTTCCAATACTACACCATAGCCAAAGTCCATTCTTTCCAAATACTACACCATAGCCAAAGTCCATTCTTTCCAATACCACACCATAGTCAAAGTCTGAATTTCTCCAGCCCGCTACCATTCAACTTCACAGAACAGGAGGTATTCCACTCAAGGTGTGAGGAGAGATGACTGCTGTTTTGTTATAATGGTACAGAGCACACCGGCACTCTGCATCACTGCTAATCAATATTGTTCCTTGTTGAGCAGAGAAGCTTGTTTAGCTTTCCATGTTTATTCACCCACCAGCTGTAGAAGAAACTCGAGTTGACTCAGAACACTGTGCATCAGTCTTTATGGACAAAACTCCATACCCACAACCATGGCTGGACACTGTAGACCTTTCTGGAGCCTAGAAGAAACTGGAGGCAGATGTAGCAAAAATGTAGGTGAGCAGCTGCAAGATGACATCCAAGACAGTAATTTACTCCTGTGGGGAAGTGTGGAAGAGTATCATGGAATCATAGAGTCCCTGTAGTGCAGAAGGAGGCCATTCAGCCCACTGAGACTGAACTGAAAATAATCCCACCCAGGTCCTATCCTCATAACCACACATATCTATCCTGCCAGTCCCCCTGGCACTAAGGAGCAATTTATCATGGCCAATCAACCTAACCCACACATCTTTGGACTGTGGGAGGAAACCGGAGCACCCAGAGGAGACCCATGCAAACACCGGGAGAACATGCATACTCCACACAGTTATCCAAGGTCAGAAATGAACCTGGGTCCCTGGCGCTGTGAGGCAGCAGTGCTAATTACTGGGTCACCGTGTCGCCCCAGGATGATAACCAAGATGACACTGATATGGCTGATTTGTCGCAATGGGACATCCCACATTTTGCTTCACTTTTCAGAGATCAGCGTTTTATTGAAAAAGGTGATAAAGATGCCTATCCATCTGTTCATTCTGCTGAAAACACCAATGACGTTACAACAACAACCTGATGCAGCGTCTCTTCTGAAGAACTGAGGGATTTGCTGTTGAATAAATCCCTATCATCGATTAATCTGAAGTTATATCTGAATATCAAAACATGACAGAGGTGCTGACTACAGACCTTCCTAACACTATAGATGATCAGAGAGTGTAATTTCTCTAGCTCTGAGTGTTGCTTTCACTGTTGATGCTGCTGACAGAGATGTTAATGCAAGCTGAGGAACAAACTCACTCCAAAGGCAGTTCACAAGTTGAACTAACGCCATGAGAAAAAGAAACTCTGAAAATATTAGCAGCACAATTATCATTTTTCTTCAGAACATTCTTTGTTCTTCCATTCTGTCCATCTCTTTGTTCTTCCCTCCATCTATCTCTTTGTCCCTCTCTCTGTCCATCTCATTGTTCTTCGCTCTGTCTCTCTCTTTGTCCTTCTCTCCATCCATCTCTTTGTCCTTCCCTCCATCTATCTCTTTGTCCTTTTCTCCGTCGATCCGATTCATTCATGGGTGAAGCATTGCTCTGTTTGTTGCATTTTTAAAGATTTGTAGATCCTCTACAGCTGTACAAATCTTCACTGGAGCTGGACAACCTTCATTTTTTCAAGCAAGAATGGCAGCAGTTCAAACTTTCCTCAGAGTATCAAAGATAAAAGGAGAGGCAGAAAGAGAAAATGGAAATCTCTGTATATTGCCATTAGATTGTGGACCAGATACATAAATCTCTGAGTGGGGAGGTCAGTGCCTTCCAAGAAGAGGATAATGGAGAGAATATGTCCTACAAGTCCGCAAAGAGAGCTGAGAAGACAGTCAGTGATTGAAGCCACTGGTATGTAGGGTGGATGTGCATATAGTTCATGTTGATGAGTCAAACAAAAGGCTTGGGGGGATGCATTTGAAGAGTTAATAGCTTATAGCTAGAAGGCATCATCATTGATATCAATCACATGTTACTGGAACTTGAGGGGAGGAGGTTCTAAAGTCTGCCCCTATAAATAGTGTAAATAAGCAATAAATGATCACTAGTTTGTGGCTGCAAGGTTTCTAGCTCTCTTCTATCCCAGTGATATTATAGACACACAGAGGGATCTGGGTGTGCAAGATCCTTAAAGGTGGTAGCACAGGTGGAGAGAGTGGTGAAGAAGATATATGGCCTGCTTGCCTTTATTGGATGGGGCATAGAGTATAAAAGTTGGCATGTGATGTTGCAGCTATATAGAATGTTGATTAGGCCACATTTGGAACACTGCATCCAGTTCTGGTCACCACACTACCAGAAGCTTTGGAGAGAGTACAGAAAAGGTTTACCAGGATGTTGCCTGATATGGAGGGTCTTAGCTATGAGGAGAGATTGGGCACACTGGGGTTGTTCTCCCTGGAATGACGGAGGATGAGCGGCGACCTAATAGAGGTGTATAAAATTATGAAGGGCATAGACAGGGTGAACAGTGGGAAGCTTTTTCCCAGGTCGGAGGTGATGAACACAAGGGGTCACAAATTCAAGGTGAGGGGGGCAAGATTCAACACAGATGTCAGGGGGACATATTTTACAGAGAGGGTGGTGGGGGCCTGGAATGCACTGCCAAGCAAGGTGGTTGAGGCAGACATGTTGGGATCATTTAAGACTTATCTAGATAGCCACATGAGCAGACTCGAAATAGAGGGATACAAACAAATGATCTAGTTGGGTGTATGAGCGGCGCAGGTTTGGAGAGACGAAGGGCCTTTTCCTGTGCTGTATTGTTCTTTGTTATTACCATAATAGCATAAGACAGTTCACAGTAAGGTAAACTGTCCTCATGATCTTATTGACTGGCGCAGCAGGCTTATGGGGCTGAACGACCCATTCTAGTTCTGATATCCTATGTTATTTCTTCTTGTTATCAATGTATCCCATATCATTCCCCCACATTCCTTTCAAAATGCGGTTTTCTGCTGGGAGAATAGGATTAGAAAGTTTACCCCCTACCGCCTCCAGTTCTGTCTTGTCTATGGTTTACTAACACAGCTTAGACTAACAATCGATTACTCAGATGTCCTTCATTCAATACTTCACTCAGAGAAGACTGTGGTTACTGGTTACGAAGAATGACTATGAGCCAACAATGATTCAATGGAACAGATGTCCTGAAATTTGTCCAGGGTTCTCCCAGTTGACCAGCCCTTTTTTTTTGGTTCGTTCTCTGATTTCTCACCAGTTATAGGTTTGGAAATTTTAGAAAACTCTTTTGCCTCCCTGGAAATTTTGCAGGTTAAATACAATAGCCAAATACAAAAGTCAGAGCTGAGTTTGAAAATAGTAGCTTCATAGACTCAAGAAGTTTATAGCACAGAAGGAGGCCATTCGGCCCACAGTATCCAGGCCAGTCAACAAGGATCTGATGACACTAATCCTAGCACTTATCCCATAGCCCGGGAATTTATGGCAGCATTAGTGACTATCTCAAACCTTCTTAAATGTTGCATTTTTTGTATAACCATCCTCTCATGCAGTGAGTTCCAAACTCCCACCACCTTCTGAGTTAGACAGTTTCTCCTCAATGATCTCCTTAGCCTTCTAAATCTTACCTTAAATCTATGCCCCTGGTTATTGCCCCCTCTGTTAATGGAGGAAGTGCTTTCCGATCCACCCTAACTATGCCCCTCAAATTTATACACTTCTACCAGGTCATCTCTCAATGTTCACTGCTCCAAAGAAAACAGATTGGCCTATCCAATCTCTCCTCATAGCTCAGGCCTTCCGGTCTAGCCAACATCCAAGTAAACCTTCTCTGCACCCTTTCCAGTGTAACCACATCTTTCCTATAATGTAGTGACCCCAGTTGAGTACTCTAATTATGGCCTAATCAGCATTTTATACAGTTTCAGAGTAACCTCCCTTTTACGCCATGGCTAATGAAGGCAAGTATCTCACATTGCTGTGTTTTGCCCAACACTTCCTACCAGCGCTTCTCTGAGTCTATGTCATCCCTCCCTTTGTTATTTGTACTAACCGTCAATACAAACCTGTATTATGGACAACACTTCTGGTTCAACAAACCCTGAGATCTCCTGTGTGAGGAGTGAGTACTCATAGGAATGAAATAAAAACCTGCTTTTGGTGAGCGGAGTAAAATAAATACATAAATAATGTTATGGCTGAGCAGCAGATTCAATCTTAAGGAGCCTAAAGAATTAGTCTAAGTTTAAATATTTGCAATCTTTTAAATAGTTGTTAGCATCTTTTCTAGTTATTACCCTGCCCGATCCTTCTCACACTAATTAGACTTTGCTGCATGCCATCCACTGATTGTCATTGGATTCCAATCAAGCTGAACCTTAATCTTAAAAAAGCTCATTGTTATTTTCAAAGGTAGTCTCACCACTGACATCTGTGATCTCCTCCAGCCTAACAGTGCTCTGAGATCTTTACGAGAAGCCTCCCTTATTTATGTCGTGCCTTTAGCTGCCTCAGCTTTAAGCTCTGAATCCCTTCCCAAAATCTCTTTACCTTTCTGCCTCATTCTCGTTCTTGAAGGCACTCATTATTTATTTATTCATTAGTGTCACAAGTAGGCTTACATTAACACTGCAATGAAGTTATTATGAAAATCCCCTTGTTGCCACACTCCGGCGGCTGTTTGGGTACACTGAGGGAGAATTTAGCATGGCTAATGCACGGTGATTCAGTCCGCCTTGTTGACCAACAAGGGGCATACACGCGGTGGGTCATGCGAGGGCTGCTCTTGGATGTTGCTTCGAGAGTTGCCTAGTGCTTCACGTTGTTAGTGTTATGCTTAAACTGGACCAACTGACGGGCAACACGACAGCTCAGTGACTATCACTGTTTGCTGTGCAGATACATGGACCTGGGTCGGATCTCCGACTTGGATAGGTGTCTGTGGGAGTTTGCACATTCTCCCCATGCTTGCATGGGTATTCTCTGGGTGCTCCGGTTTCCTCCCACACCCCAAAAACGTGCTTTTAGGCTGATTGGTGTTAACAAGTTGTCCCTAAATTAGACCTCCCTTAATCTGGTGTATATGTAATTCTCTAAATTTGCACATCTTTATTGTGGAGTCCAAGAGGCGTAGACGAAGATCATAAGTAGAAGTAGTATTGGAATGTTAAAATGGTGGCGGGGGCTTGTAGGACCGAAGGGCCTGTTTCCTGGGCTGTGTTGTTCTTTGTTCTAACCAGCACGTCTTTTGGACTGTGGGAGGGAACTGGAGCACTTGGAGGAAACCCAATCAGACATGGGGAGAATGTGCAGACTCCACACAGACAGTGACCTAAGCCACGAATCAAAACCGGGTCCCTGGCACTGTGAGGTAGCAGTGCTAACCGCTGTGCCACTGCGCCACCTCCTCGATCTAGTTTTTGGCCATCCATTCATACACACCTCATGTGGCTCAGGAACAAATCTTCTTGTTATAATGCCCCTGTGAAGCCCCTTGGGATAGTCTAACGTGTGGCATATGAATACAAGTTATTGTTGCATTGGGGATTTGCTGTTAAGCATCATCCTTGCTCCCATTTTGAATTTCATCCACTATTCTGAGGTATTAAAACTCAAATGCTGATGATTTTTTTCATCATTAGTAACTTTCAGAACCTTTAATTAACCTTAATTGAATCATAGAAATCACAGGACAGAAGGAAGCCATGACTCCTTCTCCGGTGCTTCTATAACCATCTTGTAAAATGAGTTGCTCACACTACTCTAACTGGTCTAACCAAGAATACAAGAAGACAAACAAAAATGTCAATATTACATAAAATTTACAGCTCATTTACTGTGCTCGAGTTAATGAGCTGGGGAATGTATACAAAAGACATAAATGGATGATGTCTAAAAGGTTGTAACTGTTATGAAAGACTGAACAGGCTGGGCTACTTTTGCTAAAGAAAATTAAATGGTTGATGGCACCTCATTCGAGGTCTTTAATATGATGCAGCCTCTGCCTTAAGTGAAGAGATACCGGTTTCCCATCCGCCACCACCCTACTCTGCCTGGCTGAATCTGTTTGCACTTTGAACAACTTCTCCTTTGACTCCTTTCACATCCTCCAAATAAAACATCTTGCTGTGGAAACCTGCATCAGTTCTAGCTATGTTCATCCTTTTTGTTGGATTTTTTTTTATTCATTCATGGGACATGGGTGTCGCCAGCTGGCTAGCATTTATTGCCCATCCCTAGTTGCCCCTGGAAGGCAACCACATTGCAGTGACTCTGGTGTCACATGGAAACCAGACTGAATAAGGACAGCAGATTTCTTTCCCTAAAGGAGAATAGTGAACCAGATGAGTCTTTTTCGACAATCGACAATGGCTTCATGTTCATCAGTAGATTCTTAATTCCAGATATTTTTATTGAATTTAAACTCTACCATGGTGGGATTTGAACATGGGTCCCCAGAACATTAGCTGAGTTATGAGATATGGGGAACGTTTGTTCTTCCACGATGACTCAGGCCCTTTCTCTCACCTCGTGTTTCCAGTATATCGATGACTGTAATGGTGATCTTTCCTGCTGTCACCCTGAACTGGAAAATGCCATCAACTTTGTTTCCCGTTTCCACAGATCCCCCAGGTCAAATGGTTCCTCTTCGACTCTTTCCTCCCTTTCTTGAATTCTCTATTTCCATTTGCGAGATAGGTTGTCAATTTTAAACACAAATTCATCTGAAGGATGTGAACAAGTCTGACAATGCTCACCATTTATTGCCAATCTGAACTGCCCTTGAGATGACTGGTGATGTGATCTGTGGAAATGTGCAGCCTGCTTGCACTGCTACAGCCTATTCTAACCCACTAAGATCCATAGCTACCATTGATTATTCATGCTGTCAACGGGCTCTCTGTAAGAACTCTATTCCATTTTCTCAGTTTCTCCATCAGATTTTGGACATCAAACATGCCTTCACTTCCCCAGCCCCTTCAGCATTCCCACTTATCAATCATCCCCAAAATCCACCCCCCCCCCCCACCCCCCAGCTCTACGTGCATTATCAAACAACTTCAGATACAAGCACAAGAATAGCAATATCAACTCTTGTTGCCGTCCTCTTCTTGCCATCTAAAGCGCCCAGTTGGGCAAAATGGCTTGTACATTTTTCAATTTTTACTGCTCACAATGCCATCTTTTCCATGTTGGCTGATCAGATGTGGATTGGGTGAGTGCTCTATACAACATTTATCTCAGTGCGCAAGCATGATCTTGAGATCTCAGTCATCGGACACTTTGATTCTCCACTCAATGCATTCTACACTGTCGCAAAACAGCTCGACAGAAACACATCGAAGCTCAGCTCACCTTTTGTTCGATAGCTTACAACATCCTGGACTTGGCCTCTAATTCAAAATAATATCAGAACTACTGCCCCTATTGGGAAATGGTGACAGCTTCATATTTCTAGGTGTCCAGATCACCAACAACCTGTCCTGCTTCCCCCATGCCAATGCTATAGTTAAGAAAACCCACTAATGCTCCTACTTTCTCAGGAGACTAAGGAAATTTGGCATGTCAGCTACAGCTTGGCATGCTCTCAACAACTTCTACAGATACACCACAAAAAGCATTCTTTCTGGTTGTATCACAGCTTGGTATGGCTGCTGCATTGCCCAAGATTGCAAGAAACAACAAAGGTTTGTAAAATCATAGAATCCTACAGCGCAGAAAGAGGCCCTTTGACCCATCGAGTCTGCACTGAACACAAACCCACCCAGGCCCTACATATTATACCCACTAATCCCTCTAACCTTCACGTCCCTAGACACTAAGGGGCATGGCCAATCAACCTAACCCACACATCTTTGGACTGTGGGAGAAAACCGGAGTACCCAGATGAAACCCACACAGACATGAAGAGAATGTGCAAACTCCACATAGACAGTGACCCGAGTCAGGAATCGAACCCAGGACCCTAGAGCTGTGAAGCAACAGTGCTAACCACTGTGCTACCGTGCCACCCCGACTTGTGAATGAAGTCAAGTCCATTATGCAAATCAGCCTCCCATCCATTGATACTGTCTACACTTCCTGCTGACTTGGAAAAATAGCCAGCATAATCAAGGACCTCATGCACCCCGTACACACTCTCTGCCACCTTCTTCCATCGGGAAGAAAATAAAAAAAAGTCTGAGGGTCATGTACCAACCGATTCAAAAACTGCTCCTTCCCTGCTAACATCAGACCTTTGAGTGGACCCACTTCGCATCAAGTTGATCTTTCTCTACACCCTAGCTATGACTGTGACATTACATTCTGCACCCTCTCCTTTCCTTCCCTATGTTTGGTACGCTTGGTATGTACAGCGCACAAGAAACAATATTTTTCACTGCATACCAATACATGTGACAATAATGAACAAAATCAAATAAAAAAATTTTCCGATGTTACTGTTCCTGATAGGTTTGCCAATTCCTGTCTCCTCCACAACCATTTTTGTTTCTTTACTGATCCCATTACCAATCTCTTTATGCCTGATACCATCATTCTTTCCGTTATTTAATCATTCCTTCCTTCTGCCCGATCACAGACTTTCCCCTTTGTCCTTTCATATCCCAACCTCCCCTGTCTCTGCACCTGCTTACCACTTGTACAACTCTAACCTTCTCTAGACTTGACAGGAAGTCATTAATCTGAAACGTTAGGGTGGATTTTACTTTCAGCCTGGGATCTTGTTTGAGGCAGGAGGCTTGTAAAGCGCAGTACGTAGCCTGCCCTTTACCTTCCCACCCACCTGCCACCAACTTGTCCCCCCTTTGAGGAGGGGGAGTGGTGTTTAAGTTTATCTATTAGTGTCACAAGTAGGCTTACTTGAAGTTACTGTGAAAATCTCCAAGTCGCCACACTCGGCACCCTTTCAGATACACTGAGGGAGAATTTAGCATGGCCAATGCAACTAAGAAGTGGCAGATGGACTTTAACCTGGATAAATGTGTAGTGGTCCATTTTGGCAGGTCCAATGGGACGAAGGAGTATAATATCAAGGGTAAGACTCTTAGCAGTGTAGAGGATCAGAAGGACCTTGGGGTCCGGGTCCACAGGACTCTTAAATCAGCCTCGCAGGTGGAGGATGTGGTTAAGAAGGCGTATGGTGTATCAGCCTTCATTAATCGAGGGATTGAGTTTAGGAGTCGGTAGATAATACTGCATCTTTATAAGACCCTTGTCACACCCCATTTGGAGTACTGTGCACAGTTCTGGTTGCCTCACTACAAAAAAGATGTGGAAGCTATTGAAAGGTTGCAGAGGAGATTTACAAGGAAGTTGCCTGGATTGGGTGGCATGCCTTATGAGGATAGATTGAAGGAGCTCGGTGGAGAGACGAAGGATGGGAGGTGACCTGATAGAGGTTTATAAAATGTTGAGAGGTATAGATTGGGTCGATTCGCAGAGGCTATTTCTCAGGGCTGAAATGGTCGCTATGAGAGGACACAGGTTTAAGGTGCTGGGGAGTAGGTACAGAGGAGATGTTAGGGGTAAGATTTTCACTCAGAGGGTAGTGGGTGAGTGGAATCGGCTGTCATCGGTGGTGGTGGAGGTGAACTCGTTGGGGGGCTTTTAAGAGACTTCTGGATGAGTACATGGGACTTAATGGGATTGAGGGTTATGGGTAGGCCTAGTAGGTATGGATATGATCGGCACAACTTGTGGGCCGAAGGGCCTGTTTGTGCTGTAGATTTCTATGTTCTATGTTCTAATCAGCACATCTTTCTGTGGGAGGAAACTAGAGCACCTTGAGGAAATCCACGCCAACATGGGGACAGCATGCAGGCTCTGCACAGTGAATGACCCAAGCCAGCAATTGGATCTGGGTCCCTGGTGCTGTGAGGCAACAGAACCTTAACGCCCAAGGTGCCGGGCAGCCTGCCTGACTTTGAGGTCGAGAGGTGATCAGTCAACTGTGTGGACCTCCCCCCTACCACAGGGGAAATCATAGTGGGGTAGATAAGGCAATTTAATAGTGTTGTGGTGGAATTCTTCCAACTAACCATGGGAGGCACAGGGACAGGTTAGAATTGTTTATTCATGATTCAACATGGAGGGAACGACCCCCCCTCCCAGAGAAATCCCTGGAGCAGCACCCTTCCTCCGAGCTCTGATACAGCAATCATGGAGGGGGGCAACACAATAGAACTCTCTCCACCAAGTCACAGACACAGACTGCTTACAGTTAGTCAGCACACACAACATAGTTTAATTTCCAATCTTGTGTTATTAAACCTTTCAGCCAAAGGTTTGTCTATTGTCTCCGAGCTAAAAGCTGTGTGTTCTTCTGACAAGTAAACAACCTTTCTGACAAGTTCTGCTGATCTTAAGTCATTGAGGTATAAGCATTTGAGCAGCATGCGCTCTTTATTCTAATGCAGGGATGTTCTATCTATCCTCCCTTTTTACTAAATCCATTATTTCACTCTTACAACTGCCTGACCTGCTGAGCGTCTGAAGCATTGTCTGTTTTTTTGTTTCAGATTTCCAGGACCCACACCAGAGCTTTTGCACACACCAGCTTTTGAATTCATCGACTCAAACTGACAATTAACTTTACTCCTTGCCATGCCGAGGGTATTGCAGAGTCAAAAAGCAGATGTCTCTGGCTAACTAGATACAAGGTGAATCCACAGTAGATAGTTGGAAAGAATCTGGTTCAGAGTAATCCTTTATTCTTACGAGCAAAGCAGGCTGGCTCAAAGTGATAATACTTAAAATCCTGGCAGACATTTTGGCTTCTGTCTTGGGGAAACAAAAATACTTGCAGTGTTGTGACCGGTCATGCATCATGGGAACATTTGGAAGTTACTGTACTACTGTGGACGGGGTGACTTAAGCTACCGGGAACAAGTCGAAATGAAAAGTTCAGGAGCCCAAAATGAAAATAAAAACCTAAGAAAGTTCTTGTGGCAGCAGGGAGCAATTTGCTCTCCAACAAATGCACCAGGATCCCAGAATTTTTCCTCCTTGTCGTTCCAAGCTCCGGATGCAAAAGTGGCTTTCTTTTCCCAGAATGAAACCGTGCACTTTGAGGTGGTTGCCAAGGCAATGTTGAACTCTCTCCAAACGGCATTTTTCAGCTTCCTGCCATTCTCCATGAGAATGGCATTTTGTAATGCCATTAAATCCCAGAAGGCTGGCACGCAGGGCAGTTTGCCCAATTAACAGATCTCCTCTGGTGTGCTTCTCTTCCCGAGGCCTCCCTTTGCTGTCATACATCTCCACCAGAAAGCATTGGGCCTCCCTCCCTCCCTTTTGCTTCCAAACCCACTTGCTGCCCTCTTCATCTCTGAGAACATCATCCAATTCTGTCAACTATTCTAATCCATTGCAGAGGTCACACTCCTGACCTCGAGGCTAATGACTCTGAGTGGCCAATTTCATCTATTCCCAAAACATCTTTTTTGCAAAAAAGCAGGGAGTGTGAGAAAGAAACAATTTGTAGTGTCAACTGTTATAAGAAAATGATCAAGTAAATCTTCCTTAATCCAGACAAATTTCAAGATCTCTGCAATATTTGGACACTATTTTCAGGTTTAACATAGGTAATCTCCAGTTTGGTTTTGACTCCTTAATACTTAAAGGGCAGGGGTGTTGTGGTATTGTCACTGCACTAGTAATCCAGAGCCCCATCCCCTCAAAGGAACACAGTAGCAAAAATAAAACTAATCAAAGGAAATTTGTGAAATCAAATTGAATATCGGTCGCAATGCACTCTGAAAAAAGGAAAGAAGTTCTGCTCAGGGAGTATGAGCATCTCAGAGCTAAATTCCAAAGCACAATCAACAAAGGTAATAATCTCTGGATTACTACCTGATCCACAACAATATTGGCACCAGGTAAATACGATTAGAGACTTGAATGTGTGCCTCAGAAATAGGTGTGGGAGAAATGGGTTTCAATTCATGGGGCACTGGCATCAGTACTGGGGGATTTGGGAGCTGTACCATTGATTCAGTCTACATCTGAACCACACTGGGACCAGTGTCCTGGTGAGTCATAGAACAAGGGCGGTAGAAAAGGCTTTAAATTAAAAAGTAAGGGGGAAGATTCACATGGATGGGGAAGCAGGGAGATGATTTGGTAGCTGACACAGTGGTTAGCACTGCTGCCTCACAGTACCTGGGACTCGGGTTCAACTGGGTCACTGTGTGTGTGTGTGTGTGTGTGTGTGTGTGTGTGTGTGTGTGTGGGGGGGGGGGGGGGGGGGGGGGTGCGTTTGCATGCTGTACCCGTGTCTGCACAGGTTTCCTCTGGGTGCTGTGGTTTCCTCCCACAGTCCAAAGATGTGTGGGTTAGGTTGATTGGCCATGCTAAATTGTCTCTCAGTGTCTCAGGGGGACTAACAGGGGAAATACATGGAGTTACAGGGATGGGGCTTGGGTGGGATTGTTGTTGGTACAGTCTTGATAGGCTGAATGGTCTCCTTCTGCACTGTAGAAATTCCATAATTCTATGATAATTTAAAGAGAGAGGATAAGGACATAGCCCAGGATTGTGATCTGGGTGAGGATAACCAGAGTATGACAGGGAGGGAGAGAGTGGACAAACATTGGAATACACCAGGAAATATGATCACAATAGGGAAAAGTGGCTGAAAATCAACAGAAAGGGAGGATGGTTTAGCAGAAGGGGGAGTTAGAAATTCAAAGGGAAAAGTTTGAGGCAACAGAAAAGGAAATTGATGTAGGTAGAAACATGACGAGTGGGACAGGGGAAGAGTTTAATTGTAATATTGCATCAGAGAATAAGATTCATTCAGGGTATGGCAGCGCAAATTTAAAATTAAAATCACTTGATCTGAATGTGTGAAGCATCCATAATATGATAGCTGAATTGGTAGCAGGAATGAAGACAAGTGGTTTAGATTTAATTACCATGACAAAGACATGATTATAAGGTGACTGGGGGTTGTGAAATAAATATTCAAGGGTTCACAAATTTTTGAAAAGACATACAGAATGGAAAAGGAGGAGGGGTAACCTGATATTAAAGGATGACATAAGCACATGAATGAAAAAGAAACTTGGATCAGAAAATCAGGAAATTGAGTTAGCATGGAAGGAGGTTAGGAATAGTAGTGTTCAGGGAACATTGGTGGGAATAGTTTATAGGCTGTCCAGCAGTAGTTATATCATTGGACGAAGCATTGAACAAGAAGTTATTGGAGGCTGTAACAAAAACAACATAATATTTATGGGGAAATTTAACCTACATCCAGATGAGTTGAAAGAGAAGATGAGCTTGCAGAATGCTTTTGTAACAGTTTCCTGGAGCAATGTGTTTTGGAGCTAACTATGGATAAAGTTATTTTGGATCTAATACCATGTAAAGGGGGTAGGGTTAATTGTAACGTCAGAAGAAAAGACCCATTGGGAAATAGTAATCATAATACAATTGAATTCCACATTAGGTTTGACAACGACTCACTAAATTCACAAATACGAATCTTAAACTTAGAGCCAATTGCATAGGTATCAGTGAAGAGCTGGCTAATGCTCATTAGGTTGAAAAGGCTCAAAGGTGTAGTGGTAAATAAACAGTGGGAAACATTCTATGAGAAGGGATTACTGAAAAGATAGTGAATACACTGACCATTATTTTGCAGTCCTAACAGATCAGAAGGTAGCAAATGTAACATTGCTGTTCAAGAAAAGTAATGATGTGGGTAAGCCGGCGTTGGACTGGCGTAAACACAGTAAAAAGTCTGACAACAGGTTGGACTAAAACCTGGTGTTGTCAGACTTTTTACCAAGAAAAGTAAAACAGGGAACAACAGGTCCATTAGTCTGACATAATTCATTGGAATCTGTTATTAACAAAATCTTAACAGTGCACATTGGAAGAACCTAGTATGACTGGAACAAATTAGCATTTTTTTTTCAAAAGGGTGGGATTATTGTTAGTGCAGGCTCGATGGGCCAAATGACCTCCTTCTGCACTGTAGTGATTCTATGAAATCCTGGTGACAAATAAGAACATAAGAACATAAAAAATAGGAGCAGGAGTAGGCCATCTAGCCCTTTGAGCCTGCCCCGCCATTCAACAAGATCATGGCTGATCTGTCGTGGCTCAGTTCCACATTCCCGCCCTCTCCCCATAACTCTTAATCCCCTTGCCTATCAAAAACCCATCAACCCGCATCTTAAATATATTTTGTGAGGTAGCCTCCACCACTTCAACGGGCAGAGAATTCCAGAGATTCACCACCCTTTGAGTGAAGAAGTTCCTCCTTAACTCCGTTCTAAGCTGCCCCCCCCTTTATCTTGAGGCTGTGCCCTCTAGTCCTACTGTCTTTTTTGAGCAGGAAGAGCCTCTCCACCTCTATCCTATCCATCCCATTCATCATCTTATACGTCTCAATGAGATCTCCCCTCATTCTTCGAAACTCTAACGAGTACAAGCCTAGTTTATTCATAGAAAAATGTATTAGAGATTTCCTCCTGCACTCCAAAGGTGTGAGGATTAGATTGATTGGCCATGCTAAATTGTCCCTAAGTGTTAGGGGGCTAGCAAGGTAAAAGTGTGGGGTTGGGACTTGGGTTGAATTGTCACTGTAGGCTTAATAGACTGTATGGCCTCCTTCTGTACTATAGGGATTCTATGATTTTAACGTCTACCGCTTTGACTGATCCTTTAGTCCCTGATTACTCAAATGCCCTGTGTGGCTGAGTGTCAGAGTTTGCCGAACAACACTCCTGAGAAGTGCTTTGGGGCACTTCCCCATGAAAGGCACAATATAAATGCAAGTTGTTGTTGTACACACCACTGGCTATGTAACAGTGAGTGCTAACAAATCTCCGGAGGAAACAATGGAGCCCTACGACAGCCGGACAAAAGGTGTTCAGAAGCGACTCCTTGGTCTGGTACTCGTAGCTCGCAGTTACTGTGCATTACCATTTAGTTTCCTCAGTTGTGCTTTGATTTTTCTCACTTCCATCATGCTCTGCCAGATTGCTCCCTCCATGTAGAGACTGGTTGACATTATAACACTGATTCTGTGTGTTGGCCTGCTTCAGTTCGTTAATGTGTCTCTCAGTTGCACGCAGCGCGCTGGGAATACTGATTTGGAATCTGGCACTGTAGCAGCTGTGGCTGGCTTCTTTTCACTGATGTGGATTCTTGGCTTAAAGGCTGGACTTTCTATGGTCTGAACTGAGGCACTAGAAACTACACTGCAGCATCAACATTCGAGCTGCTGTACAAAGTTTTAAAGAAAGTCTTTGCACTTTGTAATTTATATAGATAGGCACTGTTAATCACTATTCTCACTGGTGATATGATTTTCTTGGATGTTGCATTCAGGCAAAAAATACACCTATAAGGGGAAAGAAATTTGCGAAATCAGTAAAATGCTGGAAAATCTCAGCAGGTCTGACAGCATCCATGGAGAGACAATAGAGCCAACGTTTCAAATCTAGGTAACCATTCATCAGGCCTGCTGAGATTTTTCCAGCATTTTACTGATTTTGCAAATTTCTTTCCAAAAAAAATTTTTTGGACGTTGCATTTAGACAAAAAATACACCTATAAGGGGAAAGAAATTCGCAAAATCAGTAAAATGCTGGAAAACCTCAGCAGGTCTGACAGCATCTGTGGAGAGGGAATAGAGCCAAAGTTTCAAATCTAGGTAACTCTGCGTCAGATCTGCTGAGATTTTCCAGCATTTTTCGTGTTTTGTTTCAGATTTCAGCATTTTGCATTTATATTATTGTAAAATTGGCAAACGCTTTAAGACAAGAATATAATTTTAAAGCTTACTTATTAGCAGCACAAGTAGGCTTATTAACGCTGCAGTGAAGTTACTGTGAAAATACCCTAGTTGCTACACTCCGGCACCTGTTCGGGTACACTGAGGGAGAACTTGGCATGGAAAATGCACCTAACCAGCACGTGTTTCGGACTGTGGGAGGAAACTGGAGCACCAGAAGGAAATCCATGCAGATTTAGGAAGAATGTGCAGACTCTGCACAGACAGTGACCCAAGCCGGGAATTGAACTCGGGTCCCTAGCTCTGTGTGGCACGAGGGCTAACCGCTGTGCTACCCCTGACAAAATGGGAACACCACCACCTGGAGGTTCCCCGACAAGCCACTCACCATCTTGATTTGGAAATATATTGGCGTTCTTTCACTGTCACTGAGTCAAAGTCCTGGAACTCCCTCCCTAACAGCACTGAGGGTGCACCTATAAATCAGAGACTGCAACAACTGAAGAAGGCAGCTCACCATCACCACCTCCAGGGCAATTAGAGATGGACAATAAATCCAGTCCTTTGCAAGGATGCTCATTTCTTGTGCAAGAGTACAACATTGAAAACTTTGCAGAAATACTGGATACAAGGGGTAGTAATCTTTTTTCATTTGTGATAATCCTGATCTGGGCACGGCTTTTGTTAAATTTTCCCACACTCACAAAAGGAGCTTACAACACGGGAACAACCACCGAAGGAGTGAAGAAGTATTTTGTTGATGGTGAGATAGCACTGGCATCACATTTTGCACAGCACCAACTCTTGGCACAGAACCCTTTTAAGCCTGTTGCCATGGGCAAAATTTCAGAATCTGAGCGAATAAGCATTCTGTCATTTCATGGTTGAGAATGTAAGCTGTCAGGCAAATGTATTCATGATGGAACTGATGAAACTACACAGCAAGAAATAGCATGTTCACCATCTCTTCAAACCTTTCAGTTCTTCTTCAAACAACAAAGGCACTAGCCATAGAACTAGAGAATCCCTACAGTGCAGGAAGGAGCCATTCAGCCCACTGAGTCTGCACCAATTCTCTTAATGTGTAGATGCCGACGTTGGATTGGGGTAAACACAGTAAGAAGTCTGACAACACCAGGTTAAAGTCCAATTGGTTTATTTGGTAGCAATAGCCACTAGCTTTTGGAGCGCTGCTCCTTCATCAGCTAAGTGGGAGTTTGTTCACAAACAGGGCACATAAAGGCAGTTCCTACATGCCACAGCGAAAACCGCACCAACCTCCTCAGAAGACAAAGACGGGACACGGCGGACAGAGTGCCCTTCGTCGTCCAGTACCTCCCCGGAGAGGAGAAGATACGACATCTTCTCCGGAGCCTTCAACACGTGATTGATGAAGACAAACATCTCGCCAAGGCCGTCCTCACACCCTCACTTCTTGCCTTCAAACAACTGTACAACCTCAAACAGACCATTGTCCATAGCAAGCTACCCAGCCTTCAGGACAACAGTGACACACCTCATAATCCTGTCACAGCAACCTCTGCAAGACAAGCTGGATCATCGACACGGATGCCATCATCTCACGTGAGAACACCACCCACCAGGTACACGGTACGTATTCCTGCCATTCGGCCAACATTGTCTGCCTGATATGCTGCAGGAAAGGATGTCCCGAGGCATGGTACTTTGGGGAGATCATGCAGACGCTACAACAATGAATGAATAAACACCGCTCGACAATCACCAGGCAAGAGTGTTCTCTTCCTATTGGGGAACACTTCAGCGGTCATGTCCATTCGGCCTCTGATCTTTGGGTAAGCATTCTCTGAGGCTGCCTTCACGACAACGCAGAGTCACTGGGCAGAGACTGATAGCCAAGTTCCGCACACATGAAGATGGCCTCAACTGGGATCTTGGGTTCATGTTACATTATCTGTAACCCTCACAACTTGCCTGAGTTTGCAAAATCTCACTAAAGCAGATCCTGTGTATATGGAGGGTTTGTCCGTAGGGGATGGCTTCTTTAACGTGTTTAGGACAGAACTGGAGAAGTGGAGTATCATGAGTTTATCTGTGGGCTTGCAGTACAATGAAGTGCTGATGTGACCATTCTTGATGGAGATGCATGTGTCTAAGAATGTAACCAATTCCGGACAGTAGTCCACTGCGAGTCTGATGGTGGGATGGAACTTGTTGATGTCCTCATATAGTTGTTTCAGTGATTGTTCACAATGAGTCCAAAGGAAGAAAATGTCATCGATGTATCTAGTGTATAGCATCAGTTGAAGGTCCTGTGCGGTGAAGAAGTCTTGTTCAAACCTATGCATGGAGATGTTGGCATATTGAGGTGCATATTTGGTCCCCATGGCTGTTCCATTTGTCAGGATGAAGAATTGGTTGTTGA
This sequence comes from Carcharhinus amblyrhynchos, assembly GCF_965287045.1. Taxonomy (NCBI): domain Eukaryota; kingdom Metazoa; phylum Chordata; class Chondrichthyes; order Carcharhiniformes; family Carcharhinidae; genus Carcharhinus; species Carcharhinus amblyrhynchos. Next base: position 15,148,630 of record NC_137330.1, read on the forward strand.
AGATGAAGGCATTGTGGTCCAAGATGATGTGGATGAGTTGTAAAATTGCATCTGGAAATTGGCAGTTGCCGGCATTGAGTACTGAGGCAGTTGCAGCAATGCCATCATTGTGGGGGATGCTGGTGTAGAGCGCCGAGACATCCATTGTGACGAGGACTGCTCCTGGTTCAACTACTCCATGTGTGCTGAGTTTCTGTAGGAAGTCCGTAGTGTCGCAACAAAAGCTGGGGGTTCTTTGTACAATGGGTTTCAGGATGCCCTCGACATAGCCAGAGAGGTTTTCACACAGAGTCCCATTGCCCGATACGATTGGACGGCCGGGTGTATTTGCCTTGTGTATCTTTGGAAGGCAGTAGCGATCTCCAACATGGGTAGTACATGGGATGAGAGCACAGAGGGTGCTCTGAAGGTCTGGATCAAAGGTCTTGATCAGTCTGTTGAGTTGACAGATGTATTCTTTGTTAGGATCTGCAGGTAACTGTCTGAAATGTTCCTCATTGTTCAGTTGTTGGTACACTTCTGTGCAGTAATCCATTCTGTTCAGTATTATGATGGCCCCTCCTTTGTCTGCATGCACACCAAGAACAAGAAACATGAGAAACACGGCATCACCACCAGCCACAACCAAGCCTCCCCCTTACCACAGTAGAAAACAGCACCACTGCAGGAAAGTCCATTGTCAACTTGTTGGACTACACACTTCAACCAGATGAAATCAAAGTTCTCAGCCGAGGGTTCAATTTCTGTCCCACCACCAAAATAGACCTCATCAGTCTCGCAGCGGACACAGGCAAATGAGGCTGCGGGAGTTCTTCCACAAATCCCAGGAGGAGAACAGCGAACATAATGAGAGAGCCAATGAACTGGAACAGCCGACAGAGAGATCCGTAGTGTAGCATCTGAAGAGGAAAGAGTCGAATTGGACTCCTCTGGATGGCCACTGCCCTCGACTGGCCATGTATGTCCAAGCTGTCAGGAGGTGCATCAACACCAGATTCTTCGTCCGCACTCACAAGACAGCCCCCAGCATCACCCAAGCACAACGCAATGCCATCCGCGCTCTCAAGACCAACCGCAACATTGTCATCAAACCAGCAGACAGATGAGGAGGAGTGCAACAGACACTACCAGACGTTGAAAGATGCCCTTGTAAGACCAGAATATGGCGCTCGACTCATCGATCGACAGTTCCGACTGGCCACAGCGAAAAACCACACTGACCTCCTCAGAAGACAAACACGGAACACAGCAGACAGAGTGCCCTTCGTCATCCAGGATTTCCCTGGAGCAGAGAAGCTACAACATCGTCTCCGGAGCCTTCAACATGTCATTGATGATGACGAACATCTCGCCAAGGCCATCCCCATACCCCCACTTCTTGCCTTCAAACAACTGTACAATCTCAAACAGACCACTGTCCACAGCAAACTATGGAGATGCCGGCGTTGGACTGAGGTTGAAACCTGTTTGGACTTTAAACTGGTGTTGTGGGATTTCTTTGTGTTTCACAGCAAACTACCCAGCCTTCAGGAGGACAGTGACCATGACACCACACAACACTGCCACAGCAACCTCTGCAAGACATGCCGGATCATTGGCATGGAAGCCATCATCTCATGTGAGAACACCATCCACCAGGTACACAGTACATACTGTTTCAACTCAGTCAACATTGTCTAACTGTTATGCTGCAGGAAAGGATGTCCCAAGGTATAGAACATAGAACATTACAGCGCAGAACAGGCCCTTCGGCCCACGATGTTGCGCCAACCAATTAAAAAAGCAATGACCCTCTAGTCTAAACCAATCCCTTTCCATCCATAAACCTATCCACGGATCTCTAAAACGCCCCCAAACTAGGTGCATCTACAACTGCAGCAGGCAGGGCATTCCAATCCCTCACCACCCTCTGGGTAAAGAACCTACCTCTGACATCCATCCTATAACTACCACCCCTTAATTTAAAGCTATGCCCCCTCGTGCTAGCTTTCTCCATCCGAGGAAAAAGGCTATCACTGTCCACCCTATCTAAACCTCTAATCATCTTATATGTTTCAATAAGGTGTCCTCTTAGCCGCCTTCTTTCTAATGAAAACAACCCCAAATCCCTCAGTCTCTCCTCCCCAAGGTATAGTACATTGGGGAGATCATGCAGACCTACGACAATGGATGAATGAACACCATTCGACAATTACCAGGCAAGAGTGTTCTCTTCTTGTTGGGAACACTCCCGCATCGGGTAACCATTCTCCAAAGCAGCCTTCACGACACACGTCAGCACAGAGTCGCTGAGCAGAGACTGGTAGCCAAGTTCAGCACACTTGAGGGCAGCCTCAACTGGGATCTTGTGTTCATGTCACATTATCTATAACCCCAATGACTTGCCTGGACTTGCACAATTTCACTAACTGTCCTGTCCAGAGACAATACACATCTCCTTAACGCTCTCACCACTCACATTATCTTTTAAGACTCGATTACCTGTAAAGACTCACATTCCAATCATTATTTTGTAAATTGAGTCTGTGTCTTTATATGCCCTGTTTGTGAACAGAATTCCTACTTACTGATGAAGGAGCAGCGCTCTGAAAGCCAGTGGCTTTTGCTCCCAATTAAACTCGTTGGACTTTAATCTGATTCTGTGAGACTTTTTATCCTATTCTCTTATCTAAGCCTAACCCCTTGCCCTCTTCCCATAACACTGTGCATCTACCATGGCTAATCCATCAAACCCACACACCTTGGGACACTTAGCATGGCCAATTCACCAAACCTGCACATCTTTGGCCTGTGGGAGGAAACTGGAGCACCTGCAGGAAATCCACACAGACACAGGGAGAATGTGTAGACACCCAAGGCCGGAATTGAACCTGAGCCCCTGGTGCTGTGAGTCAGCTGTGCTAACCACTACACTAACCCTCAACTTCTCTTGATCGATGGTCAACTCTGGAGTATGGGTCTGATGCGAGGGTGACTCCTGGGGAGAAAGTTAAGGGAAACTCTGGAAGAACTTAGAGGGCAAGCAAATGGGGTTGTTGCAAGAGGAATTAACGAGGTGGAGAGGGAGGTGTGGGGCATGGTGGTGCCAGAACATTGAGGGCGAAGAGGGGGAGAGTGAGCACTGTGCACAAGCACAACCAATTTGCAAGAAAACTACATCCCAGCAGCATGCGATGCAGGACATGGGTTGATGGTCCCACATACAGATCAATTTTGTAAAATAAGAGAGAGCTGATCATTCTGCTAACATTGTGAATACACCAGACCATGTCAGGGATAGTAAACTGCCAGTCAAAAGGGCATTAGACAGCCATTTATGACAACTTTGCAAGTTTATTTCTTCCTCGTATTCTCAATTCATGACAGCAAAATGATATTCTTAAAATATTCTGCTGATGGGATCTGAACTCAGGGTTCCTCACCCAGCACCATAAGCATGAGATTCACGTAAATTTATTGTTAAAGTAAACTTTCTTTCTTAAAGTTTTGATCTCCTGGCAGCTGAAAACAACTGATACCTGCTGGAAAAATGCCAAATGTAATTTAAAATGCAAGGATTTCTCCAACCCGCACTTTAAAAGGCCAGATATCCTCGGACTAAATCTGACCTTCAGTCACCTCCCAGACAAACATTTACTACAAAATGTTCAGCAGGGTGCTTGATTCTGAATAACCCATTGATCTCTTCTGACCACTCCGATCAATCTCTGAGTATATGAAATTAGCCCTTGTCTGGACGAGACATGACTGGCATGAATGCCAGTGATGACTCCGCTCTCATTGTCCATCAGCACACTAAACCACTCTTTTGTTCCACAGTAACAGACTGACAATGCACAGCAATGCCCATTGCATGTAAAACCTCTTGCGTCGAATTACAGCACAGAAGCAGGCCATTTGACCCAACTAAACTTTACTGGGGTGGGGTTTGTGCACCACAAAAGCCTCTGCCAGCTACGGATGGTATGGTGGCAGAGTGGTTAGCACTGCTGCCTCACAATGCCAGGGACCTAGATTTGATTTCTGGCTTGGGTCACTGTCTATGGGGAGTTTGCACATTCCCCCTGTCTCTGCATGCGTTTCCTCCGGCTGCTCCGGTTTCCTCCCACAGCCCAAAGATGTGCGGATGGGGTTTCATTGGTCATGCTAATTTGACCTTCATTTCAGGGGGATTAGCAGGGTAAATATGTGGGATTACGGGAATAGGGTGGGATTGTCGTTGGTGCAAGCTCGATGGGCTTCCTTCTGCCCTGTAGGCATTCTATAATTCTATCCTAAAGTAAAGTTTTTAAAAATCTGACAAAAGCTCACTGACCCGAAGTGCCAACTCCACTCATCTCTAAGCATATCCCAGCATTTTAATTGGAGATTTTTACCACCCATGGGGAGAACATGCAGACTCTGCAATGACAGTGACCAAGCCAGGAATCAAACCAGAGTCCCCTGAACTGTGACGCAGCAGTGCTAATTACTGTGCCACCGTGCCACCAGAGATAGATGCATTTTTTAATTAGTAATGGGTTTGAAGGGCTGTGTTGAAGGGGCAGTAAAGTGGAGCTGAGGCCCAGAAGGGATCAACCATGACCATACTGAATGGTGGAGCAGGCTAAGGGGCCGAACTGTCTACTCCTGCTCCGAGTTCTTATGATTCTGAATGCCGCACCCTCCCCTCCTCTTCTTCTTCATAGTCCTGTCAGTTCCTTAGTCTCTCATAATTGCACAACTCCATTTCAAAATTACATACAGAATCAGCTTCTTTTGCTACCGTTCCTTTCTCCCTCATGTGCTTAACTAACATAGCCTCGAACTACATCTGTGCTTTTCACTTCATCTCTCCCAGTGGAATGAAGTTCCATTGTTCTAATTGTTCTCTTGGCAAAGGAATTTCTCGATTTTTTGATTAAATCCATGAGTGGAAGTACCTCATGTATATCAAGCCCTGTCAACCCCCTTCACAGAAGTGTAAAGATGTCCATGAGGTCTTTTCCTTTCCGGAGAAGTGAGCTCTGGCCTGTCCTTATCCAAGAGTCAAAAAGTACTGCGGATTCTGGAGATCAGAAATAAAAACAAAAAATGCTGGACAAGTCCAAGCTAATGTCTCCAGTCCGTATGACCCTTCTTCAAAGTTAAAAGAGGGGGAGAAATGTGATGGATTATTTTATTGTTTAAGAGGGGAGTGGAATAGTTGGAGCAAAACAAAGCATTCTGCTATCTTGCCTTTATGTTATGGTGGCACAGATGGTTAGCGCTGCTGCCTCACAGCACCAGGGGCCTGGGTTCAATTCCTGGCTTGGGTCACTGTCTGTGCAGAGTCTGCACATTCTCGCTGTGTCTATGCAGGTTTCCTGCGGCGGCTTTGGTCTTTTCCCACAGTCCAAAAACTGTGCCGGTTAGGCCATGCTAACTTCTCCCTCAGTGTACCCGAACAGGAGCTGGAGTGTGGTGACTCGGGGGTTTTCACAGCGACTGCATTGCAGAGTTAATGTCAGCCTACTTGTGACATGAATAAATCAACCTTAAACCATTAGCAATTCCTTTAATCTTTAACATTCCCATTTACCCTCCCCTTGTCATGTCCCATTCATCAAACCTCTCCTGAGCTCCCACATATCCCTGACCTTCTATTTTGCTCCGCCTTTTCCAGCATTTTCTGTTTTTATCCCAGGCTGCTCTTTGCAGCTTGTAAACATAGCCAACAGTAATCAAGTGTGACCCTGTGAGAGCTCTGTGGCAAGCAAGAATCCAATAACAAATTCATCAAAGACAAAACGTGCTACCCTTTTCACACAGCCTATCACATCTCAATCTTCCCTCTCCAGTTTTATCAGATGATGCTGCGCAGTAGTATTGTTTTGGTCCTAGTCTCTGTTGAGCAAGTTATATTGAATAACGAAGTACATGCCCTCCACTTCCAGTTTCCTGACCTCAGCCATCTCCCACTTCACCATCAACGTCTAGTTCTTGCACGCTTCCAACCCCCAGCAGGATAGCCAATCGATCTTCTACCTTCCATTAAAAATCATGCCGGCAGCCCCCGAACGCAACCGCCTTCCTCTGCCTGGCCAAACCTACCTCGTACATTGAAAAACCTTTCCTCTAATTTGATTCACATCTTCAAAATAAAGGCTGCCGCTGTGGGAACCCCCGTGGATGCAGCCCTCATGTCTGACTTTGGATCAGCTGAACAATCTTTGTTCCCCTTCCTCACTCAGCTCTCTGCCTGAGGCTATTTTTCAGGCACACCGAGTCCATTGATGACTGTGTTAGCGCTACTTTCATTCCACGTACCGAAACTATTATTTTTTCCTTCTAGCTTTCCCCACCCGCTTCTCCTTGACTTATGTGTGGACCATCTCTGAAGACAAAGGCTCAACTAAGCGGATAGAAACTGTAATACTCTGAACACTTTTGCTGGTTTTGTAACTGTTGTTGTACAGAACAATGCAAACACATCGGCACCAGACATGAGCTTGGGAATTCATCCAACTTTTATTCCTCCCCTCACCACTCTCCCTACTAGTCACAAGATTACAAACCGGCCTCCTTGAAAGATTAAATAGCTTGTCACTTTCACTTGGTTAAAGGTGGTACGGGCATGCAAATAGAGGCATGATGTTACAACCTCATGAGGAGCGGTGAAATGACTCCCTCACTCTCCTCCTACTTGGGATGACGAGATGGCACAATGATGAGCACTGCTGCCTCACAGCATCAGGGATCTGGGTTCCATTCCGGCCATGAGTGACTGGCTGTATAGAGTTTGCACTTTCTCCCTGAGTCTGCATGGGTTTCCTCCGGGTGCTCCAGTTTCCTCCCACAGTCCAAAGCTGTGCAGGTTAGGTAGATTGACCAAACTAAATTGACACCTTGGTGGCCAAAGATGAGCAGGCTAGGCGGATTAGCCATGGTGAATGTGTGGGGTTATGGGGATAGGACGCAGGGAAAAGTCTGGATGGGACGTTCTTTCAGGGATTCAGTGAAGAATTGACGGGCCGGATGGTTTCTTTCTGCACTGTAGAGATTCTATATTTCTACTGTTTCTGAAGTCCTACCATGTACACTTGAAGACGATAAAGAATTACTCAGACAGGTTTTCTGAGTTGGAGTAGAGAACAAAGGTTCACTGACACCACTTCCTGAATTAAAATGAAAACTCGGGGCAAAATTTTTTTGATTTTTCTTTCAAAGCATTCTCTCCAGTGGCAAAAACGGATGGCAGCCAGCCAGTTGCCTTGCTGGGTCTTTCACGCTCTGGGGAGGTGCAGGGGGATGGTGCAGGGTGGCTGATCTGTTCCCTTGCCATTCCACTTGGATGGAATACAAGTCGTGCATTTTGCCTGGCTAACATTTCTGCCAGTTGTTTTAATAAGATTACAGTTTATTGCTTTGATATACATCCAGCCAGAAAAAGAATTAGAAATTGTACTTTTTGAAGCATATTCCTGTAACAATGTAAAGTGCAGGCAGCAAAGAAAATTATGCATGTATAGTATAGTGGTACTCACAAATACAGAAGGTCTCAAAACACTTTACAGTTAATGAGTACTTTAAAAGTAATGCTATAATGTAAGAGTGTTAGAGATCAGCGCTGCCTGTGTGGCAAACTGACTGCATAATGGGAACTGGCATCATCTTGCTCGGTTCTGTTTGAAGCTTTGGTTGCAAAGAAACTTTGAGATTTGCAGTAATCATGAAAAGTGCCAAATTAATGCAAGTTTTTTTTTCCCCCCACGATTGCCTGAACAAGATTGTGCTCATGCATAGTATTAATCGGCATTTTAAAACTCTGGGATGTCCTCCACCAAGACTTCCAGTGCAAAATTTCTGCCCTTTCTCAGGTCAAATTCAGTTCATCAAACCATGAATCCCTACAGTGCAGAAGCAGACTGTTCAGCCCATCGAGTCTGCACCAATTCTCTGAACAAGATCTTACAAAGGCCCACCTCCCCTGCCCTATCCCCAAACATTCACTGTGGCCAATCCATCTTGGCCACGCTAAATTGCCACTTAGTGTCAGGAGGATTGGCAGGGTAAATATGTGGGGTTACAGGAATGGGGCCTGGTGGGATTGTAGTTGGTGCAGTCTCAATGGGCCGAATGACCTCTTTCTGTTATGTAGGGATTCTATCGTCCTATTCTGACCTACACATCTTGGAACACAGAAGTAATTTAGCATGGCCAATCCACCTAACATACACATCTTTGGATTGTGGAAGGGAACCGTGTACCCTGAGGAAACCCACACAGACACAGAGAGAATGTGCAAACTCCACACAGGCAATCCTCAAGGCCAGAATTGAATCCTGGTCACCCGATAGGAGGCTAGTTTGCTTGATTTACCGGACTACATTCATAACTTGTTGTAGTTTCTTGCAGTCTTGGTCAGAGCAGGAACCTTAACAAGCTGTGATACATCTGAAAAGGATGCTTTCTATGGTGCATCTGTAAAAATCAGTGAAGTCATAATGGACATGCTGAATTTCCTTAGCCTCCTGAGAAGGATAGGGTCTATTTTCTGGGATTGTCTAGCTTATGGAGGTCTTAGGGCATAGTGAACCAAAAACTTGAGGTTCAAATCCCCATGACTCAATGGTCAAGGAAGGTGCATTGTTAACATGGCCATGCAGACTGAGTATCGACCTACAATTCCTTCCAATACATAGACAGACAGTAAGAGCGGGAGAGGTTCCTGGTCAGCCATGGGATAGAAAAAATTGGAGTCCCTCCCATCATTGGTATAAAAGCAGATATTGCCACAGGAATTTGGACTTTTTTAAGGAGGCTAGTTGGCTCTGTTCACTGCTGCAGAACAATTTGGTGCCAACCATCCAAGGTTCAGTTCCCACACCTGTCTCCATGCTCTACCTGTCGTGGAAGTTGTGGCACGGTGGGTTGGATCTGCCTTTGGGCAGAGAACGCAAGGAAAAGAATCCAGTTTAGTTTCCCTTACATTTCTTAGAATCCCCACAGTGCTGAAAGAGGCCATTCAATCCATCAAGCCTGCACTGACAACAATCCCATCCAGGCCCTATGACCGTAACCCCACATCATTACGTTTAACACGAAAGGTCAATTGCTAGTCTTTGGAGTGTGGGAGGAAACCAGATCAACCAGTGGAAACCCACGCAGACATGGGGAGAACATGCGAACTCTACACAGACAGTCATAACCCTTTCCATTATTGTTGATCAGAAATCTATCAATTCTGCCTGAAGCATGCATAATAACTGAACATCCACAGTCCTGTGGCTGGAATTGAATTTGGGTCACTGTGCTGTGGCGCAGCAATGCTACCATAGAATGAATCATAGAAACCCTACAGTACAGAGAGAGGCCATTCAGCCCATCGAGTTTGCACCGACCACAATCCCACTCAGGCTCTACTCCCATATCCCTCCACATTTTACCCACTAATCCCTCGAACCTACACATCCCTGGCCACGAAGGGGCAATTTAGGCATGGCCAACCAACCTAACCCACACATCTTTGGACTGCGGGAGGAAACCGGAGCACCCAGAGGAAACCCATGCAGACACGAGGAGAATGTGCAAACTCCACACAGACAGTGACCCAAGCCAGGAATCGAACCCAGGCCCCTGGAGCTGTGAAGCAGCAGTGCTAACCACTGTGCTACTGTGCCGCTCAAGCTACCATCTCCAAGCTATCTTCATGGCTGAAGTTCCTACTCCTAGAACTGCATACTTGAACAGTAAGTAGTCTCACAACACCAGGTACAGTCCAACAGGTTTATTTGGTAACACGAGCTACCAAATAGACCTGTTGGACTTTAACCTGGTGTTGTGAGACTACTTACTGTGCCTACCCCAGTCTAATGCTGGCAACTCCACATCATGCATGTTTGATTGGTACTGGAGTGGGAAAACGAGAATAAGTACTTGATTGCTCTCAGGGAATGTAACTAGCTATTTGCTACCAGTTATCAGAAATGAACAGTGAGGTTGAAGGGTGTATGTCAACCTTGTCCAGATCCAGTACTAACGATTAGAAGAAAATCCACAGGGCTTCATCTTAATATTAATTTCCCTCACTTGTGGGAAGGATACAAATCTTTTAACATTTTGGCATTGAAGATGTCATAAAACATAAATTCATTTAAAATATGGCATAAATAGAATCTTGTACATAGCAGTGAAATATGATCTCCCTCCATTAATAAACATTTCCACCCAGGAGATGGAGTGCGATTCACTTGTCACTTTTTCCACTTATCTCTGGCCCACTCCACTTGTAATGATGTTCATCATATCTCACTGCTGTCCATGAGTTATCTTCTGTTTGTTCGAGACCATCTTTTATTGTCAGTTGTCTCCATTATCACTCTCCCTGCAGTGAATACACTTTATCATTTCCTTTACATGCCACTCAGACTCAATGTTGGAAGGAACATCGCCAGGTATTTCCTCACAACGCAGCATGTGTGGTGCAATTGCAGTGAGCCATTCAAATATACAACAATTTCAGCAGGACTGGAAGATCCCGCCGGCAGGAAGGACTGGAAAGTTCTGGTCAATGGGGGTGTGAACAAGACTGGAAGGACCAGAATGTATTGCTCATCCTGAGCTGTTCTTGAGGAGGCAGTGGCGAACCATCATAAACCATGTGGTGTAGACGCACCACCAGTGCTCATTTGACATTTCTTGAGGCTTAACACAACCAAGTGGCACTCTAGGCCAAGGTAAGTTAAGAGACAATGACATCACTGTGGGTTGCGAGTCACAGGTAGGCCAGACACACCAAAGATTGGGGATTTCCTCCTCTAAAGGACAGTTGTGAACCAATAACTTTACAGGGCAAAACCATCTGCTCTGAAGTTGAAGGTAGGCAGCGGGTGCAGTAGCAGAAATGATTCCCGTTGTGGCTGGGCTTTAACGGTTAAGTTTTTATCATTTATTCATCACAAGTGAGGCTAACATTAACACAGCAATTAAGTTACTGTGAAATTCCCCTAGGTGCCACAGTCCAGCGCCTGTTCGGGTCAATGCACCTAACCAGCACGTCTTTCAGAATGTGGGAGGAAACCAGAGTACCCAGCGGAAACCCACACAGACAATGGGTAGAACATGGAAACTCCCCACAGGCAATGACCCAAGCCAGGAATTGAATCTGGGTCCTTGGCGCTGTGAAGCAGCAGTGCTAACCACTGTGCTACCAACCCTGGTTTTGGGGTAAACAATAAAACAAGAATAATTTCAGGAATGAAAAGCTTGACGTATGAGGAACATTTGTGGACTGTGGGCGTGTTCTCGATGGAGTTTAGAAGGATGGGTGGGATGGGGGGGGGCGCGCAGGGCCGGGATCTCATCGAAACTTACGGAACACTGAAAGGCCCAGATAGGCTGGACATGGAGATTATGTTTCTATTAGTAGGAGAGACTAGAGTCTGAGGGCACAGTCTCAGAGTAAAGCGATGAGCTATTAGAACCAAGATGTGAAGAAACTTCTTCAGCCAGAGGGTGGTGAATCTATGGAATTCATTGCCACAGAAGGTGTTGGAGGCCAGGTCACTGAATGTATTTAAGACAGAGATAGATAGGTTATTGATTGGCAAAGGGATCAAAGGTTATGGGGGAAAGGCAGGAGAATGGGGTTCCGAAATTTATCAGCCATGGTTGAATGGCAGAGCAGACTTGATGGGCCAAATGGCCTAATTCTGCTCCTATATCTTATAGACTTAAAAGTATAAGATCTTGTACTGTTCAACTCATTGAATTGAGGGCATTGCAGAAGGCTGGAGAGGAAATTGCGGGTCTCCTGGCCAAGATATTTGAATCATCAATACTCATGGGTGAGGTGACTGAAGATTGGAGAATGGCAAATATTGTGCCTTTGTTTAAAAAGGGCTGCAGGGAAAAGTCTGGCAACTACAGGCCAGTGAGCCTCACATCTGTGGTGGGTAAATTGTTGGAAGGTAATTTGAGAGACAGGATCTACAGGCATTTAGAAACGCAAGGACTGATTAGGGACAATCAGCATGGTTTTGATAGTGGAAAATCATGTCTCTCAAATTTGATTGAGTTTTTTGAAGAGGTAACCAAGAAGGTAGATGAGGACAGTGCAGTTGATGTTGTTTACATGGACTTTAGCAATGTCTTTGACAAGATACCGCATGGTAGGTTGTTGCATAACGTTAGATCTCATGGGGCTCAGGGTGAGGTATCTAAATGGACACAAAATTGGCTTCTTGCCAGAAACCAGAGGGTAGTTGTAGAGGTTTGTTTTTGAAACTGGAGGCCTGTGACTAGCCGTGTGCCTCAGGGTTCAGTTCTGGGTGTCATTTATATTAATGATTTGGATGAGAATATACGAGGTATGGTTAGTAAGTTTGCAGATGACACTAAGATAGGTGGCACAGTGGACAGTGAAGAAACTTATCTCCAATTGCAATGAGATCTTGATCAATTGGGCCAGTGGGCTGACGAATGGCAGATGGAGATTAATTTAGACAAATGCGAGGTGATGCAATTTGGTAGATTGAACCAGTGCAGGGCTTACTCAGTTAATGGTAGGGTGTTGGGAAGAGTTACAGAACAAAGAGATCGAGGAGTACATGTTCATAGCTCCTTGAAAGTGGAGTCACAAGTGGACAGAATGGTGAAGAAGGCATTCGGCATGCTTGGTTTCATTGGTCAGAACTTTGAAAACAGGAGTTGGAACGTCTTGTTGAAGTTATACAAGACATTGGTAAGGCCACACTTGGAATACTGTGTGCAATTCTGGTCACCCTATTATAGAAAGGATATTATTAAACTAAAAAGAGTGCAGAAAAGATTTACTAGGATGCTACTGGGACTTGATGGATTGAATTATAAAGAGAGGCTGAATAGACTGGGATGTTTTTCTCTAGAGCATAGGAGGCTGAGGGGTGATCTTATAGACGTCTATAAAATAATGAGTGGCACAGATCAGCTAGATAGTCAATATCTTTTCTCAAAGGTAGGGGAGTCTAAAACTAGAGGGCATAGGTTTAAGGTGAGAGAGGAGAGATACAAAAGTGTCCAGAGGGGCAATTTTTTCACACAGAGAGTGGTGAGTGTCTGGAACAAGTTGCCAGAGGTAGTAGAGGTGGGTAAAATTTTGTCTTTTAAAAAGCATTTAGATAGTTACATGGGTACGATGGATATAGAGGGATATGGGCCAAATGCGGGCAATTAGGAATAGCTTAGGGGTTTTTAAAAAACAGGGTGGCATGGACAAGTTGGGCCGAAGGGCCTGTTTCCATGCTGTAAACCTCTATGATTCTATGAACAAAGAACAAAGAAAATTACAGCACAGGAACAGGCCTTTTGGCCCTCCAAGCCTGCACCGACTCATGTTGCCCAACTTAACTAAGACCCTCTACCCTTCCGGAGACCATATCCCTCCATTCCCATCTCATTCATGTACTTGTCAAAAGGCCCCTTAAATGTCACTACTGTATCCGCTTCCACTACCTTCTCCGGCAACAAGATTCAAGCACCCACCACTCTCTGTGTAAAAAATCTGTCTCGTACATCTTTTTTAAAACTTGCCCCTCACACCTTAAACCTTTGCCCCCCTAGTAATTGACTCTTCCACTCTGGGAAAAAGCTTCTGACTATCCACTCTGTTCATGCCTCTCATAACCTTGTCGACTTCTATCAGGTCTCCCCTCAACCACCGTCGCTCCAGTGAGAACAAAACAAGTTTCTCCAACCTCTTATCATAGCTGATGCCCTCCATACCAGGCAACATCCTGGTAAATCTTTTCTGTACCCTCTCTAAAGCCTCCACATCCTTCTGGTAGTGTGGCGACTAGAATTGAACACTATATTCCAAGTGCGGCCTAACTAAGGTTCTATAAAGCAGCAACATGACTTACCAACTTTTAAACTCAATACCCCGGCCGATGAAGGCAAGCATGCCGTATGTCTTCTGGGCTACCTTCTCCACCTGCATTGCCATTTTCAGTGACCTGTGTACCTGGATCCCTTTGCCTATCAATACTTCTAAGGGTTCTGACTCTATTACTAATGCATCCATGAGGAGCTTGCTGTGCTATGGGCACCCGATATGACTGACGTTATGAACAGTTCCCAAGAAGGTGAAAGCAGTATCTACCAACCTCAGAGTTGTGGAAGAGGTGAAGCTCATCACTTGTACACAGTCGGTGTGAACATCCTAATTTCTCACTGGTGGCAAACTTAATTTGGAAGGGGAGCCTTCTCCTTCAATGAACATGTATGACGTGCTGATGCGTGGAAAAGTGCTTCCCAACATTGATCATCGGGAAGTGTAGATGTACCTTTAACCTGTCTTTAAAGTCCCAAGAACTGTATTCCTAAAGTTCACCCTGCCATTGGGAAACTGATTTTTGGCCTCATGCCAAATGAACCTCCCTCACCTGTCAAATTTCCCACTGCTGGTGGTTCCAGATTATTCTTCCCAGTCACCGCAACTGGAATTAGGGGGAGAATTTGATGGGTGCACTCAGTGCGGGGAATTGGAATGGCTGTGAATCCCGTTCCCCACCTGGATCCAACTGAAACTCGTGATGTTATGTGTGAATCACGGCTGGATGTGGAGCGGGACTGGCAGTGGTGGGAACGTGGCGGGCATCGTGCCCAATGGTGCCCCTCTGTGAATTTCAAAAGTGTCTCCACGGTCCACAGAAGAATACTTGCGAGAGTCGTGGCAAAAATAGGAGGCTGCAGCCTCGGGAGGAGAGTTCAGGTGGCCAGCAACGCCCCCTTTCCCAGATGACTGTCTCCGAGCCCCGAGGAAGGTAGCCACACGAAGGAGGGTCACAGAGATGGAGGATGAGGCCACCCCATTTCACAAAGAAGGCTTGGATCGAGGTGGCAGCGGAGCTCAGGAGCATGACCTTGTCCGGATCCAGTTCCGGAAAAGTTTCAGTGCCCTTCTGCGCTTGTCATGGCTGAGTACTGAGTGAGCATTGTGTCAAACGGAGCACAGAGGAGGGTGCCCATCCATCATTGTGATCAAGTGTGTCGGTCTCATGTAGTCTCAGATCACACATCTTACTATGCATCCTCAGTCTGAGAGATGCATCAGCAGTTACTGCTCCAGGTATCTTGGTTGGTGGGTGTGAGGGGAGGCGGGGGTGGTGGTTTAATTCTCAGATCTCTTGGGGGTGGTTTGAACGGGGGCACAAAGGGGGAAGTGTGTTGTATGGCATTCAATGTGAAGGTATGAGCACCCACCGGTGCTCTACGCTGACTTGCAGGAGAAATGGAGCCACAGCAATCCTGAGCAAGCTGCCACTGGTGGTGGAGTGCCAAACCTGGCAACCCTCACCAGCTGGGAGCCCTGCAGCTCTCCGGTGAATGAGGGGGAAGTTCATCAGGCGCAGCGTCTCTGAGGAAAGTTAAAGAGCCTGTTAGGCTAAGGCAGGGGACATTCAGGGTCAAGGTGATGCCCAATCAGAATAATCTTTTTTATACACCGACAGTGAGAAGCTTCAATGCAACAAAGACCAATTATGATGGACAGCAAGCACTGAGATAGTATGATAATACTAATGAATCTATTCCTTTATTTTCATGCCTCAGGAAGCCATCAGTTAGAGCCAGCCAGTTGGAAGATACCTCCCCCCCGCGCCCCCCCCCCGCCGCCTTTGACTGCCATGACATCGGGGGATGAAAGCACAGCACACCATCTCTCACACCAAGCGTCAGCGTACTTAGGAACGTAAGAAATAGGAGCAGAAGTAGGCCATCTAGCCCTTCGAGCCTGCCCCGCCATTCAATAAGATCATGGCTGATCTGAAGTGGATCAGTTCCACTTTCCCGCTTTCTCCCCATAACCCTTAATTCCCCTGTCTATCAGAAACCTATCTACCCGTGACTTAAATATATTTAGCGAGGCAGCCTCCACCACCTCAAGGGGCAGAGAATTCCAGAGATTCACCACCCTTTGAGTGAAGAAGTTCCTCCTCAACTCCAATCTAAACTACCCCCCCCAACCTTATCTTGAGGCTGTGCCTTCTAGTCCTACTGTCCTTTCTGAGCAGGAAGAATCTCTCTACCTCTACCCTATCCATCCCCTTCATTATCTTATACGTCTCTATAACATCCCCCCTCATCCTTCTAAACTCCAACGAGTACAGAACCAGTCTAATCAGTCTCTCTTCATAGTCCAATCCCCTCATCTCTGGGATTAGCCTAGTGAACCTCCTCTGCACTCCCTCCAAGGCCAAAACATCCTTGCGTAAGTGCGGCGACCAAAACTGCACACAGTACTTAAAACTGCACACAGTACTCCAGCTGCGGCCTCACCAGTGCCCTGTACAGTTGCAGCAAGACCTCCCTACTTTTATATTCTATGAGTGTAGATACACTCATGCCAGCATCAGGCTGCAAGGTGAAGACAAGTAGAATCGCTGGCACCAATGCACCCCACCCCGATGAGGTCAGTGCACTCTAAGCTAATTTTGAGTAGAAGCTCATTGCGAGGACGTCGCGCACTCCGATAGTCTCAGCCGAACCGAGGTCACCATTGCAGACGTCAGATCAGCCTTCTTGAAAGTTAACCCACGGAAAGCGACTGGCCCGGCTGGTACTCAGAGAAGCACTCAGATCCTGTGTGGACCAGCTGGCGGGAGTAGTCGGGGCATCTTTAATCTCTCCTTACACTGATTTGAGGTCCTTACTTGCTTCAAGAAGATGACCGTCACCCCTGTACCAAAAAGCCAGGCAGAGTGCCTTAAAGACGAGCGTCCAATGGCTCTGACATCTATCATTATGAAATGCTTCAAAAGGTTAGTCATGACTGTGGGGCCAAATTCCGCTCCAACTCCATTTTCAAGTGGAGATGGTTGAGATGTTAAGTTTCTAGGTGTCCAGATCATCAACAATATGTCCTGGTCCCTCCATGCCAACACTATAGATAAGAATACCCACCAACACTTCGACTTGCTCAGAAGGCTAAAGAAATTTTGCATGTCCACTCTAACTCTCAGCAATTTTTACATATACGCCATAGAGAACATTCTTTCCAGATGTATCCCAGCTTAGTATGGCTTCTGCTCTGACCAAGACCACAAGAAACTACGAAGGGTTGTGAACATAGCCCAGTCCATCACGCAAACCTGCCCCCCATCCATTGACTCAATCTACACTTCCCGCTGCCTCTGAAAAGCTGCCAGTATAATCAAAGGACCCCATGCACTCAAACATACTCTTTTCCACCCTGTTCCATTGAGAAAAAGATACAAGCATCTGAGATCATGTACCAACTGTCTCAAGAACATCTTCTTCCCTGCTGCCATCAGACTTTTGAATGGACCTACCATATATGAGACTGATCTTTCTCTAGACTCTAGCTATGGCCGTAACATTACATTCTGCACCCTCTCTGTTCCTTCTCTCCTATGTGCTCTATGAACATATCTGTATTGCTTTGTCTGTATTGCATGCAAGAAACAATACTTTTCACTGTCTCCCAAAACATGTAACAATAATAAATCAAATCAAATCAATATCAAGGGAGTTGTTAGGGCCCAGCAGTGAGGGAACTTCACACTCGCATGGGGAGATGGCGGAGATGTGAGTGTCCAGAATGCTGGTACAAAATGCAGCTGGAGACAAGGGCATTGCTGTGTCTGAGAGATGGTGGGCTTCCACAGTCACCCATAGGGCGGTAAATGCTGGATATGCAGCGGGATACATGGGGACATCACTGAGGGTCCATGTGCCATTGTATCTGTCATGGAGGAGTCCTCGCAGAGCATGAGAACTGCATTGACTCTAAGTTCCAAGCATAAAGCCCCACCCATTGAGTGTCTGGTGACTCTCTTGGGAAGACAGCTCCAGAAGTGCACTGAGGAATTACTGGGACTGAAATTATTACCTTAAATATCATACTCCATTTAAGTCCGAGGTGCCCTGTGTGCTTGATTGCTGTCAGATTAATCACCGCCCGATCAAAGATCTCCAGGATGTGAAGTTTTAAAGACTAACGTTCTTAACTTGAGTTTGCAGTGAAGAGGGGGTGTTGTTTAGTTGCACAGCACTCCATGATCATCAGAAAATCACTGTTGGAGTGGGGGCATTGTGACCAGACCAGTAATAGGGTTTTCTGATACAAGAAATCAAATCTTTCTCCTTCTTCACTAGAACTGCAGTTTTTGCAATCATTGCAAATTTCTTTGTAATAAGGCTTTGCAATGGCATTAAATTTGACAGAGTTTTTAAAGTTTATTTCTGAATGTCATAAGTTGGCTTGTATTAACACTGCAATGAAGTTACTGTGAAAATCCCCTCGTCACCACCCTCCGAAACCTGTTCAGGTACACTGGAGGAGAATTTAGCATGGCCAACGCACCTAACCAGCACGATTTCCGGACTGTGGGAGGAAACCAGAGCACCCAGAGGAACTCCACGCAAACACGAGGAGAACGTGCTGACTCCACACAGACAGTGACCCAAGCCAGCAATCCAACCCAGTTTCCTGGTGGTGGGAGGCAGCAGTGCTAACCACTGTGCCGCCGCGCACAGAGAATGCTTAGAAAGCATTGGAGCACAGAAGGAGATGATTTGACCTATGCTGCCTGAACTCTCTGAAAGAACTCTCTAATCAATGGTCACACGTCTTGCTCTTTCTCCAGTTCCCTGCAAATTCTTCTTTCTTTTCATGTGTATATCTGACTCACTTCGGAAGGTTACTATTCAATTCTGTCAGGCAGTGCATTTCCTACAGTAACAACTGTGTGTAAAATAGCAGTTCCTTATCCCTGGATTTTCAACCAAGTAGCTTCAATCCATGTCATTGGGATACCGACTCCTATTGCCTTGGAAACAGTTTCTCCAGATGCACTCGATACAAACATGTTGTCGATTTCAATTCAATTTCACCTTAACCTTCTCTGTTCCAGCAGGCCAGTGGCTGCTTTCCTGGTGAAGGAATTTGAGTCAGCCTCCTATAAATAAAAGGCATGAATGCAGTGAGATTTGGTGCCCTTTTCATATGTAACCTGCAATTGTAACCATGCTTAAATTCTCCCTTGGTGTACTTGAACAAGGTCAATGCATTAACTTAATGCATTAATCACACTGGCCTGAAATTACAATGGGACAATGTACGCTGACAGGATCAGGCTCAATTTGAAACCAGGAGTATTTCTGTCCACGCAGAAGCATTGTACGTTGCCAATTTTAAACTACCAATACATAGATACTGCTTCACGCAGAGCACTATCTCTGAATGAGTCACGGCAGATCCGAACTTACAAGCATCCTTGCCTTGCTGTCACACCTCTTCAAAAGAAAAGATGAGCTGAAAATCCGGGCGATATAGGTGCACGAACAAAGGATGCTGGCATCGATTTTACAGCTTCTCTGAGAAGTCCAGGTGAAAAGGCCAAGATTGTAGAGAGGCTTCTCGGGTCGATGAGTGCTATGGAGGGAAGACTGAGAAAGATAAAGTGCTTTATATTCAAGTGGCTCTTGATTGGCTCAAAGCGGCTACAAAAGGTCAATGAGTGGTGCTCAGTGTTCAGTAGACATGCCTTTGCCCGAGTGATGTTGCTGGCATTTTATACGTAGGTTCCTGAAAGTGCGAGATGGGGTAATGCCTTCGCGAGGACATCTGGAGTTCTGAGTGGAAAGGTTGAGTTATTGGCGCTGGCTTCAACCTGACTGAAAGGTGTTAAGTTAATAGCTCAATACAAGTTAGAGTGGGTTGATGTGCAACTGCTGTGGCAACCTCAAGTAAGGGCAGTTGCATGATTAAAGGTGAAAAATGAAAGTGGAGCGACAAGATGGCGCAGTGGTTAGCACTGCTGTCTTACAGCGCCAGGGACCCGGGTTCAATTCTCGGTTTGAGTGACCGTCTGTGCAGACTCTGCATGTTCTTCCCATGTCTGTGTGGGTTTCCTTCAGGTGCTCAGGTTTCGTCCCACAGTCTGAACAACATGCTGGTTAGGTTCATTGGCAGTGCTAAATTCTCCCTCGGTGTACTTGAACGAGCACCGGAGTGTGGCAACTAGGGGATTTTCACAGTAACTTCACTGTGGTATTAATGTTAGCTTACTTGTGACACTAAGCTTTAAAATTTGCTGTTTGACTTGTTACCTTGCTGAAAAATACATGGAGTAGGGTGACATTCCTATACTCACACAGTAGATCAGAACTACACTCACCACACAAAAATCAAGTCAAGTCATTTGAAATTTAAACATGGGCTGACAATTTCCCAGCCTGTCCACCGCAGGAATTATAATAGGCGAGACAGAAAAATTGGCAGGCCGTTTAAAGGTCTATTGAGCTCAGGTAAGAATTTCCGATGTTGGGGTGGACGCAGGCAAAAATTCCCACCCGTGAGCACGATGGCACAGTGATTAGCATCAGGGACCAGGTTCAATTCCCAGTTTGGGTCACTGTTTGTGCGGAGTCTGCATGTTCTCCCAGTAAGTGCATGGGTTTCCTCCAGGTGCTCCGGTTTCCGAAAGACGTGCTGGCTAGGTTCATTGGCCACGCTAAATTCTACCTCAGTGTACTCGAAGAGGCTCCGGAGTGTGACGACTTGAGGATTTTCACAGTAACTTCATTACAGTGTTAATGCAAGCCTACTTGTGACACTAACCAACAAATTTTAAACTTAGCTCTCCAAATAAAGTTCATCATCTGATATTGGGCAGGTGTGAAGGGACTTAATACGAATTTGGATTTCTGATTTCTGATTGAAGCGTGTCACGGAAAGAGTGTGCGACAAAGGCAAGAATGTATAATGGATGCGCATATCGCAAAACCTACTGCTGTCTTTACCAGTCCAGTTCTGCTATGGCAGCAGTTTGGAATCAGTCTGCATGCTACGCTATTGCTGCTGCAGTCTGGTCTCTCTGTATTATCCTAACCTCTGATTTAATTCCGTGTGTCAGTCCTTCATTATATTGATGGATCATAATTGATGCTATAACTTCTGCCTTGCTCCTCTGTAGTATTATGCGCCCATTCTGATGAATATATGACCTCAGCCTGATGCAATGCTTACACCCAGTATAGTAAAAGCAGACAGGATGTTTATTGGCATCTTCCTATAAAACGTGTCAGAAACTACCTTGTTTCGGTCTGTGTTTACTTCCTATTGTAATCAACTGTTGCCTGAGAAATGAGCAGGATTTTCTTGGCCCAGCAAGGGGTATTTGCCAAGGATGGTGCCAACCACATTTGCTGTGATGGGACTTATTATGTGTTAAAATCATTTATCATTATTGAAATAGTTTCCAGTTAGGAAACTTTATTTCAATATGCTTCTTATGAAGATTGCAATGGAAATACTGGAAAGTCTCAATTAGTTTCAAATTTATTAGTGTCACAAGAAGGCTTATGTTAACGCTACAATGGAGTTACTGTGAAAATCCCTGAGTCGCCATAGTCCGGCACCTGTTCGAATACGCTGAGGTAAAATTTAGAATGGCCAATGCACCTAACTGGAACATCTTTCAGACTGTGGGGGGGAAACAGGAGCACCCGGAGAAAACCATGCAGACATGGGGAGAACGTGCAAACTCCACACGGAGAGTGACCCAAGTCGGGAATCGAATCCGGTTCCATGGCGGTGTGAGGCAGCAGTGTTAACCACTGTGCCACCATGCCATCTCCGGCGCATGAAGCTTCCAGCTGCGGCAGGAAGCTGCTTGCCTGGAGCGAAACGCTGATGGTGCCGCAAAGTTGCTGCTGGTGAGGGCTTCCGAGTTGGCTACCCACTTTCATTCAGTGGGTAGCCTGCCTCTGGGAAACATGGGGAGATTGCCTCAGCCTGCCTCCCCACTATTTCCCTGCTCACTGCCTCCACTCCTACCAGTCGGCGGCCAAGAGAATTCAGCTGAATGAGGGGAGGTTGGACCTCGTTCAAAAGCCACCCCATTGCACTGAACTAATAATCAGGCCCCAGTGAACACCATCTGGATGCTTCTGCCTGATGGACCGGGGAGAAGGTGCTAAAAATAGACCAGAGAGAGTTTCATAATCCTTCCCTGACTCAACCTGGACAAGGTACAGAGAGCAAGTTCACCGGCCCTGATTTAAATATAAAGGTCAGGCTTTGACAACATAGCCCCAACTAAGCTCCAATAATAGCCTGAGACCTGAGCATGGGGAACACATAGTTCACTTGCTGAGGCTACACCTGCCAGAATAGTGGTCAAGGGCTAGCAGAGCTTCAAAAGGCTGCGTTCTCAAAGTGTTTCTTAAGGTTTTTCCTGCCCAGGTTTTTCATCACTGCATCCCGCTGCTGCCCCCTGCCCCTTCTGCCATCCCCCCTCCCTTTGATTTGATTTATTATTGTCACATGCATTGGGATACAGTGAAAAGTATTGTTTCTTGTGTGCTATACAGACAAAGCATGCCGTGCGTAGAGTACATAGGGGAAAAGGGAAGGACAGGGTGCAGAATGTCATGCTCCAGTCACAGAAATCATAGAAACTCTACAATGTAAACGGAGGCCATTCAGCCCATTGAGTCTGAATTGACAACAATCCCACCCAGGCCCTATCTCTGTAACTCCACATTTTTACCCAACTAATCCCTCTAACCCACACATCCCGAGACACTAACGGGTAATTGGGCATGGCCAATCAACCTAACCCGTACATTTTTGGACTGTGGGAGTTTCTCAGCCCTATTCTCTCACTTTTTTTCTCCATAACCATTGATCCTATTACCAGTCAAGAAGCATTTATCTCTGTCTTAAATATACTCAATGACCTGGCTCCACAGCCTTCTGAGACAATGAATTGGACAGATTCACCACCCATTGGATGAAGAAATTCCTCTTTATCTCAGTTCCAAAGGATGGTCTCCTTATTCTGAGGTTGTGTCCTCGGATCCTAGTCTCTCCTACTAATGGAACCATCTTCACCACGTCCACTCTATCCAGAGCGTTCAGTATTCTGTAAGTTTCAATGAGACTCCCCCCTCTCCACCGCTACCCGCACCACCCCCCCCACTTCCCGATCCTTCTAAACTCCATCGAGCACAGATCCAGAGTTCTCTGACGCTCCTCATATGACAGAGGCTCTATAATGAGACAGGCCCTATGGTGATACTGAGGGTCTTGAAAGGACTGACTAATAATGCTAACGCAATTTCCTTTCTCCTTTTTCAATCTCATAGACTGAAGAAATAATTAGCAATGGTCTTAATTGGAGTACATTGACCATGAGGCTCTTGCACTTTGAGATGCTTGACGTTATAGTGGATGATGGAGCCAGAGCTTTGTTTTCAATGGTACTAATTACTTTCATGTAGCTAATTTGGATGTATTGATAGTGATGCAGGCTAACTCCCACTCAGCAAATGGCCACATTGCACAAATAAAGCTCACACTTTGAAGGCAAGTCAGCTGTTTGAGTTTTGCTGCGTGAATGTAGATTTGTCATCGAACTGATGGTGACGGGGGTGGGCGGGTGGTCAGGCTCTCATTTGTCGATGCTGTTCTGTGCCGTAGGGGATGTTACCTTAATTATCGACCCTCTTTGCTCTTTTTATTCCTCTCAATTTTAATATTGCCTGAGGGCTATTAGGATATGAATAATGTAAAGCAGATGATCTGACTGGCAGGCCGAGGGACTTTCGCACTTAAGATGGGAAACTTACTGAAATTAAAATGAGCAAAATCCAAGTCCAGGCGCAGCGCCTAAAAGAAAACCTGAGATACTTTGGTCGGAGTTTAAGAGCCTCATTAGCTAATAGCAGTCGAACGGGAGCACTTTACGCAAAGCTCCTTTTCATTTGTAGGAAGATTTGGGATGTGTTCATTAAGCACAGTGCAGCTTGCTTTTAATGACCCAGCCATTCTTGCCCTAAAACTGCAAATTGGTGCAAGCTTTGAGCAGCCAAAGCTGGCTCGGGTTTCAATAAAGGACTGGTACAAAGTTCAGCCATACGCTGTAATCAAAGCAAAATATTTACACACACATCTCCACTTGTAAAACTGTCAACACTGATTCTTGTAAGTTCTGTGTAAGTTCTTGCATCAAAATTTACATATCCCCAAATGTTATCACACTCATTAAACCAAAAAGATATTGTTCAATTAAAATTAATGGGCAGTTAATACAGGTATATGATAATAAAATGGTAACTTGGCTCTTTTAATATTGCATTTCACTTTTTAATGGAACTATCTTTCATTGTTAATTTGAAAGATGGTGCACACTGTATTTTATTCATCTTCATAGTTAGACCAATCCAGGGGAACTAGTAAAGGAAGGCTTCACTTTTTTGTTTTGAGCGTACTCATTCAGCTTGCATCAAAACCCTTTCACCCATCACCTTCGTACTAACTACTGACAATGTTGGCAATTGTACTGTGATACTTAAGGACCAACAAAACAATAAATAGAAAAAATATACTGTGTAAAACCTGTAGGGTTTTCAGGGGATATGGGGAAAGAACACTGGTGTGGGACCAGTTGGTTGAATGTTTCACACCTAGCACAGTCCCAATGGGCTTCCTATGCTGAATGATTTTAATCAAAACAAAAAATAAAATAACTGGATGCTGGAAATCTGAAAAAAAAGACAGAAAATATTGGAAACGCTCTGCAAGTCGGGCAGTATCTGTGGAATGAGAAACAGTGAACATTTCAGGTCACTGACCTTTCATCAGACCTGGGGAAATGGAGTGGAATCAGTTATTAGGATCAAACTTAATCACGACTTCTTAAAAATAAACTAATACATGCCAGCTAATGGTTTCAAAATGGGCAAAAGCTGCCTTACCAAAGGACTGACTTCTGAGTTGGTATTGACTTGTTGTCTGGCAACACCTCCATTTTCAAATCTGTACCTGCTTTCCAAATCTCTCCAAGTCCTCAATCCTCATGAAACCTCTCCTTTAGCCCCACCACCATCTGAGATCTCTGCACTCTTCCAATTGTGGCCTCTTTGCACATCCTCAACTTTCATCTCTCCACCATTGGTCACCTTGTTTTCAGATTCATTGACCTTGGGCCCTGGAATTCCCTCTCTCAACCTGTCCACCTCTCTACCTCTCCTTTATCCTTTAAGGCCATCAAATTGCCCTCTCTTTAGTCAAGCTTTTGGTCAACTACTGTTGGTGTGACTCTGTGAAGCATCTTGCAGGGTTTTACCATGTTAAAATTGCTACAATAGTTCCATATTAGATATCCAGGGTGCAAAGCTAACAGTGAGGGCTTCCAGGAAGGTCCCTCCTTGTCAGGCATTCAGTGCTTGATTGAGGGACTCAGTCTGAGGGAAACCGGGGGTGAGAACTGGTGCGTGGGGAGGCAGAGCCCTACCCGTGATCAACACTCAATGTGGTGGGCCTTCTCAAAGGTGCCAGCTTCACACTAGATCCCCAGCCAGCAGGCAAGATGTCCATCTCCTCGATTCAACTTGACTCATTATTTCAGCCAGGGCCAAAATCTATGGGCCGGGCTTTCCCGAACTCGTTCAGCCCCCTCACTGCCAGCAAGGACAGAGAATTTGGCACTCAGCCAAAGCTACATTCACTTAAAGTTTATTTATTACTGTCACAAGTGCTAACGCTGCAATGAAATTACTGTGCAAGTCCCCTAGTCACCACCTGTTCGGGTACACTAAGGGAGAATTTAGCATGGCCAATGCACCTAACCAGCGAGTCTTTCAGACTGTGGGAGGAAACGGACCACCTGGACAAAACCCATGCAGACATGGGGAGAATGTGCAGAATTCACACAGACAGTGACCCAAGCCGTGAAGCGAACCAGGGTCCCTGGCAGTGTGAGGCAGCACTGCTAACCACTGTGCCACCGCGCTGTGGAGAATCCCAGCTGCAGGCGAGCTCAGAGGTTTCCAGTGTAAATTCAAAAAGCCCACTATCCCAGTCAGCTTCTTTGTTAACCGCCCCCACCACCTTCAAGGGGCTTTGCACAAGTATCCACAGGGGTGGTGCGTGAAAATTTATTCCCCATGCTTCAAGACTGAAAACAATATTCTTTAGTCATGGAAATCGGGGGTGGGGGTCACTGATGCTAATTCATTGCGCAGAAAAAAAACAATTTTTCGCTTATGACCAGCTTAAAGACAAGACCTTGATCAATCATTTAGCTGTTGGAAACTGTTTATAAAAATAGTTGAAGGATTTAGAGCACAGCCGACTGTGTGTTTCCACAGTAAGATAATCTCATGCATTCACTATGAAATAAGTGCTGATAGCAAACATAGACTTTGTTACAGTTAATCTATTTTTTTGTTGGTGTTCCAGATATTATAACAAATTCTGTTATATAATAGCATTAGAAATGAGTGAAATAAAAACGTAGGCTTTAACAAGACAATTGCGAACGGCGACCTTTTCAGTTCACACCTCTTTTAATCACAGGATACTGTGAAGATGGAACCTATTACTGTGTAACATTTACATGATAAAGTTTATATTCCTCTATATCAATTACCCAGGCCAGGAAAGAATATTAAATTACTACCAAGTACAAAATATCTTTGGAATTTCTTGTTACTTCCATCTGTGCTATGCCAATCAGCTGTTGAGAGAGCTGTTAAGGCAACCGTTCCAAAAGACTCTTAAAATTGTATGCTGAAATTGACTACTCAAGATTTGTTCACCTTTCAGTTTCTCCATCTGTAAAATTAGATTGAATATTATTCCTCTTAACAGCCTCTTGCTCCATAGGCCACGGTGTACCTCACTAGTGTACTGATACATTGTATACAGAGTGGTGCCAGTGAGGGAAGGTGTGTTGTGCAGGCACCAAGACAGAAAACATTGAGAAAAAAACAACAAGAAGCAGAAGTAGGCCATTTGGCCGTCCCTCTCCATATTTAATTACAGGTTGCAGTTCACGGCGAGCGCTCAAGCTTTAACAAATCGCAAGCTAAAAACAGTCTCAGTCAGGGTGGGGGTGCGGAGGGTCTGTACACACCTAGCTGCCAGAACACTCAGTCTGCTCTTTCATTCAATCTTCAAGATTTCAAGTAAGTGCCCAGGACAAATTTGCGTGCAAATTGTTTTTTTTTTATCCATTCTTGGGGTGCAGGCGTCAGGAGCAAGGTCAGCAGTTCTTGGCTGCTCAGAAGTGACATTACCCAATTAGAGAGAAATTTAAACAAACTCCCCAGTCACTCTTCTCCAACCTTGTCATTGGCATCAACATATCCACCATTTTTTTTTGTCCGGGATGGCTCTGTTACTTTGGCCAGGTTGTTTTTGTGAATGCTTCTTACGTGTTGGATTTTTCTCTTTTGCTGGTGTTTTCTTCTCCCATTCTCCCCGCTCCTCCTTTCCTCAAAGTGCTGATTCTGCCATCGGCCGTGGTTCCATCAGCACCAGTCATCATTCTTCTTGCTGACCTCCAGCAGTGAGACGGTCGGTACAACAGTCGCAGGTGTCCTGAGGTCAAGTCCGGGGGGGGGGGAGGGGGGAACAGAAACATCTGATGGAGCAAAAATGGGAAAACCTGCAGTGTTATAAAGAAAGAATAATGGGGCTGGAATGGGATTAATTGGATAGTCGTCTCAAAGAGCCAGAGCAGGCACAATGAAGCACAATGGTCTCCTTCTGCTCGCTCACATTTTATCATTGATGAATTCACCTTAGGAGCCCGTAGCAGCTAAACTTGATCCCGTCTTCCCACGGTTTTTTAATATTTATATAGTAGTCAGGAGTGTACTTACATTAACGTTGCAATGAAGTTCCAGTGAAAATCCCTGAATTGCCACACTCCGGCGCCTGTTTGGGTTCAACTGAGGGAGAATTTGGTACGGCCAGTGCACCTAACCAGCACATCTTTCAGACGGCGAGAGGAAACTGGAGCAGCCAGAGGAAACCCACGCAGGCACGGGGTGAACGTGTAGACTGTGCGCAAACAAGCCGGGAATCGAGCACAGGTCCCTGGCGCTGAGACGGCAGTGCTAAACGCTGTGTCACCGTACTGTCTATTACACATGCGCACAACTTTAGGAGTTAATTGGATAATTTTTATAACCTAGCGATACAGAGATATTTAAAAAAAAAACATTCTTCTGATATGGTGTTGGTATTACTATACATTTATGGTCCATTTTGCAGAAAAAATTGTCCTTGGGAAGGTGGTAGTGAGCCGCTTTCTTGAACTGCTACAGTCCATGTTTTGAAGGTACACCTACAGCGCTGTTAGGCCAGGTGCGGGAAGTCCAGGATTTTGATCCAATGACGATAGAGGAAAGGTGGCACATTTGCAAATCAGATGGTGTGTGATTAGTGGAGTGGTGATGTTTCCATGCAACCTTTCCAGCTGATCGGAGGCCAAGGGCCTGGGAGATGCTCCCAAAGAACTGTGCCACACTTAAATCAGTGAAACAATCTGTCATGTTACTAACTAATTCTGCCTTCCGTAGCAGTACTGGCCGTGAAAAAGACAGATCAGTTAGGAAGGAAGGTAGGTGCACAGGAATTACTGAATGGAAAGAGATCAAAGCCTATCTGGTTCGCCTACTGATCCAGCTGGTCACATAGTACAATGATAAAAGGATCATTATCTAATCAGAGCAATCAATCTCCATCAATCAGTCTGTAACAGACCCAGGTATGAGGTGAAGAAAATACAGATCATTCATCCAGACCTTTGAAATACTTGCCCAGCAGCATGCTAAGGGGAACCGTTCTGTACATCTTGGCATCCACATAGCAGAGAGGATTTTGAAGAGGAAATTCACTCCCAGTTCTGCCTATTCCAAAACAGTTATCAAAGGATCCTGGACTGTCCCAATGTCACCGAACAAAATCTCGACAAAAACATCCCATCTTTAGAGCAATAGAATGAGTAATTTTAAAAAGAAGTGTCACAAGTAGGCTTACATTAACACTGCAAAGGAGTTACTGCGTGGGTTTCCTCCGGGTGCTCCAGTTTCCTCCCACAGTCCAAAGATGTGCGGGTTAGGTTGATTGGCCATGTTAAAATTGCCCCTTAGTGTCCAGGGATGTGTAGGTTAGAGGGATTAGTGGGTAAATGTATAGGGGTATGGGGATAGGGCCTCGGTGGGATTGTGGTCGGTGCAGACTCGATGGGCCGAAAGGCCTGTTTCTGCACTGTAGGGTTCTATGTATAATCTATGTAAAATCCCCTCATCATCACACTCCAGCGCCTGCTCGGGTACACTGAAGGAGAAATTAGCATGGCCAATGCACCTAACCAGCACGTCTTTCAGACTGTGGGAGGAAACTAGAGCACCTGGAAGAAAACCCGTAGACATAGGGAGAATGTGGAAGGCATACTGGGCACAAACAGTTACCCAAGCCAGGAATTGAACCCAGGTCTCTGGAGCCGTAAGGGTGGGAGTTCCAGGATTTTTACCCAGCGACAGTGAAGGAACAGTGAAATGTTTCTAGGTCAGGATGGTGAGTGTCTTTCAGGGGAACCACCAGGGGGTGGTGTTCCTAGGTATTGGCTGCTTTTGTCCTTGTGGATGGTCGTAGTTTGTTGATTCGGAAGGTTTTGTCTAAGCAGGCTTGGTGAGTTCCTACAGTGCATCTTATAGGTGGTACACATGGTTGCCACTGTACATAAACAGAACATAGAACACTACAGCACAAACAGGTCCTTTGGCCCACAAGTTGCACCGATCATATCCATACCTACCAGACCATAGAACTATCTGTAACTCTCAATCCCATTAAATCCCATATACTCATCCAGGAGTCTCTTAAAAGACCCCAGTGAGTTCGCCTCCACCACCACCGACAGCAGCCGATTCCACTCACTCACCACCCTCTGAGTGAAAAACTTACCCCTGACATCTCCTCTGTACCTACTCCCCAGCACCTTAAACCTGTGTCCTCTCGTAGCGACCATTTCAGCCCTGGGAAACAGCCTCCGAGAATCCACCCTATCTGTACCTGTCAACATCTTATAAACCTCTATCAGGTTGCCTCTCAATCTTCGTCTCTCCAGGGAGAAGAGACCTAGCTTCCTCAACCTACCCTCATAAGGCATGCCTCCCAATCCAGGCAACATCCTTGTAAATCTCCTCTGCACCCTCTCAATAGCTTCCACATCCTGTTTCTTCCATCCATTATGATGGAGGGAATGGATGTTTGTCGATGAGGTATCAATCACTTAGGCTGTTTTCTCCTGGATGATGTTAAGCTTCTTGAGTATTGTTGGAGATGCAGTCATCCAGGCAAAAACATGAACTAGGAGCAGGAGCAGGCAGTTCAGCCCCTTGAGCTTGCTCCACCATTCCATACAATCATGGCTGATCTCACCTCAGCCTCATCTCCACCTACCTGCCCCCACCCATAACCTTTCATCCTGCTACTAATTAAAAATCTATCTTTCTCTTTGCCACAGGATTCCTAGCCTCGTATCTGTTCTTGGAAGTCGATGGACTATTAATCCAGAATCTCAGCTAATATTCTGGGGACTCGAATTCAAATCCCACTATAGCAGATGGTGGAATTTGAATTCAATTTAAAATATCTGGAATTAAAAATCTACTGATGATCGTGAAACCATTGGCGATTGTCAGAAAATCTAGTCTAGTTGAAAATCTGATCCTTATATGTGATTCCAGAGCCACAGCGCTGTCGTTCACTTTCAACAGCCCTCTAAAATGGCCTAGCAAGCCACAAATACTGACTGACCAACGACACCAATGTCCCACGAATGAATAAAAAAAAGCCCCAGCGTTTATCTAGTCCAGTTCAGTTTCTGGTAAATGGTAACCCGTGGAACGGTGATACTGGGGGATTCAGTGAATCTGAATGGTAGATTGCATTTAATATGTAATATTTTCAAAATAATTTAGATATTGCGTCTTTTTTTAATTGGAAAATCTCCTGAAAATGGTTTCCATAACTTGTTCTCATATCCTCTATTGTGACAATGCAACTTTGAAATAGAAGATATATTTTCTTAAGATATATTTGAAATAAGATATATTTTCTTATTTCAAAGGAAACTGTTTAAAAAGATGCATCCTCCTAAACTCCTCCTTCAACCCACTCAGAAGTCAAGGAAATCCAATCAGTTTGCCTAAATGAAATGAGTCACATATACCTTAACCTAATTCACATCATTGTGCGAGACCCAGTTAGAAGTGCTCTCTGTAGGATGATGCCAGAACTAAGTGAATTAATAAGTGAATTCAATGTAGTTCCGTGTGTGTAAGGTTGGAGAGAAGAGCACCAGCTGAATAATGAGGACTATGCTCCTTGCACAATCTGGTTGCTGTGCATGTTTGTATTCAAAGCCAGAATAAACAATCTGTTAGAAAAATAATAGCTTGGCCCAAAATCAACTTAACAAGGGAGCATTAAAAGTTGGAGTGCTTTTTTTTTCCAAAATGGATATTCACCGTTTTGCTCAGAGCTGGCACCAGGGATTATTCAAGTACTTGTATAGAGAAGGCTGACAGCATTCTCATATGCATATTTGTATATTGTGCTGTGCATTGCAAGCTGCAACTCGATAAACATAGCACAGTGACTCTACGCTTCCTTTTAAGTAAATTTAACTTGCATTACATGTATGGAGCAAGAATTTCACCCATCCCGCCCTCTGTTCTTTAAGTGTCCTTCACCTTACCTGATAAAAGCAAGATAACAACAGGACTGGAAGGCTCTAGTGGGGATTCTGTCAGATTCTTACAGTGAGCGATGCAAAGGGGCACCAGAGTGTGGTTATGCAATGACAATCTGCATTAATATTCCACCTTTCATGTTGTAAAACATCCTGAGCCACTTCACAGGAATAATGATTAAAAAAAAACCTGACACCCAGCCACAGAAATAGCTATTAGGACAGGTGACCAGAAGTATTTAGAGTGCATGTCCTAGTCACATGGCCTTATCGCTAAACTATTAATCCAGAAACTCAGCTCATGTTCTAGGGGACCCGGGTTCGAATCTCACCACAGCAGATGGTGAAGTTTGAATTTAATAAAAAATATCTGGAATAAGAATCTACTGATGATTGTAAAACCATTGTCGATTGTCGGAAAAGCCCATCTGGTTCACGAACATCCTTCAGGGAAAGAAACCTACCATCCTTATCTGGTCTGGCCCACATGTGACCCTAGAGCCTCAGCAACATGGTTGACTCTTAACTGCCCTCTTAACAAAGGCAATCAGGGATGGGCAATAGATGTTGTGATGTGGGTATGCCGGCGTTGGACTGGCGTAAACACAGTAAAAAGTCTGACAACACCAGGTTTTAGTCCAACCTATTTATTTGATAATAATCAAATAAATAGGTTGGACTAAAACCTGGTGTTGTCAGACTTTTTACAATAGATGTTGGCCAGCCAGCGACACCAATGTCTCATGAATGAAAAGAAAATGGCCTGTGCAAGTTACCCTGTGAAAGGCCTTGCACTTGGAATCAGGGATAGTATCAAAATATTGGAACATAGGGGGTGGTAATTTACCTCGTGGGGACTGTTCCATCATTTAGTGAGATTATATCTGTTCTGCAACTTAATTTCACCTTTGTCTCATATCCCTTAATAACGTTAGATAAGACCATTCTATTATTCTTAGATTTAAAGATAACAATTGGTTTAGCATCTATTGTTGATCGCGGAGGAGAGTTTTAAACCTCGGCCTTTCAGAATGTTTTTTTTTGTGTGGGCACTAAGGCTCTCATTCTTTGACTTTGTTATCAAGTCCTAAATTCACCCAGCAGCAGAATTTGTTTCTCTCGATCCACCCTATCTGTTTCCCTTAATATCGCAACATCTTTTAATACTCTAAATTCCAGGGACTTATTGATAGCAATAGACCACCAGAGAGGATGCTTGAAGAGGAACCTTAACTTTTTGCTTGCTATCAGCCTTAGCTGAACTTATGGCACTCTTTGATTCAGACGATTATGGGGTCAAAACCCTTCTTCCAGCAACTTAGATCGAAGATCCATACTGATACTCCACTGCAATATTGGAGGTGAGGGCCCGAACTCTCCGACCTTGCTCGTGGCTGGGATTCCCCAGTCCCGCTGCAGTGAACAGAAATTTAACTAAGTATTAAACTCTCAGTTCTCGCTGGCAATGGAAGAGTGTCGTACAACATTGGAGAATGCTGGCCAAGATTTTAAACCAAAATCCCCTCTCAGCTGAATGTAAAAGGTGTTATTGAACAGGAACTAGGAAGTACTCTCAGTGTCATAGTCAATATTTATCCTTCAGCCAACAACAAGTAAAACGGATGGGCAGAATTCTCCCGATGCAGAGGGAGGCTTGAAGGTAGAATCGGAAGCAAAATTTGAAACCTGCAGCACAAGTTGGCGCCTTAACTCATTTGCAAGTCTGTAAAATCTGGCTGGAGATGGGATCGAAGTGGCAGCGGTTATCCAATCAGGTTAATCAAAGGAACTTCTAGCATCCAACCAGCTCCCCTCTAACTCGAGAGGTCAGCAGTAGATTTCAAAGGCAGCCTGCCAAGGACAGGAGATATATATACAGCGTGAAAATGCAATGGCTACGGCCTTGGACCCTAGCCTACTTATGGAGGGGTTTTCCTTCCATTCTATTTGGCCCTACTAGCTGTTGGCCTTCTGTTTTTCCAAAGATTAATTAGCCTTCTGAACAGTTCTATTTGGAGGGGTTGTACCAGATGGGGTTACTGTCTGCGCATTGGCCTGAGTGAACCTCCCATCGCAAGAACCTGTCGACCATCTTTCATTGGACAGGGTGGCCCTGGAAGGCTAGATTTTTTCCATGAGGTATAAGATATTGACTAGTAATTCTATTCACTTATTTCTTTGCTACTTGTTTGATCTTGCTCTGTACAAATTGACTGCCCAATTTCCTACACCGCAACATCGACATCATTATGACAACGGTTGTGGAAATCTTCATTTTCTTTCACACTTTCCTTTCTTCCGGTCACCTTCAAATCCCTCAGTTTTCTGTGTCCTTAAGCGAGCTGGTTGAGAAACATCTGCTCCCAACTTTAGTTCTATACCAGGCCATGTAAAAGGGGTGGAGGCCTTGCTTCATGTGTAACCTCCTTTATTTCCTGAACTTTGAACCTGATTGACCCAAGGTGTAAATAACTAGAAAACCAATCCCAAAATGTGTAAGATGGTGCACCTGGAGTTTAAGAAGAATGAGAGGAGGGAATAATTTTGATGTAGAGAAGAATGAAAAGAAATAGAAGAAAGAAAAGTGCAGCACAGGAACAGCCCCTGTGGCACTCCAAGACACTAACTAAACTGCAAAAAACCTTCTGCTCTTACTCAGCACATATCCCCCTATTCTTTCATGTACCAATCCAGATGCCACTTAAATGTTGCTAATGTGCCTACTTCTACCACCTTCTCTGGCAGCGCGTTCCAAGCACCCACCTCTCCCTGCGTAAAATATGTCCCACACACATCTCCCTCAATCTTTCCCCGTCTTACCTTGAACCTGCGCCACCTTGTAATTGACACTTCTGCCCTGGGAAAAAGCAACTATCCATTCTGCCTCTGCCTCTCCTGATTTTGTAGATTTCTATCAGGTCTTTATCTTTCCAGTGAAAACAATCCTAGTTTATTCACCCTTTCTTCATAGCCAATGCCATGCAACATCCTGGTGAATCTTCTCTGCGCTTTCTCCAAAGCTTCCACATCCTTCTGGTAATGTAGCAACCAGAACTGCATGCAATACCCCAAAATGCTGCCTAATCAAGGTTCTATATAGCTGTAACATGATTTCCCAACTCTGGTACTCATATCTCCAGCTGACGATAAGGTAAAGAACACTGTGGGTTAAGGTATAAAGTATATCATTACAACCTTATCTTCTCCGCTTGGACTCGTCAGCTCGTCGTGAGAACTGGGAGTCAAAAGTAACGTTGCATACCTACAATTTGTAACAGGTAAGCTTGGACAATAGTATTGCTAAAGGCTATATCAATCTAATTGAAGAAAGCTGACCAATGATCCATGATGGGTGGGTTGCCTTCTTTACCAAGCATAAAGCAATTTTGTTCATGGGAATGGCGCAAAACCAGCCATCGTAGAAGGACAGAGAATGCCAGGCTCGGAGGCAGAATGGTTTAACACATCTTGCCTGGCCCAGCTTTCTAAAAGAAAGAGAGTTAACATTTCAAGCTAATCTGCTTGCATCAGGATCTGAAAAAAGGTTAAGGGGCATAACGGGTGCAAGTGCAGATCAAGGAAAGGGGGAAAGGGAGGGGAGGGAAAAGAAAAGGAGGACAAAAAAAATGCTTATGATGAAAAGCGAGGATGTACAAAGGGAGCGATAATGGGGCAAAGAGATGCCATTTTGAGGAGGAGTAAATGGAAAACGGTAGAATCATTGCCAACAGTCTGTCTGAGAAAAAGGGAATGGAGGTTACTGAGAGGTCATCTTGAGAGCACCTTGATCAGAATGGAACTCATGAGAGGCTGCGCGCTCTGCAGGGACCAAACATAAAATGGCAATTGGTGAAAGAGTTATAGCCTGATTTCCAGACTGACTGGGGCCTACTGTTGAATGAGACGAGGACTTTGGATTTTCTGTTTTTATTTATTTAAAATGCACCCCTAAATCCCGTGTTTCCTTCCCACAAAATGGCGATGATTAAAACTAAACCTGGAATTAAAGACTGCCTTAAAAGTGGCAGAAAAAGGTGTGAGTCAGGGTTGTGGGGTACACAAAACTGTCAGACAATTGTCATATTGGTTTCACATACCAGGCACCATACTGTCGAAGCAAGGTCTCTTTTCGTTTGGAGCCTTTTCCCTTGATCTTCTTCCCATGCACATGTAAAGACACGATATGTGATTTTGTGTCTCAGTTGGCTGTTCCAAGACATCTGTGGGTTAAACAAAAGAAATTCCCCCATTTCAACTCACGACCATCTACCCAATCCTTTTTAAATGACAACAGGCCACATCCCATTTTCCAATCTATGCTCTGAAAGTGTATTGGGATTGTCAAAGTGGAAAGATCCCCTTTAAGAATAAAGGAAAATATTGGGGATGCTGGAATCTGAAACAAAAACAGAAGATGCCAGAAAGTCTCAGCAGGTTGTCCTATTTTCCTTCTCTTCAGCTGTGACGAAGGATAATCCAGACTTGAAATGTTGGTTCTACGCTCGCTCCACAGATGCTGTCTGACCTGCTGAGATTTTCCAGCATCTTCTGTTTTTGCCCCTTGAATCATAGAATCATAGGATCCCTACTATGCAGAAGGAGGTCATTCAACCCATTGAGTCTGCACTGACAACAATCCCACCCAGGCCCTGTCCTATCCCATGTAATTTCCCTGACACGAAGGGGCACTCCCACGCAGACCTGTTCCTGGAAACCCCAAGTATTTACCCCACTAATCCCCCTTACCTACACATATTGGAACATTAAGGAGTGATTTAGCATGACCAATCCACCTAAATTGCACATCTTTGGGGTGTGGGAGGAAACCAGAGCACCTGGAAGAAACTCACAAAGGTACGGGGTGAATATGGAAACTCCACACAGTCACCTGAGGCTGGAATTGAACCCAGATCTCTGGCGCTGTGAGACAGCAAAACTAACAATTGTGCCACCATGCCACCCTATATAATCTTATATAATATATAATTATATAACCTTATGTATTATGTAATCTTATATCTCTACATCCTGGCTATGACTGTAACAATGTATTCTGCACCCTCTCCTTTCCTTCTCCTGTGTGCTTTCTGTGAATGAATTGCTTTGCCTGGAGGTGCAAGAAACAATATCTTTCACTGATACCAATACATGTGACAATAGACAATAGGACAGTTCGAGATGGGCAACGAATACTGGCCTCACAGGCCTAGCCAGCACTGCCCAGTTCCCAAAACTGAATAAAGTAAAGCTAGATGTCAGAAGAGAGCTTAAAGACGGAAATGGAGCTGCTGGGAAAATGGTCTATTGTTATGCAAGGAGTAACTGAGATCTAAAACATTCCTTCAATATATTCAGTTAACATTGATTAATTTAAGTAATATTTCAACTAAAGATTCCAATGATTTTATGACAAGTTATCCTAAATAATTTAGAGTACAATTAACCTCACCGTTTTAAAATTACATTTTACTCTTAATAGAATTTGCGCGCTGCTGCTTTCTGGGCTGTTATTTCTTTATTGAAGAAATCATGAAATTTCACAATCAATTGAAAAGGACGGAGAATTGCTTTGATTCTTAGTCTGGTTAGTCCCTGAGTTATCCATTTCTGATCATGATGCTGCATATTGAGACTTGAAAGGCTTTTGATAGTGGAGGTGTGGAATGCATAAATTGGTAATTACGGGATCACATTCCTGGAGAGCCATGCACAGACAGGCATGATGGGATGGATGGCCTCTTTCTGTGTTGTTGGTATAAAGTGAGAAATACCAATTCAGCCGCTCGATATGCGTCTCAGCGAGACCTTGATGTCCTCATACATCAGTCACCGAAAATAAGTGCCCAGGTACAGCAGGCAGTGAAGAAGGCAAATGTTATGTTGGCTTTTGTAGTGAGAGGGTTTGAGTATAGGGATGTTTCACTGCAACTGTATAGGGCATTGGTGAGGCCACACCTGGAGTATTGTGCACAGTTTTAGTATCCTTATCTAAGGACAGATGTCCTTGCCATACAGAGAGGACAGCAAAGGTTTCTGTGATGGCAGGTTTGTCATATGAGGAGAGATTGAGTCAGTTAGGATTGCATTCATTGGAGATTAGAAGAGCAAGAGGGGACCTGATAGGAACTTATAAAATTCTAACAAGGTTAGGCAGATTAGATTCAGAAAGAATGTTCCCAATGGTGGGGGAGTCCAGGAATTGGGATCGTAGTTTGAGGATAAGGGGTAAACCTTTCAGAACTGAGGTGAGGATAAATTTCTTCACCCAAAGTGGTGAACATGTGGAAAAATAGTTGAGGCCAAAACATTGTCTGATTTCAAGAGGAAATTAGATATAGTTCTAGGGGCTAAAGAGATCAAGGTTTATGGGGGGATATGGTGGGAAGGAGGAACCTGGATATTGAATTTGATGATCAGGCATGACCATAATGAATGGTGGAGCAGGCTCAAAGGGTTGAATGGCCTTTACCTGCTTCTAGTTTCTAGGTTTCTATGCCTCTGTTGATTTTATACTTCAACTGAAACCAATATTGCCATGTTGCAATGTCACTCAAAATGTAAACTACCCACAAGGGTATTCCCTGGTAATGCTCACACTGAGACCATCCTTTCAAACCATGAATGTGCAGGTCTCACTTCTTGAGTAACTTGTGAGGCCTGTTATCTTTAAGAGCAGTAGATTGTGAATCAATCCATTCAATGTTACCATCCACTGTCAGAAGTCTGACAACACCAGGTTTTAGTCCAACCGATTTATTTGATAGTAAACTCACAAGCTTTTGAGGTTTCCCTCTTCGTCAGATGAATGGAGAGTTCAGGCCTCAGACAGAGCATATAAAGCACAGACAGTTTAGAGATTACTGATGAGAATGCGAATCTTTACACCTAACCTGCTGTTCAAGTCTTAATTCACCTGATGAAGAGGGAAGCCTCAAAAGCTTACGCGTTTACTATCAAATAAATCGGTTGGACTTAAACCTGGTGTTGTCAGGCTTCTTACTGTGTTTACCCCAGTCCAACGCCAGCATCTCCACATCATCATTCACTGTCACAGGAACAGGAGTAGACCAAAAATGTTAATTGAATCTAATCAAAGGAATAAACTAGTATTAGATCTCAGTTGCCCCTTAATGTTTCAAGATGTGTAGATGGACTAGCCATGGTAAACGTGTAGGATTACAAAGAAAGGGCAAGGGAGATGACTTGGGTAAGACACTCTGTCAGTGAATTGGTGCAGACTCAATGGACTGAATAGCCTCTCCTGCACTGTAGGGATTCTATGAATCTAACCAGAACAGTTGTGATCCAACTTCCACCCTTTTTGTCACCAAACCTTCTGAGAGGGGAAGGCTAAGAGGATTTGGTGGATTATCTATTCATTAGTGTTCTGGAAGGAGCATGGGAGTGTTTCTTCCCAGCGTTCCTCCTTGTATGATTCTTAAAATTCAGGAATTACATTCAGAATGGGAGGATCATCACATGAGTGCTGAATAGAACTGTCCGAAAGGGACCCATAGTGGCTCAGTGATAATGTGCGTAGAAGAATCATAGAACCCTACAGTGCAGAAAGAGGTCCTTCGGCCCATCGAGTCTGCACTGAACACAATCCCACCCAGACCCTACCCCCATAGCCCTACATATTATACCCAATAATCCCTCTAACCTACGCATCCCTGGACACTAAGGGGCAATTTCTTTGCATGGCCAATCAACCTAACCCGCACATCTTTGGACTGTGGGAGGAAACCAGAGTACCCGGAGAAAACCCATGCAGACACGAGGAGAATGTGCAAACTCAACACAGACAGTGACCCGAGTCAGGAATCGAACCCAGGACCCTGGAGCTGTGAAGCAGCAGTGCTAACCACTGTGCTACCGTGCCGCCCATAGCCTGAATGTTACAAGCCGGGGCATACAAGTCAGTGGCCAGCCTGGCTTCACTTGGCCCTGTTACCATGCAGCTCCTTTGCCAATGTGGGCCATTAATTGGCTTCAGGTTGCACTTGAGCCCCCATCAGGGAGGAGGCCCTCTCTCCGAGCACTGCCAGCCAATCAAATGGCCATCACAAACAGTTCCGCTGGGACTGCAGGCCGTTCATGAAGAGGAGGAGCCCGGAAAGCCCTGGGTAAAGGTCAGTCTGGGGGTCTCGCTTGGACTAGATAGTTGGATCCTGGCAAAGTGGGCTGGGTCGGGTTTGGCAAGTTCAGATGGTGGGGGAAAACAAGGGGCAGAGAATACTTTGGGCACAGGCCAAGCCCTGCCCCCAACCCTGACACACCCACCATAGCCCACAAACAGGAGGCAAGGTTTCATCTGTGACCTAGCCGCTTGGTGCTGTTCTCCCAGTCATAGATATCATCCCAGCAGCAGCAGGAGAAAGTCCTTAACAACCTCAGCTGAACCATGGGGATGTGGGCCTCGCCTGCCATGGTAACGGTACCCCCAGGAGTGGGTAAGCAACCGGCACATACCATTTCATGGTGCCCAATTTTACACATTCCTCCTGCTCACCATCCTTAGGAGGGTTTAAAATTCCAGCCTCTGTCTCTGATTCAGAAATTTTGTGTGCCTCTCTCTGAAGACTTGGACGCATAAGCTGTGTTGGCACTGCATTGCAGGACAGCCTGAGTGCTGCACTGTCAGAAGTGCAATCTTTGAAATGACCTGTTAATCAGTGGCTTTATCTCTCCTCTTAGCTGGGCCTATAAGATCCCTTGGCACTATTCCCCTGGCGTTCTGTCCATTACCTGTCCCTGAAATATTTTATAAAAAGGAACCCTGATAGTCACCAAGGTGCAGTTTGTCAGATTTTCCAATGTGACAGTGGCTGCCTACTTAGCAACAGCGTAAATGGTGTTTAATTATATGAAAAACATTCCAGAAGGAAAAGCAAGTTAAACTTGGGAAATGAGTGCCAATTGCTCTTAAGGTGTAGCAGCTGGCGAAGCCCTTCAGGAAATGTTTTGAGGGAAGGGTGAACATTGCTGAGGAAACAGCAGGCAAGACTTTGTTCTTACAAAGTTTACATCTTTTGAGGCAGATCCTAAGTGGAAACAGAAACTGAGAAAGGGAAACAGAGAAAGGAAACTGGCATAGAATCACAGAACCCCACACTGCAGAAGGAGGCCATTGGGCCCATCGAGCCTGTCCTGACAACAATCCCATCCAGCCCCATTCCCATAACCCCAAATACTTACCCTGCTAATCCCCCTGACACTAATGGACAATTTAGTATGGCCAATCCACCTAACCTGCACATCTTTGGACTGGGAGAAAACCAGAGCACCCGGAGGAAACCCACGCAGACATGGGGAGAATGTGCAAACTCCACACAGTGACCAAGGCCAGAGTTGAACCTGGGTCCCTGGCACTGTGAGGCGCCAGTGCTAACCACTGTGCCACCTATCCAACTTGTCCATGCAAGTTTCTAAGGAAAGAAAAACAGAAACTCCGACTGAAAATCAAAACCTATAGAGAGACCGCACATGGCTGAAAGATATAACAGAACACAGATCAATGAAGCTCAGTGGTAGCAGTTATGAGTCCAATGATGCAGGACAGGCAAGCTAAGGAAGGCTATATCCAGGTCTCAAAGCTGATAGTAAGTTGCTGTAGCTGTTTCTATAACGAGGAAATAACAATTGCGAATCTAGCCCAATTGATTTGAGATGGATTCCAAGGGCATATAATGATCAAAGTTGGATCGAGGCCTCAGTACGGTCCAAATATCACTCCACAGGTTATTTATTTTGTCTAATCATTACACTTCTGCAACCAACAGGTCAGTTTTGAACTCCAGCTCCTAATTTTTCCGTGGACATCAATTTAAGCAGAAAACTGAAAGTATCATACTTTGGGTGACGCAGTGGCACGGTGGTTAGCACTAATGCCTCACAGTGCAAGGGAACTGGATTTGATTCCAGCTTCAGATGACTGTCTGTGTGGAGTCTGCACAATGAAGTACTTCCTGACACAGCTTGGTGACACAATGGTTAGCACTGCTGCTCACAGTGCCAAGAACCCAGGCTGAATGATCTTCTTCTGAGCTTTATTACTTTATCATTTTACAATTATAAATCAGTCATCCTCCTGTTTGTGAGACTTTGCAAAGTTCAATTTGGCTTCAGATGAAAATTCTTTGCCTAAGATCAGTGGATGCAAAAATGGTCAATATTAGTAATGACCTCCTCTCGGCTTTCCAGTTTTTTTTGAGAGTTCAGGATTTTAGTGAAAGGGGTGTTGGTTCTGTACCCCTTTCCTGTGCTGACATGTCCTGGCACAATTACCCTGCTCCCAGGAACCAGAAACAGCTTCAGCCTCTTGACACTTCCTACCCACCCTGAGAACGTACCCTCCCGCTTCAGCCTCGCCCCTCAGCAATACTAAGGGAACTCAAGTGGCCTGGTTTGATAATAGCAATGTCTTATTAAATGTGCTCACATTCCTCAACCATTGCTATGCTAATAAGATTGGGTAATACTTAATTCTACCAGAGTTGATCTTGCCCTGGGCTCCTGTAATCAAAAGCAAATGACTTTGTAGAAGCTATCAGCTGAATTTGATGCCCATAGATGTTTTTTCCTGTAGTCTTATTTTAATTTCAGATGGAATATCAAATCTCTGAACCCTGATTCCATATCTTCATCTTCGCTGGACTGATAGAAAATTTTTCACAGGAAAATGGGCTACTAAGTGTACTTACCCAAAACAGTGACAATTAGTCTCATTGTCCTGCTGCTTTCCCATAGGAGAATCCAGATAAGCACACAGAATCATACAGTGCAGAAGAGGCCCATCAGCCCATTGAGTCTCCAACGGCATGTGACAAACTCCCACCTAATCCCAGCTACCGCACTTGACCCACAGCCTTGAATGTTATGACGTGACAGGTGCTCATCCAGGTACTTTTTAAAGGATGTGAGGCAACCCGCCTCTACCCCTGCCCAGGCTGCGCATCCAGACCGTCACCACCCTCTGGCTAAAAAGACTTTTCCTCACATCCCCCTAAACCTCTCAGCTTGAACCTATGTCCCCTCGTGACTGACCTGTCAACTAAGCGGAATAGCTGCTTTTGATCCACTTTGTCCATGTCCCTCGTAATCTTTACACCTCAGGTCACCTCCCAGTCTTCTCTGCTCCAGCAAAAACAACCCAAGCCTACCTAATCTCTCTTCATAACTTAAATGTTCTATCCCAGGCAACATCCTGGTGACTCTCCTCTGCATCCCTTCCAGTATAATCGTATCCTTTTCTATAATGTGGCAACCAGAACTGCACACAGTACTCCAGCTGTGGCTTCACTAAAGTTCTGTGACGGAGAAAGAAATTGAAGGACATGATGAAAGGGTGAGATAAAGGAGGGCTGAAAGGAAGATCACATGGAGAAGAGATCAGATCAGCCCAAAATAGCCTGTTTCAGTTTTGTAAAATTCTATGTAATTTTACAAATACATTGCTCGTTGCACCAGCACCTTTCACAACATACCAGTGGTGACTGTTGAAAGCCTTGAAAATATTGACTTTTGATGTGCCAGGGCTTTCACAATGAGAATATCAACTTACAAGTGCTAAGACAGGTTACCTGTGTGTGGGTTTGTTTTCAAATATTCTAAAATTCTGGTTATAAAGTTGCTCGCAGTTACATCATTAATCAGAATATAGGCCAGTCAAATTCTTGTTTGTATTCAAAAGCTGACAGCTTTTCTTTTGTACTCCACTCAGACACCCATTCCTCTTCAAATCCACTGCCTACACGTTTCCTGCCGCTATACTTTCCTCTTCTCTTTGCTCTTGGCAATCTCCAATCTCCTCTCCATCACTCACACCGCCCCCACGCCCCACCACAGTTCCATTTTCTCTCCACAACTTTTGACCACTACTTCAATCCCTTCACAGTTGCCTTTTGGAATGATCCCATAATCTTCACTGACTCATGCGCTGGTTCCTGAGCTTGTCCTTTCTCCACCCAACCATCTTAGCATCTGCACCTCATTAGTCTCCAGTCACCATTTTCTCTTGATGTTACCCGAATTTCTGCCCTTTACAACAAGGCCAGTTTCTCAAGGGCCATGTAGATTCTTCCTTTCAGTTCCAGAGATATTCTTCTGCCACATAACATTCCATAATTATACTTCTCCCAATGAGTCCAACCAGCACTAATTCTGTTGCTTCATTTCAATTCCTTCAATTTCATTTCCTGTTGGGTGCTTGAAACCTTTGCTGTTTGTAATATATAGAAATGATTTGGAGGAAAATGTAACTGGATTGATTAGTAAGTTTGTAGATGACACAAAGGTTGGTGGATTTGTGGATAGCGATGAGGACCATCAGAGGATACAGCAGGATATAGATCATTTGGAAACTTGGGCTGAGAGATGGCAGAAGGAGTTTAATCCGGACAAATGTGAGGTAATGCTTTTTAGAAAGTTGAATACAGATAGGCAATATACAGTAAATGGCAGAACGCTTAGGATTATTGGTAGGCAAAGGGATCTGGGTGTACAGGTACACAGGTCACTGAAATTGGCAATACAGGTGGAGAAGGCAGTCAAGAAGGCATACGGCATGCTTGCCTTCATTGGCCAGGGTATTGAGTTCAAAAATTGGCAAGTCATGTTGATGCTTTATAGAACCTTGGTGAGGCTGCACTTGGAATATAGTGTTCAATTCTGTTCGCCACACTACCAGAAGAATGTGGAGGCTTTGGAGAGGGTATAGAAAAGATTTACCAGGATGTTGCCTGGTATGGAGGGCATTAGCTACGAGGAGAGGTTGGAGAAACTTGGTCTGTTCTTACTGAAGCGACGGAGGTTGAGAGGGGACCTGATGGAAGTCAACATGATTATGAGAGACATGGACAGAGTGGATAGTCAGAAGCTTTTTCCCAGGGTGGAAGAGTCAATTACTAGGGGGCACAGGTTAAGGTGCAAGGAGCAAGTTTTAAAAGAGATGTACGAGGCAGATTTTTTACACAGAGAGTGGTGGGTGCCTGAATCTCGTTGCCGGGGGAGGTAGTGGAAGCGGATACAGTAGTGGCTTTTAAGGGGCATCTTGACAAGTAC
Organism: Carcharhinus amblyrhynchos; assembly: GCF_965287045.1. NCBI lineage: Eukaryota > Metazoa > Chordata > Chondrichthyes > Carcharhiniformes > Carcharhinidae > Carcharhinus > Carcharhinus amblyrhynchos. The sequence goes on from NC_137330.1 coordinate 15,193,212, forward strand.
GTGAATGAGATGGGAATAGAGGGATATGGTCCCTGGAAGCATAGCAGGTTTTAGTTAAGTCAGGCAGCATGGTCGGTGCAGGTTTGGAGGGCCGAAGGGCCTGTTCCTGTGCTGTAATTTTCTTTGTTCTTTGAAATCATTCACTTCCTCCAAGTCTTCACTCAAGATCGCTACTCTTCATTGAGATCCTTTCTCCTGGGCTCAAATGGACACTCCATAAATTGGGCCTGTCTTGCAATGCCTATCTCCAACTCTCCAGAGACTCAGTCAAGAAGACAATTTACCACCACCTGCTCAAGAATACTGAGGCATGGGCAATAAATACTGGGAGGATAGGAGGGAAAATCTTTTTATCCAGTGAAGAAAAGTTGAAGAGGGCGTAGGTGCTTTTTGTTGAGGTTCACCCCAAGCAGCTCTGTGACACAGGACCTTGTGTTCTATCGGTTGCTCCCCGACCCACACACAGAGACAAGCGCCAGCTGCTGCTGGAGGATCATTAACTTAGTGAAAGATGCTCTTTAGTCTGCCCGAAACTTGTTGATCTTCCAGTGCAAAAAATTGTCTTCGACTGAATGTTGCAGACTGGCATATTCCAAAGTCCAGGACTACGTGGTGAGGTATGCACTGAAGCTTGGGGCAGCCGCCACCAAGGTGCAATGGGGAACAGGTCACTGCGTAAGGCTTTTCAGCCAATATGGACTTAGGGATTAGTAACCGGGTAAACCCGTCGGACTGTGTTTTAATTCTAATTGTATACAACTTGATTGAAATATGGTAGAGTGCCAATGTATATAATTCAAAAAGAATTTTATTCAATAATGGAAATACTGATATAGAACATAGAACACTACAGCACAAACAGGCCCTTCGGCCCACTAGTTGCGCCGATCACTTCTATACCTACTAAGCCATAGACCTATCTATCACTCGCAATCCCATTAGATCCCATATACTCACCCAGAAGTCTTTTAAAAGACCCCAGCAAGTTCGCCTCCACCACCACCGACGGCAGCCGATTACATTCACTCACCACCCTCTGAGTGAAAAACTTACCCCTAACATCTCCTCTGTACTTGCTTCCCTGCACCTTAAATCTGTGTCCTCTCATAGCCATCATTTCAGCCCTGGGAAATAGCCTCTGAGAATCCACCCTATCTATTCCTCTCAACATCTTATAAACCTCTATCAGGTCGCCTCTCAACCTTTGTCTCTCCAGGGAGAAGAGTCCCAGCTCCCTCAACCTATCTTCATAAGGCATGCCTCCCAATCCAGGCAACATCCTTGTAAATCTCCTCCACATCCTTTCAATAGCTTCCACGACCTTCCTATAGTGAGGCGACCAGGACTGCGCACAGTACTCCAAGTGGGGTCTGACAAGGGTGTTATAAAGTTGCAGCATTATCTCCCGACTCCTAAACTCAATCCCTCGATTAATGAAGGCCAGTACACCATAGGCCTTCTTGACCACATCCTCCACCTGCGAGGCCGATTTAAGAGTCCCATGGACCCAGACCTCAAGATCCCTCTGCTCTTCAACACAGCTAAGACTCTTAAGAATATATGTAATATTCTCATTACTGAACTGAAACACCTCAGAGTACATCTTGATCTCTGGAAAAAATGTGAACATCATTGCACTTTAGTGTTAGAACAATTTGGAATGGGTTGTGATGTGCCTTTAGAGTTGATATGAATAAAGTATATTTTTTGCAAAAAAAAAGTTGAGAAAGCAGTTAAGATACATGATTAGAATGGTAAAACAGTTTGCAGTGTCTATCTTATACTCTAACATTTTGGGCAAGTACAGGTACATGCAAATTAAAAAGTTAACTGTACTCATACACGCTACGCTACATAGTAAATGGCAGGTGGTAACCCAAGTCTGTCCATGGATTTCTTAACTATCCACCCAATTAGTCCAAAACTGTGAGTGAACTGATCTAACTGAAACTTTGTCTTTTTCACAAGATTCAAATCTTTACTTTTGAAGCTCTTGTACTTCTCATCTCATTCCTGTACTTGTCAAGATGCTCCTTAATAGTCACTACAGTATCTGCTTCCACTATCTCCCCCAACAAGGAGATTCTCTGTAAAAGACACTCCAACCCAGATATCAACAATGACAGCCCACCTCACCGAGTTCAATCTCTCAACCTTCTGAGAAATCATTCCCCTGGTTTCTGAGTGCATTCAAGCATCAAATTACCATCAGGCTGCTGGATCAGAACCCATGGTATATTGTGAAGCTTGACTAGACCCCAACAATGTTGTTATTTTGGCTTAAGTGATGGATACGTCACCTCAGGAGTAATGCCACTGACTGATTAGGGATCTTTTATCAAAACAAATTTTAATCATAACACAGTTTAAGTAAAACTCTAACAAAATGAAGAAGTTTAACTCTTAATCATACAAAAATTTTGAAACATGAAGAGAAATAACTCTTAGTTTCTAACTGATAACTACTTCAGTTCCAGTTAAGCAGCATTTCTCTTATACATGCAAATCCCACTTTCAGAATAATTAGCCAACACAGCCATATTACTGATGTCAGGCTAACCGTTCTATAATTCCCCACTTTCTCTCTCAATTCTTTTTTATAAAGTGGGGCATTAGCTACTCTCCAATCCACTGGAATGTTGGAAAATGATCACCAATGCGTCCACTATTTCTAGGGCCACTTCCATGAGCATTTTGGGATGCAGAGAATCAGGCCCTGGGGACTTATTGGGTTTTAATCCCAGCAATTTCCTCAATACAATTCCCTGACTATTAAGGATTTCTTTCAGTTCTTCCTTTATGTTAGACCCTCTCCCCATACTATTTCTGGAAGGTTATTTGTGTCCTCCTTAGTGAAGATAGATCCAAAGTATTTGTTCAGCTAGTCTGCCACGTCTTGTTGGCTAGGGTGAACGTTGGTCCCTTAGCGGATGAGAAAGGGGACCTAGTGGTAGGGGATGGGGATATGGCTAAGGTCTTGAATAACTTTTTTGTTTCTGTCTTCACGGAGGAGGACGTGAATAATTTGCCGGGTGTTAGCGATGGAAAGGTGGTAGGACTGGAGGGTCTTAATGACATTACTGTTACTAGAGAGGTGGTGCGCGACAGACTGGAGGGGCTGATTGTGGACAAGTCCCCAGGACCGGATGGAATGCATCCGAGGGTTCTGAAAGAAATGGCGGAGGTGATAGTGGATGCCTTGGTGGTTATTTTCCAGACGTCGCTGGATTCCGGGGAAGTGCCGGAGGATTGGAAAACGGCTAATGTTACGCCGTTGTTTAAGAAGGGTGCCAGGCAAAAGGCGGGGAATTACAGGCCGGTTAGTTTAACGTCTGTGGTAGGTAAAATGTTAGAATCCGTCATTAAGGAGGAAATTGCGAGGCATCTTGAAGGGAATTGCTTGATAGGGCAGACGCAACACGGTTTCATTAAAGGGAAGTCGTGTCTGACAAATTTACTGGAGTTCTATGAGGATGTGTCTAGGGCGGTGGATAGAGGAGAGCCGGTGGATGTGGTCTTTCTGGATTTTCAGAAGGCGTTTGATAAGGTACCTCACAAGAGGTTACTGCAGAAGGTCAGAGGACATGGAGTTGGGGGTAGGGTGTTAGCGTGGATAGAGGATTGGTTGTCAAATAGGAGGCAGAGAGTGGGGGTCAATGGGTGCTATTCGGATTGGCGGTTGGTGACTAGTGGGGTGCCCCAGGGGTCGGTGCTGGGGCCTCAGCTATTTACCATTTATATAGATGATCTGGAGGAGGGAACCGAGTGTAGGGTGTCGAAATTTGCTGATGACACCAAGATTGGGGGAAAGGCAAATTGTGCGGAGGGTGTGGAGAGTCTGCAGAAGGATCTAGATAGGCTGGGTGAATGGGCCAGGAAATGGCAAATGGAATTTAATGTTGGCAAGTGTGAGGTGGTCCACTTTGGTAGGAAGAATGGTAGGAAGGACTATTACTTACGTGGCGAAAAACTGCAGCAGGCGACGGTGCAGAGGGACCTCGGGGTCCTTGTGCATGAGTCGCAAAAACCCAGCCTGCAGGTGCAGCAGGTGGTCAGGAAGGCGAATGGGATGCTGGCCTTCATAGCGAGGGGGATTGAATATAAAAGTAGGGAGGTCTTGCTGCAGCTGTATAGGGCATTGGTGAGGCCGCAGCTGGAGTACTGTGTGCAGTTTTGGGCGCCGCACCTGCGCAAGGATATTTTGGCCTTGGAGGGAGTGCAGAGGAGGTTTACTAGGCTGATACCGGAGTTGAGGGGGTTGAGCTATGAGGAGAGGCTGAATAAACTAGGCTTGTACTCGTTAGAGTTTAGAAGAATGAGGGGAGATCTCATTGAGACGTATAAGATGATGAATGGGATGGATAGGATAGAGGTGGAAAGACTCTTCCCGCTCAAAAAAGACAGTAGGACTAGGGGGCACAGCCTCAAGATAAAGGGGGGGCAGTTCAGAACGGAGTTGAGGAGGAACTTCTTCACTCAAAGGGTGGTGAATCTCTGGAATTCTCTGCCCGTTGAAGTGGTGGAGGCTGCCTCGCTAAATATTTTTAAGAAGCGGGTTGATGGGTTTTTGATAAGAGAGGGGATTAAGGGTTATGGGGAGAGGGCGGGAAAGTGGAACTGAGCCACGACAGATCAGCCATGATCTTATTGAATGGCGGGGCAGGCTCGAAGGGCCAGATGGCCTACTCCTGCTCCTATTTCTTATGTTCTTATGTTGCCCATTATGCATTCACTTGATTCTAGTTGTAAAGGACCTACATTTGTCTTCACCAGTGTTTTTCTCTTCACATATCTATAGAAGCTTTTGCAGTCAGTTTTGATGTTTGCTGCAAGCCTATTCTTGTATTCTATTTTCCGCTTCCTAATTAAACACTTTGTTCTCCTCTGCTGGATTTTAAATTTCTCCCAGTCCTTAAGTTTGCTACTTTTTCTGGTCAATTTATATGCCTCCTCTTTGGCTTTAACACTATCCCTGATTTCTTTTGTTAGCCATAGATGAACCACCTTCCCCGTTTTACTCTTATGCCATACAGGGATGGAATGTTGCTGATGATCTTTAAATGTTTGCCATTGCCTGCCCATTCTCAAGGCCTTAAGTATCCTTTTCCAGCTCATCCTAGCCAATGCACGTCTCATACCATCAAAGTTAGCTTCCCTCACGTTCAGGAACCTAGTCTCAGATTAAACTGTGTCACTCTTCATCCTGAAGAAGAATTCTACCATATTATGTTCACTCTTCTCCAAAGGATCTCACACCACAAGGTTGCTAATTAATCCTTTCTCATTACACAATACCCCAGTCTAGGGGATGACCTGCTGTCTAGTTCATTCCTCAACATATTGGTCAAGAAAACCATCCCTTACACATTCCAAGAAAGCCTCCTCCAGCGCATTGCTACAGTTTGGTGGGCTCAATCAACATGCATATTGAAGTCACCCATGCTAATTGCTGTACCCTTATTTCACGCATCTCTAATTTCCCGCTTGATGCCATCCCCAAACTCACTGCTACCGTTTGGTGGTCTGTACACAACTCCCAATAGCAATTTTTGTCCTTTGGTGTTCTGCAACTCAACCAATACAAATTCCACATTGTTCAGGCTAATGTCGTTCCTTACTATTGCATTAATCTCCTCTTTAACCAGTAACACTACCCCACACCCCCTCCTTTCCTTTACATCTATCTTTCCTGAATATTGCATACCCATGGATGTTGAGTTCTATCTGTGGTCACCCCGGAGCCGGGGTCTCCATGATTTCAATTACATCATATCCATTAATGACTGTCTGCGTAGTTACTTCATCCATGTTTATTATAAATACTCCTTGCATTGTGCTACAGAGCCTTCAGACTAATGTTGTTTTGGCATTTATTGCCCTCTTAGTGTTATGATGTAATGTGGCCCTTTTTGATTTTCGTCTTTGATTTCTCTGCCTTCCAATTTTCACCTTACTGCCTTTTGTTTCTGTTCCCACTTCTCTCTGATTTCCTGCTTCAGTTCCCAACCCCCTACCATATTAGTTTCAATCCTCCTCAACAGCACCAGCAAACTAGGGTCGGTGTCTGTGGGAGTTTGCACATTCTCCCCGTGCTTGCGTGGGTTTTCTCCGGGTGCTCCGGTTTCCTCCCACACCCCAAAAACGCGCTTTTAGGCTGATTGGTGTTAACAATTTGTCCCTAAATTAGACCTCCCTTAATCTGGTGCACATATAGTTCTCTAAATTTGCACCCCGTTTATTGTGGAGTCCAAGAGGCGTAGACAAAACTCGTAGGTAGAAGGAGGATTGGAATGGGGCAATCACTGAGTGTTAAAATGGGCGGTAAGGGCTTGTAGGGCCGAAGGGCCTGTTTCCTGTGCTGTGTTGTTCTTTGTTCAAACACTCCCCCGGGGCATTGATTCCACTCCTGCTAAGGTGCAGACTGTTCAATTTGTACTGATCCCACTTCCCTCCGCACCAATATCCCGTGGGTTTTGTATCCCTCCCTCTTGCACCATCCCTCAAGCCATCCTGACGTTCCTACTCGGACTACCACATGACACTAGTAGCAATCCTGAGATTACTATCTTTGAGGTCCTACGTTTTACTTTCACTCCTAACTCCCGAAATTCAGCTTGTAGGACCTCATCCCATTTTATACCTACGCTATTGGTGCCTACATGCAGCACGACAGCTAGCTGTTCACCTTCCCCCTCTAGAATGCCCTGCACCCGCTCCAAGACATCCTTGACCCTTGCAGCGGGGAGGCAACATACCATCCTGGAGTCTCATTTGTATCTGCAGAAATACCTATCTATTCCCCTTACAATTGAATTCCCTATCATTACAGCTCTGTCACTCTTTCCTGCCCTCCTATGTAGCAGAGCCAGCCATGGTGCCATGAAATTAGCTGCTGCCACCTTCCCCTGGTGAACCATCCCCCCCAACAGTATCCATAAGAGTATATCTGCTTTGGACAGAAATGACCGCAGGGTACGCCTGCACTGACTTCCTACTCTGGGCGGCATGGTAGCACAGTGGTTAGCACTGCTGCTTCACAGCTCCAGGGACCTGGGTTTGATTCCCGGCTCGGGTCACTGTCTGTGTGGAGTTTGCACATTCTCCTCGTGTCTGCATGGGTTTCCTCCGGGTGCTCCGGTTTCCTCCCAGAGTCCAAAGATGTGTGGGTTAGGTTGATTGGCCATGCTAAAATTGTCCCTTAGTGTCCAGAGATGCGTATGTTAGAGGGATTAGTGGGTAAATGTGTAGGGATATGGGGGTAGGGCGTGGGTGGGATTGTGGTCAGTGCAGACTTGATGGGCCAAAGGGCCTCTTCTGCACTGTAGGATTCTATGGATCTATGATTCTTCCTGTCTGGTGGTCACCCATTCCCTATCTTCCTCAGCAATTTTTATCTGCTGTGTGACCAACTCACTGAACGTGCTATCCACAACTTCCTCAGCATTGCGGATGTTCCAAAGCAAATCCATCCGCAGCTCCAGACCCATCGAGCGGTCTAACAGGAGCTGCAGCTGGATAAGCGTCCTGCGTGTGAAGGTACCAGGGACTTCAGAAAGGTCCCTGAATTCCCACATCGCACAAGAGGAGCATGACACGCCTCTGGGATCTCCTGCCATGACTTAACCATGACCAGTTAAATTAACAACTACGAGAGAAATAAAAGAGAAAAAAAGAAAAGAAAAATTGCGACCAGCAGTGTTCCACAGGGATCAGTTCTGGGAGCTTTGTGGTTCAAAGTATATATAAATGATTTAGAGGAAAATGTAGCTGGTCAAATTGGTAAGTTCACAGATGAGACAAAAATTGGTGGAGTTGCAGAGAGGATTGTCAGAGGAAACAGCAAGCTACAGACGGGTTGGAGACTTGGGTGGAGAAATGGCAGATAAAACTTAACCTGGATAACTGTGAGATAATGCATTTTGGAAGGTCCAATGCATTAGGAATTATACAGTAAATGGTAGAACCCTTAGGAGTGTTGACAGGCAGAGAGATTTGGACATATATGTCTGCCAATCACCAGAAGTGGCAACACGGGTGGATAATGTAGTGAAGAAGGCAAATGGCATGCTTACCTTCATTGCTCAGGGCATTGAGTACAAAAATTCGCAGGGTCATGCTGCAGTTGTACAGAACCTTAGTAAGGCCTCATTTAGAATATTATGTACAATTGTGGTTGCCACGCTACCAGAAGGTTGTGGAGGCTTTGAAGACGGTAAAGAAGAGGTTTACCGGGATGTTGCCTGATCAGGAGGGTATGAGCTACGTGACGAAGTTGGATTAACTTTGGTTTGTTCTCACTGGAAAGACGGAGGTTGAGGGGTGACCTGATACTTGTTTACAAGATTATGAGTGGCATGGACAGAGTGGATAGTCAGATGCTCTTTCCGAGGGTGGAAAAGTCAAGTACTTGGGGGCATAGATTTAAGGTGCGTGGGGAAAAGCTTAGAGGAGATGTAGGAGGCAAGATTTTTTTTTAAACAGAGGGCGGTGAATGTCTGGAAAGTGCTGCCTGGGGGGATGGTGGAAGCAGGTACGGAAGTGACATTTCAGCGGCAACATGAATAGGATGAGAATGGAAAGGACACAGACTCCGTAAGTTCATATGATTTTAGTCTTGGCAGGCATCATGATCGACGCAGGTTTGGAGGGCCGGAGGGCCTGTTCCTACGCTGTACTTTTCTTTCTATTTACTAGTCACCAGCCAATCGCTTCCCTGCTGGCTGTAACACCACAGTTTAATTTCGTTCTACTTCTCACTTGCCTTCCAGTCTCCCTCGCAGGTCCACCTCTCCACTCCTCCCAAAGGCGAGCATCTCTTTCCCCTCAGCGTTGAATTCCCACTGCCCTCACTCTGGCTGAATCTGACTCCAGCTGAAAGTCTCCCCCTCTCTCTCGCACTGACATGCACAGGCTCATTAGTCGTGCACTTGCTGAAACCACTGCCTTAGATACAGCTGAGGTGAGCTGAGATGACTCACACACCTGTTAAAATTCTGAAGTGTTCACATCTATTGAGGCCCTAATTAGGCTTCAGTTGATTGACAGATAACTGCCACTTAGCTCCTGGGTCAGTATTCCATCCACAAGCATATTTTCTGTGTCCAATTCTCAGTTTGAATCAACAACAGCAACGTGCATTCTTTCTACGTCAATTCTCCTCTGATCAAAATCTCTTCTGTCATTTCAAAATGTTATTGAGATGCTTTCTGTGGTCCCAAAAAAAAATAATTTGGTATTCCTGTTGGGTGACATCTCTAAACCTTTTAAGATCTTTGTAGTTTCTCCAGATGCAATCCAAACAGGTCTTATTTAATTCTCTCTGAGCACCGTCAACCACTTGCTCACACTGAATGTTTAGTTTGCTCTCCAATATTTTATGTCTGCAAGATGAAGGCATGTAAAATCGTCGCCACCAACACACCCTCATGCATTCTGTGCCCGTTTTGAGTAAGAGGTCAGTGAGAGCATGGCCTGCATCCTGGAACCCCAAATGAACCCATGTCCTAGGTCATCATTGCAGGTGTCAGAACAGCTTTCTCGAAGGTCAACCCATGGAAAGTGACTGGCCTAGATGGGGCGCCTGGACGAGGACTCAGATCCTGCACAGACAAGCTGGCAGGGTATTTGCAAACATCTTCAACTCCTCTTCACGACAATCTGAGGTCCCTACATGCTTCAAGAAGATGACCATCATCCCCAAAGATGTATATGTTAGGTGGATTAGCCATGCTAAATTGACCATTAGTGTCCCAGGGTGCGTGGTTTACAGGGAAGGGCAGGGTAAGTACGTGGGGTTACTGGGATAGAGCCGGGGTAAGATGCTTTGTCACAGAGTTGGTGCAGACTCAATGGGCTGAATGGCCTCCTTTGGCACTGTTGGGATTCCACGAGTTGGGAATGTCAGTGTATTAACATGGCTTTTTAAGGGGAGATGGCAGAGTTCCCTATGGATCACCCTGGTCAGAAACTGAGCCAGTTGGATGGGGGCATGTACCATAGGTGAAGGAAGGGCCGGCAATTGGACCAGGGAATTGAGCAGAGCGGTCACACTGTAATTGTAATCGAGCTAGGCCTTGTATATGTGTGTGAAGTCACAGATATAGGGCAGGGGAGGGCCTGCTAAGATGCTCTTTCGGAAAATTAGAGCAGATTTGGTCAACTCTTCTTCATTGTAGGGATTTTATGGAAAGCAATATCTCCCACCTCCTGTTCACTGTGAGGACCCAAAGATCCCAAAGCAGCCTTTGAGAATTTGGATTTTGTCTCATTGCCTCTTCCAGCCACTTAATTCCCCTACTTCCTTCAGTTAGAATATTTCTCCTCTTGAAGAAATATTAGTTGCCCTAAAGTGATGCCAAGCTGTGCAATTTCCAGTTTCTCCTGCCCATCGCCCCACCGCATCCGTCCCTCACCCAACTTTTCCTTAATTAGGCATGAAGCCAATTAATTTTATATTTTTGAATTTGAAGGCAAGAATAGATAAATTTTTGAACATTAAAGGAATTATGGGTTCTGGTGAGTGGGCAGGTACGCAGAGCTTAGTCCATAATAAGATCAGCCATGATCTCATTGAATGGCGGAGCAGGCTCAAGAAGCCAGATGGCCTATTCATGTTCCTAGTTCTCATGTTTTTATGTTTAATAGCACTACTCGAGAAGTTAGGACCAGAAAGTTTGAACAAACTGAAGATCTTTTCTCTAGGAAAGAGAAGGCTGAGATGCGACCTGCTAGAATTTTGCAAGAGTGCAGATAAAATTGAGAAAATGTTTCTACTTGTTGGGGAGTCCGAAAATAGGGCCAATAAACACAATGTAGTCATGAGCGATTGAGGTTAAAAAAAAATTGTTGCATTTTAACCAGATAGTCAGTTACATGATGGTGCCAGATTACAGGGGCAACAGCAGGGTTCTGAGGAATGTGGAGGAACAGAGAGATCTTGGGGTTCATATCCACAGGTCTCTGAAGGTTGCCACACAATTGGATAGAGCTGTGAAAAAGGCTTATAGAGTATTAGCGTTTATTAACAGGGGGTTTGAGTTTAAGAGCCGTGGGGTTATGCTGCAACTATACTGGACGTTTGTGAGACCACATTTGGAATAGTGTGTTCAGTTCTGGTCACCTCGCTATAAGAAGGGTGTGGAAGCATTGGAGAGCGTGCAGAGGAGATTTACCAGGATGCTGCCTGGTTTGGAGGTTAGGTCTTATGAGGAAAGGTTGAGGGAGCTGGGGCTTTTCTCTTTAGAGCAGAGGAGGATGAGAGGCGACTTAATAGAGATTTATGAGATGGTGAGGGGGATTGATAGAGTGGACATGCAGAGACTATTTCCTTGGGTGGATGTAGCTGTTACGAGGGTGCATAACTATAAGGTTCATGATGGGAGATATAGGAGGGATGTCTGAGGTAGATTCTTCACTCAGAGAGTGGTTGGGGTGTGGAATAGACTGCTGCTGTAATAGTGGAGTTGGACACTTTAGGAACTTTCAAGCGGTTATTGGATAGGCACATGGGGCACACCAGAATGATAGGGAGTGGGATAGCTTGATCTTGGGATTGGACATAGCTCGGCACAACATTGAAGGCCAAAGGGCCTGTACTGTGCTGTAATGTTCGATGTTCTAAGATACTGATAGGGTTAGGTGAAAGTGGGTGGGGGGGGTGCAGAGGGGATGATAAAGTGAGAGACTCATGTCGGGAAGCAACTCCAGCATGCATTAGTTGGGCCAAATTGTCTGTGCGGACACCCTTGAAGCCAGCATTCCAACAATTTCAGGCAAATTAGCATTAGTCCAGCAGTCAAATGTGATTAAACAGACTTAAGGGTCTGAATGGCCTAGTCCTATTCCTATTTGTAGATGCCACTCAAAAATCAAACATGGCATAGCACCACCATATCCATAAGTGGCGAACGGAGACTTGACAGATGCTTTCCTCGAGGGATGAGATCAATGGGGTGGACTACATGACAGGCCCAGTCAAGCAGATCTGTGCAGGACCGGAGGTGGGAGGGTTGAATAGTCTCCTCTCATTTCATCCTTCTTGTGTTAGGCTATGTGAACTGTGTCTGATCTCTCTGCACTGATAACTCGCCTAAAGGCTACGCTCTTGAATACTCTGTCAGTGATAATATACCAACATTTTTAAACATGCCCGGGTGAGCTTGATTCAACAGCAGTCACAAAACCCACTCAGGAATGGCACCTGCAGATTGGAAGGTAGCAAAAGTTTAAGAAAGGAGGGAGAGAGAAAAAGGGGAATTTACAGACCTGTTAGCCTGTCGTTAGCAATAGGGAAAATGCTAGAATCCATTATAAAGGAGGTGATAACTGGACGCTCAGAAAGTAATGGCAGGATTGTGTATAGTCCAAGATTGTGACAGGCTTCGATAGAGTGGATAGTCAGAGTCTTTTTTCCAGGGTCAAAGGATCAATTACTAGGTGGCAGAGGTTGAAAGTGAGAGAGGAAAATGTTAAAAGAGATGTGTAGGGGGCTGGCTTTTCACATGGAGGGTGGTGAATGCCTGGAACACACTGCCAGAAGAGGTGGTGGAAGGTGATTCTATAATGAAGTTCAAGAGGCATCTGGATAGATACGTGAATAGACAGGGAATAGGGGGATATGGGCCACTTAGAAGCAAGAAAATATTGGATTAGAGAGGCATCTGTGTTGGCACAGACTTGGTGGGCTGAAGGGTCTGTTCCTGTGCTGTACTGTTCTGTGTTCTTTGAATCACCTCACGCATTCTCTGCCAAGTTAAAATTGAAAATGAGTGCCTTACTAGCAACAGAAGAGGAAAGTGTACAAACGGAAGGTGTGGGGAATTGAGTAGGAGGCCATCATTTTGGCACTCACCAACACAAATAAACAAGGATTGTATTCCCTGAAATTGTAAAGGTGAAGAGGTAATTGTAGCAATATTCTCATGAATGGGTGGGATGCTCCAGTTTTGTCTGTGGTGGGATTCATTGCGGGCAAGAACAGAAACCTTGGCATTCCAACCAAAAACTCCGTTCACTCTCAGTAACGTTGGAAAAACCCAACCGCGGACAAGGATGGAAGGTTTGGGCCAATCGCTCAAGGTGCAAATGGATTTCATCCTTAAATCTCGATTATGATGAAATCAAGATCACTTGCTTGGTCTTCGACTCTGTCCCAGCACATTGAAAATTCTAACTCCATAACCACCCCCTCTCAATGCTTTCTTCCTGCAATCGCTAGGCTTTTAAAACTCAGAGCCATCATTACTGAACCGTGGTTGCTTAATTTAGCCCACATCTAGATATTGCTGGAATTATGGGTTCAAAAGCGCCTGCTATTAAATAATCCAAAACATCTGTGGTGAGGAAGAGACACATGGTGAATTCCCAATCACCACAAATTGAAGTTGGACTTGTGCTGCCCTGATGTTAATTTTTGCCAGAACCAAAAAGAATTGCCATCTCCACCTGAGCCTCTTCAATGTGTGTCATGGTCTGAATGACTTAATGCTGGTAATATGAAGTAATGTTGCAGATAATTGATGTTGTAAGGGCGTTGTTAATTATTTATGGTTTTAACATGCAAGGGATTCAGAAATGGAACTGTGAACTCTCACTCCAGTTAATTGTTTCTGGTGTTTTCTTTTCAAATTTTACATGATCCAATTTGTCAATTATTTTTCCCTCTCTCTCATCCTTTATTTCTCTGACTCTGATTTGTTCCTTGTGTTTCGTTCTCTTAAAAGTTAATTGGTTAAGGAGATAGACTATCGGAACTGACGTTCGTGAGGTCCCAGGTGCCCTGTTGCCCTCTCCGCGCTATTCACAGCTCACAGTCCCAACGACCTGTGTCACAAAAATAACAGAACCTGAAAGATGAGGTAACAAATTAATTCATGATTCTCGCTCCGAGATGTGCAACTTCAGCAACTTGACTTCGCTTCAACATTTCTTCAACAATGATAATGCCTTGCATTTTGCAACAAGTCCCTTTCACGAGGTTTATCAAATAAAGCTTATGGAATATACTGGCAGAAATCATAAGGAAGTGTTTACAGTTTTGCATGCAAGTTTGCCAACAATTCATTCCAAGCGCATCACCAATACGAGTTTAAACTTCAATAATGATAATAATAGAGCCGTGCAGCACAGGAGTCCATTTGGCCCATAAGGTCTGCATCAGCAAAGAACTTCCAATTAGTATTCAATTTATTAGTGTCACAAGTAGGCTTACATTAACACTGTAATGAAGTTACTATGAAAATCCCCTACTTGCCACACTCCGGTGCCTGCTCGGGCACACTGAGGGAGAGTTTTAGCATGACCAATGCACCTAACCAGTACGTCTTTCAGACTGCGGGAGGAGACCAGAGCACTCGGAGGAGACCCACGCAGATACTGGGAGAACGTGCAGACTCCACGCAGTCAGTGACCCAAGCCAGAAACTGAATTTGGGTCCCTGGTGCTGTGAGACAACAGTGCTAACCACTGTGCCACCTCTTCACTTTTCTCCTTTGTGTTCCATCTTTATTTTCTTTTTATCCAATTCCCTTTTGAAAGTCACTTTCGAATTCTTTCAAACAGTGAATTCTAAATCAGAACAACTTTCTGCATAAAATTATTTCTTCATGATACTAATTTCTCCTCTCATGACCTGCCCATAAAAGAGAGATGTCTTTGATTTCTTTCCTTCTTTATGAGCGGTGGTGTATTTCCGAACCTTTTGGTTTTTGTATGACCCAATTTTCTATTAATAACCTCACAGCAAACTCAAGATATGATAAACTCAAAGGGTTAGTTTATTGCACACATTCAAACCATGAAAGGAAGGTTTCCACAAAACATCACCTCCACCTTCAGGCAGTAAAGAGAGGGACAGAAAAAAGTTTTGATGGTTCACAGACCACAAGAGAAAATAAATATTGGCTCACTTATCCAAAATCAAATTCCACTGAGGCACTCCCTCATGGAAGTTATTGGGCTGAAAACTGATATTGTCGAATTCACTTTTCCAGTGGTGTTGATTTCAGGCTTAGGAACACAGAAATGAATCATTCTTGTCGGCAATGGTCCAAAACTTCCTGCAGAAGCAGGATAAGGGTCAGGTCTTCCACCTGAGTAGAGCTCCTTGTCCATTAGGCTGCTAGTTAGCAGATAAACAACAGACTGAGCTACTCAGTTCAGTAAGTCAATATTACTTGTTCCACAAGCCAGAGGCCCACAACACATGACTCCCATCTCTCCACCATCGTAGACACAGAATGTGTATTCATCATCTGGATCCCAAAGACTGTTAAACATCTCAGCCATTAGGAACTGAAAGGAAGGCTGTGGGGCCTTTGTTATTGCAAATGATCTACCCCTTTCTGAGTTATTAAATGCAGATAGCCCTTGCACTAATCTTGAAGTGAGGTTGTACAGTCCACAGGGAGTTATTCATGACTCCTCAGAGATAACAAGGCATGTGTTTTCCTAAAACTGGCAAGTGGTGCTGTGCTTTTTATTCAGGGGGTCACAAACAGATATAGGTCCAGCTACTTTAAAGATCTTTGTTCAGTAAAAAACATACAGTGTTACATCTTAATCTCTCATACTCCACCGCCCACTGTTTTGCCAGTATATTAAATCCCTATCATTCTGATTACTGATCCTCCGGTCACAGAGAATATCTCCTTATTTTCTCTATCAAAACTCTTATTTCAAGCACCTTTACTAATTCTCTCCTTATTCTGGCTGGATAATTAGCTTTCTCCCAAAGAAGTTCAGATTAAAGCCCTTCTGGCGACATAACAGATTCACTTTACATCAGTTAACCGGTTGAACCTGTCTTTAAAAACAAAAATAGTACATAAAAATCAACCAGAGATAAAATCCTCTCCCTCTGAGGCTGTGCTAAAGCTAGGTGTACAGTCAATGCTACAGAAATGGAGAGCAAGCACCTCAATTATCATTGAATGTTCCCCTTCTGTCAACTGAAACACAAGACTGAAATGTTACTTACTTCCCGATTGCTGGCAATGCATTTAAATTTTCACAGAAGCTCGAGCAATTATAGGACCATTCAGTCATAGCAAAACTTCAAAAGCAACACCTTGAATAAAATGATTCCATGTAGTGTGGCGTAATGCAAATATAACTGTTATATTATTAATTTGATTTCAATTATTTCTCAGCCTTCACCTGGATTCAGAACAGAATGTTTTATGGTTCACTTTAAAGAGTGAGATAACTCGTGGTTTCCCGCGCTGCAGGCTTCCTGAGACAAAGCTATAGCTATCCCTGCACTTTCTGCAAAGAGGTATGTCACTGTTCAGTGGGGCTAGGCCAACAAAGCATCAGTCGCCTTTTTGAAAGATCTGTGAGCAGCAGGCTGATGAATAATGCTAGTCTCAAGGAGTTGACAGTAGTGCAGTTAAAACCAACTTGACGTCCACTGGCAGCTATCCTTTGACTGCAGCTGGCCAAAAGCCTCCTTGCAGCAGTTGTCATAATTCTGCAACTGGGTTCCTGCTAACTCAGAACATGCAAATTATCTTCAGTGTATCATATGGCCACTTAGAGGGATTAGTGGGTAAAATATGTGGGGATAGGGCCTGGGTGGGATTGTGCAGACCCGATGGGCTGAAGGGCCTTTTTCTGCACTGTAGGGTTCTATGATTCTATGAATACCACTAGGCTATTGCCTCCCCAACATGTCCCTGCAACAACACATCCCCACTCTATTCAAAATCTCATGTTTTGGTTTCGCTCCCACCGCTACCCCTTGAACTTCCTCCAATATTCTCTTGATCAACCATCTCTCGGCTGATGAACATTTTACATACAGTGGTAATTAATGTCAGGACAACAAGAGAAAGTTCTCAAAGAAAATTCTCGACTTTCTGATCATAGGCCGTACATCCCCGAAGGAGATTAGCCAGCTCCATAACTAACTAAATCCTATTACATCAAAGAAATTACTTGGGGCATATTTAGTACACAATTAGATGAACCATCCATTACTAGATTTGGCTGGACTAAATTTGGTATTTACTAAAGATCCTCAGACAGCAACTTCCAAACCCATGACCACTTCCATCTGGAAGGACAGAGAAAGCAGATACATGAGAACACCACCACCTGCAAGTTCCACACCAAGCCATTCACGATCCTGACTTAAGCATATCCATGATGTGGAAATGCTGGCATTGGACTGGGGCAAACACAGCAAGAAGTCTCACAACACCAGGTTCAAGTCCAACAGATTTATTTGGCAGCACTAGCTTTCGGAGCCTCAATCTCCTTTTTCAGGTGAGTGAGGACTTGTGTTCACAAACAGGGCATATAAAGACATCAACTCAATTTACAAGATAATGGTTGGAATGCGAGTCTTTACAAGTAATCAAGTCTTAAAGGTACAGACAATGTGAGTGGAAAAGGGGTTAAGCACAGGTTAAAGAGATGTGTATTGTCTCTTGCCAGAGCAGCTAGTGAGATTTTGCAAGCCCAGGCAAGTAATGGGGGTCAGAGGTATCGTGAGATGAACCTAAAAACCTTGGCTGGCCTTCATGTAATTTCACATCCACAGCAATGTGGTTGACCCTTAACTGCCCTCCAAATGCAAATGGGAATGGGCAATAAATGTTGGCCAGCCAGTGATGCCCATGTTCTACGTATGAAAAAAATTATACAGGGCCTTGGTGGGGCCAACCTACAATATTGCGTGCAGTTTTGGGCTCCTTTTTTGAGGAAGGATGTGCTTGCTCTCAAGGGTGTGCAGCGAAGGTTTACCAGGCTGGGGATGGCGGGACTGATGTATGAGAAGAGATAGCCAAGTTCCACACGCATGAGGACAGCCTCAACGGGGATCTTGGGTTCATGTCACACTATCTGTATCCCCCATGACTTGCCTGGGCTTGCAAAATCTCACTAACTGTCTTGGCTGGAGACAATACACATCTCTTTAACCTGTGCTTAACCTTGTCTTCACCTACATTGTTTGTACTTTTAAGACCTGATTGCTTGTAAAGACTCGCACTCCAATCCCATTAATTTTAAATTGAGTTTGTGTCTTTGTACGCCTTGTTTGTGAACACAAGTCCTCACTCACCTGAAGAAGGAGCTTGAGACTCCAAAAGTTAGTGCTGCCAAATAAACCTGTTGGACTTTGACACGGCGTTGTGAGACTTCTTATTGTAAACATAGAGCCATTCCTTCCCAGTCTCTGGGTCAAAATATTGGACGTCTTAGAATTCCCTTCTTAATGGCATTGTGGATTCAATCCACATGTGTAGTGTAGCATTTCAAGAAGGCAGTTTGCTACCAACTTCTCAAGGGCAACTAGGAACGGACAATTAATTCATCCAACGATGTCCATGTCCCACGAATGATTTTAAAATAAGCCCTTTTCTGTGTTGTTTAACCAGCCTATTGCTCCAAAATGGTTGTTGGCTTCTTCCCTCCTCCTTCATTCCCCATCCCCACACCCCCACCCCCAGCTGACTCTCCTAAACCTCTCTCTCCCAACTTCTCCATCCTTGTGAACTTCCTTCGCTTCCTCAGTATTCCTTTTCCCTCCAAGTGTGTTATTTCCTAAATTTGCCACAGCACTGAGGTTGCTCTCAAAGTCACAGCTGATGTCCTCTGCAATTGTGACCTGTCACTTAGGATACAGCATTCCCTCCCCACCTTTCTCAATCTCTGCAGCTTTGAAGCGATCAACTCCATCGTCCTCCACAGCGCTACTCTCCTGTTTGCTTGCTTGGTGACACTGTCCTACTCTTTCATACTGTTGTTGTCAATGAAATGATAGGCAAGGCACTTTCTGACATGATATCAATTTCCATCTCTGCACTGTCACCCCATTGTCCACTATCTTTCCAGTCCTTGCTCTACTGTCGTTTTTCAATAACATGGCGTGGTGGCACAATGGTTAGCACTGCTGCATCACATTGCCAGGGACCCATTTTAAATTCCAGTTTTGGGTGACTGTCTGTGCATAGTCGGCATGTTCTTCCTGTGTCTGCGTGGGTTTCCTCCAGGTGCTCTGGTATATAGATCACAGTATAAAGGTGTGCCGGTTGGATGGATTGGCCTTGTTAAATTGCTCCTTCGTGTCCCAAGCTGTGTCGATTAGGGGGAATTAGCAGAGTGAATGTAGGATTGTGGCAATGGGTAACAGTTGGTGCAGATGGGTCAAATGGTCTCCTTCTGCACTCGAGGGCCTTGGTAAGAGTTGGTGCAGATGGGTCAAATGGTCTCCTTCTGCACTCGAGGGATTTTAGATAGCTCCTTAACCATATCATCCAAAATTTTAGGGTCAACTTGTAAGGTTGATCAACTTTCCCTCTTCATCAGCTTATTCAACCTCACCCACTGATCTGCACTCTCAAATTGCTTGTCTGATATCTAGTATTGAATGTGCCTCAAATTCCAGCAGTTAAATGTTGGGAGCAGTGAAGGAAAATCTATTGGCAGCTTCCACCAGCTTCATATCCTGGCCAATGTTTCTATTCCCAAACTTGACTGATACTTGAGTTTAACTGCACTGTTCACAACTTTTGCCATCCTATTTAGAGTCATCGCGGATACAGTGCAGTAAAGGCTCTTCAGCCTATCGGGTCAGCACGAACGCTAACTACAACTAAATGTGCGATTCCCGGCTTGTGTCACTGTCTGTGCAGAGTCTGCACGCTCTCCCTGTGTAAGTTTCCTCTGGGTGCTCCGGTTTCCTCACACAGTCTGAAAGACGCGCTGGTAAGATGGATTGGCCACGCTAAATTTTCCCTCAGTGCACCCGTGATGTGGAGTTGCCGGCGTTGGACTGGGAGTGGGCACAGTAAGTAGTCTCATAACATCAAGTTAAAGTCTAACAGGTTTATTTGGTAGCATGAGCTTTTGGAGCACTGCTCCTTCATCAGGTGTGTGGCAAATATATTGGCACAATATATTTTTCACCTCTCCAATTAACTGTTCCCATATTCTCTTGGCTGACCTTCTCTCTTGCATGATGGCACTCACTTGATGAAGGAGCAGTGCTCCAAAAGCTCATGTTAACAAATAAATCTGCTGGACTTTAACCTCGTGTTGTGAGACTACTTACTCAGTGTCTCAGTGTATCTGAACAGGCGACAGAGTGTGACGACTCGGGGGTTTTCACAGTAATTTCATTGCAGTGTTCATGTAAGCCGATTTGTAACACTAATAAATAAACTTTAAACTAATCCCATTTTCCTGTACTCACCTCTGGTGCAATGGACCATAAGAATGGTGCATTGGGTCACATTAACAAAATATTTGGCCATGAGCTGACCTTCCAAGTACATCTTGTCCCAGAAAGACCACTTGCTTGCCCCACCCATAGCCCCTCCCCAACAATCCTGCCCATTCCTGCCCCCAGTTCAGCCTATCAGCTGTGAAAATTCTCAATATATTTTTTTCATCTCCAGAATTAACTGTACCCATGCTCTCTAGGCTGTCTTTCCATATTGCATGCTCCTTAAACGACACAAAACTTGCTTCCCGTGTCTTATTCCTCACCACACCCTGCTCAACCTTTAGAAATGAACCTCTTTTTTTTTAATGGCCTTATTTGCCACTTTTAGTGACATTTCTATCAATACAACTCTTCACATTTCACATTCAGTGTTCATCTTACTTATGTGGCTTGCTGGTACTCAAATCAGAGGTATGTCACAGTGTTTTTTTTCTGTGAATACATACTCCCTGTGAGGGAGTTTCAAAGGTACTTAAACAATGAGAACAGAGACAGCAACACTTTTCTTTCAGGGAGCCTGCAGTGTGGGGAACCACAAGTAATCTCACTCTTTAAAGTGAAATATAAAACAATCTGTTCTGAAAACAGGCAGAGCTGGAGAAATTTCTGAAATCAAATTAATAATATAACAGTTGTATCTGCATTATGCCACATCACATTGAATCATTTTATTCAAGGTGTTACTTTTGAAGTTTTGCTATGGTTGAATAGTCCTATAATTGCTCAAGCTTTTGTGAAGATTTAAATGCATCGCCAGCAACTGGGAACTTTCAGTTGACAGGAGGTGAACATTCAATGATAATTGAGGTGCTTGCTCTATCTTCCTGAAACAATGACTGTATACCGAGCTTTAGCACAGCATCAAGAAGGGGGAGATTTTTATCTTTGGTTGATTTTTATGTACTGTTTTTGTTTTTAAAGCCAGGTTCAGCTGCTTAACTGATTCTGCGGTGACCAGGTCACCAGAAGGGCTTTAATCTCAACTTCTTTGGGAGAAAGAAAATTATCAGTCAAGATTAAGGAGAGGACGAATAGAGATGTTCAAAACTAGAGTTTTGATAGTGTAAATAAGGAGATATTCCGGTGGCCAGAGGATCGGTAACTAGAGGGATAGGGATTTAATATCTTGGCAAAACAGTAAGTAATGGAGGATGAGGGAAGTTTTGCTATGACTGAATTGACCAATAATTGCTCAAGCTTCTGTAAGTGTTCAAATGCATTGCCAGCAACTGGGAAGTAAGTAACATTTCAGTCTTGTGTTTCATTTGACGTAAAGGGGATGTTCAATGATAATTGAGATGCTTGCGTTCCCTTCCTGCAACATTCACTGTCTACCCGGTAACACAAGCAAGTTTTGAAGGTTTTAATGTTGAGCTGTGCAGATGGTTGTCATTCTCCAGGAAGGGATGGGTTAGAAATTTATTTTGCCTTATTTCCAGACACTGAATTGCCATTTCTGCAGGTTGGTGCCGGAAGCCAGAGGTTCGATCCCAGTTGGGATGGGAGAATCCCACTGTATTTTTCAAGATTAACCTGGATTGAGGTTGTATGCAGAAGATTACCAGCATGAATGTGTAGGCAATATTGCACATCATCAGGTCTTAAGTTTCTCAGACTATAATTAAAGAGGTGTGGCCACTTATAAGTAAGCAGATAGATTGAAGGCAGAATTAATTTTCAGCTTTTCTAATGCATGAAATTCTAAAAAACGGCAGAACGGCTAAATGTTGATATATTATTGGTTAGCACTGCTATCTCACAGCGCCAGGGACCTGGGTTCAATTCCAGCCTCAGGTGACTGCGTGCTTGGAGTTTGCATGTTCTCCCAGTGTCTGCATGGGTTTCCTCCAGGTGCTCCAGTTTCCTCCCACAGTCCAAAGATGTGTAGGTTAATTGGCCATGGTAAATTCATTTTAGTGTGAGGGGGATTAGCAGGGTAAATATGTGATGCTATGGGAATAGGGACTGGGTGGGATTGCAGTCAGTGCAGACTTGATGGGCTGAATGGCCTTCTTTTGCACTGTAATGATTATTGAGTCATTCATTGGATGTGACTATTGCTGGCCAGGCCATTATTTATTCCCCATACTTAATTGCCCCTTGAGTAGTTGGGGGTGAACCACGTTCTTGAACAGCTGTAGTTGGGAGAGTGTTCCAGGATTTTGACCCAGCGACAGGGAAGAAAGGATGACTTGTTGTCTGGGGGTGGAATTTTTGGGTGGCGGTGTTCCTGTGCATCTTGTCCTTCTTGATGGTAGAGCTCACGGGTTTGGAAGGTGCTGTTGAAGGAATCTCAGTGAGTTGCTGCTGTGCTTCTTGTAGATGGCACACACTGCTGCCATGCACTTTGATAGTGGAGGGAGGGAATGTTTGTGGATGAGATCAGGTGCGCTGCTCTATCCTGGATGGTGTCGAGTTTCTTGAATGTTGCTGAAGCTACATTCATCCAAGCAAATGGAAAGTATTCCATCACACTCCTGACTTGTGGACAGGCGTTGGGGAGTCAGTCACCACAGGATTCCTAGCCTCTGACCTAGTCTTGTAGCAGCGGTGTGTATATGGCTGGTCCAGTTCAGTTTCTGGTCAGTGGTAACCCTCAGAATGTTCTTAGTGGGGATTCAGCGATAGTAATGCCAGTGAATGTCAACATCCCCATTTCTGACCTTACAATAAAAAGATAACAAGTGTATTGCCTGTAAACTTAAATCAACTAATTTACTGCTGGCTAAATGCCAAATCTCAACCAACTTCACAAGTCTAATGCAGGGTAGTCTGCACCATGGGTTCTATCCACATTTCTCCATTGCATTCTTGGGCCATGGAAGCCACCTCCTCTTTGCTACATCATTCTGCTGCATCAACTTGCAACTCTCCTGGATCCATCTTTAATTTCTCTATGTATCCCATTACCACCTTCATTTGCCCCGCATCATTATCCCATTTGTCATTCAACCACTACTGTCTACCTTCTCGAATATACTCAAACACTGGGGGCTGAATTTACATAGGGGACTTTCTGGATCATTCAATATTGCAGTGCTGGAAGAGCTAAAGAAACATAGGAACTGGCAGCAACAGGTCAGTCCTTCCAATCTACTCTGCCATTCAATTAGATCATGTCAGCATGGGTCAACAATACAGCTGCACCAGTTGGATTTTTACAAGAATTTAACTATTCCACCTTTTTTAAAAAGGCTCTAATTTGTTAATTCTCGTACAGCTACGCGGATGCTGAAGGTTACAACATCTATAGAAAGATATGAGCCTTGGAAAAAACACGTGGGACAAGATCTGCCGACTGCATTTGCTCCAAACCAAAAACTAGCCCTCAGGTCAAAAGAATTTCCATGGTCTGCCCTCTCCTGCGATGACTCCTATGGCAGGCCGATTGGGAAAATTTGCCCCGTGTTGCACGCATGACAAAAAAGAGGGTTTCCACTCCTAAAGTGTGGCTAGGTGAATCCAATAGTTAAAGTCATATCCCCGAGTTGTTTCAAGATTCTCTCAAACACTTGCTGCAGGTTCTGGAGATGGTTACATGTAGCCTTGTTATCAGGAGGTCAGTTTGATGTTTTGGTGGATTTGAAAAGTAACAAGATTGACAACTTTATGATGTTGCAACCTCCAGGCCTGAAGGCATAGCCAATGCTTCCCGTTCTGCTGCTGCTGTTGCATCTTGAAGTGGTGCTTCAAGATTAAAAAGAGAGCCTAACATGGCTAACTTTATCATGTGGGTTTTCAGTTCTCTTTTCCAATGTGGACTCAGACACTTAGCCACAACCTCATTGTTGGAAACATTTGTTATGGGGGGGGGAGTGGGTGGGGTTGAGATAATTGCTGTCTTTGTTTATGGAAAGGCCCATTCAATTCAGGAAACCTCTTCTGGATGGTCTTGGGAAATGGGCACTGATGCCTTCTTAGCTTGAAATCTAAGACAGCATTTCAGTTTTAATGCACAGATCAAGTCAGGTGATCCTCGGTGGTCATTTTCTGCAGCACTTTAATGTTCGTATTTAAATGAAAAGTCAGTTCCAGAATCTTTCCTAATTGCTAGTATTGTGTTCCTTGTACAAGCTGTTAACCGGCTGGAATGCTAAAACCTTTTTTTCCCCAGATATTTTCCCCTTGTGTGACCAACAAAGGAACAGAAAGTTGACTCAGATTTCACTTAAACAAAACCGAGAGGTTTTAATAGTTTAATAGTTTAATAGTTTAGTTAATTGTTTAATATTTTAATATTTTAATATTTAATTGTTTAATAGTTTAGGTACCAATGCTCAATATAAATCTCCATGAGTTGCAACACTTATTTTAATTCACTTATGTTATTTCTATTAACCTCAACCTTAACCTTGAACTCATAACCCTTTTAACTCTCTTTTATAACTTTAACTCTTAAAACTTAAAAGTTAAATGAGTAAAAGTTAACTGAAAACAAATATTACCCACTTGAGCAAACTGGCCAGGTTCAGTTTGGATATGGATCTCCCTTTCTCCTTCTCTAAAGATGATCTTCAGGGCGCACATTGCAAATGCGATTCTAGAGTTTCCTTTGAGAACAAAGACTTAAAAGTATATCTCTTAAACTAAACTTTGCACATTCTTTCAGAAATTTCTCTGGCATTCAGCCAATGATCCGGGGACGCTGCACACAATATTTAGTTACAGCCAATGGAGTTACTGGTAAACAGCTCCCAAATGTTTCCAACAAACCGTATGCAAGTTGAATCGCCCCACCATACATGGTACCAATGACTCTGAGGTGTCTAGCACAATCCAAACAGCTATCCTTATTTGGCCCACACAGGAAGTGTCAGCTCACATTCCCCAGGTCAGGTCACGACTTGCTGAAGCCTTCTGACCTGCGTCTGTGTTTAACTCAACTTGGCTAAAATTCCCAGCATGCTTGATTCTCGTTGTTACTGTTGCCTTTGCCCATCTGGCCACAAAATATGCTGAAGGCGCGTCAACTCTTACAAGTTTCAGAGTTCTTAAAAAGTAGTCTGCTCTCCTATTCCAACAACAAAAGTGATTATCTGCACACTTCCCTATGCTGTAATCCATATGATTACAGTTCAATGCCATTACCGGGCATTGGAACATTGATGTGAAACCCTGAAGGTTTGCGGAGGGGAATTTGAGTTCCCTGAATCTCCTTCCTTCAGATCCCCACTTGGTTCCCTGGGCCTCCCTCGCACATGATATTAGGATCATTGATCATGGAATCCCAGTGATATCATCATAGAGAGAGACTCAATCATCCTAGAATTCTACAGTGCAGAAGGAGGCCATTCAGCCATGAAGTCTGCACTGACAACAATCCCACCTAGGCCCTATTCTCGTAACCCCACTTATCCCTCTAACCTACACATCCCGGCATTCTAGGACACTATAAGGGGCAATTTAGCATGGCTAATACACCTAACCCGCACATCTTTGGACTGTGGAAGGAAACCGGAGCTCCTAGAGGAAACCCACGCAGACACGGGGAGAATATGCAAACTCCACACAGACTGTGACTCAAGCTGGGAATCGAACTCAGGTCCCTGGAGCTGTGAGGCATCAGTACTAATCACTCTGCTGCCCAAGTCCTCTGTTGTTCCTCAATTGTCCCACCATAAAGTCACTGCTCCTAGGCCACTGTAGCCAAACTCCTCCCTCATCCCATTGTAGTCTGCTTTGTTTAAGCACAAGACACTGGTATTGGTTTTTATGTAATCTCCCTGACTGCCTCCAAATTACTTTCTGTAACCCATTTAAAATAGAAGGTGCCACAAGGGCCAACTGAGAGATAGCAGCAACATCTGCTTTAAATGGTAGTGTTGTTGTGTAGAGGAGGCAATTGACACAGTGGTATTATCGCTTGACTATTAATCAGTTGAAGTTCTGAGTTCAAATCCTGCCATGGCATGTAGTGGAATTTGAATTCAATAAAACAAAGTCTGGAGCTAAGAATCTACTGACGACCATTGTTGATTGTCAAAAAACCCATTCATGTCCTTTGAGGAAGGAAATCGGTTATCCTTAACTAGTTTGGTCTACATGTGACTCCAGAGCCACAGCAATGTGGTTGACTCTCAACTGTCCTCTAAAATGGCCTAGCAAGCCATTCAGTTCAAGAGCAATTAGGAATGGGCAATAAATTCTGATGTGGAGATGCCAGCGTTGGACTGGGGTAAACACAATAAGAAGTCTCACAACACCAGGTTAAAGTCCAACAGGTTTTTTTTGTAGCAAACACCACTAGCTTTCGGAACTGGCTGTTCCTTCATCAGGTGACGGAGGAACAGCATGTTCCAAAAGCTAGTGGCGCTCACTACAAATAAACCTGTTGGACTTTAACCTGGTGTTGTGAGACGCCTTACAATAAATTCTGGCCTGCCGACGACACCCATGTCACACAAATGAATAATGTGGTGTCTGCCTCTTTAAGACGGCCGCAGAAGTGAGTCACCTGACTTGAGGGTCTGGTGTAAACTGAGAATGAGTCATCATATCAGAAAGAGAGAGCCCTCTCTCACACATTTTACTTCAGGGGCAATGTTGCAAGCATGTTGAACCAGGGCTATATCCGAGGACAGCCTTTGCTCAAGCCTCCTGTACCTAATTTTCTCTTTGTAATAAATATCTTTGTTCCTAATAAAGTTTGCAGTCCCTTGATGATGCCATAACAGCCACAACATGACATATTGACCACAGGGTGGATCAAGTTGATGGCACTGCTTATCTTTGAATATCCACTATAATTGAAATTGGAAAAGTGGGGGGATACCTCTTGGGCAAATAGACTCAGTGAAGATACTCTGTGGGAGTTGTTGAGCTAGTGCCAGACCCTGAGGGGCAGTTGAAGAGACTGTGGTCAGGTGAACAAAAAGATTTGGAAATATATAAAAATGAAAGTGCAATGAAGAGTGATTAGCCTTCAGGAGCAAGGAAAGTGAAACATGAGTAAAGAACAAAAGACAGACACCACATACACAAGTGTATACTACCTTCTTAAAGAACACTTAGAAATGTGAAAACATAAAGAGTATTCAGCAGCATTAAATCTCTCCTCTCCACATAATAGGTACAATGTTACCACTGGCGGGAATACTGATAACCAAGGGACTCAGATTGAAGATAAATGCTGAAGGAACCAAAGGCAGATAGGGGACATTTTAGCGAGTTATCATCTGGAATATATTGCTTAAAAGGGTGGTATTCACTCAAAAGAGAAAATGTCACAGGACTATAGACAAAGACAGTGGTTGGCATGGGACTATTTGGAGCCAACATCGGTGTGATGTGCTGAATGTCTTCCTTCTGTACTGTAAGATTTCAATTTTTTTTCTGCTTATGTGGCCATCTTGTCCTTCACTGCCTTCATTCTCATTTGGAAAATTGTCTTTACTCAGTTATCCTTTAACAAAGCATTGTGGCATTTGCTGGGAGTGGATTCCACATATTCTATAGACAAATGATATCTGGTCTTTCCAATATCTTTCATTCACGCTCTCCAGGCTTTGGAGTCGCAATCTGAATTTAAAAAAAAAAATGCTAAGTTCTACATCACCCAGACCCCGTCACCATTTTAAAGGCTGGAATCATGTCCCTTCTCAATCCCAACTACCATAATGAAAATAGGCTCAATTCTGAATGATATAAACACAAATACTTCAACAGCAGTTAGACTATCCACCCAACAACAACTTTCTTTTACACAGCAGATTTAATATACTAAAACATCCTGCAGAGAGTTTTGAGGCTAAATTTGACACTGGGCCTCATAAGGAGGTAATAAGGCAGGTGACAAGAACGTTCATTCAAAGGAGTCACTTTTAAGAATACTCCTACAGGTGGAAAAATAAGTAAAGTCATAGAGTCACAGAGGTTTACAGTATTGAAACAGACCCTTAGCCCAACTTATCCATGCTGCCCAGTTTTTAGCACTAAGTTAGTCCTAGTCACCTGCATTTGGCCTATATCCCTCTATACCCATCTTACCCATATAACTATCTAAATGCTTTTTGAAAGAAAAATTGAACCTGCCCCTACTACTGCCTCTGTCAGCTCATTCACACACCCTGTGTGTGAAAAATTTGCCCCTCTGGATCCTTTTGTATCTCTCCCCTCTTACCTTAAACCTATGCCCTGTAGTTTTAGACTTCCCTACCTCTGGGAAATGATATTAACTATCTAGCTGATCTCTGCCCCTTATTATTTTATAGACCTCTATAAGATCATCCCTTAGCCTTCTATGATCCAGAGAAAAAAGTCTCAGTCTATCCAGCCTTTCCTTATATCTCAAACCATCAAGTCCCAGTAGCATTCTAGTAAATCTTTTCTGCACACTTTCTAATTCAATAATATCCCTTTTATAATTGGTGACCAGAACTACACACAGTATTCCAAGTGTGGCCTTACCAATGTCTTGACAACTTCAACAAGACAACCCAACTCCTGTATTCAATGTTCTGATCAACAAAACCAAGCATGACGAATGCCTTCTTCACCACCCTGTCATTTGTGACTCCACTTTCAAGGGGCTATGAATGTCTACTCATAGGTCTCTTTGTTGTATAACTCTTCCCAACGGCCTATCATTAATGAATAGATCCTGCCCTGGTTCAATCTACCAAAATGCATCACCTCACATTTATCTAAATTAAACTCATTAATCGGTCCTCTGGCCCAATTGATCAAGAACCCGTTGCAATCCTAGATAACCTTCTTCACTGTCTGCGGAGAGACAGAAGAGATTAGGGAGAAAATTCCAGAACTTCAGGCCATGGCAGATGAAGGCATGGATGCCAATGGAGATCCAGTGAAAATCAGACATGTGCGAGATCTGAACAGTGAGGCCGAGTATCTTGGACTTCAAGAAGATATAAATGGGATGGTCAAATGGACAAATAAGTGGCAGATGGAATTTAACCCTGACAAGTGTGAGGTGATACACTTTGGAAGTTGTAATATGACAAGGAAATATTCAATGAATATTTAGGAAGATCTGAGGAACAAAGGTGTGTTTGTCCGTAGATCTCTGAAGGCAGGTTAGTAGGGTGGTGAAAAAGGCAAATGGGACACTTGCCTTTATTACTAGAGGCATTGATTACAATAACAGGAAAACCTGTTGGAATTGTATAGAACTTTAATCAGACCACATCTTGAGTACTATGTGCAGTTCTGGTCACCACATTGTAGGAAGGATGTTACTGTGCTGGAGGTATACAGAGGAGATTCACTAGGATGCTGCCTGGGATGGAACATTTAAGTTATGAAGAGAGGTTGCATAGACCAGGGCTGTTTTTGTTGGAGCAGAGAAGACTGAGAGGCGATCTGATCAACGTGTACAAATTTATTAGGGGTATGGAGAGAATGGATAAGGAGCAGTTGTTCCCCTTAATTGATGGGTCAGTCACAAGGGGACATAGGTTCAAAGTGAGGGGTAGGAGGTATAAGGAGGATGTGATGAAAATTTTTTATGATGTGGAGATGCCGGCATTGGACTGGGATAAACACAGTAAGAAGTCTCTCCATTCATCTCTCGAAGGGGCAAACCCCGAAAGCTTGTGAGTTTACTATCAAATAAATTGATTGGACTTAAACCTGGTGTTGTCAGGCTTCTTACTACGCACATTTTTTACCCAGAGGGTAGTGGCAGTCTGGAATGTGCTGTTTGGGTGTGTGGTGAAGGAGGGTTGCCTCACATCCTTTAAAAAATGTATCTGGTATGTAATAACATTCAGGACTATGGGCCAAGTGCTGGTAAACAGGATGAGGTGGGAGGTCAGATGTTTCTTGCCTGTCGGTACAGACTCAATGGGTTGAAGGGCCTTTTCTGCACTGTAGGATTTGATGATTCATTCATAGAACCTATTGAATCCCTACAGTGCAGAAAGAGGCCCTTCAGCCCACTGAGCGCGCACTGATCACAATCCCACCCAATCCCTATACCTCTCCTTAACTCCATGTATTGACCCTGCTACTACCCCAACACTAAGGGGCAATTTAGCATGGCCGATCGACCTAACCTGCACTTTGGACTATGGGAAGAAACTGGAGCACCCGGAGGAAACCCACGCAGACACAGAGAACATGTAGACTCCACACAGGCACAGTCACCCGAGGCTGGAATTGAACCCTAGATCCTGGCATTGTGAGAAGTCTGACAACAACAGGTTTAAGCCCAACCGATTTATTAAATCATACTGTGTTTACCCCAGTCCAATGCTGGCATCTCCACATCCTGGCATTGTGAGGCAGCAGTGCTGACCACTGTGCCAACATGCCGATATGCCAGGATTGGCACAGTGATGTTGTGGGGGAGCAGGGGGGTGGGGGGAACAGAGTTTGGGGGCTAGAGAAGGTGAGAGATGAGATCATGATGGGATTTGCTCCAAGTTAGGGTGTGGGCAGCAGAGCCAACAGTTGGTTCAAGGACTAAACATTCTTCTTGCAATGCCACTCGAAATTCTGTCAGCCTGAATATCATCCCCTTTACAATCCTGTGCCAATTTCTACTGAGATTCGATTGATGCGCATGTCAGCAAAAAAGTTATTTAGTCAACTTTTCCAAGGTTGGATAAAATATTATATTCATAGGCACTGCACACTTTCACATCTCTTGTCCCCAGAACTATGAAAAAAAAGTGCAATGGCCAGGAGTAAAACAATTGGAGCTATTATGTGTAATGTAGAGTTGACTGGACACATACCCTAGGTAGTTCCAAATGACAGATCTGTAAAATACCAATGAATGAAAATGACCCCAGGTAACTGAATGTGATTCATGTGTCAGGTATATACAGAACAGAACTAAATGAAACAATGAAACATATTCACAGAGGAATAGAAACATATGTTATTGGAAGCACAGTGTGATTGCTGGTTGATATAAATGATATACAATGCATGCTTTAGTGGTTTATGGTCAACATGATTTTTCAGTGACTTTCCACGTAAGATCTATAAAGACAGTCCACTGTGTTTTCCCCTTATTGTTGCTTGACATTATTGATACCAAAGGGAGCATCAGGAAACATTATTTTGCACCCCATTTATGACCTAATACAAAGAACAAAGAACAACACAGCATGGGAAACAGGCCCTTCGGCCCAACGAGCCCGTGCCGCCATTTTAACATTGTAAGTCCCCTCTCCACCCATGACCCTTGTCTACGCTTATGGCATTCCACAATGAGGGAAGACTAATTTAGGGACAACTTGTTACACCAATCAGCCTAAGAGCACATCTTTGGGGTGTGGGAGGAAACCGGAGCACCCGGAGAAAACCCACGCAAGCACGGGGAGAATGCGCAAACTCCCGCAGACACTGGCCCAAATCCATATATCTGCACAGCAAACAGTGATAGTCACTGAGCTGTCGTGATGCCCAGCATCTGGTCCAGTTTAAGCGTACACTAACGACATGAAGTACTAGGCTACTCTCGAAATATCCAAGAGCAGCCCTTGTACGACCCATCGCATGTATACCCCTTGTTGGACAACAAGGTGGACCGAAGCACCTGTGGATTAAATAGCCAGAGATGTAAAATAAAAGTTGATAATGCTTCTGGAGCACTGAGAACATCCATGCTATCACACTTCAGTCATACTCAATTAATCGCACCTTCTTTGCCCAAACAACAGGCAATCTGAGTTGCATCATTTTGTTTTTAATCCTGTAGTTTTCCAGCACTGATTAGATGCAGGCAGCAAACTTGAGAGGCAGTCAGATATTCACATATCTCTTTAAAACTTAACAGCAATCAGAGCATCAAGAAGAACGGGATGAAAGCAAATGCATGGGAAGCAGGAATGTGATGAAAGATGGCTTGATCAACAAAAGATAACTTGTTTACAGTGAAGAAGTGCGTGCTGCTCGCAAGTAAAAGACCAAGTCGCTGAGTGAGAGCCTTGCTGCATTCAGCAGTACAGTACCGTACCACGGTGGTCATTTGACATTCGCTGTACATGGCATCTGGGATGCAAAAACAACGGCACATTCTCATAGCAGAACACCCACCCCACCCCACCCCCCACTCCAGTATCTCTTGGGCATTTTGCAAGCCGGGACTGTTCAGAGTTAACAACTGCTTTGTGGCTCTATCCTCACTAATCAATAATTGAATGTTGCAGAATGGAAAGAAAGAGAGACAGAGAAAAAGAGAGAGGGAGAGGGGAGAGAAAAGGGATATGAAGAAATATATATTTAGACCAGATGGTGCTTGACATCTGCATTGTTCATTTTTTTTTTGGCCACAATAATGAGCTGATTTCATAGTAAAGAACCGAACTGGAAACTGCCCCATTGATTTAAATTTGAAATATAATCATGTTAAAATAGAGTCACCAGCTGTGTTATAAAGCCGAGGATTATGTTTAAATAGTACAGAATTTCACTGATTTTAAATAGAAAACCATAAAAGGCTAATACTTTGCTATCAGTGTTCCTGTGCCCATTATCTAGACTGAGTACTGAACTAAATCAAGGGTGTATATCCATTGCTTATGATAATGTCTCTCTTTTGATTAGAAATATTATTTTCAGATATTACTATTCCCTGCTGGGTTTTGCATTGTACCAATTCTCCTATCTGCACCATCCCTACATTCCCTTCATGTCATAATGGGGCTGTAAATTAAGTAGTTTTATTGCCTGACTCCCATTTAAAAACCCATTCACACCACTTTAAGCAGACAAGCTTGATAAAACACCCTTTGATACAGCTGTGAGAAGGTTGAAGTATAAATATCACTGAAACCAATAAATAAAACATAGCCTCTCTAGATTAATAGGATCTTCAACCCAATGGCATTTGTTTCTACCTAAGACACTGTATTCCAAATGTGTGTGTTTCAATCTTTTCTACTTGTGCGAGTGTGTATGTACCATAGTTTACACTGTACTATATATCAAATTAAATGCTGATTTATAATAGTTATGAATGGTTGGCAAAAAGCAAATAATAATAAGTATAGTAGAGCTACGACAGTGTGCTTTGTGCAGACTTCTAATTGGTACAATGAAACTATTTCAACAAATATTGCTTTGCTTCTTCCTTATCCTCTCTCTTCTTCAGTGGAAAGTGTTTTTTGACTTTGAAATCTGGCACACAGACAGATTCATATATTCTCAACATCTAGGGAAACCGGCGATGTCACGGGTAATGACAGTGTAGGCTTTTTTTTTCCCTCCGATATTCTCAGGAGACTCATGTTCACTGCCTCTGGGTGATTTTAGGTTCCAATTCGCTGCTTCTCCACCTGGAGACTTCTGAGTGGTGATCTGTCCGCTTTCCGAAAGGTTATCTCTCTCCGCACAATTCCCCTCGCCGTAATCAATAATGCCCTAATAAATGTAGGGTGATTCCTGCCATCGCACATCAAAAGGAGCAAAAAGGGTGTCTGACATCCGACTAATTCTGCCTTATTACTCAACGGATGAAGGTGATAAACCTCAGCTGACAATGTCCAGTCACAGCATGAAGGACAAATTGTTCACAGCTCCTGCATTAGTTTGATATATGGGACTCCATCGGCCGACAAAATAAATCACCTTCCTTCTAGATAAATGTAAATATATGAACACTACATGCTATAATACTACTTGATAATTTGATTCTCCTTCACGACGTCCTTGAAACTTCCCAAGAAGCTTTGCAGTCTCCTGCAGTGCCGTGATGTCTGTGTGAAAGATGGAGTGGCCTCAAAGTTTTAACCTTCCCCAAGCAAATGAGCTTTGCCACTCAGCGAAACGCTCCCGCTTTCTTCCCCAACTGCATATTATTTAATGAATGAAGAACGCACCAAAAAGTGATTCCAAAATTGCTTTAACCCTTTTTGGCCTGTGACAGCATTTAATGGATATGGTGATATATGTGAACATAAAAATTTTAAAAAGTAGGCTATTCAGAGATAAGCTCGCCAATATTTGGCTTTATCCCCTGATCCTGATTGTAAGCTCTTTTACAAGCATTCCACATAGCTCGGAAGTGCACACGGTCGTTTCCAAGCTGGGATCAATGCACATATTACTCAAAAGATAAAAGAACTGCAAAGGAGAAGGAACGAGCACAGCAATGATAAAGTAGACTACACCTGAGGTCAAACTGGTATTGCTTTCCAAAGGAAAAATAAAGCAAAAAAATTGGAAAAGGAATGAATTGAGCTCAGAGTTTTCTTGTCCAGTGTTGCTTCCATCTGACTGCAAGTAAAGAAATAGAGCAGACTAACAGGGAACACACCCCTGCCTTTCAAAAATGTATTTTAGTATAATTATCAATACATGATTGCTGTGCCAATATATTGTACAGGATCTCTGGTATGCCTGGGTGAGTGCAGTTTCAATACCATCCAAGAAATTCTACAATGTATTAAACCAAACAGACTGTTTGATTGGTACCTCACTCATCCAACATCCAATTCCTTCACCATCAACGTACCATGGCTTCAGTGAATACCATCGACTAGACACGATTCAGCAACTTGCCAAGAGTTCTTCAAAATGGCATTCCAATCCTGTGACCTGGAAGATCAAAGGGAGTAGATGTTGATGGATACAGGATTCACTGGTGTTTAGAAGAATAAGAAGGGATCGCAATGAAACATATATAATCCTGACAGGCCAGGCAGACTGGATGCAGAGATATAGATTCTTCTGGCTGGGATGGGTGGGGGGAAGGGACATCCAGAACAGGAGGTCGCAGACTCAGATATTGAGTTCTGACATGGGGAGAAACCTCTTCACTCAGAGGGTGGTGAACCCGTGGAACTTGTGATCACAGAGGACTGTGCATGCAAAATCGTGAACATATCTCGGATGGAAATAGAAATTATTTTTGGACTCTGAAGGTGTCAAGGAAGAGCATGGGAGTATGGTGTTGAGACAGAGGATCAGCCATGAACAGACTGAATGGCAGAGCAGGCTTATAGGACTGAATCATAGAACCCTACGGTGCAGAAAGAGACCCTTCGGCCCATCGAGTCTGCACCGAACACAATCCCACCCAGGCCCTACCCCCATATCCCTACATATTATACCCACTAATCCCCTCTAACCTACACATCCCTGGACACTAAGGGGCAATTTCTTAGCACAGCCAAACAACCTAACCCGCACATCTTTGGACTGTGGGAGGAAACCGGAGTATCCGGAGGAAACCCATGCAGACACGAGGAGAATGTGCAAACTCCACACAGACAGGGACCTGAGCCGGGAATTGAACCCAGGACCCTGGAGCTGTGAAGCAGCAGTGCTAACCACTGTGCTACCGTGCCGCTGAATAACCTACTTCTGCTCCTATTTCCTATGGGTCTACATTTCTAATCATAGAATCATATAATCCCTGCAAAGCAGAAGGAGACCATTCGGTCCATCAATTCAGCACCGACTACAATCACACCCAAGCCTATGCCCGCAACCTCCTCATATTTACCCTGCTAATCCCCGCCCCCCCCCCCCCCCCCCCCCCCCGACACTAGGGTTAATTTGGCATAGCCAATCAATCTAATGCGCACATCTTTGGACCAAGGATCATGATTCCTTGCTGCTTCCTCCCAAATCACTATATCTTGGACATAC
Source organism: Carcharhinus amblyrhynchos (assembly GCF_965287045.1). NCBI lineage: Eukaryota > Metazoa > Chordata > Chondrichthyes > Carcharhiniformes > Carcharhinidae > Carcharhinus > Carcharhinus amblyrhynchos. The sequence continues at coordinate 15,229,009 of NC_137330.1, forward strand.
TGCTGGGTTAATATGCTGAAACCTCTTCCCTATTACAGCATTAATTGGTGTACATACATCACAGGAACTTTGCAGGTGCAAGATGGCAGCTCTCCAGTTAGTTCTCAAGGGGCAATTAGAGATGGACAATAAAAGCTGACCTTGCTACACATCTAAATCAATTTAAAAAAAAAACTATTTTCCTATTGGTGGCAATTTTCTACATGTGGCGCAGTTGTGAATTTGCCCAAGTTTCTGAATACTTGAAAACTCTAAAGCAATGTTATTATTTACCCCAAATGTTAACCAGTTTGCTTGAAGATTGAATCCCCTTTGATGAATATTCCACATCCTCCCCCAATTATTCCATTTTCCTTCAATCATACTTCCAGTAAAATGATACTGGTTTAAGGCTGATTATCACTACTCTGAATCTCTCCAGCCTGCACCACTTCAAGGGTAATCAGATGAATTTTCACTGTGATAGGTAATGCATTTGTTTAATTGCTCAGTGCGCGAGCCTTCTAGTCATTATTTTTTGAGAAACCAGCTCATTTGAAATAAATGGGCAAACAAGGTAACCAGTACAAATACTGCACCATCTACCCTAACCCAGTTATGAGTAGAGGATTGCATTTCTCAGGAACTCAATCTATTGTTAGAGCATACAACATTGCTGAGAGCATTTGCACCGCGCTACAACCTAACCTCAGATACAATTCATTCCTGCAATTCTGCATATTTGAAACAAAAAGGGTAAAAAACAAACGTGATTAATTCTGAAAGGAATTTGCTTTGGTGTCGTGGCTGCAGGTTCTATTTGTAAAATCAACTATTTGCTCTTCATTAATCTGGTTCTTGGCTCTTTTAAAGAATCTGCCACCTCCTGATTGAGGCTATTCATCTCCATTCAGTTTTATATGGCCTGTAGGTTGAATATACATAGTGAACCAGCATTCCATATGTAGTGGTTTTCATCTGGAAGGAGATATAATAACTCCACACTGAGAGGATAAATTACTGACAAAAATATTTGCCTCAGTCATTTGCTCTCAAACTATAACATCAGTTTAGTAATTCTGTTCTGGCCACAAATATTTCACAATACATCAGGATGCTGTGAGTGTTTTCACTGTTAAAATAAATAAAATGACAAAGTTTCTTTGAAACAGGTAATTGCGAATTAATATTTACAATTATGAGGCAGGGACGTTCGTAGAAGAATTCCTCCAGTGCAGAAGGAGTCCATTCGGTCCATTGAGTTTGAACCGACAACAACCCAACCAGGCCCGATCCCCGTAATGTCATCTATTTACCTTGCTAATCCCATGAACACTAACGGACAATTTAGCATGGTCAATCAACCTAATCTGCACACCTTTTGATTGTGGGAGGAAACAGGAGCACCCAGAGAAAACCCACGCAGACACGGGAAGAATGTGAAAACTCCATAGACTGTGGCCCGAGAACATAAGAACATAAGAACATAAGAAATAGGAGCAGGAGTAGGCCATCCAGCCCTTCGAGCCTGCCCCGCCATTCAATAAGATCATGGCTGATCTGTCGTGTCTCAGTTCCACATTCCCGCCCTCTCCCCATAACCCTTAATCCCCTCGCTTATCAAAAACCCATCAACCCGCGTCTTAAAAATATTTAGCGAGGCAGCCTCCACCACTTCAACGGGCAGAGAATTCCAGAGATTCACCACCCTTTGAGTGAAGAAGTTCCTCCTCAACTCCGTTCTAAACCGCCCCCCCTTTATCTTGAGGCTGTGCCCCCTAGTCCTACTGTCCTTTCTGAGCGGGAAGAGCCTCTCCACCTCTATCCTATCCATCCCATTCATCATCTTATACGTCTCAATGAGATCTCCCCTCATTCTTCTAAACTCTAACGAGTACAAGCCTAGTTTATTCAGCCTCTCCTCATAACTCAACCCCCTCAACTCCGGTATCAGCCTAGTAAACCTCCTCTGCACTCCCTCCAAGGCCAAAATATCCTTGCGTAAGTGCGGCGACCAAAACTGCACACAGTACTCCAGCTGCGGCCTCACCAGTGCCCTATACAGCTGCAGCAAGACCTCCCTACTTTTATATTCAATCCCCCTCGCTATGAAGGCCAGCATCCCATTCGCCTTCCTGACCACCTGCTGCACCTGCAGGCTGGGTTTTTGCAACTCATGCACAAGGACCCCGAGGTCCCTCTGCACCGTCGCATGCTGCAGTTTTTCACCCCGTAAGTAACAGTCCTTCCTACCATTATTCCTGCCAAAGTGGACCACCTCGCACTTGCCAACATTAAATTCCATTTGCCATTTCCTGGCCCATTCGCCCAGCCTATCTAGATCCTTCTGCAGACTCTCCACACCCTCCGCACAATTTGCCGTTCCACCGATCTTGGTGTCATCAGCAAATTTCGACACCATACACTCGGTTCCCTCCTCCAGATCATCTATATAAATGGTAAATAGCTGAGGCCCCAGCACCGAATCCTGGGGCACTCCACTAGTCACCAACCGCCAATCCCAATAGCACCCATTAACCCCCACTCTCTATCTCCTATTTGACAACCAATCCTCTATCCACGCTAACACCCTACCCCCAAGTCCATGCCCCCTTACCTTCTGTACCTTGTCAAACGCCTTCTGAAAATCAAGAAAGACCACATCCACCGGCTCTCCTCTATCCACCGCCCGAGACACATCCTCAGAGAACTCCAATAAATTCGTCAGACACGACTTCCCCTTAACGAAACCGTGCTGCGTCTGCTCTATCAAGCAATTCCCCTCAAGTTGCCTCGCTATTTCCTCCTTGATGAAGGATTCTAACATTTTACCTACAATTTTACCTACATTTTACCTACTGAGGCCAGAATTAAACCTGGGTTCCTGGCACTGTGAGGCAGCAGTGCTAACCACTGTGCCACCGTGCTGGTAAAAATAGCTAGATAATTGTTCGATGCTCTCCTGCTGGATCAGAGTGGCTCATTATGGTCTGTATCCTCCCTCCCCAGACAATTCAAGATAGATCCTTGGTGCAGATGAACCCACTGGCATTATTTTAGCTTTAATTTCTTTCTTTTTTAAATCATTGAAAGTTGCTGGAAGCTTGAACTGCTTTCCGGAGGGAAGCAACATCCAAGGTCTGAATGAATAGGAAGATCCAAAAAGTTTATTTTTATTAATGTCAGAAGTAGGCTTACATTAATACTGCAATGAAGTGACTGTGAAAATCTCCTCGTCACCACACTTCGGCACCTGTTTGGGTACACTGGGGGAGAATCTAAAATGGCCAATGCACCTAACCAGCACATCTGTTGGACTGTGGGAGGAAACCGGAACACCCGGAGGAAACCCGCACAGAGACACAGGGAGAAAGTGCAGACTATGCACAGACAGTGACCCAAGCCAGGAATGGAACCTGGGTGCTGAGAGACAGCATGTTAACCACAAGGTCACGATACAAAAGCAAAATATGGCTGGATACAGGGAATCTGTGAAATAAAAATTCGGAAAGGCAGTATTTCTGATGGCAGAAAGAGAAACTGAGTTGACATTTCAGGTCAAGGACCTTTCTTCAGGGTTTTAGGCAAATGAGTGAAATGGGCAGATACACAGCAGACTTAATTTGATGATGAGGAATGTGAGGTGATATATTTGGTAGGACAAATGAGAAAAGACTATATTAAAGGAGTTACTGAGAAATCTGGTGCTATATGTGCACTGGTTTTGAAAGTGGCAAGACAAGTCAAAAGACATTTAAAACATAGAAAATCCTTAATTTTATTAATAAAAACACAGGCTGCTATTCTCTCCCCCAAGATTGGTTTGTTTGGAGGAGGGGACATTTATTTGGGCTGGAGGGCATGAGGTGGGGACACTGTCACCCTCCCATCTCTGCTTCTGTTATCTCCCGGTCAGGAAGGTTTGTGCAGCTTTTCTGGCCCCTGTGTCAAAAGAGGATCTTAGGTGCTTAATTAATGTCCATTCAAAGGCCTATTTTCACACTGCAGGCATTCACCAGTGATAGGCAGAGCAATTACTCTGTGGCATTTGTTTGTAAGATCCTGGGTTTTGACTGAGGTGGGGGAGGGATGTGCCCACTGAGAACCACCACCAGCCAGCAACCACCTCCCCTGACCCCCATCTCACTCACATCAGGCCTGATCTCCTCACTGGTCCTGGGCCCCTCACTGGTTCTGAGCCTCTATTGGGTGCATTACCGGATGGAGTGCAGAGCGGACTTACTGGAATACTGTTCTTCTTTGGTTCTTTGCCCAAAGGCATGGAGGCAGGCCCCAAATCTACCCATGGCTGTTGGCATCAATCTGATGCACACCACTCAGTTGGTTGGCCACTCAAGCAATCTGAATTGCTCCGTTACAGAGTTTTACCAGCAAGTTGTAGTCTGAAGCTCTGTTTAGTGATGTGGGCATTGCTGGCTGGGTCAGCACTTATTGCCTATCCCTGGTTACCCTTGAGGAGGCATTTAACAGTCAACCACATTGCCATGGGTCTGAAGTTACATGTAGACCAGACCAGGTAAGGACAGCAGATTTCCTTCTCTAAAGGACATTATTGAACCAGATGGATTTCTGCAACAATCAACACTTTTTTTTTAATTGAATGTATATTCCACCTGCCATGGTTCCGAGCATTATCCTAGGTCTCTGGATTGTTAGGCCAGTGACAATGCCACTGCCCTTCCCTCGAAGACGGCAACAGCTCCAGTTTACTTTCAAAGAGCCATAGGATCCCTACAGTGCGGGAGGATGCCATTCAGCCCATTGAGTCTGCACTGACTCACCAACAGAGCTTATTTCCCAGAGCTACTTCCACCCACCCTACTCACATGCATTTACACTGCTAATCCCACCCCACCCTACACATCTTGGGACACGAAGGAGCAATTTAGCATAGCCAATCCACCCAACTTGCAAATTTTTGGAATGTGGGAGCACCTGAAGGAAACCCACGCAGGCATGGGGAGATTGTGCAGATGCCACACTGACAGTCATCCAAAGCCAGAATTGAACCCAGGTCACTGGTGCTGTGAATCATTAGTGCTAACCACTGTGCCACCGCGCCGCCCACCACATGGTTGACCAGGAATCTCTCCCACTCTTACCACCTGCCATGTCTGAAGGATTTACAAGTTGATACACAAACTGTTTGACTGTGTTGCGAACACACCTTCTTTGGTCATCAGTTTCTGGGGTAGGTCTTGACTCCTGAGTTTCTGGTGCAGGGGTAAACCCAGTAAGAAGTCTCACAACAAAACAACTGGCGTTATGAGGCTTCTTACTGTGTTTACCCCAGTCCAACGCCAGCATCTCCACATCGCTTCTGGTGCAGGGACAGGGACACTATACACTGTGCTGCCAATCCTCCTTATTAGAACAATAATATGTATCAAAGACTTGGAAAGGTGCTGCCCTGAAGATGGCAGGAGATTTAATAACTTTCCAATGGGAATTGAATAAATATTTATTTTAAAAGTTGCAGGGATTGCAAGGGAATGTGAAGGAGTAGGACTAATTGGATTGCTCTTTCAAAATGTCAGCACAGACACAAAAAGCCACATGGCTTCCTTCGGTGCTATGTAATACCATGAACGGTGAGAGTTGATGAATTTATTGTCAAGGAGAGGCTATGGAAGATTGGATTACGACAGGAATTAAAACAACAGAACAGAATCGATACATTTTTTAAAACAATCAGCTTTTAAAATATCCTCTCCAACAACAATTCAAAGCTGAAGGAATGAAACTCCAGACTCTTAATCGTTGTGCCTGAGGTAGAGAGATGAATTAGCATGGGATAACAATCATGTCATAATTAAATGATAAGACTGAACTCCCTTTGGTGAAATTAGTGCACATGACACAAATACAGAAATTTCTTTGGATACCCAGAAAGAGGAATCCCGTTTTTGGAATCCTAACATAATGGAGCAAAATTAGAAATCTAATCATGCATCTGCCCCCACTGAAGTTGCTGTATCATTTACTTATAAATAATGGCAAATCATTCAACTCAAGATGGCCAGAGTTTTAAAGATGGCAGTGTCTGCAATTCATACAACTATGGCAATTAGGGCAGCATGGCGGCACAGTGGTTAGTACTGTTGCCTCACAGCACCAGGAAACCTGGTTAAATTCCCGGCTTGGGTCATTGTCTGTGCAGAGTCTGCATGTTCTCTCCATGTCTGAGTGGGTTTCCTCCAGTTTCCTCCCACAGTCCGAAAGACGTGCTGGTTAGGTACATTGGCTGTGCTAAATTCTCCCTCAGTGTACCCAAACAGGCTTCGGTGTGCGGTGACGAAGGGACTTTCACAGTAACTTCATTGCAGTGTTAATGTAAGCCTACTTGTGACACTAATAAATAAACTTGAATGATTAGTAATAGAGTTGATTCTACGTATCAATGGCTGAGCGTTCAAATTCATCGTGCTATCAGTCCTCAGTGTGTTTGACATTTCAGGATTGCCTCCCGCTACAACCATTGGGAAGCTGGCTGTTTTTTGAGATGAATGAAAACCAAGAGTCATTTGACTGTAAGTGGACTCTGAAGTGCAAATTGGAGGAACGTGTGTTTTCAGATGTGTGGAGCACCCATTGTGTGGCACAGCTGGTATCAAAGTCCATCAGCTCCATGCCTGGCAGCTGCCTATATCCCTCATTTGAAGCAGAGAAGTAGAGTTGGAAATGAACAACCCCCGCTTGTCGCTGTCATCTGAAAAATTTCAAACCCTTTTTGGACTTAAAATGAAATCAGCCTTATTTGGTATTCCAAAACCTGCAGACATCATTTAATCACAGTAGACCCAACCTCAGATTTGGGATTTATCACAGAATCATAGAATCCTACAGTGCAGATGGGGGACATTTGGCCCATCAAGTCTGCACTGATCACAGTCTCACCTAGGCCACATCCCCATAACCCCATGCATTTACCCTAAGCCAGTCCCACTGACAGTAAGGGGCAATTTACAAAGAACAAAGAACAACACAGCACAGGAAACTGGCCCTTCGGCCCAACGAGCCCGCGCCGCCATCTTAACAATGTGTTTTTCCTCCTCCACCCTTGACCCATGTCTATGCTTATGGTGCCCCCATTGGAAATTTAGCATGACCAATCCACCTAGCCCGCACATCTTTGGACTGTGGGAGGAAACCGAAGCATCTGGTTGAAACCCAAGCAGACACGAGGAGAATGTGCAATCTCCACACAGTGGCTGAAGCCGGGAATCGAACCCGGGTCCCTGGATCTGTGTGGCAGCAGTGCTAACCACTGTGCTACCCTCTGTTAGCTGAGCTGGCTGATGATTTTCCTTAGCTGCTTGTGACTGCACTTTATTTGTCATATGCTTGTGAAACTACCCTCCTGTAAAAATCAAGCAATTTTAAGCAGCCTGAGGACAGAATTGTAAATACATTGAACCACTTTCCAAAGTGACTGTGCAGCATAAAACATTTCGACATTTCACCCACTGATCTGCCAAGCTCCTTGTTTTTATATTATTGTGCACTGCCAAACGGTTGTATTTTCTCTTGAGATCAGAGAGGGATTTTTGCTTTGTAAATTAAAAGAATATGCATGCATTCTAGTGTTTGGTAACATGCTGCTCTTCAAGATGACTGCAAAAATAAGTTACTTAGTTCTATGTGAATTTTAGCTAGCTCAACACTAAAGTAAAGTTAAGGAATACTGGTCTGCTCGTGAAAGTGATGGAGTTCTAGTATTTTTTAAATTTTTAATTCATTTTCGCAGAATCCACTGTTGCAATATAACTTTAAGAGATAGAAAGGTGCTGTCATTTTAAGGGAAGTGTGTCAGGTATTCAGCCTCTGTTTCAGTCCAGTCTGGAGTAGAATGGACAAGCAGATCTGCTGTCCTTCTGTCTTTAAGCTTTCTATCCATATACACATGTTCAAATGAATGAATATGCAGTTTGTTTATACAACCCTTTATGAAAATTGGTGAACTTAATGTCAAAGAGAGGTAAAGGAAGATCGGATTAAGGCAAGAGATAGATACAGAACAGAAATGATGCTTTTTTTCAAAAACGGTTAATTTTTATAATTTTATACACTTCAACAACAATGAATAACTGAAGGAAATGAGAACCCAAACCACTGATCATTACCTCACACTGTTAGAGACATTTATTAGCAATAGATAACAAGTTTAAAATTTATTATCAGTGTCACAATAGGCCTACATTAACAATGCAATGAAGTCACTGTGGAAATCCCCTAGTTGCCACATTTCGGCACCTGTTTGGGTACACTGAGGGAGAATGTAGCATGGCCAATGCACCTAACCAGCATATCATTCGGACTGTGGGAGGAAACTGGAGCATCCGGAGTAAATCCATAACTGGAGAATACATGTCATTGTGACAGGATTACAACATTAGCCCGCCCAGCTAGAGGGGGATGGTGTGTGAAAGGCTGCAGACAGATCATGGAGGGTGAGCAATGAAGGTTTTGCTTTATCACAGTCACAGATGTCAGACGTACCACCTTGCTATGGGAGATGTCAAACTGGGACACCATTTACTCTCAAATGTTGCAAAAGATGATATAATATTGTTCAAAGAGTAACAGGTTTGTAAAAGATCGCATAGCATTGTTCAAAGAGTGACAGGCAGCTCATTCTAATGCCCTGGCCAATAATTATCCCTCAACCAAAATCACCAAAACCAGATCGTCTGGTCTTCAGCACATTACTCTTTGTGGCAGCTTGATGGGTACCTTTTGGTTGTTGCAAGTCCCTAATTACAACAGCGACTACGTTACAGCAGAACTCCATTCACTGTTGAACAGCTTGAGACCCCCTGAGGTCACAAAAGGAGTTAAATAATCTTTGTTTCTATATATTCCTTTTGAGGTCTGAATTCATTGATTTCTGCCAACTGGGATTATTAATGTGAGTCCCCATTCTCGCTGTGTCTGCGTTGGTTTCCCCCCACAGTTCAAAGATGTGTTACTTAGATTGATTGGCCATGCAAAATTGACCATGGGTGTCAGAGGGACGAAGGGGCAAACCCTGAAAGCTTGCGAGTTTACTATCAAATAAATCGGTTGGACTTAAACCTGGTGTTGTCAGACTTCTTACTGTGTCAGAGGGATTAGCAGAGTAAATACCTGAGGTTACGGGACAGGGTCTGGGTGGGATTGTTTTTGGTGCTGGCTTAGTGGGCCAAATAACTTCCTTCTGCCCAGTAGGATTCCATGATTTGGGAAGGTCAGTGTAGTACTGTGGCCCTTTAAAGGGGAAGGGAGGTGCTGTTTCCAAGGTTTACGTGATCAGTGAGGTCCCTGTGGATCATCCCAGCAGGAAGCTGAGCCAATCAGCAGGAAGGCATGTGCCACGGGTGAAGGAGGCACTCACAGTTGGAGCCAGGGGGTTGAGCAGAACAGTCAAATTGAATCAGATGGGGGGTGGGGGTGGTGGGGGGATGTGGGGGGCGGGGGGGGGAGGAGATTAAATAATAGAGATGTCATGGAATAAAAGGCATAAGGAATTGTAATATTCATATTAAAGGAACAAAGTATTGGTCAAGAGTAGGTATTAATAGCAGAGTAAAGGTCAATGCAGCCTGAAAGTTAAACATGAGGACAAGATATAGACTGACATAAGTGAAAACAGTATGAAACGGAGGGCAGACTTCACAGTCTGAAATTTTTGGACACAATGTTGAGTCCAGGGGACTGTAAAGTGCCTAATTGGAAGGTAATGCCCTCCTCAACCTTGCATTTGGTTCCATCGGAACTTTGCAATGGGCTGAGGGCTTTTGTCTTACACCTATTTATTGACTATAGCTCTGCTTTCAACAGCATAATTCTTACAAAACTCAGCAGCCTGGGACTTGACTCCTCCCACTGTGACTAGATCCTGCGACTAACCCACAGACCACAATCAGTAAGGAGAGGCAACACCACCTCCTCCACAATCATCCTCAACACCGATGCACCATAAAGCTGTGTTCCTTTACTATACTATTTACACGCCTGTGTGGCCAAATTCTCCTCCAACTCGATTTTCAAATTTGCTGATGACACCACAGCAGTGGATCAGAACTCAAACAATGACGGGACAGACTACAGGAAAGAGGTAGAGAAACTGATGAAGTGATGCAGTGAAAATAATCTCTCCCTGAATGTTAGTAAAATGAAGGAGCTAGTCATCGATTTCAGGAAGTGTAGTGCAGAACATGCCCCTGTTTACATCAACAGGGATGAAGTGGACATGGTCGAGAGCTTCAGGTTCTAGGTGTCCAGATCATCAACAACCTTTCCTGGTCCCTCCACACTAACATTATAGATAAGAAAGCTCACCAAAGCCTCTACTTTCTCAGGATGCTGAGGAAATTTGGCATGTCCGCTACAACTGTCATCAACTTTTACATATGCGCCATAGAAAGCATTCTTTCTCGTTGTATCATAGTTTGGTATAGCTTCTGCTCTGTCCAAGACTGCAAGAAACTACAAAGGTTTGTGAACGTAGCCCAGTCCATCACTCAAACCAGCCTCCCATCCATTGACTCTGTCTACACTTCCAGCTACCTGAAAAAGCAGCCAGCATAATTAAGGACCCCATGGACCCTGGACATACTCTCTTCCACTGTCCTCAGTTGAGAAAAAGTTCCAAAAGTTTGAGGACATGTAGCAATCAACTCAAGAACAGCTTCTTCCCTGTTGCCATCGGACTTTCGAATGGACCTACCTTATATTAAGTTCATCTTTCTCTACACCCTAGCTTTTACTGTAACATTAAATTCTGCACCCTCTCCTTTCCTTCTCCCCGATGTACTCTATGAACAGCATGTATTGTCTGTATAGCATGTAAGAAACAATAATTTTCTCTGTATGTGACAATACAGGTGACAATAATAAATCAAATGACAGAATTGTGAGCACAAGAGAAGGTGGTGAAGTCAAATGGCAAGCAACTAGAAGGTAGGGGTCATGCTTGCGTACTGAACAAAGGTGTCCTGAGTGTGTGGTCTCCCCAATGTAGAAACGGCATTATGAACAGTGAATGCAGACTCAAAATTGAAAGAAAGACAAGTAAGTTGTTGGAGTATGTGGGGCCTCAGACAGGAAATGGATAAAGGGGAAAGTGTTACACTTCCAGATTTTTAATTCCAAGTTTCAAAATTTGCCATGGTGGGATTTGAACCAAGGACATTTTTCTGAGTTTCTGGATTACTACTTCAGCAACAATACTGCTAAGCCATTGTCTCCAAGCATCACCTTCAAAGATCTTTCTTTTGGAATTCAATGTCACTTTCACTTCGTTGATTAAATTGCCTACCTCAAAAGATTATAATCTTGCCTTCCAAGGTTACTTCTCCCTGGATTGCCCAGTTTACTGAATCACATTCTCAGGTCTATGGCCTTGCCAAGCAGAACAACAATACTCCAAAGGGATACCTCTACCCCAATGGCCCTCTTTACTTGAAAGACTGCTTCCTATAGTTCTTCTCTCAAGTTTTAAATTGAACTGGGATTTGTTCCTGCCCGTGTCTCTGTGACACTTGCAGGCTGACTCCAGAACCCCTCACTGACTCTTCAACTGTTCTGGAGGCCCACTCTTGTTAGCAGGAAGCATTGGAAAATCCTGTACCTTAGAAGTTACAATTTTCACAGACTGTGAATTTAATAACCAGGGACCCACAGAACAATTCATTTCATAGCATAGAATCTCTACACTGCAGGGGGCGGCCATTTGGCCCATTGGGTCTCTACCAACTCTCTGCTTGAGCATCCCACCCAGGCCCTAAGCTTATAACCCCATGGTTTTACCCCATTAATTCTTGTACCTCTCATCCTGGGACATTAATGTCAATTTAGCATGGCCAACCAACCTAACCTGCACATCAAAGATCATAGAACCCTACAGTTCAGAAAGAGGCCCTTCGGCCCATCGAGTCTGCACCAACAACAATCCCACCCAGGCTCTACCCCCATATCCCTACACATTTACCTGCTAATCTCTCTAACCTATGCATCCCAGGACACTAAGGGGCAATTTTAGCATGGCCAATCAACCTAACCCGCACATCTTTGGAGTTTGGGAGGAAATTGGAGAAACCTGGAGGAAACCTACGCGTACATGAGGAGAATGTGCAAACTCCACACAGACAATCACCTGAGGCCAGAATTGAATCTGTGTCCCTGGCATCATGAGGCAGCAGTACTAACCACTGTGCCACCGATATATCTGTCATGATAGATATCAAGTTCACTCATATTCCTATCTCAGTTATGTTCTAATGTGGGCAGGTTGGAGGTGGATTGGGGAATATGACATTTAAGACCTTAGCTCCGCAACTGACTAAACACTGCACTGTTTTGTTCAAAATTCCTCCACAGTGTCTAAACATTGATTATCTATGGTCCTTTGGGCAATAGTTTAAGAGGGCGACTCAGGAGGCTGCTTCACCAGCTTTATTTTAGTGTGAAGGAGAAAGTTTAAATGGACTTGTATCCGTGGAATGAGTAAAAAGGCAATTACTGGGCCAGCCATGGCAGTAAGGGTGATGGTGGCCTTGTGGTGAATTAAAGCAGCGTCACGGCAATGCTTTCTCTTCTGGGCTGAAGTAACAAAGGACCGGGGGCAGCCTCTTCGAGAGTAACAACCTGGGTGGAGAAAAAGGTGAAAGACCCAGGTGTAGCTATATGAATTGAAGCAAATTCTACAAGTCCTTCAGTGAGTTAGTAAGTGGGTGAGTGGGTGGGCAAGTAAGTGAATGCGTAGGTGCACGAGGGTGTGATCGACAGTTTCTCTTCCACGCAGTTTCTCTGGATCTGTCCATTCCACTCCCATGAACAGAGAACAGTACAGCACAGGAACAGGCCCTTCGGCCCTCCAAGCTTGCGCCGATCATGATGCCTGCCTAAACTAAAACCGGAGACTGTATCCTTCCCATAAGAACAGAAGAAATAGGAGCAGGAGTAGGCCATCTAGCCCTTCGAGCCTGCCCCGCCATTCAATAAGATCATGGCTGATCTGAAGTGGATCAGTTCCACTTTCCCACTCTCTCCTCATAACCTTTAATTCCCCTGTCTATCAGAAACCTATCTACCCGTGACTTAAATATATTCAGCGAGGTAGCCTCCGCCACTTCAACGGGCAGAGAATTCCAGAGATTCACCACCCTTTGAGTGACGAAGTTCCTCCTCAACTCCAATCTAAACTGCGCCCCCCCTTACCTTGAGGCTGTGTCCTCTAGTCCTACGATCCTTTTTAAGTGGGAAGAATCTCTCTACCTCTACCCTATCTATCCCCTTCATTATCTTATACGTCTCTATAAGATCCCCCCTCATCCTTCTATACTCCAACGAGTACAGAGCCAGTCTATTTAGTCTCTCTTCATAGTCCAACCCCCTCATCTCCGGTATCAGCCTCGTGTGGAACTTGTTCCACACACTCTCATCCTATTCATGTATTCAACTAGATGCCCCTTAAACGAGATTAGCTACTCCCAGCAGTCCTTTCAAACTACCAGCTTGAGTTAATTCCCTAATTGCTGCATGTTGTTTTCTTGACATTTTGTTTTGAAAATAGGAAAAGCCTCAAATTAAAATAAATACATTATGGAAAGGGCCCAAAATTTAATTGAATTGCTTTAATGATGAAGGATAGCTTGTCACAAATTAATTTTCATTGTTGATTTAATGATTTGTTAATAAGATCTGAATTATGTGACAACAGCAAATCTAGTCTTCCTACTGCATTTGTCCATTAGGGTCCTGCCCAGTGAGACTGGCTGTGTACAGTTCTGCATATTTGTCACAGAACTGGCCGTGCACATTTAACAGAGCAGTGGCTGGTCTTTGGTGAAACTGGAAATTTGGTACAGCACATAAGGAAAATTTAGGTTTATTGACGCAAAATACAACAATAGATATGTAAATAATCAAAGCAATAAATTAGATCACAAGGGATTATAAAAACAACTAAGTAAAAGATAACAAGAAGATCTTGTGGCACAGTGGGTAACAATCCTGCCATTTTTTATTATTAATTCTTGGGACATGTTTAAATGGACTTGTATCCATGGCATGAATAAAAAGGCAATTACTGGGTCAGCCATAGCAGCAAGGGTGATGCACAGTGGCTAATTACAGCAGTATCATGGTAATGCTTTCTCTTCCAGTCCAGGTTGAAGTATCAAAGGGTTAGAATCATAGAACCCTACAGTGCAGAAAGAGGCCCTTCGGCCCATCGTGTCTGCACCAAACACAATTCTACCCAGGCCCTACCCCAATATCCCTACATATTATACCCACTAATCCCTCTAACCTATGCATCCCCAGACACTAAGGGGCAATTTCTTAGCATGGCTAATCAACCTAACCCGCACATCTTTGGACTGTGGGAGGAAACCAAAGCATCTGGAGGAAATCCACGCAGACACAGGAAGAATGTGCAAACTCCACACAGACAGTGACCTGAGCCAGGAATCAAACCCAGGACCCTGGAGCTGTGAAGCAGCAGTGCTAACCGCTGTGCTACCATGCCACCCATGGTTGAGTGAATGTCACTGGCCAGCATTTATTGCCCATCCCTGGGTTGCCCTTGACAGAGGACAGTTGAGAATCAACCATGCTGCTGTGGCTCTGGAGTCACATGTAGGCCAGGTCAGGCAAGGATGGCAGATTTCCTTACCTAAAGGACATTAATGATCAGATGAGTTTTTCCGAAAGGAGAATCTCACCCACAACAGGAAGGTGTGTGCCAAGAGTGATGGTGGGATGCCAGAGATCATACTGACCCCTTTGAGGAAAGGGCGATGGAGCTCATGGGGGAGCCTGAGGAGTGAGCTGTGACAGATGTGAACATGCAGCAAAGAAGTGAGGCTCCACTGTCCCATTATCCAAATGATATGTCTCCACTGAGTTCCTATTCTCTCAATGGTTGACAATGGTTTCAAGGTCAACAGCAGATTCTTAATTCCAGATATGTTTTATTAATTCAAATTCAACCAGCTGCCCTGGTGGGAATCGAACTCAGGTTCCTGGAACGTTAACTGAGTTTCTGGATTAATAGTCTAGTGATTATACCACTAGGCCATCACCTCCCCCCCCCGCCACCCCTGAGCCAGAAGCTCTGGGATTTGACGGCTAAGGCAGATGCATTCATAATGCGTCCAAACAAGAACCAACTTGGAAATCCTTCCGTAACAGATGCACGGCAGGTGGGAAGAGGGGAAGAGATTTCGGCCCATCAACGAGGTGGAAAGAAGATGAACACCTCTCCCGTCACTATCTGCAGCTCCAGGTCAAAGTGTTTGCTGTCACAGCAAACCGGACACTTTGAGAGAGGGTGCTGGTTGGCTGGATGACAGTGTGGATCAGCTTGGTGCCAACAGTATGGGGTTTGATTCTCATTCTGGTCAGGGTGGATTTGCAACCTGCCTCCTTGTCCTACCCTTTGTGACGATCACACGCCATGGGTCAGATATACATTTGGGCAAAGAACTTGAGAAGAAAGAATAGCAACATTAAATGGATCCAGATGGCACCGGTTATAAGTCTGGAATACAAAAATAATTGCATAGTAAATAGGAGTAAGAGGGATATTAACCTACAAACAGAAGTACATTTTTTGTTTAAGTAAAATGGCAGGACAGCTGAGATAAGTTGCCTGCAGTTCTTGTGCCATAACTCTAGGGTACTTCAGCTGACTTGCATTAGCACATGTACAAGTAGTGTGTCTTGTTGCTCGATCATCAAGCTCAGCATGCCTGAGTTTGAGGAATGGCTATATGGTATATGGGAGGCTGAGGATTTCCTCGATCACACATTTCAAGAGATGATCACACCGTAGGTACAGATGCCACGAATGATTAGGAATAAAACTGGAATAACAACAGTGCTGGAATAGAAAGGGTCAGGTGTTGGTGGGGGGGAGGGAGGGGAGGCACAGCTGGAGGTCTTCACCTGGGGTCAGTACAAAGGTCACTACTCTTTTTGGAATTACATTAGGACGTAATTTCGTACAGGTGATTCGGTCCGCCTTGTTGGCCAACAAGGGGCATACACGCGGTGGGTCGTGCGAGGGCTGCTCTTGGATGTTGCTTCGAGAGTTGCCTAGTGCTTCACGTTCGTTAGTGTACGCTTAATCTGGGCCAATTGACGGGCAACACGTCAGCTCAGTGACTATCTCTGTCTGCAGTGCAGTTACAGGGACCCGGGTTGGCTTGTGCCAGTGTCTGTGGGAGTTTGCACATTCTCCCTGTGCTTGCGTGGGTTTTCTCCGGGTGCTCCGGTTTCCTCCCACACTCCAAAAACGTGCTTTTTAGGCTGATTGGTGTCACTAAATTGCCCCTGAATTGGATCTCCCTTAATCTGGCGCACATATAATTCCCTAAATTTGCACCCCCTTCATTGTGGAGTTCCACTAGAGGTAGGCAAGAATGTCGATGATGGATGATAGACTTGAATAAGGCGCTCACTGAGTGTTAAAATGGGCGGCGCGGTCTTGTGGGGCCGAAGGGCCTGTTTCCTGTGTTTTGCTGTTCTGTTCTTTGTTCTTTGTAGCTGATTAGGGAAGGAAATCTGTCATCTTTACCTGGTTTGACCTATGTGTGACTCCAGACCCAATGTGAGTGATTCTTAAATGTCCTTGGGGATGAACAATACATGCTGGCCTAGCCAATGACACCTACATCCTATCAATGAATAAAGAGAAATAAATATTTGATACATATTCCTGACAAGGATGTTAGGATTAGTGGAACTGGCAGACACGTGACATTTAACGGAGGGGTGTGAAGCGATGCAGGAAGAATGAGGAGAGACCACACGAAGTAAATTGAATAATCTTAAAGAGGGTGCAGACAAACCATGCTAGAGTTCTGACCGGGATTCTATGATCTATGATCTTAACAAGATGGGGCATCCAATACTGGCCTGTGCACAACTTCACATTCATCCCACTCAGTCCAAGTGCTAATTTTCTCTTGAATCACTGCAGTTAATGTCATTGAGCCCTGGCACTATTTGCTCTAGTTAAGTGGCCGTTTAGTCACTTAAGTGCAAGTCTGGCACAATAGCAGATATTGACAGATAGCAATATTAGTCAAGTTTCCAACAATAATTTAAACGTCAAGAAGAGCAATTATGTCTAACGGCCCGTGACTTGCCAACTTGGCTTAGCAATGTCCTCCAATCAACAAACAAAAAGAACATCTCTTGCAATGTTTTTGTTGTAAAACTGAAAGCTTTAGAGCTTTAAATTGCTCATTTATACTTCGACAAGCAGGATGGCACAGTGGTTAGCACTGCTGCCTCACTGTGCTAGGGACCCGGGTTCAATTCCAGCCTTGGGGACCGGCTGTGTGGAGTTTGCACATTCTCCTCGCCTCCGCTTGGGAGCTCCAGTTACCTCCCACAGTCCAAAGATGTGCGGGTTGGGTTGATTGGCCATGTTAAGTGGCCCCTTAGGGAGATAAGCAGGACAAAAATGTGGGGTTACAGGGAGAGGACCTGGGTGGGATTGTTGTCAGTGCAGGCTCGATGAGTCAAATGGCCTCTTTCTGCACTGTAGGGATTCTATACAAGTTTTGCCTCTATTGCAAAGATCCGGATCCGGATGGGTTGTCTGCATCTTGGGAACAGCAGCTTGTGTAGTCTTTTAGTCCTAGGAATTAAAAGTAAAGACTGGTACAGTAAGCCTGTGCTCTTGATTTCATCTACCACATCCATTGCCATTTGGTGGCTTTACATGAAAGGATTTACAAAACTATTTTTAATCCCTTGTTCCTAAGACTGATATTTTCTCCCTTTGAAAAGAATTCTGAAAAGCGAATGTTTTTTCCTGAAAAAAAGTAATCCCAAATCTGCTGATCCTCTTGCTCAGGATCTTATCATAGCATTTCAATTGACTTATTTTGAACAAAAACAAAGAACAAAGAACAACCCAGCACGGGAAACAGGCCCTTTGGCCCAACGAGCCCACGCCGCCATTTCAACAAAGTATTTTCCTACACCTACCCTGCCCCGTGTGTATGTGAATGGTACCCCTAATGTAGCCAGATTCAGGGGAGAATAGTGTAGGGTCAATTTGGTACACCAATCAGCCTAAGAGCACATCTTTTGATTCAGATCTTTTCAACTAATTAGAAATTAACATCTCTGAAAGAAATATCAGGCCGCTTTTTCAGTATTGTTATGTGGATTGTTGCATTTACTGGCTAATTAATAACATCGGCATAGTCTGTTGATTATGAATTATCTGCTTTCAACAAACTTTAATTAAAATTACTCTTTTGCCGTTCGGAAAGAAGAACAAAACAAACAAATACGAGGTGCCACTCAGCAGGGATAGTATCCTTGTTAGGAATATGTATCAAATATTTATTTCCTCTTTGATTCTTAAATGTTCTCGGGGATGAACAATAAACGCTGCCGAGCCAGTGACACCTACAGCCTATGAATGAATAAGAAGAAATAAAGGACATGAGTGAACCAGATGGATTTTTCCAACAATCAACAATGGTTTCGTGGTCATCAGTAGATTCCTAATATTTTTTATTAAATTCAAGTTCCACCAGCTGCCTTGATGGCATTCGAACTCAGGTCCCCAGAACGTTAGCTGAGTTTCTGAATTAATAGTGTAGCAATAATACCACTCAGCCATCGCCTCCCCCGTCTGCGAGTACATAACTGAGGTTGAAATTCCTATGTTTACCAGTGGCCCTGGAAATATACTTCCTGTCTGGTGTCTTACCACAGAACTGGGCAGCACAGGGGCATAGCGATTAGCGCTGCTACCTCACAGTGCCGGGGACCTGGATACAATTCCGGCCTCAGGTGGCTGTACGGAGTCTGCACGTACCTCTCCCATGGGTTTCTTCCGGGTGCTTCGGTTTCTTCTCACACTCCAAAGATGTGCGGCTTTGGTTGATTGGCCAAGGTAAATTGCCCCTTAGTGTCAGGTGTTTAACAGGGTAAATACATGGGGTTACAGGGATAGAGCCTGGGTGGGATTGTTGTTGGGATAGACTCAATAGGTCGAACGGTGTCCTTCTGCATTGCAGGGTTTCTATGACTAAACAGAATAGAGGTCTCACCCACAGCAAATACAGACCTTCACAATGAATCAAATTTGCTGCCGCAGTAATGTGAATAGTACTCTGGACCTTCAGAGGAGTCGCCTGCTCTCACAGTTCACGCAAATGTGAGCAACTGGTGAGGATTATTGATTGTTTTTTTTGACTTAGTCCCAACATTCCCTTCCCTTTGCAACCCCACCCGCCATCATTTTGTGAAACAGAAGGTCAAGCTGTGCAAGTGATGCCATCACACAGTCAGCTTTCTTCTACTTTATTTTGCACATCGCTATATTGGCAGCATCAACAACTGGGTACAGGGCCAACCTGGGCCACCGGATTGTGAAGGAGCAGATGGAAGAGACAGCAGCAAAGGAAGTTCACCACTGTGCCAACGTCTCCAACATGAAGTGCTTCTGCACTCGGCACAGTTCCTTGGTCTGGACTGAAGAGGAAACTTGGATAGGTAAGGGTAGGGTCACTGAGCTACATAGTCTATAATATCTCCTCACAGTCACTGTTCAGCAGAAGAGCTGTCCTCTTGACCAACATGATCACCATTGCCTAGATGTCGTATTTCACCAGTGCCATCCATAGGGGACTTTCACCAGTGTCATCCAACTGAAAATAGAAACAATAGGCCATTCAGCCCCTCAAGCTTGTTCTGTGCCATTCAATAGCTGACCAATATCCATCTACCCACTCTAGCTCCATAACCATTAATACCATTGCATATCATAGGCAACAGCCGAGCGATTTTCTCGCTCGACTATTCATCCAGGAAACTCAGCTAATGTTCTGGGAACACAGGTTTGAATCCTGCCACGGCAGATGATACAATCTGAATTCAATATTAAAAAAGAACTAGAATGAACAATAAATGCTGGCCAGCCAGTGATGCCCATGTCCCATGTATTAAAACAATCAGTTTTGAAATGTTCAATTTATTTCCAACCTCAATGGAATCTTTGGGCAAAAGAGGTGCAGATTTTTTGTGACGATGTCCTTTCTCACATCACTCCTGTACAATCTAGCTCTAATTTTAAGTTTGTGACTTTTATCGTGGATTCTCTCAATAGTAGAAAGAGTTTCCCTGCATCTTCCTTATCAAATTCTACAATTATCTTAAACACATCAGTTAGATCGCCAATTAATCTTTCAGATGCATAGGAATACAAGACTGGTCTACATAACTTGTCCTCATAATTTAACCCATTCAGGATTATGCTCAGAACTTCAGCAACTAACAGTCCCCGTTTGTCCTGTATCAAAATGCTCACTGTTAAAGTTTATTTGTTAGTGTTACATTAACACTGCAATGAAGTTACTGTGAAATTCCCGAGTCACCAAACTCTGATGCCTGTTTAGGTACAGAGGGAGAATTTAGCATGGCCAATGCACCAATCAGTACATCTCTTGACCCAAGCTAGGAATCGAACCCAGGTCCCTGGCACTGTGAGGCAGCAGCACTAACCACTGTGCCACCGTGTCACTCATAATGGCAACCATTTTTGCTTTTCCATCTGTCTTCATTTGCTGATAGGCATTTACACATCTTGTGTCTTGTCAAGTTTGGTGACTTCCACCAATGGCGAAAGCTTCAGCACCACGGAAACCTTGACAGTGAAGCACTATATTTAAAATTTTTGTTGGCTTAGGGTTACCAGAATAATGGACAATTTCTTCAAACGAGTGTGTCTGACATCTGTCAAGAGAAATTAAAATAGACGAATGCCTCGTGACAGGCAAATGATACTGTTTCCTGAAACAGTGTGTACATAGTCCAACTAGGAAAAGAGCCATACTGGACTTGGTATTGGGGAATGAGCCCATCCAGGTGGTCGATGTTTCAGTAGGGCAGCAGTTCAGGAACAGTGACCATAGTTCAGTAAGCTTTAAGGTACTGATGGATAAAGATAAGTGTAGTCCTCAACTTAAGGTGCTAAACTGGGGGAAGGCTAATTACAACAATATTAGGCAGGAACTGAAAAATGTAGATGGGAGGCAGATATTTGAGCTCAAATCAACATCTGGCATGTGGGAGGCTTTCTAGTGTAATTTGATAGGGATTCAGGACCGGCACATTCCTGTAAGGATGAAGGATAAGTATGGCCAGTTTACGGAGCCGTGGATGACGAGAGATATCGTGAGCCTAGTCAAAGAGAAAAAGGAAGCATTTGTCAAAGCTAGGAGGCACATGAAGCAAGTGTGGAATACAAGGGAAAGTAAGAAGAAACTTAGGATCTTAAATAACACTAACTTTGCAGCTGATGAGTTTAACTCCAGTTTAACCACTTGACCAGAGAATCAAAGCTGATGTTTCCAGTCTGTTTCACTGCTAGAGGTGCCGGGTGTGATTTTCCAGGCCTATTGTGCTGCTTGAGTACACAGCAAGCTGAGAAATATCAGCAGGGGGATAGGCGGTAGCAGGATTTGTGACCAGTGTCCAGCCAATCCCGAATTGCCCAAGCCATTTTTTTATGGCATCATCAACATCATTGCGTCGGAAATTAGCTTGAGGCTGATTACAGTATGGCAATTCCAATTTCCAAATCAAGAGCGAGCCCGGGTCAGTGTCGCCCGGGCTTGCTAATATTCTCCCCCCCCCAAGGGAGGGGTTCCCACTTCTTTGAAAAAGGATGAAGAATAAAGATGTGCAGAAAGATAAAGATGTGAGGCAGCATGGTGGCACAGTGGATAGCATTGCTGCCTCGCAGTGCCAGAGATCCAGGTTTGATTCCTGGCTTGGGCCACTGTCTGTGTGGAGTCTGCACATTCTTTCTTTGTATGCCTGGGTCTCCTCCAAGTGCTCCGGTTTCCTCCTACAGTCCAAAAGACGTGCTGGTTATGTGCATTGGTCGTGCTAAATTCTCCCTCAGTGTTCCTGAACAGCCGCAGAGTCTGGCGATTAGGGGATATAGAAATAGAAATCATAGAAACCCTACAGTGCAGAAAGAAGCCATTTGGCCCATCAAGTCTGCACCGACCACAATCCCACCCAGGCCCTATCCCCATATCCCTACATATTTACCTGGTAATTCCATGGACTTCATTGCAGTGTTAGTATAAGTCTACTCATGACACTAATTAAAAAAAACTTTAAGAATTCTGGTCAAAATTTATCCCTCAACCAACAGTGCTAAAAATATACATAATCTGGTCATTTATTTGAATTTTGTTTCTGGCAGCTTGTTGTGTACAAATTGGCCTCACACTCCTCGGTTAAAAATGGGAACCGCTTTACTACTACTTAAAAAAATAGCTGCAAAGTGCTTCAGAACATCGCAAGTTCATGAAAGGTGTGGGCCTTATGTCCAAAGTTGATGTATCAAGTTGATTGAAGTGACAGTGAGCAGCCCAGTAAGTTGCTGAGATGTTGAGGAAGTATTGGGACTGATCGGGAAAGTCTATTTTGGTCTTTTGTTGAAGAATTGTCGTAAAAATCGGCGTGAAACAGAAACCTCACCTCAGAGATCTGAAAGTTGCAGCATGCAGGGAGACAGGGGGATAAAAGAAAACAAATACTGAAGATTGCAAGGAAGACGTGGGGATGGTTAAAAGCAGAGTGTCTTTCGCTTTATGAAAGGGCTTTATAGAGAAAATGTATGGAAAATATTTCATACAACCATAGACTCTTACAGAAGGAGGCCATTTGCCCCACTGAGTCTGCACTGACCACAGTCCCACCCAAAAGACCAAAATAAAGACTTTCCCGATCAGTCCCAATACTTCCTCAGCATCTCAGCAACTTACTGGGCTGCTCACTGTCACTTCAATCAACTTGATACATCATCAACTTTGGACATAAGGCCCACACCTTTCATGAACCTGCGATGTTCTGAAGCACTTTGCAGCTATTTTTTAAGTAGTGGTAGAGCGGTTCCCATTTTTAACAAGAGGAGTGTGAGGCCATATATTTGCCCTAGCTAGTTCCCTGAAGGTAAGGGGCAATTTTGACCGAACCGCCTAACCCGCACATCTTTGGAGTGTTGGAGGAAACCAGAACACCCTGAGGAAACCCAGGCAGATAAGGGGAGAAAGTGCAAACTCCACACAATCAGTGACCCAATCTGGGAGTCAAACCCAAGTCCCTGGTGCTGTAAGGCATTTCCAAGTAGGGCAGACAAACACCAGGCTTCAATTTTATGGCTTTTCAGAAAGAGGGAAATGACAGATGGGAGAGGGGCAAGGATTGCTACTTACCTGCTCACACTCATCCCGGCTGTAACTTTAGTAGCCATTAGCCTGGATTTTATTCAGAGTGCGGGTAGGCCGGTACCAAACACCCAGCTTTCCGGGTGAAACCGGATGGAGTGGTGGTCAGGCAAAGGGAGTGACTATTTGAATGGCTCACTTGGCAAAACCCCAGGCTTATTCTTTCAGGACTCCACCGGGATCCCTTCACTGGGGATCTGCTGCAGTGCCAGCAGTGGTCATCACTCTGAGTCGCGCTGCTGAGGCAAAAGACTGCAGGTCATTTGATTGGTTGGCTGCACTTGGAGGTAGGAATTTCCTCCCTGGATGGGAATGGGAGGGACAGCCTCATCAAATAAACGATGGTCATAGAAATCATACAGTGCAGAAAGAGGCCATTCGGCCCATCGGGTCTGCACCCACCACAGTCCCACCCAGGCCCTATCCTCATATATTACCAACTAATCCCTCTAACCCACACAACCCAGGACACTGAGGGACAATTTAGCATGGCCAATTAACCTAACCCACACATCTTTGGACTGTGGGAGGAAACTGGAGCACCTGGAAGAAACACGCGCTGACACGAGGAGAATGTACAAACTCCACACAGACAGTGACCCAAGCCGGGAATCAAACCCAGGTCCCTGGATCTGTGAAGCAGCAGTTCTAACCACTGTGCTACTGTGCCACCCACGTGGTTGTGTGTCCCGGCCTGATGGGGAGAGGGGCTCATCCTGAATTCTATGCCACTGGGTGTTGGGTGGGGCTCTGGTGTTTCAGTCTCGAACTAGCTTTGACCCTAGGGACCAAAATGATTTGATTATCACTAATAAACCCCACAGGGAGTTCAGGAGAAACTTCTTTCTGCAGACGAGAACAATGAGAATGTGAAGCTTGCTCACAAAGGGCATAGTTTGATTTGACTTATTATTGTCACCTGTTTTAGTATAAAGTGAGAAGTTTCTTGCCTGCTGTACAGACAAAGCATACAGTTCATAGAGAGGGGGAGAGCGCAGAATGTAGTG
This sequence comes from Carcharhinus amblyrhynchos, assembly GCF_965287045.1. Taxonomy (NCBI): domain Eukaryota; kingdom Metazoa; phylum Chordata; class Chondrichthyes; order Carcharhiniformes; family Carcharhinidae; genus Carcharhinus; species Carcharhinus amblyrhynchos. The sequence continues at coordinate 15,253,277 of NC_137330.1, forward strand.
TTACAGGCGTTGCTTGGGTGCAGGGAAAGAACAACTTAATATGAGGTAGGTCCATTCAAAAGTCTGACGGCAACAGAGAAGAAGCCGTTCTCGAGTCAGTTGGTACATGACCTCAGATTTTTCTATCTTTTTCCTCATGGAAGAAGGTGGAAGAGAACACATCTGGGGTGGGTGGTGTCCTTGATTATGCTGTCTGTATTCCAAGGCAGTGGGAAGTGCAGACAGAGTCAATGAGCGGGAGGTTGCTTTGCATGATGGACTGGGCTACACTCACAATCCTTTGTAGTTTCCCACGGTCTTGGTCAGAGCAGGAGCCATACCAAGCTGTGATACATCTAGAAAGGTTGCTTTCTATGGTGAAGCTGTAAAAGTTGGTGAGAGTTATAGTGGATGATGTGGTCACAGCATATCGAACAGATACATTTCAGAGGGGAGCTAAAAAAGTAAACAAGGAACCAAGGACGGAGGTGGGGGGATGGAGGGAGATATTGATAGGGTGAACCGTAGTAACTTGAATGAATGAGGCTTGTGTGGAGCACCATCACTGGCGCAGGAATAGATTGTTGATTTATTTGCTGTGCTCTATGTGTAATTCTATGGTATGTGATAATACCACCAATTCTGACACCTGAAATTGAAATAAACCATTGTATTTCCCATTTGCGCTAGAAAACAGACTTTTTTGTTTCTCAGCATGCTAGTTTTGATTTAACAATATTGAAATGGAATTCTCTGCTTTGCAGCTTGTTGAAGCAGAGTCAATTTCTTTCCAATAACAGCGGAAAACAACACAAATAGTGATATAACTTTTTTTTTTAAAAAACAGCGTCTGTGTACATTGTCATGTCTAAGTATATTTCAGCCCTCGATACATTATAGAGCCTACTCAATGTGATTTGTCACTTTTGCCTATCATGGACAGAGACAGATTTTCAATGTCCATACCATTCCTCCAACCTCCTCCAAATAGCAGGAGTCCAGTGTGAGGAATCATTACATTGTTGGGAGATCTGTATTAAGCCCCCAACATTGTGACTGCACCCTTCCTATTCCTGAGCTCTACCCATATTGCCTCACTGCCTGCAACCTCCAAGGTGTCCTTCCTCCGTACAGGTGGGGATATTTTCCTTAGCCAGTAATGCCACTCCCCCACCATTTTTACATCCCCTTCTATTTTACCTGAAAATCCTGGAACGTTTAGCTGCTGATCCTGTTCCTCTTTCAACCAAGCCTCTGTAATAGCAACAACATCATAGTTCCACGTACTAATCCAAGCTCTAAGTTCACCTGTCTTACCCGTTATACTCCTCGCATTTCAGGCCACCAGTTCTGCTGTGTTCAACAACTAACCCCTGCCTGCTCTTCCTCTTAATCTTACTGGCCTTAGTCTGTAGCTCTCCCTCAGTTATTTCTCCTGCTAACCTACTGCTCTGGTTCCCATCCCCCTGCCATACTAGTTTAAACCCTCCTGAGTGACTCTAGCAAATCTACCTGCCAGGATATTGGTGCCTCTCCAGTTTAGGTGTACCCATTCCTCTTGTAGAGGTCCCAAATGTGCCAGAAGAGACCCCAATGATCAAGATATTTAAACCCCTCCCTCCTGCATCAGTTCTTTAGCCATGTGTTCAGTTGCACTATTTTACTATTCCTAGCCTCACCGGCACGTGGCACAGGAAGCATTCCTGAGATTACAACCCTGGAGTTCCTCTTTTTTAAACATATCACCTAACTCCCTGAACTCCCCTTGTAGGTAATGCATTTTGGGCGGGAGGTCCAGTACATGTAGGAATTATACAGTAAATGGTAGAACCCTTATGAGAATTGACAGGCAGAGAAATCTGGGCGTATATGTCCACCGATCACTGAAAGTGGCAACGCAGGTCGATAAAGTAGTCAAGAAGGCAAATGGCATGCTTGTCTTCATCGATCGGGGCATCGAGTATAAAAATTCGCAGGTCATGCTGTAGCTGTGCAGAACCTTGGTTAGGCTTCATGTAGAATATTGTGTACAATTCTGGTTGCCACACTACCAGAAGGACGTTGATGTTTTGGAGAGGATCCAGAAGTGGTTTACCAGAATATTGCCTGGTCTGGAAGGTATTAGCTATGTGGAGAGATTGGATAAACTTGGTTTGTTCTCACTGGAATGATGGAATCATAAAATCATAGAACCCTACAGTGCAGAAAGAGGCCCTTCGGCCCATCGAGTCTGCACTGAACACAATCCCACCCAGGCCCTACCCCCCCATACGCCTATATATTATACCCACTAATCCCTCTAACCTACGCATCCCTGGATACTAAGGGGCAATTTCTTAGGAGGTTTCTGAGGAGGTTTTGTAAAATGGAGGTTTACAAAGTTGAGTGGCATGAACAGAGTAGATAGTCAGAGTAGATAGTAGATAGTCAGATGCTTTTTCCTAGGGGACGTAAGTTTAAGGTGCATGGGAAAAGATTTTTTTTTACATAGAGGGGAGTGGCATTACTGGTTAAGGAAAATATCCAAGCTGTACTGAGGGAGGACACTTCGGAGGTTGCAGGCAGCGAGGCAATATAGATAGAGCTCAGGAATAGGAAGGGTGCAGTCACAATGTTGTAATCCAAGTTCGTCTGTCTTACCTGTTATACTCCTCGCATTGAAACATATGAATTTCAGACCACCAGTCCTGCTGAGTTCAACAACTACTCCCTGCCTGCTCTTCCTCCTAATCTTACTGGCCTTAGTCTGTAGCTCTCCCTCAGTTATTTCACCTGCTGACCTACTACTCTGGTTCCCACCACCCCCTTCCACATTAGTTTAAACCCTCCCGAGTGATTCTAGCAAATTTACCTGCCAGGATATTGGTGCCCCTCCAGTTTAGGTGTTGCCCACTCTTCTTGTACAGTTAAATGTCTACCCAGGGAGGTGGTGGAAGCAGGTATGATAGTGGCATTTAAGAGGCAAATAGATGAACACGTGAATAGGATTGGGATGGAAGAATGCGTTCTCTGCAAGCGCATACGTTTTTAGTTTAGGCAGACATCATGACTGGCGCAGGCTTGGAGGGCCAAAGGGCCTGCTCCTGTGTTATAATTCTATGTGCTGTCTTAATAAACATCCAGCCAATCCAAAGATGTGCAGGTTAGGTGGACTGGTCATACTACATTGCTCTCTATTGTTCCAAGATGTATAGGTTTGGGGGATTAGCAGCATAAATACGTGAGGTTACGGGGATAGGGCCTGGGTGAGATGCTCGATCAGAGAGTCAGTGCATATTGGATGGGTTGAATGGCCGCCTTCTATACTGTCAGGAACCCTATGATTCTATCCATTGTATGTGCATGTATCTCATTTGGGTGTCTTTGTTTACAAGAGAGATTGTGCAGGGGTTTTCTTTGTGTCGATATGACTTGCTATTCAACTGTTTCATTGCTCTTCCTGTCCCTCTGGAAGTGCAGGTTCAACATTTAAGGTTTAAAGTTTACTTATTAGTGCCACAAGTAGGCTTACATTAACACTGCAATGAAGTTACTGTGAAAGTCCCCTAATCGCCACACTCCAATGCCTTTCCAGGTACACTGAGGGAAAATTTAGCATGGCCGATGCACCTAACAAGTATGTCTTTAGGACTGTAGGAGGAAACCTGAGCACTCGGAGGAAACACATGCGGACAAGGCGAGAATGTGCAGACTCTACACAGACAGTGACCCAAGCCAGGAATCGAACCGCGGTTCCTGGTGCTGTGAGGCAGCAGTGCTAACCACTGTGCCATCGTGTGGCTCCAAATCTCTGGCTCGGCTAGGTAAGCCAAAAAAAAAAATCAGAAATGCGAAGCAAAACTGCTTTGAGCTTGTTCACCAGAAAATTGCAGCATTAAGAAAGGATTGGATAGGTTGGAGATATTTTCCTTGGGACAGAGGAGGCTGTGGGGAGATTGGATTAACATGTAGAAAGTTGTGAAGGAGTTAGAAGTTGTGGAGTTTATTTTATTCATTCATGGAGCGCGAGTAGTTGAGCCACTATTTATTGCCTAATTGTTCAGCCTCTAAGAGTCAACTACATTGCTGTAGGTCTGGACTCACATATAGACCAGACCAGATAAAGACAGTAGATTTCCTTCCCTAAAGGATATTACTGAATCAGATGTCATCAGACTTTTAATTCCAAATTTTTATTGAATTACAATTTGACCATCTGCAAGGCTGGGATTTGAACCCAAGTCCCCAGAGCATTACCCTGGATTACTAGCCCAGCGACAACACCACTATGCCACTGCCTCCCCCTAGTAGATGGGAAGGACCCACTTCCTTTAGCAGTGAGGTCAGTGACTGATGGAATAAGTTTGACATGATTGTAGAAAGAGTAGAGAGGAGATGTGTTAGTAGTTGGGAACTCACTGCCTGAAAGGCAGAAATCCTCAACTCATTAAACGGCGCCTGGATGTGCATCAGAAGCGCCATAACCTGCAGGGCTAAGGACCAAGTGGTAGAAAATGAGATGAGGCTGAATGGCTGAGGCAGACATCTAACTTTTCTAAATATCTGAAAAGGTGAAATGGGAGGAGGGTCGGGGAGGGGCACTACATGAATTACTCCTTAGAATAGCCAGATATCCATCTCTGCCAGAATGAATCTTTCACTTTAACCGTTAGTTTGAACGGATGGATGAAGACAGGAAGGCAACAAATCCATTGGCAGGAAATGTACTGGTCATTTAAATATTTTGTTGAGGCTGCCCGCCTTCATTTCAATGGTCATTCTATTCTCAACTCATGCTGGTCTTTGAGAAATTAGGCAGGTGAAAAGAGATGAGAAGAGCTTAATCCATGTGGAACCTGGCTGTGCAGTGCTAGCTCTCGAGAAGTAGGCATGTTTCAACCAGGCCCAACCAGCTACCCTGTAAACTTCCCCTCTCCCTTGTCACCTCAAATACCTGCAATGTATTTGCAGCCCTCATAACCACCATCAGACAAACCATCTTGATTACCATCACTTTCCAACCACTGTCTCCTCACCAAAACACCATGGACAAATCTCTGTGGATTATACTTACCTGATCTAATTTATTTTGGCCTTACAGAACAAGCTGTCCAGCCTTGAAGACTGTCCGAGTATCTGTGGGTGGGAACCTCAGTGAAAAAACATTGTTCTCAAAGGTGTAGACTTGTAAAATGTCGAAACAAAGTCTCTTCAGTTAGATATGATTCCATGATAGGGCAGCACTTGTTGATCAAACGTAAGCCTATTTGTGACACTAAAACTTTAAACATGAGGAGATTTGGTTTGAAACAAATGCAACAAATGCACCTTGCAGTTAAATTTCTGCATTTCCCAAAGGCATTGCAGTAAGATTAAGTGAATCCTGTTGAACATTCCTTCGGCCTTCTGCAGCTGTTTGAGAGCCCTCTAGTTTGGTTGATGTGCACCTGAGAAAATGACTGATATATGCGTAGCAGGAGAGGGAGGAAGACATCTCTCAGGGAGATATCTGTACACTGACTGGTGTCTCACACTCCCTCCTCCCTGAGAGGGAGATACTTGTACACTGTCTGATGTCTCTCAATCTCCTCTCTCTCCTCTCTCAATTGCTAATGGTTACGCTAACCGATTTAAGGTAATCAGCTGAGCTCAAAATGTAGCTCATTCACATTTGTTAGATGCCATGTATATTCGTATACAGGGACCTGAAGAGAGAGAGAGATGGTTCATTATCATTTATTTGTTATGAATGACCCTCTTCCTGGTCTCTCACTTTGAACTGCTCCATCGTTCCTTCCTCACTGTGAATGGCCCATTGCCTCTCTTACACTGTGAATGACCCGTTGACCCTCCCTCACTGTGAATGATCCGTTGACCCTCTCTCACTGTGAATGGCTTGTTGCTCCTTTCTCAATTGAGAGAGGAGAGAGAGGAGATTGAGGGACATCAGACAGTGTACAAGTATCTTCCTCTCAGGGAGGAGGGAGTGCGAGACACCAGTCAGTGTACAGGTATCTCCCTGAGAGATGTCTTCCTCCCTCTCCTGCTACGCATATATCAGTCATTTTCTCAGGTGCACACCAACCAAACTAGAGGGTTCTCAAACAGCTGCAGAAGGCCGAAGGAATGTTCAACAGGATTCACTTAATCTTACTGCAGTGCCTTTGGGAAATGCAGAAATTTAACTGCAAGATGCAATTGTTGCATTTGTTTCAAACCAAATCTCCTCATGCTTAAAGTTTAAGTATTAGTGTCACAAGTAGGCTTACGTTTACACTTCGATGAAGTTACTGTGAAAATCCCCTACTCGCCACACTCTGTTCAGGAGAATTTAGCATGACTGTGGGAGGAAACCGAAGCACCCGGAAGAGACCCATGCAGACACAGGGAGAACGTGCAAACTCCACACAGACAGTGAGCCAGGCTGGGAATTGAACCCCAGTACCTGTTACTGTGAGGCAGCAGTGCTAACCACTGTGGCACCATGCTGCCCCACTTAGCCACCGTGCCACATTAAGTGTGTGGCTCACTGGTTGGCTTTCAAGCATTGAAGCTTGTGGGTTTAAAATCCTACAGAGGAGATTTGAGTGCAAAAATCTAGACTGACACACGAGTTTACAATGAGGCTGTGTTACACTGTTGGAGGTGCTGCCTCTCCTTGCAGTTAAATGCAAAAGATTTGGTGGCTCTTTTGATGACGAGCAGGAAAAATACCCTTTTTAAATTTTTTTATTGTCGCAAGCAAGCTTACGTTAATACCGCAATGAAGTTACTGAGAAGATCCCCTAGTTGCCACACTCTGGTGCCTGTTCAGGTACGCTGAGGGAGAATTTAGCCCGGCTAATCCACCAACCAGCATGTCTTTCACACCGTGGGAGGAAACCAAAGCACGCGGAGGGAATGCACTCAGACACAGGGAGAACATGCAGGCTTCGCAAAGACAGTCGCCCAAGTCAGCAATCGAACCCAGGTCCCGGGCATTCTGCGGCAGCAGTGCTAACCACTGGGCCACCATGCTGCCTTTTTATTAACATTGTTAAAAACAGATGACTAAGTCATGAATATCTGTGGGAGCTCAGTGTACTCAAAATAGCAGCTGAGGCTCCTGCAATACAGCAGTAACTACACTTCAAGATCATTTCTTTGACTGCGAAAACACCTGGGGGCATGCTGAGGATGCAAAAAACACACGGTAGATGCACAAATCTTACTCTTTTTTTAAAATTGCTTCTTTGTTCTCATGTGAGTTACTTCTTCCTGAGAAGACTCCTCTATTATTTGTCTGGTCATTCTAATTTGGTCTTGTTAATATCGGCACAATTTAATTTTCTCTCCAATTCACTGCAATACTACAGTGAACAACACTGTATTATGCTGCTTCATTCCCCTCACCCTCTGCATAATAACATTTCTGACCACTTGATGATGCCCTAATCTTACCAACACTGCAAGTAATCTCCTTCATATTAGGATATCTTGACATCTAATCCTTCTCAAAACATGTTCCTGTCATCATAGCGGTCACAGATAATTTGCAAAAGGACATTATACCTTTAAGTGACAACCAATTGACCTCCCTGGATCTTTTACTAATTGGATGTTAATTCCATGTCACAAAGTATACTGGTTGACATGTTAGTGTTATGGTGATATTTTTAGCAGAGCAACGAGTCAATGCCTATCTGCAAAGGCTATGCATTAAAAAAGCAAAAGTACTGCAGATTGATCAATTGTGTGGCCAAGATGTCAGGCTTTCATAGCAAGGAGGCAGCTGTCTTTCTGTAATGTGTTATATCCCCACAAGATTAGAAAATTTAGAACTTGGAGACCAAACTTAAATTCTTAACAAAATATATCCTGTAATTAGATTAGAATGTTGCGCAGAAGATTAACATAGTCTCCAGGCAAAAATGACATGCAAATGAGTGAAGCATTCCATAATTTTGCAATGGGTCAGTTGGCTCAATTAGTTAGGATGTGGTCACAGGGATTCCAAGGCCACAGTATCACAGTATCTGTACTAGCTGCTAAACTTATGTCCTTCATGTCACTGTGGTTTTATGAATGCACACTTCCATACAAAGTACAGAGGGTTTCACAGTTCAATCCTTAGTCATAGAACATAGTACACTACGGCACAAACAGGCCCTTCAGCCCACAAGTTGCACCGATCATATCTATACCTACCAAGCCATAGGACTATCTGCAACGTCCAATCCCATTAAATCCCATGTACTCATCCAGAAGTCTTTTAAAAGACCCCAGTGAGTTCGCCTCTACCACCACTGACGGCAGCCGATTCCACTCAGTCACCACCCTCTGAGTGAAAAACTTACCCCTGACATCTCCTCTGTACCTGCTCCCCAGCACCTTAAACCTGTGTCCTCCTGAGTCCATTGCTGAGTCCATTGATTTTGAGCAGTTAAAGACATCAGATTTAAATTTCAAAGCAAAATCTTGAGTTACAGGGCCATTTGCAGTCTGAGGAGGACATTGCTGAGAAAAGATTTTTTTAAAAATTATTTCTTCATCAGATTTGGGCACCACCAGTTTGCCCCCATCCATAATTGCCCTTCAACTGAGCACTTATGAGGCTGTTCAGAGGGCAGTTAAGAGTCAACCACAAAGCTGTGGCTCTGGAGTCACAATGCAGGCCAGGCCAGGTAAGGATGGCAGATTTCCTTCCCTAAAAGGACAACAGTGAACCAAATGGGTCTTTACAACAATTGATGATGGATTATTATTACTGAGGCTAGCTTGATATTCCAGATTTATTTTGTTAATTGAATTTGAGTTCCCATCAGCTGTCATGGTGGGAATTGAACACCAATCTCTACAGCCTTAGCCTGGACCTCTGGAATATTCCTTCAGTGACATCAATACTGCGCCAACATCTCCAATATCCAGTATGAAATATTCAGCATATATTTCAGTGGTCCTGTCAATGCTCGAGTTGAAATAATCACAATCTGAAGTGTACAACATTTAAGAACATAAGAAATAGGAGCAGGAGTAGGCCATCTAGCCCTTTGAACCTGCCCCGCCATTCAATAAGATCATGGCTGATCTGAAGTGGATCTGTTCCACTTTCCCGCTTTCTCCCCATAACCCTTATTTCCCTTGTCTACCAGAAATCTATCTACCCGTGACTTAAATATATTTAGCGACGTAGCCTCCACCACTTCAATGGGCGGAGAATTCCAGAGATTCACCACCCTTTGAGTGAAGAAATTCCTCCTCAACTCTGTTCTAAACTGCCCTCCCCCCTTATTTTGAGGCTCTGCCCTCTAGTTCTGCTATCCTTTCTAAGCAAGAAGAATCTCTCTACCTCTACCCTATCTAGCCCCTTCATTATCTTGAAAGTCTCTACAAGATCCCCCCTCAGCCTTCTAAACTCTAATGAGTACAGACCCAGTCTATTCAATCTCTCTTCATAAGCTAACCCCCTCATCTCCGGTATCAGCCTGCTGAACCTTCTCTGCACTCCCTCCAATGCTAATACATCCTTTCGCAAATACGAGGTCCAAAACTGCACACAGTACTCCAGTTGCGGCCTCACCAAAGCTTTAATGGAGACGATTTCTTACTGATCAAAGATCTTACCTTGCATCCCCAGGTCAGGTCACTCCATAAGTAGTACAGAGTGTTTCTTTCAGTTCCCCAGCCATGTTACACATTGTGTCAGACACCAAGCCCACATCATCAACTATTATGACAGTTACCAAAGCCCCTTCATAAGACAGCTACTTCTAAACTGGATGCTCTGGTGCAGGGGGATCTGGATGTCCTTGTTCACGAGTCATGGAAAACTAGCACGCAGGTACAGCAGATAATAAAGAAAGCGAAAGGAATGTTGGCATTTATAGCTAAAGGAATAGGATATCTACACTATACAATTCATTGGTAAGACTGCACCTGGAGCATTTGTGCACAGGTAGTTCAGAGGAGATTCACTAGATTGAGTCCAGAGATGAGGAATTTGTCGTATGAAGAGAGATTGAACAGTTTAGGCCTATACTCTCTAGAATTTAGAAGAATGGTGGGAGATCAAATTCAGGTATGCAAGATGATAAAGGGTATGCATAGAATAGACATGGAGCAGATGCTTCCTCTAATGGGGCATTCTAGGATGAGATGTCATCATCTTAGGATAAGGGGTAGCAAATTTAGTTGAGGAGAAACTATTTCTCCCAAAGGGTTGTGACCCTGTGGAATTCACTACCTCAAAGTGCAGTGGATGTTGGGACAGTGAGTAAATTTAAGGAGGAATTAGACAGATTTTTAATTGGTAAAGGGTTGAAGGATTATGGGGAGAAGGCAGGAAAATGGGGATGAGGGCGTATCGGTCATGACAGAATGGCAGAGCAGACTCAATGGGCCGGATGGTCTAATTCTGCGACTATATCTTATGAACTTAATGTTGAGTGACTCTCTGAGTGAAATGTGCTCATGTCCTTAAGCAAGCAAACCTGCTGATACTTACTTCACACACTATAATAAAAGAATAAGCCATCCAGGCTGCCTGTCTTATAGACAGGTCTAGAATCCATTGGAGACAACATCAACAATCTTACTCAGATCGCAGTGAGCCCATTGCTCACTAGGCTGACAGTGTTTGATTGCATTTGTTAAGTTCTTTATAAAAATCTGTGCCTGGTGGTTATCTCTAAGTCTCAACTCAATAACAGTAATTCTAAAACAATTATCTTGCTACAGTATCTCATTGTGGAGAACTTCTAGCTTCTCACTGTGAACCGTGCAGACAGACAGATTCACAGGCAGACTCCTTTGAGCCTATCATCCCTGTGCAGCACTTTGAAAAAGCTTTCCAATTAGTCCCATTGCTCTGGCTTTCCCCTATGGCCCTGAACAAAGCAACATAGGAACTAGGAGCAGGAGTAGGCAATTCGGCCCCTTGAGGTTGCTCTGCCATTCAATACGATATCATCTCAGCCTTGACTCCACTATCCTGTCCACTCCCCATAACCATTCATCCTGCCAATAATTAAAGCCTCTCTATCTGGGCAGCGCAGTGGCACAGTGGTTAGCACTACTGCTTCACAGTGCCAGGGATCTGGGTTTTAATTCCTGGCTTGGGTCACTGTCTGTACACAGTGAATAAGACCACAATATATTGGAGCAGAATTAGTCCATTCGACCCATCAAATCTGCTCCACCATTCAACCATGGCTGATATGATTTTCATCCCTATTCTCCTGCCTTCTCCCTGTAACCCTTGATCCCCTTATCCCCTACATATCTCTGTCTTGAAGATGCTCAGTGAACCTGGCCTCCACAGCCCTCTGGGCAATGAGTTCCACAGGTTCACCACCCTCTAGTTGAAAAAGTTCTCCTCATCTCAGTTTTAAAAGAGTGTCCCTTCTCTCTGAGGTGCCCTTGAGTTCCAGTCTCTTTCACTAGTGGAAACATCCACTCTATCCAGGCCTCTTAGTATTCTGTAAGTTTCAATTAGATCCTCCTCATCCTTCAAAACTCCATTGAGTATTGACCCAAACTCCTCAATCGCTCCTCATACGAGTCTGCACGTACTTCATGTGCCTACATTGGTTTTCTCTGGGTACTCCAGATCTCTCCCACAAAAGATATTCTTGTTAGGTGCATTGGCCATGCTAAATTCTCCCTCAGTGTACCCGAACAGGCGTCGGAGTGTGGCAACTAGGGGATTTTCACAGTAACTTCATAACTTCATTGCAGTGTTAATATAAGCCCATTTGTGACACTAATAAATAAGCAAAACAAATACTCCTTAATTTTGTTTCAGCATTCGCTGCACTCTAGAGTATAGAATTCCACAGATTCACGGCCCTTTGAGTGTTTTAAATCTGCCACCCTTTAGCCAAAAATTATGCCCTCTCATTCCAGAATTTGTCCCCTTCAATATTTATTCAACTCCCTTTGAAAGTTATTGAATTTGTTTCCACCACCTGGTGCCTGCAGATGGGATGTTGGTGTAATGGTAATTGCACTGGTCTAGTAACCTAGAGGCCCAAGCTCATGCCCTGGGGACATGGGCTCCAGTGGAATTTAAATTCAATGAATAAATCTGGAGTGAAAGGTGACCACAAAAACACTGATGATTTTAGCCACCATTCTGCCCCTTTAGGGAAGGGAATCTACTGCCCTTGTCCAGTCTGGCCCCAGACTCACAGCAATATTTTCTTTCTATTCATTCATGGGAGATGGGATTTGTCCCTCAGTGGCTAGTTGGGCCATTTCAGAGGGCAATTAAGATCTGGAGTTACATGTAGGCCAGACAAGATTAAGTTGATAGATTTCCTTCCCTGAAGGACATTGGTACACCAGATGAGTTTTTACGACAATTGACAATGGTTTTGTAGTCATCATTAGATCTTTAATCTCAGATTTCCATTAAACTCAAATTTTACCATCAGCCACGGTGGTCCAGTGGCAATACCATTACACCTCCTTCCTTTGGTTGGCTTTTAACCTGCCTCTGCAACAAATGCTGATCTTGCCAGTGATAGTCACATCCCATGAAAGATAAATCTAATTGCTTTCCTTTTCTCATGCCTCTTTCACTCGTACTCCATTTCCAATGGGACAGCATCACTTAGGTGATGTATGGAGTGCTAGACAGATCGAGATGGATTTGACCAACCTTGTTAAATGGGGCACTATTTAGAAGCAAAAAGGAAGATGTATTATCTGAACAGCATGGCTCTATAGTTCTGCAGCATCATGTAAGCGCAGTGCATTAGAGGTGATCACCATTGCTACATAGTGTGGTCAAAGCAGGTTCATAACTCTTTAGAGGGCAAATGACTGGGAAGGCGCAACCCGCAGTCCTTCGCTGTCTGACCCTGTGTCAACCACAATCTAAATCAAACTGGCAGCTGCACAAATATCAGACACGACCCTTTTAACATTCGCGGCTTTATGTTTAGAGCAGGATATCCAAAAATAAAGATAGTCGATCAGTGTCACCGAATGAAAAATGGATTTTCACTGCGGTTGTGTTAAATGTGGAGACAGTGTAATGTTTTACACAGGGCCACTCGGAGATAGTTTGTGCTGCACTACACATAGTTCATCTTAATGAATTTGTCAACCCATTTTATTCGCGTTGAAGTATAGAAGGCAGAAATGGCTTGGTATCCGTTATTAGAATAAATGCAGTAGCAATCTGCCTAAGGGCACGTCCTCCACTCATTTCTCCACACCTCATAGTCTCCTGCTTCAGTTGCTCATGAGACATCCCATTTTCAATTTCTTCCCGCAATAGGGCAAGAGTGAAGAATATGCGAGGTGTTTCTTGTTGATTTTCTCACACGTGTTTAATTAAAGGGAGAAAGGATACTTCACCTATAAGCAACAGTTGTCCCTGAAAGTTGTAGCTCTTCAGCCATCACAATTGAAAATTCACTTGTTCTGCCATTGCCAATCTCAAAGGTGGTCCAGTGGCACAGTGGTTAGCCATGCTAAAGATGGCCCTCATTGTGTCCCAAGATGTCTAGGTTAGATGGATTAGTCATGGCACATGTATGGGGTTACAGGGATAGGACAGGGGAAGAGGGCCTGGGTGCAGTACTCTATCGAAAAGTCAGTGCAGACCCATGGGCTCTTCTGCACTGTCGGGATCCTATGACTCTTGAGCATGGGACCATTACCTGGGCCTGGGCTTGGATAACAATCGCAAGGTCCCAAATGACCCTGACACCCTCAGTGCAATAAGCTGTCTTGCTAATCCAGTAGAATATTACATTGCAAATGACGCTGAGCTGTGAGCAATGATCCGATTATTTCCTTATTGGAACAAAATGTACATTGTGGAGATGGGTCATTAAATTATATCATTTGTGCATGATTGGTTGAACTCAGGTAGCACATAAATTCCCGACTCTGGATGTCTCAAAGTTAATGTAATATTTGTGAGGTGCAGTCACTGTTCCAATGTAGGAAAGGCGGCAGCCAATTTGTACACAGCAAGTTCCCACAAACAGCAATGTGGTGTTATCGGACAACAAATTGTATGAAATTGGGCACACAATATGGAAGCAGACTAAAATTACACTCAGAGCCTCTCCACTAAAAATCACAAAGCAACAGACACAGATTAACAAGCAAGAGCATGCTTTTAGAATGCAAATGAGGGCTAGCACACAAGGGAAGCTGGACAGGACGGCACCTACAGGAACTAAATTAAAAAACACATTCCCACCCCATCAAAATCAGCACTTCTAAACCAGTCAAACAACCTATGGAGACACCTAAAGATTAGCATAGCTAAGGAAGAATCCCTGGCCCCTCAAATTTCCTGAGAATAATCACACACCAACTGTTCAAACCCCGGAGATTCTAGACCATTAATAACCAACCAGACAAAAACGATTAACGCACACTTAAAACAATCGTCCCAACACTTGAAAACATCGAGACAGGATGGTTAAAATTGAGTACTGTAAATAAAGTATTAGCATTTGAATCGCGTACTACACCGAAGTTCAGGTATAACTGTAGGCCGTTGCGGCGGGTCTTTAGAGCGCTTTCGGGACAGTCCGATTGTATGTCCTGACTGCGCTTCTCCGTCAACGTAAAAGAAAATAAAGCTGTGCCGTTATTGAACTACACCCTGGGTCCGTAGTGGTCGTTTCGCCCACTTGCGCTAACAGTGGTAACGACCAGGTAGCCTGCTTTGTGTGACACTGATTGAGGACGAATATCGGCCAGGGCCCTGGAGGTGACACCTCTGTTCTTCAATGATGTCGTGCCACAGGTACTTTTTAACTTTCAATAATGCAGGCAGATTGGGCACTGGTCTCATCCAGAAGATAGCACCTCCTGCAATGCAGCATTCCTTCAGTAGTACACTGAAAATCACCCTTGCCTGCTACACTCAAACCCTGGAGTGGGACTTGATCCTAGAGGTTTGTGGCTTATGAGGCGAGAGTGTTGATAAACTATATTAGTGATGTTGACTAGAATGGGGGTAAATATTAAGCTGGAGGACTTGCCTGTTCTGAAAAGTAGGACAGTGGATCTTGAGCTTCCATCTATACAAGCCAATGGAACCTTACGGCAACACCACATCTGGACAATTTGGCACGTCTTAAGGGTGACATCAAGTCAGTACTGGGAGATTGTATGTCCAGGTTTCCAGGATGAGGTTTGAATACGTTTCTGACAAGAGTTATAAAGATTAAACATTGTCCAGGTCACCAAAGAGAATTTCCAGGCTCTTCCTCACAATGGTGACGTAGACTCATTTACAATCTATTGAGGTGGAAGTCAGGGCCCCAGTTTAACATCTTATTTGAAAGACAAGTCTTGTGGCAGTGTAGCACCTCCTCAAGTACTGTACTAGGGCATCAGCTTAAATTTTGTGCTTGAATCTCTGGAGTGAGGGTGGAATTCTCCCCCCAGAAAACTGAGTGTCATAATGGCGAAAATAATGGAGTGATTGGTGTTGATCTCAGGCACGCCGCAGTGCAATCCTCCCACACTCAGTAACTTGTTGAGAATTGGGAGTTCTGTGACAGTACGGGGGGGACACTCCCACACACAATTGGCAGCATGTTGCCCCAGCTCCTCCCCAACAAGTAACCAGCATCAGGTCATAGAAACGTTGAACGTAGGAACAGGAGGAGGCTATTTGGCTCTTCGAGCTTGCCCCACCATTCATCATGATCATGGCTGATCATCCAATTCAATCACCTAATCTTGCTTTCTTCCCACAATCTTTGATCCCATTCACCCCAAGTGCTATGTCTAACCACCTCTTGAATGCATTCAATGTTTTGAGTCAATTATTTCCTTGGCAATGAATTCCACAGCTCATTATTTTTTGTGTGAAGAAATGTCTCATCTCTGTCCTAAGTCATCTACCCCAAGTTCTCAGGCTGTGACCACTGGTTCTGGACACTGCCACCATTGGGAACATCCTCCCTGCACCTATCCTGTCTAGACCTGTTAGAATTTTACAAGTCTCAATGAGTATAGCAAATGGCAGAATGGAAGAACAGCAGATCAATGTTGAGGAGATCCTACTGAGGTACATGAAAATTCATGGTGAAGCAATCAAGCTTTGTAAAGAAAGGGAAAATCGACTGACAGACCTTCATGCGCTACAGGGATCATTCAGACCAATGTTCGTTTCTCCAGAAAGTTACAAAGAGAGCAAAATTGCTTTTGCACTACTTTGAACAAACCAATCGGCAGAAGAGACTCAGCAATATTCCATATTTCAGGGGGAAGATAAGAGGTACAAGAAAGTGACTGAAGAGCTGATGAAAACAATTGGACAGAAACATTACATTTCCAAAGATATTCATGAAGAAATGGAAAGTAAGTGTGGAAAGGATGGGCACATGGAAACAGGATGAGCACATGGAAAAAGGTCCATAGTAACTCCACTGCAGTGTTAATATAAGCCTACTTGTGACACTAATAAATAAACTTTAAATAATTCAAAATAAGAGTCCTCTACCATTGTTACATAGGGAGGTTTTCCTCAGGGATCCCAAGGCAGCACGATAGCACAGTGGTTAGCACTGCTACCTCATAGTGGCAGGGACCCGGGTTCAATTACAAACTCGGGTTACTGTCTGTGTGGAGTTTGTACATTCTACCAGCATCTGCGTGGGTTTCCTCTTGGTGCTCTGGTTTTCTCCCACAGTCTAAAGACGTGCAAGTTAGGCTGACTGGCCATGTTAAAGTGCTACTTAGTGTAGCATAAATTAGCAGAGTAAAAACATGGCGTTACAGGAGTAGGATTTGGATAGGATTGCAGCCGGTTCTCGTTCAATGGGCCAAATGGCCTCCTTGTTAGCTGAAAGAAACAGCTGAATGGAAAAGAAGAGCTATTGAGAGGAAAAGGCTTAGAACTTTCCAAGTGGATAATGAAACTCTGAGTCACACAATTGTGGAATTGAAAGAAGTGAAGACTTCAGAGATGGAAGCAACAGTGAAACTGAAACGAAGGACAAAGACAAAACTCAGCTGCAGGTGGAGAAAAGACAGAAATAAGATGGAAATACAAAATTGATACTGAAGATCAAGAGACTCGAGGAAAAGAACTGGATGCCTCAAACTTAATGAGGGCCATTGAGTTGTTGAAAACCATCATGGCCTAGATATCAAGAGCCTGGAACATCAAGGAAAAAAATGAACAGTTGCAAGAGAGTGTAGACATTCTCACAAAACAGCATGAAGACACTCAGAAACAACAAAGTAAATTTTCAAAATGTGCACATGAAGGATGGTACAGAGGAATCAGATTCAAACTATTCAGTATAAAAAGAAACAGCTTTCACAGACAGTATATGAGTTTGCTAATGAAAAATTAGAACTCAATGAACTTCAAAGAACAAAGAACAGTACAGAACAGGAAACAGGCCCTTCGGCCCTCCAAGCCTGTGCCGCTCATTGGTCCAACTAGACCATTCTTCTGTGTCCCTCCATTCCCAGTCTGCTCATGTGACTATCCAGTTAAGTCTTAAACGATCGCAGCGTGTCCACCTCCACCACCCTGCTTGGCAGTGCATTCCAGGCCCCCACCACACTCTGTTACCCGAGTTAAACCTCACCTCCCCTACCCCCTCACCTTGAACCTGTGACCCCTCGTGTTCATCACCTCCGAGCTGGGAAAAAGCTTCCCACCCTATTCATACCCCTCACAATTTTATACACAAGGGTGGAATTTTATCATTTTGGCCTCCTGACGCTCATGAAGATCTCTCCCGTGGAGAATACCGTTCTGCTAGCCTGTGCTGGTAAAATTCCAGCTCAAGTCATTTGAATTTAATCAGGAATTTACTGTGAGGTGATGCATTTTGGAAGGAATAATGTAGAAGGGAGTTACATGATAAAGGGTAGACCTATTAAGAGTATAGGAATGCAGAGGGACCTGGGAGTGCAAGTGCACAAGTCTCTGAAGATGGCAACACAGGTGGAGAAGGTTGCGAAGAAAGCTTATGGTATGCTAGCCTTTATAGGAAGGGGTATAGAGTACAAGAGCTGGCGTCTAATGCTACAGTTGTACAAAACGTTGGTTAGACCGCATTTGGAGTACTGCGTCCAGTTCTGGTCACCTTACTACTGGAAGGACGTGGAGACCCTGGAGAGAGTGCAGAGGAGGTTTACCAGGATGCTGCCTGGTATGGAAGGACTGGGTTATGAGGAAAGATTGGGTAAACTGGGGCTCTTTTCCTTAGAAAGATGGAGATTAAGGGGGGAATCTGATAGAGGTGTATAAAATAATGAAGGGTATAGATAGAGTAAACAGTGGCAGGCTTTTTCCTAGATTGGAGACAAATATCACGAGGGGCCATGGTCTTAAGGTGAGGGGGGAGAGGTGTAATTTGGATGCTAGAGGGAGGTTTTTCACACAGAGGGTCATGGGGGTATGGAATGCACTGCCAAGTAACATTGTGGAGGCAGGCATGCTGGACTTGTTTAAGGTTTACTTAGATAGACACATGAGCGAAACAGGAATGGAAGGTTATAGGAGACTATTTTAAATAAGGATCAGAGCCTCGGGACGTTCCTGGAAATCAACTGTTATATGTGTTGATGTTTTTCTCTTTTACTCTGCAGGTGCGTTGGTCCACCTTGTTGTCTAACGAGGGGCATGCACACGATGGGTCGTACGTGGGCTGCTCTTGGATGTTTCGAGAGTAACCTAGTACTTTGCGTCGTTTGTGTATGCTTAAAACTGGACCAGCAGATGGGCACCACAACAGCTCAGTGACTGTCACTGTTTGCTGTGCAGATACATGGATTTGGGCCAGTGTCTGTGGGAGTTTGCGCGTTCTCCCTGTGGTTGCGTGGGTTTCCTCCGGGTGCTCCGGTTTCCTCCCACACCCCAAAGATGTGCTCTTAGGCTGATTGGTGTAACAAACTGTCCCTAAATTATTCTCCCCTGAATCTGGTTTCCAATGTGGAGTACCATAAGCATAGACACGGGTCAAGGGTGGAGGAGGAAAAACACATTGTTAAGATGGCGGCGCAGGCTCGTTGGGCTGAAGGGCCTGTTTCCCGTGCTGTGTTGTTCTTTGTTTAAGTATCAGAAGTTTTTATTAATACTTGTGCAAAATGACTGGAACAAGAAAGGGAATCAGAATGGTTGGCTGAATGAAGAATCAGGGTGCAAAACTGGACAAAGTTTTTAACGTTGCTGTCAAATGAGCAACGGAATTCTTGATCTTCAATCCAAACTGAAGAACATGAAAGGCGAGAGGTGCATTATAAAAGAGCAAATTCGTAGCTGAAAAGCAGAAAAGGAAAATTCAAAAAAACTGACTGATGAGTGAATTGAACTAGTCTAAGGAAGAGTCAATTAACATAGAAAAAAGATTCCAAAAGGAACCGATTGCCCAAATGAAGTTGAAGCTTGTACATGGCTTCTGCAGATAACTCTGAGACACAGATAACAGAACTCATTAGCATAGCTGCTGAGCTAAATGAAAAGATTAATTGACTTGAAAATAAAGCGGAAAATAGTTTATTTATCAGAGTCACAAATAGGTTTACATTAACACTGCAACAAAGTTACTGTGAAAATCCTCTAGTTGCCATACTCCAGCACCTGTTCGGGTACATTGAGGGAGAATTTAGCATGGCCAATGCACCTAACCAGCACATATTTTACAGACCCTGGGAAAAACTGGATCATCCGAAAGAAATCCACATGGGCGCAGTTGGACATGCAAACTCCGCACAGACAGTGAGCCAAGCCAGGAATTGAACCCTGGCACTGTGAGGCAGCAGTGCTAACCCCCATCCACTCTGCCAGCATTCCGCTCTGTGTAAATAAACATTTCTGGAGTTCAGGCAAATGAGGGGGGGATCTCATAGAGACTTATAAAATTCTAACAGGACTAGAAAGTGTGGATTCATGGAGGATGTTCCCAATGGTGGGAGAATCCAAAACCAGGTGTCACAGTCTGAGGATACAGGGTAGACCACTTAAGACAGAGATGAGGAGACATTTCTTCACCCAAAGAATGGTGAGTCTGTGGTATTCACTACCACAGGAAGTTGATACCAAAACGTTAAATGTATTCAAGTGATGGCTCGATCTAGCAAATGGGATCAAAGGTTATGGGGAGAAAGCAGGATTAGGCTATTGAGTTGGACGTTCAGCCATGATCGTGATGAATGGCAGAACAGGCTTGAAGGGCCAAATGGCCTCTTCCTGCTGCTATATTCTATGTTTCTATTTCAGTGGGATTGCAAAAGGAGTGAAAATATATGTTCCATTTTTGAAATGTCAACTACCAGAGGAAGGTGGTGAGGCCCAGAGAAAAAGATAAACCTACATTCACTTGCTAAATGTACATGGCTCACAGAAGTAAAGGGATGAGCCATTCCTATACAATCAAATAAAATGGATCATCAACAAAGAAAAACCCTAAAGAACGCAGAAAGTGAACCAGATGTTGGCACCCTAGCATTTGGAATACTGAGTACTACAATTTCAACTCTGAACCAATTATGTCAGCTGCAGAAACTGAGATTATCTCTCCTCCAAATGACAAGAGAATACAATCCGGAAGACACAGAATACCTCCAGACCATATTGATTGATGAAGTCAGAGACTGGTCGGGGGAGGGGGTGGGGGGGATATAAGGGGTGTTGGAGAATGGGTAGCATGTGAAAAAGGATTGTTTTATTAATAGGTTGGGAAAACGCTTGTGGGGAAGGTATAGTATAGTAGTGTTGGGCATAACTAAGGCTAATATGGGACTGGTTAATAGTAACTCCCACAGTATGATGTAAAAAAAATCACATGACAGTGGGCTGATACAGTAATAGTTGAGTAGAAAACAGCATGGAGATAGACTAGTAGCCCTAACCAGGGATAACTAATGTATATGGTTACTCCAGGCCTCTTAGTGAGGCAACAAACAACTTTACAACAGTCACTTCCTCCCCCAACACTCTCACTCATTGACCCACCTTCCTTCCTCCCGATACGCCGCCTTTCTCCTGAACCCTCACTGTATGATGGCTTGGAAAGGAGGATGGGGCAAAATGAGAGGAAATGAGTGAGGGAGTTGGACAGGTGACAAGTGGGAGAATTGAGAAGAGAGAGGGGACGAGTGGCCCGAGGTTAATGCATTCGATGTTGCTGAATCAAATTAAAAGCCAGCAGGTAGATCTCACGGTAACCAGCCAGACTCTGGATTAAATTCTATCAGAGTGGCCCTTACAAGAATTCCATTTGGGCCAAGTTTCAGCTCCACACTGACCATTACTACCTTAGAGTGAGATGGGAGGGCAATCACAACACAAACTGTTCTTCCCGCAACCCCGCTGGGAGTTACGATCCATTGATTAAGAACCCTGACTTATCTCATCTGACCAAGTAGCATTCCTTCACTACACTATGGAGCGTAAATGCAAATTTTGGTCTCCTTACTTGAGAAAGGCTAGACTGGCACTGGCGGGGATGCAGAAGAGATTTACTAGGTTGATTCTGGAGTTAAGAGAGTTGATTTATGAAAGTGGAAATGAGTAGGCTGGGGGCTATACTCATTGGAATTTAGAAGATGAGGGGGAAACTTATAGAAACATAAAATTATGAATGCAATAGATAAGTTGAAGCAGGGAGGTTGTTTCCACTGCTGGGTATAACTAGAACTAGGTGGCATAGCCTCAAAATAAGGGGCAGCTGATTTCGAATTGAGTTGAGGAGGAACTTCTTCACCCAAAGGGTTGTGAATCTGTGGAACTCCCTGCCCAGTGAAGCAGTTGAGGCTACCCTCATTGAATGTTTTTAAGGCAAAGATAGATAAATTTTTGAACAGTAAAGAAATTAAGGGTTATGGTGAGTGGGCGGGTAAATGGAGCTGAGCCCACGAAAAGATCAGCCATGATCTTATTGAATGGTGGAGCAGACTCGAGGGGCCAGATGGCCTACACCTGCTCCTAGTCCTCATGTTATTAAATGCTAAAATTCTGGATTAGACCTTGAGGCCACAATCTGTTGATTCATTCACACATATGAACATGGGAATTAGTAGCAGGAGTAGGCCACTCGGTTATATTACTTCATGATTACTATTTAATCCAGACCAATTGCCACATTACCTTGCCAACCAAGGTTCAAAGCAGTTCACTTCTGAGATCATTTTGTTCAGTCCTTTCCAGATCTCTGGCTCTGACTCCATTATTTTCCCTGCAATAATTGGTATCCAGCTGAATATTCAGCTATGTAAAGTCTAAGTTTATTTATTATCATGTGTAGACTTACATTAACACTGCAATGAAGTTACTGTGAAAATTCCCCATTCGGCACACTCTGGCGTCTGTTCAGGTACACTGAGGGGAAATTTAATATGACCAATGCACCTAACCTGCATATCTTTCGGACTGTGGGATTTGAGACTCTAGCACTGTGCTAACTACTGTGCAAATGTGCTGTCCCTATTGTGGTTGAAGTTCAAATTCCAACTCATGGCTGCAGTTAAAACTGCCTTGTTCCACTCCAGATCATTCACATCTACACCAGGACCTCACACTTATTGTAGAGTCAGGGTCATAGATGTTTACAGAATGGAAACAGGCCCTTCGGCCCAACTTGTCCATGCTGCCCTTTTTTTTGAAAAACTCCTAAGCCAATCCCAATTGCCCCGATTTGGCCCATATCCATCGTACCCATGTCACTATCTACATGTTTTTTAAAGATAAGGTTGTCCCTGCCTCTACTACTACCTCTGGCAGCTTGTTCCAGACACTCACCATCCTCTGTGGAAAAAATTGTCCCACTTTTATATCTCTCCCCTCTCACCTTAAACTTATATCCTCCAGTTTTAGACTCCCTACCTTTGGGAAAAGATATTGACTACCTACCTTGTTCATGCCCCTCATTATTTTACATTATTTTTGTTATATTTTATTGTTGCTGCAACATGCTTTTGTCGCCTCATCAACTGATTTTTCGCTGAATTCCTCGTAATCATCCACCAATCAGGAACATTCCAAGCACACTGAACTCCCAGGCATCAGTTGCTTCATTCTGTAAACATTTCAGCAACATAAGGGCAAGGTCGACATGGTGGCACAGGGGTTAGCACTGCTGCCTCACAGTGCCAGGGACCTGGATTCAATTCCAGCCTTGCGTTACTATCTGTGTGGAGTTTGCACATTCTCCCAGTGTCTGAGTGCTCCGGTTTCCTCTTAGTCCAAAGATGTGTGGGTTATATGGATTGGCCATACCAAATTGCCCCTTGATGCCTCAAGATGCACACTTTGGTTGGCTGGCCATGGTAATTGTGCGGATTTATGGCACAAGGCAGGGGAAAGGTCACAAGTAAGAGGCTCTATCAGAGAATTGATGCAGGCTTGATGGGCTGAATGGCCTTCTTCTGCAGTGTAGGGATTCTATCAGATCCCATGCAAGATTCTCCCCTAACACTGATCTATCGAGCTAATACTCCCTGTTCCTCCTAACCCAACATAGAAGGCCAGTCTTTTAAGCATCAACGCTTTACCATTCGCTTTCAATCACACCATCTCCCTGAAGGCATCCCTTCAACCCCAACAACATCCAATAGAACCATAGAAATTCACAGCACAGAAGAAAGCCATTCAGCCCATCTTGTCCATGCTAGCCCAAGGATACCCAGGTGTCCTTTCTAATCCCACCTTTCTACACCCAACCCACAGCCCTGTAGCTTACAGCACTTAAGGTGCAGATCCTGGTACTTTTTAAAAGAGTTTAGGGTCTCTGCCTCCACCACCAACTCAGGTAGCAAATTCCAGACACACACCACCACATAAAAAAAGTTCTTCCTCCTGTACCATCTATACTAGTTGCCACTTATCTTGAATCTATATCCCCTGGTTCTAGAATTCCATACCAGGAGAAACAATTTTATCTTGTCTCTTTCCCTCCTAATTTTGTACACCTCTATCAAGTCACCCTTCAGCCTTCTTTGTTCCAAGGAAAATAACCCCAACCTATCCAATCTCTCTGCCTCGCACTTACACTTTTCTAGCCTTGGCAATATTCTTGTAAACCTCCTCTGTACTCTCTCCAGAGCAATTACATGTTTCCTGTCATGTGGTAATCAGAACAGTGCACAATATTCCAAAACTCCTAGCTTCACCAATGTTTCATACAATTCCAACATTATACCCTTACTTTTGTGTTCCACGCCTCTGCCAATGAAGGACAGCATTCCATATGCCTTCTTTACAATCTTGTCTACTTGAGCTGCTACCGTTAGGGAGCTGCGTACTTGTTTGCCAAGATCTCTCACTTCATCTATCCTTCTTAGTGTATTACCCGTTTATTGTGTATTAGCCAACTGTTTGACTGCTTTAAATACACAACCTCAAACTTCCAAATTCCACCTGAAACTTTACCACCCACTCCACCAACACATTGATATTGTTTTGTAGATTATAGTTATCCTTTAGTCTATCCACTACTCGGCCAATCTTTGTGTCATCTGCAAATTTTCCAATTGTGTCCCCACATTCATGTCCAAATTGTTAATATATAACACAGACAGAAAGGGTCCTAACTCCAAACCATGTGGAACATCACTTGAAACCATTTTCCATTTGCAAGGTCATCCATCAACTTTGCTTCCTTTTACTAATCCAATTCTTGATCCAATTTGCCACATTAACCTGTATCTCATGGGCTTTTACTTTTTTTGACCAATCTGTCATGTCGGACCTTGTCAAATGCCTTGCTAAAATCTATGTACACAACATCCACAGTCTGCATTACCTTCATCAACTCTTTGTGTCACTTCCTCAAATAATTCAATCAAGTTTCTGAGGCAAGACTCTCCCTGAACAAATCCATGTTGACCATCCCTGTCAAGTCCGTGTCTTTCTACGTGACAGCTAATCCTATCTTTCAGAATTGATTATACTAATTTGCCCACCACCAATGTGAGACTAACTGATCTAATTGAGTGGCATTTGCTTCATTCAATTTTTAAACAATGGAATTACTTTTGCATTTCTCCAGTGCTCTGGTACCTTCCCTATATCTAGTGAGGATTGGAAAATCATCCTCAGAGCATCTGCTAACTTCTCCCTGATCTTCTTCAGTCCATCTGCCCTATCGTCTTATCAACTTTCAAGGGTTCCAACCCTTCGGGAATTTTCCTCTCTCTTTATGATTATCCTGTCCATTATCATTGTGCTCTTCCTGAATTACTAAATCTGCATCTTCCTCTTTCTTTGTAGGCAAACACTCATTTAAAATCCTTCCCATAGCCTATGTATCTGCATACAAGTTCCCTTCTTCGTCTCTGATAGGTCCCACTTTTTCCTTAGCTCACCTTTTACCATTAATATATTGGTAAAACATCTTTGGGTTTTCTTAAACTTTACTTGCTAATCTTTTTTTCATGCCCTCTCTTTGTTTTCCTTATTTCCTTTGTTCCTTCATTTCCTATATTAACCTATGCTATCTGCAGTGCTTTGTTCTTTGTGCCCACCTTACTCTATTTTTCTGTCTGATTTTCCCCCTGTATTCCTCTCGACCAGCAGGAGGTCTAGATTTGACAGCACCACTCTTATTTTTGGACGAGACATGACTACTTTGTACATTAAGGATCTTGCTTTTTAGTGCTTCCACTGATTTATCCCCGAGCAGTGCTGTCCAATCCACCTCAGGCAAGTCATTTCTCATTCCTGTAAAACTTGCCTTCCCCCAGTTCAAAGCTTTTACTCATGCTTTCTCTCTGATCTTTCCTATGTTAATGCTAAATCTAACTGAATGGTGATCACAATCCCCAATACGGTCGCCTACATTCATCTTAACCACTTGTCCTTCTTCATTCCCCAAGACTTGATGCAGAACTGCATTTCTTCTTGTGGATTTATCACTAATTGGGAACACTGCATGAATTCTTCTCTGTCATATTCTTATATTGTCATCCTCTTATATTGTTTGAATTCCAGTTTATTTTGGAATAATTAAAATCTCCTACTGTTAGTCCCCCTTGTTCTTACAGGTAGAAATTTGCCTACACACATGTTCTTCTATCTCCCTCACTATTTGGGGGTCTGTTGTATACTCATAATAACTGCCCCTTTTTAATTTTTAAGCGCAATGCATAAAACCTTGTTTGTTGACCTATTTTGCATTTCATCTCTTCTCGCAACTGGAATTGATTCTTTAATCATTAGTGCTACTCCCTCTCCTTTTTTTATTTCCCACTCTATCAAGTCTGAAGACTCTATAACCATGAATATTAAGTGCCAGTTTTGCCCCTCCCTTAGCCAGTTTTCCGTTATAGCAATAACATCCTGCTTCCTTATGTCAACATGTGCCCTTAACTCACCTATCTGGTTTGTAATACTCCTTGCATTGAAGTACAAACAGTTTAATCCTGTCAATTTCCTTTCAACCATCTCTTCAGTCTCCTCTGCCCTTTCCACTGATTATCCATCTCTCACTTCTGTGAAGTCTTCTGGGACATCTTTATGAACTCACCTGTGTCTATACTTTGTTACTGATATGAGTCATCTGCTTGAAAAAAAAATTTTCATCTCTCCTGTGGTTGATCCTTCTCTTAGATAGAGATAAAAGAGAATTAAAAAATAGCCTGCCTCTCTGATTCCCTCCCAAAATCTCTGTTGTTGTAAACTGAGCATGTTTATTGACAAGTGAAGTAGTCATGTCTATGTATCTATCTGATGGCACAATGTTCTCTATCTCATATATGGGCAATCCATAGCAAAAGACTAGATTGTGAGACACTGCACCAACTACATACTAAGTTGGCAGAGTTTTGCCAGAGTTTTGCACTGCTCTATACAGGATTTTCAGCATGCTGTCAAAACTTTTCATCTTATACTCAACAGGACAGAGTCACAAGAACACCAAATCTCAAAGGAAGAAACAACCATAAGAAATATAAGTAGGCGGTTTGGCCTGCTCTACTATTCAATAGGATCCTAGCTGATCAAACATTCCTACATCCATTTTCCTGCCTTCTCCCTATAAACTTTGATTCCCTTACTAATCAAAAATCTATCCATCTGAGACTTAAATACACACAGCTTCTCTGCCCTCACAGCTTTCTGTGGCAAGGAGTTTCAAAGACTCTCGACCCTCAGAGAAGAAATTCCTTCTCCACTCAGTCTCATTCTGATGTCATCTAGTCCTAGACTCTCCCATGAGGGGGAACATCCTCACAGCAGTTAAACCCCTTATTTGCTTCAATAAGTTCACCTCTCATTCTCCTAAATTCCAATGAGTCCCAACCTATTTAATCTTTCCTCATAAGACAATCCATCCATACCTGGGATCATCCGAGTGAACCTTTTCTGAACTGCCGCCAATGAAATGATATCTTTTGTTAAAGGGACCAAAACTGCTCACAGTGCTCCAGATTTGGTCTCACCAGTAGCTTGTAGAGTTGCAGCAAAACTTCCCCACTCTTATATTTCAACACCCTTGAAATAAAGGCCAACATTACATTAACCTTCCTGATTACCTGCTATATCTGTGTGCTAGCTTTCAGTGTTTCGTGCACAAGTCCCACCAAGTTCCTTGGTGTTGCAGTTTTCTCCAGCTTTTCTCCATTTAACTAATACTTCGTTCTCCCTTCCAAAATGAACAACTTCACATTTTACTCCATTAGCCAACATTTTACTCACTCACTTAACCTACCAATATCTCTTTGGGAACTGTTTGTATCCCTCTCCTAACTTGCTTTTCTATCTATTTTTGCGTCATCTGCAAAATTGTTTACAATACATTTGCTTCCTTCCTCCAAGTCATCAATAAATGTTGTAAACAGTTGCAGTCCCAGCATTGACCGCTGTGGAACCCCACCGGTTACATGTCACGAACCTGAATAGAAACACTTATCCTCACTCACTGTTTCCTGCCCATTAGCCAATTTTCTATCTGTGCCAATATAAGACCTCGAACAGCTGGCGTTCTTGTCCTATGACTTAACCTTTTGTGAGGTGCCTTGTTGAATGCCTTCTGGAAGCCCAAATACAACACATCTACTGGTTTCTCTCTACCCGCTCTGGTTGAGACTTCCTTGGAAAAACTCCAAAAAATTAGTCAGACACAATTTCCCTTTCATGAAGCCACGATGACTCTGCTTGATTTGATGATTTTCCAAATGTGTTGCTTTTACTTGCTTAATAACTGATCCCAATTTTTTTTCCAACAATAGAGGTGTCACATTGGCAGTTTTTCAATCCTCCAGTAATTCTCCAAAATCCAAGGATTCTTGATTAATTACAACCAATGCATCCCCTATCTCTGTCGTTGCTTCTTTTACAACTCAAGATGCAAGTCATCAGGGCCAGGGGACTTATCTACTTTTAGTCCCACTACACTCTAGTGGTGGTGCCCAATATAAAGTAATTCTCTCTTGCATGAGGAGGGGGCATTGATTGGTTAATAATTTAGCTCTGATCTCGTCCAGGCACTCCGCCTTTTTCAAAGTAAATAAAAACTTGGAGAATACAAGCCTAAATAAAGCATCTAATTCCACAAAGTGAGTGGCAGGTCAGGGGCATGGGTAGAATATAAAATAAAATGAAAAATGACTGAAACATTAATAAGGAGGGAGCATTTAGGTTATGGGAGAAAAGCTAACTCGAAGTACTTATAGAAAGAAAGTAAGAGTTTCTACAAGTACTTAACAAGGAAAAATGTAAAGCAAGCTTTGGTCCTCTAAAGAACAAGTCTGGAGGATGGATTGAACAGACATTTTGCATAACATCCCAGAAATAATTGTGAATCAGGAAGGGAAGGGGAGCAGACATGGGCAGCACAGTAGCAAAGTGGTTAGCACCGCTGCCTCACAGCACTAGGGAATTGGATTCAATTCCTGGCTCGGGTCACTGTCTGTGCAGCATCTGCACATTCTTCCCATGTCTGCGTGGGTTTCCTCCAGGTCTCTGGTTTCCTCCCACGGTCAAAAAGATGTGCTGATTGACCATGCTGAATTCTCCCTGTGTACCGAATGGACAGCGGAGTGTGACAACAACAGGATTTTTCACAGCAAGTTCATTATAGTGTCAACGTAAGCCTACTGAAACATAGAAACTAGAAGTAGGAGTAGGACATTCAGCCCTTAGACCCTGTTCAGCCATTCATTTTGATCATGGCTGATCATCAAGTTCAATATCCTGATCCCCCTTTCCCCCTATGTCCCTTGATCCCTTTAACCCCAAGAGGTCTATCTAATTTTGTCTCAAAAATCAGACAACATTTTGGCCTCAACTACACTCTTGTGGTGGTGAATTCCACACATTCACCACTCCCTGGGTGAAGAAATTTCTCCTCACCTCAGTTCTAAAAGATTTACCCCTTATCCTCAAACAATGATCCTTGGCTTCCCCACCATTTGGAACATTCTTTTGGAATCTCCTCTGTCTAACCCAGTTAGAATTCTATAATCCTCTATGAGATTCCCTCTCACTTTTCTAAACTCCAGTGAATATAATTGCAACGGATTGAGTCTCTGATATGACCGACCTACCATCCCAAGAATCATTCCGATAAACTTTTGCTGTACTTCCTTGATAGTAAAGACATCTTTTGTCAGATAAGGAAACCAAAGCTTGCACACAATACTTCAGAAGTGGCCACATCAAAGCCCTATACAATTGCAGCAAAACATCCCTGTCCATATACTCAGATCCTCTTGCTATGAAGGCCAACATGCCACTTGCCTTCTTTATGCCTGCTGTACCTGCATGTCTACTTTCAGTGACTGATGCACAAGGACTCCAAAGTTTCATTAAGAATCCACCTCTCTCAATTTACATCCTTTCAAGTAATAATCTGCCTTCCTATTATTGCTAACAAAGTGGATAACTTCATATTTATTCACATTATACTGCATCTGTCATACATACGCCCCCACAGACAGCCTGTCCAAATCAGTTGAAACATCTCTGCATCCTCCTCACAGCTCACCCTCCCACCCAACTTTGTATCATGTGCAAATTTGGAAATAATATATTCAGTTCCCTCTTTCAAATCATTAATATATAATGTGAACAGTTGGGGTCCTAGCACAGATCCCTGCAGAACCCCACTAGTCACTGACTGCCAATCAGAAAAAGACCCTTTTATGCCAACTCTTTGCTTCCTATCTGCTAACCAACTTTCTATCCATCTCAAGATATTACAGGCGATCTCATGTACATTAACTTTACATAGTAGTCTGTATGTAAGACCTTGATAAAAACCTTCTGAAAGCCTAAATTAACCACATCCACTGGTTGTCCTTGGTCAACTCTACTAGTTACTTCCTCAAAGAATTCCAATAGATTCATCGAGCATGATTTCCCTTTTGTAAATCCATGCTGATTTTGTCTGATTATACCACTGCCTTTCAAATACTGAGTTATAAAATCCTTGATAATAGACTCCAGCAACTTCCCCAGTAGTGATGTTAGGCTGATCTATAGCTCCCCATTTTCTCTCTACCTCCCTTTCTGAATAGCAGGCTTACATTAGCTACTCTCCAATTTTAGAAACTATTCCAAGTTCCAAAGAATTTTGGAAAATAACAACCAATGCATCTACTATTTCCAGGGGGTACATAGAAAGATAGAAACATAGAACATTACAGCACAGTACAGGCCCTTCGGCCCTCAATATTGTGCCGAGCTTAATGTCTAATCCCAAGATCAAGCTATCCCACTCCCTATAATTCTGGTGTGCTCCTTATGCCTATCCAATAACCGCTTGCAAGTTCCTAGAGTGTCCAACTCCACTATCACAGCAGGCAGTCTATTCCACACCCCAACCACTCTCTGAGTATCTATCTTGGTCATCCCTCCCGTATCTCCCATCATGAACCTTATGGTTATGCCCCCTAGTAACAGCTACATCCACCTGAGGAAATAGTCTCTGCACGTCTACTCTATCAATCCCTCTCATCATCTTATAAACCTCTATTAAGTCGCCTCTCATCCTCCTCTGCTCCAAAGAGATAAGCCCCAAAAGGGCTACTTCCTTAAGTATTCAGGATGAAGATTATCAGGACTTGTAGATTTATCCACCTTCAATCCCATCAATTTTCCCTAAACAATTTCTCTACTGATGCTGATTTCATGAGCTCCTCACTAAAAAGTGTTTCTCTCAGCGCTCCTGGTACATTATTCACATATTCCTTTGTGAAGATTGAAGCAAAGTACAAATATAATTTCTCAGCCAAATCTTTGTACCCCATAATAAATTTGACCATTCTTGACTGTAAGGGGCCTACTTTCATTTTGGCCAATCTTTTTCTCTTTACATAGCTATAGAAACTTTTGCAGTCAGTTTTTATGTTCCCTGCTAGCTTACTTTCATGCTGTATTTCTCCCTTCTTAATCAATCCTTTAATAAGAACATAAGGACCAGGAGCAGGAGTAGGCCATCTGGCCCCTTGAACCTGCTCCGCCATTCAATAATATCATGGCTGATCATTTTGTGGACTCAGCTCCACTTACCCGCCTGCTCATCATAACCCTTAATTCCTTTACTGTTCAAAACTTTATCTATCCTCGCCTTAAAAAAATTCAGTGAGGTAACCTAACTGCTTCACTGGGCAGGGAGTTCCACAGATTAACAAACCTTTGTGTGAAGAAGTTCTTCCTCAACTCAGTCCTAAATCTACTTCCCCTTATTTTGAGGCTATGCCCCCTCGTTCTAGTTTCACCCGCCAGTGGAAACAACTTCCCTGCTACTATCTTATCTATTCCATTCATAATCTTATATGTTTCTGTAAGATCTCCCCTCATTCTTCTGAATTCCAATGAGTGTAGTCCCAGTCTGCTCAGTGTCTCCTTATAATCTAACCCTCTCAATTCTGAAATCAACCTAGTGAATCTCCTCTGCATCCCCTCCAGTGCCAGTATATCCTTTCTCAAGTAAGAAGACCAAAACTGTACACAGTACTCCAGATGTGGCCTCACCAGCACCTTATGCAGCTGCAACATAGCCTCGCTGTTTTTAAACTCCATCCCTCTGGCAATGAAGGACAAAATTCCATTTGCCTTCTTAATTACCTGCTGCACCTGCAAACCAACTCCTTGAGATTCCTGCACAAGAACACCCAGGTCCCTCTGCACAGTAGCATGCTGCAATTTTTTACTATTAAAATAATAGTCCATTTTGCTGTTATTCCTACCAAAATGGATGACCTCACATTTACCAACATTGTACTCTCCTCGCCCACTTACTTTGATTATCTATATCTCTTTGCAGTCTTTCAGCATTCTTTGCACACTTTGCTCTTCCACCCATCTTAGTGTCATCTGAGAATTTTGACACACTACACTTGGTCCCCAACTCCAAATCATTTATGTAAATCGTAAACAATTGTGATTCCAACACTGATCCCTGAGGCACGCCACTAGTCATTGATCACCAATCAGAACAACATCTATTTACCCCCACTCTTTGTTTCTGTTAGTTAACCAATCCTCTGCCCATGCTAATACATTACCTGTAACACTGTGCATCTTTGTCTTAGGCAGCAGTCTTTGTGTGCACCTTATAAAATGCCTTCTGGAAATCCAAATACACCACATCCACATATTCCCCATTGTTCACTACGCATGTAATGTTCTCAAAGAATTTCACCAAATTAGTCAAACATGACCTGCCTTTATGAACCCATGCCGCATCTTGGCAATGGGACTATTTATATCCAGATGTCTTGTTATTTCTTCCTTGATGAAAGATTCAAGCGTTTTCCCTACTACAGAAGTTAAGCCAACTGACCTATAGTTACCTGCCTTTTGTCTACCTCATTCTTTAAACATTGGCATCACATTTGCTGTTTTCTAATCTATTGGAACCACCCCAGAGTCCAGTGAATTTTGGTAAATTACCACTAGTGCATTTGCTATTTTTCCCACCATCTCTTTTAGTACCCTGGGATGCATTCCATCAGGAAACTTGTCTACCTTTAGCCCCATTAACTTGCCCAACACCACCTCTTTCGTGATAGTGATAGTTTCTAGGTTCTCACTTGCCATAGCCTTCCTGTCATCAATTTTTAGTATGTTATTTGTGATTTTCACTGTGAAGACCAACACAAAAGACCTGTTCAATGCCTCAGCCATTTTCTCATTTCCAGTTATTACATCCCCTCTTCTTGATCTCTAAAGGACCAATGTTTACTTTCACCACTCTTTTTCATTTTACATATTTGTAGAAATTTTTGCTATCTGCTTTTATATTCTGAACTATTTTCTCATAATCCATCTTTACCTTCGTTTATAGCTTTTTTTATGGCTTTCTGCTGACCTTCAAAGATTTCCCAATCCTCTAGGCTCCCATTAACCTTTGCCCCTTGTACGCACTTGCTTTCAATTTGATACCCTCCTTTATTTCCTTAGATATCTATGGTGGATTATCTCTTTTTCTGCAGTCCTTTCCTATCATTGGTATATACTTTTGCTGAACACTGTGAAAGATCGCTTTGAAAATCCTCCACTGTTCCTCAATTATCCCACCATAAAATTTTTGCTCCCAGTCTACCTTAACCAATTCCTCCCTTATCCCTTTATAGTCTCCTTTGTGTAAGCACAAGACACTGGTATTGGATTTTACCTTCTCATGCTCCATCTGTATTTTAATTTTAACCATACTGTGATCACTGCTTCCGAGAGGATTCCTAACTGCAAGATCATTAATTATTCCCATCTAATTACACAGGACCATATCTGGGATAGCTTGCTCCCTTGTTGGTTCCATTACATATGGAAGCTATTGCAGATACATTCTATGAATTCCTCCTCAAAGCTGCTTTGACCAATTTGGTTTGACTAATTGATATGTAGATTAAAATCCCCCATGATAATTGCTGTACCATTTTTACATGCATCAGTTATTTCTTTGTTTATTTCTCGCTCCACCATTGATTATTTGGTAGCCCACAGACTACGCCTATCAGCGACTTTTTCTCCTTACTATTTCTAATTTCCACCCAAATGGATTCAACTTCTTTTTGCATAGAACCTATATCATCTCTCACTACCGCCCTGATATCATCCTTAAATATTAGAGCTACACCACCTCCCTCACCTTTCTGTCAGTTCGTCCGAACAGTTTGATACCCCTGGATATTCCACTCCCAGTCGTAGCCATCCTGCAACCATGTCTCCGTAATGGCCCCAAATCATGCTCATTTGCAATGATTTGTGCTGTCAACTCATTTACCTTGTTTTGCATGCTACAAGCATTCAAATAAAGTGCCCTTATGCTAGTTTTTGTACCTTTTTTTAAATTCTGACATTTCCTGAGTCTTCCTTCCCTTTAATTTTTTTCCTGGTTTTTGACGTAGTTGGTCCTCGTTTGTTGAATTTTAGACTGCTTCCAATCCTCAGACCTATTGTTTTCTCTTAACAATTTGTATGCTTCTTCCTTGAATCTGATACTATATCTAATTTCTCTTATAAGTCATGGTTTGACCACAATTCTCGTGCCACTCTTGCGCCAAACAGAAATAAACAAGTTCTGGAGTTCACCTATTTGTTCTTTAAGTGCCTGCAATTGCCTGTCCATTGTCTTTCATGTCATTAATGTTTCCCAGTCCATCGTGGCCAATTCATGCATCATACCATCACAGTTACCATTATTGGGATGAGGACCCTGGTTAAGAATCAACTACATCACTACCCACCTTGACAAAGAATTCTACTATGTTATGGTCACTCGTCCCCATGGGTTCTCTCACAATTAGATTGCCAACTAATCCTTTCTCATTGCACAATACCAGTCCAATATGGCCTGATCCCTTGTTGGTTTCTCAACATATTGCTCCAAAAAAAATCCCGTATATGCTTCAGAAATTCCTCCTCTATTGTACTGGGAGTAATTTGACTCTTCCAATCTACATGCAGATTAAAGTCACCCATAATTACAGATGTTCCTTTAATACTTGCATCTCTGATTTCCTGTCTAATGCTTTCCCAACATTACCACTACAGTTTTATGGTCTGTATACCATCTGCACCAATGTTTTGCGACTCTAATAAATAAACTTTAAACTTCAAACAATTAGAATCATTAGGGCAAGGATACTGAAAAACAAATCAGAACTAAAAGCTGACAAGTCCCCATGTCCTGATGGACTTTGGGTTTTGAAGAAGTAGTTGCTGAATTAGTAGATGCGTGGGTTTTAATTTTCCAAAATTCCTCAGATTCTGGAAAGATCCCATTAGATTCGAAAATGGCAAATATACAAGAAAGAATGGAAGGTGAAAGTAGCAAACTACAGACGTATTAGCATAGCATATGTCGTACGGAGAATGCTGGAATCTATTATTAAGTGTTAGGATGGGTTAACAGACCTTCCAATTAAGTCTGAATTTGATGCAAGTTATTCAATGTAAGTCACTGACATATAAAGGGGTCACAGGTGGCACTAGTGGTGTTGGTGGAGAATTATACATGAAGTTGGATCATAGAAATAAAGGTCTTTTTATGAAGATGCAGAACTCATGTCTCCTTTACTCTACAGCAACTGAGAAGCTCAAACAATGGCAGCAGAGGATGGTTGCTAATTCCAGGTAAAGAGCTGCAAGTTGCAACTTTTTGGAAAAATAATCCTTGCAATATTGCTGGAGTGAATCATTTTATTAGCAAAGAGGCTGTCATCTGAGATACCTTTGCTTCTGAGTAGACCATTGGTGAAGAAAGTACACATGAAATTGGATATGGAAAATGGTAATGCAACAGTTTTTGGAAAAGCTTACAATTTATATAGTCGGAACACTATTGTATTCTGTTAATGAAAAATAATTTTTTGGGTAAAGAGGTTAAGCAAGTGTTCTTAGCAGTTGGAAATGGACTTCAACTGATAAAAAGCTCATTGTATTGAAACTGCATAGGCAATTTACGCATCCATCTCCTCAGAGGCTGAAAAATGTATTAAAAGATGTAGGGGTAGACGATGAAGACTGTACAAAACTGATGGAGCAGGTCAATGATTGGTGTGAGATTTGTAGGGAGTTTAGAAGGACGCTATCATGACCAATAGTAAACTCTACCTTTGGCCAGAAATTTTAATGATATTGTGGCCATAAATCTTAAGATCTGGGATAAAGCAAACAATATATTTATTTTGCACTTTGTAGATTTAGCAACCAGATTTAATCAATCAATCAACTGCTGTACATGGTAAAGAAAAGAGTAATTCTGGATCAGATCATGGAAAAATGGATAGAAACAGGAATGGGGTCACTGGAAAAATTCCTTACAGACAATGGGGTGGTAGTTTGATAACGATGAGTTTAGGGATATGTGTGAAAACATGAATATGACTGCGGAAAGCCTATTTAGTAATGGTGCGTGAGAGAAATCATGCTGTCATGGATGACGTGCTCTGAAAAATTTAGGCAGATAGACCAAATTGCAAGTTAAATTCAGCCTTAGCATGGGCAGTACATGCAAATAATTTGTTGCAGATAGTTGGGGGTTATAGGCCCTATCATTTAGTAGGAATCCTAAAATTCTGTCCATTCTAGTTTGGGGGCGTTTAAGAGATCCGTGGATAGGTTTATGGATGAAAAGGGATTGGTTTAGGTTAGAGGGTCATTGTTTTTTAACTGGTCGGCGCAACATCGTGGGCCGAAGGGCCTGTTCTGCGCTGTAATGTTCTATGTTCTATTTTGAATGACCAGCTTCCAGCTTGGGAAGAGACTACAATTAACTCTGTCTTAGCTGAACATTTAAATGCATTGCATATAAGTAGAAGAACATTTCTGGAAGCAGAAGAATTCGCAGAGCTTTCAGCCATTAAATACCGTTTTTCAGCAAGGAGATGTGGTATACTATAAAAGAGACAATTTTAATGAATGGAAAGGCCCAGAGAAGGTTTTAGGCATAGGTGGCAAAACAATCATTTTGCAATATTACAATCAGACTGTTAGAGTACATTCATCAAGGATAATGGGTACACATCACAAACTTGCAAATTTGGAAAGAGTAGACAAACATGATGAGGAACCAGGGTCATCCGATATTCATATGTTACAGAACTATGAGGACCAGCTAACTGAAATAGACAGGGCACCTGTACAGGAACACAATACATCTAATGATATAGAACAGGCTATTTTTTTCAAAAGGACAGCTGCCAAAAATTGGTGCAAAGGTGACATACTTGCTTGATGGGCCAGTCATTGGAAGGGTATGACTATCATTAGTAGAGCAGGGAAGGCCACTGGAAAGTATAAACACTGGTTGAATGTACAGAATACGGAGGCCATCGAGACCATGGGTTGGATACATGAAGTTGGAGTTTAGAAGGCTGAGGGGGGATCTTATAGAGATTTACAAGATAATGACGGGGCTAGATAGGGTAGAGGTAGAGAGATTCTTTCCACTTAGAAAGGAAACCAGAATTAGAGGGCACAGCCTCAAAATAAGGGTGGGGGGGGCAGTTTAGAACAGAGTTGAGGAGGAACTTCTTCACTCAGAGGGTAGTGAATCTCTGGAATTCTTTGCCCATTGAAGTGGTGGAGGCTACCTCGTTGAATATGGTTAAGTCACGAGTAGCTGGATTTCTGATCAATAAGGGAATTAAGGGTTACGGGGAGAGAGCGGGAAAGTGGAACTGATCCACTTCAGATCAGCCATGATCTTATTGAATGGCGGGGCAGGCTTGAAAGGCTAGATGGCCTACTTGGGCTAGGATGGGCTTGGGCTGGAAAGGCTAGGATGGCTCCTATTTCTTGTTACGTTCTTATGTTCAAAAATGAAGGGCACAGAAATGTAGTGCCAGTTCAGGTAGTAAGTCTGATTGTGAAGAGATTGAGAACTGTTGAAAGGACATCCTACAGCAGGAGGGAAAGATCAAGCAACAGTACACAGAATGAGATATCAGGCAGGATAGGGGAAATAGCTTGACACAGTCTCAGAATAGGAATAAGACTACACATACTACGAGGAGTAGAAGCCCACATGCTCGTGAAAAAGTTACAAAACTGCACAACTGGAGTGAGTTTGAGGCATACACGGAGGTACCAGACAAAAAGCTCGATCTCACAGATGGATTTGCCCGGAAAAGGTGCTTCCTGATGGAACTTATAAGGCAAGGGGATTTGAAGAAAACTTAGAAGATCAGGATTTAAGGATGAACTCACCTACAGCAGGAAAGGCTTTTTTAAAGATCTTCTTGGCTCTCTTAGCTACAAAGGCATAGGAATGCAAATCTATAGATACTAAAGCTGCCTTTTTGCAGGGGCAGCAGCTTCAGAGAGACATTTTTCTCTGCCCTCCTAAAGAGGCAGCTAACACTGAAGGGGTACTTTGGAAGTTAAATAAATGTGTATATGGGCTAAATGATGCATCTAGAGTTTGATACTTTTCAGTAAGGTCAGTTTTGTTAAAGTCAGGCTGTTGCCAGTTGAAAGCAGATCCTGCGATATTTTACTGGCACTAGGAAGGAAAGCTTTCTGACATTTTTATGATGCATGTTGATGATTTTTCTTTGTGGGGTGGTAGTAACAATTTCAAAGCTATAGTAATCTCTGGGTTAAGGAAGGGATCCAGGATAGGAAGTCAGGCTTCAGGAATTTTCAAATATATTGGGCTGGAAATCGGACAGACTGAGTCAGGTGTCATTTTACATCAGCAATCTTACCTGGCGAAGAGCCACCCAATAGCAATCAGCCATGGTAGGGCTTCACAAAAGGACACGATGGTTTCAACGATGGAGAGAGAGGAATTCCTAAGTTTGATTGGGCAGCTGAATTGGCTGGGTAGACAGAGTAGACCGAATGTTAGTTTTGATGTCCTAGAGATGGGTACAAAAATAAATGATCCTACAGTGGACGATTTTATGAGAGCAAACAAAACATTGACCAAACTAAAAATGCAGGTGTGTACGTTTGAGGTTCCCATTTTTGGGTAATCTTAGGCACTTAAAACTCATAGTTTACAGTGATACATCCTATGCCAATTTATTTCAAGCGCAGGAGGTCTTATAATATTTCTTTTGGGGGGAAAAAGGAAAATGTTGCCCCCTTGTGTGGGAAACAAAGAAAATGAAGAGTGGTTGAAAGCACATTGGCTGCTGAGACACAAAGCCTTACAGAGACAGTGGATATGGCCTTTCATATATCCCAGATGTTAATAGAAATTTTGGGAATAGGGGATTTGGGTAAAATACTCATTGAGCGTCACATTAACAATAAATCCCTGTGGGAAAACGTGCACTCCATAAAGAGTAAATGAGAAAAAGTTAAGGATTGACATAGCCAGATGCTGGACAAAGGGAAAAATATCAAAAATTTAATGGGTCGATAGTAGCTATCAATTATCCAATTATTTTACTAAGAGAGGGGCTAGTTCGTAGAAACATTTGGAAATTATTAAGGGAAGGTATATCTTTCTGTGAATATATGTTTTTCTCTGTGGAAAACAATATTCAATCTTTTTCCCTCCAAGGAAAGGGAGACTATGAGGATCCAATTAAGTCTTAATTTGATGTAAATTATTCAGTACAAGTCACTGATCTATAAAGGGGACACAGGTGACACCAGTGGTGTCGGTGGAGAATTGTGTGTGAAGTTGGATCAAAGAAATAAATTTTTTTTAATGAAAAAGCAGAACTTGTGTCGCCTTTACTCTACAGCAACCAAGAAGCTCTAACATTAAGGAGGCGATAGTGTGAAAAGTTCAATAATCAGGCAGAGCCGACATGGTGTTATGAAAGGGAAATCATCCTTGACTAACTTATGGGAGTTCTTTGAGGAAGTAACAACATGGTTAATAGGGAACGTGTGGAGAGCCATACTTAGATTTCCAGAAGCCATTTAACCAGGTACCCCATCAAAGGTTAACATGCAAATTAATAGCTCATGATAGGACAGCTTTAACAGATAGAGGATTGGGAAGTTAAAAGGGAACTGAGAGGGGCAAACGCGAGTCTCTTTCAGGTTGGCTAGGTGTGCTGAGTGGAGTGCCACAGGGATCAGAACTGGGACTGCAACCATTTACAATTCATATAAATGACTTGGACGAAAGGACCAGATCGACGCTGGTTAAATTTGCTGATGACACAAAGATAGGTAGGAAAGTAACAAAAACAAAAAATTCTGGAAAATCTCAGCAGGCCTGACAGCACCTGTGGAGAGAGAGTAGATCCATCATTTTGAGTCTTTGTCAGATGTCAGAGCTCTGACATCCAGACTCGGAACATTGGCTGAGATTTTCCAGCATTGGAGTTGAGGCAAAAATCAGATCAGCCATGCTTTTATTTAGTGCTAGAACAGGCTCAAAGGGGCGAAATGGCCTATCCTGCTCATAATTTGTATGTTTGTATATTCATAATAGTTCTCTGATGCTTTCCCCATGGCGACATCTCGACAAGCTGGGGGTGGGGATTGATTAGGTGTTCAGTTGTACAGTTATCCAGTTGTATAGTGTTCCAGTTGTCAGACTAAGATTCCTTTGTCCAGCATTTCCTGGGTAACTCTCCATAGAGTCATACAGCGCAATAAAGGCCCTGAAACCCATCCGGGTAAGCAATGTTGGAACTCTCTGAAGTCTTTGCCTCTAACTCAGAGTCAGAGACTTTTATTGGAGAACTTTGGAGAGCAGGGGAGTTGCACATTGGAAAATCAAACTTCCTGGTCATTCCCTGTGGAGTGATGGTGCTGGGAGTTCTGAGGGCACACCTTTGGCCCCGTAGCACATCTTGGATCTTGCGTCTGATCCTGACTATCTGGAGATTGGAGTTCTGGGCAGTGTTTCATTAGGACTAGAAGAACTTGGAAATGTAATGGTTTATAAAGAAACATAAGCGAGGAAAGAGAGTGGGTGGGTGAGCAGTGGGATAGACAAGATCGAAAGGGAAGGTCTGAAATAATATGGGTAGGGTTAAAGACAAAAGAGATGATAATGATGGTGCAAGAAACAATGGAGTGAGCACAACTCAAAATTCCAGATTTGTTAGTTAGACCTGAATCCATGTGACACATCTGATTTGTTTTAAATTTTGAAGAACTCTACATGTTCATTGCATCACTTGTGCCACTTCCATTCATTGTATTCTCATTAGTGCCCCATCAATGGGCTCTCATGCCATTGGCTAAGGCACATATTTGTTTTGCCATTTTGTTAACCAACAGACATAGGTGAAGAATGCGGACAGTTGACGTGAGTAGCGGTGTAATATGTAATACCGATGCCTTTGCAGCACTTTCCAAAACTTACAACAAACATATTGGCTCATTATGGGACACCTAGGAACTGCGGCAATGATTTGAGCAATCAGCAGGATAATACACTCAGAGACCAGGCATAAACTGCTCAGAAGCTGCCAAATTCAATTCAAAGACAAATCATCATCTCCACTTACTCCCAAATTGTGGTATGGGACTGAACGTGGTTATACGGACGACACAATGGCACAGTGGTGAGCACTGTTGCCTCACGACACCCATGACACCAGGGTCCCGGGTTCAACTGCTGTCTGTGCAGAGTCTGCACATTCTCCCCATGTCTGCATGGGGTTCCTCTGGGTGCTCCAGTTTCCTCCCACAGTCTGAAAGGTGTGCTGATTAGGCACATTGGCCATGTCAAATTCTCCCTCGGTGTATCTGAGCAGGCGCCGGAACGTGGCAACTGGGGGATTTTCACAATGTAAGCCTACTTGTGACATGAAAAAAATAAACTTACAACTTTCAGTTTACCAGCTGTTGGCAGCTAGTTAAATGTCAGGTGATGAAAGAAATAAATTTGATAGTTGGTGCTTTCTGGCTGTCGAAATGACGTTACACTCGTTCAACTTTAAACCTTAAAGGCGCACTACAGTTCATTCCCACAGCTCGCAATACTGACCCCCTGTGTGATTTTGTACTGAATAAACACTGGTATTTCCTAATGTCTCTGTGCTAGGGTTGCCAACATGCCAGGGCTCCTGGAATCTCCAGGTCTTATCATACAAACCCTACGCTGCAGAAGGAGTCTGTCCATCAAGTCTGCACCAATAATAATCCCATCCCAGGCCCCATTCCCCGTAACCCCGCGTACTTACTCCACTAATCCCTCTAACCTATGTATCCCGGAACACCAAGCGTCAATTTAATCTAGCCAATCAACCTAGCCCTCACATCTTTGAACTGTGGGAGGAAACCAGAGAACCTGGAGGAAACCCACGCAGACACGGGGAGAATGTGCAAACTCCACACAGCTCGTGACCCAAG
This sequence comes from Carcharhinus amblyrhynchos, assembly GCF_965287045.1. Taxonomy (NCBI): domain Eukaryota; kingdom Metazoa; phylum Chordata; class Chondrichthyes; order Carcharhiniformes; family Carcharhinidae; genus Carcharhinus; species Carcharhinus amblyrhynchos. The sequence continues at coordinate 15,295,383 of NC_137330.1, forward strand.
CCGGGAATCGAACCGGGTGCCTGGAGCTGAAAGGCAGCAGTGCTAACCACTGTGCCACCGTGCCACACTTGCATTAGATATTAAAATATTAGATATTGAAGCATTAGATATTAAAATATTAGATCCTTTGACACTGCTGGGCAGGTGAGGAATCCTGAAAAAACATGGGAAAGAAACAAGCATTTAAGAAAAATGCTTGAAATATTTCTGTTGATTCATTCAAAAAGCACTAAAAGTTGAGAAAAGGTAACTTGATGGTGGATCTTGTGATAAAAATCCCCCAGGAAACGTCCAACCAGAGTTGGCAACCTTACTTTGCAGTGCAGCAGGAGAAGATGTTCACCATGCATCCATGTGGAGTGTCTTTCTGAGATCCCTTGCCCTAGACATGGGGACATCTATTGCCCGATGTGCCACACAGACCACAGTGGAGCAGGTAAGAGTGACATTCAGCAGCCAGTGTGAATCAGGGGCCCGTCTCCCCCATCGCAGTCAGTGCTGTGTCAATCGTCTTACATGCTGCGAGGGAAATACAGCCATATCTGGGCCTTTTAAGCACAAAAAGAACTTGTCCTTAATCAGAGTTTCATGGCCCCATTCTGATCCCCACTTAGCTTTGCCGTGCCATTTCTCTCTGCCAAAGATAGAATTGTAAAGCTGAGTGGAAAGGTAATGAATCATTACACATGGAAGAATTATGCTTACATGGCTGTAAGCTCGCTGTTATTAATCAGATGGGCCTGTGATGCTGAAGAGGAGAACGATTTTACATCTCCGTTGGTGCTGTATGGAAAATGCCCTTTGTAATAATTCAAGAGACAGTGCGTAGCTTTTCCACGCATTTACGGGCAGGAAAGGAAGACAAATCTGTGCTTCTTTTATCCCAGCAGTTGCAGCTGTAATGAAAAGGGGTGTCGTGTAAAACCTTGAGAAGCTCTCAGAATGGTGAAATCTCTGCACCGTGTCACGTCCACACAACAACACATGAGGAACAACAAATCTCCTGCCAAAAGCCTTTTGTTTTGAAATGACAAAGCACTTAGCATCCTTTGTGAGAGAAAAAAAATAGAAGATTTCTGGCTCTGATGCAAAGTAGTACTGGGAGTAATATTAGAAGGTGAGAAACCAGAACTGCATTCGGCCAAATGCCCTCGAGCCTGCCGTGCCACTCAGTAAGATCATGGCTGATCTTTACTTCTCCTCGACTGCCCAGCGCTATCCCCATCTCCCTTAATACCAGAAGATTCTCTGCTTTGAACATGCTCAGTGATCGAACGTCCACAGGGCAAAAAGTTTCCAAGATTCACAATTCTTGGAGTGAAGAAACTTCTCACTCTCGTCCTGAATGGCTGACCTCCTTTTCTCGGAGACTCTGGCCCTGTGTTCTAGATTCCTTACCTTGGGAATGTTTATCTACCCTGTCGAGAACCTCCCCCTGCAACCCCAAGAATGTGATACAATTTAATCAGACCACATCTCATTCTTCTAAACTTCGAGGAAGATAGGCCCCATCTACTTAGCCTCATCTCACAGGATCTGGTCTCTGGGTCAATAAGTGAAGGTTACAGAGAGGGGTACGTGTGGAAAGCAGGAGAGGAGGACAATCGGTTTGTATAGAGGGTGTGAGCTACAATGGATTTTCAGGGCACTCCTCCTACTCCAGGAACAATGACTGAAATAACTCGGGTTCAACAAAGAGATGGTCATGGAAAAGTGCCAGCTGCTGTGACATGACCTTGAGCCTCATACCAGGGAATGGATGGCACTGCCAGTGGCTGTAATGATCTCCCAATGCATCTGAATCATTCTGGTGGGAGCATGGAACACACCTTCCTGTGCAACGTCCACTGATATGTCCGAGAGGTAAAGGCGCCAAATCAGTGCCTGCGGAGTTGAACTTATTGTTTTATCCTTCAGCCGGGAGATCAAAATGAGGGAAAATTATGTTTTGGCAGTATAGAGAGAATGCCAATAGTGCTAGCACCCAACTGCACCCATGTGGCTCTGTGGGTCCCTAGAATCAGTATGGAGGTATTTGGGTTCTGCAAGGGATGCCACTCCATAACATGCAATTCCTGTACAATCATGCACCATGTCAGTGAATGCCCACTATCCTGGCAGCATAAACATAGAACATAGAACATAGAACATTACAGCGCAGAACAGGCCCTTCGGCCCACGATGTTGCGCCGACCAGTTACAAAAACAATGACCCACTAGCCTATACCAATCCCTTTTCGTCCATAAACCTATCCAGAGATCTCTTAAACGCCCCCAAACTAGACGCATTTACAACTGCAGCAGGCAGGGCATTCCAATCCCTCACCACCCGCTGGGTAAAGAACCTACCCCTGACATCCGTCCTGTAGCTACCCCCCCTTAATAGTCACCACTATTTCATTCTCAGATAATTAGCCATTCCCTCCATGTTCACATCTTCACAGAAAACCAGAGGGTGGGCATTCCATTTTTAATGTCAGGTTAATTATATTGTTAAAACAGCATTGTACCTAAAGCATATATAAAGAGAGATTGCTGGGACAATCGATATGAAACAGACATATGTGAAGCTGCATCCTGTGAATAAACGTACTATCAAGAAAAGTATTCGTGTCTAGTTTCATAATTCACTAACTGGTTCAAAATCAATTCAACACTCGAGACCACACAGATGGAATAAGGGGTCCATAGCCCGCCATCTACAACTGGCTCATCATGCCAGAAAACAGGAGGCGATTGAGATGGGAGCCAACATGGAACAGAGACAGGGAACATACCATTATCCTGTGTGATGGTTTTGTCAGATGATACTGGTTTTATTGTACTTGATCCCATGATACTGAGAACCACCTCCTCCATCAAGCTCAGGGGATAATGGCATCCAGGCCTCTGCTAGTCATGCTCTGATCCCTCGTGCTCAATATCAACTTGTCCTGCGTGAGAGAGGTCAGAATTCCGCTGATCATCTTGCACTATGCTTAAATGATGTACTGCTATCGCTGAAAAGCTGAAGATAGGTGAAGGCAGTGAAAGGTGGATGAGGCTGGACACATTGATTACAAAAAAGAGGCCATTCAGCCTCCGGAACCTGCTCTGACATTCAACTAGATAATGGCTGATTTTCTATCTCAATGCTATTTTCCTCACATTATCCACATATCTTAATGTCATCAATACCTATTGATTTGTGTTGAACATACTCAATACTGAACATTCACAGCTCCATTGGGTAGGCAATTCCAAAGTTTCATTGCCCTCTAAGTGGAGAAATTCCTTGTCTTCTCAGTCCTAAATGGCCAACCCGTTATTTTGAGATTTTTTATTCTTCTGTGTCCCGGACCCTCCAGCAGGAGAAAACATTCTTTCTCTAAATCCTCCGTTGAGTCTTGTAAGACCAATGCGTTCACCTCTCATTCTTTAAAACTCCAGAGAATACAGGTCCAGTTTCTATTTAAAAAAAATCATTTGTGGAACATGGGCATTGCTGGCCATCCAGTATTTATTGCCCAGCCCTAATTGGAACATAGAACATAGAACATTACAGCACAGAACAGGCCCTTCGGCCCACGATGTTGCGCCGACCAGTAAAAAAAAATGACCCTCTAACCTAAACCAAACCCTTACCATCCATAAACCTATCCACGGATCTCATAAACGCCCCCAAACTAGGCGCATTTACAACTGCAGCAGGCAGGGCATTCCAATCCCTCACCACTCTCTGGGTAAAGAACCTACCCCGGACATCCGTCCTATAACTACCACCCCTTAATTTAAAGCTATGCCCCCTCATGCTAGCTTCCTCCATCCGAGGAAAAAGGCTATCACTGTCCACCCTATCTAAACCTCTAATCATCTTATATGTTTCAATAAGGTCCCCTCTTAGCCGCCTTCTTTCTAACGAAAACAACCTCAAATCCCTCAGTCTCTCCTCATAGGACCTCCCCTCCATACCAGGCAACATCCTGGTAAACTTCCTCTGCACCCTCTCCAAAGCCTCCACATCCTTCCTATAATGTGGGGACCAGAACTGCACACAATACTCCAAGTGCGGCCACACCAGAGTTTTGTACAGTTGCAACATGACGCTGCAGCTCCTAAATTCAATCCCCCTACCAATAAACGCCAAGACACCGTATGCCTTCCTAACAACCCTATCTACTTGATTCCCAACTTTTAGGGATCTATGTACACATACACCTAGATCCCTCTGTTCATCCACACTATTCAGAGTCCTACCGTTAGCCCTATACTCTACACATTCGTTATTCCTGCCAAAGTGAATTACCTCACACTTTTCCGCATTAAACTCCATCCGCCACCTCTCGGCCCAGCTCTGCAACTTGTCCAAGTCTCCCTGTAGACTAAGACACCCTTCCTCACTATCTACCACACCTCCGACTTTGGTGTCATCAGCAAATTTACTAATCCACCCAACTATACCCTCATCCAGATCATTTATAAAAATTACAAACAGCAGTGGCCCCAAAACAGATCCCTGAGGCACACCACTCGTAACTGAACTCCATGTCGAATACTTACCATCAACCACCACCCTCTGTCGCCTATCCGCCAGCCAATTCCTAATCCAATTTCCTAGATCACCCCCAATCCCATACATCTGCAATTTCTGCAGAAGCCTACCATGGTGAACCTTATCAAACGCCTTACTAAAATCCATATATACCACGTCAACTGCCTTACTCCCATCCACCTCTTTGGTCACTTTCTCAAAGAACTCAATAAGGTTAGTAAGGCACAACCTACCCTCCACAAAACCATGCTGACTATCTCTAATCAATTCATTACTCTCCAAATAACTATAAATCCTATCCCTAATAATTTTTTCTAAAACCTTACCCACAACAGAAGTAAGACTCACCGGTCTATAATTCCCGGGGAAGTCTCTGTTCCCCTTCTTAAACAATGGGACAACATTCGCTAACCTCCAATCTTCTGGCACTATACCGGTGACCAACGACGACCTGAAGATCAGAGCCAGAGGCTCTGCAATCGCCTCCCTTGCCTCCCAGAGAATCCTAGGATAAATCCCGTCCGGCCCAGGGGACTTATCTATTTTCAAACCCTCAAGAATATCTAGCACCTCCCCCCTATCAACTGCAATACTGTCCCGTTTACAACCCTGTAACCCAGTGTTCTCCACAGCTACATTTATGTCCCCCTGCGTGAACACCGAAGAGAAATATTGGTTCAATGTCTCTCCAATCTCTTCCGGTTCCACACATAAATTCCCACTGCTGTCTCTAACTGGCCCTAATCTTGCCCTAACTAACCTTTTGTTCTTAACTTATCTATAGAATGCCTTAGGATTCTCCTTAATCCTATCAGCCAAAGTCTTCTCATGTCCTCTTTTAGCCCTTCTTAACTCTCTCTTTAACTCCCTCCTAGCCAACCTAAAGCTCTCTAGTGCACTACCTGAGCCCTCAAGTCTCATCCGGACATAAGCCTCCTTTTTCTTTTTAACCAGCGAATCAACTTTCCTCGTGCACCACGGTTCCCTAGCTCGACCAATTCCTCCTTGCCTAACAGGGACATACATATCAAGGACTCGCAGTAGCTGCTCCTTGAAAAAACTCCACATTTCGGACGTTCCGAGACCCTGTAGTCTCCTAGTCCAACCTATGCTTCCTAATTCTCTCCTAATAGCCTCATAATTACCCTTCCCCCAGCTAAAACTACTGACCCGAGGTTCAAGCCTATCCCTTTCCATCACTAAGGTGAACGTAACCGAATTGTGGTCACTATCACCAAAATGCACCCCAACTTCCAAGTCCAGCACCTGGTCTGGCTCATTTCCCAGCACTAAATCCAATATAGCCTCACCTCTAGTTGGCCTATCAACATACTGAGTCAAAAAACCTTCCTGCACGCTTTGTACAAAAACTGACCCCTCTAACGAGCTAGAGCTATAACAATTCCAATCAATATTAGTAAAGTTAAAGTCCCCCATAACAATTACCCTATTATTTCACTCCTAACCAGGATCGTCTCCGCAATCCTTTCCTCAACCTCTCTAGAACTTTTAGGAGGTCTATAAAAGACTCCCAACAGGGTGACCTCTCCTCTCCTATTTCTAACCTCAGTCCATACTACCTCAACAGACAAGTCCTCATCAAACTTCCTCTCTGACACTGTGATACAATCCTTGACCAATAATGCTACCCCTCCCCCCCTTCTACCTCCTTCTCTACTCCGACTGAAGCATTTGAACCCCGGAACCTGCAACAACCATTCCTGACCCTGCTCTATCCATGTCTCTGAAATGGCCACAACATCAAAGTCCCAGGTACTGATCCACGCTGCAAGTTCATCCACTTTATTGCGAATACTCCTCGCATTAAAGTACACACATTTCAAACCCTGCTCCGCTTCACCCCCACGATGCCGTGCATTGCAGTCCCCATCTGTGCCCCCCTCACTTTCACCCCTGCTACTCAAGACCCCACCCTTGTTCAGAGGGCAGTTGAGAGTCAACCATGTTGCCGTGGCTTTGGAGTCACATGTAGGCCAGAGCAGGTAAGGACAGCAGATTTCCTTCCTTGAAGGACATCATTGAATCAGATGGCTTTTGCCAACAATGATTTCATGGTCATCAGTATATTTTTAATTTCAGTTTTTTTTAATAGAATTCAAATTCCACCACCTGCAGGATTTGAACCCGGGTCCATAGAACATCAGCTGGGTTTCTGGCTTAATAGTCCAGCGATAATACCACTAAGCCATCACCTCCCGAATTTCTTCCCAATGGACTGCCATAACATCCTTGGATTGGCGTGAGGAGAGGTAGAGTATCTGGACATTAGGTATGAGCCTGAGTGCCAGGAATGACTGCTGGGTGAGTGATGGGGCATGAAGCATTCAGCAGTATGGGATACAAAGAACAAAGAACAACCCAGCACGGGAAACAGGCCCTTCGGCCCAACAAGCCCGCGCCGCCGCATCACCCTACACCTATTCTACCCTGCGTATCTACAAATAGAACCCCTGACTTAGCCAGATTCAGGGGAGAATAGTGTCAATTTGGTAAAAACCAATCAGCCTAAGAGCACATCTTTGGGGTGTGGGAGGAAACCGGAGCGCCCGGAGGAAACCCACGCAACCACAGGGAGAATGCACAAACTCCCACAGACACAGGCCCAAATCCATGTATCTGCACAGCTAGCAGTGCTAGTCACCGAGCTGTTGCGGTGCCCGTCTACCGGTCCAGGATCAAGCACACACACCGGCACGAAGTACTAGGCCACTCCCGGAACCTCCAGGAGCAGCCCACGCACAACCCACCGTGTGCATGCCCCTCGTTTGACAACGAGGTGGACCTCCACCTGCGGAGTGAAAAGACAAAAACGTTAATCACAAGCCTGCCTTTCCGGCGTCTCCCGAGGTTCTAACCCTTATTCAATAACCCCTACCATAACCCTCCATCCTCGTTTCACTCATGTGCCTATCTAACTGAACCTTAAACGAGTCCAACGTTCCCGCCTCCACCACCCCACTCGGTAGCGCGTTCCATACCCCCACTACTCTCTGCGTAAAGAACCTTCCTCTCATATCCAAATTATACCTCTCCCCCCTCACCCTTAAATCATGTCCTCTTGTATTCGTAACCAATCTAGGGAGCAGTCTCTCACTATTGACCCTGTCTATTCCCTTCAGTATCTTATATACCTCTATCATGTCACCCCTCAATCTCCGTCTTTCCAAAGAGAACAGTCCCAGTTTCTCCAACCTTTCCTCGTAACCCAACCCCTCCATGCCAGGCAACATCCTGGTAAACCTCCTCTGCACCCTTTCCAGAGCCTCCACGTCCTTCCGGTAGTAAGGTGACCAGAACTGGACGCAGTACTCCAAATGCGGTCTAACCAACGTTCTATACAACTGAAGCATTAGATGGCAGCTTTTAAACTCTATACCTCTTCCTATAAAGGCTAGCATTCCATAAGCCTTCCTGACAACATTCTCCACTTGTGTCACAATCTTCATGGATTTGTGAACCTGCACTCCCAGGTCCCTCTGTGTTTCTATACTCCTAATTTGTCTACCTTTAATCACATAGCTCCTCTCTACATTATTCCTTCCAAAATGCATCACCTCGCATTTGTCAGGATTAAATTCCATCTGCCACCTATCTGCCCAATGCACCAACCTATCTATATCCTGTTGTATCACCTGACAATCCACTTCGGTACCCGCCAACCCTGCCATCTTGGTGTCATCAGCAAACTTGCTGATCACACCACCTACGCTCTCTTCCAAGTCATTTATGTAGACTACAAAGAGGAGAGGTCCCAGTACCGAGCCCTGCGGCACACCACTGGTCACTGGCCTCCAGCTGGACAAAGTCCCCTCCACAACTACCCTCTGTCCCCTATTGCCCAGCCAGTTCTCAATCCACCTAGCTACCTGACCCCGTATCCCATGCGCCTTAACCTTTTCTACCAGCCTACCATGAGGGACTTTGTCAAACGCCTTACTGAAATCCATATAGATGACATCAACGGCTCTCCCATTGTCAACCGTTTTTGTCACCTCCTCAAAGAATTCCACCAGATTCGTAAGGCAAGACCTCCCTCTAACAAAGCCATGTTGCGTATCCCCAATCAGACCGCAACGCTCCAAATGCTCATACATCCTACCCCTAAGTACTTTTTCCATTAATTTCCCTACCACCGATGTCAAACTCACCGGCCTATAATTCCCAGGGTTATCCCTACTACCTTTTTTGAACAGCGGTACCACATTTGCCACCCTCCAGTCTTCTGGGACCTCACCTGTGTCCAAAGAAGAGACAAAGATCTCAGAGGGTGGGAGGTGTCACCTTAACTTGACCACCCAAGTGAAGGCATTAAATCTCTACTAGCTACATGGCACTCAGCCCTTCATTTAAGTCATTTTGACTGTGTGAGGTGAGTGTGGAACAATGATCGTCAATCAGTAGCCTATTATAGAAACCATCGGATACTCATTTCCAATGATTTCAAAGCAGAAGATGGTAAGTTTGGATACAATGGACGAGAAATATTCAACCTGCAGCAAGCACCCCAATAAAGATATACCACAAAAAGTAAACTCAAATTCAAAATACAGTAAAATATATAAATTTACAGACAGCACGGTGGCACAGTGGTTAGCAATGTTGCCTCACAGTGCCAGGGACCCAGGTCCAATTCCAGCCTTGGGTGACTGTGCGGGGTCTGCATGTCATCCCCATGTCTATGTGGGTTTCCTGCGGGTGCTGCGGTTTGCTCCCACACTCCAAAGATGCGTGGGTTAGGTTGATTGGCCATGCTAAATTGCCCCTTAGTGTCAAGGAGACTAGCAGGGTAAATACATGAGGATAGACCTCGGTGGCATTGTGCAGGCTCGATGAGCCAAATAACCTCCATCTGCATGAAGGTAGATAGGTGGATTAAGTTACAGATCAGCCGTGGCCTAATTGAACAGAACAGACTCAAGGGACTAAATGACCAAATCGTGTTCTCGTTCCCATTTATAGAATCATAAAATCCCTATTGTGCAGAAGGGCGCTATTTAGCCCATCGAGCCTGCACCGACTCACTGAAAGAGCATCTTACCCAGGTCCAGCCGCTGCCGCTGCCGCCACCGCCCCCGCCACCCCTCCCTTGCCCATCTTAACTCTGTAACTTTGCACATGTACCATGGTTAATCCATCTAACCAACACAACTTTGGACTGTGGGAGGAAACTGGAGCACCCGGAGGAAAGCCACACAGACACGAGGAGAACACACAAACTTCACAGTCACTCGAAGTGGGAATCGAACCTGGGTCACTGGCGCCATGAGGCAACTGTGACGATCACTGAGACTACAATCCATTCTCATTCCACTGGGCTCTCTCAGCTTATTTTAAAGAGGCATTGACACTTGGATCTATTTTCCCTACAATTGTTGGTAGAATATTCACAGTATAGTTTGCAATAGGAAAAAGCAGCTTCATAAGATTTCATACATTATAGAATCACACAGTGCAGAAGAGACCCTTCGGCCCATCAAGTCAGTACCAGCACGTGAGAAACACCCGAATCCCACCTACTAGCACTTGGCCCAAAGCCTTGAATGTTACGGCATGCCAGGTGCTCGTCCGGATACTTTTTGAAGGCTGTGAGGCAACCCTCTCAGGCAGTGCAAACCAGGCCAACACTATCCTCTGGATAAAAGTGTTTTTCCTCACATTCCCCACCTCAACTTCCTGCCCTTCACCTTGAACCTATGTCCCCTCGTGACTGACCCTTCAACCAAGGGGAACAGCTGCTCCTTATCCATTCTGTCTCTACCCCTCATAATCTTGTACACCTCGATCAGGTCACCCCTTCTCTACTCCAACAAAAAAAAAACCCCAAACCTACCCAAACTCTCTTCATAGCTTAAATGTTCCATCCCAGACAACATGCTAGTGAATCTCCTCTGCAACCCCTCCAGCGCAGATCAAATAATATCTTCAGGTATTTCCATTGGACAGGGAGTCAGTAAAAAAAAGGACACAGGTGTAAGACAATTCACACAAGGGTCAAAGGGAAGAGGAGAAGAAATTATTTTTAACATAATGGGTTGTTGTGATATAGAATGCCCAGGATGGTGATGGAAGCAGATTCAGTTGAAACATTCAAGAAGGAATTTGATCAATACTTGGAAAGGAAATCAAAACGCTGTGGATGCTGGAAATCTGAAATAAAAAAAATACTCCACTCTGAGTCGTATTGGATTTGAAACACTAACTGTATCTCTCTCCACAGATGACTTTTTAGGAATCGTCCTTACTCGGTCTGACCTATATGTAACTCTCAATTCACACTTGACTCTTAAATGCCCTCAGGGATGGGCAATAAGTGCCAGCCCAGCCAGTGACGCCTACATCCCATTAACAAATGTTTAAAAATGCTACCAGACCAGCTGAGTTTTTCCAGTATTTTCTGTTTTGACTTGGAAAGGAAAGATTTACTGAGCTGTGGGAAAACAGCAAAGGTTTGGAAATAATAGGGTAGCTCTTACAAAGAGCTGGTATGGGCATGATGGGCTGAATAGCCACTTTTTTATAGTATGAGATGTAGGCATCGTTGGCTAGGCCAGCATTCATTGCCCATCCCTAGTTGTCTGAGAAGGTAGTCATGAGCTGTCTTCCTGCAGTTGCTGAGGTATGAGTACTGTTATGGAGGGAGTGCCACAATTTTGTCCCAGCAACAGGAGTGGTGATAGATTTCCAAGATGTGGAGATGCTGGCATTAGACTGGGGTAAACACAGTAAGAAGTCTCACAACACCAGGTTAAAGTCCAACAGGTTTATTTGGTGATAAACGCCACTAACTTTTGAAACGCTGTTCCTTCGTCAGGTGAGTGGAGAGTTCTGATCGCAAACAGGACATATAAAGGCACACACAGTTTACAGAATACTGATTAGAATGCATGCCTTTACAGCCTATCTGCTATTCGATTCTTAAAGGTGCAGATAATGTGAGTGGAGATAGCATTAAGCATAAGTTAAAGAGATCTGTATTGTCTCCAGACAATATCTGAAGACAATACACATCTCTTTAACCTATGCTTAATGCTATCTCCACTCACATTGTCTGCACCTCTAAGACTTGAATAGCAGATTAGCTGTAAAGATTCACATTCTAATCAGTATTCTGTAAACTGTATGTGCCTTTACATGCCCTGTTTGTGATCAGAACTCTCCACTCACCTGACGAAGGAACAGTGTTTGGAAAGCTAGAGGCATTTACTACTAAATAAACCTGTTGGACTTTAACCTGGTGTTATGAGACTTCTTACGATAGATTTCCAAGTCAGGATGGTGAGTGACTTGGAGGGGAACCTCCAGGCGGTGGTGTCCCTGATACCTGCTGCCCTTGTCCTCGATGGTCACTGTTGTGTGGAAGATGCTGTTGAAAGAGCGAGCTCCTACAGTGCATCTTGTAAATGTTGCACATGGCTGTCACTGTGCATCAATGGTGAAGGGAGCGAATGTTTAAAGTGATGAAGTGGGCTGCTCTTTCTTGAATGGTGTTGAAAGATTTTGAAGCCACACTCATCCAAGCAAGTGGGAAGTGTTCCATCATACTTCTGATTTTTGCCTTGTAGTGGAGATGCCGGCATTGGACTGGGGCGGGGGCAGTAAGAAGTCTCAGAACACCAGGTTAAAGTCCAACAGGTTTATTTGGAATCACGAGTTCTCAGAGTGCTGTCCTTCATCTCACTCCTTCCACTCACCTGAGGAAGGAGCAGCGCTCTGAAAGCATGTGATTGCAAATAAACCTGTTGGACTTTAACCCGGTGTTCTGAGACTTCTTATTGTGCCTTGTAGATGATGGGCAGGCTTTGGGGGGTCAGGAGGTGAGTTACTCACTGCAGAATTCCCAGCCTCCCATCCTCTCTTGCACTCACAGTATTTATAAGGCTGCTCCAGTTCAGTGCATGTGCTGGAAGATTCAGTGATTTTGTAAGCTATTGCTTGGTTCCGCTTATTCCTGCATGATTAAACTCAGATGTCAATCCAGTTTATATATATTGCATCAAGAATAAAAAAGCAGCATTGTGTGACAGCTTGGAATCAACTTAGAAACTTATTTTTTTGTTGATTGTTGTCAGTACAGCACGAATTAATTCAACAGCTCTATTTACAGCAAGCTTACAAAACCATTGCTCCTGCTGTTAATTGATGCTGGCAGCTGCAAATGCTTCCCTTTATGTTTTGAAACCAAATTCTGATTGCCAGTTTGAGAAACCCATTGTCATATTTAGATTAGGAGTGCAGACGTGTACAAAACAATCTTTGCTATCATGCTTCCGCACAGCAAGTAGATATGGAAGGTGTCCCTTCGAATAAAAGAACTTAATATCTTGACTTAATACTTCAATGCTCCTCACATTTTGTGCTCCATCAGTTGTGGTTTAATGGGTGGCATTAACCCATCATCTTTGGGTTGAAAAGTTCTGAACCTGAAAACTTCAGTGCAAAATCTACACCAAATCCCCAGAGACTGCCTGACATCCTGCATTTGGGTGTAACAATAAATTATTTGATTTATTATTGCAACATGGATCGATATACAATATTGTTTCTTGCATGCTATACAGACAAAGCATACCATACATGGGAAAGGAGAGGATGCAGAATGTAGGCACGAATGGAGCCTTGTCAGAGAATTTAAAGTACAACTTTAAAAGCATAGAATGAGAGTAAAAAATAGAATTAGAGGATGTGCTGGGGACAGTCCTCAAGAAGTCACCAAGCTGCACTGCCATTTCGAATCCTAGGTCTTATCTAGATGGGAGCTAGGATAGATTGCAAAAAAGATGTGAAGCCACAAGGCAGAGAAAATATTAATGGCAGGACTGTGGAAGGTAGTGATAGTGGCATTAAGGTAAAATAGCAGAATGTGTTAATAGGAGAACTTATATGTGTTAATAGTGAAAGCAAAAATTAAGATCCCCCACTGGGCCATCTGTCACTTTCTGCTTCACTGAGCACTGACCTTTGGTCTCCCGTTAACACATTCTTTATCTTAAGTGCCATTATTAGCACCTTCTATCGTTCTTCACGCTGCCATTACCACTTCCTCTTTCTTGTGCCCTACACATCTTTATTGCAATCTTGCCCAGGTTCTACCTATCATCGATCTTCTATTTTGCTCCAGCCTTTCTTCTACAGTATAAAATCCATCACACTTCCTTCTATTGAGCTATGAGGAGTCATCCAGGCTTGCAACGTTAGAGACCTGCTGAGTTTTTCCAACATTTTCTATTTTTATTGCAGATTTGCAACAGCCACAGTAATTTGCTTTTGTTTTAGGATTCCCCCGAAGTATCTTGGTCAGTGTTTATTGCTCATACAGCAGCAACGACTTCTATTTATATAACAGTAAATGGTAATGCAGTAAATGCTCCAGGTTGCATCGCTTATCCAACACAATCTAACGCTGAGCCACAGAAAGAGATATTAACTCAGGTGACCAAATCCTGGTTGAAGTGGGATGACAAGGTGGCACTACTACCTCACAGAGCCAGGGACTTAGGTTCAATTTTGGCCTTGGGTGACTGTCTCTGTGGAGTCTTCATATTTTCCCCATGTCTGCATGGGTTTCCTCCGGGAGCTGTCCAAAGATGTGCAGATTGGCCTTGCTAAATTGCCCCATAGTGTTACTGAGACCAGCAGGGTAAATACATGGGAAGATGAGAGCTGGGGTGACGGGTTTAGGGCCAGGGTGGGATTGTTGTTGGTGCGGGCTCGATAGACTGAATGGCCTCCTTCTGCACAGTAGGGATTCCATGACTCTTAAGCAGCATGGCTAGAGAAGTATCGAGGTAGGAAACTTTAAGGAGGGCAGACAATGCAGAAACAATTAAAATAGTGCAAGAGGCCTGAACATCAAGATCACACATATCTGAATGTTGTATGCATAGAGGATATTGCAGAAAAGTCACGGGGTGATTTAAGAACTTTGATGAGAATTTTGAAATTAAGATATTGCTCAACCAAGAGCCAAAGTGGGCCTGCAGGCACAGGGATGGAGAAGCCAGTTAGGATACCGAGTAGCAAAGTTTTGGATAAGTTTAAATATGCGCCAGTAACAAATGTTTGGTTTGGGGATTTTTCAGCAGATGATTTGAGGCAGGGACTGGACTCATAGGATCTTAAAGTGCAGAAGCAGACCAACTGGCTCATTGAGTCTCCATCAATTACCATCCCACCCAGCTCCCATCCCTCTTAGTCCCATGTATTTACCCTGCTAGTTCCCCGACATTAAGTGCCAATTTAGCATGGCCAATCAACCTGACCCGCATATCTTTGGACTGAGAGAGGAAACCGGAGCACCCGGAGGACACCCACGCAGACACAGGGAGAACATGCAAACTCCACAAAGTCACCCGAGGTCGGAATTGAACCCGGGTCCCTGGCACTTGTGAGGCAGCAGTGCTAACCAGAGGGGTGGCTTGAAAATTGTGTTTTTGATGGACTTGAAAGACAATTATTCTTTGTATTTAGTCATTGGAAAAGACTTGCAACAAGGGAAGGGATAGGAAGAGAAGCAGTTGTGGGTGATTCTCTGGCTATGAACAGGTAGATAGGATTTGGACTAGGTGACAGTCTGATGTGGGAATGTGGGTCGCAGTGGTGGATGAGGCTCAGGTATGTGAAGAATATGATGTCCTGTAAAATCAAGGTTTCGGTCTCTGTCTGATAAATCAATGTTATGTAATGCTATGAAAGAAAACATCTGGTACACTAATTTCCTTTAGATGACATCTGCCATCCTTACCTTGTCTGGCCTACATTGCTGTGGTTGACTCTTAACTACCCTCTGAAATGATCTAGCAAGCCACTCACTTCCACCTTCCCTAGGGCACTATGGGATTGGTAATAAATGTTGGCCTCAGCAATGATGGTCACACCCCAACAATGAATTAAATAATCATTTCCAAACAATCACTGCCAACATTATTGAAGGTTCTAAAAAAAGATAGCTTCCTAGCTTCATTAATTGGCATTCATTAATAACACCTCATTAATGGTGTGGTGGTGCTGGAGTGGTAATATTACTGCACTAGTAATCCAGAAGCCCAGACTAATGATCATTTTGTTATTCATTCATGGGACATGGGTGTCATTGACTGTCCAGCATCCCTTGTTACCCTTGGCCATTTCAGAGAGCAGTTGAGAGTCAGCCACATTGCTGTGGCTCTGGAGTCACATGTAGGCCAGACAAGGTAAGGACGGCAGAACTCCTTCCCTCGAGGTCATTTGTGAATCAGATTGGTTACTCCTGACAATCAACAATGGTTTCATGGTCATCAGTACATAGAACATAGAACAAAGAATACTACAGTACAAACAGGCCCTTCGGCCCACAAGTTGCACCAATCACATCCATACCTACCAAGCCATAGAACTATCTGTAACTCCCAATCCCATTAAATCCCATATACTCATCCAGAAGTCTTTTAAAAGACTCCAATGAGTTCGTCCCTACCACCACCGAC
The DNA here is from genome assembly GCF_965287045.1 of Carcharhinus amblyrhynchos. Lineage (NCBI taxonomy): Eukaryota > Metazoa > Chordata > Chondrichthyes > Carcharhiniformes > Carcharhinidae > Carcharhinus > Carcharhinus amblyrhynchos. Next base: position 15,311,397 of record NC_137330.1, read on the forward strand.
GGCAGCCGATTCCACTCACTCACCATCAATCAGTAGATTCCTAATTCCAGGTATTTTTTAAATGGAATTCAAATTCACCATCTGCCGTGCCGGTTTTCGAACACACATCCTCAGAAGTTCAGCTGAGTTTCTGGATTAATTGTCTAGCGATAATACCACTATGCCATCTGGAGACATGGACTCAAATCCCATCACGGCCTTTGGTGAAATTTAAATTCAATTAACTAAAAAACATCCTGGAAGTGAAAGCCAGCGTCAGTGGACATTACAACCAGCCCTTGCCCTGAAAAGCAAAACTGGTTCACTCGTGTTCTTTGGGGAAGGAAATCTGCCACCCTTTTCCAGTCTGGCCTACATGTGATATGGTTGACTCTTAACTGCCCTCTGAAATGGTCTCAGCAAGCCAATCAGTTCAGGGGCACTTGGGACAGGCAACAGACACTGGCCCAGCCGATGACACCCACATCCCAAAGAATGAAGATAAAGTAATGAATTCTAGAAACCCCTGTGGTTCTAAAAGGTGCTGTACTAATGCATATCGTACCATCTTTCCTGACTGATCAATTCATTTGAACGTTACTTGTGAGCTGGTTAAAAGAGGATGAGCAAACTGTGCCATTAATGAACCAGCTGTAAGCTTGCCTGATTATCATTCACTGCGCACACACTGTAAGGTCGGTCATTGCTTCCTGCAAAAAGTTCTCACTTACACAAAGGGGACATTCAGATTGCAACGATACTCCACATTAATTTTTAATCATGGTAACTAGAATATGTAAGACTAAAATAAAAGTGTGTCTTGCTGCAGGTTATTCTGTTAGATGTTGTTCAGAAGCAAATTTCCAAACGTCTATTCATTATCAATGGCTATTAATCTCTTAACATTCGAAGACATGTCTTGCATTAGTATATACATAGCCTAGGAGATAAATGTATTAATGTTGAAGATGTGTCAGGGCAATTATTGTGCTTTGCTGACGCAAAGAGCAATTCAGTGAAAGCTGTCCTCCTGTCGGCCTTTGATAACTACCCACATTGTTCCTCGCTATTTAATGCTACCCCATAGTGAGGGGTGAATATTATTCTTTAGTACTTTTGGCATAGAATTCAAAGTGCTTGGACTATAAGTCAAGAACTCAGTGGGTGCTCATTTGACAGGTTATTGATCATTCAATTCTTAAAATTCAATGGTTGAAAAATCAAGTATCCTGCTGGTCTCCATATCCATTCCCATCACTGCTCCCTCTCAACCATTTTGGCACTCGTTTATATTGTCATGTGTATTGCTGGTGTACCCACAACATTCAGATTCAGAGGCAAGAATGTTAGCTGCTGAGTGAAGGCTGATGTGAGCATGAGGCTGACACCAACAATCTTGGCAACTCTCTATGGGCTATACTGTGGCACAGCTCCATATCTATCCAGGCATTAGAAGAGTTCCTGCAGAAGGCCATGATCGCGCATGACAGGGTGCTACACCAAAGACACAAGATAAAGGTGCATGGTGTTACAGGTAATGTATTAGCATGGACAGAGGATTGGTTAACTAACATAAAGCAAAGAATGGGGGATAAATGGATGATTTTTTGGTTGGCTAGTGGTGACTAGTAATCAGTGACTAGTGGTGTGCCTCAGGGATCAGTGTCGGGACCGCAATTGCTTACGATTCACATAGATGATTTGGAGTTGTGACCAAGTATAGTGTGTCAAAAGATGAGTGGCAGAGCAAAATGTGCAGAGGACGCTGAAAGTCTGCAAAAGGATATAGATAGTGGAAGTGAGTGGGCGAAGGTCTGGCAGATGGAATATAATGTTGGCAAATGTGAGGTCATCCATTTTGGTAGGAATAACAGAAAAATGGACTATTATTTAAATGGTAAAATATTGCAGCATGCTGCTATGCAGGTGTCCTTATGCAAGAATCACAGATTTGGTTTGCAGGTGCAGCAGGTAATTAAGAAGACGGATAGAATTTTGTCCTTCATTGCTAGAGAACACAAGAACATAAGAAATAGGAGCAGGAGTAGGCCATCTAGCCCGCCCCACCATTCAATAAGATCATGGCTGATCTGAGGTGGGATGGATGGAGTTTAAAAACAGCGAGATTATGTTGCAGCTGCATAAGGTGCTGGTGAGGCCACACCTGGTGTACTGTGTACAGTTTTGATCTCCTTACTTGAGAAAGGATATACTGGTACTGGAGGGGGTGCAAAGGAGATTCACTAGGTTAATTCCAGAGTTGAGAGGGTTGGCTTATGAGAACAGACTGAGTAGACTGTGGCTACACTCATTGGAATTCAGAAGAATGAGGGGAGATCTTATAGAAACATATAAGATTATGAAGGGAATAGATAAGATAGAAGCAGGGAAATTGTTTCCATTGGCGGGTGAAACTAGAACCAGGGGGCATAGCCTCAAAATAAGGGGAAGCAGATTTAGGACTGAGTTGAGGAGAAACTGTGAATCTGTGGAATTCCCTGCCCAGTGAAGCAGTAAAGGCTACCTCATTGAATATTTTTAAGGCAAGGATAGATAAATTTTTGAACAGTAAAGGAATTGAGGGTTATGGTGAGTGGGTGGATAAGTGGAGCTGAGTCCATGAAAAGATCAGCCATGATCTTATTGAATGGCAGAGCAGGTTCAAGGGGCCAGATGGCCTGCTTCTGCTCCTGGTTCTTTATGTCTTATGTTATGTTCTATTTTGCAGTACTTATACTGTATATTTGCATATATGTTCAGGTTGTTTGGAGGTGTCATTAGTCAAACTTAGAGAAGTTAAACCTTTTGTTCCCAAACAGCCAAACTCAGACTTGATCAGGGCAACTACCAGGAAATGTGGCGCAAATCTATTTGGAGCATTTCACATTGTTGCACAGAATCTGTTCGTTCAGTGCCTGGTAATTTGTTGCCCAACCCAATTGCCCTTTGAGAAAGTGGCGGTGAACTCCCTTCATCAACCACTGTAGCCCGTGCAATGTAAGAACACCTACAGTGCTGTTGGAGAAGAAGCTCCAGGATTTTCACCCAGCAATACCAAAAGAACAGTGATACATTTCCAAGCCAGGGGCTCGGAGGTGAAGCTGCACAAGGTGGCATTCCCATGCATTGGTTGCCCTCTAGGTGGTAAAGGTTGAGGAAATGGAAGGTGCTGCCAAAGGAGTCTTTGGAGTTGCTCTTGTATATGATAATGAAGCAATCCATATGTAGCTGGACCTTAGGATGACAAATGGCATTCATGCAATACAAGAGCCAGGTGATGATCGCCTCCAACAATGGAGTCAAACTGATTTACCTTAATATTATCAACGGCATATTAGGGAGGCACAGTGGTACAGCGGTTAGCACTGAGCCTCACAATGCCAGGGACCCGGGTTCGATTCCCGGCTTGGGTCACTCTGTGTGCAGGCTGCATATTTTCCCCATGTCTGCATGGGTTTCATCTGGGTCCTCTGGTTTTCTTCCACAGCCTGAAAGACCTGCTGGTTAGGTGCATTGGTCAGGTTAAATTCTCCCTCAGTGTACTCAAACAGGTACGGGGTGTTGTGGCTAAAAGATTTTCACAGTAACTTCATTGCAGTGCTAACATAAGCATACTTGTGACATGAATAAATACACTGTGAACCTTTTTAATTTTACACCAACATTGAAAGCCCACCATCAGCTTCCTGCAAGGGAGCTTACCATTGACCAGAAGCTGAACTAGACCAGCCATACAAATACCTTGGCCACAAGAGAAGTTAGAAATTCTGTCACAAGTGTCAGACCTCCTGATTCCCACAGCATTAATACATTTCAGTGGAAGCTCAATATTTACGTGAGGGAGAGAGAAATGAGTGTTATGCTGAGTGGATTTGATGCAAAGGGTTGGGAAGATAAACAGCAGCATGGCCACTTGGGCCTGATGGCCTCCTCCTGTGCTGCACAGAGGTAGCTACATTGGCCTGAAACATAGTAAATGAACTTTTCCTTTTGGGAGATCATTTGATCTGTGTTTGCCTCAAGTCACATGTACTTGAAGAAGTAAAACCTCTGCAGAATGGTTTAATTGAAATCTCACTGTTATCACAATAAAACCCATTATGGAAAAAATTTTACCTGTATGCAAAATCAACATTTATCATTGCCTAAAATAATAAAATCTCAGCTGTTTTTAATACAGTTTGCTGTTCACATTTTACCAGCATGACATAGCTTACATTACGTAGGCAAAAGAAAGGCCATCTAGTTCAGTGCATGTAGGCAGTTTACCCACTTAAAGTTTATTTATTGGTGTCACAAGTAGTATATATTAACACTACAATGAAGTTACTGTGAAATCCCCTAGTTGCCACACACAGGCGCCCGTTCTGGTACACTGAGGGAGAATTTAGCATAGCTATTGCTCCTAACCAACACATCTTTGGACTGTGGAAAGGAACCAGAGCACTAGAGGGAACCTACAACTGACAGAGAGAACATTCAAACTACGCCCAAACAGTGACCCAAACCAGGAATCAAACCTGACTCCCTGGCACTGTGAGGCAGCAGTGCTAACCACCATGCCACTGTACCACCCATAAATACATGAGTTAATGTAAATAACAATTAAAACAAAATGACCATGGTCTGAAGCTTAATCTACACGCGTGTGGGAGGAGATAACAGGTGTCACTATTCGAAGAAGCATTGCTCATCCAAACCTGATAACCTGTTGCTTTTCTTTACACAAATGATTGATAAATCAAGATTTGAACTTATGTGTGTGTATATATAGATTTTTATATATATAAAATATTACAGCACAGCTGAATCTCCACCATCAACTCTAACATCAACAAAGTCTGCTGGTCACATGCTGATTTATATCCTGATTCTGCGATGACACATGCACGATTTGATTATTCTCTTAAAGCCACTTTGCAACAAAAAATACAGTATATTGTGTCAAATTTTGGGCACTGCACTTTGGAAAGGATATTATGGCATTGGGAAGGATGCAAAGCAGATTTCACTGAATGGATTAAGTGTTTCAGTGAAAGGGAGATGAGAACAATGAGATTCTTCTCCAACTTAGAGCAGAGTCTATTAAAGGAAAATTCAATCAAGGTGTTCAGAATTATAATAAAGTAGATAGTGAGAAACTCTTTCAATAATCAAAGGACGCAGAGGAGCCAGAATAAAGATTTACTCAGCAGGTTAGTATGACCTGGAAAGAAAAAAGAGTTTGGGCCAGTATTCTTCTTGTCCCATTTTACTGATGTTCCATTTTAAAGTGTACAATGACAGTTCTAACCAATATTCCTATTTCCACATTTCACTGTTTTCTTTTCCTTCTCGGGGACCGGCTGCAGTCCAATAGTTCACCAAGCTTACCACAAGAAGGACAATAACAGTAAAATCTCTGATTCCTCCTCCCAAGTTACACACAATTCTGATTTGGGCGCATATTATCATCTCTGGATTAATATCCTGGCATTTCCTATCAAGCAGCGTTATGGAAGTATCATGACCACAAGGACTATGGAGCGGCATGGTGGCAAACATTGCTGCCTCTCAGTGCCAGGGACCCGGGTTCAATTCCAGCCTCAGATGACTGTCTGTGTTGAGTTTGCAAGTTCTCTCCGTGTCTGTGCGGGTTTCCTCTGGGTGCTCTGGTTTCCTCCCACAGTCCAAAGATGTGCGCATTAGGCGGATTGGCCATGTTAAATTGTCCCTTAGTGTCAGGGGGATTAGCGGGGTAAACACACGAGGCTATGGGGATACAGTGGGGTTGTTGTCAGTGTAGACTCAGTGGGCTGAATGGCCTCCTTCTGCATTATGGGATTCTATGTTACTATGGTTCTATGCCTACAGTAGCTCAAGGAGAACACCCACCACCAACCTCCACAAGACTTCAGAATGTTCAGCACCATTCACAACTCCTCAGATACTGAAGCAGTTCATGTCCAGTTGCAATAAGATCCAGACAAAATTCAGACTTGGGGCTGACAAGTGATAAGTAACAATTGTGCCACATAAGTGTCAGAGAATGGCTATCTCCAAGAAGAGAGAAGCTAATCATTTCCTCTACACATTGAACAGAACAAACATTGTTGAATCCCCATCATCAATATCATGGGGGTTACTAATGACCAGAAATGCAATTGCTTTAGAAAGACTGTGGTATTTACTGTACAAAAATCGGTCAGACGCCAGGAATTCAATGACAAGTAGCTCACCTTTGACTTCTCAACACCTGCCCACCATCTACAAGGTGCCAGTCAAGTGGATAGAGTGTTCTTCACTTGCCTGGATGGGTGCAAACCCAACACCTCTTGGTCAAGAAGCTCAACACCGTACAAGGAAAAGCAGTGCACATTATTGGCACCCCATCCACTACTGTAAATATTCACTCCCTCCATCACCAACACACAGTGGCAGCAATGTGTACTACTCAGACACAATGCAGCAACTCCCCAAAGTTCCTTCAAAGGCACCTTACCACTTAGGAGCACAAGGTCAGCAGATGCTTGGGAACCACACCACCTGCAAGTTCCCCTACAAGACACACACCACCCTGACTTGGAACTATGTTACTGTTCCTTCAATGTCACTGAGTCAGAATTCTGGAACTCTCTCCCTCACAGGGCTACAGGTGTACCTACACCTCACATACTGCAGCAGCTCAAGAAGGCAACTCACCACCATTTTCTCAAGGGCAATTAGACATGGGCAATAAAAACTTGGCCTAGCAGGCAATGCCCCCATCCCCAGGGAAGAACAAAAAAATCTGTAAAGTGTGTATTTGTCCGGTTGAGCGATAAGGGGAGAACTTAAAAACAAGTGAGTATGTAAGTCCAAGCAAACCCAGGAAGATCACTGAAAAAGTGATTGGAAATACTATATATAAATATTGGTTTCAACTGGCCTTAGATATTTTACAATGGAACATCAGTAAAATGGGGTAATAAGAATACTGGCCCAAACTCGTTAAACTGTAAAATAACAGCCTCTGAGAATAGTAACACCAAGTCATCAAAGGAGGCATTTGATTTCTGAAAGGTTATGGGGAGAAAGCAGGATTAGGCTATTGAGTTGGACGATCAGACATGATCGTGATGAATGGTGGAGCAGGCTCGATGGGCCGAATGGCCTCCCCCTGCCCCTATCTTCTATGTTTCTACTTCGAGCTCGGAAGGCAATCCTTAATTGAAAACTAGCAATCGAATCTGTGTTTTAAAAAATAAGGCAGCTTCTTCATTTTGAAAAATTGCTGTTTGGATCGAGTATGATTTTTTAAATAAATATCTAAATTCAAGAAACTTGTCCGTCAGATCACTGTTGCCACCGGCACAGATAGTTTGGTATTTGGGAATATGAAAATTATTGTCAAGAGCTCACTTCATCAAATTAGCCAAGCGTTAGTCAAAATCTATTTGGATTTACGTTGGATGACTGAGTGAACAGCAGCTGGGGTCAAAAGGCAGGAAGCTCTATCCAATCTCCTGATTATATTGAGCTTCAGGATTATTTGTTATGCTGCCGACAATGGATGCTTTTATACAAGTGTGACATTAATGTCTATGGATAAGGCTTGGTGCCTTAAATTGCTAAGCTTTGTCTGAAGGAGCACAGAGATGAATTCAACATTACCCAAAACAGCTAGTGGGTGTTCAAGTGAAATGATGAATTTGAAATATCTCAAATCCATTAGAAACCAGGCAGAAAAAACCAGATAGCCGATTGCCCTCCCAGAAAGCCATTTGGTAAGGCATTTAATCTCACACTTAGCCTGCTGTAATAGCATGGCCCTTGATGTGGGAGGTGGGGGAGGTATTCCAAAAGCCACATAACAGGTGAGGACCCTATGGATTGCTCTGGTGGGAAGCTGATCCAACAACAGGAGGAACTGGCCATTGGAGCTTGGGAGTCCAGAAGAGCAGTCGCACTTGTAGTCTAGTCACACCTTGTTCTACATTCATTTAAATATTCTATTGTCAATAAAGCATTTATACTTAAAGGTACAACGAGGTGCCCTCGATCGATTACAACTGCTTTACAGATTTAACACATATGAGCCAGGTTTCCTGGATCTCAGGAAATCCACCAGCTTAGAAAATTTCAAGACTGCTTTGGGATGATGGTAAATGTCCTCACAACACTCCTTGTGGGTCAGGAACACAGGAATACATCTAAACCTTCCCCACCTCGAAGCTTACCTGATTATCTTTGAAACCAACATGGCTGAAAAGAACGCATGGGCCGAGGGATAGGAGAATGCACAATCTGAAAGCTCCTCCTACCTCTGACATGGAACAGCTACTGTGCGGAGCCATGACAAAATCAGAACCCATCAAATTGTCAGTGAGACTGAATGGATGTCCGATTTTAATGGAGGTCGACATAGGCGCAGCTGTGTTGGTCATAGGGGAGACAGTGTTTAACAAAATACTCACTGGACTCTAACCCTTAGCCCTGACGAAAACTTCGGCAAGGCTGAGGACCACTGAAAGTGATGGGTACAACCCATGTGCCAGTTGTTTATGGGAAACAATTAGTTAGGCTCCCATTAATAGTGGTGGAAAGTTCGGGTTTGAGCCTATTAGGGTGAAATTGCCTAAAAGAGATCCAGCTAGATTTGACAAATGCCTTCCAGCTGGAAAATGGGTTGCCTGAGTGAGGCCCTGAGCAAATATACGGAGGTTTTTTGGAAAGGCCTAGTGCCAACCAAAGGAGTCAAGGCAAAATTGCACCTTGACCTGGAGACTGTCCCAAAGTTTTTCAAAATCCGACCAGTACCATTTGCGATAAGGTTGATGCGGAAATCAAAGGATTACAGTACAAGGGAATAATAAAACTGGTCCAGTAACGGAATGGGTGGCACCCGTGGTTCCTATCTTAAAGCTGGATGGCTCGGTGCGCCTTTGTGGTGATTTCAAACAGACGATAAACTGTTACACTCAGGTAGACAAATACCCAATTCCCAGGATTGAGGACGTGTATGCAAAGTTGGCAGGAGAACTCCTATTCACAAAACTGGACATGAGCCATATGTACTTGTAACTACGGCTGGACGAGGATTCACAAAAATTCGCCTCAATAAATTCACTGAAAGGCCTCTTCCAGTATAAAAGATTGCCCTTTGGGGTTTCAGCAGCTTGTGCCATATTCCAAAGGACCATGGAGAGCATCCTACAGGCTTTACCACAGGTTGCCATTTACCTAGACGATGCCCTCATTATGGGTAAAACAGGAGCAGAACATCTGCAGAACCTGGAGGAAGTTCTCAGGAAATTTACAGCAGTGGGAGTGCATCTGAAAAGGGAGAAATGTGTCTTTTTAGCATCACAAGTAACCTATCTCAGGTACAAAGTGGATAAGTCAGGCCGACATCCTCTGGAGGATCGGGTGGGAGCAATAAAAGACGCTTCACCTCCCACAACCATCCAATCGTTTTTAGGACTACAGGAAATTCATACAGAATAGGGCCTCCATTCTGAATCCCCTCCACCGGTTGCTAAAAGAGGGGCAAACTTGCGAATGGTTGGCCCACCAGGACAAGGCCTTCAAGAAAAGTAAACAGCAACTCTCATCCGAAAATGTATTGGTATATCATGACCCCAAGAAGGAATTGATACTCACTTGTGATGCATCCCCATATGGAGTGGGCGCAGTCCTGGCACGCAGGTGGCAGAACGGACAGGAATGGCCAACAGTGTGTGCTTCCAGGACCCTGGCAATGGCACAGCGAAGAGATGTGCAGATTGAAAAGGAAGGACTGACGGTAATCTTTGCAGTTAGAAAAAAAAATCACCAGTATTTATATGGGTTAAAATTTACGATCATAACAGACCATAAACTCTTGCTGAGCCTACTGAAGGAAGACAGAGCTGAAAGCGTCAGCCTGGATCCAGCATTGGACGTTATAGCTGGCGGCTTATCAGTATCGATTGGAGAGCTGACCAGGAACCAGGGTGGCAAATGCTAATGCTTTAAGCCAGCTACCATTACCGGACACCCCACCACTGGTACCCGGAATGGAGGAGACTGTGACGATGTTAAACTTTATGGATACCCTCCCGGTGGATGCACACAGTATATACTAGTGGATGCAGAATGACCCTGTATTGGCGAAGGTAAAGCATCTGGTGCTAACAGGGCAGCTGGAAAGACCGGTCCATCCACAGTTCCACCCATACAGGAGCAGGAGGGAGAAGGTCTTGGTGGAAGATGGGATACTGCTGTGGGGAGCATGGCTCATCATCCCAAGGCAGGGCCGTGGGGATATATTCCAGGGTGCCCATGTATGGCCAGTATCAAAAATGAGGATGCTGGTCAGAAGCTACATCTGGTGGCCAAGTCCAGACACAGACATAACAAAACCGGTAGGACAGTGTCAGAAGTGCCAACAGGGATAAAAGGCACCACCGGCAGCCCCGGGAATGGCCAGGTATGCCATGGTCGCGACTCAATGTCGATTTCACAGGCCTGTTTATGTGGTCCATGTTTCTGGTAATAATAGATGCCCATTCCAAGTGGTTAGACGTCTATAAACTAAACTCGGCAAACACGACGGCAACCATTGAGAAACTGCGCACTTCGTTTGCAACTCACGGGATCCCAGGGGTAATGGTTTCCGATAATGGTTCAGTGTTCACCAGGCTAGAGTTCACAAAATTTATGAAATCAAATGGGATCTGCCACATCTAGACAGCACCTTATCACCCGGCATCAAATGGGTTAGCGGAGAGAGCAGTCCAGATGTTACAGGCCAGGTTGAAAAAACAGCCAGAGGGCTTATTAGAGACAAAACTCTCAAGGTGGCTATTTGACTATAGAACAACTCCACACGCCATCATGGGAATTGTACCAGCACAATTACTGTTGGGCAGACGGCCCCACACCAGGCTGAGCCTGTTGTTGCCAAACCTGGAAGGAAAGGTGGAAAGACACCAGGAAGCCCAATGCAGGACCCATAACACCCCTCACGGAAGAGAGTTTAGGTCAGAAATTATGCAAATAGACCTGCCTAGGTAACTGGAACAGTTGAGTCCAGGACCGGACCGATATCCGACCGAGTGCGCGTAGGCAAGGAAGCACCTGGACCAGGTCTGGACCTCAAGCTCTCCACCCGTTGTGGAGCTGAGTCCGCCTTGCAGCCTTAGGAATGACACAGTAAGAAGTCTCATAACACATCATGCCTTAGGGACGAGCAGAGCCCCCTCGACAAGCCAGTACCACCTCCCCTGCATCCTTGATGGGGACCCGAGTGTCTGAAATGGATACGGGACGAAGCTGCAGCGATCCCCCTACCACCTGAAGTGGATGAGGAACAAGATCTCCGACGTTCGTGGCAGGAGAGACGGGAGCCCAACCATTACGCACCACCGACATCAGAGGCTGAGTTGGAGGATCCTGACCTGGCGCACAAGCGGAGGAAAAGACCCCTGAGGGAAGCAAATCGAGACTTTGGTGGGTGGGGGAAGTGTGATGACTTCAGCCAGGCTAATAAGGTTGGCTTGCTACAGTATCAACTACCTGATGAGTCCTAATTGATAGTGATATCAGGGAGCCTCATGCTTTCTGTTTCAAACAGACTGGCAGACTGCATTTCAGCAGGGAGTAACTGGAGAGCTGGCTGAGTGCAGATGTCAATACAGTAACTTAGTTTTGCCTCCGTGGAGTTATTACACCCCATTTGACTGGTGATCAGACTACAAGTGGATCAAACCCATTCCCCCTCCCAACAGAGTTTGGATTACTCCCAGGGGTCAGAGCTCAGATAACTATATTTGAGAATCAGATAGTGCCTTGACATGGCTGCGCTGGCAACTGTGTAAGCTCCTTATCTGCAGTTGCATCTTACATAAGAACATAAGAAATAAGTAGGCCATCTAGCCCTTCGAGCCTGCCCCGCCATTCAATAAGATCATGGCTGATCTGAAATGGATCAGTTCCACTTTCTCGCTTTCTCCCCATAACCCTTAATCCCCTTGCCTACCAAAAACCTATCTACCCGTGTCTTAAATATATTTAGTGAGGTAGCCTCCACCACTTCAACGGGCAGAGAATTCCAGAGATTCACCACCCTTTGGGTGAAGAAGTTCCTCCTCAACTCTTTTCTAAACTGCCCCCCTCTTATCTTGAGGCTGTGCCCTCTAGTCCTGCTGCCCTTTCTGAGCGGGAAGAATCTCTCTACCTCTACCCTATCCATCCCCTTCATCATCTTATATGTCTCTATAAGATCCCCCCTCATCCTTCTAAACTCCAATGAGTACAGACCCAGTCTATTTAGTCTCCCTTCATAGTCTAACCCCCTCAACTCCGGTATCATCCTAGTGAACCTCCTCTGCACTCCCTCCAAGGCCAAAATATCCTTGCGTAAGTGCGGCGACCAAAACTGCACACAGTACTCCAGCTGCGGCCTCCCCAGTGCCCTGTACAGTTGCAGCAAGACCTCTCTACTTTTATATTCAATCCCCCTTGCTATGAAGGCCAGCATCCCATTCGCCTTCTTGATCACCTGCTGCACCTGCAGACTGGCTTTTGCGACTCATGCACAAGGACCCCCAGGTCCCTCTGCACCGTAGCATGCTGCAGCTTTTCACCCTTTAAATAGTAATCTGTCCTATTATTATTCCTGCCAAAGTGGATAACCTCACACTTGCTAACATTGCACGCCATCTGCCAGGTCCTCACCCACTCGCTCAGCCTATCCAGATCCCTCTGCAGACTTTCCACACCCTCCACACAATTTGCTTTTCCACTTATCTTTGTGTCATCAGCAAATTTCGACACCCTACACTCAACCCCCTCCTCCAGATCATCTATCTAAATGGTAAATAGCTGAGGCCCCAGCACCGATCCCTGCAGCACTCCACTGGTCACCAACCGCCAATCAGAATAGCACCCATTGATACCTACTCTCTGCCTCCTATTAGACAACCAATCCTCTATCCACGCTAATACCTTACCCCCAACTCCATGCCCCTAACCTTCTGAAGCAATCTCCTGTCCATCAGTGCGGTTTGACAAAGTGCCTCACAAGAGGTTATTGCAGAAGGTCGAGGGACATGGAGTTGGGGGTAGGGTGTTAGCGTGGATAGAGGATTGGTTGTCAAATAGGAGGCAGAGAGTTGGGGTCAATGGGTGCTATTCGGATTGGCGGATGGTGACTAGTGGAGTGCCCCAGGGGTCGGTGCTGGGGCCTCAGCTTTTTACCATTTATATAGATGATCTGGAGGAGGGAACCGAGTGTAGAGTGTCGAAATTTGCTGATGACACCAAGATTGGGGGAACGGCAAATTGTGCAGAGGGTGTGGAGAGTCTGCAGAAGGATCTAGATAGGCTGGGCGAATGGGCCAGGAAATGGCAAATGGAATTTAATGTTGGCAAGTGTGAGGTGGTCCACTTTGGTAGGAAGAATGGTAGGAAGGACTATTACTTACGGGGCGAAAAACTGCAGCAGGCGACGGTGCAGAGGGACCTCGGGGTCCTTGTGCATGAGTCGCAAAAACCCAGCTTGCAGGTGCAGCAGGTGGTCAGGAAGGCGAATGGGATGCTGGCCTTCATAGCGAGGGGGATTGAATATAAAAGTAGGGAGGTCTTGCTGCAGCTGTATAGGGCATTGGTGAGGCCGCAGCTGGAGTACTGTGTGCAGTTTTGGGCGCCGCACCTGCGCAAAGATATTTTGGCCTTGGAGGGAGTGCAGAGGAGGTTTACTCGGCTGATACCGGAGTTGAGGGGGTTGAGCTATGAGGAGAGGCTGAATAAACTGGGCTTGTACTCGTTAGAGTTTAGAAGAATGAGGGGAGATCTCATTGAGACGTATAAGATGATGAATGGGATGGATAGGATAGAGGTGGAAAGACTCTTCCCGCTCAAAAAAGACAGTAGGACTAGGGGGCACAGCCTCAAGATAAAAGGGGGGCGGTTTAGAACGGAGTTGAGGAGGAACTTCTTCACTCAAAGGGTGGTGAATCTCTGGAATTCTCTGCCCGTTGAAGTGGTGGAGGCTACCTCGCTAAATATTTTTAAGACGCGGGTTGATGGGTTTTTGATAGGAGAGGGGATTAAGGGTTATGGGGAGAGGGCGGGAAAGTGGAACTGAGCAGCGACAGATCAGCCATGATCTTATTGAATGGCGGGGCAGGCTCGAAGGGCTGGATGGCCTACTCCTGCTCCTATTTCTTATGTTCTTATGTTCAATCAGGCTGATGTCTGGGCGTGGATCCTTCATGATAAAAAACCTCCTGTAGCATTAAATCTCTATCTCTACCACTTGAAAACCTGCCCCTGGCAATTTTGGCACCAACGTTTCCTTTGGAGATAAACGGGATGTTGCCTCAACAACATCCAAAGTTCATAGAATCCTTACAGTGCAGAAAGCAGCCATTTGGCCCATTTAGCCTGCACACCAATCCCACCAAGACCCCATCCCTGTAACCCCATGTATTTACCTTGCTAATCTCCCTGATCCTAAGGAGCAATTTAGTATGGCTAATCCACCTTAACCCGCATATCTTTGGAGTGTGGGAGAAACAGGAGAACCTGGAAGAAACCCAGACAGACATAGGGAGAACACACAAAATCTATACAGGCAGTCACCCAAGACCAGGTCCCTGGCAGTATGGGGCAGCAATGATAACCACGGTGCTACCATCCCTTGGTGTCCCAAGATGCACAGGTTAGCTGGATTGGCCATGGTATGTTGTCCCGTAGTGTCCCAGGTGTGCTGGTTAGGTAGATTAACCATGGTAAATACATGGAGTTGCAGGGAGATGGGCCTAGATAAGATGCTCTGTCAAAACGTTGGTGCAGAATTGATGGGCCGAATGGCCTCTTTCTGCATTGTAGGAATTATATGATTCTATGAATGGGTGGTTTAAATAAAAGCATTCTGATCTCGCTGACCATTGTTGAGAAGATCTTACTGTGACAAAAGAGTCACAGACAACCAAGATCGACATGGTCAATTGTTCATATTAATAATAATTTGCTGTTGCTCTTCCCACACTTTGTTGTGCACAAGGCAGGCTTTCATCTGTTTTCCATAGTGAGTTTTACCTCGAACAGGTCGCTATCCTGTCACCAGACACTTTTAGCTTGAGGACTGCCACTGCACATCTAGCATGGCTGGACAGGAGTCTCCCTCACTCTTACTGCCTGCCATATGTGGCTGTTGGAAGGGTTTTGCCAGTTGACATTGAACCTGTTGACCATCGAGAGCTGGGGTGGGACTCAAACCAAGAGCTTCTGGCTCAGAGGCAGGGATGCAATCCACTACTTCATAAGATGTCCATGCTTCAATAACATCAACAAGAGTGGCACTCTGAAAAGAGTCATGTGGACTTGAAACGTGTTTTTCTCTCTCCACAGATGCTGCCAGATCTGCTGAGTACAGCACTTCCTGTTTTTGTTTCAGATTTCCAGTGTCAGCAGTATTTTACCTTTCTCCTATGATTATAGTCAATTGTTCCCGGTTCAAGGTGTGACTCAGGAAGCAGCTGACCAAATTAATTCCAGAGATTCTCATCTCTCCAAAGGAAAGACAAAGAGAATCTTTCCAGAACATGGTTTCTTTGTCGGACATCAGAAGCTGTCATGGATATGGGATGTCTAGTGTTCGATGGACTGTTGGATAGCCAGCTTAACAATTGCCAACAGAAGATCTGCAGTCCAAACAGAGGTTAATAACCATCCCGATGTGAAGAATCATGTGGGTGACATGGTGGCACAGAGGACAGCACTGCTGCCTCACAGCGCCAGGGACTCAGGTTTGATTCCGGTTTGGATGACTGTCTGTGCAGAGTCTGCATGTTCTCCCTATGTCTGCGTGGGTTTTCTCCGGCTTCCTCCCATAGTTCCCAAAGGACGTGCTGGTTAGGTGCATTGGCCATATTAAATTCTCCCTCAGCGTACCTGGACAGGTGTTGCAGTGTGACGACTAAGGGATTGTCATAGTAACATCACTGCAGTGTTAATGACAGTCTACTTGTGACACTGATAAATAAAAACTTTAAAAATCATAGTGTGGTATTTTGCTGCTCTATGGTTCTGGATCCAATTTATGCAGAGTCACTGGTTGGCATATCTTCCACACAAGATAGACAACAAGACTGAACAAATAAGAGGGGGGGTAGATTCAGAGCACCTCATCAGATTGATCCCTTTACATGTAGTGAGTAACAAGGCTCAGATTGTGACTGTCATAAAAATAATACTTTTGAACAACGGCAAGGTATGAAGGAGATTGTCTAGGTAATGTCTCATAGCCCAGCAAGATGATCTTGAGATAGCAGCAATGTTGGCATTCCTCATCCAACACTATACTCCAACCACTGAACCAGTGACTCTAATAACACGGACTTATTAACTGGACCAGGAGACAGAGAAGGAGTTAGTGAGCAGCCATGAAACTGTGATGTTTATGGTCACAGTAAAGATGGGGCATGTTCTGTAGTCAATCTTATTGGAAACAATCATCTTAGTGCCGTGTACTCAAGGTCCCATCAACAATCTGTTTTCTGCAAAAAGAAGCTGTCAGCTCTCAGTGGAAGGATGTTCCTTAATAGTAATGAATGCGCTAACAGAGTTTCCCGTGAAAAATGTGTATGGCACGCTGCCTATCTCGTGGACCCTTTCCAAGTTGCTGCTTCACTGAAGCCACGAGAGTGCTGAGACTCTATATCCACCCAGAGTGGTGTGGCAAGAGGAGATTCCATCATGAGTTAAATGTGTACTGAGAAATTTAGAGATGTCCCTGTTCCATTGTGAAGGCACCATTGCTGTCACTGTCTGTGTGGACTCTGCACTCTCTCCCCACGTCTGCCTGGGTTTCCTCCCAGTGCTCCGGTTTCCTCCCACAGTCCAAAGACGTGCGGGCTTTGGCGCTAAATTGCCCCTTAGTGTTCCAGAATGTATAGGTTAGAGGGATTAGCGGGGTAAATAGGCGGGGTTACAGGGATAGGGCCGAGGGGGGTGGGATTGTTATCGGCGCAGTTTCGATGAGCCAAGTGGCCTCCTTCTGCACTGTAGGGATTTTATGATTCTTTCTATGATTCTATGAACCAGCTCACTGATGCTCAGTTTAGATTCTGCCAGGATCATAAATCTCCAGGACTGATCACAGGCTTGGTCCAAACATAAACCAAAGGCTGAACTCAAGAGGTGAGTTAAGAGTGCTTTGCCCTTGATATCCAGCCATTCTTTGACTGAATGTGGTATTAAGTAGCACTCACAAAATAAAAATCAATGGTGATTAGGGAAAACCTGTCCATTGGTTAGAATCATATCTAGTACAAAGAAAGATGATTATACTAAGTTTCATTTGTAACTCCTCAAATTGAAAAAAAACTTTCATGGGATGTAGGTGTTGCTTTCTACACCAGTATTTGATCCCCATCCCTAATTTCCTTTCAGAAATTGATGATGCATTGCTTTCTTGAATCACTGCAATCCATGTGGTATGAGTACATGCACAATGTTGTTAGGGAGAGAGTTCCAGGGTCTTGGACCAGCAACAGTGAGGTAACAGTGATATATCTCCAAGTCACTATGGTAAGTGGCTTGGAGAGGAACATTCAGGGGGTGGCGTACCCATGTGTTTGGTGCCCTTGTCTTTCTAGGTTGTAGAGGTTATGTGTTTGGTGGTTGCTGTCGAAGGAACCTTGGTCAGTTGATGCATTGCATCTTGTAGATATTACACACTGCTACTACTGTGCCGTGGTGGTGGAGGGAGTGAATGTTTGTGGAAGCGATGTCAACCAGGTTGGCTACTTTATTCTGGCTGGTGTTGAGCTTCTTGTGTGTTGCTGGAGCTGCACTCATCCTGGCAATGGAGAGAATTCAATCGCACTCATGATGGCTTGTAGATAATGGATAGGTTTTCTCCCAGCCTCTGACCTGCCGTTGTAGCCACAGTATTTAGATGGCTGGTCTAGTTCAATTTCTGGTCAATGGTAACCCCCAGATGTTTATAGCTGTTCAATAGATGGCTTGAGTGTGGTGCAGAATGATGCCAATCATGTTGGTTCAATCACTATATTGTCCGTGGTATTTCATGGAGGCCTTACTCCATATTTGATATGGAGTATCATCCTTCATGCTACGTAACTCCTTATCTCTATCTCTCTCATGGACTCAAGTAATTACGTCACCTTGAGTTGTCCATTGGATTTATTAGATTTTAAATTATACTTGTGCACCTAACCTTGTTCCACTCCACATGTGAAAACATCTTCTCTGCACCTACCCAATTTAACACCTTCAGAATCTTACAGACTTCTATCAAGTCATCCCTCAGTCTTCACCTTTCTAGAGAAAAAAATCCTCATACTGTCTCTCAAACACTATCATTAAACTTAGAATATTATTACACTCTCTTTTCTAGCTTAGGAAAGGATCTGTTTCATCTTGTCTATCACCCCAAACCCAAGGCCAGTCTCAGGTCTTGGGCAGGATTTTCCAGCTGCCCTCACCCCAGAAAATCCCGCTCGAGATCAACGGACCTTTGCATGGTCAATGTTCTACCTGCTATGATTCCCGTGGTGGGGGGTGTTGGGAAAATTTTGCCCCTTGTCTTTAGGGAGTCACTGTGATTAAATTCCTCAGATTTTCCCCGGCCAAAGGACTGGGCTTCCCCTCAGCGCAATTTGTGAGTTGACAAAAACACATAATTGGAAAGTCGACAATATAAAAATAGGCTTAATGTATAATGTGACATGATACTGTCTGTTGCTCCTGAGAGAAGCTGCATATAACAAAATCATAGATGAAGAAATTAATTACCGATGCCTTCCAAAAGACGTGCTGGTAATGTGCATTGGCCACGCTAAATTCTCCCTCAGCATATCTGAATAGGCGCTGGGGTGTGGTGACCCAGAGATTTTCACAGTAACTTCACTGCAGTGTTAGTGTAAGCCTACTTGCGACTAATAAATAAATAAACTTCAACTTTTTCAGCAGAATCATCAAATTGTCAACATCTATTCTGGCTACAAACTTTTAGCTTCAAGTACCAGAGATATAGTTGAATCTATCTTACTGAATGTTTTTAAGGCGAAGGTAGATAAATTTTTGAACAGTAAAGGAATTAAGGGTTATGGTGAGTGGGCGGGCAAGTGGAGCTGAGTCCACAAGGAGATCAGCCATGATCTTATTGAATGGTGGAGCAGGTTCAAGGGATCAGATGGCCAATTCCTGCTCCTAGTTGTTATGTTCTTGTTTTTTATGTAATGCATGGTTTGAGGATTCCCCACTAAATTCCTCATGTTCTATTGAATACAGTTGCAAACCCTTTTATTTTACACAATTGTGGGAATCAAAACTGAAAGCCTTATGTATCAAAAAGAGATATTTATGATCCGATGTAAATGTACAGTGTAGTCCACCAGGCACAAAGTTTAAATTGAAGTAATAGTCACTTTGAGTGAGCGGCAATTTAGCTATTGATTTCAAGGGATACGCTACTAAATGTCCTTGACTTGCTTGCTGCTTTAATAACCTCAGCGTTCCTTAAAATCAATAGACTACTGCTGCACCTTCAGAGAGATGTTCATCTGATGTTAAAATGCAAATCAAAACTGAACTGCAATTCTCTTTGCGTGCTGGGGCTTTGCTGTTTTTGTAAGTGACCCATAATGTATGTCCGACTTTCGTAATATGATTAAAGAGTGTAGCTCTGCAATCCCCAGGGGGATACAGAGATTCTGAGTCAGGGAGCTTATGGACGATGTGCAACAGATCACTGTGACCAGAATTGGAGGTGATTTCTGCGCACAATCACACATTCAAAGTGCTTTGCAGAAAAACTCACTTATTCTTCCAGCAGTTTGTCCTTAAAGCTTGATATCCAAAATAGATTTTATGAATGGAAAATCCTGAATGTATGAAGACGCAGGAAACTTTCTTACTTTATGGACAATGACTATTCTTCATTGGTTGGGAGGATTTCCTGGGGCTATTTAAATACAAAGACTCTCTTTCCTCACTCCCTTGTGGCTTTCCTCAGATCAGTGGCCCTCACTTGTTTTGACCTGTGAACCAGTTAGGTGGGGCAAAAGAGCACGCAAACCTCCTACCACCTGTTATCCACTTTTTGTTTGTCGCCCCCTCGGGCGGCACGGTAGCACAGTGGTTAGCATGGCTGCTTCACAGCTCCAGGGACCTGGGTTCGATTCCTGGCTTGGGTCACTGTCTGTGTGGAGGTTGCACATTCTCCTCGTATCTGCGTGGGTTTCCTCCCACAGTCCGAAGATGTGCGGGTTAGGTTGATTGGTCATGCTAAATTGCCCCTTAGTGTCCTGAGAGGTGTAGGTTAGAGGGATTAGTGGAGGGGTATGGGGGTAGGGCCTGGTTGGGATTGTGGTTGGTGCAGACTTGATGGGCCGAATGGCCTCCTCCTGCACTGTAGGGTTTCTATGATTCTACTTGTATGAAAAACATAATTCCCCATCCAAATTAATGGGAAGACTGGAGCTACTTTTGATGAGATGAGCAGGAATTCACGCCTGCCCCTGAATCGGGACAGGCAGAGTTCACAGAATGGAGTTCTCCGTTGGCCTCCGGCGGGATTTTGCGAGCCCCGCCCCAGCGAGGATGTAAAATACCAGCCGTGATGTCTGCTTCCAAGTTGTAAAGCTTCAGTCTCATGTCAGGCTCCACATGCAGCCGAATGAAAGCAAAATACAGCGGATGCTGGAAACCTGAGATAAAAACAGAAAAGGCTGGGAAAACGCAGCAAGTCTAGCAGCATCCGTGAAGAGAGAAACAATGTCTCGCAGATCCGTTGGCCTCAGGCACGATCTTACGAGCATCTGGTGGGGGTGCTGGTAAAATTCTAGCCAACATTTCTATTTCAAATTTTGACTTGAAATAATACTGTTTCACTTTCCACAGATGCAATAAGATCATAAGACAGGGGGGTAGAATTAACCATTTGGCCCATTGAGTTTGCTCTGCCATTCAATCATGATTGATAAGTTTCTCAACCCCATTCTCCTGCCTTTTCTCTATAACCTTTGATCCCTTTACCAATCAAGAACCTGTCAATGTCTGTCTTAACTGTACTCAATGACCTGCCCTCCACAGCCTTCTGTGGCAATGTATTCCATAGAATCATCACCCTTTGGCTGAACAAACTATTCCTCATCTCGGTTCTAAACAGTCATCCCTTCACTCTGAGGCTGTGATCTCAGATCCTAGCCTCTCCTACTAATGGGAAACATCTTCTCCATATCCACTCTATCCAGGCCTTTCAATGTTCAGTAAGTTTCAATGAGCTTTCCCCCTGTCATCCTTCTAAACTCCGTCAACTACAGACCCAGAGTCCTCGAACATCAAGCTTTTCATTCCCGAAATAATTCCCGGACTTCCTCTGGACCTTGGTGTCAGATCTGCTGAGTTTATCCAACATTTTCTCTTTTTATTCCAAATTCAGCTGATCTGTCATCTTCCCCCCACCCCCATACCCCCCAAGAGTGTTGAAAATCGAATCTCAAAGTTGTGTGTAATTGAGTGTGACAGCAGGAACTGTGTCCACTCGTCCAGGACTTTCAGGTTACGCATCGAAACAAAGGTCAGTCAAACTTTTCACAGGGAGATAATGGCACAGTAATCATGTTACTCAGTAATTCAGAGCCCAGATTTGGAGTCATAGGTTCAAATCCCACTACGGCAGCTGGTAGAATTTGAATTCCATGAATAAAATTGGAATATAAACTTGTCTTAGTAATGGTAACACTGAAATTATCATTGATTGTCTGTAAAAACTCAACCTGATTCACTTTAGGGAAGAAAATCTACCGTCCTTACTTGGTCTGTCCTATATGTAACTCCAGACTCTTGGAAACATTAGTTATGATAATGATCAATTCATCTTTTTGCCCGACGTCACTTGTCAGAATGTTCACATCTCATGAACAACCAAAAAATGGTTTTGTCATTCCATAGAGTCCCTACAGTGCAGAGAGAGGCTATTCAGCCCATTGCGTTTGCAAGGACTCTCCGATAGAGGATCCCCACCCAGGCACTTTCCCGTATCCCGACACATTTATCCCCAGTAATCCCTCAAATCTACGCACATCAGGGGCAGTTTAGCACTGTCAATCCACCTAACCTGCACATCTTTGGACTGTGGGAGGAAATGAGAGCACCCAGAGGAAACCCACACAGACATGGGGAGAATGTGCAAACTCTGCACAGAAAGTGACCCAAGGCCAGAATTGAACCTGGGTCCCTGATGCTGTGAGGCAGCAGTGCTAACCACTGTGCCACCTTCCTAGCCCATTACTTTGTTACCATTTGTGATAGCTTGCTGTACGCATATTGCTGTATGTATCCATCATCACAAAATGAATACTTTAAAGTACTTCATTAGCTGAAAAGCACTTTGAAACATCCGTAGGTCATTTCAGGAACTATATAAATAAGTTTTTTTTTCCTTTCCATCTTAACTACAAAGAGATGGGGTTTATGGTTCCCTCATAAGAAGGGACTATAAAGAACCATAAGAGAGATGTGCATAGCCATTTGAAGAATGATATCCCATTAGATAGGAGTCTTCCTGCAGTGAGAAACTCCTCTAGGAATGAGTGGTAGTTGGGAAATCATCACAGCCTGCAACTTCCCGGGAAATTATTTTCCAACATGTGGGGATGTATGTGCCACTTTGCTGCACCTGAAGCCAAGGGATTTGTAGACATTGGTGGTAACTTACTCCAACGGTAGTGATTGTGCTTCTGAGTTGGAAACCTGTGGATTCGCACCCTACTTTGGAAAATGCTTGCTTGAGCACTCAGCGTGGTACTGTGAGCTCTGAGTTTTTGGAGGTGATCTCTTTCGGAAACAAAGGTGCCATTTCTTCTTTGAGTTGGCACTGCTGCCTCACAGCGCCAGGGACTCAGGTTCAATTATGGCCTCAAGTCACTGCCTGTGTGGAGTTTGCACATTCTCCCCATGTCTGTGTGGGTTTCCTTCCACACTCCAAAGATGTGAAAGTTAGGTGGATTGGCCATGCTAAATTGCCCCTTAGTGTCAGGGGATTAGCAGGGTAAATACATGGGGTTACAGGGCGAGGGCCTGGGTAGGATTGTTGTCGGTGCAGGCTCAGTGGATTGAATGGTCTCCTGCACTGTAGGAATTCGATGATTCTATGAGTCCAATCAGACTCTCTGTAAACTGTACCCACAAGGCGGAAGTTTTAAAAAGTGCTTTTCCTCCCCAAGTTTAATTTAGGTATCAGTATATGCCATAGGCTAATGCAATTAAAGTTTATTTATTTTTATTACTAGTCATCAGTAAAACTTACATTAATACTGCAATGAAGTTAATGTGAAATTCCCCTAGTTGCCACAGTTTGGCACCTATTCAGGTCAATTCACCTAACCAGCATGTCTTTCAGAGTATGGGAGAAAACTGGAGCACCTAGAGGAAGGCCATGCAGACACAGGGAGATTGTGCAAACTCCACACAGACATTGACCCAAGCTGGGAATTGAACTTGGTACCTAGCACTGTGAGGCAGCAGTGCTAACCACTTAGCCACTGTGCCACCTGCTTTTGATAGCATTTGTTAAATCCTTTGTATACTATTGTGTCATTCAGTGCAGTTTGATTGATGTGATTGAAAAGTGAGTCTATCACGAGCAATTCACATTTTAAATCACATTCTAGCACCTGTAAACTGGAAATGACTTTTCAAACTATACAACACTATTTCCTTGTTAAATCACAACAATAGTCAGTTCGATGTAAAGTTAAACAAACTTTTAAAAATGTTTTATTACGTACTTATTTTCATTCATTCATGGGCATTGCTGGCAAGACCAGCATTTATTTTACACCCTGGTTTGCCCTCGAGAATATGCTACAGAAGGTTAGGGTGCACGGAGTTGGGGGTAAGGTGTTAGCGTGGATAGAGGATTGGTTGTCTAATAGGAAGCAGAGAGTTGGTATCAATGGGTGCTATTCTGATTGGCGGATGGTGACTAGTGGAGTGCCACAGGGATCGGTGCTGGGGCCTCAGCTATTTACCATTTATGTAGATAATCTGGAGGAGGGGGCTGAGTGTAGGGTGACAAAATCTGCTGATGACACGAAGATGAATGGAAAAGCAAATTGTGCGGAGGGTGTGGAAAGTCTGCAGAGGGATCTGGATAGGCTGAGTGAGTGGGTGAGGACCTGGCAGATGGCGTATACTGTTAGCAAGTGTGAGGTTATCCACTTTGGCAGGAATAATTGTAGGAGGGACTACTATTTAAAGGGCGAAAAGGTGCAGCATGCTACAGTGTAGAGGGACCGGGGGTCCTTGTGTACGAGTCGCAAAAACCCAGCCTGCAGGTGCAGCAGGTGATCAAGAAGGCAAATGGAATGCTGGCCTTTATAGCGAGGAGGATAGAGTATGAAAGCAGGGAGGTCTTGCTGCAACTGTACAGGGTACTGGTGAGGCTGCAGCTGGAATACTGTGTGCAGATTTGGTCGCCGCACTTGCGCAAGGATATTTTGGCCTTGGAGGGAGTGCAGAGGAGGTTCACTAGGCTGATACTGGAGATGAGGGAGTTGGACGCTGAAGAGAGACTAAGTAGACTGGGTCTGTACTCGTTGGAGTTTAGAAGGATGAGGGGGGATCTTATAGAGACGTATAAGATAATGAAAGGGATGGATAGGGTAGAGGTAGAGAGATTTTTCCTGCTTAGAAAGGATAGCAGGACTAGAGGGCACAGCCTCAAGATAAGGGGGTGCAATTTAGATCAGAGTTGAGGAGGAACTTCTTCACCCAAAGGGTGGTGAATCTCTGGAATTCTCTGCCCGTTGAAGTGGCGGAGGCTACCTCGCTAAATATATTTAAGTCACGGGTAGATAGGTTTTTGACAGACAAGGGAATTAAGGGTTATGGGGAGAGAGCGGGAAAGTGGAACTGATCCACTTCAGATCAGCCATGATCTTATTGAATGGCAGAGCAGGCTCGAAGGGCTAGGTGGCCTTCTCCTGCTCCTATTTCTTACGTTCTTATGTTCTTATAGTGGTGAGCCACCTCCTTGAACCACTGCAGTCCACGTGGTGCAGGCGCAACCTGGGGTTAGGGAGGGAGTTACAGGATGTTGAGCCAGTGATAGCAAGTGTGTGTCTTCGTGTGAAACGATCAAATTTTATTTTTTGGAAACTCCTTGAGGGATTGCAAAGGAGTATTTTTAGCAGGAACTCATCAAAGCAATTAATTCTCCCTCAATGTGTGGTCATCTTTTGTTGTCAAGGCCTGATCTCGGTCTGGTATTTTTTAAAACTGGCGCAAAAGATCACAGAAATTTGAGTTGTGCTGAATGTAATTTGCACATAAGTTTCAGCGATCCCTCGCACCGGCTGTTCTGATGTTGGTGAATTGTGTAAAAAAAAATACAGCAGAACTGAATGGGCAACTCCAGGCTGAGATGATCAGCTGAGGCATTGTCTGCCTGTTAAGATGAATGATGAACAGTCCCAGAGACCTGATTCAAAGAAGAACATGAGGAAACCCTCCCATGTGGCCTGATCTCTCAATCAGTGCCTGTAAAAAAAAAAGACAATTTGGTCATCTATGCCAGCACTGTTTGTGTTCCCCTTGTCATGTGTAAACTAAGTAACTACACATCAAATGTAATTTATTGGCTGAGAGTCCTTTGGGATATCCTGGAGATATGAAAGATATAATGTCCTGCTTTGTGTTCAGTTTGTGGCAGCAAGCTAGGAGTTGGCTTCGGAAATTTGACTCAGTTGGCGGTGTGGGCTGTACAAATATTTATCAAGGATGTGTAGAGTTTGCAGGCTTTTGGACGTGGGAATTGTACTTGCTTGTAACAGTTAAGCAGACCGTGCCCTGCTGAAACCTGGCCACACAGCCAGGGTAAATTAATCAGCGCAGCAAGTTTCTGTGAACTGAGCTTATATGCAAGCCTTTGAGGGAGCTGGGTATAAGAGCAGGTGCAGCAGAATAAAGGAACATGCACACAGGATGAGGTCATTCTGCCCTTCGACCCCGTTCTACCATTTAATGAGATATCATAGAACCCTACAGTGCAGAAAGAGGCCCTTCGGCCCATCAAGTCTGCACCGAACACATTCCCACCCAGGCCCTACCCCCATATCCTACATATTATACCCACTAATCCCTCTAACCTCCGCATCCCTGGACACTAAGGAGCGATTTTTTAACATGGCCAATCAACCTAACCTGCACATCTTTGGACTGTGGGAGGAAACGGGAGGAAACCCACGCAGACATGAGGAGAATGTGCAAACTCCACACAGACAGTGACCCAAGCCGGGAATCGAACCCAGGACCCTGGAGCTGTGAAACAGCAGTGCTAACCCACTGTGCTACCGTGCCGCCCATGACTGATCTGTGACCTAACATCTGCCATGCTCTCTATTAATGCTCTTAGTTCATAAAATACCCATCAATCTCAGTCTTGAAATTAATTTTGCATCATTTACTATTTGCAGAAGAGCGTGCCAAATTATTACCACATTTTTATGGAATCAACATTTTTCCAAATTTGCCTCGTGAAAGGCAAATTTTAGTCTGTGCTCCGTAGCCTAGGGCGGGAGTTTACAGCCATGCTTGCCCCAAAACCAGAAAATCCTGCCCGAGGTCAACGGACCTTTGGACCTTTCCATGGTCTGTCCCCACCAGCAGTTCCCACCCCCACAACCCCACCCGCTATGATTCTCGTGGCAACAGGATAGGAAAACTCCGCCCCTCCACTCTTAAACGAGTGGAAATAGTCTTGCAGTATTTCTATTTCTCTTCATGAATATTATTACCTTATTTCTGGCGAGATACTGATTCAATAATAATTTCAGTGGGATTTCTGGCATTTGACATTTTCCTGTACCACGTCCGCCATTTCCTTATTTCGGTTGACAGTTCTCCTCTTAATCTGTTTTTGAAGTGGGTTACGTTATTCCTGACCACCCTCCCATTCTTAATATGAACAAAAAGTGTGTCGGCTGCGATAAAGTCACAAATTTCTTTTAGTGCTTTTGTTATAGCCTGTAAGGCTGGAATTCTCCAGTCTCGCACACGCCACCACTGCTGCCAGCGAGAATAGAGAATATGATGCTCAGCCAGATCTCCATTCACAGCAATGGGATCAGAAGATCCCAGCGACAGGCAAGGTTGGAGAACTCTGGCACTAAGAACAAAGAACAAAGAACAACACAGCCCGGGAAACAGGCCCTTTGGCCCAACGAGCCCATGCCGCCATTTTAACATTATGAGTGCCCTCCTCTACCCATGACCTTTGTCTACACCTATTGGGGAAGATTGAGGGGAGACTAATTTAGGGACAATTTGTTACACCAATCAGCCTAAGAGCACGTTTTTGGGATGTGGGAGGAAACTGGAGCACCCGGAGAAAACCCACGCAACCACAGGGAGAATGTGCAAACTCCCGCAGACACCGGCTCAAATCCATGTATCTGCACAGCAAACAGTAATAGTCACTGAGCTGTCGTGTTGCCCGTCAGATGGTCCAGATTGAGCGTACACTGACGACGTGAGGCACTAGGCAACTCTCAAAGCAACATCCAAGAGCAGCCATCGCACGACCCACAGCGTGTATGTCCCTTGTTGGTCAACAAGGCGGACCAAATCGCCTGTGCTGCCTGTTTTGTCACCATCTTCACTGCTCTCCACACCTTTCCCAGTAAGCTATAATCTTGCCATTTTTTTGTACATTTTTTTCAGTTTTATGTTGTCTTCTATCTCTTAATTTGCCCCTGGCCATCTTCTTGGACAGTAAGAAGTCCCACAACACCAAGTCAACTTTCGCTCTTCAGGGTATAAGTTGGTTTTATGTCACATGAAGTCCTGTTTTTGAACACCTCCCACTGATCTCCTGTCAATGCACCGAGGAACAGAACTACTGGGCCAGACTTCTCCAACTTCACCTGATGCTGGGATTATCCAGTCCTGTTGTTGTGAATGACATTTTGGCTGAGCACCAAATTCTCCATTCCCGCTGATAGCGGTGACATGGCAAGTAAGATTGGAGGATTCAGGCCTCCATCTCACTCAGCCTTACTTTAATAGAGAACCCTCGTGACTGTTTCAAGTTTCCCTCTTTCAAATGTTACATTGAATGTAGCCAAACTATGATTACTATTAGATAAGTATTCACGCACTGTGAGGCTCGTGACAAAATCTGACTCAAGGCGTGCTCTACCATTGAAATGAGAAAGTACATAATACAATGACGGCATTAAAACTGTCACTCCCTCAATCATTCAGCAAGTGTTTTGCCCAGAGTGCAACTAAGGCATTGATCTTAGGCAGAAGGACAGCTTGATCCCTTGTCTGAACTGTCAGAGATGGCATCTGCGAAGAAAGGCGACTGAATCCTAAAGTTGGCCAGGGCGTGCATCATGTTCAATCACAACTGACTGATCTTCATTTGGGGATAAGTGCGCATATGGCACATTGGTTGAGAGTAGGATGAGATTTGCCTGTGATGTACTGTCCTCATGATGGTCAACAGTTGCCTGGTATATGGAACCCAACATGCCAACTTGATTGTGAAAGGCACGATTTCTCAGTGAAGTATAACCACACTCGGGAGGACTGGGAATTCTCAGCGGTTTTCTTTGTTGCCAGGACTGTAACATTCACTGTAAATTCACGTGCTCCAGTCAATGCCAGGTACAGCAACAGAGGCTTGGCAGCTTTGAGAAAAGACTCTCTCTCACATTGCTCTTGTGTAAGTAATCATGCTGCAAAATGCATTTGTACTTGCTCAACAGAGATGACAGTACTACAATGGCACGGTAGGACAATGGTTAGCACTGCTGTTTCACAGCTCCAGGGACCTGGGTTCGATTCCTGGCTCGGGTCACTGTCTGTGTGGAGTTTGCACATTCTCCTCGTGTCTGTGTGGGTTTCCTCCCACAGTCCAAAGATGTGCAGGTTAGGTTGATTGGCCATACTAAAATTGCTCCTTAGTGTACTAGGATGCTTAAATTAGAGGGATTAGCGGTAAAATGGGTAGGGCCTGAGTGGGATTGAGGTTGGTGCAGACTTGATGGGCCAAAGGGCCTTTTTCTGCACTGTAAGGTTCTATGATTCTATGAAAATGTTCAACTTTTACAATAAATGACACTAAAAATCACTATGAAATGTAAAATGGTACATGCACTTAATATGCACAATACAATATGAATAAACCAATTTTTACAGTAACTGAAATTTAATAGGTCGCATTACAAGCTAGAAACACATATCTGGCTGACATTACCAAAGTATGAAGTTGACAAAAATAATACTGTTTGAGAAGAAATAATGAAAGGAACAATGTCTTCCTACCTCCTTCCTACGTACTTTTAATTAATCTATCTGGCTTCTTTCTCTTTCTGTCTGGATATCTTCTTCCATTTCCATTAGCTTGATTCCACTCTCTCAACGTCTCTGTCTTTGTCAAAGCTGAACCTTGACGATCAACTCCACTTAGTGGCTGGCACAGTGGCGTTGATAGATCAGCCTTAATCAAGTTCGAGTCCCACCCCATTCATGATGCAGCCAAGTAAGCTTATTAATGTCATCTGGTAATTTGTCACAGCCCTCCCCAATATTGACTATATCCTTCAACTATGAACCATCAAATCCCTACAGGGCCAAAGCGGCCATTTGGCCCATTGAGTCTGTACAGACTCTCTGGCAGAGTTTCTTACCCCAGCGCTCTCCTCAGCCCTATTCCTGCAATCCCACACATTTCCCATGGCTAATCCATTATTCTACACATTTCTGGACACTTAGGGGCAATTTAGCATTGCCAATCCACCTAAACCGCATCTGTTTGGAATGTGATATGAGAACCTGAAAGAAACCCACGCAGACACGGGAGGAATGTGCAAACTCCACACAGACAGTGACCTAAGGTCGGAATAGAATCTGTGTTCTTGGCGTGTGAGGCAGCAGTGCTAATCATTGTGTCACCTTGTTGCCCATGTCATTTGCAAATTTAAAAATTGTATTTTTAATTCCAGAATCCAAATTGTTAATGTAATTATGAACAGCCAGAGTCCCGACATTGATCCTAGTGGAACATCATTTGCCACCCCTGCCACTCTGAATAACTATTCTTCACTCCCACTCAGGGGCAGCATGGCGGCACTGCTGCCTCTCAGCACCAGGGATTCGGGTTCGATTCCTGGCTTGGGCCACTGTCTGTATGGAGTCTGCATGTTTTCCCCTTGTCTGCATGGCTTTCCTCTGCGTGTTCCAGTTTCCTCCCACAATCCAAAAGACATGCTGGTGAGGTGCATTGGCCATGCTAAATTTTCCTTCAGTGTACCCGAACAGGTGCCAACTTGTGGTGACTGTGGGATTTTCACAGTGACTTCATTGTAGTGTTAACATAAGCTGACTTGTGACACTAATAAATAAACTTAGGCTTAAAAAATTTGTGGGAGAATTGATTTTTTATCCCAAATTGTATTTCCTCCTGAATGTAAAGAGTTTTTTTGGATTGATGAGAGATGGCATATTTATGGAACCAAGACTGAGAGAGTTAAGATATGTATCACCTCTTCTCCCTTCTCTTCACTAGGCAGTCTCTCAGGATCAAAGATGATCTGCTCCCACTCCGGTTCGGAAATGACTGATTAGTCCAAAGTATTATCTGCAGAGTCTTCAGGATTTGGGTAGATGTGTTGTTTGGACGTCTGTGTGCTCCTCCATGCTCCTGAGAAAGAATCTCGATATGTTTGGTGCCTCCCTGAATGAACCTATCCCCCCATTCTGGTTTCACGTAAGTCTGACTCTTCAGGAGGACACGCCTAACCCAATTAAATATTAGAGCAGACCGGAGAATCTGAATGTTCCAGCAGTCCGGTTTCCACTGGAAAAGGAGCTGAGGTTCAGCTGGAGGCTGGAGTTCAAAATCATGAGGAGCTTTGATCATGTAAATACAAAGAGGTCAGAGACACAAGCTTAAGGCATCGTCAAAAGAAGCAGAAAGATCAGATTTTTATTTTACACGTGGAATTTATTTCCTGAATCAGCAGTGGAAGCAGATTCAATAACTTGCCAAAGGAAATTGGACAAATACTTGAAAAAGTAATATTTGTCAGACTATGCGGGAAGAGCACGTATGTGGGCGTAAGTGGATAGCTTTTACAAAGACACAATGGACTGAAAACCATCCTTCTACGCTGGATGATTCGATGACAGGCACTTGAGGTGATAATGCAGGGCAACATAAAGGAGTAACAATATTGTTGGCAGGTCCAAGGGTAGTCTCCCTCTTCAGATGCGGCATTAAAATGAAGCATTGTTCAGTTAGAAAGTAGCTTCCACGGTAGCAGAGAGTTGTCAGTGCTTCAAATCTAACATTGCTTTTTTAAGCAACACCTCAAAGAGAAGACAGACTATCTGATTAGTCATCTTGACATTGTTGGTGGGATGATGCTGCTAACAATCAGAGTCATTTGCTGAGATATTTTGACAACATAATAATGTGCTGTAGAAACACACATCAGATAAATATCTGCCGAAACGTGTTTGGATCCATTTTAGAATCACTAATATTCAGCTTATGTCTGACTAGAACCATCCAGCACAAAGATCATTCCATCCAACCCTTCATTTCTGTCTCTGCTTTCTGAAGGAACTACCGATCAGTCTCATTCTAGCTGTTAATATATTTCTTCATAGACCCGCAAATTTCTCCTTTTGAAGTAGAGACCAGATTGTCTTTTGAGAGTTACTATTCAATCTGCTTCCACCAAGCTTTCAAGACCATGCACAGCAGCTCATAGCATGAAAACCAAAACTATTGTCTTTGTCTCCTCCCTGAGAGATGGAGAGACCGGTAGTATTGAGAAGGTGGGGGGGCTGCAGAGGGACTTGGACAGGTTAGGAGAGTGGGCAAAGAAGTGGAAGATGGAACACAACGTGGGAACGTGTGAAGATATACCCTTGGGTAGGAAGAATAGAGACATGAACTATTTTCTAAATGGGGAGAGAATTCAGATATCAGAAGCGCAAAGGGACTTGGGCGTCCTGGTCTAGGATACTCTTCAGGTTAACTTGCAGGCTGAGTTGGTAGTTAGGAAGGCAAATTCAACGTTAGCATTCATTTCAAGAGGAATAGAACACAAAAGCAGGGATACAGCACTGAGGCTTTGTTTGGCAAGACCATATTTCGAAAATTGTGAGCAACTTTGGCCCTTTATCTAAGGAAGAATGTGCTGTCCCTTGAGAGGGTCTAGAGGAGGTTCACGAGAATGATCCCGGGAATGAAAAACTTGACATATGAAGAGCTTTTAAGATCTCTGGATCAGAACTCGATGGAGTTTAGAAGGATGAGGCGGGATCTCATTGAAACTTACAGAATACTGAAAGGTCTGGATAGATGGGGAAGATGTTTCCATTAATAGGAGAGACTAGGATCCTGGGGCACAGCCTCAGAGTAAAGAGACGACCCTTTAGAACTAGGATGAGGAGGAATTTTTTCAGCCAGAGGGTGGCAAATTTATGAAATTCATTGTCACAGAAGGCTGCAGCAGCCAGGTCATTGAGTGTATTTAGGACAGAGATGGATAGGTTCTTGCGTGATGGTCTTGATTGCTGATGGTTACGGGATCAAAGGTTACGGGAAAAGACATGAGAATAGGGTTGAGAAACTATCAGCTATGATTGAATGGTGGAGCAGACTCAATGAGCCAAATGGCCTAATTTGAAGTAAAGTTTATTTATTAATCACAAGTAAGGCTTACACTAACACTGCAATGAAGTTACTGTGAAATTCCCCTAGTCACCCCAGTTGGCGCCTGTTCGGGTCAATGCACCTAATGAGCACATCTTTCAGAAAGTGGAGGAAACCACAGCACAAGGAGGAATCCCATGCAGACATGGGAAGATTGTGCAAACTCCACACAGACAGTGACCCAAGACAGGAATCAAACCCAGGTCCCAGGCTAACCACTGTGCTAACCAGTGTGCTACCATGCTGGCCATTTTGCTCCTATATCTTATGGCTGTATGACTATTCTTTGCCAATCACTTTAATCTGTGCTCTCTGGTGACTGTCCCCGACGCACGTTGTTCTTTATCTACTCTATCAAAACCCCTCATAACAGTCCAGTCTTTATTTTCCTGTTCCTGGCTGCGATCTGAGAGTACGGAAATAACCGTGAGGTTCCACCAAATGCTGCGGACATTACATTACGTGTGTAAAACAGCTAATCTCACTGAAAATAGGATGTTCAGTGAGAATTATCCATGTGCAGAATATTGCTGCCACGTGCATGGGGGAATAAAATCATGTGGTTGCTTCAGAAGTCAGTGAAGAAATTAAATAACACCAGCATAAACTGAAATAATATTGAATAAAGTGTGCTTGTGCAATTTCACCAAAGGTTATTTGAGAATATTGCAAACAAACATCCTGATGGCCCTCAATTCATTTATTTAATCTGGTATTTATTAATTCGTGCTACAAAGTGGAATCTGACTAAGAATAGTGGAGAGTTGGGTACAATTGCAAAGCAGTAATTTCACTGATGGATTTGGATGGTATCATTAGCCACAAATGCAAACTGCCAATGGTTTATGTAAGCAACAACTCAACTGAAATGAGAAAACATTTGCAAATCAGTCCTAATAATCCAATCATGTTTTACAACATATTCAGTGTTTTTTTTAACCAAATCCTTTTCTCTCAGTATTCTGCTTCTAATCATAAAAGATGATGCAAATTAAGACAGATAATGGTCCCCACATGAGAGACAAACCAAATCCAAGCCGACAAGACGAGACATTGCATCCCATCTCGGGCTCGATTAAGCAAGGTTCAAGGTGACAGGATGGGGCATTGTATTCCCCTGGCGGACTTGATCTAATACTTCATCTCAGCCAAAAGGCCGAGGTGGCTTTGAAAAATTGAATCAGGTAAAGTCTCATTGTCTAACCTGTACTTTACTCAGCCTTAGCCTTCACATCAAGGGCATCAGTGCACTCCAAGTGCAATGGACTAGCCTCGTCCTCTGTTCACCCTTGCCAAGTAAGTCGGGTGTTGTTCTTCAGTAGATTTCATTTTGGAGCCAGAGTTTGAGAGTGGACATTAAGAATTAGGAAGCCCAATAGCACCCATCTTATTAATAAGAGGTGATGTCCAAACCAAGCACCAGCATTTGTTTCTATAGGGATAGATTTGAAACACAGAGGAGCTATGCTAAACTGATATGGAATTTTGGTTAGACTAAGGTCTGCAGCAATATTCTAAAATGCACTCATAGAAGCACATGAGAACCTGAAAAAACTACAGTGAATGGTCACACATTGTTACAGTTTAACCAGCCAAATAAATTAAAGATTAATATTCCATGTGACAAAGTGAAGAAAGAAATATTTCTGTCTTTGTCCCACACCTTTAGATCCATAACAACTCACTCTTTAAACTGACATATACAATGGAAGGTTTACAATAGAGTGTGGTGATGTCCTTTAGTATGTTTTACTGATTTCAAGCCCCTCACTAATCCCTTCTCTTCACATGACATGCAATTCAGTCAAACCTGCATCTTTAACCAGGAACTGTAACCTTTGACACACGAGGAGAGTAAATTATCAATTAACTTTAAAACGCTTTGCTTTTCTCTCCCTCTCCAATGCCACTGATAGTTTTCTAATGTTGTGCTGACATTGTTAAGGGTATACAATAATGTTCTGACTAGGTACACGACAGATTCACTATATTTCCAAAGATAATTGCCTAGTAATGTTCATGTGAACTTTTATTTTATTCTTTTCTCACAGAAGGTTCACTTGACAGCATAGGTATCCCACTAGCAGTTATATCAGTATAATGTAAAATGACTTACTTCAGCATTTTATGTGGCATTACTGACTTCAACATGTAGCCATCATGAAACCTAAAGCAAACAGTAATTTTATATCTATTAATTTTGAGTCTATCCTCCCTATTTAATAAATCAAGGTAACATTTTATCCAATCTATTCCACAAGCTGTTGAAGTGTAAGCTCTGTCTAGCACTATATAGTTAAACGAGTTTACAATTAACACATTAATCATTGCATTAAAACTCTTAGTGACTGATATAGTTTGTTCAGATTTATCATTACCTTTACCCTCTCACGCAGAGTGTTCTTTGTCATGTGTCTCTCAAAAGCCCCCCCTCTCAGCTTTGGGGAGATCACTGCATCATAATACGTCAAGTCATGCATCAAGCGACTGTTTCTTGGGATTCTGTCATCTCTCATTGCCGTTCCAGTGTTGTCTTCTGTTGTACTAGCCAAATAAGCTCAGGGTACTTTCACCCTCATTCTGGCGGTCTTCAGTTATTCAATTGTATTAGTGGTGCTTGTTCAGTGTTCGGACCACTCAATATCTGACAATCATTGAGTCTCTATTCTTTGTGCCACCACGGAATGCCCTATTTGTCCAAGAACACCGAAGGAAATAACTGTTTATCCAAGAATCCTTACAGGGCAGCAGATATCTGATCCAACAAGGTCTTCTTGTCCAAGAACCAAATATGGCTTAGAGCCAGTATAGGGGACACTTGAGCACAATCCAGAAATGCTAACGCTAACACTGATCCAGGGATCACCAAGTTGAAGCTTGGCAATCTGTCAAAATCCATGACATATTCTATCGTAGAATGATCATTTGTTTTCTGAACTCTATCATTTGGCCATGCCTCTTCAGCAATGAAATGATCATTTTGCTGATAAATTTCATCCACAAGCTGTAACTGAAAGTCCAGGTATGAAATCCTTCTGATTTTACATCTTGTCAGGAATAATAATACCAGCACCATATCTGCTAATCTCTTTGGAAAGGAGTTAGCCCATGTATGCATATACATGTGAATCACCCACTGGTCATTTGGTTTAGATTCGAGCAACATCAGAGGATAATCATATCCCAACAACTTATTTAAATGGTAAAAAATTGCAGCACACTGCTGCGCAGAGTGACCTGCGTGTCCTTGTGCACGAATCACAAAAAGTTGGTTTGCAGGTGCAGTAGATAATTAAAGACAAATGGAATGTTGTCCTTCATTGCTAGAGAGATGGAGTTTAAAAACAGTGAGGTTATGTTGCAGCTGTATAAGGTGCTGGTGAGGCCATACCTGGAGTATAGTGTACAGTTTTGGTCTCCTGACTTGAGAAACGATATACAGGCACTGGAGGGGGTGCAGAGGAGATTCACCAGGTTGATTCCGGAGTTGAGGGGGTTGTCTTACGAGGAGAGATTGAGTAGACTGTGGCTATACTCATTGGAATTCAGATAAATGAGGGGAGATCTTATAGAAACATATAAGATAATGAAGGGTATAGATAAGATAGAAGCAGGGAAGTTGTTTACACTGGTGGGTGAAACTAGAACTAGGGGGCATGGCCTCAAAATAAGTGGGAGCAGATTTAGGACTGAGTTGAGGAGGAACTTCTTCACACAAAGAGTTGTGAATCTGTAGAATTCCCTGTCCAGTGAAGCAGTTGTGGTTACCTCAATGAATGTCTTTTAGACAAGGATAGATACATTTTTGAAAAGTAAAGGAATTAAGGGTTATAGTGCACGGCAGGTAAGTGGAGCTGAGTCCACGAAAAAATCAGCCATGATCTTATTGAATGGTGGAATAGGCTCAAGGGACCAGATAACTTACTCCTGCTCCTAGTTGTTATGTACTTATACTCATTGGAATTCAGAAGAATGAAGGGGGGTCTTACAGAAACATATAAGATTATGAAGAGAAGAGGTAAGATAGAAGCAGGGAGGTTGCTTCCAATGGTGGGTGAAACTAGAACTAGGAGCACAGCCTTCAGATAAGGAGGATTTGATTTAGGACTGAGTTGAGGAAGAATTTCTTCATCCAATGAGTTGTGAACCTGCGGAATTCCCTGCCCAGGGAAGCAGTTGAGGATATCTCACTGAAGGTTTTTAAGGCAAAGTTGGATAGATTTTTGAATAGTGCAGGAGTTAAGGATTATGGTGAGTGGGTGGGTAAGTGGAATGGAGTCCACGAAAAGATCAGCTATGGTCCTACTGAATGCTGGAGCAAGGGTCAGATGACCTACTCCTGCTCCTAGTTCTTACATTCTTATTTTACAATGGCTACAAGAATTGTAATTTTCCATCAATAAATCTTTTACTTGGCTTCCAACTTTCACTCGCAGGCAACCATGTTGCAATCCAGAAAGGCATGTGGTCAAATACAGAATTAAAACCCATACGCAGAAGTATTTCTTTATAAAGTTACACATTGTAAGCATCTGCTAACACTAACTAGGGCAGTTTCTATATGTGTTAATTTATGGTACTCAACCAGCATTCCTGGTTAATGGTCAGCTCCTGCATTAAATTAATATACAACGTGGTGACCTGATGATGTCTTTGTGATTATGAAAGGGCCTGATAAGTTACATATTGAGGGGATGACTCTACTTGCAGGTGAGATCAGAACTCAGGGCCACACATGTAAGATACGGGCACAGTCTTACTGGCCGTTCATGCCATGCAGCGAGGTCGAAGAATTTGGCAGCAGCCAAATCTCCATTCGCTGTGGCGGGATGGGAAAAGAATGGTGGCATGATTCTGGCCATATTACGTGACATTGTCACGGCTAAATCCATTAAGGAATTCAGGAGACAATTTATTACTTAGCGAGTATGAGGGGGGATCTGTGGGACTTATTACCACAATTGTGGTACATACCATAGATGAATTCAATGGGAAGTTAGAGAAATGTAGGAGGGAAAAAGGACTGGAAGGCTATGCTGATATGGGATAGTTCAAGAATGATGGGTTCGGACTTCTGTGGATTATAAACACAGGCATAAATTTGTTGAACCAGGCAACATGGTGGCACCTTGGTTAGCACTGCTGCCTCACAGCTCTAGGGACCTGGATTTGATTCCAGCCTGTGTGGAGTTTCCACATTCTCCTCGTGTCTGCCTGGGAATCGTTCGGGTGCTCCAGTTTCCTCCCACAGTCCTAAGATGTGCATGTTAAGTGGATTGGTCATGCTAAGTTGCCCCTGACTGTCCCAAGATGTGTAGGTTGGTTGGATTAGTCATGGGAAATGTATGGGTTTATAGGGATAGGGCGGGGAAGAGGGCTTGGGTGAAATACTCAGATGGAGTTGTAGCAGACTTGATGCACCAAATGGCCACTTCTGCGCTGTCGTGATTCTATGAGAATGATTGGTACCCGTATTGTACATTCTGTGTAGGAAATATAACACCTCCATACTTGAAGAGATATTCCAACACCTCCCTCATCTCCAGCATAGGATATAACAGAAATTGGTTCATCTCTGGCCTCTAATCTCTCTCTCACCACTTTAGCACTGAAACCACAACAGGCTGAATAACGATCATTGTATAAGATGTGCCATTTGCTGTTTATTGGGACTGATACATTTCCTCAGTGCACAGGGGCTTGATCAACACTGTTGCTTTTCTCAGCAGCATCGTTTAATTCTTATCTGACATCAGTGGAGGGGGTCTTGTGGCACAGTGGGTGGTATCCATGCCTCCAAACAAGAAGCCCCCATTCCCCCTCCAGGACTTCATAAGGTTGTCAGAGACTTGCATGACCAGGGGAGAGAATGGAAGCATCTCCTGGTCAGCCAGTGAGGCAGAACAGTGCCTCTCAGACTATGTATAACTTCCTGCTTTGGACTATTCTGTGGAAAACAAGCTACAAAAAGAAATGTTTGTGCTTTGGCTGCATTATGTATCTTCAGATATGGGAAGAAGGATGTCAATTAATGAGAGATTTTTTTTTATTCTGGTCTCTTTAAGAGACAGCACTCTGGTAAATTACACACCATGATCGTCCTCCTATTCAGCTGAACTTGTCACTCAACGTACTGTTACCCAACCTCTCCCCCTTCCCTGCATTGTCAACACGTTAAAATCAATCCTCACTTGCATTAAGTCCTGTGGTAAAGAATCCGTTACGCTGGGATCTGCAGTTACAGGGAGAATTCATAACCAGTCATTAACCTGGCTGCAATTTGGGCTCTGCAGAGAGAGAATTCTTTCACTGAGGGATTTTCACTGAGCTTTCAATAATGGTGTTTGGAAAGAAAAATACGATCCTGATAATGCAGCGAGACTGGAGACTTGTTCTCCTTGGAGCAGAGAAGGGTAAGAGGGGATTTAATAGGGGTGCTCAGGATCATGATTGCTTTGACTGAGAAAATAAAGAAAAGAAGTAATTCCCAGTGGCATGTGTGATGATAACCTGAAGGCACAGATTTAAGATAATTGACAAAACAACCAAAAGCAACACAGAATTGTGTTTTATAACAGTAAGAATTATGATCTGGAATATGCTGTCTGAAAGGATCATGGAAGAAGATTCAACGCAAACTCCCAAAAGGGAATTAGATAAATACTTGAAGAGAAAATAGCATTGCAGGTCTATAAGGAAAGAATGGGGGGGGTGCAACATTTGAAGAGCTCCATCAAAGAGTTGTCATGTGCACAATGGACTGAATGGTCACCTTCTGTACTGTTTCATTCTCTGATTGTCTTATGGGATAGATAATAAGATTGATACAAATAAACTACTTATTTTCGTGAAGCGATCCAGTGCAAGGAGGGGTGATCTTAAAATTTGAGTTAGCTCATATAGTATTGAAATTGTGACTCAACTCTTCAGACAAAAAATGGTGGGAATATGAATCTCTTCATGATAAAATTTATTTATTAGTATCAAACTAGATTTACATTAACACTGCAATGAAGCTACTGTGAAAACCCCCGAATTGCCACACTCCGGCGCCTGTTCAGTTACACTGAGGGAGAATTTAGCATGGCCAATGCACCTAATCATCACATGCTTTGAACTGTTGGTTAGCCCCCTAAGGAAACACATGCATATACAGAGAGAACATGCAAACTCCACACAGTGACCCAAGCCAAGAATTGAACCCAGGTCCCTGGCACTGTGAGGCTGCAGTGCTAATGACTGTGCCACCATGCTGTGGATGCTGGATCAACCAAGATCCTCCAAAGTGAGGTATAGATTTTTTTTGTTGGGTTATGGTATCGGGGAAAATTGAAGCAAGGCAGATAAATGGAATTGAATTTCAAATTAGTCACAATTCAACACTTTTTCAATCTTCATTCAGTGAAATCCAAACCTGACCATATCGTCTTCAGTTTCCATGCTTTCTCACCTTCAACATGCTCCTGGAAACTTATCTTTTGAGCAAATGTTTAGTAATCTGGCACAATGCCGTTTTTTAATCTGATTATGCTTTTGTGAAGTACTTTTGCATGTTTTATCATTTTGAGGTCACCCTTAAATACAATTTATTGTTTTCATGCACAATAAGCCAGGCTTGTTCATTTTACTGTGTTAGACCTGCGCTCTGATGCTGGGTCAAAATCCTCAGATTTCTTCCCTAATGGCTTCATGGGTCAACCCAGAGCAAGTGGACTGCAGCAATTCAAAAGTGCAGTTCGCCACTACCATCTCAAGTGCAACCAGTGAGGGCAATAAATGCTGGCCAACCACCGATGCCCATGTCCCATGAATAAATAATAAAAGTTTGGGTTCCGTCAGGGCATTCAGCTCCTGACTTCCTTAGAGCGTTGGTTAAGACATGAGCATTAAACATGGGGGAGATCCTTCAGGAGTATGGAGAGTTAGAGGGGGTGCTTACAAAAGGAATTAGGATGGCAAAGAGAGGCCACAAGATATCTATAGTGGATAATATTGAAGAAAACCTCAAGGCATTTTGTAAATATCTTAAGAGCAAGAGGATGATCAAGGAAAGAGTGCAACCCATTAGAGACGAAAGGGCAATCTGTGCATGGAGCCAGAGGCTGTGGCACGGTCTTGAATAAATATTTTTCATTTGTATTCACTCAGGATACAGCTGGAAATTTCAGATGGGATGATGAAGTTCTGGAACACTTTACAATTAATGAGGAGGAGGAATTAGATATTTTAGCAGACTTAAAGGTGCATAAATCCCCAGGGTCTGATGAGATGTTTGCTGACCATGTGTCAGATAATTGGAGGATAGCTAATATGATAACTTTATTCAACGAGGGCAGCAGAGATAAGCCAGTTAATTACAGGCCAGTTAGCCTAACATCAGTGGTAGAGAAGTCATTGGAAAAAATTCTGAGGGTCAGGATTAATGAACATTTGGAAAGGCAGAGATTGATCAGGGATAGTCAGCAGGATCTGTTGTTGTGAGATTCTGTCTAACTAATGTAATTGAGTTTGTTGAAAAGATAACTAAATACATTGATGAGGGTAGCACAGGTGCTGGGCAAGATCCCACATAGAAGGCTGCTCCAAAAGCTTAGAGCCCATGGGATCCAAGGTAAATTGGATACAAAATTGGCTTTTTAATAGTAGGTAAAGTTTGATGGTGGAGGGTTTTCTTTTGTGATTAGGAGCCTGTGACAAGTGGTGTATCAGAGGGATTGGTGCTGGAACCCTTGCTGTTTGTTAAATACATTAATGACTTGGATGTGAATGCAGAAGGAACAATTAGTGAATTTGCAGATACCATGAAAATTGGTGTTGTTGATAGTGAGGAAGATAGTCTTAAGCTAATGACTGATATTGACTAGCTGGTAGTTGGATAGAGCAATGGCAGACAGAATTGAATTCTGATAAGTTTGAGGTGATGCATTTTGGAAGGTATAATAAGGGTAGGATATACACAATAAACAGTAAGTTCCTGGAGTATTGAGGAACAAAGGGACCTTGGTGTACAAGTCCATAGATTCTTGAAGGTGGCAGCATAAGTAGATAGGGTGGTGAAGAAGGCATACGGAATGCTTGTCTTCATTAGAAGGGGCATAGAATGTAGGAGCAGGAAAGACTTGGTACAACTTCATAAAAGTTAGGCCACACATGGACTACTGTGTTCAGTTCTGGTCATCAACTATCGAAGGACGTGATTGCACTGCAGAGGAGATTCACCAGGACCTGGCCTGGCATGGAAAGTTCGACCGATAAGGAGAGACTAAATAGTCTGGGTTTGTTTACTCTGCAGGAGAGGAGACTGAGGGGGATCTGGTGGAGGTATTATGAGGAACATCGTATGTAAGGATCCTTCCCCTATGGCAGAGGTATCTAAATAAAAGGGTATCGGTTTAAAGTGATATGGAGAGGATCTGAGGATTTTTTCGCCCAAGGGCGTGATGGAAATATGGAATGTGCTGCCTGAGGATATAGTGGAGGTAGTTAATCTCACAACATTTAAGAAGTATCTGGATGAGCACTGAAATCACCAAGGCTATAGACCAAGTGTTGGTAAATGGGATTAATTGTACTCCGGGAGAACACCTCGGAGGGCTCATACAGTGAGACAATATGGGTAGGGCTCAGGA
Source organism: Carcharhinus amblyrhynchos (assembly GCF_965287045.1). Lineage (NCBI taxonomy): Eukaryota > Metazoa > Chordata > Chondrichthyes > Carcharhiniformes > Carcharhinidae > Carcharhinus > Carcharhinus amblyrhynchos. The sequence goes on from NC_137330.1 coordinate 15,353,721, forward strand.
ATAGAAAAGATGTAGTCACAATGTTGGGGATTTACTATTGTAAAAAGTCTGACAACACCAGGTTTTAGTCCAACCGATTTATTTGATAATAGACTCACAAGCTTTCGGGGTTAGCCCCTTCGTCAGGTGAATGGAGAGTTCTGGCCTCAGACAGAGCATATAAAGCACAGACAGTTTAGAGATTACTGATTAGAATGCGAATCCTTACACCTAACCTGCTGTTCAAGACCTGAAGTGGCTGACAATGTGAGTGGAAGGAGCACTGATCACAGGTTACAGAGATGTGTATTGTCTCCAGACAGTACAGTAAGTGAGGTTTTGCAAACCCAGGCAAGTCACGGGGGTTACAGATAGTGCGACATGAACCCAAGATCCCTGTTGAGACCGTCCTCATGTGTGCGGAACTTGGCCATCAGTCTCTGTTCAGCGACTCCGCGCTGTCGTGTGTCGTGAAGGTCGCCTTGGAGAATGCTTACCCGAAGGTCAGAGGCTGATTTACTATTGGCCACCCAACTGCCAGCGGGAGATAGAGGAACAGATATGTAGGCAGATTTTGGCAAGGTGTAAAAGTAACAGGGTTGTTGAGGTGGAGATTTTAACTCCCCTTATATTAGTTGGGACTCACTTAGTGTTAGGGGCCTCGACAGGGTAGAGTTTGTAAGGAGCATCAGGAGGGTTTCTTGAAACAGTATTTAGATAGTCCAACTAGGGAAGGGGCCATGCTGGATCTGGTATTGGGGAATGTGCCCAGCCAGATGGTCGATGTTTCAGTTGGGGAACTGTTTGAGAACAGTGACCACAATTCAGGAAGCTTTAAAGTACTGATGGATCAACATAAGTGTATTCCTCAAGTTAAGGTACTAAACCGGGGGAAGGCTAATTACAACAATATTAGGCAGGAACTGAAGAATGTAGATGGGGGGCAGATGTTTGAGGGCAAATCAACATCTGGCATGTGGGAGGCTTTCAAGCATAAGTTGATAGGGATTCAGGATCGGTGAGGATGAAGTATAAGTATGGCGAGTTTTGGGAACCTTGGATGACAAGAGATATTGTGAACCTAGTCAAAGAGAAAAAAAAAAGCATTTGTCAAAGCTAGGAGGCTGGGAACACACAAAGCAAGTGTGGAATACAAAGAAAACAGAAGGAAACTTAAGCAAGGAGTAAGGAAGGCTAAAACGGTCATGAAAAAGCAATGACCAGCAGGATTAAGGAAAATTCTAAGGTTTTTATACATATGTAAAGAGCAAGTGTGTAGCCAGGGAGAGGGTTGGCCCACTCAAGGACAAGGGAGGGAATCTATGTGTGGAACCAGAGGAAATGGGCGAGGTATTAAATGAGTACTTTGCATCAATATTCACCAAAGAGAAGGATTTGGTGGATGATGAGTCTGAGAAAGGATGTGTAGATAGTTTGAGCCATGTTGAGATCAAAAAGGAGGAGCTATTGGGATTCTTGAGAAACATTAAGGTAGACAAGTCCCCAGGGCCTGATGGGATATTCTCCAGAATACTGGGACAGGCAAGGGAGGAAATTGCTGGGGCCTTGAGAGAAATCTTTGTATCCTCACTGGCTACAGGGGAAGGACACACAGTAAGAAGTCTCGCAACATCACGTTAAAGTCCAACTGGTTTATTTGGTAGCAAACACCACTAGCTTTCAGGGCTCTGCCCCTTCTTCAGATGAGTGGGGAGTTCTGATCACAAAAAGGGCACATAAAGACACACACTCAATTTATAGAATACTGATTAAAATGTAAGTCTTTACAGCTAATCAAGTCTTAAAGGTGCTGACAATGTGAGTGGAGATAGCATTAAGCATGGGTGAAAGAGATGTGTATTGTCTCCAGACAGGACAGTTAGTGAGATTTTGCAAGCCCAGGCAAGTCATAGGAGTTGCAAATGGTGTGACATGAACCCAGGATCCCAGTTGAGGCCGTCCTCATGTGTGCGGAACTTGGCTATCAGTCTCTGCTCAGTAACTCTGCGCTGTCGTGTGTTGTGAAGGCCGCCTTGGAGAACGCTTACCTGAAGATCAGAGGCCGAATGCCCGTGACCGCTGAAGTGTTCGCCAACAGGAAGAGAACAGCCTTACTTGGTGATTATTGAGCAGTGTTCATTCATCCATTGTCGTAGCGTCTGCATTGTCTCCCCAGTGTACCATGCCTCGGGACATCATGCCCTACAGCGTGTCAGATAGACAAACGCTGCCATTGCTTTACTGTCTTTGGATCAAAATATTCATTGTTTCAACATTGGAGGCAATGCTTTCAGCTCCTTGAATGTTTCTATCTCTCTCTCTACTATCTTTAAGATGGAAATCCACCCATACTAACATCTCCTTATGTAGCTCTCTCTTGGATTTGATTTGAGAACATTTCTGTGAACCTCTTTGCGATGCTTAACTTTAAAGGCATGATTTAAATGCCAGCCATGGATTTCTGATTATGAGCACAGTGCACCCGAAACCAGGCAGCATTATAAACTTCAGTTGACTCTTCCAATGACTTAACTGGAAGTTGTTCACACACACAGCCACTCACCTACTTTGGCTTTCTGGACTACTTTAACTCCATGCACTCTTGGTTATAGAACATAGAACATAGAACATTACAGCGCAGAACAGGCCCTTCGGCCCACGATGTTGCGCCGACCAGTTTTTAAAAAAAAAACTAACCCACTAATCTAAACCAATCCCATTTTGTCCATAAACCTATCCACAGATCTCTTAAACGCCCCCAAACTAGGTGCATTTACAACTGCAGCTGGCAGGGCATTCCAGTCCCTCACCACCCTCTGGGTAAAGAACCTACCCCTGACATCAGTCCTATAACTACCCCCCTTAATTTAAAGCCGTGCCCCCTCGTGCTAGCTTTCTCCATCCTAGGAAAAAGGCTATCACTATCCACCCTGTCTAAACCTCTAATCATCTTATATGTTTCAATAAGGTCCCCTCTTAGCCGCCTTCTTTCCAGCGAAAACAACCCCAAATCTCTCAGTCTCTCCTCATAGGATCTCCCCTCCATACCAGGCAACATCCTGGTAAACCTCCTCTGCACCCTCTCCAAAGCCTCTACATCCTTCCTGTAATGTGGGGACCAGAACTGCACACAATACTCCAAGTGCGGCCGCACCAGAGTTGTGTACAGTTGCATCATGACGCTGCGACTCCTAAATTCAATCCCCCTACCAATAAACGCCAAGACACCGTATGCCTTCTTAACAACCTTATCTACTTGACTCCCAACTTTCAGGGATCTATGTACACATACACCTAGATCCCTCTGCTCCTCCACACTATTCAAAGTCCTCCCGTTAGCCCTATACTCAACACATCTGTTATTCCTACCGAAATGAATTACCTCACACTTCTCCGCATTAAACTCCATCCGCCACCTCTCGGCCCAGCTCTGCAACCTTTCTAAGTCACCCTGCAAACTATGACACCCTTCCTCACAATCTACCACACCACCGACTTTGGTGTCATCAGCAAACTTACTAATCCACCCAACTATACCCTCATCCAGATCATTAATAAAAATTACAAACAGCAGTGACCCCAAAACAGATCCCTGAGGCACACCACTCGTAACCGAACTCCATGATGAATATTTACCATCAACCACCACCCTCTGTCTCCTATCTGCTAGCCAATTCCTGATCCAATTACCTAGATCACCCCCAATCCCATACATCTGCATTTTCTGCAGAAGCCTACCATGGTGAACCTTATCAAACGCCTTACTAAAATCCATATACACCACGTCAACTGCCTTACCCCTATCCACCTCTTCGTTCACTTTCTCAAAGAACTCGATAAGGTTAGTAAGGCACGACCTACCCGCTACAAAACCATGCTGACTGTCTCTAATCAATTCATTACTCTCCAAATAACTATAAATCCTGTCTCTAATAATCCTTTCCAAAACCTTACCCACCACAGAAGTAAGACTCACCGGTCTATAATTCCCAGGGAAGTCTCTGCTCCCCTTCTTAAACAATGGGACAACATTTGCTGTCCTCCAATCTTCCGGTACTATACCAGAGACCAACGACGACCTGAAGATCAGAGCCAGAGGCTCCGCAATCACCTCTCTTGCCTCCCAGAGAATCCTAGGGTAAATCCCATCCGGACCAGGGGACTTATCTATTTTCAAACCCTCTAGAATATCCAGCACATCCCCCGTATCAACTGCAATACTATCTATTTTACACCCCTGCACCCCAGTGTCCTCCTCAGCTACATTCATGTCCCCTTGCGTGAACACCGAAGAGAAATATTCGTTCAACGCCTCTCCAATCTCCTCCGGTTCCACACACAACTTCCCTCTACTATGTTGTATCTAATTTGAGCAAAATAATGTGCTTTAAACTATTCAGTGTTAATCAACTGCTTTTCAGAGCTTGAGATAAAGTGATAAATCTCTTTTTCTTTCATGATGTTTTGTCTATGTTATTCACTTAATTCAGGGTATTAAGTACATTGGGAAGTGTGCATTTGTACTGTTGATCTACTGTGAGAACTGGTGCCTGAGGAATTTTTTTTTTAAACTGTTCTCATAGCTTGACTTTCTCCTATAACTCGCCTGTCATATGCAATGGCACGACCTCAGAGTCATTCTACAGCCAGTCGATCACTGCTATTTAATTTTAATCAATTAAGTAGCTTTGCTGCAAAGCAGTTTATCTTCCTAGAGACCCTGAAGGATATGTGGAAATACAAGGTCGAGTAGAACATTTACTCCATCCCCTTCCTCCCATCAGATTGTCTTCTTGAAGGAGTTGCGTACAAACATTCAAGCATACGAACTAGAAGCTGTTGTAGGCCATTTGGCCCCTCGAGCCTGCTCCGCCATTCAGCAAGAACATTGCGGATCTGACTGTGGCTTCAACTCCACGCTCTGTCTGCCCCTAATAGCCTTTAACCCACTTGTTTGTCAAATATCTATCTACATCTGTCTTAAAAATATTAACTGACTCTGCCTTCTGCCTCTCTGGGAAAGAGAGTTCTAAAGATTCATGACCCTTTGAGAGAAAAAAAAAACTTCTTTTCATCTCACCCTTAAATGGGAGAACTTCTATTTTTCAATTGTATCCTTCTAGTTTCGTCCACAAAGGGTAACAATCTTTCAGCATCAAAAAGACAGCACTGTCTACAGTGCAGCACTCCCTTAGTCACTGGCGTATCAATCTATATTTTTGTACTTAAGCCCTGGACTGGGACTTGAACCCACAATTTTTTGGATAAGTGTGGTGAGTGTGTTACCCACAAAGGCTTGGCTGACAACGAATTAACTTTTGATAGGGAGGACTTTGAGGATTCAGTTGCCTGGACTCAGTTTTCTGGTAAGATTCCATCCCCCAGGCAGTGGTGGGGGAAATCTGATTGCCCCAAAGGCAGACAAGATGACTGCGATTGCAATTAGCCCACGGCATTCCTTCCATAGAATCCCTACCGTGCAGAAAAAGGTCATCAGGCCCATCTAGTCTGCACTGACTCTCCAATAGAGCATCCCACTCAGGCTCCAGCCCTGTAACCCTCTGTACTTACCCCGCTAATCTACACATCTTGGCTTCACCAAAGAGCAATTTAGCATCTTCAATCCACCTAACCAGCACATCTTTGGAGAAATCAGACCACCCGGAGGAAACGCAGGCAGATACGGGGTTGACGTGCAAACTCCATGCGTAAGGCTGGAATTAAACCCCAGGTCCCTAACTCTGTGAGCAGCAGTGCGGACCACTGCACCACCTACTTTCGTCCCCCCAAGCCCCATTTTTTGCTTGTTCAGGGATTAGCCCGATGCAGGTAATATGATAACTTTGTGCTGGCTGCTAATTTAAATAACAACAGGGAGCAGCCAGTAGCAGGCATTCAGTTTGAGTGACTGCATGAAGCAGAAGGGAACCCAAGTCTGTGTAAGGGAGCACCATGTGAAATCAGATAGCACAGCTTAAAGCCAGCTACATCTCTTCATGGAGAGGTACAATCTGGCTACATCAGGGATTTCCGCTCTGAGTGGAAACACGATGGACTAATTGGAGCATCAGGCCAAAGAGCATGCCTAAAGTTCTCAGTTGCAAACTGGAGATCACGATGCAGAACGGGAGGAAATTAGGTGAGGCTCCCCTTGCCCTTGTGGGCAAGGTTTTAGAAAGAATTATTAGGGATAGGATTTATAGTTATTTGGAGAGTAATGAATTGATTAGAGACAGTCAGCATGGTTTTGTAGCAGGTAGGTCGTGCCTTACTAACCTTATTGAGTTCTTTGAGAAAGTGACGAAAGAGGTGGATAGGGGTAAGGCAGTTGACGTGGTATGTATGGATTTTAGTAAGGCGTTTGATAAGGTTCACCATGGTGGGCTTCTGCAGAAAATGCAGATGTATGGGATTGGGGGTAATCTAGGTACTTGGATCAGGAATTGGCTGGCAGATAGGAGACAGAGGGTGGTGGTTGATGGTGAATATTCGTCATGGAGTTCGGTTACGAGCGGTGTGCCTCAGGGATCTGTTTTGGGGCCACTGCTGTTTGTAATTTTTATTAATGATCTGGATGAGGGTATAGTTGGGTGGATTAGTAAGTTTGCTGATGACACCAAAGTCGGTGGTGTGGTAGATTGTGAGGAAGGGTGTCATAGTTTGCAGGGTGACTTAGACAGGTTGCAGAGCTGGGCCGCGAGGTGGCGGATGGAGTTTAATGTGGAGAAGTGTGAGGTAATTCATTTCGGTAGGAGTAACAGATGTGTTCAGTATAGGGCTAACGGGAGGACTTTGAATAGTGTGGAGGAGCAGAGGGATCTAGGTGTATGTGTACATAGATCCCTGAAGGTTGGGAATCAAGTAGATAAGGTAGTTAAGAAGGCATACGGTGTCTTGGCGTTTATTGGTAGGGGGATTGAATTTAGGAGTCGCAGCGTCATGTTGCAACTGTACACAACTCTGGTGCGGCCGCACTTGGAGTACTGTGTGCAGTTCTGGTCCCCACATTACAGGAAGGACGTTGAGGCTTTGGAGAGGGTGCAGAGGAGGTTTACCAGGATGTTGCCTGGTATGGAGGGGAGGTCATATGAGGAGAGACTGAGGGATTTGGGGTTGTTTTCGCTGGAAAGAAGGAGGCTAAGAGGGGATCTTATTGAAACATATAAGATAATTAGAGGTTTAGATAGGGTGGTCAGTGATAGCTTTTTTCCTCGGATGGAGAATGCTAGCACGAGGGGGCATGGCTTTAAATTAAGGGGTGGTAGTTATAGGACGGATGTCAGGGGTAGGTTCTTTACCCAGAGGGTGGTGAGGGATTGGAATGCCCTGCCTGCTGCGGTTGTAAATGCGCCTAGTTTGGGGGCGTTTAAGAGATCTATGGATAGGTTTATGGACGAAAAGGGATTGGTTTCGATTAGTGGGTCAGTGTTTTTTTTAAAAAAACTGGTCGGCGCAACATCGTGGGCCGAAGGGCCTGTTCTGCACTGTAATGTTCTATGTTCTATCATCAGGGACCAAGACACTCTCGTGAAAGTAGCCAAATACATCACACAAAACAACCTTCCATCAATTTACTCTGTCTACACTTTCTGCTGCCTTAGAAAAGCAGCCAGCATAACTCACGTACCCCAGACATAAGAACATAAGAAATAGGAGCAGGAGTAGGCCATCTAGCCCTTCAAGCCTGCCCCGCCATTCAATAAGATCATGGCTGATCTGTCGCGTCTCAGTTCCACATTCCCACCCTCTCCCCATAACCCTTAATCCCCTCGCTTATCAAAAACCTATCAACCCGCGTCTTAAAAATATTTAGCAAGGCAGCATCCATCACTTCAACGGGCAGAGAATTCCAGAGATTCACCACCCTTTGAATGAAGAAGTTCCTCCTCAACTCTGTTCTAAACCGCCCCCCCCCCCTTTATCTTGAGGCTGTGCCCTCTGGTCCTGCTGTCCTTTCTGAGCAGGAAGAGCCTCTCCACCTCTATCCTATCCATCCCATTCATCATCTTGTATGTCTCAATGAGATCTCCCCTCATTCTTCTAAACTCTAACGAGTACAAGCCTAGTTTATTCAGCCTCTCCTCATAGTTCAACCCCCTCAACTCCAGTATCAGCCTAGTGAACCTCCTCTGCACTCCCTCCAAGGCCAAAATATCCTTGCGTAAGTGCGGTGACCAAAACTGCACATAGTACTCCAGCTGCGGCCTCACGAGTGCCCTATACAGCTGCAGCAAGACCTCCCTACTTTTATATTCAATCCCCCTCGCTATGAAGGCCAGCATCCCATTTGCCTTCCCGACCACCTGCTGCACCTGCAGGCTGGGTTTTTGCGACTCATGCACAAGGACCCCGAGGTCCCTCTGCACCATCGCATGCTGCAGTTTTTCGCCCTGTAAGTAATAGTCCTTCCTACCATTATTCCTACCAAAGTGGACAACCTCACATTTGCCAACATTAAATTCCATTTGCCAGTTCCTGGCCCATTCGCCCAGCCTATCTAGATCCTTCTGCAGACTCTCCACACCCTCCGCACAATTTGCCGTTCCACCAATCTTGGTGTCATCAGCAAATTTCGACACCATACACTCGGTTCCCTCCTCCAGATCATCTATATAAATGGTAAATAGCTGAGGCCCCAGCACCGACCCCTGGGTCACTCCACTAGTCACCAACCGCCAATCCGAATAGCACCCATTGACCCCCACTCTCTGCCTCCTATTTGACAGCCAATCCTCTATCCACGCTAACACCCTACCCCCAACTCCATGCCTCCTGAACTTCTGTAATAACCTCTTGTGAGGCACCTTGTCAAACGCCTTCTGAAAATAATTCAGACATACCTCTCTTCCACCTTCTTCTGTTGGGAAAAAGATACAAAAGCCTGAGGCTACATACCAACCGACTCAGATCTTTTCCAACAATTTCTTCTCTGCTGCCATCAGACTTTTGAATGGACCTACCTTGCACGAAGTTGATCTTTGTCTATACCATAGCTATGACTGTAACACAACATTCTGCACTCTCTCCTTTCCTTCTCTATGAATGGTATGCTTTGTCTGTATGACATGCAAGGGAAAATACTTTCCACTGTACACTAATACATGTGATAATAATAAATGAAATCAAATCAAAGCAAAACTGGCTAAGGCTGTGGGATCAGATAGCCATTACAGTCAGTGTTAACACTCTCACTCCTAAGAGCTGAATGCATTGTCACAAGAAGTTCATTGACCTCACACAAGTGGTCAAGGTCAGAATCTATTTGCAAATGTCACATCCTAATCATTCAACGACGGTCCTTAATGCTTCCTTGTTCACCACAACTCATTTTATTTCCATTTCTAGAGGAGCTGATGACTTAGTGGCATTATTGCTACTAATTATGTAGTAATATTATTACTACGTGAATAATTAATCCTGAAACTCAGCTAATATTCTGGGGATCCGGGCTTGAATCCCAATAGATTGGTGGAATTTGAATTCAATAACAAAAAATCTGGAGCTAAGAATCTACTGATGACCATTAAACCATTGTCAGAAAAACCCATTTGGTCCTTTAGGGAAGGAAATCTGCCGTCCTTACTTGGCCTGGCTTACCTGTGACTCCAGAGCCACAGCAATGTGATTGACTCCCAAATGCCCTCCAAGGGCCAACTAGCAATGGGTAATAAGTGCTGGCCAGCCAGCGACACCCATGCCCCACAAATGAATAAAACATTCCTTATTCATCACAAGTCATACTGTACATTCACAGCTTCATCTCTATCCCCTACATCGTTATAAGGCCTCACACTTACACCTCACAGCTTTCACACACTGCCGGTTCATCCACCAAGACAGCCACATCACCCAAACATAACGCACCACACTTATTGACGTACTTCCATCTCGCTTACAAGACAGCAGTTGACCATCATGTATGCCTGCATGTCCTATCACCATGGTGTTCATCACTGGAACAGTGCTGGCACTGCAGCATCCCCTCAGGAATGCTGGCTGGGATTTACTGGTCAAATATCTGCGCTGGATATTGAATTCCCAATCAACTATCTCATGGGAAAGAGTGCTAGCAGTGAGCCACGCCCGACACCATTTGAAATGCTCTTTAGAAGTCAACCTTAAATGTAGCATTCAACAGGTCCAGTACTTCCAGATTGCAGTGTGAACGAGCTATTTATGGCAGTTTAAGGCATTTGTAACTGGCAAAGAGGGAAACTTTCTTGGACGTGACAGGCGCTTTGTCATTTCATTACAGAGATGCTGATGCAAACTCCAAAGCTCATACAGTTTTACTCAGAAATGGATCAGTACATATCACAATTTCATTGTTACGCCCATCTGTACTCCTTCATCCATCTCTTGAGGACAGACAGCAGTATCAGTAATAGACAACCAGAAATAATGCTTCTACCAGCATCAGATGACAATATAGACTGATGGTGCAAATGTGGAAGACTGTAATCTTGCTGCTAAGTGAGATTGAGCAATTTCCACTTGCATTTGCTGTCTGCTTTGCACGTATCAAATGTGCACTGGCAGGGTCGTTTGATATCGTCAATGTGTGCGGTGCCAAGACTGACAAGGTTTATAAAATCAGACAACTGTTGTTAATTACAACGCAATATGAAAAACATCTGGGAACGTGTGTGCTCACGGAGGCATGTTCAAAGAGGCACCAGTACATTGCACTGGTATACTGGGCAAAATTCGCTGTCTAATTCACTCGAAGAAATGCAAATGAAGTGGAACACACGGAGACTGACTTTTGGAGCAAAAATTGAATGGAATGCTCATATGTTGTTCCCCCCTCCCTATTCCCCTCACCGTGGGTGGCACGGTGGCACAGTGGTTAGCACTGCTGCCTCACAGCACCAGCGATACGGGCTTGATTCCCAGCTTGGGTCACTGTGGAATTTGCATGTTTTCCCTGTGCCTGTGTGGGTTTCCTCTGGGTGCTCCAGCTTCCTCTCACAGCCTGTAAGGTGTGCTGGTTAGGTGCAATGACCCGAACAAATGCTGGAGTGCGGCAAGTAGGGGAATTTCACAGTGACTTCATTGCAGTGTTAATGTCAGCCTTACTTGTGACCAATAAATAAATGTTAGCACTGCTGCCTAACAGCGCCATGGACATCAGTTCAATTGTTGCGACTGTCTTTGTGGAGTTTGCACATTCTCCCCGTGTCTGCTTGGGTTTCCTCCGGCTGCTTCGGTTTCCTCCCATAGTCCAAAGATGTGCAGGCTAAGTGGATTGGTCAGGCTAAGTGGATTGGTCAGGCTAAGTGGATTGGTCAGGCTAAATTGTCCCTTACTGTCCAGGGATGGGGGATCAGCAGGTAAATACGTTGGGTAACGCGGATAGGCTCTGAGTAAGATGAGTCAGCGCAGACTCAATTGGCCAAATGGCCTACCTTTTCACTGGAGGGATTCTATGTTCATTTCCTAAGCAGTAATGGTTTCAAAATGGCAGGGTTATTGGGGATGGTCAGAGGACTAAATGGAGAGCTTTATCAGAGAGATGACACAGGCACAATGGGTTGACTGGCCTCCTCGCGTGCTGTAAGGTGCTCTGTTTTGATGATGACATGGGAAACTCATTTCTTTCACCTCTTCCAATCAGGTAAGTATGCAGTTCAATAAATATTGAAGCACTGATGTCAAGCAGCCATTGTAACAAAATTACGCCGGTAAGTAGCTTGCAGTGCGCTCAAGCTGCACTGGTTATTACCATATATAGCAGCAGCTAACAATTAACAATTGTGTAACAATTAGTCATGCTTTGAAAGACTAGAAGAAATAAACATACACAATCATGTCTCCGATAATGATGGGATTGTCTGATTGTGTAGGTGGGATGTGTAATTGAGTGATTGTAAGGTTTACTAATAAGTACAGCCCAAATTAATTGAACACCAACAAATGGAATTTGATGATATTGCTCATTCTTTGCGCACAAAATAGATTGTAATTCATTGTAAGTTATTTCATTTTTGAAAATAAACGTGATGGGATGTGGGGTCACTGGTTGGTCCATTTGTTGTCCATTTTTGGTTGCTCTGGAACTGAGTGACTCCGAAATGGCCAAGCGAGACAATCATATTGCTGTGGATGGTGCAGCATTTATTGCCCAACCTTAGCTGCCTGGGGGCAGTTGAGAGTCAACCACATTGCTATGGATCTGGAGCCACATGTAGGTCAGGAGGGCAGGTTACCTTCCCAAGAGGACATTAGTGAACCTGATGGGTTTGTTTTTACAACAATCAATGAACGGAATCATTGTCAATATTAGAAACATAGAAACCCGGCAGTGTAGAAGGAGGCCATTCGGCCCATTGAGTCTGCATCCGCAACAATCCCACCAAGGCCCTGTTCCCATAGCCCCAAATATTTACTCCACTAATCCCTCTAACCTTTGCATCCTGGGGCATTAAGGGGCAATTGAGCATGGCCAATGCACACCTTTTGACTGTGGTAGAAAACCAGAGCACCCGGAGGAAACCCATGAAGACTCAGGGAGAATGTGCAAGCTCCATACAGACAATGACCCAAGCCAGGAATTGAACCCAGGTCTCTGGAGCTGTAAGGCAGCAGTGCTAACCACTGTGCCACCGTGCTGCTCCATTACTGTTACTAAGAATTAAAATTCCACCAGCTGCCATGCTGGGATTTGAACCTGTGCTCCGAGAGAATTAATCTGGGCTTTTAAATTACCAGTTCAGTGGTTAACACAATGCCATCATCCCACCCCATTGTCTCCTCTTCACCACTTGTTTCAACCATGTCTGTACTACAAGGTGATTTTTTTTAAGTTTATGTATTAGTGTCACAAGTAGGCTTACATTAACACTGCAATGAGGTTATTGTGAAAATCCCCGAGTTGCCACACTCTGGTGTTCAGGTACACTGAGTGAGAATTTAGCATGGCCAATGCACCGAACCAGCATGTCTCTTAGACTGTGGGAGGAAAATGGACCTTTCAGTGGAAACTCACACAGACATGGGGAGAACATGCAGACTCTGCACAGATAGTGACAGAAGCCAGAAATCAAACCTGGATCCCTGACAGTACCTACTCTACCTGACAGTAATTCAAGACAGAATTGCCCCCAATTAAGAAAATCAAAGTTGTTATTTTGAGTCCCATTGAAAGCTGTGCACTTCGTTGTCCTCTTTGGCTACTTACTCATTTTTAATAACAAATCCCAAAACCTCTTGACGGTGTTCCCCTTTGAAATCTTTTGTCCCTTTTTATTCTTCAGGGGATTAGATAGGGTGGACAGTGAGAGCCTTTTCCCTCGGGTGGAGATGGCTAGCACGAGGGGACATAGTTTTAAATTGAGGGGTGATAGATATAAGACAGATGTCAGGTTCTTTACTCAGAGAGTAGTAAGGGCTTGGAATGCCCTGCCTGCAGCAGTTGTGGACTCACCAACTTTAAGGGTATTTAAATGGTTATTGGATAGGCATATGGATGATATTGGAATAGTGTAAGTTAGGTGGGCTTTAGATTGGTTTCACAGGTCAGTGCAACTTTGAGGGCCGAAGGGCCTGTACTGCGCTGTCGTGATCTATGTTCTATGCCATATGCCTTCTTCACCACCTTTTCCTCCTGCGTTGCCACCTTTAAGGATCTGTGGACTTGCACACCCAGATCTCTCTGTGTGTCTATACTCCTGATGGTTCTGCCATTTATTGTATAGCTTCCCCCTGCCTTACATCTACCAAAATGCATCACTTCGCATTTATCTGGATTAAATTCCATCTGCCATTTCGCCACCCTATTTTTCAGCCTATCTATATCCTGCTGTATTCCCTGACAATGTTCATCACTATCCACAACTCCAAAGCAATCTTTGTGTCAACTGCAAACTTACTAATCAGTAAGTTACATCTACATCTTCTTCTAAATCATTTATATATATCACAAACAGAAGAGGTCTCAGTACAGAGCCCTGCAGAACACCACCAGTCACAGACCTCCAATCAGAAGAAGACCCCTACATTGCTACGCTCTGTCCCACACTTAGGGAAGTGAGCATGTGTGTCAGTGGGCGAGGGAGAGAAGTGAGATTGTGTGTAAATGTGAGAGAGAGAGAAATGATAGTGTGTGTGAATGTGTGTGAGAGAGAAGAGAGCATGTGTGTTAATGTCAGGGAGAGAGAAGTGAGAGTGTGTGTGAATGTGAGAGAGAGAGAAAAATGATAGTGTGTGTGAATGTGTGTGAGAGAGAAGAGAGCATGTGTGTTAATGTCAGGGAGAGAGAAGTGAGAGTGTGTGTGAATGTGAGAGAGAGAATGAGAGTGTGTGTGAATCTGAGAGAGAGAAGTCAGCGAGTGTGTGAATATGGGAGAGATGTGAGCATGTTTGAATTTGTTAAAGTGATATGTGCATGTGTTTGTGTGAGGGAAAGGAAAATCACATATGAATATCAACTTCCCAGTTCATTCCTCCTGTTAAAAATGACAAAGAGGAATATTTTAAAACAAAGAACTTGCCTGACTGATAAATGCATAGATATAGCTAGAAAAGACTTACTTCCATTTGATTTCTGTGTTTGCACCTATTTCATGGCAGAAAAGGGTGCCAAAATTATGAAAATGCATCAGGTTCCATAATGCTTTTGATAAGTTACTCAGGGTTTTCACACGAGGGGTTTGGACCTACCTCATATTAAGTTGATCTTCTCCACAACCTAGCAATGTATGTAACACGACAATCTGCACTCACTCCTTTGCTTCTCTAGGAATGGTATGCTTTGTCTGTATAGCGCACAAGAAACAATAGTTTTCCTTGTATACTAATACATGCAACAATAATAAATTAAATCAAATCAGACCCTACATGATTTTGAATACCTCTATCAAATCTCCTCTCAATGTCCCATTCTTTCAGGACAACAATCTTAGCCCCCACAATCAACCATTGTAACTGAGGTTTCTCATCCCTGGAACCATTCTTGTGAATCTTGCCTGCACCCTCTCCATTGCCTTCACATCTCTCCTTAAGTGTGACGTCCATGATTAGTCGCATTGGCCACGATTTTCCCATCTGCGCTTGCCTCTCTTCAGCTGGGAGATGTGAATCTGCGGCCTTGAATGGGGATTTGTGCACGCGCTGAGAACGAACAACAACAAAGAACAGTACAGCACAGGAAACAGGCCCTTCGGCCCTCCAAGCCTGTGCCGCTCATTGGTCCAACTAGACCATTCTTTTGTGTCCCTCCATTCCCAGTCTGCCCATGTGACAATCCAGGTAAGTCTGAATTTGCACGTGCATCTCCCAGAACCGGCGAGAAGTTGCCTGCCAGGCCACACTGGAAACTGGCAGGAAGCTAATATAAATCTTTTTAAAATCTATTTTAAATATGTAGGTAAGTTAAATATCGGGACTTTTCGGGTCCCAATCGAATCTCCCACCCCGCCAGGATTTCTTCATTCCGGCAGGGTTCAGACTAACCCCCCCACGTTTGGGGAATTAGCAGGAGACCCTGCTGGAATGAAGGGGGGCAATCGGGGCTCCCCAGGGGGCTGGGCAGCAGGGGAGTGGCGCCCCCTTGGCATGAGCACTCTGGCAGTGCCAGCCTGTGCCCCCTGGCACTGCTCAAAGGGCTCAGTGCCCATGCCCAGGGAGCACCTTGGCACTGCCCATCAGGCATCGCCAATTGTGGGTGGGGTCTCGGGATAATCGGTGGAGACTGGGGGGGGGGGTCCCACTGCCACTCTACATTGGGATTGGTCTGGGATGGAGGGCAGCGATTGGGGCAGGCTGGAGTGGGGGGGAGTGGCCTGACCCTAGGAGGGTCAGTGGGGTGAGGGAGGGTGGGGGCATCGCCACTGCTGGGGGATAGGGCCTGGGCATCAGGACGCTCCGAGATGGGGGGGTTGTGGGGGGGGGGGGGTATAGAACCATACAACCCTACAGTGCAGAAAGAGGCCCTTCGGCCCATCGAGTCCGCACCGAACACAATCCCACCCAGGCCCTACCCCCTTATCCCTACATATTATACCCACTAACCTCTCTAACCTACGCATCCCTGGACACTAAGGGGCAATTTCTTAGCATGGCCAATCAACCTAACCCGCACATCTTTGGGTGGCCAGGGCTGGCCCGGGAATCATTGTGGGTGCCGCGATTGGGCCATGGAGTGTAGGTGGGAGCCAAGGGGGCGAAGGGGTGGGATCGGCTGGAGGGGCAGTACTGTGGGGTTCTGGGCTGGCCAGCAAATGGGAGTTCAACCGTTTGGGCATTCGTTGAGCTCCAGAACTGTCAAACTCCAGCACAAATCGGCCCCGCCACCAGGGTTTTCAAAATGAGATTCACAACTGGGAACCTCTTCAGTGCACACAGTGCGGAGATTCAGGTGAGAACCTGACCTGCCAGAAGTGGTGCAATCGAAACCAGTTTTGCCACCAATTCAGCACTTTCGGGAGGATCGCCCCCACTGTCGCAGTTGAGGCTTAACGAGTGTTTTCTGAAGGTTCAACTTAAAACTTTTTTGGGGGGTGGGGGGGTGCGATTCTCCCATTCCGACCCACTTATTCTTTTGGTGGGTCGGGTCGGGAGCTGCCAAGTGTGCGGATTCTCGGGATTTGCGCGTGCGTTCCCGGTGCACACGTGTCTCCCACTGTCGGATATCCAGCACAGTTGGGACCATGCGGGGCCCCGGCAGGAGCACTGGTTAAGTCATTTTAATCTATTTTTAATGTGATTTACATGTAATTATCGGGCCTGGGACTGAACTCTCTGGGCCCAATATTGTCTCCAACCCTGCTGGTACAAATTAGGGGTTTAGGGTAGCTCCCCATGCATGGGGAGCTAGCTGGAGATCCAGCTGGAGTGAAGGGTCGACTGCTCGCTGTGACTGACTGGTAGCAACCATTGATAAATAATTCAGAATTCTGACTGAACAGAGCAATCAGGCACCCTCTCCACCCCCGGATTTCAGGCAGTAGGGATGGGGGGGTTGGCAGAAGGGGATGTGTGCCTCTTGATCATGGGCACCCAGGCAGTGCCAGCCTGTGCCTCTGGTACTGTCCAAGGGGTGAAGTGTCCATGCCCAGGGGACACCTTGGCGCTGCCCACTGGGTATCAGGCAGTCCCAAGGGGACGAGATATAGGAGGCGGGGCATAGGGATATGGGGTGGGGTCAATGATTGGGGCTTGGGGGCAGTGCCAAGGAGGTGGGACATATGGGACGGGGCATTGGGGCAGGGCCAAGGGGGTTGGGCCAGCTGGGGTGGGACCAGTGCGGTAACTGATGGGGGTGGGGAGTCTCGTTGCCACTCTGCACTGGGATCTGGTCAGGGCTGAAGGGAGGCCAGCGATTGGGCAGGGTCAGGGAGGGTGGTGTACTGGGGTCTTGGCCTCCCATGGGTGGGGGAGTCCACCAGGATGGGGGGTGCCAGCCTCTCGGGGTGGGGGGGGGGAGGTGGGTGCTTCCATGGGGGTCATCACTGCTGGAGATGGGGGGAGCTGGAAATCAGGATACTCTGGGCTGGGGGTGTCAGGGTTGGCCTGGGAATGGAGGTGGGGGCTGCAATCTGGCTGTGGGGGGGGGGGGGGGCGGGGGCGGGTGCGTGGTGAGGGGGGGCTTGGAGTCCAGTGATCGAATGACCAAACTGGTCAGTTATCTGCAGGCTGCAGGCTGACAGTTCAGGGCCACTGTACATGTGCAGAGTTCCACAACTGTCAGACTCTGGCACAAATAAATCCCGTGACCACCCCCCCCCACCCCTCATCCTGACCTTTTAATGATATTCATGATTGTGACCTCTGCATTGCACAGAGTGTGGGAGATTTGAGTGTAAACTTCCACTGAAAAAATAATCGTAAATTACACCAGTTTTCCCTCCACTTGGAACTTTTTTGGGAGAATTGTCTCCATTATTTCTCCCAGGCAATGGCGTTGTGCTATGATCACTGGACTATTAATCTGGAAATTCAACTAAAGTTCTGCGGACCTGGGTTCGAATTCTGCCACAGCAAGTGGTGGAATTTGAATCCAGTAAGAATTATCTGCCATTAAGTATATACCGATAACCATGAAACCATTGTCAATTGTGGGTAAAACCCATCTGGTTCATTCATATCCTTTAGGGAAGGCAATCTGCCTTGTTTACCTGGTCTGATCTACATGGGGCTCCAAAGCCACAGCAATGTGGTTGATTCCCAACTGTCCCCAGGCAACCAAGGATGGGAAATAAATGCTTGTCAGCAATAGCAGTCCGTGTCCCATGAATAAATAAAAATAAAATTGAAAAGCAAAGGATCCCGACTGCTGTTAGTTTGCCAACGCAGCTGTGTTGCTTCCAGGGACAGAATTATTTGAAATTGAGGATGGTAGAGAATGAGAATGTGAGCGTGTGTGCGCAAGAGAAAGGAAAAGTACTGACTCAAGTAACCAATTCCTGCTCCCCACACCTCACCAGTTGTTCCACTGCCACACACTGCAGGGAAAGCATTAATGAGCAGACAAGGTAAAGGGAGAGACAATAGGTGTGCGTGCAGAGGGAACTCTCCAGTTACTCAGACACTTGGGAGAGGAACTTGGCGGCAAGTAGATGTTCCAGATTAATAAAGGGGGTGCTTAGATAAAGGGTTCCACTAACTGAATGCTGAGGGACAAGTTTCACTATGTTAGGAGACAAAGACTATTGTTCATTGTTGACAATATTGTTCATTATTGGACAATAAAAGAGATTTCACTGGAGGATTTTAATCATTAAGTTAATCTTCTCGAAAATCATCATTAATGATTTGTTGATATTTCTCCCAAGCAGTTGAATAGGTTCCTCTGAAGCACCCTAATTCCTGTATGGGGAGCCCCATCTTCGAACAGGGGATCTAATCATCTTCAGCCTTCTCATTCACACTTGAAAGGGTTAACCCTTTCCGCACATTCCTGTACAAAGCCGTGGTTATTTCTGAGATTATTTACCTGTCTTTATTACAGGGTGGGCCGTGATATGCCGAGGTAAATTTGTTATTCCGATACATGTGTTCAACAGCAAATTGAGTTGTTCCAATGGCCTCATTATACCTGGGGTGCCCTGCTCAGATTAGATGCTTTGGAGACTTCATTAGCTGGAGCCACAGGGGTTTCTCTAGACTCCAATCAACCAGACCAAAGCAGCCCTTGAACTCAACAATGCTGGTGTGATGATTTGCCAAAGTATAAATGAGTCATAGCAGTTTCCTGGGTAGTAAAATTGTGCAGTTGGCATCATAGACATAAGCTGCATGTTCAATGATTTGAGTCTCTTCCAGCTGATAGAGTTTTATAGGGTTTTCATAGGGAGGCAGCATGTCCATATAAGTTGACTGCTCGCTGTCACTGACTGACAGCAAACATTGATAAATTCATAATTCTGACTGAACAGAGCATCCGTGGTCTTCCCAGTGCAATGTTGCAGGGTCAATGGACTGAGGCCACCCAAGGCTGTCTGGAAGTAGAAGCAATTCATGGATGTGATTGCTTCAATAATCACAAGAAACCAGATCATTGATCTGGGCTACCCGTCCGCAGCTGCAAACTCCCATCCTTCCTTCAACAGCGCAAAAGGAACCACATGCATTTGTATAAGCACACATCAAGAAGCACTTTGCAGCCAGTGATGGCATTTGACATGCTGTCAACATTGCAACGTTAGCAAACGCAGTGGGGGCAAAATAGCAATGGTTAGCACTGCTGCCTCACAGCTCCAGAGACCCCAGGTTCGATTCCTGGCTTTGGTCACTGTCTGTGTGGGGTTTGCACATTCTCCTCGTGTCTGCGAGGGTTTCCTCCGGGTGCTCTGGTTTCCTCCCATAGTCCAAAGATAGGCCGGTTAGGCTGATTGGCCATGATAAATTGTCCAAAGTGCCCCGGAATGTGCAGGTTAGAGGGATGAAAGGGGTAAATGTGTGGGGTTGTGAGAATAGGGCCTGGGGTGAGATTGTTGTCTGTGCAGAGTCGATGGGCCAAATGGCCTCCTACTGCACTGTGGGGTTTCTATGACAACAGCTGACTTGTGCACAGCAAGATCTCACACACAGCTTTAGTGATGTGGCTTGAGAGGTACATATTATCCACGTCACTGTGAGTGTTCTTGCGTTCTTCTTGGAATTAAGGCCATGCGATCTTCCACACTGCCAAGGCAGCTGGAGCCTCAATTCAGCGTCTCATTTGACAAACGCGTCCAACAAAGCCACGATTCCCTCAGTATTGCACTTGGAGTGAAAGCTTGGATTTTGTGCTCAAGTCTCTGGAGTGCAACTTGAACTCACAACTTCTGGCTGAGATTTTCTGGCCTTCTGGTCATGTATTTCTTGCGGTGGGATGGCATGCTGTTCGCTGGATGCAGGATCTTCTGATCCCTCCACTGTCAATGGGATAGCCCATTGAATCCACCCCAGGCCACCAGGAAACCCACGCTGGGGATGCACCGTCAGCGGGACTGGAAAACTCTGCTGGAGTGATCAGTCAGGAAGTTCCAACTTCTAACTCTGGGGGCTACTCAGTCCTCAATAACCTTAGATGAAATCACAGTGACTTCATTGCAATGTTAATGTAAGCCTTATTTGTGACGAAGAAATAAACTTTATTTTTACTTTGCTTTTATTCCCTCTACCACCATGAAGAGTGGCAGCAGCGTATACCATCCACAAGATGCACTGCAGGAACTCACCAAGGCTCCTTCGGCAGCACACTCCAGACTCATGACCACTACCATCTAGAAGGACAAGAGCAGCAGGCACCTGGGAACACCTCTCGGATGTTCCCTTCTGTAATATGCAAACTATGTTAGGGGCTATGGCAGGCCCTTATACTACACCCAAAATGTATTGTACTTTTTTAACTGTAGCCTCTGTTGTAATACAGGAAACCCGACAGCCAATTTGAGAATAATGAGTTGTCCTAAACAGTAAAGTGATAATGACCGGATAACCTGTTTTTGTCATGTTAATTGAGCGGTAGATTTTGGCCAGGACGCCAGAGAAAACTCCCTATTCCCTCTGAATAATTATACCATGAAAACTTTTGCAACCATCTGAGAAGCCAAACAAGGTCTTTGCTTAATGTCATATCCATAAGATGGCCCTTCTGACAGTGCGGTACTCCCTCAGTACTGACCCTCCAACAGTGCAGTACTCCCTCAGTACTGACCCACCGACGGTGCAATACCCCCTCAGTACTGACCCTCTGACGGTGCAATACCCCTTCAGTACTGACCCTCTGACAGTGCAGCACTCCCTCAGTACTGACCCTCTGACAGTGCAGCACTCCCTCAGTACTGACTGTCTGACAGTGCAGCACTCCCTCAGTACTGACCCTCTGACAGTGCAGTACTCCCTCAGTACTGACCCTCTGACAGTGCAGCACTCCCTCAGTACTGACCCTCTGACAGTGCAGTACTCCCTCAGTACTGACCCTCTGACAGTGCAGTACTTCCTCAGTACTGACCCACCGACGGTGCAATACCCCCTCAGTACTGAGCCTCTGACAGTGCAGCACTCCCTCAGTACTGACCCTCCAAGGTTGCAGTACTCCCTCAGTACTAACCCTCCAACAGTGCAGTACTCCCTCAGTACTGACCCACCGACAGTGCAGTACTCCCTCAGTACTGATTCTCCGAGAGTGCAGTACTCCCTCAGTACTGACCTTCTGACAGTGCAGCACTCCCTGAGTACTGCGCCTCTGCCAATGCAGTGGTCCCTCAGTATTGACTCTCTAATAGGGCAGCACTCCCTCAGTACTGATCCTCTGCTAGTGCAGTGGTCCCTCAGTATTGACTCTCTAATAGAGCAGCACTCCCTCAGTACTGATGCAGTGCTCTCTCAGTATTGACTCTCTAATAGGGCAGCACTCCTCAGTACTGACCCTCTGCTAGTGCAGGGCTGCCTCAGTACTGAACTGGTGTGTCAACCTAGATTTTTCTACTGAAGTCCTGGAGTGGAACACAATTCCACTTGAATCACAGGGTCAGTACTGAGGGAGTACTGTGCTGTCGGAGGGTCAGTACTGAGGGAGTACTGCACTGTCAGAGGGTCAGTACTGAGGGGGTATTGCACTGTCGGAGGGTTAGTACTGAGGGAGTACTGCAATCTTGGAGGGTTAGTACTGAGGGAGTGCTGCACTGTCGGAGGGTCAGTACTGAGGGGATACTGCACTGTCGGAGGGTTAGTACTGAGGGAGTACTGCAATCTTGGAGGGTTAGTACTGAGGGAGTGCTGCACTGTCGGAGGGTCAGTATTGAGGGGATACTGCACTGTCGGAGGGTCAGTACTGAGGGAGTACTGCACTGTCAGAGGCTCAGTACTGAGGGGGTATTGCACCGTCGGTGGGTCAGTACTGAGGAAGTACTGCGCTGTCAGAGGGTCAGTACTGAGGGAGTACTGCACTGTCAGAGGGTCAGTACTGAGGGAGTACTGCACTGTCAGAGGGTCAGTACTGAGGGAGTACTGCGCTGTCAGAGGGTCAGTACTGAGGGGGTATTGCACCGTCGGTGGGTCAGTACTGAGGAAGTACTGCGCTGTCAGAGGGTCAGTACTGAGGGAGTACTGCACTGTCAGAGGGTCAGTACTGAGGAAGTACTGCGCTGTCAGAGGGTCAGTACTGAGGGAGTACTGCACTGTCAGAGGGTCAGTACTGAGGAAGTACTGCGCTGTCAGAGGGTCAGTACTGAGGGAGTACTGCACTGTCAGAGGGTCAGTACTGAGGGAGTACTGCGCTGTCAGAGGGTCAGTACTGAGGGAGTACTGCACTGTCAGAGGGTCAGTACTGAGTGAGTACTGCACTGTCAGAGGGTCAGTACTGAGTGAGTACTGCACTGTCAGAGGGTCTAATAGAAGTAAATCTCGGAACAAGCCGACACTTTAGTAAGAAACAGCGGGAGGCAAATTTTGCGTGCTGAAACAATACTTGAACGAAAATGCCATTCACTTTCTCAAGATTTAAACAGATCACAGACACAAAAACTAATGGCAGCAGTGAGCAGCTGTGTTGAATCAAAGACAATTGCCATTCACCAAGGTATTAGCGTAACTCTGACTGAAGTACATCAATTAGTTGTGCACAAAGCCACGCGGCAGGAGGCCTGGCGGTGAAGAACATCAATGCATTAATGAGGTATAGCACAGGGCGATAAAACAAGGGCTCATCCACATCTGCCGAGGGGAGCACCCATCTGGAGCAGGAGCCGAGATGGGAATAGGTGTTTGCCCCCCTCCTCCAGGGTAAGGAAATCAGTGAGTGCAGCAGTTATTCCCCACCTCCACCTCCACCCTCTCCAGATGTGACAATGTATAGCGCTGGCAGAGAGTGTTGGCAACAAACCACCTGCGTGCCATGCCAGGCTGGTGAAGCTGCAAGGATGGGAATCAAAGCGGCAACAGGCAGTGGAGTAAAACACCCCCGTATGGGAGCCTCACTGTGTTTACAAGCACTTGGAGCATCGGTTTCAGCATTTCTTTTTACAAAACTGGGATTAACATAAAAAGACTTACGGTCACATAGCCTCAGCCTCAGAGCCAACAATGTATATTTTTGAAGAGTAATTACTCTCTCCATGATCGAAACACAATATTCAATTTTTCTGACAGCAGGACTCCCAGAAACCGCAATCAGATAATAATCATTACTCATCCATGGGATGTGGGCA
Organism: Carcharhinus amblyrhynchos; assembly: GCF_965287045.1. NCBI lineage: Eukaryota > Metazoa > Chordata > Chondrichthyes > Carcharhiniformes > Carcharhinidae > Carcharhinus > Carcharhinus amblyrhynchos. The sequence continues at coordinate 15,377,336 of NC_137330.1, forward strand.
CTGCTGGCTGGGCCAGCATTTATTGCCCATTCCTAATTACCCTCGAGAAGATGGTGGTGAGCTGCCTCCTTGAACCACTGCAGTCCATGTAAGGTAGGTACACTCACAGTGCTGTTAGAAAGTGAGCTCCTGGATTTGGATCCGGTGATGAGGAAGGAATGGCGATATATTTCCATTATGTTACATATTAGCTGTAAAGACTCACATTCTAATCAGTATTCTGGGAACTGTCTGTGCCTTTATATGCTCTGTTTGAGACCAGAGCTCTCCACTCACATGACGAAGATGCAAACTCCAAAAGCTTGTGGGTTTATTATCAAAAAACATGTTGGACTTTAACCTGGTGTTGTGAGACTTCTTACGATATATTTCCAAGTCAGGGTGGGGAGTGCCTTTGCAGGGGAATTATACATGGGTGCGCATCTGTTTTTTTTAAATTGGTTGTGAAATAAATATTGACTAAGATGAACTTCCCTGCCCTTCTTCAATGCAATTTGTTGGAATTATTCAATGTCCACCTAAGGGGTTTTAGCTCTCAACCAAAACCCAGTACCCCCAACCATGTGGCATTCCCATAGCACTGCACTAAAGTGTCAGCAGAAGGAAATGTATTCACCTCCCTGCAGTTGGGCTTGAATCAATGATGTTAAGAGTGCAGAAAAGGTTTACCAGGATGTTGCCTGGTATGAAGGGTATTAGCTATGAGATAAGATTGAGTAACCTAGGGTTGTTCTCCCTGGAAAGACAGAGGTTGAGGGGCGACCTAATAGAAGTTCATTAAAATTATGAAGGGCATTGATAGGGTGAACAGTTGGAAGCTTTTTCCCAGGTTGAAAATGACAAAACACAAGGGGTCACAAGTTCAAGGGGGGGGGCAAGGTTCTATACAGGTATGCGGGGGACGTATTTTACGCGGAGGGTGTTGGGGGCCTGGAATGCACTACCAAGCAAGGTGGTTGAGGCAGACATGCTAGGATCATTTAAGACTTATTTAGATAGCCACATGAACAGACTGGGAATAGAGGGATACAAACGGATGGTCGAGTTAGGATCACATGATCGGTGCAGGCTTGGAAGGCCGAAGGGCCTGTTCCTGAGCTGTATTGTTCTTTGTTTTATTTCAGAGGCAAGTGCACAGCTCACTGAACCATAGTTGATGCTGGAAAGAATATTGCAACAGTAACATTCAATACAAGCTTGTTAGCAGACGCATTTTTAAGAGTACTATCTGATGTTTTTGTGCTGTACGGTAAACCGCATTCATGTCAGGTTACAGGATGGCACATTAGCTGTCTACCATCTTGTCACTGGTGTCTAGCTCATTACTAGAAATAGATTCTCTATTATTGCACAAAATTGGATATATTCTGTAAAGCAGTCAGCAAGTCTGACCAACCCAGAAAGTTCTAACGTGTCTTCCTATCAGAATTGCTGAATATTTCTAGCATAAACTGATTTATTTTTGGCAAGCATCATCCACATTTCTGTAGATAGAATAGCAGATGAAGCAGCAATTTGAGTAGAGTGTACAGCTTTGAAACCTTTTAATTCCAAGAAGGATATATATATATATATATATATATATATATATATATACACATACACAAAGGGGAAAGAACACAACGGGAAAAGATGCTTCTTCAGATGTTACCAGGAATGAAGGAATTAAAGTTATGAAGCGAAGACTTCAGTATTGAGGTTTACATTCAAAATTGGTGCCGAGAAAAGTAAGAGGTGATCCTCTTAAGAGGTTGTTGAGAGTTGTTGTATGATAAATCATAATAGATTGCTTGGGTGGAATTTTCTGGTTTCAGGACAAGCGCAGTCGAAAAATCTTGCCTCCAACTTTAGAAATACAGGTGCCAAGTGATTCACTTTGGAAAGAGTAATAGGAGTACAGAATATAGGGCTAATGGAGGGACTCTTGGTAGTGTCGACGAGCAGAGAGATCTCGGTGTACATGTGCATAGATCCCTGAAAGTTGGCACCCAGGTTGATAGGGTTGTTAAGAAGGCATACGGTGTGTTAGCTTTTATTGGTAGAGGGATTGAATTTCGGAGCAGTGAGATCATGTTGCAACTGTACAAAACTCTGGTGCAGCCGCACTTGGAGTATTGCGTATAGTTCTGGTCGCCGCATTGTAAGAAAGATGTGGAGGCATTGGAAAGGGTGCAGAGGAGGTTTACCAGGATGTTGCCTGGTATGGTGGGATGGTCTTATGAGGAAAGGCTGAGGGACTTGAGGTTATTTTCATTAGAGAGAAGAAGGTTAAGAGGTGACCTAATTGAGGCATACAAGATGATCAGAGGGTTAGATAGGGTGGACAGTGAGAGCCTTTTTCCTCGGATGGTGATGGCTAACACAAGGGGACATAGCTTTAAATTGAGGGGTGATAATTGTAGGATGGATGTCAGAGGTAGGTTCTTTACTCAGAGGGTAGTAAAGGCGTGGAATGCCCTGCCTGCAGCAGTTGTCGACTCGCTAACGTTAAGGGCGTTCAAATGGTCAGTGGATAGGCATATGGATAATATTGGAATAGTTTAGGTTAGAGGGTCATTAGATTGGTTCCACTGGTCGGCGCAACATCGAGGGCTGAAGGGCCTGTACTGCGCTGTAATGTTCTATGTTCTAAGTAAATGGCCTGTTCTATAACACTCGGATTTCTCTTATCTGATTCTAATAATGCTGCTTCGAGGAAGCCTGCATGATTAGGAAAATTTCTGCCTCTCAAGTCATGTCTTCCTAATATTTTCACATCACTTCAAACCCAAGGAACTCTGGCAACATTATTGTACCACTACTGCTTTCACAGACCTTCCCCGCAACCATTAATATTCTCTCCACTGCCCTTTCTCTTGAAAGGCAAAACTCTGACTAAAAAGAGAAAATAAAATGTCGGCTTGAATTATGAATTAGACTAATGACAAGTTACATCTCCTTCTCCCAAACAGTAGGACCAGAGGACACAGCCTGCGCTGGAAGGAACACAAATTCAGAACTGACAATATTTCAGTGAATGAATGGTCAATTTATGGAACAGATTGCCTAGGGAGATGGTGGAAGCAGTTAGCATTGATTCATTCAAATATAAATTAGATAGACTTATTTCAGAAAATAACATTCTCAGATACATTATATGAGTGATTTGAGACGTGACATGTGCTAAGTGTAGCGAGCTTGAAGGGACAAGAGACTTTGGGGCTTAGGGTAGCATAAGCTGTCAGGGATGAAATTCAAAGAATAGAGTAGCGCAGGAACAGGCCCTTCGGCCCATCAAGCCTGCGCCGACACCTTTCTCTGTTAATGTAAGCCTTACTCGTGCCTAATAAATGAACTTAAGTTACTGGTACTAGGGTCAATTTAGCGTGGCCAATCAATATAACCCGCAAACTTCAAACAGATAGTGACCCAAGGTGGGAATCAAACCAGGTCCCTGGCACTGTGAGGCAGCAGTGCTAACCACTATGCAATGTGGGGTTATGAGAATAGGGCCAGGGTGGGGTTGGTGGGTCTTGATGGGTCAAGTGGCCTCCTTCTAAACGTATCCCTCTATTACCTGCCTATTCATGTATCTATCAAGATAGAATCATAGAATCCCTACAGTGCAGAAGGAGGCCATTCGGCCCATTGATTCCGCACCGACTCTCTGACAGAACATTTCACCCAGGCCCTATCCCTGGAACCATGTATTTATCCCACTAATCCCGTTAAAAATAAAGTTGACACATTTAAGGAAAAAGTAAAGAAAGAACTTGAACACCAGTGGAAAATATTTAAACCAGTGATCAATAGAGTCCAAAGACATGGAAAAGCAAGAATAAACAAGCCAGTAATGATGCACTAAAGGGTATTAAAGTTAAAAAAAAATTGAAACTTAATAAAAAGGCATACACTAAAGAGCGAATGACAAAGGAATATATAAAAGGAAAGAAAAGTCAAAGAAACAATTAGGGAGGCATAGAGAAACTAAAAGATTAAATTATTGATGAACATAAATAAGTAACATGTTCTCCAAGTACATAAAAATCAAAAGTAAAAAGAAAGAGGTAGGGCCAATAAGGGATACAGTATTGAACTCAGGTAATACTGAGAAAATGGTAGAAACATTAAATAATTACCTTGCCTATTTATCAGGGAGACTAATGTTGGGGACATGGCATTCGAAGGTGGGGTGTTACTGAATATTCAGAATCTGCATGCTGTGGCAACAGACACTTTTTGCATGTACTTTGCAATCCAGTCTTATGGGTAATGTTAAAAGTTAATACATTCTTCCCACCGTATGGTTGACTAAGAATTTCTAACCACCTGCCAGACGATGAAAGGATTTACAAGTTGATGTTCAACGAGTTTGGCCATGGTATGAACTTGGCAATCAAGTCCTTGAGTGAGATTGAAACATAGCACTTCTTCCCAGAGGCAGGGATACTACCCACTGTACCACAGGACCTCCTACTGTCTGTGCGAAGTCTGCACAGCCTCCCCATGTCTGCATGGGTTTCCTCTGGGTGCTCCGGTTTCCTCCCAAAGTCTGAAAGATGTGCTGGTTAAGTGCATTGGCCATGCTAAATTCTCCCTCAGTGTACCTGAATAGGTGCTGGAGATGCCAACTAGGAGATTTTCACAGTAATTTCATTGCAGTGTTAATGGAAACTTACTTGTGACTAATAAATAAACTTTAACTTTTAATGATATGCCCCTGGACAAGATAGAATGAATCCATGCAGAAATGAATTATTGGAAGCTGGAATAAAGCTAGAGAACTGTCAGACAGTTAATGTTGTTAACATTGTCTTATGCAACTATGAGGCTAGTAGAAATTGAGGTAGATGAACATTAAATGGTCCAATAATTCCAGTGACACAGTGTTAGCACTGCTGCCTCACATCTCCAGGGAGTAAGGTTCGATTCCTGGCTTGGGTCACTGTCTGTGCAGAATTTGCACATTCTCCCCGTGACGGTGTGGGTTTCCTCCAAGTGCTCCGGTTTCTTTCCACAGTCTAAAGGACATGCAGATCACTGCATTGGCCATGCTAAATTCTCCCTCAGTGTACCTGAACACGTGCCGGAGTGTGGCGACAAGGGGATTTTCACAGTAATTTCATTGCAGCGTTAATGTGAGCTAACTTGTGACACTAATAAATTTTAAAAAACCGAAATGAAGCACCAGCCATCCTATCAGAGAAACAGGAGGGATTAATCATTTGGAAAGGTGTGATAACACTACATTAGAAATAACAAACTGTTTGGCCCTGAATAAATCCATACAGGGTAAGATGCTGGAATGAATCATTGTGAACAGCTAACACATTGACTGCGAGGTGGACCTCCGACGATGGCTCCTTGAGTTTATTGAGTACTTGTGTGAGTCAACAGTTTAAGAAGCTCCCAGATCAATTACCCAATCCATAGCGAGTCACTTGGTTACAGTGCAGGAAATTGTTCCCAATTCCCAGTGACTGTTGCTGGAATTGGGAATGTACAAAAGTGATAAGGGCAGAATTGGCCAATTAGACTTGAGACGCTCCTTGTAATTCACAATTAAATCACCTGCTGCCTGTCAAACCTGGAGACATCAGGGAACATAGGAACATAAGAACTAGGAGCAGTTCGCTCAAGCCTGCTCTAACATTCAATAAGATCATGGCTGATCTTTTCATGGACTCCGCTCCCGCCTGCTCACCATAACCCCTTAATTCCTCTACTGTTCAAAAATTTATCTATCCTTATCTTAAAAACATTCAATGAGGTTGGAGCTATTGGAGATCTTCCATTAATGTCTGTATAGCCTGAGGTAGCATGAACTGCTTCTCTGAGCAGAGAATTCCATAGATTCACAACCCTTTGTGTGAAGAAGTTCCTCTTCAGCTCAGTCCTAAATCTGTTCCCCCTTATTTTGAGGCCATGCCCTCTAGTTCTAGTTTCACCTGCCAGTGGAAACAACCTCTCTGCTTCAATCTTATCTATTCCCTCAATAATCTGATATGTTTCTGTAAGATCTCTCCTCATTCATCTGAATTCCAATGTGTAGCCCCAGTCTACTCAGTCTTTCCACGTAAGCCAACCCTCTCAACTCGGGAATCGACCTAGTGAATCCCCTCTGCACCCCCCCATCAGTGCCAGTATATTTCTTTCTCAAGTAAGGAGACAAAAACTGTACCCAGTACTCCAGCTGTGGTCTCACCAGCACCTTATACAGCTGCAACATAACCTTCCTGTTTTTAAACTCCATCCCTTTAGTAATGAAGGACAAAATCCCATTTGCCTTCTTAACTATTTGTTGCACCTACAAACCAACTTTTTGTGATCAACCTCAATAAAGATGGTGCCAGGAAAGCAAATATGGTCCTTCCGTAAAGCAGTTAAGTAACATGTCATCGGCCTGTGAATGCTTTCTATTGTATTCATGAGGACAACAGGATGAAGATGCTGCAATAAACATGATTCAGGTTTGGGGCTCAGGCTCAGGGTTGAACCCACAGCTTGTACCTTAGCCGAGCCAGAGTACCTGTTACAATTTTCTGAACATCAGCTATCCACAGAGCAGCTCAAATACTCTCAAGTATTGAATCTCAGATAAGTGGGAAGGTGATGGCCTCGTGGTATTATTGCAAGACTATTAATCCAGTGACTCAGCTAATGTTCTGGGGACTGGGGTACAAATCCCACCAAGACAGCTGGTGAAATTTGAAATCAATAAGACGTACCTGGAATTAAGAATCTACTGATGACCATGACACCATTGTCGATTGTTGGAAAAAAACCATCAGGTTCAATAAAGTCCTTTAGGGAAGGGAATCTGACTTCCTTACTCCACTGGGTGTTTCTGAAGCTTCCCCACTCACTCCGCCGCCTTCATTACTCTCCAGAAGGAGCCGTTTCTCTAGAGACCTGGAGCCAATGTAAGTGCCTAGCTGCTGTTGGAGCCCCACTGTGCCTGCACGAACAAGGTACAACACTGCGTATGCTCCCTTCTACAGTCCACCCACTGCACATGCTCCTGTTATGAGGATAGATCATAAGAACATAAGAAATAGGAGCAGGAGTAGGCCATCTGGCCCTTCGAGCCTGCCCCGCCATTCAATAAGATCATGGCTGATCTGTCGTGGCTCAGTTCCACTTTCCCGCCCTCTCCCCATAACCCTTAATCCCCTCTCTTATCAAAAACCCATCAACCCGCTTCTTAAAAATATTTAGCGAGGCAGCCTCCACCACTTCAACGGGCAGAGAATTCCAGAGATTCACCACCCTTTGAGTGAAGAAGTTCCTCCTCAACTCCGTTCTGAACTGCCCCCCCTTTATCTTGAGGCTGTGCCCCCTAGTCCTACTGTCTTTTTTGAGCGGGAAGAGTCTTTCCACCTCTATCCTATCCATCCCATTCATCATCTTATACGTCTCAATGAGATCTCCCCTCATTCTTCTAAACTCTAACGAGTACAAGCCTAGTTTATTCAGCCTCTCCTCATAGCTCAACCCCCTCAACTCCGGTATCAGCCTAGTAAACCTCCTCTGCACTCCCTCCAAGGCCAAAATATCCTTGCGCAGGTGCGGCGCCCAAAACTGCACACAGTACTCCAGCTGCGGCCTCACCAATGCCCTATACAGCTGCAGCAAGACCTCCCTACTTTTATATTCAATCCCCCTCGCTATGAAGGCCAGCATCCCATTCGCCTTCCTGACCATTCAGATTGACTGTAAATGCTGAGTAAGATAGCCACCACTTAAATGTGTTCCAGTGGAAAAGATCAGCAAGCTTTATTGTTTCATTACCAATAGAGTCAAAACACCAAGGTATAAAATCATGAAAATATCTAACACCCCAGTCACAGCAATGTGGTTGACTCTCAACTGCCCTCGGACAACTAGAGATGGGCAATAAATGCCGGCCAGCTAGTGACGCCCAAATCTCACAAATGAATAAAAAAATCTTCTCTCCCTGGCTACGGCCTAAAGCCAGACCCCAGGATTGTAAGTGGGAGCAGGCACCAGGAAAAGTAGCTGAACATAAACCTGACTATATGGATCCAGGGTAAGGGTCCTGCACTTTGGGGAGCATCCCTAATTAACATAAGGAAGGGGGCCTGTTTTAAGTGGAACTTCTAAAAATACGTCCACAAAAATTAGAACTGGCTGAATTGCACACCGCTAAAAGATGAGAGTTGTCCCTCTGCCACGTTTGTCAGCGTTGTACCAGGTGTAAGACTGAAAGACTAGAGTAAACGCACAAATTTACTGGACTGCCTCTCCCATGATAACGGTGTTGGCAATAGTTTCCAAAAGTGTGTTGGTCACAGAATAACCTCACTGAGAGGCAAGGCTGGTCTGCAATATTGCCCTCAAACCAACTGAATGATTGAATTGAAATAAAGAAAGACTTGGATTTGTGTGCCGTCTTCCACAATATTAGGGTATCCTGTAATACCTTACAATCAATTAAATTATTTTGAAAGGTATTCACTGTTGTAGTGCAAAAACACAGCAGCCAACTTGTGCACAGCAAGTTCCCACTCTTGTATACCACACATATTTGTACAAATCTTCGACTAATGGAGAGATGACTTGAGTTTCTAAATGTGCAATATTAAACATATTTCTGCAATCACAAGATGTCTGCACTTGCGCTGTCAGCTCATTTTCTGAGAACAAAGAAAATTACAGCACAGCAACAGGCCATTCGGCCCTCCAAGTACGCACGGACTGTGCTGCCCAACTGAACTAAAATTCCCGATCCTTCCGGGGACCATATCCCTCTATTCCCATCCTATTCATCTATTTGGCAAGATACCCCTTAAAATTCACTATCGTATCTGCTTCCACTACCTCCTCCGGCAGTGAGTTCCAGGCACCCACCACTCCCTAGTGTAAAATACTGACTTTCTACATTGCCTTTAAACCTTGCCCTTCACACCTTAAACCTATGTCCCCTAGTAATTGACTCTTCCACCCTAAGAAAAAGCTTCTGACTTTCTCCATGCCCCTCATAATCTTGTAGACTTCTATCAGGTCGTCCCTCAACCTCCGTCGTTCCAGTGAGAATAAGTTTCTCCAAACTTTCTTCCAAACTTCCTTGCCCTCCATACCAGGCAACATCCTGGTAAATCTTTACTCTAACTTCTCCAAAGCCTCTACATCCTATTGGTAGTGTGGCGACCAGAATTGGACACTACATTCCAAGTGCAGCCTAACCAAGGTTCTATAAAGCTTTTGATTTGATTTAATTTGATTTGATTTATTATTGTCACATGTATTAAGATATAGTGAAAAGTATTGTTTGTTGTACGCTATACAGCCAAAACATACCATTCATTAAGAAGGAAACGAGAGGCTGCAGAATGTAGCGTTACAGTCATAGCTAGGGTGTAGAGTAAGATCAACTTAATGCAAGGCAAGTCCATTCAAAAGTCTGACAGCAGCAGGGAAGAAGCTGTTCTTGAATTGGTTGGTACGTGAGCTCAGACTTTTGTATCTTTTTCCCAAAGGGAGAAGGTGGAAGACAGAATATCTGGGGTGCGCGGAGTCCTTAATTATACTGACTACTCTGCCAAGGCAGCGGGAAGTGTAGACAGAGTCAATGGATGGGAGGCTCTTGGGAGGTTTGCATGATGGATTGGGCTACATTCACGACTCTTGTAGTTCCTTGCGGTCTTGGACAGAGCAAGAGCCATACCAAGGACGCTTTCTATGGTGCATCTGTCAAAGTTGATGAGAGTCGCAGCTGACATGCCAAATTTCCTTAGTCTTCGGAGAACATCGAGGCATTAGTGGGCTTTCTTCACTATAGTGTTGGTATGGGGGGACCAGGACAGGTTGTAACATGACTTGCCAACTTTTAAACTCATTGTCCCAGCCAATGAAGGCAAGCATGCCCTATGCCATCTTGACTACCTTCCCCACCTCTGTTGCCGCTTTCAGTGACCTGTGTACTTGTATATTAGTAGTCTTAAGGGTTTGCCAATTACTGTATATTTCCCATCCGTATTAGATCTTCCAAGATGCATTACCTCACATTTGTCCAGATTAAACTCTAGCTGCCATGTCTCCGCCCAAGTCTCCAACTGATTTATATCCTGCTGTAATCTTCTGATTGTCCTCATCTCTTTCCACAATTCCATCAAACATTGTGTCGATGCAAACTTACTAATCAAACCAGTTACATTTTCCTCCAAATCATTCTTATATATATTATGAATAGCAAAGGTCCCAGCACTTATCCCTGAGGAACGCTACTCATCACAGCCCTCCATTCAGAAACACAACTTCCACTGTTATGACTGAACCAGTTCTGTATCCATCTTGCCAGCTCACCTCTGATCCCATCCAACTTCACCTTCTGTACCAGCCTGCCATGAGGGACCTTGTCAAATGCCTTACTGAAGTCTATGTAGACAACATCCACTGCCCTTCCCTCATCAATCACCTTTATTACTCCCTCGAAAAATTCGATCAAGTTAGAGAGAGAGACAACCTCCCCTTCACAAACCACATTGTCTCTTGCTAATACGTCCACGTATTTCCAAGTGGGAGTAAATCCTGTCTCAAAAAATCCTCTCCAGTAATTTCCCTATCATTGATGTAAAGCTTACCAGCCTGTAATTACCTGGATTACCCCTCTATCTGTGGTATCTGTTTACTTTGTTCTGAATGAACACTCAGGCATAACCAATCAAATGCTTGTGTAGATGGATCAGTTCACAGACCAACATAATTGAATACAGAATGTTTAAACCATAAACAATAATTAAATAAATAACCAGACCATGTGTTTTGGTAGTGTTGGTTGAGGGATCAATGTTGGCCAAGTGCTGCTGCCTCAGAATGCCAGGAATCTGGGTTTGATTCCTGGCTCGGGTCACTGTTTGTGTGGAGCCTGCACCTTCTCTCCGTGTTTGTGTGGGTTTCCTCCGGGTGCTCCAATTTTCTCTCATAGTCTGAGAGACGTGATGGTTAGGTGCACCGGCCATACTAAATTCTCCCTTGGTGTACTGGAATAGACATTGGAGTGTATCAACTAATGGATTTTCACTGTAACTTCATTGCGGTGTTAATGTAAGACTACCTATGACACTAATAAATAAATGTTAAACTTAATAGTCATAATAAGTCTTCAGAGACAGAAGTCCCATCATCATAATCCCCTTACTTACAACTCTAACAGCAGTACACATAGTGTCAGTAGTTAACAGTCTATCTCTGGGGGTGTCAGAGGGACTGAGACTTCTTGTTAAGTACAAGGCAAAGACTCCCTGATTGGCCCATCAATTGGATCCTTAATCAGGGACCTCAGACTCTGTAGGAGGGAAATAAAATGAGTCAAGCCTTGGAGACTGTATCGAACTTCAAGAAAAGTTTTTTATTCCACATGCATAAAGGAGGGCTGAACTTGGGCCTGAAATCTCAGGTTGCGTACAATCTGCCCCTGGTAGATTTGTTACAGGTTAATATACTGTTTCGAGTCATGAAGATTTACATTAACATATTAATTCCTTGAGTTGGATACTGAATGGCTCTTTTAATCTCATTGTGCAGTATACTTTGTTACTTACTCTCTTGGGCAGTTTTGTTCACCTAATTATAATGTTGAAGCATTGTATCTGCCCAACCAATTTGCACTGATACGTTAATCATTATCCCTCTTCACAAGATGGTTGTGATTTACAGAAGACTATACCTTCCCTAGACTATATGGAATCTGATGCCAGTTCTCCCATCATTGTGATAATCTCCTGCACATCAGAAGTTGATAGTCTGCATTAATCATTATTTGTTGGCAGAACAGACCTCTGCATTAACCCTTTCCATCCGTCCAGTGAGGTCTGGCTCTCTGGGCTTGCTCTATGTAGCCTTGCATGTATTGTACTTAAATTAAATAAAATATGAATGGATATTTAAATTTAAATATAAAAGTTCCGATCCCCGATATTGTCCTATGAAACATCTTCCAATAGGTCAACCTCAATGACCTGATTAAGGTCATTAAAATAATGTCATTGGATCCTTCACATCCACCACAGAGCACCTTGCTTTAATGTTTCCTCTGAAAGGTGGCGGTCGGATTTGTCCGACCTCACCCGCTGTTGGGATTCCCCTGTATCGCTGCTGGGATTTTCTGGTCCCGCTGCAGTGAACGGAGGTTCAGCCGAATGCTAAATTCTCCGTTCTCGCCGGCAAGATTGGAGAACTCCTGTGGCGCAAAGATGCCAGCATAAATTATGTACTGAAGTTTCCTGGAGTGGAACTTGAATCTACACTTCTGATGCGGAAGTGTGAACATTAATGCTGGGGGATAAATTGACACCAGATGAGTGTTCCTCAGTTGTCAAGCATCAGAACCATATGAGGCTTTGTGAAAATGAGAGTGTATTTGGATATGCTTTCCATTATCCTTCAGGATGAAATGCACTTACAATTCCTTGACATTTATTGCTTGTGATTTGTGTGAAAGTTATTTGTTTGCGGTTTTGATTTTAGGGCTTTATCTAAAGTCCACAGGGGTTAACTGGAAGAGATGGGCATTTTCTAAAAGCCCACACAATTTGTTTTACTTCACTGAGCAGAACATGTGAAACATGGTCATTATTTGGAGCATGAAATTTCTGAAAGTGTAAATCATAGAACAAATGATTGTTAGATTATGGGATGATGACTCTTAAGAGTTTCACTCTATGGAAGGAGACCTGAGGTTATGAATGACATTGTATTATTTATTAGTACAGATATGCAATGACAGCAATGTTACTCCTTGGACAACCATGAGCCCTTGGGTGATATCGGTATGCAACAAGTCCGAAACAGAAATGTAACAAGGCCAATTAGAATAACTGTTAGACTCTTGTCAACCAAGGCTCTTGGAGTTCTTAAAATGATAAGGTTCTAATGATCGGGAAGGCTGGGGCTATCTTCTCCAGAAAACAGACAGCCGAGAGATGACCAGATAAAGGTTTTCAAGGTTATGGAAGGGTTTGACACCAGAGATTATCCAAAACCTGTTTGCTTGGTCATGCCAAGTTGCATTCACCCATCAGCCCTGTGCTGCCTGGAGCTACATTAGTCGGTGCAGAGAAGGTGGGCCTGATTCTCTCATCGCAACTCACAACTTTTCTGGCGGGTCAGGTCAAGAGGTACACGTGTCGGCCATTTTGCGGATTCCCCGTGAGCTTTTACGATCCACGTGCATCTCCCAACTGGAGGAACATGGTGCCGCCGAGAATGGGCAGAAGTCCGGTGGGAAGTGAGGTAAGTCATTTGAATATGTTTTAAATATATTTTAAATGTAATTTAAATATGATGATCGGGCCTGGCGCAGAACTTGCTGGGCTTGATAGCATCTCTCACCCCATCAGGAATACATCATTTCGGGGTTTAGAGTAGCTCCTTAAATTTGGGGAACTAGCAGAAGACTCTGCCAGAATAAAGGAGGGGGAGGGACAATTAGGATGCCCTAGGGGAGGTCAGGCAGTGGGGGGTGGTGCCCCCTGGTATGGGCACCCTGGCAGTGCCAGCCTGTGCCCCCAGCACTGGCAAAGGGCCAAAGTGCCCATGCTCGGGAGGCACCTTGGCACTGCCCACTGGGCATTGGGCAGGGGTGGGTGTGGGGGGGGGGGCGGTCCTGCTGCCATTGGGATTGGTCTGGACTGGAGGGAAGGCAGGAGGGGGTGGTCTGCTGGAGGGGTCCTGCTCCCCTGGGGTGGGGGGGGGGGGGGGGGGGGTCTGACTCCAGGGGGTGCAGGGGGGAATCACCAATGCTGGTGTTTGGGGGGGGGTGGTGTGGCCTGGACATCGGGGTGCTCCAGGGTTGGGGGGGAAGTCAGGGCTGGCTTGGGAATTGTTGTGGGGGCCACGATTGGGCTGTGGGAGGGGCAGCACTGCAGAGGTCTCGGGCTGGCCAATAAACGGGGAAACTGACAGATTGGGACCACTGTGCATGCGCATAGTTCCAGAGCTGTCAGACTCTGGTGCAAAAAGGCACCCACCCCCCTCGGGTTTTAATGAGATAGTGACCTCTGCATTGCACAGAGTGGGGAGATTCAGATCTGAAGTTGCACTGAAGAAACAGTCGAGAACAGTTTTCCCACAAAATCAGCACTTTGGGACAACATAAGAAATAGGAGCAGGAGTAGGCCAACTAGCCCTCCGAGCCTGCCCCGCCATTCAATAAGATCATGGCTGATCTGTCGCTGCTCAGTTCCACATTCCCGCCCTCTCCCCATAACCCTTAATCCCCTCTCTTATCAAAAACCCATCAACCCGCGTCTTAAAAATATTTAGCGAGGTAGCCTCCACCACTTCAACGGGCAGAGAATTCCAGAGATTCACCACCCTTTGAGTGAAGAAGTTCCTCCTCAACTCCGTTCTAAACCACCCCCCCTTTATCTTGAGGCTGTGCCCCCTAGTCCTACTGTCTTTTTTGAGCGGGAAGTGTCTCTCCACCTCTATCCTATCCATCCCATTCATCATCTTATACGTCTCAATGAGATCTCCCCTCATTCTTCTAAACTCCAACGAGTACAAGCCTAGTTTATTCAGCCTCTCCTCATAGCTCAACCCCCTCAACTCCGGCATCAGCCTAGTAAACCTCCTCTGCACTCCCTCCAAGGCCAAAATATCCTTGCGCAGGTGCGGCGCCCAAAACTGCACACAGTACTCCAGCTGCGGCCTCACCAATGCCCTATACAGCCGCAGCAAGACCTCCCTACTTTTATATTCAATCCCCCTCGCCATGAAGGCCAGCATCCCATTCGCCTTCCTGATCACCTGCTGCACCTGCAAGCTGGGTTTTTGCGACTCATGCACAAGGACCCCGAGGTCCCTCTGCACCGTCGCATGCTGCAGTTTTTCGCCACGTAAGTGATAATCCTTCCGACCATTATTCCTACCAAAGTGGACCACCTCGCACTTGCCAACATTAAATTCCATTTGCCGTTTCCTGGCCCATTCACCCAGCCTATCTAGATCCTTCTGTAGACTCTCCACACCCTCCGCACAATTTGCCTTTCCTCCAATCTTGGTGTTATCAGCAAATTTCGACACCCTACACTCGGTTCCCTCCTCCAGATCATCTACATAAATGGTAAATAGCTGAGGCCCCAGCACCGACCCCTGAGGCACTCCACTAGTCACCATCCGCCAATCCGAATAGCACCCGTTGACCCCCACTCTCTGCCTCCTATTTGACAACCAATCCTCTATCCACGCTAACACCCTACCCCCAACTCCCTGTCCCCTGACCTTCTGCAATAACCTCCTGTGAGGTACCTTGTCAAACGCCTTCTGAAAATCCAGAAAGACCACATCCACCGGCTCTCCTCTATCCACCGCCCTAGACACATCCTCATAGAACTCCAGTAAATTTGTCAGACACGACTTCCCTTTAACGAAATCGTGCTGCGTCTGCTCTATCAAGCAATTCCTCTCAAGATGCCTCGCTATTTCCTCCTTGTTGATGGATTCTAACATTTTACCTACAATAGACGTTAAACTAACCGGCCTATAATTCCCAGCCTTTTGCCTGGCACCCTTCTTAAACAACGGCGTAACATTAGCCGCTTTCCAATCTTCCGGCACTTCCCCGGAATCCAGCGACGTCTGGAAAATAACCACCAAGGCATCCACTATCACCTCCGCCATTTCTTTCAGAACCCTCGGATGCATTCCATCCGGTCCTGGCGACTTGTCCACAATCAGTCCCTCCAGTCTGTCGAGCACCTCCTCTCTAGTAACAGTAATGTCATTAAGACCCTCCAGTCCTACCACCTTTCCACCTCTAACACCCCTGATGATCACCCCTGATGCTTCCAATTGTGGGTAATTCCAAATCTCGGGCCTACAAATGTATGATGTAATAAAAGAAGAACCAACATAACCTGTAAGGAATTCAGGAGGATTTTTTTTAATTGAAAGATTGATTTGGCTCTGGAACTCCCTACCACACTGGGGTGGTTAAAGCGAAGAGCGCAGATGCACGAATGAGGAAGTTAGATAAACACGTGAGGGTGAATGGAATAGAAAGAAATGATGATAGGATAAGTGAGATGAAGAGAGCTGGGTAAAAGCTCATTTGGACAATAAATATCGGTTTATCCAAGAAAGGCCTCATTCCGGAGAGAGGCAGAAACATTTTTAATACAAGAATAGACACGTATCCAAAATTATGAGTCAGATGCTGTCTTTGTGACATTGTTTAACACAAACGTATTTTCTCCTTCAGTGATTTCAGGACATTGGGACACATCTTTTTGCATCTTTGTTAATGTATGTAAATTGAACACAAACTGCACCAAAAGGGAAATGCAGAAGGGGCACCTTCTGATGAAGTCAGATGCACAAAAATGAATCTATATTTTTCTCTTTGACCATTTTTCTCTCTTGTAACTGCAAGCAAGTGCTCTTTAATGAATAAAAAAGGGCTCATTTTCATATTCTGGGTGAAGCTCCGCATGGTAGTTGCCGGGATGGGTGGGGGGTGGGGTGGTGTTTTGCTTCTGGAAGGCAAAGATTTACACCTTCTGTTATTGTGACCATTCATCATATGGGAATGTACTTTAGTTCACTTTACAACAAAGGTTGGATCATTGCCTGTGTGGAGTCTACATGCTCTCCCCATGCCTGCGTGGGTTTCTTCCAGGTGCTCCCAATGTCCAAAGATGCTTTTGTTAGGCGGATTGCTCATGCTAAAGAGATAAGGAGAAGGTATTTCTCAAATAGGCCTGAAGTCAAACTGATTTTCACTAATTGTCACATCAATAAAACCAAAGATATTTGATATCTCCAGGAATCCTTGGTGAGGGGTGGTGGTGGTGGTGGGGGCACGGTGGGGCGGCGCAAGGTGCCGTGGAAAGAGGAGCAGTGGAGAGGTAGATCATACATTTGCACACACCCAAATGTAAGTAACATCAATGGAACACATTTTATTCACTCAAATAAGGACACATGCACATTATCAGTTAGGAAGTCAAGGCATTGGAGAGGATGTAAAGGAGACTTACGAGAATCTTTATCTATATAGAATGACTGGAGATTTCTGAGGAGTTACCAGACATCAGTTCATCCAATCATGGAGAATGTGGCTGTCATACATGCCATGACATTGTATGGCATGTCATACAATGTGGGATCCTTGTATGCAAGAGATATAAATAAGTTTGAAGTGATTGAAGGACATGCTGCATAATTCTGCATAAATCAGTGTGGGAAGTATAGCATTGTCACATTCGTTGATCAAAGATTTGGAATGGGAATCACTGCTAAAAAATAGACTGATTGTGTTCTATAACATATGGAATGGCAGTTGGAATTTGACAGAAACCAATAGCTAATGTCTTCCTTCAATGGCAAAACACAAGGTGGCCATCCACACAAACTACAAAGACCGTTTGTTCCCAAGAGTATCAACACACTGTCTTCCCAAGGACAGTTACTCAATAGAACAAGGTGCCATAGTTTCATCACCAAAAATCTTCAAGACTTGTCTCTAGATTAATTCAAGTTTTGAATTTTTCATTATGAGGGCTGACCATCTCAGCAGGTTGTGCCTGGTTTAGTGAGCACAACCCATCTGAATGTTGGCAGAACATGAATATTAGTTTCCGGCAGAACCAAAGCAACAACAGAAGGAAAAGTGAATCCGAGGCAATTCTCCTGATGAGCAGAGAAGGTTAACGGAGAGATTTAACAGTAATGTTTAAAATTAGGAGGCTGTTGGAGGGGTTTTTTTCAGAGACTAAGAAATACCGAA
The DNA here is from genome assembly GCF_965287045.1 of Carcharhinus amblyrhynchos. Taxonomy (NCBI): domain Eukaryota; kingdom Metazoa; phylum Chordata; class Chondrichthyes; order Carcharhiniformes; family Carcharhinidae; genus Carcharhinus; species Carcharhinus amblyrhynchos. The sequence continues at coordinate 15,395,067 of NC_137330.1, forward strand.
AATTCAGCTAATACAAAGACTCACGAAGCCAGTGTCCCAGTTAAAGACTTATCTTTATTGACCAACGATTGATGGGAGAGGTTAGCATTGGGCAGTCCAATGCCTTTCTAGAAGAGAAGGCCTTGAGCACTCCAATATCATTCTGAGGTTAAGAGACATCCATCAATACATTTGTCAAGTTTGCTTTTCCTGTTTTCCCATCAGTTATGAACCAGTCATCATTAGTACAAATCAATCAATGTGTCCATACCTTAGTCAATTACATTCTGCTCGCTGACATCATGAGATTTCATTGGTCCATAGAATCCGAATGATTCTTCCCCCTGTAACTTAGTAACCCCAGCCGCTTAGCTACAAAGGTCAAAATTACTGTTCCCACCAATTCTCATTTACGTCAATGGCTGAACCAGACAGTTGACAGCCCTACTCATAAAGTGGCTTTGGGAACTAAACTGTTTGTAACTTCTGCTGATAAGACCATACACATTTCATTGTTTCAAAGAATGTGTTTGTCTGCTATTGTCTTCATTCCATGATGCCTCGCAGCAACCTGCCTTAAGCTAAAGCATACAATTACTTTAAAAATACAGCTAAAATACATTTTAAAATCCAAAATTCATGTTTAAATCAGAAATACTTGTTCAAATCTTATACTTACTTAAATCTCTTACTGCGTCTATACCATCTTTGTGCCAACAGTTCCCTTGTTAAACTGAGAGTCTGATCTGAGGTCATTTCACTTATTGCTAGTATATTTTATTAGTTTTTTTAAAATGCCTGATTATTTGAAATTCCTCTAACTTACTACGAATTTCTCCAACAGAGGGGTTTTAGTAAAGTGGATGGGGTCAAAATATTTTCACTGACAGAACAGTTCATAATCTCAAATAGATCATAGTTTAAATTCCATTTTCCTTTATCTTGATTCTCTGTCAAATAACAGTTTTTTTTTCTGATTTCCAATACTTAAAGTAAAGTTAAATTATTAGTCACAAGTATGCTTACATTAACACTGCAAAGAAGTCACTGTGAAAATCCCCTAGTTGCCATGCTGTGGCACTAGTTCGGGTACACTGAGGGATAATTTAGCGTAGCCAATCCACCTAACCAGCACGTCTTTCAGACTGTGGGAGGAAACTGGAGCACCTGGAGGAAAACCACGCAGACACAGGGAGAATGTGCAGACTCCACACAGACAGTGACTGAAGCCAGGAATCGAACCCAGGTCTTTGATGCTGCAAAGTGCCACTCTGCTTTTGTAAATAATAAAACAGAAGTGAAGAAATGAAAAAAAGAATGAAAAGAAAGTGAAACAAAAACATTTTTGATGTCCTTTTGACAGTTTTCTTGGGTCGCTTGAAGATTAATTGTCAATTCCTCCATGCAGCAAGTTAAAACTGGTGGATTGGCAACCATGCATGAATAGGTATGAGGTGTGTTCTACACAATAAGCTTTTGCTGCTATCTGTGGGAACTGATTCCCCTGAAAGTAATGATTAAAGGTTGTTTACCAGTTGTTCACTTTTATTTTGTCTGTAATGGTAACTAGTTATTGACTGAGTTATTCTTCTTAAAGCCTCTAAGCAACAAATGTTCCCATCAAACAATATTAAGGCAATCAATCTTACATTGTGACTTAATGGCTGGCGATGGTATACCCTTAATTATTAGCCCAGTTCTGTTAAGACTTGGTACTCAATGTATTGCATTCGAACCAAATTCCTTCTGAGGTAGAGCATTATTCCAGTAAATAGTTGTGCTGATAAGGCAATATATTGTGGGCAGGTTTAACTCGAAAAAACAATACACTTTCTAAGCTTCTCTCTGAGTTGGTTTATATCTTTAGTTCTCCGATGTTTGGATTCTCGCAAATGAATTGTTTCTGTTTTAGCGTGGGGTCTGAAGCAATGATACATAACGTCCATCCAAACCTGCCCATACCTTAACTCAACTGCAACTGAAACCTTCATCTCTGAATTTATTATCTCTGGACTTATATATTTCAGTGTTCTCCTAGCTGGCTTCCCACCTTGCAAACTGTGTTAAAACTTTAAACTCTGCTGCTATAACTTAATTTGCTCTAAGTTCCATTCACACGTCACCCCCTCCTACTCACTGACCTCCACTGGGCCCTCAGTCCAGCAACACCTCATTCTTAAATTCTCATCCTTTTCAAACCCCTCCATGGCCTCATCTTCCTTTAAATCATTAATTTCCTCCAGCCCCACAGCCCTACAAAATATCTCCATTCTGCAAATTCTGGTCTCTTGAGGATCCCCGGTCTTAATCACTCTGCGATTGCGGGCAGAAGGCTAGCCATAACTTCAGCTGTAGCTAAACCCTAAGCTCTGGAATTCCATCCTTAAAGTTTCTTTCCTCTTTACCCTCCTTTAAGGTGCTCCATGAAACTTTAATCAAGGTTTTGATCACCAATAACTACTTATGTGATTCTGTGTCAAATCATTGTCTGATAACATTCCTTGGGATGTTCCACTGTTTCACAGACACAGGGATAACACTGGATGTGGGTGTCACTGGCTAGGCTAGCATTTATTGCCCATCCCTAATTGCCCTTGAGAATGTGGTGGTGGTAAAATGCATTCTTAGACTGCTGCAGTCCCTGAGATGTAGATATACCCACAGTGCTGTTAGGGAAGGAATTCCAAGATTTTGACCTACTTTCAGCGGGTGGCATGGTAGCACAGTGGTTAGCACTGCTACTTCACAGCTCCAGGGTCCAGGGTTCGATTCTTGGCGCGGGTCACTGTCTGTGTGGCGCTTGAACATTCTCCTTGTGTCTGCGTGGGTTTCCTCCCACGATCCAAAGATGTGTGGGTTAGGTTGATTGGCCATGCTAAGAAATTGCCCCTTAGTGTCCAGGGTAGTGTAGGTTAGAGGGAATAGTGGGCATAATGTGTGGGGATATGGGGGTAGGGCCTGGGTAGAACATAAGAGCATAAGAAATAGGAGCAGGAGTAGGCCATCCAGCCCTTCGAGCCTGCCCCACCATTCAATAGGATCATGGCTGATCTGTCGCTGCTCAGTTCCACTTTCCCGCCCTCTCCCCATAACCCTTAATCCCCTCTCCTATCAAAAACCCATCAACCCACGTCTTAAAAATATTTAGCGAGGCAGCCTCCACCACTTCAACGGGCAGAGAATTTCAGAGATTCACCACCCTTTGAGTGAAGAAGTTCCTCCTCAACTCCGTTCTAAACCGCCCCCCTTTTATCTTGAGGCTGTGCCCCCTAGTCCTACTGTCCTTTCTGAGTGGGAAGAGTCTTTCCACCTCTATCCTATCCATCCCATTCATCATCTTATAAGTCTCAATGAGATCTCCCCTCATTCTTCTAAACTCTAACGAGTACAAGCCCAGTTTATTCAGCCTCTCCTCACAGCTCAACCCCCTCAACTCCGGATTGTGTTCAGTGTAGACTCGATGGGCCGAAGGACCTGTTTCTGCACTGTAGGGTTCTATGATCTATGAACTGGTGATATATTTCCAAGTCAGGATGGTGTGAACTGGAGGGTGCTGTATATTTAAGTGGTTGTGTGATTGTTTTAAGAAGCTGATCATGAAATTTTATGCTGATGTCATTAGGGTGTTTCACTGGCTGTTGTTTAGTTTCAGTGTCTGTTCTGTGCAAAGAACATCTCTGTCAATAAACCTATTGTGTGTTACTTTGAATTTACACATGAAAACCACATATTTTTCTTTTTATTTATAATCTAGTGTGGGACTGGGTACAGTACTGTTCCCATGTGATGTAATCAACACATGATTCCAAAGTAGGGGGCAATCTTGTAGGACAGAGACGTGTTTAGAGGCAAGCATGGAGACAGTTCCTGGTTTTATCATTCATACATATATATATACGCAGTAATGAATAATTCATGAACATTTACTGTTAAGCTAAACAAGTCTCAGAACCTCTTCATGGAATCTACCAAACCACACACAATATGTGGTCATACAAAGTGCAATATAAATATAAAAGGCGCTATAACAATGAACCAACAATGAAAGCAATGGCTTATATGACCCCATCCATGGCCTGAAGGGTTGCAGGTAACCCTACCTTGGCCAGTCGTGGAAGCCCAAGCTGCATTTAACATTCCTCACACAATTAATAGCCTGCAGTTGGGACTTGCAACTCTGTAAGGGAAAATCTCCTACCTGCATTGCACTGGTGTGGTTAGCACTGCTGCCTCAGAACACCAGGGACCCGGGTTTGATTCTGGCTTGGGTCACTATCTGTGTGGAGTCTGCACATTCTTCCCGTGTCTGCATTGGTTTTGCCTGGGTGCTCCAGTTGCCTCCCACCGTCTGAAAGATGTACTGGTTAGATGCATTAGCCATGCTAAGTTCTCCCTCAGTGTACTTGAGCAGGCGTTGGAGTGCGGTGACTAGGGATTTTCACAGTAACTTCATTGCAGTGTTAATATAAGCCTACTTGTGACAATAATAAACTAAAAAAATACTTGCTCCCAAGAGCTGCCGGCTAATTGGAGGGCCACCAACTCTCCCATCCCAGTGGCACCTCTGGGGGCAACATCACTGCTCAGACTGCATGTGATCCACACCCTTGATGTTGGAGGAGATCAGAGAATGAAGGCAAGTTTGAGATGTGGACCCTGGCAGAGTTGTGATGGGGAAGGAGGTTGATTGGGTATGAGAGCAAGAGATATCTTTTGGGGGAGTAGGAAGGAGAGAGGATGGTGTTTGTCACAAGGAGGGTGGGGGCCTCTTTTGTCCATCAAGAGGCCCCCACCCTGACTCCATACAGACACCACTGAGGTGTATCTGGCAAAGTGCCCCACCTGCAGGTAGGAGATGGCCATGCCAACCCCTCACCTTCTAGTGGGGTCTGTTAAAATCTAGGCCACTCCTTCAGTTCGACAAACTGGGGAGTCCCAGGACCCATGTTCCAATTATGTAAGGGTATCGATCAGCTGAATGTGAGGCAGTTTTTTTTTATTTAATAGGAGCTGGTAACATCATGGGAATATCAGTGTTCTCGTAATCCGGGGAGTCTGAGGTTATGGGTTCAAATCCCAAAAGGCTGATGGGATTTAAATTCAATAAATAATTCTGAAATATAAAACTATAAAATGTAAATATAAAGATATGTTGGTGACCATTATAACTGTCACTGATTGCTATAAAACAGCCGTTTGGTTCACTAATGTGCCTTTAGAGAAGGAAGGTTAGGTTGATTGGCCATGCTAAAATTGCCGCTTAGTGTCCTGGGATGGGTAGGTTAGAGGGATTAGCGGGTAAATGTGTAGGGATATGGGGGTAAGGCCTGGGCGGGATTGCGGTCGGTACAGACTCGATGGGCCGAAGGGCCTCTTTCTGCACTGTAGATGTTCTATGGTTCTATGAAATCTGCTGCCCTTTTCCTGATCTGGCCTAGATGTGACTCCAGACCCACAGAACATGTGGTTGAATCTTAACTACCCTCTGAATTGACCCGGAAATGGGCAACAAATTCTGGCCTTGCCAGCAACTTCCACAGCCCAGGCAAGGATAAAGGGGAGAAAACCTGCAGAGAACAGCAAGTTTTTGAATTGTGTTGCTGATATGTTTCATCAATTCAAATCATCTCCAATGCTTCTAAACGTTACTATCATACTTAGAATAATAAAGATGTTTCTCCAGGACTACATTTCAGTACAATTACATTACTGCTAACCGTCATTCCTATGTAACAGTGGCTCGGAAAGGCTGACATTACACAAAGTCGCTGCTGGCTGTATGTTATTACCCAACTCCTCAGGTCACCTTACCCACAGAAGCATGGCTTCAGTCTTTTTGGAAGTTGTAAAATTCATATGCAAAAGGTCTTTCACTAAATGAAATTACCCATTTGCCGACAATGACAGAGGACACTTACAGCTGAATGAGTTGGAATTATAGAGCACTCCCATGCAATCAATACTGGGATGATAATAACTCCTCTTAACTTCCCACCACAGTACAGTCTGGATTACCAATACTGTTCTGAGTGTCTCTGAACAGTATGTTAATGATATTGTTGGCAGCAAGGTGGCATAGTGGATAGCACTGCTGCCTCCTAGCACCAGGGACTCAGGTTCAACTCCAGCCTTGGGTCACTATCTGTGTGAAGTCTGCACATTCTCCCCATGTCTGGTGGGTTTCCTCCAGATGCTTCAGTTTCCTCCGACAGTCCACAGATATGCAGATTAGGTTGATTGACCATGCTAAGTTGCCCTGTAGCGTCAGGGGGATTAGCAGGGTAGATACTTGGGGTTGCGGAGATAGGGCCTCGGTGGGAATGTGACCGGTGCAGGCTTGATGGGCTGAATGGCCTCCTTCTGCATTGTAAGGACTCTATGATTGTTAAGATAGTGAAGGGCATTGATTAATTTAGTGCTTGGAATTCTTATGAAGAGAAATTTCCTTCCATGGTCAATGGGCACTTTGTTGGGGGGGGTGCGGGGGGGATGCGGGATCTGTTTATTTGATCAGTTCCACTGGTTATCATAGATCATAGAACCCTACAGTGCTGAAACAGGCCCTTCGGCCCATCGAGTCTGCACCGACCACAATCCCATCCCCATATCCCTACACATTTACCCGCTAATCCCTCTACGCATCTCAGGACACTAAGGGACAATTTTAGTCTGGCCAATCAACCTAACCCACACATCTTTGGAGTGTGGGAGGAACCCACACAGACACGAGGAGAATGTGTAAACTCCACACAGACAGTGACCCAAGCCGGGAATCGAACACAGGTTCCTGGAGCTGTGAAGCAGCAGCGCTAACCATTGTGCTACCGTATCCCCCCCAAAAGTAGTTTGTCAAATCAGTTACACGTACACTCAAAAAGGTATAAAGAAAGAGTCCTGCCCCTCTCCAGTGACTATTTTTGCAGCTGGTTGTTCTTGGAAAGGGAGCATATGAGGGGTGATTCTCGGAGGCCGTGTAGCCTTCCTGCTGAGCGTCACGGGCTCCGGAAGACTCCGGCCTCAGGATTTCTGGCACCATCAGCTCTCCACCAGAAATCCGCACAGAGCTGGATAAATTATTTAAATCGGGATTTGCATCCCATTAGTGGACCTGGGACTGAAGTCTCCAGGTCCGTGAGTGTCTCTCCCCCCCTCCCTGCCAGAAGTGTTTCACTCCAGTGGGGTTTACAACAGTTCCCCACTAGCGGGGAGCTGGCAGCCCAACCCTGCTGGAGTTAAGGGGGGGCATGCAGAGCCCCTAGGATGTTTCCCCTGGGAATTGCTAGCTTGGCAGTTGCCAGCCTGGCCTCTTGGCACTGCCCAAGGGGCAAAGTGGCAATGCCCAGGAGGCAGCTTGCCACTGCCCACCAGACATGAGTGGATCATTGCACACCTCATCCCCCTCATCTGCTTTATTTAGAAGGGCAAGAGCAGGAGACACATTTAAACATCTCCACCTGGAAGAGCTCAGTCATCCCCATCATCCTGACTTGGAAATATATCACCGTTCCTTCACCGTCATAGGAAATAAGAAATAGGAGCAGGAGTAGGCCATCTAGCCCTTCTAATAGGCCATCTAGCCCATCTAGCTGTCCTGGAATTCATTCTCTTACAGCACTCTGGGTGTACCTACACCACATGGATTGCAGCAGTTCCAGAATGCAGCTCACCACCAGCTTCTCAAGGGAAATTAGCAAGGAGAAATACATGCTAGCCTTGCCAATGATACTCCGATACCCCGAGTGCTTAAGAAGTTATCCCTCTTTGCGTGTTCACAGGCATGACTGAGCTTCCCATTGGTTGTCATTCAAATCTTCCATCTTGCTGACCTCTCCGTACATGGCCTTCCAGTGAAGTTCAACACTCCTCCGGGAACAGCACCTCACCTTTCAACTCAACATTCTACAACCTTTCGGACTCAACTTTGAGTTCAATAACTTTAGATCAGACCCTGGGCTCCGATTGGCCAGTATTCTACGAACTCGCTCGGGCGAGTTTCGTATTATTCCGCCTGAGGCCAAAGGAGAATTCCGTTCTGTGAGCCGCACCCACCCCGATTCCAGGCCAGTAAAATTCCAGTCATTTTGTTCTGTCTGTTATTTTCCTTTTCTGTTGTTTCACTGGGTCTATCTTCATCTTGGCTCTGTTATTATCTCTTCATTTTGCATCCAGATGGTCTTCATGTTACTATTTGAACCTCATTTGGACATAGCCTTTGTTTTTTTTGCCCCTGTTCCCATTGCCACTTCCTTTGGCTCTTCCTTTATGAAATCTACTCTACCTTACTCTCCACCCTATTGCAGATCTTCTCCTTTGATCTTACTACCCCGCTCTCCTTTCACTGGCTGAAACATTTTACATTTCCACTTTTCCTTCATTCTGATGGAAAGTCATCTCAACTCTGTTTCCTTCCACAGAACCTGCCTGAGTATTTCCAGCACCTTTTGTTTTCATTTCAGATTTTCAAAATCCGCGGTATTTTGCTTTCGTAGCTAAGTTAAGCTGGGCTCTGGACGTGTTTTGGTCTCCCTGGCAACCATCCGAAATAATCAATGGGTCCCTTTGCATGTGCCAAATAGCCTGTTTTAGAACTCAAATCCACATTCGGTCAGTACCTGACCAGAATAAGTGGCAGTCACGCTACACTGAGTTATTCTGAGTCCTTTCACTGCAGCCTTCTTTTCCTGTCACCCCGAGATAATTATCTACAGGACTGCTGGTTACCTTTGAACTTCACTGGTAGCATTAAACGCCCAATCATAACACAAACCATCATCCTTGAATTAACCTTAAAGATCTCTGATTGATTTGGTGTCAATGATTCATTGTAAAGTAGAATCCCTACAGTACAGGAGGCGGCTGTTCGGCCCATCGGCTCTGCGCTGACCACAATCCCACCCAGACCCTCTCCCTGTAACCCCATATATTTACCCTGTTAGTCCCCCTGACACTAAGGACAATCTACCATGGCCAATCTACCTAGCCTGCACGTCTTTGGACTATGGGAGGAAACCGGACAACCCGGAGGAAACCCACGCAGACATGGGGAGGAGGTACAAACTCCGCACAGACAGTGACCCAAGCCGGGAATCGAATCCAGAACCCTGGAGCTGTGAGGCAGCAGTGCTAACCGCTGTGCCACCATACTGTCCCAAGGGCACTTTGGGGGACTGATATAAAACAGAGGGTGACACCTTATCAGCTTCATCAAAGATCTTGGCTTTAAACAGTATCGCAAACCCAGTTGGACAGGTCTAAGGAGGGAATTCCTGTGCTTGGGACAGAGACAAGGAAAGGAAGGGCCACTATGGATGGAGCAATTATAACTGGGAATTCACTAGTGGCCAGGAATGTTGAGATCCTGAAGGATTGTGATGCTGGAGAAAATTACAGAGATGGTGGGTGGCAGGGGCAGGGATGGGGGGGGGGAATGGAATGTGGCGGGGGGTGTGGGTTGTGATTATAGGACATAGAACAGGACAGCTCAGGAACAAGCCCTTCAGTCCACCATGTTGTGCCAAGCAGTGACACCAAATTAAACTGATCCCTTCTGCCTGCCCTTGGTCCATAGCCCTCTATACCTTGCCTATTCATGTCCTTATCTCAAAGCCCTTAAACACCCCTAATTGTTTCTGTCCACATCACCAGCCCTGGCAGCGCATTGCAGACACCTACCACTCTCTGTGCAGGAAACATGGGGGGATTTGTAAAGGAAAGTGCTGGACAAGCCAGTGGCACTCCTTATCCGGCCAACAGGTAAATAAAACAAAATGAAAATTTTAAAATCAAGATGAATTTTTTGTGCGGGAACAGCTCCCTGATGCAATTTGTCACTTCTTTTTGTCATTTCCACATTTTACAATATGTCGAAAGTAATCTTTCAAAGGCTAAGTAGAGGCCGAGAAGCAAAGATTAACAGTTGCTTTGCAGTCCCGTACTGTATGTAGGACTGAGTCAATGCTTGTGCCTTCTGTTGATTTGGGAGCCGGGTTCATTTCAGAAACCGCCTCTCTGAATGAATGCAAATAACCTCAGAGCAACAGTGTAAGGCATTTCGCAAATTTGCAAACACAGTTCCTGATTACATTCTTGCTGCCTTTGCACTTTAAGTAAATACCATAAAATGCTTCTTCAGATTGCTCACTTTAGTAGTAACAGCTCTTTGATATTTGGATTTATTCAATGCATTTATCCCCGTAACCTAATTTAACTGCAGAGTTAGACGAACATGGCAAGACAACCAATAAAGAAGAAATGCAAAGTTGCAACAATAGAAAGCTCAACATTAGACAGTCTAAAAATACATGCAATAAATAATAATGGGAACTTACGAGCACATTTTGTGCCAGCATCGACGAGATATTAATGTTCTGTTATTGTAATGCAGCACTAACTTGTTATTTTTATGTCCTTTGTGCTTTACTTTTATGCGGCCATGTTTCACTCACCGTTCTGTAACTCTTAAAGGTGCAATGTTTCCTCATATCTTAGAAAGATGGCCAAAAATAAAACAGATGGAAGTTTTCATTGTGTATGCTTTCCTTGAGTTCATCCTCTTTTCCCACTTGGATTTCTTCTGCTGTTTTTCTGACTCATCCTGGAGTACCATCCCTTGAGTACTTGCCTGGATTCCAACCAAGCAGCCACTTTTTGCTCCTGCCTAAGTGCTTGGCTCTTCTCACTGTTTTTGTCTCCAATGGCATGAGGGTTTGTAAACTTTCATCCAAAATGATTGCAACAAAGGATAAGGTCATTCTGCTCCTGCTGCCAGTGCCTACTCTCTGAAAGAGGTATCCAAACTAGTGCTAGTCCTTCCTTTGTAGTCCTAGAAATGTCACAATTTACAGCATAGCCTAAAATCCCTACAATGAAGGAGGAGGCTATTCAACCCTTTGAGTCTGCACTGACAACAATCCCACCCAAACCCTGTCGCCATAATCCCACATATTTACTTTTAATTCCCCCTGACACTAAAGCACAATTTTGCATGGCTAATCTACCTAACCTGCACATCTGCGCATTTACACATTTTTAATCATTCATTGTATCTGGATGTCAAGGGCAAAATCAATATTTGTTGCCTGCCTCTATTTGCCTTTGGGATACTGGGACATGAGGCACCATCTTTTGGAACTGCTGCAGTCTATTTGGTATAGGTACATCCGCAGTGCTGTTAGGGAGGGAATTCCAGAATTTTTCCTCAGTGATTGCGAAGGAATGGTGATATATTTCCAAGATGTGGAGATGCCTGCATTGGACTGGGGTAAACACAGTAAAGAGTCTCACAACACCAGGTTAAAGGTGAGCATTTAGCCTCTGATCTTCAGGTAAGCGTTCTCCAAGATGGCCTTCACAACACACACAGTCGTCGAGCAGAGACTGATAGCCAAGTTCCGCATGCATGAGGACAGCCTCAACTGGGATCTTGGGCTCACGTCACACTATCTGTAACCCCCACAACTTGCCTGAACTTGCAACATCTCACTTACTGCCCTGTCTGGAGACAATACACATCTCTTTAACCTATGCTTAATGCTATTTCCACTCACATTGTCTGCACCTTTAAGACTTGAATAGCAGATTAGCTGTAAAGACTTGCATTCTAATCAGTATTCTGTAAACTGTGTGCGCCTTTATATGCCCTGTTTCTGATCAGAACTTTCCACTCACCTGACGAAGGAACAGCGTTCCGAAAGCTTGTGGGTTCACTATCAAATAAACTTGTTGGACTTTAAACTGGTGTTATGAGATTTCTTACTGTGATATACTTCCAAGTCAGCATGATAAGTGACTTAGTGAGGAACTTGGTGGTGTTCCCATGTGTCTGCTGCCTTTGCTCTTTTAAATGGTAGTGATCCCAGGCTTGTAGTCCAAGGAGCCTTGGAAAATAACAGCAGTGCATCTTGTAGACAGTACACACTGCTGCTGCTGTGCATTGATGATGGGGGGAATGAATGAAACCCATGCAAAAATTTACAGGTGCCTAAAAATATGGCAAGATTTCAGTGACAGCAGTCCACTCTCCAATTTTCTCAAACCGACACAGCTAACGTAACGGAAAATTTTGTTGTTGGATTCGTAATCCAGAACCTGGATTATTAATAATAGAATGTGACAGTTTGGGAATTGGCACTCAAGAACTTCTGAAAAAAAAAAATCTTGAAATTAAGTGACAATGACACTGATGCTGGTAGATTTTCATAAAAACACAACAGGTTTATCAATGTCTTTTTATTCGGAAGGGACGACACCTGTTGACTTTATTCAGTTGGAGTTTGACTCCAGTCTCAGACCAATGTGTGTGAGCCACAGGGGAGTGATTTTCCTGCTGGCTTCAAGACCCCAGCTCAAGCCATAGAATCCCTACAGTACAGAAGGAGGCCATTTGGCCAATCGAGTCTGCACCGTCAACAATTCCACACAGGCCGCATCCCCATAACACCACACATTTATCCTGCTGGGGCAGTACAGTAGTACAGTGTTTAGCACTGTTGCCTCACAGCTCCAGGGACTTGGGTTCAATTCCTAGTTTGGGTCACTGTCTCTGCGAAGCCTGCACATTCTCAGGGAGATTAGGAGGGTAAATGGATGGGGTTATGGGAATAGGTCCTGGTTGGGATTGTGATTGGTGCGGACTCAATGGCCTCCTTCTTCACTGTAGGATTCTATGATCTTCACAACTCCAGGCAAGTTGGTTCGATTCCAGACTGGTCACAGCCTGTGTGAAGTTCTCCCCAAGTCTGCGTCGGTTTCCTTCGGGTGCTCCGGTTTCCTTGCAGTCCAAAGGTGTGCGGGTTAACGGGATTGGTTATGCTAAATTGCTCCTTAGTGTCAGTGGGACTTACTCGGGTAAATATGTGGGGTTATGGGGTAGGATTGTGGTCGGTGTAGACTTGATGGACCAAATGGCCTCCTTCTGCAATGCAGGATTTTATGATTCTATGAATCTAATCCCCCTGACACTAAACGTCGATTTAGCATTGGCAAGTCAGCCTAATCGGCATAGCTTTGGATTCTGGGAGGAAACCAGAGAACCTGGAGGAAATCCACACAGACATGGAGAGAATGTGCAAACTCCGCACAGACAGTCACCTGAAGCCAGAATCCGAGTACCTGGCGCTGTGAGGCAACAGTGCTAACCACCGTGCCATCAAAAATGAGGCTTGAAACTGAGGGAAACGGTCAACCACCTGTGTTTTTTTCTTGAATTGGCCAATTAGGATTACAATCCAATTAATGATGGCTAATGTGCTCTTCAAGATGGAAGACCAATAAGAAGCCATCTAGCTTGAAGGTAGCAGCAGGTTGCCATGACAGATAAGTGAGAGAGAAAGGGGCACCAAAAATAGTGATGATCTCTATCAAGTTTCCTAAATGAAGAAATGGCCTTTGTGGGAATGGGAGGGACCTCTATGTGCAGCTGAAGCCTGGCAAGCAGGAAGGGAGTAGCCTTGGGTGGTAACAACAACGTCCCCCCTCTCCTCCCTTCCTACAGCTCCAGGCAACTGCCCTGTCCCTTATCACCTGCGGGGATCTGAGGGCTTACTGGAAAATGCAAATCTTTAATAGCACCCAATTGACGACCCATCATCACTTGTGGGTTGGTGACCATGCTACACCCCCAACCTGTCACTGGAGTAAAATGGCCCTTGGCTGGGATGTAGCTGGGGAACCACCAAGTCAAACAATGGCATGAAGATCTGTCCGTGCCCACCTTTGATCCTGCCCCCATTGGAGTGAAAAATTCACCTCAGTGAATTCCAAGCCTGACCTAGGCCTTTCCGAACACAAGACATTCCAAAGTGCTTTACAGCCCAAAAGGTCGTATTGAAGGATACTCGCTGTTACCATATAGGGTATGCGGCTGGCAATTTGCACATAGCAAGATCCCACAAAGAGAAATGAGATAAATGACTAAATAATCCATTTTCAGTTTATATTTGAATATATTGCTCATCCTCCATTTTAAACCAAAGTGATAATGATGATTTTTTTGCCTGAAATAAATAGATAGTCAGTCCGAATGACAGCTGTTTAAGTTACATGTTATTGAAGGAAAGGTAGACTTAAAAGGGAGAAAGGTGATCACCTGAGGAGGTGCTGGCCTAGTGACCCAGAGCAATGCCCCTGGAGACCTGGGTTCAAAGCCCACCACAGCAGATGGTGAAATTTGAATATGATATAAATCTGGAATTAAAAGTCTAACGTGGCCATGAAACCACTGTCGATTGTTGTAAAAACCTATCTGGTTCACTCTGATCCTCTCGCGAAGGAAATCTGCCATCTTTACCTAGACTGGCCTCCTGTGACTCCAGAGCCAATTCTTCTTAACTGCCAATCAATCCAAGGGCAATTAGAGATGGGCAAAAACCCACACCTCGCGGGAGATATAAAAAGAAAATGTCGGCTGCAGAATTAAGACTGAACACATTTTTGAGTACGTTTTGGAGAAATTCATCACAGAAATCAGTTTGCAAAAAAAGACTCTGTGCTGTCTAATTATCACCATCTTAGATTGTACATCAGTGTTGCGATTGATTTTCTTTTTCCTCAAAAGAAAATATTCAGCTCTGCTCCCCTGAATTAAATCTAATCAGTATGATGGATGTAATAATCTGCCCAGGCACCTTGAGCCTGGCATATCTCTATTTAGAATCCAGAATAAATATGAGTTGAGTGATTAACACTGGGAGAAAGTGTCATGAGTCCGTGTTTACAGTTGCTCTGACAATCCCCAGCACCCAAAAGAAGGAATTAAGAGAGATTAACAAAGTGTGAGGAAAGTAGGCCAATTTAATGAGTTAAGCCGCTGTTAAAAGTAGTCGTTTAATTCACTGAGGTTTTTTATTTTCCCTGTGGTACTGTTAAGTATGCACTTATTGACTTACGGTGCCGAAAGAACCATGAGCTAGGCTTAGTAACTTGAACGCTTTGAGTTCGGTAATGTTCCACAGTCAGATCTAAGACTGAACAACCAGGTCCCAGGCTGGGAGGAGCTAATCCCCCACACTCAAAGGGGAAATACACATATCAAACCCCAAAATGGATCATATAATACATTACTCCCTCCCCCCCCCCCAACCCTTTAATCCAAAACTTCTCCAACACATATACATACGATGGAGAAACATAGGTACAGGGCCTTTTCAAACTATTCCCCACCAGAAAGTCCATTCAGACAGTTCACGGGGACAATAATGGGCAGGATTTTCCAACCGCACTCGCCCCAAAATTAGAAAATTTGACCTGAGATCAATGGACCTGTGCATGGTCCACCCACAAGCCCCCTCACCCTCCTCCCCGCCCGCTACCTATGGAGCATGGGATGGGAAAATTCCCCTGCTTCCCCCCATGAGTCTATTGGACGGGTGGCAGTTTTGTGTAGGTTGTTTCCTCATTTCAGGAACCTTTTCCTGAGGAGTTTTCCAGGGTTCTGGAGGATCCTGCTGCTCAGCGTGGGAGTCCCTCTCCAACGGGCCTCAGCTGGCTGGTGCCAATGATGCTGCTTCTTCCTTGAGGAATCTTGCCCAAGCCGAGATTCTGAAATAATCGGCTTGGGCAACCCTACTGAGGCCAATGTGGACGTTTCTATTGTTTGGGGGAGCTTCCGACCTCAGATGTGGGACTGTGTGTGTCAAGGGGCAACCTTATACCCCACTTACTGTTGCAACTTGTGCTATATCTGTTTTGTTTATACCAGCACTAAAATCAGCTTTTGGCTTTGCCACAAGGGGCAGATTTTGGCCCTTTGTGCTTGACTCTAAGTGATTAGTTGAGCAGTTCATAGCAGGGTCACTGAGTTAGGAACACTGCACACCCCTAACGGAGACCTCTCCAATTTGCTTCCACTAATTGCACAGAGCTGGCTTAGTAAACATTTCGATATTTATACTGATTGTCTGCTGCTTGAGAATCATTACAAGGATCAATATTGCAGGCACTGTCATTCTTTGATAACCACTGTGATTAAAGTCATATTCTCAAGAAATGCACCTCTGAAAGATGACTTGCTTAATAATTCCTAACGTGTTGATGAAAGTAAGATTCATTTTCCTTTTTAGCAGAAGAAGGGATGCCGGTGCCCTTATTGCCTTACAAAACAAAAAATTATGACAGTTTTGTTTGTATAAGTAGAATGCTGCAATTGATTCAAATCTTGTGTCCTCAGGTCCTTTCTCGTCCTGCCTTTAATAAAGCCAGTCAGATACTCAGGATAATTTAATTAACTTCCACCTTGTAGAGCACATGTTTCTCTCGATCCTTTCATGGCAAAAGTAATATTTACCGATAATTTTGATGAAGGTCACAATCCCGTTCGTTATGTTGCTGAAGAGCTGCTTTCAAGAAGACTGTTATTGGGTTTATGCCTCAATCCTTGCCAAGTTGAGATCAAACACTCCCTGCAAAAGAGAAATAGTATACGGTGGCCAATTGGTTCACTTGATGGTAGTGCCTTAGTGGATCTCCGCTACAACCCATATCACTAACTCGGATAACCTTTGCCTCCTCATCCCATTTCCTTACCTGCTTTCACTAAAGATAAAGAAAAGGCACTGATTTTTAGTTCAGTAAGTATGCTCCACTTGGACAGACTGAGCAGCAGCCCAGAAGCAGCCCAAACAGACGATGGGTGAAGGGGAGGTAGCTAAAAGATAACTTTTGGTCTATACTGAGTGCCATTGTTTTCTCGGGGTTTTCTTCTGATTAGTTCAAGTGTCCCAGCGGAGTGAAAAATCCCAACACTGGGGAGTGCCATTTTCTATGGTTCAGTAATTATGACAGGTAATTACAGTCATTTCACATTCCTGTTATATATCCTCAGAGATACCCTCTTCCAACTTATTCCCATTGGGAAAAAGATACAAAAGGCTGAGATCATGTGTCAACCAATTCAAGGGCAGCTGCTTCCCTGCTGCCATCCGACTTTTGAATGGACCTATCTTATATTAAGTTGATCTTTCTCTACACCCTAGCTGTGACTTGACACTATATGCTCCTCCCTCTCTTTTCCTTCTCCCCTATGTACTCTACGAGTGGTATGCTTTCTCTGTATACCGTGCAAGAAACAATATTTGTCACTGTACACCAATACAGTGAAATATAATAATAAATCAAATCAAAATAATTCATGAACCAACTAAGCCTTTTGCATTACATGAAATTTCAAATGTTGGCTTATTTCTATCAATATTCCTGATTAATTATATTGATGAAGTTTCTGTATAGTAACAGGATGTGAGGTGATATCATTTCTTTCACACTGGACTTTTTCCCAAATGTTATTTGAAGAATGGTTTGATTAATTTAGAAAGAGAGAGATAGTAGATGTGTGAAAGAGGGTAGAATAGCCAGAGAAGAAAAAGTGTCACAGAGACAGAAATCAGCTGAAAATAGACCCGGTCACTTCTCTTTCCCTTGGCACAAAATGGATGTTGGGGAAGTCCAACCTCCAAACCCAATTGCCTGTGATTTGTCACCCATCCTCGATGGAACTACCATCAGCTGTCAAACTGATAGACATTGGACTCCTTGCTAATTGAAGTGCGAATGCCTGGTTTCAGGGCTCCAATACCACAATGGAAAATCTGGTCAAAGAAAGGGTAACAGCATCCCCAGCTTTAATGCAGTCTAACCATGCAGTGTGTTACCAATCCCAGTTGGTGTTACTATTGTGATGTTTGTGTACCTTTAAGAAATGTTTTGTTTTAAGATCATGGTCTCTGTGGTTTTCACAACGTCAGTTTTTCTCAGCTCACAGTCTTAGCTGATGTTATTATGGTACTGGTTTGTCTGGAGATGTCCTTTTAATGCTGTTTCAGGACCTTTGTTTATTTTCACTGGGATGTTTATGACTCTGCATTGTTGGGAGAAAAACTGATTGGCAGGTCAGGTGATAGGTTTTTTTCATTTTCAGTTTAGAGTTGCATTTTGAATTTTTAGTTTGAGAAGGGGCATCAAGCTGAAAAGAAGTCTCTCTCTCTCTCTCCCTGGTTTTGAAAATTCATCTGAAAGTAAGGTTTTGCCTTTCTGAAGGGGGGAATTGGCTGTTGGTGGCTTGCCTTGAGTCATTTGTGTTTTGGGAAGCTGTTTTGCTTCAAACTGTTCTGACTCTATCCAGAGAACTGCAGACTTCACACAAAGGATTCAATTTGAGTATCACATGAACATTAGTCTATTCTGTATTAAATCAGGTTGAAGAGTCTTGTTTATAGGGTTGGTTTGATTGGGACAGCTCCTATATTCTTTAAGAGTTATGCATTATCCTGGTTGTTTTGGTGTTGTTTGTAATTGATAGAAATTATTGCTAATTTTCTTACTATACATGTTAACTATACTCTTAAATAAATTTGTTTGATAAAAGCTCCCTAGTGGGTCATTTGAAGTGAAATTTATCATGCTTATCCTAGCCAAATTCAAGATGTAAAACTTGTGATCCAGGCTGGCTCCATAAAACACTTCGGAGTTTCTGACCTGAACCATGGCATTATGCACAGGAACATAGATCCCAGAATGAAACCCTCGCTCTGTAGACATAACTTGTACTTTTTTAAAAGAACATGTGGCGGACAAGGGTCACAAGATTACCAAATAATGTTTAACAAAAAGAAAAAGAGCATTTATTAAACCTGAAATGTTTAACTTTAATACAATGTTCCCTCATTCCCCACTATCTTCATAAATCTATCCAGACTTCAAGGATATCACAGATTATTGATATATAGTATGCTATAATGTTCTCAATTAACATACAGTCCAGGTATCCTACAGGCTGACTTGTGGTCAGACAACATCCCATCCTGAATTCCAGTGGCAAATAGCACTCAATTAATCTGCGGATTTCACCTCAAATTCTCCCCAGACGTTGGTTTCATGAGTGTTTCCAAATTCCATTCTAAAAAAAAAGTGTTTTAAAATCTTCTTTCAATCAGTGCTTTCCATCAGCGGTTTTCATCAAGGATCCACCTCCAGGTTTTCCAACTCTCCTTTCAGTTTTCCTTCATCTTGAATTGCCTCCAGCATCCAAACTTCTACATAAAACTCGGCTCGCCATCAGATACTATTGTTTCCAAAGGCTGGATATAAGGACACCAAATTTACAATTCTTTCAGGCGCCTGGCCTTTCGTTAGCCAACTTCACTCAGGCTGCATTTCCAGCTTTATCTTCAGCTTTATTGTCCAGTACCTTCTTCCACTGGCAATTCGTCTTTGTTCCTTTAATTTAAACGCCCTGGAAACTTTTAGTTTTTAGAACTAACTGTCCTTTAGCTTCTCTGGAACTTGCTTTTGTGCCCATTATTCCACTCTATGGCTTTCCCACTTCTAGCAAAGCTGAGAGTTGTTCTCTTTCTAGCTTCCTTTCTCCAAATTTTGATTTAAGACATACTCAATAGGTCTTTCTAATTGAAAGATGCCTCTGATCGCTAAGCAACATCTCAATCTTTCTCCAAGCTTATGTTCACTATGTCTGTTGTAAACGCTCTTTCAGCACACTGTTTGAACTGAAACCAAAAACCGCCATACATGAAAACATCTTTGTTCAACATGAGTCCAAGTAGAATTATGTCCTGTTTTTAAACAAAATGCTAAACTAAATCCAATTAAATCTATACGTAAGCCTAATATTTAACAAGGCAAGCAGGTTGATGGGTTTTTGATAAGAGAGGGAATTAAGGGTTATGGGGAGAGGGCCGGAAAGTGGAACTGAGCCACGACAGATCAGCCACGATCTTATTGAATGGCGGGGCAGGCTCGAAGGGCCAGATGGCCTACTCCTGCTCCTATTTCTTATGTTCTTATGTTCAAGTAAAGACCACTCAAAACTATGTCTGCTCTTTGGGAAGTCATACATGAAAACTGCAGAGAACGCAAGTTTTATGGTTTCTACTGAACTTAAAGTGGAGTCACAAGGTGTGGGTGTGCTACCTCCCCCCCAACCCCCACCACCCCCCCGACCCCCACCCCACAGCTCCCCCCGTCACTGTGACACTTCCCACTACATTCGGCTGCACAATATTACTGGTGGCTTAGCTAAACAGCCCTTCCTGTGTGGAGTTTGCACATTCTTTGTGTGATACTGGGAGAACATACAAACTCCACATAGAAAGGTTTCCTCGGAGTGTTCCTATTTTCTCCCACAGTCAAAAATGTGCAGGTTAGGTTGACTGGCTATGATAAATTGTCCCTTAGTGTCAGGGGGACCAGCAGGATAAATACGTGAGGATACTGGGATCGGGATAGAAGGGATTTGTGGACAGTGCGGACTCAACGGGCCGAATGCACTTCTATGATGATTCTACGATTCTAACCCCATCCACACCCCCACCCTAATTGGCAGGCTCCTAGACTGATGAGCAGCTACCAGGATAGCAAATGGTGTCTTCAGCTCACCGTTGCTAATGAGGATGGGGCCTAAGGCCTTGTTGAGCACAAACCTCAGTCCTTTGGTTTTACAATAACAAGAAACTGTTATTTATTTTCCATCATCTATAACCATCAATTAAAAGACGGTAATTAATATTCAACTTTTGATGAGGGGATTTATTTTCTTCATAACCAAGCTATTATTGTTAAGAAAGCCAAACAATTTGCAACAATCACCGAATCAAACACTTTGAAAGGTACCAGTTCACTCTGAAGCATTTCTTCAAACATCTCTCAAAGCTTTATGCTCACACTACTCTTAATGAGCAAGTTGCTGGAGGGCAAATGACAGAATGAAGGCATTTTCTTAATGATTTTTATATCACTTTTCGCAAATGTATTGATAAATAACACAAAGGTGCAGTGAACTAGAATATTGCCCTTTCACCCTAGATTCTGGGTCAGAGTGCAGCCCAGAAAGATGGAATCACCTCCTCTCCATCAATTCCTCAGAACTTTGAATGAGTTTATTTTAATAAGTCTCACAACACCAGGTTAAAGTCCAACAGGTTTATTTGGAATCACAGCTTTTGAGCACTGCTCCTTTCTCATTCACCTGAGAAAGTAGCAACACTCTGAAAGTTTGTGATTCCAATTAAACCTGTTGGAGTTTAACCTGGTGTTCTGAGATTTCTTATGGTGCCCGCTCCAATCCAAAGCCGGCATCTCCACATCATGAGTTTATTTATTAGTGTCACAAGTAGGCTTACATTGACACAGTAGTGATGTTACTGTGAAAATCCCCGAGTCGCCACACTCCAGCACCTGCTTGGGTACATAGAGGAACAATTTAGCATGGTCACTGCACTTAACCAGCATGTATTTTGGGCTGTGGGGGGGAGCTGGAGCACATGGAAAAAAACCCATGCAGACATGGGGAAAATGTGCAGCCTCTGCACAGTCAGTGACCTGAAGCTGGAATTGAACCCTGGTCTTTGGTGCTGTGAGGCAGCAGTGCTAACCACTGTGCCACCTTGAAGGAATGTTATGGGCACCTTCAGCCCAACTTCCCACAATGTGGCACTTCATATCATAAATCTTCCTGCAAAAAAAGGTTACAAAGTTGTCTGAAGCGTGACCTGGCAATATTCTTTGGTGAAGCTAAATAATAGTCTACTGAAGAAAAATGAAGACTGGGCAATTACATCACTGGGAACTAGCTCATGTTTTTCGTATCTATTGAGTTCTGGAGGAAAATGCATCAGTTAATTTGCACACAGCAAGAATCCAATGGTAGTTATAATTTGATAGCATATTTAAAGAACTAACAGAGGCACAATGGGGCTGATTGGCTTCATTCTGTGAATTCCACAATTGGCATGTGGTGTTAGATGGAGGAGGAATACCAGGCAAAATTGTAAATTTGCCTTTTCCAATGTAAAGGCTTGATAAAGGAAAAGCACGTTCCCAAGTGCTTTCCACTCAGCAAAGCAGTTTTTGTGGTGTGACCGCTGTTAGAGTGCTACAAACATTTCAGCCATAGCAGGCTCTCACAAACAGAAATGAGAGAATGGCCAGACATAATATGATGCTGAAGTTGCTCAAGGAACAGATCAATATTAGACAGAATAGATAGGTTTTTGATTTCTGGGGGGATCAAAAGCTTACTGGGAAAAGGCCAGAGAATGGGATTGAGAAACATATCAGCCATGAATGAATGGCAGAGCAAACTCGATGGGCTGAATGGTCGAATTTTGCTCCTACATCTTTTATGGTCTCCCAGACAGGGTCTCCATTTCTATTCCCATTGGAAGGACAGCTATTCCAAGCCTGCAGCTCTCCCTTTCGGTAGTGCATCAGGAACATTAGCCTAGATATGGCACTCAGGCCTCTGAATTGTCACATGAACACAAAGCCTTCTGACCAACACGCGGGAGTGTTATCCACCGGGCCAAGGCTGACTCTATGGATGCCACTAAATCACCACAAAAAGTGATTTGAAAAGTGGCAACAAACAATTATCAATTGGAAAGTGACCTGCACCCACTCACACTGTGGATACTGAAGCAGTGCTGTTGTGATCAAATGTTTTTTTTTCCCCCTCTGATTGTTCAACGAAAAGATGATTTTTTTTTAAAAAAAGCGGCAGCCATTATTCATCAATATTCCAAGAGATTAAACATGCAAAACTAATCTTTATGTGTAGTACATGCTAAAGAAATGGATAATATATTCAAATGTTTAATGTATTTCAGTGCTTTTGTTACAAGCTACATGGCCTGCGGTTAAGATAAGACAGCTTAGAGAAAAACGCCATTCATTAATATTCCCCTTACTTCGGTTTGCAGAGTCGGGACTCACAGCAGCCAATCCTGTTATTCTCGAAAGGCTTTGAAAAAAAAATACGGACACTAATATAAAACACAGCCAGTCAGCGAATGCAAGGTGCTTCCTGCAGATGTTGACTGATCAACAATAGACGCCGGTATTCAAAGTCAGAAACATTAACTTCAAAGGTAATACTGTGTCAACGCCAGGAGGGATAATCACAGGTCTGAATATTGGTTCAACGCAATTGCTTTCTGTTGTGGAGACAACGTGTTCATGTTCTGCGAGGGTGGGAGGAACAATGGGTTAATCAGACCCCGTTATGTATTTGTGCAAATCAGTTCATTCTTTACTATTGGACACCAGATGATGACACCAAATTCTTTTACATGATAATGATGATCCACAGGCTTATCAGAGTCCACTTATCACTCAATTCATTTCTGTACAATGTGCTACTGTCAAAGGAAGGTTTTATTCATTCGTGGGCATCACTGGCCAGCATTTATTGATGTGGAGATGCTGGCGTTGGACGGGGGTAAACACAGTAAGAAGTCTGACAACACCAGGTTTAAGTCCAACCGATTTATTTGATAGTAAACTCACAAGCTTTCGAGGTTCCCCTCTTCGTCAGGTGAATGGAGAGTTCTGGCCTCAGACAGAGCATATAACAGCACAGACACTTTACAGACTACTGATTAGAATGCGAATCTTTACACCTAACCTGCTATTCAAGTCTTAAAGTGGCCAACAATGTGAGTGGAAGGAGCGCCGTGCATAGGTTAAAGAGATGTGATTTGTTTCCAGACAGTATAGTAAGTGAGGTTTTACAAACCCAGGCAAGTCATGGGGATTACAGATAGTGCGACATGAACCCAAGATCCCTGTTCAGACCTTCCTCCTTGAGTTCATGTCACACTATCTGTAACCCCTGCATGGCCAATCAATCTAAACCCGCACATATTTGGACTGTGGGAGGAAACCGGAGCACCCGGAGGAAATCCACGCAGACATAAGGAGAATGTGCAAATGCCACGCAGACAGTGACCCAAGCCAGAATCGAACCTAAGTCCCTGGAGCTGTGAAGCAGCAGTGCTAACCACTGTGGTGCCGTGCCACCCAAGGAAGGTAGGTAGAACATAAGAAATAGGAGCAGGAGTAGGCCATCTAGCCCCTCCAGCCTGCCCCGCCATTCAATAAGATCATGGCTGATCTGTCGTGGTTCAGTTCCACATTCCCGCCCTCTCCCCATAACCCTTAACGCAACAGCTCGGTGACTAGCACTGCTAGCTGTGCAGATACATGGATTTGGGCCTGTGTCTGTGGGAGTTTGTGCATTCTCCCTGCGGATGCGTGGGTTTCCTCCGGGCGCTCCGGTTTCCTCACACACCCCAAAGATGTGCTCTTAGGCTGATTGGTTTTACCAAATTGACACTATTCTCCCCTGAATCTGGCTAAGTCGGGGGTTCTATTCGTAGACACGCAGGGTAGAATAGGTGTAGGGTGATGCGGCGGCGCGGGCTTGTTGGGCCGAAGGGCCTGTTTCCCGTGCTGGGTTGTTCTTTGTTCTAATCCCCTTGCCTATCAAAAACCTATCAACCCGCATCTTAAAAATATTTAGCGAGGCAGCCTCCACCACTTCAACGGGCAGAGAATTCCAAAGATTCACCACCCTTTGAGTGAAGAAGTTCCTCCTCAACTCTGTTCTAAACCGCCCCCCCTTTATCTTGAGGCTGTGCCCTCTAGTCCTACTGTCCTTTCTGAGCGGGAAGAGCCTCTCCACCTCTATCCTATCCAAACCATTCATCATCTTATATGTCTCAATGAGATCTCCCCTCGTTCTTCTAAACTCTAACGAGTACAAGCCTAGTTTATTCAGCCTCTCCTCATAGTTCAACCCCCTCAACTCCGGCATCAGCCTAGTAAACCTCCTGTGCACTCCCTCCAAGGCCAAAATATCCTTGCGTAAGTGCAGCAACCAAAACTGCACACAGTACTCCAGCTGCGGCCTCACCAATGCCCTATACAGCTGCAGCAAGACCTCCCTACTTTTATATTCAAACCCCCTCACTATGAAGGCCAGCATCCCATTCGCCTTCCTGACCACCTGCTGCACCTGTGGGCTGGGTTTTTGCGACTCATGCACAAGGACCCCGAGGTCCCTCTGCACCGTCGCATGCTGCAGTTTTTCACCATGTAAGTAATAGTCCTTCCTAGCATTATTCCTACCAAAGTGGACAACATCACATTTGCCAACATTAAATTCCATTTGACATTTCCTGGCCCATTCGCCCAACCTATCTAGATCCTTCTGCAGACTCTGCACACCCTCCGCACAATTTGCCGTTCCACCAATCTTGGTGTCATCAGCAAATTTCGACACCATACACTCAGTTCCCTCCTCCAGATCATCTATATAAATGGTAAATAGCTGAGGCCCCAGCACCGACCCCTGGGGCACTCCACTAGTCACCAACCGCCAATCTGAATAGCACCCATTGACCCCCACTCTCTGCCTCCTATTTGACAGCCAATCCTCTATCCACGCTAACACCCTACCCCCAACTCCATGCCCCCTGACCTTCTGTAATAACCTCTTGTGAGGCACCTTGTCAAACGCCTTCTGAAAATCCAGAAACACCACATCCACCGGCTCTCCTCTATCCACCGCACTAGACACATCCTCATAGAACTCCAATAAATTTGTCAGACACGACTTCCCCTTAACGAAACCGTGCTGCGTCTGCTCTGCCAACCAATTCTCCTCAAGATGCCTTGTTATTTTCTCCTTGATCACGGATTCTAACATTTTACCTACAACAGACGTTAAACTAACCAGCCTATAATTCCCTGCCTTTTGCCTGCCACCCTTCTTAAACAACGGCGTAACATTAGCCGTTTTCCAATCTTCTGGCACTTCCCCAGAATCCAGCGATGTTTGGAAAATAATCACCAAGGCATCCACTATCACCTCCGCCATTTCTTTCAGAACCCTCAGGTGCATTCCATCCGGTCCTGGGGACTTGTCCACAATCAGTCCCTCCAGTCTGTCGAGCACCGCCTCTCTAGTAACAATAATGTCATTGAGACCCTCCACTCCTACCATCTTTCCATCGCTAACACCCGGCAAATTATTCACATCCTCCTCCGTGAAGACCGAAACAAAAAAGTTATTCAAGGCCTCAGCCATTTCCCCATCCCCTACCACTAAGTCCCCCCTCTCATCCTCTAAGGGTCCAACGTTCACCCTAGCCAGCCTCTTCCTTTTTATATATTTATAAAAACTCTTGCTATCCTTTTTTATATTAAGCGCTAGCCCAGCTTCATAGTTTATCTTACCCTTCTTTATCAACTTCTTTGTCATTCTTGTTGACATTTAAACCTCTCCCAATCCTCTTCTCGCCCACAACTCTTAGCTACTCTAAACGCATCCGCTTTTAATTTAACACTTTCCTTCACCTCCTTCGTTATCCACGGCTGATTATCTCTCCTCCTACGATCCTTTTTAACCATCGGAATAAATTTCCGCTAAGTACAAAGAAAGATTTCCTTAAAGATCCTCCACTGTTCCTCAGCAGACCTACCTTGCAACGCGCTCCCCCAATCAACATTCGCCAATCCCTTACAAAAACGCTTACAGAAACGCTGTGTTTAAATACTTTAAGCTCTCGCTCTAAGAAAAACCTAGATGCCATAAATCACCTTCACTCCCAACCACCAGGAAAACTCCAGCCTTCCAAGGAGCTCCACTGATTTATCTCCAACTCAGAAACAGCCAGCTGCTGTTCCAGTCCCGTTAGTAATTTCAGTAAATGACTAAATAACACACACTGTTTATCTTGTTTAAAATACCTGTGCATAAGGTGGAAAGCTGACGGTGTCATCTCCAGGGACCCAAAAAACGTTTATCAACAGACTGAGCTTTATCCTTACTGCTTGTCATACCATTCAAACAGGATATCCCGCTGGCACAGGATTCACATCCCAGCGACAGCAAGTTGCATGTCGTGTCAAATAAATGTGAGAGAGATGCATCGGAAAATGTATGGTGTCCAGTGTGGAATAATATTATTTGATATAGAAACCCTACAGTGCAGAAAGAGGCCATTTGGCCCATTGAGTCTGCACCAGCCACAATCCCACCTCCATATATGCTGTACAAAACTCTGGTGCAGCCACACTTGGAGTATTGCGTAGAGTTCTGGTCGCCGTATTATAAGAAGGATGTGGAGGCACTGGAAAGGGTGCAGAGGAGGTTTACCAGGACGTTGCCTGGTATGGTGGGAAGGTCTTATGAGGGAAGGCTGAAGGACTTGAGGTTGTTTTCACTAGAGAGAAGAAGGTTGAGAGGTGACCTAATTGAGGCATACAGGATGATCAGAGGGTTAGATAGGGTGGACAGTGAGAGCCTTTTTCCTTGGATGGTGATGGCTAACACAAGGGGACATAGCTTTAAATTAAGGGGTGGTAATTATTGGACGGATATCAGAGGTAGGTTCTTTACTCAGAGGGTAGTAAGGGCATGGAATGCCCTGCCTGCAACAGTTGTGGACTCACCAACTTTAAGGGTGTTCAAATGTTCAGTGGATAGGCATATGGGTAACATTGGAATAGTTTAGGTTAGAGGGTCATTAGATTGGTTCCACTGGTCGGTGCAACATCGAGGGCCAAAGGGCCTGTACTGCGCTGTAATGTTCTATATCCCTGCATATTTACCCACTAATCCCGCTAACCCACACATCTCAGGACATTAAGGGGCAATTTTTAGCTTGGCCAATCAACCTAACACGCACGTCTTTGGACTGTGGGAGGCAACCGGAGCACCCAGAGGAAACCCATGCAGACACAAACAGAATGTGCAAACTCCACACAGTTCACCCGAGGCTGGAATTGAACCCGGGTCCCTGGCACTGTGAGGCAGTTATGCTAATGACTGTGCTACCGTGGGGTGAATTTTAACCCCCAAGATAGGTAGGTTAAGTGAGTGGGCAAAAAATTTGGAAGATGGAGTATGCAGTGGGAAACTGTGAGATTGTCCACTTTGGCAGAAAGAATAAAAATGCAGAATATTATTTAAATGGAGGTAGATTCCAGAACGCTGGGGTAAAGAGGGATCTGTGTGATCCTGCACATCAATCAGAAGAGCTAGCAAGCAGATTCAGCAGTAATTAGAAAGACAAAAGGAATGTTGATTTTTTTGCTAGAGGGATGAAATCTAAAAGTAGGCATGTCTTGCAAAGCTGTATAAAGTTTTTGTGAAACTGGACCCAGAGTAGTGTATGCAGATTTGGTCGCCTTACGGGTGAAACTAGAACTCGGGGGCATAACCTCAAAATAAGGGGGAGCAGATTTAGGACTGAGTTGAAGAGGAACTTCTTCACACAAAGGGTTGTGAATCTGTGGAATTCCCTGCCCAGTGAAGCAGTTGAGGTTACCCTCATTGAATGTTTTTAAGGAAGGATAGATAGATTTTTGAACAGTAAAGGAATTAAGGGTTATGGTGAGTGGGTGGGTAAATGAAGTGAGTCCACGAAAAGATCAACTATGATCTTATTGAATGGCGGAGCAGGCTCGAGGGGCCAGATGGCCTACTCCTGCTCCTAATTCTTATGTTCCTATGTTCCGGCTGGTTTGGTTTTGCAGGGCTTGGGTCAGAACATGAGAGGAAGTTCTGAGAGAAGATCAGTGGTTTTCTAGCACAGCTTGTGGGCCAGGAAGAAGAGAACTGCATTTTCCCCCCCATTTTACATCCAACACTGCAGCTTATCAGTTTACCTTGTATCAGCTCTCCAACCCTATCAGATAAACCCCTTACGTAGATTCCCCTTGGGTACTAAAGATTGAACTACTCCCCCCCTCTTTTGGGGGTCACGGGCTGCTTCTGAGTTCTTCCGAAAAAACTGGGGAAGCCAAGACTGTAAACAAATGCAAATTCCAAGCAGAAGTCCTGCACTAAACTCAACTCCTGTCACCTCCACCACCCACCGACCCCAACTCACCCAACTAGCCCACCCCACTAAAAGCTCAAGGCCATCAATGTAGCTCTGGTTTTTTGATCCCTACTCACCTGTGGCACATTTATAATGTTAATTTCTATTGGATGAAGAGATGTAACCCACTCCCTCCTCTTCGGCCTTTTAATTAGATATTGGCTGCTTTGTACCTTATCTCCATCTACATTGGGGCGGCACGGTAGCACAGTGGTTAGCACTGCTGCTTCACAGCTCCAGGGGCCTGGGTTCGATTCCCAGCTCGGGTCACTGTCTGTGTGGAGTTTGCACATTCTCCTCGTGTCTGAGTGGGTTTCCCCCCGGGTACTCAGGTTTCCTCCCACAGTCCAAAGATGTGTGGGTTAGGTTGATTGGCCATGCTAAAATTGCCCCTTGGTGCCCTGAGATGCATAGGTTAGGGGGATTAACAGGTAAAACATGTAGGGATATGGGGTCGG
This sequence comes from Carcharhinus amblyrhynchos, assembly GCF_965287045.1. Taxonomy (NCBI): domain Eukaryota; kingdom Metazoa; phylum Chordata; class Chondrichthyes; order Carcharhiniformes; family Carcharhinidae; genus Carcharhinus; species Carcharhinus amblyrhynchos. The sequence continues at coordinate 15,424,180 of NC_137330.1, forward strand.
GCATAGGTGGGGTTGTGGTTGGTGCAGACTCGATGGGCTGAAGGGCCTCTTTCTGCACTGTATGATTCTACCCACCCAGCTTCCATGGAACCTCAATACATCTTGCTGTGGAGATGCTGCCATTGGACTGGGGTGGGCACAGTAAGAAGACTGGCAACACCGAGTTAAAGCCCAACAGATTTATTCGGAATCACAAGCTTTCAGAGTGCTGTTCCTCAACTAACCTGAGGAAGGAGCAGCGCTCCAAAAGCTCATGATTCCAAATAAAACTGCTGGACTTACTATTTCTGGTTGACAAAAATCTATCAATTTCAATTTTGAAACATTCCCTCACCCCCACTCTCTGCTACCATAGCTTTCACATGGTGTTTGTGTTCATTTAAAAATAACGATTCCGCTGTTTAATTTCCTGACACTTATGCCAAGGTAGTTCTAGCCCTGAATGATGGCTCCCAAGAGGATGCTTCCTCTCCTTGGAGCTCTGGATTGCAAAGTCACATCTGTTAAGCCAGCTGTCTCTTGCAACTTGATCAATATGGTTTTGTCTTTCTAAACAATCAAAATAGTCCATAACAATTATTCCTGAGGTGATTTTGGGTTAATTGAAGGGGAAAGGAAACACTATTTTACGTTACAATACGTGATAGGCATCAAAGCATCCATCGGGAATTCAGGAGAAACTTCTTTATCCAAAGATTGGCGGATCTTGCTGCCATAGGGACTGGTTGAAGTGAATAGCATATCAATTGAGGGGAAGCTCAACAAGCATTTGAGAGAAAGGGAATAGAGAGTTACGATAGAGGGTGACACCAAGATTGGGGGAAAGGCAAATTGTGCGGAGGGTGTGGAGAGTCTGTAGAAGGATCTAGATAGGCTGGGCGAATGGGCCAGGAAATGGCAAATGGAATTTAATGTTGGCAAGTGTGAGGTGGTCCACTTTGGTAGGAAGAATGGTAGGAAGGACTATTACTTACGTGGCGAAAAACTGCAGCAGGCGATGGTGCAGAGGGACCTCGGGGTCCTTGTGCATGAGTCGCAAAAACCCAGCTTGCAGGTGCAGCAGGTGGTCAGGAAGGCGAATGGGATGCTGGCCTTCATAGCGAGGGGGATTGAATATAAAAGTAGGGAGGTCTTGCTGCAGCTGAATAGGGCATTGGTGAGGCCGCAGCTGGAGTACTGTGTGCAGTTTTGGGCGCCGCACCTGCGCAAGGATATTTTGGCCCTGGAGGGAGTGCAGAGGAGGTTTACTAGGCTGATACCGGAGTTGAGGGGATTGAGCTATGAGGAGAGGCTGAATAAACTAGGCTTGTACTCGTTAGAGTTTAGAAGAATGAGGGGAGATCTCATTGAGACGTATAAGATGATGAATGGGATGGATAGGATAGAGGTGGAGAGACTCTTCCTGCTCAAAAAAGACAGTAGGACTAGGGGGCACAGCCTCAAGATAAAGGGGAGGCGGTTTAGAACGGAGTTGAGGAGGAACTTCTTCACTCAAAGGGTGGTGAATCTCTGGAATTCTCTGCCCGTTGAAGTGGTGGAGGCTGCCTCGCTAAATATTTTTAAGAAGCGGGTTGATGGGTTCTTGATAAGAGAGGGGATTAAGGGTTATGGGGAGAGGGCGGGAAAGTGGAACTGAGCCACAACAGATCAGCCATGATCTTATTGAATGGCGGGGCAGGCTCGAAGGGCTAGATGGCCTACTCCTGCTCCTATTTCTTATGTTCTTATGTACGATGATAGATCTGGATGAATAAAGGTGGGAGGAGGCTCAAGTGAAGCATAAATACTGGCCTGGATTGGTTAAGCTGAATGGCCTGTGTTGTATATTTGATGTAATTCTGTGTTATATGGGTGTCTTTAACTTCAGAAACAAAACACAATGGGTATAATCCAAAATTAATGGATGTTGAGCCGAAGAAGAAGACATGAAGAAAGATGAGTCACAGGGTTTGGTCACAGAGGCAGGTTTTATTGATGAGGCCAGAACTGGAATACTGTGAGCAGTTCTGGCCACCACATCACTGGAAGGACGTGATTGCACTGGAGGTGTGTGCAGGGAAGATCCATCAGTGTTATCGGACAACAAATTTTCTGAAATTGTGTACACAATATGGAAGCAGACTAAAGCTGCACTCAGAACCTCCCCACTAAAGATCACAAGGGAACAGATCCAGACAAGCAGGCAAAAGACATGTTTATAAATGAAAACTAGGGCTAGCACACAAAGGGAACCGGACAGGATGGCACCTACAGAAACTAAATTAAAAGTACACCCCCATCTAATCAAACCAGCACCTCTAATCTAGTAAACCTCTATGGAGACGCCTAAGGATTAACATAACTAAGGAAGCTTCCCTGGCCTCACAGACTTCCTAAAGTCAGCCAAACACCCATTGTTCAAACTCCGGAGATTCTAGACCATTAATAAACCCATCAGACAGAAACGATTAACACACACATAAAAACATTGTTACGATACTTGAAAGCATCGAAACAGAATGATCAGAGTCAAACACTGTAAACAAAACATTAACATTTGAATCACACAATGTATCAAAGTTTGAGTATAACTGTAGCCCATTGCAGCAGGTCTTTAGAGTGCTTTTGGGACATTTCTGTTTGTATGTCCTGACTGCACCTCCGTCAACATTAAAATAAAGCTGTGTAATCTATTGAGGCATGTATATAGTTTTTAAGTATTGAAATGTAATCATTGTAATTAGTACAAATATGTAAATATTGAGACATGGACATAGTTTTTGAAATACTGAAATGTAGTCACTGTAGTTTGGACAGGTCTGCAAAAATGTTTTGATTCCGCATTGTTTTGCTACTCGAAGCCCTGTACATTGTAATAGATTACTTGAGATTTTTATGAATAAAGTATATTTTTGGTTAAAAAAAATAAAGCTGTGCCACTGTTGAACCTGACTCTGAGTCCGCAGTGGTCGTGTCCGCCCACTCGCGCTAACACCAGGGTGCTGCCTGGGATGGAACATTTACATTATGAAAAGAGGTTGAGTAGACTTGGGTTGTTTTTGTTGGAGCAGACAAAACTGAGGGGCGACCAGATTGAGGTGTACAAGATTATGAGAGGCATGGACAGGGCGCATAAGGAGCAGTTGTTTCCATTAGATGAAAGGTGGGTCACAAGGGGACACAGGTTCACGGTGAAGGCAGGAGGTTTTGCGGGGGGGATGTGAGGAAAAATGTTTTTACCAGAGGGTAGTGACAGTCTGGAACGCACTGCCTGGACGGGTGGTAGAGGTGGGTTCTCTCACATCCTTTAAAAATACCCGGACGAGCACTTAGCATGTCATAACATTTAAGACTATGGGACAAGTGCTCGTACATGGGATTAGGTGGGAATTCAGGTATTTCTAATGTGTCGGTGTGGACTCAATGGGCTGAAGGGTCTCTCCTGCACTGTATGATTCTATGATTCTTCAAGAAAGCTGGAGGTTTGGGAAGGGATTTCCAGACAGCGAAGCCTAAACTATTGAAGGCATCATTGTAGTAGAACAAAGTCATGAGGGCAATGCTTTACAGGGCACTGAAGAGAACTGGACTGAAGATGAGAAAGACATTACAAAATGAAGGAGTATCAAGGTCAGAAATAGACATTGCTTCACCAGTTTGCCACCAGCTTCCACAGAGAGTTTGTGTATGTATTGGGTAGCAATGCCACATATTAGTAGGCTTTTATCCGGATCTTTTCATTTCTTTCTCTTCATCTTAATCTTCCACTTCTTAAGCACGTACTCCTTCAGGACTTACATCAGTGGTAGATTTGGGGGATTAGCCACGGTTGATTGGTGAGGTTATGGGGTTAGGGCAGGGGGCTGGGCTTCAGTAAGATGCTCTTCGGAGAGTCGGTACAGATCCGATGGGCTGAATGACCTCGTTCTGGATTCTGTTCTGTGGTTGCACTTGAGCCGTACTCTAAGGGAGTGGAATTTTACATCATCTGTGATTGCACACAAGTTGCCCTCGAGGGAAAGGATTAGCTTCCAGTTCATGAGCAGGGCAGAGCTCATATGAATCACAGACAAAGCAAGATGCATACACTGAACGGCATCTTGCACATGGAGAAGCCTGTAATCTGAGGCACAATTATACTTACTCCTGCCTGTTATCCCTGGTAAATAAGAGATGAAACCACCTCTCTGCACTTAGTGGAACCAAGTCATATTCCTTTTAGAACCCTACAGTGCAGAAAGAGGCCCTTTGGCCCATCGAGTCTGCACCAAACACAATCCCACCCAGGCCCTACCCCCATATCCCTAAATATTATACCCACCAATCCCTCTAACCTATGCATCCCTGGACACTAAGGGGCAATTGGCCAATCAACCTAACCCACACATCTTTGGACTGTGGGAGGAAATCGGAGTATCCGGAGGAAACCCACGCAGACACGAGGAGAATGTGCAAACTCCACACAGACAGTGACCCGAGCCGGGAATCGAACCCAGGACCCTGGAGCTGTGAAGCAGCAGTGCTAACCACTGTGCTACCGCACCGCCCCGGCAAACTTTTCAAAGCAGTTTGTTGTAAGTTCTGTATATTTCCAGCAATAGCCGTGCAGAAAGCTGGTCTCAGACTGTGTGATAATCTGGAGCCAACGTTGCTGAAACCACCTGAAGAGCGATGATTCCACAGGCCCAGACTTAACAAGGAAGATGCCAGGAAAATCTGCAGGCGACCTTAAATAAGAGACACCATTTCCAAAATGGCAGATAGGACAGTTAAGGCCCTCGCCCTTCATTTATGACTCTTTTTTCTGGATCACTGCATGAGGCTTCAGCAGTATCAGGCAATTTGCTCTCTTTAGATGCATCAGTCTGGCAAGTGATTCAGCAGAACCAGAAACATCTCCAGTCCCGTGAAACAGCAACCAAACTGTTCAATTTACCACGCTGTGGGAATTCTGGAAATACAAGATGATGATTGATGACATCAATGCCAGCACAGGCGCTTAGGCACAACGCAATTCTCAACTTGAAAAGAAAGGAAGGCTGTTCAGCAATGTGCGACAGTGTGGTCCCAGAGTCACAGAATACCCAAAAAGGGCAGGGGGCTGGGGGGGGGGAAAGAGGTCAAATCACCGGTGATATTAAAGTAGTTTATCAAGAAGCAACAGCTCAGATACGATACACAAACCAAATAAGCAGAAAAGATATACAACATAGAACAGGGGAGAACAGATCCATAGACTCCCGACAGTGCAGAAGGAGGCCATTTGGTCCATTGAGTCTGCACTGACAGCAATCCCACCCAGGCCCTAATTCTGCGGTCCCACTAATTTACCCTACTAATCCCCCCAAAACTAGGGCCAATTTAACATGGCCAATCCACCTAATCCGCACATCTTTGGGCTGAGAAAGAAACTGGAGCTCTCGGAGGAAACCCACGCAGACATGGGGAGAACGCGCGGACTCAGCACAGACAGTGATTTGAGCCGGAATTGAACCCGGGTCTCTGGCACTGTGAGGCAGCAGTGCTAATCATTGTGCCATCGTGCTGCCCATTATTGGTTAATAGTCTCTGACTGGTTGGGGAAAGCAGATCTTCCTAAGTCGGTTGTGGGGAGGGTGGCATAGAGAGATTAAAGGCCAGTCTCCTCAAAAGGGTTTGTTGTTCTTGGATGCAGAAGCTGATCTTCATAGCTGATTGTGACAGCCTTTTCTGTCCCTGGTCTTCTTGAACTAGGCCAAATGTTATGCCAGAACCAGTATGGATCCACCATGAGATCCCCAGTGGTTTTACTTGTGAACCCATTCATATAGGTAATTCTCATTGGCATGATGGTATTTATGTCAACACCGTTTCAATAGTCCATTACTAAGGAACAGGTATTCAAGCTAATTCCTTTCAAATTTTCACCTTGCAATGATATTGTGCCTTTAGGAAATGTATTTCTATCATGTTCCTTGTTAGGGGTATGTTCAAAATCCAGCTCATTTTACACAGTGCCAATTTGTCTCCACCAGGCTGCTCACATGCTGAGAATGCAGGCTAATGACTGATTTTGGGAAGGGGTGTGTTTGTTTTAATCTGATCGAATGCATTTTTGCTTATTTTGTTTTTTCCCCTGGGGTTCCAGAGTAGGGTCTTGATTAGGTTGATTGAATGAGCCATGTGCTTAAGGGGATGAGTTAATATTACAGAGTAAAGCAAGCAGTTACTGCCAGGTTGTGAAAGAAGCAAGAGATGACTCTCTCTCAGGAGGTTGCTGTTTGAGACCTGCTAGGAGAAACAGGTCTCTCTGTGTGTCTCTGTCTCTCTCTCCAGAGCTGTTCTGGAGGCTTGAGGATTAATGTGGAGACGCCGGCGTTGGACTGGGGTAAACATAGTAAGAAGTGTCACAACGCCAGGTTAAAGTCCAACAGGTTTATTTGGTAGCACAAGCTTTCAGAGTGTCGTTTCTGGTAAAGAAGGAACAACACTCTGAAAGCTCGTCTTACTAAATAAACCTGTTGGACTTTAACCTGGTGTTGTGAGACTTCTTATTGGGCTTGAGGATTGGCAGTTCAAATAAAGGTGTGTAAGCTTATGTATTGCTGATTTCTAGCAGGAGTTTAAATCCATAAGAGGAATATTGCTCGAGTTGGAACTGATAAAAATAGATGAGAAGTTAAGAATTGTATCTCGTCATGTTTAAGTCTTTCAATTGCTAAAATTAAGCTAATTCATTACAGTTAACCTGTATTCTTAAACAAAGTTTGTTCTGTTAATAGTTTCCTATTGAATCAATAGAACATAAGAACATAAGAACACAAGAAATAGGAGCAGGAGTAGGCCATCCAGCCCTTCGAGCCTGCCCCGCCATTCAATAAGATCATGGCTGATCTGAAGTGGATCAGTTCCACTTTCCCGCTTTCTCCCCATAACCCTTGTCTATCAGAAATCTAAACACACATGACTTAAATATATTTAGCGAGGTAGCCTCCACCACTTCAATGGGCAGAGAATTCCAGAGACTCAGTACCCTTTGAGTGAAGAAGTTCCTCCTCAACTCTGATCTAAACTGCTGCCCCCCACCCCCCCTTATTTTGAGGCTGTGCCCTCTAGTTCTGCTATCCTGTCTAAGCGGAAAGAATCTCTCTACCTCTACCCTATCTAGCCCTGGTGATAGAATCACACTTGGAGTGAAACATCTTATCTTCATGTCAAATAGGAACAAACTGTTGGGATCTAGTCGGGCCTCATAACATACTTTGAGGTTTCTGATCTGTACCTTAACAGTCTGATACCCATGAAGACATCTTGGAGTTTATCACCTGCTGGGACATACAAATCAAATAATTTTACTATCAAATAAATCGGTTGGACTAAAACCTGGTATTGTCAGACTTTTTACTGGGACATACAAACACAGGAATTAGGAGCAGGAGTAGGCCATTCAGGCTCTCAATCCTGCTCTGCTATTCCATAAAATCATGGCTGATCTGGCCATGACTTCAATTCTATTTTCCCGTGTACCCCCTATAACCTTTAACTCGCTTGGAAATCAAGAATCCAAAACACAGAAGATAGAGCACTGAAGAGGAGTCATATTGGAATTGAAACATTAACTCTGCTTTCTCTCTCCATGGATGCTGCCAGACTTGCTGAGTTTTTCCAGCATTTTTCTGTTCTTTTTTCAAATTTCCAGCATTCAGAATATTTTGCTTTTATTTAAGAATCTATCCAACGCAACCTTTTCAATCTTCAATGTCCCTGCCTCCACTGCTTTGTGGGGAACAGAGTTCCACAGCCTAACAATCCTCAAAGAGAAAATAATTCTCATTTCTGTCTAAAATGAGAGACCCTTCATTTTTAAACTGTGTCCCCCCCGAGAATGTTCTCTCCCACTCAGGGAGACACCCTCCTAGCATCCACCCAGTCAAGTCCCCCCCATCTTGTTCAACGTTAACTCAAGATTACATGTGAGTCATAAGATCCCACCTGACAATACTCACGGGGAACCCATGAAATGGCCAACACATAAGAACATAAGAAATAGGAGCAGGTGTAGGCCATCTAGCCCCTTGAGCCTGCCCGGCTATTCAACAAGATCATGGCTGATCTGTCGTGGCTCAGTTCCACTTTCCCGCCCTCTCCCCATAACCCTTAATCCCCTTGCCGATCAAAAACCTATCAACCCACGTCTTAAATATATTTAGCGAGGTAGCCTCCACCACTTCAATGGGCAGAGAATTCCAGAGATTCACCACCCTTTGAGTGAAGAAGTTCCTCCTCAACTCCATTCTAAACTGCCCCCCTTTCTGAGCAGGAAGAGCCTCTCCACCTCTATCCTATCCATCCCATTCATCATCTTATCCATCCCATTCATCATCTTAACATGCACATCTTCCAATCCACTAGAAAATTTGTGGGCCGTGATGAGAGGATCTTGCACACTGAAGCTTTGCTCTAATTTCTCAACTATAGCCTGGAAGTCATGGAGCCCAGGGCCGTGCACCTCCAACAACTTAGCACGTGCACCCATTTCAACTCCATAGTGTTTTTTGGGGTTGGTGATGGCCTTTACGTTATCCACTGTTAGATGTAACCTCTGGCCATCCACTCAGTAGCTGAAATAGATTACTTCAGCTGCTTGGAAGATGCAGTTCTCCCTTTTTAAGCAGATTTCCATTCTGGAAAAGACTTGCAAGTTGGCTAAGTGTTCCTATTCTGGAGCCCCCATGAACAGTGCCATCTGCAACTCAGATGGTAGAGTCTCAACAGGAAAACAAAAAAAAAAAATTATGATTCTGCAAGGCCTTGCGCAATGGGTGATCTGGTTCATGCGAGGAACTGTGGGAATGGTCCCAGTTGGGTTGTTGGGATTAGTATGGAGAAAACAGAGCAATATGGTATAAGGTCAAACTCCATGGTAAAACCTTGAGGAAGATTTAGACCATCTCAGAGCCCGGTAGTCCATAACTGAACAGACTGCACCATCAGCTATGGAGATAGCTGCTATCAGTGTTAGCCCTCAATTGAAAGGTACGGACTCAGAGATGGAGGCAGAAGGTGTGGGCCTTCAACCTGAAGAGGAACCCACATCGGCAGACTTGCAACCCTACCTCCAGAAGCGAGTGTCCCCTGAGAGGTGTTTCAAAGGGGAAGGGTGTTGGGTGGGAATGGCAGAGAGCATTGAGTGGGAGACCTAAAACAGCTTTTATGCCAGAGATATACACATAAAGCGAGGGAAAAATAGAGGTGAAGTGCATGCTGATTGCACACAACATTGACCATTAGAGATGTGCGCATCCTCTGTGTCCCCAAAGTGGAAATATTTTGTTTGTTTCTACCATTTGAAGTTGGTGACAGTTCTATTACTATGTAAACAATTAAGCACTTCCGATAACTTGTTATGAAGTATTCGGCATGTGTGAAGTGTGTTTAATCTTGTTCATGGGGTCATGGCTCGTGAACAAGTCCAATTGTGGCTCACTGAGGTGAAGGAGGGCCACTCATGCAGCCCACTCACAAGCTTAAATTGCCCATCACTGCTCTGTATCATTTTGGGCTGATAGTTGAGCTGGTCCCAAGGCTCACACAATCACATCAGCAGTTGTCATGGTCGAATTCTTCCATCAATTCTCTGGGCAAAAGCCAAAGGATACGTGCACTGGATTGAAAACGCAAAATTTAGTGGGATTGGAAGAAATTTGCTGCAGATGAATTGGGCAGAACGTTGAACAAAGTGCCAAATCCACAGTGGGAAACATTCAAAAATAGGATTCACGGAGTAAAACGTAAGGGTATTCTCATGAAACAAAGAAAAAGTAAAAATGAGAAATGTCATGGATAAGTAGGAAAATCGCAACCAAAATGACTCTGAAAAGGAGAGTCTGTTAAATAATTAGATATAATAGATAAACATGACAATGATGTGGGCATCAATGATGTGGTTAGCACTGCTGCCTCACAGAGCCGGGGACTTGGGTTCAATTCCAGCATTGGGTGACTGTGTGGAATTTGTACATTCTCCCTGTGTCTGCGTGGGTTTCCCCCGGGTGCTCCAGTTTCCTCCCACTGTGCAAAGATGTGCAGATTAAGTGGATTGGCCATGCTAAATTGCCCCTTAGTGTCCCATGACGTGTAGGTTAGGGAGATTAGCAGGGTAGATCCATGGGGCTCGGGGATAGGGCCTGGGTGGGATGCTCTGTCAGAGGGTCAGTGAAGACTTGATCGACCAAATGGCCTCTTTCTGCACTGTGGACACTTGCGATGGGATGAAAAGGTAGCCTTAAACGGAACATGGAAAAGGCAAGCAGATAATACAATGAACTGACGAGTATAAAAAGCTAAAGAAGCGTGGGTAGGAGTATTTTCCATTTATTTTATACAGAAGATGGTGGAATGGAATTGTGGTAAATTCCCAGAGGAGAATGTACAGCAACTGTTGGAGATAATTACAGAAAAACAAAATCCATGCCGAGAACAATTCCTGGAATGCAAGATTGACAAGTTACCAGTTCTCATAGACTGTACCCTATATTTTTGAAAGAAACAGGTGGCATGGTAGCACAGTGGTTAGCACTGTTGCCTCGCACACCGAGGTTAATTAAAGTGACAGTGCCCTGCATGAGTTGCTTCATTTTAAGAAAGGAAACAAGGATAGGATCTATAGGCAGCAAGGAGGCTCGGTGGTTATCTCAGCTGCCTCACACTGGTAGTGACCCGGGTTCAATTCCGGCCTTGGGTGACTGTGTGAAGTTTGCACATTCTCCTCGTGTCTGCGTGGGTTTCATCCCGGTGCTCCGCTTTCCTCCAAAGATGTGTGGGTTAGGTTGATTGGCCATGCTAAATTGACTCTAGAGTCAGGGGGATTGGTAGGGTAAATGCGTGGGGTTACAGGAAAAGGGCGTGGGTGGGATTCTAGTCAGTGCAGACTGGATGGGCTGACTGGCCTCCTTCTATGATTCGAAGTCAGGGAAGATTAGGTTGAGGATCTAGCCTTAATTCTTTCAATGTGCGCATGAGATGGGAGAGTAGCTGATTTAATCAAGAAGGAAGAGATTAGATAACTGGGAATTTTAGACCATTTAATGCCACTTCTGGTAAAGCCTTAGATAAGAGAAAAAGATAAATGCTCAGCTACATCCAATTCTCCAAAAGATGGAACATTATCATCGATTATCAAGTCAATAAGAACTCCCAGGCAATGGCTGATAGGAATGATTGACACATTTGCTTAGCACAAGAGGTGCCACGTTCATTACCCAGTATACCAGAAGCTAATTACAACTGGTTATATAAAATTAATTGTTTTAATCATAACAATGAAATAAATAAGTATGGGTACTGAGAGTTTTAGATTAAACTGTGAGCTATCAACATTCCATTGTGAGCCACTGGGTTCAGGTGTGGGCTGGTGTTACATTATAATTCACTCATATTGTGCCCTTGTGGTAACAAAATGAGTGATTAATATGCCTATCTGCTAAATATGATTCAATTATATCACTTCCTAATTAGGAGAAATCCTCTAATCTGAGTCAGATAGATTTGCATTTTTAACATATTCAAGCTTGCTTCTGGAGTAACAGTTAAGGGACCTAGGCAACACCAGTGTAAGAAATGAAACTTGTGACTGAGATCTTTGAAGGCTGTTTGGCTCTGGAGGAGAATCGATGATTCAAATAACACACAGAAGGTCCTTTGCTGCACACCAATGCACAAAAAAAGGAATAAATCTTCCCAGCATGCACTGTGAAGAGCAAAAGGCTTTTTGAACTAAAGTAACCTGTTACCAGCTAAAAGTTCCTTTTCTTTTTCCAGATAAATAGGAGTTATAAGTCTGCATCTGAAACTTCCTAAGGGGTGGCACAGTGGTTAGCACTGCTGCCTCACAGCGCCAGGGACTCAGGTTCAATTCTGGCTCAGGAGACTGTGAGGAGTCTGCATGTTCTCCTCATGTCTGTGCGGGTTTCCTCCAGGTGCTCTGGTTTCCTCCCACAGTCCAGAGACAAGTACGGGTTAGGTTGATTGGCCATGCTAAATTGACCCTAGCGTCAGGGGGATTAACAGGGTAAATGTGTGGGGTTAAGGGAATGGAGCCTGGGTGGAATCGTGGTCAGTGCAGACTTGATAGGCCAGATGAGTCTTCTGTCCTGTAGGGATTCTATGAAAGTGATGGGATGTTTGGTGAGGGGCTCGGAGTCCTAAAATGCAATCGCAACCAATAAATGGACATTCTTCAAATCTGCATAACTATGATCAAACTTCATATTTCAATGAATATAGAGGGAAAATTTGAAGATCTGGGGCTGGATGTAATTTAAGTTTATTTATTAGTGTCACAAGTAGCCTTACAGTAACACTGCAATGAAGTTACTGAGAAAATCCCCTCAGTTGGGTATCCCTCATGGTGACTTTAGTGATGAGATGGTGATTGTTGTCTTTGGTCTTGTATGTGATAATTGTGGTCCTGGATTTAAATATACAGCTTGATGTGATACCGTGAGCAAGCTCTTATTTAACATTATACTAACTAAATACAAGGAAGTCTCTGCAGAAAACTTTACATTGAGATATCTCTCGCTGTGCTCTGTTGTCATGTGACCCCACATCACTGATGATGTAAATTTTATATTTACATTTTTAAACCTTTTAATCTACATACTCTCTAAATCTCGGACTATAAATAATATTTATATCATCCATTTGCATCTGTCCTCAAAAGCAATTTCTTCATCTCTGAGTTGCAGACATTTGCATTGTGGTGGCTTCACCAATCTCCCTGACCTTGCTTATAAAGTCGTAGAAGGTTACAGCATGGAAACAGGCCTTTGGGCCCAACTTTTCCATGCTGTCCTTTTTTTTAGAAAGCCCCTAAGCTAGTCCCAATTGCCTGCATTTGGCCCATATCTCTCCATAGCCATCTTACCCACGTAGCTATCTAAATGCTCTTTAAAAGTCAAAATTGTACCTACCTCTACTACTACCTCTGGCAGCTTGTTCCAGATACTCATCACCCTGTGTGTGAAAAAATTGCCCCTCTGGACACTTTTGTATCTCTCCCCTCTCACTTTAAACCTATGCCCTCTAGTTTTAGATCTCCTACCTTTGAGAAAAGATAAAGACTATCTGGCTGATTTATTTATAGACCTCTGTAAGATCGCCCCTCAGCCTTCTACGCTCCAGAGGAAAAAGCCCCAGTCTACCTAGCCTCTCCTTATAACTCAAACCATCAAGTCCTAGTAACATTCTAGTAAATCTTTTCTGCATTCTCTCTATTTTAATAATAACCTTTCTATAATAGGGTGACCAGAATTGTACACAGTGCTCAGCTCTGTCTTGGGTTTAGATTCTCCATGTTCTCTCTTGAGCTTTGTGGAGTGATGTGTGAATCCACAGAGACTACCAGTTCTCTGTTTAGGATGTCTTGCAGATTAAAAGTCCATTCACTCGATGGCCTTCATATTGACACGAGAATGTACTTCTGTTTCTTCTCACAATTCCATCCTTTGTTCCAAGCAGATACCATTGGACTTCATGAGAAGGGTGGGCAGGGGGGTGATCTTACCAAAAAAATCCTAAGTCCAAGACTGGAGTGAAAATGAGAACTTCAGACCTTTTTGGACGTGTTTAAGTCTGGATTTTATGCACTCAATGCATGAAAAAGCAGGAGGAATGGTTTGCGAGAGGGGGTTGGGCCTAAGTCCCTGAATGCTGGTTGAGAGCAGAGGGTTTCATTGCACGTGTGCAGGTCTTAAGCAGCAGAGACACGTCACTCAGCCTCTGTTGCTCTCAGCTTGCCTCCACAAAGCAGCCCCCAGCTACCGCGACCTCACCCAACCACCTGGACTGATTGACCCCATGAGTGGCAATGAGTCGCACCTCCTCCCTCCACCGATCCGTAATGCAGAGTGTGCAGCAGGCTCTCACCCCCCTCCACTACCACCATTGACCAGCCAGCCTTCAGTAGGCCCCACCCTCCTCTGGCTGTGCCCCCTTGGCACTGCCTAGTGTCTGGTGAGGTATGTCAGGGTGCCCAGTGTGTAGAGCCAGGCTGGCACTGACCAAGGGGCACCCCTCCTTGCCCCCAACCTTCCCGGGAACCCTCTATGGCTTCTGGTTCTATCAGCGAGGCCACCATGAATCTTCCCTGTTGTGGGGACCAGCTGTGATTCTTGCCAGGAAGAACCTCTCTTGGCAAGGTCACGCAGGCAAGTGAGACTGGACGATTCTGTACCAGACTCATTAAATCAATGTTAAATAACTTATAAATATATTTAAATAAATTATTGATCCTCATGTCCATCGAATATCTGCTGCCGGTGAGATTGCGAGAAGAGTGAACTGGGGTGTGAACCTGATTTCTTGGCTTTCTCGCAAACTTACCAGCTCACCCCACCCATCAGCAGAGGGGTGCAATGACAAGATCGTCTCCCATATCTTTTACAGTACTTGGCCTTCTATATTCTGGTCTCTAATCAAGACTGGTTCAGATGGTTGGAGTTCTGCTAAGGGGGTTGGGCCTAAGTCTCTGAATGCTGGTTGAGAGCAGCAGAGGGTGTCATTGCATATGTGCTGGCCTTAAGCAACAGAGACACGTCACTCAGCCTCTGTTGCTCTCAGCTTGCCTCCACAAAGCAGCCCCCAGCTACTGCGACCTCACCCAACTACCTGGACTGATTGACCCCATGAGTGGCAATGAGTCGCACCTCCTCCCTCCACCGAGTGGGACTTTGTTGCACTGATTGTAGTTCTTTGTCTGATATGCTCTATATTCATCCTATTTCATCCTTATTCTCTCAATGTCGAGGTTTTAGACATGGGGATGAACATATGTGGAAGAACAAGAAGTTCCTAGTCTTGTTCACAGTTCTGAGGGAGCTAATCAATTCTGTAGTGGTGTGGAATGGTAGCTTAAGGGTGCTAAGTTGAGACTAGAATCCTTTTCTACACCCTGGCTCATCCCTACCATTTCCTCTGGGCACCTGGGTGAACCAGTTATGCGAACAAATTCAGAGTGTTCTGTAAATTTTGCAAAACCTCCATTCGTAGATCGTGGGCCATTGTCTAAAATAACAAAATCCAGAGTACCATGCATAGTAAAAATTTTTTGTTGTGAATTGAGAACTGTTTCTGAGGCCCTGTCATGCAGACGTTTAACCTCAAGCCATCTGGAGTAACAGTCAACAACTCTGAGGAACACCTTTCCCTTGAGCTTGAATAGGACCATTCTGAGAAGCTCTCAGAGTTTGGGTTAAAATTGGTAATCCCATCAAATGTTATTTTGCTATTGACGATGGATTGCACAGGTGAGCCAGCTCTGAGCTGCCAGACTGAATTTGTGCCCAAGAATAACACTTTGTAAAGCCTAGGTGCTCCTGGTGTATTCTCTGAAAAACTTCATTTGTTTGTATCACAAGTAGACTTACAGTAACACTGCAATGAAGTTACTGTGAAAATCCCCTAGTCGCCACACTCCAGCGCCTTTTTGGGTACACAGAGGGAGAATTTGGCACAGCCAATCCACCTAATGTGTACATCTTTGGACAGTGGGAGGAAACCACGGCACCTGAGGGAAACCCACACGGACATGGAGAGAATGTGCAGACTCCACACAGACAGTCACCCAAGCCAGGATTCGAACCTGGGTCTCTGGAACAGAGAGGCAGCAATGCTAACAACTGTGCCACCATACCGCCCCGCTTCTTTTCGAAGTATTGATTCAGAATGTCATTATTAAAAACATATTCTGAACATCCATTTTTCAGTACCTCCTGCTTTTAGTACATTCTTCATCTGTTTTCAGTGCTTGGTGCGTTTCCTTCAGATTCCCTGTGGTTGCTGATAAGAATTGTTTTATGAGTGAGCAGTATGTCTCAATAAGATTTATGCCCTTCTGTTTAAGCTTCCCAACAGGAATGCGTGACAATGCATCTGCTGTCATTTGTTGCTTGCCTTGTGTGTAGTCATCTGGCTCATTCACCTGCTGTTACAAGGAAATCTTCTGTCTGACTTCGTCTAGATATTCCAATTCATCACCATTAAAAAGGAGATGTAAATCTGTGCAAGCTTTCTGGCTTAACAGTGATTGTGAATCACACATAAGATTTTGCTTCCTTTTTCTTGGAATTCTGCAGTCAATTGCCCTTGATGTTCAGCCGAATGCCTCCTGGGCCAGAGTGTTTTATGGTTAATGGCTGTGGTATCTCCGGTTATATCCACTTCTCTTTATGACAAATGAAACTCCTGTTCCAGTGTCTAACTTGACATTTGTTTTGTCCAAGAATATGTGTGTGCCAATAGTTTCCATTTGATGCTCAAATTTCTCCCAAGAGCAACACATCTGGTTCCTTATTGACTTCAACTTCTTGAATACCTTTGATTTCTTAAATGGAACACGATCTACACTGTTTTTCCTTTCATCCTTCTCTTAAAAGCTGCCTGCTATGGCAAATTGATTTTAAATGGCTCTCTTCTTGCAGAGATTCCACCCACATATTTAGCAGGGCATTCTCTGTGCCGATCCAGTCTTTTTACCATCATAATAAGAACACTGAACAATTGTGGCTACCTCTCTTTATCTCAGTCTGTGGTTAGATCTGCTGCAATGTTTTTGGACTACAAAGTGCACTTCATCAGCTTGATTTCTCCACGAGATTTCTTTCTTATCTCAAATATAATTTTGGATTTGCTTTCAGACTCCTATTCATTGACTGAAGCTTAGCCTTGAACACATTTATCCCGGCAAAACCCATCTACAAACTCCTTGGCTTATAGGGTTCGGCTCCTCCTTCTGCGACTGGATCCTAGATTTTCTAACCACAGACTGCAATCAGTAAGAATAGATAACAAAGCCTTCTCCATGATTATCCTCAACACTGGTACCCCACAAGGTTGTGTCCTCAGCCCCGTACCATGCTGCTTATACATGTATGACCATCGAGTCAAATTCCCCTCCAACTCCATTTTCAAGATGGCTGATGACACCACCATGGTGGCTCAGATCTCAAAAAATGATGAGGTGGAACATAGGAAAGAGATAGAGAATCTGGTGAACTGGTGCAACGACTATAATCTTTCCCTCAGTAAAATGAAGGAGTTAAAACATAGAACATAGAACATAGAACATTACAGCGCGGAACAGGCCCTTCGGCCCACAATGTTGCGCCGACCAGTCTTATTTTTTAAAAAAAAACATTGACCCACTAATCTAAACCAATCCCTTTTCGTCCATAAACCTATCCACCAATCTCTTAAACGCCCCCAAACTAGGCGCATTTACAACTGCAGCAGGCAGGGCATTCCAGTCCCTCACCACCCTCTGGGTAAAGAACCTGCCCCTGACATCCGTCCTATAACTACCCCCCCTTAATTTAAAGCCATGCCCCCTCGTGCTAGATTTCTCCATCCGAGGAAACAGGCTATCACCATCCACCCTATCTAAACCTCTAATCATCTTATATGTTTCTATAAGATCCCCTCTTAGCCGCCTTCTTTCCAGTGAAAACAACCCCAAATCCCTCAGTCTCTCCTCATAGGACCTCCCCTGCATACCAGGCAACATCCTGGTAAACCTCCTCTGCACCCTCTCCAAAGCCTCCACATCCTTCCTGTAATGTGGGGACCAGAACTGCACACAGTACTCCAAGTGCGGCCGCACCAGAGTTGTGTACAGTTGCAACATGACGCTGCGACTCCTAAATTCAATCCCCCTACCAATAAACGCCAAGACACCGTACGCCTTCTTAACAACCTTATCTACTTGATTCCCAACTTTCAGGGATCTATGTACACATACACCTAGATTCCTCTGCTCCTCCACTCTATTCAAAGTCCTCCCGTTAGCCCTATACTCAACACATCTGTTATTCCTACCGAAATGGATTACCTCACACTTCTCCGCATTAAACTCCATCCGCCACCTCGCGGCCCAGCTCTGCAACCTGTCCAAGTCACCCTGCAAACTTCGACACCCTTCCTCACAATCTACCACACCTCCGACTTTGGTGTCATCAGCAAACTTACTAATCCACCCAACTATACCCTCATCCAGATCATTAATAAAGATTACAAACAGCAGTGGCCCCAAAACAGATCCCTGAGGCACACCACTCGTAACCGAACTCCATGATGAATAATTACCATCAACCACCACCCTCTGTCTCCTATCTGCTAACCAATTCCTGATCCAAGTACCTAAATTACCACCAATCCCATACATCTGCATTTTCTGCAGAAGCATACCATGGTGAACCTTATCAAACGCCTTACTAAAATCCATATATACCACATCTACTGCCTTACCCCTATCCACCTCTTTGGTCACCTTCTCAAAGAACTCAATAAGGTTAGTAAGGCACGACCTTCCCGCTACAAAACCATGCTGACTATCTCTAATCAATTCATTACTCTCCAAATAACTATAAATCCTATCCCTAATAATTCTTTCTAAAACCTTGCCCACTACAGAAGTAAGACTCACTGGTCTATAATTCCCAGGGAAGTCTCTGCTCCCCTTCTTAAACAATGGGACAACATTCGCTGTCCTCCAATCTTCCAGTACTATACCAGAGACCAACGACGACCTGAAGATCAGAGCCAGTGGCTCTGCAATCACCTCTCTTGCCTCCCATAGAATCCTAGGGTAAATCCCGTCTGGACCAGGGGACTTATCTATTTTCAACCCATCTAGAATATCCAACACATCCTCTGTATCAACTACAATACTTTCTATTTTACACCCCTTCACCCCAGTGACCTCCTCAGCTACATTCATATCGTTCTGCGTGAACACCGAAGAGAAATAATGGTTCAATGCCTCTCCAATCTCTTCCGGTTCCACACACAACTTCCCCCTACTGTCTGTAACTGGCCCTAATCTTGCCCTGACCAACCTTCTATTCTTGACATACCTATAGAACGCCTTAGGATTCTCCTTAATCCTATCAGCCAAAGTCATCTCATGCCCTCTTCTAGCCCTTCTTAACTCCCTCTTCAACTCCCTCCTAGCCAATCTAAAGCTTTCTACTGCACTACCCGAGCCCTCAAGCTCGGTTGGTCATTGATTTCAGGAAACGTAGTGGAGAACATGCCCCTGTCTACATCAATGGGGATGAAGTGGAAATGGTTGAGAGCTTCAAGTTTCTAGATGTCCAGATCGCTAACAATCTGTCCTGGTATCTCCACACTGACGCTATAGTTAAGAAAGCCCACCAACGCCTCTATTTTCTCAGGAAACTAAAGAAATTTAGTACGATCTCTACGACTCTCACCAATTTTAACACACGCACCATAGAAAACATCCTTTCCAGACGCATCACAGCTTGGCATGGCTCCTACCTTGTCCAAGACAGCAAGAAACTACAAAGGGCTGTGGATGTAGCCAGTCCATCACGCAAACCAGTTTCCCATATACTGTCTGCTGCCATCAGACTTCTGAGTGGACCTATCTTATATTACATTGATTGTTCTCTACATCCTAGCTATGACTGTAACACTACCTTCTGCACCCTCACCTTTCCTTCTTGATATATTTTGTCCGTATAGTGTGCAAGAACAGTACTTTTCACTATATACCAATACATGTGACAATAATTAATCAAATCATATTCTGCCTGTCTCGCTATCTGGAGGATGTCTGATAGCGCCAAGTCTTCTCACGACAATTCAAATTCAGCGAATGACTTCTAAAACTTCCTCGGCAATAGAATCTCTGAATAGTTCATCCTTTCTGACGCATATTCACAATTTTCTGTTGATTAATATAACTCATTAAGAAAGGGACCTTTGCTCTTCCCTGACCTTTAGGTGCGTCTATTAAATTTTACTTGTTCTATAATGTTTATTTTTCCAAAGATGAAAGCATGAATCAAAGGCTTTGATAAGTTAGAAACATAGAAAAACTACAGTACAATACAGGGCCTTCGGCCCACAAAGTTGTGCCAAACATGTCCCTACCTTAGAGATTACTAGGTTTAGCTATAACCCTCTATCTTACTAAGTTCCATGTACTTATCTAAAAGTCTCTTAAAAGACCCTATCGAATCCACCTCCACCGCCATTGCTGGCAGCCCATTCCACTCACGCACCACTCTCTGAGTGTAAAACTTACTCCTGACATCTCCTCTGTACCTATTCCCCAGCACCTTAAACCTGTGTCCTCTTGTGGCAACCATTTCAGCCCTGGGAAAAAGCCTCTGACTATCCACTCGATCAATACCTCTCAAGATCTTATACACCTCTATCAGGTCACCTCTCATCCTTCTCTCTCCAAGGAGAAAAGGCCGAGCTCCCTCAAGCTATCCTCATAAGACATGCTCCCCAATACAGGCAACATCCTTGTAAATCTCCTCTGCACTCTTTCTATGACTTCCACATCCTTCCTGTAATGAGGCGACCAGAACTGAGCACAGTACTCCAAGTGGGGTCTGACCAGGGTCCTATATAGCTGCAACATTATCTCTCGACTCCTAAACTCAATTCCTTGATTGATGAAGGCCAGTACACCATACGCCTTCTTAACCATAGCTTTAACCTGCGCAGCTGCTTTGAGCGTCCTATGAATTCGGACCCCAAGATCCTTCTGATCTTCCACACTGCCAGGAGTCCTACCATTAGTATTATATTCTGCCATCCTATTTGATCTGCCAAAATGAACCATTTTACACTTATCTGGGTTGAACTCCATCTGCCACTTCTCCACCCAGTCTTGCATCCTATCAATGTCTTGCTGCAACTTCTGATATCCCTCCAAACTATCCACAACACCACCAACCTTTGTGTTATCAGCAAACTTACCAACCCATCCCTCCACTTGCTCATCCAGATCATTTATAAAAATCACAAAGAGTAAGGGTCCCAGCACAGATCCCTGGGGCACTCCACTGGTGATCGATCTCCAGACAGAATATAACCCCATCTATAACCAATCTTTGCTTTCTGTGGGCAAGCCTGTTCTGGATCCACAAAGTAATGTCCCCTTGGATCTCATGCCCCCTCACTTTCTCAATAAGCCTTGCATGGGGTGTCTTATCAAATGCCTTGCTGAAGTCCATATATCAATGTCCATATCATCAATGTGTTTAGTCACATCTTCAAAAAATTCAATCAGGCTGGTAAGCCTTTGACAAAACCATGCTGACTATTCTGAATCGTATTATACCTCTCCAAATGTTCATATATCCTGCCTCTCAGAATCTTCTCCATCAACTTACCAACCACTGAGATTAGACTCACTGGTCTATAATTTCCAGGGCTATCCCTACTCCCTTTCTTGAATAAAGGGACAACAACCACGATCCTCCAATCCTCCGGAACTTCTCCCGTCTCCATTGATGATGTTCTTTGTTTATGTCTCGTCTGACCATAATGTCATCTGCACTGATACCTATAGGATAGAATAAGGCATTGACCTGCTCATTGACTGACCATATTGCTAGTCCCAATGCTGGTCTATAACCAGAAATCCTACAACACGAGATACGCTTCTTCCAGTCACTGGGCTCTTCACTTGTTGTTCCTTTTGTCGTGTTTAACCATTGTCACTGTTTGCCTTTTTTTTTGAGTTATTGGTGTACATAACTCTTTGAAAGGCATTTGCGAGTGACAAGCTAATTTGTCACAGTTATTCCTATTATACCTGGTAAAGACATTTAATTCGGGTTTTGAATGCTGTCTCATTATTTCTTGGAATTCATGTGCAGCCCTCGCTCAAGCTCCAGTGGAACTTGGAGGAGGTTTGGCTCCTAGACATACAGGATGCAATTCTCTGAGCCTCTGCGCTGTGCTGCTCTAGCAGTGCAATCGGCTGGGAGACATCAGCGGAGGCCTTGTAGCAGGCTTCCTGCTGTGCGCCATGGCCTCCGCTCATCTCCTGCTGCCAGGTTTCTGTCGTCGTCACAGCAGAAGTCAGCATGGAGCTGATTAAAATATTTAAAATCTCATTTAATATCATTAGCAGGGGGAGGGGGAAATCCGGAGACCAAGGGGACGTCGTGACCAGCAAATTTTCTGGCGGGTCCAGTCTGGAAAAATCGCCCGTCGTAGGATTCGTGCATGTGTTCCCGACGCATACACGTCTTTCAGAGCCAGGGAACAGAAGCAGTTGGGACTGCGCTGGAAACCGGTGAGGAGAGAGGTAAGTGATTTTAATCTGTTTTAAATATTTGTTAAATGTAGCTTAAATGTCACTAACAGGCCGGCACGGAACTTCCTGGGCTCAATAGCATCCCATCCAAAGTGTGCAGGTCCAGCAGCATGTGGAGTCACTATGGCGATCATGAAACAACCTCCCATCCATGGGTAAATAGCTCCACATCTTTGTGGATGACTCAGGATAACTCAGGAGGGTTAAAGGCGAGGTCAACCCAGACAGAAAAATCTGCCCAAATGCGGATAGACGTCTAAATGTGTCATCCCTCCTGCAACCCGTGTCCAACAAAAAACTGGTGCCAAACGTTGTACTTTGCATTCCTTTGGACACAACCAGGGAAGGTGGGAAGGGGCCCCTAATACTTGGGAAGCCCAGGTACTCCATTAGTGTTGCCCAGGGTCTAGATGTTGTTATATCATCTATCAACAGTGACAATGTGATGTTGGTGGCTGATGATAGTTTCACCTATCTCATCTCCACGATCACCAGCAATCTGTCACCGACATACAACACCAACATGGGCAGCACAGTAGCATAGTGGTTAGCTCTGCTGTTTCACAGCGCCAGGGACCTAGGTTTGAATCCTGGCTCCAGTCACTGTCTGTAGAGTTTGCACATTCTCCCAGTGTCTGCATTGATTTCCTCCGGGCGCTCCGGTTTCCTCTCTCACTCCAAAGATGTGTGGGCTAGGGTTGATTGGCCATTCTAAATTATCCTCAGTGTCCTGAGATGGGCAGGTTAGTGGGTAAATATGTAGGGATATGGGGATACAGCCTGGGTGGGATTGTGGTCGGTGCAGACTTGATGGGCCGAATGACCTCTTTCTGCACTGTAGGATTCTATGATACACATCACAACAGTTGCAGCTGTTACGTCCAAGCTCAGCAACTGGGTGCAGAACAACAACAACCACCTGACTGAGAACAGTAAACAGGGAGTTCACCAAACCTGCATCTTCTGCAGTGAGACTTGGGCAATATATAAAATGGAGAGAAGTTTTCACCTTCCCTGAATCAGACATAACCGGCAGTTATTGGCAAGGCAGTCTCACCAACTCAGAGGTTCTGCTGTGCTGGTTCCATACACTCATTATTAAGCCAACGAGATCTGCTTTGACTTGGCTACATACATTGGACTGATGGCCACATTACCAAAGCCTGTTGGAAGAAGAAGTGGCCATTGGTCCACAATCTCCTGTCCATCTATCCCTCCACTACAAGGATTGGGCGGCACGGTGCCACAGCAGTTAGCACTGCTGCCTCACATCGCCGGGGACCTGGGTTTGATTCCAGCCTTGGGTCACTGTCCGCATGGAGATTGCATGTTTTCTGTGTGGGTTTCTTCCGGGTGCTCCACTTTCCTCCCACACGCCAAAGATGCATAGGAAAGGTGATCGATAGGTGTGGGTTACAGAATAGGATGGGAGTGGACCCTACATAAGACACTCTTTTGGAGAGTCAGAGCAGGCTCGATGGGCTGAATGGCCTTCTTCTGCATTCTAGGGGAATTTATAGATTCTATGATAGTTTCGGAAAGGTAGAAAAAAGGCAAACATTGATAGCTGGCAATCAGTTGGCGATGGTTATAACCTCCGGAGGCAGACTGTTGGAAGGGCGCAGGAAGAGTGGGGCTCCTAAACCACACCAAGTGATATTTAACATAGAACTGCCAATCACAGTTCAAACCATCACCTTAAAGCCATTATAGATCACCCTTCCAATGAAGTTCCCAGTCTAAAAAGGATTACCTGTCTTTCTGTATTCCTAGTATGAGTTCCAAAAGGCTAATAGCAAGTCATTCGGAATGTTTGAGAGTTTATTTATTAATATCACAAGTGTGTTTGTATTAACGCTGCAATTAAGTTACTCTGAAAACCCCCCTACTGCCACACTCTGGCGCCTGCTTGGGGACACTGAGGGAGAATTAAGCGTGGGCAATGCACGTAACCAGCACATCTTTCGGGCTGTGGGGGGAAACCAGAGCATCCAGAAGAAACCCACGTAAACACGGTGGTGGGGGGGGTGCGTGCAGACTCTGTACAGACAGTGACCCATGCCAGGAATCGGACCCGGATCCCTGGCGCTGTGAGGTAGCAGTGCGAACCATTGTGCCACCATGCTGCCCTAAAGCTAATTTATTGTGAGGAATGTTCAATGTACAAGTAGCAAGGTTATGCTTCAATTATGCATGGTGGCACAGTGGCCAGTACTGCTGCTTCACAGTGCCAGGGACACGGGTTCGATTCCTGCCTTGGGTTACTCTTTGTGCGGAGTCTGCACGTTCTCCCAATGCCTGCATAGGTTTCCTCTGGATGCTCCGGTTTCCTCCCACATTCCAAAGATGTGCGGGTTAGGTGGATCGACCGTGCAAAATTGCCCTTCAGTGTCAGGGGAATGAGCTAAGATAAATGTGTGGGGTTATGGAGATATGGTCTGGATAGGATTGTGGTTGGTGCAGATTCGATGGGCTGAAGGTGTCCTTCTGCAGTGTAGAATTCTATGTTTCTATAATTCTGTGATCCTATAATTTTCTATGATTCTACGCAGGGCATGGGTGAGACTGCAGCTGGAACGTTGAGTATAGTATTAGTCTCTGTATTTAATGAAGAATGTACATGTGGATGTGAAGAGAATATTCCCTCTTGCAGGAGAATCTAGGACTAAGGGTTGCTGTTGAAAAATAAAGGGTCATCATTTAAAAGAGACGAGTAGAATGGTTCTCTCTCAGAAGGTCACATGTCTCGAACTCTTTTGAGGAAGAGAGTCTTTGAATAGCTTGAGGGCTGAGATAGATAGATTCTTGACAAGGAGGTGAGAGATTATGAGGGTTAGGCAAGAACGTGGGGTTAAGGTTACAATCAGATCAGCCATGATCTTATTGAATGGGGCAGCAGGCTTAAGGGGCCAAGTGGCCTACTGCTGCTTCTAATTCATACGTTTGCATGTGGTACCCATGGATCAAAGCACAGAGCTTGTGAACCCACTTCCTTTGGTTTAGCTAAAAATTAATTACTGTTTAATTGGTATTCACTTGGGAAGAACCAGGCGAGGACAGCCTGTCAAATTAATTCCTTCAAAAGTGTTGCTTGTAAATTTGTCCTTAATGAAGTCAATATTGTCAATGAAAATTAAAAGCATTAAGGATGACAGGAAAATAAATGAGAAAAAGCGAGACGCGGGCCCTCCATCAGGACAGGCTGGGTTGACGTTAAATGAAATTTCAACTGTGTCATGCCAAATAATTGTATCAACAGCTCACTCCAAGCATATTTTGGTAACAGCAGAGAGAGAGAGCTCAGAATTAAACAATTGTTTCACCAGTGTAGACTTCCATTTGTCATTTGACATGCTTCGATTTTGGAGATAGCCAGCGCAAGAACAATTCAATATTAGCCAGTCCACAATGAGCTCAGAACTGCAAACCTGTTGTGATCACAAAGTGCATTCTTCAGCTGGTGCTGAGTGCAGTAATCTCATTCATCTGAAACGTCTAAAGAACTAGTCACTTCAGGGCATCTACTTCGAGGTGGATGCATTTGAGGTGTGAAGCTCTGAAGGTGTCGTATTATCGAATGTGAAATACATTCTCATGTTATTAGGGAGTCCGTAAGGAGATAGGGAGCCTGTAGAGAGATGTGTAAAAACACTTGCTGCCCATGGATGGGACAGTGACCTGCATGAGTCGCTTCATTTTAAGAAAGGAAACAAGGATGGATCTATAGGCAGCATGGAGGCACGCTGGTTAGCGCTGCTGCTTCACAGTGCTAGTGACCCGGGTTCAATTCTGGCCTTGGGTCACTATGTGGAGTTTGCACATTCTCCCCGTGTCTGCGTGGGTTTTCTCCTGGTTCTCTGGTTTTCTCCCAGAGTCCAAAGATATACAGGTTATGTGGATTGGCTACGCTTAATTGATCTTAGTGTCAGGGAAGTTAGCAGGGTAAATATGTGGGGTTATGGGAATAAGGCCTGGGTGGGACTGTGGTCAGTGCAGTCTCGATGGGCCGAATGATCTCCTTCAGCAGTGTAGGGGCCCTATGATTCTGTCGAAGAAATTGAGCTATGTCTAAAATTGGTCTGTATTGGATGAGCAATGTATTTATTTTCACAATCTTCCCTATCTGGCTTGTGTGGACAAATCCTAACGCGTCAGCTGTAGCTCAGAGGATAGAGGGTTGTGGTTTCAAGTTCTACTCCTTCTCAGTTTGAGGGATCCTAAACTGTGGGTCAAGAACCCGTGTGGGGTGGTAGGATGGGCCAATGGACTCAGAGATGCAAGGCAGCTATGGATTGGAGACTGAGGTGCGAATGTTCGTTGTGTAAATAATGCGAAGATTATTGCAGAAGGAAAACAAGATTTACTTTTGTTTTAAAGCAGAAAACACAAAATCATTGGTAAGGGAAGCTGCATAGCAGCTTCTATTATTAGAAAAGGCTAGCGGCGGCAAGTTTACAGGGAGCCTGCATCTGGAGCACTGCTGCAATGTTTGTCTCCTAACCACTTCTGTCCCTTTAAGATCACTGCTCTAATATCCCTCTACAGGGTAGAAGATATGTAGAAACAAATTTAGGCAGTTGCAACTGCTTGTGAATGTTTGATTCAATCACAGGCCTTGTGTAACTGCTTGTGAGGTTTTGTGTCTTGGTAAACTGGTTTCTTCCTCCGTTCTACAATTGTGTCGTCATAGAATCCTACAGTGCAGAAAGAGGCCCTTCAGCCCATCGAGTCTGCACTGAACTCAATCCCACCCAGGCCCCACCCCCATATCCCTACATATTATACCCACTAATCTTTCTAACCTATGCGTCCCTGGACACAGAGTCGCTGAGCAGAGACTGATAGCCAAATTGCGCACACGAGGACAACCTCAACCGGGATCTTGGGTTCATGTCACATTATCTGTAACACACACAACTTGCCTGGGCTGGCAAAATCTCACCAACTGTCCTGTCTGGAGACAGTGCACAGCTCTTTAATCTGTGCTTAACGTTCTCTCCACTTCCACTGTCTGTACCTTTAAGACTTGATTACCTATAAAGATTCATATTCCAACCATTATTTTGTAAATTAAGATTGCGTCTTTATGTGCCCTGTTTGGGAACAGAGCTCCCACTTACCTGATGAAGGAGCAGCACTCCGAAAGCTAGTGGATTTTGCTACCAAATAAACCTGTTGGACTTTAACCTGATGTTGTGAGACTTCTTACTGTGTTTACCCCAGTCCAACACCAGCATTTCCACCTCATGAATAACAATGGGCCCAGCACTGATCCCTGAGGCACAGTGCTGGTCACAGGCCTCCAGTTTGAAAAACAATCCTCTACGACCCCCCTCTGGCTTCTTCAAGGCAGCAATTTTGTATCCATTTAACTACCTCAATCTGGATCCTGTGAGATTTAACCTTATGTAACAACCTATCATGTGGTATCTTGTCAAAGGCCTTGCTAAAGTCCTAAAGCTTTCTCCAATCTTCCAGGGTAACGGGAGTGAAAAGAAAGGCTGAGACTTTTATATTCAAAGTGATTCTTCACTGAGGAAGGAGAGTTCGTTAAGTAGTTTCATAACACCAGGTTAAAGTCCGACAGGTATATTTAGGAGCATGAGCTTTCAGAGCTTTGCCCCTATATCAGGTGAGTGAAGAATTTGGTTCACAAACAGGGCGTATATAGACACAAACTCAATCATAAGATATTGGTTGGAATGTGAGTCTTAACAGATAATCAAGCCTTTACAGGTGCAGACAAGATGAGTGGAGAGAGGGTTAAGCACAGTTTAAAGAGATGTGAATTGTCTCCAACGAGGACAGTTAGCGTGATTTTGCAAGTCGTGTGGTTACAGATAGTGTGACATGAACCCAAGAGGAGAGTTCTACAGAGGGATGGCTGCCTCACTGAACATAGAATGACCCAATCTCACTACTTGTTTTAAAAAAAAAACTCCTTAATTCAAAGACCAGATTCCCTTTTCAAATAATATTACATCCTTTCTAGGCAACTACTGATTGAGAGTACTGGCCTTCTGAACCTGGAATGGAATCTCCACTTCTGAACTTTAGTCAGTTATAGTCTCCTATTAAAAACATGGCTGGCTGCTCCTGTGTCTTTTTGCATCCTTTCTCTGTGTTCCCCGCCATAGAAAGGACTGTGACACGGACCTGGGACTGGATTTCCTTCATAGACGCGGAAAGCTCGAGTCAAGATAAATCTCAGTTCTCTGAGACTTTGGCCCTATTTTGTTAAAAGCTGTTGGGTCCTCTAGCCCGTTCTCCTGCCAACCCTCATGGCCTCTCCTACTCATATGCCACCTCCGAGTAACTTCATACCTCCCATTCCATTAATCCAGTATCCACCATGCAGAAATGAAATCTTTAACCAATTAAATAGAATTCTCAATCATACAGACTTGATACAGAAAGAAAAGACCATTATTTATGAAACACTGTCAGCTATTGTAGATTCCCTGAAGTGGTCAATCCTGTTGTAAAAAAAAATTCTATTCAATAACCAGATCAAAGAAGTCTAACCCCTCAATAGCCTCTTAAAACCATGAACGCAGCCTTCCTGCTAAGGTAAGTGATTGTTGTGATTTGTGGAACTCAGCCAAGTATTCATAATTGACTCAGCTGTAATAACAAAAATGAAAATATCTCAATGAAATGCATTGAAAGTGTGGTGACAAATGGCTACTAGTTTCTTCCTCAGTTACATCAATTGGCCAGTCAATCAACATACCCCAGCATGCTCTAACTTGTGTCAAGATCCATTAGCTTGACAATTTGTTGTGCACTGACCTACTTCAGCCCTCAGTCCAGCTCAATTTTAAAATTCTTGGCTTTATTTTAAAATCCCTTTGTGGCTCCATTTCTACCCCCTTCCTCTCTACTGCCCCAAATTGCTCTGTAACCTTGACCAACCCGAGAAACTTCTGTAAGATCTCTACCCTCCCCTCACTTGTAGCCTTTCGTGCATTTTTAACTTTCATGGCCTCACCATCAGCAGCCATTCCTTCAGCTGTGTAAACCTCAAATTCTCACTACTATTCCCCATCTCTTCTCCTTCAATTATCATAAAAACCCTATAGTGCAGTAGGAGGCAATTCAGTCAATTGTGTCGACTCTCTGATAGAGCATCTCATCCAGGCCCCATCCCACCTCCTTAATCTCATGGCAACTCCGTCTGAACATAGAACACTACAGCACAAACAGGCCCTTCGGCCCACGAGTTGCGCCGATCACATCAACACCTACCAACCTACAGACCTATCTATAACCCTCAATCTCATTAAACCCCATATACTCATCCAGAAGTCTTTTAAAAGACCCCAGCGAGTTCGCCTCCACCACCACTGACGGCAGCCGATTCCATTCACTCACCACCCTCAGTGAAAAACTTACCCCTAACATCACTTCTGAACTTCCCTCCTTGTACCTTAAATCTGTGTCCTCTCGTAGCAACCATTTCAACCCGGGGAAATAGCCTCTGAGAGTCCACCCTATCTATTCCTCTCAACATTTTGTAAACTTCTATCAGGTCGCCTCTCAACCTTCGTCTCTCCAGGGAAAAGAGTCCCAGCTCCCTCAACCTAACTTCATAAGGCATGCCTCCCAGTCCAGGCAACATCCTTGTAAATCTCCTCTGTACCCTCTCAATAGCTTCTACATCTTTCCTATAGTGAGGCGACCAGAACTGCGCACAATACTCTAAATGAGGCCTGACAAGGGTCTTATAAAGTTGCAGCATTACCTCCCGACTCCTAAACTCAATCCCTCGATTAATGAAGGCCAGTACACCATACGCCTTCTTGACCACCTCCTCCACCTGCGAGGCCGATTTAAGAGTCCTGTGGACCCGGACCCCTAGATCCTTCTGCTCTTCAACACTACTCAGACTTCTGCCCTTGATAGTGTACTCGTTCATCCCGTTGGTTCTGCCAAAATGGACGACTACACATTTATCCGCGTTGAAGTCCATCTGCCACTTCTCCGCCCAGTCCTGCATCCTATCTATGTCCTGCTGCAACTTTTTCCATCCTTCCAGACCATCCACAACACCACCGACCTTAGTGTCATCAGCGAACTTACTTACCCATCCCTCCACTTCCTCATCCAGGTCATTTATGAAAATGACAAACAACAAGGGTCCCAGAACAGATCCTTGAGGCACACCGCTGGTGACTGACCTCCATTCAGAAAAAGCCCCATCCACAACCACTCTCTGCCTCCTGCAGGCAAGCCAATTCTGGATCCACAAGGCCAAAGGCCCTTGGATCCCATGTCTGACCTACACATCTTTGGACACAAACAGGAAATCCACTCAAACTGCACATCATTGGATTGGAGGAGAAAACTGGAGCACCCTGAGAAAACCCATGCAGACACAAGGAGAACATGCAAACCCCACTCAGACAGGTACCCAAGGCTGGAATTGAACCTGGGTCCCTGATGCTGTAGTGCTAACCGCTGCGCCAACATGTGGAGTTTGAAACATATCCCTTGACCAGTCTTTGATCAACTTTTGCAATGTTGTTCAACATGTGGCCCTTGAGTTAGAGTCCAGGCCTGCACAAGGTTTCTATCTAGCCCGTCAACTGGACTCAATCCAAATACTCGGTTGAAAGCAGGAACTTGGAAGATCGGTCAGCTTCTGGGAAGTATCCCTACATGACTCCTGGCAAATGCTGGGGACATTCAGACATTGCTGACTGATGTGCCTTGCTCGATTGTGGCATATGCTCTGTGCATTAAAATTGGCAACCTGTTAATGATGGGGATCTCTGTAGCCGGCAGGCAAGAGAAGAAGCAGCTCTTCATCATACTGGGAACGGGAAAGACTTAGATCTGAAGCTGTCAACTGTCGAGGAATTGGAGATTTAAATGTTACGTGTGGAATGTGTGGGTCATTAAAACTGTTGCTCACATCCAGGCTGATCTGAATTTTCTGCGCTGACAGCATTTCTCTCTGCCTGCTGCCCCACGGAAAAACAATCCAACACTTACAGAAGCACAATTGATCTCTGAACCCTCAGTTACTTGGAGACTTGAAAGTGTCACCTCTCTGAATGAGGGACATCCAGGGGAAAAAAAAAGCAAGGCGCTCCGCTGCTACTTCAGCATGAGTATAATTTTGAAGAAATGTAAGATTGATGGCCATTGAGATTGAGGCGGCTTTGAAACCCATTTAAATTGAGCACGTGGAGTTGTACGACACTCAGCCCACAGGCCACGTCTTCCTAGAATCTACTCATTGGCCCCTTGGTTAAGTAAAAAAATTGAAACCTGCCCCTCACATGAAAAGGTTGACTTATTCCAAAGTCCTGGTGTCAATTTTTATTTGGTTACTCTCCATTGAAGCATTGTGAGGCGGTTTATGTCCAAGGTACGATATAAATGCATGTTGCTATGTGACAAAACTAATAACTGCTTGGATAACTTACAGGGTTTCAGATGTTAACGGGCAGAGCTTCTGTGAATTAATTACCTTATACGAAGCTGATTTTTCTTTACACCTTAACTGTAACTCTAACACTACAGTTCGCACCCTCACCATTCCTTCTCTCTGTGCATTCTACGAACAGTACGCTTTGTCTGTATAGCACGTAAGAAACAACACTTTTCACTGTATACCAATATATGTGCCAATAATAAAACATATCAAAAATAATACTTTATAATCTGAAGAAGCGCAGTCGCATCAACACAATGAGGCTACTTAATTAGTCTAAAATGTGTTTTGCATAAATTTTGAGGAACTATGATATTAATATCTAAATATATGTTTTTAGAATCTGCAAATGCAAATCCTTGACAGATTTTTCTCGGATTGCTATTAAATAACATTGAAAGCTTGAATTCAGGAGCTATCAGAGAAAATCTTCTCACGGTGTTCAAAAGAAGTCTGATAAGTTGAAAGCACATCAGATCTCTCTGCTGTTTTTGCAAAGTCACAAACAGAGAGATGGGGGAAATATACCCATTGCAATGCAACAGCACTAATGTAAGAAAGCAGATTCATTTATGGAGTCATTAACCAGAGAGACTGTATCACAGTCTTCACGTAGGTGACCATAAGTAACTCCAAGGCACTGGAGAACACAACATAACAGCAAGGAGATCATCTGAGCTTGACAGCGAGTGATCTAGATATTCTGGGCTATGTTGCATCTTTAGAAGAGGTGGGGATTGGCTTCTGCTTGTAGAGATAATAAAAATCCAGCTTGACAGGCGAACGTTATTGTGAGGTGAGGCAGAGAAACACTAAAATGACTGCTCACATTGAGAGACTAATCCACTTGTAAAGAGAAGGGCTGAATCTCCACAGGCATTCCCCACTGCATCTTCAGGAGAGGGCTTGTAAAAGAAATAGCACAATTGTCGCCATTTACTCCATCATTCCATGGCTCCTTCAGGCTTAGGAGATCATCAGCTTAAAATCTTGCTGCCGTTCACACTGGTGGGATCTTCCAATCCAACCGATGGCGAGCCCTTTCAGTGTGTCTCCCGGTAACAAGGCGTGTGTTCAAGGGAAAACCCTGTTGACAATGGCGGGATGATAAAATCCCACCACCAAAGAGCAGCACACTGCCTTCCGCTGGTGTGAAACATGCTGCAGAGAGGGAGGAAATTCCCACCCCATTGTCTGAAATTTGTTCCACTTAGAATGCACTCCCTTTGGCAAACAATCCACAGAAAGTCACAAGGATGAATGTTGATTGCTAATATTTCTGAAGTCATCTCTGCGAATTCACTAAGAGAGGCGGCACAGTAGCACAGTTGCTGCTTCACAACTCCAGGGACCCGGGTTCGATTCCGGGCTTGGGTTACTGTCTGTGTGGAGTTTGCACATTCTCCTTGTGTCTGCGTGGGTTTCCTCCCACAGTCCAAAGATGTACGGGTTAGATTGATTGACCGTGCTAAAAAAAACTGCCCCTTAGTGTTCGGAGATGCGTAGGTTAGAGGGATTAGTGGGTAAAATGTATGGGTTAGGACCTGGGTGGGAATGTAGTCGGTGCAGACTCAATGGGCCAAATGGCCTCTTTCTGCATTGTAGGCTTTGTATGATTCTATGAATTCCTGTACATTCTTCTCAACATGTTTGAGAAACAAATGCAATAGTAAATTTATGTATTAGTGTCACAAGTAGGCTTACGTTAACACTGCAAATAAGTTACTGTGAAAATCCCCTAGTCGCCACACTCTGGTGCCTGTTCAGGTACACAGAGGGAGAAAATTTAGCATGGCCAATAACACCTAACCCGCACATCTTTCAGACAACTGGAGCACCCAGAGA
This sequence comes from Carcharhinus amblyrhynchos, assembly GCF_965287045.1. Lineage (NCBI taxonomy): Eukaryota > Metazoa > Chordata > Chondrichthyes > Carcharhiniformes > Carcharhinidae > Carcharhinus > Carcharhinus amblyrhynchos. The sequence continues at coordinate 15,457,569 of NC_137330.1, forward strand.
AAACACACGCAGACACGAGGAGATTCCAGACAGACAGTGATCCAAGCCAGGAATTGAATCCGGGTTCCTGAAGCTGTGAGGCAATAGTGCTAACCACTATGCCACTGTGTCACCCATACATACATATAACCATACATAAGAAATACAAAAATTAGTCAATAAGTCCTTTGAACCTGCTCCACCATACAATACGATGATGGCTGATCTTCCAACTCAACTGCACCTTCCTGCACTATATTCCTTCATTCCCTTCATAGCTTTGCTCTCCACAATCTGACTCATGGTGACCTGTACAATAAACTCTTATCTTCTTGCCTAAACCAAAAGCTTGCAAACATTTGGAAGGAATTTGCTAATTATTTTGTCCATTGCCTCCTCAACACAGCCATTAATCCACCTCAGAATCTGTCACAGAGTCAATCTTGGTGCAACATAGCCCAAGAGCATCAAAGAGGAAATTCAAATTTTTATTCCCCAAATAGATGCAGTGGCACAGTGGTATTGTAACTGGGCTAGTAATCCAGAGACCCAGATGCTCTGGGGATAAGGTTCAAATTCCAGCAAGGCAGATGGTGAAATTTGAATTCAATTGAAAGAAAAATCTGGAATTAAAAGTCTAACAATGGCCATTGTGAGGAAAAAAAAACATCTGGATCACTAATGCTGTTTAGGGAAGGAAATCTGTCATCCTAACCTGGTCTGGCCTTCACGTGGTTGACTCTTAAATGCCCTCAGGGATGGGCAATAAATGATGCCCACAACACATGAATAAATGTAAATGTTGATTTGGGATTTTATCTAGTTCATGCGTTCTGCCCAGAGATTGCATGGTTTTGGTGGGGTGGAGAGTATGTATGCTTGTTTCATTCTTTCATGCATCAATGGCAAGGCCAGTATTTGTCACCCATCCCTCATTGCCCTTGAGAAGTCAGTGGTGAGCTGCCTTTTTGAACTGCTGCACTCCATCTGGTACAGGTAAACAGACTGTGATGTTAGTGAGGGGGTTCCAGGATTTTTGGCCAGCAGCCGTGAAGGTATGGCGATGTTGTTCCAAGCCAGGATGGTGAATGGCTTGGAGGGGAGGTGTTGTGAAGGACAAGTTGTGTTGAGAGGCTGGATGGACACAGCATTTCTTTTCCTGCACCTTGTTGCTCAGAATATCTCATGTGTAGTATGCAACCTGTGAAATAGTTAGTGAAATATTCTGGAATCATTTGTCCCATGTGGTCTTTCTTTTATTCTTCATTTATGAATTAATGTCATATTTAGTTCAGATTATACTATTTCGCATATACAGTACATTACTTGTCATAACAATAATAATTTTTACAGCACATTTTACAGAGATATCTTCCCACACAGATAGTGATATAATAGCACTGGGATCATAAAATTTTTGCAATCAACCATGAACACAATCGAGTTGGTTTATTCCTATACTCTCCTGAAATAAGTGAAATGTGCTATTTCATGAATTATATATTGCAGAAAAGATACTTTTCCCATCCTACCATGCAAGCACTGCAGCTTTTAAAAAATGTATTCTGAGCCTTTGCAAAATTACACACACCACAGCAGGCTTCAGTAAGAGTGAGGAATGGAACTCACCACTGATTCTGGTTTAAACAATTCTCAGAAGTTACATTCTGACTCTATGTGCGTGTGTGCGCAAAATAGGCAATAGCCCTATGTAAACTAGCTTTGGTCCTCTTCCAAAAGTCAGTGGATACCAGAAATATGAGAACGAGGTGAAATTATTCACACCATCAAATGTCAGGCAACCACCATCGCCAACAAGAGAGAATGTTATTATATCCCCTTGACATTCAATAGCCCCATCATCACCGAAACCCCCACTGTGGCAGCGTGACCCCCTTAAGGGACAATCAGATCACGTGACTGGACCGGAACTAATAGAATGCAAGCATCGGCCAATCGGGAGTAACAGCGTGCAGCCCAGGGCTGGAAGTTGGCAGTTGAAGTCATGGCGTTGGCAGGAGCAGACCTATACAGTTGTGTTCATAAAATAGAATCCCTACAGCGCAGAAGGCGGCCATTTGGACCATCGAGTCTGTACTGACAACAATTCCACTCATCCCCGCAACCCCATGCATTGACCCTGTTAATGCCTGTGAAACTAAGGGGCAATTTAGCATGGCCAATCCACCTAACCTGCACATCTTTGGACTGTGGGAGTAAACTGGAACACCCGGAGGAAATCCAGGCAGATATGGGGAAAACATGCAAACTGCACACAGGCAGTCACCTGAGACTGGAATTGAACGTGGGTCCCTGGCACTGTGCTAACCACTATGCCACCATGCTGTTAAACATTTAGGTGTCAATAGTTCTTTGCCACATTGAGTCGTCTTGAGTTACCACATCCAGTATCAACATTCTGGGGGTGACTAGGATCAGACAAATAAATACTGGATCAGGTTAGAAGTTTAGAATTTATTCATGGGGTGTGGGCATCTTTGTGTCAGCCAAATTTTATTGTCTGCACCGAATTGACCTTGGACTGGGTGGGTTTCTGGGCTATTTTAAAGTCAAGAACATTGCTGTGGATCTGGAGTCACATGTAGACCAGCAGATTTCTTTCCCTCAAGAGAATCAATGAACGAGATAGATTGTTACGACAATAGTCATCATTGAACTCTTAATACCGTATTTTTTGATTGAATTCAAATTTAACCCTCTGTCATTTTGGATTTGAACTTAGAGACCAGAGCATTATCTTGGGTCTCTGGATTACAAGTCGATTGACCAAAACCATTGCACCAGCACCTCCCACAAGATAACTCATCTCCATCATCTACAATACACAAGGAGGATGATGGACTTCCTGAATGAATGCAGCTCCAACAACGTTGAAGGAGTTCAACTCCTTCCAGGACAAACCAGCTCAATTAATTGGCATCCCATCCACCATTGACACGCTGTGGCAACAGTGTGTACTATCTGCAAGATACACTGCAGCAACTCACAAAGCCTCCATTGATAGCACCTTCCAAACTTGTAACCTCTAGACCTGGAAGGACAAGGGCATCAGATACATGGGAACTCCACCACGTGGAAGTTCCCCTCCAACATCCTGACTTGGAAATATATACGCAACATCCTGACTTGAAAATGTATCGCCATGCCTTCATTGCTGGTGGGTCATATTCCTGGAACTCCATTCCAAACAGCACAGTGGGCGCACCGACACCATGTGGACGACATCAGTTCAAGAAGATAACTCACCACCGCCTTCAGGGGCAATGAAGGATGGACAACAAATACTGTACTAGCCTGTGACACCCACATCCTATAAAATAATAAAAAGGTTTTCTCTGCATCCACCTAATTAAATCTTTGCAGAGCTTTGAAGGCCCTTATCAGACCATTCCCTCAGCCATCCCGACTTTGCAGAAAAGAGTCATAGTCTGTCCAACATTTTCTGATTAATTGGGTGGCACATTACTGTCTCACAGTGCCTGCGACCTAGGTTCAATTCCCAGCTTGGTTCACCGTCTGTGTGAAATTTACACTCCCTTCCCATGTCTGTGTGAGTTTCCTCTGGATGCTCCAGTTTGCTCCCACTATCTGAAAGATATGCTAATTAGGTGCATCAGCCATGCTAAACTGTCCTGCAGTGTACCCAAACAGGCTCTGGAGTGTGGCACTCGGCCACTAGGGGATTTTTCATAGTAACTTAATTGCAGTATTAATGTAAGCATACTTGTGACATTAATAAATAAACTTTAATCACTCAATTCTCCTGTCATCCTCATTAAGTCCTCTTAAAATCACACTTTCACCAGTGTCTCTACGCCCAACGTCCAGAACCAATCTTCAGGCCAAAAGATTGGCTGAGGTGGAAGCTAAATTTTGGAAGAGTTTCTTGTTTATAAGGGAAGAGGAACTTAACATTTCATGGTCAGTCAAAACCACTTGTATTGTGGCTTGACAGAGCGATCCCATGACAGAATGCCCTCTTCTATGAACATACAACACCTGTAACAACATCATGCCACAGGGATAGGATTTTCACAGCAGTTGCTCCAATCTCCCAATGCAACAACAGCAGAAATGCCAAATATGCCCAAGTTGGTAACACTTATTTCTAAAACAAAAATGCTTGGCTAGTGTGAGGAAAGGTGCAGCAAATCTATTTTGATACTTTTGGGATAATGGTCCTGTGCTCATCTATAGGGCTTGCTAAAGTGAAGCCCTGTCTTTCCTCATAGGAGGATTCAAAAGATCTCAGGTATTAATTGAAGAAAGGCAGGCGAGGAGGGGAAGGGGCAGAGTGGGGGTGTTAAGCTGAGTTGAGTGTTGGCTTTCCTGATATTCTGGCCAATATTAATCCCTCAACTCAAATTTACTAAAAGAAAGGATAATCCTGTCATCTTGTCATTACTGATTGTGGGAGCTTGCTGTGTGCTTTCTGGCTATTTTATGATCTGACTTGCATTAACTCTGCAATGAAGTTACTATGAAAATCTCCTAGTGGCCAGACTTTGGTGCCTGTTCAGGTACAAGGGGGGAAAATTTGGCATGGTCAATTCACCTACAGCATGTCTTTTGGATTGTGGGAGGAAACCCATGCAGACACAGGGAGAATGTGCAGACTGCACACAGACCCAAGCCAGAAATCAAACCTGGGTTCCTGGTGCTGTGAGGTAGCAGTGTCAACCACTATGTCACCCCATCCAATCTATGTAAATTTATAACCCATCAGTCCCATCCCAAATTGCTCAAATTAATTAGGCAGTAGACATCCATTGCAACAGCAGATATGGTGTAGCCAACTGTAACGTGTAGGATGCTTGATGTTATGTGCCACAACCAGAAAATGTCCCCACGCACCTCCACCAGCTCACTGCCTATCTCTCGGGTGTCCTGTGTTTTAATGTATATTGAGGGGGGGGAGCTTCATGTTTAGGGACTTATGATGTGAAATGAGCTCCCGATTCAATCACTACAACCTGCATGACAAGGGCAACATGGTGGCACAGTGCTTATTATTGCTGGCTCACAGCACTCAGACACCTGGGATTGAATATAAAAGTAGGGAGGTCTTGCTGCAACTGTGTAGGGCATTGGTGAGGCTGCAGCTGGAGTACTGTGTGCAGTTTTGGTCGCCGCACTTACGCAAGGATATTTTGGCCTTGGAGGGAGTGCAGAGGAGGTTTATTCGGCTGATACCGGAGTTGAGGGGGTTGAGCTATGAGGAGAGGCTGAATAAACTAGGCTTGTACTCGTTAGAGTTCAGAAGAATGAGGGGAGATCTCATTGAGACATATAAGATGATGAATGGGATGGATAGGATAGAGGTGGAGAGACTCTTCCCACTCAGAAAGGACAGTAGGACTAGGGGACACAGCCTCAAGATAAAGGGGGGGCGGTTTAGAACGGAGTTGAGGAGGAACTTCTTCACTCAAAGGGTGGTGAATCTCTGGAATTCTCTGCCCGTTGAAGTGGTGGAGGCTGCCTCGCTAAATATTTTTAAGACGCGGGTTGATGGGTTTTTGATAAGAGAGGGAATTAAGGGTTATGGGGAGAGGGCGGGAATGTGGAACTGAGCCACGACAGATCAGCCATGATCTTATTGAATGGCGGGGCAGGCTCGAAGGGCTAGATGGCCTACTCCTGCTCCTACTTCTTATGTTCTTATGTTAATTCTGGCATTGGGTCATTGTCTGTGTGGAGTTTGCAATTTTCACCTTGTGTCTGCGTGGGTTTCCTCCAGGTACTCCAGTTTCCTCCCACAGTCCAAAGGTGTGTGGGTCAGATGGATTAGCCATGCTAAATTGCCCCCTGGTGTCAGGGGGGTAAGCGGGGTAAATATGTGGGATGATGGGGATAAAGCCTGGGTAGAATTGTTCTTGGTGCAGGTATAATGGGCCAAATAGCCTCCTTCTGCACTGCAGGGATTCTATTCTATGATGACAATATGCACAATGCGTACATCACAAATGGGAAATTTTAAACTGAACATCACATTGAAAAACTGATGGCATTGCGCACAATGTTGTGTTTATACCCCTGCCGATTTTACTTTACATTTACGCCAATATTGCGTAGGGTGCATCTGGAGTGCTGTGTGCAGTTCTGGTTGTCATGTTATAGGAAGGATATGATTGCACTGGAGGGGGGTGCAGAGGACATTCACCAGGATGCTGCCTGGAATGGAACATTTAAGTTATGAAGAGAGGTAGGGTAGGCTTGCGTTGTTCTCTTTGGAGCAGAGAAGACTGAGGGGGCGACCTGATCAAGGTGTACAAGATTATGAGAGACATGGACAGAGTGGATAAGGAGCAACTGATCCCCCTAGTTGAAGGGTCAGCCACGAGGGGACGTAGGTTCATGATGAGGGGCAGGAGACTTAGGAGGGATATGTGGAAAAACATTTTTACCCAGTGAGTGGTGATGGTCTGGAATGCGCTGCTTGGAAACATGGTAGAGGAGTTTCTTTTCACATCCTTTCAGAAATACCTGGGTGAGCACTTGGCCTGTCATAACATTGAAGGCTAAAGGCCAAATGCTGGTGAATGGGATTAGGTGGGAGGTCAGGTGTTTCTCGGGTGTCGGTAAAGACCCGATGGGCCTCTTCTGCCTGCTGTGATTCTGTAGTGTAGAATGGACATTATACTGGATCTTGTGGGATTCTTGTCTAGTGAGTCAGATTGAAATGATGCCTGGTGTGTTAACTGAACTTCTATCAGTGATGAGAATTATGTCCCTTACACAGTAGGAACTTACAGATTACACAGTTAAATATGCAACCTACATTCAATACAACGCTGGTCATTGCCCAGATTTAACGTTGTCACTTGTGATACAACCTTGAAATCGTAGGGCCCCTAACAGATGTAGATCAAGATGCTCTAGGACATCACAGAAGAACATCAACGATGAATTATCACTTGTGACATTTCCCAGTTGTCATCAGCTAATTTTGCAAGTACGTTAACTCTCTGTTCCTGTTACACAGTACATCAGTCAACTTTCAATTGAATTACCTGGTGTGACACACTCTGCCGCTTCTATTTTCAACTATGTACTTTCGCAAACTTCCAACTCTTTTAACACACTTTCTCAGCTTTTTGAAGATTCTCATCGGCCTCCTGCCAGCCTTCAAAAGCTCTTTGAAACTTCCTAAAAACTTGCAGATTAGATTGAGTAAGATCTGACCCAAATAGCTTACACATTAAGAAATTCTACTGCAGTGACAGGTCAGGCAAGATGACCTACTCAATCAATTCAACGCTTCCAAATGTGTCTTTTGACTGATAAACATGGATCTGAACCTGTAATGGCCAGATTTTAATTAGTTTGATTCCCACAACTAATCCTTTCTTTTGCCCATCACAATTTTCCCCCTTGAGGTCTCGTTATGGCCATCTTCACCGAGCATTTGTCTTTGTTCCTCACTTTTGGCCAAAGCTCACCTCAAGCCGACACAAAAGAAGTAATTAAGAATGATGGCCCAGTAATTGGATCGAGCCCAAATCAGGCTGCGATCCCAATGCTGTGTATACTGCGTCTAGTGAGGTCAGAGGCATGACAAGAGCGAAATGAGTCGGCTGCCCTTATTTAGTTCTTGCCAGTGAGTTGCGGGCATCTGTTGTGATCCCAGCGGTTGCTTGCTGACTGCAGGTTGGGGAATGAATTTGCTAAAGTTCAGCAAAGTTTGGGAGAGTGGTGGTGAGGGTGGTAATTGGGTGGGTGGTGAGAGTGACAGTCGAGTGGGAGATGGGTGGTAGGGGTTACGGTCACATGGGGGAGGATGTGGTGAGCTAACAATCATGTGGGAAGGAGGATTGTGGTGCTCACAATTACACAGGAGAGGAGAACAGTGGGGATGAATCATAGAACCCTACAGTGCAGAAAGAGGCCCTTCGGCCCATCGAGTCTGCACCAAACACAATCCCACCTAGGCCCCACCCCCATATCCCTACATACTATACCCAATAATTCCTCTAACCAACGCATCCCTGGACACTAAGGGGCAATTTCTTAGCATGGCCAATCAACCTAACCTGCACATCTTTGGACTGTGGGAGGAAACCGAAGTACCCGGAGGAAACCCATGCAGACACGAGGAGAATGTGCAAACTCCACACAGACAGTGACCCGAGCCGGGAATCAAACCCAGGACCCTGGAGCTGTGAAGCAGCAGTGCTAACCACTGTGCTACCATGCCGAATATCGCATGGGGTAGGGTATATCAGGTGCTGGGTGAGGCTGGTATATTTAATGAGAGACTGGAGAAGTAATGTTTTTCAAACTTATTCATAAAATTCGTAAATGCACAATGCAAAGCAGTTAGATTTGATATAAAGTGCGATTTCGTTCAGTTCTGTTCAATACAGCATGTGAGGTGTCTCGCTAGACTTGCAATTAGAGCTTATTTTTAAAATATGCATTTCGTGTCCAGTGTTCTCTGGTGCACACAGCCCAGCAGTGTGACATGGGTTCCAATCTTTCAGTATTAAATGGCTGGGAAGCTAGACTATGGCCTTTCCCCATTGTAATGGGGAATGGTTGCCCCAGGCTTTTGCGTGTCCTTCAGCATTTAACCCTGGGCCGGAATTCTCCTACCTCGCCCACGGCTGGTATTATCCAGTCCCGTTGCTCTGAAAAGAGATTTGGCAGAGTGCCAAATTCTGCATTCTCTTTGGCAGTGGCAGCAGGCGTGCAAGATGGGGGGAGTTACGGCCCTGGACTTTGCAATATTACAGTCTGCAACTCTCAGCCGTGACAGCAATGCAAGCTCAATAAGTCAGATCAAAGGGTATCTTTCACCGAGTCAATGGTTCTCCAACAGCAGTTCAATACTTCAACACCTCATGTGGCACAGGGTCCTGCGTTGAGGAGGTTCAGGGTGATCCTCAACAACAATTCACAGGATGCTGAAAGAATATTTGCCATGTGGGACAGAACAGAAGTAAGGAAACACAATTCAAAAGTAGTCTCCCATTTAAGATGGAGATGGGGAATTTTTTCTGTCAGAGGGTTGTAAATCTGTGGAATTCTCTCCGCCAGACAATAGTGAAGGTAAGGTCAGTGAATGTCGGTAAAGCAGGGGAAGTTGACTCCCTTTCTCATCAAGAATCTAAGTTTATTGGTGATAGGTGAGAAAGCGCTGTTGAAACCACAGTTTGATCAGCCATGAATGGCAGGGCAGTGTCAAGGGGCCAGATGGCCTATTCCTTCTCCCACCTCGCTTTTTAGGAAACTAGGAAAAAAATGGCTCATGCCCATTTTGTCAAAATGACAAGGAAAACTGTTTATCAGTGGCAGTCTCCAGCGGTTCCTTGAAGGACCACGCATTTGGCTGCTGAGGATCTAGAGAAACTGAACACAGCGTGCGCAGTATATGCTCAAGGCCACCTCAAAAGGCATTAGGAAATCCATTTGCCTTTGGCTCAATGCCTTTTGCAGGGTGTGTTTGTGTGGCCTGGATGGCTAAGGAGCAACTCAAACCAATGTAATTGGGTGGGTCACAGTGGACTCCATTATCCTTTTTAGACAAATGGAATGAGCAATCCAATATCAAGGTCACGGAACATTACCAAAGTGTGCGAATGCATTCTACTTCTCAATACAATCCGAAAAAAATCTCATGAACTGAGAATATTCCAGAATGCATGCTGATTGTCTCATGAAGATTCATGATGTGGACAATGAAGTCATTACTAAGTATTGAGACGTTAGAGTAGATGGTAAGTTTAATTAGAAGGAACACTATAAAGATATGGTAGCCAAGAGACACACACAATTATACAATCTCAGAAAATTAAAGTCTGCTCAAGGCGATGCTTCAATCATGAAATCCTTATACATGTCTGTAACTGATGGATGTCTCACCTGGTACTGCTGTCTTAGGTTAGTAGACTCCTTAATGGCACAGAGCTTATTGAACCAGGCAGGAAGGGTATTTGATTAGCAGATTTTTCTTACTGAACTAATGACTTGTACAAGTTCAATATTACCTCATTGCTCTTGTAATCTGCGTCCATATTAATAAAACCTGTATGCTTCATTAACCACCTTCTCAACCTGTCTACATCCAGGTCTCTCTGCACCTCCTTTAAAATGCACCCTTCATTTCATATTGTGCCTCCATGTGCTTGATTCCCACCTAGCACCCTGTCTCAGCTGATGAATTAATACCCTCCACAACTAACGTCATTTGCAAGAAGCACTAAAATGCAGCAAGGGAACCTAGCAATGGCTCGATAGCACCAATACTGACTGACAAGGAAAACTGTTTATCAGCGGCAGTCTCCAGCAGTTCCTTGAAGGACCACGCATTTGGCTGACTGAGCTAGTTGAGTTCTGATGAACATCACTGCCAGGTTTGGCGTGTGGCAGATGGGGACGGATCTGAGACAGGAAAGAAAAAAGAATCAACTTGACTTTGCTGATTTAACTGCTGCGGATGTATCTATCCACAATAGGAATGACCGTGGTTGGGAGACAGTCCCCATGTTGAATATTGGCTCATGCCAACTTATTGTGTGGCACTGCCGCCATGCTAAATGGTACAGATTCAGTACACACGTAACAGGTCTAAATTAATCATCCATTATAAACCGCAGGCCATCAGTGGCAGGATGATCTGGCGTATCTCCTCACACTAATATTAGAAAACAAGGGAAGCAAACCTGGAGAAACAGCAAAGGAGAATGTCAACAGCTGCTCCTAAAAATGAGGTGTTAGCCCAGTGAAGTTACAACCCAGATGGAATGCATACTAAATAACAGGAGCATCGGGCTACAGATGGACCTAAGTGATCCAACAACCAACAGATCAAGGCAAAGTTTTACTTTCCTGTCACCTAAGTTTCTTTCTGAGTCACAAGTAGGCTTAACATTAACACTGCAATGAAATTTCTGTGAAAATCCCCTCATGCATGATAGTAAACAATTTACAACTAACCGGAGGAATTGGCTCCACAAATATTCCCTTCCTCAATGATGGAGGAGACAAACACAGACCGGACTCGAGCAAAAAACTTGGAACTATGATGTTGTTGCTATTACGGAGACTTGGTTAAGGGAAGAACAGGACTGGCAGCTTAACATTCCAGGATACAGCTGTTTCAGGCGGGATAGAGGGGAATGTGAAAGGAGTAGAGGAATTGCATGACTGGTTAAGGAGAATATCACAGCTGTACTTCGGGAGGACATCTCGGAGGGCCCATATAGTGAGCCAATATAGGCAAAGATCAGGAATAAGAAGGGTGTAGTCACAATGTTGGGGGTTTACTTTGCCGCCTAACGGCCAGCGACAGACGGAAGAACAGATACATAGGTAGATTTTGGCATGGTATAAAAATAACAGGGTTGTTGTGGTGGGAGATTTTAACTTCCCTCATATTGACTGGGACACAGCTAGTGCTACATGTGTCGATGGAACAGAGTTTGTAAGAAGCATCCAGGAGGGCTTCTTGAAACAGTATGTACATAGTCCAACTGGGGATGGGGCCATTCTGGACCTGGTATTGGGGAATGAGCCCATCCAGGTGTCGACGTTTCAGTAGGGGAGCAGTTCGGGAACAGTGACCGCAATTCAGTAAGCTTTCAAGATAAAGTGTAGACCTCAACTTAAGGCGCTAAATTGGGGGAAGGCTGATTACAACAATATTAAGCAGGAACTGAGGAATGTAGATTGAGGTCAGATGTTTGAGGGCAAATCAACATCTGGCATGTGAGAGGCTTTCAAGTGTAAGTTGACAGGGATTCAGGACTTGCACTTTCCTGTAAGGATGAAGGATAAATATGGCAAGTTTTGGAAATCTTGGATAATGAGAGATATTGTGAGCCGAGTCAAAGAGTAAAAGGAAGCATTTGTCAAAGCTGGGAGTTTGGGAACACACGAAGCATGTGTGGAATACAAGGAATGTAGAAAGAAACTTAAGCAACGAATAAGGAGGGCTAAAAGGGGTCACAAAAAATCATTGGCCAGCAGAATTAAGGAAAATCCCAAGGCATTTTATACATATGTAAAGAGCAAGAGGGTAGCCAGGGAAAGGGTTGGCCCACTCAAGGGCAGGGGAGGGAATTTATGGATGGAGCCAGAGGAAATGGATAAGGTATTAAATGAATACTTTGTATCAGTATTTACCAAAGAAAAGGACTTGGCAGATAGTTTGAGTCATGTTGAGCTCAAAAAAGGAAGAGATATTGGAGTTCTTGAGAAATATTAAGGTTGACAAGTCCCCAGGGCATGATGGGATATACCCCAGAATACTGAGAAAGGCAAGGGAGGAAATTGCTGGGGCCTTGAGAGAAATTTTTGCCTTCTCACTGGCTACAGGGAGGTTCCAGGGGATTGGAGACTAGCCAATGTTGTTCCTCTGTTTAAGAAGGGTCGCAAGAATAATCCAGGTAATTACAGGCCGGTGAGCTTTACATCACTGGTAGGGAGATTATTGGAGAGGATTCTTCGAGACAGGATTTACTTCCACTTGGAAATAAGTGGATGTATTAGAGAGAGGCAACATGGTTTTGTGAAAGAGAAATCATGTCTCACTGACTTGATCGAGTTTTTCGAGGAAGTGACAAAGATGACTGATGAGAGTAGGGCAATGGATGTTATCTACATGAACTTCAGTAAGACCTTTGACAAGGTCCCTCATGGCAGACTGGTGCAGAAGGTGAAGTTGCATGGGATCAGAGTTGAACTAGAAGGATGGATATCGAACTGGCTCTGTCACAGAAGACAGAGGATAGCAGTGGAAGGGTGCATTTCTGAATGGAGGGCTGTGACAAGTGGTATTCCTCAGGGATCAGTGCTGGGACCTTTAGTAAGTTTGCAGATGACACAAAGGTTGGTGGAATTGTGGATAGTGATAAGGACCATCAGAGGATACAGCAGGATATAGATAGATTGAAGGCTTGGGTGGAGAGATGGCAGATGGTGTTTAATCCAGACAAATGTGAGGTAATGCATTTTGGAAGATCTAATACAGATAGGAAATATACTGTAAATGGCAGAACAATTATGAGTATTGGTAGGCAGAGGGATCTGGGTGTACAAGTACATAGGTCACTGAAAGTGGCCACACAGGTGGAGAAGGGAGTCAAGAAGGCATACGGCTTGCCTTCATTGGCTGGGGCATTGAGTTTAAAAATTGGCAAGCGATGTTGCAACTTTACAGAATCTTAGTTAGGCAGCACTTGGAAAATAGTGTTCAATTCTGATTGTCACACTACCAGAAGGATGTGGATGGTCCGGAGAGGATACAGAAAAGATTTACCAGAATGTCGCCTGGCATGGAGGGCATTAGCTATGAGGACCGATTGGAGAAACTTGTTTTGTTCTCACTGGAATGACGAAGGTTGAGGGGAGACCTGATAGAAGTCTATCAGGAAACATCCTGGCTGACGACTGGTGCTCCTGAAGCAGCTATGAGGGGCATGGAGAGGCTGGATATTCCGAAGCTTTTCCCCAGGGAGCCAATTACGCGGAGGCATGGGCTTAAGGCGCAAGGAGCAAGCTTTAATGGAGATGTACAGTGCAAGTTTTTTTTTAAACACAGAAGGTGGTGGGTGCCTGGAATTCACTGCTGGGGGAGATGGTGGAAGCAGTTGTGATAGTGACTTTTAAGAGGCCTCTGGACAAATACATGAACAGGATGGAAACAGAGGGATATGGTCCCTGGAAGGGCCTGGGGCTTTACTTCAGTTGGGCAGCATGGTTGGTGCAGGCTTGGAGGGCCAAAGGGCCTGTTCCTGTGCATACATTTTCTTTGTTCTTTGTTAAAACAGTATTTCAGCCTTTGTCAATGAGAAGTGAAAGATTCATCTCAGTCTCCTCCTGTGGTCCGCAGCATCACAGACATCAGTCTTCAGCCAACTTGATTTGTGCCGCATGTTATCGCGAAATGACTGAATTCACTGGAAGCTGCAAAGGTCCAGGAAACATACTGGTTGAAGACTGGTTCTGCTGAAGCAGCCGTGCCCACAACCAAGCTGTCCTGATAAAGATGTGCTTTGAGTGTCAGCTGCAGTTTAGTTGATACCACTCTCACATCGGAGTCACAGGAATCTGGGTTCAAGTCCCACTCCAGGGCTTGAGGGAAAAAAAAGACCAACACTGATGGGATGCTGCATTGTTGAAAGTGCTGCCTTTTGGATGGGTTTTTAAACAGAGATTGAACTGGAGAGGGTGCAGAGGAGATTCACCAGGATGCTGCCTGGGATGGAACATTTAAGTTATGAAGAAAGGCTTGGATTGTTTCCACTGGAGCTCTGAAGACTGAGGGGTGGCCTGATCGAGGTGTACAAGGTTATGAGGGGCACGGACAGAGTGGATAAGGACCAGCTATTTCCCTTAATTGTAGGGCAAGTCACGAAGGGATACAAGGTCAGGGTGAGTGGAAGGAGGTTTGAGGGGATGCGAGGAAAAACATTTTCACCCAGAGGGTATTGATAGTCTGGAATGCATTGCCTGGGAGGGTGGTAGAGGTTGATTGCCTCGCATCCTTTAAGAAGTACTTGGATAATCACCTGACACGTCATAACATTCACGGCAATGGGCCAAGTGCTGGTAAATGGGGTTAGGTATGTAGGATAGGGGTTTCTCATGTGGTAATACAGACTCAGTGGGCCGAAGGGCCTCTTCTGCACCATGTGATTCTGTGACTCTGAGACTCCCTCTGCCTGCTCGGGTGGATGCACAAGATCCCATGGCATGATTTCAAAGGTTAAAAGTGGGAAGGTTAAAATCACCCGTATGTTAATATTAGTCTGAGGAGATACACCAGGTCATCCTGATGGCCCACAGTGTATCATTGATGATCAATTTGGACATGTTACATGTGTATTAAATCTATCTCATTTGGCATATCTTCTTTCAATTAGATCTGACATCAAACTGTCCACTTATTTACCCAACTTTTCCTGTGATTTATGAGTGGAACACTAAAACATAAGGAGTGTATGTACATTAACAAGAATATGTAAAATATTTGTATATAACTGGTGGACATTGAAAAACTTGGTGTCATTCTAATCAGTAATCTGTAAACTGTGTTTTATATGCTCTGTCTGAGGCCGGAACTCTCCATTCACCTGACGAAGAGGTTAACCTCAAAAGCTTGTGAGCTTACTATCAAATAAATTGGTTGGACTTAAACCTGGCGTTGTCAGACTTCTTACTGTGCGTTTACCCATATCCAGTACCGGCATCTCCACGCCACGGTGCCACAGTGGTTTGCACAGCTGCCTCATAACACCAGGGACCCAGGTTCAATTCTGGCCTCGGGTGACTGTCTATGTAGAGTTTACGTCTTTCTGGGTTTCCTCCGGGTTCTCCAGTTTCCTCCCACACTCCAAAAGATGTGCAAGTTTTTTTTTTCCCCCTATGGTAGAAAAGTCATGTACTTGGGCACAGAGGTTTAAAGTGCTCGGGGAGAAGTTTAGAAGAGATGTGCGAGGCAAGGTTTTTGCACAGAGGATGGTGAATGTCTGGAACGCATTGCCCAGGGAGGTGGTGGGAACAGGTACGATAGCGGCATTTAAGGGGCAAGCAGGTGAATATATGAATAGGAATGGAAGAATATGGAATCCGTAAGTGCATTTGATTTCAGTTTAGGCATACATCATGATTGGCGCAGGCTTGGAGGGCAGAAGGGCTTGTTCCTGTGCTGGCATTTTACTGGCATGCCCGCACGATGCTCATAAGATCATGTCCGAGGCCAGTAGAGAATACCATCCTGCAAGCTTTGCCTGCCCCAATTTTGTGTTTTATATGCTCTGTCTGAGGCCGGAACTCTCCATTCACCTGACAAAGAGGTTAACCTCGAAAGCTTGTGAGTTTACTATCAAATAAATCGGTTGGACTTAAACCTGGTGTTGTCAGACTTCTTACTGTGTTTACCCCAGTCCAACGCTGGCATTTCCACGTCATGGTGGCACGGTGGTTCGCACAGCTGCCTCATAACACCAGGGACCCAGGTTCAATTCCGGCCTTGGGTGACCTAAGTAGAGTTTGCATGTTATCCCACGTCTTCATAGGTTTCCTCCAGGTTCTCCAGATTTTGGGGCAGGCAAACCAATAAAATCAGGGCCGTATTGTTCTTTTGTTAGATTGACCGGCCATCAATCAACTAAATTGTCCCTTAGTGTCAGGGGAATTTCAAGATAAACACATGGGATTACAGAAATTGGGTGGGATTTTTGTCAGTGCACATTTGATGGGCTGAACGGTCTCTCTCTACACTGTAAGGATTCTGTGATTCTTTTTGATTATCCTGTCCTTCCAGTTTAAAGATTTGTGCAGCCAAGATCTTCAATTATTTCAGAGTTGTACCTCTGAGCATGTACAATCTCTTAGTCTTTATAAATGCAGTACCTCACAGTGTCAATTATTAAGATTAATCCTGCACTCTTTGGGATGTAATTTAACTAAATCAGGGCTCAGAGAGGGTTTTAATTAATACCAAGGCTCAGTGCTGATAAGCAAAGGGAGGGTTCATATGTAATATAAATAACACCAAAATGCCTCTAATAGATATAATTGCTAGTGTTATCTGCAGTAGTGACAGATCATTGTAACAACCACAGAAAAATTACGTGCGCTACTTGCTTTAGACTCCTGCAATCTCATTATGAGACTCACTGTTTATTAGCAGGCTTATTAAGAGCTTCATTGAGACTTGGAGAGGTGCTGGAAAGATGCAGGAGTGCGTGCAGGTGACCATGAAGAAACTTTGGTAACTGCCCCTGGTACCACTGACCAGGATTTTCTGGCCATTCATACATGGTCACTGCTGCAAGCGAGGACAGAGAATTTGGCACTTGGTCAAATCTCTATTCACTGCAGTGGGAACGGAGAATATCAACAGGATGAACAGCTGGAGAATCCCGGTCATTGTTACTGAGTCATAAAATCTTACAGTGCTAAAGGAGGCCATTTGGCCCATCAAGTCTGCACCGACTATAATCCCGCCCATAACCCCATTCATTTACCCTAATTAGTCCCCCTGACACCAAGGGGCAATTTAGCACGGCCAATCCACCTAACCCATACATCTACGTCAGACTCATCTCCAAACTCCATTGCCTAGGCCTCGGCACTTCCCTCTGTGACTGGATCCTGAACTTCCTAACTCACAGACCACAATCAGTAAGGATAGGCAACAGCACCTCCTCCACGATCTCAACACCGGTGTCCCACAAGGCTGTGTTCTCAGCTCCCTACTACACTCCTTATACACCTATGACTGTGGCCAAATTCTCCTCCAATTTGATTTTCAAGCTTGCTGACAACACCACCATGGGGGCCGGATTTCAAATAATGATGAGACGGAGTACAGGAATGAGATTGAGAATTTGGCAAACCGGTACGGCAACAATAATCTCTCTCTCACGGTCAACAAAACAAAAGGAGATTGTCATCAACTTCAGGAAGCGTAAAGGTGAACATGCCCCTGTTGACATCAATGGGGACGAAGTAGAAAGGATCGAGAGCCTCAAGTTTTTAGGTGTCCAGATCATCAACCACCTGTTCTGGTCCCCCCATGCCAACACTATAGTTAAGAAAGCCCACCAATGCCTCTACTTTCTCGAAAGGCTAAGGAAATTTGGCATTTAGCTATGACTTTCACCAACTTTTACAGATTCACCAGAGAAAACATTCTTTCTGGTTGTATTACAGCTTGGTATGGCTCCTGCTGTGCCCAAGACCACAAGGAAACACAAAAAGTCATGAATGTAGCCCAATTCGTCACGTAAACCAGCCTCCTATCCTTTGACTCTGTTTACACTTTCCGCTGCCTCGAGAAAGCGGTCAGCGTAATTAACCGGACATTCTCTCTTCCACCTTCTCCCATCAGGAAAAAGATACAAAAGCCTGAAGTCATGTATCAATTGACTCAAGAACAGCTTCTTCCCTGCTGCTGTCAAGGCTTTTGAATAGACTTACCTTGCATTAAGTTAATCTTTTTCTATACCCTAGCTATGACTGCAATACACATTCTGCACTCCCTTGTTTCCTTCTTTAATAATGGTATGCTTTGTCTGTACAGAATGCAAGAAACAATACTTTTCACTGTACCTTAATACATGTGACAATAATAAATCAAATCAAAAATCAAGTCATTTTTGGACTGCGGGAGGAAACTGGAGCACATGGAGAAAATGCATGCAGGCACAGGGAGAATGTGCAAACTCCATACAGACAGTGAATTAAGCCAGGAATAGAACCCAGGTCCTTGGCGCTGTGAGGCAACAGTGCTAACCACTGTGCCACCACGCCGTGTATTTGGCTGGAAGATGAGAATAGCCAGAGGCTGCTTCAGAATGATGCTGCCTGATCTGTGTCTCTGAATGGAACTGCCACTGTGCTGTCTCTGTTCCTGTTGGTGATCATGTTGCGGAGATGCCGGCGTTGGACTGGAATAAGCACAGTAAGATGTCTCACAACACCAGGTTAAAGTCCAACAGATTTATTTGGCAGCACTAGCTTTCAGAGCCTCAAGCTGCTTCTTCAGGTGAGTGAGGACATGTGTTCACAAACAAGACACACAAGGACATAAGCTCAATTTACAAAATAATAATTGGAATGCGAGTCTTTACAGGTAATCAAGTCTTAAAGGTACAGACAATGTGAGTGGAGAGAGGGTTAAGTACAGGTTAAAGAGATGTGTATTGTCTCCAGCAAGAATAGTTAGTGAGATTTTGCAAGACTAGGCACGTCGTGGGGGTTACAGATAATGTGACATGAACCCAAGATCCCAGTTGAGGCCGTTCTCACGCGTGTGGAAC
Source organism: Carcharhinus amblyrhynchos (assembly GCF_965287045.1). Taxonomy (NCBI): domain Eukaryota; kingdom Metazoa; phylum Chordata; class Chondrichthyes; order Carcharhiniformes; family Carcharhinidae; genus Carcharhinus; species Carcharhinus amblyrhynchos. The sequence goes on from NC_137330.1 coordinate 15,476,339, forward strand.
TTGGCTATCAGTTTCTGCTCGGCAATTCTGCATTGTCACGTGTTGTGAAGGCCGCCTTAGAGAACGCTTACCTGAAGATCAGGGGCTGAACGCTCATGACTGCTGAAGTGTTCCCCAACTGTAAAGGAACACTCCTGCCTGGTGATGGTTGAGAGATGTTCATTCATTCATTGCCGTAGCGCCTGCATGGTTTCGCCAATGTACCAAGCCTTGAGATATCCTTTCCTGCAGCGTATCTGGTAGACAACATTGGCCGTGTCGCAAGAGTATGTACTGCATACCTAGTGGATGGTGATCTCACGAGAGATGATGGCATCCATGTCGATGATCCAGTACGTCTTGCAAAAGTTGCTGTGGCAGGGTTGTGTGGTGTTGTGGCCACTGTTCTCCTGAAGGCCGGGTGGTTTGTTGAGGACAATAGTCTGTTTGAGGTTATAGAACATAGAACACTACAGCACAAACAGGCCCTTCGGCCCACAAGTTGCACCAATCACTTCTATACCTACTAAACCATAGACCTATCTATAACCCCCAATCCCATTAGATCCCATATACTCATCCAGAAGTCTTTTAAAAGATTCCAGCGAATTTGCCTCCACCACCACCGACGGCAGCCGATTCCATTCACTCACCACCCTCTGAGTCAAAAACTTGCCTCGCACATCTCCTCTAAACTTTTCCCCATGTACCTTAAAACTATATCCCCCTTGTACTTGAGTTTTCTACTCTAGGAAAGAGAACCTGACTATCCACTCATTCATAATTTTGTAGAGCTCTATAAGGTCATCCTTCAGCTTCCGTCATTCCAGTGAGAACAAACCGAGTTTATCCAACACCTTCTCGTGGTTAAAACCCTCCACATCAGGCAACATCCACCCTTTTGTACCAGTCTACCATGAGGTACCTTGTCAAGGGCTTTACTGAAATCCATTTACACACTATCCACTGCTTTTCTCTTATCTATCATCTTTGTCACTTCCTTGAAAAACTCAATCAAGTTAGTGAGACACGACCTCTGCTTCACAAAACCATACTAATAAGTCCACTTGTTTCCAAATGTGAGTAAATCCTGTTCCTAAGAAGCTTTCCCAATCATTTCCTTACCACTGATATAAGGCTCACTGGCCTATAATTTCCTGGGTTATTCCTATTGCCCTTCTTAAACAATGGAACAACAATGGCTAACTCCCAGTCATCTGGAACTTCACTTGCAGCCAATGAGGATACAAAGACAAGGCACCAGCAATTTCCACCTTTGCCTCCCTCAGTACTCTGGGGTAGATCCTATCAGGCCCCGGGGACTTATCTACTTTATTGCCTTTTAAGATGCCCAATACCACCTCCTTTTTGATAGCCACATGACCCAGAATATCTACATACCCTACCCTGGGCTCCTCATCCATCAAGTCCCTCTCATTGGTGAATACTGAGGCAAAATATTCATTTAGCATCTTGCCTATTTCCTCTGGCTCCATGCATAGATTCCCTCCACTATCCTTGAGTGGACCAACCATCTTCCTGGCTAACCTCTTCCTCTACATATTGCCAATGACTTTTCATGACTTCTTTTAGCCCTCCTACCTCCTTCTTTAAGTTCCTTCCTACATTCTTTATACTCTTCAAGGGCTCCATCTGTCATAAGCCTTTTAGACCTTATGACTACTTCCTTTTTGTTTTTGACAAGATATATAATATCCCTCATTAACCCGAGATCCTGCACAGAAAACAATACTTTTCACTGCATTCCAATACATGTGACAATAATAAATCAAATTAGATCAAGTCAACCGGTTGTACAGTTGACGTTGAGTGAAATCTTCCTTAAGTTGTAGACAGGGTGTTTTCCAAAACACTAATCACTATCCTGTCTCTAAATAATTCATCTTTTAATGGTCCATACTCATAATTGTCATCCAAATGAATGAATTTATGAATGAATCTATGAATGAATCAATTTTTTCACGTGACTTTGATCCATTAATTAAATTTTGTCCTCTCTATTACGATAATTTGATAGAGACTGAAATATTTGATCTGACTTGATTTATTGTCACATGTATTAGTATACAGCAAAAAGTACTGTTTCTTACACGCTATACAGACAAAGCATATCATATATAGAGAAGGAAAGGAAAGGAAAGGGTGCAGACAGTAGTGTTACAATCATAGCTAGGACGTAGAGAAAGATCATCTTAATGCGAGGTAGACCCATTCAAAAGTCTGACGGCAGCAGTGAAGAAGCTATTCTCAGTTGGTACGTGTCCTCGGACTTTAGTATCTTTTTCCTGGTGGAAGAAGTTGGAAGAGAGTATGTCTGGGGTGCGTGGGGTCCTTGATTATGCTGGCTGCTTTTCCACACAATGGGAAGGGTAGACAATGCCAATTGGTGGAAGGCTTTGTTCCCAACCTTTGTAGTTCCTGACAGTCTTGAACAGAGCAGGAGCCATGTCAAGCTGTGATACAACCTTTCTGGTTTCTCTGCTGCATCTGTAAAAGTTGGTGTGAGTTTGAGCTGATATTCCAAATTTCTTTAATCTCCTGAACAAGTAGAGGCATTGGTGGGTTTTCTTAACTATAGCATCGGCGAGGAGGGGCCTGGATAGATGGTTGGTGATTTGGATAACTAAAAACTTGAAGCTCTTGACCATTTCTACTTCATCCCCATTGGTGAAAGAGGCATGTTCTCCACTATGTTTCCTGAAGCTGATGACCATCTCCTCCATTTTGTTGGCACTGAGTGAGAGATTTCACCAGATGCTCTGTCTCTTTCCTATACTCTGTCTCATCATTATTTGAGATCAACCCAGTATGGTAGTGTCATCAGCAAACTTGAAAATCGATTTGGAGAGGAATTTGGTCACACTGTCATAGGTGCACAAAGAATATAATAAGGGGCTAAGGACACAACCTTGTTGAGTATCTGTGTTGAGGATGATCGTGGAGAAGATATCCTACCCTTATTGATTGTATCTGTGGGTTAGGAAATTCAGGATCCAATCTCAGAGGGAGGAGCTGAGCCTCAGGCCATGGAGTTTGTAGATGAATTTCATAGGAATAATGGTGTTGAAGGCTGAGCTGTAGTTGATAGATAGGAATCTGACACAGGTGCCTTTGCTATCTAGGTGTTTCAGAGTTGAGTGCAGGGCCAGGGAGATGATGTCTGCTGTGGACCTGTTTCAGTGGTAGTTGAACTGTAGTAGATAAGAACATAAAAAATAGGAACAGGAGTAGGCCATCTAGCCCCTCGAGCCTGCCCTGCCATTCAATAAGATCATGGCTTATCTGAAGTGTATCAGTTACACTTTCCCGCTTTTCCCCATAACCCTTAATTCCCTTGTCTATCAGAAACCTACCTAGCCATGACTTAAATATATTCAACGAGGTAGCCTCCACCACTTCAATAGAACATAGAACATAGAACATTACAGCGCAGAACAGGCCCTTCGGCCCACGATGTTGCGCCGACCAGTTACAAAAACAATGACCCACTAGCCTATACCAATCCCTTTTCGTCCATAAACCTATCCAGAGATCTCTTAAACGCCCCCAAACTAGACGCATTTACAACCGCAGCAGGCAGGGCATTCCAATCCCTCACCACCCGCTGGGTAAAGAACCTACCCCTGACATCCGTCCTGTAGCTACCCCCCCTTAATTTAAAGCCATGCCCCCTCGTGCTAGCTTTCTCCATCCGAGGAAAAAGGCTATCACTATCCACCCTATCTAAACCTCTAATCATCTTATATGTTTCAATAAGATCCCCTCTTAGCCGCCTTCTTTCCAACGAAAACAACCCTAAATCCCTCAGTCTCTCCTCATAGGACCTCCCCACCATACCAGGCAACATCCTAGTAAACCTCCTCTGCACCCTCTCCAACGCCTCCACATCCTTCTTGTAATGCAGGGACCAGAACTGCACACAGTACTCCAAGTGCGGCTGCACTAGAGTAGTGTACAGTTGCAACATTACACTGCGACTCCTAAATTCAATCCCCCTACCAATAAACGCCAAGACACCGTACGCCTTCTTAACAACCTTATCTACTTGATTCCCAACTTTCAGGGATCTATGTACACACACACCTAGATCCCTCTGTTCATCCACACTATTCAAAGTCCAGAGATGGGCAGAGAATTCCAGAGATTCACCGCCCTTTGAGTGAAGAAGTTCCTCTTCAACTCCATTCTAAACTGCACCCCCCTCTTATTTTGAGGCTGTGCCCTCTAGTTCTGCTATCCTTTCTAAGCGAGAAGAATCTCTCTACCTCTACCCTATCCAGCCGCTTCATTATCTTGTAAGTCTCTATAAGATCCCCCCTCAGCTTTCTAAACTCTAATGAGTACAGGCCCAGTCTATTCAACCTCTCTTCATAAGCTAACCCCTTCATCTCCGGTATCAGTCGGGTGAACCTTCTCTGTACTCCCTCCAAGGCTAATATATCCTTTCACAAATACGGGGACCAAAACTGCACACAGTGCTTCAGTCGCAGCCTCAGATCCAGGCATCTGGGAGGCTGGAATTGATTCATGTCAAGACGAACCTTTTGAAGCACTTCATAATGATGGATGTCTGAGCCATTGGATGATAGTCATTAAGGTACACTGCTTGGTTTCTCTTTGGTATTGGGACAATGGTCACCTTCTTGAAGCAGATAGGGACCTCAGATTATTGTAAAGAGAGGCTAAGATGCCCATGAATACCCCCACCAGCTGGCCCACACAATCTGAGTGCCCTTCTGAGTATCCCACCTGGGCCAGATGCTTTCTGTGAGTTGGCCTTCAAGAAGGCTGCTCTGACATTGGCAGCAGTGACCTCAGATACCGGTTCATCTGAGACTTCCAGGGTGGAGGGCATGCTCTTGCTCAAAATAGGCATAGAATGCATTGACCTCATCAGGGAGGGGTGTGTTGGAGCTGGTGATTTTATACGTCTTCATCTTGTAGCCTGTTATGCCTTGCAGGCCTTGCCATTTTTGGAGGGGTCTGTGTGGCTCGCCTGGGACTCCAGCTTGGTGCGGTATTGTCTTTTGGCATTTTTGATGAAAGTCTTTAGATCATATCTGGCTTTCTTGAATAGGCCAGAGTCGCCTGATTGGACAGCTTAGACCTGGACATCAGCAGGCAGTGGATATTCCTGTTTATCCATGGTTTCCAGTTGGGAAACATGAAGATTTGCTTCTTTGGTACACAATCTTCTACAAACTTACTAATGAACATGAATCTAAGGCTCCAATGATATCTGTGCTGGAGACTGTCTCTTCATTTACCCCCTGCCTATCCATCATCATCTGCGATGCTACTGACAGTGTATTGCAAAGTGCTAATCTGATCCTTGTTATTCTGCTTACGGGACCCAATGCGTTGCAATGCCAAGTGAAGTGCCTTCTCCAGTTTTGCAATTGCTCAGTGTGTCTGGAGCCCTCTATGTTCTGGGAGAGGTAGGGGGAAAATCACTTCTCACCTTGGGTCAAGGTTCCTATTTCTTGCACTGTTTTCAGTCCTAGTTACTCTGCTGTCCTTACGGTTTCCCTCATTGGTTTGACTACCAAATTATCCTGAAGTCTTATACCCATTGTTCTGTGCAGCTGTCAGGCCCCTCTTCAGGCTGTTTCCTGCTTCTCTTTTTATTGTTTCTCTGTGGGTGTAGTCACTGCTGCCACCATCTGTTTTTGTTGAGTTGTCTCAGAAGACTTTGGGCGGCTTACTAGTGTCAGATTTTATTTTTGGTTTGATTTATTATTGTTGCGTATTAACATACAGTGAAAAGTATTATTTCTTGCGCGCTATACAGACAAAGCATTCTGTTCTTAGTGAAGGAAACAAGGCAGCGCAGAATGTAGTGTTACAGTCATAGCTAGGGTGTAGAGGAAGATCAACTTAATGCAAGGTAAGTCCATTGAAAAGTCTCTCAGCAGTAGGGAAGAAGCCATTCTTGAGTCGTTTGGTATGTGACCTTAGACTTTTGTATCTTTTCCCCAAAGGAAGAAAATGGAAGAGAGAATGTCCGGGGTGCTTGGGTTGCTTAATTATGCTGGCTGCTTTGCTGAGGTAGCAAAAGTGTAGACAGATTCAATGGATGGGAGGCTGGAGGCAAACATACTACATTAAAAGTACTTTTATTTACATAGCTACATCTTGAAGATTATAAAATATCAGGACAGACGTCTATTTGCACTTCTCTTAGGTTCCTCTTACTCAGCTCCTTCTGAGTGGCATCATTATAACATTACTCCTTCCACCCATGCTCAGTAACTATCACCATAGTGTGAGTGTTAACCTTTTAAAATGGCTAGTTGTTTCTTCTTCATTCTTTCATAGGATGTGGGTGACCCTGGCAATAGTATCAACGTGCTGCACTTGTTTGAAGGCACTAGGTTACGCTGAGGCTTCATTTGAAACAATTTTTTAAAGCGGCATCTCAGCCTTATGGCTAAGATGCAAATGAGATCAAGCCTTGGAGGAGGTGCAATGCCTGCTCCAATCAGCTTGGATCATGTAGATCAAGCCCAAGACAGAAAGCGAGAGCCAGTCTTGTCAGCTTGGATTGGGAATGTCTCACTTGCTGAGACTCTGAATTGGACTTTGATGGGATTGAGTTGGATATATATAAGAAAGAATTTGTTGAATATTGCTCCACCGCCAAGGCACAATGGGAACGGCCACCTTGTAAGGCCTAGTGGGTGGCACAGTGACACAATGGTTAGCACTGCTGCCTCAGTGCCAGAGATCCAGGTTCGATTCCCAGCTTGGTTCACTATCTGTCCGGAGTCTGCATGTTTTCCATGTCCGCGTGGGTTTCCTCCCACAATCTGAAAGATGTGCTGGTCAGGTGCATTGGCCATGCTAAATTCTCCCTCGGTGTACCCGAGCAGGTGCCAGAGTGTGGTGTCTAGGGGATTTTCACAGCAATTTCATTGCAGTGTTAATGTAAGCCTACTTGTGATTCTAATAAATAAACTTTAGAATTTCAGCCAATGAAGACTGAGGAGTTAGTAATTGGGGAAAGACCTGGGACTGTCTATAATCTGTGTGTGTAACTCTATTAAAGCACCACAAAATGCAATATGATCAATATACATAGGTTTATAAAGAACTTTGGACTTGTATTGAAATATGTGTATGTTCTTAGACTGAACACAGTATAAATTTTGCTCTCAGGGAAAAATAAGTATGATCGCACATTACTGTGCTGACGATTGGAAATGTTTTCGTAATGATTTTCATCTTGTATATGAATAAAGTATACTTTTGAAAAACAAATTGTCCCTTTAAGGACAACATAGGCTATGTGACCCTTACTCTGCTGTGTTGCCCTCAAAGGGCAAACATCACACCACCCCTAACACCCCTGAACAGAATGCCTTGTCAAGCCATTTCAAAGGGGTAGTTAGGAGTCAACAGCATTATTATGGGTCTGGTGTCACATGTAGGCCAGGCCTGGTAAGAACAGCAGATTTCCTCCCCTAAAGGACCTGAGTGACTCAGATGGGTTTTTGTGACAATCAACAATGGTTTCGTGGTCCACCATTACTTAGGCTAATTTCAATTCTACATCCTATTAATTGAATTTAAATTCCACCAGCTGCCATGGTGGGATTTGATCACACGCCCCCAAGACATTGGTCTGGCTCGCTGAATTACTCACCCAGTGTCATTAACACAAGATTACTAACTTCCCTTATTATTATAGTTATGTTACAGTTAACCATTTGCAAGGAAAGGTAATCAAAGTGGCCAAAGTAGTAGGGTTTAAGGACTATCTTAAACCAGAGGAAGAGATAGCGAGATGGGCAGATTTAGGGAGCGAGTTCCGCAGCGTCAGGCCTGGGCAGCACAAGGCATGGCCCTTGATGAAGACATATTGACAGTCAGATGGGCAAGAGACCAGAATTAGAGATTGTTAAATTGTGGTTCTGTTAATGTAAGTTGACTTTAGTGTGAACTAGGCCATGGGCAACAGAGCTCAAACTAATTTCTACAAAGCATGCTCACACTGAGAATCAGAAGTGATTGGAATAGGTTACTAAATCAATGTAGATAATCAAATTTATATGCAATCAATATGGATGTGGAGTTTACCTCCATAACAGCAATTTATATCCCCAAATTTCATTTACACATCATAACATTTCAGTTTTGCCTTCTGGAAATTCTAGTTGCACACAATCAACTCCATGTGGAGATTAAATCTATTGGCTAGGCTCATGATTCTGTGACACGTGAACATTACACAAGGTCAGTGAAGAGCAGACTCCCTCAGATCACATTGCCTTTCCCATTGCATACGTGTATATCATGTTACCATCCAATTCAGTCTGTCCATTTAAGAAGCTCTTGAATTGGAATTGCTGCACTTCATCTGACTCTCAAATTATGCCGATTAAGGTCGTTGATGATTCATGCCAGCACTGTGATAACAACACGCCTGGCGGTTGATATTGGACGACAGTTCAGAATGCAAGGTAATGAGCAGGCTTCAACAACTTACACTTATATAGCACCTCTAATATAACAGAAGTCAAAATATGACACAGAGGCACACGTAGGTGGTCAAAAGCTGAGGCAAGGCCAATTCACAAGAGGGAGAGAGAGAAATGTTCAAAGAGGGGATTCCAGAATGTGGGCTTTATCCAGCTGGGGATACCACCTCAAATGGCGCAACAAATAAAATCAGACATGCAAGGAGCCTGATTTGATTGATCGCCACTATCAACAAACATTCACTCCCTCCACCACCACTACACAATGGCAACAATGTGAACCATCTACAAGAGGCACTGTAGGAACTGACCAACGTTCTTTGAATATCCCCCCGACCTCTGCTATCTGGTAGGATAAGTAGCAAATGTATCGCAAAACCACCATCTGCAAGTTATCCTCCAAACCACACGCTACTCTGATTCAGAACTATATCGTCTTTCCTTCACTGTTGCTCAAATCCTTGGACTTCCTCCCTAACAGCACCACGGGTGCACATAAACCTCAGAGATCACAGTGTCGAAGGTTCACCAGGCTGATACCGGAGATGAGGGGGTTAGCCTATGAAGAGAGATTGAATAGACTGGGTCTGTAGTCGTTAGAGTTTAAAAGGCTGTGGGGGCATCTTATAGAGACGTATAAGATAATGAAGGGGATGGATAGGGTAGAGTTAGAGAGATTCTTCCCGCTTAGAAGGGATAGCAGAACTAAAGGGCACAGCCTCAAAATAAAGGGGGGGGGGGCACAGTTTAGATCAGAGTTGAGGAGGAGTTTCTTCACTCAAAGGGTGGTGAATCTCTGGAATTCACTGCCCATTGAAGTGGTGGAGGCTCCCTCGCTGAATATATTTAAGTCACGGATAGATAGATTTCTGATAGACAAGGGAACTAAGGATTATGGGGAGAAAGTGGGAAAGTGGAACTGATCCACTTCAAATCAACCATGATCTTATTGAATGGTGGGGCAGGTTTGAAGGGCTAGATGGCCTACTCCTGTTCCTATTTCTTATGTTATGTGTTCAAGAAGGCAGCTCAATGCCACCTTCTCAAGGACAATTACAGATGGGCAATAAATGCTGGCTTAGCCAGTGATATCTCCATCCTGTGAAACAATAAAAATAAATGAGAATATTGTAAATATAAAAGCTTGACTTCTTTCCTTACTTGTTTCCATTGATTTCCATCAACAGCAGAAACATGGTGGTGATATAAAACTGCCAATGAAGACGCTATCACCCTTCTTACAGGGTCAAGATCCATCCCTTTAACATGAATCCTCCATGAAATTAGGAACATTTGCATTCTCTTCTGTGAGATCAGCTTAGAATTCTGATTCTGCTGAGGCTGGCTGGGACGAGACATATCCTTTCTGTTAAAGGCAAGACATATAAAATCTCATCGGTCTGAATGGGTTTTAGCTACAGATATGACTTTAAACCACTGAGAGGCACAGTTGAAGGTTACAATAAGTAAGTTATGGGATTGGCACAAGGAATCTCCATGATTGAAAGATGAAGTTCAATAAGCTTATGGATTCTTTTGGAATAATAAGTGGATAGAATGATCCCTCTCATCATTTTCCTCATTCCGTCTGCCTCACGTCTGAAAGATGATGAGTAAAAAGGTAATGGCTTCATATAATTATGCTCTATTTTGTCAAACAACCAGGACAGCCGGAACAGCTGATACAGCAAAGGTTATGAGCCCTGACAATATTCTGGCAATAATACTGAAGACCAGAATGTACTGCGTCCCTTGGCAAGCTGTTCCAATACTGCTACAACGCTGGCATTTACATGGAAATGTAGAAAATTATCCAGGTATGTCCAGTATGCAAGAAACAGGACAATTACCATTCCATCATTCCACTCTTAATCATCAGCAAAATCATGGAAAGGGTCATCGACAGTCATTGCTGCACTTATTCAGCAATAACCTGCTCAGTGACATCCAGTTTGGGTTCTGCCAAGGTCACTCAGCTCCTGATCTCATTACAGCCTTGAATCAAACATGGACGAAAGAGCTGAACTCCAGAGGTGTAGTGCCCTTGGCATCAAGGCAGCATTTCACTGAGCATAGCATCACAGAGCCCTAGACCCATGGAACATTACAGCACACAAACAGGCCTTTTGGCCCTTCTTGTCTGTGCCGAATCATTTTTCTGCCTAGTCCCACTGACTTGCACCTGGACCATATCCCTCCACACCCCTCTCATCCATGTAGCTGTCCAAGTTTTTCTTCAAAGTAAGCCCGCATTCACCACTTTGTCTGGCAGCTCATTCCACACTCCCACCACTCTCTGTGTGAAGAAGCCCCTTACCACTAATATTCCCTTTAAACATTTCCCCCTTCACCCGAGCAAAACTGGAGTCAATGAGAATCAGGAGGAAAAGTCTCCATTGGTTAGAGTCATACTTGACATAAAGGAAGATGATTGCAATGGCTGCAGCCCAACAATCTCAGTCTCAGGACATCTCTACAGGAGTATCCTAGGCCCAACCATCTTCAGCTTCTTCATCAATGACCTTCCACCCATAAAATGCCAGACGTGGGGGTGTTTGCAGATGACTGAACAATGTCCAGCACAGTTCATGACTCCTCAGATATTGAAGCAGTCAGTCCATGTCAAAATGCAGCAAGACCTGGACTATATCTTGGCTTGGGCTGATGAGTCACACAAGTAGCTGAAAATGACCATCCCCAACAAGACAGAATCTAATTATTGTACCTGGACTTTCAATGACATTACCATTGCTGAATCCCCCACTATTACTGTCTAGGGGTTACCATGGACCAGAAACTGAACTAGACTAACCATATTAACGCTGTAGCTAACAGAGCAGGTCAAAGATTAGGAATCCTATGGTGAGTAATTCACGTCCTAACAACCCTGCCCTCCCCTCAACAAGCCAGGAATGCAATGTAATACTCTCCACTTGCCTGTATAGCTCCAACAGCACTCAAGAAACTTGACATCATTCAGGACAAAGAAGCCCACTTGATTGGTACCCCTTCCACAAATAGTCAATCCCTCCATCATCAACAAACATTGGCAGCCATGTGTACCATCTACAAGATGTACTGTAGGAACTCATCAAGGTTCCTTTGGCAGCACCTTCCAAACTTACAACCTCTACCATCTGGAAGGATAGGAGCAGTACATACCTGGGAACACCACAACATGGATGTTACCCTCCAAGTTACTCACTATCCTAGCTTGGAAATATATCACTATTCCTTCATTATCCCTGAGTCAAAATCCTGGAACTCCCTCCCCAACAGCACTGTTGTTGTACCTACACCTCACAGACTGCAGCAGTTCAAGAAGGCAGTTCACCAACACCTTTGAAGTGCAACTGAGATGGACAATGAATGCTTGCCTAGCCAGCAATGCCCACATCCCATAAATTAATTTTAAAAATTGTAATAAGTATGATGATTGCCTAGGATTAGAATATGACTTCAGGAGAGGACCTTTTTTATTGTGCCTCTGGTGTGGTTTTTGTGCCTGTTTCAATCAAAAAAAGGTTATAAATGTATTGATACCAATTAAATGTTATAGACAGGAAAGGAAGGCAAAATTAACTCCTTTAATTCTTTCACTGTCCAAAAGCAGGGGTGTTTTTTAATTGTTTCAAAAATGGGCAGTGAAAAGAAGTTTCTCTCTCTCCCTGGTTTTAGAAGTTCTGCTGGTGATCTAAAAGCAAGATATTGCCTTTCTGAAGGGGGGAAATCGGCTGTTAGTGGCATTCTTAGAGTCCCTGGTGTTTTGGGAAGCTGTTCTGACTTCAAACTGTTCTATCTCAATTACTCCTGGTGTTATGGGCAACCAAATATAGAAAAGAGATTAGACTGGTTTATGTCTCGTTGGAAAATAGAGCAGGAGGTGAGGGCTTCAGGATTTTGGAAGATTATGACCTGTCTTGGGATAGTAAAGACCTGAACAAGATGAACAAGTTACATCTCAACAAGACTGAGATCCAAAGTCCTTGTAGGAGGTTGTCAATGCCCCATTAAGGAGGATATGTTGGACAAATGGGATGGGTTTAAAAATAAAGGGCGGCAGCATCCAAATTAAGGTTATCCAGTCTGATGGCAAACATCCAGGTTACATGAGAGAAGTAAGAGTGGGAATAATGGAAGTTCTGATTGAACAAAGAGTAAAGAAAATTACAGCACAGGAACAGACCCTTCAGCCCTGCACTGACCATGTTGCCCGTCTGAACCAAAACCCCCTACCATTCCAGGGACCATATCCCTCTATTCCCATCCTATTCATTTACTTATCCAGACCCTTAAAACACATTATCATATCTACATCCACTATTTCCCCCAGCAGCGAGTTCCAGGCACCCATTACCCTCTGCGTAAAAAAACTTGCTTCGTACATCTCCTTTAAACGTTGCCCCTCGCATCTTAAACCTGTGCCCCCTACTAATTGACTCTTCCACCCTGGGAAAAAGCTTCTGACTATCCACTCTGTCCATGCCCCTCATAATCTTGTTGACTTCTATCAGGTTGCCCCTCAACCTTCATTGTTCCAGTGAGAACAAATCAAGTTTTTCCAACCTCTCCTCATAGCTAATGCCCTCCATACCAGGCAACATCCTGCTGGTAAATCTCTTCTTGGGTTGCAATCTCCTGATCTGTTAGATGTGGAAGTTTAAATTGTTTTTAATAAACAAGCAATCATTTTTGGGAAGTTACCAGAGCACCAAGTGACTGTCTGAACCAATACAGCAGCATGTCCAAACACAAAGTGAGTGCATGGGATGCTAATTTGTGTTTGCAAATGAGGTGAAATGTAAATGTGGAGTGATATATTTTGAGAAGAGGAATGAGGAGATGAATTAATGTTTACCCTACTTAACTTTGCTTTGGTATAAATGATGGATCAGAGTTAAAAGTCCCATGCAAACCCAGTGGGAACATATCCTGCACTGACCACAAGTTCCAATTCACGCTGTAGCTATTTTAGTTTAATATTACTGTGTTGCTCTTTGCTGAGTATATTGATTCACTCTTATTCCTCACCTTGATTCCTCCAACTAAATAAAGGTAAAATACTGCAGACACTAGAAATCTGAAATACAAACAGAAAATGCTGGAAAAAATCCGGCAAGCCTGGCTGAATCAGTGGAGAGTTAACATTTTGAGTCAAATATGCTTCTTTTTCAGAGCTAAGTAAGAAGTTTCACACCAGGTTAAATCAACAGGTTTAATTAGAATTATAAGATTTCAGGGCACTGCTCCTTCATCAAGTGAATGACTCACCTGATGAAGAAACAGCAGTCCGAAAGCTCATGATTCCAAATAAACCTATTGGACTTTAGCCTGGTGCTCACCCCAGTCCAATGCTGGCATCTCCACATCTTCAGAGCTGAAGACAGGTAGTGGGCTTTATTCTGCTGATGAGGGGGGATGAAAATGGAACAGAATAGAAGGTCAGAGACAGGTCAAAGCTCAGGAAAGATTTGACAAAGATGTCACGGATACAAGACAAAGGGAATGGTAATGATAATTTTAGAGAGTCAGATAGGTGCTAAGAGGTATAAAGACAAGATAGCAGAATGTGTTCATGGCAGAACAGGGGTCAATGCTCGCTGAAAGCAAAACATAAGAACAAGTTACAGACTGGCCCTCTGGGGAGAAAGGGTTGGGGCAATATCAGAATGGAGCTCAGATTTCACGGTCTGAAGTTGCTGAACTCAACGTAGAGTCCAGAAGGCAGTAAAGTGCCTAATCAACGATGAAGCGCCATTCTTCCAGTTTATGTTGGGCTTCGCTGGAATATTGCAGCAGGCGAAAGACAGAAATGTAGGCATGAGACCAAGGTGGTGAATTGAAATGGCAAGTGACAGGAAGACTCAGGTCCTGGCTGTGGGCTGAATAGAAGTGTTCTGCAAGCAGTCACCACAGAGTCTTACATCATAGAGGTTTACAGCATGGTAACAGGCCCTTCAGCCCAACTTGTTCATTCAGCCCTTATTTTTTTAAACCCCTAAACTAATCCCAATTGCCCACATTTGGCCCATATCCCTCCATACCCATCGTACCCATGTAACTATCTAAATGATTTTTAAAAGATAAAATTATATCTGCCTCTGTTACTACCTCTGGCAGCTTATTCTAGGCACTCACCACCCTCTGTATGAAAAAAAAATTGCACCCCTGGACACTTTTGTATCCCTTCCCTCTCACTTTAAATCTATATCCTCTAGTTTTAGACTCCCCTAACTTTGGGAAAAGATATTGACTATCTACCTTGTCTATGCCCCTCATTATTTTATAAACCTCTATAAGGTCACCCCTCAGCCTCCTACTTTCCAGAGAAAGAAGTCCCAGTATATTCAGCCTCTCCTTATAACTCAATCCATCGAGTCCTGGTAACATCCTAGTAAATCTTTTCTGCACTCTTTCTAGTTTAATAATGCCCATTCTATAATAGGGTGATCAGAATTGCGCACAGTATTCCAAGTGTGGCCTTACTAATGTCTTGTACAACTTCAACAAGACATCCCAACTCCTGTATTCAATGTTCTGACCTATGAAACAAAGCATGCTGAATGCCTTCTTCATTATTTTGTCCACCTGTGACTCCACTTTCAAGGAGCTATGAACATATACCCGTAGATCTCTTCGTTCTATAACTGTCCCCAACACTCTACCATTAACTGAGTAAGTCCTGCCCTTGTTCAATCTACCAAAATGCATCATCTCGCATTTGACTAAATTAAACGCAATCTGCCATTCGTCAGCCCACTGGCCCAATTGATCAAGATCCCACTACAATTGGAGATAACCTTCCTCACTGCCCACCATGCCACCAATCTTGGTGTCATCTGCAAACTTACTAACCATGCCCTCTACATCCTCAACCAAGTCATTAAGCTAAATGACAAATAACAGTGGGCCCAGCACAGATCCCTGAAGCAAATAACTGGCGACAGGGCCTCCAGTTTGAAAAACAATTCTATACAACCACCCTCCAGCTTCTGTCAAGAAGCCAATTTTGTATCCACTTAGCTGCCTCACCCTGGATCCCATGAGATTTAACTTTATGCAACAATCTACCATGCCGATTGTCAAAGTTTACATTTAGCCAGTTTACATTTAGTCTTCCCAATATGGAGCAGACCACATTGTGAGTATCACAGGCAGGAGACTAAATGGAAATGGTAGTGTGGTGGTAATGTCACTGTACTAGTAATTCAAAGGTCCATGCTATGCTCTGGGAGCATTGTTTCAAATCCCATCATGGTTGCTGGTGTAATTTAAATTCAATTCATAAAATTTGAGATGGAAAGTTAACCTCAGTAATGGTAACCAAAAACTGGTTCACTAATGTCCTTTAGGGAAGAAAATTTGCGATTCTTATCTGGTCTGCTTATATATGACTCCAGATCCGCAGCAATATGGCTGACTCTAAATCGCCTCTCTGAAATGGAATGGCCTAGAAAGTCATTAGATTCAAGGACAATTACGAATGGACAACAAATACTGATGACACTAAATTCTATTAAAAAAGAAATATGTTTTATATTGAACAAAATGCTGATTCACTTGGAAACAATGTTTAGAGTGTTAGATCGTGAAGAAGAGAAGGGAAAGGTGCAGGTGGTGCATTCCAAAGCTCCACTAACTGAACAAGATCTCGATTTGTTCAAACTTTCGCTCTCCCCCCAACCCCCTCACCTCCCACCCACTCCCCCCAACAGTCCTACCTCCATACCGCCCCCTCCCCCCCCACCAGTCCCACCTCCACACCTTCCTCCAGCTCTCTAAAACATCTGTATTCCTCTAAATCTGCCTCCTAGCGCACCATTAATTTTAATTGCTCTACCCTTGGGGGTTGTGTCTTCAGCTGCCAAGATCACAAAAGATTCTGAAATTCGCCACCTTAAAATATCTATTTCTAAAGCACTCCTTTTAAAATCTACCTCGCTGACCAAACTCTTGATCACGTATCCTCACAGCTACTGATTGGACTTGGAGTAAAATTTCATCGGCACTCCTGTGAAGCCCCTCGGTGATTTTCGGCATTCGTAGGATAGAAAATGCCACTGTTTTGAGCAGCAGGCAATTGCCTTTGAATTCCTCTGTCACCAGTTTGACAAAGAAATAATTGAATACAACGTACAGGCTAAATAGCAGCCAGATAAAATGTATTGAGTGCCAATGTTGGCTCACCTATTACCAAGATCAGGCAGCTTTGGTTTCCAAGCCTCACTCCAGGAATGAAGTATATACTCTGGGCTAACACTTCAATTTTACTCCAACGGGAGTGTTTTTGGATGAGTTGCTAAACCAAACCTTAGGTGAGTGTAAAAAATCCCCTGCCATCCTTTCAAAAAGGGCCTTCTCCTGCCCAAAGTGTATCCCTCAAACATCGATAATTTAAACAGATTATCTTGTTAACCTATTTTTCCTTGTTGCTGTTTGTACTTCTTATGAATACCTCTGCCGCTGTGAAGATCTACACAGTGACTACACTTCAAAAGTGTTTAATGTGAGCGTGAAGTACTTTGGGTCAATCTAAGCTGTGAATGCAAGTTTGTTTTATTATTGAATGCTGTCAAAACTACCTTTTCAAATCTAGGTGATTAAAGTAGCACTAATGAGCAGTACCTACTGAAAAAGAACACTTGTCTAAACTTTGAATTGGTAATAATTGCTTTGTTGCATCTCAGGCAAGCTATTGTCTATGTGGTGAGGAAATGATTAAAGTCAACGGACTGGATTTTTTTGTTGAATTCAAGAAACACAGATCAAACTATTTCCCAATTTTGGAAAAACAATCCCATCAGCTCTGCCCACATCTGCTATACTTTCATCACCATGAGGTGTTGGCAGGCATCTTTTCTAACCCCTGTGGCAACGTTGGAGATTAAGGGTCTGAGGTGGCTGGTCAGAAGGCCTGCTTTGGTTCACTGGGACATTCGCTCAGCCCAGAACATTCATATGCCTCTTAAAACTCAATCCCTCAACCCCTCGCCCTCTCATATTTCCCATACCACACATATATCTTTCATTGCCACTCATTAAGCATCCATTATGTGCAGTCATCTGGGGTCATTTACCAGGATAACAAAGAAATTAGATAAAGGAGAACCAGTAGATGTGATTTATTTAGATTTCCAGAAAGCCTTTGACAAGCTGCCGCATAAGAGACTGTTAAATAACGTAAGTGCCCATTGTGTTAAGTGCCCATTGATTCTGGAATGGATGGAGGATTGGCTGACTGACAGAAGACAGAGTGGAGATAAAGAGGTCTTTTTCAGGATAGCAGCAGGTGACTAGTGGTGTACCTCTGGGGTCGATGCTGGGACCACAACTTTTCACAACATACATTAACGAATGGAAGAAGGAACTGAAGGCACTGTTGTTAAATTTACAGATGATACAAAGATATGTAGAGGGACAGGTAATATTGAGGAAGCAGGGGGCTGCAGAAGGACTTGACAATTAGGAGAGTGGGCAAAAAAGTGGCAGATGAAATGCGATGTGAAAAGTGTGAGGTTATGCACTTTGGAAGGAGGAATGGAGGCATAGACTATTATCTAAATGGTAAAATGCTTAGGAAATCAGAAACTTGGGAGTCATTGTTCAAGATTCTCTTAAGGTTAACATGCAGGTTTAGCTGGCAATTAGTAAGGCAAATGCAAAGTTAACAGTCATGTCGAGAGGGCTAGAATACAAGAGCAGGAATGTACATCTGAGGGTGTACAAGGCTCTTGTCAGACCCCATTTGGAGTATTGTGAACAATTTTGGGCCCCATATCTAAGGAAGGATATACTGGCCTTGGAAAGAGTCCAGAGGAGGTTCACAAGAATGATCCCTGAAATGAGGACCTTGTCGTATGAGGAACAGCTGAGGACTCTGGGTCTGTATTCATTTGAGTTTAGAAGGATGAGGGGGGATCTTATTGATACTTACAGGATATTGTGAGGCCTGGATAGAGTGGATGTGGAGAAGATGTTTCCACTAATGGGAAAAAAAACTAGAACCAGAGGATGAAGTTGGAGAATCTCGAGCAAAAAAGAGATGAGAAGGAATTTCTTCAGTGAGAGAGTGATATATCTGTGGACCTCTTTGCTGCAGAAGGCTGCAGAGGCCAGGTCATTTAAGTGTCTTTAAGACAGAGGTAGATAGGTTCTTGATTAATAAGGGAATCAGAGGTTAAGAGGAAAAGGCAGGAGAACGGGGATGAGAAAAATATCAGCCATGATTGAATGGCAGAGCAGACTCGATGGGCCGAGTGGCCCAATTCAGCTCCTATACCTTAAGGTCTTAACAGCAATAGGCATCTTTTCAAATAGGCTTTAAAAAATTAAACTTCTAACAACATAATAGAGCTGTCAACCAAACACATTGCCATCTATACTGCATGGAAAAATAATCTTAATTCCCATTGGAAAATCTCCTTCAATGGTCATTACATTGTAAAAACAAAACACACATCTCTGCATAATCCTTTAATAACTGTCAGTCAAACTATTTACACTCTAAACCTCATCCTGAAGTAACTGCCTCAGTTACTTCACATCTCAGCTTAGCATTCATAATGGATCCAGCTGTCAAAACAAACCCTCCAAGGTAAACAATAAAGTTGACTGAAACTGAGAGACCAAGGTTGAGATTCTCCAACCTCATCCACGGCCAGGGTTCTCCGGATCTGCCACTGTGAACAGAGATTTTGCTGAGCATCAAATTTTCTGTTCTCACTGGCAATGATGATGGGACATATGACATTAGAGAATTCTGGTGCAGATGTTATTTTTTCTATTTCATAAATTCATAAGTTCATAAGATATAGGTACAGAATTAGTCCATTTGATCCATCAAGTCTGCTCCACCATTCAATCATGGCTGATATGATCGTCATCCCCATTTTCCTGCCTTTTCCCCATAACCCTACAACCCATTACCAATTAAAAGTCTACCTAACTCCATCTTAAATTTACTCACTGTCCCAGCATCCGCCGCACTTTGGGATAGTGAATTCTACAGATTTCAAACCAGATGGCCTGTCAATCAAAGGATGCAGCAGGTGGTCAGATTTTTTTTCTAAGTTTCAGCAACAGGACAATTTTCATCTAAGGTGAGAAACTCTGAACATATAAATCTCTGTCCAGAAAAAACAAAATTTGAAAAGTAGCCTACTCCAAGAGGACATGGAACTTTGACTTGCTTATGTCTTAAAAGTTTAATGGCCCCTAAAGTAGAACCATCTCAGCCATAAACCTGAACTAGCAAGTTACATTTGTAATGATGCAATATTAATTTGTGGTGAAGATATTGGAATAGGGGAAATTTAATGGCAGAACCACATTTGATCAGGCAAGTGACAAAAGGCTGATGATTATCCCTCTGAAGACAAGAAATGGGGGTGGTCGTGAAGGAGCAGCAAGTTTGTTTGAATTTGGACAAGGTCAGCAAAGTGCTCCTGGTTCACAAGAAGTGCTGGAAAAGGACTAGTCAGCTAGATCTGGCAGCTACCATTAAATTTAGCCTTCTGGGGAGCCACACTGAATCCAAACAGCCGACGCTCATTCATGCTCATTGACAATCCTCTCTTGCCAGTTATTTCAGACACCTTCTAACCCACCATTAAATTAAAATCAGACAAATTCATGGCAGATAGGATTTTGCTTTAAAGTCAGACCCTCTCTCACCCATTGTGGGGGCATTTAAATGACCTGCAGAGTGTGAGACATAAGATTGCATTTCAATGGATTTGACCATTTGTAAAGATTTTAATGCGTAAAGAAACAATGAAATTCAGTAACTGCGCCACATTGGAAACCTAATCAACCCGATGGGGTGGGCAAACTCCAGAACTCAAACCTTTCTGTTGATTATCACGGACAAGTGAACTGGGCACATGCAAGAAGAAAGAGACATGCCCTCACCATTAAAACCATTTCTGCCTCACTAAATAACTGCATGTGAAGGAAATCTTATCTTTGGTGAATGTTGTTGAATTGATTGCAAGCATGCTAGAATTATTTACAGGCTACATTGTTCCTTGCTATGCATTTGGATCCACATCTTACAGACACTATCAGTTTCAACCCATCATTCTTATTGGGTTACCAATATAAAGATGATTAAGTTTAATCATCATTTGCGCCTACAGGCATTTTTGAAAGTATCCCTCTGCACTATATTGCCTCTATTGGGTTCACTTTTCAGGATAATTTGCTACTTTGGAATGCCGGAAAACTGACAGTGGTTTTACACCTACTAGTCAGCCAAGATACAGGTCAGTGCTCACAGTTTGTGGCACAGGCTCCCTCACAGCAGTGCAAGGTTAGACTTGCTCCTCGTCTTTGACATCCATCTACGTACCTTCAACATTCCTACCTCCCCTTCGACTCTTCATTGGGATTTATTTTAAACTAACATATCGTACTGTCCTAACTATGTTAGGGGTTTTGTACAAAATACAAAGACTCTGGAGGGGATTTCTTCAGTCTTCCAGCCACATGTTTCCCAGTTGTGGGATATGATGTGATATTCGTTACTGGTGGGATTCTCCACTCCTGCTGCTGTCAATAAGGTTTCCCATTGATATCACCCTACACCATTGCAAAATCCATGGGAGGGGGTGCTCTGTAAATGTGACCAGAGAATTCCATTGGTGTGGACGGCTGAAGAATTCCTCCCTGTGGTTTGCACGTAGATTCAAACTAACAACAGATTTTTTTCTAAGAGCTTTGGCCTGCACAAACTCAAAAGTAAAACAGCAGCCTCTACAGCACTCTAATGACATTGCTATCAAATCACGTGATCAGCTCATAAAGCAATCTGCAGCCACTTCAATATATAACACACATCGAGCAGAAAAGCGGTGAACTGAACTGGGATGCTGGCTTAACGTTGCATTTGGGGTTATCCAGTTATTGCAAGGAAGAGTACATTAGGAACATCACACAAGCTCCTCCAGTAGCAGCTTTGTTTAATCGTTTCCAGATTTAAGTTTGCTTTCAGTCTTGCCTTTTCCCTGAGCATTACTGAGATGAGCACCCACAGTACATGCCCTGGGTAGACGTTCAAAGAATTAGAGCTCATTTAATATGGCGCACAACTGTTTAGATATATATATATATATATAAAACACTGATGTATTAAAGGGATAATTAATCAACATCAAGTACTCTAGTAATAAAGTGCAGTCAACTAATGACCTTGCCCATTATAAAATGGACTGATACATTTGGTATTCGTGGAACTGCTGCTGCCTTCTGTTGGTACTTACTGTCATAAAGAAGATTAAAGTAAAGTTAATTTCATAAGTTGTGATTTAGTAAAAACCAGTGGGCTTCCTAAAGGCAACAAAATATTCCACCTGGCCGCAACTTCTGGTTTCCCAAAGGAAGGGGCAAACGGCTGTATTTTCATTCTTCCCTGAGATATGAGTATTGATGACAAGTTAGCATTTCCTGGTTATCCCTAACTGTCCTTGAATGTTGCCTTCTTGAACTGCTGCAGTTTACATGGTGTTGGTACAACATTGTCCTTCCAAGAAGGGAGTTCCAGAATTTGACAGTGGAGCAACAGCGATATAGCTCCAGGTCTGAATGGTGTGTAGCTTGGAGGGGAACTCATAACTTTCGTTTAGAAGGTGATGTTGAGGAAGCTTTGGTTGAGTTGCTGCAGCACGTCTTGTAGTAGGTACACACTGCTGCCACTGTGCAGCGGTGGAGGGATTGAATGGTTAACGTGGTGGATGGGGGCGCTGAGCAAGGCGGCTGACCTGTCCTGGATGGGGTCGAGCTACTTTCATGTTGTTGGAGCTGTACTCATCCAGGCGAGTGGAAAGGATTCCATTACACTCTGGACTTGTGGCTTTTAAATGGTGGACAGATTGTGGAGAGGAGGGAGGGAGGTGTCAGGAATTGAGTTAAAGTGAACTCCCAGCCCTTCACCTGTTCTTATAGCCAGGAGGTAGGAATGATCAGAGTGGATTGCAAGTTAAATCTTCTCAGCAAACTTAAACATGTGCATTCTGAAAATATTATCCTGTTCTCAATAACAATCTTAACACACCTGTAAGCATGATTCTGTACAAATATCTCAACTAATTAGCCAATTAGCAGACCAGTTAATGTAGAACAGTCTGTTCAAGTGACCATCCTTTAGGTATCCAGCTGTGTGACATATTAACCCTATCGCCATACTGAACATTTTCCAAGATGAGCTATTGAGTAAACTATTGCAAACTACCCAATTCCCCTGTATGAGAAATATTACCTTTCCATTCCAGTTGGGAAATTCATCCATTTCTGAAGGTCTGGATCTTTAAGCCTCTAGGTTGTTGGAGATCAGATACCCTACAAGATACATTACAGGAAGTCCCAACATACTGACTCTGTGGTAAAGTTTCAACTTCCAATGGAGAATTCTCCTGATGCCTGGGACTTTTCCGAATTCAACTCCAGATAACTGTACAACAGATCTCCCCTCATGCCCACACTACCTTACCTGTATTCCCCACTCAACCCCCTGACTACTTGTCCCACCATTCAACTAACTCCCCCCACCCCCCCACGACCAACCAACACATATCACCCACCCTGCCATCTGTCACTCAACTCAGCTACCACCCTGCACAGTTTCCACCCTACCCAGCTCCCCCCCTTATCCATTTACCTCACCCATCTATCCACTTCCACCGCTAAATATACACTCACGCGTGCACCTATTCACTGACACATTCACTGACAGACTGATCAATGTGGGTAGCTTTAACCCCTCACCAGAACACAACAGCTAAGTTTAAGTTTATTCACAAGTAGGCTTACATTAACATTGCAATGAAGTTACCGTGAAAATCTCCCAGCAGCCACACTCCAGCGGCACCTGTTCGGGTACACAGAGGGAGAACTTAGCGTGGCCAATCCACCTAACTAGCACATCTTTCGGACTGGTGGGAGAAAACCGGAGCACCTGGACAAAAAACCCCCGCAGACATAGGGAGAATGCACAGACTCCGCACAGACAGTGATCCAATTTGGGAATAGTATCCGGGTCCCTGAGGTAGCAGTGCTAACCACAGTGCCACCTTGTCATCTCCCATGAAAAGGGGGCACGGCTTCCACACAGATTCGCTTTGTGGCTCTCTGTGGGGATTCCTGCACTGAAGGAGTTCTGCAGGATCCTCCATTGGAAGTTGGAGCCTTATCTACATGTGCGGGTGAGCAGGTAGTTTTCTGTCTGATTCCCGTCGGATACAAGAGTTTCAACTCTGATTGGACTTTTAAAGACGATGATTTTTGTTTGAAAAACGTAGCTTGTGTGCAAACTAAAAAGAACTAACGATGATGGGTGCTTTTGAATTTGCATTGCCCATTAAGCTAATCTATTCTCCACAATTCATTATCTCCAGTTTATCCCCAACCCGATCTATTAATGATGAAATTTGAAATTCTTCCTGCTCATTAACCTTCATCCTAATTTGATCTCCAGCAATAAAATACTTGCATTCTGACTTTTAGTGTACTGTGGTAGAACGCTGCGGAAATTTATCATTAAGACTGATAAAACTTTAGTAAGGCATGACTCATTTTTCCTTTTAATAAATGCTTTTGCAATTTTGTCCACTTTTGATTAGAGCAGTGTTGAATACGGATAAATTGTCCGATGTTTTGTAAGAACTTTTATTTCATGTCATGTCTAAAATAGAATGTTGTGCTTATGTTAAAAATAAATAATTACATCTTTGACAACTTCAGGATGTCTCAAAGCACTTCACAGCTAATGGTGTATTTTTCAAAACATTGTCACCATTGCAATGTACTGAAGGATGTGTTCTAAAGCCAATTTAAGCACCGACAGAAATTTCAATAGTTCAATGTGATTTTTTTTGCATCCACCACCAAAAATTTCAATTGGTATATGATCTGAACGTAGTTTCTTTTGAACCGGGATCACTTAGTTCCTGACCTCATTATAGCCTTGGTTCAAACACGGACTAAAGGGCTGAACTCCAGAGTTGAAGTGAGAGTGACAGTCGCTGATATCAAGGCAGGTTTTGACCGAGTATGGTATCAAGGAGCCCCAACAATCAATCAAATCAGGGGAAAAACTCTTGGCTAGTTGCAGTCATACCTGGCACAAAGAAAGATAGTTGTTCTAGTTGCAGGTCAATCATCTTAGCTCCAGGATATCGCTGCAAGGAAGGATCCTAGGCCCAACCATCTTCAACTGCTTCATCAATGACCTTTCTTCCACATTAAGGTCAGAAATGGGGATGTCCGCTGATGATTGAACAATGTTCAGAACCATTCACAACTCCTCAGATACTGAAGCAGTCCATGTTCAAATGCAGCAAGACTTGGGCAGTATTCAGACCTGGCCTGACAAGTGGCAAGCAACATTCATACCACACAAGTGCCAGATAATGCCCATTTCAAACAAAAGAAAATTTAAAGTTTATTTATTAGTCACAAATAAGGCTTACATTATCACTGCACTGAAGTTACTGTGAAATTCCCTTGAGGTTGCCACACTCCAGCACCTGCTCGGGCCAATCTACCCAACCAGTGTGTCTTTCAGACTGTGGGACGAAACTGGAGCACCCGGAGGAAACCCATATAGACATGAAGAGAATGTGCAAACTCCACACAGACAGTGACCCAAGCCAGGAATCGAACCCAGGTCTCTGGCACTGTGAGACAGGAGTGTTAACCACTGTGCCACCTTGCTGTATCATCACCCCTTGACATTCTGTTGCATTACATTCCCCACTATCAATATCTTGGTGCTTATCATTAACCAGAACCGGAACCAGACTAGCAATATAAATGTTTTGGCTACATGAGGGGCAGCATTGTAGTACAGTGGTTAGCACTGCTGCTTCACAACTCCAGGGACCTGGGTTCAATTGTTGGCTTAGGTCCCTGTCTGTGTGGAGTTTGCACATCCTCCTCGTGTATGTGTGGGTTTCCTCCAGGTGCTCTGGTTTCCTCCCACAGTCCAAAGATGTGTGGGTTAGGTTGATTGGCCATACTAAGATTGCCCTTCAGTGTCCTGAGATGCATGGGTTAGAGGGATTAGTGGGTAAAATATATGTGGGGATAGGACCTGGGTGGGTTTGTGGTCGGTGCAGACGCGATGGGCTGAATGGCCTCTTTCTGTACTGCAGGGTTTCTATGACTTTTCTTTCAAGAGCAGGTCAAAGGCTGGGAATACTGTGGTGAGTAACTAAGCTCCTGACTCCCCAAAGCCTGCCCACCATTGGAAATGTGATGCAGCACTCCCCACTTGCCTGGGTGAGAGCAGCTCCAACAACACCCAAGAAGCTCACCACCATCCAAGACAGATCAGCCATCTTGACTAACACCCCATTCACAAACATTCAATTCCTCTACCACTGACAAACAGTGGCAGCCTCATGTACCATCTACAAGATGCACTGCAGGAACTTACCAAGACTCCTTATGCAGTGCCTTCCAAACCCATTACCATCAAGTGGGACAAGAGCAGCAGTTACCCGAAGATATCGCCACCTGGGAATTCTCTGCTGAGTCACCCAGCATCCTCACTTGCAAATATATCGCTGTTCCTTCATTGGCGCTGGGTCAAAATCCTGGAAATGCCTCCCTAAAAGCACTGTGGGTCTACAAACACTGCATAGACTACAGTGGTTCAAGAAGGCAACTCAATATCATTTCCTCAAGGGCAACTAAGATGGGCAATAAATGCTGGTCTAGCCAGCAATACCTACATCCTACAAATTAATTTTTAAAAATGGAATTTTCCAGCATGGTAGGAGATTCTTTGGGTTTCAATTCCAGCTGGGTTCTTCCAGATTTTTGTCCTTTTGAGGTGGATAAATTGAGTATCATGTCTTGCACTGTCAGAGAAAACGCAAGGCTACTCATTAAGTGCCTGTACAGCCTCAAGTATGAACATTGCACACCACAGTTTGGCAGCGGCAGCAGCTATTTTATGCAGAGGTTTAGATGTACTCAGTAAGTGTCAAGCTATCAGATGCCAGCCTTCATAACTAATCACTCCACAAGAATGGCTTGTCTTATATTGGTTTTCTATAAACTCATGAACCTCTGGAATCAGATGACATTTTCATAATCCTCCATGCTTATTTGCTTTGTTTTGTCAGACTAATGATCAAACAATATCATCTTAACATGGATTGTTCAGAGATGCTTGTCAACAAACGCACAACCCATTTTCCAACATGTACCTCACCTTGAAATTTAAAGCGAAAGCAAATTCTTAACTTAATGATAAGGGGCCTTAAGAACTAAGATTGGAAAATCTATTCAGTGCAAGACTAAAGGATTAAGGAGGTAAAATGTCTCTGAAGTTAGCTTATAAATCATGACTAACTTGAGGAATTACTGTTTGTAATCCTGTCCATCATTTTGTTAAAAATATTGATATGAGAAATTTCACCCCAAACTATTAATGGCCCAGATCTTCCAGTGAGCAGCAATGTTGGTTGCATTGCAGTCCACCCAACGTTGTCTGCGTCTCGAAGATATTGTGCATTTTCAAATCGGAATTTCCAATCATGGCTAGAGCAGTAACGGGCTATATCAGTCTCTATAAGCCCAGTGAGTGCACAAGACGACAGGCAAAGAGGACATAACCCCTTTTTTCAATACTAGTGGTGTAACTACATCAGTTTTTAAAGATCCCAAGTCTTTCAATGGGTGGTTGAGTGAGTGGATAGTTAGTCTGAGAGGGGGAGTTCAGTCGGGGAAACGGGGCTGACGTGTAATGCTGTGAAATAGTCAGATTGGGTTGGAAAATTGTTGAGTCGGGAAAGAGTAAGCAGGGTTGGGACAGAGTGGAGGGGTGACTGTGGAGGGTCATTTGTGGTTAATTCTCAGTTGATTTGCACCGGTTAAATCACTGAGCTGTCTGAGCTATTGACCAACAGAACATTTCCAGGGAGAGTAACAGTGTTAAGTCCTGCAAAGTCTCTGAAATCTGTGAAATGTTCCAGGCACCGTGAATCAACCCATCATCAGAAGTTGAAACTTCCTGAGCAATTACAGTGCAATTGTATGTGTCAGGACTTCTATTGGATCCTGACGTACTACATGGATTTCAGTTCAGATTTCACTGCGAAGGATATTGGAATTTTCATACTGAAGGGAAAGTTTTCATAACGCAGTTCCCTGCCCAGCTTTCTTCTGCAATTGAGATGACAATAACAATGATTGGAATTTTCCAGCCGTTCTCACTTGATGAATCTTCCAGCCGCACTGACAGTGAATCCATGCTGCCAGGAAATCCCACTGACAACAGCAGCGAGATCAGAAGATTCCGAAAGGGTGGAAAATCCCATTCAATGGATCTGGAACCAATGGCAACTGAATTCCAACCAATTCCTAATTCACAGACTACAATCAGTAATGATAGGCAACAACTCCGCCTCCACAATCATCCTCAACCCTAGTGCCCCACACGGCTGCAGTCTCAGTCCCCTACTATACACTTTATACACCTATGAATGTGTGGCCAAATTCCCCTCCAATTCAAATTTTCAAGTTTGCTGACGACACCACCGTAGTGGGTCGGATCTCAAACAATGATGAGACAGAGTTCAGGAATGAGATAGAGAATCTGGTGAATTGGTGCAGCAAGAATAATCTCTCCCTCAATGTCAACAAAATGAAGGAGATTATCATCAACTTCAGGAAGTGTAAAGAAGAACATGCCTCTGTCTACATCAAAGGGGACAAAGTAGAAAGGGTCGAGAGCTTCAAGTTTTTAGGTGTCCAGATTACCAACAACCTGCCCTTGACCCCCCATGCTGACACGATAGTTAAGAAAGTCCACCAATGCCTCTACTTTCTCAGAAGGCCAAGGAAATTTGGCACTTCAGCTATGACTCTCATTTTTTTTTTTACAGATGCCCATAGAAAGCATTCTGTCAGGTTGTATCACAGCTTGGTATGGCTCCTGCTCTGCCCAAGACCACAAAGAACTACAAAAGTCATGAATGGAGCCCAATCCATCACAGAAACCAACCTCCCATCCACTGACTCTGTTTATACTTCCCACTGACTCAGCAAAGCAGCCAGCACAATTAAGCAGTCCACGCGCTCCACACATTCTCTCTTCCACCTTCTTCCTTCAGGAAAAAGACACAAAGTCTGAGGTCATGTACCAACCGACTCAAGAACAGCTTCTTCCCTGCTGCCATCAGACTTTTGAGTGGACTTACCTTGCATTAAGTTGATCTTTCTCTACACTCTAATTATGACTGTAACACTACATTCTGTACTCTCTCGTTTCCTTCTCTACGAATGATAGGTTTTAATCGGTATAGTGTGCACGAACAATACATTTCACTGCATGTTAATGCATGTGACAATAATAAATCAAATCAATGGGTGAGATTCTGTGGCTGTGCTCACCCCAAAGCTGGACAATCCTGCTCAAGGTCAGTGGACCTTTGCGTGATCCGTTCCTGTCTGCTACGACTCCTGTGGTGGGTGGAATGAGAGAACTCCCTCCAATGTCAAAATCCATTGCAACAAAAAATCCAAAAGGATTTCAGCGGCATAAGGAAAATCATTTGCCAAGTCAAAGCCTGTGAGTAGGGACTGTTAAAAAAGATGGCTAAAAAAAAAAATAGTTTTAAAGAGAGCTTTGAATATAATGTTGAGTTGGACGAGCTAGGGAGGGAATTCCAGAGTGCAAATTTTATGTAGGCATGGTGGCACAATGCTCAGCACTGCTGCCTTACTGCACCAGGGATCCGGGTTCGATTCCTGGCTTGGATCGCTGTCTGTGTGGAGTCTGCACATTCTCCCCGTGTCCGTGTAGGTTTAGTCTGGGTCCTCCAAATTCCTCTTACAGTCTGAATGACGTACTGGTTAGGTGCGTTGGCCATGCTAAATTCTAAATGTAAATAGGGAATTTTCACAGTAACTTAATTGCGGACTTAAAGTAAGCCTGTGACACTGATAAATTAACGAACTATTTGACTGAAAGCATAGACGTTTATTATGGTGAGGGAAAATGTGCAAGATGCTGAAAATCAGGCAGTCCCACAAAATCTGTGCTGCCAGATTACCACCCAGATGGTTAAGGTAGAAATCATGGACCCCCCCACTTCCCAACAGAGTTACTGGAATGATACAAGGTGCAAGGTCTTGAGTTATATCAAGTGACTTGGGAAGGTAGGATTATTTTTCTTAGAGATAGAGGGGCAATTTAACCGAGGTGCTCTGAATTTAGAAAAGAGTTTTGCTTTTGTTTTGTTTTTGTTCCCTCGTTCTGTGACCACAGTTTAAGATGCGACTGGCATGTTTATATTTATGTTGGCATAACTAGCAGACTTGGATCATGTCCCATTTCAGTCTTTCTTTCACAGAAAAGACATTACTACTTTGACATCTTCCCATGCCTCTCTCCTCTTCACTTTGGAACGCAGTCCAACTGATTAAGCTTCTGACCTGAAAAAGATGAGCAATCACTTAAACAAAATGCAGCCTATTGGCCACATAGAATTTAAGTAACCTTGTTTGCTTGCTCTAACCAGATTTTGGAGCTGATTTTTAAATGCATGTTCTTTTCTGCTATGGCTGTGTGCCAAGCACTGTGCATTGAAAGACCCAGTCCTTGTGCTTGTCTGCAATAGCTTCGCCCAACCATTTAATTTGTGCTGATCCTTTGGGATGGCATCAATCTCCCTGACATTAATAACCCATCTCCATGTCTTATCACCAGCAGCCTCCATTGCCTGGCTGGAGCTACCTGCTTCCTCTATATTTCTGAATGGTATGAAAAGCAAAGCATTGAAACAAATCTTCCCTGACTAGCAGATTAGGAGGGTCATCCAGACACGAAACATTGGAAAATCTCAGCAGTCAGACAACACCTGTGGAGAGAGAATAGAACCAATGTTTTCTGTTTTTGTTTCATTGACTGTAAAGGCTTTGACACACCTTGTGGTCATGAAAAGCCTTGTATAAACATAAGCCTATCTAAACAATTCCTCGAAGAGCAAGGCTGGCAGAACTAGGGAACCATGGACGACTTGGGATATTGAGGCCTTGGTCAAGAAGAAGAAAGAGGCACATGACATGCATAGGCAGCTGGGATCAATTGAGACCCTTGAAGAGTATAGAGTGTGTAGGAAGAGAGTTTAGGGAGAAATCAGAAGAGCAAAAAGGGGACACAAGATTGTGTTGGCAGATAAGACAAAGGATATTCCAAAGAGCTGCTGCAAATTCACAAAGGGCAAAAGAGTAACAAGGGAGTGAGTAGGGCCTCCTAAGGATCAGCAAGGTCATCTATGTGCAGATCCACAAGAGATGGATGAGATCCTTAATGAATATTTCTCATCAGTATTTCCTGTTGAGTAAAGTGTGGGTGTTAGGGAACTTGGGGAAATAAATAGTGATGTCTTGAGGAGTGTACATATTACAAAGAAGGAGGTGCTGGAAGTCTTAAAGCGCAAAGTAGAGAAATCCCCAGGACTTGCTGAAGTATATCCCAGGACATTGTGGGAGGCTAGGAAGGAAATTGCGGGTCCCTGATATTTGAATCGTCGATAGTCACGGGTAAGATGCCTGGAGAGTGGCAAATGTTGTGCCTTTGTTTAAAAAGGGTTACAGGGAAAAGCATGGGAACTACAAGCCAGTGAGCCTCACATCTGTGGTAGGTTAGTTGTTGGAAGGTATTTTGAGAGACAGGATCTACAGGCATTTAGAAATGCAAGGACTGATTGGGGACAGCCAGCATGGCTTTGTGAGTGGAAAATCATGTCTCACAAATTTGACTGAGTTTTTTGAAGGGGTAACCAAGAAGGTAGATGAGGGCAGTGCAGTTGATGCTGTCTACATGGGCTTTAGCAAGGCCTCTGATCAGGTACCACATGGTAGGTTGATGCATAAGGTTAAATCTCACAGGATCAAGAGTGAGGTATCTATGCGGATACAAAATTGGCTTCTTGACAGAACC
This sequence comes from Carcharhinus amblyrhynchos, assembly GCF_965287045.1. Taxonomy (NCBI): domain Eukaryota; kingdom Metazoa; phylum Chordata; class Chondrichthyes; order Carcharhiniformes; family Carcharhinidae; genus Carcharhinus; species Carcharhinus amblyrhynchos. The sequence goes on from NC_137330.1 coordinate 15,507,770, forward strand.
CAGTGGGTGGTTGTAGAGAGTTGCTTTTCAAACTGGAGGCCTGTGACCAGCGGTGTGCCTCAGGGATCAGTGCTGGGTTCACTGTTACTCATCATTTTAATTAATGATTTGGATGAGAATATAGGAGGCATGGTTAGCAAGTTTGGTGACACCAAGATTGATGGCATAGTGGTCAGTGAAGAAAGTTATCTCCAATTGCAATGGGATCTTGATCAATTAGGCCAGTAGGCCGATGAACGGCAGATGGAGTTTAATTTTGACAAATCCGAGCTGATTCATTTTGGTAGATTGAATCAGAGCAGGACTTACTTAGTTAATGGTAGGGCATTGGGGAGAACACAGAACAAAAAAATCTCGGAGGTACATATTCATAGCTCCTTGAAAGTGGAGTCAGAGGTGGACACAGTGGTGAAGGCGGCATTCGGCATGCCTGATTTCATTCGTCAGAACATCGAATACAGGAGTTGAACATAAGAACATAAGAAAAAGGAGCAGGAGTAGGCCATCTAGCCCTTCGAGCCTGGCCCGCCATTCAATAAGATCATGGCTGATCTGAAGTAGATCAGTTCCACTTTCCCACTTTAACCCCTTAATTCCCCTATCAGAAACCTATTTACATGTGACTTAAATATATTTAGCGAGGTAGCCTCCACCACTTCAACAGGCAGAGAATTCCAGAGATTCACCACCCTTTGAGTGAAGAAGTTCCTCCTCAACTCCAATCTCAACTGCCCCCACCCCCCCGCTTATCTTATTGGAGCTTTTGGAGTCTCAAGCTCCTTCTTCAGGTGAGTATAAATCTGTTGGACCTTAACCTGGTGTTGTGAGACTTCTTATTGTGCTTATCCAAGTCCAACGCCGACATTACCACATCACAGCATTTATTGCCCATTCCTAGCGCTGTTGGTAAGCTGGTGGTGAGCTGCCTTCTTGAATCACTGCAGTCCACGGTTTGTGAGTTGACCCACCATGCTGTGAAGGAGGGAATTCCAGGATTTTGACCCAGTGACCGTGAAGGAATGGTGATTACATTTCCAAGTCAGGATGGTGAGTAGCTTGGAGGGAAACTTGCCCATAGTGGTGTTCCCATGTATCTATTCCAGCCTTGAGTCACTGTATGGAGTTTGCACATTCTGTCCATGTCTGCATGGGTTTTTTTCCTCACAGTCCAAATATGAGCAGGTTAGGTTGACTGGCCATGCTAAATTGCTCCTTAGTGTGCAAAGTATGTTAGATGGATTAGCCATGGTAAATGTATGGGGTTACGGGGGTAGGGTGAAGGAAAAGGCCTGGATAAGATACTCTGTCAGAGAGAGTTGGTGTAGACTGAGTGGGCTGAATGGCATCCTTCTGCATTATCGGGATTCTATGAGTTGTCAGTGAGTCTGATGCAAACAGAATTAGTCGCTGATCGTGTGGAGGAGGAGAAACCATAGGGTATCAGTAAACTACTGGATGGCAGTAAACATTTGGATGCCATCCAATTGAGGGGGGGACACTTGTGCTCATTTGTTTAAACATTACTTTTCGCTGGTGGCCTGCCCCTGTCCCTTTAAGGATCACCAGTTGGGATGCTTGTGTACTTTGCTTGGCAGTTGGCCAAGTGTTGGCTGTTTCCAAACTCCAAATTGGTAAAGGAAGCATCAAGTGAGGTTTAGGTTTTTCAGAACTGGAAATAAATGTTCTCACGTCTGTTTCAAGTATGGATAGTAGATGTTGCTCTTGATGGCTCTATCAGTGGATATGGGCAACATGCTTCTTGCCATCTTGGACACTTTGGCATCTGTTTTTGCACGGGTGATTAGAACAGAGTCAGTGAGTTTCCATCCCACGTGCCCTTGTCTGTCAGAATGCAACAATCATATTCAATCTGATGCAGCTGACAATTATGAAGATTTAGTACCTCGTCTCCTGAACTTAATTTTCCTAATTGAATGTGATGGCATTTTGAGATGGATAATGTTTTTACTATTTGGGTAATGGCTGGTGCTCCAGCGCTTGCAAATATCTCAAATACAAGCTGGGAAATTTTACTGGATTCTCTTGATTGTCCTGCTCTAACGTGCGTGCATGTGGGCGATTCTCTCAACTCCTGCAGAAACTCTGTTCATTTTCTGTTTTTAGGCACTTGTACTACTTCAGTTGATCACCTGCTGGACAAATTCCAGGCAAATATTTTGAAATGATCCTCTCCTCCAATAACTCAAACTCATCCTATTCCCAAGGCACTTTCCCATGCAATTGTAGAAGGTGCAACGCCTGCCCCTTTACCTTCTTCCTGCTCACCATGTAAGGCCCTGGAAGTTCCTTTCAGGTTAAGGAACATTTCACTTGTTTTTTGTTCACTTTAGTCCACCGTATTCGTTGCTCCCAATGAGGACTACTCTGTGCTGGGGAAACTAATCACAGACTGGGTGACCGCTTTGCGAGATACATTCATTCAGCCCGCAAGCATGACCCCCAACTTTAAAGTTAAAAGTTTATCTATTAATGTCACAAGTAGGCTTACATTAACACTGCAATGAAGTTGTGGTGAAAATCTCCGAGTCGTCACACTCCGATGCCTGTTTGCGTGTACACTGAGGGAGAATTTAGCATGACCAATGCACCGAACCAGACTGCGGGAGAAAATTGGAGCATCCGGAGGAAACCAACACAGACATGGGGAGAATGTGCAGACTTTGCACAGACAGTGACCTAAGCTGGGAATCGAACATGGCTCCCTGGCATTGTGAGGCAGCAGTGCTAATCACTGTGCCCCCAGCTTTCCTGTGGCATGCTGCTTCAACTTAGCACCTTGCTGTCACACTCACATTTCTGTCTTTAGCCTGCTGCATTGTTCCAGTGAAGCTCAACGCAAACTGATGGACCACCACCTCATCAATCCAATTAGGCACAGCACAAACCTTTGGAATTAATGTTGAGTTCAACAACTTCAAACCACAAACTCCGACCTCCATCTTGACTCCATATTTGAATCCCCCACCCCACAGGGCCATCTGTTACTTGTTCTTAAGTTTTGCTATCACAGTGTTCTGTTCTTGACACCTTGTTCTGCTATTAACACATTGTGTATTCGCACCTTTATGCCACTATCTTTAGTCTTTAACAGTTCCATTAACACTCCTTTTGTCTTCTGCCCATGATATCCTTGTCAATATTTTCTGAGCTCCACTAATCAGTGACCTTCTATTTGCTCCACCTCCCCTCCCCTTCTTCGACAGGATAAAATCCATCAGAGTTCTCCCTCTCTTCAGTTCCAAAGAAGAATCCCATGGACCAAAAGATTAACTCAGTTTCGCTCTCCACAACTGCTTGCCAGAGTGCCTGAGTTTTTCCCAGCATTTTTGGTTTTGATTTCTCTTTTTTACAACTTAGACATATCAGTGGCTAACACGAGGGGACATAACTTTAAATTGAGGGGTGGTAATTATAGGACGGATGTCAGAGGTAGGTTCTTTACTCAGAGGGTAGTAAGGGAGTGGAATGCCTTGCCTGCAGCAGTTGTCGACTCTCCAACTTTAAGGGCGTTCAAATGGGCAGTGGATAGGCATATGGGTAATATCGGAATAGTTTAGGTTAGAGGATCATTAGATTGGTTCCACTGGTCGGCACAACATCGAGGGCCGAAGGGCCTGTACTGTGCTGTAATGATCTAAAGTCCGAAAGTCAGTGTTCTTCAAGCAAATTAATTTATTTCTAAACTTCTGAATTAAAGAAAAAAAAACCTGGTGAAATAGTAAATGCAGTTGGAATAGTCAGATTCCGTCTTCTAACTTGTGCACCTGTTATTCAGAACACTAGCAATTCTGATGCAGAATTGAAATTGCTCCAACATCTATGAATGCATCCATCTATGAATATCATACAATCGGTAGAGATTCTATGGTATTCACTTCTCCCAGTCCCAGTTCAAGGCGATTTTCAACTTCCAAGGATTTACTTCTGTTCTTTTCTTTCTCTTAATCTTAGAACTTTCTTTCACAGTGGAATCCATTAGAAATTATTCCTCTAGGACATGCTAGGTGAATCTTCCAGCCTTGTTTTAACTTCGCATTTCCTAGAACCATAGAATCATAGAGCCCTACAGTGCAGAAAGACGCCCTTCGGCCCATTGAGTCTGCACCAAACACAATCTCATACAGGCCCTACCCTCATATCCCTACATATCATACCCACGAATCCCTCTAACCTCTGCTACCCTGGACGCTAAGGGGCAATTTCTCAGCACGACCAATCAACCTAACCCGCACATCTTTGGGCTGTGGGAGGAAACTGGAATACCAGGAGGAAATCCACGCAGACACGTGGAGAATGTGCAAACCCCACACAGACAGTGACCCGAGCCAAGAGTCGAACCCAGGACCCTGCAGCTGTGAAGCAGCAGTGCTAACCACCGTGCCGCCCATTTGGATTTCCATTTCCATTCCAATTGTAAGCTCCCACCTCATTCCTGCATAGTGGAACACAGCATCTAGCTGTTCTACCTTTCTTGGTAGAATAACTGAGAGTTTTCAGGGAAATTATAGTCTCTTCCTCTTTCAAAGCCCTTCTCCATGGTAACGTGAATCACATGAGCCTTTTATCCAGATAGAAATGCTTGTTAGCTCTCCTTGAAACTCCAAAGATAAGTTTTTAAGTATGGTAAGCAATCAACATAATACACAACCACTGACTCTCAAAAGCACTACCACTTAATGCTCACTTGATTGTTAGTGGGTGGATTTGCAGCTGCCTTTGTAAGGAAGTCTGGCCCAAAAGAGCCATTGACCAGACAAATTGGCAAAACCTCTTTAACCTGGCCAAGTATAGCAATGACTAGGAGTGGTACTGCAGTGCACTTCCTGGAACTAAGTCCTGGGACAATCGGCAAAGTAAGTCCCAGGGATTCCAGAAGTGGGAGGGTGTGGGATCTCCTGGGGGGTCAGGTGCAAGGTAAGCAAAGCATTGGGGTTTGGCCGGGTGGGAGACTGTTGCAGAACTTCAATGTCCCAGGGCAACCCTGAGGGAGTTTTCACAGCGAGGAGTTCTGCCACTTCCTGCCTGAGATGGGAAAAAGTGTACATGTCATTTTCCCACCCTACCTGCTCCAGATCTGACCCATCCTAAAAATTTGGCTAAGTGCCAAATTCGCTGTTCTCACTGCCAATGGGGGCTGACAGAGAGCTCCAGCCACAGTCACAAAAAAAAAGCTACCATATAAACCTCATAATTGTAGTAGGACACAAGTGGGTGGCCAGTAGAAACAATATCACATTTAGCCTGCTATCAGTTGAAAAGTACAGCACAAACAGAATTCAAACATTTTGTCTAGCTAATTGTTTAAATAAAGTTGGCACCTTAGAGAATAATTAAATTTAATTGTATATAGTTGAATTTAACTTCACTCTGATGAATGTGAAAGAAAATTCAATTGAGGAGTTTCCCTTATTCACATGCAATGCTCCTTGTGATAACTTCTTGGAGGTGAAACCCCGTCACCAAGTTACTTTATTTACACCATACATCTGTACACAGCCAGCTGTCCAGTTGCTCCCTGCTGACATGCAGGCTAGGAGTCTGACACCCCTGCTTTAAATAGGAAGCATGAGGCTCCCTGATTTGACCATCGAGAGGACTTATCATCAGGTACCTCTTTTTAGGTATCAAACAAATTAACTAACTCAAATTAACTAACTCAAATTAACTAACTCAAATTAACTAACTCAAATTAACTAACTCAAATTAACTAACTCAAATTAACTAACTCAAATTAACTAACTCAAATTAACTAACTCAAATTAACTAAAGGAAGGACTCATCAGGATCTCTTTTGGAATTCCAACCAAAGGACTCATCAGGTAGCTCTTTTCAACACCAACCAAATAAACAAACTCAAATTAACTTATGGGTTCATACTCTAGCAAGCCAACCTCATTAGCGTGGCTTAAGTCATCACATTCCTCAACTGAGATCTTGAGATGGTAGCAAAGGTCTACACTGTGACGTTATAAGTTACTTTACAAAAGCCTTTATGCACAGTTACAACTCACAGTTTAATGGTTGCATTTCTTGCTAATTGGAATCATCATGGGACAAAGGTAGCCTTTCATCAAATCCCTACATTTCAGGAGGAGGCCATTCAGTCCATTGGACCTGCATTGGCGATAATCCCACTCTATCCCTCTAATTCCATTTATTGAGCCTGCTAATTGCTCGACACCAAGAGGCAATTTAGCATGGCCAATCAACCTAACCCACACATCTTTGGACTGTGGAAGGAAACTGAAGCGCCCGGAGGAAACCCATGCAAATACGTGGAAAATGTGGAGACTCCGCAAAGACAGTCACCCAAAGCCGGAATCAAACCCTGGTGCTGTGAGGCAGTAGTGTTAACTACTATGTCACCATGCTGCCCATTAACACTGCAATGAAGTTACTGTGAAAATCCCCGAGTCACCACACTCCTGCACCTGTTCGGGTACACAGAGAGGATTTAACATGACTAGTGCAACTAACCAGTACGTCTTTCAGACTTTGGGAGGAAACCGGAACACCCGGAGACATGGGGAGCAGGTGCAGAATCCACCCAGAGTGTGATCCAAGCCAGGAATCAAACCAGGTTCCTTGGTGCAGTGAGGCAGCAGTGCTAACCATTGTACCACCATGCAGATTTACAGCATCTGCTGCTGAAACCTTCATTAAACAAGTATCAACATTTGCTCACTTTTTTAAGCAAAGGAGCTGTGACTAAAACAACACAGCAGTTTCATTTAGCTGTACAAGGAGCTTCATAAATTGTGTGCCACTTTAAATGCCAGGAGCAACTGTCAATATTCCATTCATCAAACACATTGATTTCCCTTGTTGTAGCAACAACAACTTGTCTTTATCTGACACCTTTTAAATGAGTAAAATATTCTACGGTCCTTCACGAGAGTGCAGCTAAGGAAAGGCTGTCCTGGCATCACAGAATTAAATATTTGACAATATAGCCAACTACTTAGCCAAAAAGGTAGGATTTAAAGAGGTGTACAGGTGAGGTAAACCTGGAAGTTAGGGTCTTATCAATTGAAAGCTGCTAAAGATGCAGCCATTAAAATCTGGGATGCACAAGGGATCAAATGTCAATGTAGTTCAGTGAGCACGGAGTTGGGGGCAGGGGGAGCAACTGGAAGGGCATTCTTGGACACATGCATCTCCATTAAGGATGATCACCTCAGCACCTCACTGTAGCACAAACCCACGGATAACCTCACAATTCTCCACTTCTCCAGATTCCACCCTAAACATGTTAAAGAAGCCATCCCCTACGGACGAGCCCTCCGTATACACAGGATTGGCTCAGATGAGGAGGATCACAACAGACACCTTCAGATGCTGAAAGATGCCCTCATAAGAATAGAATATAGCGCTCGACTCATCGATTGACAGTTCCGATGCACCACAACGAAAAACCGCACCAACCTTCTCAGAAGACAAACACAGGACGCAGTGGACAGAGTACCCTTCGTCGTCCAGCGCTTCCCTGGAGCGCAGAAGCTACAACATCTTCTCCGAATCCTTCAGCATGTCATTGATGAAGACAAACATCTCACCAAGGCCATCCCCACACCCCCACTTTTTGCCTTCAAACAACCACAAATCCTCAAACAGACCATTGTCAGCAGCAAACTACTCTGCCTTCAGGAGAACAGTGATCACGACACCACACAACCCTGCCACAGCAACTTCTGCAAGATATGCTGGATCATCAACACAGATGCCAAAATCTCACGTGGGAACAACATTCACCAGGTACACCGTACATACTCTTGCAACTCAGCCAACGTTGTCTACCTGATACACTGCAGGAAAAGGTGTCCTGAGGCATGGGACACTGGGGAGACCATGCAGACGCTATGACAACAGATGAATGAACAGCGCTCGACAATCACCAGGCAAGACTGTTCTCTTCCTGTTGGGAAACACTTCAGCGATCACGGGCATTCGGCCTCTGACCTTCAGTTAAGCGTTCTCCAAGGCGGCCTTCACGACACACGACAGTGCAGAGTCGCTGGGCAGAGACTGATAGCCAAGTTCCGCACACAAGGACATCCTCAACCGGGATCTGGGGTTCATGTCACACTATCTGTAATCCCCAAAACTTGCCTGGGCTTGCAAAATCTCACCAACTGTCCTGGCTGGAGACAATACACATCTCTTTAACCTATGCTTAACACCCTCTCCACTCATATTGTCCGTACCTTTAAGACTTGATTACCTGTAAAGACTCGCATTCCAATCATTAATTTGTAAATTGTGCTTATGCCTTTATATGCCCTGTACGTGAATAGAACTGCTCACCTGATGAAGGAGCAACAAGTGCTCTGAAAGCAAGTGGCTTTTACTACCAAATAAACCTGTTGGATTTTAACCTGGTGTTGTGAGACTTCTTACAGTCTATACAAGAAAGCCAGATATGATCAAAGGAGATCCATGAAAGATGCCAAAATACAGTACTGGACCAAGCTAGAATCCCAGGCTAACCACTCCAATCCCCACTGATATTGGCAAGGTCTGCAAGACATAACAGGCTACAAGATGAAGGCACGTAATATTGCTGGCTCTAATGCACCCCTCCATGATGAACTCAATGCATTCTATGCCCATTTTGAGTAACAGGTCAGCGAGAGCATTCCGTCTACCCTAGAAGCCCTGGATGAACCTATATCTGAGGTCACCATTGAGAAAGCTGCTCTGTCATCTGCAAAGGTCAACCCATGGAAAGCGACTGGCCTGGATGGGGTACCCAGGTATGCACTCAGATCCTGTGATCAGCTGCCAGGGTTATTTGCATCTTCAACCTCTCTTTACAACATTCTAAACTCCCTAGAAGCTTAGAAGATGGCCATCATCCCGGTACTAAAGAGAAACCGAGCAGCGTGCCTTAATGACTTTTGGCCAATGGCTTTGACATCCATCATTGTGAAGTGCTTTGGAAGTCTAGTCATGGCACAAATCAATTCCAGACTATTTGGACTACCTGGATCCAATACAGTTTGCCTATAGCTGCAACAAGTCCACAGCAGACACCACCTCCCTGGCCCTGCACTCAATTCCAGAACACCTAGATAACAAGGACATCAATATCAGATTCCTATTTATTGACAACAGCTCAGCCTTCAACACCATTATTCCCATGGAACTCATCTCCAAATTCCATAGCTTGGGCATCAGCACCTCTCTCTACAACTGGATCCTGAACTTCCTAACTCACAGATCACAAGTAAGGATAGGCAACAACACCTCATCCATGATCATCCTCAAAACCAGTGCCCCACAAGGCTGTGTTCTCAGCCCCTACTATACTTCTTACGCAGCTATGCTGTGTGACCAAATTCCTCTCCAATTCGGTTTTCAAGTTTGCTGACGACACCAGTGTAGTGGGTCGGATCTCAAACAATAATGAGACAAAGTAAAGGAATGAGACAGAGTATCTGGTGCAGCAACAATAATCTCTCCCTCAACGTCAACAAAATGAAGGAGATTATCATCGTCTTCCGGACGTGTAAAGGTTAACATGCTCCTCTCTACATCAAAGGGGACAACGTAGAAAGGGTTGGGAGCTTCAAGTTTTTAGTTATCCAGATCACCAACAACCTTTTCTGATCCCCCCCATGCTGATGCTATAGTTAAGAAAGCCCACCCATGCCTCTACTTTCTCAGAAGGCTAAGGGAATTTGGCATGTCAGCTACAATTCTCACCAACTTTTACAGATGCGCCATAGAAAACATTCTTTCTGGTTGCATCACAGCTTGGTGCGGCCCTGACTGTGCCCAAGACCGCAAAGAACTACAAAAGGTTATGAATGGAGCCCAATCCATCATGTAAACCACCTCCCATCCATTAAATCTGTCTACACTTTTCGCTGACTCGGCAAAGCAGCCAACATTAAAGACCCCACACACCTGACATTCTCTCTTCCACCTTCTTCCGTCGGGAAAAAGATATAAAAGCCTGAGGTCACGTACCAACCGACTCAAGAACAGCTTCTTCCCTACTGCTGTCAGACTTTTGACTGGAGTTACCCTGCATTAAATTGATCTTTCTCTACATCCTAGCTAAGACTATAACGCTACATCCTGCACTGCCTCATTTCCTTCTCCATGAATGGTATGCTTTCTCTGCACAGTGCACAAGAAACAATACTTTTCACTTTATGTTAATACATGTGACAATAATAAATCAGATCAATCCACACTTAAGCATCACTCGAGCCTCTTCCCATCCTTCCTTGTCTTAACTCTCTCAGCAAACTCTCTAGTCCCTCCTCCCTCATATGCCTGACTGGCTTCCTCTGAAATGTGTCTGTTAATTGTCTCAATTACTTCCTGCGGTAGAGAATTTCACAATCTCACCCTTTCTGGAATTTCTGAAGTCCCAATTTGACCCTTGGTGATTAAATTGATGGTCTCTACGTTTGCATCTTTTTTCCTCTCTGGATACATTTTGCATAATTTTAAACACACAATCTTTACTCAGTCACCCCTCAGCCATTTTTTTCTCAAGAGAAGAATCAGTTCTTTTCCTGAAGCGTAGAATCATAGAATCCCGACATTTTAAACGTTACAAACACTTTTGAAATTTACTCCAGTGCCTCTATATCCTTTTTATAATTTGACAACCAGAACTCTCCACCAGACTTCATGGGTAACTGAATCAAAGTTTGACATAATTTTTAACATCAATTCTCTGTCTTTCAATTCTATTCCTTTAGAAATAACTGCCGGGGCTTGTGTTCCCTTTTTAAGGCTATGTTTTCCAAGCATTATTTCAACTCCTGATTTTTCTTACCAATATGTAATACCTAACACTTAATTATGTTGAAATCAATTTAGTAATTATCTATCTGTTCTGCAAGTTAATTAATGTTGTTTTGGAATTTTTTTTGCAGTCCTCCTCCAGATTGACTACAATCCAAATTTGGTGTCATCCACAAATTTAGAAATTGTGTTTGTGATTGCAAAGTCTGAAGTGTTAACCTAGATTGGTCCAACATTTGTAAAAAGTTTGTATTTTCTGCTGCTCTTTAATCAAACTCTCTGCTCTGCCATATAGCCCGTTATTGCTACTTTCCTGACTCCCCTGTACTGCAACATTATTTATTAGTTGTCTATGTGGCACCTTATCAAAGGATTTTTGGAAATCTACATGTGTAGTATCTACTGCATTACCTTGTCTACTCTCTCCATTATCTCTTCAATCAGGTGCACCAAGATTGGTGGCATAGTGGACAGTGAAAAAGGTTACCTTGGATTGCAATGGGATCTTGATCAATTGGGCCACTGGGCTGATGAATGGCAGATGGAGTTTAATTTAGATAAATGCAAGGTTATGCTTTTTGCTAGATTGATCCAGAGCAGGACTTACTCAGTTAATGGTAGGGCATTGGGAAGGGTTACAGAAGACCTAGGGGTACATGTTCATAGTTCCTTGAAAGTGGAGTCACAGGTGGACAGAGTGGTGAAAAAGGCATTCAGCGTGCTAGATTTCATTTGTCAGAACATTGAATACAGGAGTTGGGATGTTCTTGTTGAAGTTGTACGAGACATTGGTAAGGCCATGCTTGGAATACTGTTCGGTTCTGGTCACCCTATTATAAAAAGGATATTATTAAACTAGGAAGCGTGCAGAAGAGATTTACTAGGATACCGGGACTTGATCAGTTGAGTTATAAGAAGATGTGGGATAGACTGGGACTTTTTTCTCTGGAGTGTAGAAGGCTGAGAGGTGATCTTATAGAGGTCTATAAAATAATGAGGGGCACAGTTCAGCTAGAGTCAATAGCTTTTTCCAAAGGTAGGGGAGTCTAAAACTAGAAGGCATAGCTTTAAAGTGAGAGGGGAGAGATATAAAAGGGTCCAGAGGGGAGATATAAAAGGGTCCAGAAGGGCAATTTTTTCACACAAAGGTTGATGAATGTCTGGAACAAGTGACCAGAGGTAGGAGAGGAGTTGGGTACAATTTTGTCTTTTAAAAAACATGTAGACATTTACATGGGTAAGATGGGTATAGAGGGATGTGGGCCAAATGCGGGCAATTGGGACTAGCTTAAGGGTTTAAAAAAATGACAGCATGGGCAAGTTGGGCTGAAGGGCCTGTTTCCATGTTGTAAACTTCTATGATCTACGACTCTACTCAGGTAAGACAAACTTTTGTGAGATAGATGTTGCTTATTCCTTATGGTATTGATTTACAGATTTTTTTTTCTCTTATTTCTCCTTTAGTAAGGATTCCCTCAAGCTACCAGTAGTTTCAAACTCACTACTCATAGTATCCTGGACATGTTCAATTATCCTTCCTTGAATATAGAAATTTCATTAGCATTCCACCAGCCTTCTTGAATGTAAATCTTTATTCAATGATTTATTAAATAGTGATTCTGCAAACTTGTAGGATTTTCCTAAAAATGTTCAGATGTATTCCAGCCAGATCAGGAGTTGATTGGTTTATTTAATATTTCCCCTCCATTTTAAATGTGATATCTTTTCTCATTTTATCTTTTACTGTCACATCCTCCTGATCCATCTCCTTGGCAAATATTGAAGTAATATAATTTAATATTTTGGCCTTTTCTATCCTGTCTCATGCAGAGAAAAATTGATAATTTTTCTGATCTCGCCTGCCACAGAAATCAAGTGGGCAGCATGGATAGCTTTATGGACAGTTTAAAAGGTCCATAGATCTTGGACAGGAATTTCTGGTCTTCGGGAAGTTTGTATGGAATTCCTTTCTCCTCTATTTAAAGTTGACCTTGGATTTTCTCCCAACCCAGCCGAACCCCCCTGACCACAATTGCATTTTATTAGCTGTCTTGTTTGCATCTCCCCAGTAAACCAGGCAACTACGATGTCTTCATCACCTTTTTGGTCTCCCTACCTAAGAATGGGCATATTTGCAATGTAGAGAGGTTCACTAGGCTGATATGTGGGTTGACGCAACTGATCTATGAGGAGCAATTGGTTTGACTGCTGTGATGATACTGTGCCTTTAAGAAATGTATTTTAGCCATGTTTCTCGTGCAGGATTAACTATAGCAGTTTGTTTGATTATTAGTGCCCTTTTGACTGTAACTTATAGCCTCTGATGTTACTGAAGCAGCATAATTGATCTGAATTGCTACAATGTTTGTTTTAATTTGGATTAACGCAGGATTGTTATTTTTCAGTTTCCCCCTGGTATCTTTCAGGGTGCTTAAGTTGATTGACGGGTGATTAACACAGCGTATCTCGGATTATAATCGCGAATTCAAGGTTTGTTACTGTTTGGAAGCTACAGACAGAGGTAGCCCTTTCTCTCTCTAAATTTTGGAGACTGCAATCTGAGTTTATCTGGGGTGGCACGGTGCAGAGTGGTTAGCCCTGCTGCTTCAGAGTACCAGGGACCCAAGTTCAATTCCAGCCTCGGGTCACTGTCTGATCGGAGTTTGCACATTCTCCCTGTTTCTGCATGGGTTTCCTCTGGGTGCTCCCGTTTCCCTCCACACTCCAATAATGTGTGGGTTAGGTGGATTAGCCATCCTAAATTGACCCTATTGTCAGGGGGATTCACAGGACAAATATGTGGTGTTCGGGAATAGGGTCTGGGCATTGTGGTCAGTGCAGATTCGATGGGTCAAATGGCCTCCTTCTGTATTGTAGAGATTCTACGTTTCTCTGAAGTCCTGTTGTTTAAGGATAGCTTTCTTTGAGAGCCTGCTATATGAGGTGTCTGTTTGAATCTCTATCCAGAGTGTTAAAAGGCTAGAAATCTCGCATCCATGTAAGCATATCTGTTTTTGGTGCTAACTAGATCCGAAGAATGGATTTATGTCTATGATAATACTACTAAATTGGAACAATAGAGATGGACAGCTATTAAGAATTATACTTTGTCATGTTTAAGTCTTTTAATTGGTAAAAGTTATGATAATTCTTTTTGTGATATTCTAACTGTGTTCTTAGATAAAGTTTGTTCTGATAAAAACTTACAAGTGGGTCAATTGAATCATACCTGGAGCAGAATACCTTAAGTTTACTCTAATGATAAAATTAAAAGAAAACGTTGGGGTCTCGGCTAACCCTGGAGTTGTGCATCTGGTTCCTAACACTGGACCTTTATTCACTCGAGTTTAGAAGGATGAGAGAAGATCTGATTGAAACGTGTAATATTTTGAAAGGATCGGACAGATGAGAGCAGGGAGGATGTTTTCCCTGATTGGGGAATCTAGAGCCAGGGGATACAGTCTCAGGATACAGAGTAGACCATTTGGATCTGAGATGAGGAAAGATTTCTTCGCTCAAAGAGTGGTGAACCTGTTGGATTCTCTACCTCGGAATTCATGGAGGTGAAATCACTGAACGTATTGAAGAAAGATAAATTTTCTTTAGATTTTAATGGCAGCGAGGGGAATTGGGAAGAAAGGATCAGCCACAATCATATTGAATGTTGGAGTGGGCAGGAAGGACTGAATGGACTACTCTTGCTCCTAGTTTCCATGTTTGCAACCGAAGACACGTCTTAAAGTCAGGGCAATCTGCAACAGAAGTTATAATGGGCAGAATTTTTCGATCTTGTCTATACCCAGCTCCACTATCAATGAGGATGGACAATTTGGCCCTTAGCCCAAACTGCAATGGCACCAGAGAATCCCAGCCGTGGATGTTGCTGAGGCTTACGGCAAGCGTACTGAATACCGATTTTTGGATACATAAGCACGTTACCTGTAGACCAGCTCACAGGCTGCAACTCTTGCTCCTATTAAAGCCTGTTCTCCCTCTTCTAATTAACAAGATAATGGATTCAAACCTTTCTCATGACTACAAGATCTAATCTAATCCCTTGAGTGCATTAGTACATTGCTCAAAATGCTGCCTTTTGACTGCTCACTCATGCAGTTTCTGTACTTTAAAAACATCTTGTAGTCATAATCGAAGAAGAGTTCTCCCAGTCTCTTAATCAATGTTTTACATCCGACAACCATACCAGCAAAGCAAAAATAATTAGTCATTAATCTTTATTTTTGTTCTTCAGATCTTGCTTGTGTTATGATCCCTGTAGAGACTAAAAATTTTTCAAGGTTAAGGAATCCCCATGTTCCCAATGGAAAGAAAACTGCTGGATAAGATTTCACTTTTTTTAACCTTTAATCTAACAAAACAGCCGGAACCAGCATCAAACACTAATTCACAGGTGAATGATATTTTGAATAAAAAGGTAAATTTAACTTTTAATAGTCGACAGCTAAGATACACCTTGCACAGTTACAAATACTCACATTATTTCCAAAGCAAATGTGGCACTACATGCAATCTCACTATCTTTCCAATTCTGCTTCTGCTATGCAGGTGCTCTCACTTCCCATTGAATCCTTTCGACCCTCGAGTTGCATTCGCCCGCAATATTCCATCCAAAATTCACAGACATTATTCCAATCAACCAGGCACATTTCTAGCAATGTCTCTCACTCAAAGAAAAGTACAGCACAGGAACAGGCCTTTCGGCACACAAAGGCTGTGTTGACACCTGAAGCCTTTCTAAAGACCTTATGTCTCTACTTGGTCTGTATCCTTCTATTCCCTGCCAATTCTTGTATCTGTCAAGATGCTCACTAGACAATGCTATTGTATCTGCTTCTACCACCTGCTTTGGCAACACATTCCAGGCACTTACCACCCTCTGCGTAAAAAGAATTGTCTCTCACATCCCCTTTAAAATTTCCCACTTTTACTTTAAACCTATAACCTAGAATTACAATTCTACCCTGGGGAAAAAAGTGTTGGGCTCAGGCAACACTGAAAGAGCAGCAGTGGGACTTGATTAATCCACAATCCCTTATTCTTCTCGTCTTCAAATCTCTCTCCTCTTTCCAACTGTATGACACATGCAGTCTCTTTGGTATTCTTCAAGCCCTGCTTCAACACTAGGATATGTTGTAGATTGCAAATGTCCCACAGTGGGTGAGAATGGAAAACCTACCCCATTGTGTGGGATTTTTTTTTTACATACACCTGAGAGGTCGGATCAGGCCTTTGTGTAATATCTCACCTGAAAGATGGCACCACTGGCAGTGCAGCACTGCCTCAGCGCTGCACTGGAGGGTCAGTCAAAATCATTGCACTCAAGCCCTGGAATCGACCTTGATCCCACAATCTCCCGATTTTGAGGCAAGAGTGCAACCCGTTGAGCCACAGCTGACAAATGAGAAAAAAGAACTGTGTGGATTGAGGTCAATTGAAAATCCTTGATTCATCCGTTTGAAAAGAAAAAATGCCAATATTTAGTTTTCATGGCATTTTCAAAATCTAATCTTGTTATTCTATGGTTTAAAGAGAATGATTTCTATTGTTTAATGCCAGCACTGATTGAAAATCTTCGAATATGCTTCAGGATAATTTGCTATCAATTTACCATTCAATCAATCATGATGAATCTCCTAGTGAGAACTTAATAACATTGAATTAAAACTTTGTCATATAGTCCTGCATTGTGTTATTCATGAGCTGCACTGTCATCAGTTGAGCTACATTACCTGACTATCTGATAATAAATGATATCATTTTAACTGGTCGGAGGCTGGAGATTTAGACAGGTTTGAAATTGATCGGAAGTATTTCATTCCATGATCAAAGGAGTGGATAAGGTGGATAGAGAGAAACTAATAGGAATAGGTAGCCTAGAACAAAGGGGCATTGCCTTGAAATTAAAACCCTGCTAGGGTGGCAGGAAGCATTTCTTTCCACAGATTGTAGCTGAAGTCTGCAATGCAAATCCCCACTCCCTTTCTCTCCCTCCAGTACTCTGGCACCAAAGCTATCGTGGCTGGGCATCAATGAGAACATTTTAAACTGAGACTGAAAACTTTTTGTGGGCCAGCAGTATCACGTGTTAATACAATTAGTGCAGCAAAGGTTCACTAGATTGATCCCTGGGATGAGGGGATTGTCCTGAGATGAGACCCTGAGTAAATTTTGTTTAGGGCAGCATGGTGGCACAGTGGTTATCCCCGCTGCCTCACAGCAAGAAGTCTCACAACACCAGGTTAAAGTCCAACAGGTTTATTTGGTAGCACAAGCTACAAGCTTTCAGAGAGCTGCTCCTTCATCAGGTGAATGGGAGTTCTGTTCACAAACACAAAACACAAACTCAATTTACAAAATAATGGTTAGAATGCGAGTCTTTACAGTTCATCAAGTCTTAAAGGTACAGACAATGTGAGTGGAGAGAGGGTTAAGCACAGGTTAAAGAGATGTGTATTGTCCCCAGACAGGACAGCAAGTGAGATTTTGCAAGCCTAGGCAAGTTTTGGGGGTTACAGATCGTGTGACATGAACCCACAATCCCTGTTGAGGCTGTCCTCGTGTGCGGAACCTGGCTATCAGTCTCTGCTCAGCAACTCTGCGCTGTCGTGTGTCGTGAAGTCCGCCTTTGAGAATGCTTACACGAAGATCAGAGACCGAATGCCTGTGACCACTGAAGTATTCGCCAACAAGAAGGGAACACTCTGGGCTTGCAAAACTGATGTTTCAAGTCCAGATGACCCTTTGTCAAAGCTTTGACAAAGAGTCATCTGGACTCAAAACATCTGCTCTTTTCTCTCCTTACAGATACTGACAGACCTGCTGAGATTTTCCACCATTTTCTCTGTTAGTGTCAATTGTTTTAAGAACATAAGAAATAGGAGCAGGAGTAGGCCATCTGGCCCTTCGAGCCTGCCCCGCCATTCAATAAGATCATGGCTGATCTGTTGTGGCTCAGTTCCACATTCCCGCCCTCTCCCCATAACCCGTAATCCCCTCTCTTATCAAAAACCCATCAACCCGCGTCTTAAAAATATTTAGCGAGGCAGCCTCCACCACCTCAAATGGGCAGAGAATTCCAGAGATTCACCACCCTTTGAGTGAAGAAGTTCCTCCTCAACTCCGTTCTAAACCGCCCCCCCCTTTATCTTGAGGCTGTGCCCCCTAGTCCTACTGTCCTTTCTCAGCGGGAATAGCCTCTCCACCTCTATCCTATCCATCCCATTCATCATCTTATACGTCTCAATGAGATCTCCCCTCATTCTTCTAAACTCTAATGAGTACAAGCCTAGTTTATTCAGCCTCTCCTCATAGCTCAACCCCCTCAACTCCGGCATCAGCCTAGTAAACCTCCTCTGCACTCCCTCCAAGGCCGTAAGTACGGCGCCCAAAACTGCACACAGTACTCCAGCTGCGGCCTCACCAATGCCCTATACAGCTGCAGCAAGACCTCCCTACTTTTATATTCAATCCCCCTCGCTATGAAGGCCAGCATCCCATTTGCCTTCCTGACCACCTGCTGTACCTGCAAGCTGGGTTTTTGCGACTCATGCACAAGGACCCCGAGGTCCCTCTGCACCGTCGCCTGCTGCAGTTTTTCTCCACGTAAGTAATAATCCTTCCTACCATTATTCCTACCAAAGTGGACCACCTTGCACTTGCCAACATTAAATTCCATTTGCCAGTTCCTGGCCCATTCGCCCAGCCTATCTAGATCCTTCTGCAGACTCTCCACACCCTCCGCACAATTTGCCGTTCCACCAATCTTGGTGTCATCAGCAAATTTCAACACCCTACACTCGGTTCCCTCCTCCAGATCATCTATATAAATGGTAAATAGCTGAGGCCCCAGCACCGACCCCTGGGGCACTCCACTAGTCACCAACCGCCAATCCGAATAGCACCCGTTGACCCCCACTCTCTGCCTCCTATTTGACAACCAGTCCTCTATCCACGCTAACACCCTACCCCCAACTCCATGTCCCCTGACCTTCTGCAATAACCCCTTGTGAGGTACCTTGTCAAACGCCTTCTGAAAATCAAGAAAGACCACATCCACCGGCTCTCCTCTATCCACCGCCCTAGACACATCCTCATAGAACTCCAGTAAATTTGTCAGACACGACTTCCCCTTAACGAAACCGTGCTGCGTCTGCTCTATCAAGCAATTCCCCTCAAGATGCCTCGCTATTTCCTCCTTGATGACGGATTCTAACATTTTACCTACAACAGACGTTAAACTAACCGGCCTATAATTCCCCACCTTTTGCCTGGCACCCTTCTTAAACAATGGCGTAACATTAGCCATTTTCCAATCTTCCGGCACTTCCCCGGAATCCAGCGACGTCTGGAAAATAACCACCAAGGCATCCACTATCACCTCCGCCATTTCTTTCAGAACCCTCGGATGCATTCCATCCGGTCCTGGGGACTTGTCCACAATCAGCCCCTCCAGTCTGTCGAGCACTGCCTCTCTAGTAACAGTAATGTCACCGAGACCCTCCAGTCCTACCACCTTTCCATCTCTAACACCCGACAAATTATTCACGTCCTCCTCCGTGAAGACCGAAACAAAAAAGTTATTCAAGACCTCAGCCATTTCCCCATCCCCTACCACTAAGTCCCCCTTCTCATCCTCTAAGGGTCCAACGTTCACCCTAGCCAGCCTCTTCGTTTTTATATACTTATAAAAACTCTTGCTATCCTTTTTTATATTAAGCGCTAGCCCAGCTTCATAGTTTCTCCTACCCTTCTTTATCAATTTCTTTGTCAATCTTTGTTGACATTTAAACCTCTCCCAATCCTCTTCTCGCCCACTACTCTCAGCTACTCTAAACGCCTCCACTTTTAATTTAACACTTTTAACACTTGCTCATTTATTATTGTCCGGTTATATTCTGTAATTTCTAAACTGCTTCAATTTTCAGATTCCACCAGCTCTGTTAGTTTGGTAGCAGCTAAGAGAGAGAGAATGGGGATGTGTTACTGATCTCACTGTAGATTCAACAAATCCCCGAGTTCAAGATGGTGGTGGAGCATGGTGACTCTTTGTGAGCTGTGTAGGGTATGATTTGTATGGATAGCACACAAATACTTTTCACTGTATCTCAGTACATGTGACAATAATAAATCAAAACCAAATCAAATCAGTTTGGATCCAAGACCAAGCTCGCTATGGACAAGTAGTAGAATAGATGCCATATTACCCTAGCTCATCCAATGGATGGAATGGTGAGCCTGAAAAGACATGCACTAATTGCCATGCAGAAACAACATCCTGCACAAAACAGCCATGTAACAAATCAAACAGACCAAGCATCCATCTGCCAATGCAGCTGACTACCAAACTGATGATGCTGATTCACCTATTAATTCTCCCTAAGCTCCGCAAACTCTGAGAAATCACTTAAAATCATATAACCCTACATTACAGAGGGCAGCCATACAGCCCATTGAGTCTGCACTAACCACAATCCCACCCAGGCCCTATCCCCATAACCTCACACATTTACCCTGCTAATTCCTGACATTAAAGGGGCAATTTAACACGTTCAATCAACATAACCTGCACATCTTTGGACTGTGGAAGGAAACCAGAACATCCGGAGGAAACCAATGCAGACACAGAAAGAACGTGCAGACTCCATACAGACAGCGACCTAAGTTGGGAATTGAACCCTATCTAGGCTGCTATTCCAGTGCGGGAGCGTTGCACTGTCAGAGGTGTCATCTTTCAGCTAAGACCTTATCATATTCTTGGCTTCAGAACGTGACACACAATTTTTACAGAGTCTGCTGTGGTAGGGAAAATGCCAACCTAATGGAAAAACATCTCACAGCGGTTTCAGCTTGCCACGCAATCGACAAGAGAGCAAGATCGTGAAATGGTTCATCATTTCCTGTTATGATGTATACTGTGTATTATTAGAATATTCCATATTTAGCATTAACCCCTCATACTCCAATTCCTTGAGGTGTCTGATTCTCTCCATTGTCCCCAAGTGTCTGACTTCTATTTCTTCTTTCATTGGGACAATTACTTATCTGCCTGAACAGATCTTCAGATACTTTTGGATGAGATTTGGAATGTTAAGTCGGCATGGTGGCAGAGTGGTTAGCATTGCTGCCTCACGGCACCAGGGACCCGGGTTTGACTCCCAGCTTGGATCACCGTTTGCACGTTCTCTCTCTGTCTGCTTGGGTTTCCTCTGGATGTTCTGGTTTCCTCCCACAGTCCAAAGATGTGTGAGTTAGGTTGGTTAGCCATGCTAAATTCTCCCTCAGTGTACCTGATCAGGCGCTGCACTGTGGTGACTAGCAGATTTTCATAGTAACTTAATTACAGTGTTAAAGTAAGCCTACTTGTGTCACTAATAAATAAACTTTAAAACTTTTGTATTCACGCTCTGGGAATGGGACTTGACCTAGCTGCCTTCTAATGGAATTAAAATAGGTGACTTTTTATTGAACAATTGCTGAGAATTCATCCAAGTCTGAATCATTAAATGGCATTACAGAGACGTGGCTGCAGGGTGACAGGGACTGGGAGCTGAATGTACAGGGCTATCAAGTGTTTAGGAAGGATAGGCAGGAGGGAAAAGGGGGGGGCGTAGCTCTGCTGATTAAGGACAGCATCACGGTGGTAGCAAGGGATGATATTGGACCCAAGGAGCAGAACGTGGAATCGTTGTGGGTGGAGATTAGAAACAGCAAAGGGAGGAAGACGCAGGTGGGTGTCGTCTATAGGCCCCCGAATAATGATCTGGAGGTGGGGCGGGCTGTTAACGCGCAAATAAGTGCGGCGTGCAGGAACGGGACGGCCGTAGTTATGGGGGATTTCAATCTGCATATTGATTGGTCGACCCATGTTGGACGCGGAAGGCTCGAGGAGGAGTTCTTGGAATGCTGCCGGGATAGTTGCCTCGAACAGTGTGTGTTGGAGCCGACGAGGGAGCGAGCTATCTTGGATCTGGTGATATGTAATGAGGCGGGTAGAATTAGGGACCTTGTGGTGAAGGATCCTCTTGGGGAGAGTGATCATTGTATGGTGGAGTTTCTGGTGCAGATGGAGGAGGAGAGTGGGTTCCTGGACACGTGTCCTTTGTTTGAATAGAGGGGAGTACGGTAGGATGAGAGAAGAATTGGCGAATGTGGACTGGGGGAGCGTGTTGGAAGGAGGGTCTGCTGAGGAGCAGTGGAGGATCTTTAAGGAGATCTTTCTTGGTGCTCAGCAGAAATTTATTCTGATGGTCAAAAAGGATAGTAGGAAAAGAGGTAATAAGCCGTGGATAACGAAGGAGGTGAAAGAAAGTGTTAAATTAAAAGCGGAGGAATTTAGAGTAGCTAAGAGTAGTGGGCGAGAAGAGGATTGGGAGAGGTTTAAATGTCAACAAAGATTGACAAAGAAGTTGATAAAGAAGGGTAGAAGAAACTATGAAGCTGGGCTAGCGCTTAATATAAAAAAGGATAGCAAGAGTTTTTATAAATATATAAAAAGGAAGAGGCTGGCTAGGGTGAACGTTGGTCCTTTAGAGGATGAGAAAGGGGACCTAGTGGTAGGGGATGGGGATATGGCTAAGGTATTGAATAACTTTTTTGTTTGTCTTCACGGAGGACGACGTGAATAATTTGCCGGGTGTTAGCGATGGAAAGGTGGTAGGACTGGAGGGTCTTAATGACATTACTGTTACTAGAGAGGCGGTGCTCGACAGACTGGAGGGGCTGATTGTGGACAAGTCCCCAGGACCGGATGGAATGCATCCGAGGGTTCTGAAAGAAATGGCGGAGGTGATAGTGGATGCCTTGGTGGTTATTTTCCAGACGTCGCTGGATTCCGGGGAAGTGCCGGATGATTGGAAAACGGCTAATGTTATGCCGTTGTTTAAGAAGGGTGCCAGGCAAAAGGCGGGGAATTATAGGCTGGTTAGTTTAACGTCTGTGGTAGGTAAAATGTTAGAATCTGTCATTAAGGAGGAAATTGCAAGGCATCTTGAAGGGAATTGTTTGATAGAGCAGACGCAGCACGGTTTCATTAAAGGGAAGTCGTGTCTGACAAATTTACTGGAGTTCTATGAGGATGTGTCTAGGGCGGTGGATAGAGGAGAGCCAGTGGATGTGGTCTTTCTGGATTTTCAGAGGGCGTTTGACAAAGTACCTCATAAGAGGTTATTGCAGAAGGTCGAGGGACATGGAGTTGGGGGTAGGGTGTTAGCGTGGATAGAGGATTGGTTGTCAAATAGGAGGCAGAGAGTGGGGGTCAATGGGTGCTATTCGGATTGGCGGATGGTGACTAGTGGAGTGCCCCAGGGGTCGGTGCTGGGGCCTCAGCTTTTTACCATTTATATAGATGATCTGGAGGAGGGAACCGAGTTTAGGGTGTCGAAATTTGCTGATGACACCAAGATTGGGGGAACGGCAAATTGTGCAGAGGGTGTGGAGAGTCTGTAGAAGGATCTAGATAGGCTGGGCGAATGGGCCAGGAAATGGCAAATGGAATTTAATGTTGGCAAGTGTGAGGTGGTCCACTTTGGTAGGAAGAATGGTAGGAAGGACTATTACTTACGGGGCGAAAAACTGCAGCAGGCGACGGTGCAGAGGGACCTCGGGGTCCTTGTGCATGAGTCGCAAAAACCCAGCTTGCAGGTGCAGCAGGTGGTCAGGAAGGCAAATGGGATGGTGGCTTTCATAGCGAGGGGGATTGAATATAAAAGTAGGGAAGTCTTGCTGCAGCTGTATAGGGCATTGGTGAGGCCGCAGCTGGAGTACTGTGTGCAGTTTTGGGCGCCGCACCTGCGCAAAGATATTTTGGCCTTGGAGGGGGTGCAGAGGAGGTTTACTAGGCTGATACCGGAGTTGAGGGGGTTGAGCTATGAGGAGAGGCTGAATAAACTAGGCTTGTACTCGTTAGAGTTTAGAAGAATGAGGGGAGATCTCATTGAGACGTATAAGATGATGAATGGGATGGATAGGATAGAGGTGGAGAGACTCTTCCCGCTCAAAAAAGACAGTAGGACTAGGGGGCACAGCCTCAAGATAAAGGGGAGGCGGTTTAGAACGGAGTTGAGGAGGAACTTCTTCACTCAAAGGGTGGTGAATCTCTGGAATTCTCTGCCCGTTGAAGTGGCGGAGGCTGCCTTGCTAAATATTTTTAAGACGCGGGTTGATGGGTTTTTGATAAGCGAGGGGATTAAGGGTTATGGGGAGAGGGCGGGAAAGTGGAACTGAGCCGCGACAGATCAGCCATGATCTTATTGAATGGCGGGGCAGGCTCGAAGGGCTAGATGGCCTACTCCTGCTCCTATTTCTTATGTTCTTATGCTCTTATGTATCAAGGAGGAGATAGATATATTTCTGATTTTAAAAAATGGGTTAAAGAGATACGGGGAACAGGTAGTGAGATGGATTTGAGACCAGGGAGAGAATAGCCATGAACTTATTGAATGGTAGAGCAGGCTCAAAGGGCTGAAATTCTGTTCCTAGTTCTTATGTTCCTATGCAATTGGTCTATTCTCTTAAGTGCACTTGTCCCTTTAAAAATTAGTATTGGTGATCTGCTTTTGGTTGGATGAAATTGATGAGAAGACCACCTTTGAGTGGTTTAGTCCAGACGTTGATTGACCAAAGGAGATACTTTATAGACTCTAGCATTGACAGGTTGGACCCAAGTTTGGTGAAACTTGGTTTGTTCTCACTGAAACGATAGAGGTTGAGGGGCGACCTGATAGAAGCCTAGAAGATAATGAGGGGCATGGAAAGGGTGGATAGTCAGAAGCTTTTTCCTACAGTGGAAGAGTCAATTACCAGAGGGCGTAGATTTAAGGTGCGAGGGGCAAGGTTTAAAGGTGATGTATGAGGCAAGTCTTTTGCACAGAGGGTAGTGGGGGGGCTGGAACTCACTGCCAGGGGAGGTAGTGGAAGCAGATATGATTGTGACTTGACAAATACATGAACAGGATGGGAAGAGAGGGATATGGTCCCCGGAAGGATCGGGAATTTTAGTTCAGTCAGGTTGCATGGTCAGTGCAATTTTTTTTTGTACTTTGTTCTTTATACATTTAAAGAGGAAGATGGAAATGTGTATACATTCAACAAAGCAAAATCACAAAAGTAGGCTGTCCAGCTGGGTCATTCATAGACTCCTGTTGTGCAACTGAAAACTGTAGCTTGTGTCAAGTAACGTACAAAAAAAAACTTTCATTCCCTCTCGCAAAGTCCTGCAAATATGCAGGTCAATGTCTGAAAAGAGAAAAGCCAAGTGAGCAATTTACTCAGAGCTCCTTGGTCATATTTGCATGCAGGCGGGATATTTTGGTCTCACTTGCCCTGAAACCAGAACATCCCACTGGAGGCCAATGGAACTATCCACGGTCTAACCCTTGCTCGCTCTGATTGCTGCAGCAGGTGGGGGTGATAAATTTCTCCATGTATTTATCTTGGTTTTTCTAATGTCATCAACCTTGCTTTCTCTCAGATTTTTCACTTGCAGTTTTATTTTCCATGCTTTTCAGAGGGGCTGTTAAGAAACAGAGTTCAATGCTTTCTCCGACAGCAGTTGTGCATTTACTGTCAAGGCAGTTCATTACTTAAAACTTTTGGTCTACTTGAGTCTGCTACCACGTGCAAAGGAAAGTGAGATAAAAGTCCTCAATGTCATGTCTCTCTTGGCGAGCAGAATAATCCTGCACAGTCTTTTTTCAGCTGCTCCACCTCTGTTAATCTTTTGGTTTCAATTTCTCCTTCAGCCCTGGAAACAGGCAGTACAAGAATATACACGTCAGGCTCCTGTGAATTCGTATATCTGCTTGTCGCATTTTATTGAAGGGTGCAGTGCAGCACTCGAACTCTGGAACAAAACAAATGCCCCACCAACCCTGAAGCAGAGATGGGTTGCCACCATTGATGAGATCTGCACTCACTGCATTTTCACTCGGTGCACAGCGTTTGCCGCGATCAAAAGGAAGGTGGCGGAGACTTTGAGAGAAGTATTTTCTATTATTTATGAACGTGAAATTGGATTTGTGTCTCCAGATTCAAAAATTCAACCTACTTATGTCTGATACTGACATGCTCTGGAAATGCCTGGCCCCTAATAACTACAAATGACATTTTAACAGAATGTCATACCTGCGCCTACATCGATGCCTCTGAAAAATTAATAGCGATACTTAACTGTGGTTGCTGTCACTATGTGGTGAGCTTGACCATCCTACAGCAAGACATGCTGCGTGCAAAGCTCCCGTTGCCCATACTAGATCTATTATAAGATTTTACAGCTACAATCAGGTCTATCAAAAACACCTCAGTGAGTTATAAAAAATGCATGGTATTCCATTATCAACCATGCTAAGAGTCTCGCAATAGCCAACTGAGGAATGAATAATTACACTTGTGTCATATCAGGGCGTATGCATCGCATTGTTGACGAGGATTGCACTTGCTTGTGCCTTATTATTCTCAGCTGAGGCAGTGCATGTCTTATTTATACTTTCTTCACAAAATGACTGACCATTTTGCAGCATGAGCCCCTGACTGGAGGGGTGAACTTGTCATCAGAGGAAGAATCCATGTTTAATTGAAATATGAAAATAACAAAGTACAAGGATCAATTAATTGCAATCTGAAATTCCTAGGATTCACCTTGATAGTCCAGACATTGCAATTCTAAAATGTATCTAACCAGCTATGCTGTTAATTAGCTTTTGGTTCAATTTACCTTAGCAATGATGGGAACCACACAAGGTAACAGGGGCTATAGGTCCAATCTTTCTTTTCTGTTGCTGTCAGCTGGACTATCACCGATTCCACATCTTGAATTTTGATTTTAAAAGTTATGCTTGAAGGCGGACACACAGGCAACAAAATAATTTACTTTTTTAATACACCTACCCTACCACGCATACATTGCAGAAGGAGGCCATTCAGCTCATCGACCCTGCACCGATAACAATCCCACCCAGGCCCACATGTATTTACCCTGCTCATGCCCCTAAGAGACAATTTTGTACGGCCAATCAACCTAATCTGCACATCTTTGGACTGTGGGAGGAAACTGATGCAGACATGGGGAGAACGTGCAAACGCCGCACAGACAGTAGCCCAAGGCTGGAATCGAACCTGGGTCCCTGGCGTTGTGAGGCAGCAGTGTTAACCATTGTGCCACAATGCCACTTGTCCTTGAAATTATACAATTCGAAATTTAGCCTGTTGTGTTGTCCCAGTCAGTTATACCCATAAACTTGTGGAAACGTAAACGGCTTTTAAAAGCATAATGGAAAAGGGACAATTTGTTTTCAAGCAAGATCAAGTCAATGGGGTCAAGTGACCACCCACCATGTCTGCAAATATACATCAAACTGCCCGAGGCAGGAAAGAACCTGATAAACCGGTTAGAACATTATATTTATCAAAACTGTAACAGATCTATCCCGCGGAGTTAATATCTACTGCTGTCTATAAATCTCCAGAGGCTGAGGGGCAATGACCACACCAATGATTTAGTGGCTGCATAGTGGAATTCCACAGGAGGGTTTTAAAGAAAAACAATCTACTGTGAGAAGGAGCAAATGACTGTGATTCAAACCCCATTGTGTGTCAATACATTCTCGGGGACCATCTGTTTTGACAATGGCAATACTGATCATAGAAATCATAGAAACCCTACAGTACAGAAAGAGGCCATTCAGCCCATCAAGTCTGTACCGACACAATCCCACCCAGGCCCTACACCCATATCCCTACATATTTACCCACTAATCCCTCTAACCTATGCATCCCAGGACACTAAGGGCAATTTTTAGCATAGCCAATCAACCTAACCCATACATCTTTGGAGGAAACCCACACAGACACGAGAAGAATGTGCAAACTCCACACAGACAGTGACCCAAGCCAGGAATTGAACCCAGGTCCCTGGAGCTGTGAAATAGCAGCGCTAACCACCGTGCTACCGGTATTGTGGTCACCTCACAGAAACCAGCTTATGATAAGAATCATTTATGGAGAAGCATCCTGAAAGCAGCCTTAAATGTCAGACAGTCTGGGAGACCAAAAAAAGCCAATGGGAAGAGATCCCATCCCAAAGAAGGAGGAAACTGGTGAAAAATTTACAAACTGAGCTGTTGTTCCAATAGTGGGGAGATATCATCGTTCTCATTCAAAACAACCTTTATTTCAAGTGTGTTGACTGGATGACAATCAGAGGCATTAAGATTAAGTAGATTAACCCACCACTTCACTGACAGATTGGTTGACTTAGTACAAACTGAATACTGAACCTCAGACCTGTGTTGTTTTGTTCCACTTCAGATTCTGCACTTAAATGCATCACTTGTGAGGGAAGATAAAGAATGTCATGACTTGCGGTACTTTAGAACTGAGGGATTTGAACTATTTAAGTATCAGACTCAAAGGCAGATAGATCAATTCAAACAGGAACTTTGATGGTACTTAATGATAACCTAGCAAACATCTAGACGCCACTGACTTAATTGAAAATGTGGAATTCAAATCATTACTTAAATGGACTTTCTTTTACCTTGAAGAGTGAAAAAGGAGATTATTACCATTGCAGCCAACATTTTGCTGCCCTTTCATTACCTAACCATTAGGGTTTTTGTTTTATTTTTAAGTTTACAATCTCTCAAAAATGAGTTTAGATTGGACATAACATTTACAAAAGTGCTGCACTCCTAAAAGCCCGATTGGTACTGAATGGAAAGTTTTACACTGGGCTGTCATTAACTGGGGTTTCGTTCTGCAAGGACAGGCCTCAGGAGAGAATTTCATCCCTTGAAAAAAAGGGTCAATGGATGAGTGGCTCGCATTTTGGAGCATGTAGAACTGACTGAAATTGTCCACAATGATGTTTTATGTTCCATGTGGGCCTCCTTCAACTTTTCTTCATCTAGCTGTAACTGTCAAACCTTCAATTTCCTCTTCTATAATGTCCTTATCTACAATCCCATTGAATTTGTTCATGTTGTCTGCCTCAGCTGCTTCCAACATGGGAGTTTCACCTCACTCAGAGTAAAAGATGTTTCTCCTGAACTAGAAAAGGAATTTTTCCTGAATATTTTTCTCACTTTACCAATGGCAGCCATACCTCCAGCTACCAAGGCCCCGAGGCCTCAATCCCTCTGCTTCTCCCTAAACCTGCTTCCAAAACCAATAAATTTCACTAGTCCTATTATACACTTGTGTGACTCAGTGGTAAATTGAGCAAAGAACGACACAGCATGGGAAACAGGCCCTTCGGCCCAACGAGCCCGCACCGCCATTTTATGAGTGCCTTCCTCTACCCATGACCTTTGTCTACACCTATTGGGGACAATTTGTTACACCACTCAGCCTAAGAACACGTTTTTGGGATGTGGGAGGAATCCGGAGCACCTGGAGAAAACCCACGCAATCATGGGGAGAATGTGCAAACTCCCGCAGACACCGGCCCAAATCCACGTATCTGCACAGCAAACAGTGATAGTCACTGAGCTGTCATTGTATTTGATAATGTCTCCGTGATGGATTCTGCGATGTTTTCAGTTTAAAAAAAACTTAGTTGTTTAAAAATCGACTCTATTTATGGCCAAAAAATTGAATTGAGGGAAACTTTGGAAACAATCATTGCCAGCAAAATACAAAAAGTGGTGGAAAGAACAGAGCAGGAGAATGTACTGATTGTCATATTAGTATTGTTATGTTCAACAGTCGTTGGAGATTTTTCATTGTGCGGATGGATAATAGCATTAGACTATTCTTAACCCTTATTGTTTTATATCTGAATTCAGTTAGTTGTTTTACATTTCCTAGCTTGTAGCCACTGTGAAATTAGCCTGCAGGTAACAAGTAATGAAGTAGTTTTGCAGTGATCTGAAACAATGACAGCAGTGATTGCATCTGTTCTTAAGTATCCGGACTTACCTAATGAAGGAGCAGCACTCCGAAAGCTCGTGATTCCAAATAAACTTGTTGGACTTTAACCTGGTGCTGTGAGACTTCATACTGTAAGTATATGCAGACCTGTATAAGGTGTCTGAGTGATGATGGCATATGACTTTGCAAGCCCCTTCCTGAAGTTTTTCAGTAGCTTTGCATTTCTGCTTTAGAACATAGAACATTATAGCACAGTACAGGCCCTTCGGCCCTCAATGTTGTGCCGAGCTATGTCCAATCCCAAGATCAAGCTATCACACTCCCTATAATTCTGCAGTGCTCCACGTGCCTATCCAATAACCGCTTGAAAGTTCCTAAAGTGTCCGAATCCACTATCACAGCAGGCAGTGTACTCCACACTCCAACCACTCTCTGGGTGAAGAATCTACCTTGGACATCCCTCCTATATCTCCCACCATGAACCTTATCGTTATGCCCCCTAGTAACAGCTACATCCACCCAAGGAAATAATCTCTGCACATCCACTCTATCAATCCCTTATATCAATCCTTATCATCATCTTATAAATCTCTAAGTCGCCTCTCATCCTCCTCCGCTCCAAAGAGAAAAGCCCCAGCTCCCTCAACCTTTCCTGATAAGACCTACCCTCCAAACCAGGCAGCATCCTGGTAAATCTCCTCTGCACTCTCTCCAATGCTTCCACATCCTTCTCATAATGAGGTGACCAGAACTGAACACAATATTCCAAATGCGGTCTCACCAAGGTCCGGTACAGTTGCAGCATTACCCGATGGCTCTTAAACTCAAGCCCCCCTGTTAATAAGCACTTTGTGACTCCACTTGACCATACAGTATCCAAATAACAGGTGAATAAAAGGTTCAGGGATCATGTTGACTGAAGCAAACAACTGTTATTTTGTTTAACGGTGTAGCTAGCATGTACAGCACATTTAAGATCTTCCTGAATGAATGTATACAGCAGTTTGACAATGATACAGCACTGGATTGTAACATCATTCAGTGACAAGCTGGGAGAGGCTGGTTTGTTTTGAATGAAACAGATGTCAGGTCACGTGTCTTTTAGGTAATGTTCATTACATTAGGTGCGCTACATGAATGCAGTTTGGTGTTGCTGAGTAGGGAAGTTTCTCCTTGAAAACACTGAATTAACAGGGAAAAATAGCAAGGTCAGAAAACAATTTGTGCAGAGAATTATCAGAAGTAGGAACTCTAAGAGTGACTGCAAAAGCAACAGCTATAAACAAGTTATTGGTCAATTCTTAGGTAAAAAAAATAGAAGTAACATAGGCAGGTGTGTATTTACTATTTTATTTTGTGAAATATTTCTGTTTGTGCTATCCGACACTTAATACTTATCACTTAAAAAGAATTGGTCATGATCACATTGCCATTTGTGGGATCTCTCTGTGCACACCTTGGCAGTTGATTTTCCTACATGATCACAATGATTAAACTTTAAAAGTCACTGTTATCTTTTTGTTTTTTGAGACACCATTTGGAATCTTCCAGTCGATCACACTGGTGAGGTGGGTGGGTACCAACAATGGGAAAACCCATTGACAGCAGCAGGACCAGAAGATCCCACCACTGGGCAATGGTAGGTTGCCTCCACCTTCGCCAAACACACCATGGGCGTAGTAAATCTGACCTACCCTTTTTGGCATTTTGGGACATAGTGGGAAAATGTTGGGAGGATGAGTAGGCTAATCATCAGCCACATCATGGCTGATCCCTAGCCAACCAAATAAACCTGTTGGGCGGCTTCCTGTACAAAATCTGGATTGGGATATGAGGTGGGCATCTGCCTCAGGGGTACAGCCACTTCCATCTGAGACACAAACCATCCCAAAAGTAATTTATTGGTTGCAAAGAACTTTGGAGCAGACATATTTTTCTCTCTTTGCCTCCCTTTCCTGTTGTCTTTGTCTTTGCTTTAGCACTGCTGCCTCACAGTGCCGGGGGCCCAGGTTCGATTCCCAGCTTGGATTCAGCACATTCTTCCCATGTCTGCCTGGGTCTCCGCTAGGTTCTCCAGTTTCCTCCCACAGTCCAAAAGGTGTGCTGGTTACGTGGATTGCTCATGCTAAATTCTCCATCAGAGTACCTTAACAGGTGCCGGGGTGTGGCGACTAGGGGATTTTCATAGTAATTTCATCGCGGTGTCAATGTAAGGCTGACTAATAAAATAAAATTTAAAATTTAGCTCTGGTCTCGGAGTGTTGAATCCAATTTAGGTTAACATATATGTTGAAGCAGAGAATATCACCCCTATTCCCAATAAATATAGACATCTGTGTGGAGTTTACACATTCTCCTTGTGTCTGTGTGGGTTTCTTCCGGGTGCTCCGGTTTCCTCGCACAGTCTGGTTAGGTGCATTGTTCATGCTAAATTCTCCCTCCGTGTGCCTGAACAGATGCAGGAGTGTGGCAACCTGAGGATTTTCACCGTAACTTCATTGCAGTGTTAATGTAAGCCTACTTGTGACACTAATAACTAAGTAAAAAGTTGAACGTTTAAGCCCCACTTTAGAAATTTGAGCCCAAAATCTAGAATGAAACTTCACTGCAGTAGGAAGGGAGTGCCTTCAATGTTGGAGGTGCTGTCTTTTGATTGAGACATTTAGTGGAAGCCCCATCTAGTTCCCCAGAATATGTAACAAAGATCCTGTGCCACTTATTTTGGGATGAGAAAGGAAGGTCGCCTCAGTGTCCTGTCAATATCTAGCCTTCAACCAGCAGTAATTATCTCATTGTTGTTTGTGGAACCTTCCGTGCAAATTGATTGCATTCATTCCTACGTTACAACAGTACATCGCTGACTGTTACGCACCTTGGGAAGTCTTGTGGTCACAAAAGAATGCTATATTAGGGGAAGATCTTCCTGACAAGCAGAAGCATGTGGCTAATGCTTTAATTTGGAACATGGCAAATGACATTCAGTATTGCACCAAAGACGCAGACTCAACAGAGCTGTATGGATCAGGTTGCTCTCTGTACAAATATCAATGAAATATTGACTGTTGTCTCAACGTGTTCCTGCCCTGTTAATGTTAATTTGTTGCTCCTTGCAATAGCAGAACATGGAGGGAAGTGGTGCTGAAGTACCTCAGTAGGAAGTCTCTACCTGTGAAGCAGCCTCCATTAGTTCGTGTCTCCACATCTATCAGCACACGTAGGGAGATATAACACCTTGGGGTGGAAATTACCTCAGCAAGAGCTGTAAATCATTTAATCACCAAATCTAATCAACAAAAGATTTATTTGCAAGATGCCATTTTCTTCCAAACCGTTGTAAACACACAGTTTATCAGTTTTATTTCCCGCTCCAATAATTAAATATCTCAACCGAAAATGAAGAAAATGTGATGCATTGTTCTCTTACTGAAGCCTGTATCACTTTGCTTTCATTCAAGAGTGTGTTAAGGGACATACATTATTTACCGTGCACTGTAAGATTGTGAAATGTTGGTTAAATCACAGCGTATTACAGCAGATGTGAGTTTGATACAACTGACTCATTGCAACGTTGTGAAAAAGAACATTGAGGGGCAAAGGAATGAGAGAAGAGAAACTTATTTTTGATTAAGCTCTTCGGGCTCTGCAGTAGTCCAAATCTTCTCAGTTACTGCTGGGCAATGTGAAGAGATAAATACTTTAAGAAAAAACCTACTTAATGTTGACTGACCTCTTGCGCGTGAAAATTTCTCTCGCAGTGAAGACAATTATAAATGTGCAGTAGAGCAAGTGAAGAATAACTCCTTAGAATACCACACACTCACTGTTCAGCAAGAAAGGGCCAAGGGATTTATTAACATTCCATCAACCTTTTTCCTTTTGAGAAAAGCTTCTCATGGAAAAGAAATGACAAGTTATTTCTTAATATAATTTTCAGTGTTGGTCATCATGTACGATATCATTGACCTGATGGGCCAATTGATAAAATTACATTTCTACTCCGGAGATTGAGTGGGACATCTTCTGGGCCAAACGTGGGCAATTGGGACTAGTTTAGGGATGTCAGAAAAAGGGCAACATGGACAAGTTGGGCCAAAGGGCCTGTTTCCATGCGGTAAACCTCTATGATTCTATGACTCTATGATGCAAATGCATCACTGGGTGTAACATTCAATTGCGTAGGCCAGATACAAAGACTGGAGTCTGCGCTGAGTAAATGGGCACCTACAATTGTGTCCTCCACGCACATGGAATAAGGAAGAGATAGAAACATAGAAGGTAGGAGCAGGAGGTCATTTTGCCCTTCCAACCTGCTCCTCCAACTCAATGGCCTGATCTTGCTTTTTCCCCTAACCTTTGACCCCATTCGCCCCAAGTGCTATGTCCAGCTGCCTCTTTAATACATTCAATGTTTTGATAGCAACTACTTTCTGTGGTAATGAATTCCACAGGTTCACCACTCTTTGGGTGAAGAAATGTTT
This sequence comes from Carcharhinus amblyrhynchos, assembly GCF_965287045.1. Taxonomy (NCBI): domain Eukaryota; kingdom Metazoa; phylum Chordata; class Chondrichthyes; order Carcharhiniformes; family Carcharhinidae; genus Carcharhinus; species Carcharhinus amblyrhynchos. The sequence goes on from NC_137330.1 coordinate 15,541,915, forward strand.
CCTAACCTCTGCCCAAAATGGTCCACCCCGAATCCCCAGACTGTGACCTCTGGTTCTGAACTCCCCCGCCATTGGGAATATCCTCTCTGCATTCGCCCTGTCTAGACCTGTTAGAATTTTATTAGTCTCTAATGATAACTCCCTCATTTATCTGAACTCCAGCAAAAACAATCGTAACCTAATCATACGTCAGATCCCTGGAATCAGCCTAAACCTTCGCTGCACTCCCTTGAGAGCGAGAACATCCTCCCTCAGAAAGGAAGGCCAAAACTATACACAATATTCTAGGTGTAGCCTCACCAAAGCCCTGTATAATTGCAACAACACATCCCTGCTCCTGTACTTGAAACCTCTTGCAATGAAGGCCAACATGCCATTTTGCCTTCTTTACCGCTTACTGCATCTGCGTGCTTACTTTTAGCAACTGGTGCACAAGGATACCAAGGTCCCACTGCACGTTCTCCTCCTCCAATTTGCAGCCATTCAGGTAGTAATCTTATTTTTTGCTTCCAAAGTGAATAACCTCTCATTTATCCGAATTATACTGCGGGTGTTCCCATTCCAGAAAGCCGTCCAATATCTCATCTTGGAGAGTGAGCATATGTGGACATTGGGTGATGACCGAACAGGTTCAGGAAGATGTCTACTCAGGGTAGAGAGAAATCTCCACAGCAGGCATGGGATAACCCATAAAACATGGTGGTGAGACCAATGTCACAAATATTCGGTATCATCAACTGAATAACCACAGTGAAAAATTGGTAGGTGACTGCTTTGAAAGAAGGATTGAAGACTTACCTCAGTGAGAGATACTCAGGGTCAGTAGCAATATGAACACCAGTCAAGCAGTCACAGGCCCTTCCTCCATTAAAAGTCCTCAACGGAAGCCAGCATTGGTCGTTGTGGAAAACTACCTCCTAATGTTATCGAGCAGCATCAGAATTGCATGCCAAGGTACAGCAGCACCAAGTTAGTTAATTCCTTGAGGCCATAGGACCTGTCGCTGCTGATGTCTTCCTCAGTCAAGAGCTAGACGGGTCCTCTGCAGACTTTGAAACTACCCTAAAAACATCCTATACATACTTCAGTCCAAAACAGAACCTCGTAATCCAGCGAGCATGATTCAAACAGATTCCAAAGGTCTGGTGAATCCATCAAATCATTTCTTCTAGACCCATATATGGGTTCTAGAGAAGGCAGCCACCGACTGAACCAACAGAATTGTAAAACTTTTAATGAATGTTATAGACTAGCATTGCCTGCCCTGGAATCAGAGGCATCTCTTGCGCTACCTGGGGCACCTCCTGCGCCAACCCAGGGTGCCTCCCATAACACTGTTGGTCATCTCAAGCAAAATCCCTAGGCATCTGCTGCAAAGCCCCTGGGAATCTCCCGCGAATCCCCCAAGAGTCTCCCATGAAACTCCTGGGGTTCTGTGGAACCCAGTTTGGGAATCCTTGTTGGAGGTTTTCAGGTTCATAAACATACAAGTAAAGATTGGGGGTTTACTTCAGAACAAATAGGAATCCAGAAACCTGAAAGTCAAATTAAATTTTGGCAGAATCTTTTGTTGCATCACATTTAGATGAGATAAATGAGTGAGAAGACTGACAGATGGGTTTCAATGGTTTGCAGACATGAGTTGCAAAATTATTTATGTAGCCTTCCTGCCCGGCTACTCATCTTCCCCCTGGCCCCAATCCATTTCCAATTTTATGGGGGGCAGGCAAGGCATAGTCCACCACTGATGTGCCAACTGTGACAATCCTCCAGCACTTACATAGCCATTGACCCTGGGACACTGAATCTCAGTTGGTCCAGGCCACTACTTGGCGGAGATGTGTTCCCTGCTGACCCTGTGGATGGCAGTCAGGAAACCCCACCATCCAAACAAAAAATCATATCCCATGTTATCTTAGACATGAGAGATTAGGAGCTGAGAAACAGCAAAGGGGATTTTGGGATTCAGGTAGACAAGTCAGAGAAAGCCACTGTGCAGGGACAAAGAAAGTAATTAAACAGGCTAACAGAATGCTTTCCCTTTTCTCTAGAACGCGGAGGTGGTTACACTTCAGTTGCTCAGGGATTTGGTCTGACGGCATTTGGAGTACAGCTTGCAGTTCTTGACACGCCACCTTTGGATGGATATGTTGGAATTTGTAGTTACAGCATAGTTCACCAAAACAACACCAGGCCTAATGGGTTAAATTATGAGCAGAGGTTTTTTTTTTAAATAGTTGAACATTGTTGCATAAGCCTGTGAAGGTCACAATATTGCATGTCACACCAGTATCAATCTGACACATCTTGTTCACTTGATACTCATATATGGAATTATATATAGAATCCCAACAGGGAAGAAGGAAACCATTTACCCCATCAAGTTTGCACTGATTCTCCAACTGAGCATCTTAGCCAGGCCCTATTCCCATATTTACCCCACTAATCCCCCTAACCTAGACATTTTTGGACACTAAGGGACAATTTTCCATGGCTCATCAACCTAACCTATTCATCTTTGGACTGTGGGAGGACACTGGAGCACCTGAAGGAAACACAAGTGGACAGAGAGAATGCGCAAACTCTACACAGAGAGTTACCCAAGACCAGAATTGAACCTGAAAGGCAGCAGTGCTAACCACTGTGGCACAATGCACCACCCCCTTCTGTAATGATCATTGGAACAATCACTAATCATTTATCCCTTATTAAATTTACAAAACCAACCTGTTTGATCACATGTATTTCTAAGTAAGATTCTTCTGTGATATCTCACCCTGTTTTGCTTTTGTCTTGATAAGCACTTGTTTGCAAAATAATTGAGCTTTTCCTTGTTAAAACATTGCCTTCTCCCTGCTGAGCAATCCTTATTATTTGTAAAGTTAGTATCTTGCTCTTTGTCTGTGATTGTTCTTTGTAACTTCTAGTCTTCTCTGCCATACACTGATTATGAACTATCTGCATTTCCAAGCACACTTTCCTGAGGTAAGTTTCATACATTTCAGTAGACTTCGTCATATGCCTAAAAGTATTTCGTCTTTGCTTAGATCACCTTTTCGCTATTGGAAATCTCATGATTCTGCGAGCTGTGTTACAATTATTCGATGGTCTTGTTTTCACCTTGAGCTCCAGTGTTGAATACATAGCGTTCATAAGTACTGCTCACCCAGGATTCAAAGTATTCATTCAAGGTTTTCAAATTCTATACCATCTGTCTTATTTGTATGGCAGTTAAATTTAAAGTGGTATATACAATGTTATGATTGCTCTTAGTTGTGTGGCTACCCTCATCAGTTCCAGATTAACACGTAACTCCATTGTTAGCTCATAGTTTTACCATTGTAAGTGGGAAAACTGCCAATTATACCATGTTATCTTTCATTTCTGCTGAAGCTGGGACTGGGAAGTTTAGCAAGTTTGCCATGTTCACTCACCCAGCATTTATTTGCAGCTTTCACTTTTTTAGTCCTTTTTCAGCAGATTTAATCACTTCTGTGCACCTTTCTGAGCATTGTCTTCTCCATGAAATCTGTTTTATCTCCATTGACTGACACCATGTTTTATGTTTAAAAACTGCAGTGTTTCATCAGGGTCTTCTCAGTGAGAGGTCTGTACTGAACAAACTTTAAGAGGGCAGCTTGTGGGGATTGCCTCATGCAGATGTTACCAAACTTGAAAAGTCAGATCGAACTGGGTGCATTTCTAACTCAAGTAGCCTCACCCCGTGGAGTTGTGCCTGTAACTGCAAATACTTTCCTGTACTTCATCCCATTTGCAATTAAGACCAACATTCCATTTGCTCCTAACTGCTTGCTGCATCTGCATGCTGAACTTTTATTAAATTGCCACATGTGGTGCCCTGTTTTCCTCCCACAGTCCAAAGATTAGGTTGATTGGCCATGCTAAATTGCCCCTTAACGTCCCAGGATGCATACATTAGAGGGATTTGCAGGGTAAATCAGTGAGGTTATGGGGATAGGGTCTGGGTGGGAATATTATCAGTGCAGACTCAATGGGCTAAATGGTCTCCTTCTGCACTATAGGGATTCCATTCCATGATTTTACTACAATCAAATTCCTCCACCAGTAGTGGGACTAGAACTCTTCAGCCTGAGGTTCTCACCTTCTAATGGTTGGAATTTTTTGGCAGTTCACACCAGTGGGATTCACTGGGCCCATTGCAATGAATGGAGATTTGACTGAGCACTAAATTCTCCGTCTTCGCTTGTAGCTGAAGCAGGAAGTGAACGGCCGGAATATTCCGGACAATGCGTAGCGGCCATTTTCATTTTGCTGCTTTCCAATTTGCTACAAGCTTGTTTTGGGTGAGGCCTACCACGTACTGTGAAATAATTCTTTTAAAAAATTGCAGCGCATATTGTTGGAATGTGTGGTTGGAATGTCCTGCTATGACTTCACTATCCAACCAGGATTTCCCTATTTCCTTCTGAATTATTGTTGGTGTCTTTCCCATGCATGTTCCTGGCACCTTGCCATCTCTTCAGTAATAGTTGTGAGGCGCATGCATGCAAGATGATTTGCTGGTTCAATATTCAGGGACATTTGCCCTCTGAAATCTATTCCGCAATCTTCTAAGGATCACTGCCATGGGAAAGTAGTGTAAGAGGTGTTTGGGATTAACAGAGATTTTCCAAGGACTGTCGTGTACCTACACATATGGACTGCAATGGCTCTAGAAGAGAGTAATCCTCGAGGGGGGATTCAGGGATCGGTGATGCTTAGATTCCACGAAAGAATTAAGAACGGAACCCCACAATTCATAATACTTTAAATTATCTTTTATGATGCTCATCAATTGATGACTGTTGGATCATAACGCGGTGAACTCAGCTTTTATTTTGTGCTAATTTTGAAAGGTTTATTTACCTATTCCCTAAAACAAAAGGAAGGAAGAAAGACCTAGACTTCTGCAGTCCATTCCTCAAATTGTCCTTATCTCAGGAAGGATATGCTGGCCTGAGAAGTCCATGAGAATGATCCCAGGAATGAAAAGCTTTACGTAGGAGGAGCGTTTCAGGACTCTGGATCTGTACTTGATGGAGTTTAGAAGGATGAGGGTGGTAGAGGAATCTCATTGAAGCTTACAGAATATTGACAGGCCTGGATAGAGTGGATGTGGTGAAAATGTTTCCATTAGTAGGAGAGACTAGGATCCGAAGGCACAACCTCAGAGATGAAAAGCAATTTCCTCAGGCTGACGGTGGCGAATTTATCGAATTCATTGCCAAAGAAAGCTGTGGAGACCACGTCATTGAATATATTTAAGACAGAGATAAATAGGGTTCTTGACTGTTCAAGGGATTAAAGGTTGCAGAGAATATGCAAGAGAATGGGGTTGAGAAACTTATCAGCCATGATTGAATGGCGGAGCAGGCTCAATGGACAGAATAGCCTAGTTCTGCTTCTATATCTTATGGTCTTTACTTTGGAGGTCCCAGAGCACTTTATAGCCAATGACCTATTTTTGAATCACTACTCTAATGTAGAAAGGATTTTTTAAGGCACTAATCTTCAAGTGCTAAAACATCAACCTCAAAACACAAAGCGATATGAAACACTTTGTGTTAAAGGCATCTCTCTATCTAGTGTCCTCATTGTCTAAGGGTATGATCGTGACTTAAGCCACAATATTATCAATGGGGCAATGCAAGGAGGCAGGTCCCAAGAGCTTCCTCACCTGGGAGATGGATTGGGCCCAGCCTGTCACCATTATTCTTTGGTTAAGACTGACTAACTTGAGCCCTGGCAAAGGCTCACCAACCCCCTCACCTTTTTTTTTGGAAGGAGGATTTTATTAATCCAACATGACTGAAACTGAGAATATGTGCAAGAGAAAGATTATTGAGGACAGCATGGTGTCTTAACTCATTGATCAAGACCAGTGTGAAAGGCAAAGGACGTTTCCAAGGGGTTGCTTGATCAAAATTAGAAATGTTGAGAATCTTTTGAAGCGATATTGTTCTATTTAAGGTGCTCTGGCAAATTTTAGTCAGCATTGAAGGATGTAGAAATTCAGAAGTCGCAGGCTTTTGTGTGCTAAGGTGTCTGTCACCGGTTTATAAAGGGATCATAATTAGCATGAAATCTATGCGACAACTGTGAGGCCGATAGAAAAATCTGATTTTCTTCAGTGTTTAGAAATGAAAAGGTTTCTTGTTGTAAAGACACAGAAACAGGAGCAGACCATTCAGCTGCCTGAACCTGTTCAATTAGATAAACGCAAAATACTGCAGATCTTAGAATTTGGAACAAAAGCAGAAAAATGCTGGGAAATCTCAGCAGGTTTGACAGCATCCGTGAAGAGAGAATAGAGCCAATGTCTCGAGTCTTGATACACCTTCGTCAGAGCTGTTCGATTTGATTATGGCTGTTCTATGTCTTAGTGGCATCTGCCTATGTTGGTTCCCTGAGGCTTTATATCTTTGACCAAAATCTATCACCCTTTGTCACCGCCTCTGCCCCCTCACCACCTCTGCCCAGCCTCAGAAGCTTTTTTTGAGGGTCAGAATTCTAGGTTTCCACCACTTTTATGTGAAAGAATATTTCCTGATGGCACTCCTGAATAGCCTAGTTTGAATTTTAAGGTTTTTTTTGATTTGATTTATCACTGTCACATGTATTTGTATCGTGAAAAGTTTTGTTTTCTGCACTATACAGACAAAGCATACTGTACATAGAGTACATGGGGAGAAGGAGAAGAGGGTGCAGAATGTAATCATATAATAGAAATCATCAAATTCCTACAGTGCAGAAGGAGACTATTAGGCCTATTGAGTCTGCACTGACAACAATCCCACCTAGGCCTCATCCTCATAACCCCTTATATTTACCCTGCTTATCCCTCTAACTTACATGTCCCGGGACACTAAGGGGCAATTTAATGTGGCCAATGCACCTAACTTGCACATCTTTGGACTGTGGGAGGAAACTAGAGCACCAGGAGGAAATCCACATAGACATTGGGAGAAATTGCAAACTCCAGACTAACAGAGAAACATGCTGGGAATTGAACCTTGTCCCTGGAGCTCTGAGGTAGTAGTGCTAACACTGTGCCACCATGTAGATAGGGTGTAGAGAAAGATCAACTCAATGTGAGGTAGGTCCATTCAAAAGTCTCTTCTCCCTGGAGAGACGAAGGTTGAGAGGCGACCCGATAGAGGTTTATAAAATGTTGAGAGGAATAGATAGGGTGGATTCTCGGAGGCTATTTCCCAAGGCTGAAATGGTCGCTACGAGAGGACATAGGTTTAAGGTGCAGGGAAGCAAGTACAGAGGAGATGTTAGGGGTGAGTTTTTCACTCAGAGGGTGGTGAGTGAATGGAATCAGCTGCCGGTGGTGGTAGAAGCAAACTCGCTGGGGTCTTTTAAAAGACTTCTGGATGAGTATATGGGATCTAATGGCATTGGAAGTTACAGATAGTTCTATGGCTTGGTAGGTATAGATGTAATCGGTACAACTTGTGGGCCGAAGGGCCTGTTTGTGCTGTAGTGTTCTATGTTCTAAAAGTCTGACGGCAACAGGGAAGAAGCTGTTCTTGAGTCTGTTGGAATGTGACCTCAGACTTTTGTATCTTTTTCCCCAATGGAAGATGTTGGAAGAAAGTATGTCTGGAGTGTGTGGAGTCCTTGGTAATGCTGGCTGCAGTGGGAAATGTTGACAACATCAATGGATGTGAGGCTGATTTGCATGACGGACGGGCTATATTCATGACCCTTTGTAGTTTCTTGCGGGCTTGGTTGGAGCAAGAGCCATGGTAAGCTGTGATGCATGCGGAAAGGATACTTTCTATGGTGCTTCTATAAAAAAATTGGTGAGAGAGTCCCTTTATTCTGGACTCCCCACCACCAAAGAAAATGGTCTAATTGTATCTCCCCTAACAAATGCCTTAATCATCTTAAACACCCAAATGAGATCACACTTTGATCTTCCACGTTCCCAAACAATACAATTCTAATCTTTTGCTAACTGTTCTCACAATTTAACTCTTTTAACCCCAGTGTCATCCTGTTAACTGCATGGAAAAATAAAGAGTGCAGTTGGAATTCAACCAAAGACTGGCCCCAAACTCTGAAGGCAACGTGGGTCTTGAACGTGCACACATTTAACTGCAGCACCTCTGGCATTTTGACAGACAGATTCCTGCATGAAAAGGTTCAATCCTTTTTTTTTAAGTGAAGGACAACGTCCAGGATAATTCTAACATCTGTTCCCACCAGTCAATCACAGTGTCAGTTTAGTTAAAATCACAAGTGATGTGTCTTTTATCCATTCACACAGGACTTAAGCAACAAAGCAGTAGAAAGATGACAGGAAAGTCAATTAAATAGGAAGTGAATAAGGTCTAAACTTGAAAAATGCTATACCTGCTATCAAGTACATGTGGAGGTTACAGAGAATTGTGGAGTACTCTCCTTGTTATATAATTGCTCAGCATCTGGTAGAAACCTTTGATACATCTCAATGTCTTCTAGGATATTTGACCATTTTTAAAAAGCATACCTCACACTGGTGGATTCAAAGGCCAAGTATAGTCTTCGGGTGAAGCAAAGACAGTCAAGGTACGTAAATATAATCAATCTAATTTTAACATCATATGCAAACCAGTCTTGTTTTGCCCATACTTACTTATATCTTTAATTAAGGGGTTGCTCAGCCATTTTAAAGGACAGTAAAGAGTCAATCATACTACTGCAAACCCACAGTCACAGGTAGTCCAGACCTGGGTGAGAACAGCAGATTGCCTTCCCATTCATAAACAAGATGGGTTTTTGCAATTGTACAATTGTCATAGTCATCATTATTGAGGCTAGCTTTATATTTGTTTTCATTGAATTTAAAGTAGCCAAGGTGAGATTTGAACCCATGTCCCCAGAATCTCGACTTGCTCCTCTGAATTACTAGTCCTGTGCCATTATCATTACACCTTCATCTCCATCTATTTGCAGATGTGAGGTCCCTTCCCTATTTCCTCTGAATTCCCAGCTACCTTTTCTCTTGCTCCTGCAATTTTTGAGCATCTTTCATGATCTTAGGAAGCCTCAAAGCACTTTTGAGCGTGTAAAGATATTTGTTCATCAGTTTAGGGGAAGCAAACGCATTTATTTACAGATTAAAAACATACAGAGGTTTGCAGCCTCTTGGTTGCAATTAACTCCCAAGGTGTCTCTGAGTACAGAGGCAATGCTTACCAGGGTGATCTCCCACCCTGCTCCTGGCTTGTTCATCATGATCCTTATTCTGCAGATAGCTCCTTCAAGGGATAATCACCACATCCCTCCCCCTTTAAGTCCTTTAGTACAATTGTCAAAAATCATTTTACACAATCTGAGATAATTAAACATTTAATACATGAATTTAGTCAATTATAAATTAAATCTATCAGTGGGTTTCAGAATCCATGTGAAATGGTGCAACTCCTCTGTCTGGAGGTGCTTCAGCTGTTAGCTGAAACCACAATGACAGGTATCTTTTCAGTCACAGGTAGTTCAGTTCTACCCATTTCCATGGAGTCAGTGATTGTACCTGCCACTGGTCGATCAGATACTCGAGTTCTAAAGCCATCGGCAACACTGTGGAGTTTGCACGTTCTCCTCGTGTCTGAGTGAGTTTCCCTCGGGTGCTCCGGTTTCCTCCCACAGTCCAAAGATGTGCGGGTTAGGTTGATTGGCTGCGCTAAGAAATTGCCCCTTAGTGTCAGGGGATGTGTAGGTTTTATAGTATAGGGGTAGGGCCTGGCTGGGATTGTGTTCGGTGCAGTCTCGATGAGCCAAAGGACCTCTTTCTGCGCTGTAGGGTTCTATGATTCTATTTCCTGATGGGATGGCAATATACTGCCTGATGGTAAAACTTGCTACTAGGGCATCTCTCTTTTTCTCAAATGTTCTGCATGTTTTCAAATGATTCTCCTTTGTACATTCACTTGATAAGACTGGGGTTCAATTTTAGACACAACAATTCCAGGGACCCAACTCCGCCCACAACCAGAATTACTCAAGCCCACGGCGTAATTCACCATAAATGACTGCAGTGACTGACAAAGATGACGACTTGCCTTCTGACTCTTTTAGCTGATCTCTGTCCTCCCCAGCAAACTTGAAATATAAGGCCCTGCCTTGTTCTGAGACAATGGTAAACGTAAAGATACGTACTAGTTTAAGGAAAGTGCAAGCCATCTATTTATAGATTAAAACTATACAAAGGCTTGCAGCTTCATGGCTGCAGTCAGCTCCTGAGATGTCTCTGAGTACAGAAGCCCGCGCTTGCCAGGGTGATCCCCCACCCTGCTCCCGATTGGTTTCCCAGGTCAATGAGACCCGTACTCAGCAGACTGATCCTTAAAGAGACATTCATCTCACAGCGTAATGCAGGAAACAAGCTGTCTAATCTCCTGCATTGCATGGTCTCACAAGCAGCAATTAAATGAGTGATGTTGGTTGGGGATTAATATTGGCAAGCACATCAAGAAGAATTTGTTCAATATATGGAAGGCAAAGGATTAAAATCTCAGCTGAAAGGCAATGCCCTCTACCTTGTACCTCTCCCTCAGCACTGCATTGGAGTGTCCACATGATGTTTGGTGCTTTCCAGACTGGGGACTTGAACCCACACAATCCTGCTAACTGAGACATGGCAGACACTGATGAGAGAGACAGAGAAAGAAAAAAAAAGGCAGGAATTTCCTTGGACCTTGTCTCATTCCGGCTGTCACAACATTGCCAGAGGCATGAGAGAAATCACACAGGCGTAGCTCCGAGGATATTCTCACCCAATATGTAGGATAAGGGTGGGCGGACGGGGAGGTGGAGAGAGAGAAGAAATGAACCATTTATCATCCATTAACAAAATGAGTGCTTTCCCATTGCTGCTGTCCATTGCCAATATACCTGCACGTTGTCAGTCCTGTGCTTTCTGGAATGAGCAATCATTCGTCTCAAATGCAATTTAAATGCTGAAGAGATCAATGGTGAGATGACGGATTAGCTGAAGAAATGGAAATCTTCATTTAGAAGCAGCCAGTTCATAAAATTGTGATCTGAACGCTCCTCAATACTTCATCATTACATGCCAGATTAGTCTCATGAAAAATATATTAATCAGTCTGGTGAGGACCTATCAAACCCCTTGAAATCTTAATAGCTTCATGCCACCAAATACCTCACTAAATTTGCACTGAGAATATTGTAAAGTGGCAGTGACCTTGAAATGGTTTCAGAGTAAGACAGATGTTTTTAGCGCAGAACATGACATTTATTTGAGAAGCTCTTATTGAATTAATGATTCCTCCCTGCCAGGACCACATTGTCTTAAAAATTAAGCGTGTTCTACGAATGACTGGACAACAAAAGGGTTTTAGTCCCAATCAGCCTATTGATCTCATGGATTGGAGTGTGAGAGACAAAGCGACCTCGACTGTGTCCTTGTGCTGTCTGTAAATAAAATAGAGATGCTCTGGCACAAGTGCCCTATTCAAGACTCAGAAACAGCCTAACCAAGATAAATGCAGTTTCAAGGAAAGATGATGAACTGACCCAGGGTATTGAAACCAGTAACATTTCTGCCTGCTTTAAACTCCACACTCGTCAACTTTTTAAAATGGAAAGCGTAACATGCTGGAACTTAATCAAGCCCTAAAAAGCACAAATGAATTGGAAATGAGAGAGTACCTGCATTTCCTTTTTGCTTTTATTTCACATTTCAATTAGATATCAGGACAGAGACAGACGATGGAGACAAGAGACATCAGTCAAAGTTTCAGCAAATGTAATTCTGGGAGGGATTAAGCCTCTTGGATACACTAGGACTGCACTTTCCTCTAACAAAGTGCAGTAATCTTGACATTTACAAATGCGATCCTTTGCATGGTAGTGACAGCTGCAAGCTTTATCAAACTGTAACCTCATGCAACAACAGACTGAGTGTTACACTTCACTTTCTCACGGAAATATTATATGATAAATATATTTTAACTCTGCGTCCTGCTTTCTGTCACTGCCAAGCAGTTCCACACCGTGAAGGAAATCGGTCCCCCCTTTTCCAGGAGGCATAATTAAGTATTTCAGTAGAATCAAATTCCTGAGGACAGGGATGCAAATGTTACTGGAGAGCTGAAAGCCGGAGTATTAAAGTGCGTGACTTCTGCGTGTCTAGTTTGAGAATATTTTGTGTTCCCATTCCAATCTGTGGTTCTCTAACCAAAGCTTGCTTGATTTTTGCTGCCTTATACAATCCGATTGGTTGGCTATTGCTATTATTGCAATCTAAGCACAGTTTGAGGAACACATTTCAATTAAAAGCCAAATGAATAAGCCGCTGTGCAGTGTGGGATGTGTGAATCAATGGTGACACCCTGTGCAGTACTGAAAGAAGTTACCAAGGCAGCAGAGGAAACCTTCCAGGGACATCCTCAAAGCCCCTGCGGAAAAAATGCAACATCCCCACTGAAGTGTGGGAATATCTTGCTTGAGCCAGCCCAATCTAGGGAAGAAGCAGCCATGAAGGTGTCAACCATTTTCCAACAGGCCTCAGGTGGAGGCCAAGCCCTAACAGCATAAAGACCGTAGCAAAATTCGAGCATCCCATCCACCCGGCTCATCAAGATCTATCTGGCCCACAAGGGACAGAGTGTGTGGATCCAGCATTGAGTATTTCGTCACCTCAGGGCCCTAAAGTCTATAGAGCAGGAGAAAGCTGCCCCCTAGTCCCACAGACTGCCTCAGAAGCAGAAGATAAGCTAAAAAAAGGTGTGGCACTGTCAGAAATGGAGTTCTTTGGATGAGATATTAAAGCAAGTCCTGCTTCTCTGATCATTTTTTCTGAATCAACCCTGTGTAACACTTAGAATTTTATAAGTTTCTACGAGATCCCCTCTCACTGTTCTAAATTCCAGTGAATATAATCCTACCTGACTTAATCTCTCCTTGTATGATAGACTTGCCATTCCAGGATTCAGCCTGGTAAACCTTTGCTGTACCTTCTCTATAGCAAGGACATCCTTCCTTAGATATTGTGTTCCTATATACTATGTTGAAAATAAAGACTTTTGTACCGTCTCCAAATCCAAGTTATTCTAAGCATCTCGATATTTTGATATGCTTTACTTCCAGCAGTGTTCAGCTTACACTTGAATACCCAAGTTGACAATCACTTGACTTTGTATTGTCTCCTGCACTACTCTACTTAGTGAAAGGACAAGGTTGAGGGCTAAGCTTTTAAAGATCATTCACATCAACACGGCACCTTTTAGAAAGAACCTAAACACCTTTTGTGTTCTCTGCTGTTTGTGCTCCCTGCCTTTCTGATGTAAGCCAGCTGAACTTGGCTGATGTTGCGCAATTTTCACATGATGTATTTAACTGTCAGCAGCCATCAGAAGCCGTCCTTAATCATGGAGAAAAATCTCATCAAACAGCAACAAAATAAGCTTATTAATCTTGTTGCATTGAAGGCAATCTTCTCCAACATCACAAGGGACACTTGTTCACTGGCAAATACATTCCGTTTCCAGCCTACATACACAACATTCTTGAAGGCTTGAAATACTGTCACAAAACCAATTCAGCTGACAAACAATATCAGGTTCTTTTAGCATCATTATTTTGCTTTCAACCATGTCTTGACCTAGAATTGTAACAGCGAGCCCCTGGAGTCTTATCGATTCCAACGATGAGAATTCCCAATACTCCCCGTCCAATCTAAATTTCAGATCTTCTTGAATAGTCAACTGTGTTCCACAACTGCTCTTCAAGTAGCAGACCACAGTGAGTGGATAAGGCAGTGTCCTCATGATCCTCAGTAAAGATTCTTTGTCGAATCAAAGTGAAGAAGCCCGTCAGCTCACTGAGTCAGCGCTGACACACAAGCAACACCTAAACTCCCAGCCACTCCCATCTGCCAGCACTTGGCCCGTAGCCTTCAATGTTATGATGTGCCAAGTGCTCATCCAGGTACTTTGTAAAGGATGTGAGGTCACCTGCTTCTATCACCCTCCCCGGCAGCACATTCCAGACTGTTACCACCCTCTGGGTAAAAACAGTTTTCCTCACATCTCCCTAAATGGCAGAACCATCAAAAGTACACAGAGGGACTTAGGTGTGCAAGTCCACAGATCCTCGAAGGTGGCAGTACAGGTGGTGAAGGTGGCATATGGCATGCTTGCCTTCATAGAACGGGGTATAGAGTATAAAAATTGGCGTCTGATGTTACAGCTGTACAGAACATTGGTTAGGCCACATGTGGAGTACTGCGTCCAGTTCTGGTCGCCACACTACCAGAAGGACGTGGAAGCTTTGGAGAGAGTGCAGAAAAGGTTTACCAGGATGTTGCCTGGTATGGAGGGTCTTAGCTACGAGGAGAGATCAGGTAAACTGGGGTTGTTCTCCCTGGAAAGACGGAGAATGAGAGGAGACTAATAGAGGTGTATAAAATTATGAGGGGTGTGGATAGGGTGAACAGTGGGAAGCTTTTTCCCAGGTCAGACGTGACAAACACGAGGGGTCACAGGTTCATGGTGAGGGGGGGGCGAGGTTTAACTGAGGAATCAGAGGGACGTATTTTACACAGAGAGTGGTGGGGGCCTGGAAGGCACTGCCAAGCAGGGTGGTAGAGGCAGACATGCTGGGGTCGTTTAAGACTCATCTAGATTGTCACACGAGCAGACTGGGAACGGAGGGATACAGAAGAATGGTCTCGTTGGACCAATAAGCGGCGCAGGCTTGGAGGGCCGAAGGGCCAGTTTCCTGTGCTGTATTGTTCTTTGTAAACCTCCTGCCCCTTACTCTGAACCCATGTCCCCTCGTGACTGATCTTTCAACTAAAGGGAACAGTTGCTCCTTATCCATTCTGTCCATGCCCCTCATAATCTTGTACACCTCGATCAGGTCACCCCTCGGTCTTCTCTGTTCCAACAAAAACAATCTAAGCCTACACAATCTCTCTGAAAAACTTAAATGTTCCGCTCCAGGGGCAACATCCTGGTAAATGTCCCCCACTAGGGGCAACCACATCCATTCTTATAAAGATGATTGCTCTTGTATCATTCCTAAATATCTGCTAGCAACTGAATTAAGAACAGTGCCACCAATGAGTTTGCCTGATTATTTACATATTGAGGGTGATCTTGACACTTGTCATTCATGCAAATGCTGGCGCGGGATCAAGATCTGGAAATCTTACCAGCAAGTTTGCAATTTCGATCTTGCCGAACCCTAAACAGGCATGAACCCACTTATTTCGCATTAGAATTGATTTTAATATAATTAACCCACCTCCCCACCAGATATTGACCCTTTGTTGGATATTGACACCGTGCCAATGTGATGTCATGCCAGAGCAGTTTACAACAGTTTCACCCAGACATCAACCTGTCGTGGAGGTCTCCCCGGTGACACAAAGGTAAATGTATACTCACCCCGGGGGAGAGGGACACGGACAGTAGCCTGGCAATGCCCTGGCACTGCCAGATTGACATGGTGCCAACTGTGCCAAGAGCTGGGTCCCACTGAGAGCTTCATGGGGGAGGGGGATTCATTTAGATATGATGGTTTCTGGGACCGAACGGAGGAGCCGGTGATGGCCATTGATTTGGGGGGGGGGGGGCAGAGGGTGATGGGAGAAGTGCCGACTCTGACCAAGGGCCCAAAAGACCTCTGTGGTGGGCTGTTTTGGGGGGGGGGGGGGGGGCGTGGTGGTCTTGGTGGTGTAGCTGAGGGGCAAGGTTTACTTACATTCTGATCGGGACACCCTTTAAAAATACACCTGTGTGTGGCTGGGCTTTGCCCAGTGTCATCTGCTTACTGTGCCATTCTATTGGAGATTTTTCCCTTTTCTCAATGATTGCATATCCTTTCTTGATCATGCTAAGTTCTTTAATCCCACTGTTTTCATTCCTCACATGCTGTGGTGCAGCCCTTAATAAGATGAAGTTGATTTTCTTCCTCCAAGTCTTTTTTATTTCTGGATATTTTCATCTGTCTTACTAATATCTTCACTTCTGATGCCCCTTCTCGAGGTCAGGCTTGTAAACATTGATTTTCAGAGATTATGGGGTTCTTTACAGTTGCCACAATGTTATTGTATATGACTATTTAAGGGATGATTTCTAAGATATAGATATGTTTGACCTCTAACTGCCTTATTTGATAAACATTACTTTATGATGATACATAACTGAGTGATCTTGTGTATGCTTAGCCCTGCTTTCTTCAGTCTATGCAAAAACTTCATTTTAAGATTATTTCTGCCTCTGTGCAACTATATTTAAATGCTAGACTTTAAGGGTTTACTAGTTCTGCCAAGCTGAAAACTTGACTCTTAACTTGACTACATGTAGAATCAGAAAGCTAAAGGTTAACTAAAAATTGACTGCAGTCCTGACTACAAACCTGCAGGTTTTTCATAAGATTTTTTGTAACAGCAGCTGCGAGAATTGTTTTTCTAAGACGGAGACAGACTGCAGAAAACATTTCCAATAACAAGACAAGGATTGAAATATAGTTTGGATTTTAATGTGTGGGGTTTTCAGTTTTCAAGATCCAGTTCAGTATGTTCAAGTTCAGAATAGGGACAGGCTCGAGAAGCCAGTCTCCAAGTTCACTTTTCTTTTTGATTCTGTCATGTTAATCTTTTTAAGTTCTATTCAATAAAACTATTTTAAAACTCGGATCATTGCTGTCCTCGTCTATCTAAAGAAATGAATGGACCCAATAACTATAAACTGTTACTCAGCCGAAGCCACGAGACTTCTCCCTCTCAAGTATTGGCCGTATATCTTTCACATCATCATGTGGTCAGTATCTTTCCTCAAGTCTGACACATTAGGGTACTCTGGGTTGAAATGATTAATGTCATTTCAATCCACTGTCCATCCTGTAGCACAGATACTCCTAAGACACTAAGAAAATACACAAGGATGATAATAATAGCAAAATACTGCAGGTACAGGGAATCTGAAATTAAAAAAAAACAGAAGATTGATGGATAAACTCTGCAGGTCTGATGACATCGCAAAGTGAGAAACAGAGTTAACGTTTCAGGTATGTGCCAGTCCCGAATCCCTATCAAGTTACATTTGAAAGCTTTCTACATGCCAGGTATTGATTTGCCGTCAAACATCTGCCCCCAATCTACATTCTTCAGTTCTTAACTAATATTGTTGTAATTAGCCTGCCCCCAATTTAGCATCATTTTGAGAACTATATGTATCGTTATCCATCAGTACCTTAAAAACTTACTGAATTGTGGTCACTGTTCCTGAACTGCTCCCCTAATGAAACATCGACCTCCTGGCCAGGGTCATTCCATAATAACAGGTCCCATTCAATTTAAGATAATTAGGGATGGGTAATAAATATTCGGCCAGCCAGTAGTATCCATGTCCAATGAATGAATGGAGCAAAAAAAAATGTACCGGTTGGACACCAAGCTGACAAGAGTTGAGGCATGACTTGTAAGGAGTAGTTGCTAACATCAGAGGAGTTAATAAACATGCATAAAAATTAAGTTCAGATACAAGACACCAGATGTTGCAAAGAAGACAATGGACAGGAGATAGTGTCACTGGAGATTATTAGACCGTCACTTCAGGATTAAAAGCCTATGGTGAACAACATGGAGTTTACATGTTGCATTTTCTGTGTTTGTCAAACTGACTTGATTTGTAACAGATACGCTTCTTATTTGCAAGGAATGCTGCTTACTTTGCAAATTTGTTATCACCGAAAATGATTGAAAATTAATGATCACAAGATAGACTGACAATCTACAATTGCACTGAGTGCATCTGATGTGTTTATAATGGGTACTTCTGTTCTTTAGAGAGAACAGAACAGATTTAAGAACATCAAATGATAGATTTGCTAGTGCTATTGATTATAGAATGCTTGCTTTTGGCACAGGTTCTCTGCAGGGAGAGCACGTTACCAGGCAGGGGGCAACCCTCATGCAGAATCTTGATGAAACGGCTCTACAACTCAGTTTTGCTCAAGTGCAGCTGCGCGCCGTGTTTGCAGATAATTTCTCAATTTCTGTCTCTGACAAAAAGTGATGCTGGAACAGTGGAGGAAGAGAGAGCAAGAGGGAATGCCACATACTCACCAAATCAGCTCCATTTCATCACTTTGACACTGCATTGAAAAGCCTCTGATTCACATGGGCCTGACGATATTCAGCTCATCTTCCTGGTATATATGTCAGGGTCAAGTTCAATGGAGCTTTCCAGTGTCAAAAAGGGTTGGAGTATCAGTAGAGGATTGACTCATTGTATGGATGGATGCCAAGTGCCATCTATAGGCCCATGTCTGATGCCCATCTGCCTCAAATCCATTGAAACTTGTCTGTTTTTTCATTTATGAAGGGGTGGGAGTGGAGGTGGTGGTGGTGATGGACTTTGCATGAATACCCCCTCAACCCAACCCCGCTCAGAGAGCAGAGGTGAATGCGACTACCTAGCGAAATAGACATTAAGATTAAGAAGTACTCATGTTTTTCTTTTCACACTGAGGGCTTCCAGAGGAAAGATGGGTTGTTGCTCGTGAATGTTCCTGGAGCATATATTGACCAAGACCAGCAAACACTGGTGCGCCAGGATTCAAATGGACAAACATCAGTAGAGGTACGCAAAGCACCACAGGAATGAAAATCAGCTCTGTCACCTTTGTGAATTTTCTCCACACACCTCAGCCTTAAGAGGAGCCTAGCATGATTCCCCAGTCTGTGACACAGTGGTGGAGAAGGAGGAGATATATGACATGCATGAGCTGGGATCAAGTGGATCCCTTGAAGAGTATAGAGAATGTAGGAGTAGGGTTAAGAGAGAAATCAGGAGGGCACAAAGGGGACACACAGTTGTTTTGGCAGATAAGGCAAAGGAGAATCCAAAGAGTTTCTACAAAGAGCAAAAGAAAGAGTAACTAGGGAGACAGTAGGGCCTCTTAAGGATCTTAAGGCAAAGGGGCATCTGGTAAGTGACATGTTTTCAAAAGTGTTAACCCGAGTTCAGGGTAAACACATTCCTCTTAGAGTGAAGGGCAAGGCTGGCGGAAGTCAGGAACCCTGGATGACTCAGGATATTGAGGCCCTGGTCAAGAAGAAAGGGGTACATGACGTGCATAGATAGCTGGGATCAAGTGAATCTCTTGGCGTATAGGGGGTGTAGGAGCAGAGGTAAGAAAGAAATGAGGATGGGAAAAGGAGACACAAAATTGTTTTGGCAGATAAGGCAAAGGAGAATCCAAAGGGTTCTACAAATACGTAAAAGGCAAAAGAGTAACAACGGAGAGACTTGGGCCTCTTAAGTATCAACAAGGACATCTACGTGCAGATCCACAAGAGATGGATGAGATCCTAAATGAATACTTCTCATCAATACTTACTGTTGAGAAAAGCATGGGTGTTAGGGAATGTGGGAAAATAAATAGTAATGTCTTGAGAAGTGTACATATAACAGAGAGGGAGATGCCGGATGTCTCAAAGTGCACCTGAAGAAGTGTACCTCAGGATATTGTGGGAGGCTAGGGAGGAAATTGTGGGTCCCCTAGATATTTGAATCATTGATAGTTGGAGGTGAGGTGGCTGAAGATTAGAGGGCAGCAAATGTTGTGCCTTTGTTTAAGAAGGGCTACAGGAAATAGCCTGGGAACAACAGGCCGGTGAACCTCACATCTGTGGTGGATGTGTTGTTGGGAGGTATTTTGAGAGACAGGATCTACAGGCATTTAGAGACGCAAGGACTGATTAGAGACAGTCAGCATGGCTTAGTGAGTGGAAAATCATGTCTCAGGAATTTGATTGAGTCTTCTGAAGGTAGATGAGGGCAGCGCAGTTGATGTTGTCTACATGGACTTTCACAAGGCCTTTGTACATAGTAAGCTGTTACATAAGAACATAAGAAATAGGAGCAGGAGTAGGCCGTCTGGCCCTTCGAGCCTGCCCCGCCATTCAATAAGATCATGGCTGATCTGTCATGGCTCAGTTCCACATTCCCGCCCTCTCCCCATAACCCTTAATCCCCTCTCCTATCAAAAACTCATCAACCCTCTTCTTAAAAATATTTAGCGAGGTAGCCTCCACCACTTCAACAGGCAGAGAATTCCAGAGATTCACCACCCTTTGAGTGAAGAAGTTCCTCCTCAACTCCGTTCTAAACCACCCCCCCTTTATCTTGAGGCTGTGCCCCCTAGTCCTACTGTCCTTTCTGAGCGGGAAGAGTCTCTCCACCTCTATCCTATCCATCCCATTCATCATCTTATACGTCTCAATGAGATCTCCCCTCATTCTTCTAAACTCTAACGAGTACAAGCCCAGTTTATTCAGCCTCTCCTCATAGCTCAACCCCCTCAACTCCGGCATCAGCCTAGTAAACCTCCTCTGCACTCCCTCCAAGGCCAAAATAACCTTGCGTAAGTACGGCACCCAAAACTGCACACAGTACTCCAGCTGCGGCCTCACCAATGCCCTATACAGCCGCAGCAAGACCTCCCTACTTTAATATTCAATCCCCCTCGCTATGAAGGCCAGCATCCCATTTGCCTTCCTGACCACCTGCTGCACCTGCAAGCTGGGTTTTTGCGACTCATGCACAAGGACCCCGAGGTCCCTCTGCACCGCCGCCTGCTGCAGTTTTTCTCCACGTAAGTAATAGTCCTTCCTACCATTATTCCTACCAAAGTGGACCACCTCGCACTTGCCAACATTAAATTCCATTTGCCAGTTCCTGGCCCATTCGCCCAGCCTATCTAGATCCTTCTGCAGACTCTCCACACCCTCCGCACAATTTGCCTTTCCACCGATCTTGGTGTCATCAGCAAATTTCGACACCATACACTCGGTTCCCTCCTCCAGATCATCTATATAAATGGTAAATAGCTGAGGCCCTTCTATGAGGATGTGTCTAGGGCGGTGGATAGAGGAGAGCCAGTGGATGTGGTCTTTCTTGATTTTCAGAAGGCGTTTGACAAGGTACCTCACAAGAGGTTATTGCAGAAGGTCAGGGGACATGGAGTTGGGGGTAGGGTGTTAGCGTGGATAGAGGACTGGTTGTCAAATAGGAGGCAGAGAGTGGGGGTCAATGGGTGCTATCCGGATTGGCGGTTGGTGACTAGTGGAGTGCCTCAGGGGTCGGTTACATAAGGTTAAATCTCACAGAATCCAGGGTGAGGTAGTCAAATGGATACAAAATTGGCTTGATGGCAGAAGACAGAGGTTGGTTGTAGAGGGTCACCTTTCAAACTGGAGGCCTGTGACCAGGGGTGTGTCTCAGGGATTGGTGCTGGGTCCACTGTTATTTGTCATTTATATTAATGATTTGGATGAAAATTCAGGAGGCATGGTTAGTAAATTTGCAAATGACACCAAGATTGGTGGCAAAGTGGATAGTGAAGGTTATCTAGGATTGCAATGGGATCTTGATCAATTGGCCAGTGGGCTGACGAATGGCAGATGGTGTTTAATTAAGATAAATGCGAGGTGATGTATTTTAGTTGGTCAAACCAGGGCAGGACTTAATCAGTTAATGGTAGGGCGTTGGGGAGAGTTATACAACAAAGACATCCAAGAGAAGAGGTTCATAACTCCTTGAAAGTGGAGTCACAAGAGGACAGAGTGACGAAAAAGACATTTGGAATGCTTGATTTCATTGGTCAGAGCATTGAATACAGAGGTTAGGACATCTTGATGAAGTTGTACAAAATATTGGTGAGGCCACACTTGGAATACTGTGTACAGTCCTGGTCCCTTATTATAGAAAGGACATTATTAAAAGAGTGCAGAAAAGATTTACTTGGATGCTACTGGGGCTTGATGCTTGGAGTTATATAGGGAGGCTGGATCATCTAGTCCATCAGGTATGCACCTTGCTGGGGTGACCGTTTTGTTTTGGGCAGCAGCACAGCCTGGATCTTGGGCAGGATGCCACCCTGAGCAACGGTGACACCTCCCAGCAGTTTGTTGAGCTCTTCATCGTTGCGGATGGCAAGCTGCAGATGGCGGGCATGATGTGGGTCTTCTTGTTGCCCTGGGCCGCGTTGCCAGTTAGCTCAAGGATCGCGGTGGTCAGGTACTTGAGCACAGCGGCCAAGTAGACGGGTGCTCCAGCGCCCACCCCGCTCAGCATAGTGGCCCTTCCCCGGCAACCAGTGAATACGGCGCACCGGGAACTGAAGACCATCTCTGGAGGAGCGAGTCTTGGCATTAGCGTGCCCTCTACCTCCAGTTTATCGCAGCCCAACATATTGCTGCAATTTTGTTCCTTCAATTGCAAACCTCCAATAGACTGGGACATTTTTCCCTGGAGCTTAGGAGGCTGTGGGGTGATCTTAAAGAAGTCTATAAAATAATGAGGGGCATAGATCAGCAAGTCAATATCTTTTCCCAAAGGTAGGGGAGTTTAAAACTAGATGCAAAAGTGTCCAGCGATGCAATTTTTTCACAGTAAAAAGTCTCACAACACCAAGTTTTTTTTGCTGCGTTTACTCTAGTCCAACGCCGGCACCTCTACATCGCAATTTTTTCCCACACAGAGGGTGGTGAGTGTCTGGAACAAGCTGCCGGAGGTAGTAGTAGAGGCGGGTAAGTTTTGTCTTTTAAAAAGCATTTAAACAGTTACATGGGTATAGAGGGAAATGGACCAAACGCAGGCAATTGGGACTAACTTAGGGGTTAAAAAAAGGAGCAGAATGGACACGTTGGGCTGAAGGGCCTATTTCCATGCTGTAAACCTCTATGTCTACATGTTGCTGTTGAGTCTGGATTACCTCCACTGACTCAGCATATCAGTCATCCGGCCCCAAGCGAGAGACCCATCTCAGGGTCAATTGCAAGCTGAGCTCAGCCTAGGACGGTGGCTGTAGAAGAGAATGGAATTGCTGACAAAGCTGCAGAAATCATGATGGGGATTGATCGGGGAGGCAATTGGAGAGGTGATGGCCTAGTGGTATTATTGCTAGACTTTTACTCCAGAAACTCAACTAATGTTTAAGGGACCTGGGTTTGAATCCCATCAAGGCAGTTGGTGGAATCTGAATTCAATAAAAAAAAATGTGGAATTAAGAATCTTCTGATGACCACGAAACCATTGTGAATTGTTGGATTCTGATTCACTAATGTCCTTTAGGGAAGGAAATCTGCCGTCCTTACCTGGTCTGGCCTACATGTGACTCCAGAGCCACAACAATGTAGTTAACTGTCAACTACCCTTGTGCAACTAGGGATGGGCAATAATTTTGACCAGCTAGTGACACCCATGCCCTATGAATGAATTATAAAAAAGGATATCGGAATGCTGAGCACCCAATGAGGACGGGCTTCAAACTGAAGAAGATTCCAGAAAGCGAGGTTTACAATTTACGCCCATTTAACAAGCAGACCCCCGGAAATTGCTGGAAAGCTGGAGCCAGGAAGATAGCTTCCCATCCCTCACACTCTCTCTCATACTTTTCTCCCCTTTTGGCATTCCGGCTGGAGGATGGGTTTCTGCTGCTGGATGTTCCTGGAGAATGTATTGACCAGGTACAGGAAATACTGGTGCACCAGGATTCAGATGGGTGAATGTCAGCACAGGTTCACCAAAGCAGGATGGGAATGAAAATCAGCCCCGTCACCTTTGTGAATGTTCTCCATATGCCTCAGCCTTAAATAACTGCTGGAAATACCATGTACCTTCTGGCACCCTCTTACCATAAGTCTAGTTAATAAGAAGTGTGAATGATTCATTTTGACAGAAGAATGAAGAGACAATTTAAACTAAATAGTACAATTTTAAAGCAGGGTGCAGCGAGACCTGGGGGTATACATACATAAATCTTTGAAAGTGACAGTACAAGTTGAAAAGGTGGTAAAAAAGACATATTGAATTCTTTTACTTTATAATAGAGGAATAGAGTACAAAAGGAACGATGGTGCGCTAAATCTTTATAAATCACTAGCTTGCCTTCAATTGTGTTCAACCACAGCTGGGGAACACTCTTTAGGAAGGGTGCCAGTTTCTTCAAGGGGTTGTAGAGGGGGTTTTACTGGAACAGTCCCACATGCAAGGCTTCAGTTACATGACAAGATTAGAGAAGCTGCAGTGTTCTTGCTTAGAGTTGTAAAAGATTTAATAGGGGTATTCAAAGTTTTGAAGACTTTTGATTGTTTTACCCTGATAACTCTGTTTCCAATGGCAGAAGGCTCAGTATGCAGAGGACACAGTCTCAAGAAGACTTTTTTTGATTCATTCATGGGACATGGGTGCTACTGGCAGGCAAGGAATTATTCCCGATCCTTAGTTGCCCTTTGTCCAGACGATAGTTGAGAGTCAACCATACTTATGTCTCTGGTGTCACATGTTGGCCAGACTGGGTAAGGATGGCAGATTTCCTTTCCGAAGGGACATTAGTGAACCAGAAGCGTTTTTCCAACAATTGACAATGGTTTCATGATCATCAGTAGATTCTTTTTCCAGATATTCTTTTTACTGAAATCAAGTTCCGCTATCAGCTGTGGCAGGATTCGAACTGAGGTCCCCAGAACATTAGCTGAGTTTCTGGATTAATAGTCTAGCGATAATATCACTAATCCATCACAAATATTTCCTGTGAGGGTATGGCTGGGGGGGGCAGGGGATGGAAGGGAAACAGAATAGCTAGAGGGGGATTCAAAAGCACTTTAATTTATGCTGTGATATGGAATGCATTGCCTGAAAGCAATTATCAAAAGGAAATTGGATAAGTGCTCCAAAAAGAACAAAATTGCCGCACAACTATGGAGAAAAAAACATGTTTGGAAATAATTGAATGGCTCTTTCTTAGAACACTCTCAGGCACAATGGGCTTCTTTTGTGTTGTAGCAGTCTATCATTCTACAGTTGGTGTGCAACAGAAGGTTTAGTGATTAGTTCAACAACCAGCACAACAATTGGAAGACCAACTCTTTTCATTCGACTCCCTGTGAGTGGTGAGACCTAGAATCATAGAATAGAATGCCTACAGTGCAGAAGGAGGCCATTCAGCCCATACTGTCTGCACTGACCACAATCACCTTAACCCCACATATTTAAGTTGATTAAGTTGATCATCTTCTACACCCTAGTTATGATTGTGACACTACATTCTGCACTTTGTTTAAGAACATGAAGAACATGGAGAACATAAGAACATGGAGAAAGCTAGCACGAGGGGGCATGGCTTTAAATTAAGTGGGGGTAGTTATAGGACGGATGTCAGGGGTAGGTTCTTTACCCAGAGGGTGGTGAGGGATTGGAATGCCCTGCCTGCTGCAGTTGTAAATGCGCCTAGTTTGGGGGCGTTTAAGAGATCCGTGGATAGGTTTATGGACGAAAAGGGATTGGTTTAGATTAGTGGGTCATTGTTTTTTTAAACTGGTCGGCGCAACATCGTGGGCCGAAGGGCCTGTTCTGCGCTGTAATGTTCTATGTTCTATAAGAAATAGGAGCAGGACTAGGCCATCTAGCCCTTCGAGCCTGCCCCGCCATTCAATAAGGTCATGGCTGATTTGAAGTGAATCAGTTCCACTTGCCCGCTTTCTCCCCATAGCCCTTAATTCCCCTGTCTATCAGAAACCCATCTACCCGTGACTTAAATATATTCAGTGAGGTAGCTTCCACCACTTCAACGGGCAGAGAATTCCAGAGACGCACCACCCTTTGAGTGAAGAAGTTCCTCCTCAATCTAATCTAAACTGCCCCCCCACTTATTTTGAGGCTGTGCCCTCTAGTTGTGCTATCCTTTCTAAGTGGGAAGAATCTCTCTACCTCTACCCCCTTCATTATCTTATATGTGTCTATAAGATCCTATCCACAAAGATCTCCATCACCACACACACCCCATACTGCACCCCCCCACAGACCCCCATCATCTCATCACCACACATTTCTCATATCCCCCCAAAATGATCCGCATCACATTCCCCAAACCTCCCGCAGACCCCATCACCACACACTCCCCATATCCCCCCACAAACCCACATTACCACACACTCCCCATACCCACTACAGACCCCCATCAGCACACTCTCCCCATACCCCCCCACGGGCCCCCATCACCACACACTCCCCATGCCCTCTTCTGACCCCATTACCACACACTCCTCACACCACTTGCAGATCCCCATACCTCCTCACAGACCCTCATCATCACACACTCCCCATACCTCCCCACAGACCTCCATCACCAGACACTTCACATACTCCCTACAGCCCCTCAGCAACATTCACTGCCCATATCTCCCACAGAGATCCCCACTACCACACACTCCCCAATAACTCCCACAAAGATCCTCATCATCACTCACTCCCCATATCCCCCACAGCCCCCATCACCACATACTTCACATTTCCCCAAAGACCCCTACCACCACACACGCTCCCCATACCCCCAGCAATATATATTGCCCACACTTCCCACAAAGACTCCCATCACCACATGCTCCCCATCTGCCCTACGGACTCTCATGAACACACATTCCCCAATTCCCCCCGTCCCCCATATACCCCCAGCAACACACACTTCCCAATTCCCCTCCTCCAGTCCTTTAGCAACACACACTCCCCACAGATAACCAACAACATACACTCCTCATTCCTCCTACAAGATGCCAGCAACACATTCTCCCCCCACAGATCCTAAAATGACAACACAGCCTCCCCACACTTCACCTCCCCACTCACAAACACACACCCAGAACCTCGTCCAGTAGTGTCCATGGACAGTGCTGCTTGCAAAGTCCTGAGGTTGCAGTATTACCACGTCAAAGAGTTTCCAGCCCAACCCTCCCAGTGCTTGCTGCTTCCTGCACCAGGACCCAGAGTCAGCGCTAAGGCCTCGATGTCACCACTCTGAGAAGGGTCAGTGCTGAGAGTCCAAAGTCGGACCCTGTAAACAACAACAGCAACCCTCCACATCCTCGCAGGCCTCCCCAGACCCCAACATAACATGGCCGCCACAAAACAACCTCCTCTGAGCAGCATAGAGCAGTTTGAAAGCAGAGACTTACCTCCTCACTCAGCCTCACTGATCAAGCGCCTGAATGTGACTTTTATACCTGAGGCATTTTCCTGACTGATCTGGCCGCAGTGAATGAGATGGTTAGGCCAAGTGAGCTGGGACAATTGGGAGTGAAGCTCACTAATTACATTGTAATGAATGCGAAAAGATCAAAATGAAGTTTTGCCCATTTTGAGTGGGATCCCCATCGTGCCAACTTTTTTTTTTATTGGTTAAATGGGAATGGGTGCGAAAATGGGTGCCATTCCCGCAAGTCGTATCACACCCGATTTTATGACATTTTCCCACCGCAAAACAGGTACAACGAGATCATAAAATTCTGCCCTAGGAGTCTATGAGAGTTGAAAGTCCTCCTCGGAAACGTGCAGAGTCAAAGTCAAAGTGTTGGAGTGGGCACACAAACCGAGCAGCAATTTATCCACCCAGCCTTCTGAACTGCACTTGTCCCACATTATAGCAAAGTCCACAGATCACAATTATTACAAACCTCAGAACCCATCATACCGGGAAGGAAGCAACCCATCCCTTATCCTGAGGGAGGGCTAAGTAGGAGTGCATGGCTTTAATTACCATGCTGCTCCTTCAACTTGCTGTAGACCCTTCTAATGGTAGAGATACAATACAATGTGCTGGCTGTGTGATCTCTCACGAGGATCAGGGGGTAAACATTTCACCAGGTCCTGGTGTTGAAACCACCAACTCTGTTTTACTCTCTACAGACACCGCCAGACCTGCTGAGCATTCCATACAATTCCTGCTTCCATTTCAGATTTCCAGCCTCTGCAGTGTTTCATTAACCAAAGCGTTGCAAGCTTTAAATCGGAATTAGCACCGCAGTGTGGGGAAAGGTTTTGCAACTCTGTATAGAGATGGCATCTGTTGGATTCAGTCATGGTCCCAAGTCAAATACCCTCAATCTTTTGCTGGTGGGGTTTGAAAAAGACGCAATCTTTCTAGCATAATTCACAGTTTGCCACTGATAATCTCAGTAGATTAAAGATTCTCGACCAGTTGCAAGGCATACAAAGCACTTTTGGACATGCAGCATTTTCTGCCTGGAATTAAAATCTGAACATCACGTTTGTCCAAAGCTTTGGTTTCCTGATGACAGGGAAGCAGAGAAGTTTATTATGTTCAAAATACTTACAAGAAACTTGATTGTCAGAAATGATTATCTCTGCAAGTAATAAACTTGGCTAACAGTTTGATCACACGGAGTTGTGATCAGTCTATTTTACTAAGCCTAAGCAGCAGCCACTAGGATAATTACAGAACGATAATTATAGTCCACCTGTAACAAAAAATGCAAATTTTATACTGCAGGAAATTAACAGCATTTAGTGTTCAATATTGCATGACTTTTCCATTAGGTATAATATTAGAAGTTGTTAAATTATGGAAAATGGAAGTAGTGAGGCTAGCATATTAATCTTATACATGATTCTTCTATGTAGGGCAGCTTGAGGAAACAAGGTTTGGTATATATTGAAGAATGTTAGGCTTTTATATTGACCTTCGGGGACACGGGTACAATTCTTTGCAGCTTTTGGCGAGCTCAAAGATCTCCATTTGAGGTTTTGCGCATAGTTTGCTGATGTATGTTAAGAAACCAGAGACAGCAGCAAGTAGCCCACATCCATCCCAACATCCGTTATACTCAGCAAGGGCTCTTCATACATTTTCATCTCCTAACAGTTGATAAGGTTCATTATGCATTTGACCCTGTATGCTTTGCGCTATTGAAAGAATGAACTTGCATTTCTATATCAATTCGCAGCTTGACTCATTAGAGCCAATGAAGGACTTTTAAAGTTTGGGTGGTGTGGTCGCACAGTGGTTAGCACTGCTGCCTCACAGTGCCAGAGATCCGGGTTCAATTCCTGGCCTGGGTCACTGTCTGCGTGGAGTTTGCACTTTCTCCCCATGTCTGCGTGGGTTTCCAGTCCAAAGATGTACGGGCTAGGTGGATTGGCCATGCTGAATTGCCCTTAGTGTCAGGGGGACTAGCTAGGGCAAATAAAGTTTATTTATTAGTCACATGTAGGCTTACATTCATACTGCAGTGAATTTATTGTAAAAATCACCTAGTCACCACATTCTAGCCTATTCGGGTACACTGAGGGAGAATTTAGCGTGGCTAATTCACCTAACCTGGACATTTTGAGTGTGGGAGGAAACCAGAGCACTTGCAGGAAACCCATGCAGACACAGGGAGTATGTGCAAACTTCACAGTGATCCAAATCAGTAATCGAACCCAAGTCCCCAGTGCTGTGGGACAGCAATATTAACCACTGCGTTACCATGCTGCCCTGGGGTTATGGGGATAGTTTCTGAGTGAAATTATGGTCGGTGCAGGCTCGATAGGCTGAATGGCCACCATCTGCACTGTAGGATTCTACGGTTCTATAATCACTCTGGTAATACAGTAGACAATTTGGACACATAACAGCACTGTAATGATGACCAAATTGGCCATTTAGTGATCTTTGGTGAAGGATAAATATTGACCAGTAACAATTTTCGGGCTTTCCCTAAAAAAAGTGAAGTTACCATAGTCCCAGATGACCATAGACTGGTGGTAATTTACCCTGAGGATCACTACATTTCAGGCAATTGCAAAATTGAGAAGGTGGGGCCTTCACAAATAACCTCAGCCATTACAGGAATGGAACTCGCACTGTCAGCATCGTTCTGCATTACCATCCAACCAACAGAGCTAAACCAATTCCTTATAAATACTGTGGCTACTAAAGCAGGAGTGAGAATAGGAATTTTGCAGTGAATAACTCACCTCTCGACTCCCCAAAGACTGTCCACTATTTACAATATATTGACATACATTGACAGTTTAAGACAAGGTACAATTCAGGAGTGTGAAGAATACTCTCTGTTGCCTGGATGGGTGCAGCTCTGACAAAACTGAAGAAGCTCCTCACCATCCAAGATAAAGTCATCCATTTGATTGACACCTCACCTACAAACGCTCACTCACTCCACCATCGATGCAAAGTGGCAACAGTGTGTACCATCTACAAGATGCATAGCAGGAACTTACCAAGGTTCCTTCAACACACCTTCCAAGCCCACAACCACTTCCACTTAGAAGGACAAGAGCAGCAGATACATTGGAACACCACCTGGAACTTCCCCTCCAACCATTCACTATCTTAACTTGGAAATATATCACTGTTTCTTCACTATTGCTGAGTCAAAATACTGGACCTCCCTTCCTAAAACCGTTGCAAAATGCTCACCATCATCTTCCCTATGGTAAAGCTTTATTTGGAGATTCATCTCCAAACTTTGTGGCCTGGGCCTCGGCTCCTCCCACTGCAACTGGATCCTAGATTTCCTAACCCAAAGACCGCAGTCAGTAAGGATAGGCAACAACACCTCCTCCATGATCATCCTCAACACCAATGCTCCACAAGGCTGTGTCCTCAGCCCCTTACTATATTCCTTATATATCTTTGATGTATTGCCAAACTCCCTCCAACTTGATTTTCAAGTTTGCTGATGACACCACCATTGTGGGTCGGAACAGAAACAATGAGACAGAGTACAGGAAAGAGATAGAGAATCTGGTGAACTGGTGCAATGACAATAATTTCTCCATCATGCCAGTAAAGTGAAAGAGATAGCTATTGACTTCAGGAAGCATAGTGGAGGGCATGCCCCTGTATATCAATGCTAAGCAGAAATGGTCGAGAGCTTCAAGATTTTTGGTGTCCAGATCACCAACAACCTGTCCTGGTCCCTCCATGCAGACACTATGGTTAAGAAAACCCACTAACGCTTTTACTTTCTCAGGAGACTAAGGAAATTTGGCATGTCTGCTACAACTCTCACCAACTTCTACAAATTCACCAGAGAAAGCATTCTTTTGTGTTGTATCACAGCTTGGTATGTCTCCTGCTCTGTCCAAGACCACAAATATCTACAAAGAGTCATGAATGAATCTCAGTCCATCACTCAAACCAGCATTGACACTGTCTACACTTCCTGCTACCTCAGAAAAGCAGCCAGCATAATCAAGGACCAGACACACTCCGGACATACTCTCTTCCACCTTCTTCTGTCATGAAAAAGACACAAAAGTCTGAGATCTCGTACAATCAACTCAAACACAACTTCTTCCATACAGCAATCAGACTTTTGAATGGACCTATCTCGCATTAAGTGAATCCTTCTCTACACCCGAGCGATGACTGTAACACTATATTCTGCACTCTCTCCTCTCCTTCTCTATGAACGGTATGCTTTGTCTGTATACCGCACAAGAAACAATACTTTTCACTGTATGTTAATACATGTGACAACAATAAATTAAATCAGTAATTAAATATTGGGTAATCAATGCCAGCTTAGCCAGCGACATCCAAATCCAGAGGACAAAACTTTGTAAAATGTGCCGTGGAATCTTTCACATCTGAAGTGGCAGACAAGGCATCCATTTAGATTTTTCTCTGAAAACATGGCAGCCTCGATGGTAAGGCACACTTCTGGTAGCGCCCAGGAGGATCAGCTTAGTTTTTGTGCTCTGTAGTGGGACTTGAAGTTGCAACATCTGAACTTAAAGGCCAAAATGCTGTCAACTGGGCTACGATTCAAAGTTTGAGTTGTGGGTATTCCACTGAATTGCAGGAAGTAAATTCAATCAGATTGAATTGACAAAACTGTGGGCAATGGGCCTTTAGTTTTTCATTTCTTTTATTCATTTGTGGGACATGGGTATTACTGTCTGGCCAGCATTTGTTTTCCATCCATAATAGCCTGAAGATAGTTGAGATCAATTACATTGTCATGGGTCAGGAGTCACGTGTAGGCCAGACAAGGTAAAGATGGCAGATTTCCTTCCCTTAAGGACATTAGTGAACCAGATGGGTTTTTCCAACAATTGACAATGGCTTCGTGGTCATCAGTAGATTCTTAATTCCAGATATTTTTAATCGAATTCAAATTTCACCAACTGCCTTGGTGCGATTCAAACCTGAGTCCCCTGAATATTAGCTGGCAGAGTTGGCCCAGGGCCACCTCAGAGTCATAGAGGTTTACATCGTGGAAACAGGCCCTTCGGCCCAATTTCTCCATGCTGTCCTTTTTTTTAAAACCCCAAAACGAATCCCAATTGCCCGCGTTTGGCCCATATCCCTCTATGCCCATCGTACCCGTGTAACTATCTAAATGCTTTTTATAGAATCATAGAACCCTACAGTGCAGAAAAAGGCCCTTCGGCCCATCGAGTCTGCACCAAACACAATCCCACCCAGGCCCTACCTCCATATCCCCACACATTATACCCACTAATCCCTCTAAATTACACGTCCCTAGTCTCTAAAGAACAATTTCTTAGCATGGCCAATCAACCTAACCCACACATTGTGGATTGTGGGAGGAAACAACAGTAACCGGAGGAAACCCACACAGATACAAGGAGCATGTGCAAACTCCACACAGTTTTTTGACTCATAGAATCATAGAACCCTACAGTGGGGAAAGAGGCCCATCGAGTCTGCACCGAACACAATCCCCCCCCACACCTCCCCCAGGCCCTACCCCCATATCCCCACATATTACACCCACTGATCCCTCTAACCTACACATTTCTGGATACTCAGGGACAATTTCTTAGCATGGCCAGTCAACCTGACCTGCACATCTTTGGACTGTGGGACGAAACTAGAGTACCCGGAGGAAACTCACTCTTACTTAAGAGATAAAATTATACCTACCTCTACTGCCACCTCTGGCAGCTCGTTCCAGACACTCACCACCCTCCGTATGAAAAAATTGCCCCTATGGACACTTTTGTATCTCTCCCCTCTCACCTTAAACCTATGCCCTCTAGTTTTAGACACCCCTACTTTAGGGAAAAGACCTTGGAGAGTTGGCAACCTCAGTTGTACGAGTGTGGACATACATTTCATAAATCTCATTGTTTAAGCCTGGGGTGAACACAAAAATATCAAACGAGCTTCATTTGGATGTCATTGTGAAAAAGTATTTGTATCCCACGTGTATGAATGACCACATACCAGCAAGTGATCTGGGTTTTGCAAAGCTGTAAGAGGTAGATGCCAATATTTATCCGAGTGTGTGATGGGAAATTCTTTTGTACTAAGCTTGGTGAAATTTTAATTATAGATTTTGAGGGGTTTTTTTTTTGAAATAGAAGATAAGTTCTCTGAGGGATGTAATGAAATTAAATGAAGAACGTTGCATTCAGCAACAAAAGTAAAAACATGGTCAGTAAAATCCAGAGGTTTAATCAGTGTGTGATCTGACAATACAAAACTAATTGGCAATTACTCTGTGCGCATCAACAACCTACACTTTTGATACAGTAAATGTTGAGCAGTGCTTCACAGTGAGGGTGGAGGGGACAAGCATTGAAAAAAAAATGGCAGTCCTGAGACTGAAACGTGTACAAAGTTTTTGGACATGCCTCTAATTATGGGTGAAATAACCTTAAGTTTGGAGAGTCTCAACATACTCAATGACAAAGCAAAAGTCAGACAGAGAAATTCATCTTCATTTTCTCCAATTAGGATCATAACCGTTATCAATTCTGTCCCTCCCCTCTCAATACAGTTGTAATGGACAACTCACAATCTTAATCGGTTTCCTTTCACTTACACCAGTCCTTGATGATTTGTTGTGGTGTAATGTCTTCCTCACTAATCTGTTTGTGGTATAAACTACTCTTATCTGGAAAACCAGTGACCAATTACTCATTCCTTGTTTGAAAAATATCCATCTCCTTGGCGGATGAGTATTTTTCTTGCCAAGGTTCATCCATAACCTGAAGCATTCTGTGAATGAACAAGAATGAAAGAGACCGCCATGTGCGCAGATGCCTTTAGTCTGGGACAAGTTGGAGTAAGAAGTCTCACAACACCAGGTTAAACCCCAACAGATTCATTTGGTGTTTCAGGTTTACCAAATAAACCTGTTGGACTTTAACCTGGTGTTGTGAGACTGTGGTTACCACAATTCAATGCTGGCATCTCCACATCACAAGTTGAAGGCCAGCAGGATGGATTTTGGAGATGTTTGGGTCTACTTTGTCTTCTGGCAGGCCATCCCTCTACCTAGTTTGGAGGCAAAGAGGCTCCTAACTGTCAGCCTAATCTAAATTCTTCAGGTTCTAAGGTCCATAAGCAGTTAATCAACACTTTCCTTTGCTGCACCTCTTTTGCTCTACTGCAGAAAGTGGCATTAAGGATTCTATGAAAATGATAAAAAGTATCTGGATGAGTACTTAACACGCCATAACATTCAAGACTATGGGCCAAATGCTGGCAACTGGGATTAGTTGGGTACATCAAGGGCTTTCACTCATTGGTGCAGGTTTGATAGGCTGCACTGTAGTATTCTATGATTCTGTGGTAGGACCCTAATTTCCCTATTGAGGGGTATCTATTATCAGAAACAGGCTGACACTTTCTACACTGTAAAGATGAATTTTTACAAACTTCTCTAATGAACATTAAAAGATATTTATTACTAAGAATTGTACAGCAGCCCCATAACTGTAGCTTGCTCCCAAAATGTGGCTTTGCCTAGGAGCCTCTCTCACTGAGGGGTCAGTCCACACTGAGTCCCAATTGTTCATATGACCCCTACTCTGCTGTTTTAAAGTTTATTTATTAGTGTCACAAGTAGGCTTATATTAATAATGCAATTAAGTTACTGTGAAAATTCCCTAGTCGCCACACTCTGCCATCTGTTTGGGTACACGGAGGGAGAATTTAGCATGGCCAACGCACCTAACCAGCACATCCTTTGGACTGTGGGAGTAAATGGGAGCACTCGAAGGAAACCCACACAAACATAGGGAGAATGTGCAAACTCTACACAGACAGTGACCCAAACCAGGAATCTAACACAAGTACCTGACACTGTGAGACAGTGGTGCTAACCACTGTGCTACTGTGGCACCCATGTGTTGCCCTTAAAAGAACAATCACCACAGACACCCAGTAGTAGAGTGATAGAGTCATGACAGTAAGGCCATTTTAAAATGGTGCTAACTTCATCACTGATGTTACCCAAGTTCATAAGGGCACTTGCATCTTATTTTGAGACTGTTACCAGTGGGTTAATGCCTGGCGAAGAAATTCAAAATCAGGTACAGAGGAGACGTCAGGGGTAAGTTTTTCACTCAGAGGGTGGTGAGCGAGTGGAATCGGCTGCCGTCAGTGGTGGTAGAGGCGAACTCGCTGGGGTCTTTTAAGAGACTTCTGGGTGAGTACATGGGATTGAGAGTTATAGATAGGCCTGGTAAGTATGGATGTGATCGGCGCAACCTGTGGGCCGAAGAGCCTGTTTGTGCTGTAGTGTTCTATGTTCTAATGCCAGCAAGCAGCATCAAAAACTCCATTTGGTGGCAGCCAGGACTGGAAAAGACCAAAACAGACAAAAGGTGATTGACCTGAAACATTTTGGCTCTGTTTCTCTTTACCAATGCAGCCAAAGCTGCTGAATATTTCAGAATTTTCTGTTCAAAACCCTCATC
This sequence comes from Carcharhinus amblyrhynchos, assembly GCF_965287045.1. Classification (NCBI taxonomy): domain Eukaryota; kingdom Metazoa; phylum Chordata; class Chondrichthyes; order Carcharhiniformes; family Carcharhinidae; genus Carcharhinus; species Carcharhinus amblyrhynchos. The sequence continues at coordinate 15,577,449 of NC_137330.1, forward strand.
CTTGTTTTCCATGACTTCCTTACCATTGTAACTTCCTCCAATCTGACAACACTCTGAAATTATGGTGCTGTTCCAATTTGGGTTTCTTGGGACATCCCTGACTTTCCTTGCTTCACTATCGGTGTCTGTTTTTTCAATAGCTTAAGACCCAAGCTCTGGAACTCCCTCGTTAAATCCCTCTGCAGTCTCATTCTCTCTTTCTCCCACCTCTTTATAAGTTGTTCCTTAAATTCTGCCACCTTGACTAAGCTTAAGGTGGCATGGTAGCACAGTGGTTAGCACTGCTACCCCACAACACCAGGTACCCAGCTTGGGTTCGAGTCCCAGCTTGGGTGACTGTCTGTGTGGAGTCTGCACATTCTCCCCGTGCCTGTGTGGGTCTCCTCTGGTTTCCTCCTCAGTCCGAAAGGTGTGCTGGTTAGGTGCATTAGCCATGCTAAATTCTCCCTCAGTGTACCCAAACAGGCGCCAGAGTGTGACAACTAGGGGATTTTCACAGTGACTTCATGTAAGCCTATTTATGACACTAACAAATAAAAACATTAGTTGTTCTCTTCATCTGCTGTGATATCAAATTTGTCCTTTGAAGGGAGATTTTAACTGAATTAAAAGGTGCTACACAAATGCAGGTTGTTATTGTTGATTTGCTGCCTTTGGAAAAGAGCCCAAAGCTCCCGAGAGCAATGAGGAATATTTACAAATTCAGGAGAGAGCAATAGTAACAACAGGCATTTTTACTAAGTGAGAATGTACAAGGAATCTAAAGAGGTTAAAGTTCATAGAATTACTGGTCATAGAATCCCTACAGTGCAGAAGGAGGCCATTCAGCCCATCAAATCTGCACTGACTCAGCATCTTACCAGGGTCACCCTATCTCCCTATTCCTGTAACTACATGTATGTACTCTGCTAATCCTCATGACCTATATCTCTTCGACATTTAGGGGCAACTTAGCATGGCCAATCCACCTAGCCAACAAACACCTTAGGATTGAGAGGAAAATGGAGCACCCGGAGGAAACCCACGCATACACGGGGAGAATGTACAAACTCCACACAGACAGTAACCCGAGGCTGGAATTGAACCTGGGTCCCTGGTGCTGTGAGGCAGCCATGCAAACCACCGTGTAGCCCAAACTGTCCAGGTCTTAAGACATGTAGCATCAATGGTGATTGGAAATGCAAATTTGGAAAGCAAAAGGCAGAACAAGTGGCTCATCATCACAATAAGTGTTGACAGCTACAGTGGGGAGAATAACCCCCTGTGCTTATTTCATCCATTGTGGAGCTGTCAGTGGAAGTATATCTGTGCACTGTATGCTGTATCACTTATGAAGATTAGCAAATATACACTAGAATTCTATAATATTGTACATGTTTTTCAGGCAGTGAAATATACTGAACCTTCAGTACACCAAATAGCGAGCATGGGCTTATTATGAACCGGGGTGACCCCAAAGTCCCAGTGACCCAATTGACACTCTCCTTGTCACCATTCCTTGTCAATCACCCTTAATTTCTTGATCACTCACCACTCTTGATAGCATCAGCTTTCCCTCTGTAGACCATCCTAAGGGCTTATGCTAAATTTGCCCCAAATTCAAAACCTCTTTACCAGCAAGCAATCCTTCCACACCAATGCTGTAGTTAAGAAAACCCATCAATGCCTCTACTTTCTCAAGGGGCTAAGTAAATTCAACATGTCTGCTACAAGTTCCACCAATTTTTTTTACATATGAACCATAGAAAGCATCCTAGCTGGTTGTACCACAGCTTGGTATGGCTCCTGCTCTGTCCAAGACCGCAAAAGACTACAATGAATTGCAAATATAGCCCAGTACATCATGTAAATCAGTCTCCCATCCATTGACTCTGTCCACACTTCCCGCTGCCTCGGAAAAGCAACCAGAATAATCATTGACCCCAGCCTGCCCAGACATTCTCTCTTCTACTTTCTTCCATCAGGAAAAAGGTACAAAAGTCTGAGATCACATACAACTGAGTCAAGAACAGTTTCTTCCCTGCTGCCATCAGTCTTTTGAATGGACCTACCTTATATTAAATTAATCTTTCTTGACACCCCAGCTAAGACTGTAACACTACATTCCCTCTCCTTCCCTCCTCCCCCAAGTATTCTATGAATGGTATACTTTGCCTGCACAGCACGCAAGAAACAATGCTTTTCACTGTATCTCAAGACATGTGATGATTATAAATCAAATCAAAATCAAATCTCAGGATGCCCAATGTGTTCAGCTACTACCGAGAGTGTCTTGGACTTACCCAAGCAAACGCAGGAAATATTCTATGCTACTTGTGTTGGTGATTCATTCCTTTCCAGCTCCACTGCTGTTCCCACACCAGTATTCACATTGCTGTATTCCTTGTAAGACAACTGAGTCACTTTACTGATTGATGCTACAGTCTTCCGTGCTGAACAGATCCTTTTGTTTGCTTGCAAACGTTGCCCATTAAGACCAATGTCTTGTAAAGTGGGCTTCCCCTGTGCTGGGGCTTGGGTGAATTATTTCACTACACAGCTGGATTATCTATTTAGAGTTTGTTAGCCGTATCAAACATGCAAGAATGACTAAGTGTGTCTGGCTTCGGCTAAACAACAACTTGCATTTATATAGCACCATGAATGTTGTAAAACCCAATGTGGTGTTTCACAGGAACATTACTAAGCAAGGATTGACATGAAGCCATGTAAAATGCTTCCATAAATTTCCAATCTCTAAGAGGGAGATTTGAAAGATTGTCAGAGTTGAAATTGCTGGCACTGTGAATATATTTGCAGATGTGTGTGTGTGGGAGTTCCAGGACTTTGGGCGAGATTTTCCAGTTGCACTTGCCTCAAGGCCCGAAAATCCCATATGAGGTTAACTGACCTTGTCGTGTCCAGCCCGTGACAAATCCCATGGTGGGCGGGATGGGAAAATTCCACCAAGTAGTGGTAAATTTGAAGTATAAGGAATCAGAGTCTCCTCATGCAGTTACAATCTACACATTTGAGCCACAAACCAGATAGTATATTTGGGAGGGGAAGGGGTGGGGTGGAATCACTGGTAAGTTGTAAAATTCTGAATACAGCTGATGGAAATGGATTACTTTCAGTGCCCAGCTACATGACAGCACAACGCAGATTTCTGTTGGTAGAACAAAATTCATTGTGCTAAATATTTGGGGATAAATGCACAGTATAACCCAATACTCCAGTATCAGCATTTATCGCATGTCTGTTTCTTTAAAAATGGAAACCTGAAAATAAGAATACGATGGGCATTTGTGTCTAAGTAATAAACGGAAACAATGGAGTAAGTCATCCGTTCCACTTTATACGATACGCTGTATAAAACAGTAGACTGCATTGGATACCTTTGAACTTGTATAATGTTCAAAATGATACTTGAAACTTGTACATCTGATGTGCTATGTGTAATTTTACAGCTGGCTAAAGGCACAACCACCAAAGGTGGAGCAAAAGATCTTGGGGCACACCATCAGTACCATACTGGAGTGTCAGTCTTGATTTTTGTGCTCAAACTCTGGAGTGGAATTTAAACTTGGAGATCTAGAGATAAGAGTGCTACCAACTGAGACATGGCTTGTTGTGATCCCAGGTGTACGCCCCTTGAAGGAAGTGTTTCTTAAACTACTGTCAATGACGACCTCCTCAATGGGATATGATATACAAGTCCCATGAGGCATAGTCAGTCTGCAAGCAGCAGGATAGCGATCAGATGTATTATTTTTAGCCTGTGTAAAGTCTTATTTTCAAATAGAGAACTCCATTATCATTTCACCAATCCTTGTGTAACCACAGAATCGTGACAGTGCATCCAGTCTACACCGACTCTCTAACCCTGCACATTTATCATGGCCAGTCCACCTAACCTGCACATCTTTGGTAGATTTAAATGGAAAAGAAGAACATAGCATGATGGCAATGTGGCATCTGAATAGTTAACTGAGCAGCATATAAGCAGAAGAAAAGAACTGGCATGAAAGTGAGACAATGATCAACGTGTCAGGATTCTGTAACCTTCTAGGGATTCTACACACTGTGCCTCAGTTCTGAGATCACACCTCACTCCAGCCAGCGTGCACCAAATCCCAGTAACATTGTTCAGATACGGGATACCATAAATAGTTAAAGTTTAGGGATTCTACACACTGTGCCTCAGTTCTGAGATCACACCTCACTCCAGCCAGCGTGCACCAAATCCCAGTAACATTGTTCAGATACGGGATACCATAAATAGTTAAAGTTTACCTGCCATGCAGTTTAAACAGGATCAGAAATTAAACAGCAGACTCAGGTGGCCCCGGCTGAAGCAAAACTTTACAGACAGGAGAATTCATCACTGCTTACTGTCCCTACAGGATGGCATAGTGATTAGCACAGTTTTAACCATGGTGTCTTACAGCACCAGGGACCTGGGTTCAATTCTGATCTTGGGTCACTGTCTGTGCAGAGTTTGCAAGTTTCTCCTGTGCCTGTGTGGGTGACTCTTCCCGCTCAAAAAAGACAGTAGGACTAGGGGGCACAGCCTCAAGATAAAGGGGAGGCGGTTTAGAATGGAGTTGAGGAGGAACTTCTTCACTCAAAGGGTGGTGAATCTCTGGAATTCTCTGCCCGTTGAAGTGGTGGAGGCTGCCTCGCTAAATATTTTTAAGACGCGGGTTGATGGGTTCTTGATAAGAGAGGGGATTAAGGGTTATGGGGAGAGGGCGGGAAAGTGGAACTGAGCCACAACAGATCAGCCATGATCTTATTGAATGGCGGGGCAGGCTCGAAGGGCTAGATGGCCTACTCCTGCTCCTATTTCTTATGTTCTTATGTTCTTATTCCATAGATGTGAGGGCTTTGTAGATTGGCCATGATCAATTGCTCCCTAGCATCATAGAAGTCTGACAGGTAAATGCATGGGGTTATTGGGATAGGGCCTACGTGGGATTGTTGTCAGTGCAGGCTGAATGGCCTTCTTCTGCACTGTGGGGATTCTATGGAGGTGGTTTTGGAAAGCTAAATACTGCAGACTGGGTGGAAAAGAAGAATTTGTCCAGCTGCTAACACCTAAAATAAGTCCGAAAGCCATTTTCTTTTTACTGTTTGCTTACATTTTTGAACCTCAATGGCCATTTCTCTTCATGGAGCTGAAATCAACATAGAAATCACAAAGAGCTCAACAGCACCACCATTGCAGTCAAATAATGGCCTATGACCAGCAAAGGCAGTGGCCACAAAAGATATTACAAGTCAGAGCTAGATTAACTCCAAAAGGGCTGGAAGAAACTTGCATTGCTATTAAAAGCTCCAGAGACCATTAAAACCCTGCAAAACTCTTAAAAAAAAAAGAGATCACAACACTTCCAACAATCAATTGGAAAGCACTGGAGCTCCTATCCAAATTTACTTTGTTCTGACAACACGTCAGGCTGTGTTTTCAGGATCTCTGAAACCGATAAACAAACAATTAAGATTAAAATTGCTGCAGGCAGTGAAGGCCACCACAGACTGAACACATCAGGCCTGTCTGATAATCATCAGAAAAACCAGCATCAAGGTCCACAAAAAGTCCAGCCAAGCTAGATGGTCAGCCAAAGAGGACGGACCAAAACAGCGATACAAAACGTGAGCCAACATTCAACACAGCGGACAGTGAAAAATGTATCGGTATAATGTCATCAACAGAAAGCTTCGCCACCATCTAAATTTTATTGCCAAGGTCAATATAATCTATATGCAAAGCTGGGCAGTGGTGCATGTGCAAGCAACCTTTCACTTTGTATACTGAAATCTGCATACCCACAGAATTGGCATGTGATGATTCAACTAGCCACTTCCCATCTCTGTGTGTACAATGGCTGAGCAGTTCCACCCCTGGGATCCATTACACACAAGCGTCACCACAAAACCCTACTTTGTCACCCCAGGGGCAGCACGGTAGCGCAGTGGCTAGCACTGCTGCTTCACAGCGCCAGGGACCCAGGTTTGATTCCTGGCTCTGCGAAGTCTGCATGTTCTCACAGTGTCTGCGTGAGTTTCCTCCAGGTGCTCTGGTTTCCTCCCACAGTCCGAAGGATATGCTGGCTATGGTCTTAATAAATCATTTCTCAGCGTACCTGAACAGGTGGCAACTAGGGGATATTCAAAGTAATAAAGTCATAGAGGTTTACAGCATGGATATCGGGCCTTCGGCCCAGCTTGTCCATGCCGCCCAGTTTTAACCAATAAGCTAGTCCCAATTTCCTGAATTTGGTACAGAGGGATATGGGCCAATCTTGCCCATGTAACTGTCTAAATGCTTTTTAAAAGACAAAATTATACAAGCCTCCACTACTACTACATCTGGCAGCTTGTTCCAGATACTCGCCATCTTCTGTGTGAAAAAAATTGCCCCTCTGGACCCTTTTGTATCTCTTTCCTCTCATTTTAAACTTATGCCCTTTAGTTTTAGACTCCTCTCCTTTTGGAAAATAACATTGGCTATCTATGCCCCCCATTGTTTTATAGACCACTATACGATCACTCCTAAGCCTCCTACACTACAGGGAAAAAAGTCCTAATCTATCCAGCCTCCCCTTACAACTCAAACCATCAAGTCCCAATAGCATCCTAACTCTTTTCTGCACTCTTTCTAGTTTAATAATATCCTCTCTCTAATAGGGTGAACACAGTATGGCCTTACCAATGTCTTTTACAATTTTAACAAGACATCCCACTCCTGTACTCAATAAAAGCAATGAAACCAAGCATGCCAAATGCCTTCTTCACCATTCTATCTACCTGTGACTCCACTTTTAAGGAACTGTGAACCTGTATCTATAGTTCTCTTTGTTCTCTAACTCTCCCCAATGCCCTACCATTAACTGAGTAAGTCTTGCCCCGGTTCAATCTACCAAAATGCATCACCTCACATTTATCTAAACTAAACTCCATCTGCCACTCATCAGCCCACTGGCCCAATTGATCACGATCCCATTGCAATCCTAGGTAACCTTTTTCACTGTCCACTATGCCACCAATCTTGGCTTCATCTGCAAACTTACTAACCATGCCTCCTAAATTCTCATCCAAATCATTGATGTAAATGACAAATTACAGTGGATCCAGCACTGATACCTGAGGCACACCACTGGTCACAGGCCTCCAGTTTGAAAAACAACCATCTACAACCACCCTCTGCCTTCTGTCATCAAGCCAATGTTGTATCCAATTGGCTACCTCACTTTGGATCCTGTGAGATTTAACCTTATGCAACAACTTACCATGCGGTACTTCATTGCAGTGTTAATGTAAGCCTACTTGTGACACCAGCAAAATAAACTTTAAATATTTTCTGTTTGGACCCCATGGGTCTAGTGATCACAGGCTGTTCGGTGTGTAGGTCCTTGGTCACCACCTGTGGTACCATCAAGACAAAGATGAGGACCACAGACCACAAGAAGCCCCATGAGAATCCTTGTGCTTACACTGGGAGAAGATCACTTAACATTGCAATGCAGCTTATTAACCAACAGGGGTAAATTACACTGTTTGAACTGAATATGTACACTCATTCCAGGAATGAAAACCATTCTGGGAATGATCCCCGGAATGAAAAGCTTTATGCGTGAGGAGCGTCTGAGGACTCTGCATCTGTACTCGATAGAATTTAGAAGGGCGAGTGGGATCTCATTGTTCTGTAAGTTTCAATGAAAAGCCCAAATAGAATATGTAAGGGAAAGATGTTTCCATTAGTTGGAGAGACTAGGATCCAAGGTCATAGCCTCAGGGTAAAGTGCCAACACTTTGGAACTGAGATAAGGAGGAATTTCTTCAGCCAGAGGATGTTGAATTTATGGAATGCATTACCACACAAGGCTGTGGAGGTCAGGTCATGAGAGTATTTATGAGAGATAGATAGATTTTTGATTGGTAAAGGGATAAAAAAATTACGGGGAAAAAGTAGGTGAATAGGGTTGAGAAAGTTATCAGCCAGGATTGATTGGATTGCAAAACAGACTTGATGGGATGAATGGCCTAATTCTGTCCCTATATCTTACGGTTATTCCAAACACACAAACTTCATAAGTGTGGAACAAACTCAAATTACTGTTTGGAAGACAAGTGTGGACTAATCTCCTAAGTCATCACTTGTCCATACTTCCTGGGTTATGGTGACGCATTACTTGAAGAAAAAGAGATGAAAAATGTCCACTACTAACGTGTTGATCACAAATTATTCAACCTGAATATCTGTCAGAAAATTCAACGACACCATCCAACTAATGGTGCCTCGAATCCAGATGTTGTCACATCTGCCTAGAACCAACACAATATCAAGAATGCATGTCAAACAGCATGACAGTGTGATGATACAGATGCCAAATCAAAACAAAATCACAACCAGAAACACTGTGCAGTCCTGTTGCAACTAGAGTACAGTCTGAAATGCCCCAAGAACACAGACAATCTAACTGGTAAATCACTGCCTCCAGCCAAGACCAGTTTACCCAGATGCCGGAGTGTGGTGACTCAGGAGTGTGGTGACTCAGGAGTGTGGTGACTCAGGAGTGTGGTGACTCAGGAGTGTGGTGACTCAGGAGTGTGGTGACTCAGGAGTGTGGTGACTCAGGAGTGTGGTGACTCAGGAGTGTGGTGACTCAGGAGTGTGGTGACTCAGGAGTGTGGTGACTCAGGAGTGTGGTGACTCAGGAGTGTGGTGACTCAGGAGTGTGGTGACTCAGGAGTGTGGTGACTCAGGAGTGTGGTGACTCAGGAGTGTGGTGACTCAGGAGTGTGGTGACTCAGGAGTGTGGTGACTCAGGAGTGTGGTGACTCAGGAGTGTGGTGACTCAGGAGTGTGGTGACTCAGGAGTGTGGTGACTCAGGAGTGTGGTGACTCAGGAGTGTGGTGACTCAGGAGTGTGGTGACTCAGGAGTGTGGTGACTCAGGAGTGTGGTGACTCAGGAGTGTGGTGACTCAGGAGTGTGGTGACTCAGGAGTGTGGTGACTCAGGAGTGTGGTGACTCAGGAGTGTGGTGACTCAGGAGTGTGGTGACTCAGGAGTGTGGTGACTCAGGAGTGTGGTGACTCAGGAGTGTGGTGACTCAGGAGTGTGGTGACTCAGGAGTGTGGTGACTCAGGAGTGTGGTGACTCAGGAGTGTGGTGACTCAGGAGTGTGGTGACTCAGGAGTGTGGTGACTCAGGAGTGTGGTGACTCAGGAGTGTGGTGACTCAGGAGTGTGGTGACTCAGGAGTGTGGTGACTCAGGAGTGTGGTGACTCAGGAGTGTGGTGACTCAGGAGTGTGGTGACTCAGGAGTGTGGTGACTCAGGAGTGTGGTGACTCAGGAGTGTGGTGACTCAGGAGTGTGGTGACTCAGGAGTGTGGTGACTCAGGAGTGTGGTGACTCAGGAGTGTGGTGACTCAGGAGTGTGGTGACTCAGGAGTGTGGTGACTCAGGAGTGTGGTGACTCAGGAGTGTGGTGACTCAGGAGTGTGGTGACTCAGGAGTGTGGTGACTCAGGAGTGTGGTGACTCAGGAGTGTGGTGACTCAGGAGTGTGGTGACTCAGGAGTGTGGTGACTCAGGAGTGTGGTGACTCAGGAGTGTGGTGACTCAGGAGTGTGGTGACTCAGGAGTGTGGTGACTCAGGAGTGTGGTGACTCAGGAGTGTGGTGACTCAGGAGTGTGGTGACTCAGGAGTGTGGTGACTCAGGAGTGTGGTGACTCAGGAGTGTGGTGACTCAGGAGTGTGGTGACTCAGGAGTGTGGTGACTCAGGAGTGTGGTGACTCAGGAGTGTGGTGACTCAGGAGTGTGGTGACTCAGGAGTGTGGTGACTCAGGAGTGTGGTGACTCAGGAGTGTGGTGACTCAGGAGTGTGGTGACTCAGGAGTGTGGTGACTCAGGAGTGTGGTGACTCAGGAGTGTGGTGACTCAGGAGTGTGGTGACTCAGGAGTGTGGTGACTCAGGAGTGTGGTGACTCAGGAGTGTGGTGACTCAGGAGTGTGGTGACTCAGGAGTGTGGTGACTCAGGAGTGTGGTGACTCAGGAGTGTGGTGACTCAGGAGTGTGGTGACTCAGGAGTGTGGTGACTCAGGAGTGTGGTGACTCAGGAGTGTGGTGACTCAGGAGTGTGGTGACTCAGGAGTGTGGTGACTCAGGAGTGTGGTGACTCAGGAGTGTGGTGACTCAGGAGTGTGGTGACTCAGGAGTGTGGTGACTCAGGAGTGTGGTGACTCAGGAGTGTGGTGACTCAGGAGTGTGGTGACTCAGGAGTGTGGTGACTCAGGAGTGTGGTGACTCAGGAGTGTGGTGACTCAGGAGTGTGGTGACTCAGGAGTGTGGTGACTCAGGAGTGTGGTGACTCAGGAGTGTGGTGACTCAGGAGTGTGGTGACTCAGGAGTGTGGTGACTCAGGAGTGTGGTGACTCAGGAGTGTGGTGACTCAGGAGTGTGGTGACTCAGGAGTGTGGTGACTCAGGAGTGTGGTGACTCAGGAGTGTGGTGACTCAGGAGTGTGGTGACTCAGGAGTGTGGTGACTCAGGAGTGTGGTGACTCAGGAGTGTGGTGACTCAGGAGTGTGGTGACTCAGGAGTGTGGTGACTCAGGAGTGTGGTGACTCAGGAGTGTGGTGACTCAGGAGTGTGGTGACTCAGGAGTGTGGTGACTCAGGAGTGTGGTGACTCAGGAGTGTGGTGACTCAGGAGTGTGGTGACTCAGGAGTGTGGTGACTCAGGAGTGTGGTGACTCAGGAGTGTGGTGACTCAGGAGTGTGGTGACTCAGGAGTGTGGTGACTCAGGAGTGTGGTGACTCAGGAGTGTGGTGACTCAGGAGTGTGGTGACTCAGGAGTGTGGTGACTCAGGAGTGTGGTGACTCAGGAGTGTGGTGACTCAGGAGTGTGGTGACTCAGGAGTGTGGTGACTCAGGAGTGTGGTGACTCAGGAGTGTGGTGACTCAGGAGTGTGGTGACTCAGGAGTGTGGTGACTCAGGAGTGTGGTGACTCAGGAGTGTGGTGACTCAGGAGTGTGGTGACTCAGGAGTGTGGTGACTCAGGAGTGTGGTGACTCAGGAGTGTGGTGACTCAGGAGTGTGGTGACTCAGGAGTGTGGTGACTCAGGAGTGTGGTGACTCAGGAGTGTGGTGACTCAGGAGTGTGGTGACTCAGGAGTGTGGTGACTCAGGAGTGTGGTGACTCAGGAGTGTGGTGACTCAGGAGTGTGGTGACTCAGGAGTGTGGTGACTCAGGAGTGTGGTGACTCAGGAGTGTGGTGACTCAGGAGTGTGGTGACTCAGGAGTGTGGTGACTCAGGAGTGTGGTGACTCAGGAGTGTGGTGACTCAGGAGTGTGGTGACTCAGGAGTGTGGTGACTCAGGAGTGTGGTGACTCAGGAGTGTGGTGACTCAGGAGTGTGGTGACTCAGGAGTGTGGTGACTCAGGAGTGTGGTGACTCAGGAGTGTGGTGACTCAGGAGTGTGGTGACTCAGGAGTGTGGTGACTCAGGAGTGTGGTGACTCAGGAGTGTGGTGACTCAGGAGTGTGGTGACTCAGGAGTGTGGTGACTCAGGAGTGTGGTGACTCAGGAGTGTGGTGACTCAGGAGTGTGGTGACTCAGGAGTGTGGTGACTCAGGAGTGTGGTGACTCAGGAGTGTGGTGACTCAGGAGTGTGGTGACTCAGGAGTGTGGTGACTCAGGAGTGTGGTGACTGCAACTTCATTGCAGTGTGCGTATAAACCTGCTTGTGACCAATAAATAAACTTTATTTTAACAAAAGCTAAAGTTGGACATGTAAGAAAATCACCAAAACACTTCAGAACTTCTATTTGTAAAAGTATTGCTTTGTATAATTGTTTGCTTAGGCATGTTGGGTGGGATTGTATGGCCTTGCCTGTCCCCAAACTATAAAATCCTGCCCGAGGTCAATGGACCTCCCCTGGTCTGCCCCTCGCTCACCCTAATTCTGGTGGCAGGTGAGGTGGTAAAATTCCAGCCAATGGATGGAATTTTCCCAAAATTTGTCAGTCATGTTCAGACTGAAAACCGGCCTTCATCTCTCCAGACACACAACCAAATGTCTCACGCTTACTGCAGGGCTGCCTCCATAGAGATAAGGGTGCCATCTTTTAAGTGTGTCCCAATCTGTGTGAGAAAAAAAAATCTTACCCTACCCCACATAGGCGTGGAGAACACCCACCCTACCTCACCCCCAACAAGTATCAGGGTGACCTAACACTCCTGGCTGCCTGATTCCCCTCCTCCCACCCACCTCCCCATATTCAGAAGAATAGACACACAAAGAGATCTGGGAGTACAGATCCACAGCTCCTTACAAATGGCAGCACAGGTGGAAAAGGTGGTGGAGAAAGCATATGGTATTCTTGCATTCATCGAATGGGACATTGAGTATAAGAGTTGGCAAGTTACGTTACAGTTAGATAAAATGTTGGTTAGGCCACATTTAGAATACTGTGTCCAATTCTACTGTTGTCACACTACCAGAAGGATGTGGAGACTTTGGAGAGAGTACAGAAAGTTTTTTTTCCCCTCACGCAGATTGGGACACCCTTAAAAGATCGCACCCTTATCTCTGTGGAGCCAGCCTTGCAATGAGTGCCAGAAAAGGTTTACCAGGATGTTGCCTGTTATGGAGGGTATTAGCTATGAGGAGAGATTGAATAAACTGGAGTTGTTCTCCCTGGAAAGACAAAAGCTGAGGGGGCAACCTGATAGAAGTTTATAAAATTATGAGGGGCATAGGTAAGGGTAACAATTGGAAGATTTTTCCCAGGGCAGGAATGACAATTACAAGGGGGCACAAGTTCATGGTACGGGGAGAAAGGTTCAGTACAGATGTGTGCGTGGTGGGGGGAAGAAGTTTTTTTTTACACACAGTGAGTGATCTGAAGGGCCTGTTCCTGTGCTATACTGGGCGGCATGTTAGCACTGCTGCTTCACAGCTCCAGGGACTTGGGTTTGATTCCCGGCTCGGGTCACTGCCTGTGTGGAGTTTGCACGTTCTCCCCGTGTCTGCGTGGGTTTCCTCCAGGTGCTCCGGTTTCCTCCCACAGTCCAAAGGTGTGCGGGTAAGGTTGATTGGCCATGCTAAAATTGCCCTTAGTGTCCTGGGATGCGCAGATTAGAGGGATTAGTGGGTAAATATGTAGGGATATGGGGGTAGGGCCTGGATGGGATTGTGCTCGGAGATTCGATGGGCCAAATGGCCTCTTTCTGTACTGTAGGGATTCTACGATTCTACAGTGAGGACCTGAAATGCACTGCCAAGTGCATTTCAGACTCATCTGGATAGACAGGTGGGGAATAGGGGGATACAAACAATTGGTCTAGACAGGACAACATGATCAGAACAGACTTGATGGGCTGAAGGGCCAGGTCCTGTGCTATACTGTTCCTTGTTCACACAAGCATCATGTATCCCTTCCCCCCTGTGTTCACACATAAAAGGAAACAACCAATGGGAATCCCTAGAGGGCTTGCCCTGGCCAGGGTGGCACTGGTGGGGGAAGTGCCAGATCTTCACCACCATTCTGGGGCCTATACTTAACTGTGCACCTCTAGACTGGTTATCACAAACAACTTTAAAAAAAAAATGAAAATCAGGAGTGATTCAAGCCAACATGACTTCACGCCAGCTGTGAGGGGCAATGCATTGCGGGCAGAAGTAGTGGTGTTCAGCCTGTTAACAGGATTAATATACATCAACCATGCTCACGTATTTCCTAGGCAAACATAGAAACTAGAAAGCAGTAGGCCATTTGGCCCTTCGAATCTGCTCTGCAAATCTTTTTGATCATGGCTGATCAGCAAATTCAGTATCCTGATCCCACCTACCCTCCATATCCCTTGATCCTTTTAATCCAAAGTGCTATATCTAATTTCTCCTTGAAATCAGACAATGTTTTGGCCTTAGCTACTTCCCATGGTTGTGAATTCCAAACGTTCACCATCCTCTGGGTGAAGAAATTCTCTTCGCTTCAGTTCTAAAATCTATACCCTTTACCCTCAAAGTATGACCCCTAGTTCTGGACTCCCCCATCATTGGGAACCTTCACTCTGCATCTACCCTGTCTAATCCTGTTAGAATTTTAGAAGTTTCTATGAGATCCCCTTTCACTCTTCTAAAACTCCAGTGAATATCATCCTCAGCAACTTAGTCTCTCCTCATATGAGAGACCTGTCATCCCCAGGAATCAGCCTGGCAAACCTTCACTGCACTCCCTCTATAGCGGCATTGGGAAGATTATGACCAGAATTCTCAGTGGCGTAAATATTGTTTTTGGCCTGTTGTGAGATTTAGTGGTCATTATGGGATTCATGTCCATGGCTAGTGCAGCCACTAAATCGTGACTTTTTTTTTGCTGATAAGTAAACAGTTTGATTTTCTAAGGATAAATCTTTAGTTGGAAAACCAGAGTGACATTGTATGCATGCATATTTATGGGAGAAAAATCTTAAACCATAACCAATCATTACTTCCTCAAATGGATGTGATGGATTTGTCCCATGGCTTAGAATCAGTCTACAAGCAGCAGGGTTGGGATCAAACTGGAGAGAGTGCAGAAAGAGATTTGCAAGGCTGTCGCCAGGACTCAAGGGACTGAGTTATAGAGAGAGATTGAGCATGCTAGGACATTTTTCTTTGGAGTGTAGAAGACTGAGGTGTGATCTTAGAGGTGTATAAGATCATGAGAGGCATGGATACGATGAATGTTCTCAGTCTTTTTCCCAGTATTGGAGAATTGAGAATGAGAGGTCATAAGTTTAAGTTAGAGGGGAAAGAATTAATGGGAACCTGAGGAGCAACTTTTATTTTTATACAGAGGATGGTACAAAGGTAGAATGAGCTGCCAGAGAAAATGGTTGTGGCAGGGATATTGACAACATTTAAAAGACATTTGGACAGCTACATAGATAGGAAAGATTGGGAGGGATATGGGCCAAATGCAAGCAGATGGGGTTAGCTTTGATGGACTTTTTGGTCGTCATTGATCCGTTTGGGCCAAAGGGTCTGTCTCTGTGCCGTATATTCTACGATTTTATGAGATGGACAAGAATTAGCTTCCTTGTAAGCCATTCTGTATACATGATTGATAACTGCTCTTCAACTACAGAGGGCCGCATGTTGGCACAGTGGTTAGCACTGCTGCCTCACAGTGCCAGGGACCCAAGTTCAATTCCGGCCTCAGGTCACTGTCTGTGTGGAGTTTGCACTGTGTCTGCATGGGTTTCCTCCGGGTGCTCCAGTTTCCTCCCACAGTCCAAAGGCACGCAGGCTAGGTTGATTGGCCACACTAAATTGGCTAGAGTGTCAGGGACTTAGTAAATGAAGATTAGGGGAAATAGGGTTTAGCTGGGATTATGATCGGTACAAACTTGATGGGCTGAATGGCCTCCTTCTGTACTGTAGGGATTCTATGATTCTAATCCTTATTATTGCTTTGCCAATCCTGTAAGTGATTGGTGTGTTTACGTCAAAGAAACAAAAAAATCTAACAACTTGCACATTGATTGCTGTGCCAAAGAGCTAGCATGTGCATGATGAACCGAATGGCCCCCTTCCTTGGTTCCTTAATTCAGTGTTTCATGTGGTGTGCTTCTTAGAATGAAATGACAATAAACAAGTGAGGTTATTGGATGAATCATGTTGGATATGTGATCCTCACAATGGAACAGAAGCTAATTAGTGAAATTCATTATATCCAATAAGCATTAATCCTCAGCAAAGGAAATATTTATTCCTAATAAATTAGAGGAATTCTAATCCTACACTAATGGAATTATACTGCTTGGTAATAGGTCAATTGAAGTGTGAAATTCATAATAAAGTAAGCAGTTTGTATTTCAAGCAGTATATAATGTGTTACTGTGTTTTAATCTTCCTAGGGCTATTTTGTAATGGTTGAATTTGTTTCTGTACTGATGGAAAAGTCCTGAGCATATCTCCCATCCATCAGCAGTGTAACTAGTAAGCTGAGTCAGCAGAGAAAAGCTATGCTAACATTGCCTGCTCTCTTCCCTATTAACCTCTCATCCTTCAATAAATTCAAATGTTAACCAAATGGGCTTAATAATCGGAATGGAGTGTATAGTTTAATTGAAATTTAAACCATTACTGTATTTCGAGGAGGAAATGGGCAAACTGACAAGAGAGAAATGAGTAATTAATGTGGAGAGTAATACAATGAATTTGCATTTATATAGCACCTCTAACAATGAAACATTCCAAAGTACTGAGGGCAGTGTTTAACACTGTTGCCTAACAGTGCCAGGGACCTGGCTTGGGTCACTGTCCGTGCGGAGTCTGCACATTCTCCTCGTATCTGTGTGGGTTTCCTCCGGGTACTCCAGTTTCCTCCGCAATGCGAAAGACATGCTGGTTAGGTACATTGGCCATGCTAAATTCTCCATCACTGTACCCGAGCAGGCGCTAGAGTTTGGCAATGAGGGGGTTTTCATAGCAACTTCATTGTAGTATTAATATAAGCCTACTTGTGCCGATAATAAATAAACTTTAAAGTCAAGCCCTGTTAGGGCAGGTGGCTATAACATTCAGTTTTATGGGAATATCTTAAACAGATGAGGTGTTCCAGAAGCTTGAGGAGGTGGCGAGGCAGCTGAAGACACAACCACCAATGATGGCTTAATGGAACAAACTCTTTGTGGATAGAATCATCACTACGTGGGAAGGACCTGCGAGTTGGCTGAGTGGCACAAAATGAATCTGAGGAAGTTCAAATCAGGTCTTATTAAAGGATCTTCATCTGACTGAAGGACTGGGGAAGGAAGTCCATCACGGAGGCAAAAAAGACAAAAAGTATGTTATGTAAATGATTACACACTGAAGGTAGATTTTGTTTTTGGGGATCCACAGAATCCCTGTAGAGCAAATGGAGGCCATTCAGCTCATTAAATCCGCACTGACTCACTGACAGAACATCTTACCCAAATTCATACCTCCACATTATCCCCATTACCCCAAGCATTAATCATGGCTTACCCACCTTTGGACACTAGGGGCAATTTACAATTGTCAGTCCACCTAACCTGTACATCTTTGGACTGTTGGAGGAAACCCAAGCAGACACAAGAAGAATATGTAAATTCCACACAGACAGTGACCCAACCCAGGAATCAAACCTGGGCTCCTGGTGCTGTGAGGCAGCAGTGCTAACCACTGTGAAATCATGCTGCCCCATTATTGGAATTCTTTGAGGAAGGAACAGTAATGTTGATAAAGGGGGCCTGTTTGTTATATATCGTACTTGGATTCTCAGAAGGTATGTGACAAGGTGCCACATTTAATTTTACAGTGTAAATTAAGAGCTCATAGTTTTGGGAATAACATATTATCATGGGTAGAGGATTAGTTATCTGAAAAGGTATGTCATGTGTCATTTTTAGGTTGGCAAGATGTGATAAGTGAAGTGTATCATGGATCATTGCCAGGGCCTTAAATATTTCCAATTTGTATCAATGACTTAGATGAAGGGAGCAAATGTATGGTTGGTAAATCTGCTGATGACACAAAGGTAGGTAGAAAACCACGTTATGAAGAGAATGTAAGAAGCCTGCAAAAAGGAGCACTGAGCAGATAAATTAGTGGTCAGAAAATGGGGAGATGATGAACCTCCTGTCCATTTTGACAGGAAGAATAAAAAAGCAACATATTATTTAAATGGAGAGTGTTTGCAGAGCTATGGAGGTGCCGAGGGATCTGGATGAACTGATAAATGATCACAAAAAGGTCAAAAAGAGAGGCAAAGAGAATGTTGCCATTTGTTGCAAGGGGAATGGAATATAAATCATTTTAGTAGGGATGTTTTGCTATCAGTGGACATTGGTGAGATCACATCTGGAGTAGAGCATAGTTATTTGAGGAAGTCAATGCATTAGAAGTAATTCAGAAAAAAAATCACTCCACTTCTACCTGAGATTGGGACGATCAGGGAGGCTGGGCCTTTATCGATTGGAGTTCAGAAGAATGAGAAGTGATCTTATCGAAACACATTTAAATTTAATTTTAAAATATACAGAACCATTACTTAATTATGTTGGCAAAGTGTCATTAGTTTTCTCAGTAAACAAAAAAGATTATCTTCAAAAACATTAAAGTGTCCCTTTTAGCATCCTTGTTCCACAACCAGGTTAGTTCAGGAATCTTCTGAAAGGCCCCAAAGTGAGTGAAATTAGTGAAAACTCCCAATCGTGTGATGTGGCCAATTTTGTGATTGGCTTTGGTTACCAGAGCAATGTTTTTTTTGGACAAGTGCAAGACATCCTGGAAACTCAAGTTGTGCAATTTATGTTTAAAGTTCTGTGATCATTTTCATTGGTTACACCAATCTCACAGATCATATTACATCATGGAATCCCTACAGTACGCAACTAGGCCATTCATTCCATCAAGTCTGTACCGACCACAATCCCACCCACCCCATGCATTTACCCCTGCTAATTCCCCTGACACTAGGGTCAATTTAGCAACGCACGCTGACACAGGGAGAATGTGCAAACTTCGCACAGTGACCCAAGGCTGGAGTTGAACCTGGGACCCTGGCGCTTTGAGGCAGCAGTGCTAACTATTGTGGGAAAATTACCACTTTGGAGTCAGACTGGAGGAACAGCAATACAGTTTATTTAACGAAGCTTCGTGGAGAAAAGGGACCAGCACTCCTCACTACCGGACAGCTACCTTCTCTGGAAGGAACAATAGTAGCGGTCCACCTTTATACCCTTTACACAATAGGTGGACCGGACGCAATTGTCACATCATTATAGTCAAATGGGTACAAAATTTCTTAAATCATTATTATGGACAGGTACAGCCATTAGCGTTTCAATATCACATTGTTCCATGAATGGGTACATTTCCTCTTTATCAATGACTTAATATGTTCTATTCTTGTAGTAAGTGGTTCCTTTGTGTTTATGCATTCCTGTTCTTAATCTCCCTATCATTCCCCATTATCCCAGGACTATCTTTATCTCCTTTAAGGTGCCTGGCTTCCTGAAGCGTCTGTTCCCTGTTTTAATTCAATTAACTGTCTGTCCTGTGATTTTAAATGGGTGTCTGTGTTTAAAAGTCAGTGTCTGTGTTGGAAGTCAGTGCAGGTTTAATACCTTTTAACCCTTTATGCGCCGGGCAGCTATTTTTATGCCAGGTACCCATCTTTACGGCTTTTTTCCGCCTTCATAACAGTGCGACCGTGCCACCCATTTCTGTAGAATTGAACTAGAGACAGAAACTGCAGTCATGCAGAAACTACAGGTCTCTGACTTAAATAACATCAATACATAATGAAAAAAAAAGACTGAGGGCTGCACAACTGATTTAAGCTCAACACCTAGTGCAGTGACCCGAGATGACTGATGGCACCGGGAACAGTCACATCCATTCTCCCTCCCTGGCTGATTGGTGTCTCCCGTCACGATACTTTGACAAACAGGCTTTCACGGAACAACATTGGTAATCAGCCTCTGAGAGGCACAGAATGACAGCTCTCAGTGTCAGTGTGTTCTGACTGAAGCCACCGGCTCTGCCTCCTCACAGACCAGTGAGCATTTAGATCTCGGATCCAACACAAGTGACACAACGGAATCTGCCTTCATGATGCCACCCTTCACGCTGAAGGCAGCCAAATTAAGTCAAGCTAGCCTGTTAGGTGCCTGGCTGAGTTGGTGGCAGCATGCAGAGATCGGGCCACAGACACATACCTGATATGGCAATGCAATCCACCAAAAAGAGACTTTTGGGATCACAGGAGGGTCACAGGTAATGGTCGTTTCCATCCCAAGAGGCTTGAAGTACCACAGTGGAGCCAAGCAAACATTCCCAAACCCTCAGGGAGGAGCAACAGCACCAGAATAAACTTAAGAACAGTACGGTTCAGCAGTATGCTGTGCCCTCTGGCCTGCATGTCGCGCCCCAACAACACATTGGCACTGTACCCTCTTATAAACCTGCTCTTCTCTCTACCTACACTATATACCTTTGGGACTGGAGGAAGGCGAGACAGGAGAGAGGAGAAGTTGGAAAAGGGTAGGATGAGGGCTCTACATGAAAGGCCATACTTTCTCCTACCCGACCATCACCTCAGTGTCTGAGGCACTGTCACCTTCAGCGGCAAACGCTCACCAGGCTATGTCAGCATCTGCAGCCACAATCCACGCCTCGTGCCCGGACATTGTGTCTGCCCAGGTCACCAGGGCCCTCACTGTTACGCGCAGAATTCCTTTCTGCCTACAATAGGCGAGGCCAGCAACATCTCCCAGCTTGCACACCGCTGCTGTATCAGGGGTGAGCTACCTTCAACACCTGTGGACTTGGATAAACAGGATGCGAGAGCACTAGGCTTCACTTAAAAGGCCAGATTCCCTGTTGCCAAGATGAAAAAATGCTGCACTTGCATTGCCTTGTGATGTTCTTCATTGCTAAATTCCTTATCCATAAAATGGGACAAGACTCCTCAAGTGCGAAACTGGTCTGCAAGAAAATTATGCAGAATTGTGCCCAATTACCTGGTCACAATTCATTTACACTTCACCTCAATACTGCCCTTCAGCCCATTGGGTTGACTGGATCCACTAGATGACAAAGTTTGCCTCTTTTAGTCTTGGCTCATGACTCCTGTCACAAAGCTGGGCACAGCTGCAGAACTGGCATACAAGAATCATACCACCACCAGCAATGTCGCTGAGGGGGTCTTTGGATAGAGTGAGCCATACTTCCACTCTTCAGGCTATTTAGGATGAGCTTTGTAGGACAATCTTAAGCCCTGATGTCCCCTGCATTCTTGTCCATAACTTTGGACATCACGAGGGACTATTCTTAACTGCACAGGAAGAGGAGGAGTACGAGGAACAAGGAGGTGCGGCAACCTGAAGAGAAGGAAGTGGCATTGAACAACAATGGTGTTTGCAGTAAGAACTCAGATTTCCCATTGAATCAAGTCTTGTCATAACGGCCTTATTATCACCACCCCTTCCCAATCTGTCTGGCCTCTGCAGGTCCACCCTCACTTCACTATCAATGTAACACCACAATCAGAGCAAACATCAAATTGATCAAATAATTCAATTCCATGTGTATTTAGAGCAATAAGTATGAATCACCCTTATGAAAGCTTCATTTGTGTGATTGTTTCCTTATTGTAGATATTCTGAAGGTTCTCCCACTGGATGCAGCACAGCATAGAACATAACAGCGCAGAACAGGCCCTTCGGCCCACGATGTTGCGCCGACCAATTAAAAAAGCAATGACCCTCTAACCTAAACCAATCCCTTTCCATCCATAAACCTATCCATGGATCTCTTAAATGCCCCCAAACTAGGCACATTTACAACTGCAGCAGGCAGGGCATTCCAATCCCTCACCACCCTCTGGGTAAAGAACCTACCCCTGACATCCATCCTATAACTACCACCCCTTAATTTAAAGCTATGCCCCCTCGTGCTAGCTTTCTCCATCCGAGGAAAAAGGCTATCACTGTCCACCCTATCTAAACCTCTAATCATCTTATATGTTTCAATAAGGTCCCCTCTTAGCCACCTTCTTTCTAATGAAAACAACCTCAAATCCCTCAGTCTCTCCTCATAGGACCTCCCCTCCATACCAGGCAACATCCTGGTAAACCTCCTCTGCACCCTCTCCAAAGCCTCCACATCCTTCCTATAATGTGGGGACCAGAACTGCACACAATACTCCAAGTGCGGCCGCACCAGAGTTTTGTACAGTTGCAACATGACGCTGAGGCTCCTAAATTCAATCCCCCTACCAATAAATGCCAAGACACCGTATGCCTTCCTAACAACCTTATCTACTTGATTCCCAACTTTCAGGGATCTATGTACACATACACCTAGATCCCTCTGTTCATCCACACTATTGAGTCCTACCGTTAGCCCTATACTCTACACAGCAGGTGGAAACTCTTTCACTTCCATTGGAGGCATTTAAGTATTTGAGCCAAAGTGAATGATCTCAAGCAGGTCTGATCCTATAGGGCATGACTTCAGTACCTGACTGTTGGCATTAACCACAGCAAAGTAAAAAGTCTGACAACACCAGGTTTTAGTCCAACCGATTTATTTGATAGTAAACGCACAAGCTTTCGGGTTAGTCCCTTCGTCAGGCGAATGGAGAGTTCTAGCCTCAGACAGAGCATATACAGCACAGACCAGAGCAGGTGCCATGAGAGGACAGCAAGTACTTTAACAGTGGATCTTTACCTTAGATTGCCAAAGAATTGGTACATAGCTAATTCACCTAACTTACATATCTTAGGACACTATGCAACAATTAACTGGCCAATCCACCAGTCCGTAGATCTTTGGACTGTGGGAAGAAACCAGAACAACTGGAGGAAACCCACACAGACACGGGGAGAATGTGCAGACTCTGCACAGACAGTGAGCCAGGGCTGGAATCGAACCATGTCCCTGGCACTGTGAGGCTACAATGCTAACAGCTGTGCCACCATGCCATCCCATGGCGCCACTTACTTTTATTTATTAGTCTAGTCTCTGGTGCATTTATTTTTCCAGCTTTTGGCTGACTTAAATGTGTTTATATTGTGCAGCAAACAAATCTAAGTCTCTGCTATTTATTTCATTTGGTTTTGTTGTGGTATTGATAAATGATCAATGGTGTTTAGCTACCACATTTACCCTTAATTTACTTTGATCTCATTTGGCTGTAGATGTTCCCATCCACTAATTGTCTGCTCGCTGAAGGCTGGTGGACTGAATGCTGCATAACCAACTGTAGCACTTCAAAAGGATACCAATGGTTCAGTTACTTATATGTGATTGTCCCAGTGCCTTGGTGCTGCTGTTACAGACTCATTGCTTTAGGACCATTAGGAACAAGACTCAGCCTTTCAGCTTCTTGGGTTCCACTATTCAATTTGATCGTGTACTTTCATTGTCCCATCTTTTCTCTCTTGAGTTTTTTTTGTAGGCAAGACTATCTGTCTCCATCTTCAAGGCTTCAATTGCCCTCCAAGAACCAGAGAGAGAATCCCAGTTCGAAGGTCTTGTGGTGCAGTGGGTAGTATTCCTGTTTTTAAGCCTAATGCTCTGGGTTCACGTCCCACTTGATGGCCAAGGAAGGTGCATTTGTAACACAGTCAGACAGGTTGATGATCAATTTGCCAATGCTTCCAAAACACACCAAAGGCAAGCAGCAAGAGTGGCAGAGTGTCCTGGTCAGCCATGGGATGGAAAAAGTGTTGGAGCCTCTACCACCACTATCCATAACTCCATACTACAACGTATTCTGGAGTCACATGTAGAGTAAGAAGTCTCACAATAAAATCCAACAGGTTTATTTGGCAGCGCTAGCTTTCAGAGCCCTGGCTGCAAGTGGAGAGGATCTCCAAGAAGATCACGCATATCAACACGGACATCAAATTTCTACAAAGATGAGGCTCCGAAAGCTAATGCTGCCAAATAAACCTATTGGACTTTAACCTGGTGTTGTGAGACTTCTTATTGTGCTTACCCCAGTACAACACCGGCATCTCCACATCATGGCCAGACCACAGAAGGATAGTAGATTTTGTTCCCTCAAGGACATTAGTAAACCAGACAGGTTATTATGAGAATGATTTCATTGTCATCTGCAGATTCTTAATTCCAGATTTTTTTTTTAAAATTGAATCCAAATTCCACCATCTACCATGGCGAGATTAGAACCCGGGACTCCAGAATATTAACTGAGTTTCTGGATTAATAGTCAAGCGACAATACCACTAGGCCATCACATCCCCCATAGATCCACATGTGAATCATGGACCACAGGGGAGAAGACAACATGGCTGCTATAAAGATATATTGCCACACTTGGTGCTCTTTTTGCAGATTTGTGAATCAACCTCTCTCCTGTAATCCCTGCTCCATCTCTCCATCCTTATTCCATCTCACTCTATTGCAAACTTCATCAATGTCCATGGAGCTTATACACCAGGACTGGCTTCGCACTGTTACAACTGGATTATTTTCACTGTCATTCTACGTCGCACCACTGGAGTCGTAGACTCTTTCTGGGTTTTTGGTAGTCAGTTGGTAGCTTCCAGAGTATGAAGAAGTTGCAAATGGCTGCCGTTTTACTCATTTCTAAGTACAAATCCATCTCCCCCACAAAAGGCACTTTAAGGATGTGTCTTACATTTTGTCACTTTCATCCGCAGAAATGTCCAAAGGGTGGAGCAGAGGCCTAGGTTGGCAACATCCTGGGAGCTGGGTTCATTTCACTGCTGTCATTTTCCTGCAAAGCCACCAAAGTTACAGCAGGAGCACTCAAATTGGCACTGAGGTGACTCACGGATTCAGGGATATCAGGCCTCAGCTCATTCACTATCAGCAACTCCCCAATGGCAGTCTGTCAGCATATTTGAACAATTAAAGCTGACTTTGTGGCTCTGTTTCTGCCTTTTCTGCTGACCTGATTAACATACCAGCACAAAAAGGCAGTGAGAATGACCTATCAAGCTTTTGTCCTGTTACCCAGACCCATGGTCCTCCTTCCTTGGCACGAATTCTCTCTCTCCCCCTCCACACTAACTGTTCCTTTTTCTTTCTTCTCGTGTCTCAGTTGATTGAGCATTCACTATGCGAGGTGGCAGTCTATTGCATTAGCTAATAACTCACGGCAAAGCACTTAATTCTTGAGTTACATTTGCTCTAAGCCTTTGCCATGACCCTCAGTTCTTTTGTCCTAATTTTCCCGTCAAGAAGAGATTCCGTTCTCTTCACATTCCTTCACAGCTCATTAAATTTTGGTCCTGAAATTACAGTCGCAGCCCTTCTGAGCTGTTTTGAGCTCAACGAGTTTCCAAATGGATGCCCATTTCCTACGGATCTCAAGGATTCAACCCAGGGAATTTGTTCCCAATGTGTGTATTGTGCTAAAAATGTAGATGCGCATAAACACCAGACAATAATAATGTCCACAGTGCTCTGAGAGAGAGAGAGACAGTCAAAAAGAAATTGATGCTGAGACATTGAAATAAATATTTAATGCAAAACAGGAATTAAAAACAAAAGTAGCTTTCATCAAGAGGGTGAGATACAAAGGAGTGGAATGCTACTGTTACACCACATTCTGCTTAGATCCCATGCCGGTTAGGTACAGAGTAACTTCATTGGTGTTCTGGACACTACCTTGGGAAGGAGATATTGACCTTTAAGAATATACAATGGGTTTAGTTCTGTGATGCAGGATGACGCCAACAGCAGGGGTTCGATTCCCATGCCGGCCGAGATTAATTATGAAGGCCGGTCCTTCTCACTCTTACCCGAGGTGTGGTGATCCTCAGGTTAAATTATTCTCCCCCTCAAAAGGGGAGAGCAGTGGTCACCTGGGACTATGGCAACTTTATCTAATTAGTGAACTGGATGGGCTTTTACAATAATCAATTATAGCTTTTCCTGGTTACCAGTACAGATTTTGGCTTTCAATTCTAGATTTATTAATTGAATTTCAATTCCACCAGCTGCACTGCTGGGATTTGAACCCATGGCCATTAGCGTGAGCCTCTGCATCACCAGTTCATCAGCTTGGCTACTATGGCACCACCTCCTGTTAAATTGATTAAGAGATGAGGACAAGTTACAGAAACTAGGTTTGTATTCTTATGAGCGTGGGACATTAAGGGATGGCTTCACTGTGGTGTTTATGAAGGTTAAGACCATACAATATAGGATCAGAATTAGGCCATTCAGCAGCATGGTGGCACAGTGGTTAGCACCACTGCCTCACAGTGCCAGGGACCCAGGTTCGATTCCTGGCTTGGGTCACTATCTGTGTGGAGTTTGTACATTCTCCCCGTGTCTGTGCAAGTTTCCTCCGTGTACTCCAGTTTCCTCCCACAGTTCAAAGAGGTGCAGGTTAGGCTGATTGCTCCTTATTGTCGGGGGGAATTAGCAAGGCAAATACATGAGGATATGGGGATAGGGCCTGGGTGGGATTGTGGTCAGTGCAGACTCGATGGGCCAAATGGCCTCATTCTCCACTGTAGCAATTCTATGAAGAATTAGGCCAATAAGCAGTAAACAGTTTGATAAGGTAGACTGGGGAAGTCCAGGAAAATTCCAAGGCTGATATGAAGAAACATTCCTTCATACAAAGGACAGCAGACATGTTCTAACTCTCTCCTTTTAAAGTCTGAATATCCCTTGTAACAGGCAGTGGTCTGCCCAGCTGGAACTCACTACCTGAGCCTTTTAAAAGGCAGGCCCAGGACTGGGCCTGCTGAACTGTAGTCCCAGGCAGGGACTAGTGTAGTGTACCATAGTACTATATTCTTTTCCAGTCAGGCTTCCTAAGTCATTACAGGATGGATTCTCTGCTCTCGATGGAGATGGCAATGGAGCTGGGAAAATGAAAAAAGACAGGATTTTTGACTGCAAATCCCAACGTGCAGAGCCTGTGAGGTTTTTATAGTGAGGTCAACTGAAAATTTCCAAAGTGGAATTAATAGATTTTTATTTGGTAAGGGCAGTAAGGGTTACAGAATCAAGATGGGTAGATGGAGTTACGACATACTTCGGTTATGATCTAATTTGGAGCAACTGGCTTGAAAGGCTGTATAACTTAGTGCTGTTCCTGTTTGACAGAACAGCATTTCTGCCAAGGACTTGGCATTAAGAATCTGAAACAGTTTTATCCCGAATAGTCCTTGAGAATATTTGGTTGCTCCAGACTACCCTCAGTACAAAATTTACACAGATGACAGAACCAATGACTCCATTGAAAGTCTTTTGTTCTGTAGTTTAATACTATTCTTTCCAAAGTGCACTTTATACAGTCAGTTTCTTGGTAAATGATAATTCAACCATAAATATTTCACACGGGTTTCTTGATTTATGACCGAGTGCCTCATATACTGGTGACATATTGGAGAGCACTGTTTAAACTCTCCTTCAGATTTTATTAACAATGTGCTGCTTCACAAGCTTAATGTGTCCCACATGCATTAAGTCTCATTCTTAGTAATTATCTTGGAAATGGGGTTCTTAAAGTGTCCCCCCCACCCCCATTCCAAATATTTCCCTGTATTAACTATTGCACCATTATCATTAAACTGTTCTAGTCCTGTGAGAATGAAAGATTATATTAGAAATAAAAGTGATGTTCGAAACTGTTCAAAATCCCCTTATGTTTGTAAAGAACCAATTCACAAACACTAAAGCCATTCCCCCACCCCCCACTACACACACACTGTAGAGACAACCATTATCTAATTCACACACAACAGTCTCTGAGAGTGTGACCATGCTAAATGACGACTTCTCTTTTTTGGTTTGTCTGCAAATTTTAATACGGTAAACCACACTATTCTCCTCCAAAGTCTGGATTCTGTATGCAAGTGGGTGGACCTGCGTTTACCTTGTTCCATTCTCTACTTTGCAATTCTGACACAGTGACACCTACTGTGTCTGCCCTGCCAACTCCCCTGTGGTTATCTTTTGTATTGCCCAAGGGCCTATCCTTGCCCTAAACCTATTTCTCATCAGCATGCTGTTACAATCACTGTACAAATAGACGACTTTAAAAAGAGAGAGATTTGAAATCAGAGCAACTAACCTAAAAGGATTTTGCACAAAAAGATTTAAGGCTTTTTCTGTAACAAAGTAAGTGGAGGCAACATTGAATAAACATTGTCCAGTAAGCAACTAATACTCTAAAATAAAGACATTGACTAATATTTTAACACAACCATTAACCTTTTTGATGCATGTAAATTTATATTATAACACAAACTTTACAGGATAACCATCTATAGAAAAGATAGAACAGCCAATTCCAGCTTCCAGTACATTCACATTTCCTCATTTTGTTGAGTTGTAATATCAGTTTTCAGAGAATTTCCAAACTGATTACCAGCAATATAATGTGCTCCAACAATTTTTCCCACTACTTCATCCAGGCAAATCATTCATCATCTTTAGATTGCCGCAAGAGGTGTTTCTTCACCACCCTTTCTTCCACATTCTGCCTGGTAGCTCACAAAGAACTTGCGGCTTTTTTTCTCTGCTGACCACACCAGCAGTAGCCTTTGTTTTTCTCTCACTTTTCCTGTCCAAAACAGAGTTAAAAAGTCTATCCACAGTTAACCTAGCTGCTTCTTCCTATTCTTCAGGTATTAAAATTTTTCACCTTGCTCTCAGCAAGTCTCAACTTGGGCCTCCCTGTCCCAATCATAACCAAGCCACCCAAGCTTGAATGAAAAACCAGTCACATTTTGTACCTTGCTGCTGTGTATTCTAGATGATTGATTTATCTCATAACAGTGCTGAAATTACTCTAGTTGTACAAATTTTTAAAACATGGTATAACTTACAGAATTTCCAGCACTCTTGGTCATTGTTAGATCCTACATCCTTTCTGGAACATTTCCCAGTCTTGTTTCAGTATCTAACACAGCAGCTTCATTGATAGGCTTAACCAATCAACTAGTTTACAAGGAGCAGGTATCAGACCAGCCTAATCAAACACAGAAGAAACTAATCATTTGAAAACGAAGGGCCGAATTCTCCCATCAGGCGACTTGGTCTCATGGTAGAGGGTGAATGTGAAGTGCTTCCTGCTGCAGAGGCTGATGGGAAAACAAGCCATATCTTCTGGCTCCAACTTCATTTCACATGCAACCAATTGCTTGCCACTGTATACTGTGGCAGGGCAGGCCTGATGGCACATAGGCCAGCAACCTATCTGGGATCCATATTGAAATGGGGCCCAATATTGCTGACAGAAAATTAAAGAATTAAGATGGACATCCTGATGGGTCTCCAGGTATATTCTGAGGCTGAAAGATAGATCTTCTCCAAGATAATCTGTAGACGCTCCCACAGCATGCGACGATATAAGGTTCAAACTCAAGCCCTCCCAGCCCACAAAAAAGCCACACAAAAATAATGAGTGACTGAGAATGCTGTGCACATTGGAATTTGGAGTCAAAAATCCTGTTTTTTATTCATTTCCGTAGCCCATTAAGAGCAGTGAATTCATCCTGTAATGGCTCAGGAAAGGAACATAGTTTATTACAGATTGCAAAGTAAATCTACTTCTGTGGTGTGTATACAAAAGACCCTGACTGGAACTATAATTCATCAGGTCCAGGCCTGGGCCTTCTTTGTAAAAGGCTTAAGTAATGAGTTCCAGCCGGGCAGACCACTGCCTGTTACCAGAGATACTCAGACTCAACAAGCCCATCAGGAAGATTAATTAATGATTCCTCATGGGGGTTATCACACATCCCAAGTTGAAGATGAAGATGGACAGGAAAGAGCATCTTAAAGGAGGGGAGTTAGGTGATGTGAATGAGAGGTTTTGGAGGGAATTCTAAGGCTTTGGGCTTACAGAGTGGCAGCAAAGGCCACCAATGCTCAAGTAATGAAAATGGTGGGTCTTCAAGAGGTTAGAGTTGCAGGAGCACAGATACTTCAGAGGTTATAGGACTGCATGAGGCTACAGAGATAAGGAGCAGTGGGCCATTGATAAATTTGGAACAGGAATTGTTGATGTTGACTTTGCCTACATTAAGGGCATTTAAATGCTCATTGGATAAACGTATGGATGATATTGAAATAATGTAGGTTAGATGGGTTTTAGATTGGTTTCACAGTTCGGAGCAACGTCGAGGGCCGAAGGGCCTGTACTGCACTGTAATGTTCTACGTCAGGAATGTGAATTTTAATATTGCTTAAAGTTTATTTATTAGTGTCATAAGTAGGTTTACACTAACACTGCAATGGAGTTACTGTGAAACTCCTCTAGTTGCCGCACTCCGGTGCCTGTTCAGGTACATTGAGGGAGAGGTTAGCGTGGCCAATGCACCTAAGCAACCCATCTTTCAGACTGTGGGGGGAACCAGAGAACACGCAGATATGGGAGAATGTGCAGACTTTGTACATACAATGACCCAAGCTAGAAATCAAACCCGGTTCCCTGGCGCTGTGAGGCAGCAGTGCTAATCACTGTGCCATCATGACATTGATGCGAGTTTGTTCATATTAAACTCTACATTTAGATGACAGTATTGCCCTAATTAATTTACAGGAGTTTTTTTTAAGAGCAGGTGACAGAGTTCACGATGAAGTGGACCAATTTGTGTGGATGGCAGCAGAGTTTGAAATCTCCAGCGTTGACGACCTTGCTCTTCTTCATGTGTCTGACCTTGAAAAGCGTGTTCAGTTTCTTGCTGCTTTCCTTCCTCATGCATCTCCTCAGGGTATGGCCCTCGATCGACATTATTGACGTTTGGTCAGGTGACTGTCTTGAAGTGACTTTTCTACAGAAGTAATTGTCCAGGTAACAGTATGATGCACGTGCAAATTGATCATTTCAGTCTGGACTCAATCATTTATAACTCCAAACCTCATTCATCCAATTTTTTGTTTAAACTTGGCTTAATGATTAGAATTTTTTTATTCATTCAAAGGATGTGGGCTTCACCGGCTCATCAGCATTTATTGCCCACCTTTAATTACCCTTAAGGAGGTGGTGACATGCTGGCTTCTTGAACCGTTGTAGTCCCGGATGTGTGGGTATACACACAGTGCTCTGAGGAAGAGAATTCCAAAATTTTGACACAAGGAAAGAAAAGAAATGGCAATTATATTTCCAAGTCAGGATGGTGACTGATTCAAATGGGAAACTCCACGTGGTGATATTCTCAGGTAACTGCTGCCCTTCTCCTTCGAGGTGGAAGCGGTCATGGGTTTGGAAGGTGCTGCCCAATAGCCACATGTATCACATAGTCATGACATGTGATTAATAAATGTTTCAATAATGGCATTTCTTCATCACAAATGGGGGATAAAGTAAGATTAAAAGTTGACATAATCCCGAAGTAATAACATCAGCAAGCATCTTTACAGGAACTCTAATGTCTCTTAGGGAAGGAAATCCGCTGTCTTTACCTGGTCTGGCCTACATGTGACTCCAGATCCACAGCAATGTGGTTAACTCTCAACTGCCCTCTGAATTGACGAGAGGCCATACGACACCAGGTTATAGAGCAACAGGCTTATTTGAAATCACAGGCTTTTGGAGCACTGCTCCGTCGTCAGGCGAACTGGAGAGAGGCACACATGAACAAAATATATAGACGGCGTGACGATAGCCCAACTCTCTCAGGTACCGCCTGTATCTTCTGAGGCTGTGCACCTCTCTCCATTTCACCTGACGAAGGAGCAACACTCTGAAAGCTTGTGATTTCAAATAAACCTGTTGGATAATAGCCTGGTGTTGTGTATCCTCTCATCTTGTCCACCTCAGTCCAACACCAGCATTTCCATAATATGTCATAGAACATAGAAAAACTACAGCACAAACAGGCCTTTTGGCCCACAAGTTGTGCTGATGATATCCATACCTACTAGGCTTACCAATAACTCTCATTTCTATTAAGTTCCATGTACTCATCCAGAAGTCTCTTGAAAGACCCTATTGAATTTGCCTCCACCACCACCACTGTCCTCTGAAATGGCTGAGCAGGACACAGATCAAGAGGGATGAGGGACAAGCCTTGCCACTGACATCGGCAACCTATGAGAGATTTGTTTCCTTTTTAAAGATTTTTAAAGAAACCCAATGATTTGTCTTTGTTGCACTACTTTGCATGAATAAGCTCCAATATCTAGTGTTTCACAGAAAAAGATACAATACTCACTTGCCAATTTTAATTGTTCCTTTTTGGATGAAAACCCAATGAACTGAATTAGGATGCAATACTTAATGAAAATATATTTTAATCTGTTTGAGGTTATCTGATAGCAATTTGAAGTATAATTTGGCACTGTACATTAGATAATGAAAATGTACATCTTAACCAGGTTCCCTCTCTTTTACTTACTATCGCAGTCAGTGGTAAGAAGAGAGCAGTAGGCACTAGTCATAGGTTAAAGGTCAAGGTTAGTAGCAGAGATGCAACTAATGTAATTCAGAAGTGTTAAAATGATTTTTCTATCAAATGTGATGGTGAATTATTGTAATGTTAATTAGTGAGAACATGAGTTTCTGTGAAAGTTTGTGCTCAAGATGTGAACGAGGGGATGATCAGAGCATCGGAACAGGAGGAGGCTGTTCAGCCCCTCGAGATGGTTCCTCCATTCAAATGGCTGACCTGCACTCTCTCTGTTCCATTTATGCCTCAGTTCCATGTCCCTTGAGACTATCAAAATCAATCGTGATAAAGTGGCACAGGAGCATGGTACCTTCCTGCAAATTATCCCCAGTGTACCCTCTAATTCAATCTTTTATTCTCATTCTATGCTTTTAAGAATCTATCTTTTTTAAACTCTCTAACAATGCTCTGCTTATCTTTCTCTACATCCTAGCTATGAATGTGACATTACATTATGCACACCCTCCTTTCCTTCTCCCCTGTATAATCTATGACCAATACACTTTGTATAGCACAAGAAACAATATTTTTCATTATATACCAATACATGTGACAATAACAAATGAAAGCAAAGTCTTTAGCCCAACTAGGTCTGACAAAAGCTCATTGCTAACTTTGTTTCTCTCCCCAGATGCTGTCTGCCCTCTGAGTACATCCAGCACTTTTTATTTTATTCCAGCAAATATATATTGGCCTCAGTCGAGAAAGGTCAGTTATCCTCTCCCAGCACCCACAGCCCTTGGGGGGGAAACAGTTCCAAATATGCATGAAATGGGATCGCAAGTCACTCTTAAATTATGATAGGTAGCAGTACTCGAGTATGTCAAAGGAGTATTTAGCTGGGGAGCTAAATCCCCAATGGGCAGGATTTTCCACACCCTCTCCCACAGCAAGTTTCAGGGAGGCAAGGGTGGCCTGCCATTGGCAGGTATAATGACTTCAAGAAGGACATTGAGGTTGGCCTCTTCGAATATGAACTCCCTGACTGAGCTCATTATTGCTTTTCCAATCAGGGAGTCTTTTCTGTATATATAACTGGGAGTGCCAGGTCCCCAGGCACTCCGGATGCTGACCCAGAGCTGGTAACGCCCTATGGATTACGATAGGGCTTGTAAATAAAGGGGAATCTGGTGAAGGGACGCCGGCCTCCGCTGGCTTAATTCAGTCAGCGACAGGACCTTCTGGTCCAGTCGCTGCCAACTGAGTTTCCCACCCTATGCACCCCTACTCCCACCAGTGGCGTGGGTTCGCCGTCTGTGGCACTGGCCAGAAATCTCCAACCAAAGTCAACAGAGCTGCTGCTGGTCCGTCAAGTTTTCCATCCCACCCGTGACGGTTCCCAAAAGACAGAATGGTCAGCCCCATGAGGAAATATAAAGGGCAGAACTTTCCTGTACCGCCAGCCAAGAAATTATAGAGGACAGGACGGAAAATTTGGTAGACCGTGCAAAGTAAGCACACCTAGAAAATCCCACCCAAATTATGTGGCGGGCTGTAAAACAGGCTGACATAGAAACTAGAAGCAGGAGAAAGCCATTCAGTCTTTTGAGCCTGCTCTGCCGTTCATTTTGATCATGGCTGATCATCAAATTCAACATCCTGAAACCCCCTCTCCCCCCCCAACATCACTTGATCCCTTTAGTCCCGAAAACTATATCTAATTTCTTTTTGAAATCAGACATTTTGGCCTCAACAACTTTCTGTGGTAGTGAATTCCACACATTCACCACTCTCTGGGTGAAGAAATTTCTCCTCGCCTCAGTTCTACAAGTTTTACCCCTTATCCTCAAACAAAGACCTCTACAACTGGACCCCCCCCCCTCCCCCTTCTGCCACCTCTTCCCCACCGCCCACCACTACTGGGAATATTCTTTCTGAATCTCCCCTGTCTAACCCTGTTAGGATTTTATAAGTTTCTATGAGATCCCCTCTAACTGTTCTAAACTCCAGTGAATATAATCCTAATTGACTTAATCTCTCCTCATATGACAGACCTGCCATCCCCGAAATCAGCTTGGCAACCTTCACTGTACTCCCTCTAAAGCAAAGACATCCTTCCCCAGATAAGGATACCAAAACTGCATACAATACTCCAGGCGTGGCCTCACTAATGCCCTATACATTTGCAGCAAAACATCCCTGTAGCAAATCATCTCGCTATGAAGACCAACATATCATTTTTACTTCCTGCTGCACCTGTGGATTTACTTTCAGCGACTGATGCATGAGGCCACCAAGGTCTCGTTGAGTATTCACCTCTCTCAATTTACACCCATTCAAGTAATAATTTATCTTTCTATTATTGCTACCAAAGTGTATTTATCCACATTATACTGCATCTATCATGTATATGTACGCACACTCAGCCTGTCCAAATCACAATGAAGCATCTCTGCATCCTCCTCACAGCTCACCCTCCCATCCAACTTTGTATCATCTGCATATCTGGAGGCCATACATTCAGTTCCCTTCTCCGGATCATTAATATATAACGTGAATTGTTGGGGTCCTAGCACCGTTGCCTGCGGAACCCCACTCATCACTGATTGCCATCCAGAAAAAGACCCATTTATACCAACTCTTTGCTTCCTATCTGCTAACCAGCTTTCTATCCATCTCAAAACATTATCTGTAACCCCATATGTTTCAACTTTCCATAGCAGTCTATTATGAGGCCTTGTTGAAAGCCTTCTGAAAGTCTAAATAAGCCACATCCACTAGTTACATCCTCAAAGAATTCCAATAGATTCATCAAGCATGATTTCCTTTGTGTAAATCCGTGCTGTATTTGATTATACCACTGCCTTCTAAATGCTGAGTTATAAAATCCTTGACAATTGTCTCTAGCAACTCCCCTACTACAAATGTTAGGCTCACTAGTCTATTTCCTCTCTACTTGCCTTTTTAAATAGTAGGCTTACATTAGCTACCCTCTAATCTACAGGAACCAGTTCAGAGTCCAAAGAATTTTAGAAAATAGCCACTAATGACTGTAGTTAGGGCTTTAAACTAATTAGGGTGGGGGAGGGTGCGAGGGTAGGTGACATTAAGGGGTCTAAAGTAAAGGAGAGGGTGCAGGTAAGGGAGGAGGCCAAGGATGCCCCAATAATAAAAGGAGTAGGGGGCGTGAGTATGGTTGGTGGTGTTCTGGCAAATAGGGTACAGGTGAAGGCTGGGATGAGGGCACTTTATCTGAATGTACGAAGCATTCGGAATAAGGTGGATAAGCTGGTGGCGCAGATCAGCACAAATGGATATGATCTGGTGGCCATTACAGAGACGTGGCTGCAGGGTGACAGGGACTGGGAGCTGAATGTCCAGGGGTATCAAGTGTTTGGGAAGGATAGGCAGGAGGAAAAAGGGGCGGGCGTAGCTCTGCTGATTAAGGATAGCATCAGGGTGGTAGTAAGGGATGATATAGGAACCAAAGAGCAGAACGTGGAATTGTTGTGGGTGGAGATTAGGAACAGCAAAGGGAGGAAGACGCTGGTGGGTGTCGTTTATAGGCCCCCGAATAATGATCTGGAAGTGGGGTGGGCTATTAACGTGCAAATAAATGCAGCGTGCAGGAATGGGAAGGCGGTAATTATGGGGGATTTCAAACTACATATTGATGGGTCGACCCATGTTGGACGCGGTGGGCTTGAGGAGGAGTTCTTGGAATGCTGCTGAGATAATTTCCTCGAACAGTGTGTGTTGGAGCCGACGAGGGAGCGAGCTATCTTAGATCTGGTGTTATGTAATGAGGTGGGTAGAATTAGGGACCTTATGGTGAAGGATCCTCTTGGGAAGAGTGATCATTGTATGGTGGAGTTTCTGATGCAGATGGAGGAGGAGAAAGTGAGTTCCCGGACATGTGTCCTTTGTTTGAACAGAGGGGAGTATGGTAGGATGAGAGAGGAATTGGCGAATGTTGATTGGGGGAGCGCGTTGGAAGGTAGGTCTGCTGAGGGATAGTGGAGGATCTTTAAGGACATCTTTCTTGGTGCTCAGCAGAAATTTATTCCGATGATTAAAAAGGATCGTAGGAGGAGAGGTAATAAGCCATGGATAACGAAGGAGGTGAAGGAAAGTGTTAAATTAAAAGCGGATGCGTTTAGAGTAGCTAAGAGTAGTGGGCGAGAAGAGGATTGGGAGAGGTTTAAATGTCAACAAAGAACGACAAAGAAGTTGATAAAAAAGGGTAGGATAAACTATGAAGCTGGGCTAGCGCTTAATATAAAAAAGGATAGCAAAAGTTTTTATAAATACATAAAAAGGAAGAGGCTGGCTAGGGTGAACGTTGGACCCTTAGAGGATGAGAGGAGGGACTTAGTGGTAGGGGATGGGGAAATGGCTGAGGCCCTGAATAAATTTTTTGTTTCGGTCTTCACGGAGGAGGACGTGAATAATTTGCCGGGTGTTAGCGATGGAAAGATGGTAGGAGTGGAGGGCCTGAATGACATTATTGTTACTAGAGAGGCGGTGCTCGACAGACTGGAGGGACTGATTGTGGACAAGTCCCCAGGACCGGATGGAATGCATCCAAGGGTTCTGAAGGAAATGGCGGAGGTGACAGTGGATGCCTTGGTGATTATTTTCCAAATGTCGCTGGATTCCGGGGAAGTGCCGGAAGACTGGAAAACGGCTTATGTTACGCCGTTGTTTAAGAAGGGTGGCAGGCAAAAGGTGGGGAATTATAGGCCGGTTAGTTTAACGTCTGTTGTAGGAAAAATGCTAGAATCCGTGATCAAGGAGAAAATAGCGAGGCATCTTGAGGAGAATTGTTTGGTAGAGCAGACACAGCATGGTTTCGTTAAGGGGAAGTCGTGTCTGACGAACTTATTGGAGTTCTATGAGGATGTGTCTAGGGCAGTGGATAGAGGAGAGCCAGTGGATGTGGTGTTTCTTGATTTTCAGAAGGGGTTTGACAAGGTGCCTCACAAGAGGTTATTGCAGAAGGTCAGGGGACATGGAGTTGGGGGTAGGGTGTTAGCGTGGATAGAGGATTGGCTGTCAAATAGGAGGCAGAGAGTGGGGGTCAACGGGTGCTATTCGGATTGGCGGTTGGTGACTAGTGGAGTGCCCCAGGGGTCGGTGCTGGGGCCTCAGCTATTTACCATTTATATAGATGATCTGGAGGAGGGAACCAAATGTATGGTGTTGAAATTTGCTGATGACACCAAGATTGGGGGAACGGCAAGTTGTGCGGAGGGTGTGGAGAGTCTGCAGAAGGATCTAGATAGGCTGGGTGAATGGGCCAGGAACTGGCAAATGGAATTTAATGTTGGCAAATGTGAGGTTGTCCACTTTGGTAGGAATAATGGTAGGAAGGGCTATTACTTACGTGGCGAAAAGCTGCAGCATGCGACGGTGCAGAGGGACCTCGGGGTCCTTGTGCATGAGTCGCAAAAACACAGCCTGCCGGTGCAGCAGGTGGTCGGGAAGGCAAATGGGATGCTGGCCTTCATAGTGAGGGGGATTGAATATAAAAGTAGGGAGGTCTTGCTGCAGCTGTATAGGGCACTGGTGAGGCCACAGCTGGAGTACTGTGTGCAGTTTTGGTCGCCGCACTTACGCAAGGATATTTTGGCCTTGGAGGGAGTGCAGAGGAGGTTTACTAGGCTGATACCGGAGTTGAGGGGGTTGAACTATGAGGAGAGGCTGAATAAACTAGGCTTGTACTCGTTAGAGTTTAGAAAAATGAGGGGAGATCTCATTGAGACGTATAAGATGTTGAATGGGATGGATAGGATAGAGGTGGAGAGGCTCTTCCCGCTCAGAAAGGACAGTAGGACTGGAGGGCACAGCCTCAAGATAAAGGGGGGTGCGGTTTAGAACGGAGTTGAGGAGGAACTTCTTCACTCAAAGGGTGGTGAATCTCGGGAATTCTCTGCCCGTTGAAGTGGTGGAGGCTACCACGCTAAATATTTTTAAGACGCGGGTTGATGGGTTTCTGATAAGAGAGGGGATTAAGGGTTATGGGGAGAGGGCGGGAAAGTGGAACTGAGCCACGACAGATCAGCCATGATCTTATTGAATGGCGGGGCAGGCTCGAAGGGCGAGATGGCCTACTCCTGCTCCTATTTCTTATGTTCTTATGTTCTTAATGGATCGATTATTTTCAGCCACTTCCTTAAGTGCTCTGGAATGAAGGTTATCAGGACCTGAAGATTTATCCGCCCTCAATCCCATCAATTTCCCCAAAAGCATTTCTCTATTAATACTGATTTCCTTCAGCTTCTCACTAAAACTTGTTTCCCTCAAAACTTCAGGTACATTCTTCATGTCTTCCTTTGTGAAGACAGAAGCAAAGTGCAAATTTGATTCCCCAGCCATTTCTTTATTTCCTGTTACGAATTTGCCCATTTCTGAATGGGCGTACATTCTTGTCAATCGTTTTCTCTTTAAATATCAGTAGAAACCATTGCAGTCAGTGTTTATGTTCCTTTTTAGCTCACTTTTGTGCTTTATTTTTCCCTTCTTAATCAATCCCTTGGTCCTCCTTTGCTGAATGCTAAACTGCTCCCAATCGACAGGCTGATTACCCTTTTCTTGCCAATTTGTTTGTTTCTTCCTTAAGTCTGATACCATCTCTAATTTCCCTTGAGCCATGGTTTGGCCACAATTCCCTTACCACTCTTATGCCAAACAGGAATAAACAACTTCTGGAGCTTACCTATACATTCTCTAAATGCCTGCCACTGCCTGTCCACAGTCTTTCCTTTCAGTAATGTTTCCCATCCATCATGCCTCATACCTTCATTGTTATCTTTATTGAGATTCAGGACCCTGTTCTCAGAATCAACCACATCACGGTCCACATTGACAAAGAATTCTACCATATTATGGTCATTCATCCCCAAGGGTTCTCTCCCAACTAATCATTTCTCATTGCACAATACCCAGTCTGATGTAGCCTGCTCCCTTATTGTTTCCTCAACATATTGCTCCTGAGGACAATCCCACATGCACTACAGAAATTCTTCCTCAATTGTACTGTGACTAATTTGACAATCTATATGCAGATTAAAGTCGCCCATAATCACAGATGTTCCTTTAACACATGCATCTGATTTCCTGTCTAATGCTTTTTCCACCATTACCACTACAGTTTGGAGGTCTGTATACAACCTACACCAATGTTTTTTGCCCTTGTTGTTTCTTAACTTGACCCACATAGTTTCCACATCATCTATGCTGGTGTCTTTCCTCAGTATGGTAGCAGTATCACGTTTGATCAATAATGCAACTCCACCACCTTAATGTTTAGTTCTCATCCATGATCACCTTGGAGCCACATCTCTGAAATGCCAGCTATATCATATCCCTTTACATTCATCTATGCAACTAATTCATCCATTTTGTTTTGAATGCTACGAGCATTCAGGTCCAAAATTTTAAGGTAATCACTTTTAACATTTCTTTTCCTTTTCCTACTTTTTTTTACTCTGTCCTTATCTGACTTTGGCCCTCGATTTCTCTGCCTGTCACTTTCCTTAATCACCTTACTGTCTTTTCTGCTTGTTCTTAATTCCCTGTCCTCTGACTTCTTGCAAAGGTCCCCTGCCATATTACTTTAAACCCTCCCCAATGGTTCCTTATCACCCTTTTCAAACTAACACACAAAGACAAAATTTCCCCCACTTGGTGAAGTAGCTTTTGACCACTTGGCAGCAGTTTAGAAGAAGGCCAACAAAGCCATGGAGTCTGCGTTGGCTATCTGGAGCAGTAAGAGTTAGGCCCCTGCATTTTCCCCATAGCCGTACCCACCTGCACCATTGCAAAAAATGGGGGTGACTGGAATGGGTGTTTTCCATTCTGGAATGATCCAAAAATGGTGTCAACAAGGTCACTACTCCATTAAACCTAATAAGCAACACTCTTTCATTTGAATGGGGCCTATCATTGAGAAGGCAAACATTGTTTCAGGTGATACACAGTTTTTTACACAAATCAGGACTCTATGTTCACTCTGCACCAATTTCACTGGCAGCAGACGTGAAAAGCCATATTTATTTTTTTTTTTGCCGGGCCTCAGGAGCGGAGGACAAAAATAATCTGACTTGCTGACACTTTGGGCTCTCCCTCCCAACCTTTCTGTGATCCTGACCGTATCCTTCAAGATATCCTGCCACCCGCTGAGCATCTTCTGAGGTTTCGAGCATTGAGAAGGTGCAAATCAGGTCTTTGCAATTGTCAGCTCAGTAGTTCCATGCAATTGAGGCCTGGACCAATAAAGGCCTTGTCAGGGCTGACGGGCTCCACCAGTCAACCTCTCAAAATGACAAAATTAGTCTCAGTTTTTGCAATCTTCTATATCATTACTCCCTGAGCCAATGGTGAGGCCAATGGAGTGTCATCCCTTGGAATCAAGATCTGAGAGCTAGCCCTTTTCCGATGCCTAGTCCCTCTCTCAGACATCTCGTGCACGTGATTGCGGGACCCCTCTCCCCTGTGCTGCAGGTGACAAGCTGGCTGCTTGGGTCATAGCTGTGGTAAAGTCTGAGTGGTGACTGGCTAGCAGACAGCTTGATTTGATTTGATTTACTATTGTCACATATATTGGTGTACAGTGAAAAGTATTGCGTCTTACGTGCTACACAGACAAAGCATAGCATTTATAGAGAAGGAAAAGAGAGGGTGTAGAATGTAATGTTACAGTCATAACTAGGGTATAGAAAAAGATTAACTTAGTGTGAAGTAGGTCCATTCAAAAGTCCGATGGCAGCAAGAAAGAAGCTATTCTTGAGTCAGTTGGTGCATGACTTCAGACTTGCGTATCTTTTTCTCGACGGAAGAAGGTAAAAGAGAGAATGTCCGGGGTGCATGGGGTCCTTGATTATGCTGGCTGCTTTGCTGAGGCAGCGGGAAGTGTAGACAGAGTCAATGGTGGGAGGTTGGTTTGTGTGATGAACTGGGCTTAGTTTAAGACGTTTTATAGTTCCTTGCGGTCTTGGACAGGGCAGGAGCCATACCAAGCTGTGATACAACCAGAAAGAATGCTTTCTGTGATGCACATGTAAAAGTTGATGAGAGTCAGAGTGGACATGCTGAATTTCCTTAGCCTCCTGAGAAAGTAGAGGTGTTAGTGGGCTTTCTTAACTATAGTATCAGCGTGGAGCGACCAGGACAAATTGTTGGTAGTCTGGACACCTAGAGACATGAAGCTCTCAACCTTTTCCCCATTGGTGTAGCCAGTGGCATGTCCTCCCCTATGCTTCCCAAGGTGAATGACTACCTCTTTCGTTTTACTGACAAAGAGGGAGAGATTATTGTCGTCGCACTCGTTCACCAGATTCTCTAACTCTTTCCTGTACTCCGTCTCATCATTGTTTGAGATCCAACCCACTACAGTGGTGTCATCAGCAAACTTGAGAATTGACTTGGAGAGGGATTTGGCCACACAGTCATAGGTGTATCGTAAGGGGCTGAAGCCACAACCTCGTGGGGCACCGGTGTTGAGGATGATCGTGGAGGAGGTGTTGTTGCCTGTCCTTACTGATTGTGGTCTGTGGGTTAGGAAGTCGAGGATACACTTGCAGAGGGAGGTGCCATGCCCTGGGCCATGGCGTTTGTAGATGGGTTTTGTAGGAATAATGCTGCTGAAGGCTGAGCTATAGTCAATAAATAAGAATCTGACATAAATGACCTTTTTATCCAGGTGTTGAAGGGTTGAGTACAAGGACCAGTGAGACGGTGTCTGCTGCGAACCTGTTATGGTGATAGGTGAAGAATTATGGATCCAGGCAATCGGGGGTGGCGGGGGGGGGAGATGGGGTGGGTGGGGGGGTGGGGGGGGATAGGGGGTGGTTGGGGGGAGGGGGGAGGTGGGGTGGGTGGGGGGGGTGGGAGGGATAGGGGGTTGTTGGGGGGTGGTTGGGGGTGTGGGGGGGAGCAGGATTGATTCATGCCATGACTTTTGAAGCACTTTATAATAATGGATGTCAGAACCACTGAGCGATAGCAAGGCACATCACCTGGCTTTTCTTTGGGTGATGGTCACCTTCTTGAAACAGGCAGGGAGCTCAGATCGGCGTAACGAGAGGTTAAAAATGTCTGCGAATACCCCCACCAGCTGGTCCGTGCATATTCTGAGTGCTGGTCCGTACATCCCATTCCGGCCAGTCAATTTAGAACAGAGAACACTACAGCACAAACAGGCCCTTCGGCCCACAAGTTGTGCCGATCATATCCATACCTACCAGGCCTATCTAGAACTCTCAGTCCCATTAAATCCCATGTACTCATCCAGAAGCCTCTTAAATGACGCCAGCGAGTTTGTCTCTACCACCACCAACGGCAGCCGATTCCACTCACTCACCACCCTCTGAGAGGTGAGTGAGTGGAATCCATGAGTTAACTTTTGAGAAGGCTGATCTGACTTCTGCCATGGGTTAATTCCAGCGTTGGAGGGGTGAGGCCTATCAGTGAGCACAATTTGGCCACTTTAATGTTTTCAATAGGCAGTGGGTGGGAAAGTTACAAGCTAGCCTTTCTTAACCAGCATTTCATTCTGGCAGAGCAAGGTTCTGGTATATCGCCACTCAGTGTAAAACCAGCGTGGTTTTCGTGCCTCCAAACTCGCCACCGGTGAGAGCAGAGGATTTCACTCCTAGGGGCAGAGCACTCCTCAATCTCACGTCTTGACCATGCTTCAGGTGTCACCTCCTTATGTGGCTCAGCTTGAACAGATATCAGTCTTGTGGTACACATTGGGCATTGTGTATCATGTATCATATATATCATGCGTATCATTGAATCCTTGCAATGCAGAGGAGGCCATTCGGCCCATCAAGACTGCACCAACAACAATCCCACCATAAGAGTTTGCACATTCTCCTCGTGTCTGCGTGGGTTTCCTCTGGGTGATCCGGTTTCCTCCCACAGTCTAAAGATGTGCGGGTTAGGTTGATTGGCCATGCTCAGAAATTGCCCCTTCTTATCCAGGGATGCGTAGGTTAGAGGGATTAGTGGGTATAATATGTAGGGATATGGGGGTAGGGCCTGGGTGGGATTGTGTTCGGTGCAGACTCAATGGGCTGAAGGGCCTCTTTCTGCACTGTAGTGTTCCATGATTCTATGAACCCCACATATTTACTCCTTCTAACCTACTCATCTTGGGCTACTGCGGGGCAGTTTAGCACAGCTAATCAACCTAACCTGCAAATCTTTGGACTATGGGAGGAAACCAGAGTATGGGTTGCTGCTGGCAGACATGGGGAGAATGTGTGGAGTTTGCACAGACAGTGATCCAAGCCTGGAGCTGTGAGGCAGCAGTGCTAACCACTGTGCCACCCAATATATGAATGTAAGTGGCTGTCATAATATTCAGCTCTTAATAATTCTCTAATATCTCTGGCAATTTTAAAGCCAGAAACTCTTATAAAGATATGTTATCAGTAGCAGCAGGCTTTCAGTTATTCACATTAGACTTGCCAGCATTCGTGTTTGTGTATATTTATCAAAGATATATGTGAATACTTAAAAGCATCTGTGATTTTGCTACAGGTTAAATGAACTTGGCTCTTTGAAATGAGTCTCCTATAAATTGTTTTATGATGTGTGCCAGAATTGCACTTTTTTCTTTCGGATCAGAAGGTTGTCAAGGTTTATGCATCAAGTGCTGACTCCCCAAGGGACTGTGAGGAGCCAGAGCTTCTGAAAATTCCTGCCTTTTGGATGAGTCAATTAAATTAATGCCCTGTCTCTGTCTGTTGTGACTGGTCTCTCAGAGTCTCAGTGCAGTGAGATGTGACATATCACTGGGCTATAATCGTTGAATATC
The DNA here is from genome assembly GCF_965287045.1 of Carcharhinus amblyrhynchos. Lineage (NCBI taxonomy): Eukaryota > Metazoa > Chordata > Chondrichthyes > Carcharhiniformes > Carcharhinidae > Carcharhinus > Carcharhinus amblyrhynchos. The sequence goes on from NC_137330.1 coordinate 15,621,147, forward strand.
CTCATAAAGTATGGCTCATATTTGGTGATATATGACACCGACTTTTGCAATTTTGTCTTTTCCATATTTGCCTTGCATTTTATTCTCCTCCAGTGCAGTATTTTCCCCTTGACCTACTGCTATATATACTTCAGATTGACATGCATGTTATGTTTGACACTTATTTTGATGCAGGTTATTACAGGGTGCCCTGGAGAGTTGCCAGGAATCAGAAAACTGCTCTCCGGGGCCCTTCCCCAAGAGCTCCAGAAGACATTTTCCCACTTGTGAAAATAGTGGAGAGGGGTTTAAAAACGGAGGTGTGACCAATTATGTGAGTCAGTGGGTAGTCAGACATTTCAGGTTAATAGTGTGGGTATGGTTGTGTCTATATGCGGGTAGATATGAGTGCGTGGGTGGATATGAGCGTGTGTGTGTGTGTGTGCGCATGTGTGGGTATGAGTGCATACCCACACATGCATAAGAGTGCATAAGATATGGAAGCATTGGAAAGGGTGCAGGGGAGGTTTTACCAGGATGTTGCCTGGTATGGTGGGAAGGTCTTATGAGGAAAGGCTGAGGGACTTGAGGTTGTTTTCGTTAGAGAGAAGAAGGTTAAGAGGTGACCTAATTGAGCCATACAAGATGATCAGAGGGTTAGATAGGGTGGACAGTGAGAGCTTTTTTCCTCGGATGGTGATGGCTAACACAAGGGGACATAGCTTTAAATTGAGGGATGATAATTATAGGATGGATGTCAGAGGTAGGTTCTTTACTCAGAGGGTAGTAAGGGCGTGGAATGCCCTGCCTGCAGCAGTTGTGGACTCGCCAACTTTAAGGGTGTTCAAATGGTCAGTGGATAGGCATATGGATAACATTGGAATAGTTTAGGTTAGAGGGTCATTGGATTGGTTCCACTGGTCGGCGCAACATCGAGGGCCGAAGGGCCTGTACTGCGCTGTAATGTTCTATGTTCTATGTTCATACCAGTGTGTGTGTAAGTGTATGGGTGCCTGTGTGTGTCTGGGAATGGGTGAGTGTGTGTGTGGGTATGGGTGCCCATGTGTGTGCAGATGTGTGTGGTTGAAGTATAGAAAGTGAGAGAGGCGATGGTGGGGGTGGCAGAATGCAGAATTGGTGACCTTAAGTTGGCATTACGCCCACGGCACAGTATTCTGCACAAGTTAACACATGGAAGAGAATTCCCAAACCAATTTGTTCCGCCACAGGAACCAAGATGTCAGGAAGCCAGCAGGCAAACGTGGGACACGTTCTATTTAAACTGACACAGTTTACCCCATAAAGGTTTTGGCCGGTTATAATTATTCTTTATCTTTAAAAACAAAAGGAAAACACTCTGATTTTCGATCTCCCCACTCTTAAAGTTGAAGTAGCAGAATATAAATGCGTTTGTGCCAGGAAGAGAGGAGATTGCTTGTTCCTGTATACCTTGTAGCTACTAGTTGTAGAATGTTGCTGGCAGTGCCTGGGGCTAGTCTCTTTCTCAGGCCTGCTATGTGAAAACAAAGAAACAATTATTTGCAAAGCTAAAGGAGAGAAGCATATGTGACATTGAAGAAAGACCAGTGTTACAGTCATTACAGTACAAGATTTAGCAAGAATTGTCGCCAAATGGAATTTTCAGTGAGTGCTAAACTATTCTGCTCAAAGTATACCCTACCTGGAAAAAAGGCAGGCTGGTGACAAGACAGTTCCGAGGATGATGACTGAGCTCGATAGGGTAGATATAGAGAAGGTTGCTGCGTTTATTGGGGAGACCAAAACTCGAGGCCATAACTGTAACCCCCACCTCCGCTCACGAACCCTACAGAACTTAACAGCCAAGAGAGTGCTTACTGTTACCACTGTCGTAATGTAGAAAATACAGCAACTGTGTGGGGCATCTCATTGGCACAGTGGTTAGCACTTCTGCCTCAAAGCGCCAATCACCCAGGTTCAATTCGGGTCACTGTTGCATGGAGCTTGCACGTTCTCCTTGTGTCTGCTTGGGTTTCCTCCGAGTGCTCCGGATTCTTCCCCCACTCCAAAGATGTGTGGCTTGCATGGATTGGCCATGTTAAATTGCCTCTTAGTGTCAGGGGGATTAATTATGTGGGTTACAAGGATAGGGCCTTGGTGGGATTGTCATTGGTTCAGACTTAATGGACTGAGTGGCCTCCTTATGGGATTCTATGGTTCTCTTCTATGATTCAATTTATGCGGAGAAAGCTCCCAACAGTTCGCCATAATAATGACCAGATCATATGTTTATCTGTTGTTAACTATGGACCAGGACACCAGGGATAATCCCCCTGGTTCTTCTTTGAAGTAGTGCCATGAGATCTTTCACACTCACCAGAGAGGTCAGACAGGACCACCCTGAGCATTGCTCCCAAATGTCAGCCTTGATTGATGCACACAAGTCCCAGAGTAAAACCTGAACCCAGAAACAAGAGTGCTGCCAACCGAGCTACAAGTGACCTGAGGATGTGGAGCTCTCTGCCACATGTGGTCCACTTTGGTAGGAATAATGGTAGGAAGGACTATTACTTACATGGTGAAAAACTGCAGCAGGCGACGGTGCAGAGGGACCTCGGGGTCCTTGTGCATGAGTCGCAAAAACCCAGCCTGCAGGTGCAGCAGGTGGTCGGGAAGGCGAATGGGATGCTGGCCTTCATAGCGAGGGGGATTGAATATAAAAGTAGGGAGGTCTTGCTGCGGCTGTATAGGGCATTGGTGAGGCCACAGCTGGAGTACTGTGTGCAGTTTTGGGTGCCGTACTTATGCAAGGATACTTTGGCCTTGGAGGGAGTGCAGAGGAGGTTTACTAGGCTGATACCGGAGTTGAGGGGGTTGAGCTATGAGGAGAGGCTGAATAAACTAGGCTTGTACTCATTAGAGTTTAGAAGAATGAGGGGAGATCTGATTGAGACGTATAAGATGATGAATGGGATGGATAGGATAGAGGTGGAGAGACTCTTCCCGCTCAGAAAGGACAGTAGGACTAGAGGGCACAGCCTCAAGATAAAGGGGGGGCAGTTTAGAACGGAGTTGAGGAGGAACTTCTTCACTCAAAGGGTGGTGAATCTCGGGAATTCTCTGCCCGTTGAAGTGGTGGAGGCTACCTCGCTAAATATTTTTAAGACGCGGGTTGATGGGTTTCTGATAAGAGAGGGGATTAAGGGTTATGGGGAGAGGGCGGGAATGTGGAACTGAGCCACGACAGATCAGCCATGATCTTATTGAATGGCGGGGCAGGCTCGAAGGGCTAGATGGCCTACTCCTGCTCCTATTTCTTATGTTCTTATGTTATTGTTGGGGTGAATCACATTGATGTATTGAAGGGTAAACTGGAGAAAGGAATAGAAGGATATGTTGATGGAATTGGATAGAACAATCTGGGAGGGCTTTTTGTAGACATAAGGAGTATGGACCAATTGAGCTGAATGACATCTTTCTGTTCTATGCATCCTGTTTATTTTTGTTTCATACCAATTTTGACTTCAATGTTTAATTTTCTGATTTATTTTGTTCTCTCCTCTACATTTCCTTGTCTTTATATAGTTGATTTCCTTTCCAGTTAATTCAGTTTATTGGCTTCTATTACGCCATATTGTTGAGTAGTAGAGTGGAGATATTTTTACCCTGGAACAGAAATATCTTCAACAGTTAATGAACTGTGAATGCAGTGTTTCAAATCAATAGAAAATACATGTTAGAAGTGCAAAACAGCTCAATCAGACTCTGAAACGGAAATGTGGGTTAACACATGAAGGAGAAGTGTTATTTGTTCATAGCTCTTTGAAAGTGGAGTCGCAGGTGGAAATGGGATGAAGAAGAAATTCAGCATGCTTAAATTCATTGGTCAGAACATTGAATACAGGAGTTGGGATGGCTTGTTGAAGTTGTACATGATATTGGCCAGGCCAGACTCGGAATACCTTGTGCAGTGCTGGTCACCATATTATGGAAAGGATATTATTAAACTAGAAAAAGTACAGAGAAGATTTACTAGGATGCTACTGGGACTTGATGGTTTGAGTTACAAGGAGAGACTGAATAGACTGGGACTTCTTTCCCTGGAGCGTAGGGGACTTAGGGTGATCTTATAGAGGTCTATAAAATATTGAGGGGCATAGATAAGGTAGATAGTCGACATCTTTTCCCGTAGGTTGGGGAATCTAAAACTAGAGGGCATAGCTTTAAGGTGAGAGGGGAGAGAAACAAAAGGTTCCAGAGGGGCAATTTTTTCACACAGAGGGTGGCGAGTGTCTGGAATGAGCTGCCAGAGGCAGTAGTAGAGGCAGAACAATTTTGGCTTTTAAAAAGCATTTAGATAGTTACATGGATAAGACTGGTATTTAGAGATATGGGCCAAACATGGGCAGTTGGGACTAACTTAATGGTAAAAACTGAATGGCATGGACAAGTTGGTATGAAGGGTCTGTTTCCATGCTGTAAACTGTTATAACTTGATGTCTCTGAGAAAGAGCTTGCAGTGCTATAGGGTAAAGGTAAGTAAAGTTGAATCAATTAGGTAGTTCTTTCAATGAGCTAGCCTCAAGAGCAATGAGCTGAATGGCCCCTTTCTAAGCTGTGACATTCAATGATTCCAACTTTTGATCAGAACTGGAGTTGTCAGGATGTATAAGCTCCTTTATTTTTGGTTCAGATAAAAACTTTTCAATGTTGTGTTTCCATTTACTAGCTTGGTTCAGCATCATACGTTTGCCACTGAGTAAGAACGTTAAGGGTACAAATCCCACTTCTGGACATCAATCCATCATCTCTACCAACATTTCATGAAAGCAACGGGTGCGATGCTGGAAGCTCAGTCCTTCTTCTCGACGTTTAAATTGAAAACCTGAAAAATGGTACACAGCACACTGAAGAATAACAGGAGGCTCTGCTTGTGACCTGGCCAACCTTCAGCCCTCAAACCAACACCACCAAAATTGGTGATCATTCAACTTAATGCTGTTTGTGGCACCTTGCTGTGGCCAAATTGACCTCCATGTTTGTCAAAACATTCTTTTGTTATTAATCAATTATGTGTGAATCAATTATGTGTGAAGCACTTTGAAATATTCTGAGGATTTGAATGATGATACAGAAAATTAGTTTCATAATATAGAAACTTACCTTTTGTTTCCATGTGCTGAACAAAAGTCCAATAATTTTACTTCAATTTCCGCTTCAGTAATTACCTTTTTACTTCTTCAACTAAATCTTTTTTGGATGTTTTGAGGTTTTCAAACACCGCAGAGTTTATTAAGTTAATGTTAAAGCAAGTCTAATTTAGAGAGCTAAAGATCTTGTTGCGAATATCTAATTTCATAATTCATATGTTTCGGAATATAAGTTTGAGAAAGTAACAATCTAACTGTGGATAAATGGAGGCAAATTTTGTGAAACTGCTAATAACTTCGATGTCAGTGCAACTCAAACAAGTTCAAAGATAATTACACTTAAAAGCAACTTTACTTATCTTACAAGGTCAGAGGGAGAAGCATAAAACTTAAACAATAGATGACATACCTTTAAACTTTAGATAGAGCCATGGCAGGAACAAGTATTCCAGTCAAAGGGGATATTTTTAGTTTTCATAGAATCATAGAAACCCTACAGTGCAGAAGGAGACCATTTGGCCTATCAGGTCTGCACCGACCACAATCCCACCCAGGCCTTACCCCCCAGATCTCTCCATATTTACCCACTAATCCCTCCAACCTACGCACCTCACAACTATAAGGGGCAAATTTTAGCATAGCCAATCAACTTAACCCGCACATCTTTGGACTCTGGGCGGAAACTGCGATACATGCCACAGAAGGGGAGGAAAATCCTGCCCTACAACACTGAAAACAGGTCAGGTGATCATTAATCACCCAATACTCACCATAGGGACATAACAACACTTCTGCTATTCAACCTCTTAAACCAACTGGGCCATCCAGTTAGATAAAGTTAATCTGCACCTCAATTAATTCATCTGACTTTAATCGATTTTTCTTTAAAAACTTTAACTAACAGAAGGCCGAGGAGAGCTCCAATTGTCCCAGCTAGCTTATTGCCTTTAAACGATCCAGAATTCTGCTGCTTATTGTCCGAAAAAGGTCTCCTGATGTCTCTCCTGAACAATCCAACTCGAATTTTAAGGTTATGCTCTCCTATCCTGGAACAAGTAGAATTAATGTCTCTCTGTCTACTCATTTCATTTCAAAATTTCAATGTGATCAGCATGTCTGGGGATTGCGAACAAAGCTTACGCAATTTGCCATTGTTATTTAATCCTTTAAGCCTTTACTTCTGATGAAAAAGTGCTCTTTGTCTCCTCAAAGGCCAATACATAGGGGCTGTGCAGTAACACAGTGGTTAGCACTGCTGCCTCACAGCGCCAGGGACTCAGTTTCAATTCTAGCCTCAGGTCACTGTTTGTGTGGAGTTTGCACGTTCTCCCTGTGTCTGCATGGGTTTCCTCTGGATGCTCCGGTTTCCTAAAGATGCACAGGTTAGGTTGATTGGCCATGATAAAATTACCCCTTAGTGTCACTGAGTTTAGCAGGGTAAATAGGTGGGGTTACAGGGATAGGACAGGGGAGGGGGCTTGGGTAGGATTGTTGTTGGTGCTGTCTCAGTGGGTTGAATGGCCTCTTTCTGCACTGTAGGGATTCTACGATTGTATGATGGCATTTTTCTTGAGGTCAGGCACCCAGCACTGGATGCAGTTCCTTCAAATGGAGTCTGATCGAGGTTCTATGAACTGAAGATTAACTTCCTCACTTGAATTTCAATTCCCTTGAGGTAAAGTTTGCAGTCCATTAGCTTTTTTCATTACTTTGTGTACTCAGTGCTGCACCCTGCAGTTCATTCCATTAAATATTAACGAATACAAATTAAATTTTTGGACAAAAATGCATCATTCATTTTGTAGAATCAGTAGCGGTCTTCAGAACCCAGACTCATGGGCCCGGTGTGCTTTTGTTTAGATACATAAAGAAGTTCTGTAGACTGAGCCAACTTTAACTGGGGCACTGTCTAATCAGACTGAACACTGTGATTCCAAAGTGCACCGGACACTTGGAGACCAATTTATCAAGAAATGCCTTTCTCTGGCGAGATGTGTAGCTTCTGTTCCTCAGAAGGTAAACAGCCAACAAAGCCTCCAATGTGGCAGACAGATGTTCCCTCGTTGAACAAGCTGGAACAACGGGTCACTTTAAAAAATGAGGAATCGCTCATTTAAGACAAAGGTGAAGAGAATCTTTCTTCCTTAAAAGAGCAGTGGAAGCAGTGGAGTCTTTGAATATTTCTAGGGCCAAGCTAGTTAGATTCTTGATTAATGTGGGAGTGGGGGGTGAAACACTGAGTAGGAGTTAGACAGGAATGTGTGGTTGATACAATCAGGTTAGCCATGATTGAGTGGCTCGAGGGGCCGAATGGCCTGCTCCTGCTCCTTATACATACGTTTGTACATCATGCTAGAATGGATGAGACAAACTGCCAAATAGCCTTTGCCATCCATAATTATCTTGTGAACAGAAGGTGGAATCATCATTGAGTACTGTTTATTTTTCACATGGACGTTTACTTGTGGGTCTTGTGGGTGAGATTGATGAGACAGGAGTATGTAACGGGCTCATAGTGACAGTAACCTGTTTTAAACTGCATGTGATTCGCAATGATCTTTTCCATTGTGTTTAATTTGGTCCTGCAATCTACAAATCTGCTGTACTTCTGTGGACATATCTGTTATCCTACTTGATCTTCATGCTTATTGAGTTTTTTGAGACATTGAGAAAAGTTGTTTTGCATGCTTGGTTTTGAAAATATATTGTGGTCAGAAGCAGCAATCAGCAGAGTCTTCAGCCTTGCTGATCAAGGAAACAAAGACACAGTTGCAAACCATTTAGACCTTGTTTCCTGGCCTCTTAAAGTTGTATTCCACAGAGACACTTGAGGACTCCAATGCTTCTCACCAACAGCGAAGGCCTATGTTGTTCAATCAATCCTCAGGAGTGACATGATCTTTTACTGCATTATATCATTGCTGCTCTTAACATTGATAAATCTTGTTGCGCATACAAGTGGACAATATTTGTTGCCAGATGCCAACAACAAGCATTAGCATTTTATTGGGATCTTTCTGCCATTGTTTGGATTGATTGGTGCAACTTGAAAGGGGAAGAAAATAGCATGTATGAGTGTTAAACCAGGTAGGATGTGGGGTGGGGGGAAAAGAGAAATGAGGGACCCTTAAAAAGGAGATCTCTCCCTGACCTTGGCTGAAACATTCACTTGTAACCCCACTCAAACTGACTCTAGAGACTCACAGGCTGTCCTAAAAAGTACAGGAACAAAGGTTCCTTTATAATATATATAAATGATTTGGAGGAAAATGTAACTGGATTGATTGGTAAGTTTGCGGATGACACAAAGGTTGGTGGATTTGTGAATAGCAATGAGGATATAGCAAGATATAGATCAGTTGGAGACTTGGGCGGAGAGTTGACAGATGGAGTTTAATCTGGACAAATGTGAGGTAATGCATTTTGGAAGGTCTAATGCAGATAGGAAATATACAGTAAATGGCAGAAACCTTAAAGTATTAAGAGGCAAAGGGATCTGGGTGTACAGATACACAGGCCACGGAAAATGGCAATGAAGGTAGTCAAGAAGGCATACGGTATGCTTGCCTTCATCGGCTGGGGTATTGAGTTTAAAAATTGGCAAGTCATGTTGCAGCTTTATAGAAACTTAGTTAGGCCGCACTTGGAATATAGTGTTCAATTCTGGTTGTCACACTAACAGAAGGATGTGGAGGCTTTGGAGAGGGTACAGAAAAGATTTACCAGGATGTTGCCTGGTATGGAGGGCATTAGCTATGAGGAGAGGTTGGAGAAATTTGGTTTGTTCTCTCTGGAGCGACAGAGGTTGAGGGGAGACCTGATAGAAGTCTACAAGGTTATGAGGGCCATGGACAGAGTGGATAGTCAAGTTTTTTTTTCCCAGGGTGGAAGAGTCAATTACTAGGGGGCACAGGTTTAAGGTGCGAGGGGCGAGGTTTAAAGGAGGTGTATGAGGCAGATTTTTTACAGAGAGTAGCGGGTGCCTGGAACTCATTGCCGGGGGAGGTAGTGGAAGTGGATACGGTAGTGATTTTTTGAGGGGCATCTTGACAAGTACGTGAATGAGATGGGAATAGAGGGGTACGGTCCCCGAAAGCGTAGGGGGTTTTAGTTACATTGGGCAACATGGTAGGTGCAGGCTTGGTGGGCCGAAGGGCCTGTTCCTGTGCTGTAATTTTCTTTGTTCTTATTAAGATATAGGACAGGTCACATTGAAACAATATGTTAAAAATTTGCAAAAGGGTTGAAGAAACTAATTCACCCACCCCATTCACACAACTAAGAAATTGAAGAAAAAGGGCTTCGCCATGTACTGTGGGCCGATGAAACCTGCACTATTAGTTTCAAATTTCATTCTGATGCACGAGCTATGGGGGGAGGTTTTAAAACTTGGTTTATTCTTACTGGAACGATGGAGGTTGAGGGGCAACCTGATAGAAGTCTACAAGATTACGAGGGGCATGGACAGAGTGGATAGTCAGAAGCTTTTTCCCAGGGTGGAAGAGTCAATTATGAGGGGGCACAGGTTTAAGGTGCGAGGGGCAAGTTTATAGGAGATGTACGAGGCAGATTTTTTACAGAGGGTGGTGGGTGCCTGGAACTCGCTGCCGGGGGAGGGAGAAGCAGATACGATAGTGGCTTTTAAAGGATGTCTGGATAAATACATGAATAGGATGGGAATAGAGGGATATGATCTCCAGAATGGTACGGGGATTTAGTTCAGATGGGCAACATGGTTAGTGCAGGCTTGTCGGACCGAAGGGTCGACTCCTGTGCTGTCATGTTCTTTATTCTTTGCAAGAAGCAATTTCAAATCAACAGTACAGAAACAAAAAAATATACATAGTTATTAGCTCAAAAATGTTAAACTGTGGCTGTCAGAAGCAGCTTGAACACAATTCACATTGTGGAGATGTGACGGCTGACCTGCTGATTTTAAACAAAATGCTAACTCCTGTAATGAATGAAATAAGTAGCATCTAAATCAAAGGTACTGTTAGTAAGTGCAGGGTGAAACAACCAAAAGAAAATATTTAAAAAACATCAATTCTAAAATTGCAACATTTAATCAAAATACAGAACTTAAGCATTATTTACATTGACATAGTGAATGGTTCACCACTTAGTCTCTTATCGAGATCCACAATTATTTTTTCCCTAGCTCTTTCTTCAAAGCCTCTTCTCCTTGAGTCTGGGGTTGGTGGATGAAACATGCTGTAAAGTAAGAGAGAATATTTAAGCTTGAAATTACTAAGGGACTTCCAAAACAGGTGGCAAGAAATCTCCAAGTGCTGAGAGAAACTGCACCTTCTGTGCTGCTGGCGATAAAGCAGCCTTTCATTCAATTTGTCAGACCGCACCCCACCCCAGATGCTGTCGGTCAAGGACCTGACCAATAATCGATTTGTCCTTTGGTTGTGTGTCTCATTCCCCACTCCCTCTGGTATCTCAATACTGCCTGGCAGTTTCACCTGTAAGTGTAAAATCCGGGTTATATTCTGATTGGATTTCTCAGACCTCGGCCGCAGATGGAATTATCCAGTCCTGCGACAGTGAATGGAGCGCCAAATTCTCCAATCGCATTGGCAGCGGCAGCAGGGTGTGCAAGACCGAACAATCCCGGACCTGGTGTCCAGCATGTAAAATTGTACTGACTCAGATTAACTACAGAATCGACATGAGGTTATTCAATAGTTCGGTCTCAGTGAATGAAAAATTATTAGTGATGGAGACAAGTTTAACCATCACAATGATATGTCATTTTTGTTTAAACCAATATCGATTATCAAATGTTTTGAAGATTAGTTAGATGAATCATCAACTGCAGTTACAACTCCTCGCTGCCCTGTTGGTGGTCTGTATGACTTGCTAACTCTGATGGGGTAGTCCTGGGCATGCAGGTACATCCAACACTTTGTATGCTTAGTTCTGATGGGTTCATCACCTTGCCTGAATCCAGGGTGAAAAATAACTTGTATTATTGGTATATCAGATTGTCATTCCAATTTATTCAATCACTTGTTTCCAATTCAACAGGTCAGTCACGGAAAGAGATGTTCAGCGTGACACTAAACTAACAGTTGGATCTCGCCTATTTTTTGACAGTCACACAACTTCTTCCTGTATCTTGTGGTTCATTGCCTCCAGCTGCTCTCCCGTGGAATGACAGGCTGTATTGTCCTTCATCAAATCTTACCCTGCAGCTAGCCTTCCTTCCATTATTGCCCTCGGCCACACTGCTCCCTAATTCTTCCAGAATATTTTTGAAACCATGACTGTCCAGCCTTGAATTGGGATCGTGCTAACCATTATTGCATTGGAAAGCAATAAGAAGATATTTATCCTTGTGACTGCATGTTTTTTTGAGTATCCTTCTGTCTTCACCACAGTTGTGTGCCGGGTGGCGATCACTACTGCTATTGCTGTCCATAATATTGGTTGCCCTGAATCTTTGGGGCTCCTTTGTACTTTCCATCTGATCTCTTCTTGGAAATCTTTGGAGCCCGAAGTGTAATAGTGTTACATTTAGATTTACCATTCTACTCTTTCAGGACAAAGGAAATAAACTCAGTTTCTGAAAAAGACAAAGTGCTAAGAGTCACAAAGAAAGCTAACAATTCCTCACATTTTTGAAATCTACCAAGAGGATCTCGAAATACTCTGGGCGGGTTTTACAGCCTCGTTTGGGCTGGATTGTAAAATCTTGCCCGAAGCCAATGGGGATTTCGGTTCTGGCTCGCCCTGATTCCGGTGGTAGCGTTTTGGCCTCCTTCTCTCCTGCCTGAGTGTAAGTCCACTGATTTGCCATTAGATGGGATTCAAATAGTGTACACCTCAACTGGTGAAAGTTGAGTGGCCAGCACTTTTGATACGCAGACAGACATCCAAAAAATCGGAAACAAACACGCATGCTGGGAATCGGATGTAAAAAGCCAAAAATAAAATGCTGGAGAAAGGAAGTCACAGTTTCTGTGCAGAAAACTGTTTCAGAGTGAGTGGCCTTCCATTAGATGATGATGATGTGATGCATTTCAAATTCTCAAGCGTTGTTTTTCACTTGATACAATCAAGCACTGGAAGTGCTCAGCCGACCCCATCCAGTCTATTCCAGTAGGTCAGCCCACCCCCTTATGATTTTCCTACTCCAGCAGCATCTAATTCGCCGGAGTCAGGAATCAGTTCTTAGCCAAGTCAGAGCAGCATTTAAATGCCCCCTGTAGCACCCAACTTTATTGCAGCCAGCACCATGGCTTCAATGAAGAGAAGATGAATGACCTCCTCTGAGCTGGAAGGTTGAAAACCCACCTATCTGCTCCTTCAATCACTTCCATCCCTAATCTCTGGTATCTGACCTTAAACCTTCACACATCCAAACCACCAGCATCTCCCTTAACTGCCACCCTCCACACACCCCTCCCCCACCCATCAGCAATCCCCATCATCACCACTTGTGGGCTAATTGCAGTGCTCATACATGTCAAGCCAACCATAGCTGCCAGGCCACCATCTCACAATGTTCTCCGTGTCCCCCAAAGAGGGACCTGTAACGAGAGGGAACATAAGAAGATGGGTGGGGCATACCTGAGCTACATATCCTCACCGTCTTTAAGGTGAAGATGCTGGGGGTTGTCCCTGAGTAAGCAGCGGCCAACTGCGATGTCGTATTGCCATGAGAAGGTAAGAGTCCAATTCATCATTACTCTAATGACCTTTCTCTGTCATTTTCCAAACCCTTCATATTCCCAAAAGCTGACCCCATGTCATTTCTCTTCCAGGATCCCCATTAGATGATATTGGGCCACTTGGGGTTATGTACCTTTGTCCAACCCCTGAGAATACCCCAGACCATAACCCTGGGAGGGCACCAAATTCTTGGCACTGCTTTTACTAGTACCTTCCACCAGAGCAGACTGCTAATATGTCCTTAGTGGGACACATTAGCAGAAAGGCTTCTGGGCACTCCCTGAGCACCTGTTGTTGCACACTGGGTGGAAGTAGGTGTTAGGAACTCCACCACTCAGTTCTGCTGGCTTCCAGGAACTAGCTACCCTTAAGTAGATGTTGATCCTCTGGAAAAGTCATCCCACCATTGGTACAGATGCAAAGGCAAAGCTAGGCTGTACAGAAGAGGGTATCAGCAACCTTCCAGAAGGTGCAAGACCATCTGGAAGATTCCAGAAGACTTTGCTTGCAGGAGATGATGCCAGTAATGCGTGGTACCCAGGGTCAATACTGCAAGGGTAACGGCCACAGTGGAAAGCCTGAGGCAAGACGTCCGAGCTTTGGGTGAACACCACCTGCACACATCCAAGGCTTTGCCCACTTTATGATGCCCAGGACAGTACAACAGTAGAACCCAATCACACACAAACATGTTGCAACGTGTCAGCTGGACATTCCTGTTCATTCAGAGTATCCTTCTAAACCTAAAGGAGACTCCACAGGGGACACTTGTGCCTTTACACTTCACGTACCATCCTTCTGGCTGCATCTCTCCATGAGCCCTTGCTTTGACTGAGATATGTTCCACTGAGATGTGCAATTGCCTTTTGACTTAAGTCAATATGTTTGGTTTGATAGAGTTTGCAGTTCAAAAGTTCACTGAAGCAGCCCCACGTCAACGAACAGCAGATAATTCCAACAGGTTTGCCTGCAAGATTCATATTGATCCAGTAAAAAAAAACATGCAAATAGGAATACCAACTGATCTCCAGCTATATGAAGTTAAAACAAGTAGAAACCTGTTGGTAACAGTACAAGTCAGTGAAGACCACTAACTCACCAAAGCTCTTTAACCACTACCACTGGCTCCCTGATGGAGAGGGTAGGGGCTCAGAAGAAGCCCCGGGGCATAAATACCTTGATGTGGCTGGAATGATTAGAGCCTAGTGGAATCCAGGGACAGTGCCAGCTCAGTAAAGTGTGCCAGCTATTAAAGAGCTGAAATTGCATCAGCAAGTAGAGCTTGGAGAACTGACTTAGGCATCCAGGGAATGGAGTCTTAGGAGATGAGACAGGAAGCCTGCGAGTTGTGTGGTTGTTCAGGCAGTCTGAATTGGAGCAGATTTGAGGGAACTCAGAGGTTTGATCTTTGGAAGTGAAAAGTTGGGGGACTCTTGTGAGGGAGACGGGGGCCGGAATTCTCTGATGTTGTTCACACTGCCATCGCTGCCAGTGAGAATGGAAAATTTGGTATTCAGCCGAATCTCCATTCAGCAATGGGATTGGAAAGTCCCAACCACAGACGAGGTTGGAGAATCCTGATTGGAGTTTATTGAGATTGGGTGCCTCACAATGTTTACTAATGCCTAGATGAGTTGCTGAGGAATCCATGGCATCTGACTTGATTTCATTTGCTACGTATTGAACAGTACCTCATGTTAACCCTGAATGCTAGAGTTTAAGATAGTTTTTTCACCTTTCTGTACTTGCAGTGTAAAGTTTAAGTTTGTTTGTTTAAAACCCGGAGTATTAGTGCCTTTATTCTCTACGTGTCTTGAATGTGAAACTTATCTCCATTAAACAAACATTATTGGGCCTTAACTGGATTTTACCAAAGCCTGTGGGTCCTGAACCATAACATAAGTACCCCTAGGAGTGGATAAAAAAGTGAAGGCAGATCACCTCTCCTAACCTGGTCAAAAATACAATGCAGAAAGAGAAATAAAGAGAGTGGCGGAAAGACTGGATGAAAAGGGATAGAAAGGAAAAGTAAGAAAAGCATTTCTCTAATTTTAACATTCTCCACAGATGGCATGATGGCACAATAGTTAGCAGTGCTGCCTTAGAGCATCAGGGACTCAGGTTCAATTCCAGCCTTGGGCAACTGTCTGTGTGGAGCTTGCACATTCTCCTTGTGACCACATGGATTTCCTCCGGGTGCTCTGATTTCTTCCCACAGTCCAAAGATGTGCAGGTTCAGTGGATTGGCCATGCTAAATTGCCCCTTTGTGTCCCAAGATGTGTAGATTAGGGGATTAGCATGGTATATACGTTGGGTCATGGGTTTGGGCCTATGTAAGATTCTCTGTCGGAGAATCGTTGGAGACTTGATGGGTTGAATGATCTCCTTTTGCACTGTTGGAATTCTATGATTCTTACGTTCATTTAATATTTGTAGACATGAGATGCCACAATTTCAATTGTTATTTTTCTGGACCAGAGAGGTTGAGTGGCAATGCAAAAATATAAATTATAAAGAGTCCTGATGCTATTAAGTATCAGCTATTGACAAGTTTAGTTCAAATTTACTGTGCAAATGCAACAATTTCTGCTGTTACTTTCATAAGGCAAAGAGTGGAGAGGTGCAGCTCATCCATTTGGTATCTCTGCTTCACCAACCATCATTGGGTTGTTGTTCTATTACTAATAGCAAGAAACATCACACCCCTTTTAAGGGAGATGTGCTAAAGTTAAAGCTTAATGGAAATATTTTGCCCCTTAGTAGTGCCTCTAGATGTAACAATAAGTGTTAATTGAGCTTGGCCACTGGTGACATCAAAATGCATTTGCAGTTCCAGCAAAGCTCTCACATTCAATTTGGATTTTACAGATCATTAAACATACATCTGAGTGAGACAGAGGTTTGAGATGTTCATCTCTCTGATTGCTAATGAGGTTAACCTCATCCACTCAGAGGTAATGATAGACCACATATTAATCTAATAGTTCAGTTGACCTTGCCCTGGGCGCAATGAGCTCAACATTTCCCTTTTATTGAAAAACAAGAGCAATCTATGTCTCCTCCAATGTTGATGATCAGAGCTGTTGGAATGTAACCGGTGACAGCTTTGTTTTGGATACAATGTGACCAATGGTAACAAGGCGTAAGGGTCAGCTGACCCAGTAAATTATGGAACCAATTGCAGAATGATGCAATATTCTCACTATAAATAAGAACCTGTGTCGAATTGTGGGGAGCTTGGATTGGCCCAGGATAAGGCCCCAAGTTTGGAATAATGATATTTCTTTATTAAACTCATGCTTTGATTTATAAGTTGGAGCAAGTTTTGTTCTATTTGAAACAGCAGCTGGCTACGTCTTTCAATTTAATGGGGTGCAGGGACAGCACGGTGGCAAATTGTTAGCACTGCTGCTTCACATGGCTAGGGACCCAGATTCGATTCCTGGCTTAGGTTACTATCTGTGTGGAGTTCATAGGCTCTCTCGTGTCTGTGTGAGTTTCCTTCTGGTTTCTTCCCACAGTCCAAATATTTGCTGGTTAAGTGGATTGACCGTGCTAAATTGCTCCTTAGTGTCAGAGGGAATAGCTGGGTAAATACATGAGGTTTTGGGTTTGGGCCTGGCTGGGATGATGGTCAGTACTTGCTCAATGGGCTGAATGGCCTCTTTCTGCACTGTAGGTGTTTTGGGTTGCAGTGACCATGGTTTGCAGCACAGACATAAACATTGGGAAAGAAGTGAGTGGAACACAATGTTCACTGCCCCATCCCGTTTCCATTTAGAAGTTTTTTTAAAATGTTTGTTTGTTAGTGTCATAGGTTAAATTTACATTAACACTGCAATGAAGTTACTATGAAAATCTAGCCACAACCACTCTGGGACTGTTCGTGTACACGGAGGGAAAATTCAGCATGGCCAAAGCATTTAATTGGCACATCTTTCAGACCATGGGAGGAAACCGGAGCACCCCGCGCAGGCGCAGGGAGAACATGCAAACTCCACTCAGTCACCCGAGGCCATGTCCCTGACGCTGTGAGGCAGCAATGTCAATCACTGTGCCACTATGCTGCCCATTTCCATGATGGTAGTGTGGCCCCAGATGGTTTCCCTGCAGACCTGGTCTCCCTCTGCAAACTCTGGAGGCTGGGGAGTGTTCTGAAGAAAGCACGTGCCCTAGGCAGACATCTCCTTTTATAGACATGGTCCCCCTAAAAGGGAATTTGCAGCAATGCAATGCAGGCTGCTGGATTATTGTTTTTGTTTGCCATTCAGGGAAAAAGAAACATAGCACAGCGGAGGAAGGGTAGGGCTTTCAGCTTCTGTGACATTATTCCGGATGTCCAGTGTGCGATGTCGATACCAGGAAGAAGGCTATGCTTCCCATGGTTTGCCAGGAAGCTCCATGAGGTAATAGGGGCAGGTGGACTGGTGGCGAAGTGGGGGTGGCAATAGATTATTATTCCTCAGAGTGTCTCAGCATGCAGTGCTGCAAATGAGTTCAACAGCCTTAGTTGGGCAGGGCAAGGTCAGTGAATGTCTTTGGTCATCACCCACCAACTCACATCACTCGTACTGTATCTCCATCATTTACTCAGCAGTACCCAGGACCCACCTCAAAAGTCCTCATTATGTATCTCACCCGCACAAACACACTCTCTCACTGCCTCCACATGCCTCCAGGCTATTCAGCTCTGGCAGGCACATTATCGAAACACATTGACATTTTGTCACTGACATTCTGCCCTCTGACTTAGAGGGCAGACAACAGGCAGGGAAGGCTTTTAAAGTTTAAAAGTTTATTGCATCAGTGTCACAAGTGGGCTTACATTAACACTGCAATGTAGTTACTGTGAAAATCCCCTGGTCGCCGCAGTCTGGAATATGTTTGGGGACACCGAGGGAGAATTTAGCATGGCCAATGCACCTAACCAGCATGTCTTTTGGACTGTGGGAAGAAGCCAAACTGCCCGGAGGAAACCCATGCAGACAGGGGGGTGAGGGGAGGTGCAGACTCTGCACAGACTTTGCACAGTGACCCAAGCCGAGAATCAAACTCGGCTTTCACACTTCTGAGTCAGGGAGGGAGACCAAAGATAATCCTGGGGCTTTGCAGGCCATGCTACTGGACTATGGATGGCACGCATCTCATAAGTCCACTCTGGGGAGGGCCATGGCCTGTGTGTTCAATGAGGAAAAGGCAGAGCTTGATCTACACGGTATGGCTATAGATTTACAATCATCGGTCGTGGGAGTTGATGGGGTGCAGATGTAATACAAAGGTCCAGTAACTCGAATGAGTTGGGTAGACATCACATGAATGTGAGGCTTACAAAGGGTGGTGATCATTGAGTGGGAGCACACCTCACCTTCACGATTAAAGGTCATATGGGTGCATATGCACAACACTTTCAAATGACCAAGCCATTCTCATTAACAGCAAATATATATCCATGATCCAGACTTAGTTTTTCTCATTCAACAGCTATGCCTAGGTGTATCCCAATGTCCACATGGAAGACATGGAAGCAGCCTGCTGTCTGAGGTGTCCTCTAGAGGGCCGAGGCCTGATAAATGTCTCCTGCTCAGGGACAGATCCACCCTCCCTGGGCAGACCAGTTGGAGTTGATGGGGTCACAGGCAGAGGAGATTTGGAGTGACTACACACACTTGGAGTAAAGTGAAGTAAAGCCAAGCTTATTTATTAGTCACAAATAAGGCTTACATTAACACTGCGGTGAAATTACTGTGAAATTCCCCTAGTCGCCACACTCCGGCGCCTAACCAGCATGTCTTTCAGACTATGGGAGGAAACCGAATTACCTGAAGGAAGCCCACGCAGACATGGGGAGAATGTGTAAACTCCACACTGACAGTGACCCAAGCCGGGAATCGAACCCAGGTCCCTGGTGCTGTGAGACAGCAATGCTAACAACTGTACCACCTTACTGCCCCTGAGTGTCCTGGGTAGTGGCTCCTGGGTGTCTGGCAGATACTCATCCTCCCTGTGGGTGCCCAAGGGTTTGTCCCTTACTCCTCAAGAAGGGGCAGCAGGAGTGTGGTTAAAGTGATGCCGCACCACCACCACCCCCCCTCCCCAACGTCTGGGCACTGATGGATCCCACCAATGCCAGGAGTGATGGAGTGAAGATCCAAATGCAAATCCAATATAATCTGTGGGACCAAGGTCTCAAGGCAGAGACGACCATTCCCATAGTGACCTTGAGGTAACTCTAATGTCAGAACCATGACACCAAACAGAGCAAAATGGACTCGTTCGTTCTTTGGCCTAGTCTGTTGGCTGCCTCTCGAAACACTACCTTCAGCAGCTGTGGAGACTGCCAGTGAGGTCTTCTCCAGAAAGCAATGCCGAACCTAATCTAGAATGTTGAGCCACTGTGTTGTGCATCTCTGAGGTGGTGAAGGATGCAGAAAAACATAGTGACAGATCGTCAATGGATGACGCCTCTGAGGTGGGCTGGGCTTACATTGGTTCTGCTAGTGTGCCAGGAGAAAAGATGGATTTTGTTGATGAACGGGCTGAATACAAGATTGCGTGTCACTCACTGTGAATGTCAGGATGAGATCAACTCATGGAGGGTTCCTCCACACTGAATTGCTGGGAAGGCTGATCTTGTCTTCCCCACTGGAGAGACCTACATGCTCCATTACCAACTGGGCAGAGTCCTCCTGAAAAGGAATGAGATCTTGGATGCCTGCTGTCCCTCCTCAGGCCTGGAATCTCTCCCTCTCGTGTGGACAAGCTTGGCCTGCGTGAAGGGCTGGAATGTGATGGGAAGGGTTGGATCAGAGGTTGGATGCTGTGTTTGCCGAGCTCTCCCTGGGGTGGAGGATGGAGTTTTGTGCAGCGTGTAGATGTGAACTCTTTGAGTGCATGATGCCATTATGAGAGTGTGAGATTGGAGTGAGCTGAAGGGGGAGTTACCCTAATGGAATGGACATGATCATTCACCCTCTTCCTGCACTGGATGACGTTTCGAAGTGGGTGCCAGATGAGCTGCTCTCCGCTGTGATTGACTCTCAGGCTACCGAGGTGAGGCTGCTGGCCCTTCTGGGTCCTACCCTGGGGTAGAGGACAACCTGGTGTTGGCGTACTCCTTTTTTCAAAGTCTTGAGGGAAGTGCAGCTAACCTGGGTGCAGCCTCCTTTCTGTGTGCTGCCACATTGATATCTCTTCTGGAGAATGAATGTGAGTGTTGGGTGGTGTTTAAATATGGTGCCCCAATCTTTGACCCCATTCGGTTATGGCAGGGTGAGTGAAGGAGTTCCTGACGCGCCACGTGATTTGGAGAAATACTTGCCTATGCATAATTAATTTGTTTCTGAACATGAAACCGGGCATGATTTTCCATCTCCCTGACCAGCAAAAAAGAATTACCATCGAAAGATACAGGGTAGGCCATTTAGGACTGAGATGAGAAACAATTTCTTCACTCAAAGGGTAAGGAGCATGTGGAATTCTCTACCGCAGAAAGCTGTATGTCACTGAATGTATTTAAAAAAGAGATTTTTTTAGATATTATGACATCAAGGGGTATGAGGAGAAAGCAGAAAGTGGCAATCGCAGACAGCATTCTTTCCAATTGTATCACAGCTTGGTATGGCTCCTGCTCTGTCCAAGACTGCAAGAAACTACAAAGGGCCATGAATGAAGCCCAGTCCATCACGCAAACCAGCCACTCACCCATTGAGACTGTCTATATTTCCCATTGCTTCGGAAAAGCAGCCAGCATAATCAAAGACCCCACACACCCCAGACATACTCTCTGCCACCTTCCTTCGTTGGGACAAAGGTACAAAAGTCACATACCAACTCGACTCAAGAACAGTTTCTTCCCTGCTGCCATCAGACTTTTGAATGGACCTACCTTATATAAAATTGATCTTTGTCTACACCCTAGCTATGACTGTAACATTACATCTGCACCCTCTTTCTTTCTCTAAGTACCGTATGCTCTGTTTGTATAGCGTGCAAGAAACAAGACTGTACCCTTTGGTTCTGTTTTCCTTTCTAAGCGGGAAGAATCTCTCTACCTCTGCCCTATCCATCCCCTTCATTATCTTAGATGTCTCTATAAGATCCTCCCTCAGCCTTCCAAACTCTAATGAGTACAGACCCAGTCTTTTCAATCTCTCCTCATAACAAGATCCTCTTGCTAAGAAAGTGTGATTTGTTCTCTGTAGAGTGAAGAAGGTTAAGGAGAATTTATAAAGGTGTTCAAAATGATAATGGCTTTTGATTAGGAGGGAAATTGTTACAGATTGCAGGCTGTCTTAAGAGGAAAGATTGGACAGGCTAGATTTGTATCCGCTGGACTTTAATTGAACAAGAGGTGACTTGATTGAAACATATAAAATCCTCAGGAGTCTTGACAAAGGATGTTTCTTCTTGTGGAAGAATCTAGAACCAGGGATCACTATTTAAAAAGAACAGGTTGCCCATTTAAAACAGATAAGGAGAATTTTGTTTTCCTGAGCATTGTAATTCTCTGGAACTCTTTTCTACAAAAGCATAATCTTTGTTTAAAATTCATTTATTTGTGTCACACTAACACTGCAGTCAAGTTACTGTGAAAATCCCCTCATCGCCACACTCCGGCACCTGAATGGGTACACTGAGGGGGAATGTAGCATGGCCAATGCACCGAACCAACATGTCTTTGGAGTATGGGAGGAAACCGGAGCACCCAGAGGAAACACGTGCAGACATGGGGAGAATATGCAGACTCTTCACAGACAGTAACCTAAGCCAAGAATCAAACCCGGGTCCCTGGTGATGTGAGACGGCAGTGCTAACCACTGGGCCACCGTGTCACCCTAATTATTTCTTATGCTTCTGATTATTGTTAAGGCAGTGCCAAATAACTTTGTGATTGGCAAGTGGGGTGGAGTGAAAGGTTATCGGGGGCAAGTGGGAATGTGCGATTGAGGTGGAGTCAGATCAGCCATTATATTACTGAATAGTGGAGCAGGCCCAAAAAGCACCCCTGCTCCTCATTTGTATGTTCAAAGAGGGGCACTGACCAGAGTACACAAATTTAAGGCAATTGGTAAATGAAACAGAGACAGATGAAAATATTTGGAGCATAACACCGTACTTGGGATGCATTGGCTGTAGGAGGCGAGGAAGCAGATTTAATGGTAACTTTCAAAGAGAAATTGGACAAATAATTGAACAGGGAATAAATTCTAGGGCTTTTGGGAAAGGGCAGGGGAGTGGAACTAATTGGATAGTTTCTTCAAAGATCTAGCACATGGATAATGGACTGAATGAATTTCTCATGTAATGTGCCGTTCTCTGAATCAGGGAAATTCCTATTTTGCAAAGTGTTAAATCTACTCACTGAGACATAATTCTAATGATTAATCTCGTGTGAAGCTGCATTACAAGTAGATAGACGGACATGAGAACTGTGGGACAGAAATCCCTAGCCTACAGGCTATGACAACAAGGCACCATTCATCTGGCTGTTCAATCCAGCTAAACTAACAGCAAAGCATTAACGTTCCTGAGTGTGCTTGTTCTATCTGCAAAATAACCAAATGGAAAATATGTTTCACTATTGAATACACATAAAGACATTTATTTCTCCACTAAATTGCCAACCAGTGCTGCCTTCCCGTGCATTGGCCTCTCTCTCTCATCAAGTAAGCATCTGCAGCACTCGTTTTGAATGCACTTCCACATTAACACTCATATCGAATTTTTAATGTCTGGAGTGATGTGTAAGAAGCTCGCTTGGATTCAGCTGCTTGGCAAAGAGCAAACAGGCCACAAGGACTCAGATGATAACTGGATCTTACTGAAATACATATTTCATTTCTCGATTACTTCTGTAGAAGCAAGCAGCACATTTTTCCCAAAATGAAAAGGGAAGCAAGGAAAAAAAAATCTTAATTATATCTGTATTGGATATAGATGATTTGAGTCACTGCACTCGAAAGGTACAGATCCAATTTACTATCTTATGAAATATTTCTGTGCCCTAACTCTTCATAATTTATAAGCAGTATTATCATAGCGTCAATCATAGCACAGAAGGAGGTCATTAGATTCAACATTTCAATTTCTAATTTGTATGCGCAAATCCCTTCACCATGTTTCTGCCTCCCCCTCCACCACCCCCATCTCTGTAACCTCCTCCAGCCCTAAAAATCTTCTCATTTGCTTCACGTCTCATTCTGACATCTTGTGCATTCTCAATTGCCTTCACTCCACCCTCAGTGCCTATGTCTTCAGCTGTCTTGACTCCAGGTTCTGTAGCTAACCCCCGTCAAACTTCTCCTGCCCTCCGTTCTGTTCCGGCACTCTTTAAAACCTATTTCTTTGAACAAAGTTTTGGTCAGCTTTTTATTCATTTGTGGGACCTGGACTAGCAAACATTTATTGTCCATTTCTAATTGCCCAAGGGCAGTTGAGAGTCAGTCACATTGCTTGGGCTCTGGAGCCACATGTAGGCTAGACTAGGTAAGGATGGCAGATTTTCTTCCATAAAGGACATTAGTGAGCCAGATGGGTTTTTTCAACAATCAACTATGATTTCATGGTCATCAGCAGATTCTTAATCCTGATGTTGCTTTTTATTGAATTCAAATTCAATAAAATCTGTCATGGCGGGATTCGAACCCAGGTCCCCAGAACATAAACTGAGTTTCCTGATTAATAGTCCAGCAATAATACCACAAGGCCATTGTCTCCCAACTACAGTAGTTATTCTAATACCAAAAGAGAAAACGCTGGAAAATCTCAGCAGGTCTGGCAGCATCTGTGAGGAGAGAAAAGAGCTGATGTTTCGAGTCCAGATGACCCATTGTCAAAGCTAAAGAAACTGGGAGATATTTATACAGCAGGGGGAGGGAATGAAAGATGAGTCATAGCCATAGAAACCAGGGGAAAAGACTGCTAATGGCTGTCCACAGAGAGAAAAAAGGATGTGAATGGCCAAATGGCAGAGAAGCTGTAAGCTGTGACAGATGGAGATACGCTCACCATCCAAGATCCAAAACATTCATTCCTGATTAAGCAGCGTTTCACTTGCACCTCTTTCAATTTGGTCTATTGCATTTGCTGCTCCCAATGTGGTCTCCTCTATATCAGAGAGACCAAGCATAGACTGAGTGATTGCTTTGCTGACCACCTTCTGTCTGTGCGCAATCAGGACCCTGGTCTTGCATGGTTTTAACACACGATCCTGCTCCCATGCCCTCATGTCTGTCCTTGGCTTGCTGCAATGTTCCAGTGAAGCTCAATGCAAACTGGAGGAACAGTGTCTCATCTTTCTTCTAGGCACTTGGCAGCCTTCCAGTCTCAACATCAAATTCAACAACTTCAGATGATTTGCTCCATGCTACCTCGGTCCCCTTTGTTTCCATTCTATTTTATGTAATTTTTCACTATTCTCTATCTTTTATTTCCTTATTATCTTTCTTCATTTTTCTTCCACCCCCCCAACTCTTTCCCCCCACTTCATCCCCTTCCCTTACCTTTTCTCCACCCCCCCCCCCCCCCGCCGCTTCCCTTTTCTACATTCTACCTCTGTCCCATTCCCCTCTGCCCCGCAACATCTCCATCTATAACAGTTTACAGCTTCTCTGCCATTTGGCCATTCACATCCTTCATTCTCTCTGTGGACAGCTATTAGCAGTCTTTTCCCCCTGGTTTCTCTAATGCTTCGGGGTGGGGGGGAGGGTGGGGTGGGGGCGCAGCGGGGGGGAGTTTGCCCACTATGGGAATCATAGTGGGTGGGAAGGTTAGAGAGGACCATGCAAAGGTCCAGTTGACTTCAGGAGGGATTTTCTGGTTTTGGGGTAAGCGTGGCTGGAAAATCCCATCCGCTGTCTCCTTAAGTCGCTTGGCACCAAATGTCATTTGGGGACTCTCCGATGGAGTGTGCCACATAGATGTGTGAGATAGAGTCTATTATTGAATGTACAGATACTTTTACCTGTGACATTATGTAAACTAAGGAACTCATCTAATAATTCAAAACAATGCCTTCAAGACCTTATTTCATAACATTGGTTCACCAGCAAGTGTTGCATTCAAACACCTCATTCCTGGCACCCAGATGAATGTCACTCAGTTGTAGCTGCCATGTGAAAGCTAGCCAGCAATCTACTGATAACATCCAGGAAGGCACTCTTGCAAATGAGATGACCTACATGCTTCTTATTTCAAAATTCAGGTCAGTGAGTACCCAACTCTGCAGAAATCTGTCTGTGGTACCTCTCCAGTAGGCTGTGGGAGGCATTAAGCAATCTCCAATAACGCAGACAAGCTCCACATTTGTAGAATTTCATTATTAAAAATCAGAAATTGGCGTCCGTGATCTTGAGGAAATAGCTCCTAACAAGCAATCTCATTTTCTAAGCATTTGCAGCTGGATTCTGAGTGGCGCTCACTTATTTTCAGCATACCTCAGTCATTTTTATTCACCAACACCAATCTGGCAGAGCACCTTGGAATTCCCCCTTCAGGGAGGGTGGGGGGTAGCGGGGTGGTGGGAGTGCGTAGTGACATCAAAGATTTACATCAAACCTTTGCCTTCAGGCGCTGGAAATTGCATGCTCACATTTAATTTTAACTATTTTGCCTTCAGTAAGACGAACGACCCAAGGAAAAATAATTGAATCCAAAATGTTTTCAATATTTCTGATGTAGCATTATTCCCATTCTGTCTTGTGCAGTTGCATCATTTGCATAATGGTGGACCACTGTTCATCTGGGGTTTTGTCGATTACAGAGGAGGAACAGATTGCGGGGGTTACAGGTTCGCCAGTCAGTAAAAATTGCAACACCGTTTAACAAGGCCAGGAAAAATTCAAAGCATTGGGCTCATTTTTACAGAAATCAGTTTCGAAAGCAGATAAGTTACGTGAAACTTGTACAGAGCACACATACTGCAGTCGGCAGTTCTGGCCCCATGATGTAGAAACGTACAGACTGCATTGGACAAAGTGCGAGCAAATAATTGCACAGCTAATACCTGAATTGAAGAGGCATCTGAGAAAAGAGAAGTCTGAGGGTGTCACCTAGTATTGTGAAGGCAGATACAGAGAAGATATTTCCGCTGATAGGGAAGTCAAAATCTATGGGCTAAATTTTGTGGGGAAGCTGCATATATTTTATATTCATTCATGGGATATGGGAGTCACTGGCTGGCCAGCATTTATTGCCTATCCTGAGTTGCCCGAAGGCAGTTGAGAGTCAACCACATTGCTGTGGCTCTGGAGTCACATGTATACACACGGCACTCTGGAGTTACATGTTTCCTACAGTGCAGATGGAAGCTATTTGTCCCATTGAGTCTGCACTGATGACCATGCCACCCAGGCTCTGTCTCTGTAACTCCACATATTTACTCTGCCGTTCCCCCCTGAAACTAAGGGGCGATATAGCATGGCCAATCAACCTAATTTTTGGACTGCAGGAGGAAACTGGAGCACCCAGAGGAAACTTACGCAGACATGGGCAGAATGTGCAAACTCCACACAGTCACATGAGGCCGGAATTAAACCTGGATCCCTAGCACTGAGGCAGCAGTGTAATCACTGTATGACGGTCTTGCCCACAATGTAGGCCAGGCCAGGTAAGGATGGCAGATTTCCTTCACTCAAGGACATTGATGAACCAGATGAGCTTTTCCGACAATCAATATTGGTTTCATGGTCATCAGTCGATCCTTAATTCCAGATTTCTTTTACTGTATTCAATTTCCACCATCTACCATGGTGGGATTCGAACCCAGGTCTCCAGAACATCAGCTGAGTTCCTGGATTAATAGCTTAGTGATAATACGACTCAGCCATCTCCTTCCCCATTCCTCCCCCATTGTGAAAATATCAATTAGCAGTCATATGTCTTTAAAAAAAGCCCACCCTGCAATTGTAAGGGACTGCTGGTGGACAAAACAAACAGAGGCTGGGACTTCAATCTCTCAACGGGAAGATATTTCACTGCCCCCGCACCGCACCCCCCCAAAACCCTGAGAGCTACCAACCAATCTGAATTGACTGGCCACTCTGGCCATCCCAGCAGTCATGAAGTGGAGATGCTGGCGTTGGACTGGGGTAAACACAGTAAGAAGTCTCACAACACCAGGTTAAAGTCCAATAGGTATATTTGGTAGCAAAAGCCACGAGCTTTCGGGATTTGCCCCTTCGTCAGGTGAGTGGGAGTTCTGATCACAAACAGAGCATACAAAGGCACACACAGTTTACAGAATACTGATTACAATGCGAGTCTTTACGGCTAAGCCATTCTTAAAGGTGCGGACAATGTGAGTGGAGATAGCATTAAACATAGGTTAAAGAGATTATTGTCTCCAGACAGGACAGTAAGTGAGATGTTGCAAGCCCAGGCAAGTCATGGGGGTTACAGATAGTGTGAC
Organism: Carcharhinus amblyrhynchos; assembly: GCF_965287045.1. NCBI lineage: Eukaryota > Metazoa > Chordata > Chondrichthyes > Carcharhiniformes > Carcharhinidae > Carcharhinus > Carcharhinus amblyrhynchos. The sequence continues at coordinate 15,648,346 of NC_137330.1, forward strand.
ATGAACCCAAGATTGAGGCCATCCTCGTGTGTGCGGAACTTGGTTATCAGTTTCAGCTCAGCGACTCTGCGCTGTCGTATATTGTGAGGCCGACTTGGAGAACATTTACCCGAAGATCAGAGGCCGAATGCCCGTGACTGCTGAAGTGTTTGCCAATAAGAAGAGAACAGTCTTGCCTGGTGATTGTCGAACGGTGTTCATTCATCCGTTGTCCGATCAGAACTCCCACTCACCTGACGAAGGGGCAAACCCTGAAAAGCTAGTGGTGTTTACTACCAAATAAACCTGTTGGACTTTAACCTGGTGTTGTGAGACTTCTTACTGTGTTCATCCCAGCAGTCCAACATCTTCATGCACAGGTTTGAACAAGACTTCTTCACTGCACAGGACCATCAACCGATGCTTTACACTAGATACGTCGATGACATTTTCTTCCTTTGGACTCATGGTGAACGATCACTGAAACAACTATATGATAACACCAACAAGTTCCATCCCACCATCAGACCCACCATGGACTACTGTCCGGAATTGGTTACATTCTTGGACACACGCATCTCCATTAAGGTCACCTCAGCACCTCACTGTACCAGAAGCCCACGGATAACCTCACGATGCTCCACTTCTCCAGCTTCCACCCTAAACATGTTAAAGAAGCCATCCCCTATGGACAAGCCCTCCGTATACACAGGATCTGCTCAGATGAGGAGGATCGCAACAGACACCTCCAGACGCTGAAAGATGCCTTCATAAAAACAGGATATCGTGCTCCACTCATCGATCAACAGTTCCGACGTGCCATAGCCAAAAACTGCACCGACCTCCTCAGAAGACGAACGCAGGACATGGTGGACAGAGTACCCTTCATCGTCCAGTACTTCCCCGGAGCGGAGAAGCTACGACATCTTCTCTGGAGTCTTCAACTTGTCATTGATGAAGACGAACATCTCGCCAAGGCCATCCCCACACCCTCACTTCTTGCCTTCAAACAACAGCGCAACCTCAAACAGACCATTGTTTGCAGCAAACTATCCAGCCTTCAGGAAAACAGTGACCACAACACCACACAACCCTGCCACAGCAACCTCTGCAAGACATGCCGGATCGCCAATAAGGATGCCATCATCTCACGTGAGAACACCATCCACCAGGTACACAGTACATACTCTTGCAACTTGGCCAACGTTGTCTACCTGATACGGTGCTGGAAAGGATGTCCCAAGGCTTGGTATATTGGGGAGACCATGCAGATGCTATGACAATGGATGAATGAACACCGCTCGACTATCACCAGGCAAGACTGTTCTCTTCCTGTTGGGGAACACTTCTGCGGCCATGGGCATTCGGCCTCTGATCTTCGGGTGGGCGTTCTCCAAGGCGGCCTTCAGGACACATGACAGCGCAGAGTTGCTGAGCAGAAACTGATAGCCAAGTTCCGCACACATGAGAACGGCCTCAACTGGGATCTTGGGTTCATGTAACACTGTCTGTAACCCCCACAACTTGCCTGGACTTGCAAAATCTCACCAACTTTCCTGTCTGGAAACAATACACATCTCTTTAACCTGTGCTTAAAGCTCGTTCCACTCACATTGTCTGTACCTTTAAGAATTGATTAGCTGTAAAGACTCACATTCCAATCATTATGCATGTAAATTGTGTTGTTTTTACGATCAGAATTCCCAGCCACCTGACGAAGGGACAGGCTGTCCCGAAAGCTTGCGGCTTTTGCTACAAATAAGCTTGTTTGGACTTTAAACTGGTGATGTGGGATTTCGTTCTGTTTCATCCCAACAGTGCCAGATCTGAGTAGTGGACACTGCTGGAACTGCATATAGGCCTCAAGATGAAGACACATCATGGCATCAAAATCCGGGGAAGTAGGGGGTGCTGGGAGGAGTGGGGTGGTGGGAGAGGAGGTGGTTGCGGTTTGGACAGGAAGATTTCAGGGAGCAGAGGAGGCGAAGGACGCGAGGGCAGGTTTTGGCGACCAGGAAGGGAGAGTTACAGAGAGATTCACATCATGGCGGGAACGTGTGCGAGGGTCTGGTTCCAGATTCACACAGGAAATGATGTATCCTTCTTCCTTCCCGCCTTTTCCGCAAAACTAGTTGCAAAATGGCCTTCTCACTTCCAACGCTATCAGGGCCTGAGCAGCATAATATTCAACCGGCCTGTTACAAGCTCAATTGCCTGTTAGTTATTTTTCATGGTGGTGGGCTGCTGATTTTGGCCCCTGCCCACCTAGTATTATGAATGGAACAAGTTGGGTGTGAGCACAAGCAGTAGAAAGGCACCTATCATATTTTGTGTGAAACCCCCCCACCCCATCCCCAGCTGGGAAAGCCATAAAATCCTGCCCAACGGATCATCAATATAGGATAAGGAACCATTGAACAGGCTCCATCGAACTCAATACCAGACATCTGCCTGGTATGGTGAAGCTGTTAAAAAAATACTTACGGGATTTGACGTGCACCAAGACAGACTTGCTTATATTCAATGTCTTTTACAACCATCGGATGCCACAAAGCACTTACAGGCAATGAAGCATGCTTCAAACGGTTGTCATTATTGTCGTGTAGAAAATGTGGCTCTGAAATTGTGCACAGCAAGCTCCCACAAACAACAATGTGATAATCACCAGGTAACCTGTTCTGTTTTGTGTGATGTGGATTTTGAGATAAATATTGGCCTGGTCACCAAGAACTACTCTACTTCAAAGAATTGCCATGGGATCTTTTACGCCTGCCTAGAGAGCTTCATTGTAACATCTCACCCTAAAAGACAGCATCACCAGGAGTACAGCACTCCTTCAGTGCCACACCAGAGTATCAATGTTGGGTTCAGTGCTCACATCCTGCAGTCAGACTTGGAAGCCTGGAAGGTCTGACTCGGATACAAGGGCATCCCCCACTGAGCCACACCTAAAGCACAGAAGTCAGGCAAATACTTGACAAATCATATGTTCAGACCAATCGTTATTGTGGTCAACTCTGGACCACACTCCTTAGGAAGGTTTTCAATGATTTAGAGAGGGTGCGCTCTTTAGGAGATTTATCAGAATAATACTGGGATTAGGGATTATTGTGTGGAAAGGCTAAAAAGGGAAGGATTGTTCTCTCGAAAACAAAGATTAATGGGAGACCTAAATATGCCAAAGTGATTTTATAGAATAACTGACGGGAGGATTGATAACCAAAAGACACGGTTTGAAGGAAACTGGCAAAAGAATGGGAGGGTGGGGATTAAGTATAAGAGAGTGTGTTAGATTAAGTCCCATTAAAGGTTAAAAATCCGCAATTTTTTTTTCTATATTTCTGTCATAGAAGGAAGTGACATTAACTCCTGTGATGTGACAGTCCAAAATGAAAGTAAGAAGAGTAAAGACCTGGCCAGAGGCTTGTCAATGTGTTCTCCCTAACCTGTAATTGTATTGAAATAAATGATAAGAGTGTTTGTAGCCAGCAGTCTTTGGTATATCATTGAAGTTGTTGTGACCTGAAATGCACAGCCTGAAAGGGTGGTTGAAGCAGATCCAAATAACAACGTTCAAAGCGAAATTGGGTATATACTTGAACAGAAAAAACATTTGTAGAGTGATTGGAAAAGAGCAGGGAACCGGGATTGATTGCATTGCTTTTTGAAAAGGGGTCAGGACAGGCACAATATGTGAGGTGGATCCGACTATGATGTTATATTCTCTGATTTTTTTTTCTCCCTGCATGGACAATGTTGTTACTGCCAAAATACATGTACACTGGAAGTCCTATTATCACAATTCATACTCACACATATTCACTGAAGTCTATCAGATGAAGCATTCAATTCTGCCTGCTCTCAGCGCGGAAGGCTGCATGGTAATATTTAGAAGAGCAGAGGATGTGGCAAATATTTATTGCTGAATATACATCACTGAAACAGAATATGTCATTGTTGTTTGCAGGAGTTCAATGTGCATAAACTGAATGCCATGTTTCCTACATTCCTGACACTTCAGAAAGCCCTCCATTGGCAGTAAAGTGCTTGGCGACAGCTTGGGTTGTGAAAAGGGCACTATCTAAATGCTAATTTGTTCCTTATTTCAATGGCCCAGGTCATCAGAACAGATCTGATGAAGGCTCGTTGACGTGTAATGTTTCCTTCTACAGACGTTGCCTGACCTGCTGTGTGTTTACAGTGTTTTCTGTTTTTATTTCTCATTGAGCTTATCTGGAGTGATGCACAATACAGTGTGTCTAATGACATAGACATTGATTGGTATTTGATGGTCAGCATAGACATGGTGGGCTGAAGGGCCTGTTTCTGTGCTGTGTGATTTTATAGAAAAATATAGTACAGAAACTGCTTTGCCAATCCCACCAGACCATGCTGCACTCGAGCCGCCTTCTATGCTCTCAGCATACCCTTCTATTACTTTCTTGCTTCTGCCTTTGTGCAGCTTCCCTCTTAAAGTAATCTATTTGCCTGAAACACTATATGTGAGAGTGAGTTCCATATTCTCTGGGTAAAGAGGTTTCTCATGCATTCCCAAGTGAATTTATCATCCTATAGTTATGGTCCTTAGCCTCCCATCCACCAACTCCATCTACTTTTCCCACTGTCAGCATAATCAAGGACCTTCCTCCCTCTCCGAACATACTGTCTTCCACCTTCCATCAGGAAAAAGATAAAAAAGTCTGAAATCACTTACCAGCTGACTCAAGAACAGCTTCCCTACTGCCACCAGAGATTTGAATAGTCCTGTCACATACGAAACTGATCTTTCTCTACACTCCATCCAAAACTGTGACACTACATTCTGCACCCACTCTTTTCCTTCTCCCCCATGTACTCTATGAATGGTTTACGTCTGTACAATGTACAAGAAACAATATTTTTCACTGTATCTTGACGCACATGAGAATAACAAATCAAATCAAATCTAATGCTTTTGTCTGTGTCGTGCAGAAGAAACAATATTTTTCACTGCATCCTTATAGATGTGTCAATAATAAATCAATTCAATAGCTTGGGATTCCCCCACCATCCCAATAAATGAAAACAATTTATCCATACCTAACCTATTAAATCCCTTCACAAATTTCACAACCAATCTTTGGCCACCTTCTCGAATAAAAAAAGGCTTCAATTTTGTTCAGCCTATCCGCACATGTAAGTGTAAAATGTTTCACTTATTGTTTAAGTTATTATAAAGGTGTTAAGATTCGTGTAATATTCAGTGTTGGTACATCCGAAGAATTACGATTCTGCCATTATTTTTTACATCCAATTTTATCAGAATCAGATTGTTCACTCAAGGAAAAATCGCTCAAGCCAATGAGTAGCTTTAAGATTTTGTAGTTCATGCTTGACTGCAGTCAGATAGTCTACATGTAAGAATGTACTTTTCCAAGCAGGTTGCCAACTGAAATTGAATAACCTCAAACCTTCAATATTATAATCCCATAAAACAAGTACTTTTTCTTAACTCTAGAGGAAATGAGAATAGCAAGGTGGAAATGAAATGCATCTGTCTCTCTACATGGTGTCCTGCTTCATTGCAACAATAACAAGAGCTTGCGTTTACAAAGTATCTTCGATGTAGCAAACATTCCTCGCAGCTTCATGGAGTCAAAGTCAGGACTCCAAAACACGTTCTGAGGGAAAGGCCATCGACCTGAAACTGGCGTTCATCATGGAGGCAGAAGCGGGTTCGGAACCGGGTATGCTGGAAATTTCTCTCAACCTGCTGACATGCTGTTCCCGCTTACGGCCTGTTCTCAGGCTGGGTGGCTTCTGGGTCGCAGGTGGAGGAGTGAAGGGTTATGTCTACCATATGAGTGAAATTCTCACGTACCATGGATAGTGCCCCCAGTGTGATTTATAGAATCCGTACAGTGCAGACAGAGGCCATTTGGCCCATCGAGTCTGCACCAACCACAATCCTACCCAAGTTCCTACCCTTGATACCATGTATTCACCCTGCTAGTCCCCCAGTACTAAGAGGCAATTTATCATGGCCAATCAACCTAATCCGCACATCTTTGGAACCTGAAATCATTGGAGCCTGTAGTTGAAAGTCATTAGCAGCAGGGTTCAGAGGTGCAGCCTGCAAAGCATGGTTCCTCTGGGTTGTGTGGGTGTCCTGTGGAGGAGTTCTCCCTCCTCAATGATGGCCTGACAGCTGCAGCCTTAGTATGCCTTCAAATCCTGTTGAGGTGCCCTTGCAATCCCTGAGATCCTTCAGCAACTCCCACTTCTCCTAATGGGACTGCTGAGGCATCAGGGTTTGCGGCCCCCTGACAGAAAGCCTGCGGAGAGAACCTGACCACCATTCCCAATTGGGCCATGAGCCCAGAGAGGGCCATTTTGGAGGCTGCCTCCTGATAGATTGCTGAGTCAATTTTGCTGCCAGAAAATGGACGTTTGGGTCTCCCATTTGGCCTGAATGTTAGTATCCCAAAACCTGTGTTTAAAATCCAGTCTGTTAATTTTTTTTTTCTGTCTCATCACTGTCTCTGGCTGACCATTATAACAATTGCAGCACCTACACTGTTTTGTGTTTACACCATGGGAACAGAACAAGAGACCAAAGCCTTGGTCAAATGTGAAGGCAATGCAGCTATAAATATGACGTTACACAGAATCAAGCTATATATAAGATTAAAATAGTGATCTTCTCTGATTCAATGAATAGTGCAGGAGGGCATGACAGAATCAGGTCATAAATGAGGTGTAAATCTAGTGAAGTTTCAACACAGGATTACTTGTCTGTAAGACGGCAAAAGTAGCAGGCAGGAGACGGATCCAGATGATTCCTGTCCCGACAGGTCAGGACTATTCCATTTTACAGTCCTGCCACATCCAATCATAAATGATGGCGGACAATGAAACAACTCTGGAGGAGGAGGTTCCATGAATATCTCCGTCATCAATAATTGGGGAGCCCAGGCTGAAACATTCGCAGCAATCCTCAGCCAGAAGTGCTCAGTGGATGATCCATCTCGACATCCTCTGGAGGTCCTCAGCATGAACCTTCCACACACTTGACGAAGGAACAGCGTTTCCGAAAGCTTGTGGGATTACTAGCAAATAAACTGATTGGACTTAAACCTGGTGTTGTGAGACTTCTTATTATGGTCCCCAGCATCACAGAGGTCAGACTTCAGCCAGTTTGGTTCTCTCCACACGATATCAATAAAGAGCGAAAGACACTAGCTGCAAAGGCTATGGGACAATATTCCAGCTATACTACTGAAGACTTGTGCTCCAGAACTTGCTGTGTCCCTAACCAAGCTGTTCCAGCACAATTACAATGCGGGCATGTACTCAACAATGTGGAAAATTGTCCAGAAGCGTCCTGTGCACAACTCATAGAACAAACCCAACCCAATCAATTCTTGCCCCATGAATCAACTCTTGATTATCAATAAAATTATCACAGGTTGGGGTGGTAAAGAAGGCATTCCGCATGCTTGGTTTCATTGGTCAGAACACTTGTTGAAGTTGTACAAGACATTGGTAAGGCCACACTTGGAATGCTGCATACCGTTCTGGTCACCCTATTATAGAAAGGATATTACTGAACTAGAAAGGGTGCAGGAAAGATTTTCTAGAATGCTACGGGACTTGATGATTTGAGTTATAAGGAGAGACTGGATAGGCTGGGACTTTTCTCCCTGAAGCGTAGGAAGCATAGTGCTGATCTTATAGAGGTCTATGAAAATAATGAGGGGCATAGATGAGGTAGATATTCAAAATCTTTTTGCAGTGGTAGGGGAGTCTAAAACTTGAGGGCATAGGTTTAAGATGGGAGTGAAGAGATACAAAAGGGTCCAGAGGGGCAATTTTTTCACACACAGAGTGGCGAATGTCTGGAACAAGCTGCCAGAGGGTAGTAGTAGAGGCGGGTACAATTTTGTCTTTTAAGAAACATTTAGACAGTTACATGGGTAAGATTGGTACAGAGAGATATGGGCCAAACGTGGGCAATTGGAACTAGCTTAGTGGTAAAAACTGGGCGGAATGGGCAAGTTGGGCAAAAAGGCCTGTTTCCATCCTGTAAACCTCTATGAGTCTATAAGTGATGGAAGGTGTCATAGACGGTGCTATCATACTGAGCAATAACCTGTTCACTGACATTCAGTTTGGGTTCTGCCAAGGCCACTCAGATCCTGACTCCATTGCAGCCTTAGTTCAAGCATGGAGAAAAGAACTGAACTCCAGAGAGTGTCCTCGACATCAAGGCTGCATTTGTTTGAGTATGGCATCAAGGAACCCCAGCAAAACTGGAGTCAGTGGGGAGCAGGGGTGGGTGGGGGGAGAAACTCTTCACTGTTTGAAGTCATACCTGGCACAAAGGAAAATGGTTATGATTGTTGGAGTTCAATCACCCCAGTCCCACAACATCACTGCAGGAATTCCCCAGGGTAGTGTCCTAGGTCCAACCATCTTCACCTGCTTCATTAATGATCTTCCTTCCATCATAAGGTCAGAAGTGGAGATGTCCACTAATGACTGCACAATGTCAGCACCATTCACATCTCCTCAGTCACTGAATCAGCCTGTGTTTATACGCAGCAAGACATGAAAAATGTTCCAGCTTGGGGTGAAAAGTGGCAAATCCCATTCATGCCACACATGTACCAGGCAATAGTCACCTCCAACAAGAGGGATTCCTACCAATTCCCCTTGACATTCAATGGCTTTACAATCACTGAATCCCCCACTATCAACATCCTGGGGATTACTATTGATCAGAAACTGAACTAGACTGGACTACAAGAGCAGGTCAGAGGCTGGAAATTCTGCAATGAGTAACTCAACTCAACTCCTGACACTCCAAATCATTTACAAGGCACAAGCCAGGAATGTGATGGAATACTTTCCGTTTGCCTGGATGAGTGCAGCTCTAACCAAACTCATGAAGCTCAGTATCATACAGGATAAAACATTCAATCACTCCACTCTCAAAACACAACAAGAAAGATTAATACACACTGACACTGAAGTATATTAATAACTAAACGCACCGTTTAATCTAAATTTATCTCTTGTTCCCAAAATATATCCACATGCCCAGGACTCACTGAGAAACCCCTTTTATCCAAACAACATCCACTTTAGTGATTCCACAAGTGGAATTTTCTGGCCTCGCCCACCCCAAAACTGGAAAATCCCACCCTAGCTCAACAGACCTTTCCATGGTCCTCTCCTTGCCTGCTTCAATTCCTGGATGGGACTGTAAAATTTGATCTTATAAATCGAATCCAGCTAATAGTTATCACACAAAGCTGTTTAGACAACCAAGCTTGGGAAAATGCCTTTTCCCTGGGTTCAGCGAAGATATGAAACTGCGACTCAAATTCGTGTGATCATAGAACATAGGAATTAGGAGCAAGTAGGCAAATTTAGCTCTTTGAGCCCGCTCCTCCATTCAATCAGATCACGGCTGATCTCCATGCTCTCAAATCCACTTCTCCACCTGTTCCCCATATCCCTTTAACCCATTTTTTATTAGAAATATATCTGTCTTCTTCTTGAAACAATTCAACACTTCAGAGTTCTTCACACAAAGGGCAGCGAGTTCCACAAATTCACCACCCTCTACGGGAAATAGTTCCTCCTCATCTCAGTTTTAAATCTACTGCCTCCCAACCTATACCTGTGACCTCTTGCTCTGATTGCCCCATAAGAGGAAACACATGGTTTACATTTACTTTATCTATCCCTTTTAAAATTTTGTTAGCTTGATCAGATTCCCTCTCATCTAATCTTGCACGCCCCGCTGCCACTGCAAATGGAAAATTTGGCGCTGAGACAAATCTTCATTTACAGCAGTGGGACTGGAGAATCCCAGCTGCAGGCAATGTTAGAGAAATTCAGCCTGCAACTTTTGAAGGAGAGTAACTGCAATTTGCTGTGGCTCTAAATGTTAGATGGAGTAGATCTCTGTGGCTCTGATCATAAATAGAACTGGCCTCTTTGAAGATTAACCCTGAATGGAAAACTAGCCTCCTCTTTCCCAAGGAGGTGCCCGCAGTTATACTGTTCAGCCACATTCATAGACAGCTGAACCCAGAGAATGGTATGTGTGCCAAACTTCTTGCCTGTAGAAATTACCCTGTAATGTTTCTGATGTGGCAATTCAGACATTAATTTGCTTTAATCTCAAATTCAATGATATCTCAAATCTCAATGATCTTTAATCTCAAATTCAGTGGGTGGCAGGGTGACACGGTAGCACAGTGGTTAGCATTGCTGCTTCACAGCTCCATGGTCCTGGGTTCGATTCCCGGCTCCGGTCACTATCTGTGTGGAGTTTGCACATTCTCCTCGTGTCTGTGTGGGTTTCCTCCAGGTACTCCAGTTTCCTCCCACAGTCCAAAGATGTGCAGTTTAGGTTGATTGGCCATGCTAAGAAATTGCCCCTTAGTATCCAGGGATGTGTAGGCTGGAGGGATTAGTAGGTATAATATGTAGGGACATGGGGGTAGGGCCTGGGTGGGATTGTGTATGGTGCAGACTCAATGGGCCAAAGGGCCTCTTTCTGCACTGTAGGGTTCTATGATCTATGATCTCAACTGTTAACCTCATTAACTCCGTAGCTCATAACAGGCAGCAGAGGCCTGGGAATACCACAACCAAGTCACACACCATCCTGACTTGGTAACATATTGCCATTCCTTCATCGCCATTGGGTCAAAATCCTCATAGTCCCTCCTTAACAGCACTGTGGGTGTGCCTAGCTGACATAGAACTGTCAGGATTCAAGAAGGTAGTGTACCAATAACTTCTCAAGGCAATAAGGAATGGGCTATAAATGTTACCCTCGCCAGTGACACCCTTTGTTCTGTGAAAGAATGAAAAAGAAGGATAAAAAAATTAATAGAAGAGTTAATTTTTTGGACAAAGGTTGAAATGTTTATAAACAGGCCTTGACATATTTGTGTATTCAAGAACAACAATATCTTGTGGCATATCCTCGAATACAAGTCAGCCCTGAATAAATGGGAATTGGTCTTTAAATCATTTCAGCAAGGCATTGATAAATTGTTAGATGCTACAACCTATCAATGGATAACATTAAGGGTGACTTAAAATTAATTGTTAATGGAATCCTGAAAACTGGGTGTTGCAAGGCATTGACCGCCTCACTGCTTGAAGGATGTTGACCAAAATAAACAATGTTGTCCAGTATGAGTACTCAACATACCTTCTGCTGGTTCAACTCTTTTACAGTATAAGTATTAGATAAATTATTAAAATATTATCTCATTTAATCTTCTGTGTCCAAATTGAAAATCCACCTCTGTTCACTCCTTGGTGGAAAGGTGAGTTGTTGAGGATAGTTGCTTGGACCATTATAATATCTGGGCTGTTAATCTGTCTATAATGTGGTAAAAAGTCTATCTGGAGAATGGTGATATTCTCTGGTGCTTCCTTTTCTTTGGGGAGGGTTGGATCAGTTCTTCAGATCCATTTAAAATGATGCCTGTCTTTCTCAATCTGAAGCAAGAGTGATCATCCAAAGAGTCCACCTGATACGGAATATTCCCAAAAGGAAGCTGCGATTATAATCCACTTCACAAAGACATAAGAGTTTCCAGGTCCTACCCACCATGGGAATCGTTGTGGGCAGGACAATATGACGGACCATTTAAAACTTGGTTGACCTTGGGTTGGGAATTTGGGAGTCCAAGACTGGAAAATTATTCCCTAGCTATAAGCAATGTCTTAAAGAAGGAGAACCAGGTAGAGAGGCAGAGAGGTTTAGAGAAAGAACACTAGAAATCAGGGCTTAGGCAGCTAAAGGCGACAACTATCAAAAGGTGATCAACGGAAAATTGTTTCTGAGTGAAGCTCCATTGTTAACAGGAGAATTCAGCGCATCCATTTCATCCATTGATGATATTTAATTTAGTGGACGTATCTGATGGATGGAATCTTTTCAGAGTGTCAGTTGCTGATGCTTTAAGACCCGATTTTCCAGCACATTGAGAAAAAAAGAGTGGACATGTTTTAACGGCCTCAGGCTGCTGGGGTGGGGCTTGGTTGAGCTGGCAAGGCTGGCTCCACAGAGATCAGGGCACTATCTTCAAATGGAGTGCTGTGCAGCAAAAAAAAAAGTGAATGCCCTCCCACAGGTACGGAGGACATCTCTCACAAACATTGGAATGCTCCTCCTATACCGCCCCTACCTCATAGCACAAGCAATAGGGCTAACCTCCCCTGCCCTACCAGATTGCCAACATCACCAACTTGTCCCTCTCGCAGCCATCATGGCTCTCCCCTCGCCTTCCTCCCACCCGCCGCAGACATGACATTCGTGAGGTTTCAATGCTCTGTGAGGGGGATAATATAGCGGGGAGGCCCTTTGAACTTAAACAAATACATTAAAATGTATTTAAATGAGATTCCTGTCCTTTCTGGATGGGAACCCTGTTACGTCACCAGTGAAGGGTGAGGAAAATGGAAATGGGATCTTGCTGCTGAGAATCTCATTTCCCAATCCTCGGGAGATTTTGCCTGCGTCGCCTTTTTTTTGCTGATGGTGAATGGGGGTGCAGAATCACCCCCCGATGTTTTTGACAGAGTGCAACCGTACTGCTTTTTCCCTGAGAAGCATGTTGGCTTCGAGTTATTTGGCTGCCTTCTGATACGCAGGGAGCAGAATTCACTGAAATATTTATCGCACATTTTGCTTTGTTCGCCCAGGCATTGTCAAGAGGAACTGCGAAATGTTTGGAGTTGATTTTTGACAGGCCTTTCGGGAAAATTGCTTGGAATTCTCCTCTGGTTACACTACTCACAAAATCAATTACTGTTGGTCGGAAATTCTCCTGAAGTAATCCCAGTGATGAAGTGACAATGTGAATGAGGAAATTAACAATTATTTGTTCTGTCTTATTAAGCTCTTGGTGGGTTGCGGGGCCACAGAGGCTAATCAATCATAATGTACCTGTTCTCATATTTAGCCGTGCTTGGCATTTTCTTGTAACTCTCACTATGTGGAATTAATAGTGTCTGGGACGATTTTTAATATTTGAACAGATGGGATAAATTGGTTATTTGCCTTGGAAAGACTCAAATTCATGTAACGCATCTCCAACAATGGGCAGCATGGTGGCACAATGGTTAACACTGTAGCCTCACAGCTCGAGGGATATGGGTTCGATTCCCGGCTTCGGTCACTGTCTGTGTGGAGTTTGCACATTCCGTGTGGGTTTTCCCTGGGTGCTCCGATTTCCTCCCACACTCCAAAGATGCATGGGGTTAGGTGCAATGGCCAAGCTCAGTTCTCCTAAGTATCCTGGAATGCATAGGTTAGAGGGATGAGCAGGGTTAATATATGGGATTATGGGGATAGGGCCTGGATTGTTGTCAATGCAGACTCAATGAGCTGAGAGACCTCTTTCTGCACTGTAGGGATTCTATGATTCCTGACTTCAAGCTATCCCAAAAGCTTTGTTAAAATGCAGTCACCATTGAAGAGTAAGGAAAATGGCAGCCAATTTGTACATAGCAGGCTCCCACAATCAGAATGTGATAGTAACCAATGCAGTAAGCAAATATTGTACAACATCACGGAATCATTTCCCACCCCACTGACCCAGCTGCAGAATGGACTCAACCCAGCTACCCCACAACCCAAAAACCATCCGTCCTCACAAACTGGACTCCTCACTTACCTGCTCACTCACCCATTCACCCATCTAGCCACCCACCCACCTATTCACTAACCCATCGAGGCACCTTGTTCCTAGCTGAATACAGTAGCTCATGTTTTGAAAAAGGGACTGTGGCCTCTCCTCACTCATCTTCTCTTACACTTGGTGATCTTCTGCGAGGATGTCTGTGCCAATCTATTGCCACTGCAGCCCAAGATCAGAAGCCCCGGCTGAAATAAAGCAATATGGTCGGGGTGCAGAATTGTTCACAAGTAACGGCAATGTGCACAGCATTGATCAGAATATATTTCCCATTGAGGAGAAGCGCACGAGTCGAGACCTTGACAGTCAGATAAACCACTTCATCCAAAGAGTGGTGAGAACTTGCTACCACAGGGAGTGGTTGAAATGAACAGTATAGATGAATTTAAGGGGGAATGAGACAGGGATATAAGAGAGAAGGGAATTGAGGATTACAATGGTAATTTTGGCGAGGAAAGATAGGAGGATGATTGGAGAGGCTGAGCTGAAGTATCTGTTACTCTGCCTTATACCCAGTAAACTTATCTATTCTTTTAATGTGGCATATACTAACATTTCATTCTGCTTGGCCAATTGGTGACATGTGATCAAGTGGCCAAGAGAATTTCCCCCCTTTTTTCTTTATTCTTATTAATGCTCATTGTCAAGTCAGGATTTTATCCAATGGAAAACCTTTCATAAGAATCACCAGTGTGCAGAGTGATGGGCTAAATTGTTTTTACTCCCTTACATTTTCTTATTTAGGAACACAGAAATTGACAAAGAATAGCCAAAGTCCACTTGGCTTGTCTTTGTGCTGTTGGTGTTTCTTCACACTCTTACTCCTTTTTCCCATTTGGGGAAGAGTGGGAGTGAATGGGGGAAGGATTTCCAAGTTGATTATCAGCCATTGAACTGCGTTATGAATGCTCCTTCCCTTGCCGACAGGTCCTGACATTCGACTTGAACCGTGAGCTCCTGCTCCAGTGTTAGGGGTGCTACTCACTGTGCCACAAGGTCTCCTTATTCTAGTAGGCTAACATGATGTGACCAAATGCTGACACTTCAATCATAAATCTCAATTAGTGAATCTACAACGTAATACAAAAAAAAAGTGATGAAGATTTTTGCGGACCACAGATCCTAATATTCTACTTTGCATGCATTTTTGTTCATTCCCCTGGCTAAAGACAAAGCCAACATTTATTTCCCATCCCTAATTTGCCTAGAAAAAGTGGCGGGTGAGCTGTCTTCTTGAACTGCTGAAATCCATGGCAGTGGAAGTTCTGGTAGGTTAATGATCACATGTCATCTCTCAAATTAGCCATATTACTTACTCTGCGCTACAGAGCATTTGAAAAGAATTTTCTTATCCGGTGAGAGAAATGTTCTTGCTGTGTTATGGAATACTGTCAGGTACACCAGTGGATGTCAATTTAATTTCTGTCAGCCCCTGATATATATCCCCAGCTGAGCGAGATGACCTATCCATATTCACTGATGTCATTTCCTCTGCATAGTGGAGACCAAACACAGACAGGGTGACTGTGTTGTGGAACACCTTCACTCAGTCCACAAACATGACTCCAATCTTCCTGTTGCGTGCAATCTTAACTCAGCATCTTGCTCTCAGGCCCACTTGTCCATCGTTGGCCTGTTGCAATGCTCCAGTGAAGACTGCCGCAAACTGGAGGAGCAGCATCTCATCTTCTGGTTGGGCACATTGCGGCCTGGCTGTGCAGAGTCTGCACGTTCTCCCCATGTCTCCAGGTGCTCTGGCTTCCTCCCACAGTTTGAAAGTCATGCTGGTTAGGTGCTTTGGCAATGCTAAATTCTCCTTCAATGTACTGAACAGGTATCGGAGTGTGGTGACTGGGGGATCTTCACAGTAACTTCATTGATGTGTGAGCCTACTTGAGACATTAATACATAAATTTTAAAACTTTAGCCCTCAACGTTAAGTTCAATAGCTTTAGATTATGGCCTTTCTCTTCCATCTTAAAGCCCTTTTATATAAAAATATCTCACACAGGTATTGCCTCAATGCCAACGCCCTACTCCTCCCACAATAGACTGTCTATCTTTTGTTCTTAAAGTTGCTACATTTTGTTGCAATCTCCCTAACACGTTCTCCCTCTCTTGTTCTGATGAACAGCCTAAAGAACTCGAAACGTTAACTCTGTTTCTCTCCTTACAGATGCTTCCAGACCTGCTGAGTTTCTCTAGCATCCTCTGTTCTTATTCTGATCCCAGCATCCACAATATTTTATTTTATACAATTACTGATGTTTCTCTTTTTTTGTGAGCATTGCTCAGCTCATTTTGCCCTGAGGGCAATAAGAGTCAACCACATAGATATGAACTGGAGCCAGATTAGTTATGAATGGCAGTTTCCCTTCCCTGAAGGACATAAGTGAACCTATTGAATTTTTATGATAATCCAGCAACTTTCATTTAATGTTGCCAGTCCCCAAGCTAGATTTCTAACAAATAACATGTAATTTCACAACTTGCAAGTGATGGGTTTGAATCTGAGGCTTATGAGCTTCTCACATCATAACCACTAGGGGAGTTTTCATAGGGAATTACCCCACTCTCCACTCGCACTGTAAAGACTTGGTTACTTGTAAAGACTCGCATTCCAGCCATTATCTTGCAATTGTGTCTTTGTCTATATATGCCGCGTTTGTGAAACCTACCTCTCCACTCACAAGATTAAGGAGCATCACTCCGTAAGCTTATGATTCCAAATAAATCTATTGTACTTTAACCTGCTGTTGTGAGACTTCTGACTATATCCATAAACCATAGAATCATAGAATCCTAAAATCCCTACAGCGCAGAAGAAGTCCATTCAGTCCATCAATTGTGCACTGATCCTCTGACAGAATACCTTACCCAAGTCCTCTCTTCCATCCCATCCCTGTAACCCCACACATTTATCAAGGCTAATCCATCTAATCTACATATTTTGGGATACTAAGGGGCAATTTAACATGACTAATCCACCTAACCCGCACATTTGGACAGTGGGAAGAAACTGGAACACCTGGAGGAAACTCACGCAGACACAGGGAGAACGTGCAAACTCCACACAGACTGTCACCCAAGGTCAGAATTGAACCTGGGACCCTGGCACTGTGCCACCCTGCCATCCTTTTTCTATTTGCCTGGCTCAGAATCAAAAAGAAAGAAGAACTGCCATTAATACCTCTGGTATATCCCAACATGCTGAACAGCCCAAGGAAATGGTTGGCTTCTTTCTGTACTAACACACATGCAATTTGCATATGCTCGCCAGTCTGGAGAGGTGGTTAACAACATTACCATCTTCAACTGGGGGAAGCCTGCTGCTGATTCAGCCTAAAACTTTGCTGTGCACCTATTACAAACTTCTTGAGTGACTCCTGCTGTCTAAGTTCTCTACACTGGTTCAGCCCAACTTTCTTCAGTGGCGCTGACAAAGGGTCATCCAGACACGAAACAAGCTCTATTGTCTCTCTGCAAATGCTGCTGGACCAGCTGAGCTTTTTCCAGCATCTTCTACTTTTGTCTCCCTAAGTAGCAAAACGGTTTCAGAGCTTGCTTGTCATAGGTGTGTTGACTACACTACCCACACTGAAATTGACTGACAAAGTGTGTTCAAGAAGGGTGTAACACTCATCCACCTTTCATGTGAAGACTAGATTTTCTTTAGTTTATTTCATAGAACCATGGAACAATAGAATCTTTGCAGAAACAGGCCATTTGGCCCATCGAGCCTGCACTGACAACAATCCCACCTGTAAACCCTGGTCTTTACCCTGCTAATCCCCCTGACATTAAGGGGCAATTGAGCATGGCCAATGCACCTAATCTGCACATCTTTGGAATATGGGAGGAAACCGGAGCACCCGGAGGAAACCCACACAGAGACAGGGAGAACATGCAAACACCACAAGACAGCTGCCAGAGGCTGGAATTGAACCCGGCCTCTGGTACTGTGAGGTAGCAGTGCTAACCACTGTGCCAGCGTGCCACCCATTTATTAGTGTCACAAGTTGGCTTACATTAACATTGCAATTAAGTTCCTGTGAATGAAAATCCCTCAGTCGTCGCACCCCATGCCTGTTTGGGTACACCGAGGGAAAGTTGAGAATGGCTAATCCATCTAACCAATGCATCTTTTGGACTGTGGGGGGGAGCTGGAGCACCGGGAAGAAACCTATGCAGATGTGAGGAGAATGTGCAGACTCCACACGGACCGTGACCCAAGCTGGGAATTGAACCTGGGTACCTGGCGCTGCGATGTAGCAGCGCTAACCACTGTGCCACCATGCCGCCTGTTGAAACGTGCCAGACTTTTCCAGTGCCGGGCAGCAATATTTGACATTTTTTCAATGCTTCACAATTGATGACACAGGGTTTCAATCAGAGGCCAAACAAACCCCTGAGTGATGAACTTCGCCAACGCTCTGTTGTAGCTCCCAATCCTCTTCAATATCTATGTAAGCAATATGTCTTGAGAAAATGTCTGTACAGGTTATCTGTGCATTGTTACCCTGGCAACCAACAGTTAGGATCTCAGCAGCAACTTGTCCTGGTACTTAAAAGCAATTGAGCAGCATTTCAAATAACTGGCATTCTCTGCCTAAATTCAGGACAAATTAGACCCCTCGATAGGCACGCTATCCACCAATTTAAACATTCTCTCTCCCCACTGCTGATGCACAATGCATAGCAGCGTGCACCATCTACAAGATGCAACTCGCTATCCATACTCACGGCCTCTACCACCTAGAAGAACAAGGGCAGCAGATACATGGTGATTCCATCAACTGCAAGTTCCCCTCCAGCCTAACTTGGAATGATACTGCTGTTCCTTCACTATTGCTGGGTCAACATGTTAGAACTCCTTTCCTAACAGCACTGTGGGTTTACCTACACCACAGGGACTGCAGCCGTTCAAAAGGGCAGTCCACCACCACTTTCTGAAGGAGAACAAAAACTGCTGGCTGAGCGAGTGACGCCCACACTGCATGAAAAAATTAAAACAAAAACTTAAGACCACAGTTACTACTTTCTACCGCAGACACTGACTGGCTAAAGCAAACTCCATGTCTCATTATGTTTTTGAGTGATGCAGTTGTTAACAGCAAGGGAAAATGGTGCAACATCTGGGTTGACACCAACATCGTGAGTGATCTGACCACAACAATTCCAGGATTCAACCTCCCTCAAAACCATCCTCTACACTCCACCCCCTCCACATTCTCCATTGGAGGACATCAAACCAACTCTACAATTGGAATTTTAAGGACTGCCCAACATGTGACTGTGCTCACCTGGATCAAACAGTTCATCAAATTGTGGAATGAACATGCCTTACAAAAATCTTTCACAGGGTCCAAGGCAGCCCACATGCCAATACACAGTGTTGTCACTTGATTGTCAATAGTCAGACTAAAGGAACATTAATTTTCAGAGTCCTACCATGTGCCAATTTGTGTAGACACCAAGGGCACACAGACAAGCCACCTTTAAAAGACATCAATGCAAAAATGTAGATAGAAGTAGTTCCATCTTTAAGGCATTAAAATGAGTCTCCACCTGCCCAATCCCAGTCCCCCATCAGATGGATGTGATGGTGCTGTTATCATTCGTTTAGGAAGTCCGATTTACCATAGCCTTGTATATATATAAGAAAGTGCATATTTATGAGCACAAGGGAGTAAATTATGTTTTGTGTATGCTTGAAAAATGAATGCTATTTTGAATGAGTTCTCCCATTGTTAAAATGACAACAGTTACACTTTAGATTTTATCTGGAGTTTTTTTTATCGCTTTATTATCCCGCAGTAAAAATCAAGGTGTAGCTCAGGAACCTTAAAGCACTTACACAGGACATTGTTTGTAACAATACTTCTATGTGCTAATGAAACTAGTGCTGAAATGTGGCAGATGAAGTAATAGTCAAGGTGAAAGTTGAATGATGTGAGGCATGTGGGCAAGCAGTAAAGGTAGGGAAATAGTGAAGAACAAAGAGCAAGGAGAAGGAAAGGGAAAAGAGAAAGGAAGGAGATCAATCTTGGCAAAACTTCAAGGAAAGAACAGTCAAGGTCAATGAATCGTGGAATGAGTGACTGCAAAATAGACTCTGTCATGATATACACTTCTGTTCATTATCCAGGGACCTTTTGTTGAATTTGATATGTTTGGGACATTGGGAGAGGGCTGGATTGAACTTGGTTCTAACACATCTCACAGCAGAAGCCCGAGTGACAATTCATTATCAAGGCTCATACAAAGTGAATGACTACTCAACTAAGGCACAAAAGGCAACTGCTGCTGGCAGAACTGCGCTGTGGTTAAATGTTTGCATCTCCTGGAGCAATATAAAATACAAACTTTGGAAATAACCAAACAGAAATTATGAACATTAAAATAATGGCAATATCTGTTGGAGGTTTATCACTTTGAAGGATACAATATTGGGATAGGAGTTTGGAGGAGGTGCAGAATTGTCATAGAGTTCTCCAGCACGGAGACAGGCCCTTTGGCCCACATGTCCATCCACACAACTCCATTTCCCTGCAGTTGGCCCATATCCTTCTAAACCTTTTCTAACAATGTATTTGTCCAAATACCTTTTGAATGTTGTTAATATACCCGCCTCAACCACTTCCGTTGGCAGCTCATTCCATCTGCATACCACCCTCTGTGTAGGTGATTAGTAGGGGCAGCACAGTGGCACAGCGGTTAGTGCTACCGTCTCCCAGCTCCAGAGATCTGAGTTCGATTCCCGGCTTGGGTTCACTGTCTGTGTGGAGTTCGTACGTTCTCCCAGTGTTTGTATGGGTTTCCTCCGGGTGGTTCAGTTCCCTCTCTCAGCCCAAAGATTGCGGGTTAGGTGGATTGGCTATGCTAAATTGCCCCTTAATGTCCCAGGATATGGAGGTTAGACGGATTAGTGGGGCAGATATGTGGGGTTACAGGGATAGGGCTTGGATGGGATTGTGGTTGGTGCAGACTCAATGGGCCAAATGGCTTCTTTCTGCACTGTAGGGTTTTTATGATTCTATGAATTAGATGTTGAATGTGAATATTGGTCATTGGAGTTTAATGCGGAGAAGTGTGAGGTAATTCACTTTGGTAGGAATAACAGATGTGTCGAGTATAGGGCTAATGGGAGGACTCTGAATAGTGTGGATGAACAGAGGGATCTAGGTGTATGTGTACATAGATCCCTGAAAGTTGGGAATCAAGTAGATAAGGTTGTTAAGAAGGCATACGGTGTCTTGGCGTTTATTGGTAGGGGGATTGAATTTAGGAGTCGCAGCGTCATGTTGCAACTGTACACAACTCTGGTACGGCCGCACTTGGAGTATTGTGTGCAGTTCTGGTCCCCACATTATAGGAAGGATGTGGAGGCTTTGGAGAGGGTGCAGAGGAGGTTTACCAGGATGTTGCCTGGTATGGAGGGGAGGTCCTATGAGGAGAGACTGAGGGATTTGGGGTTGTTTTCGCTGGAAAGAAGGCGGTTAAGAGGGGATCTTATTGAAACATATAAGATGATTAGAGGTTTAGATAGGGTGGACAGTGATAGCCTTTTTCCTCGGATGGAGAAAGCTAGCACGAGGGGGCATGGCTTTAAATTAAGGGGGGGTAGTTATAGGACGGATGTCAGGGGTAGGTTCTTTACCCAGAGGGTGGTGAGGGATTGGAATGCCCTGCCTGCTGCAGTTGTAAATGCGCCTAGTTTGGGGGCGTTTAAGAGATCCGTGGATAGGTTTATGGATGGAAAGGGATTGGTTTAGGTTAGAGGGTCATTGTTTTTTAACTGGTCAGCGCAACATCGTGGGCCGAAGGGCCTGTTCTGCGCTGTAATGTTCTATGTTCTATTCCTGGTATTATCCAGTAAAATAATTTGTGAAAGATACCATTCACCATCACACAACAGCTCTAAACCAAGTTAGTCACTATTGTTATGTAGATACACAGTCCGATAAACAACTATTAAACAAATAAACATGATATCTGTTTAAGCCATTAGTTACTCTATATATATGTATATAAATATACATAGAGGACTGAAGACTGGAAACGCTTTGCTGCTCTTCTTTGAGTAGTGTCATGCAATGTTTAGCATCCACCAGAATATGCATGATGATTGCTGATTAATAGCTCAACTGAAATATTGTACCTACAATGCAGAGTCATCTTAATAGACCAATTGCTTAATGTTTTCTACTCAGCCTCTAGTCATCTGTGCTTATTTATCTTTCCCTTCACTGTTGAATGCATTGTTACTCTTGGCAATTTTTTACATATTCTAAGCCTGATTGGTTCCTTCAAAGGGATTATGTGGTTTCATTTCTTCTTTTGCAGAGCTTTTGAAGAAACCACAGCTATCAATCAGGCTTAGAATGTTTTCCCAAAACCATTAAGCTGTCAATCAAAGTCTGTTTCAAAGGACTGCGCTGTGAAATTGAATGCAATCAAAGGTTTCCAGTGGAATAGAGAGGATTTCAAAGGATTTCAGCTTTCTCAGAAGGCTCAGAGACTTCAAACAAAAGTTATGTGAATAGGATGGGGATAAGTGACTTGCTGTGGGGAAGACACCAACCTCCCCACCCCCCAGTAAAGTGACATCCTCTCCCAGTCTGAGGACTTCAAAAGGATCTACTCACACCTACAGATCCAGAAAGGAAGGGAAATTCCGGATGCAGAATTGCTGTAAATCAGCAAGAGCAAGAGGATAGCCAGTGATGGCCCACTCAAGGATGGGGGAGAATCTATGCGTGGAGCCAGAGGAAATGGGTGAGATATTAAATGACTATTTCGCATCAGTATTCACCAAACAGAAGAACTTGGATAATGAATCTGGGAAAGGGTGTGTAGATAGTTTGAATCATGTTGAGATCAAAAAGGAGGTATTGGTGTTCTTGAGAAACATTAATGTGGACATGTCCCCAGGGCCCGATTGGATATACCCCAGAATACTGCGAGGGGCAAGGGAGAAAATTGCTGGGGTCTTGAGAGAAATCTTGAGAGAAATCTACAGGGGAGGTCCCAGAGGACTGGACAATAGCCAAAGTTGTTCCTTTGTTTAAGAAGGGTAGCAAGAATAATCCAGGTAATTACAGGCCGGTGAGCCTTTTGTCAGTGTTAAGGAAATTATTGGAGAGGATTCTTCAAGATAGGATTTATTCCCACTTGGAAAAAAGAGAACGTATGAGTGAGAGACAATATGATTTTGTGAAGGGGAGGTCATGTCTCACTAACTTGATCAAGTTTTGCGAAGAAGTGATGAAGGTGATTGATGAGGGCATTAGACATTGTCTGAATGGACTTCAGTAAGGCCTTTGACAAGGTCTCTCATATCAGATTGGTGTAGAAGGTGAAGTCGCATGGGATCAGAGGTGAGCTGGCAAGATGGATATGGAACTGGCTCAGCCATAGAAGACAGAGGGTAGCAATGGAAAGGAGCAGAATGGAGGGCTGTGACAAGTGGTGTTCCTCAGGGATCAGTGCTGGGACTTTGCTGTTTGTAATATATATAAATGATTTGGAGGAAAATGTAACTTAGTAAGTTACAAAGGTTGGTGGATTCTTAGTTCTTTGTTCTTTGATTTGCGGATAGCGATGAGGACCATCAGAGGATACAGCAGGATACAGGTTGGTTGGAGACTTGGGCAGAGAGATGGCAGATGGAGTTTAATCAGGACAAATGTGAGATAATACATTTTGGAAAGTGGAATATGATAGGAAATATACAGTAAGTGGCAGAACTCTTAAGAGTATTGAAAGGTAGAGGGATCTGGGGGTACAAGTACACAGGTCACTGAAAATGGCAATGCAGGTGGGAAAGGTAGTCAAAAAGGCTTATGGCATGCTTGCCTTCATCACCCAGGGCACTGAGTTTAAAAATTGTCAAGTTTTATTGCTTTATAGAACCTTAGGCTGCACTTGCAATATAGAACATAGAACATAGAACATTACAGCGCAGAACAGGCCCTTCGGCCCATGATGTTGTGCCGACCAGTTAAAAAGCAATGACCCTCTAACCTAAACCAATCCCTTTCCATCCATAAACCTATCCACGGATCTCTTAAACGCCCCCAAACTAGGCACATTTACAACTGCAGCAGGCAGGGCATTCCAATCCCTCACCACCCTCTGGGTAAAGAACCTACCCCTGACATCCGTCCTATAACTACCACCCCTTAATTTAAAGCCATGCCCCCTCGTGCTAGCTTTCTCCATCCGAGGAAAAAGGCTATCACTGTCCACCCTATCTAAACCTCTAATCATCTTATATGTTTCAATAAGATCCCCTCTTAGCCGCCTTCTTTCTAGCGAAAACAACCCCAAATCCCTCAGCCTCTCCTCATAGGACCTCCCCTCCATACCAGGCAACATCCTGGTAAACCTCCTCTGCACCCTCTCCAAAGCCTCCACATCCTTCCTATAATGTGGGGACCAGAACTGCACACAATACTCCAAGTGCGGCCGCACCAGAGTTGTGTACAGTTGCAACATGACGCTGCGACTCCTAAATTCAATCCCCCTACCAATAAACGTCAAGACACCGTATGCCTTCTTAACAACCTTATCTACTTGATTCCCAACTTTCAGGGATCTATGTACACATACACCTAGATCCCTCTGCTCCTCCACACTATTCACAGTCCTACCATTAGCCCTATGCTCTACACATCTGTTATTCCTGCCAAAGTGAATTACCTCACACTTCTCCACATTAAACTCCATCCGCCACCTCTCGGCCTGGCTCTGCAACTTGCCCAAGTCCCCCTGTAAACTGAGACACCCTTCCTCACTATCTACCACACCTCCGACTTTGATGTCATCAGCAAATTTACTAATCCACCCAACTATACCCTCATCCAGATCATTAATAAAAATTATAAACAGCAGTGGCCCCAAAACAGATCCCTGAGGCACACCACTCGTAACTGAACTCCATGACGAATACTTACCATCAACCACCACCCTCTGTCTCCTATCCACCAGCCAATTCCTGATCCAATTACCTAAATCACCCTCAATCCCATACATCTGCATTTTCTGCAGAAGCCTACCATGGTGAACCTTATCAAACGCCTTACTAAAGTCCATATATACTACGTCAACTGCCTTACCCCCATCCACCTCTTTGGTCACTTACTCAAAAAACTCAATAAGGTTAGTAAGGCACAACCCACCCTCCACAAAACCATGCTGACTATCTCCAATCAATTCATTACTCTCCAAATAACTATAAATCCTATCCCTAATAACTTTTTTCTAAAACCTTACCCACAACAGAAGTAAGACTCACCGGTCTATAATTCCTGGGGAAGTCTCTGTTCCCCTTCTTAAACAATGGGACAACATTCGCCATCCTCCAATCTTCTGGCACCATACCGGTGACCAACGACGACCTGAAGATCAGAGCCAGAGGCTCTGCAATCGCCTCTCTTGCCTCCCAGAGAATCCTAGGGTAAAGTGTTCAATTTTGGTTGCCACAGCACCAGAAGGATGTGGAGGCTTTGGAGAGGGTACAGAAAAGATTTACCAGGATGTTGCCTAGTTTGGAGGGCATTAGCTATGAGGAGAGGTTGGAGAAACTTGGTTTCTTCTTACTGGAACTACAAAGGTTGAAGGGCGACCTGATAGAAATCTACAGATTATGAGGGGCATGGACAGAGTGGATAGTCAGAAGCTTTTTCCCAACGTGAAAGAATCAATTACTCGGGGACATAAGCTTAAGGCGTGAGGGGCAAGGTTTAAAGGAAATGGATAAGGTAAGTTTTTTTACACAGAGGGTGGGTGCCTGGAACTTGCTGCCGGGGGAGGTAGTGGAAGCAGATACAATAGTGAGTTTTAAGGAGCGTCTGGACAAATACATGAATAGGGTGGGAATGGAGGGATATGGTCCCTCAAATGGGAGAGGGTTTTAATTAAGTCAGGCAGCATGGTCGGTGAAAGCTTGGAGGGCGGAAAGGTCTGTTCCCGTGCTGTAATTTTCTTTGTTCTTTGATCTCAGGAAAATTACAATCACCAGGGAAGTGGTACTGAGGAAATTATTGGGCCAACAGACTAACACATCCCCGGATGTGGATGGACCGATCTTGAAAAGAAGTGACTAATGGGATAGAACCATAAAATGCCTGCAGTGTAGAAGGAGATCACTCGGCTCATCAAGTCTGCACCAACACTCTAAAAGGCATCATATAGAGACCTGGTACCCTTTTGCCCTATCCCCGTAACCCATGCGTAACCAAGGCCAATCTACCTAACCTGCATATCTTTGTGGGAAGAAACCAGAGCACTCAGGGGAAACCATGCAGACACAGAGGGAGAGTGCAAACTCCAGACAGACAGTCACCCAAGGCTGGACCTAAAGCTGGGTCCCTGGTGCTGTAAGGCAGCAGTGCTAACCACTGTGCCACCATGCTGCCCTAGTGGATGCATTGGTTTTAATTTTCCAAAATTCCCTAGATTTGGGGAAGATTCCAATAGATTCAGTAACTGAGGCTACTGAAATAAATTAGTCATGTCAGAATGACTGCATATTGAACAAATATGAGCTGAACACGAGCACCAGTAAAGTGTACTCATGCCTAATGAATTTATATGTTTGAGACGGTAAGTAATGTGATAAATAAGGAAGTGTCTATGGATAAAATTAATATTTACTCCTGAAAAGCTTTGAAAAGAGTTCTACATTAATTACAGTTAACATTGACAAAAGTGCAAGGAATTGGAGCAAACTATTAGCTTAGACAAAGGATTTGTTAAGAGACAGGAGATAAAGTATTGGGATATGGGTACATAGTCCAAGTGGTGGAGGCTTTGTGGCACTGTTGCTACCTCAGGGTCCAAAGCTCCAGGTTCACCTTCCTCTCCAGGCCTAGCTGGCATTCATAACATAGTTGATTGTCAGCCTGTAAAACATTCCAATACATCTACGGCAAGCGATAAGTGTGGGAGATTTCTCTGCTCACCATATTGCAGAAGGCAATGGGAAATCACAGCAGTACATTGCCAAACATAATCATGGACTAATCCAATGGGAGCTCATGGTCACCAAAACTCTCCTAGGACATGGTACCCGAAGATGGAGGAATCTAACCAGTAATGTGATTAATGATGTCCCACCAAGATTTGTACTGGCTTTTCATAATATATTGACATGACTTAGCTGTAAGGCTCTCTATTCCCTCACCTTAGTCTCCTGCCAATGTTAAATTGGCACAGTAAGTAGTGTAGATATGCGTAAAAAGTTGCAAAGGGGCACTGATAGCGTAAGTGAGTTGGCAAAACTAGCAGATGGAGTTGAATGTGGGGAAGTGTAAAGTCCATTACTTTGGGCCTCAGAAAGATCGATCAGAGTGGGTTGTACTGTCTGGACTTGTATTTCATTTAGTATCGCAGAATAAGGTGTGATATGCTACTGTGCCACCCTTACCAAGATGATTGCATTCTGGGAGGAAACCAAAGCACCCAGAGGAAATCCATGCAGGCATAGGGAGAACATTCAGACTCTGCATAAACAGTGACCCAAGCCAGGAATCAAACCCGGGTCCCTAGCACTGCGAGGCAGCAGTGCTAACCACTGTCCCACTGTGCCACTTTCGATGGATTGGACGTGATGAATGTGCAGGGTTACAGGGCTAGGGAAGGGGGCCTGGATAAGCCTCTCTGTTAGAGAGTCGGTGCAGACACATTGGCCTCCTTCTGCACTATAGGGATTCTACGATTCTATGATCCAGAGTGGTCTAATAAAGATTATATGGTGGGATAATAATGAAATATAACTAACCCATATGTGTTGCAAACTAATCCTTTTCTTGTGGTACGGCAATTCTTTGACATACATCCTGGCCGGGTTTTTCTGACCTGTTCCTTAGCTAGGATTCGTTAGTCCCTCTGCTGCTTGGCTAAATGTCAAATTCTTCATTCTCATTGGCAGAAGTGGCGGAGTGCACGGCATCGGAGAATTCCCACCTATATCTCTGACCGGTAGACTCAGAGAAATAGGCGCAATAATCTCAGTCTTCCTCAGGGTAGAGATGCAAGTTAAGTTGATCCATTTGTTCCTAGCCCTTGCCATAAATTGTGAAGGAAAGCAGAAGATTATTATAAGCCCCAAGCTATGCAATGCTGTCCCAGGTGATTCATTGCATTCTGTTTAACAGCTCTTGTAGAGATGAGCAACAGAAGTGAGGCAGGTCCTACCAAGCATCAAGTGCCAACTTATTTACCATCTCAGCATTTTTGCCCATCACCTTGACCTATTCTCCTACTTCTTATCTCTACCTCGGGCTCATTCTTTTGATGAAAAGAAGTTAACAGGCACAATGCCCTGTACTTTCAGCAAAAGCTGAACAACACAGTCAGGTAGATTGTCCCCTATGTGTTAAAACCTAAGGCATCCTAAACAGTGAGAAACTTTAACCATTTCATTATCACCAGCAACAGAATCATAGAGTAGAATCCCTACATTGCAGAAGGAGGCCATTCAGCCCACTGAGTCCACACCGAGCACAATCCCACCCAGGCCCTATTCCTATAACCACTCACATTTACCCTGCTAATCTCCCTGACACTAAGATCAATTTAGCATGGCCAATCAATCTAACCTGCACATTTTTGGACTGTGGGAGGAAACTGGAGTACCTGAAGGAAACCCACGCAGACATGGGGAGAAAGTGCAAACTGTGCACAGTCAATGACCCGAGACCAGAATTGAACCTGAGTTTCTGGCACTGTGACATAGCAGTGCTAACCACTGTGCCACAGCGCTGCCCAAGAGAAAAGAAATTCAGTGCAATATTTAGCACAATCTGTTTTGGAAATACCGATTGCACACAACGTGGGAACCCTCCCCATTGAGTGTGGATTTTTCCTTTTATTTGTAGGACATGGACATTGTTGGCTGGCCATCATTCATTGCCCATCACTCGTTTGCCCTTGGAGGGTGTGTTGAGAGTGAACCACATTGCTGTGGCTCTGGAGTATCTACAGACCAGACCAGGTAAGGGTGGCAGATTTCCTTCCCTAAAGAACATTAGTGAACCAGATAGGTTTTTCCAACAATCCACAATGGTTTCATGGTCATTTGTAAATTCTTAATTCCAGATTTTTTTAAAATTAAATTCAAATTCCACCAACTGATGTGGTGGGATTTAATCCCCAGAACATTAGTTGAGTTTCTGGATTAATAGTCCAGTGGCAATGCCACGAGGCCATCGCCTCCTCCTAAGTGGATAAAGTTATTGTCACGTTAAGTCTTAGTGTAACAATTAAAGTTGAGACATTAAGGAATTTTGAACTGCAAAACCTCTTGCACTTCACATCAGTGTCTGTATTGACATAAATCTGTATTAAGTAGCATTTAATATTAATAAATTTTCCTTCATGCTCATGTTGGTACTTTTATGCAGTCATTTGCCCCACGCTTATGCTCTTAGAATTGTAAGTTCATAGAATGATTTAAATTTCAATAATTAATGGAACTAAACTTTTAAATATTTGTCATTGTGCAAGCATAGCTTTTTACTTGAAGATTTGATGACATTTCTACAGTCAAATCAATTGAAAATTGAAACAATAATTTCTGGGAGGAGTTCAATCGTCTAATCGAGCTGGCAAATAATTGAATTGCTCTTGCTTTCCTTTTCATGCACCATTCGGAAGACAGGGAGTAGAAGAAAGGTGAGATGTAGAAAAGAGTAAGGAAGAATGGAAGGAGGAAAGAAAGGTCGATGATGATAGCTCTAGTTAATGATACAAGAACTCTTCAGATTTCACTGCCACTTTGACCATTATGGGAGTTGTCAATTCTCCAAATGTAGTGGCTTGTTTCCATTGCTGAATCAAGTTACTACCGACAGCAGGGTTAATTGATCTCAACCAGGTTGGCAACAGGACTAAGTAGAGGCAAAAATAGCAAATGGATACATATATGATGACTAGAGGGCACAGCCTCAAGATAAGAAGGGGGGGGGGGGCAGTTTAGATCAGAGTTGAGGAGGAACTTCTTCACTCAAAGGGTGGTGAATCCCTGGAATTCTCTGCCCGTTGAAGTGGTGGAGGCTACCTCGCTGAATATATTTAAGTCACGGGTAGATAGGTTTTTGATAGACAAAGGAATTAAGGGTTATGGGGAGAAAGCGGGAAAGTGGAACTGATCCACTTCAGATCAGCCATGATCATATTGAATGGTGGGGCAGGCTCGAAGGGTTAGATGGCCTACTCCTGCTCCTATTTCTTATGTTCTTATCCAACTGGGAGTGTACCAGGATCAGCTGGGATACCTCTTACTGTTCAGGTAGACACATATAGAATGATATCAGGGTGTGGATTGGTTCCATTGAATCAGTACTCTGCCATAACTTAATGCCTTCAGGAAAGGATGATTGAAAGTTGGAGAGATACAAATATTATTTTGAAGCCCATACCACCACTAACTAATATAACTTTTTAGCAATATGTTAGGACCCAGGCCAGATACTCCAAGGTGTTTTATGAAACTAGTCTAGGCCCTAGGTTTTTACATTTGAATTTGTCATGAGGGAGCATAAAGTATTTCATCCAAGTATGATTCAAGTGACCCACTAGGAAGCTTTTATCAAACAAAGTTTATTTAATAATACAGTTAGAATAAAAATAATTAGCATAACTTTTGCCAATTAAAGATTCAAACGTAACACTGTAAACCTTAACTGCTAGTTATCTATGTCATCAGTCACCAGCATCTTCCAGGTGACAGTACCAACATCCCATTCCAATGGTTTCACACACTGGGGAGCTGTACGTGAATGCTCCTCTCCTCAGAAGTTTCAGTGCAGGCATTCAAAGTTTGTCACATGCTCATGTTCACAAACTCGGGGTCTAATTTCCAATACCCATCAGGACAAGCACCACTCACCTTGAAACAGTAGATGTCCGCATGCCAGAAGGTGACTTGCAACCGAACATGTAACATATCAGCCATGTTGACATGGCGGGCCCAGTTTCCAAGTTCCAGATTTATAGGCCCCAACATGCTTAACCCAAGTTCTTCTGAAGCTACTCCTCTTCAAGAGTGTCAAGGTGCAGGTAGCTGAAGCCAGAGGTCCCCCTGCCTACAGTTTTGGGCATCCCTGACTCTTTGACATTGGGAAATGTGCTGAAAGAGTATTATACAGGTTTACATTGAAGCTAAAACACAGGAACAGGCTTTTCGGCCTAACTAGTCCAAGTTGATGTTCATGCTCCACTCAAGCCTCTTCTCATCTTTTCTCATCTAACTCTGCCACCATTAACCTCTGTCCTTATTCCCTCATATGCTTATCTAGCATCCCTTTAAATGCATCAATATTATTTGTATCAGACTCCCCATTACTTCATGTTTTAACCACTCTTTGGATTTCTTGGTGACTATCTTAGATGTTTTTCCCCACTGCAGCCAAGTCCTACATCATTTTAAAGGCCTCTATTTTCTAAGCCATGGTTCAGCTGGTCTCTTGGAGTATGAGCTCCCTGATTGAGGTCATAATTGCCTGCCCAACTGGGGTGGTCTGATTTGTATATAAAAATGGGAATGTCAGTTCTTCTGGCATTCTGGATTCTGACTGTATACCTGAAGCATCCAAGAGTGTTTATAAATAAAAGGAGTCTAGTGAGGGGACACCAGCCTCTGAGGAGTTATTTCAGTCCACACATTTCTGGTATTAACCTTGTAAACCTTCCCTGTACCCTCTCCAGTACCTGCATATTTTTGTTATAATATGGCAACCAGAACTCTAAGTGTGCTCTATCCAACATTCGATACAGATTCAATTCTATCCTCTGGAAATACAACCTAGTTCTTGGTTCACTTTTTATCATGTTACTAACCTGTGATGTAACATGCAGTAAACAGTGTACTCTGAGACTCTTTGGTTCCTCTACCTGACCGAAACATGCACCTTTGAAGCAATAATTGACCTAACTTGGCTGTTCTGGATGCACACTGCCCACAACTGTGCACAATCTAATGGGCAGGTGAGGAGAGGTCACATGGCTTCCCTCTTTTGCCTCTCCCCGTTTGCCTGGAACAGCTTTCTTTGTTTAAAAGTGGATACATGCCAATTACAGAGTATTTAACTGTCTATGTGCTGTGATCGTTTAATAGTCAGTAAAGAACCATACTTTTTTGAATTTATCGAAGGGGTTAGCTTTGAATCATAGAACCTACAGTGCAGGAGGAGGCCACTTGGTGCATCGAGTCTGCATCAATCACAATCCCACACAGGCCCTATCCCCATAACTCCATGCATTTAACCTAGCTGACACTAAGGGGCAGTTTAGCACGGTCAATCCACCTAACTCACACGTCCTTCGACTATAGGAGGGAGCCGGAGCACCCAGAGGAAACACAAGCAGACATGGGGGGGATGTGCAAACTCCACACAGACAATGACCCCAATCCAGGAATCGAACTTGGGTCCCTGGCGCTGTGAGGCAGCATTGCTAATCACTTGCCACCCTAGCTTTATTAGGTTTAAACCAATCTAAGTGAAATAAGAAAATATGATTTTCACACACACGCATACACTCACATACACACAGACACACATACACATATATACACACAGAAACACACACAAACATATACATGTACACTTGATGTTCACACATACTCAATACAGATTAGAGACCGGAGAAAGGTAGGTTTGCCAAATTAGATACCATAGTTTGGTGACTCTACTGTCTTCAGACTGCATTTGATGATCTCGACGTTTCTGGTTTAAAGATGTAGATAACTAAGATACTTATTCTTTGGTAGACAGTGATGCTGGTCAGGGTTCTTTTAAGAAATATATGTCTAAATCAGGTTGTCCCTGGATAATCACTGTCAGTGAACAGGGTCCAAAGATTACCACATAGAGGTTTATAGCATGGAAACAGGCCCTTCAGCCCAACTTGCCCATGCCACCCTTTTTTTAAAAACCCCTAGGTTAATCCCAATTGCCTACATTTGGCCCGTATCCCTCTATACCCATTATACCCATGTAATTGTCTAAATGCTTTTTAAAAGATAAAATTGTACCTGTCTCTACTACTACCTCTGGCAGCTTGTTCCAGACACTCACCACCCTCTGTGTGAAAAAATTGCCCCACTTTTGTATCTCTCCCCTCTCACCTTAAACCTATGCCCTCTAGTTTTAGACTCCCCTACCTTTGAGAAAAGATATTGACTATCTACCTTGTCTATGTCCCTCATTATTTTATAGACTTCTCAAAGGTCACCCCTCAGTCTTCCACCCTCCAGAGAAAAAAAGTTCCAGTCTATTCACCTTCTCCTTATCACTCAATCCATCGAGTCCCGGTAGCATCCTACTAAATCTTTTCTGCACTCTTTCTAGTTGAATAATATCCTTTCTATAATAGAGTGACACGAATTTTATACCGTACAGGTGGAGAAAAAAGGAGACAAGATCGCTTTGGTCTTCTCCCTAAGCTGCTTCTCTTCAGTTTTGCTGAGAAAATATGTGCTTAGAAGTTTAAAAAGATTGGCTTTTCACGTGACCTTCCTTCACCAATAGTTGGGAAATTCTAAAAAAAAGGCATTGTCCATGTAATCCAAAAGCTAAGTGATTAGCTCATGTGTGAAAGATAACATGTCCAGAATCTCATTGTCCAGGCAATTAGTTTTGATATACAAACATAAGAATTGGAGCAGGACTACGCCACTTGGCCCTTCAAGCCTGGTCTACCGTTCAATAAGATCATGGCTGATTTATTTAAAACTCAACCTCACATTCCTGCCTAACCTGATCAACTTTCTTCCCCTTATTTATCTATCTACTTCGGCCCTAAAAATATTCAAAGACTCACCTTTTGAGGAAAAGAATTCCAGGTTCACGATACCAGGAGAAAAAAAATCCCCATCTCTGTCTTAAATGTGCCACCCCTTTTTTTTAAAACAGTGACCCCAACCCGAATTCTCGGTTCTGCCACAAGAGGACACACCCTCTCCACATCCACCCTGCCAATATCCCCAGGATCTCATATGTTTCAATCAAGTTACCTTCTAAACTCCAGCAGATACAAGCCTAGCCTGTCCAACCTTTCCTCATAAGACAACACGCCCATTCTAGGTATTATTCAAGTAACCCTTCTGTAGACTGCGAAGGATTACAGTATGAATAGTAGGATCCTTGACAGTACTGAACATCAGAGGGTCCTTGGTGGTCACAGGGTAGGTAGATAAAGTGGTAGAGGGGTCAATAGTAGGGTTAATAACCAGGGACATAGATTTGGGATGAGAGGTAAAAGGCTAAGGAGGGAGTTGAGGAGAATTTTTTTCACTCAGAGGGTGGTGGGAATTTGGAAAAGGTGGTTGAGTCAGAAACTCTCATAACATTTAAGAAGTATTTAGAAATTCACTAGCATTGCCATAACCTCCAGGGCTATGGGCCAAGTGCTGGAAAATTGGATTAATATAGTCAGATTGACATGGCCACTTTGGGCCAAATGGTCTCCCTCCTGTTCCATAAACATCTATGAATCTTAATCTTTCCTTAAATTAGGGGATGAATATTGTCCACTGATGTGCTCTCACCAATTCCCTCTATAATTGAAGCAAAATCTTCTTATTTTTGCATTCAAATCCCCTCACAATAAGCAATGACATTCTATTAGCTTTCTTCGTTATTTGCAACACCTTCATGCAAGCTTTTTGTGATTTCTGCACTGGGGCTCAGCAGCTCAGAGCTCTGCAATCTCTCACCATTTAAATAATATCCTCCACCTTTATTGTTATACCTCACATTTTCACACAATAAACTCCATTGGCTGGACGATTGTCCACTCACCAAATCTATTTGTACTGTATGCACCCTCCTTATATCCTCCTCAGAACAGGGAGCATAGTGGTTAGCACTGTTGCCTCACAGCACCAGGGACCTGGCTTAAATTCTGGCCTGGGTCATTGCCTGTGTGGAGTTTGCACATTCTCCCCATGTCTGTGTGGGTTGCCGCTGGGTGCTGCCGAAGTTCAGAGATATGCAGGTTAAGTTGATTGGCCATGCTAGATTGACTCTAGTGTCAGAAGGATTAGCAGCTAAATATGTGGGGGTACAGGGAAAGGGCCTGGGTGGAATTGTGGTTGGTTCAGATCACAATGGGCCGAATGGCCTCTTTCTCACTGTAAGGATTCTATGAACCTAATTCTATGAATCGACTTTACTACTGATGTTTTTGTCATTAGCAAACAAAACCTTTGGTTCTTTTATCGTATCAATTTATATCAATTATGAACACTTGTGGCCCTAGCACTAGTGACTGGAAGCCAGTATCCACAAAAATGTGTGGATATTATTCGTCATTTGTAAAAATTGCATTGATGACTATATGGGAGTAGCATTAGTAAGTTTGCGGCTGACACAAAAATTGGCCGGATGGTTAACACAGAGGTTGAATGTTTTGGGCAATGAGAAGATATAGACAGAATGATCAAATGGGCAGATGGAATGTAACCTCTGAAAAGGGTGAGGTGATACAGTTTGGAAGAAATAATTTGACAAGGAAGTATTCAATGAATGGTAAGGCACTAGGAAGTTGCGTGGAACAAAGGGACCTTGGTACATTCGTCCACAGATTACTGAAGGTAGAAGGGCGTGTTAATAGGATGGTGAGAAAGGCATCTGGACCACTTGCCTTTATCAGCCGAGGCATAGGTTACAAAAGTAGGGAATCATATTGGTTTTGTATAGAACTTTAGTGAGGCCACAGCTCGAGTACTGTGTGCAGTTCCAGTCGCTACATTATAGGAAGAATGTGATTGCATTGGAGGGAATGAAGAGGAGATTCACCAGGATTCTGCTTGGGATGGAATATTTTACGTTACGAAGAGAGGTTGGGTAGATTTGCTTTGTCTTCATTTGAGCAGAGAAGACTGAGGGGCGAACTGATAGGGGTGTACAAGATTATGAGGGGCATGGATAGCGTGGATATGGAGCAGTTGTTCCCCTTAGTTTAAGAGTGTGTCACGAGGGAATATATATAATAACTTGCAGTAAAGTTAATAAAATATATTGAGAAAGCAATGCAAATACATGAATATTAAAAATAAATAATCCATTAGATTCTGTGACTATTCCATTAGATTGGAAAATAGTTAATAGAGTTCCTTTATTCAAAGAGACAGAAAGCAGGAAAGTACACACCAATTAGGCTAACATCTGTCACTGGGAAAATGTTAGAAGCTATTAGTAAAGATGTTATAACAAGGCACTTTGATAAATTTAAGGCATTCAGGCAGAGCTAACATGGTTTTGTGAAAGAGAAATCAATTTTAACCACTTTATTAGAGTTATTTGTGAAGTAACACGTGCTATAGTTAAAGGGGAACAAGTGGATGTACTGTACTTAGATTATCAGAAAGATTATTTGATAAGGTGCTGCATCAAAGGTTATTGAATAAGATACAGTTTAATAGTATTCAAGTTGAGGGGCAGGAGGTTTGTGGGGGATGTGAGGAAAAACCTTTTAACCAGAGGGTGGTGACAGTCTGGAATGTACAGCCTGGATGGTTGGTAGAAGCAGATTTCCTCACATCCTTTCAAAAGCACCTTGACATGCACCTTGGCATGTCACAATGTTCAGAGTTATGGGCCAAGTGCTGGTAACTGGGATTAGCTGGGAATTCAGGTGGTTCTCAAGTATCAGTCTTGACTCGATGGGCTGAAGGGCCTCTCATGTGCTGTATGATTCCATTACATGTGACACACCACTTATCACATCTTGTCAACTCCGATTCCTATTAGCTGGCTAATCTTCTATCTGTGCCAATATATTACTGTACACTATATCTTGTTCAATAACTTTGATGTGGCACCTTATCAAATGCTTTCTGATAATTTAAGTACAGTACATCCACTGGTTCCTCTTTAACCACAACACCTATTAATTCTCAAATACTGCTCAAATAACTCTAATAAAGTGCTTAAATTTGATTTCCCTTTCACAAAACCATGTCAGCTCTGCTCGAATGCCTTGAATTTATCTAAGTGCCTTGTTATAACATCTTTACTAATAGCTTCTAACATTTTCCCAATGACAGATATTAACCTAACTGCATGTACTTTCCTGTTTTCTGTCTCTTTGAATAAAGGAGCTATATTAGCTATTTTCCAATCTAATGAAACATTCACAGAATCAAATGGATTATTTAGTTCTATTATTCATGTATTTACATTGCTTTCTCAACATATTTTATTAACTTTACCGTAAGTTATTATATTATTTTAAACCTTAGTACTGGGACAGAAGTTAACTACTTATTCAGCAAACAACTCACACCTTTCTCTGCAATAGAGTAGGAACCAATTCCATACTCAGGTCAGTCCTTTAGTTGCATTTAGATGACCATCTCCAACAGTTCAATAGCTCGGGTGATGGCTTGAATACCTTGGGTGGTGGCCATAGTTGTTTTCCTAATGAGACAGGAGATGTGAGTCTTTCACCCTCCTCTGAAGACATTCTCTTTTTGCAGGTTTTGCAGGCAGGCAAATGAATTGGAATGTGTATTGCATGGCAATATAAATTGGGCTTAGCCATCCTCTTAAAACCCTGCAGTGCAGAAAGAGGCCCTTCGAGTCTGCACTGTACACAATCCCACCCAGGCCCTACCCCCATATCCCTACATATTATACCCACTAATCCCTCTAACCTACGTATCCCTGGACACTAAGGGGCAATTTCTTAGCACGACCAATCAACCTAACCCACACATCTTTGGACTGTGGGAGGAAACCAGAGTACCCAGAGGAAACCCACACAGGCACAAGGAGAATGTGCAAACCCCACACAGACAGTGACCTGAGCCAGGAATCAAACCCAGGACCCTGGAGCTGTGAAGCAGCAGTGCTAACCACTATGCTACTGTGCCACCCATCCTGACCTATGAGTTCAAGTCACTCTCATCTTTATATTTTTTTAAAGTCTATTTTTAAA
Source organism: Carcharhinus amblyrhynchos (assembly GCF_965287045.1). NCBI lineage: Eukaryota > Metazoa > Chordata > Chondrichthyes > Carcharhiniformes > Carcharhinidae > Carcharhinus > Carcharhinus amblyrhynchos. The sequence continues at coordinate 15,685,992 of NC_137330.1, forward strand.
AGTTCAATTCAGGTTTCCAGCCAGTGAATTAAAAAATTATGATCTGGCATTAAGCAGAACATTATGATAGCAACCTAATTGGAATGGAAACATTTCATACTTTAATGTGGAAATGCTTTTAATAGGCTGTCTTTTTTTGAAAAAAAACTTGCATTTATGTGGCATCATTGACAATTGCAAAACATTTCACCATGTTTTACAGCCAATTAAGTGCTTTTGGAAGTACAGTCAATGCTGCCATACTACAGCTGATTAAAACTGCAAATGACAATGTTCCACTAGTAGCATTGAGATAATGTCCAGACATCATGTTTTAGTTATGTTGGTTGAGACACTCTGGAGAACATCCATGTTCTTTGAAATTTTGTCATGCAATCGTTTAAATCCACCCGAGGCCAGATGGAGCCTCAGTACAAAGTCTCCTCTGATGGCGTGTCCCTTCCTCAACACGGCACCAGGATTGTCAATCAGCATTATGCACCTCATTTTCTTGAGTACAGTTTGAATCCAAAATCACCTTGCTTAAACTCGAGCATAATATCACTTGGCTCCAACGAATGACAATAAAAAAATCCATATATGAGCGCACTCCATTTTTATCTTTCACATGAGTGAAATGATTGCTTGGTTACTGAGCTATGGCCTATCATTTTGCCTGCTTATAGAGCATAACTTGCTCAAGCAGAAACATAAGCTTTGCGTAAATGTTGCCAGCTTTGACTTCCACCCAGTGGTTTTTCATGTGATAGGGGCTTGTCTTGGAGAATGAGAATTGATCATATACAATTTCCGATTTCCAATTTCTCTCCACTGGTCAGGATACATTGAACAGAATTTTGAGAGTTTTTTTGAAGTGTCCAGCAGACTGGAGAGTCCATGGTCCATTTTTAGGGGAAGTTTTCACGTCCAAAGTTACGCACTCAGTCTTTGAAAATATGGGCTAGACTGTTTCTAGCCACCAGAGGCAGTGGGTGGGGTTTAATTTGCCAGACAGCCTGCAGCTCAGATCAAAGTCACAAAACGTGCATGCACAGAAAAAGCTAACAGAAGGCTGGCCACCTCCACCTTGGATATACATCCTGGGGAGACCAAGACATAGTGGTAGGCCATGTTAGCGCAAGTGGGCGAAACGACCACTACGGACTCAGGGTGAAGTTCAATAACGGCACAGCTTTATTTTCTTTTACATCGATGGAGAAGCACAGTCAGGACATACAATTGGACTGTCCCGAAAGCGCTCTGCCCGTCCCTCGCAGCAGGCTATAGTTATACCTGAACTTCGGTGCAGTATGCAATTCAAATTCTAATACTTTATTTACAGTATTCGACCTTAGCCATCCTGTCTCGATGTTTCCAAGTGTTGAGGAAATTGTTTTAAGTGCGTGTTAATCGTTTTGTCTGATTGGTTATTAATGGTCTAGAATTTCTGGGGTTTGAACCATAGGTGTGTCATTGATCTCAAGAGAGGTTTTGAGGGGCCAGGAATGTTTCCTTAGCTATGCTAATTTTAGGTGTCTCCATGGGTTGTTTGACTGTTTTAAAGGTGCTGATTTTGATGAGGTGGGGATTTAGTTCCTGTAGGTGCCATCCTGTCCAGCTTCCCTTGTGTGTTAGCCCTTATTTGCATTCTAAAAGCATGCTCTTACCTGCTAATCAGTGTCTGTTACTTTGTGATTTTTAGTGGAGAGGCTCTGAGTGTAATTTTAGTCTGCTTCTATATTGTGTGCCCAATTTCATAAAATTTGCTGTCCGATAACAGGCCGCATAAAGTTCAGAAGTTATAGCAGCATGGGTGAAGGCCAACTCCATTTAGCTAGAATATTTTGGTACTTTAAAGTCTCACATTCATATGTTTTTATATTATCACTTCTTCTGAAGGTACTTTTATTGGCACCAATAAATGTTAATTCACCCCACAATTGTGAATAATTTGTTTCTGATTTGCCTCTAACAGAAATGTACTTACCCCAGTGGTTGCTGGAGGGACCCTGCATGTTGATGTCAGTGGGGAAGGCCACTCTGTGAAAATTAAGGCACTCAGCTAATTCACTGGCTACAGCAGGTGGCATGCATTGGCGGCAACATGTAGCGTCTACCATGACATTCCCAGAACCCACGAGAAATTATTGCCCCCCCCCCCGATCACCCTGAAACTCTGCATGGGGTTCAGTGATGCCTTGCACACGACCCAGATGTGGGCCCAGGTGCCAGCACGCACGCGGTGCTCAGGTAGGATTCAGGCTATTTTGCATCATTACAATGGCACATTGGGAGTCGCCATCACCCTCCTGCCTGCCACAGAAACTCACTAACACAGCATACCCAGGCCCACCACTCTGGTGTTACAGTTGTAGGACTCCAAGTGCAGGGAATGGGAGAATTGGAGGGGCAGGGGCGGCCCCTAGTGACCAAAACGCATGATGACCAGGGCCTCCCTCGCCAGCCTAACCCTTGCTGCTTCCAACCCTCCAGTATCTGGATGGTGTTTCTCATTATTGTCATCCTCCTCCTCCTCTTCCTCTTCCTCCTCCTCCTGCTGGGTGGCCTTCTCCAAAGTGACACCCAGCTGATCGGCCTCCACGACCTCCTCCTCCAGAAGATCTCCTTGCTTCTGCACCAGGCTGTGTAGGGCACAGCACAATACCACAATACGTGATGATATTAAAGGGTTATATTGGAGGGCCCAGCCAGAGTGACCCGGGCACCTGACCCGCACAGCTCCACTATTGAAAATGGTGGTAATGCGAACCTCATTATAGTTCGGGCAGTGTGCTGCATCTCCTGTGGGATGTATGTGGTGAGGGAATCCAGTAGTGTTTCAGGGGATTTTACTTGTAGGAAGTGTCTTAGATTGAAGCTTCTGGAGGAGCGTGTTAAGGAGCTGGAAGTGGTATTAGATGAGCTCCGCGTAATTCGTGAGGCTGAGAGAGACATTGATAGGAGTTTTAAGGAAATAGTCACTCCTAGTAATCAGTCTTGGGTCAATGTCAAGAGGAGGGGAAAGAAGCATGTGGGAGGAGAATCCCCTGGGGCTGTTCCCCTCCAAAATAGGTTTTCGGTCCTGGAGGCTACAGTTGAGGAAGCATCAACTGGGGATAGCCAGAGGGAGCAGGACTCTGGGGGTGAGCCTATTGTAAAAGCTCAGGTGTCTAGGGGATGCAAGAGATTGGGCCTCGTGATTGGGGACTCTACAGTTAAGGGGACGGATAGGAGAGTTGGTAGTAAGGGTAGGGATTCAGGGCTGGTGTGTTGCCTACCAGGGGCTGGGGTCCGGGATGTGTCAGAGAGGATATTCAAGACTCTTAGGGGAGAGGGTGATCAACCCCAAGTTATAATTCATGTGGGGACACATGACATAGGGAGGCTAAGGGAAGGGGATATTAAGCAGAGTTTCATGGAGTTGGGATGGAAACTAAAGGCCAAGTCAAACAGAGTGGTTATCTCTGGACTCTTGCCTGTGCCACGGGATAGTTTAGAGAGGAATAGGGAGAGGGAAAGTTTGAACTTGTGGCTGAGGGGATGGTGCAGGAGGGAGGGGTTTAATTACTTGAGCAATTGGGGCTCATTCTGGGGAAGATGGGATCTCTATAAGAGTGATGGTATACATCTGAACCAGAGGGGAACAAATATCCTGGGGGGTAAATTTGTGAAGGCTATGCGGAGTGGTTTAAACTGATTCAGAGGGGGGGTGGGATCCTGGGTAGAGGGGGTGAAAGTGAGGGGGGCATAGAAGAGGATGGCATTGCACGGCATTGTGAGGGTGGGGCGGAGCGAGGTTTGAAATGTATATACTTTAACGCGAGGAGTATTCGCAATAAGGTGGATGAACTTGCAGCGTGGACCAGTACCTGGGACTTTGATGTTGTGGCCATTTCAGAGACGTGGATAGAGCAGGGTCAGGAATGGATGTTGCAGGTGCCAGGGTACAAGTGCTTTAGTCGGAGTAGAGAAGGAGGTAGAAGGGGGGGTGGAGTAGCATTATTGGTCAAGGACTATATCACAGTGTCAGAGAGGAAGTTTAATGAGGACTTGTCTGTTGAGGTAGTATGGGCAGAAATTAGAAATAGGAGAGGAGAGGTCACCCTGTTGGGAGTCTTTTATAGACCTCCAAAAAGTTCTAGAGAGGTTGAGGAAAGGATTGCAGAGACGATCCTGGTTAGGAGTGAAAGTAATAGGGTAATTGTTATGGGGGATTTTAACTTTACTAACATTGATTGGAATAGCTATAGCTCTAGCTCGTTAGAGGGGTCAGTTTTTGTTCAAAGTGTGCAGGAAGGTTTTTTAACTCAATATGTAGATAGGCCAACTAGAGGTGAGGCTATATTGGACTTGGTGCTGGGAAATGAGCCAGACCAGGTGCTAGACTTGGAAGTTGGTGTGCTTTTTGGTGATAGTGACCACAATTCGGTTACGTTCACCTTAGTGATGGAAAGGGATAGGCATGAACCTCGGGTCAGTAGTTTTAGCTGGGGGAAGGGTAACTATGAGGCCATTAGGAGAGAATTAGGAAGCATTGGTTGGACTAGGAGATTACAGGGACTAGGAACGTCTGAAATGTGGAGTTTGTTCAAGGAGCAGCTACTGTGGGTCTGTGATAGGTATGTCCCTGTCAGGCAAGGAGGAATTGGTAGGGCTAGGGAACCGTGGTGCACGAAAAAAGTTGATTTGTTGGTTAGGAAGAAGAAGGAGGCTTATGTTCGGATGAGGCTTGAGGGCTCGGGTAGTGCAGTAGAAAGCTTTAGATTGGCTAGGAGGGAGTTGAAGAGGGAGTTAAGAAGGGCTAGAAGAGGGCATGAGATGACTTTGGCTGATAGGATTAAGGAGAATCCTAAGGCGTTCTATAGGTATGTCAAGAATAGAAGGTTGGTCAGGGCAAGATTAGGGCCAGTTACAGACAGTAGGGGGAAGTTGTGTGTGGAACCGGAAGAGATTGGAGAGGCATTGAACCATTATTTCTCTTCGGTGTTCACACAGGACGATATGAATGTAGCTGAGGAGGTCACTGGGGTGAAGGGGTGTAAAATAGAAAGTATTGTAGTTGATACAGAGGATGTGTTGGATATTCTAGAAGGGTTGAAAATAGATAAGTCCCCTGGTCCTGACGGGATTTACCCTAGGATTCTATGGGAGGCAAGAGAGGTGATTGCAGAGCCACTGGCTCTGATCTTCAGGTCGTCGTTGGTCTCTGGTATAGTACCGGATGATTGGAGGACAGCGAATGTTGTCCCATTGTTTAAGAAGGGGAGCAGAGACTTCCCTGGGAATTATAGACCAGTGAGTCTTACTTCTGTAGTGGGCAAGGTTTTAGAAAGAATTATTAGGGATAGGATTTATAGTTATTTGGAGAGTAATGAATTGATTAGAGATAGTCAGCATGGTTTTGTAGCGGGAAGGTCGTGCCTTACTAACCTTATTGAGTTCTTTGAGAAGGTGACCAAAGAGGTGGATAGGGGTAAGGCAGTAGATGTGGTATATATGGATTTTAGTAAGGCGTTTGATAAGGTTCACCATGGTATGCTTCTGCAGAAAATGCAGATGTATGGGATTGGTGGTAATTTAGGTACTTGGATCAGGAATTGGTTAGCAGATAGGAGACAGAGGGTGGTGGTTGATGGTAATTATTCATCATGGAGTTCGGTTACGAGTGGTGTGCCTCAGGGATCTGTTTTGGGGCCACTGCTGTTCGTAATCTTTATTAATGATCTGGATGAGGGTATAGTTGGGTGGATTAGTAAGTTTGCTGATGACACCAAAGTCGGAGGTGTGGTAGATTGTGAGGAAGGGTGTCGAAGTTTGCAGGGTGACTTGGACAGGTTGCAGAGCTGGGCCGCGAGGTGGCGGATGGAGTTTAATGCGGAGAAGTGTGAGGTAATCCATTTCGGTAGGAATAACAGATGTGTTGAGTATAGGGCTAACGGGAGGACTTTGAATAGAGTGGAGGAGCAGAGGGATCTAGGTGTATGTGTACATAGATCCCTGAAAGTTGGGAATCAAGTAGATAAGGTTGTTAAGAAGGCATACGGTGTCTTGGCGTTTATTGGTAGGGGGATTGAATTTAGGAGTCGCAGCGTCATGTTGCAACTGTACACAACTCTGGTGCGGCCGCACTTGGAGTACTGTGTGCAGTTCTGGTCCCCACATTACAGGAAGGATGTGGAGGCTTTGGAGAGGGTGCAGAGGAGGTTTACCAGGATGTTGCCTGGTATGCAGGGGAGGTCCTATGAGGAGAGACTGAGGGATTTGGGGTTGTTTTCACTGGAAAGAAGGCGGCTAAGAGGGGATCTTATAGAAACATATAAGATGATTAGAGGTTTAGTTAGGGTGGATGGTGATAGCCTGTTTCCTCGGATGGAGAAATCTAGCACGAGGGGGCATGGCTTTAAATTAAGGGGGGGTAGTTATAGGACGGATGTCAGGGGCAGGTTCTTTACCCAGAGGGTGGTGAGGGACTGGAATGCCCTGCCTGCTGCAGTTGTAAATGCGCCTAGTTTGGGGGCGTTTAAGAGATTGGTGGATAGGTTTATGGACGAAAAAGGAGTGGTTTAGATTAGTGGGTCAATGTTTTTTTTTAAAAATAAGACTGGTCGGCGCAACATTGTGGGCCGAAGGGCCTGTTCCGCGCTGTAATGTTCTATGTTCTATGTTCTATATTGGCTCTCCTCAATCTCAGGCCTGTGCACAGGCATCATCAACTAGGTCTGAAACAGTGCCCCATGTCCGCCACAAGTCATCCTTGCACCCTGGGCTCCTTCTGAAAGACCTCCAGGATATCATAACTCCTCAATATAAATCTATCGTGTACACTGATGGCGGAGTCTGGCACAGACGTATATGATGTTGAACTGATGGGCATAAACCAATTGCACATTTATTGAATGGAAACCTTTTCTATTCGTGAATCTTCCTGGATTTTACACTGAGGCCTTGAGCCTTGAGGCCGTCAGTGGCACGCAATATCCAACAGTTACTCAAAAGGCACTCGCGTGCGGAACTGCCAGGTTCTCCGCTCCCTCCTTCTCCTGCCCCCACCCCTTTGGGGAATATGGCAGCCACGTCCTGCCTCCAGCAGCAATCTCCCTCTCCTCCAGCAAATGGTAAGACCTAGGCCTCTTCTGCCCAGAATTCATCCTTCTGCCCCCTCCTCCTCAACTCCAGCAGCAACCAAAAGAACAGTGAGATCAATTGATTGCATTGTAAAAGTCACCTTGTCAATCTGAAGAGAGTGTGTGTGATTTGGGAAAGTGGAGAGACAGATGGAGGGGTTAAAAACTCTGCTCTCTCCCAGCCCAGCAAAACATATGCCTCACATTCCCACTCATTGCCCCCAGCAATGCACATTCCCCACACTCCCTCCACAGACTTCTAGCAATACACACTCCCTATATCCTCCCCACAGGCTCCCAGCAACACACACTCCCCATACCCACCCCCCCCACAGGCTCCCAGCAACACACACTCCCCATATCCTCGCTACAGATTCCCAGCAACACACACTCCCCATAGCCCCCACAGACCCCGTAATGACAGCACAGCCTCCCCCCACCCTCACTCACAACACATACCCAGAATCCATGCAGTAGTGGTCACTGACAGTGCTGCTTGCCGAGTCCCGAGGCTGCAGCGCTGCCGCTTCAGAGAGTTTCCAGCTGATTCCCCCACCGGCGACAGTACTTGCTGCTGCCTGCACTAGGACCCAAGTCAGCACTAAGACCTGAGGTCAGCGCTCTGACCCGGGTCCATGCTAAGACACTGACATCAGACCCTGTGAACAACAGCAGAGCCCGCGCCCCCAAATTCGTCGACAGGCCCCCCAATTGCAACATAGCAGCCATGAAACAACCCCTTCTTAAGCAACATAGAACAGTTTGAAAGCAGATACTTGTCTCCTCACTCACCCTCTCTGCTGAAGCGCCTGAATGTGACTTTTATATTTGAGGTGTTTTCCTGACCGATCTGGCTGCAGTGAGCGAGATGGTCAAGGCGGGTGAGTTAGGATGATACTGAGTAAAGCTCATTAATTACACTGCGATGAATGCAAAAAAAATGCAAACCTTTCACCCGTTTTGGGCAGACACCTAATTGTGTCACTTTTTTGTAATTGGGAAAATAGGAATGGGCAGAGAAACAGCCATCGTCACATCACACCCAACTTTATGACTTTTTCCCGCCACAAAACAGGCACGATGAGGTCGTAAAATTCACCCATCATTTCTACATACATGCACATTAATAACTGGGGTTACACGTTTGTGATGATTGAAGTGCCATTGATGTGGACAAATGTGTCTTTTTATGTGTTTAAGGGGAATGTTTAAAAATTGAGCTTTATGCTACAGTCAGTATGTCTGAAAAGAATGTAGCTCAGATGCTGGGAGATCAGGATAATTACTCATTTTGTCCATGTGGTGTTAGTTAAGATAGAGCTAATGGACATTTATTTATAAAAAAAGTCCTCTGGGGTTTTCATTAAAGGAATGGAAGGTAGGTCAGGTCCTGTGATGATGTGGTTAAAGGGAGGAGCTCAGTCTGCAGCAAAGTAAAACAGCTTTTCAGTTCTCATAGAATCACAGAACCCTACAGTGCAGGAAGAGGCCCTTCAGCCCATCGAATCTGCACTGAACACAATCCCACCCAGGTCCTACCCCCACATCATATCCTCTAACCTACGCATCCCTAGACACTATGGGGCAAGTTCTTAGCATGGCCAATCAACCCAACCTGCACATCTTTGACTGTGGGAGGAAACCAGAGTACAAAGAACAAAGAACAAAATCAGCCTGGGAAACAGGCCCTTCAGCCCAACAAGCCCACGCTGCCACCTCAACACCACCTCTCTACCCATGACCCCTATCCCACAGGAGTACCCAGAGGAACCCACACAGGTATGAGGAGAATGTGCAAACTCCACACAGACAGTGACCCAAGCCAGGAATCGAACCCAGGACCCTGGAGCTATAAAGCAGCAGTGCTAACCACTGTGTTACTGTGCTCTGGCCTGGGTTTGTTTGAAGACAAGAGTTCTTCAAGCTGCTTTGAAACTCATTTTCTCTCTGAAAGCTTTCATACTGTCTACACTTACTTTAGTAAGAATATTTATAGTTGCTAACTGTAGTTAAAGAGGCTTTTAGTTTCATCAGAGGAATGTTGCTTGCTTGAAACTGAAACAGACTTAAGCGAGAAATTAAATTTGTTTCCTTTCATTTTTATATGTTCATTGTTAAGCTGTTTCATTCGTTACAGTTCTATTTAAAATGTGTTATTAAATAAAGTTTGATTTATTATCAAAGGTCTCTAATTAGTCATGGAATGACTCCTGGAGTGAAGCATCCTTTCCTCACATTTATGCTAAAACAGAAAAAGTTGCTGGGGTCTAGTGTGGCTTCCTGATGTAGAGCAAAATTCCCCAGCCATTCATGCCAGCAGCATTCTCCGGTTCCCGTAGGCAGCGAACCTCACCCGTAGGCTTCCTGCTGTTGTGGGGGGCATCGATGGGAATTCCCATTCACAGCACTGGGACCAGAGAACCCCGCAAACAATGCTGGCAGGAAACACATGGCAGGGAGGTGGGAAAATCTTGACCATAATTTGGGGTTCATTTCCAGCACCCTAGCAAATTAAACATCGACATGATAGAAAAAAAAATAGAATAAAACTATTTTAAAATGATTTTCTTTGTTAACTTGAGAGTGGAAATATTGTCCATGCATGCTATGACAGTCTGTGTTTAGGTTGTGTAGATTTAAATTAGTATATGGTGAATAATGAGAACGTTCAGTTCACTTACTGCCTTGTGCCTGTGTGGCACAGCAATTTGACTCCTGGTTCAGTGACTGACGTGACTTTCTTTCAACCAATGCAATTACGTCCCTGTCCCTAATGACTCGAGAATGAGATGTACGAGCTGTTTTAATGACGTTTAAATGATCTGCTGCAACATTTACTGCCCTGTGTAGGGCAGCTGCTAATGATAATTTGAGTTTTACTTCCACTCATCTGCCTGTTTGTCTGTCCCCAGCGAACTTTTCCTTTTCACCTCTATAACTTAAAAGAAGATGCTTCAGTGGATTTTAACTATCTTCAGGGTTTACTCGCTACCCTCTGACGACAGGCCCTTGGTGGGGTCGATGCTTTGGGGACTCTGTTTCAAAGGGTTCATAAAGCTGTGAATTCCAACAGCTGTACGTAAATGAGTTTTGAAACTATTTTGGATTTTCACCAAATATGAAATACAATTGCCTCTGGATTCCTAGTTTGCAAAATATAAATTCTAAATCTGGTCATGCTGAGAGCTATTAGTAGGCCCAGTCATGCATTTACATATTGTCCTTGTCAGTAGGATGTTTCGTTATTAGCAGAACAATGTATAATTGGGCTCATACCCAAACCGATGCTAACTTCATCTCATTGGACATAACTCCTTTCAAAATTACTTTATTGGAATCCATACAAACTCAACTGTCACATTAATGCCTAACCAAGTATTCATCTCACAGAAGTAAAACAGAATGTAGAGTGCCCTCAAATATGGAATTGTATTGCCATTAAGTATTAACATAAGAATGTAAGAAATGTGAGCAGGAGGAGACCATACATAAGAACATAAGAAATAGGAGCAGGAGTAGGCCATCTAGCCCTTCGAGCCTGCCCCGCCATTCAATAAGATCATGGCTGATCTGTCGTGGCTCAGTTCCACATTCCCGCCCTCTCCCCATAACCCTTAATCCCCTCTCTTATCAAAAACCCATCAACCCGCGTCTTAAAAATATTTAGCGAGGTAGCCTCCACCACCTCAACGGGCAGAGAATTCCAGAGATTCACCACCCTTTGAGTGAAGAAGTTCCTCCTCAACTCCGTTCTAAACCGCCCCCCCCCTTTATCTTGAGGCTGTGCCCCCTAGTCCTGCTGTCCTTTCTGAGCAGGAAGAGCCTCTCCACCTCTATCCTATCCATCCCATTCATCATCTTATACGTCTCAATCAGATCTCCCCTCATTCTTCTAAACTCTAACGAGTACAAGCCTAGTTTATTCAGCCTCTTCTCATAGCTCAACCCCCTCACTGGCTTGATCTCCTCCATCCCAACCTTTCCCCAGACCCCTTCATTCCCTGAGGGGCCAATAATCAGTCTGCCTCAGCCTTAAATATATTCATTAATGGAGCATCCACAACCTACTGGGAGCTAGAATTACAAAGATTCACAACCCTTTCAGTGAAGAAATCTCTCCTCGTCTGAGATACAATCGATCAATCTCTTATCCAGAGATTATCTGCAACACCACCCTCCCCCCACCCCCCTCCACAATATCTAGATTACAATGCAAGAAAAGATAAGAACTCATTGCCTTGCCAAATCTCTTCAGATTCGTGTAGCTTTCAATGAGGTTATCTTTTTTACACATCAGAAATCCAATTTACTCAGCCTCTAATCATAGGACAAATCTCTCCCCCCAGGAAACAATTCTGTGAGCCTTTGTTGTACCTCCTCCAGTGCAGGTATATATTTCTTAACTATGGAGACCAAAGACTTCTCACAATATTTGAGATGCGGTTTCACCAACTCCCTGGAGCAAGATTTCCTTATTGATGTATTCCAGCACCCTTTCAATGAAGGCCAACATGTCATTTGCCTTCCTAATTACTTCCTGTGCCTGAATGGTAACTTCCTATCTGACTTATGTTATGTTCCCAGTTCATTTCACTACTAAATAAATAAGGTCCTAGGGTGGAAATTGGTCTGATGTTTTGTTGTTCAGAAGTATGGAGAGCCGCTATTGAAGAGAGTCACAACATCTATCAACAAAATAATAAAACATTGATTAAGCAAGAAAACATGAACTATAATACATCCTTCACCCACAACTATACCTTAACAGATATATACAGATTCATAAGCATAATACAAATTACAATCTATCTTGTAAGTACACATTTCAGTAAACCAGTAGATGACCTGAGGTCAGACACACCACACTCTGAATATAAGTGACAGGTGCCATGACAAAAATATGCTATGGATCTCTTATCAGCTCCCCGCAGAAGTATGTCACACTGTGAGTCAACTGGCCTCACTGAAACTCAATCTTTCACACAAGGTTTCCAATCTTAATCCACAAAGTGCTCACTTTAGACTTGTCTCTCAAACAATGCTTTCTCATAGACATCTTCCACAAGGGTCCACTGCCAGGGTTTCAATCTCTCCTTTTGAGAGATAAATGCGAGCCAGTCACTGATGCCAACTTCCAATGAATGAATATAAAAAAACATGCAGCATTCTAATAATTACACCTTAAAAACTTGAAATGCGCTTTTTATCCCTGCTCTTTGCTTCTTATCCATTAACCAAATCTCTATCCATGCTGATGCATTATCACCCCACACTATGAGCCCTTATTCTTGCATATTAACCTTTTGTGCGGCAGTTTATCAAATACCTTTTGGAAATCTAGGTATACTACATTTAGTGGGTTTGCCTTAATCTATCCTAGTTCTTCCTTTAAAAAGCAGGAAGCAATTGGTCCAAAGATGTGCGGGTTAGGTGGATTGGTCATGCTAAATTGCCCCTTAGTGTCCAAAGATGTATAGGTTAGGGGGAATTAATGGGGTAAATATGTGGGATTAATAGGGTAAATGTGTGCGGTTACAGGGATAGGATTTGGGTAAAATGCCCTGTCTTGTGCAGACTTGATGGACCAAAAGGCCACCTTCTGCGTTGTGGGCGTTCTATGATTCTCAGCTCTAATCAATTAGGTAAACAAGATTTCACTTTCATAAAACCGCATTGACTTGTTCTAATCATACTATGCTTTTCTGAGTGTACTGCTAATACTTCCTTAATTATAGATTTCAGCACTTCCCTGGTGACTGATGTCAGGCTAACTGGTCTGTTCACTATTTTCTCTGTCCCTCCCTTTCAAAATACTGGTGTTATGTTTGTTAACTCCCAACCCTGGGACTATTCTAGTGTCTAGGGAAGGTTGAAAACACATAACTAGTGAAACTATAGTTTTATAAGCATCTCTATTAGAACCCTAAAGTGTAGCCATCAGGTCTTTGGGATTTGTTGGTTTTAATCCCCAATTTTTCTCCAGTACTTTTTTTTTGCTGATATTAATTGTCTCAATTTCCTCACTCTTATTAGCCCCATTGCCTCCTCTTCCTTTTACTGTGCCTTTTACTGCGAAGACTCTCACAAAGTATCCATTCAATGTCTCTGCCATTTAATCATCCCTATGGTAATTTCTTCTATCCTGCCTCTCAGGGATCAATATTTACTTCAGCTACTCTCTTCCCTTTTCTATACTTAGAAAGCTTTTAAATCTTATTTTATATTCCTGTTTAATTTACTCTCATTTTACGTATCTTTGCTTTTATATCAACTTTTTGCTGGAGCTGATCTTTATCAATTTACCTTTCCACCGGGGCCTAATTTGTCAAACTGTCTTAACAGAACCGCATTCCCAATTTTACCTCGATCATTAATTCCTTTGTGGACCACAGCAACTGGATTCTCGGTTCTGAGGAGATGTCCTTATGCTTGGCAACACACAGTCTCCAGGCCAATGCAGCAGAGAACAGAATCTTTTCCCATGACAACACTGTCTCCTATCACTAACACATTCCTTTATGCTCCCCGCACTTGAATTACATTCTGCAGCATGCTGAAATAGTCAGTTTGCCCATCCACACTGCAGCCTTTGTTCTCAATCAGACAGGTAACAAGTACCTTGTACTTTTTGTCAAAGTCAAGGGCTAAGTCTGCTTCATTACTAAGTCCTTGATCCTCATACTCATCTTCCCACCTTGTTGTCCCTGACCATTGACCAATTCCAAAGCTCTACTTATCCTAAAGAGTACGACTGCCTCCTGGAACAAAGTGTCCAAATAAATCCCCTCCTCCCTGATGCCAAAGAATGTCTACAACACAGACTCCAGTTCAGCAGCTCTGAACCAAAGTTGCTCAAGTTGCAGCCATTTACCACAGGGAGGATGTCAGGGAATGCAATACGTTCCATGGATTCCCACGCATTGAAGTCACGACACACCATTAGCCCTGCCAGAGATGTCTAACCCTGTTTATTTATTTGATGAACTAATTCGTTTCTAAGTTAATCACCTAAAGCTGTAGCAAGGTACAATCTGCTTAGTTTGAGGAAAAAGCCAACTTGCTACAGAAGTTAAAACAAGAATAAAAAGCCTCCTTTCATGTCTGTCCCCAAATTCCCGACTTAGCATTTGGTTCACAAAACTCTCTATCCATGGATTATCCCGTGTTGCGCCACCTGGTTAGTTGCCGTTCAGTGGCTGGCTCGTTCTCCTGAGTCAGAAAGTTGTGGGTTCAAGACCCATTCCAGAAACTGGAGGACAAAATCCAGGCTGAGATTCTAGTGCAGCACTGAGGGAGCGCTGCACTCTCATCTTTCAGGTGAGGTATTAAACCACTGACCACTCGACCCCTCAGATGGACGACAAGATCCCAAAATGATGGAAAGAATGAGAGCTGTTCTGAAGCCCTGGCCAGCATTTATCTCTCAGTCGCCATCAATAAAATGTACCGTCTTTTTAATATCTTCTTGCTCTACTTGGGAGCAGCACAAACTGGCTTCAATATTTATTCACATTACAACAATGCTTAAACTTCAAAAATACCTCATCCTGGGGTTGGGGCGAATTGGGGGCAGACACGGAAGGAGGTTTTTTAATCTTGTTTTAACTTCTGTAGCAGGTTGCCCAAGGAGACTGTAACTTGCTACAGCTTTAGGTGACTAACTGGGAAACTAAATTAAATAGGGGTAGTCATCCCAAATTGGGAGTAGCACAAACTGGCTTCCATTTTTCTTCACATTACAACGGCGGCTAAAACTTTAAAAATACCTCACTGGCCATCACAAACATTGTGACATCTTGAGGTGCTAGACAAATTCAAATTCTTGCAGCTTTTATTTGAAACAAAACAGATATAAATCATTTTGCAATGGAACATTCTTTTCTCCATTTTCATTGCGCTCACACATTGATGTGTATTGATGATCTTTCCAGCAGACGTTGCTCACCACTCTTTCCGGTTGGCAAACTTGTTTACTCCCTTCAAAGTGAAAATAACAGCGTTCAATCCCGACAATCCCGTGAGAGCCAAGTTTGGAGGAACCTGTCATGGAAGATAACGTCGTGAAGGTGATTACAGTCTTCACTTGGAAAGGAGAAATAGCTGGAGAATGTGACATGCCCAGCTGAACAAGCAATGACACTGATAGGAACAGCAAGTGACATTGCTGCCACTTTCACCCAGAGTGCCTGTGTTGTACGCACGCAGATTGGCAAACCATGGCATCTTGTTTACCATCTTCATCTGGTCACAATGGGCTTCATTCTTCTAGTTTGCTCTGGTGTCAAATTTCCAATTCTTTGCTCCCTTAGTCTGTTACTGAATGTGACAGTCACCTCACTTCTTATTCGATCTCACCTCTCGGTGCTCGACTCTATTTTACAGCAACAAAATCTATTTTAATACCTCCATTTATCAGTGACAACAGTAATAATATAGCCCAGAGCCCTTTTGATGTGCTGCAAAATCCCTATCCAGTCTTCCCAAATCTCTTTGTCCATGAAAATTGTATTTTACCTGTACTTCCAAAAAAAGCTGGGAAGTAGGATATTTTCTAAATTCTCCTTTAAGATTTTTGAGTTTATATAATATTCAATCCAATGTAACTTCCAGGGCTGTACAGATAATTAGACTTATTTCTCAGTACATAGTTGGCACCTGGCATTCATCCCTTTGTGGTCAAACACAAGTACATAAGACCATGGAAAGAGTGGCACAGTGGTGTGGAGTTTGCATGTTCTCCTCACATCTGCGTGGGTTTCCTCCAGGTGATTCAGTTTCCTCCTCCTGTCCCAAGATGTGTAGGTTAGGGGGATTAGTCATGGTAAATATTTGGGGATATAGGAATAGGGCAGGTTAGTGGACCTGGGTAACATCGTCTGAAAAAAAACAGTGCAGACTTGATGGGCTGAATGGTCTCTTCTGCACTGTAGGGATTCTATGATGCTATCTTGCTCACTGAAGGGAGAAAAGGTATATGAATTGTACAACATAATAATTTCTTGTGAAGAGCTTGTAATCAGAGGAGTGCAGAGTTCAGACACTTGTGAGGCTGAAGTGTATAACAAAGAACAAAGAACAATACAGCACAGGAACAGGCCCTTCGGCCCTCCAAGCCTGCACCGACCATATGCTCCTAACTAGACCATCCGTTTGTATCCCTCCATTCCCAATCTGTTCATGTGGCTACCTAGATCAGTCTTAAATGATCCTAGCGTGTCTACCTCAACCACTTTGCTTGGTAGTTCATTCCAGGGCCCCCACCACCCTCTGTGTAAAAAACATCCCCCACGTATTTGTATTGAATTTTGCCCCCTTACCTTGAACTTGTGACCGCTTGTGTTTATCATTTCCAACCTGGGAAAAAGCTTCCAGCTGTTCACCCTATCTATGCCCTTCATCATTTTATAAACTTCTATTAGGTCGCCCTTCAACCTCCGTCTTTCCAGGGAGAACAACCCTAGTTTACTCAATCTCACCTCTTAGTTAACATCCTCCATACCAGGCAACATCCTGGTAAACCTTTTCTGCACTCTCTCTAAAGCCTCCATGTCCTTCTGGTAGTGTGGTGACCAGAACTGGACACAGTATTCCAAATGTTGCCTAACCAACGTTCTATATAATTGCAATATCATATGCCAACTTTTATACTCTATGCCCCATTCAATAAGGGCAAGCATGCCATATGCCTTCTTCACCACCTTTTCCACCTGTGCTGCCACCTTTAAGGATCTGTGGACTTGCACACCCAGATCCCTCTGTATGTCTATACTCCTGATGGTTCTGCCATTTATTGTATAGCTCCCCCCTTCATTAGATCTGCCAAAATGCATCGCTTCGCATTTACCTGGATTAAATTACATCTGTCATTTCTCCACCCAATATTCCAGCCAATCTACCTCCTGCTGTATTCTCTGTTTATCACTATCTGCAACTCCAGCAATCTTTGTGTCATCCGCAAACTTACTAATCAGACCAGCTACATCTTCTTCCAAATCATTTATATGTAT
This sequence comes from Carcharhinus amblyrhynchos, assembly GCF_965287045.1. NCBI lineage: Eukaryota > Metazoa > Chordata > Chondrichthyes > Carcharhiniformes > Carcharhinidae > Carcharhinus > Carcharhinus amblyrhynchos. The sequence continues at coordinate 15,703,102 of NC_137330.1, forward strand.
CACAAACAGTACAGTGCCCTGTGGAACACTGCTAGTCACCGACCTCCAATCAGAAAAAGACCCTTTCACTGTTACCATCTGTTTTCTATGGCCAGGCCAGTTCTGTATCCATCTAGCAAGTTCACCTTTGATCCCGTGTGATTTAACCTATGCACCAGTCTGCCATGAGGGACCTTATCAAATGCTTTACTAAAATCCATGTAGCTGACATCCATGGCCCTTCCCCCATCAGTCATTTATTGTCATCTCCTCAAAAAACTCAACCAAATTTGTGAGGCATGGCCTCACTCGTACAAAACCACATTGTCTATAGCTAATGAAACTATTCAGTTCCAAATATCAGTTGCAAGCTTATAGAGAGGTTTAAATAAAATCTAAGAATTATAAATTTGAACTCTTGGAATGGCAGTAGATCTAAGAGGTCAACACATTCTAAACTCACAATCTCTATGATGTGGAAGGACAAAGGCAGTAGATGTTTGGCAATAGATGGAGAATGATGCTTCATCCTCCATCATAAACTCGTTAGAGTTTAGAAGAATGAGGGGAGATCTCATTGAGACGTATAAGATGATGAATGGGATGGATAGGATAGAGGTGGAAAGACTCTTCCCGCTCAAAAAAGACAATAGGACTAGGGGGCACAGCCTCAAGATAAAAGGGGGGCGGTTTAGAACGGAGTTGAGGAGGAACTTCTTCACTCAAAGGGTGGTGAATCTCTGGAATTCTCTGCCCGTTGAAGTGGTGGAGGCTGCCTCGCTAAATATTTTTAAGACGCGGGTTGATGGGTTTTTGATAGGAGAGGGGATTAAGGGTTATGGGGAGAGGGCGGGAAAGTGGAACTGAGCAGCGACAGATCAGCCATGATCTTATTGAATGGCGGGGCAGGCTCGAAGGGCTGGATGGCCTACTCCTGCTCCTATTTCTTATGTTCTTATGTTCTTATCAGATAAGGATGAATTGTTTGACTCAACTATCATTGAAGTTCCCCTCCAAGCCACTAACCAACTTAACTTGGAAATATATTGCCATTTATTCACTGTTGTTGGATCAAAAGCTTGGAACTCCCTTCCTAACAGCACTGTGGGTATACCCACACCCACATGGGCGGTTCAAGAAGGCAGCTCACCACCACCTTCTTTAAGGGCAATTAAGGATGGACAATAAGTGTTAGCCTAGCCAGGGTCACCCAAATCAAATGAAAGTATAAAGGAAATAAAGAGGGGAACAGGTGGGCATTATTTGGTGCAAAGTAGGATGCACCAACAGAGTTATAATGGCTGAACCTTATCAAAGCTGGAAAATGGGAGCACAGTCATAGAAACAGTCAAACTTAGAGGTGATGGAGACATGGGTGAGGGTTGCAGGAGCAAAGGCAGATAGTGAAAACGAGGTGCAGATTTGCAATGCAGGAGACACTCAACCCTGAGATTAAATAAGATGATGAGATTGCGAACCAATTCAGCCTGCATCAGTGGCCATTGGAAAGGATGGAGAATGCTGGCAACAGTGTGGCGTTTGTAACCGCTGAAAGTGATGAATGCTCAGTTGAAGGAAGTTATGGTCGCAATTCTCTGACCTCACCTGCGGCTGGGATTATTCGGTCCCGCTAGTGTGAATGGAGATTTGGTTGAGCGTCAAATTCTCTACCCTTGTCAATAGCGATAGTGGGGTGTGCGAGACCGGAGAACACCAGCCTCTGTCTCCTCCAAGGTTGGATTATTGAGCACCTGGAAGGGTGAGTGAGGTCGTGCAGCAGCTACCAGTAACATACAGAACCTGTCCCCTACGTCCCGGGATGATGTTACTATTGGGCAGAATATAGACCAAGATGGAGGAAGAGGAGGAGGAGGACAAGGTTGAATTCATGAAACTAATGGCAAGTCATGCTGAAAACAATCAGTAGGTTAGGTAGCATCGTTGGAGAGAGGAAGGAAGCATTAATGTTTCAGAGCTTGATATTTTGCAGAGGCAATATTTTCCTATGGCTTCTAACCTCACACTACTGGTTTCCCCTCATTATTGAAGATGGGCATTGCTTGTGTGCACGGAGGCATCTGCTATAAATTGTAATGTGGCTGCGCAGCTCAACTACAGACCTGCGGGGCTTTTCACAGTGGGGGCAAAGATGAATTGTTAGGACTGCCCCCCTTTTCTAACTCGACTTCTGTTTTCAGCCTTTTGTATTCTTTATTGTTTGTTAAGAAATACCACTACTTAAGATTGCTCTCTAGGTACGTCTGCTTGTGTAGTTTTCTCCAAACCTGTGGTCGATTGAAGTTCACCAACTTGAACTGTAATATCAGCCTCCCTCGTGGTCAGTGTTCAGGTTTTAGTTATGAGTATTTGCTTTCCTGAGGGATTTTCTCTTCGGTCGTATGTAGGAGCTGGGATCTGATGATGAGCTCTGTGGAGTATATTAGTATTGGACGGGGTAGCACGGGGGGCCAGTTGTTAGCACTGCTGCCTCACAGCTCCAGCGACCTTGGTTCAATTCCCAGTTGGTTCACTGTCTGTGTGGAGTTTGCACATTCTCCCCATGTCTGCATGGGATTCCTCTGGGTGCTCCGGTTTCCTTCCACAGTCCAAAGATATGCAGGTTAGGTTGACTGTTCATGCTAAATTGTCTCTTAGTATCAGGGGGATTATTGGGATAAATATTCAGGGATAAGGCCTGGGTGGAATTACTGTTGGTGCGGACTCAATGGGCTGAATGGCCTCCTTCTGCACTGTAGGGATTGTATGATTTCTATGACACTTTGTCCTCCTGTTTGCTGCCCATGATGTTCTGAATGTAGCTCATGAAGAACCTGAAATTCTGGTCTTGTGGTTGTGATAGTAGACTGATAATCCAGAGGCCTCAGCCAGTAATCCATTTACTTGAGTTAAAAAGCCCACCATGGCACAATGTCAGGCTCTCCTCCCAACACTTTCATATTGACAGCCTTAGAAATCAATCATAGAAATCATAGAACGCTACAGTGAAGAAAGAGGCCCTTCGGCCCATCGAGTCTGCACTGAACACAATCCCACCCAGGTCCTACCCCCATATCCCTACATACTATACCCACTAATCTCTCTGACCTACGCATCCCTGGACACTAAAGGGGCAATTTCTTAGCATGGCCAATCAACCTAACCCGCACATCTTTGGACTGTGGGAGAAAACCTGAGTACCCGGAGGAAACCCACGCAGACACGAAGAGAATGTACAAACTCCACACAGACAGTGACCCGAGCCGGGAATCAAACCCAGGACCCTGGAGCTGTGAAGCAGCAGCGCTAAGGCCAGATTCCAATAGCTTGGGAAAAATTCAGTCCCGTTATTGCTGTGCTTTCACCGAGCCCGATTTTACCATTTTCATTCTAAGTGCTGAATCTGGGCGCAATTCAGATCTGACTTAGAAATCTGCTTTCAGGCACCCCCATATGCACTTAGCTTGAAAAAAAAATCGTGAGTCTGAATTGCGCTGTGGGCGGTACTTAGCGTGCCTGAAATGATCGGAGTTCTGAACTGCACAGCAGCTGTCAATCTAACAGCCACCGAGAGTGAACATAAGAACATAAGAACATAAGAAATAGGAGCAGGAGTAGGCCAACTAGCCCTTGAGCCTGCCCCGCCATTCAATAAGATCATGGCTGATCTGTCGTGGCTCAGTTCCACATTCCCGCCCTCTCCCCATAACCCTTAATCCCCTCTCTCATCAAGCACCCATCAACCCGCGTCTTAAAAATATTTAGCGAGGTAGCCTCCACCACTTCAACGGGCAGAGAATTCCAGAGATTCACCACCCTTTGAGTGAAGAAGTTCCTCCTCAACTCTGTTCTAAACCGCCCCCCCTTTATCTTGAGGCTATGCCCCCTAGTCCTACTATCCTTTCTGAGCGGGAAGAGTCTCTCCACCTCTATCCTATCCATCCCATTCATCATCTTATACGTCTCAATGAGATCTCCCCTCATTCTTCTAAACTCTAACGAGTACAAGCCTAATCTATTCAGCCTCTCCTCATAGCTCAACCCCCTCAACTCCGGCATCAGCCTAGTAAACCTCCTCTGCACTCCCTCCAAGGCTAAAATATCCTTGCGTAAGTACGGCGCCCAAAACTGCACACAGTACTCCAGCTGCGGCCTCACCAATGCCCTTTTTCCTCTGATGGAAAAATCTAGCACGAGGGGGCATGGCTTTAAACTAAGGGGGGGTAGTTATAGGACAGATGTCAGGGGTAGGTTCTTTACCCAGAGGGTGGTGAGGGATTGGAATGCCCTGCCTGCTGCAGTTGTAAATGCGCCTAGTTTGGGGGCGTTTAAGAGGTCTGTGGATAGGTTTATGGACGAAAAGGGATTGGTTTAGGTTAGTGGGTCATTGTTGTTGTTTTTTTTAACTGGTCGGCGCAACATCGTGGGCCGAAGGGCCTGTTCTGCGCTGTAATGTTCTATGTTCTATGTTCTATGTTCTATACAGCCGCAGCAAGACCTCCCTACTTTTATATTCAATCCCCCTCGCTATGAAGGCCAGCATCCCATTCGCCTTCCTGACCACCTGCTGCACCTGCAAGCTGGGTTTTTGCGACTCATGCACAAGGACCCCGAGGTCCCTCTGCACCACCGCCTGCTGCAGTTTTTCTCCACGTAAGTAATAATCCTTCCTACCATTATTCCTACCAAAGTGGACCACCTCGCACTTGCCAACATTAAATTCCATTTGCCATTTCCTGGCCCATTCACCCAGCCTATCTAGATCCTTCTGCAGACTCTCCACACCCTCCGCACAATTTGCCGTTCCACCAATCTTGGTGTCATCAGCAAATTTCGACACCCTACACTCGGTTCCCTCCTCCAGATCATCTCTATAAATGGTAAATAGCTGAGGCCCCAGCACCGACCCCTGGGGCACTCCACTAGTCACCATCCGCCAATCCGAATAGCACTCATTGACCCCCACTCTCTGCCTCCTATTTGACAACCAGTCCTCTATCCACGCTAATACCCTACCCCCACCTCCATGCCCCCTGACCTTCTGCAATAACCTCTTGTGAGGTACCTTGTCAAACGCCTTCTGAAAATCCACATCCACCGGCTCTCCTCTATCCACTGCCCTAGACACATCCTCATAGAACTCCAGTAAATTTGTCAGACACGACTTCCCTTTAAGGAAATCGTGCTGCGTCTGCTCTATCAAGCAGTTCCCCTCAAGATGCCTCGCAATTTCCTCCTTATGACGGATTCTAACATTTTACCTACAACAGACGTTAAACTAACAGGCCTATAATTCCCCGCCTTTTGCCTGCCACCCTTCTTAAACAACGGCGTAACATTAGCCGCTTTCCAATCTTCCGGCACTTCCCCGGAATCCAGCGACGTCTGGAAAATAACCACCAAGGCATCCACTATCACCTCCGCCATTTCTTTCAGAACCCTCGGATGCATTCCATCCGGTCCTGGGGACTTGTCCACAATCAGTCCCTCCAGTCTGTCGAGCACCGCCTCTCTAGTAACAGTAATGCTTCCTCACCCACACCCCCCACCCCCTTCCCCCCAACCTCCCTTAGGCGCCAGGTCCTGCAACAGGTTGCACAGGTGTTGTACAGTATTCTTTCGGAGTTGGAGACATTGGCGGCTTACGGCGTCCATCATCTCCTCGAAGGACACTCATGCATGGGACTGCCAGGGTTTCTGCTCCCTCCTTCCCCCATGCCCCCGCTCTGGGTTAACGACGGCCACCTCCTGCCTCTGGCGGCCGTCTGCCTCTGGTCCTGCGCGTGGGCCTCCTGTGTCCGCAATTCTTTCTCCAGTTCCTCCTCCTCAGCTCCAGCCACAACCAAAAGAACAGCAAGATCGATTGGTTGAATTGCAAAAGCCATCTCGTCACTCTGAAAGGGTTGGGGGGGTGGCTGGAGGTGGAGATGAACAAATGTGGAACTCACGCAATGCTGCTTTCCCCCAGCACATCAACAATCATAACCCCTCCCCTGCCGTGACCCTCACCAATCCCCCCCCAGCCAAAGGCTCCCCTCAATCACAGACCCTCCGTGCCCCACAGTGCTTCCAGCCACATGCTCCCCACAGTCACAGCTCCTGGTAACGTTGAGAGGCTGCTGCAGTGCTATATACAAGCGCTTTATGCACATCCTTCAGCCTGAAGTGAGCTGAGTGTGCTCGGACCCAGCAGTACTGCAAGACCCGAGGTCAGTGCTGAGACCTGGGTCTGTGCTGCAAGACAAACATCGGAGACCCTGCAGAGCAACAGCCCTCCAACCCCCCACACACTCGCAGAGCCGTCACCGATCCAGGACAGAAAATGAACTCAACAACAGGACACCCATGAATAGCAGAGAGCCATCGGACACCATGCACTTAACCTCCTCGCCAACCCTCATGATGAAGTGCCCGAATCAGATTTATATTGAGCATGTCCATTTTGGGCTAATACCAGATTGGTGAACGGGGTGGTAAAGGGGGAAATGCTGATAAAGTTGGGCGGGCAGTTCATTAATTCAATTGAAATGCATTTAAATCGCCGTTGCGTTCACTTCAGGTGCAAATCGGACAGTGGCCATTTCTAGCTCTCGATAAAGTGACCATCTGCACAAGCGTGGGCGCATTAATGGCATCACACCCAACTTTACCCTGTTTTCGCACCCAAAAACGGGCATGAGGCAATGGTAAAATTGGGCCCATCATCAATGGGTCTAAACCCTCCAACTCCACAATTATCAGCACCGTGAGAAATCTCCGTCATGCATTTCAAGAAAGTGGTTCTCTACCACCTTCTCAGGAGCAATACATGCTGGCCTTGCCAACAATGTCCATACCCTGTGTATAAATGAAATAGCAAAACTGCTTCTATTATAGCAATGCATTTTTATGCATAAGAATTGCATACTTTTTGTTGAAGTCCTGTGTGCACTCCCTCTTTGACCACTTCTTTCAATACTTTGATGATTACGTTGCAATTACTTCACCCTCAACTGGGGAATTGCATTAATTTTGCCCCTTCCATTTCTCCCATGTATTCCACCCCTTCCCTTCATTGACTTCTCTCTCTCCCTTTCTGGGGGTTGACCGATGTCTACGTGTAAGCCTAAGAGAAGGCGCTGTCACAGAAACCCCACCTCCAAGAAGACTTCCAAAATGTGGCAACATGACTGGGATTCACCCGGATGTGTTCCAAATTTCCATATTCCTTCTGTTTCCAAGGCAAGCCTCCGTGGGCTGCTAACATTTTGCCCAAGGGGTCAAATAGTTTCTTTCAGCACAGGAAATTCTAATGTTCAACAAGGTTATGTTTTTCCCCCTTTAACACAGCATAGTTTAAGAGCACGCCAGTAAGTGAAGTACAAAATGTGCCTCATCCCACATCTACAGAATTATAACCAGTAATGAGATGGAGGTAAATATAAATCAAGTCAAGAGGTTTACAGCATGGAAACAGGCTCTTTGGCCAACTTGTCCATGCCATTCAGTTTTTAGTCATGAAGTTAGTCCCAACTGCCCGCATTTGGCCCAAATCCCTCAATACCCATCTGTTCATAGAATCCCTACAGTACAGAAGGAGATGAATTCAGCCCACTGGGTCTGCATCGGCCACTATCCCACCAGGCCCCATTCCTGCCACCCTCATATTTACCCTGCTATAACCCCCTGACACTAGGGTTAATTTAGCATGGTCAATCAAGCTAACCAGGGACACCCGGAGAAAACCCACTCAGACACTGTGCAAACTGACAAGGGTCATGGGTGGAAGAGGGGACTCACAATGTTAAAATGGTGGCGCGGGCTCGTTGGGCCAAAGGGCCTGTTTCCCGTGCTGTGCTGTTCTTTGTTCTTTGTAAACTCTACATAGAAAGTGAGCTGAGGCTGGAATTGTACCAGATCTCTGGTGCTGTGAGGCAGCAGTGATAACCATTGTGCCTCCATGCTGCCTGTCTTATCCATATAACTATTGAAATGCTTTTTAAAAGGCAAAATTGTACCCACCTCTACTACTACCTCTGGCAGCTTGTTCCAGACACTCATTACCCTGTGAGTGAAAAAATTGCCCGTCTGGACTCTTTTGTATCTCTCCCCTCTCACCTTAAACCAATGCCCTCTAGTTTTAGATGCCCCTATCTTTGGGAAAAGATGTTGACGATCTACCTTATCTATGCCTGTCTTTATTTTATAGACCTCTATAGGATCATCACTAAGCCTCCTACATTCCAGGAAAGAAGTCCCAGTCGATCTTTCTACTTGCACAAATAAGAAGATTTGCACTGCATCTGGACAGTTTCATTCAGATACCATGTTGCAGAAACCCTTCTCTTATGTTTGAGGTAACTTGACACAGTTGACGCAAGGGGATTTTGCACAGAACTGTTTTCTTAATTTTGATGAAGTGCTGTGCTGTGAGTTCTACCGGGAGATCAATTAAACAATTGATAACATTTGGTGTTGGAGCAGAATAGTAGGTTTGACCTTCCAAAGTTGTGTTTTCTCTTAGAAAACAAATTATTAGCAAAGCTCTTTCTATCAGGTTGAAAGGCATGAGCATTCTCTTAAAACTATTCCTTCAGTTGGACAAATTGTTCCAGTTTCTTTCAACGGGAATTGTATTTTAAAGCAGCATACTTCCTGATCCCAATTAATATTATATCAATCTATACCTACATAAAAATACTATATAGTATTATGTATTAACATCACAGTATGAGCTTCAAATCATGTTTCCCATCTCTGATTAGGGACTGTACCCTGGAGATGTGAAAAATATCTTGGCTGACATTTTTAACACAGCGCTGAGGGAGCACAGCCCTGTCAGAAATGTCATCCTTTGATATGACACATTAAACTGAGGCTTGCCCTGCCTTATCAGGTGGACTTAGAATATCCCATTACACTGTTCTGAAAAAGGAGGACTGCCATAGTGGCCTGGCCATTATTTATTCATCAACTGATATAAAAACAAAGACAGATTATCTGACCATTACCATGTCATCATTTGTGGGTGTATATGGCATACAGGTAGGCAGTCTCATTTCATAAATTATAATGACAGCTACTCTTCAGGAATAAAGTACCGCAATAGCTTTAAAGCATTGTGCGATGTCAAAGAACAAAGAACTAAGAACAACACAGCACGGGAAACAGGCCCTTCGGCCCAACGAGCCCGCGCCGCCATCCCACTGTCTCAGTGACCTATTCATGATTTTAGTCTACGCCTAATGTGCGAGGATCAGGGAGGTCCAATATAGGGACAATTTGTTACCCAATCAATCAGCCTAAAAGCACATCTTTGGGGGATGTGGGAGGAAACCGGAGCACCCGGAGGAAACCCACGCAACCACGGGGAGAACGTGCAAACTCCCACAGACACTGGCCCAAATCCATGTGTCCGCACAGCAACAGAGATAGTCTCTGAGCTGTCATGTTGCCCTCGAGATGGTCCAGTTTAAGCACACTAACGACATGAAGCAATAGGCAACTCCCGAAGCAACGTCCAAGAGCAGCCCACTACAACCTGCCGCATGCATGCCCCTTGCTGGTCAACAAGGTGGACTTAAATGCCTGTGGAGACAAAAAATTCGTTATTAAACAGGCAAAGACTGTAACACCCCTGAGGCAAAAATGTAATCCCAAGCCTACAATGTTTAGTAAGGCCTGCTATATCCCCCTATATGTAGACTGCTCATGTGGCTGTCTAAGTGACTCTTAAACAACCCTAGCGTGCCTGCTTCCACCACCTTACTCGGCAGTGCATTCCACACCCCCACTACCCTTTGCGTGAAAAACTGCCCTCTAATATTTGTCTTATACCTAGCCCCCCTCACCCTAAGCCCGTGACCCCTCGTTCTATCCATTTCTAATAGCGGAAAAAGCTTACCACCATTTACTCTATCTATCCCCTTCATAATCTTATAAACCTCTATTAGATCCCCCCTCAGCCGACGTCTCTCAAGGGAAAACAGCCCAAGTTCGTTCAATCTTTCCTCGTAAGACAGCCCTTCCATACCAGGCAGCATCCTGGTAAATCTCCTCTGCACTCTCTCCAGGATCTCTACATCCTTCCGGTAGTACGGCGACCAGAACTGGACGCAGTACTCCAAGTGAGGCCTAACCAACGTTCTATACAACTGCAACATCAGACTCCTACTCTTATATTCTATACCCCTTCCTATGAAGGCTAACATACCATACGCTTTCCTCATCACATTCTGCACCTGCACCGACACCTTCAGGGACTTGTGCACTTGCACCCCCAGGTCTCTCTGCGTATCTATACTCCGGATAGTTCTACCTTTCATCGTATAACTCCCCTCCACATTATTCCGGCCAAAGTGCATCACCTCGCATTTCTCCGGATTAAATTCCATTTGCCATCTATCTGCCCAATCTACCAGCCTGTCTATGTCCTGTTGCATTGCCAGGCACTGCTCCTCAGTACCCGCCAATCCAACCATCTTAGTGTCATCAGCAAATTTGCTGATCACACCACCTACCCCCTCTTCCAAGTCATTAATATATACCACAAATAGAAGAGGTCCTAGTACTGAGCCCTGCGGCACACCACTGGTGACAGACCTCCAATTGGAAAAGGAGCCTTCCACTACTACCCGCTGTCTCCTCCTCCCAAGCCAGTTCTCCACCCATCTACATACCTGGCCTTGTATCCCATGAGCCTTCACCTTTTCTACCAGCCTACCATGAGGGACCTTGTCAAACGCCTTACTGAAATCCATATAGACGACATCAACGGCTTGTCCTTTGTCAACCGTTTTTGTCACCTCTTCAAAAAATTCCACTAGATTCATAAGGCACGACCTCCCTGTAACGAAGCCATGCTGCGTATCCCTGATCAGATTGCAGCGCTCCAGATGTTCATACATCCTATCCTTGAGGATCCTCTCCATTAGCTTGCCTATAACTGAAGTCAAGCTCACCGGCCTATAATTCCCTGGGTTATCCCTCTGACCCTTTTTAAACAAAGGTACTACATTTGCAATCCGCCAATCCTCTGGGACCTCACCTGTGTCCAAAGAAGAGACAAAGATTTGCGTCAGAGGCCCAGCAATTTCATCCCTCACCTCCCTTAGCAGCCTGGGATAGATGCCATCAGGCCCCGGAGATTTATCCCTCTTTATACTGTCTAAAAGTCCCAACACCTCTTCCCTCGTGATGACTATTTCCCTCAACGGATCCTCAAACTCCTCAAACACAGCACCAGACATCAGGCCCCTCTCCTGCGTGAATACCGACGCAAAGTATTCATTCAAGATCTCCCCCATTCCCCCAGGCTCCAAGCATAGTTCCCCTCCTCTGTCCCTGAGAGGACCAATCTTCCCTCTAACCATCCTTTTGTTTCTAACATAGGAGTAAAATGCCTTAGGATTTTCTTTAATCCTACCCGCCAAAGCCATTTCGTGGCCCCTTTTTGCCTTTCTGGTGCCCCTTTTAAGTTCTCTCCTACATTCTCTGTATTCTTCTAACGCTATCTCTGTCCTCAAATGCCTAGATCTAATGTACGCCTCCCTCTTCCTCCTGACCAGGTCCTCAATATCCCTAGTTACCCACGGCTCTCTAATCCTACCCTTCCCATCCTTCCTCTTGACCGGCACATGTCTTTCCTGCAAAGATTTTAGTTTTCCCTTGAGAGACTCCCACATACCCAGCGTCGACCTGCCATCAAACAGCTCACCCCAGTCCGTATCTTTAAGATCCTGCCTAATCCGGTTGTATCTAGCCCTCCCCCAGTTTAACACCCTCCCCTTAGGACAGGCTTCATCTTTATCCATTAATATCTTAAACCAGACAGAGTTGTGGTCACTGTTAGCCACATGCTCTCCTACTTCAACGTCAACCACCTGCCCAGGCTCATTCCCCAGAACCAAGTCCAGTATAGCCCCCTCTCTGGTCGGGCTATCCACATACTGCTCCAGGGATCCTTCCATTACACACTGTACAAATTCCTCCTCCTGACATTGCAACAGATAAATGCAAGATTTACTGAAAGATACTGTTTTTGCTGTTTCCAGGTCTATAGTATTGGTCAATTGTTAACAAAGCTACAAAAAGTAAATCCTTCCTTGTCCCTTCTATTTTCTAACAATGGGGAGATAGGGTGGCACAGTGGTTAGCACTGCTGCCTCACAGCATCAGGGATCCTGATTTGATTCCGGCCTTGGGTGACTGCCTGTGTGGAGTTTGCACATTCTCCCTATGACTGTGTGGGTTTCCTCTGGGTGCCCTGGTTCCCTCCCACGCTTCAAAGATGTGCAGGTTCGGTGGATTGATCATGGTAAATGTACATTGTTACAGGGATAGGGTGGGGCTGTTGGGCCTGGATAAGATGTTCTTTTGGAGTGTTAGTGCAGACTTGATGGGCCAAATGGCCTTCTTCTGCACTGTAGGGATCCGATGATTCTATGATAATTACAGCAAGTGAAGTAAATGATTATACAGAGAGACAAGTACAAAATGCTGGCCAGTCAGATGCAAGTGGCCCCAAAACCCAATGTCGAAGATGGGAACTGCATCCAGCCCATTTACATTGGGGGTGCTGATGGGTGGGTGGGGGGGGGGGTGGGATTAATGATGGATTTTCAGCTGGGTCCCAGCCAAAGTACAATTGCTGGCTGAAGCTTCAGGCTTGGGAGTATTTGAACATGAGGTCTCCCTTAACTATTGCTGGACCAGTTCCTATCCAGAACAGATGGGAAGGGACACAGATGCGATTGTGGCTGGGTGAGAGTTTCCGAGGGAAGGAGTAGCAAAGCGTCTGGGTCATGGGGAGCTGCAAAATTTCCGTTTGGCTCCACAGACGAAAATTCTGCTTCCGCATTCAGAATGGGTGTGTGTTGACTTACCCACCAGCTGCAGTTCAGTAGGTGATATGTGTTCTTGTTGTCCTTTAATTTCCAGATAATCAAACTTTAAACTTGCAAAGGTAGGAAGATTTGTGCAGAATTTTCCAATTTTTTTTTGTGTCTCGGTGGCACAGTGTTCGGCGTTGTTGCCTCACAGGGACTCGGGTTCAATTCCAGCATTGGGTGACTGTCTGTGTGAAGTTTGCACATTCTCCCAGTGTCTGCGTGGGTTTCCTCCGGATGCTCCAGTTCCCTCCCACAGTCCAAAGATGTGTGGGTAGGTGGATTGGCCATGCTAAATTGCTGCTTAGTGTTAGGGGTACTAGCTAGGTTAAATGTATGGAGTTATAGGAATAGGGTCTGGGTGGGATTGGTATCATTTCAGGCTCGATGAGCCAAATGGCCTCCTTCTGCACTGGAGGGATTCTATGATTCTAACTTAGGTGAGAAAAGCAGGGTGTAGCCTACCGACAGCACGATTGGCTTTCCCCATCATATTAAAGAAGAAAGAACAATACAGCACAGGAACAGGTCCTTTGTTTCACCAAGCCTGTACTGATCATGTTGTCCTATGTAGCCTGTATTGCTCTATTCCCCACCTGTTCATGTGTCAATCCAGATAAGTCTTAAATGTCGCTCATGTGTCTGCCTCGATCACCTCACTTGGCTGTGCATGCCAGGCCACCGCCTCCCTCTGTGTAAAAAACTTCCCCTGCACATCTCTACTGAACATTTCCCCCCTTATCTTGAACTTGTGGTTACTTGTAATTGTCACTTCAGCCCTGAGCGAAAGCTTCCAACTGTTCACCTTATTTATAAACTTCTACATCTTGTAATTTTATAAACTTCTATCGGGTCACCCCTCAGCCGTCATCTTTCCAGGTGGAACAATTCCAATTTATTCAATCTCTCCATACCAGGCACCATCCTGGTAAACCTTTTCTGTACTCCCTCAAACATCCATGTCTTTCTGGTGATGTGGCAACCAGGATTGGACACAATATTTCAAATGTGGCCTAATCAATGTTTTATGTAACTGTAACATAATTTGCCAACTTTTAGACTCGATGCCCTGGCCGATGTAGGCAAACACGCCGTATGCTTTCTTCACCACCTTTTCCACCTGTGTGAATATCATTTAGTCAAATACAAACCAGGAGGTGGGCCCCACAGCATCACACTGGCAGTGTTGTTGGGTGGAGTGGCGAGCGGGAGTGGGGCAGGGGGCTCTAAATGACCCCAATCTGCCAGCAACCTGGGCTCTCAGAGCCCTTTTAAAAAATAAAACTGGAAAAACTAAAGAGACCACGGAAATGCCGTCATCCCCCAAGATGCAAAAATCCTCCTCATCCCCCCTCTCTTCCCATGAACAATAACCTCCCCCAACCCCCATTGACAAAACTCCCGGGACCTCCCCCATTGAATATCCCCCTCCCCCTCCCCACACAAACCCAGCAATGCTCCTTGTGCAATGAACCTTGTAAAAGCAGCTTTATGTCTCCACCCCTATCCCCACACCATCCCCGACAAAATAGAGGTGAAAAGTCCAAACCTTATTTTTTCACTTGCCATGCTGCCTTGTACATGGGAAGGACTGGTTTGAACTGATTCAATTACACATCACATCAATAGCTAGGCCCCCAGAACACTTACGCACAGCAAATAGTTCCTTAGTAAATAGTTCCTAGCTCTTTACTGATATTTGCAGATAATTTGATGACATATAAATATTGAAAGCAACACCGCTGTTTCTTAGATAAGGCTCTGATTAAGACCGCTCATGTATTGTCAACATCATAGGACTGCGAATAAAACTTGATTGCGTCTTCGGCTCAGGTTCAATATGCGACAAAATGAAATTAGAGATCGCTGGGAACGGAACTTACAACATCAACTTACCAACCACTGAAGTTAGACTATAATTAGGTCTATAATTTCCAGGGCTATCTCTACTCCCTTTCTTGAGTAAAGGAACAACATCCTCCAATCCTCTGAAACCTCTCCTGTCTCCATTGATGACGTAAAGATCATTGTAAAAAGTCTGACAACACCAGGTTTTAGTCCAACCTATTTATTTGATAATATACTCACAAGCTTTCGGGGTTAGTCCCTTCGTCAGGTGAATGGAGAGTTCCATTCACCTGACGAAGGGACTAACCCCGAAAGCTTGTGAGTATATTATCAAATAAATAGGTTGGACTAAAACCTGGTGTTGTCAGACTTTTTACTGTGTTTACGCCAGTCCAACGCCGGCATACCCACATCGTAAAGATCATCGCCAGAGGCTCAGCAATCTCTTCCCTCGCCTTCCACAGTAGCCTGGGGTATATCCCATCCGGTCCCGGCGACTTATCTAACTTGATGCTTTTCAAAAGCTCCAACGCATCTTCTTTCTTAATACTTATATGCTCAAGCTTTTCAGTCCGCTGCAAGCCTGCACTACAACCACCAAAATTCTTTTCCATAGTGAATACTGAAATAAAGTATTCATTAATTACCTCTGCTATTTCTTCTGGTTCCATACAAACTTTCCCACTGTCACACTTGATAGGTCCTATTCTTTTACATCTTGTCCTCTCACTCGTCACATACTTGTAGAATGCCTTGGGGCTTTCCTTAATCCTGCCTGCTGAGGCCTTCATGACCCCTCCTTCCTCTCCTAATTTCCTTCCTAAGATCCCTCCTATTAGCCATATACTCTTCTAGATCTCTAACATTACCTAGCTCTCTGAACCTTTTGTAAGCTTTACTTTTCTTCTCGACTAGATTTATTACAGCTTTTGTACACCACGGTTCCTGTAACCTACCATAACTTCTCTGTCTCATTGGAATGTTGCTATGCAGAACTCCGGACAAATATTCCCTGAAAATTTGCCACATTTTTTTCTGTACATTTCCCTGAGAAAAAACTATTTCCAATTTAAGCCTCCAATTTCCTGCCTGATAGCCTCATAATTCCCATTACTCCAATTAAACACTTATCTAACTTGTCTGATCCTATCACTCTCCAATGCTATTGCAAAGGAGATAGAATTATGATCACTATCTCCAAAATGCTCTCCCACTGAGAGATCTGACACCTGACCAGGTTCATTTCCCAATACCAAATCAAGTACAGCCTCTCCTCTTGTAGGCTCATCCACATGCTGTGTCAAGAAACTCTCCTGAACCTACCTAACAAACTCCCCCAATCTAAACCTTTTACACTAGGGAGCTTCCAATCAATATTTGGGAAATTAATCTCCCATCACAACAACTCTGTTATTATTATACCTTTCCAGGATCTGCTTCCCAATCTGCTCCTCAACATCCCTGTTACTATTGGGCAGCCTATAGAAAATACCCAGTAAAGTTATTGACCCCTTCCTGTTCCTCACCTCCACCCACAGAGACTCCATAGACAACCCCTCCATGCTGTCCATCTTTTCTGCAGCCGTGACACTATCTCTGATCAACAGTGCAACTCCCCCACCTCTTTTGCATCCTTCCCTGTCCCTTCTGAAACATCTGAAACCCAACACTTGAAGTCCTGTCCCTGAGTCATCCAAGTCTCTGTAATGGCCACCACATCACAATTTCCAAGTAGTGATCCACGCTCTAAGCTCATCCATTTCGTTCACAACGCTCATTGCGATAAAATAGGCACATCTCAAACCTTCGGTCTGAGCACTTTTAACAATTTTAACAATAGATTGGCCACCAGCTAGTGATGGCCCAATGGCATGATTTTATATCCTTGTAAAGGGACCATGGGCACGGACATGTTCTCTCCTGTAACCCCAACTATTTCCTTGCAGGCTTTTCCCTCTCCAACTGGTCCTTCAGATTTCTTCCCCCTACTCTCTGATAGTATCTTACCCAAGCCTTCTGCCCACCCTATCCCTATAACTGTAACTTCGCACATTTACCATGGCTAATCCCCTTAACCCACACATCTTTGGATGCAAAGGAGTAATTTAGCATGGCCAATCCACCTAGCCTGCACATCTTCCGACTGTGGGAGGAAACCGGAGCACCTGGAGGAAACCCATGTAGACACGGGAAGAACGCGCACACTTCACACCGACGGTGACCTCAGGCTGGGATTGAACCTCGATCCCTGCTCTGTGAGACAGCAGTGCTAACCACTGTGCCACCATGCTGCCCTGTTGTCTCTGGAAAATATCCACCATGCAGAGGATGAAATAACTGTCATTCAAAAGCTTCACCAATGCAGCATTTAACCAATTCACTGAGTGGACTATTGTATCTGTAGGTACAAATTGTTCAAGTGATTTTTCATTTTGTTTAAAACAAGAGGCCCCAGTCATCCCCTGAAATCATTGAGAATGTGATTGCAAACTACATTATGTTCTGTTTAATGTCAGACTTTATTATACTCTTTTATTTCCATTATTCATGTTACAATTTTTATTACAATAGCTTTAATTAAGAGTTTACTTCATTCCCATTGTTGATGACCTTGCCCCAATGACCTGCCTGTGGCTCTTTGTTATCTAGTCAGCGATTTTATCCCTATTGCTCAAAAGAACTTTTAACTATTTGACAGCTGGATTGAGGCCCCTATATCATTGCATCTGGATGAGTAGATATGTACAGTATCACAACCTGCATTTATATAGCATGCTTAATGCAGTTCAAAACCCCAAGGCACCGCTCAGGAGGGTCACTGAACTGATTTGGCACTGAGTCTCAAAAGAAGCTTTTGGGAAGAGGTGGATTTGAGGAACATGTTCTTGGAGAGATTTAGGGAGGGAATTCCAAGTTACAGCCTAAACATTTGAAGGCACAGCCACCAAGGATGGAGTGACTTAGAGCTGATGATGTCAATGAGACTACGGGATTGTACCTTGCTCAACTTATTGTTTACCAGAGGCCCTCACTTTTCTCACGGGAGCCCATCCATGCGAAGACCAGTTGCCCCGTAGCCACTTGAACATAAGAACATAAGAACATAAGAACATAAGAAATAGGAGCAGGAGTAGGCCATCTAGCCCTTCGAGCCTGCCCCGCCATTCAATAAGATCATGGCTGATCTGTCGTGGCTCAGTTCCACATTCCCGCCCTCTCCCCATAACCCTTAATCCCCTCTCTTATCAAGAACCCATCAACCCGCGTCTTAAAAATATTTAGCGAGGCAGCCTCCACCACTTCAACGGGCAGAGAATTCCAGAGATTCACCACCCTTTGAGTGAAGAAGTTCCTCCTCAACTCCGTTCTAAACCGCCTCCCCTTTATCTTGAGGCTGTGCCCCCTAGTCCTACTGTCTTTTTTGAGCGGGAAGAGTCTCTCCACCTCTATCCTATCCATCCCATTCATCATCTTATACGTCTCAATGAGATCTCCCCTCATTCTTCTAAACTCTAACGAGTACAAGCCTAGTTTATTCAGCCTCTCCTCATAGCTCAACCCCCTCAACTCCGGTATCAGCCTAGTAAACCTCCTCTGCACTCCCTCCAAGGCCAAAATATCCTTGCGCAGGTGCGGCACCCAAAACTGCACACAGTACTCCAGCTGCGGCCTCACCAATGCCCTATTCAGCTGCAGCAAGACCTCCCTACTTTTATATTCAATCCCCCTCGCTATGAAGGCCAGCATCCCATTCGCCTTCCTGACCACCTGCTGCACCTGCAAGCTGGGTTTTTGCGACTCATGCACAAGGACCCCGAGGTCCCTCTGCACCGTCGCCTGCTGCAGTTTTTCGCCACGTAAGTAATAGTTCTTCCTACCATTCTTCCTACCAAAGTGGACCACCTCACACTTGCCAACATTAAATTCCATTTGCCATTTCCTGGCCCATTCGCCCAGCCTATCTAGATCCTTCTGCAGACTCTCCACACCCTCCGCACAATTTGCCTTTCCCCCAATCTTGGTGTCATCAGCAAATTTCGACACCCTACACTCGGTTCCCTCCTCCAGATCATCTATATAAATGGTAAATAGCTGAGGCCCCAGCACCGACCCCTGGGGCACCCCACTAGTCACCAACCGCCAATCCGAATAGCACCCATTGACCCCCACTCTCTGTCTCCTATTTGACAACCAATCCTCTATCCACACTAACACCCTACCCCCAACTCCATGTCCCCTGACCTTCTGCAATAACCTCTTGTGAGGTACCTTGTCAAACGCCTTCTGAAAATCCAGAAAGACCACATCCACCGGCTCTCCTCTATCCACTGACGCTCAATGGAGCATTAAGGCAAGACTTCCGTCTCCTTCTGGAGAGGAAGTCCTACCTTAGAGAGCTCTAAGATGCAGTAGAACATAGAACATAGAAAAACTACAGCACAAACAGGCCCTTCGGCCCACAAGGGAGGGGGGGGCGCTTGGTGTAAGGAGAGGTTGTGTCCAGTTGATATAGGGACCTCTCAAATAGCAGCGCTGCTGTGCTACCAGTTTAGTTGGATGGCCCCTTCAAATGATAAATTACCAGCAAAGGTTGCATGAGGCATTTAAGGGCCCCAATCGGCCCAAAGGTGAGCAAGTCACCCTGTGCCATTCACTACCCCCTATAAAACAAGAGACAGGTGGTGGGCAGTCAGGAGGGGAGCCCCCACCCATAATTTTTTAGTACCTTTACGTACTTGATCCCCTCCCCCCATCCACAGTCCTGGTTTCCGGATCCCAAACTCCTCTCCCCCTACATCCTAGTAGGCCAACAAC
Organism: Carcharhinus amblyrhynchos; assembly: GCF_965287045.1. Lineage (NCBI taxonomy): Eukaryota > Metazoa > Chordata > Chondrichthyes > Carcharhiniformes > Carcharhinidae > Carcharhinus > Carcharhinus amblyrhynchos. Next base: position 15,722,607 of record NC_137330.1, read on the forward strand.
CTACTCCGCTCCAATGGCAAGCCCTGATCAACCCCTTCCCTCCCTCTGCCTGCGATCCTGACTTCAAGGTAGCATCAGGACTCCCATCCCCCACCAATCTCCTCCAGAGTCCCCATCCCATCAGGTTCTACCCTCTCTGGCCCCCAGCCCCTTGGCATTCCCCAGTGTATCCTGGGTATTGCTACTTCACTGTTGGGCAGGGCCAGAGGACTAGGCTGGCACTGTCAGGCTGGCAATGCCCAGAATGATCAAAGTAAAGTTTCAAATCTATAAAAAGGAATAGAAATCTGTGAGTTTAGTTCATTTGGTTTTATGATAGCCCATGTCATCATTTAGCAGGAAGTGTTGCCATTTGGATTCTCTATAACTCAAGCAGTCTCCTGGAATTGTCAATCTTCCCCACAGCCACTTGTTCTGGAGACAAAACCATAAGGTCGAGGAGCAAAATTAGGCCATTCAGCCCATCGAATCATGGTTCATGGTTGATAAGTTTCTCAACCACATTCTCCCACCTTTTCTCTGTAACCTTTGATCTTTTTCCCCAACAAGAACCTATCTATCTCTGTCTTAAATAGACTCATTGATCTGGCCTCCACAACCTTGTGTGACAATGAATTCTATTGATTCACTATCCTCTGGCTGAAGAAATTCTTGATGTGGATATGCCGACGTTGGACTGGGGTAAACACAGTAAAACGTCTGACAAAGTCTGGTGTTGTCATACTTTTTAACTGAAGAAATTCTTCCCAGTTCTAAATGGTCGTCCCTTTATTCTAAGGATGTGTCCTTGATACAAGTCTCTCCTACCAGGGGAAACAACTTCCCCATATCCACTCTATCCAGGCCTTCCAGCATTCTGTAAGTTTCAATGAGATCCCCCTCATTCTTCTAAACTCCATCAAGTACAGGCCCAGAGCCCTCAAACACTCCTCAAATGTCAAAACTTTGATTCCCAGAATCATTCTGGTGAACATCCTCTGAACCCTCTCCAAGGCCAGCACATCCTTCCTTAGATATGGGGCTCAAAATTGCTCACAACATTCCAAACATGATCTGACCAGAATTTTATAAAGCCTCAGCAGTAAATCCCTACTGTTGCATTCTAGACCTCTTGAAATGAATGCTAACATTGCATTTACCTTCCTAAATGTCAACTCAGCCTGCAAGTTAACCTTAAGAGAATCCTGAACGAGGACACTCAAGTCCCTCTGCGCTTCCAATTTCTGAATTCCCAACCTATTTAGAAAGTAGTCTACACCTCTATTCTTTCTACCAAGGTGCAAAACTTCACACTTTGCCACACTGTATTCCATTTGCTACTTCTTTGCCCATGATCCTAATCTGTCCAAGTCTTTCCGCAGCCTCCCTCCATTCTCAATAGTACCTGTCTCTCCACCCAAGGGGGGAAACATTAACTTGCAGCGGGATCTAGATGAGTATATTGAGATCCCAACTAACCATGACGAAGCTAGGTTTTAGTGATTTTAGCTCTCAAGCCTTAGCCACAGGCCACAGCAGGCATCCTGGTGATCTGTTGAGTTTGATTCCCTATGCTGACACTGTTGAAGATTTTGGAGGAAGGGGGCAGGGATATGCTTGGGTAAGATGCTCTTTTGGAGATCAGTGCAGACTCGATGGACTGAATGGCCTCCTTCAGGACTGTAGGGATTATGCGGATCGATATCTTCTCCTCCCAAAAGAAGATGGTGGATTCTTATCAATTCTTTTGATGAGAGAAATGCGAGTTTCATTTTCTTATCTCTTAAAAATCCAGGACCACAACCCAGGCTTGTACCATCAAGTGGCTCCATTAGCTGCCAATTGGCATTGGAGAGATGTTGTTTCAAACTGCTGTCCCAACCAACTGATGTCCGACTAGACTTCCTTTTTGAATTTGTTCGTGGCATGTGGGCATCACTGGCAACATCCCTGAAGGTAATTGGAAGTCAACTATATTGCAGTGGCTCTGGAGTTACATGTAGGTCAAACCAGGTAAGGACAGCAAGATTCCTTCCCTAAAGATCATTAATGAACTAGCTGGGTTTTTACAACAACCGTCAATGGTTTCATGGTCATCATTAGACTTTTAATTCCAGATTGTTATTGAATTCAAATGTCATCCTCTGCTATGGTGGGATTGGAACCTGGGGATCCCGAGCATTACCCTGGGTTTCTGGATTACTAGCCCAGTGACAATACCACTGCATCATCACTTTCCTGAGGGTTGTGCGTACTCAGATATATTTCCCATGCCGTTTCATCTGCCTCTGACCCTATTATGGGCTATTAGAAATTCACTCCTGAACAGAATTCCACAGAAACTTTTCGGAATCCCTGGAACTCAATTAATCTGATGGGTATTAGGGGCAATAAATTGAGAATTGTTTGAAAGAAGTTGTTGTGGACTGTTTGAAAGGGCAGTGGAAGCAGATTCAAGAGTAAGTTTCAAACAGAATTGGATAAATATTTGAAAGAAAATTATTTCCAGACTAATGTGTGGCACGGTGGCACAGTAGTTATCACTGCTGCCTCACAGGACCAGAGACCCGGATTCAATTCTGGTCTCGATCACTATCCATGTGGAGTTGCGCATTCTCTCCATGTCTGCATAGGTTTCCTCCGGGTGCCCTGGTTTCCTCCCACTCTCCAAAGATGTGTAGGTTAGATAGATTGGCCATGCTCAATTGACCCTTGTGTTAGGGGATTAGCAGGGTAAGTACATGGGGTGACAGAAATAGGGCCTGGGTGGGGTTGTGGGTTGGGTGCAGACTCAATGGACCAAATGGTCTCCTTCTGCACTGTAGGGATTCTCTGATTCTATGCTTTGATTCTATACAGCGTAAATTTGGGAATTGGCTTGATCTCTCAAATGGCCATTACCAGCATGATGGGCCAAATGGCCTCAATTCCTGCTGATTAAATCTATGATTTTATCTGGGACTCAGCTTCATTCCTGATCATTATGCTGGACTCCCAGCCAAGTTACAGCTGGAACATGCCCAAAGGGCATTCAGCGTTGCTACATTTAAGATATATCGTAAATATAAAAATATGTTCTAACGCATAATAAGTGGATTATGCAGCAATAGGCATTATGATGGGTTGGCAGGGGTCCAACATGTTAGCTAAAATGAAGAACATAAAACCCGAGCTACAAACTGAATCCTGTGAAAGCAATAATTAAACTTTATCGTGAAGAGTTTGTGCGGGCTCACAGTCTGAAATATTGTGCTATATTCATAGTCAGTTCCCATCACGATAACAGGTGTCTGCAGACTTAAAGTTATGATAATTAATCCATCATTAAATGTGAAGGAAACAAAATCCCATGTTTGTAATACCAAAGCCAAAAGCTCTGGAATTGAGAAATTCTTCTGGGTAGTGTAAATTATTAATAAATAGAAAAAAGACAGAAAAATATCACTCTGAAAGATTGCACGCTGTTTTAGTGATTACAGAACAAATCTAGTTGACATATCAGCCTTGGCACAGTGAGTAGCACTCTCACCTCTGCATCAAGTACCCCCTCCCCACAACATAGACTGACACTTCAATGCCATACCGAGGGATGTCAGAGTTATTGTCTTCCAGGTAACAACATGTCAAGGACATGTTTCCCTCCTTCAACGTACATAACTGACCTCATAGCATTATTCAAAGAAGGCTAGGGGTTCCTGGCGTCCTGGCTATCACTCATTCCTTAAGCGATACCTAGAATTAGCATTAAATGTGTGGATTGATTATCATAACTTTAAGTCTGCAGACACCTGTTATCGTGATGGGAACTGACTATGAATATAGCACAATATTTCAGACTGTGAGCCCGCACAAAGTCTTCGCAATAAAGTTTAATTATTGCTTTCACAGGATTCAGTTTGTAGCTCGGGTTTTACGTTCTTCATTTTAGCCAACATGTTGGATGCCTGCCAGCCCATTGTAATGCTAGTTATAACGATGGTTTCAATATTCATCACAAGACCATAAGACATAGGGGCAGAATTAGGCTACTCAGCCCATCGAGTCTGCTTCACCATTCAATTATGGCTGATGTTTTTCTCATCTCCGTTCTCAAAGAACAAAGAACAAAGGACAACCCAGCACGGGAAACAGGCCCTTCGGCCCAACAAGCCCGCGCCGCCGCATCACCCTACACCTATTCTACCCTGCGTATCTACAAATAGAACCCCTGACTTAGCCAGATTCAGGGGAGAATAGTGTCAATTTGGTAAAACCAATCAGCCTAAGAGCACATCTTTGGGGTGTGGGAGGAAACCGGAGCGCCCGGAGGAAACCCACGCATCCGCAGGGAGAATGCGCAAACTCCCACAGACACAGGCCCAAATCCATGTATCTGCACAGCTAGCAGTGCTAGTCACCGAGCTGTTGCGGCGCCCGTCTACCGGTCCAGGATCAAGCACACACACCGACACGAAGTACTAGGCCACTCCCGGAACCTCCAGGAGCAGCCCACGCACGACCCACCGTGTGCATGCCCCTCGTTTGACAACGAGGTGGACCTCCACCTGCGGAGTGAAAAGACAAAAACGTTAATCACAAGCCTGCCTTTCCGGTGTCTCCCGAGGTTCTAACCCTTATTCAATAACCCCTACCATAACCCTCCATCCTCGTTTCACTCATGTGCCTATCTAACTGAACCTTAAACGAGTCCAACGTTCCCGCCTCCACCACCCCACTCGGTAGCGCGTTCCATACCCCCACTACTCTCTGCGTAAAGAACCTTCCTCTCATATCCAAATTATACCTCTCCCCCCTCACCCTTAAATCATGTCCTCTTGTATTCGTAACCAATCTAGGGAGCAGTCTCTCACTATTGACCCTGTCTATTCCCTTCAGTATCTTATATACCTCTATCATGTCACCCCTCAATCTCCGTCTTTCCAAAGAGAACAGTCCCGGTTTCTCCAACCTTTCCTCGTAACCCAACCCCTCCATGCCAGGCAACATCCTGGTAAACCTCCTCTGCACCCTTTCCAGAGCCTCCACGTCCTTCCGGTAGTAAGGTGACCAGAACTGGACGCAGTACTCCAAATGCGGTCTAACCAACGTTCTATACAACTGAAGCATTAGACGGCAGCTTTTAAACTCTATACCTCTTCCTATAAAGGCTAGCATTCCATAAGCCTTCCTGACAACATTCTCCACTTGTGTCACAACCTTCATGGATTTGTGAACCTGCACTCCCAGGTCCCTCTGTGTTTCTATACTCCTAATTTGTCTACCTTTAATCACATAGCTCCTCTCTACATTATTCCTTCCAAAATGGAATTCAAAATTTCTCCTGCCTTTTCTCCATTACCCCTGATCCCCTTATTAATCAAGAACCTATCTATCTCTGTCTTAAAGACACTCAATGATCTGGCCTGCGTAGCCTTCTGCGGCAAAGATTTCCGCAGATTCATCACTCCCTGGCTGAAGAAATTCCTCCTCATCTCTGTTTTAAAGGATCATTCCTTCAGCCTGATGTTGTGCCCTATAGTTCTAATTGTTTCGTTTTGTGGGAGTTTGGAAATTGGCTGCTGCATTTCCTATACTTGTAATAGTGATTATGACTATCAACATCCTGGGTATTAACATTGACCAGAAACAAAACTGGAATAGCTATACGAATATTACGGCAACAGTAACAGGTCGGAAGTAATTCACCTCCAGCTTCTCAAAGCCTGTCAACCATTTACAAGGGAGTGTAATGGAATACTCCCCACTTGCTTGGATGAGAACGTATCCAACAACGCTCAAGAAGCTCAACACCATCCAGGACAAAACAGCCCTTGTTATCCCTTCCACAAACATTCAATCCTTCCACCACTGATGAACAGGAGCAGCCTTGTGTATCGTCTACAAAATGCATTGCACAAACTCACCAAGGCTTATGAAGGTACGATGAGTAAGTTCACATTTGACACAATAATTGGCGGTGTGGTAAATAGTGAGGAGCAAAGCCTTAGATTACAGGACAGTACAGATGGGCTGGTCAGGTGGGCAGAACAGTGGCAAATGGATTTTAACACTAAAAAGTGAGATATAATGCAATTTGGAAGGAGTAATGAGGCAAGGGAACATACAATGAATGGCCAGATCCTAGGAAGTACAGAGGATCAAGGTGTGCATATCCATAAACCTCTGAAGACAGTAGGACAGTTACGTGGTTGCGTGGGTTTCCTCCGGGTGCTCCGGTTTCTTCCCACACCCCAAAGGTGTGCTCTTAGGCTGATTGGTGTAACAAATTGTCCCTAAATTATTCTCTCCTTAATCTGGTTTCCAGTGGGGTATCATAAGCATAGACATGGGTCAAGGGTGGAGGAGGAAAAACACATTGTTAAGATGGCGGCGCAGGCTCGTTGGGCCGAAGGGCCTGTTTCCCATGCTGTGTTGTTCTTTGTTCTTTGTTCTTTGACAGGTAGATAATGTGATCAAGAAGGCATATGGGATACTTGCCTTTGTTAACTGAGGTAATGAATATAAGAGCAGGGAGGTTAAGATGGAGCTGTATAAAATGCTAGTTGGGTCATTGCTGGAGTACTGTGTGCACTTGTAGTCACCACATTATAGGAAGGGTGTGATTGCATTGGAGAGGGTGCAGAGGATATTCACCAGGATGTTGCCTGGGCTGGAAAATGGATAGGCTGGGGATTTCCATAGAGCAGAGAAGGCTGATGGGGGAACCTGATTGAGGTGTACAAAATTATGAGGGACATAGATAGGATGGATAAGGAGGAACTTTTCCCCTTGGTGGAGGAATTAATAACCAGGGGGCATAGATTTAAGTTGAGCAGGAGGTTTATAGGAAATGACAGGAAAATCTTTTTCACCCAGAGAGTCGTGGTAATCTGGAATTCACTGCCTGAAAGGGTGGTACAGGCAGGAACAACATTTAAGAAGTATTTAGCTGAGCACTTGAAACACCATAGCTTACAGGGCTATGGGCAAAGAACTGGATAATGGGATTAGAATAAATAAGTACTTGATGGAAGGGATATGATGGGCAAAGGGCCCCATTATAACTCTATGGCTCCTTAGGCAGCACCTTCCAAACCAATGACTGCTACTATCTAGAAGGACAAGGGTAGAAGACGTATCAAAACACCACCACCTGGAGGCTTCCCTCCAAGTCACTCACCATTCTAACTTGAAAATGTATTGCATTTCCTTCGCTGTTGCTGGGTGACAATCCTGGAACTCCTCACTACCAGCACTTTGGATGTACCTACACCACATAGACAGCAGCAGCTCAAAAAGGCAGTTCACCACCACTTCTCAAGGACAATAAATGCTGGCCTTGCCAGTGGTGCTCACATCCTCTGAATAAATAAAGGCAACTCCAAAAGTCCTTCATTCACTATAAAGCATGTCATAAGGGACTAATTGGCCTATACCTGATCCCATTTCTTATATTCTCATGAAATGTGCAAGACAAATGTGGGCCTTCTTTTCTTTTGTAATACATCAGTACTTAGGCTAACACAATATCCACTTTAAAACGATTCTAAAAAACATTAAAATACCTTCAAACATTATTAGAAAGGATACAGGGAAAGCAAGGTATAAAGTTGATATCATTTATTTGAATTGTGATATTAGTTCAGGTAGAATTGAAAACAAATTGTGCTGGAATTTCATATTGTGCTGAAATCTATCTGCACAAAATCGATATTGGTTTCATAGAATCGTCGTATCCCTGCAGTTCAGAAGGAGACCATTCAGCCCATTGAGCCTGCAGCAGCAACATTCCCACCCAGGCCCTATTCTCGTAACCCCATGTATTTACCCTACTAATCTCCTTAAGGGGTAATAGAGCGTGGCCAATCAACCTAACCAGCACATTTTTGAACTGTTTGTCAAAACAATTTTTTAAAATCATTCTTCTTTGGGATGTGAGTGTCACTGGCTGGGCCAGAGTCTGTTGCTCATCCCTATTTGCCCTTGAGAAGGTGGTTGTGAGCTGCCTTCCTAAGGATCATTACAGAAAGTGTAAGGATGTTCAAAGTTTGGATGAGGGAGTCAATTAATTTGTCTCATTTTTTAATAGAACCTTATTGTTGCACCATCAAAACATTTACTTTCTTCTTGACTGATTCCGGGTGTTTAGTCTCCAATATTTTGCCCAGATATTAATCACTGTTTTTTTTCAATGAAGCTCCTTTTGAAAGTTTTCTGAAAGAAAAGATTCTTCAGCCAGCAAGGCCTGGCACAGTGATTAGCACTGCTGCCTCGCAGCGCCAGGGACCCAGGTTCGATTCCCATCTTCGGTCACTGTCTGTGCGGAGTTTGCACATTCACCTCATGTCTGGTTGGGTTTCCTCCGGGTGCTCCAGTTTCCTCTCACAGTCTGAAAGGTTAGGTGCATTGGCCATTCTAAATTCTCCCTCAGTGTATCCAAACAGGCACCGGAGTGTGACGACTGGGGGATTTTCACAGCAGCTTCATTGCAATGTTAACATAAGCCAACTTGTGACACTAATAAATAGAACTTTAAAAAAAGACTGCACGTTGTTCAGACCTTATCAATCCCATTCCCAACTCACACACTCCTGATCTCCACACTTTCTAACCCACACATGAATGAATCCTTCAATCCTTTCCTTGATAAATATTAGTGTTGTTCTCTTTAACAGCTTGAATTAACCCAGAATAACTAATGATAAATATTGCTTTATATCACTTCATTCATTGAAAGAAGGGAGGGAGCTTTTCTTTAAAATGTATAAGAAGCCATGGCAGAATTTTATTCCATCTCAGAATGTGAGCATTATAGAATCCTACAGGATCACTTCTATAGTGCAGACGGAGGCCATTCAGCCCATCAAGTCTGCACTGACTCTCCAAAATCACATTACCAAGGCCCACCCCATGCCCTATCCCCATAATTCCATGTATTTACCCTGCTAATCCACCTAACCGTCACATCTTTGGACACTAAGCATCAATTTAGCATGGCCAATCCACATAACCTGCACATGTTTGGAATATGGGAGGAAACCAGAACATACAGAGGAAACCCACACAGGCACTGGGAGAATATACAAACCCCATACAAGCAATCATCCAAGCCAGGAATTGAACCTGAGTTCCTGGCGCTGTAAGATAGCCGTGCTAACAACTGTGTCACTGTGCCCATTTGAGTACAGGAGTAACAAAGTCTTGCTTTAATGGTGTAAGAGACTGGTTAGATCATACCTGGAGTATTGTGTGCTTTGGTCCCCTTATTTCAAAAGGTATGTTATTGTAGGTTTGTTACAGGATGACAAGACTGTTTTATGAAGAGAGACTGGGCAAACTGGGCCTGTATTCTCTAGAGTTTCGAAGGCTAAGAGGTGACTTCATTTAAACCTATAAAATACTTTGAGGATTAGACAAGGTATATGTGGGTAAGATGGTTCCCTTGGTAGGGGCACAATTTCAAATTAAGAAGGAATGAGGACAATTTCTTTACTCAGAGGGTTGTGGAACCTTTGGAGTTCAGAGGGCTGTGGAAGCTCAATCACTGAGTATGTTTAAAATAAGGATTAATAGATTTCAGATTGAGAACAACATAAAGACTTATGGGGAGAGTGTGGGTAAAAGGCATTGGCGTGTCCAATCAGCCATGATTGTATTGAATGGTGGAGAAGCTCAGTGGGCTGAATGGCTTATTCCTGTTCCTATGTTCCTTCCCATTAAAGGACGGAAAGTGGCACAGACATGAAGCATCTGCTTCCCAAAGTAAAGGAACTGAAAAGTGGACAAGTGGCGCCAATTTGAAACACTGATGGTGTCTGGAGACGTTGCATTAAAGTTATCCGAATACACCCCGAATGAGATGTTAATGAGGCATGCCAGACTAGTACACAGCTTCCCCACAGTTTTCATGATAATGTGCTTCAAGACGATAATAAAGTGAACAGCTGCTGACCAGAAGTCGCCTGTGGTTGTTGATGACAGAAATACAGCTGCTGTTACAAGATTAAGCCCCCGGGCTGAAAAGGACAAATTTCTTCTTCGAAGACGAGGGAGGGCCTATTGAAAGATTTTCTGCTTTTTGTTTGTGAAACGTCTTTAATGGTTAATTTTTGAAGTGGCATCTCCCAAAGCTGCAACTCAGTCGTTCAAACATAACGTAGAAGAAAAGGAGGAAGTTATTTGCTAAGATTAAGCAATAGCTTCAGCAAAGCACTGACATTCAGATGGATTAAGCATACCTCATCCAATTCTGACCCCCTGATTCCCATCTACTACTGGGCTTTAACTCCAGCCACTTAAGTCCTCATTCTTAAAGTTTCTGTCACCTATGAAGATTGGCATGCTTGGCAGAGGTTTGTTAAGAAATTAAATTGACTTACCTGGCCAGAATGGGGAATAAACTATTTTTACTGTGCATTGTTGATGCACTCAATTGATCATCTGATGTAGAACATAGAACATAGAACATTACAGCGCAGTACAGGCCCTTCGGCCCTCGATGTTGCGCCGACCAGTGGAACCAATCTAATGACCCTCTAACCTAAACTATTCCAATGTTATCCATATGCCTATCCACTGACCATTTGAACACCCTTAAAGTTGGCGAGTCCACAACTGCTGCAGGCAGGGCATTCCACGCCCTTACTAACCTCTGAGTAAAGAACCTACCTCTGATATCCGTCCTATAATTACCACCCCTTAATTTAAAGCTATGTCCCCTCATGTTAGCTGTCACCATCCGAGGAAAAAGGTTCTCACTGTCCACCCTATCTAACCCTCTGATCATCTTGTATGCCTCAATTAGGTCACCTCTCAACCTTCTTCTTCCTAACGAAAACAACCTCAAGTCCCTCAGCCTTTCCTCATAAGACCTTCCCACCATACCAGGCATACCAGGCCATACCAGGCAACCATGTGTCACCTGACATTGCCCCATGCGTGGGGGGGTAGTCCTTTAAAGAGCTGGCCATTACCTTGTTCCAGATCAGGGACTGCAGCCTCAGAAACAAGACATCCTGTAATCAGAATAATGCTGACTCATGGGTATGGAACCCACCATCAGCACACAACTATATTAGGTACCTTGTTTATGTGAGACTTGTGGACAAGTGAAGGGTGTCCAGGACACTGGGGAGAACTCTCCCTCTCTTTAAATATTACTCTGGGATCCTTTATAGCAAGCTGACAGGGAAGGTTAATGATATCATACTCAAATCAACATCTCTGAGAAAGCTGTGTTGATCAGAGGGTAATATATGTATGAAGAACTGGAAACAAACCTGTTATTCATCAATTACCCTTTGTCTAGATCATCAACCATTATTATAGTGTTTGTTTTCTTTGCGTTACTACAAAATAACAACTGCATGGCACGTGTGTGGGTGATATGCCTGCCACAGCTGAATGGTGTTTTTTTTTATTTATTGGTGTCCAATGTAGGCTTACATTAACACCGCAATGAAGATACGGTGAAAATCCCTGAGTGGCCTCACTCCGGTCCCTGGATGCAGCAAGAGGCAGGTATGAGGGTGGCATCATTAGAAGGTGTCTGAGGGTAAGATGGACCACCTGAATGTTAGGCAGGAGAGATAAGAGATGGCAAGTGATGGGATGTGGCAAGTGATGAGGTGAGGGGGGTGCGTTGATGAGAGTGAGAAGTTGGTGGTGTGCTGAGCGGCAGATGTCATGTGAGGAAGCATTCACCGACATCCACCAGGCATGCGAGGTCATTAAACTTCTTCACGCATTGCATGCCGACAGCTCCTCAGGACTGCACTCTGGGAATTGACCTGCTCCTGCTCTCATCAGAGACCGTTCCTTGAGATTCTTCTGTGGAGTTATGGTGTGCCCCCTCCTATGGACATGCATGACCAAAGCCTCCAGCGCTGTTCCCTCCCAATGGTGCACCCTTTACATTGACTGGGTGCAGTGCAACAATCATCAAAGTAAGGAGATGATGTGCAGCCTGCCTCAATGGGTAAGGATAAGGACAGATAGTGAATCATCAATCTCGTGCCTTGATGATATTCTCCCTTAGAATTTCCTTGGACACTCCCCAACCCCTGCCCTTTGTTTACTCTTCTTTGCACCCATTTAAGTTTGAGTGCATTCTAACGGAAGGATCCTAGTGTCAGACAAGCAGAACACAATATTTGATTCATGCATTATAATGATTTTAACTTGGTGTTGGAAAAATGTCCATCTTGCGCATTGCATTTGGATTGTGTCCAAGGGAGAAACTCAGATCCTTGGTCTATGATGACACCAACCACAGGTCTCATGCTATTTAAAATGGTACCAAGTGTGGATTGCATTCTTCAGCGGTATCGTAGCATGCTTCACAATTTTGAGGTAGAGTCAATAGCCACTTGCATTATTCTGTTATCAACTTTAACTTGCAATCTCTTGATCAGAGGAGCTCACTGCAGAGAATCTTCTCAGTTTAACAGCTGAGAGTGTTGCCTGAGCACAATATGTGCTCATACATTGTTCTGAGCATGCGCTGGCAGTCTCTTTGCAATCCGTTACTGTGGTCACACTGGATTCAGTCTCGGGCTCAATCTTCTCTCTCCATTAAATGATAGAGAAAACAATGGCTCAGTAAAGAAATAAAAAAGACCCCTTTACTGTTCATAATCTGTTCACTTTAACTCCAGGATATTGAAATTCCCCGTGATTATCACAGTTACTCCTTTCAGTCTCCTTTATCTGCCTGCAAACTTATTATATATACATCCAGGCTGCACTGACAGCTGAAAGGAGCTTGCTATTATTACCATGCTAGTATGTTCATGGCCAATTTTCTGACTACTCCTATTCTTTTGGCTTTTCAATACTTTTGAATGCTGTTATGTCATCCAAAGATATCTATTCATTCCTGTCAGAACTTAGAATGTTTCCTCATCAAATTAAACGGCAATCTACCTGCATTTTTTAAGATAAATTTGTCTTCTATGATTGCATCCCACGTGTCCCTTGAATGTCAGATGCGCAGAGCCAAAGAAGTGTTAACTTTGCCCGAGTGATAGACAAGGAGGACACAATATTTCTCTTGTTGATTTATCGGTGTCACAAGTCAGCTTACATCAACACTGCAATGACGTTACTGTGAAAATCCCCTCCTCGCCATACCAAGGCGTCTGTTCAGTGGCACTGAGGGAGAATTTAGCATGGCCAATGCACCATGTCTTTCGGACTGTGGGAGGAAACCAGAGTACCCAGAGGAAATCCACACAGACCTGAGGAGAATGCGCAAACTCTGCACAATGAACCAAGCCAGGAAGCGAACCTGGGTCCCTGGCGCTGTGAGGCAGCAGTGCTAACCACTGTGCCGTCGTGCTGCCATGGCGATTCAACGTTTGACTCTATGCACTGATTTTACCTGAAGGAGGGGAAGTCGGTGGCAGGATCCTTTCCTGTGGCTGTAAGATTGTTAATCAAGATGCCAGAGGAGAGATATTCCTTGTTACAATCTGGAATACGCGGCCTGACGGAAGCAGATTCAACAGTGACTTTCAAAAGGAATTGGATGTGTAGCTCCCCAATCTGAAAATGTTGACAGCATTTCTGAGTTCAAATGTGCTCAGAAATGATCATTTGGAATGAGTTTTGCAAAAGGCAGTCAGCAGCTTTTTTGCCACCTTTGACATCAAATGAACTGAAAAGGTGAAACAAAATGCAGAGCTTTGGGAAGGGAACAGGGAAATGGAACTGATTAGATAGTTCTTTAAAGATGACAGCGTGGATTGAATGGTCCCATCCTGCGCTACAATAAAGTATTGGTTGGAACGTACAAGGAGTGTGTTGTTGATTTCTACTGACACTTGATGGCCCTCAAGATTGGGAATCGAATTTTGAACAGGTATGTTACAGTACCATGGGAGAAAGGGCACTTGTTCTTTCTCATTGACCTTTAATAACCATTGTCTGCCAATGGAAATGGGGAGGGCAATCAGAGATTGGAGGTTTAGCTAGGGCTTCCACTTCTCCACTTGGGGGTGGGTGGTGTAGAAATGATCATTGTGTGGTTGCGGTGTTGTTGGGGGATGGGAAGGGCAGTTGGTGGGTGGGGGCTGCAGAGTGGATAGGAGAGGTCGGGAGTCCCATGGGTGGTCAGCAGTCTTTGTCATAAGGAAGTCTGGTGGGGGGTTGGGGGCATCTTGTGGTTAGTTGGTGGACGTAGTGCATGGTGGGGCGGGGGGGGGGGGGGCAGCACTGGAGAGGGCAGAGGAGTGTGGGATGGGGGCGGCAGTCAGTGTGTCCTGTAGAGGGGAGTGGTCATGGTAAGTGTGGAGGACTTCCCTACTCCAGAGGGGGATGGGGGGAGTTTCATGGCCCAGGAGCAGCCAGAGGGGGGCAATTGTGTTGTGTCCTGTGAGGGCTTAGTGTGGGCCAGTGCAATATTTACCCAGAAACTAATAGTGGTTTCAATTCTTCTACAGTTTTCTGGGTAACTATGGTAAGACATTCAGAACCAAAGTGCATTATTGGATGATTCCTGGTGTGAGACAATTGTCCAACTGAAGTTTGCACATTCTGGGAAGTTTCCATACAATCCTTACCTGGGAACCTTTCCAATCTTTGGGTAGCACCCCCACCAGCACCTCCCCACCTCCATCTGCTCCATAGGGATTCCAAACCCAATTTAAACTTGGCATGGTGTTAAGCACCAAATTCCTTGACATTTTCTTTTCTCATGTATTTGTTTGATTTTGATAAAAGTTTTGCGAATAGTGAATCCCCTGACTATGTCATCCAATGTAAATGAATGTTAAATTTGCTTAACATTTTTGCTGATAGCTTTGATATGGTTTCACAAGGAAAGGTAGTAGTGAAGGTGGGTACAATTTTGTCTTCTAAAAAGCGTTTAGACAATTACATGGTTCAGATGGGTATAGAGGGATATGGGCCAAACACAGGCAACTGGGACGAGTTTAATGCTTTTAAAAGAAGGGTGGCATTGAAAAAGAGCCTGTTTCCATGCTATAAACTCTATGACTCTATAACTGCTTGCTTCAGAAATATGAAAATGTTGTAAATATTAAAATGTGTCTCCGATTTCATTCACTGCTGAACATATCTGTACACTTTTGATCTCTGACCCTGTTAAAATCCAACTTATAGCATATAGTGCCTTATACAAGCAAAGAATGCCACTAAGGATTTTCATAGCAACTGAAGTATTACTAAGTGTTGTAATGGAGGAATCACAGTCATCAATTTATTCACAATGTGATAAGGACCGAACAACCTGTTTTAGTGATCTTGGTTGAAAGAACAATATTGGTTCAGGTCAGTGAATGGAACTCCACTGCCCTGGCTTCTTTGAGATATTAGAGTCATAGAGTTTTACAGCAAAGCAAGAGGCCATTTGGCCCATTGTGTCTGCTCCAGGTATCAAACACCTATGTATTCTGATCACATTTTATAGCACTTGTATGCTATGGCATCCCTAGTGGTCATCTAAACGCTTCTTAAATGTTGTGAAGGTTTCTGACTGTACCACCTTCTCAGGCAATGAGTTCCGGATATCCACCACCCTCTGGGTGAAAAGGTTTTCCCTCGGATCCTCTCTAAGTCTCCTGTCCTTTAACTTAAATCTATTCACCCAGGTTATTGACTCCCCGAATATGGGGAAAACCATCTTCCTATCTACTTCATTAATATCTCTCATAATTTTATACATCTCAGTTAAGATCCCCTCAGCCTCCTATTCGAAGGAAAACATTCACAGTCTAGCCGTTTCACTTCAGAGCTGAACCGCTCCAGCCCAGGAAACATCCTGATGAATCTCCTCAACAATCACAGAATCGTAGAGTCCCCACAGTGCAGAAGGAGCTATTTAGCTCATCAATCCTGCACCAACAACAATCCCACCCAGATATATCCTTGTAACACCATGTATTTACTCTGCTAATCCCCTGACACAAAGGGGCAATTTAACATGGCCTATCAACCTAACTTACACATCTTTGGACTGTGAGAGAAAACTAGAGCACCCAGAGGAAACCCATGGAAACACGAAGAGAATATGCAGATCCTGCACAAACAGTGACCCAAAGCCGGAATTGAACCCAGGTCTATGACACTATGAGGCAGCAGTGCTAACCACGGTGCCACTGTGATGCTCTCTGTATCCTCTTTAGTAATATCACATCTTTCCTATAACGTGGCAACCAGAACTGCACACAGTACCCTAGCTGTGGTCTAATGAGTGTTTTATACAGCTCTATCATAACCTCTATTGTCATGGGATTAGTGACACTCACTCGAGAGGACAGATAGAACCTTGTCATTTGAAAGACAGCAGCACCAATAGTGCAGTAACCCCTCAGCGCTGCCCAGCATTGTCTGGCTGGATTTGGTCAAGTTCAACTATATGAACCCATAGCCTCATGACTCAGGGGTGAGGTATTCCCAATGGAGTAATGTCTCAGACATGCAAAGTTTTATGTTGATATTCAAAGAGACAAAAGGTCATTTGAAAGTGTCAGTTTCAAAATAAATTGCAATGAGACAAACTCCTTTGTCCGGCGATGTTGGAATGTGACCCAATGCATACATTGTTTCATCAGCTTGGAACATGGAGCTCTATATCTTCAGCCTTGCATCAGTGACACCAAGATGCCTGCATGAAGCGTTGTGAATCATAGGTGCTTTTCCTGTAGCACAGGGAGCATTGATGCACAGCGAAGGCAGAGATAGCACCCCACAGCATTTCTCTCTCTTCGCCTGTCTCACACTCACAGTAGATAGGAGACCTGTGATTGGGTAATTTATTTCAGTGAAGTTGGTTGAAGGAAAAGGGTGGCCAGCAGATCTTCTTCCTTGGAGAAACATTTAATGCTTCATTCTAAAAAGGACACCTCCAATAGTGCAGCACTTCCATGCACGGTACTGAAACACCTGCCTAGAATGTGTGTTTAACCCACTGAGACGTAATGGTGGGGTGAATAAATTTGTTCACTCTTGCTGCCAAAATGTACCACTTGATGCTTTTCTGCATTAAATTTCATTTGCCATTCGTCTGTCCATTTGACCAGATTGTCAAGTTCTCTGTGAAATTCATCACTATCTGTTGACCATGTGGTCACATGATAATATGACAATATACTTACTTAAGAGGTCACATAGTAGAAGCACGTGTGTTCTCACCAGAACATGGGCAGGGTGCATGCAAGGAATATCTGCTCAGCTACTCAAGCGGACTCGCCACATAAATACAGTGGCTACAAGAGCAGGCTGGGAATACTGCAGCAGATAACTCACATCCTGACTCCCCAAAGCCTCTCCACCACCTACAAGGCACAAGTCAAGAGTGCGATGGAATACTTCCCACTTGGTTGGATGAGTGGAGCTCCAACAACACTCAAGAAACTTGATACCATAAAGGACAAAGTAGCCTGCTTGTTTGACACCACATCCATAAACATCCACTCCCTCCACGACTGACATTCAGTCGCAGCAGTGTGCACTATCTACAAGTTGCACTGCAGAAATTCACCAACGATCCTTACACTGCAACTTCCAAACATACGACCACTTCCATCTAGAATCTTAAGGGCAGCAGATACGTGGGGACACCAACACCTGCAAGTTCCTCTCCAAACCACTCACCATCCTGACTTGGGAATACATCGCCATTCCTTCACAGTCACTGTGTCAAAATCATTGAGTTCCCTCCCTAATGGCATTGTGTGTCAACCATGTCAGCACATGGACTGCATTGATTCAAGAAGACAGCTCACTACCACAATCTCAAGGTGAGCAATAAATGCTGGCCAGGCAACAATGCCAATATCCCACAATGAATAAAAAAAAAGCTTGTGAATAAAGTATTGTTTGTTACAAGTCCTTGGTCACCAGTCTTTGGGAACCCAAAACTTCTACATGGTAGTATGCAGTTGGCAGTATGGCACAAGGACTTTATCTCACTCACCCACTTGTATTCAGTCAAAATATTGTGGACCAAGTTTGAAAAAAGAAAGGCATTTATAATGCAATGCCAGATTATCAGACAGATCAGAGAACACCTTACTAAATCTAATGAGTCATGAAGCCATTGAGAATTTTCAATCATTTATATTTCAAATTAAGGTGGAGAAAGAGAGCCCCAATGTTTGTGAATGTTTGGGGCGGCATGGTAGCACAGTGGTTAGCACTGCTGCTTCACAGCTCCAGGGACCTGGGTTCGGTTCCTGGCTCGGGTCACTGTCTGTATGGAGTTTGCACATTCTCCTCGTGTCTGCGTGGGTTTCCTCCGGGTGCTCCGGTTTCCTCCCTCAGTCCAAAGGTGTGCGGGTTAGGTTGATTGGCCATGCTAAAATTGCCCCTTAGTGTCCTGAGATGCTTGGATTAGCAGGTAGAATATGTAGGGATGTGGGGGTAAGGCTTGGTTGAGATTGTGGTTGGTGCAGACTCAATGGGCTGAAGGGCCTCTTTCTGCACTGTAGGGTTCTATGATTCTATGATTGCCTGCCAGTGAAGAACATAATACTGAACAGGCAAGTGGTTAACTCTCCAAACTGAAGATGTGGCGAGTTGGTACAACCATACATGATAACTTCGAAAGTCTTTGCGAAGAAATGTGCATTCGTCACTCTTACTGATGAGTCAGTTAAGGATTCTACAGTATGTGCGGTCCGCAGCAACCTAATCCTCAAGCAGTTGCTGACAGAGAAAGATTTAACACCACAAACAGTATCCGCATGCTAAACCAACAGTCTGAAAAATGAAGCAGGGAGTTTAAGTGGGATACAGAAGTTTGTGCGGTAAAGGGCATGTTCCATCTCAACTGTGGTGGCCATAACCCTCAGAGCAGAACAGGATGTCTGACCTATGGTGAATGCTGCAATAATCGTAACAAGTGGAAGCACTTTGCAAAATATTTGCAGATTGAAAGCACAACAGTCTTCCTTTCCCACCAATCACACAGCAGCCGGTCAGTCCTCCAGGATTAGGGTTGTCAGCGAAGTGAATGAGCTGGAGTTCAGCCAGAGCAGCCAAACCAATGAGCCTCCAACAACACTACTGTGAGAGTGTCAACACCGTCACAGAACATTCACCACCCCGAACATGATTTGCAGCAACGTAAAATTGAAGGTAAAGATTGACACTGGAGCAAAATACAACATACTGTTCAGGCAAATGCTGCAGGAAATAGACCCACATTCATCACCGGACCCCAATACTCAGACGGACCTTGTGGCCTTTGGCAGACAAACCATTTGCAAAAAAGATATGGCTATTCTCTACAGCTCATAGTGTAACATTGAGTTTCACGTACTCAACCAGAGCGTAAGGCCCAGGTCTTTGAGACAGCGTCAAACTGGTGCTCATCTATCTTTGTCCAGAATTACACATTCTACAACCCCAGGCCCCAGAAATGAGAGTATACAGAGACCTCTTCAACTGTGATATCGCTGGTAAACTTCCAGTAATAGAACTAATGAGTAGATGACTGGGTAATAGCGTGCGCTCTGAGAAGTTAGCCTGTTTTAAGAAATGGTTTGTACACAATTGCTGATCACACAAACTGTCACATCTCAGTACCACTAGCTGCTCCAACTTAAACAAGAAAGAATAGACCAAGTGATCACGTGATAAGGTGCTGATGTAGTTACAGAAGAGGTCATACGATGGAAATGCAGGAGTTCTTCCCAGAGCGCTGGCACAGTAGTAACATGGGGTAGCTATTCAACTGCTGAATCGAGTATTGTTTGTTACGAGTCACCAGTCTTTGGGAACCCAGTGCTTCTACACAGTCTATCTCTTGGTATACTGCAGGATTACCTAACATACAGCCACAGGCCAAAGTTCACCTGACAAAGGTTTCCAGCTTAAAAACTGTTAGATGGAGGCAAAAGATTTAGGAAATGTAGTGGAAATTCCATGACAATTGTTAATAAGCAAATTCAGCTGCCATATCTAATAAAGAAAATCAAATCCCCAATGTTTAGGTTACACTTTTTATGACCTTAAGACATTTCAAAGTACTTTCCAGCAAATTTTGAGTATTTGAGTTGTAGTCACTGCTGTAAAATTGGAAATTTGGCAACCAATTTGTGCACAGCAAGCTCCCACAAACAGCAATGTGACAATTGCCAGATATTCCATTTCAGTGATGTTTGGTTTTGCGATAAATATAGGCCAGTACCCCAGGAATACCTCCCCTGCTCATCCTCACAGTAATTCATCTGGGATCTTTTTGCACCCACCAGAGGGAGCAAGGCAGGGCCTTAGTTTAACACCTCATCTGAAAGATGGTGCCTGTCAACAGTGCACTCAACCCTGCTCTGAGTTGATAGCAGCTACCTGACAGGGATGAGAATACTCCCAGCTGAATCACAATTGGTACTAAACCTCTTCACAGGGAAAGTATCAAACAAAACTTGATAATGAGGCATGTGAGAAGATATTCGGGAATAGCTTCATGGAGGAGGTAGATTTCAACCAGCATATTGAAAGAGGTATGAGAGGAGGAGGGGTTTAAAGTGGAGATTCCAAAGCTGAGCGTCCTGCGACCTCCAATAGTGGAAACGATTAAAATCGGAGACGTGCAACAGAGCAGAATTAAAGTGGTTGCAGATATCTCAATGAGTTGTAGGGCTTCAAGAAATTACACAGCAGAGGAAAACATAGGATTTAGGAGGAAGAGTAAGCCATTCAGCCCTTTGAACCTGTGTCACCATTCAATAAGGTCATGGCTGACCAAACTGTGGCCTCAACTCCACTTTGCCATCTCACCTGCATGAACCTGACTCTCTTGTCTGTCAAAAACCTGTCTAATCCCACCTTTAATAAATTCAGTGTCCCAGCCTCCAAAGTTTTGGGAGACTGGATCATTGAATTCATTCAGTGCAAAGTTCAGCAGATTTCTGACAAAGGAGCAGAGGGTTATGGAAGGAGCCAAAACAAGGATGAGAATTGTTAAATTTAGGTGTCACGTAATTGGGAACCAATGGATGTCAGTGTGCACAATGGTAATGGATGAAAGGGATTTAATGTGAATTAGGCTAAGGGCAGCAGGGCTTTTGAATGATCATAACATTTTAATGCAATCGATTATGTCATAGATGCACAGTACAAAGTAGCTCCAAGATATGCAATGGGTGGGATTTTCTAACTGTGCTTGCCCCACTCATGGTCAATGGTCTTAGGTTGGTCCGTAAAATTATTTGCCCCATGATTCTGGTCTATTACTGCAAAATTTATCCCAAATATGTCTGAAAACACATGGGAAATGAGAGGTACAACCCGTTGGAGCCGAGAAATAGAAGAAACTCTTAAATCTGTTATGCCAAACACTTTGGCCATGGTTGCTCTATATCTTGCCCTTCTACTGATTTTGGTTCAGCAACTCTGAGCACTTTCATACCTTAATACCGAACCAATTACCCTTGATATCAGTATTGAAACTTTCATCCCCAGCCATGACAGCACTTTTCATAGAATCATAGAATCTTTACAGTGGAAAAGGAGGCCATTCAGCGCATAGAGTCAATACCAACTCTCTGACAGAGCATCTTACCCATGCCCTATCCACATAACTGTTCCATATTTACCCCCACTAATTCCCTTAACTTACAAATCTTGGGATACAAAAGGACAATTTAGCATGGACAATCCACCTAACTTGCACATCCTTTTGGGGGCATGAATTCAGATTTCAGTTACCCTTTTTGTGAAAGGGTGCCTCCTGACATCTCCTCGAATCAGCCCTGTTTTAATTTCAAGGCTACGCCTCCTTGTTCTGTGCACCATCTCATGATTAGTCCAAATCGCTGCTCCCCACTCAATCTGAACAATAAAACACAGCATCAAAATCAATCAGGTGATTTGGCATCAAGTTTCCCAAAGGTCCCAAAACATCCAACTGTTGTTGTGTAACCAAATGAACATGACGCCAGCTGCTAACCACATCACAGAAAATGGAGTAATTGAAGTTGAGGCTGACTGCGTGACTTTATTAGACATCTTGTATTGAGTTACAGATGACAGAATGCACTTAGCAAACTTGATGGATTTGAGTTGGTGCAAATTTATGATAATGAGTGCTCTGGTGTGTCAACAGCAGCAGAGCTGCATCTCACAGCTAGGGAAGAGATGTGAGGTCACCACCAGATGAAAGACGAGGGGTAAATGTCCTCACTCATTACCTCCAGCACAAAGATTGAAACCAATGGACTGAATATTTCCGGGAAATCTGATTCAGACCCAAACACAAATCATGTGAAGAATAATAATCGCCAAGTTTACATTTCACTACAATAGAATTTACAGCTGAGTCATGGGGAGTTTACTTCCTAGCTAAACTCTATATCATTATACCAAACACATCAAGACAAAATATTTAATAATGTTACCCTAATTGTATTTCTGTTTTCAAAGTTTCATAAAGGTTATGCCTGGTTTGTAAAGGATAAAAAAAATGTAATATATTGCAAGATTTCATCAAACTGTCCTCCCTGCTGCCCTCTCTGTTGGGGAGGTGTAAATAAAGTTAGTTCAATCATGGCTGCCTACAGCTGAGCTTCTGTTAGTCTTAGTGCAATGTACAGCAGAGAGAGGGTGACAAAGCTGGGATAGAATTTTCTTTTACATTTCATTTGAGAAATTAAGGAGCGATGAATATCGTGACATCAATCTGCAACTTCTAATGTTAACTTTGAGGACTTGAAAGGATTGCTTTTAGAACATAGAACATAGAACATAGAACACTACAGCACAAACAGGCCCTTCGGCCCACAAGTTGCGCCGATCACATCACCTACCAACCTACAGACCTATCTATAACCCTCAATCTCATTAAACCCCATATACTCATCCAGAAGTCTTTTAAAAGACCCCAGCGAGTTCGCCTCCACCACCACTGACGGCAGCCGATTCCATTCACTCACCACCCTCTGAGTGAAAAACTTACCCCTGTTTGGGTACACAATGGGTCTCCATGTGAAAAAATGACTCTGAAGGCATATTTGGGGATAATGGAGGAATTCCACCCTAAAACAGAGGACTGGTACAAATATGAATGTAGCTTACACATTTGGCTGGAAGAGAATAAATTAGAAGATGACTATAAGTATCAATAAGGTTAGGCAACAACACCTCCTCCATGATTATCCTCAACACCAATGCCCCACAAGGCTGTGTTTTCAGCCACTTACTATACTCCTTGTACGTTTATGACTATGTGACCAAATTCCACTCCGACTCGATTTTCAAGTTTGCT
Source organism: Carcharhinus amblyrhynchos (assembly GCF_965287045.1). Lineage (NCBI taxonomy): Eukaryota > Metazoa > Chordata > Chondrichthyes > Carcharhiniformes > Carcharhinidae > Carcharhinus > Carcharhinus amblyrhynchos. The sequence goes on from NC_137330.1 coordinate 15,745,795, forward strand.
GATGACACGTCCGTAGTGGGTCGGATCTCATGCCACAATGAGACAGAATATGGGAAAGTGATAGAGAATCTGGTGTAATGGTGCAACTACAATAATCTCTTCCTCAATGTCAGTAAAATGAAGGTGATAGTCATCGACTTCAGGAAATGCAGTGGAAGGCATGCCCCTGTCTACATTAATGGGGATGAAGTGTAAGTGGTTGACAGCTTCAAGTTTCTAGGTGTCCAGATCACCAACAATCTGTCCCGGTCCCTCCACACTGATGCAATAGTTAAGAAAACCCATCAACGCCTTTACTTTCTCAGGAGGCTATGGAAATTTGGCATGTCTGCTACGACTCTCATCAACTTTTACAGATGTACCATAGAAGGCATTCTTTTCAGACGTATCACAGTTTGGTATGGCTCCTGTTCTGTCCAAGACCACAAGAAACTACAAAGGGTTGTGAATGTAGACTGCACAAACCAGCCTCCCATCCATTGACTCTGTCTACACTTTCCATTGACTTGAAAAAGCAGCCAGCATAGTCAAGGCCCCCATGTACCCCGGAAACACTCTCTTCCACCTTCTTCCATTGGGATAAAGATACAAAAGTCTGAGATCGCGTATCAACCGACTCAAGAACAGCTTCTTCCCTGCTGCCATCAGGCTTTTGAATGGGCCTACCTCACATTAATTTGATCTTTCTCTACACCCTAGCCATAACTGTAACATTACATTCTGCACCCTCTCCTTTTCTTCTCCCCTATGTACTCTATGAATGGTATAGCTCATAAAAAACAATACTTTTCCCTGTATACCAATGTGTCTGACAATAATAAATCAAATCAAATCAAAAATATTACTTACCATGATGGGGCTAACTGCTTTTGGGATGATGTTTGACCGATGTTGTCTATGAGACTCCAGTACTATGGAACCTTCTAGAATTAATGCAATTCTGAACTCATATTAGGGCAAGACTAAGAATGAGATTGCACTGAAAGTTGCAATCTCAAAAAAGCATTGCCAAGTCAGACCTTTACAGATACATGGGCAGGATTTTATGGCTTCGCTTGATCCAAGACTGGAAAATCCTGCCCAAGGTAAATGGACATTTCTGTTGTCTGCCCCTCACCTGCTCTGATTTTGTGGTGGGCGGGGCTGTCGAATTTTAGCTTTGGTCTCACATTACATAATCTCTCTTGTCACTGTGGAGACGGCAAACAAGATTAATAAAAGCCAGGCCAAGCTTTTGAGCCAAGGAAATAAGCTGATGTGACGCAGCATGGTGGCAGTGTAGTTAACACTGCTGCCTCACAGCACCAGAGTTCTGAGTTTGATTCTGGCCTTGGGTGACTATCCACGTTCTCCCCAACCCCCGAGTGCTCCGCTTTCCTCCCACAGCCCAAAAATGTGTAGATTAGAAGGATTGGCAAGGGTAAATATGCCTGATTACAGAGGTAGGGCATGGGTAAGGTGCTTTATCCTTGTGCATGAGTCGCAAAAACCCAGCCTGCAGGTGCAGCAGGTGGTCAGGAAGGCGAATGGGATGCTGGCCTTCATAGCGAGGGGGATTGAATATAAAAGTAGGGAGGTCTTGCTGCAGCTGTATAGGGCACTGGTGAGGCCGCAGCTGGAGTACTGTGTGCAGTTTTGGGCGCCGCACCTGCGCAAGGATATTTTGGCCTTGGAGGGAGTGCAGAGGAGGTTTACTAGGCTGATACCGGAGTTGAGGGGGTTGAGCTATGAGGAGAGGCTGAATAAACTAGGCTTGTACTCGTTAGAGTTTAGAAGAATGAGGGGAGATCTCATTGAGACGTATAAGATGATGAATGGGATGGATAGGATAGAGGTGGAGAGACTCTTCCCGCTCAAAAAAGACAGTAGGACTAGGGGGCACAGCCTCAAGATAAAGGGGGGGCGGTTTAGAACGGAGTTGAGGAGGAACTTCTTCACTCAAAGGGTGGTGAATCTCTGGAATTCTCTGCCCGTTGAAGTGGTGGAGGCTGCCTCGCTAAATATTTTTAAGAAGCGGGTTGATGGGTTTTTGATAAGAGAGGGGATTAAGGGTTATGGGGAGAGGGCGGGAATGTGGAACTGAGCCACGACAGATCAGCCATGATCTTATTGAATGGCGGGGCAGGCTCGAAGGGCCAGATGGCCTACTCCTGCTCCTATTTCTTATGTTCTTATGTTCTTATGTTCTTATCGGAGAGTCGATGCACACCCATTGGGCCAAATGGACTCCTTCTGCACTGTAGGGTTTCTCTATGAATGAAACTTGCAATTCAGCTACAGCCATGGAATTAACACAAGGAGATAGTTACATATTGGAAAGGAGCTATTCCTTTGAGCTGGCAGGAGGCTCCATCAGATTTCACCCAACACAGGAGAAGGTTGAGGAAAGCAATATGACCAGAGAACAAAGAAGAACTCAGAACATTCAAAACAATTATTGTGTATTATTCTGAGTTCATCCCCAACTTAGCTAACACACTCACTCCAATGTATCAACTGCTCAAAGGTGGAATAGACTGTGAATTGTCTGTGGAGCGTCAGAAAACATTTGAAGTGAAGAAGGCACTGATTACTGATGCTGTTTTGACCCACGGTGAACCAAGAAATAATTGGTTTTAGTGTGCGATGCCTTGCAGCAGGGGTTAGATGTGATAATTTCTCAGATAGCGGAAGATGGTGTGGAGAAGCCTATAGCAAATGCTTCACACATAGAGTCAGAGCAGAATTACTCACAAATTGAGAAAGAAGCATTAACGATCATATCTGGTGTTACCAAGTTCCACAAACACTTGTACAGTGGGAAGTCCACTTCATTAACCGAACACCAAGCCCTTTTGTTTACATTTGATTCAATGAAGAGAATACCATCCCTCATGGTAGTATGGCTTCAGATAAGGGTGTTGATTTTATTAGGAATCCATACAGTGCAGAAGGAGGCCATTTGGCCCATCGAGCCTTCACCAACAACAACCACACTCAGGCCCTGTTCCAGTAACCCTACGTATTTATCCTGTTAATCCCCCTGACACTAAAGGCCTGTCAACCTAACCTGCACATCTTTGGACTGTAGCAGGAAACCAGAGGAAACCCACACAAACTCGGGAGAAATGTGCAAACTCCACACATTGACCAAGCCGGGAATCGAACCCGGGTCCCCAGCGTTGTGAGGCGGCAATGCTAACAACTGCGCCATCACGCTGCCCATTGATGGTCCATCAGTTTGTTATTAAATGTCATAAATCATCAGATCATCCAAATGTAGATTTTTTTTTCAAGATTTACAGGGAAGACAGATTCATTTCTAGCCACTAAGTTAGCTGTAAATCACTTTACACAAAAAAAAAAGACATGTCAATTCTTGCCAGGGGAATTTGTGAAGGAATCATTAGTGCAAGGATGTGGTGCTCAGTCAAAGACTCAACCATGGTGCAAATGACTGGTCAAAAGAGTGTGGCGATGAGACATTGCAAGGATGTTGCGTACACAGACATGAACTGAGTAGAGATCAAACGTGACCCTTTTGGACAATATTTCGAAATGGCTTGTCAGTTTTGTAACAAATTGTCCCTAAATTAGTCTGCCCTCAATCTGGTTTCCAATGTGGAGTGCCATAAGCATAGACAAGGGTCATGGGTGGAGAGGGGACTCAAAATGTTGAAGTGGCGGCACAGGCTCGTTGTGCCAAAGGGCCTGTTTCCCATGCTGTGTTGTTCTTTGTTCTTTGTCAGAGAAACTTCATCGATAGTACACATGGATAGTCCCAGTGAAAGTCAGTATCAAGAAGCTATTTTTGATATTCAAAGGTAAAGAAAGATAAGAGTTAGTGCGTAGTTGTAAAGCGAGGAGTGATCCATCAACATTCATTCCACGGTCAAACGCAAGAAGACCATAGGAACATTTTAGAGTCCTTTAAAGTGGTAAGGAAAGATTGTCTTGTTTTGGTCAATAGCCAGCAAGTGGATAAATGTTGCATTTATGTCCAAGATGACGAGTGACAAAACTACAAGTGGCAAAAGTAGTTTGAAGAAGTATGTTTGCAATTTATGGGTTGCCAGAGATATTTGTGTCTGATGTTGGTCCACAGCTTATATCTGAAGGGTTTGAAATATTTCTGAGTGAGAAATATTTCTTATGGATGTCCGTGACAATAATTGGATGGGTGAGGATGGAGCGAAGCTACGCATTGACGATATGTAGAAAGGGACTCCCAGTGGCCCATGTAAAGAATGCAATTTATTAGCGTGGGACATGTTCAGATCCCATATAACTAGAGAAATCAAGAGGCACCTGCGAAGACTTAAGATCCATTATGCTGGTGTAATGTGTATATGAAATATATATGGGATACAATCTAACATCTGTGCTTCAACCTTTGGATGGTCTCAACAAGCCATTTAAGGATCATGTTCATACCAAATGGGATAGGTGGATGGTTGACAGACAGAAAACCTTTGCAAGAAGTAATATCCATCCTGCCCCAGTTGATGCTTTATGTGATTTTATTATTGAATCGTTGGGCGTTATTAATGTGGAATATCCAATTCAGTGAATGAAGACTGAAATGAATTGTTGTGGAGGGATGACTCTAAAAGCTGATTAAAGCATCAAATCTGATTCAGAGTGGAATCCTTACAATGATACCAGAACCAAAGTGACTCAAAATGAATCTGTTGAACATTTTACATCAGCTGCAGAAAACAATGAATTTGATAGTTTTAAAATGCTTACATTGTCATTAAAGGTCCCTTTTTAACAAATAATTCATTCCATAAACCATGTCATATTAATATGAATCACCAAAGTCATGTTTTCTTTTCATTTTCAAAATGGCGACCACCAACACATGTAATAACAATTGACATTTTATATTCAGTGTTTAAGTTGACTCCCATTTTTGCCAATATTTTTGGAAGTTTCAAAGAATGACTAATGTGCTGAAGTCAATGATACTATAATGAGAAAATGAAAGTGTGACAGAATCCTTCAATATCTTGTCCTATTAATCTTTATTCCAGCTAATAATCTAATTAGTCCTCAATGAATTATGTCTTATCAGCTCTCTAAACTCATATGTTGAGGTGGGTGTTGGACACTTACTTCCACAAGTTATTCTCTGGACTCAAAATTCAGAGCTAGAACTATTCTTCATAGAATCATAGAATCCCTACAGTGCAGAAGGAGGCCATTTGGCCCACAGTGTCTGCACTGACTCTCCAAAAGAGCATCCCACCCAGGCCCTATCCCTGTAACAACCATATATTTATTCTGTTAATTTCCCTAACTCACACAAAGGACCAATTTAGCATGGCCAATCCACCTAACCTGCACATCTTTGGAGTGTGGGAGGAAAGCGGATCACCCAAATGACCCACCCAGACATGGGGAGAATGTGCAATCTCCACACAGTCAGTAAGCCAAAGCTGAAATTGAACCCAGGACCCTGGCACTGTGAAGTAGCAGAACTAACCACTGTGGCAGCCTAGCCACTCCAATCTGCATCAGGAATCAAACTATTGACCTCTTTATCAAAACAGGTCTGGAATGCATTGGGCTCATCAAGGAAGGGTGAGTTGGAACTGGCAATCTTACATGCCTTCATCTTGTAGCCTGTTATGTCTTGCAGACCTTGCCATGGTCTGCCGGGGTCTATATGACAAATCTGGAAGTCTAGCTAGGTCTGGTACTGTATTTTGGCATCTTTGATGGATCTCCTTAGAACGTATCTGGCTTTCTTGTATAGGTCAGGGTCCCCAGACTTGAACACCTCAGACCTAGACTTCAGCAAGCAGTGGATATCCCTATTTACCTATGGCTTCCGGTTGGGAAATACACAGATTTGCTTCTTTGGCACGCAGTCTTCTATAAACTTACTAATGAAGTCAGTTGCTGTAGTGGTGTACTCTTTCAGGCTGGCCGCAGAGTTTCTAAGTACTGACCAGTCCACTGACTCCAAGCAGCCCTGTAGATCATCGGATTCCTCTGACCAACATTGCATGATTTTCTTTGATGGGTGCTCCTGCTTCAGTTTTTGCTTGTAAGCTGGGAGCAGGAGCACAGCCTTGTGGGGTGATTTGCCAAAGTGTGAGCAGGCTATAGAGCAGTAGGCATGTTTGATATTTGTGTAGCAGTGATCTGGGATGTTTGGGTTTCTGGTGGAACGGGAGACATGTTGGTGGTACGTTAATAATACGTTCTTGAGCTTGGCCTGATTGAAGTCTACGGCCTCGATGAACAAGGCCTCGGGATGTTTTGTCTCAAGGCTATTTTTGTGGTGTATATTTCATCCAGTGCAATCTTCACGTCCACATGGGGTGGGATGTAAGTTGCCATCAGGATAATTGAGGTGAACTCCTACGGAAGGTATTAGGGGTGGCATTTTAGCATCAAGTATTCTAGATCCAGAGAGCAGAAGCTCGCCAGTGTTGCTACATCAAGGCATCATGAGGTGTTGATTAAGAAGCAGACCCTCATCTCCCCTAACCTTGCCTGAGGATGCTGTATGGCCCATTCGATGGATTTAGAAGCCCTTTAGTTGTAGAGAACTATCTGGTGAAGCAGGAGTAAGTCTTGTCACCCTGAAATAGAGCACACACGCAGTCCCTCAGTTCTCAGAGCAGCTTTCTCGAAGACCAACCCATGGAAAGTGACTGGCCCAGATGGGGTACCGGGACATGCATTCAGATCCTGCTTCGATCAGTTGGCAGGAGTATTCGCAGACATCTTCAACCTCTCTTTACAACAAATGAGGTCCCTATCTGCTTCAAGAAGATGACCAACATCCCAAAACCAAAAAGAAACAAGCAGCGTGCCTTAATGACTATCATCTGGTGGCTCTGACATCCATCATTAGGAAGTGTTTTGAAAGGCTAGTCATGGCACAAGTTAATTCCAATCTCCTGGACTGACTGGATCCACTACAGTTTGCCTACCACTACAACAGGTCCAAAACAGGCGCCATCGTCCCGGCTCTGCACTCAACCCTGAAACATCTAGATAACAAAGACACCTATGTCAGACTCCTCTTTATTGACTACAGCTCAGTGTTTAACACCATTATCCCTACAAAACTAATTTCCAAACTCTGTGGCCTGGATCTCGGCTGCGCCCTCTGCGACTGGATCCTGAACTTCCTAACCTGCAGACCACAATCAGCAAGGATTGGCAGCCACATCTCCTCCGTGATCACCCTCAACACTGGTGCCCCACAAGGCCATGTTCTCAGCCCCCTACTATATTCTTATACACCTATGATACAGTGGCCAAATTCCCCTCCGAATCAATTTTCAAGTTTGCTGATGGCATCACCGTTGTGGGTCAGATTTCAAACAATGACAAGATAGAGTATATGAACGAGATAGAGAATCTGGTGAACTGGTGCAGCAACAAGAATCTCTCCCTCGATGTCAACAAAATGAAGGAGATTGTCATTGACTTCAGAAAGTGTAGTGGAGTACATGCCCCAGTCTACATCAATGAGGTTGAAGTAGAAAGGGTTGAGAGCTTCAAGTTTTTAGGTATCCAGATCACCAACAACCTGCCCTATTTCCCCCCACCATGCCAACACTATAGCTAAAAAAACCCACCAACCCCTCTATTTACTCAGAAGACTAAAGAAATTTGGCAACTCAGCTATGATTCTCACCAACTTTTACAAATGCACCATAAAAAGCATTCTTTTTGCCCAAGACACAAGAAACTACAAAAGGTTGTGAAAGTAGCCTAATCCATCACACAAACCAACCTTCCATCCACTGACTTTGTCTATACTTCCCACTGCCTCAACAAAGCAGCCAGCATAATTAGAGATCCCATGCACCCCGGACATTCTCCCTTCCACGGGAAAAAGATATGAAAATCTGAGGTCATGTACCAACCGACTCAAGAACAGCTTCTTCCTCGCTACCACAAGCTTCTGAATGGGCCTACTTTGTGTTAAGTTGCTCTTTCTCTACACTCCAGCTATAACTGTAACATAACATTCTGCATTCTCTTGTCCTCTCTCTATGAACAGTTTACTTCGTCTTTATAACACACAAGAAACAATACTTTTCACTGTATACTAATACATGTGACAATAATAAATCACATCAAACCAAATCTAGTCAAATCTCAGGGGCCAGAATGTTGTTGGTAAGCCAAAGTTTCACTCAGTATTCTCATGATGAAGAAATTCATTTCTGAGCCTGGTGACAGAGGCACGAATCAAGCGATTTGTTCTGTTTCAGATGCTGTCCCATTCTTGAGTTTTGCTCAATCATAATTCTGAACTGAACCCTGTTGAATGGGCTTTGAGTAGTCTGGAGGGTGAGCCAGTAGTTGCAAAATGCCCAAACTCAATGAAGAAGCTTCTGGTCAATGGTTATCGCAAAGATGCAAATGGGAATGTTGGAGATCAAAAGGAGTTGTTCTTTCTCTAACACCCTAGCTGTGACTGTAACACTATGTTCTGCACTCTCTCCTTGTCCCCACGTACCTATAAATGTTTTGTTTTGTCCATATAGTGCACAAGAAACAATACTTGTCACTGTATCCCAATACATGTCATAGAGTCATAGAGGCGTTCAGTGGGGAAACAGGTCCTTCAGGGGTATAGAATATAAGAGTAGGAGTCTGATGTTGCAGTTGTATAGAACGTTGGTTAGGCCTCACTTGGAGTACTGCGTCCAGTTCTGGTCGCCGTACTACCGGAAGGGTGTAGAGATCCTGGAGAGAGTGCAGAGGAGATTTACCAGGATGCTGCCTGGTATGGAAGGGCTGTCTTACGAGGAAAGATTGAACGAACTTGGGCTGTTTTCCCTTGAGAGACGTCGGCTGAGGGGGGATCTAATAGAGGTTTATAAGATTATGAAGGGGATAGATAGAGTAAATGGTGGTAAGCTTTTTCCGCTATTAGAAATGGATAGAACGAGGGGTCACGGGCTTAGGGTGAGGGGGGCCAGGTATAAGACAAATATTAGAGGGCAGTTTTTCACGCAAAGGGTAGTGGGGGTGTGGAATGCACTGCCGAGTAAGGTGGTGGAAGCAGGCACGCTAGGGTTGTTTAAGAGTCACTTAGACAGCCACATGAGCGGTCTACATATAGGGGGTTACAGCAGGCCTTACTAAACACTGTAGGCTTGGGATTCCGTTTTTGCCTCAGGGATGTTACAGTCTTTGCCTGTTTAATAATGAATTTTTTGTCTCCACAGGCATTTAAGTCCACCTTGTTGACCAGCAAGGGGCATGCATGCGGCAGGTTGTAGTGGGCTGCTCTTGGATGTTGCTTCGGGAGTTGCCTATTGCTTCATGTCGTTAGTGTGCTTAAACTGGACCATCTCGAGGGCAACATGACAGCTCAGAGACTATCTCTGTTGCTGTGCGGACACATGGATTTGGGCCTGTGTCTGTGGGAGTTTGCGCGTTCTCCCAGTGGTTGCGTGGGTTTCCTCCGGGTGCTCCGGTTTCCTCCCACATCCCAAAGATGCGCTTTTAGGCTGATTGATGGGGTAACAAATTGTCCCTATATTGGACCTCCCTGATCCTCGCACATTAGGCGTAGACTAAAATCATGAATAGGTTACTGAGACAATGGGACAGCGGCGCGGGCTCGTTGGGCCGAAGGGCCTGTTTCCCATGCTGTGTTGTTCTTTGTTCTTTGTTTTAGCCCAACTCATCTATGCCAACCAAGTCTGCTCAACTAAACTAGCCTTATTTCATACAATCGATAGACTAGTATCCTTACAGTTCAGAATGAGGCCATTAGATCCATCGAATCTGCACCAACAACAATCTCACCTCGGTCCCATTCCTGTCAACCCCACATATTTACCCCACTAATCCCTCTAATCAACACATCCCAGGACACTGAGGGTCAATTTAGCACGGCCAATGCACCAAAACCACATATCTTGTGACGATAAATTAAATCAAACCAAATCAAGATGGCTACCTCTCTTTTGTTTTGAGTTTACCATTACCTGACACTTGGCACGGTTTTAACAACACTTGTCAGCCCAAATCTGGGATTATGTAGGTCCATGACCTTAGGAAAGCGCTTTGAACTTGTTATTTTTGCTCACTCTGGGATGTGATAATGCTCAGTATATCAATGCAATATGGGTTTAATGGAATCGAGATGGGAAGAAGAGCTCATGTGGAGCATAAACACTGCAACAGACTAGATGTCTCTGGGCAACTTGATATACTTTAAATATTCAGTTTTCCTGAACTCGGAAATGTCGCTATTTTTGTTTTGCAATAACGTAAAGTATTGAGTAGGTGGTGCCACTTTTTATAAACAGTCACATCACTTAATATACAGGAAATTTTTGAAAAACAGACAAGAGATTGCTGTTGGTACCTGGACAATATATGAAGTGGAATGTGGTTTCTCTCTGAATTTTGAAGCTCCACAAATGGATGCTTCATAATTGATGCTGAAGAATAAAAATCATAGCATCATAGAAGGCCATTCTCCCATCGAGCCTGCACTAACCACAATCCCACTGAGGTTCCACCTCTCATAACCCCGTATATTTAGCCTGTTAGTTCCCGACACTAAGGGACAACTTAGCATGGCCGATCTACCCAACATACAGATCATTGGACTGTTAGAGGAAACCCGAGCACCTGGAGGAAACACACACAGACATGGGGAGAATGTGCAAACTCCACACAGACAGTCATCCAAGGCCAGAATTGTACCCAGGTCCCTGGTGTTAGAATGTAACCAGTGCCAAATTTGTATTGGATGTCATGTGACCAATGGGAACAAGATGTGAGGGTCAGCTGAGCCAGAAAACCATGGAATCAATTACAGAGTGATGTAATAGTCAGCTGACAAGCTGATTCACTTGAAATAAGGAACTATGTCGAGTTGTAGAGAGCTTGGAGTGGCCCAAGGTGATGCCCCAAGTTTGGAGTAATGATGTTTCTTTATTAAACCCTTCCTTTGATTTGTAAGTTTTGTTGCATTTTCGTTAACTGCACTTTGAAGAGTTCCTTTTGAAGAAATACCTGGTGCTGTGAGGCAGCAGTGCTAACCACTGTGCCACCAAGACAAAAATGTAGCAACGCTTTTTGCGATGTGACTAACTGCGCATTTAATTGGGATAACACTGGAATGACTGGTTAACTCTCTTGTGCGGAGGCCTCTGCTTTTTATTTATTCCAATTGGCTCAGGTAGAAACTGACTAGCACAGGAAGACTCACTTCAGCCTATGTCCCTCCCAACAAGCATTCCAGTTTCTGAATTTAACAAAATGATTGCCTCATTGTGACATTCTTGGAAGGCATGGCCTGTAAACAAGCCATTCAATTGTGTTTGTGCTCCAAACCTGTCTCACCCTGCATCCTATATCTCTTTATTTTCTTCTTCCTCATGTACGCTTTTTCTTTGTTTGCTCATGGGATGTGGGCTTCGCTGGCTGGGCCAGCAACAATACCACTACGCCACTACAAGCTTCCCCTTAAATGTGTTAATCATGTTTTCTCCAACTATTCCATGTGGTGGTGAATTCTGCCACCTGTCCTTTTTTTGACCTGTTACTGGCTATTTTCCTGGGCTGACTAACAAGTAAAAATCATTTTGCTACATCCACACTATCGAAGTCTTTGCTGTATTTTAAATACAGTCTCATGCCGGTTTTTCTCTTTGCCAGAGAAAAAGCTCCAGCTTCCTCACTCCTTTCTGCATCCTTTCAATTCTGCTCATGCCTTTATCAGATTTTTAAGAGATACAGAAGGATTTTAGCGGTCCCATGCACAGGCTACAAAATGTTAGAATGCAGGTGCAACATACAATCAAGGCTAATGGAATGCTATCCTGTATTATGAGAGGAGTCAGGAAAAAAAAGGGTTTTATGCTTCAGTCATTCAGAATAGAGCCCCTACAGTGCAGGAGGAGGCCTTCAGCCCATTGCTGTCAGTGCAGGTGCAATCATACCCAGGCCCTTGCCCATTACCACAAGTATTTAACCTGCTCATCTCCCTGACACTACGGGCAATTTAGCATGGCCATTCAACCTAATCTGCACATGTGGGAGGAAACTGCAGCACCTGGAAGAAACCAGGCAGACATGGGGAGAATGTGCAAACTCCATACAGTCACCCAAGGCCAGGAATCGAACCCAGGTACCTGGCGCTGTGAGGCGGAAGTGTTAACCCACTGTGTCGCTCATTAAGCAATTTCACAAATATTTGTTGAGACCACATCTTGAGTACTGTGTGTAGTTTTGTCCTTCTTATTTAAGGAAGGAAATAAATGCATTGGGGACAGTTCAGAGGAGCTTTACTAGATTGATGTTTGCCATGAGTGCGTTATCTTATGAGTAAAGGTTGAACGGACTGGACTTGTTCCTACTGGAGTTTAGAGGAGTGAGGGGTGACTCGATTGAAGTACATAAGATCCTGAATGGTCTTTACAGGGTGGACGTGGATAGGATGCATCCTATTGAGGGTGAGTCCAGAACCAAGCGGCATTGTTTTAAAATGAGCGGTAGCCATTATAGGACAAAGATGAGGAGATTTTTTTTATTATCTGTGACTTTGGAACTCTCTGCCTCAGAAGGCAGTGGAAGCGGGATCATTGAATATTTTTAAGCTGGTGGTCGATAGATTCTTGTTTGGCAAAGGAATAAGAGATTATCGGAGTAAATAGGGATGTGGAATTCCACACAAACCAATCAGCCATGATCTTATCGAATGGCAGAGCAGGCTCGAGGGGCCAAATGGCCTACCCTCTGCTTTGTATGTTTGTATGTTCTATTTTGTACTGTTGTGACAGTTCAAATTTTTCATAAGGTGGAGACCAAAACTGCATGCAGCACACCAAGTGTGATTTAACCAGTTTTAGGGAACAGTACTTTGCCAGCTATTTTTGTGATATTGTATTTACGAGTCTAAGGGTTGGATTTTACAACCTTGCCTGCTGCCATGTGGCATTTTTGAAGATTGGGTTGGAGGGCGGTGGGAGGGGGCTCTTAAAATTCAGTGCGTAGCTTCCCATCCACCCGTGATCTAGCTTCACTTTACAGTGGGTGAGGGAGGTGTCAGGCAAGGTGCCCACCTTTGGGCCCACTGAGACCCTTGAGCAGCTACTTAAGTCATTCATTCCACCTCTGTTGCTACTTTGACCACAAACCAGGTGAGTAATGCAGCAGCTTTTACTACATGAGTTGGTGTTGGGCGAGTGGAGTAGAACCGCCATTAGAGGTACCCCTCATTTGAGGTCATACCCCACCACCCCCGTTGAGATCCACTCCACCAGCCCCTCAAAACCTCTCACTGCTGTCTGACAGTCAAGCTATGCCAATACCCTGGACTCATCTTGGAAGTCTGGCTCCATTATTTCTCTCATTCAGGGTCTCACGCTGGGAACAACAGAGCCAATCAGATTGGCGGCAGCTCTCTAAGGCAGGATTTCCACTCCCAATGGGATCAGAACTCTCGGTTGTAACCAATTACCACTTTCCCCACCATAAAATGGCTGTGTGTTGGGGAAGGTTGGGGGGGCGGAATGTGTTGGGAAATGGGGGAGGGACAGAGAATACCGCATTCCATAAAATCAATTTATTTGTACATTGTTACATTCCTCGACTAGACATGGGTTGCGGGAGAGATCTGGTTCGGGACATTTTGTTTATGAAGACTAAGTCTGAACTTCAAGACACTTTAAAAAGTGAAGAATGTCTCAAGATTCCATAGGGTTTGAAGAAACAAAAATAATATTTTTATTATGCAAGGTCAGAAAAGTAAAACAATTTACAAGATCTATTTTATACACTAACATCAGGGTAAGTATGAGGCTGATGTGAATTAACAAGTAAATGGTGATTGGACATTCCAGACCATGCAATAAATGACAGATGTGACCAAAAAAGATTCCATGATTTTTTTTAACAATCTACCCAGATGTTACTCACATTGAGTCAACCAATCTCACTTAACTTTGTTTTGCTCATGAGGCTTTCTAATCTTCACGTTTGAAGTTCTCACTTTAATATTATCTCCAAAAGATGCTCCAATTCAGATGGCTACAACAACAGCCCACCTTGCAGGATTTCAATCTTACCTTCAAAGATTACGTTCCCCTGGATTTATGTGTACACTCAAGCATCAGCTTACAAGCACAATTTCAGATATGTTAAACAGAGCACTGCTGCTCCAAGGGGCTTCTTTACGCAACGGCACTCTTTACTTAAAGTCTGTTCCCCACTGCCCTTTCGCTAAATTGGACCCTGTTTCTCTGATTTTTTTCTTAAATGGGCCATATTTTCATCCCTTTTCTTTGTCTCTGATCTGGGATTTCCCCTTGGGACCTCTCCTTGTCTCCATCCCTTGTCCCTCTCCCACTGGGACGCTTCTCTTTGGACTGAAATTGACTCAAACTGACTGTTTAAGAAGTGCTGTTCACTGAAATGACCTGGTGACTCTAAGGTGGTCCTATCCTTGTTATTAACATAGACGTAGAACAGTACAGCGCAGTACAGGCCCTTCGGCCCTCGATGTTGCGCCGACCTGTGAAACCAATCTAAAGCCCATCTAACCTACACTATCCCAATATCATCCATATGTTTATCCAATGACCATTTAAATGCCCTTAATGTTGGCAAATCCACTACTGTTTCAGGCAGGGCATTCCTTACTACTCTCTGAGTAACGAAACTATCTCTGACATCTGTCCTGTATCGATCACCCCTCAATTTAAAGCTATGTCTCCTTGTGCTAGCCATCTCCATCCAAGGAAAAAGGCTCTCACTCTCCACCCTGTCTAATCCTCTAATCATCTTATACGCCTCTATTAAGTATTAACCTTCTTCTCTCTAATGAAAACAGCCTCAAGTCCCTCAGTCTTTCCTCATAAGGCCTTTCCACCATACCTTCTTCTCTCTAACGAAACAGCCTCCTAAATAAATAAATATTTATTGTTATGAGGCAGGAACATCCGGTACCCCCAATGTTAAACTTGATTCACACATACAAATACAGAATGAATGGATTTCATAACAAAGTCTCATTCCTTTTTTACTTTCTTCAATCTTTTTGTTTCCAAGGGATAGGTGTACTCTTTATTTCTCAGGCCAGCCTTTTCTGGGTTAAAGCTCATTTTCTTAAAACTTTTCAAGAGTTACATGATGCATAGGCCCCAACATTAGGAGCACATTTCACAAACACAAAAAATATGGAAAGGGCAACAAACTGAAATAACTATGCTCTCATCCATAATTAATACTGAGATGAAAATTTTGCTTCCCATTGTGGGACTGAATGACCCCTGCCCGTTATTTTCCATCCATTAAAAGTAATAGCTGGAAGACTACAGACTGAGCATGCACAATATCTGTCAGTAGCATTAAAAGAATTAAAATAAAAACAGAAAACGTTGACATCTGTGGAGAGAGAAGCCGATGTAATGCGCTCAATTCACTGTGACTATTCTCGGATCTGATTTTTATTGCAAGGAATTGCATTCAGCTTGCAACTGAAGCAAGTCATTGGGTCAAATTACTCCACACTGGTTTTTATACTTTACACAAACTTGGTCTCACCTTTCCCTATGAGCATAACCGTCTATTCTTTTCTACCTTGTGTGTTTATCTAGCTTTCCCTTGCTGGTTGCCTCAACCAGTCCTTGTGGTTGTAAGGTCAGCATTAGATTTTTGAATGATTATCTTATATTTATTGTCCACTGGGCTCCCACACAAGTCGAAACTATTCCTCTTCGTCCACCCTACCAAACTCTTTCATAGTTTTGAAGACCTGTATTATGTCTTCTTCCGTCAGCCCTCAGTTTTCCAGAGAAAAGCACCCCCCCACCCCTCCCCCCACCCCCCGGTCCTGGGTTCTGCTTATCAGTCGCACTGCACAGCTCACACTTTCACTGTGCCTCTTCCGATTTGCTCTATCATTGAGATATAACTAATGGACCTGTCACTAGTCTAACATGTGCCCTTGTAACCAGTGTGTGGCATTCACAGCACGTGGGCAGCTGTCCCATCAGGACATTATGCATTTTACTGCTCTCTCAGCGCCACTTGTCAATGCTGTAATGTTGGCTTTGCCATTGTTTTTCAGGTCACTCTACTTACCTTCCCTTTCATGTCCCATGCTCTCATGCCAGTTCTGGAACAAGCACCATGTATGCATTCTCCATTAGTAGGAAAGCCTTAGGGCTTTCTCATTAACCTCTTCAATTGTTCCTTGGCAAGCTTGCCAGTGACTTTCAAACCGCGCATCTGTGCGTTAATGCGAGTAACACGTCTACAGATATCAGAAACTAGGCCACAGAAATAATAACCACAGCCTTTGCAAACAATCAAAATGACAAAACATTACCTCTAAAGCCTGGAACAATTTGTGCCTCAGGAAGACTATGATATTGAGGTCATTGCATCTGAACAATAAAGTCATTGCACCTAATTTACACCTAAATATTAGTAATTGTGATGCAGTTTTATTTCTATAACACAAATTCTGCATGTCTTTATGAAATATATATTTAGCTAAGATTACTGCAGATGAATCTTTAATGAATTCGGTGCAGCGTACTACAATTCACGACACTAGATTATCATGCATATATTCTTCCGAGACTACTGAATTAAATATGTGGCTTGGTGCTTGAATGCTGTCATTTCACCTTTAAGTTTTAAATGAAGCCTTCCAAAGGTAATTAGACATTTTGTTAAAAAGGAAAAAAAAAAGCATCTGCAGGGCCACGACTCAAGAGTAAGGCAGTGGAACTAATTAGGTGGCTCTTTCAATGAGTTTACACAGCCACAATGGGCCGAATGGCCTCCTTCTGTGCTGCATGATTCTATGACATCAGAGAGAACTTTTCTGCTCCTATTCGAAGTCTGACGTTCATTCTTTTGTGTCCATCGAGGGGAAGACAAGGTCTTGGCTAAATATTCCCTATGAAAGACTGTAGTTCCAAACCAAACTTACAGCAAGTAATAGAATGCTACATCCACCTGAAATTTTAGGACCAGCTCCGAACCATTTTGAACTGACTCACCCTGTGGAGAAAAAAGTGATGTCAGAATGGCAGTGTCACTGGTGACTAAAGGTAGAGCGGTTTGGTGGTATAAGGATCAATGTATGGACTATTACTCTCTCAACTTAGAAACATCATCTGGAAGAAAGTGTATGAAAGCTGCTCGACTCTTGGAACTGTTTTGGGAATGGCGACATTTTGTTGCCAATACTGTGTATGTTCAACATGACTTTTTTTATTCAGTTACGTCATTAAAAGTGATGGAGTTGGCAGTTGGCAAGACCAAAGATGGCATTGCTCAGATCATTACAGCTAGGCAATGGCACCATTTTAACATACACTTGGAACAGCATTGTCCTGGAATGAGTGAACATTAGGATGGACTGGACAGGCTGGGCTTGTTTCCACTGGAGATTAGAAGAGTGTGGGGTTACTTGGTTGAAGTATGAAGTGATCGTGAACGGTTATGACAAGGTGGGCATGGAAAGGATGTTTCTTGTCGTGGGTGAGCACAGAACTCAGGGGCATTGTTTTACAATGATGCCATTTGGGACAGAGATGAGGAGAATCTTTTTCTCTCAGAGGGTTGTGTGACTTCGAAACTCTCTGACTCAGAAGGCAGTGGTGGCAGGATCACTGAATATCTTTAAGAGATAGATTCTTGTTAGGCAAAGCAATTTAATGTTATTGGGGGTAGATCCGGAATGTGGAATTCAAAACATAAACAGATCAGCTATTAGTGAATCAGAACAGACTCGACAGGCCGAGTGGCCTACTTATACTCCTTATTTCTGTGTTTGTGTGTCCCCACAGTGATAGGTGTAACTGTTCCAAATACAGTACACAGAGAAAACACCTAAACGTAAAGATATGAATATTTGATGTATTCTGTTTAATTCAGTCTTGAACCACCGCCTGGGGAAACAGTGAAGCTGCAAACACACACCCCGGGGATCCCATCTCTGTTTATAATTTACTTATCAGCTTCTAAGTCCTTGCCTTCAGGAAGAATTTTTATTCTTTCTCTTTACAAACTCCCCGGGAAACATGGCGACGCGGAGAAAAGTTATCCAAAGGCGTAGGTGCTAATGACAGAGAGAAGGGGCAGGGATAGAGCACACAAGACCAGAGTGAGACATTGAGGGTTTGGAGTGGCCATTTAGGGTTGAAGACAAAAGCAGAGGTACTGAAGGATTGTAAACACATGGGTTAGAATGTTGAGTTTGAAGCATTGGACCTCGTACAGAGGGATGTCAGCCGAACTTCAGGTGAGTTGAAGTTTGCAGAAGGCGGACAGTGGTTGGCCGAACAGGGAGTATTAAAAATGACAAAGGCACAAGTGAGAGTCAGACAAGCAATTAGGCCGAGAAAGGAATGGAGTGTATGACTACAACCTTCCGTTTTATATCGTATCATGGTGCACTGAGCTCAGTAAAGTTTGATCTGCAGTAAACTTGCCAAAATAAACATTTCGTAAGTCTGGAGTAAACAGAGAGGGAGTTTTAATTCGACCTGTTCAGTGACAGTTGTAGTACCTGGGTTGTCAGGGTTAGTGTGTGGGACTCTGGAAATAACACCTCCCATAATGAACATAAGAACATAAGAACATAAGAAATAGGAGCAGGAGTAGGCCATCCAGCCCTTCGAGCCTGCCCCGCCATTCAATAAGATCATGGCTGATCTGTCGCTGCTCAGTTCCACTTTCCCACCCTCTCCCCATAACCCTTAATCCCCTCTCCTATCAAAAACCCATCAACCCGCGTCTTAAAAATATTTAGCGAGGCAGCCTCCACCACTTCAACGGGCAGAGAATTCCAGAGATTCACCACCCTTTGAGTGAAGAAGTTCCTCCTCAACTCCGTTCTAAACCGCCCCCCTTTTATCTTGAGGCTGTGCCCCCTAGTCCTATTGTCTTTTTTGAGCGGGAAGAGTCTCTCCACCTCTATCCTATCCATCCCATTCATCATCTTATACATCTCAATGAGATCTCCCCTCATTCTTCTAAACTCTAACGAGTACAAGCCCAGTTTATTCAGCCTCTCCTCATAGCTCAACCCCCTCAACTCCGGTATCAGCCTAGTAAACCTCCTCTGCACTCCCTCCAAGGCCAAGATATCTTTGCGCAGGTGCGGCGCCCAAAACTGCACACAGTACTCCAGCTGCGGCCTCACCAATGCCCTATACAGCTGCAGCAAGACCTCCCTACTTTTATATTCAATCCCCCTCGCTATGAAGGCCAGCATCCCATTCGCCTTCCTGACCACCTGCTGCACCTGCAAGCTGGGTTTTTGTGACTCATGCACAAGGACCCCGAGGTCCCTCTGCACCGTCGCCTGCTGCAGTTTTTCGCCTCGTAAGTAATAGTCCTTCCTACCATTTTTCCTACCAAAGTGGACCACCTCACACTTGCCAACATTAAATTCCATTTGCCATTTCCTGGCCCATTCGCCCAGCCTATCTAGATCCTTCTGAAGACTCTCCACACCCTCCGCACAATTTGCCGTTCCCCCAATCTTGGTGTCATCAGCAAATTTCGACACTCTACACTCGGTTCCCTCCTCCAGATCATCTATATAAATGGTAAAAAGCTGAGGCCCCAGCACCGACCCCTGGGGCACTCCACTAGTCACCATCAGCCAATCCGAATAGCACCCGTTGACCCCCACTCTCTGCCTCCTATTTGACAACCAATCCTCTATCCACGCTAACACCCTACCCCCAACTCCATGTCCCTCGACCTTCTGCAATAACCTCTTGTGAGGCACTTTGTCAAACGCTTTCTGAAAATCTAGAAACACCACATCCACCGGCTCTCCTCTATCCACCGCCCTAGACACATCCTCATAGAACTCCAGTAAATTTGTCAGACACGACTTCCCTTTAATGAAACCGTGCTGCGTCTGCTCTATCAAGCAATTCCCTTCAAGATGCCTCGCAATTTCCTCCTTAATGACGGATTCTAACATTTTACCTACCACAGATGTTAAACTAACCGGCCTATAATTCCCCGCCTTTTGCCTGGCACCCTTCTTAAACAACGGCGTAACATTAGCCGTTTTCCAATCATCCGGCACTTCCCCGGAATCCAGCGACGTTTGGAAAATAACCACCAAGGCATCCACTATCACCTCTGCCATTTCTTTCAGAACCCTCGGATGCATTCCATCCGGTCCTGGGGACTTGTCCACAATCAGCCCCTCCAGTCTGTCGAGCACCGCCTTTCTAGTAACAGTAATGTCATTAAGACCCTTCAGTCCTACCACCTTTCTATCGCTAACACCCGGTAAATTATTCACGTCCTCCTCTGTGAAGACAGAAACAAAAAAGTTATTCAATACCTTAGCCATATCCCCATCCCCTACCACTAGGTCCCCTTTCTCATCCTCTAAAGGACCAACATTCACCCTAGCCAGCCTCTTCCTTTTTATATATTTATAAAAACTCTTGCTATCCTTTTTTATATTAAGCGCTAGCCCAGCTTCATAGTTTCTCCTACCCTTC
This sequence comes from Carcharhinus amblyrhynchos, assembly GCF_965287045.1. Classification (NCBI taxonomy): domain Eukaryota; kingdom Metazoa; phylum Chordata; class Chondrichthyes; order Carcharhiniformes; family Carcharhinidae; genus Carcharhinus; species Carcharhinus amblyrhynchos. The sequence goes on from NC_137330.1 coordinate 15,766,272, forward strand.
CTTATCAACTTCTTTGTCAATCTTTGTTGACATTTAAACCTCTCCCAATCCTCTTCTTGCCCACTACTCTTAGCTACTCTAAATTCCTCCGCTTTTAGTTTAACACTTTCCTTCACCTCCTTTGTTATCCACGGCTTATTACCTCTCCTCCTACTATCCTTTTTGACCATCGGAATAAATTTCCGTTGAGCACCAAGAAAGATCTCCTTAAAGATCCTCCACTGCTCCTTAACAGACCCTCCCTCCAACGCGCTCTCCCAGTCCACATTCGCCAATTCTTCTCTCATCCTACCGTATTTCCCTCTATTCAAACAAAGGACGCGTGTCCGGGAACCCACTTTCTCCTCCTCCATCTGCACCAGAAACTCCACCATACAATGATCACTCTCCCCAAGAGGATCCTTCACCACAAGGTCCCTAATTCTACCCGCTTCATTACATAGCACCAGATCCAAGATAGCTCGCTCCCTCGTTGGCTCCAACACACACTGTTCGAGGAAACTATCCCGGCAGCATTCCAAGAACTCTTCCTCGAGCCCCCCACGTCCAACATGGGTCGACCAATCAATATGCAGATTGAAATCCCCCATAACTACGGCCGTCCCATTCCTGCACGCCGCACTTATTTGCGCGTTAACAGCCCGCCCCATCTCCAGATCATTATTCGGGGACCTATAGACGACACCCACCAGCGTCTTCCTCCCTTTGCTGTTCCTAATCTCCACCCACAACGATTCCACCCTCTGCTCCTTGGCTCCAATATCATCCCTTGCTACTACCGTGATGCTATCCTTAATCAGCAGAGCTACGCCCCCCCCTTTTCCCTCCTGTCTATCCTTCCTAAACACTTGATAGCCCTGTACATTCAGCTCCCAGTTCCTGTCACCCTGCAGCCACGTCTCTGTAATGGCCACCAGATCGTATCCATTTGTGTCGATCTGCGCCATCAGCTCATCCACTTTATTCCGAATGCTTCGTGCATTCAGATAAAGTGCTTTCATCCCAGCCTTCACCTGGACCCTATTTGCCGCAACGCCACCAACTATACTCACGCCCCCTACTCCCTCTATTATTGGGACATCCTCGGCCTCTTCCCTTACATGTACACTCTCCTTAACTTTAGACCTCGTAAGGTCACCTACCCTCACACCCTCCCCCCCCATAATTAGTTTAAAGCCCTGTCTACAGTCCTCTTTACTCGATTCGCCAGCACTCTGGTCCCAGCACGGTTCAGACCAACCCTATCCCTCCCGAACAGGTCCCACCTACCCCAATACTGGTGCCAATGCCCCATAAATTCAAACCCATTCCTCCCACACCAATCCCTGAGCCACCCATTCACTTCCTTAATCCTGTCAACCCTACGCCCATCTGCACACGGTTCAGGCAGTAGCCCAGAGATAACCACCTTGTCGGTTCTACTTTTTAATTCCATTCCAAGCTTTTCATACTCCCTCCCCAGATCCTCAGTCTGCATTTTGCTTACGTCGCCGGCACCCACATGTACCACAACGACCGGATTCTCACCCTCCCACTCCAGGTTCCTCTGCAGCCCAGCTGCGACATCCCATACCCGAGCACCAGGCAGACAACACACCCTTCTGTGCACTTTGTCATTGTGACAAAGGACAGTGTCAATACCCTTCACCCCACTATCCCCAATAACTACTACGTTCCTTTTCCTTTTCTCTTTGCCTATGTCCTGCTGCAGCACTGTACCGTGTGCAGCTTGCTCACCAACCTCACCTGCCTCGTTATCGTCCAACTTGGAAGCAAGAACCTCAAACCTGTTATGCAGATTAAGAGGCTGAGGCCTCTGCTCCTCACCCCCTTTCCTCTTCCCAGTAGCCCCCTCTTGTCCCTGACTCTTAGAGTTAGCCAGTCTAGGGGGGGTGGATGTCACTTGCACCCCATTGACAATGGCACCCTCTCTCCCCTTGATGAGCCTCAGTGTCTGTAGCTCAGAGGCCAGCTCATTTACCCTGAGCTGGAGCTCCTCCAGCAACCTGCACTTACTGCAGACATGGTCACTGGGATGAACCCTAGGGTCCACCAGTTCCCACATCATACAGAAACCACACATCACATGCCCCTCCATTATTTACTGTAGTAGTTTTGAAAAAATTTTTTTTGTTTTTTTTTGTTTTTCAAACGAACTCACCTGGCCTTTTTTCTTTCCAGCCCTTTTTGATATTAAGCCCTAGTAGCTCACTCTGCTTCCCTCTCACTCCGCTGCCCGCTCAGACGCTGCCCGCTGTCTACACCAGGCCTCCTTTTAAACCTGGCGCTGATTTAAATTTAAAGAGGTATTCAAATTTAAATTTGAAGAGGTAAGAGAACATATTACCAGGAGAAGGATGGAGTATGCTCATGGCTTCAGCAGTGTAACATCTGCAGCAGAATTTTCCCTCATCCCACCTGCCTTGGGAATTGTAGTAGGGAAATGGACTATGCAAAAATTCATTAGACAAATGCAGTTGAAAAGTCCTGCCCTGGGTCATTGCAAGCAGGGGGTTGGTTAGGTCCATTGGTTAGGTGGCTGGTTCATGTTGCAGAGCGATGTCAACAGCACGGGTTCAATTCCTGTAGCGACTGAGGTTATTTATGAAGGCCTCACCATCTCAACCTTACCCCTTGCCTGAAGTGTGGTGATCCTCAGGTTAAATTACCACCAACCTCTGGTTGTTTGGGACTATGGTGACTTTATAGTTCAGCCCAGTTGTTGTTTGAACATACCTCAGTATCCTTTCTGAAGCCAGACTAAGCAACATACAACAGTGACCAGCTAAACTGGGGAGAAATATTACTTTAATTCCCATTCCATTTCAAATTTGAACATCCTGATTTGCTGGGTTAAAATTAATTTAGCAAAAGGCCATATTTATTTGGTCACAAACACATAAGGGTAAATTCACTGATTTCACACTTCCTGTTGAAAGCCATATTTGAAGAGAGGAAACAAGGGATACAAGTGTTGGGATTATTCTCTGTCTTCATTTCCTTTGAAAATGGCCCCCACAGTGCTGAATGAGAAAATGATTGAAAACTCTCCCTCCTTATTCTGACATTAGTGATTTGATTTTGATTTAATTTATTATTGTCGCATGTATTAGTAGGCAGCGAAAAATATTGTTCTTTGTGTGCTGTATAGACAAACCATACCATTCATAGAGAAGGAAAGGAGAGAGTTTTGGAGCAGCTTGTAACAGAGCTGACTAGAAAACAGGCAATTCTGGACTTGGTGATGTGAGGCAGACTTAATTAGGGAACTTAAGGTCATAGTCATAGAAGTTTACAGCATGGAAACAGGCCCTTCGACCCAACTTGTCCATGCCACCTTTTTTTTAAACCCCTAAACTAATCCCATTTGCCCACATTTGACACATATCCCTCTATTTTCATCATATCCGTATAACTATCTAAATGCTTTTTAAAAGATAAAATTGTACCTGCCTCTACTACTACCTCTGGCAGCTTGTTCCAGACACTCACTACGCTCTGGGTGAAACATTTGCCCCTCTGGACACTTCTGTACCTCTTCCCTCTCACCTTAAATCTATTCCCTTTAATTTTAGTCTCCCCTACCTTTGGGAAAAGATATTGACTATCTACCTTGTCTATGCCCCTCATTATTTTATAGACCTCTATAAGGTCACCCCTCAGCCTCCTACGCTCCAGACAAAAAAGTCACAGTCTATTCGGCCTCTCCTTATAACTCAATCCATCAAGTCCCGATAGCATCCTAGTAAATATTTTCTGCACTCTTTCTAGTTTAATAATATCCTTTTTATAATAGGGTGACCAGAACTGCACAAAGTATTCCAAGTGTGGCCTTACCAATGTCTTGTACAACCTCAACAAGACGTTCCAACCGCTGTATTCAATGTTGTGACCGGTGAAACCAAGCATGCCGAATGCCTTCTTCACCATTCTGACCACCTGTGACTCCACTTTCAAGGAGCTATGAACATGTACCCCTAGATCTCTTTGTTCTGTAACTCTCCCCAGTGCCCTAACATTAACTGAGCAAATCCTGTCCTGGTTCAATCTACCAAAATGCATCACCTCTCATTTGTCTAAATTAAACTCCATCTGCCATTCATCAGCCCACTGGCCTTGGGTCACTGTGAGGAGTCTGCATATTCTCCCCATGTCTTTGTGTGTTTCCTCCAGGAGCTTTGGTTTCCTGCCAAAGATGGATTGGCCAGGTTAAATTCCCCATTAGTATCTCAAGATGCATTGGTTAAGGTGATTAGCAGGGTAAATATGTCGGGGTTACGTGATAGGGCCTGGGTGTGATGCTCTGGTAGGCCAGGTTACCTCCTTCTCCACGCAAGGAGTTGGTTTCTATGATTGCTTAGCCCAGTTCAGCTTCGCCAATTGCTCAGGTTATTTAGAAGCCTCTCTTGTGATAAGAAAATAAGAAATGTCTGCCCATTTGGATCTAACTTTCTTCTCACTATGGCCCATGAAGTGGTGACGAGGGCTCAGAATGATAAAATGGCAGTGATTAATCATTCTGATGATCCACAACATTCGCTAACTCAGCAGGACACTACCAAGATGATAAGAAGAAAATGAGATGCACATTGAATTTTTTTTTATCATTCTAATGATTCCTCTGTTTCAGAACATAATCCACTGGTAGGTATGTAACTTTTCTTTTTGTATAGGTGTTCATGAAAAACAGACAAAAAAAAAATCCCAGAAAGTCTTCATAATGAGGAAGTTTGAAGGGAAACATACAAAAGCGACTGTTCAATGCTCAGATTCAAACACAGGAATTAAATCTCGAGTGAGCTTCATTGAGAATCATTGCGATGTTAAACAATTCAATTACTTTGAGATGTTTATACATAAGCCCTCTCCCATCCAGCATCTAATAATACTAGTATATCCTCCTATCCCTTTCTGTCTTGTCTATTTATTAAATTTTCCTTGATATACATCTATGCTGTTCAAATTAGCTATCCCCTGTGGTAGCGCATTCCACATTTACAACAATCGTCAGGTAAACAAGTTTCTCCTGAATACTGTATTAGATTTATTTATAAAGACAGTAGGGAAGGCTGCCATTCTTCTGTGTCGTAAATATTCTACAATTTTATCAAAATCACCAGACTGCCAGGAATCACAACCCTATTCCATGTTCTTCCTGGTTGTCTCACATCATGGTATGTCTCCAGCTCTGCCCAAGACTGCAAGAAACTACAAAGGATCATTAATGAAATCCAGTCCTTCATGCAAACCAGCCTCTCATTCATTGACACTGTCTACTCTTCCCGCTGCCTCGGAAAAGCAGATAGCATAATTAAGGATGTTATGCACCACAGACGTACTCTCTTCCACCTTTGGGAAAAAGATACAAAAATCTGAGGCCATGTACCAACTGACTCAAGAACAGCTTCTTCTCTGCTGTCATCAGACTTTTGAATGGACCTGCCTCGCACTAAATTGATCTTTCTCTTCCCCCTAGCTGTGACTGTAACACTTTCGATGGTATCAAGCAGGAATTTTCAAAAGTTAATTGGGGGAGTCTGTGGAAAGGCAAAGGGATTTTGGTAAGTAGCAAGCTTTCAAAAGTGTGTTAACCAGGGTTCAGGGTAAACACATTTCTCTTAGAGTGAAGGGCCAGGCTGGCAGAAGTCGGGAACCCTGGATGACTCGGGATATTGAAGCCCTGGTCAAGAAGAAAGAGGCACATGACGTGCTGGGATCGAGTGAATTTCTTGAAGTATTGAGGGTGTAGGAATAGAATTAAGAGGGAAATCAGGAGGGCAAAAAGGGGACACAAAATTGTTTTGGCAGATAAGGCAAAGGAGAATCCAAAGAGCTTCTACAAATACATAAAGGGCAAAAGAGTAACAAGGGAGAGAATAGGGCCTCTTAAGGATCAACAAGATCATCTATGCGCAGATCCACAAGAGATAGGTGAGATCCTAAATGAATATTTCTCATCAGTATTTACTGTTGAGAAAAGCATGGATATTAGGGAATTTGGGAAAATAAATAGTGATGTCTTGAGGAGTGTACATGTTACAGAGAAGGAAGTACTGGAAGTCTTAAAGCACATCAAGGTAGATAAATCCCAGGGACCTGATGATGTATATCACAGGACGTTGTGGGAGGCTAGGGAGGAAATTGCGTGTCCCCTAGCTGAGATATTTGAATCATCGATAGTTACAGTTGAGGTATCTGAAGATTGAAGAGTGGCAAATGTTGTGCCTTTGTTTAAAAAGGGCTGCAGGGAAAAGTTGGGGAACTACAGGCCAGTGAGCCTCACATCTGTGGTGGGTAAATAGTTGGAAGGGAATTTGAGAGACAGGATCTACAGGCATTTAGAAACGCAAGGACTGATTAAGGACAATCAGCATGGCTTTGTCAGTGGAAAGTCATGTCTCACAAATTTAACTGAGCTTTTTGAAGGGGTAACCAAGAATGTAGATGAGGGCAGTGCAGTTGATGTTGTCTACTTGGACTTTAGCAAGGCCTTTGACAAGGTACTGCATGATAGGTTGTTGCACAAAGTTAAATCACTTGGGATCCAGGGTGAGGTATCGAAATTAATACAAAATTGGCTTCTTGACAGAAGCCAGAGGGTGGTTGTAGAGAGTTGTTTATCAAACTGGAGTCCTATGATCAACAGTATGCCTTAGGGATCAGTGCTGGGCCCATTGTTATTTGTCATTTATATTAATGAATTCAGATGAGAACATAGGATGGTGAATCAGATAACTCACACCTCGGATGAGGGTGACAATAACGTTCTGCTGTTGTGCATCTATTTAGAGATGACTCAGTTGGCTGTGGTGCATTCTCACAGAACACAGTGACATCCAACTCTCTCAGTGAGGAATCCTAGGCTGCATTTATCCTCAGCTTAATAGGGATGCAGGCACCTGAACGTGACAATGTCAAACACTTAACTCCCAGACGTTAAAATGCCTCCCCTTTAACACAGTCATTGCCAGCCACGGCCCTTGACAAGTCCAAACTGCTGACACCAAGAAGCCCTCAAGGATGTGCATCATTGTTAACAAAGAGCAGATTTCAGCTTCAGTACTCCATGGCTCCTATCACATTGCTCCCCTCCACTTTGCCGAGAGCAATCATATGCATCTTCAGAGCATGCTCAAGGTCTCTATTGGCTGCCAAAGATTATCGTTTAGTATTAGCATTGGTGGCCTTGGCAGGTGCTTGGTGAGGGAACACACAGCACTCCATTCCTAGTTTGTGACCAGAGCCTTGACCCCATGAGACACATAACTGCGGAGTGAGAGATGCTCAAGGTTGGATGTTTGAATGCCCGAACAATAAAGTCGCTGAGAGGGGCAATTCTTTTACACCTTGAGGTGGCAAGGTGCCCCTTCTTGTTGGTGAGCTTAGCAGATGTACATTCTGAAAGTGCACTTCCCCCCAAACTCTAAAGGTGTACTAGTTAGCTGGATTGGCCATGTTAAATTCCCCTTAGTGTCCAAAGCTCTGTAGGTTAGGAAGATTATCAGAGTAAATACATGGGAATACAGAGATAGACCTGGGTAGGATGTTCCATTGAAGCAGACTCAACAGGCAGCTGGCCTTCTTCACTGCAGAGATTTTGTGTTCTATTCATTAGTGATGTCTCTGCATTAAATATTGTGTAGTGTCATTGGCTAAATCCCTTTTCCCACTTGATTTTATCCCATCATCCATCAAACTCACCAGAGGTGCCAACACATCATGCACATATTGCTACAATGCTTTCCTAATAGTTAACACTAACCCATTCTATGGAATATTCTATTTTTCTAGAGCAAGATCTTATTCTCTCTCATCTCTTATCTTGTTGTTCTTGATCAGTTTTTCTCTAGATCTTGGGAGTGGCGAGTTCCTTACTTGCAGGCCAGCTCACTTGATAACATTTTGATATCATGTATGGACTTCAAAGATTCTCCAGCTCACCCTTTATCTCTATTCTCGAAGTATTCTTACTTCCAAACCCTTAATAGTTCAGATCTTAATTCCCAAGCTTCTTGATTACTTTGAATTAGTTCACCACAACAGGAATCAGTGTGTTTTCAATTTACTAGTTTCATCTACACTTTCCTTTTTACTAAAATGTAAGATAAAGCAGAGTCACCATAGTCCCAGGTGACGATAGGCTGCTCTCTTCTTTAATAGGGAGAGCTGGCTGGTGGTGATTTAACCTGAGGGTCAGCACACATCAGGCAAGGGGCAAGGTGTGGGAATTGAACCCATGCTGTTGGCATCGCTCTGCATCACACACCAGTTGTTCAGCTAACTAAGCTAAAATGTACATCAGCACTGCATTGATATATTTCACTGAACTACACCCAAGGTGAGTTATTCCAATCCTAACTTGATGTTGTGTCCTTTCTCCTGAGCTTTTTACTCGGCACAGTAGCAGAGTGGTGAGTGCTCTGGAGAAGGCCCAAAGAACACAAGGTTCTGGCAAAATGTATCATTTAGAGACACTGGGTGGGATTTTCTGGCCATGCTTATCCCAAAACCGGAAAATCCCAACCGAGATCAATGTTCTGCCCCTCGCCCGCTACAATTCCTCTGATGGGTGGGAAGGGAAAATTAACCCCACCATGTTAAAAACTCTGGTCCCTCAACTACGAGGCCTTCAATTGTCCACAACACCATGTTGATGGAAATTCATTCATGGTCCCAGGAATAAGGGACTTCCGTTATCTCAAGGAACTGGAGAAGCTGGGATTGTCCTCTTCACAGCAGGGACAGTTCAAAGGATACAGAATGGAAGCATTCTAAGTTAAGGAGACCATTTTCCACTGACAGATCTATAACCGGGACTGTCTGACGCTAATTGACAAGAAAACAAAAGGAGAGATGAAGAAATATGTTCTTAACACAGCAAACTGTGATGATCTGGAAGGCACAGCATGAAAGAACTGTGGAAGCAGATTCAGTAATCACTTTGAAAAGTGACTTGGATACGTACATGAAAAGGAAATATTGCAGGATTGTGGAGAAAGAGCAGAGAAGTGGCACTAATTGGATGGCTCTTTGGATGAACCAGCACAGAAACAATGGACCAAATGGTCTACTTCTTTGCTGCACCATTTTTATGATTCTGTAAGTGCTCTCGACAGCTGACCCAGTATCAATTAGAAAGCATTGACTTGCAATTGTCAGCAGTCTATTGTCTGGTAATGTTCTGTAACCTAATGTCCATGACAACATGTGAGGATTATGTTTAGTATGATTCATGTGCGCAACAGACCTTAATCAAGTTTTAAGTAACTCACACATCTTAGAATGATTTAATTGAAGACTTCACAAAGCATCTAAGAATAGTGCCGTGGTGGAATTTGGAAAACATTATTCAAGTTGCCTCTCAGTAGGTAGCAGTCTTGCCTCTGGGTCAGATACATGTTTGATTATAGACCTCAGTCTAGAAGCCAGTCTTGACAGAGCTACATTGCCAGACGTTCCATCATTATGAGGAACTGTTAAAATGCAGATCCTCTCAGTTGAACACAAAATGTGCGACGGCATTATTCTAAGGAGAGCCAGCTACTGTTGGGAGGGTGTTGGTTACTGAACAAGATGTCTTAGACAAGTCCCTGTGGCTTTCTGTAAGTTAATTGTAAGTCTTCATTAACTACTGGAGTTATTTACACATGTGCATCAAAGGATATAAGCTAGCATATGCTTCCATAGGTCAGGATATATACACCTGGGTCTTCTTTATTCATGGTGTGGGCAATACTATACATTAACCCTTTATGTGCCAGACCCTTACACTACAATCACCAACAACATTTTCAGGAGCTTTGGCTGCAAAGGACCACAGATGTGGCTAACGCCCCGAAAATTGGAGTTGGAACATAGAACACTACAGAACAAACAGGCCCTTCGGCCCACAAGTTGTGCCAATCACATCCATACCTACCAGGCCATAGAACTATCTGTAACTCCCAATCCCATTAAATCCCATGTACTCATCCAGAAGTCTTTTAAAAGACCCCAGTGAGATCGCCTCTACCACCACCGACAACAGCCAATTCCACTCACTCACCACCCTCTGATTGAAAAACTTACCCCTGGCATCTCCTCTGCACTTGTTTCCCAGCACCTTAACCCTGTGTCTTGTCCAACCCCTTGGCACAATGAACTTTGATGGGGTCAAACGCTGTGACCGTGAGTTGAATAGGATGGCGCCCTCCAAAAAAAACATGTATAACCCCCCTTGCAGATTATCTGAGGCATCCTGTCCAATATTTGTCCCTCAGCCAACATCATTAAAACTGCTGGCCATCCTGTTCCCTACATTACCACAGTCACTACACTTAAAACACACTTCGTTGACCATAAAAATACTTTGGAATGTCCTGGGGGTCATGACAACCATAAATTCAGATTCTTCCCCACCCCTTTGCAATTATACTTGAATGCATGGCATTAAAACCCATAAAACACAAAGCTCTTTGCCCTTTGACTCTCCACTTCAATAATCTTATATTATCATAATCGTTTGCTCCCTGTGCTAAATGTAGTGACCAGTGTAAAACCAGGAGCTCTCAATAAACATTTATTTGAAGTTTTACAGCACTGCCCTGATCAAGCCATCTTCTTTGAAGAACAGCCATAAAAATCCAAGTAAAAGAGTCATTTATTAGGCGGTGACCAGCCTGAAACCAGATTAACACACAGATACTCACCACTCCTGCCCAAGGGGAATGGTATATGATATCATTCGTACAGCAAAGGATTCCGAACAAGGATATCTTTTCTGAAGGGTGAGTTGAAGAAGAAAGATCTTGCATTAATAAAACATCGATCGCAACCACCATGTGTCCCAAAGTGCTTCACCACCAATGAAGCATGTTTTGAAGTGTGGTCACTGTTGTAATGTAGAAAAGGAATGATTCTCAGTGAGCTGATTTCAGTTAAATATGGGCAGGTACAGCAACAGAAGCAAGTGTGTCAGAGGCCTGAACCAGCTCTACATCAGCTTGGCCAATCCTGCTGGAGGAACATTGGACATCTGCTGGAGAAGCTGCAAGCATGCCTGCACCCAGGCGACATCACCCAGGCTGCATCCTGGGCTGCACAGTGGCACAGTGGTTAGCACTACAGCCTCATAGCCCCAGGTAATATTCCTGGCCTGGGTGACTGCCTGTGTGGAATTTGCACATTCTCTCTGGGTCTGCGTGGATTTCCTTCGGGTGCTCCAGTTTCCTCCCACACTCCAAAGGTGTGTGGGTTAGGTTGATTAGCTATGCTAAATTGGCCCTTAATGTCCTGGGATGTGTCGGTGAGAGAGATTCGCGGGGTAAATGTGTGTGGTAGTGGGGATTGGGCCTGGGGTAGAATTGTTGTTGATGCAGACTTGATGGGCTGAATGGCCTCCTTCTGTATTGTAAGGGTTCTATGATTCTTTCCCAAATGTCCTTCGAAAGTATGTCACATCCACCTGTCCCAACAACACTGATGGGACCATTGGAGAGGATGGGATGCAGAGATTGTCTAGCTTGAATGCTTCTGTTTCTAGGTGCTCATTCAGAATCCAGTGGTCAACCAGCACAGTCATTCATTACTTTTTGAGGCATCAATGTGGGATGGCATCTCCCAAAAAGCCAGGAATAACCCCCTCACAAGTTTATGTTTTGAGATGATCTAAATCAGGCAAACCGGGTTTAAACAGTGTAGTCCTCAGGGGCTTGGAAACCACCTGATTCGTACTGGTCTAGCTGAATCTTAAAGAATAGAATCATAGAATCCCTACAGTGCAAAAGGAAGCCACTTGCCCATTGAGTCTGAACTGACCACAATCGCACCCAGGCCCTATTCCCATAACCCCACATATTTACCTCGCTAACCCCTGACACTAGGATCAATTTAGCATGGTCAATCAACCTAACCCACAAATTTTTGGACTGTGGGAGGAAACCGGAGCACCCAGTGGAAACTCACACAGACACAGGGAGAATGTGCCCATCCACCCAGACAGTGACCTAAGGCCGAAATTGAACCCTGACACTGTGAGGCTAACAGCAGTGCTAACCATTGTGCCACCATGCCACCCCGAGAGAGGTTAGCTGACGCGTCACTTAATTTCTTAAATGCTGACCACCCTGTACATTTCTAACTTAGTTTGTGTTTCTATATCCGATTTTTTTTGTTGTTACTCCTTCTTTCTGCAATTCACATGAGCAAGTTTGTCCAGATGAATCCATTCCATAGATTCACTGACAGAGCTACGCTCTTTGAGTAACTGAACCGTGTCGAAATCTCAGGTCTTAACCACAATAAAAACTGCAGCGGATGTCAGTGTGGATTGTTCAGTGAAGTTCATGGTTCTAATCGGCGGAATCCAATGAGTGCCCGTGGCTTTTTCATTTCAAAGTACAATTAACACAACAATAGCCTGGGATAACCTCAAAGGAAATGATAGAATTCCATTTTACAATTCACCTTCAGTCACACAACTAACTTTATACCATCGATACTTCAACATTGTGGTAATTCAACGGAAGCACAAAACTCAGCAGGAATCTAAAATTAAAGTCTAGAAATGACACCAAACAAATTTGTAATTCAATAAGAGAATGCTGGAAACATACAGTAATGATCCTTCAGAACCATGTTTTTTTGATTTTATTTTACCGAGGTTAGAATGAAAAAATAGGGAGCTGGGAGGTTCAGAGGCCGAAACATTCGATCCTTGTCTTTAAATATCTTCATGACTGCCCCAGCATTAGCTCTGTCACATTTTCCCCACACTACCTCACAACTCTCTGTTTCTCTGACTCCTTTTGTGCACTACTCCTTCATTGATAACCATGCTAAGTTCCAAATTCCTTGGATTTTCCTGTTTGAACTCTTTAACAACTTAATCTCCCTCTCCCACTTCAAGACCCTCTTTTCAGCCCACTTTCTTGACCAAGATTTTGACCCTGTACTTATATAGAACAATATTGAACAAGTCTTTCAACATAACTAGTCATGAACCTCCACACCAGCTGAAGACCATATCCCATATCTTCCCTCTTCTTCCTTTATCTTTATTCCCCTTTCCTTTGATCAGACATATTGCAATTTCTTCGACGACCAGATGGCCTCTGTTTCAACTGTTATCTCGGACATCATCAGCGATTGCTATCTATCATCTGGTGGCTCTGACATCCACCATTATGAAGTGGTTTGAAAAACTAGTCATGGCATGAATCAATTCCAGCCTCCTGGACTGCCTGTATCCACTACAGTTCGCCTACAACCACAACAGGCCCACAGCACACACCATCTCCCTGGCCCTTCACTCAACCCTGGAACACCTAGATAACAAAGATACCTATGTCAGATTCTTATTTATTGACGACAGCTCAGCCTTCAACACCATTGTTCCTACAAAATTCATCTCCAAACACCGTGGCCTGGGCTTCAGCTCCTCTCTCTGTGACTGAATCCTGAACTTCCTAACCCACAGGCCACAATCAGTAAGGATAGGCAACAACACCTTTTCCTTAATTATCCTCAATACCGGTGCCCCAAAAGGCTGTGTTCTCAGTCCCTGACTATACTCCTTATATACCTATGACTATGTACCAAATTCCCTCCAACTCGATTTTCAAGTTTGCTGATGACACCACCATAGTGGGTCAGATCTCAAACCATGATGAGATAGAGTATAGGAATGAGATAGAGAATCTGGTGAACTGATGTGGCGACAATAATTTCCCCCTCAATGTCAACAAAATGAAGGAGATTGTCATCAACTTCTGGAAGCATAGAGGAGAACATGCCCCTGTCTACATCAATGGGGATGAAGTAGAAAGGGTCGAGAACTTCAAGTTTTTATGTGTCCAGATCACCAACAACCTGTCCTGGTACCCCCATGCTGACAATATAGCTAAGAAAGCCCATCAATGCCTCCACTTTCTCAGAAGACTACGGAAATTTGGCATGTCAGCTACGGCTCTCACCAACTTTTACAAATGCACCATAGTAAGCATTCTTTCTGGTTGTATCACAGGTTGGTATGACTCCTGCTCTGCCCAAGACCGCAAGGAATTACAAGAGATTGTGAATGTAGTCCAATCCATCACGCAAACCAGCCTCCCATCCATTGACTCTGTCTATATGTCCCACTGCCTCGGCAAAGCAGTCAGCATAATTAAAGATCCCACATATCCTGGACATTCTCTCTTCCACCTTCTTCCATCGGGAAAAAAGTACTAAAGTCTGAGGTCGCGTACCAACCAATTCAAGAACTCCTTCCCTGCTGCCAACAGACTTTTGAAAGGACTTACCTTGCATTAAGTTGATCTTTCTCTGCATCTGAGCTGTAACTGTAACACTACATTCTCTCGTTTCCTTCTCTGTGAACGGTTTCCTTCGGCTATAGCACGTAAGAAACAATACTATTCATTGTATGCTAATACATGTCACAATAATAAATCAACCCAAATTGAAATCAAAGATAGGCAATTATGAGAATGTGGACTGCGCTGTGTTTTTTAAATTTCTTATTGGGATATGAGCTTGAGATTTTCCAGCCCTTATTGCCCTTGAGAATGTGATAGTAAGCCACCTTCTTGAAGCACTGCAGTCCATGTGGTGTGGGTGTATACACAGTGGGTCCATATGTGGTACGTAGGCAACTTATTCTAAGAGTTTGGTTCAGTGACAGAGAGGATCATAAAATCCCTCCAGTGCAGAAGGAGGCCATTTGGCCCATTGAGCCTGCATTGACAATAATCCCACCCAGGTCCCATCCTTATAACCCCATGTATTTATCCAGCTATTCCCCATGACACTAAGGGGCACATTAGCATAGCCAATCAATCTAACGCGCACATAGTTTTTATAGAGTTTTTTTAATAGAGTTGCACACAGTTAGCAATTATAGACATTCCAAGATCTTTTTCTGGTTATTAATTCCTGTGTCTACATTGGCTGAAAGGCCTTACACAGTGACCTTTCCCCATTTGTGCCTTGGCAGTGGTTTCCCCAAGCTTGAGGGTTTCCCTCAGAATGTAGTCCTGGGCTGATCTTAAATACTGTGGTTACAAGGATAGGTTAGAGACTGGGAATTCTGAGGTCACAAAACTGCACAGGACCTTCAACTGATGCAATACACGAGATACATCGATGGCGTTCTCTTCCTTTGGACTCATGGTGAATAATTGCTGAAACAACTATATGATGACATCAACAAGTTCCATCCCACCATCAGATTCATCATGGACTATTCTCCGAAATCGGTTGCATTCTTGGACACACACATCTCTATCAAGGATGGTCACCTCATCACCTTACTGTACCACAAGCCTACAGATAACCTCAGGATGCTCCACTTCTCCAGCTCCCACAATAAACACGTTAAAGAAGTCATCCCCTACATAGGACCTGCTCAGATGAGAAGGATTGCAACAGACATCTCCAGACACTGCAAGATGCCCTCATAAGAACAGGATATAGCGCTCAACTCATCGATCAACAGTTGCGATGCACCACAGCGAAAAACCGCAACAACCTCTTCAGAACACGAACATGGGACACAGCAGACAAAGTACACTTCATTGTCTAGTACTTCCCCAGAGCGGAGAAGCTATGATATCTTCTCAAGAGTCTTCAACATGTCATTGATGAAGACGACCACATCGCCAAGGCCATTCCCACTTCTTGCCTTCAAACAACCACACAACCTCAAACGGACTATTGTCCGCAACAAACTACCCAGCCTTCAGGAGAACAGTGACCACAACCCACATAACCCTGCCACAGCAACTTGTGCAAGATGTGCCGGATCATCAATATGGATGCCATCATCTCACATGAGAACACCATCCACCAGGTACACGACACATACTCTTGCAACTCGGCCAATGTTGTCTGCCTGACATGCTGCAGGAAAGGATGTCCTGAGGCATGGTACATTGGGAAGACCATGTAGACACTATGACAGCCGATGAATGAACACCACTTGACAATCATCAGGCAGGAGTGTTCTCTTCCTGGTGGGCAACACTTCAGCAGTCACAGGCATTCAGCCTCTGATCTTTGAGTAAGCGTTCTCCAAGGTGGCCTTCATGACACACAACAAAGCAGATTCGCTGAGCAGAAACTGATAGCCAAGTTCCGTACACATGAGGACAGCCTCAACTGGGATCTTGGGTTCATGTCACACTATCTGCAACCCCCACAACTTGCCTGGGCTTGCAAAATCTCACTAACTGTCCTGTCTGGAGACAATACACATCTCTTTAACATGCACATAAGCTTCTCTCCACTCACACTGTCTGTACTTTTAAGACTTAATTACCTGTAAAGACACACATTCCAACCATTATTTTGTAAATTGAGTTTGGGTCTTTATATGCCCTGTTTGTGAACAGAACTCCCACTCATTTGATGAAGGAGCAGCACTCCGAAAGCTTGTGGCTTATGCTACCAAATAAACCTGGACTTTAATCTGGTGTTATGAGACTTCTCACTGTCACAAACCTCACCATAGGTCCTGCACTGTATGGAACCTTATCCTGAACTAGACTGGAAAATGTAACAGCCTGGAATTAGTAAACACATGCATTACACAGAGGAAATGCAAAATTGAGGTACTTGAAGAACTATGATGGAACAAATAGCACTTTACAGCAATGTCTCCAGAGGGATGTGAACATATATATATATATATATATATAAGCATAATGAATCTTTCCAGGTTCTTAGAAGTATCAAATGGAAAACTCACCAAAGTAGAATAAAGAAAGCAATATTATTAAAATGCACCCTCAGATACCCACAGGGAAATAGCAGAAGTCTCACAGCTCCAGATATGGCAATATTCTACTTATTGTTGCTATGAATATCAAAACGCTCTGAAGAAAAAATTGCAAAGCTTTGAAATTCAGAGTCTTATTTGTCCATAAAACAAATCCAGTCACCTAGGGACATGTTAAAGGAATATATGTGACCAAAATGTGTATTTCAACACGATTATATAACTCACTGTTGGCTACGTACTTCCATAACTGTGAGGATAAATTTCCTCAGTGCACTGTGTCGTGAAAGATTAGCCATGAGTTCATTGAATGGCAGAGAAGACACAAAGGGACTACTCCAATTCTTATTCCTTATGTTCTTTGGTTGGTATGAATGCCATTTGTGTGTGTATGTAAGGTTGCCACTGATGTTATGACAAGGGAGACCCCAAAGGAAACCCCAAGGGAGACAAATGTTGCCCCAATACTTTGGTCACACAACTTTCAATTGAGTGAGGCCAGTTCTAGTTTGAGAATCCTCATTCATGGAATCATAGAATCCCTACAGTGCACAAGGAGGCCATTTGGCCAATTGAGTCTGCACCGATTCTCTGACAGTGTATCTTATCAAGACCCTCTCCCGATCCCTGTAATCCCGCACATTTTACCATGGCTAACCTACACATCTTTGGATACTAAGGGGTACTTATCATGGACAATGCACCTAACCTGCACATCTTTTGGACTGTGGAAGGAACCTGGAGGAAACCCACACAGACAAGGGGAGAACGTGCAAACTCCACACAATCACCCAAGGCCAGAATCGAACCCGGGTCCCTGGTGCTGTGAGGCAGCAGTGTTAACCAATGTGCCACCATGTTGCCCTCGGTGTCATGGCTCTTCAGGCCATGATTAAACTCCCTGACTATTGTAACATCACATTAACAAGAAATATGGGATTTTGGTAATCTTGAGCATCATTCTGATAAGTTGACCTGTTTCAAGTGTTCCCCACATCAGTGTGAAAATAGATAAAAGGGGTCTGTGTGAGGGAGTGACATTCTCCTGTTCCAACTATCTCACCCTTCCTGCCCTAGTATTTGAAATGCATCCCTTGGATAACTCATGCCTCGACAATGAGAGTTGGCATGTTCCTCAAAGGACACATCACATCTATGTCCCCATCTGTTCTCATTCAACATTCATGGATGTAACACCTCCAGCAGGGATTAAAACCAAATCTTCCTAATACTATTCCACTCATGTACTCACTTCAGCATGCTGGATCTTTTAAATTACTCTTGTAAGGAGTTGCATCTGAAATGATAAAATCTCTGAAACTCTGAGCAAAAGGCAATTAGTCTGGGGGAAATTTCCAAGTTTACATGTACCAGATTTGTAACTTACTTTTTCTCTAACTTTTCTTTGTTATATTTCTAAAAATGATTTTTTGTATTTAAACACAAGATAATAATGTTATACCCATACCAGATGGGTAATAAAGCAATAAAGTGAGGTTGGATAGTCTCAGGTTGTTTGAAAGGGGACCTGACTGAGGTGTATAAGTTTATGAGAAGTGTAGGTCCATTCATTCCTCAGGATAGATGAAGACAGCACTGGTAATAAGTTTAATCTCTTTTATTGAACAGGCCTTAAAATTAACATCACAGAAAGTGAACTGAAAAGAATTATTGGAGAGAAAGAGAGATAGAGATACTGGCTTTTACCAGTCCTGTACTGACCATAGTAGCACTCAATACAGACTCTGAGCAGGTCTCAAAAACAGACTTGACCCAAACTGAAAACATAGGGCTAAAACTACACTATATGTGATTTGTTATCTGTGTTATTGAAATTGCTCGGCACATGCTGTCTCTAACTTTCATAAACAACTTGCAAATGTTGTATTTGAAAAACCTTGTTTGGCTTATGAGAAAGCCTGTACTTTCAAAAAAAAAATGCAGTCAAATTGTCCTCGATAACTCAGCATACCTGCTGAGTTTTAAAATGTTGTCAAATTAGTTAACACCTACAATCTAGCATTTAAATATAATTGCATCAGCGGAAATATCTTAACATGAAGTTCTTGATTTCATGAAACAAACAGAGCTTAGCATACATAGGATTCCTTAAGGAGTATGGATAGGGTGGATAGGATACAGTTGTTCACTTATTGAGGGTCAATGGTGAGGCAGCATAATTTTAAGTTGAGGGGCAGGAGCTTCAGAGGGGATTTGAGGAAAATACTTTTCATCCAAAGGATGGTGAGAATGCACTGTCTGGGAGGGTAATAGAGGTGGGAAGCCTCACAACCTTTAAAATGTACATGGATGAGCACTTTGTAACATTCAAAGTTATGGGTCAAATGGGATTAGTGCAGATTTAGTATGGTTTTATCAGTACAGACTCATTTGGACAGTATGACTCCATGACAAATGGATCAAAATTACATGCCCTTAATGTAAATGTCAAGACTCCCTCATTTTAAAGTAGAGACTTGCTACATGAAGCTTTATGCTGCCTTGCCTGATTTCTGAGAGATGGAGGGATATAGGAGACTGTTTTAAATGAGGATCAAGAGCCTTGGGAACTTCCTGGGAATCAACTGATTCCTATGGACCTTCCAACATATTTTCTGGCTCACTTGTTTTACTTTTGAGCTTCTGAGGATTCCCTTGAATGTTTGTATAAGATATGCATGTTATTGATGTTTTCCTCTCTCACTCCACAGGTGCTTCAGTCTGCCTTGTTGCCCAACAAGGGGCATACACACGGTGGGTCGTGCGAGGGCTGCTCTTGGATGTTTCGAGAGTAGCCTAGTGCTTCATGCTTAGTGTGCGCTTAAACTGGACCAGATGTTGGGCAATACCACAGCTCAGTGACTATCACTGTTTGCTGTGCAGATACATGGATTTGGGCCAGTGTCTGTGGGAGTTTGTGCATTCTCCCCATGCTTGCGTGGGTTTTCTCTGTGTGCTCCAGTTTCCTCCCACACCCCAAAGATGTGCTCTTAGGCTGATTGGTGTAACAAATTGCCCCTAAATTAGTCTCCCCTCAATCTGGTGTCCAATGTGGAGTGCCATAAGCATAGACAAGGGTCATGGGCGGAAAAGGGAACTCACAATGTTAAAATGGTGGCGCGGGCTCGTTGGGCCGAAGGGCCTGTTTCCCGTGCTGTGTTGTTCTTTGTTCTTCAACGCGCATCATCTGCAAACACTCAGGTGAGATCCACCAGGTCTGATCAGCCATCTGTACTTGGTTTGGAATGCCATCCAAGGCATTGACCCATTCTGTTCCCCAACAACGGGATTTAAAAACTCTATTTCTGGGCATTTATTGTTGCCGGTGAAGCAAGTGCTCTTGAATGCCATTCATGACTGCATTTCTTGGGTCTAAATCTCTTGGGGGAAGGTGGGGAGGAGGGATCTGAGATCAGTGTGTGACAGTAATCTGCTCACTAGCTCTGAAAAGCTCATCTCAATCGATGGGAGTCTTTGAATTTAGCAAATGCAATAAAGATCCTTTCATAGAAACCCAATAATGCAGAAGGAGGCCATCTGCCCTATCAGGTCTGCACTGACTCTGCAACAGGTTTTGATTTGATTTATTATTGTCACATGTATTGGGATACAGTGAAAAGTATTATTTTTCTGCACGCAATACAGACAAAGCATATTGTATATAGCAAAGGGAAGGAGAGAGTGCAGAATGTAATGTTTCAGTTGAAGCTGGGGTGTAGAGAAAGATCAACTTAATGAAAAGAGAGTAAAGTTTTAGAAGTATAGAATGGCAGTAAAAGACAGAAGAGCATCCCATCCAGGCCTCATCACCATAACCCCATTAATACACCAAGTTTACACCACTAATCTCCCCTCTCCCAAAGTCACCTAAAAAAAATCAACGGATGAATTTGATGTAAACTATATGATGTATGATGGCACCCTCAGAGTGTTAATATTCTCAAACAATCAGATGGTGCAGTTCTTACAAACCTGAACCCATTTTTCCAGCATTCACTCATGTGCCTGACAGCATAGCAGACCTTTTGGCACATGGTGGCTCTTTGACAAACTGTGCAATTTAATGCATTACATCAGTGCTGGCACTATCACCCCACAACTATGGCCTCTTCCATGTCACGTCCAATTGCTGTTGGAAAGATCCGATGGAATCTGATTTCACAACCTTTTGAGGTAATGCGTTCCAGATTTTAACAACCCTGTGGGAAATTGTAAATACATTGTTTATATATTTATGAAGCTGTTCTGAGTGATGTGTTGTTTGCATTATTTATGGAGCTGTTCTAAATTATAGTTGTATTCGATTGTATTATTAACAGCTATGAGGAAATTAAAGGGTTAATAATACAGACTTGCCAAAAAGGCGCAAAGAAGGAAAAGAAACTTGTTTCTCTTCCATATTCCATGTTAAATTCAGTTTTTTCAAAATGGCTAGAATGATAAAATGACTGTCACTGACAACGTGTTGACATTTCTGGAAATATCTGAGCAATTTAAAAATGGAAAAAGGCTAACTGATCAAGATCCTTAAATCATAGAATCCCTACAATGCAGAAGGAGGCCATTCAGCCCATCATACCTGCATCGACAACGATCCCACCCAATGTCTATCCTCATATCCCTATGTATTTACCTTGCTAATCCCCCGACATGAAAGGGCAATTTGACAAGGCCTATCAACCTAACCTGCACATCTTTGGAGTGTGGGAGGAAACTGGACCACCCAGAGGAAACCCACGCAGACAGAGAGAATGTGCAAACTCCACACAGACAATGACCTGAGGCCAGAATTGAACCCAGGTCCCTGGTGCTCTGAGACAGCAGTGCTAACCATTGTGCCATCGTGTTGCCCCAAACTAACACTCCATGCATAATATAAAGATCCCAGTCAAGCCAACGCAAAGTGCTCGTCGGAGAGACGTCTGCACAAGTCAGCTCTGGACAAAGGCAGAGCTACTGGAACTCCTCATCTCCAATATTGTGCTAACTTATGCAAATCGCCGTTGACAAAACCTTCTGGTCCTGCATGCCCTTGCTGGACATTCCAGCCTGAAGTCAATGGGCCATTGAATGGTCCATCGAATTCTCTGTTCCTTGTTCACAACGATTATCGCTGTGGGTGGGACTGGAAAATTTACTTCTATGGGTTTAAACAAGGGGGCCTTATTAGCTGAATAGCTCAACCCAAAACCACTTTCTCATGTGAGGGAGACTTGAACCATTTGAATTGTTTTAATTGTACAGCTTTTGGGTTCTGTCTTGAGGAGCTGTTTAACCTTAGAAGAGAAACAGGACTCCGGGTCCCTGTCTGCCATCTTCCATCAACAAATCAGCAGAAGAATCAAATCTCTGTCTGGATTGAAGATGCCTGGTCCTCACCTACACTGCTCTCCACTGGAATGTCTGAGCCTCTGGACCAGTGCCAGCTGCACGACTGCTTCATCTCTATCTATTTCTCCAAGGAAGTCAGCACTGCTGGAGAAGTAGATTACCCCTCATCAGCTTCAAGCTGCTAATCTCTCTGAAGGAATACACCATTGGACTTTTGATTCATTGTCTTAGAATCTTACAGTGCAAAAGGAGGCTATAGAGCCCATCGACTCTGCACCAACCACAATCCCACCCGAGCTCTGTCCCCTTAACCCCATGCATTTACCCTACCTAGTCCCTCCAACACTCAGGGGCAATTTAGCATAGCCAATCCATCTAACCCATATGCGTTTGGAGTGGCAAGGATGGCAAGTGGACCAGAGCACATAAAGATCTCAGCTCTGACAAAGGGTCATCCAGACTTGAAACATTGGCTCTATTCTCTCTCCACAGATGCTATCGGACCTGAGATTTTCTAGCATTTTCTGTTTTTGTTTCAGATTCCAGCACCAGTATTTCGCCTTCATCACACAAGGTTCTTGGCAACCATCAGCCCTGCTGATGTCAGTGAGACAGAGAATGAAGGCAGCTCAAAGTGAAGACTCCCTCTAAGGATAATAAAAATGAATCAAACTGTGGCTACAGCTACCAGGCCATCATTGTGGACGGAAACCATTGTGGAAGATGCTTAATTATTGATAATGAACTAGCTATCACTGCTGAGCAGGTAGCATGCTGCTCTCACCCACCTTCTACAAGGTTGCACAGAGCCGAGAATGCACTGGGGAGCATTCCAGTGCAACATCAAAGCTGCCTTCATGCATCTGACAAGATTCCACCCTGCAAGTAAGTACACAGCAAGCTCTCACTGCCCCTTATAATTGAAATTTTATTTATTTATGTCATAAGTAGGTTTACATTAACACTGCAATGAAGTTACTGTGAAAACCCCCATTCGCCACACTCCAGTGCCTGTTCGGGTACACTGAGGGAGAATTTAGCATGGCCAATGCATGTCTTTCGGACTGCGAAAGGAAACCGGAGCACCCAGAGGAAACCCACAGACAGTGAGCCAAGCCAAGAATCGAACCCGGGTCCCTGATGCTGTAGGGCAGCAGTGTTAATTACTGTGCCACCATGCCGCCCTGAAAATGAAATATAATAATATATTTCGCAAAACAAAAAGTTGAGAGAAACAAAATCTAGTGCGTTGACTTTCAACAGAGTGCTGGTGATAATCTCAAATGTAAAGTACAGAAGATAAAATGTAAAATCCATGGCAGGCCAGTCAATGCCCACGACCTAAACATTAACATTCCTTTCCAGCTATCATACTTGCCACACTTTCAGTTTTTATTTCAGGGATTCAATTGTGCTAAATTCATCCCTCACTGCTTAAATTGCATTCTTAAATTTTTAGCTCATAAAATCCTGCATGAAGATGTGACTAATACCCTGTAATGTTACGATAGCTATTCGGCATTCACAGGAGTTATTTATGAAATGAACATCACCGGATGATTCAGTGCACCAAGTGGAGTGTATACGATGGTTAGTTGACTGAGATAGTCATAGTCATAGAGGTTTACAGCATGGAAACGGGCCCTTTGGCCCAACTTGTCCATGCTGCCATTTCTTTTTTAAAACACCTAAACTAATCCCAATTGCCCGCATTTGGCCCATATCCTTCTAGACCCACCATACCCATGTAACTCTCTAAATGCTTTTTAAAAGACAAAATTGTACCTGCCTCTACTACCACCTCTGGCAGCTTTTTCCAGACACTCGCCACCTCTGTGTGAAAAAATTTCCCCTCTCGACACTTTTGTATCTCTTCTTCTCACCTTAAACCTATGCCCTCTAGTTTTCGACTTCCCTCCCTTTGGGAAAAGATATTGACTATCTAGCTGATCTGTGCCACTCATTATTTTATAGACCTCTATTAGTTCACCCCTCAGCCTCCTACGCTCCAGAGAAGTAAGTCCTAGTCTATCCAACCTCTCCTTATAACTC
This sequence comes from Carcharhinus amblyrhynchos, assembly GCF_965287045.1. Classification (NCBI taxonomy): domain Eukaryota; kingdom Metazoa; phylum Chordata; class Chondrichthyes; order Carcharhiniformes; family Carcharhinidae; genus Carcharhinus; species Carcharhinus amblyrhynchos. Next base: position 15,790,408 of record NC_137330.1, read on the forward strand.
AATCCATCAAGTCCCAGTAGCATCCTAGTAAATATTTTCTGCACTCTTTCTAGTTTAATAATATCTTTTCTATAATAGGATGACCAGAATTGCACACAGTATTCCAAGTGGAGATGGTTCTTTACTCATTCTTCAACAACAATGAATTGCATTTGCCTTGCACATTGTGCCCAATAAAATATCCTAAGGCAAAGGGTTTTCAAATCGATTTTGACAATGAGCCACAAGGAGATAGTAGAACAAAGCGGTTAGCTTTTAAGGAATGCCGTAAAAGAGGAAGGAATTTCAAACTGTGGGGCTTCAACAGCTAAAGACATTGTTGACAATGGTGGAGTGATAAACATTGAGAATGCATCAGAGGCCAGCTTACAGAAGAGTAAAGACCTTGGAGGGTTGCAATGTAGGAGTGGGGTTTGCGATGCTGGAGGGGGAGGAACGTGATGCTGGAGGGGGAGTTCATGATGCTGGAGGGGGAGTTTGCGATGCTGGAGGGGGAGGGTTACAATGCTGAAGAGGAAGGGTCATGATGCTGGACAGGAAGGGTCGTGATGCTGGAGGAGGAGGGTCACGACGCTGGAGGGGGAGTTCGCAATGCTGGATGTGGGGGGGCCGTGATGGTGGACGAGGTGTCGTGATGCTGGAGGGGGAGGGTTGCAGTGCTGGAGGGGCAAGGTCGCAGAGCTGGAGCGGTGGGATCACTGTGCTGGAGGGGGCGGGGCCGCAGAACTGGAGGGATGGGGTTGCGGTGTTGGAGGGTCGAGGTCGTGGTGCTGGAGGGGGTCTCGGGGTGCTGCATGGGAGCTCGCGGTGCTGCAGGTGAGCTCCCCATCCATTGACTCTGTCTACACTTCCCTCCGCCTCAGAAAAGCAGCCAGCATAATAAAGGACCCCATGCACCTCAGATATCCTATCTTCCAAGTTCTCCTGTTCGGAGTAAGATACAAAAGTCTAAGTTCATGTACCAACCGACAGCTTCTTCCCTGCTGTCACCAGATCTTTGAATGCGCTAATTTGATCATTCTCTACATCCTAGCTATGATTGTGACACTACATTCTACACTCTCTCCTTTCCTTTTTTATGAACAGTATGCTTTGTCTTTACAGCACTCAAGAATCAATACTTTTCACTATATACATGTGACAATAAAAAATTGAATTCATTTCTTGTACTAACACAACTCTTAGAGGAGAGGAGAGTGCAGGAGGAAACCAACACAGACATGAGGAGAATGTGCTGACTCTGCACAGACAATGACCAAAGCCAGGAATTGAACCCAGATCCCTGGCACTGTGAGGCAACAGTGCCAACCATTGTGCCACCGTGCCTCCCAAATGGACAATTTCTTCCTTGGAATAACTAAAGTATGGAAGGAGACCATTGAACTCTGTGACGGTCAACTCTTGCACCCCTTCCAGATAGAAATTGCCCTGTTAACTTTATTATTGCCTCCACAGCTGCTGCTCAGGCTGTGGGGTGTCTTCCAGCATTTGTGTTCTTTTTATCTCATATTTTTGCTGCCGCAGTCTGTGACTGAACTTTATTTGATCCTGCAAGAAATTGATCCAATACCCTGGTGCAGCCAGTGAATATCTATTCAAAAATAAACATGCCCAACAACAATGATCCATGTCATTTCATGGCAAAGCTTCTGATATTTCCCTAGTTGACAGGGTAGCCTGATTCGGAACTGTGTTCCTCCATTAACTGGAAATTGTTATGGAACTGTACCTATGGATACAACAATATGTCAAATCCCTCCGTACTGCTTTATAGACTTCTCATAAGATAGCTGATGGCTTTTATTTTTCCTTTATTGATCTCCATGTAGCTCACATTTGTTTTAAATTAAGATTGCAATTTTTCCCTAATGAGGAGAGATATTAAGCCACTTCAATCAAAAAGGTTCACTCAAGAGACGAATCCTGCAGATGCTTGAAAATCATAGATTCACAGAAGAATCTGGAATTCCTTGATCTGCTGGAAACAGGCAGGCTCTCCGGTTGGAGGAAACCTGGAAGTTGGGGGGGGGGGTTCTCTCCATGATCCAAATTTGAGCTATATTCAATCTGGTCCAGCCTCAAGTGGAATATGCCATCCAGTGCTGGGTGCCGCACTTTAGAAGGTGTGAGGATCACCATGATGGGATAGGAAAGATTCAGGATGAAGAACATCTGTTACATAGATTGGAGAGGTTAGGACTGTTTCCCTTGGAGAAGGGAAGGTAGAGAGAAGATTTGATAGAGGTGTTCAAAATCATGAAGGGCTAGATAGAGTGGGCAGGGAAAAACTGTTCCCATTGGTAGAAGGAACGAGAATGCAAGGGCCCAGATTGAAGGTAATTGACAAATCTGTTGGAATTCTTTGAAGATGTGACTTGTAGAGTTGACAAGGGAGAACCAGTAGATGTGGTATGTTTGGACTTTTAGAAAGCGTTTGACAAAGCCCCGCACAAGAGATTATCGTGTAAGATTAAAGCGTATGGGATTGGGGGAAGTATATTGAGGTGGATAGAAAACTGGTTGGCAGAGCGGAAACAAAGAGTAGGAATTAATGGGTGCTTTTCAAATTCTCAGTCAGTAACTAGTGGGGTGCCACAGAGATCAGTGCTGGGACCCCAGATATTCACAGTGTATATGAGTGATTTGGATGAGGGAACAAAATGTAACATCTCAAAGTTTGCAGATGATAACAAATTGGGTTGGAGGATGAACTGCGACGAGGATACAAAGATCATTCAGAATAATCTGGACAGGTTGGGTGAGTGGGCTAATCAATGGCAGATGCAGTATAATTTGGATAAATGTGAGGTTATTCACTTTGGAAGCAAAAACAAGGAGGCAGATTACTACATGAATGGCTGTAAATTAGGAGAAGGAAATGTGCAGTGAGCCAAGGATGTCCTTGAGCTCCAGCCACTGAAGGTAAGCATGCAGGTTCAGCAGGTGGTAAAGAAGGCAAATGGCATGTTGGCATTCATTGCGAGAGGTTTTGAATACAGGAGGAGAGATATGTTGTTGCAACTATTCAGGGTCTTGGTGAGGCCACACCTAGAGTATTGTGTGCAGTTTTGGTCTCTTTTTCTGAGGAAGGATATTCTTGTTCTAGAGGGCAAGGTTTACCAGGCTAATTCCCGGGATGGCAGGACCGACGTATGAGGAGAAATTGACTAGGTTAGGATTGTTTTCGCTGCAGTTCAGACGAATGTGGGGGGCGGGTATCTCACAGAGACCTATAAAATTCTAACAGGTCGAGACAGGATAGATATAGAGAGGATATTCCCGATGGTGGGTGAGTCCAGAACCAGGGGTCACACTCTGAGGATTCTGGGTGCACACAGTAAAAAGTCTGACAACACCAGGTTTTAGTCCAACCGATTTATTTGATAATAGACTCACAAGCTTTCGGGGTTAGCCCCTTCGTCGGGTGACGAACGAAGGGGCTAACCCCGAAAGCTTGTGAGTCTATTATCAAATAAATCAGTTGGACTAAAACCTGGTGTTGTCAGACTTTTTACTGTGTTTACACCAGTCCAACGCCGGCATACCCACATCATGATTCTGGGTACACCATTTAGGAGAGAGGTGAGGTGGCATTTCTTCACCCAATGAGTCGTGAGCCTATGGAATTCATTACCACAGGGAGTAGTTGATGCCAAAACATTGAATGCTGGGTATAACACTTGGGGCAAATGGAAGCAAAGGTTAGGGGAAAAAGCAAGATTAGGCTGTTGAGTTGGATGATCAGCCACGATCTTAATGAATGGTGGAGCAGGCTCGAAGGGCCAAATGGCCTTCTCCTACTTCTATCTTCTATGTTTCTGTATTTCTATGATGAAATAAGGAATTTTTTTTTTACACAGTGAGTGAAGGTCTGGGATTCACTGCCAGAGTGTGTGTTTGGGGGGCGGGGAGGGGCATTCAAGAGCAAACCAGATGGTCGAAAAAGGAGTTATGGGGAATTAGGCCAGGCAGTGGCACTGGATAAATTGCTCCTTCAGAAAGTCAATCCAGATGCAATAAGCAAACTGATTCCCTTCTGTGCCGGGAGTATTCTATAATTCTGCACGTGCCAACACCAACAGGTAAACCTGGTTAGCACTGCTGCCTCATAGTGTTCAGGAGCTGGTTCAGTTTCAGCCTCGGGTCCTGTCCTGCTTTGTGAAGATAGAAGCAAAGTGTGAATTTAGTTTTTCAGCCATTTCTTTGTTCCCCTTGTGAAATCTCCTGTTTCTGACTGTAAGGGGCCTTTTATCAATCTTTTTCTCTTTCACTGGCTGTTGAGATGGCACACAATTTTACAGCCCCACCCCCACTCACCATCCATGGCTGGTTGGAACAGTTGAAAGTTGGTCAGAAAACTCTTGACCACCTTTCTCCAGTAATCCCTTCCTTGTTCCCTTATGCCTAATTTGTCTTTACCTTGAAAGTAGTTGGACCTGGGGCAATACTTGTCACTGCAGCTCATGGCCACCATGAATAATGAAGATGAATCATCCTACATATTGTGTGGTATGAACATGTCTTAACATTGTGAAATGTAGTGCAACTTGAGATACGTGAAGCAATATCTGTTGTTATTTGCGTTGGTTGAATTTGCTGACATTCCAATCAGCAGATCCTGATTTCATACCCTATCAATCGTATTTCTAACCTGCCACTTTCCTCTTCTGTATTATATCTCTTGGCCTCTATCTATCGCTGTAACCTTCTTCAGTCCGACAACTCTCAGAGATCTCTTCACTCCTCCAAACCGGCTCCTTGTGCACAGGACCACTTCTTTGGTTCCACCATTCATGCTCTTGCCTTCAGCTGCCTAGGCCCCAGACTTTGGAATTTCCTTTTTTATCTCCTTCAAATAAAGGCTGCTTAAAATCATAGAATCATTCAGTGGCCATCAAATCTGCACTGACATGTGAGAAATACCTGACCTTCCTCTTTGACCAAGCACAGGAATATAGGAATTAGGAGCAGAAGTAGGCAAATTCAGCTCTTCGAACCTGCTCCACCATCCAGTCTGATCATGACTGATCTCTCCATGATCTCAATTCCATCTTCCTACCTGTTTCCCATTTTTAATTAGAAATAAATCAATCTCCTTCTTGAAACCATTCAACCATTCAGACTCCACCATGCTATGGGGGAGAGTTTTCCACAAATTCACCACCCTTTGCACAAAGTAATTCCTCCTCATCTCGATTTTAAATCTACCATCTCTCAACCTATACCTGTGATGTCTTGTTCTATATTGCCCCATAAGAAAAACATTTGGTCTGCAGTTACTTTATCAGTCCCTTTTAAAATTTTAAATACCATGATCAGATCCCCTCTCATCCTTCTGAACTCCAGTGGGTATAAACACAATCTGTTTAATCTCTCCTACTACATCCTCGGAATCAATCTGGCGAACCTCCTCTTGAACTGCCTTCAATGTCACCACATCCTTCCTCAACTATGCAGGTGCTACGGTGGCACAGTGGACAGCACTGCTGTCTCACAGCGCCAGGGACCTGGGTTCAATTCCTGCCTTGGATCTTTTTCTCTGTGGAGTTTGCATATTCTCCTACATTTGGTAAATACGAGGGCTTATGGGGTTAGTGCAGACTTAATGGGCCGAATGACCTCTTTCTGCACTGTTGGGATTTTATGATGACTCAATAAGAAGACCAAAACTGGACAAAATACTTCAGATGTGCTCTCACCAATATCTTATACAATACTTATCTACTTTTATACTCAAGTCCAGTTGCAATATATACCATGCATTTCATCACCTGGCCCCTTTCTTTGGCTGTATGTCTTTTTTTTCTGATTGTGCTGCCTGGCAGTGCCTTGGGATATTTTTAAACATTAAGGGTGCCAAATAATTGTGAGTTGTCATTCTCCTCTGTGTTTTCTTTGAGCTGAATAATTGATTCTGACCTTTTCTTCTTTGTCAATGCCAGCTGTGGAACCATTAACATCACAGTTTATAGACTTCACAGTGTCCCACTTTTTATTCCTTATTATATAAAATTAGCAAATCCCTGCTTCATAAATATTAATGCTTTTAGTCATACCATGTCCTGTAATTGTGTCCGGGTAACAGGAAACTCACCCTGATCACACAAGTGGCGTACAAAGCTTTATGTTCAATAATCTGAATCAACATTCCTCAGGGTTAGTCTGCAGATAGTGATGATAATTTCACAGTCTCAGTCAGCAAGGAGAATAATAATACAAAGCGAAAGATCATTTAATAGTTCAGTACCGATGAAGCACACTGGAATGATTTTAAGCCTAACCGGAACAGTGCAAATCAAGTCAACAGATTATCGGCTGCTCTTGCATTTTGCTCATTATCCCTTTCATGAAAAGGATCTTTCAGTCCAAATCCTCTATCCTTTGTCATGTAAGCAGTAGCAATAACATTTGCGCAGTGCTCTGTCCCACGTAGGCATCACTCAGCGGGTAGCGTTCTTCCCTTGGAGTGAGGGGTTACGGATTTAAGCCCCATATCAGTCCCATAGCCAAGGAAGTGCCACATTATCATGATCTAATTGAATTGTGGAGCAAGTTTGAGTGGCCTACTCCTGCATACTGCTGTGCCACGTGTCTTGATTAGACAGAGTCATAGAATCTCTACTGTGCAGAAGGAAGCCATTCAGCCCATTAAGCCTGCGCCGATAAAAATCCCACCTCGGCCCTATCTCCCTAACCCCATGTATTTACCCTGAAAATCCCCCTGATGTTAAGAGGCAATTTGTTTTTTACCACGGCCAATCAACTTAAACTGCATACCTTTGGACTGTGGGAGGAAACCGGAGCATCCCTCTGTAGACTCAGGGAGAAAGTGCGAACTCCACACAGACAGTCATCCAAGGCTGGAATTGAACCCCAGGTCCCTGGCAGTGTGAGAGAGCAGTGCTAACCACTGCACCACCATGCCATCCCAGAGACAGATATTAAACTAATTTGCGTATTTACAATAAACTCGTGAAAGATTACTCAATGTCGTTGGGAGAGGAATGGGGGAATGCTCCTGGTGGCCAAACCAGCATTCATAGGAATCATAGAAACCCTACAGTGCAGAGAGAGGCCATTCAGCCCATCGAGTCTGCACCAACCACAATCCCACCCAGGCCCTACTCCCATATCCCTACCTATTTACCCACTAATCCTTCTAACCTACACAACTCAGGAAACTAAAAGGCAATTTAAGCATGGCCAATCAACCTAACCCACACATCTTTGGACTGTGGGCAGAAACCAGAGCACCCGGAGGAAACCCACGCAGACACGGGGAGAATATGTGCAAACTCCACAGAGACCCAAGCCGGGAATCGAACTCAGGTCCCTGGAGCTGTGAAGCAGCAGTGCTAGCCACTGTGCTACCGTTCACCTCTCAAACATTTGGCGCTTTTAATATCCTGCAGCTCAGTTCAAAATTCATCACCGTTGAAGGTTTTGTCATGTCCTGGGGATGTTACTGGTGCTATGTGGATGCAGGCGAATGCAGATTCGATGTGACAATTCAGTTCTGAAGCTGCAGTCACTGCCAGCATTCGCACAAAATGGAAGGGATTGCTGAGGATCATCTGAAAATGCTTCATGAAGAGTGCCTGTAGCTTGGGATAAATTTCCTGTGGACTCAATGGCTGCAGTCCTGGATTGATATCGATTGAAGCCTGCTTGTTAAGCATATTGTTGAAGTGGAAACGTTGCCTTGACTGGCGAAGGGGGGGAGGGGATGGTATGTGTAAACTTGCATGGTCCAATTTGTGAATTCGGTGCAGGATCCTGAAATGAATATTCCTATGATCTCAAAAGCCAATGGAAAAAAAAATTCACCCTAATATTTCCTGGTATCTTGGGTGGCACAGTGGCCTATTGGTTATCAGCGCTGCCTCACAGCGCCAGTGGCCTGGGTTCAATTCCTGGCTTGGGTCCCCGTACAGAGTCTGCATGTTTTCCCCGTGTCTGCATGGGTTTCCTCTGTGTGCTCTGGTTTCCTCCCACAGTCCAAAAGACGTGCCGGTTAGATGCATTGGCCATGCTAAATTCTCCCTCAGTGTCCTCGAACAGGCGCTGGGTTGTGAGGCGACTAGCGGATTTTCACAGTAACTTCATTGCAGTGTTAATGTAAGCCTACTTGTGACACTAATAAACTTAAACTTTAACAGTCAATAATCCATCCCTATATCTGTAATACTTAACATGATTGTAGAAAATCACCACTCCGCACCCCTACACTAACACATCTAGCCCACTGCACTACTCCACGTTAACTAATATTGAGAAAGCTTGCAAAACATTTCCCTTATTTAGAAATCACTAATAAAGCTCATCCATTTCTGGTCACCACAAGTAACTTCTGGCAATGAAATGTCAAACCATATAAACAAGAACAGGTCTGACGCCAGGCATTTCTAACTCGTAAGAACATAAGAAATAGGAGCAGGATTAGGCCATCTAGCCCTTCGAGCCTGCCCCGTCATTCAATAAGATCATGGCTGATCTGAAGTGGATCAGTTCCACTTTCCCGCCTTCTCCCCATAACCATTAATTCCCTTGTCTATCAAAAACCTATCTACCCATGACTTAAATAACACACCTCCTGACTCCCTAAACTCTGTCCACCATTTGAAAGACACAAGTCAGGAGCTATGCCTGAAAAGGCATGTCATATTCATAACGTGGATCTGTGTTCACATAGGCGTTTCTGGAACCAGCTTTTGTTTGAAGTGGAATATTGCGAGCAGTTTTGGGCTCCATACCTAAGGAAGAGTTCCAGCTTTGGAGAAAGTCCAAAGGAGGTTCGTAAGAATGATCCCAGGAATGAAAGATTTGTCATATGGGGAGCGATAGAGGAGTCTGGGTCAATACTCGATGGAGTTTAGAAGTGGGGGACGTGCGGAATCGAATTGAAGCTTACAGAATATTGAGAGGCCTGGATAGAGTGGATGTGGAGAGGACATTTCCACAAGTGGAAGAGACTAGAACACAAGGGCACAACCTCAGAGTGAAAGGGTGTTCCTTCAAAACTGAGATGGGGAGGATTTTTTTCCAGCCAGAGGGTGGTGAACCTGTGGAGCCCATTGCCACAGAAGGCTGTGGAGGCCAGGCCATTGAGTGCCTTTAAGACAGAGATAGATAAGTTCTTGATCAAGAAGGGATCAAGAGTTATGGGGAGAAGGTAGGAGAATGAGGATGAAAATCATATCAGCCATGGTGAATGGCGCAGCAGACGCAATGGGCCAAATGGACTAATTCTGCTCCTATATCTTGTGGTCTTTGTGGACACTGCTGAATGGTTATGATTGACCACCGAGAGTAAGGATGATCTCTGTAATTTAACAGACTACCTCAAGCTTCTGGAAAATTCCTTGTAAAAATTTCCCAAGCTAGGGGAGCTATTGCCTATTCCTAGAATGGACACATCAAGAATAATACTATGTGTGGAATTTACACTTCCAATTCTTTGGGGATTTACAGAGAGCAGAGGTCCAAATAAACTACATACTTCTGAGTTGGAACCCTAACACAGAGTTGAGTAGAAACCAATTAATCCTGAGGAAATGTGAAGAGTTCATTCAGTATCTCCACTTTACATTAGTGGCTTTTAGCTAAGTCTATCCAGGTACACACTGCTAGTATTGGTCATGTGACTGAAACAAGTTGGAAATAATGAGTTTTTATCTGAAGACCCAGAAAAACTTGGACAGTTTGTTGAAAACACCAAAAAAGAGACATTAGCTGCAGCAAAATGTTGTGTTATTTTTGCTTTAAGAACCTTGAGGCCATAAATCTTAAAAGAGTATCCTCACCTGATTCCAAAACCTCTAAGCCCATCTGTAAAAAATTGGACCTCCTGGTCAGAAAATCACAAATGTCCAACTTAGTGACCTGCTGATCATGCATCACTTTGAGAGAATCCTGTAATAACCTCGATACCTGACTTAAACTATCTGGACTCATCTGAACTACAGTTGTGGGAAAAGATTACTTTCTCTATTGGGCCGAAAGCCTAAAGATTTTCCACTGAGCCCAGTATGTGCACCATGAATTGTTCTTTTGTATTACAACTATAAATGTGTATTGGTTTTCAACTGTGCCTTGCTTGCGTTTGTGTGGGACTGATTGACATAATGTTTTTGGGTTTGAACAAATAACCCTCTTTATTTAAACCCACAAAAGCTTGCTGCTTTTCTTTCTAAATTGACCATGCGATCTCTAGGTTTGGAACCACACATATTTTTCTCTGTAAAACAACAAATGGGGAAAAGTGCATTTGGCATGCTTGGTTTCAGTGGTCAGAAATTGAATACAGGTGTTGGGACTTGTTGAAGTTGTACAAGACATTGGTAAGGCCACACGTGGAAAACTGTGTATACATCTGGTCACTCTATTAGAGAAAATATATTGTTATACTGGAAAAAGTGCAGAAAAAGTTTTCCCGGATGCTACCAGCATTTGATGGTTTGAGTTATAAAGAGAGATTGGATAGACTGGGACTATTCTCCCTGGTGCTTAAGAGGCTTAGGGGTGATCTTATAGAGGTCTATAAAATAATGAGGGGAATAGATAAAGATAAATTCAGATAAAGTCAACATCTTTTCGCAAAGGTAGGGGAGTCTAAAACTAGAGGGCATAGATTTAAGGTGACAGGAGCGTGATAGATAAAGGTCCAGAAAGGCAATTTTTTCTCACAGAGGGTAGTGAGTGTTTGGAACAAGCTGCCAGAGACAGTCGAGCGACAGGTACAATTTTGTATTTTAAAAAACATTTAGAAAGTTATATGGGTAAGAAGGGTATAGAGGCTCATGGGCCAAATGCGGAGAAATTGGGACCAACTTAGTTGTTACAAAAAAGGCAGCATGGACAAGTTGGACCACGTAGCCTGTTTCCATGCTGTAAACCTCTATGACTCTAACATTGATTATGACGGTAAGGGAAAGGATACAAGGATTTATGTTCTCTCTTGACTCTGTTCATGGCACAGGGTGTCATGGTGAAATACTCTCCATTTGCCTGGAGGAGTGCAACTCCAAAAACTCTCGAATTTTGACACCATTCAAGACAAAACGGCCCACTTAATTGGCACACATCCACCAGTTTGAGCATCGACTCTCTTCTCCATCAGTGCACAGTGGCAACCGTGGCACCATCTACAAGATGCAATGCAGCAACTCAGATTTCTTAGACGCCACCTTCCAAACCTGCAACCTCTACCATATAGAAGGACAAGGGCAGCAGATGCATGGGAAAACCAACAACTGCAAGTACCCTCCCACTCATACAGCATCCTGACTTGGAAATATATCACCGTTCCTCCACTGCGACTAGGTCAACATCCTGGAACTCCCTCGCCAACAGCACACCACAACACACGGTTAGCAGCAGTTCAAGAAGATAGCTCACCACTACCTGCACAAGGGCTATTAGGAATGGGCAATAAACGTTGACCAGGCCAGAGATAGTCAGCCCCATGAATGGATGTACAAATTGGGTATTTGCATCTGATAATGATTCATTCTATCCAAATGCTGTTGTGAATTAACTAATGAATTTCCATTCTTCATAGGTAATGGTGCCACAGGAGCCAGGTTAACTTGAACTCCCGAGCTAGAGTCTAGGTTTTGTAATGAGTGATGGACAAACAGAATGTAGGAACAGGCATGGACGATTCAGCCTCTGGCCGGCTCTGCCATTCATTTGTATCAAGGCTCATCCATATTGTAACTCCACTTAGCTACTTAAGCTCTCCAATACCGCTGCCTACCACAATAATCCAGCAATCTCAATTCTGAAATTTTCCATTGACCACCCCACCACCAACCCAGCCTCAACAGCTTTTTGGACGAGAATATTCCATAATGCCATACTCTTTCCATGATGAAAAGCTTCCAAACAAGAAAAGCAGAACATGGAACATAGAACATTACAGCGCAGAACAGGCTCTTCGGCCCACGATGTTGCGCCGACCAGTTAAAAAAAAACAATGACCCTCTAACCTAAACCAATCCCTTTCCATCCATAAACCTATCCACGGGTCTCTTAAACGCCCCCAAACTAGGCGCATTTACAATTGCAGCAGGCAAGGCATTCCAATCCCTCACCACCCTCTGGGTAAAGAACCTACCCCTGACATCCGTCCTATAACTACCCCCCCTTAATTTAAAGCCATGCCCCCTCGTGCTAGCTTTCTCCATCCGAGGAAAAAGGCTATCACTATCCACCCTATCTAAACCTCTAATCATCTTATATGTTTCAATAAGATCCCCTCTCAGCCGCCTTCTTTCTAGCAAAAACAACCCCAAATCCCTCAGTCTCTCCTCAGAGGACCTCCCCTCCATACCAGGCAACATCCTGGTAAACCTCCTCTGCACCCTCTCCAAAGCCTCCACATCCTTCCTATAATGTGGGGACCAGAACTGCACACAATACTCCAAGTGCGGCCGCACCAGAGTTGTGTACAGTTGCAACATGACGCTGCGACTCCTAAATTCAATCCCCCTACCAATAAAAGCCAAGACACCGTATGCCTTCTTAACAACCTTATCTACTTGATTCCCTACTTTCAGGGATCTATGTACACATACACCTAGATCCCTCTGTTCATCCACACTATTCAGAGTCCTCCCGTTAGCCCTATACTTGACACATCTGTTATTCCTACCAAAGTGAATTACCTCACACTTCTCCGCATTAAACTCCATCCGCCACCTCTCGGCCCAGCTCTGCAACCTGTCTAAGTCACCCTGCAAACTACGACACCCTTCCTCACAATCTACCACACCTCCGACTTTGGTGTCATCAGCAAATTTACTAATCCACCCAACTATACCCTCACCCAGATCATTAATAAAAATTACAAACAGCAGTGGCCCCAAAACAGATCCCTGAGGCACACCACTCGTAACCGAACTCCATGACGAATATTTACCATCAACCACCACCCTCTGTCTCCTATCTGCTAGCCAATTCCTGATCCAATTTCCTAGATTACCCTTAATCCCATACATCTGCATTTTCTGCAGAAGCCTACCATGGTGAACCTTATCAAACGCCTTACTAAAATCCATATATACCACGTCAACTGCCTTTCCCCCATCCACCTTGAAGGATGGGTTTCTCGGACAACTTGGTGAAATTAGCCAGAAGATGTCCTTTAAAAGATTTCAACAAATTTCCTGTTCACCAGTTTGTGAGTTGGTGTGGATTGTTAGACGTGGGGGGGGGGGGGGGGGGGGGGGGTGGCGGCGACAGAGAGAGAGAGCGAGCGAGAGAGAGAGAGAGGAGATGGTGGTGGGTGAATGAGGGTTTTAAGGAGGCTTAGGATAATCAGAGGATAGGAGGGATTTGGAGACTTGTGGAGTGGGAGAGTCGGTGACTGGGAAATGGGTAAGCCAGAGATGGTATTTGGGGGTTTGGTATAGATGGGAAAAAGTTAAGCTTCTTGTGTCTGGGGGAAGCACTTAGCTCATGGACCAGGTTGTTTTTCTTTTTGACATGGGATTTAGCGATTGCCAGTATTTGTTGCCCATATTGGGGTTATGGGGGTATGGAATGCACTGCCAAGTAAGGTGGTGGAGGCAGGCACGCTGGAGTTGTTTAAGGGATACTTAGATAGGCACGTGAGCAGAACAGAGATGGGAGGTTATGGGAGACTGTTTTAAATAAGGATCAAGAGCCCTGGGAAGTTCCTGGGAATCAATTGATTCAAATATTCAATATATTCAATATTGGTATATTGGCCTTTATAAATCATTGAGTATAAGAGTTTATTCCCTGGAGTGTAGAAGAATGAGGGGAGATTTGATAGAGGCGTATAAAATCATGATGAGTATGGATAGAGTGAATGCAAGCAGGCTTTTTCCACTGAGGCTAGGGGAGAAAAAAAACTAGGGGACATGGATTAAGGGTGAATGGGGAAAAGTTTAAAGGGAATATTAAGGGGGAATGAGCTGCCAGATGAAGTGGTAAATGTGAGCTCATTGTTAACATTTAAGAAAAACTTGGACAGGTACATGGATGAGAGGTGTGGGGGGATATGGTCCAGATGCAGGTCAGTGGGACTAAGCAGAAAAATGGTTTTGGCACAGCCAAGAAGGGCCAAAAGGCCTGTTTCTGTGCTGTAATGTTCTATGGTTCTATGGTTCTATGGACCTTCCAACATATTTTCTGGCTCACTTGTTTTACTTTTGAGCTTCTGGGGATTCGCTTGAATGTTTGCATAAGATGTGCATGTTATTGATGTTTTTCTCTTTTAATCCACAGGTGATTCTGTCCACCTTGTTGTCCAACGAGGGGCATACACGCAGTGGGTCGTGCGAGGGCTGCTCTTGGATGTTTCGAGAGTAGCCTAGTACTTCACGTCGTTTGTATACGCTTAAACTGGACCAGCTGATGGGCAACACCACAGCTCAGTGACTATCACTGTTTGCTGTGCAGATCTGTAGGAGTTTGCGCATTCTCCCCGTGCTTGCGTGGGTTTTCTCCGGGTGCTGCGGTTTCCTCCCACACTCCAAAGATGTGCCCTTAGGCTGATTGGTGTAACAAATTGTCCCTAAATTAGTCTCCCCTCAATCTGGTTTCCAATGTGGAGTGCCATAAGCGTAGACAAGGGTCATGGGTGGAAGAGGGAACTCACAATGTTAAAATGGCGGCGCGGGCTCGTTGGGCCGAAGGCCCTGTTTCCCGTGCTGTGTTGTTATTTGTTCTTTATATCCAATTGCTCTTTCGTGACTTTCTCAGCCATTTCAGAGGGTGGTTCAGAATCGTTCAAAACCATTGCTGTGGGGGTTCATGTAGGCCAGACTGGAGAAGGATGGCAGATTTCCTTCTCTGATGGGTTTTTACAACAAGGGATGTCAGTTTTCATAGTCACTAACACTGAGACCAGTTTTATAATCCAGGTTAAGGGAGGCGATGGCTGGGTAGTATTCATAAGAGTGTGGGCAGACAACTCACCCATGTTGACCTAAGCCAATTACATCCAAAACTGAGCAGTTTGGGATCAGGTCTGAAATCCCACCCATGGCCCAGAGATGCTGATAAACACATAGCAGCGAAGCTTTTATACAGGCCAAGCCTGCACTTAGAGATCACATACCCTTAGACATAGCCGGCAGAAAGAAAAGCACTTAGGTGCCACTGTACAAAAGAGATTAATAAAAAAAACAACTCTTTCAGTATAAAAGGCATTGTACTATTTTATCAGAGAATCTATCCAACTCTTTACAAAGCCAAACAATATTCAAAGCTCAGAAAACAAAAAAAAGGAGAAATTTTGTCTGATCCAAATGAAAGAAAAATAATTTCAGTATGAGAGTAAGCAAGAGATGAAAATCTTTTACAGGACATTGGTTAAGCCATGGTTTTGAATATTGTGCATCATATCCTGGAAGTGTTTTTTATTTTTTGCGTGCAGTGTTGAATGCTTTTTATGGGTCATCGCTAGATGCCTCAGCGCACGTGTGTCCTGCACTTTTCAGAATGTTTGATGTAAATGGTGCATGCCTGAGCCATGGGGTAGTAGTTCTTGACTTCTCGCTTCAGGAATGACACCAAAAGGAGTGGCATGGGTTTCCCTGCAATGGTGAGGCTGCCAATTGTCATGGGGAATCCTGCATTTCACACATCCAATGGTAATGAGCTTCTCGTTTTTGCCGGTTTTCATACCAGAAGATGCCACACCTAACAGTAAGATAAAAGTAAAATATTGCAGACGCCGGAATCTGAAACAAAAAACAGAAAGTGCTGGAAAATCTCAGCAGGTCTGAAGAGAGAGAATAGACCCAACGTTTCGAGTCTGGATGACCCTTCGTCAGAGCCGACTCCAGATTCGAAACGTTGAGTCTACTCTCTCTCTACAGACCTACTGAGATTTTCCAGCATTTTCAGTTTTTGCCACAGCATTGGCCAATGAAGCTCTCCGGCCGCTTTTTGAAGCTGGGGGTGGATAACAGCAAATGGAAGACTAAAATATTAAATAAGCCTCACAATCATCGGAACTTCTATTGTCTTTTCCCAGTTTCCAGATTTGCTCCAGCATCACTGGGCCGCTCCATTCTAAATTATTGATTGGCTTTTGTATTTGTGGCTGAGCTAACCAAGCTAACCTTGATCTTTACAATTATTGACAAAAATTGGGGCTTGGAACAAAATGGCAAAGATCTCAAATCTTTGCAGGTGGCAAAAATTGACATGCCTTCCTTCCCAGTAGACTGGGAATGAAATACTCCCCAGGCTTATGCACATCCATTTACTCGGAACTAATTGAAACAATAACGATTAAGGAGGAGATCAGAGTTATTAGAAAATAAATTTTTGCCGTGTTACTGGCTTTAGCGAGGTTCAGTACTGCGGAGAAACAGAAACGAGAATGATTTAAATTTTGAAGAAGGATCTTATAAATAGAATGAGCTAAGGACATATGCCGTGGAAATATTAAAACTGACAGTCTCAGATACTGGAAGTGAGACTCAATGATCTCAGCACTTAAACTTTGCAACAGTAAAAGATTTTTAACAACTGGGAGTTTAAACCCAATCTCGAAGCAATAAATCACTCCACTGCCAGGGCATTTATATCATTACTTTCAGGTTTAAATGGCAGATTTAAAACGGATTTAAACACAAGAAACCCATAACTGACTTTAATGAGACTAAGAAGTCTCACAACACCAGGTTAAAGCCCAACAGGTTTATTTGGTAGTAAACGCCACTAGCTTTCGGGGTTTGCCCCTTTGGCAGGTGAGTGAGAGTTCTGAGCACAACCAGAGCAGATAAAGGCACACACATACAGTTTACAGAATATGATTAGAATGTGAGTCTTCACAGCTGATTGGGTCTTAAAGGTGCAGACAATGTGAGTGGAGATAGCATTAAGCATAAGTTAAAGACATGTGTATTGTCTCCAGACAGGACAGTAAGTGAGATGTTGCAAGCCCGGGCAAGTCACGGGGGTTACAGAAAGTGTGACATGAACCCAAGATCCTGGTTGAGGCCGTCCTCATGTGTGTGGAACTTGGCTATCAGTTTCTGCTCAGCGACTCTGCGCTGTCGTACATAGAGTTTAGAAGAATGAGGGGAGATCTCATTGAGACATATAAGATGATGAATGGGATGGAAAGGATAGAGGTGGAGACACTCTTCCTGCTCAGAAAGGACAGTAGGACTAGGGGGCACAGCCTCAAGATAAAGGGGGGCGGTTTAGAACGGAGATGAGGAGGAACTTCTTCACTCAAAGGGTGGTGAATCTTTGGAATTCTCTGCCCATTGAAGTGGTGGAGGCTGCCTCGCTAAATATTTTTAATACGCGGGTTGATGGGTTTTTGATAAGCGGGGGGATTAAGGGTTATGGGGAGAGGGCGGGAATGTGGAACTGAGCCACGACAGATCAGGCATGATCTTATTGAATGGCGGGGCAGGCTCGAAGGGCTAGATGGCCTACTCCTGCTCCTATTTCTTATGTTCTTATGTTATGTTATGAAGGCTGCCTTGGAGAATGTTACCCCAGAGATCAGAGGCCAAATGCCCGTGACCACTGAAGTGTTCGCCAATAAGAGAACAGTCTTGCCTGGTGATTGTCGAGTGGTGTTCATTCATCATTGTCGTAGTGTCTGCATGGTTTCTCGGGACATCCTTTCCTGCAGCCTATCAGGTAGACAAAGTTGGCTGAGTTGCAAGAGGATGTATCGTGTACCTGGTGGACGATGTTCTCACGTGAGATGATGGCATCCATGTCAGTGATTTGGTATGTCCTGCAGAGGTTGCTGTGGCAGGGTTGTGTGGTCACTGTTCTCCTGAAGGCTAGGATTATTTTGCTGCAGACAATGATCTGTTTGAGGTTGTGCGGTTGTTTGAAGGCAAGAAGTGGGGGTATGGGGATGCCCTCGGCGAGATGTTCATCTTCATCAATAACACGTCGAAGACTCCGGAGAAGATGTCGTAGCCTCCCCCTGCTTTTGTGCCACCTGAGCCGTGTCGCTGAACCTGGGTGTAAAGTGTTTGTCTCACCCTGGCATCGTCCCTTGTCGCAAGTCATAGAATCCCTACAGCACAGAGGGAGGCCATTCAGCCCATCGAGTCTGTACTGACCACCATCCTATGCCTGCAACCCTTATTTACCCTGCTAACTCCCGACACTAGGGACAATTTTAGCATGGCCAGTCCACTTACCCTCAAATCTTTGGATAGTGGGAGGAAACCAGAGCATCCCACACAGACCCGGGGAGAACATGCAAACTCTACACAGACAGTTACCCCAGGACAGAATTGAACCTGGGTCCCCGGTGCTGTGAAGCAGTGCTAACCACTGTGCCACCGTGTCATCCTGGGCTGCAGAGAGTACATGAGTACACAGGTAGTGGCCAGAAATGTGAAGTGATGGGGGTCTTTCTGGGGTGGATGAATCCTAGCCTATTATGCTATAAAGTTCAAAATACTGTTCATTTCTGCATTACACAATGTCATAAAAAACAAACAATTTGTGCGGAAACCAGCAGGCAGGAACCATTTCACCTTTCTCATTTGCCACCTCACTCATTTCTGGAACAGAAAATTCTGCCGTGTGTGTGTGTGTGTGTGTGTGTGTGTTTATAATGTTCTCACGTTTTAATGAAATCCCAGAACAACAAGCTGAAACAAAATAGTCATTTCCTTTTTTAAGTAATAAACCATCAGTGCTGTGGATGCCTTGGTGATTATTTTCCAAACGTCGCTGGATTCCGGGGAAGTGCCGGAAGATTGGAAAACGGCTAATGTTACGCCATTGTTTAAGAAGGGTGGCAGGCAAAAGGCAGGGAATTATAGGCTGGTTAGTTTAACGTCTGTTGTAGGTAAAATGTTAGAATCCGTGATCAAGGAGAAAATAACGAGGCATCTTGAGGAGAATTGTTTGATAGAGCAGACGCAGCACGGTTTCGTTAAGGGGAAGTCGTGTCTGACGAATTTATTGGAGTTCTATGAGGATGTGTCTAGGGCGGTGGATAGAGGAGAGCCGGTGGATGTGGTCTTCCTGGATTTTCAGAAGGCGTTTGATAAGGTGCCTCACAAGAGGTTATTACAGAAGGTCAGGGGGCATGGAGTTGGGGTTAGGGTGTTAGCGTGGATAGAGGATTGGCTGTCAAATAGGAGGCAGAGAGTGGGGGTCAATGGGTGCTATTCGGATTGGCGGTTGGTGACTAGTGGGGTGCCCCAGGGGTCAGTGCTGGGGCCTCAGCTATTTACCATTTATATAGATGATCTGGAGGAGGGAACCGAGTGTATGGTGTCGAAATTTGCTGATGACGCCAAGATTGGTGGAACGGCAAATTGTGCGGAGGGTGTGGAGAGTCTACAGAAGGATCTAGATAGGCTGGGCGAATGGGCCAGGAACTGGCAAATGAAATTTAATGTTGGCAAATGTGAGGTTGTCCACTTTGGTAGGAATAATGGTAGGAAGGACTATTACTTACATGGCGAAAAACTGCAGCATGCGACGGTGCAGAGGGACCTCGGGGTCCTTGTGCATGAGTTGCAAAAACCGAGCCTACAGGTGCAGCAGGTGGTCAGGAAGGCGAATGGGATGCTGGCCTTCATAGCAAGGGGGATTGAATATAAAAGTAGGGAGGTCTTGCTGCGGCTGTATAGGGCACTGGTGAGGCCGCAGCTGGAGTACTGTGTGCAGTTTTGGTCGCCGCACTTACACAAGGATATTTTGGCCTTGGAGGGAGTGCAGAGGAGGTTTACTAGGTTGATACCGGAGTTGAGGGGGTTGAACAATGAGGAGAGGCTGAATAAACTAGGCTTGTACTCGTTAGAGTTTAGAAGAATGAGGGGAGATCTCATTGAGACATATAAGATGATGAATGGGATGGATAGGATAGAGGTGGAGAGGCTCTTCTCATTCAGGAAGGACAGTAGGACTAGAGGGCACAGCCTCAAGATAAAGGGGTGGGGCGGTTTAGAACGGAGTTGAGGAGGAACTTCTTCACTCAAAGGGGGTGAATCTCTGGAGTTCTCTGCCCGTTGAAGTGGTGGAGGCTGCCTCGCTAAATATTTTTAAGACGCGGGTTGATAGGTTTTTGATAAGCGAGGGGATTAAGGGTTATGGGGAGAGGGCGGGAAAATGGAACTGAGCCACGACAGATCAGCCGTGATCTTATTGAATGGCGGGGCAGGCTCGAAGGGCTAGATGGCCTACTCCTGCTCCTATTTCTTATGTTCTTATGCTCTTATGTGTCAAACTGAATTTCTCACACCATGGACAGGATTTTCCAGCCACGCTCACTCCATGACCGGAAAGTCCTACCCAAGGTCAAGGGAGCTTTGCATGCATGCACTCACGCTCACACATACATACAAACTTAATGCTGGATTCTGTGTCCCTAGACACTTCTTTGATCATTGCTTCTGAATAGACTTGAAGAGGATTGGTGATAAACAACACCCTTGCCAAAATCTTCTTCCAATTACACATGGTTCCGACTCCTTTTTTTTCAACTCTACTGTTTGTCCTACGTACAGATTTCCTACGAGAGTCATCGCTCCCTCTCTCCCTCTCTCTTTCTCCAGTCCACTCTAATGTCTTTCAGTGGTGTCAAGAGTGGAATCCATTCAACCCAATTAACTGCTTATTCAAAAACCTGTAAAACAAACAATCCCTGTCCAAATTCTAAGTTGTCTTCACTCATTTAATTTTATAATGCTGAGTGGCTTCTCTTGTCTTTCTCCCTTCCTGTAATCCAGAATAATCTCTGGTGTTGTTTGACATTTCTGAACCCACTCTTCCTTGAAGCTCACACAGTTTCTTTCCTTATGGTGATCATTGTGATTGACAAGAACCCTCCTGCCATTCTCCCAATAAGTAAGTATCTTTGCATGGGTTTGATGTTCTGTTCTTTCTCAGGTGTTTAAACAACACTGTATTTATTTTACTATCTGCAGCCTTTTTTCCAGTTTCTATCTCAGTTATCATTCCTCTCATCTAGCATTTTCTTTGGCATCATAGAATCCCTCAGTACAGAAGGAAGCCATTTGGCCCATCGAGTCTGCACCGACCACCCAGGCCCTATCCCTGTAACCCCACGTATTTACTTTGCTAGTCCCCTTAACACTAAGGGGCAATTTAACATATAAAATCAACCTAACCTGCACATCTTGCAGACTGTGAGAGGAAACCAGAGCACCTAGAGTTAACCCACACAGACACTTGGGAACGTGCAAACTCCACACAGTCACCTGAGGCTGGAATTGAATCCGGGTCCCTGTGAGGCAGCAGTGCTAACTATTGTACCACCATGCCACCCAATGAAATCAATGTCATTATATCTTGAGACTGAATGTCCCCATTATTTCTCAATAAGCAGAATGAGATGCGGCATTTCTGGCTATATTGTTTTGTTTTAACAACATAACACAATATCCCATTGCACACCACTTTTGGACTACGTGTCTCTTCTGATGTCCAACAATTTATTCACATTGTTCATCTACCCCTGATTTGTTCTTGTGCATACTGTGTCCAATTCATCTGTAATTACTGAGCTGCCATCTCTAATTGCACTGCTTCTGTCCATTTTCAATATTGCAGCAAAGACGTGAACACAAAACTTGCAGACTTGTACCCCAGTGCAGTACTGAGAGAATGTTACACAGTTAGTGATGCCAGTTTTCTGATGGGACGTTGATCTGACATCAAGTTTGCTCTCCTACGTGGATGTAGAGAAATTCTCCCAATTTCCCGGCCAAAATTTATTCCTGAATCAATATTATTAAGGTAAGGTTATCTGGTTTTAAGGTTATCTCATTACTGTTTTTGGGATCTTGCTGTGTGCAAATTGATGGCACATTTACTACAACAGTGACTACACTTCAAGTGCACTTCAGTGGCAATAATGCACTTTGGCACATCTTGCTATTGCAAGACAAAATATATAAATTCATATTTTTGGTCTTCTCACCCAAGGAAAAATATAATTGTTGGAGAAGCAGGGAAATTAAGGTTCAGTAAATTAATTTGTGGGATGGAGGGAGTGTCCTATGAAGCAAGATTAAATAGACTGAACACTTTATTCTCTGGAATTTAGGAGAATAAGATATGATCTCATTCAAATCTACAAAATTCTTACAGGGTCCAATAGTGTAGATGCAGGAAGGATGCTTCCCATGGGTAGGTGTGTGTGTGGCAGGGTGAGGGGGTGGTCTAGAACCATGGATAAGGTGCTCTTTCAGAGAATTGGTACTGACTTGAGGGCCAAATAGTCTTGTCCTGCACAATCGGATGTTAGTGCACTTTTAAGAAAGTTTTTTTTTTAATCATGATCTCTGGAGCTGTCATGGCTTCAGTGTTTCTCACTGCTGCCGAGCTGTCTACAAGATGTCTTTTTATTGCTCCTTAAGTGGCTTTAATGGGAGCTTCAGGTTTTTTTTAATGTTATGAGCCTGTATTGTTAGGAGGAAAACTGCTGGCAGGTCAGGTGACAGAAGCTTGTTCATTCTCAAGGGGTGGCACGGTAGCACCGTGGTTAGCACTGCTGCTTCACAGCTCCAGGGTCCTGGGCTCAATTCCCGGCTCAAGTCACTGTCTGCGTGGAGATTGCATATTCTCCTCGTGTCTGCGTGGGTTTCCTCTGGGTATTCTGGTTTCCTCCCACAGTCCAAAGATGTGCGGGTTAGGTTGATTGGCCATGCTAAGAAATTGCCCCTTAGTGTCCAGGGGTGCGTAGGTTAGAGGGATTCGTGGATATAATATACAGGGATATGGGGTAGGGCCTGTGTGGGATTCTGTTCGCTACAGACTCTAAGGGCCTCTTTCTGCACTGTAGGGTTCTATGGTTCTCAGTTCTGATCTGCATGCTGGAGTTTTTAGAATGGACAACAAGCTGAAAAGATGTATTTCTCTTCCTATTTTATTTGGAAACTCTGCTGGTTATCTGAAAACAAGGTCTTGCCTTTCTGAAGGGGACAATTTACTGTTAGTGGCTTGACCTGAGTAGACCTGGGATTCTGGGAAGTGGTTCTAACTTCGGACTGTTCTAGATGTGTCAACAGGACTATTCGAACTTAAAAGAGTGAGAGATTCAATTCTCCAACAAAAGGCTCAATTCAAGTATCATCAGACTTTTCTGTGTTGAAATTAGAATTATAGATCCCGACAGTGCAAAAGGAGGCCATTCAGCCCATCAAGTCTGCACCAACCACAATCCCACCCAGGCCCTATCCCCATAACCCCATTCATTTATTCTAGCTAGTGCCCCTGACATTAAGGGACAATTTAACATGGTCAATCCACCTAACCCACACATCTTTGGACTGTGGGAGGAAACTGGAGCACCCAGAGGAAACCCACCCAGACACAGGGAAAATGTGCAAACTCCACATAGAGAGTGACCCAAGCTGGGAATTGAACCCGAGTCCCTGGCGCTGTGAGGTATTGGTGCTAACCAGTGTGCCACTGTGCCATCCCACCCTTTTTTAAAGGGTTCTGTTTATGGGATGGGTTTGATTGGAACATCGTAGATATATTTGCTAAGGGTTATACATTATTGTGGTTATTTCATTTTTGCTCATAACTGATAAAAATTATTGCCATTTTTTTCCATACATGTTAACTAAACTCTTAATTAAACCTTGTTTGATAAAAGCTCCCTAGTGGGTCATTTCAATCATACCTGAAGTGCCATGCTTATCCCAGCCAAATTCAAGATGAAAAACCTGGGATCCAGGAGGTTTCCAGAAAACATTTTAGAGTTCCTGACCGGAACCATAACATTTGGCCCTACTCACCTAGTCATCTGATCTATTCGCCGAGTTTAAGCTGAATTCCCAGAACCTTTGATATGAAAATTTATTACAAATAGTGGCCTGGGCCTGAGCTCTACAATTCTCTCCTGCCTCTCTTTCCTTCTTTAAGACACTCTATTGTTGACCAAGCTTTGAATCATCTGCCCTAATAGTTTCTCAAATGGGTCAAAGTCAATATTTTGATACTCCTATGAAGTGCCTTTGGGTGTTTTATGACGTTTAGATTGTTAAATAAGAGCAAGATGATGCATTGGAAAATCCTCCTCAATCCTTTGAACGATAGATTTTATTTTTCCCAACTCTTTGTGGCACATTTTCAGTGAAGGTGCACTGTGATTTTAAATTACAGTGGCCTCTAATAAATAGATTGAAGGCCAGAAAGAAGGTATAGTACAGCTTGAAAGGAGTCCCACCAACTTGCCTGCAGTTGTCAAGAGGAAATCTATCAATGCAATCATGCATGCGGCCCAGAGACACTCCATATAATGCACAGCATACAAATGGATCTGTCTAACAAATAGTTCATTGTTTCAAAATGTGACGCAACTAGTGAGATCAAAATAATTCCAGAATTCGACTGAGACTGAAATCTTTGTGTATTCTGAAAGGGTGGCAAAGATACTTGTCATTATCAGTGGTCCGAGGCACAGTCACAGTGCCCACTCTGGCTTTGAGAGCTCTCTCTGCCACCCTCCTTCACAGTAATACCACCGGGATGTCTGAACGCCTTCAGACAGGTTTGTAAACAGTCTCCTCTCTGAAGGTCTTTCTCACATGTCTTTAGTACAAATAACCGTGGCCGCGCAGATTCATTCAGATCAACAGTGAATGACACTACGGGCACATTCGGACAATTGCGGTCACATTCTTCCAGTAACGTTCCCTGAAGTACCCTTTTGTTGGCCTCAGTGACGCCAACCCACATTGCACATTAATGAACACAAATCCAAAATGTGCGGCACCTTGTCCAGGTGATAAAAGGACCCTGCTGCTCACCGAATACCCGTGCCTGCTGACACCGCAAGAGATCTTAATGATGCTCCATGACAACAACAAGCGTGGGGTACTGAATCACCAAGGCAAGAATGCATGGCAAAATTCAACCATTGACCCAAAAGGCTGAATATATCCCACAGCACCAATCAAAGGAAGGGAAGAATGCCTTCCTCTCTCATTGTCAAATTATCAACAAGCCATTTAAAAACACATTTGCCAGAATTCCACCGCCTTGCCCACCACGGAATCAGAGCAAGCAAGGGGTGGACAACGCAAATGTTCGTTGACCTCAGGCAGGGATTTCTGGTCTTGCTTGAGCAATGCTGTAAAATCCCATCCGTTATCAAGTCATTGTCATTCTACTGACAGTGGGATTTTGCTGTGCGCATATTGGCTGCCATGTTTCCTACACTATAGTCAATTCACTTCAAAGATATTCCTCAATTACATACTTCCCTCTGCATCACAGCCCTCACGTCCAACCCCTCCCCCTCTATCCCTCAGAGCGCCCTCTCTCCCTCTTCGTCCACCCCTCAGAGCCCCTCCGTCTCCCTCCCATTCACCACCTCCCTCAGACCCTCTCCCCAGCACAATTTGACTTTAAATGTACTGAATTGACCCTTAAAGTTTACTTGTTAGTCTCATAAGTAGGCTTCCATTATCAATGCAATGAAGTTACTGTGAAAATCTCCTAGTCGCCACATTCCGATGCCTGTTCAGGTACACCGAGGGAGAAATTTGCCAATACACCGAGCCTACAATTCTTTCAGGCTGTGGGAGGAAATTGGAGCACCCAGAGGAAACCCACACAGATACAGAGAGAACTTGTGGACTCCGCACAGACAGTGAACCAAGCTGGGAATCGAACCCTGGTCCCTGGTGTTGTGAGGCAGCAGTGCTAACCACTGTGCCATTCCTTCAGCTGTTGGAAGGTGCTGCATTAACTCCTGCATGTGCCCCAACTGACCAAAATATCATAAAGTGGTATGATGACGTCAGGATACCATCTTGACATCATTGTGTAATCATTTGTGTACACCCCACACTCAGTCAAAAACGAGGAAACTCCATCAAGTGTGTGTATACACAAGTCCTGTAAGTTCTGAGGTGCTTCAAATTAATGTCAATAAAGGTGTTGTGGATTTGAGATTAATGTGATCTCTGCATTCTCGGGGATAAATCAGATATCTCTGATCTTCAGTAAACACAGAACAGCAATGGTACCTTACACTGGGAGTTCTGGTGGGCATATTCTTCGGGCTACCCAGAATAGAATTAGATGAAGTACACCTTGTAAAGACATAGAAACTAGAGTAGGAGTAGGCCATTCAGCCCTTCAAGTCTGCTCCATCGTTCATCATAATCTTGGCTGATCGTCAAATTCAATATCCTGATCCCTCCTTCCCCCCATATCCTTCCCCCAGCAGCATGGTGGCACAGTGGTTAGCACTGTTGTCTCACAGCGCCAGAGTCCAGGTTCAATTCTGGCTTAGTACGGAGTTTGCACATTCTCCCTGTGTCTGCGTGGGTTTTCTCTGGGTGCTCCAGTTTCCCCCAACACTCCAAAGATGTGCGGGTTAGGAGGATTGGCCATGCTAAATTGGCCCTAGTGTCAGGGGGAGTAGCTAGGTTAAATGTGTGGTGTTATGGAAATAGGAACTTGGTGAGACTGTGGTTGGTACAGACTCGATGGGCCAAATGGTCTCCTTCTGTGTTGTAGGGATTCAATGATTCTATGAGCCTTAATCTCTTTAGCTCCAAGAGCTATATCTAATTTCTTCTTGAAATCAGACAATGTTTGGCCTCAGCTACTTTCTGTAGTTGTGAATTTCATATTCACCACCCTCTGAATGAAGAAATTTCTCCTCACTTCAGTTTGAAAAGGTTTACCCCTTATCCTCAAATTATGACTCCTAGCTCTGGACTCCAACTATTGGAAATATTCTTTCTGAATCTACTATGACTAACCCTGTTATATTTTCCTATACGATTCCCTCTAACTCTTCCAAACTCCAGTGAATACAATCCTAACTGTCAATCTCTCCTCATCCCAGGAATCAGCTTGGTAAACCTTTTCTGTAGTCTCTCTATAGCAAGGACATCCTTCCTCAGATAAGGTCAACAAAACTGCACACAGTATTCCAGGTGTGGCCTCACTAATACCCTGTACAATTGCAGCAAAACATCCTGAGACCTATACTCAAATCCCCTCGCTATGAAGGCCAACATGCCATTTGCCTTCTTTACTGCCTGCTGCACTTGCGCACTTACTTCCAGTGAGGCAGCTGGAACTGAGGCTGGAGGATATGTTTTTAGTTAGGGAAAATGAGGAAATAATGGATAGGGACAGTAACACTGAGCAGATACCAGGACCTGGGAGGAGAGACGGATGGGTCACAGTTAGGAAGAGCAAAAAGAAAAGGAGTCGTGGCACTAGGACCGCCCCAGAGGAATTACCCCGGAATATCAAGGGTGGGGTGACAGCTGGGGTAGAGAAGGCAAGGAAGGGAGATCAGAATACCTCGGAGGAAGGGAAGAGTACAGGGTGTGAGATAGTGGTGGGGGAGGAGAGAGTCAAAGGGATTGACAGGCGGTTCTGTGGGCAAAAGCGGGACTCCAGGATGGTAGTCTGCCTCCCTGGGGCAGGGGTACAGGATGTTTCAGAAAGGGTAGAGGGAATTTTGAAGGGTGGAGGGACCAAGTCTGATGTGATAGTGCACGTAGGAGAGAAGGATGTAGGAACAAAGTGCAGGGGGGACATACGTAGGCAGTTCAGGGAGTTGGGGGCTAGGCTGAAATGTAGGGCCTCCAGGGTGGCGTTCTCTGGGCTGCTGCCGGTGCCTGGGGCTAGCAGGGCTAGAAATAATGAGATACTCCAACTCAATGCGTGGTTGAAGGATTGGTGTAGGGCAGAGGGTTTTAGATTCGTAGACCACTGGGAAGTCTTTATGAAAGAGGGGCAAATATATAAGAGGGATGGGGTACAGTTAACTGGGAAGGGTGTGAATATCTTAGCTGGAAGGTTAGCTGGAGTGTTTCGGCAGTGTTTAAACTAATATGGAGGGGGGGTGGGGATGTGGACGGAACTGGGATTGGGGATAGGGTAAGCCCGGAGGGTAGGAAGAAGGATCGGATTGTTTCTGAGTGTCTTCGGTGCATGTGTTTCAATGCTAGGAGTGTGACTGGCAAAACAGATGAACTGAAGGCAATAATGTTCGAAAGGAAGTTGGAAGTGGTGGCGGTGACAGAGACTTGGTTAAAGGAAGGGCAGGACTGGCAGTTGAATGTTCCCGGGTATAAGTGCTTCAGGCGTGATAGGGGTGGGTCGCAGAGAGGTGGGGGAGTGGCGTTGTTAGTTAAGGATTGCATCATAGCAGTGCAGAGGGAGGGAGGAATAGAGGATATAGGAATCGAGTCGCTATGGGTGGAGTTGAGGAATAGGAAGGGAGATGTTACTATGTTGGGTGTGTACTACAGACCGCCCAACAGCCCGAGGGCTGTGGAAGAAGGGATAAGCAGGGACATTCTAGATAAGTGCAGGAAGAATAGGGTGGTGGTAGTGGGAGATTTTAATCTCCCCGGGGTAGACTGGAAGGTGCCGAGATCAGAGGGTGCTGACGGGAAGGAATTTGTACAGTGTGTAATGGAAGGATCCCTGGAGCAGTATGTGGATAGCCCGACCAGGGAGGGGGCTATACTGGACTTGGTTCTGGGGAATGAGCCTGGGCAGGTGGTTGACGTTGAAGTAGGAGAGCAGGTGGCTAACAGTGACCACAACTCTGTCTGGTTTAAGATATTAATGGATAAAGATGAAGCCTGTCCTAAGGGGAGGGTGTTAAACTGGGGAAGGGCTAGATACAACCGGATTAGGCAGGATCTTAAAGATACGGACTGGGGTGAGCTGCTTGATGGCAGGTCGACGCTGGGTATGTGGGAGTCTCTCAAGGGAAAACTAAAATCTTTGCAGGAAAGGCACGTGCCGGTCAAGAGGAAGGATGGGAAGGGTAGGATTAGAGAGCCGTGGGTAACTAGGGATATTGAGGACCTGGTCAGGAGGAAGAGAGAGGCGTACATTAGATCTAGGCATTTGAGGACAGAGATAGCGTTAGAAGAATACAGAGAATGTAGGAGAGAACTTAAAAGGGGCATCAGAAAGGCAAAAAGGGGCCATGAAATGGCTTTGGCGGGTAGGATTAAAGAAAATCCTAAGGCATTTTACTCCTATGTTAGAAATAAAAGGATGGTTAGAGGGAAGATTGGTCCTCTCAGGGACAGAGGAGGGGAACTATGCTTGGAGCCTGGGGGAATGGGGGAGATCCTGAATGAATACTTTGCGTCGGTATTCACGCAGGAGAGGGGCCTGATGTCTGGTGCTGTGCTTGAGGAGTTTGAGGATCCGTTGAGGGATATAGTCATCACGAGGGAAGAGGTGTTGGGACTTTTAGACAGTATAAAGACGGATAAATCTCCGGGGCCTGATGGCATCTATCCCAGGCTGTTAAGGGAGGTGAGGGATGAAATTGCTGGGCCTCTGACGCAAATCTTTGTCTCTTCTTTGGACACAGGTGAGGTCCCAGAGGATTGGCGCATTGCAAATGTAGTACCGTTGTTTAAGAAGGGTCAGAGGGATAACCCAGGGAATTATAGGCCGGTGAGCTTGACTTCAGTTATAGGCAAGCTAATGGAGAGGATCCTCAAGGATAGGATGTATGAACATCTGGAGCGCTGCAATCTGATCAGGGATACGCAGCATGGCTTCGTTACAGGGAGGTCGTGCCTTACGAATCTAGTGGAATTTTTTGAAGAGGTGACAAAAACGGTTGACGAAGGACAAGCCGTTGATGTTGTCTATATGGATTTCAGTAAGGCGTTTGACAAGGTCCCTCATGGTAGGCTGATAGAAAAGGTGAAGGCTCATGGGATACAAGGCCAGGTATGTAGATGGGTGGAGAACTGGCTTGGGAAGAGGAGACAGCGAGTAGTAGTGGAAGGCTCCTTTTCCAATTGGAGGCCTGTCACCAGTGGTGTGCCGCAGGGCTCGGTACTTGGACCTCTTCTATTTGTGGTATATATTAATGACTTGGAAGAGGGGGTAGGTGGTGTGATCAGCAAATTTGCTGATGACACCAAGATGGTTGGATTGGCGGGTACTGAGGAGCAGTGCCTGGCAATGCAACAGGACATAGACAGGCTGGTAGATTGGGCAGATAGATGGCAAATGGAATTTAATCCGGAGAAATGCGAGGTGATGCACTTTGGCCGGAATAATGTGGAGGGGAGTTATACGATAAAAGGTAGAACTATCCGGAGTATAGATACGCAGAGAGACCTGGGGGTGCAAGTGCACAAGTCCCTGAAGGTGTCGGTACAGGTGCAGAATGTGATGAGGAAAGCGTATGGTATGTTAGCCTTCATAGGAAGAGGTATAGAATATAAGAGTAGGAGTCTGATGTTGCAGTTGTATAGAACGTTGGTTAGGCCTCACTTGGAGTACTGCGTCCAGTTCTGGTCGCCGTACTACCGGAAGGATGTAGAGATCCTGGAGAGAGTGCAGAGGAGATTTACCAGGATGTTGCCTGGTATGGAAGGGCTGTCTTACGAGGAAAGATTGAATGAA
Source organism: Carcharhinus amblyrhynchos (assembly GCF_965287045.1). Taxonomy (NCBI): domain Eukaryota; kingdom Metazoa; phylum Chordata; class Chondrichthyes; order Carcharhiniformes; family Carcharhinidae; genus Carcharhinus; species Carcharhinus amblyrhynchos. The sequence continues at coordinate 15,820,789 of NC_137330.1, forward strand.
CTTGGGCTGTTTTCCCTTGAGAGACGTCGGCTGAGGGGGGATCTAATAGAGGTTTATAAGATTATGAAGGGGATAGATAGAGTAAATGGTGGTAAGCTTTTTCCGCTACAAGAAATGGATAGAACGAGGGGTCACGGGCTTAGGGTGAGGGGGGCTAGGTATAAGACAAATATTAGAGGGCAGTTTTTCACGCAAAGGGTAGTGGGGGTGTGGAATGCACTGCCGAGTAAGGTGGTGGAAGCAGGCACGCTAGGGTTGTTTAAGAGTCACTTAGACAGCCATATGAGCGGGCTACATATAGGGGGATATAGTAGGCCTTACTGAACATTGTAGGCTTGGGAATACGTTTTGCCTCAGGAATGTTAGTCTTTGCCTGTTTAATAATGAATTTTTTTGTCTCCACAGGCATTTAAGTCCAGCAAGGGGCATGCAGGCGGCAGGTTGTAGTGGGCTGCTCTTGGATGTTGCTTCGGGAGTTGCCTATTGCTTCATGTCGTTAGTGTGCTTAAACTGGACCATCTCGAGGGCAACATGACAGCTCAGAGACTATCTCTGTTGCTGTGCGGACACATGGATTTGGGCCTGTGTCTGTGGGAGTTTGCACGTTCTCCCCGTGGTTGCGTGGGTTTCCTCCGGGTGCTCCGGTTTCCTCCCACATCCCCCAAAGATGTGCTTTTAGGCTGATTGATTGGGTACTAAAATTGTCCCTAAATTGGACCTCCCTGATCCTCGCACGTTAGGCGTAGACTAAAATCATGAATAGGTCATTGAGATAGTAGGACGGCGGCGCGGGCTCGTTGGGCCGAAGGGCCTGTTTCCCGTGCTGTGTTGTTCTTTGTTCTTTGTTCTTTGACTGATGCATGAGGACACCAAGGTCTCATTGAGACCTCTCTCAATCTACACCCTTTCAAGTAATACTCTGTCTTTCTATTATTGCTACCAAAGTGGATAACCTCACATTTATCCACATTATACTGCACCTGCCGTACACATGCCCACACACTCAGCCTGTTCAATTCACACTGAAACATAAGAACATAAGAACATAAGAAATAGGAGCAGGAGTAGGCCATCTAGCCCTTCGAGCCTGCCCCGCCATTCAATAAGATCATGGCTGATCTGTTGTGGCTCAGTTCCACTTTCCCGCCCTCTCCCCATAACCCTTAATCCCCTCTCTTATCAAGAACCCATCAACCCGCTTCTTAAAAATATTTAGCGAGGCAGCCTCCACCACTTCAACGGGCAGAGAATTCCAGAGATTCACCACCCTTTGAGTGAAGAAGTTCCTCCTCAACTCCGTTCTAAACCGCCTCCCCTTTATCTTGAGGCTGTGCCCCCTAGTCCTACTGTCTTTTTTGAGCATCCTCCTCATAGCTCACCCTCCTACCTAACTTTGAATCATGTGCAAATGTGTAAATAATGTAGTTTGCTCCCTCTTCCAAATCATTTATATATAATGTGAACAGTTGGGGGCCTAGCACAGATCCCTGCGGAATCCCTCTAGTCACTGACTGCTAATCAGAAAAAGTTTGCCAACTCTTTGTTTCCTATCTGCGAACCAGCATTCTATCCATCTCAAGACATTAACTGCAATTCCATGTGCTTTAACTTTACATAGTAGTCTGTTTTGCGAGATCTTATCAAAAGCCTTCTGAAAGTTCAAATAAACCACATACACCGGTTTATGATTTCCCTTCTGTAAATCCGTGCTGACTTTGTCTGATTACACCACTGCCTTCCAAAGAAAGAGGGTGGCACGGTAGCACAGTGGATAGCACCGCTGCTTCACAGCTCCAGTGACCTGGGTTCGATTCCCGACTCAGGTCACTGTCTGTGTGGAGTTTGCACATTCTCTTCGTGTCTGCGTGAGTTTCCTCTGGGTGCTCCAGTTTCACCCCACAGTCCAAAGATGTGCAGGTTAAGTTGATTGGCCATGTTAAAATTGCCCCTTAGTGTCCTGAGATACATGGATTAATGGGTAAAATATGTAGGGATATGGGAGTAGGTTCTGGATGGATTTGTGGTCAGTACAGACTTGATGGGGCAAAGGGCCTCTTTCTTCCCTGTAGGGTTCTATGATTCAAATGCTGAGTTATGAGATCCTTAATTAATAGACTACAGTAACTTCCCCAGTACCGATGTTAAGCTTGCTATTCTATAGTTCCCTGTTTTTTCTCTACCTCCCTTTTTGAATAGCAGGCTTACATTAGCCACCCTCCAATTTGTAGGAATTGTTCAAGAGTCCAAAGGAATTTGGAAGATAACCATGAGAGGATCTATTATTTCCAAGGCCACTTCCTTAAATACTCTGGGATGAAGATTATCAGGAGATTTATCCACCTTCAATCCCATCAATTTCCCCAAAACCATTTCTTTACTAATGCTGATTTCTTCAGCTCCTCACTAAAACTTGTTTCTCTCAGAACTTCTGGTATATTATTCATGCCTTCCTTTGTGAAGATTGAAGCAAAGTACGAATTTAATGCCTCAGCCGTTTCTTTATTCTCCATTATGAATTCTCCCGTTTCTGACTGTAAGGTGCCTACATTCATTTTTGTTCATCTTAGAGTCATTGAATTACAAGGATGTTGCCTGGATTGGGAGGCATGCCTTATGAAGATAGGTTGAGGGAGCTAGGTCTCTTCTCCCTGGAGAGACGAAGGTTGAGAGGCGACCTGATTGAGGTTTATAAAATGTTGAGACGAATAGATAGGGTGGATTCTCAGAGGCTATTTCCCAGGGCTGAAATGGTCGCTACGAGAGGACACAGATTTCAGGTGCAGGGAAGCAAGTACAGAGGAGATGTTAGGGGTAAGTTTTTCACTCAGAGGGTGGTGAGTGAATGGAATCGGCTGCCGTCGGTGGTGGTGGAGGCAAACTCGCTGGGGTCTTTTAAAAGACTTCTGGATGAGTATATGGGATCTAATGGGATTGGGGGTTATAGATAGTTCTATGGCTTAGTAGGTATAGAAGTGATCGGCGCAACTTGTGGGCCGAAGGGCCTGTTTGTGCTGTAGTGTTCTCTGTTCTATGTTCTATGAATCCCTACAGTGCACAATGAGGCCATTTGGCCCATCAAGTTTGCATCAACCTCAATCCCATCCAGCCTCTATCCCTGTAACACCACATATTTTACTCTGCTAGTCCCCCTGACACTAAGTGGCAATTTATCATGGCCAGTCAACCTAACCCACACATCCTGGACTCTGGGAGGAAACCGGAGCACCCGGAGGAAACCCACGCAGACACGAGAAGAATGTGCAAACTCCACACAGACAGTGACCCAAGCTGGGAATCGAACCCAGGTCCCTGGTGCTGTGAGGAAGCAGTGCTAACCACTGTGCCACCCAATCTCTTTCTCTTTACATGCCTATAGAAACTTCTACTGTCAATTTTTATGTTTCCCACTAGTTTTCTTTCCTACCCTATTTTTCCCTTCCTGATCAATCCCCTGAAGCAGTGAAGTTTATTTATTAATAACAAGTAAGGCTTAAATTCACACTGCAATGAAGTTACTGCAAAATCCCCCTAGTCGCCACAGTCTGCCACCTGTTTGGGTCAACGCACCTAACCAGCACATCTTTTAGAATTTGGTAGGAAATCAGAGCAAACTGGTGCAGACACGGGGAGAGCATGCAAACTCCACACAGACAGTGACCCAATGCCGGGAATCGAACTAGGCCCCTGGCACTGTGAAGCAACAGTGTTAACCACTATGCTACCATGCCACCCATTAGTCCTCCATTGCTGAATTTTAAACTGTTCCCAACCTTTAGGCCTACTACTTTGTCTTGCCAATTTGTACGCTTCCTTTGATCTGATACTATCTCTAATTTCCCTTGTAAGCCATGGTTTGGCCACAATTCCCTTACGCCAAACAGGAATTAACAATTTCTGGAGTTCACCTATGCATTCTTTAAATGCCTGCCATAGCCTGTCCAGTGTCTTTCCTTTCAGTCATGTTTCCCAGTCCATCATGGCCCATTCATGCCTCATACCATCATATTGAGATTCAGGACCCTTGTCTCAGAACCAACTGCATCACTACTATCCACCTTGACAAAGAATTCTACCATATTATGGTCACTCGTCCCTAAGGGTTCTCTCACTACAAGATTGCAAACTAATCCTTTCTCATTGCACAACACCCAGTCCAAGCTGGTTTATTCCCTTTTTGCTCCCTCCACGTATTGCTCCAGAAAACCATCCTGTATGCAGTCCAGAAATTCCTTCTCTATTGTACAGTGATTAATTTGACTCTCCCAATCTATACACAAATTAAAGTTACCCATTATCACTGATGTTTCTTTAAAACATGTATCTCTGATTTCCTATCTCATGCTTTTCCCATCATTAGCATTAGAGCTTGGTGGTCTGTATACCACCCCAAGCAATATCGTTTGTCCCTTGTTATTTCTTAACTTGACTTATCCAGATTCCATAACATCTCTGCTAATACGTTTCCTCAGTATGGTATCAATATCATCTTCAATCAAAAACACAATTCCATTCTGTCCGTCCTTCCTAAACACTGAATAGCTTCAATGTTTAATTCCCATCCTTGCTCACTCTGGAGCCACATCTCTGCAATGCCAATTTTATCATATCCCTTTACATCTATCTATGCAACTAATTCATCCATTTTGTTCAAAATGCTTTGAGCACTTAGGTAAAAAAAAACCCTTAAGGCGGGCACTTTTAACATTTGTTTTCCCTTTCCTACTTTTTTTTAAACTCAGTCCTTATCTGAATCTAGCCCTTGATTTCTCTGCTTATCACTTTTCTTATCCTCCTTACTGTCTTTTCCTCTTCTTCTGAATTTCCCCTGCTCTGAGTCCTTGCAAAGGTTCCCACCCCCCTGCCATATTAGATTAAACTGTCCCCAACAACTCAAGCAAGGACGTCAGTCCTGATCCTGCGCAGATGTAACCCATCCGATTTGTACAGATCCTACCTCCTCCAGAACTGGTCCTGATGTCCTCGGGATCTGAAGCCCTCCCCTCACAGCATTGTTTAGGCCTTTTATTCATCCTATGAATTCTGCTGTTTCAACTCTGAATAGCACATGGTTGCTTATTAATAGCACATAGTAATTCTGAAATCACTACCTTTGAAGTCCTACTTTTCAGCTTGCTTCCCAGCTCTCTATATTTTGCTTTTAGGACCTCACCCTTTTTTTTGTAATGTATAATGTTATAATTATAATGTTTGTACCAATGCGTACTACGACCACTGGCTGTTCACCCTCCCCTTTCGGAATGTCCTGCAGCCGCTCTGTGACATCCTTGACCCTAGCACAGGGAGGCAACATACCATTCTGGAGTCTCATCTGCAGCCACAGAAGTGCCTATCTATCTCCTTTATAATTGAATCCCCTATAACTATTGCGTCCTCACACTTTTTACTCTTTCCCTCTGCAGCAGAAACAACTGTGGTGCAATGGATATGGCTGTTGCTGTTTTACCCTGAAAAGTCATTCCCCCCAACAGTATCAGGACTACATTCACATGCCGTCAACCCCATTTTTTGCTGGGTTTATTCCCATATGATAATCCTCCTCCATACCCTAGGACAGACTAATGATACATGGTCTCATAATCAGTTCAGGAATCCCTTTCTGAGTCCCTTCAGGTGATTGAAAAAGCCCCAAACTCTCAATTTATTTGCTCAGTTCTTTTTAAAAAGTGTTGCATAATTCTTACAGGATCTTCAATTCTTGCTTACCATTGGTAAGGGATTCAGGGAATCAATAATGAAATAAAAACGTATGCATTTTTCAACAGCAGCACAGTAGCACTGCTGCTTCACAGTTCCAGGGTCCTGGGTTTGATTGCAGCTCGGGTCACTGTCTATGTGGAGTTTGCACACTCTCCTCGTGTTTGTGTGGGCTTCCTCCGGGTTTCCTCCCACAGTCCAAAGATGTGCGGGTTAGGTTGATTGGCCACGCTAAGAAATTGCCCCTTCGTGTCCAGGGATGCGTAGGTTAGAGGGATTAGTGAGTATAATATGTAGGGATATGGGAGTAGAGCCTGAGTGGGATTGTGTTCTGTGCAGACTCAATGAGCCAAAGGGTCTCTTTCTGCACTGTAGGGTCTATGATTCTATGACCCTTCCACTGCTATGAACAGTAACCAAGAGCAAAATTTTTGACTGTTTTATAACTGGAGTAAATTTTCAACTTACCCCCATACCTGTAAAAAAGCATACATTTCGTTTCCAGTGCTATTTGAATCACAGATATAAATCATCTTCACTGCAGTGCTGATGGAGTGCTGCACTGTCAAAAATGACATCTCTCAAATGAAATGTACAAACAAAGGCTTCATTCGCCTCTCAGTAGATGTAAAAGCATTCAATATTTCCAGCTATAGAATTCTTCTTGCCGTGTCCTGCCCTACATTTTATCCCTTATTCAAAATTGCTCAATTTATCTGCTCATTTATTCAATGGCTTCCTTCGGCAGCTTCTTGCGTACAAATCAGATACATTGCATCAGGGAACCCACTTCAAGAAGTGCTTCATTCACGATAAATAACTTTCAAGGTGCCCTGAGGTCATGAAGGCAGCTACATAAAAACAACTACTTTCTTCAAACTGGGAAATCATAGAACATAGAACATAGAACATTACAGCGCAGAACAGGCCCTTCGGCCCACGATGTTGCGCCGACCAGCTTTTAAAAAAAAAACAACACTAACCCACTAATCTAAACTAATCCCATTTCGTCCATAAACCTATCCACAGATCTCTTAAACGCCCCCAAACTAGGCGCATTTACAACTGCAGCTGGCAGGGCATTCCAGTCCCTCACCACCCTCTGGGTAAAGAACCTACCCCTGACATCAGTCCTATAACTACCCCCCCTTAATTTAAAGCCGTGCCCCCTCGTGCTAGCTTTCTCCATCCGAGGAAAAAGGCTATCACTATCCACCCTGTCTAAACCTCTAATCATCTTATATGTTTCAATAAGGTCCCCTCTTAGCCGCCTTCTTTCCAGCGAAAACAACCCCAAATCTCTCAGTCTCCCCTCGTAGGATCTCCCCTCCATACCAGGCAACATCCTGGTAAACCTCCTCTGCACCCTCTCCAAAGCCTCTACATCCTTCCTGTAATGTGGGGACCAGAACTGCACACAATACTCCAAGTGCGGCCGCACCAGAGTTGTGTACAGTTGCATCATGACGCTGCGACTCCTAAATTCAATCCCCCTACCAATAAACGCCAAGACACCGTATGCCTTCTTAACAACCTTATCTACTTGATTCCCAACTTTCAGGGATCTATGTACACATACACCTAGATCCCTCTGCTCCTCCACACTATTCAAAGTCCTCCCGTTAGCCCTATACTCAACACATCTGTTATCCCTACTGAAATGAATTACCTCACACTTCTCCACATTAAACTCCATCCGCCACCTCGCGGCCCAGCTCTGCAACCTTTCTAAGTCACCCTGCAAACTATGACACCCTTCCTCACAATCTACCACACCTCCAACTTTGGTGTCATCAGCAAACTTACTAATCCACCCAACTATACCCTCATCCAGATCATTAATAAAAATTACAAACAGCAGTGGCCCCAAAACAGATCCCTGAGGCACACCACTCGTAACCGAACTCCATGATGAATATTTACCATCAACCACCACCCTCCGTCTCCTTTCCATTTTTGGAAAGGCATACTTTCACCAAAGCTTGATGTATTATTCCTAAAATTTTGCGATTGTTGGAAATACTGTTTGATTTATTTCTGGATGCTTAATCTTCGTTTGCTTTCATGTTAACCATGAGGAGAATTGTTTACTTTCTGTTCAATGCAATGTGTGGTCAGGTAGTGTTGAATGGGGTTGAATCACTGGTAGGAGGTCCTATAGTATGTCGCTGGCAGCTGGAGTCAGAGCTCTGCGTTCAGGGAAAGGGTGCTCATATCGCAGCCAAACAGGTTCGGTGTCAACCTGAAAATCTTTCCAACACACGCCAGTGGCAGGCAGCAAGAGCGGGAGAGTCATGTGATACAATGAAAATTACAGCCACCACCGTTACTTCCACAGCTCCAGATTGCACCATACATGTAAAAGAAAAGGTATATTGTCATAGCAACTCAGACTCCGAGGGGTCCAGTTGGCTCCCTCCGTGGTGGAGGTCATGGGTCAGACCTGCCTCTGGGCAGAGGAACTAAGTTAGAAGATACAACCGCGCATATTAGCTTAATTAGGTCTTCTGCAACCCAGAAGCTGAGCTTTGTATCATTCTCAATGACCCTCTTGTCAAGGGCGGTGCAATAATATGGATTAGTAAACCCAGCAATGTGAAGTCTGAGAGCTCAGGGGAAGTCTGGAGATAATTGTACTTGTAGCAAACAGCAGCAGATGCCACTAAACCCAGACCATTGTATGATGCAAGTTATTGTCAGGATGTGTCCGTACATACCCAATGCTTAAAACCAGCAACAGATACAATGATATATATGCATGTACATCTTTGAATACAGTGAAGAAACACAGAATGAAAAAAAAAGAGGCACGTAGCTATCTCGGGAATGTGCCTATGGTTACTTCACATTCAAACTGCTTTGATTCTCTCACATTTATTTGATTTATTCTCTTGCTGTTACAAATTGAGTCTGCGACTAATTGACTTCTTCTGGCATAGCTCATTGCAAATTGAGATTTGGTGGCATTTTAATGTCACGCACAAATGCGGTTTTTAATGAGAATTTTAATGAGTATTTTTCATTTATGTAACCTCATTAAAATACGGGATGCAATATCAAAGGGACGTGTCTATACTTCAAGGTATGGGGAGGTGCTGCGTTGGGGTTAACAGTATGGAGGGACAGTTAATGCAAAACAAATTATATCATTATGTTGACACCGGAAAAATGTTTCCACTTGTGGGCGAATCTGGGCCATAAAGACAAGAGAGCCATGAATAGATCCAATCGAAAATTCAGGAGAAACCTTTTCACCCCGAACATAGAGCTCAGGAGGAGGACTCTCACTAACTTTTCCAGGTACACCATAGAAAGCATCCTTTATGGACATATTACAGCTTGGTATGGCTCCTGCTCTGACCAAGATTGCAAGAAACTACAAAGGGTGAGTGTAGCCCAGTCCATCACGCAAACCAGTCTCCCACCCATTGACTCCATCTACACCTCCCGCTGCCTCGGAAAAGCAGCCAGCATAATCAAGGACCCCACACACCCTGGACATACCCTCTTCCACCTTCTTCCATTGGGAAAAAGATACAAAAATCTGAGGTCACCTACCAACCGACTCAAGAACAGCTTCTTCCCTGGACGCATCTTGTACTAAATTGATCCTTCTCTATACTCCAGCGATGACTGTAACCCTACAATCTGCACCCTCTCCTTTCCTTCTCCCCTATGTACCCAATGAACGGTCTGTTGTGTCTGTACAGTGCGCAAGAAACAATACTTTTCACTGTATCTCAATACATGTGACAATAATAAATCAAATCAAATTAAAATAGGCCATCAACACTTTGAGCCTGCTCCATCATTCTAGAAGATCCTGACTGATCTGGTTGTGGCCTCAACTCCATTTTGCTGACCGTCCCCCATATCAAGAACTCCATTCTCTCTCAGAGTGGTGAGAAGTTGGAACTCACTACATGAGGGTGCAGTTGAGATGAATAAGTGGAGACTGGATAACTGCATGAGGCAAAAGGAACTGGATAATTATGCCAATAGCATATGGTGAAATAGGATGAGATGAAGTTTAGGTGGAGAAAGGAACAGAAGGGTATTTTGATAAGGTTAAATAAATTGGGAGGAAAGAGACATTGACCAAGGAGCCAACTGGCCAGTTTCTGTGCTGCAAAATTCCACTTGAACGGATGGACAGCACGGTAGCACAGTGGTTAGCACTGCTGCTTCACAGCTCCAGGGACCTGGGTTCAATTCCTGGCTCGGGTCACTGTCTGTGTGGCGTTTGCTCATTCTCCTTGTGTCTGCGTGGGTTTCCTCCAGGTGTTCCAGTTTCCTCCCACAGTCCGAAGATGTGCAGGTTAGGTTGATTGGCCATGCTAAAATTGCTGCTTAGTGTCCTGAGATGTGTATGTTAGAGGGATTAACGGTATGAGATCTCAGGGTAGGGCTTGGGTGGGATCATGGTGGTGCAGACACGATGGGCTGAATGGCCTCTTTCTGCACTGTAGGGTTCTATGAATATTTAGACCAGGTCATGATTCAAACTGCCAACGAGTGGTAAGATTCCATCTGGGGTATTGTGTGCAGAATTGGTTTCCTTATCTCAGGAAGGATGTTCTTCCTATAGTGGGATGGCGGGACTGACATATGAGAAGAGATTGAATTGGTTAGGATTATAGTCATTGCAGTTGAGAAGAATGAGGGGAGATCTCATAGAAAATTCTAACAGGACAAGGCTGGGTAGATGCAGGAAAAATGTTGGGTGTGATGGTGGGCATATCCAGAACTCTGTGGGTGGAGGTCACAGTCTAAGGATACGAGGTAAACTATTTAGGACTGAGATGAGGAGAGTTTTCTTCACCCACAGAGTGGTCAGCCTATGGAATTCGCTACCACGGAAAGCAGTTGAGGCCAAAACATTGTATGTTTTCAAGAAGGAGTTAGATATAATTCTTGGGGCTAAAGGACACAAAGGACACATAGGAGGAAGGCTGGAATAGGTTACTGAATTGGATGATCAGCCATGATCATAATGGATAGCAGAGCAGGCTTGATGGGCTGAATGGCCTGCTCCTGCTCCTATTTTCTATGCTTCTATATTAAATGGATCTGGACTTTGTGGAAGAACTGATTACAAAGATGGGTGAGCCCAGTGTGACAGTAACCCACAGTAATCCAGAGAGCTCCTCCCAGTCCCACAACCATAGAGCCTTATAGTGCAGAAAGAGGCCCTTTGGCACATCGAGTTTGCGCCGACCACAATACCACCCAAGCCCTACCCCTATATCCCTACATATTTTACCCACCAGTCCTTCTAACCTACACATCTCAGGATACTAAGGGGCAATTTTAGTATGGCCAATCAACCTAACCCACACATCTTTGGACTGTGGGAGGAAATCAAATTACCCAGACGAAACACATGCAGACACGAGGAGAATGTGCAAACTCCACACAGACAGTAACCCAAGGCTGGGAATCGAACCCAGGTCCCTGGAGCTGTGAAGCAGCAATGCTAACCACTGTGCCACTGTGCTGCCCGGTACAGGAATGAGATAGAGAATCTGGTGAACTGGTACGATGACAACAATCTCTCCCTCATTGACAACAAAATGAAACAGACTGTCATTAACTTCATGAAGCATAGTGGAGAACATGCCCCTGTCCACATCAAAGGGGACAAAGTTGAAATGATCAAGAGCTCTAAATTCTTAGGTATTCAGATCACCAACATCCTGTCCTGGTCCCCCTATGCCGCCACTAAAGTTAAGAAAGCCCACCATCGCCTCTACTTTCTCAGAAGATTAAGGAAATTTGGCATGTCAGCTATGATTCTCACCAACATTTACAGGTACATCAGAGAGAGCATTCTTTCTGGTTGTATCACAGCTTGGTATGGCTCCTGCTCTGCCCAAGACCGCAAGTAACTACAAAGGGTTGTGAATGTAGCCCAATCCATCATGCAAACCAGCCTCCCATCCATTGACTCTTTCTACACTTCCCGCTACCTTGGCAAAGCAGCCAGCATAATTAAGGACCCCATGCACCTCGGACATTGTCTCTTCCATCTTCCATTGGGAAAAAGTCTGGGGTCATGTGCAAACCAACTCAAGAATAGCTTCTTCCCTGCTGCCATTAGATTTTTGAATGGACCTACTTTGCATTAAGTTGATCTATCTCTACATCTCAGCCATGACTGTTATTGCACTCTCTTGTTTCCTTCTCTATGAACGGTATGCTTTGTCTGCATAGCATGAATGAAACAATACTTTTCACTGTCTACTGATACATGTGACAATAATAAATCGAATCAATCAAAGAACGCCTTGCTGATGTTATTAACGTTCTGTCTCTTGTTGCTGGGCATCCCACCAAAGATGATAGATTATCTGCATCTAGCCTCGCAAATCTGTCATGCATGTTGGGACATAACCTCTTTAAGGGAACAGATCACTGGGGTGTGGAGTGAACTGGTTGGGAACCACCCTGAACATTTGAATTGTGGAGTGAGTAGGCCAAATAAATGTGTTCTTTGACGCCTGGCTGTGGAGTTGTTCTTGAGGAGACAGCTTAATACCAAGAGATTTAACAAAATCCTTTCTCATTTTAAACACCTCAAATAGATTCACTCCTTAACCTTTGATACTTCAGCAAATTGTCTCAACATCCTGTTCTCATAATTTCTTCTTTTAAGCCACAGTTTTATTCTGGTGCAACTGTGGCAACATTTGCAGTATCCAGTATCCCACCATTTCTTGATATCTCGGGGAGTAAATCAAATTGGCTGAAGACTGGCATCTGAGATGCTGGGGCCAATGGAGGAGGCCAAGATGGATCATCGGTTTGGCTCTTCTGGCTGCAGATTGCTGCGAATACTTCAGCCTCATCTTTCGCACAGATGCACTGATCTCCTCCATCATTGAGGATGGGGATATCTGTGGGGCCTCTTCCTCCAGTGAGTTGCTTAATTGTCTACCACCATTCTTGACTGGATGTGAAAGGACTTGGATCTGATCCAATGGTTGTGGGATCGCTTCGCTCTATCACCCTCTGTCTCTGCCGTTTAGCATGCAAGTAATCCTGTTTGGTGGCTTCACCCGGTTGACACCTCATTTTTAGGTATGCCTGGTGCTGAGAGAGAGAAAGAAAGTTCAGTGTTACTGATATCAAACGTTATTGAATTTTTCTTCATTTTGAGTATTGGAGGTGAAAAAAACAAACATGAGATAGCCAATTATAAACTTCAGAAATATTGTGGTGCTGTTTAGAAAGTTCTTGAATTTTTTTGGATTTTGTTTATTATATATGAAACGTTTCCAAATATTGACCAAAACCTTTAGTCCTGATTTGTGGCTGGGATTCTCTGATGTTGCCGAGAGTGAAGAGAGTTTTGGCTAGAATGCCAAACTCTCTGTTCCCGCTCGCTCCTGCCCCAGATGAGTCTGGAGAATCCCGCCCAATAAATTAGCTCTGGTCACTAGATGATGAACAAATACATAGAAAACAGCAAAGAAGCTCAAACCTGCTAAAAGCTGGAACGGAAAAAAAGAAGGAAACACAGAAGATGAGAAAATAAAAAAAGACAAACTAGTTTCAGAGACCTTGTGGGAATGAAGGTTATATAGAAATTGGTCCAGATTTTGCGGAAATAAGATAACAGCACTTAAACAATGCTTACTGTCAGCAAAGCATTAATCGCCCAGCAAACTGTGGCAAGTGAAAGACACCACAGGAAGTGGGAATTGCCATAACCTGCTGTCTGATTATGATGCTCTGCCACTCTCTTCGCAAAGACAGCAGCTTGCACTTAACCTTTTGCAGATTAATTGCTCATTAAACTTGTTTCTTAAGGGTAGCACTAGTGGCACAGCGGTTAGCACTGTTGCCTCACGACACCAGAGTCCTAGGTTCAATTGTCTGCGCGGAGTTTGCACATTTTTCCAGTGTCTGCATGGGTTTCCTCCAGGTGCTCCATTTCTTCCCATAGTAGAAAGGTGTGTGGGTTAGGTGGATTGGCTGTGCTAAATTATCCCTAGGTGTCCCAAGGTGTGTGGGTTAGGGATATTAGTGGGGTAAATACTTGGAGTTATGGGAATAGGGCCTGGATAGGATGCGCTGTCGAAGCATAGGTGTCAACTCAATGGACTGAATGGCCTCCTTCTGCTCTCGGAGAATTCTATGACTCTATAAAGTTAAAACTAGTAAATAATTGCACAAGCAGCCTTTTAACAACTTGATATATGGGAATGATTGGTAGTCAATCTCTTTTGCTCAGAAAGCCAACAGTTACCAATATGCAGTCTCGACCCTTCAGGTTGCAAATTATTTTGCAAGATCTCAATTTTTTTGTTGCTTTTTCCTTTCTATTCCCTATGATTTGTCACTCTCTTACAACCATTCTTCCTTTATCTCTATATGGAGTTGATCAGAGCTTCATTCACCTATTTGAATTCACTGTTCCTTCCTTCTGCTGTCAATCTCTCTGCCCTTACATCTGATTGGTTATGAAATAGGGCAGCATGGTGGCACAGTGGTTAGCACCACTGCCTCACAGTGCCAGGGACCTGGGTTCGATTCTCAGCTTAGGTGACTGTATGTGCGGAGTCTGCACGTTCTCCCCTTGTCTGCATGGGTTCCCTCCGGGTGCTCCGGTTTCATCCCATGATCCAAAAGACGTGCCGGTTAGGTGCATTGGCCATGCTAAATTCCACCTCAGCGTACCTGAACAGGTGCCGGAGTGTGGCTACTGGGGGATTTTCACAGTAACTTCATTGCAGTGTTAATGCAAACTTACTTGTGACTAATAAATAAATAAGTTTAGACAGTTATCAACTTCAGGAAGCATAGTGGAGAACATGCTCCTGTCTTTGAATGGCGGGGCAGGCTCGAAGGGCTGGATGGCCTACTCCTGCTCCTATTTCTTATGTTCTTATGTTCTATGTACATCAATGGAGACGAAGTAGAAATGATTGAGAGCTTCAAGTTTTTAGGTGCCCAGATCACCAATAGCCTGTCCTGGTCCCCCCATGCTGACACGATAGTTGAGAAAGCCCACCAATGCCTCTACTTTCTCAGACGATTAAGGAAATTTGGCTCTTATTAACTTTTACAGATGCACCATAGAAAGCACTCTTTCTGGTTGGATCACAGCTTGATATGGCAGGGCCACAAAAAACTACAGAGGGTTATGAATGAAGTCCAGTCGATCACTCAAACCAGCCTCCCACCCAATGACACTGTCGACACTTTCCGGCAGCCTCGGAAAAGCAGCCAGCATAATTAAAGACCCCATCACCCTGGATATACTCTCTTCCACCTGCTTCCATTGGGAAAAAGATACAGGAGTCACGTCACGTCCCAACCAACTCAAGAACAGCGTTTCCCCTGCTGCCACCAGACTTTTGCAAAGGCCTACCTTGCACGAAGTTAATCTTTCTCTACACCCTGGCTATGACTGTCACATTACATTCTGTACTCCTTTCCTTCTCTATGTACAGGAAGAAGCCTCACAACACCAGGTTAAAGTCCAATACATTCATTTCGTAGCACAAGCTTTCGGAGCACTGCTCCTTCATCAAGTGATCACAGGATTTGATTCACAGACAGGGCATATGTAAACACAAACAGGGCATTTCTAGACATAAACACAATGACAAGATAATGATTGGAATGTGAGTTTTAATAGGTAATCAATTCTTTACAGGTACCCAAGATAACAATGCAGCAACTGATAGCCAAGTTCCGCGCACATGAAGACAACCTCAACCAGGATCTTGGGTTCATGTCACGCTATCTGTAATCCCCATGAGTTGCCTGGGCTTGCAAAATCTCACTAGCTGTCCCGACTTGAGACATTTCACATCTCGTTAACCCGTGCTTAACTCTTTCTCCACTTGCATTGTCTCTACCTTAAAAACTTGATTGCCTGTTAAGACTCACATTCTAACCATTATCTTGTCATTGAGTTTATGTCTAGAAATTCCCTGTTTGTGAACCAAATCCTGCACTCACCTGATGAAGGAGCAGCACTCTGAAAGCTTGTGTTATCAAATAAACTTATTGGTCTTTAACCTGGTGTTGTGAGACTTCTGACAGTGCCTATCTGAGTCCAAAGCTGGTATCTCCACATCTTCTCTATGTACAGCATGCTTTGTCAATATAGCGTGCAAAAAACAATACTTTTCACTGCGTACTAATACATGTGACAATAATAAATCAAATCAAACTTTCCTTTGTTCAATCCCAGTTTCTCTATCACTCCTGTCAAAGCTTTATCACCTCACACTTGAAGCAACTTTGAAGGCAAAAGATTTGATGATTAAATGTAGAATTGTTGACCTAATGAAAGGAGTAAATTTCATTCCAAGATAATTTCTCCCGTCGCCCCTCTCCTGTCTGAACATTCATTTTGAGGGGAGGGAAAGATTTGCCCAGGAATGGAATTCAGTGATTATTTTTCATCCAGTCACAACAGTTGTTGACACAGAACTCCCTTTCGTCCTGTGTTTAAGCAATTGACCGACTGAGAGGGAAAGCATGATGGTCTGTTTCTGTACAGGCCTCAGGTGTCTGTATTTGGAAGGAAAATCAGACACTTTAAGAGCTATATTTTAATAAAATCCTTTGTAGGTTAACTGTAACATGCATCAAGTTAGTTGATGAAATTGCAGCATATGGCAGAGTTCAGCTGATGGGGGCTGTTTCTAATGAAACAGGGCTAACACGAAGGGACATATCTCAAAGGTGTACCGGGGCTGACAAAATGCAATCTACTTCATGCCAGCCTGCTCCACTAATGTGCAGTATCAAATCCTGACACATGACGAAAATCAATATTCCTCCTATTCTCCAAGAATAACCCTGGCTGGATAACGATTGGCATTTTTGATGGCTGGAGTTTCGATTGAACCGAGGTTATAGTATTTGCTGTGGGTCAGCAGGAGGAGAATGCACAAGGTATTAAATGTAAAGTGTTGGCTTGCAAAATTAGGTTCCAGCAACTAGTGTGATACCATCCAGAATCTAGTGTGATACCACAGTTACCATCTGTGTGGGTATCTTTTCTTGTTTGTCCTTTGGAGACACAGAAAGTGATGGTTACCTGGGTCAGATTTTACTATGGTGGGTTGTCACCTAACCTCTGCATCTTCAAATTGCACAAAACAAGAGGAGGGGAGCAAACTTATTTCATTCTCGTGCGCTATTGAAATGTATTCATGACAAACTGCCAAAACATTGTTCAATCACAGGAATGGGAGTTGTTGGCAAGGACAATATTTATCGCCAATCTTCAATAGCACACTGACATGCTGCACACTCAGTGACATGCTAGTATACTCAGTGGTATGCTGCAAAAGAGTCAACCAAAATGGTATGGTAACTGGAGTCACATGTAGGCCAGTATGGGTAAGGGCAGGAAGTTTCCAGTCCTTACAGTGATTGTAAATTCTGAGCAGAGTAATTCGCCTCCTGGGTCCCAAAACTACATTCACCATGAACAAGGCACAAGTCAGGAGGGTGATGGAAAACTCTCCACTTGCCTGGACGAGTGCTGCTCCAACACTCCAGACTAAGGGCTGTACAGGGTTTCAGTGGTTAGCACTGCTGCCTCACAGTGCCTGGTATCCAGGTTCGATTCCCAGCGAGGGTCACTCTCTATGCAGAATCTGCACATTCGCCCCATGTGGGTTTCCTCCGGGTGCTCCAGTTTCCTCCCCCAGTCTGGAAGATGAGCTGGTTAGGTGCATTGTCCATTCTAAGTTCTTCTTCAGTGTACCCGAACAGGGGCCAGAGTGTGGCAACTTTTCACAGTGACTTCACTGCAGTGTTAATGTAAGCTTACTTGTGACACTAATAAATACACTTTAAATTTAAATACTTAACACCAGCCAGGACAAAGTAGCCCATTTGATTGGAACCCCATTTGATTGGCAGCTCTCTCCCTAACAGCACGATGGATGTTCCTACAATTTGAGGACTACAGTGGTTCAAGAAGGCAGTTCACCGCTACTTCTCATGGGCAATAAATGATGGCCCAGCCAGTGACACAAATACCTGAATTGGCTTATAATTGAAACAACAGAAATATATTAATATAGTGAAAAAAACGCCATCCACTTTTCTTGTTTAGCAGTACACTTCCCATTATTAATCAGCAGGTGTAATGGAGTGAAAAAGGAGGGAGTTTTGTGTGAATGGACAGTGCACACAGTAAGTAAAATGCCATGAATGCATTTATTGCATGTACAGTGTAAGCATTGTGCCTATTTCTTTAATGATATTTTTGCTTAGTTTGATTCTTTCTGGCATTCACTGAACAGAAACCATGATTGCTTATGATAGATGTCAAGCACTATGTGCAGAGTGCCTGAAAACTGCATGTACTGTGCTGGTAACCAACTAAAATGGCAAAGTGTTAAAAGGATATTCCCTAATTAGCAGAATCACCAGTCATCCTTCTCCCATCACCAAGTGACAACAAGCAAGAGCAAAAATATTGGCTGCGACTGGAGTTATCATTTTTAAACTCTTTCTGTGCATATGGCTGAATATCAGTAGCAATTGAGATAATCCCCTGAAAACTGGTGCTTCTGGTACTCACTTAATGCATATTTAAGTGTCATACGTTAACATTTGCCAACCTTCCAGGATTCCCCTCGAGTCTCCAGGATTTAAAGGTTGAGGGCGGAAGTTTCCCATTTTCAGACTAGGGCTGGAATTCTCCAGCCATTCATGATGGTGGGGTTCTCTGGTCCTCAGTCCTCCTTCCACATTGTTCCACTTTGTCAGTCCAAGCCCTCTCTTCCGTCCCCAACCTCACTCTGCACTCCACCCTCATTCGAACTTTGGATCTTTGTTGAGGTGAGTGCATGAGTCCCACGGCACAATGCTGTCCAGATGACACTGGAAAGAGACCCCTGTATTCCCCAACCCCAGGCATAGTACTAATCTGACTCAATGACCCAGGAGGGTCCATGGGTCCAGCAGCACGGTGCTGTCCTGCTCAACATGGACATGCTGATCTGTCCCAGCAAAGCACATCAGGAGCAGTGCATCAGGACTGGTGCAGTGCCATGGCAGAAAAGCTTTGTTGTATTCACCTCTACGTCTCTTGAGAACTGAGGGCTGCCTTGTGCACAACACTCTTTATCAGTCAGGTTTCAGACAATCAATTTCATGCTGGTGTGAAACAAATTTGGAAGGAAGCCCAATGGGCTTTTGGTGGTCAGTTATTTTAATGAGCATTCACGAGATGCAAATGAACGCAAATGAAATTTATGCCACCGGCCAATGGGAAGACTGACCCACCATTAACCTGCCATTGGGAAAATCACAACCAGATTTTATTGCGTTGAGTCAGAAGGATTAGTACCACGAGACCTGGAGGCCTGTGACCAGTGGTGTGCCTCAAGGATCAGTGCTGGTTTCACTGTTATTTGTCATTTATATTAATGATTTGGATGAGAATATAGGAGGCATGGTTAGTAAGTTTGCAGATGATACCAAGATTGGTTGTATAGTGGACACTGAAGAAAGTTATCTCCAATTGCAACAGGATCTTGATCAATTGGGCCAGTGGGCTAACGAATGGCAGATGGAGTTTAATTTAGACAAATGCGAGGTAGATTGAACCAGGGCAGGACTTACTCAGTTAATGGTAGGACATTGGGGAGAGTTACAGAACAAAGAGAGCTGGGTGTACGTGTTTATAGCTCCTTGAAATTGGAGTCACAAGTAGACAGAGTGGTGAAGAAGGCATTCAGCATGCTTGGTTTCATCTGTCAGAATATTGATTACAGGAGTTGGAATGTCTTGTTGAAGTCGTACAGGACATTGGTAAGGCTACACTTGGAATACTGCGTGCAATTCTGGTCACCCGATTATAGGAAGGATATTATTAAACTAGAAAGAGTGCAGAAAAGAGTTATTAGGATAGCTACTAGGACTTAATGGATTGAGTTATAAGGAGAGGCTGAATAGACTGGGACTTTTTCCTCTGGAGCATAAGAGGCTGAGGGGTGATCTTATAGAGATCTATAAAATAATGAGGGGCACAGATCAGCTAGATAGTCAATATCTTTTCCCGAAAGTAGGGGAGTTTAAAACTAGAGGCATAGGTTTAAGGTAAGAGGGGAGAGATACAAAAGTGCCCAGAAGGGGCATTTTTTCACACAGAGGGTGGTGAGTGTCTGGAACAAGTTACCAGAGACAGTAGTAGAGGTGGGTACAATTTTGTCTTTTGAAAAGTATTTAGATAGTTACATGGGTACTATGGGTATAGAGGGATATGGGCCAAATGTGGGCAATTGGGATTAGCTTAGGGGTTTAAGAAAAAAAGGGCGGCATGGACAAGTTGGGCCAAAGGGCGTGTTTCTATGCTGTAAACCTCTACGACTCTATGACCTCTAACAGAGAGTGACAGTCATGATGAATCTAATGGTCTCTTTCTGTGGTGGATAGTTCTGCCTTTTTGCTCAGGCCTCATGGGAGAGTTTCTTGTGTTGTAGATTAAAATCAGACAGAGTCATAGCACAGCAAAGACAAACTACCCAAATATTCTAACCTCATTTTCCAGCAGTTGATCCATAGCCTTGTGTGAACATAAGAACATAAGAAATAGGAGCAGGAGTAGGCCATCTAGCCCTTCGAGCCTGCCCCGCCATTCAGTAAGATCATGGCTGATCTGAAGTGGATCAGTTCCACTTTCCCGCTTTCTCCCCATAACCCTTAATTCCCCTGTCTATCAGAAATCTATCTACCCATGACTTAAATATATTCAGCGAGGTAGCCTCTACCACTTCAATGGGCAGAGAATTCCAGAGATTTACCACCCTTTGAGTGAAGAAGTTCCTCCTCAACTCTGTACTAAACTGCCCCCCCCCCTTATTTTGAGGCTGTGCCCTCTAGTTCTGCTATCCTTTCTAAGCGGGAAGAATCTCTCTACCTGTACCCTATCTAGCCCCTTCATTATCTTGTAAGTCTCTGTAAAATCTCCCCTCAGCCTTCTAAACTCTAACGAGTACAGGCCCAGTCTATTTATTCTCTCTTCATAAGCCAACTCCCTCATCTCCGGTATCAGCCTGGTGAACCTCCTCTGCACTCCCTCCAAGGCCAATATATCCATCCGCAAATGCGGGGATCAAAACTGCACACAGTACTCCAGTTGTGGCCTCACCAGTGCCCTGTACAGTTGCAGCAAGACCTCCCTGCTTTTATATTCTATCCCCCTCGCTATCAAAGCCAACATTCCATTTGCCTTCTTGATCACCTGCTGCACCTACAGACTGGGTTTTTGCGATTCGTACACAAGGAAAGCATGCCTTGGCATTGCAAGTGCACATCTAAATACTTCTTTAATGTTACAAGAGTCTCTGCCTCCATTTCCCTTTCAGGCAGTGAGTTCCAGACTCCCACTGGGTGAAAATGTTTTTCCTCACATCCCCTCAACCTCCTGCCCCTTACCTTAAACCTATGATCACAGGTCATTAATTTCTCCAACAAGAGGAAAAATGTCTTTCTGTCTATCTAAGCTCCTTATAATTTTATACTTCTCAATTGTGTGCCCTCCCTCAATGTCCTCTGCTCCAAGGAAAACAACCCTAAACTATCCAAACTCTCGACATGACTAAAACTCTCCAGCCCAGGCAGCGTCCTGGTAAATCTCCTCTACACCCTTTCCAGTGCTGTCACATCCCTCCTACGATGTGGATTAATGAACGAATTAATTAGAATGAACTTTGTTTCCTGCACCAACCTGCTGTTTTCTGACTATGACATGCTGCAAACTGGAGTAACAACCACAGAGGCAAACCACACCAAAAGAGGCATGTGAGGAGAATGATGTGTGAATCACAGTGGAAAAACCTATTCTTTCATTACAGTAACTGTCTCATAAATCAGCTGCTTTGCTGCCAAGGCCCATATTCCCCGAGATACATCCTGAAATATTCCCAGCTGCGATGTCTTGAAGAGTCTTTAAAGCACATTTGAAATGAACTGTAGCACAGCCTTGCTTCAGTACAACAATGCAATTTAGTTTGACCTTCTCCCTTAGGGTTTATTCGCCACATGAATGGAACCTTGATAATCTAACCCATATTAATTCAGGAATCTTCTGCATCAGGCAGACTGTCACACCATGTTAGCATCAGTCTACCATAGATCTTATTCCTTTGGCAAGTTTTAACTGGATTAGAGCAGTTTAGACAGCTAGATGGGTAGACGGGTATAGAGGGATGTGGGTCAAATGTGATCAATTGGGACTAGCTTTGTGGTTAAGAAAGAAGGAGCAGCATGAACAAGTTGGGCCGAAGGACCTGGTTCCATGCTGTGAATAACTATGACAATGATTCTATGAGATCCATTTATATAACTCAGCAGGATACTGGGAAAAGGAGCAGGTGAATAAACTTAGACGAAATATCTCCACAGTTAAAGAGCTTGTTATGGCAGAAGTATGCTTTCCAAGGGGTTCCTTTTGTGCTGCATGTCCAATGATTGTATTCACGTCATGAGATAGTTTTTCTCAAGAAATACCCTCTTCATTTATTTCATTTAACTCAACACTTAAATCTGTTGGCTGGGGGCGTGAATTCAGCCATCAGATCAGCTGCAGCTGAGGGCTTAAAAGACAGAGTTTTCTATACAGACGGAAGCCACTCAGTCCTTTATGGTTGAATGAGCTCTTTGCTCGGACAATCCAAAACTGATTCTGTTGTCCTGTCCATAGCCACATATCTCCACTTGCTTTAAATATTTCTCTAGTTTCCCTTTAAAAAGGAACACAAAGATATTTGCTGCAATGATTTCCTGTTAAAAGCAAAGAACAAAGAACAAAATCAGCCCGGGAAACAGGCCCTTTGGCCCAACGAGCCCGCACCGCCATCTCAACACCACCAGTCCCCCTCTCCACCCACGACCCCTGTCTAATGTTTTATGGCCATCCAGATTGAGGGGAGACTAATTTAGGGACAATTTATTCCTGCCAATCAGCCTAACAGCACATCTTTGGGGTGTGGGAGGAAACCGGAGCACCCGGAGAAAACCCACGCAAGCACGGGGAGAATGCGCAAACTCCCACAGACACCGGCCCAAATCCATGTGTCTGCACAGCAATCAGCGATAGTCACTGAGCTGTCGTCTTGCCCAGTGTCTTGTCCAGTTTAGGCACACACTAACGACATGAAGCACTAGGCCAATCTCAAACAACCAAGAGCAGCCCCAGTACGACCCATCGCGTGTATGCCCCTCGTTGGACACGAGGTGGACCGACTTAAAACCTGTGAACTTTGAGGCTCCAACTCTCAGAATAAAAAAAAGTTTTCCTTTAAGCTCTTGGCCACAATTCTCCAACGTCTGATGCTCTACCAGCTCAGCCAAATCTCCATTTGCTGCAGCAGGACTGGAGAATCCCAGCCGCTGGTGAGATTGAAGAATTCCAGCCAAGGTCTTTAACAATACAACTTCAGGGACAATTGCCTTTCCTGCCAGGGTTATCATAGGTACAATTCAAACACCTACCTTTTGCTTGATCTTGCTGTTTTTCGACGGAGTTTTAAGGGTGGCAATCAAAACACATCTACAAATCTTTTACAAATATATAAAGGGCAAAAGAGTAACTAGGAAGAGAGTAGGGCCTCTTAAGATTCAACAAGGTCATCTATCCGCAAGAGATAGGTGAGATCCTAAATGAATATTTCTCATCAGTATTCACTGTTGAGAAAAGCATGGATGTTAGGGAGTGTACTTATAACAGAGAAGGAGGTGCTGGAAGCTTTAAAATGCATCAAGGTAAATAAATCCCTGGGACCTGATGAAGTGTATCCCAGGACATTGTGGGAGGCTAGGGAGGAAACTGCAGGCCCCCGAGCAGAGATATTTGATTCATCGATAGTCACGAGTGAGGTGCCTGAAGATTGGCGAGTGGCAAATGTTGTGCCTTTGTTTAAGAAGGGCTGCAGGGAAAAGCCTGGGAACTACAGACCAGTGAACCTCACATCTGTAGTAGGTAAGTTGTTAGAAGGTATTTTGAGAAAGAGGATCTACAGGTATTTAGAGGCACAAGGACCAATTAGGGACAGCCAGTATGGATTTGTAGTGGAAAATCATGCCTCACAAATTTGATTGAGTTTTTTGAAGGGGTAACCACAAAGGTAGATGATGGCAGTACAATTGATGTTGTCTAAATTGACTTTAGCAAGGCCTTTGACAATGTTGGTAGGTTGTTGCATAAGGTTAAATCTCTCAGGGTCCAGGCCAAATGGATACAAAATTGGCTTGATGACAGAAAACAGTGGGTGGTTGTGCAGGGTTGTTTATCCAACTGGAGGCCTGTGACTAGCAGCATGCCTAAGGGGTCAGGATGGGTCCACTGTTATTTGTTATGTAGATTAATGATTTGGATGAAAATTTAGGAGGCATCGTTAATAAGTTTGCAGATGATACCAAGATTGGTGGTATAGTGGACAGTGAAGAAGGTTATCTAGGATGGCAAGGGGATCTTGATCAATTGGGCCAGTGGGCTGATGAATGGCAGATGGAGTTCAATTTAGATAAATGTGAGGTGATGTATTTTGGTCGATCGAACCAGGGCAGGACTTACTCAGTTAATGGTAGGGCATTAGGGAGAGTTACAGAACAAGGAAATCTTTGTGATATAGGTTTATAGCTCCTTGAAAGTGGAGTCACAGGTGGACAGAGTGGTGAAGAAGGCATTCAGCATGCATGGTTTCATTTGTCAGAACATTGAATACAGGAGTTGGGATGTCTTGTTGAATTTGTACAAGATATTGGTAAGGCTACACTTGGAATACTGTGTGCTGTTCTGGTCAGCCTGTTATAGAAAGGATATTATTAAACTAGAAAGAGTGCAGAAAAGATTTACTAGGATGCTACCGGGACTTGATGGTTTGAGTTATAAGCAGAGGCTGGATAGACTGGGGCTTTCTTCTCTGGAGCGTAGAAGGCTTAGGGGTGATCTTTTTGAAGTCTATAAAATAATGAGGGGCATAGAACAACTAGGTAGTCAATATCTTTTCCCAAAGGTAGGGGAGTCTAAAACTAGAGGGCATAGGTTTAAGGTGAGAGGAGAGAGATACAAAAGGGTGCAGAGGGGCAATTTTTTCACACAGAGGGTGGTGAGTTTCTGGAACAAGCTGCCAGAGGTAGTAGTAGAGGTGGGTACAATTTTGTCTTTTAAAAAGTGTTTACACAATTACAAGAATAAGATGGATAGAGAGAGAAAAGGGCAAACATGGGCAATTGGGACTAGCTTAGGGGTTGAAAAAAAGGGGCAGCATGGACAAGTTGGGCGAAAGGTCCTGTTCCCATGTTGTAAACTTCTATGACTCTAAACTATTTTTCCTTCTCAACACTTCCCCATTTCTGTGGTTCCAACCCCTTCCTGTGGCTTAACCAAGTTGGGGCAGGATGTGCTTACGAACAGATAGATTTGGGACATCACATAACTGGTTTGTTTCAATATCAATCATCCTTACAATCACTTGGTGAATATTACTTAGTCTTATACCGTAAAGTTAAGATTTCAGATGTCAATGAACCAAGTTTTCTAATTGTGGTGAGGATTAACCATGCAGCATGCTGCCTCCGACTCCCTCCTTTGCATGTTGAGCATCAGATATGACTCAATGGGAACCTACCTGACTTATTACACAGGGCATTATGACAACCAGTGTGCTGTGATGGATCAGTTCACGTTTTAATCGGAAACTAGGTTGGTGGGCACCAGAATGGGGAGTTGGCGAGACAGATAGTGCATGGATCAGGTTACAGCCACGAGCAACGGGTTCGATTCCTATTCCAGCTGAGAGAGCCTGACTTCTCATAGTAAGAAAGAAATCACAGCCCTTGGTTCAGGAATTAGTCATCTTCAGGCAGAGAATAGAAGAAGCACTTGACTGAGAACCTGAATAGGCATAGAAGGAGCAATCTTTCAAAGAACAGTTTTATATATGTTTCAGTCCCCAAATAGTGACATAGGGGCCACACAAACATTAAAACTGTTCCACTTTAGGAAACTTGAGTGCACAATTTAAGTTTACATGCCAGTATTTTAGCAACAGATCATGCATTGCGGGTAAGATGTTAAACTGTACCCTATCTGCCTGCCTGGTAGATGTAACACTTCCTGTGACAACTTGTGACAGAAGAGGATAGTTCTGGCCAATAATTACTACAATGGCACAGTGGCTAGCACTGCTGCCATGCATCACCAGGGGTTTGGGTTTGATTCCCAGCTTAGGCCATGGTCTGTGCCGACTCTGTATGTTCTCCCCATGTCTGCCTGGGTTACCACTAGGTGCTCCAGTTTCATCCCACATTCCAAAAGACAAGTTGTTAGGTGGCCATGTTAAATCCTTCCTCAGTATACCCGAACAGGCACTGGAGCGTGGCAACTGGGGGATTTTCACAGTAACTTAGTTGCATGCTAATGTAAGCCTACTTGTGACACCAATAATTAAACTTTTTCCCTCAATTGATACTGTTATTTAATTATTGTACTTGCGGGACAATGGTGCGCACAGATTAGCTGCTGCATTTCCCCACATGGCAACAGAAATCACATTTCAAAAGTATTGCATTGGCCATTGAATTCTATGGGGCATCTCAAGAATGCAGCAGGCGCTATATCAATACAAAGTCTTTCTTGAATTCGGGAGCCGGCAGGCTTCAGCTATACCCTGGGAGCTGTAGTGTGTGCAAAGAGTGACTGGTATTCTGGGAATTGTCTGCTCCTCTGGTGGAGTTTTCTTTCACTCCAGGATGTCCCTAGATACCCAATGAAAGTTAAGATAAAACAAGATTCAAGTCCTTGACAGGCTGAGAGAGAGAAAAACCTCAAAAGAGACAAGCCACTACAATAGTATCCAATATAGAAGGCAAATTATATGGATAAATTTGACAAGTTTGCTCAAAGTTTTAACAGGTTGCATTTCATATTTATCTGTAGATCTAGCTTTAAGGTGAAATCAATGAAATAATTTCCTGATACCGCTGCAA
The DNA here is from genome assembly GCF_965287045.1 of Carcharhinus amblyrhynchos. NCBI lineage: Eukaryota > Metazoa > Chordata > Chondrichthyes > Carcharhiniformes > Carcharhinidae > Carcharhinus > Carcharhinus amblyrhynchos. Next base: position 15,847,483 of record NC_137330.1, read on the forward strand.
TGTTTTTGGATTGTTGCTTGTGGATTGCACATTTATCAGCCTGGTTATTCATCATCATCTTCCCTTTCTCCATAGCAAATTGTAGTCAATAGATTGTTTTCATTTTAACTTTAATTAGCTGAAGTAACAACCACTTTAACTGCTTCATCAATAATTTTCCCTTCATCATAAGATCAGAAATTGGGATGTTTGCTAACGACGGCACAATCCACGTCCAGTCTGAACAACGCGAAAGGTCCCCGGTTCAAAGCCGGGTAGAAACATTTGTTCTTTTCTCGTATCGGCTAAGGGAAATTTGCTTGATTTCAGTTTGGGCGGCATGGTAGCACAGTGGTTAGCACTGCTGCTTCACAGCTCCAGGGACCTGGGTTCGAATCCCAACTCAGGTCATTGTCTGTGTGGAGTTTGTACATTCTCCCTGTGTCTGTGTGGGTTTCCGCTAGGTGCTCTGGTTTCCTCCCACAGTCCAAAGATGTGCAGGCTGCTAGGTTGATTAGCCATTCTAAATTGCCCCTTCATGTCCCACAATGCATAGGTTAGAGAGATTACTGGGTAAATATGTAGGAATATGGGGCTGGGGCCTGGAGGGGATTGGAGTTGGTGCAGACTTGATGGGTTGAATGGCCTCTTTCTGTGGTGTGGGACTCTATGATTCTGTGAACATTCAGGGTTGGGCTAATAAGTGGCAAATAACATTTGTGCCACACAAATGCCAGGCAATGACCATCTCCAACAAGGGAGAATCTCACCACCTTCTCCTGACATTCAACTGCATTGTAAGAAGTCTCACAACACCAGGTTAAAGTCCAAAAAGTTTATTTGATAGTAAACCCACAAACTTTCGGGGTTTGCCCCTTCTTCTGGTGAGTGGAGAGTTCTGGTCTCAAACAGAGCATATAAAGGCACACACAGTTTACAGAATACTGAATAGAATGCGAGTCTTTACAGCTAATCAGTTCTTAAAGGTGCAAACAGTATGAGTGGAGATAGCATTAAGCATAGGTTAAAGAGATGTGTATTGTCTCCAGATATTGTCTCACATTCTAATCAGTATTCTGTAAACTCTGTGTGCCTTTATATGCTCTGTTTGAGACCAGAACCCCCACTCATCTGACAAAGGGGCAAACCCCAAAAGCTTGTGGGTTTACTATCAAATAAACTGGTTGGACTTTAACCTGGTGTTGTGAGACTTCTTACTGTGTTTACCCCAGTTCAATGCCAGTATTTTCACATCATTCAGTGGCATTACCATTGCCAAATTCTCCACAATCAACATCCTGGGATTATCATTGACAAGAAACTAATTTAGACCAGTCATGTAAATATTGTGTCTACAAAAACAGGTTTGAGGCTAGGAATTCTGTAGGGAGTAACTCACCTCCCAACTCCCTCAAAGCCTGTCCACCATCTACAAGGTATAAGTGCGCAGGGTGATGGAATATTCTCTAGTTGCTTGGATGAGTTCAGCTCCAACAACATCAAGAAGCTTGACACGATCCATGACCAAGCAGCCGTCTTGATTGAACCCCAATCCACCTTCTACATTCATTCCCTCCACCACCAAAGCAAGGTAGAAACAAGGCATGCCATCTACAAGAAGCACTGCAGCAACTTGCCGAAACTCCTTCAACAGCACCTTCCAGACCCATGACTGCTATCATCTAGAAGGACCAGAGCTGAAGATACTTGGGAACACCACCAACTGAAAGTTCCCCTCCAAATGACACACCATCCTGACTTGGAAAGATATTGTCATTCCTTCATTGTCACTGAGTCAAAATCCTGAAACTCCCTCCCTGTCAGCACTGTGGGTGTACAAATTGCTTGCTTTCAATCAAGAAGGTGACCACCACCTTCTCCAGAGGAAGTTGGGATGGGCAATGAATGTTGACCTTGCCACCCTGTTTCCATGTAAAAAATAATAAAAAGCAGTGGGTTAGCACTGCTACTCCACAGCTCCAGAGTCCTGGGTTCGATTCCCGGCTTGGGTCACTGTCAATGTGGAGTTTGCACATTTTCCTCGTGTCTGCGTGGGTTTCCTCCAGGTACTCCGGTTTCCTCCCACAGTCCAAAGATGTGCAGGTTAGGTTGATTGGCTATGCTAAGAAATTGCCCCTTAGTGTCCAAGGATGCGTAGGTTAGAGGGATTAGTGGGTATAATATGTAGGCATATGGGGGTAGGGCCTGGGTGGGATTGTGGTTGGTGCAGACTCGATGGGCTGAAGGGCCTCTTTCTGCACTATAGGGTTCTATGATTCTACGATTCAATAAATCAGGATGTTTTGGCCCAGAAATGCTTTGTTTAAATTAGAGTACTTTGTGTGACAGACTTGGTAAATGTAGCACAGTACAACACTGAATGCAATACCCAATTGTATAAATGGTAACTAATTCATGGATGTAAGATTTTGGCATAAAAATTACTAAGGGAGGCCAATAATCCATGTCCACTGTTAGTGAATCCTGCTCTTGCCCATTTTGAAGCCAATAATATTTTGCTGGGAGTTCTTTTAAAAATTCAAAGCATATTTCTCTTAAATTTCCAGGAACAATTGATATCTAATGGCATGAGACTCTGGTCAGGGTTAATTTTCAGTGCCAGTAAAACAGGAATTTACAATTGAAAGAAGTCAAGCTACTTTTTGTACAAGTTTATCTTTATATTCAATGTACAAGACAGGACATCTCCTGGATCAATGTATTTCAGCGGTGAGGCAGACAATGAGCTGTTAGTTTTGCAAAGCTAATGGACACATTGCCAGCAGCAACCTTTCCAGTTCTACTTTTAACTGTACATCTCTTTCTTGCCTGGAGGTGCTGCGTCATTTACGTATAAGCAGTAAGCGTTAACCTCACCTTTATTCTGACAGCAAAGTTCGAACAATTTATCAGAAGACCAGAATATATTCCTTTGCTGACATCCGATATTTGTTAATCACTTTGCCACTTCTTGTCTTACAGATTTCCTGTGGTGAACGGCACTGAGGTCCATGGGAAACTGATGTAAAGTCTTCACTTCAGCCTTCAAATTTTCCGTTTCAGCTTCTGTAGATTGTAGGTTCATTCATTCTAAAATGGCCTGATGTTGAGGAACACCTTGAGTCATTCATTTCTCCACAAAATATTCACACTAAAAAAATCAAGCTCACTTCCATAATTTTTGCTTCACTGTTCTTGAACACTTGAACCATAATGGGATTAAACAGGTGGGTAACTTGTTGAGACAAGTTGCCAGGAAATCGGGCCAGTTCAGCAACAGTATACCAGCATTGGAAGCTGCCTGCAAAATAAGCTTTAGCTTTTCCCGCTAAACTCAACACAGTGGAATACAAGTGGAATGGTGATCGGATCTACTGAGGACAAACAATTTTATTCTTTGCTTCTGCTGGTTTGAGTCACTTTTTTTAAAACCAGAATCGAGCCACCAGTGCAAAGGAATATGAAACTTATCTCTAAGTCAGCTGTCTTGTTAGCTTGGACCACAAGTGACTTGTATTTTATCTGATTGCCTTCAGTCCCTGATTTTATTTGGAAAAATGAAGGTCACTTTAACAGGGTGGGCTACAGGTATTGAAAGGGTAATAGGCTTGTAAACAATGCAGGACCCTATTGTGTAAAACTTATTACAATTTATTGGTGGAGGAATTAGCTGAAATGTAGAGCACTCACTCTGCATGTGAGAGGTAGTAAGATTGTTGCCCACATTCTCCACTTTGATTTTTGGGCGGCGCAGTGGTTAGCAATGCTGCTTCAGAGTGCTAGGGACCCGGGTTCGATTCCTGGTTTGGTTGTCGCTCACTGTCTGTGTGGAGTTTGCACATTCTCCTCGTGTCTGTGTGGGTTTCCTCCGGGGGCTCTGGTTTCCTCCCACTCTCCAAAGATGCGCAGGTTTGGTGGCTTGGCCATGATAAATTGTCCATTAGTTGCAGGGTGATAAGCAGGGTATGTACATGGGGTTATAGAGATAGGGCCTGGATGGGATGGTTGTTGCTGCAGGCTCAATGAGCCAAATGGCCTCCTTCAGCACCGTAGGGATTCTATGATTGTATCACAATCACAGTAAAAATTTTACATCTCTCCTTCCCATCTTGTTCCCTACTTAATATTCAGATCAAGTAATGTCATAGTAATGAGTTCATCAATTTAACTGAGATAAATTGTTCAACAAGAAAACGACAGACCTATCCACCTGCCAGTCTGAGCAGAATGTCTTATAATGTCATTATTTCGCTGACAAGGTTGTCTAGACTAAATGTATATTTTATCCAATATATTCTCCTTAAAATGCTAATAACTGTGACTTTGGTCTCGTAATTATAATCCCCCGAATGACTACTTGTGACATTGCTTGGTTCGGAAATGTTCTGAATGGCTAAACCTGCAGATTTTATCTGGGATCTAATAACTAACTCGGCCAATTCCTCGGTCTTCGTGTCAAGTTCGTTCATTTGACCACTCCTGCAATCAGCAAAAGCAAGCATCTTTCTCCTCTTGGCCATTGTGTTCACCTCAGGAAAGGGAAGCTCAGAGTAGCGGCAAATTAATGTGTCTTCTATTTGTGCTGAATACAATTAGCCACCCTTCACTCTGCTTCAGAAAGAGGTGAGTTCAAGTCCTCCCATAGAGACTTGCCCACAAACCCTGGGCTGATATTTCAGTGCAGGACTCAGAGAATGCTGCTTATTGGAGGTATCGTCTTTCAGATGAGATGTTAAACCAGGATCCTGCCTGACCTCTCAGCTGAACAAAACAAAAAATAAGAGAGATTGCCCTACTGTCCTGGCCAACATTCAACCCTCAACCAACACATGATAAACAGTCTGTCTAATCCTTCTCACTTTACTGTCTGTTGGAGCTTGCTGTGCATAAATTGTTACTCACCCTCCTGACTTAGAAACATATCCACTCTTCCACTGTGGCTGGGTTAAAGTTATGGAGCTCCCTCCCTAAGAGCACCTATACAACATGGACTACAATGGTTCAAGAGAAACAGCTCACCACCACCTTCTCAAGGGCAATTAGGGTTGGGCAATAAATGCTGATCTAACTAAGGATGCCCACATCCCATGAATGAATGATTTAAAAATAGCTGTCATGTACCTCACATTGCAGCAATGCCTAAGACCAAAATTTTCCAGCCGATCCCACTGGCAGGATCTTCCAGTGCTGCCTGCAGTGACACCCTGCTGTGGGATCCCCAGCAGTGGAGCATGTTAACAAGGGGAAAACCCATTGACAGGAACAGGACTGGAAGATCCCACTGCTGGAAAATGGTAGGACTCTCCAGTCAACCACCACCACAAGACATGCCACATGGTGGGGGGGCAGAAATCTGGGCCTACGGTTCAACAGTACTTCATTGATTGTAAAGTTCTTGGGGATTTCCCGAGCTTGTGAAAGGTGCTATACAAATGCAACTTTTTTTTCCCATAGGATCAGGCATATTCAATGTATCTGTAACAGTCCTGGAACCACATTCAAATAACCATTGTTGATGGACGAGCCCAGGTTTGACTACAGGCAGCCTCTATGACCAAGGCAAGGCATCACAGTTGAATCTGATCCCTCCAACTCTCATCAATGCCATTACACTTGCAGTGAGTAACAGCCCTGATCAGCAACACTGGTCGAGTGCTGCTCTACCTGAAAGCAATGCTCCTGTTCCCACTTAACTCAGCTAAATCAAAATAGATGAGGCGAGTCAAAGAGTCATAACTTTATGTCCCCAGTTTCGAGACTTGAACACAAGCTGTGTTAGTTTTGAGCAAGTGCTGCACTGCCAGAGGTGCCACACTTCAGATGAAGTGTCCTAAGGTTACATTTGCTCTTTCATAAAACTTCCAGGACACTATTTTGAAGAAGAGCATGAGGGTGGGTGGGAGGCAATGGATTCCGCACAGTCCTGGACAACATTCATCACTAATATCTTCCAGCCACCATCTTAACCAACCAATGCCTTGTCTTGGAAAGTATTGAGTTTCTTGAGTGATGTTGGCACTGTATTTGTGCAAGCATGATGCGGAGATGCCGGCGTTGGACTGGGGTAAGCACAGTAAGAAGTCTCACAACACCAGGTTAAAGTCCAACAGGTTTATTTGGTAGCACAAGCCACAAGCTTTCAGAGCGCTGCCCCATCATCAGGTGAGTGGGAGTTCTGATCACAAGCAGAGCATATAATGACACAAACTCAATTTACAAAATAATTTGTGCATGCAAGCATCGGAGAATATGCCATCACACTCCCAACTTGTGCCTTGTAGATGGTAGAAAAGCTTTAGGGAGTTAGAAGATGAGTTACCTGGCAGAGAACACCCAATCTACTCTGATTTGCTCTTGTAGCCACAGTATTCATGTGGTAGGTCTAATTCAATTTTAGGTCAATGATATAGAATCATAGAATCCTACAGTGCAGAAAGAGGCCCTTTGGCCCATCGAGTCTGCACCGACCACAATCCCACCCAAACCCTACCCCCATATCCCTACCTATTTTACCGACTAACCCCTCTAACATTCGCATCCCGGGACACTAAGGGGCAAATTTAGCATGGCCAATCAACCTAACCCGCACATCTTTAGACTGTGGGAGGAAACCGGAGCACCCAGAGGAAACCCACGCAGACATGAGGAGAATGTGCAGACTCCACACAGATGGTGGCCCGAGCCGGGAATCGAACCCAGGTCCCTGGAGCTGTGAAGCAGCAGAACTAACCACTGTGCTACTGTGCTGCCCTATAATGACTACTATCTCTATCCTGAACATATAATGTTCAGGATGGTGATAGTAAAGCTTTCAATGAAGGTAATGTAGTTGAATGTCAAGGGAAGGTGGTTAGAAATTACACGATTGTAATAGCAATTAAAAATCTGCGTAAATCTGAGTCAATGACTAATGCCAGCATTTGACTCCAAAATAAGTTCTTCTCCCTACCCTTTGTGGAATGAAGGTTCTTAGAGCTTTCAGCTTGCTGTTGTAAGATTTAATTGTAAATGGGAATGAATCCTGCCATAGATGCTGATAAAACCTGAGGATTAGGATTGACTGTGTGCAGGAATCATTCAATAAATCAACCATGAATAGAAATGGGGGAGGTTTCCCAAAGCTTAGTTCTGACACTTGGTAAATTGGGATTGAATCAGGAAGAAAGCACTTAGAATTTGGCTAGTTCAATCATTTCAGGGAGAAAATGTACTCCATTGTAAAAGATGAGACAAAGTAGTTGATATTCTCTTCTTGAAAAAAAAGTTCAGTTATATCTTGGTGGATGACTGAAATCACTGGGAGTTTTCCCCACCAGTCAAAGCATCGATTATATTTTGACTGCTTGAGTGGCTGGCTATTGAAGTCATGATTCAACCCTTTGCTGAATGCACCATTCCTTCTTAATGGAAATAGTTATACCTCTGTATTCCACTTTCGATTCAAGTTCCTAGCTGCACAGTTCCAAAATCATCTGTTATAAACAACCATTGAACCAACATTTAAACTTGGCAACTGCACTTCCTGCTTGAACACTTGTCTCAAAGTCTGTATTCAATGTTCTCTGGTTGTTTGCCAAAGCACAATGGAGGCTTTATCTCTTTTTCTTGTGAAAATCCTCCATCCTAAAGCTATGATAAGTGATTGATAAATATTTCACATGTATCCAATATAAATCGCACTAATAATATAAAAATGGTCTTTTCGTGGTTTGAATGAAAACCGTAGGGCATTGTGCTATCAAAGACAACACAAAGCTTTGCTTTAATACAGGGAAAACGAATGCTGGGGTCCACCCAGACCAATGGCCACCTCTTGCTGCCAGTGCTTCAGTCTGCATTCTATCTGCCATTTCGCATTGCGCTGGCACCAGTCTGAGGTTAACACTGACAGCGAGAACAAAATTAAAATCCAACCCTACTCCAATAGCCAGAAGAAATGCTTCCACACTTAAATGGTTGTGTCAACAGACATACATTTTTCAGCCTTTGGGTTGAAGCCTGTGATGGAATCTGAGTGACTCGCCTTTAGAACCCGATGAAATGCAATTTTAATCATCACAGGCAGGAAAACTTTACCACCAGCCGTTCACGCGGACAGGAGACCTGGTACTGAATTACTCCACAAGGCAAGATTTGTGCCTGGGTTGTGCTGTTCCCGGTTGTTTTGTATTTGAAACCGGTTTTAACCTGAAAACACTGCCCATGCAGCAAGGGGGTTAATCAGTCTCCGAGAGACATCCCGCAAAGAATGTGTGACCTTGCATCGGAGAGCTGCATTCACAGTGTTTTCTTTTTAAATCTCCTCCACTTCTTTTTACGCCTTCCTATTACAAGGGGTTGTAGCAACAGCGCGGCAAGTGACTTCTCAGCAAAAATACGTTTTTTTTTACTAACGGTGTTGAATGCAAGGAACATGAATGAAAGTAGGAATGCGATGGGGGTGGGGTTGGGGAGGAAAATTCCCCTGGTTACCAATGATTGTTCTTACACTAATGGAAATATTACTTTGAATCTGTGGAAGTGTAAGGAATAGTCCACAGTATCTGTTTGTCTATCGTTGGGATAACAGTGACTCAGAGTTGGCCTCCTTGCACTCACCACACAGCCGCTGCTCTGTTCCACTTTCAGAGCGTGCAGACAACTGTGCAAACTTTGCTTTAGAACTCCTGCACAGCTCCACAAGAAAGACAATGGGTCTTGCTGTTAGCGTCCATCAATATCTTTTCATCTCAGTTTCCACCCCCTCTCCCTGCAGCATTTACTCTTTTGGTTTCAGGTTCCAGCATCCGCCGTAAGTTGCTTTTATCCCCCCCCCTCCCTGTACCTCCCCCAGCGCACTGCCCCGTCTCACAGTCCCGTACCGTTCTGGCAGACTGCATTACCATTTAAAGACATTTCCCACATTAATGAAAAATCTTTTCACACCGTACAGATGGCACTTCTTTGCAACATAACGTACTGCAAAGCCTTCTGAATTCTTTTTGCGTTCAACAGCCATAAATGACAAGGCCTCTTGTTACTAATGGGGGAGAAAAAACAGAATATCTTTCTTTCTAACGCTTATTTGCCTTCCTTTACAACATCCATGATGTAATATAGTTTTTCCTCCTTTGTGTGGAAGAACCATTCTGTTTCCAGTTCTACGCTCTCCAATGCATTTGGCACTGGGCACAGAATTTTCGGTTTTGGCAGCTGCGGTGGAAACATTCTTAATCTCACCCACTTATCAACGAACAAAGGGGTCAGCACTGACTTCAAATAAATAGCAGAACAATGCCAATTTTGATGATTCCACGTTTTTGGATCATTTTAGATGGCAATAAAGGAAGTGGAGCTTGGGTTGTGTTGGTATTGTGTTGGTATTGTGTTGGCATGTACAAGGGTAGGTTATATGGATAATTATACCCAGAAAAATAAGTCAACTTCACATTCTTGGAGGGAAAGAATTGCATGAGAAGAGGGATGGTCAATTCATCTACTCTGTTTGCTTAGTTTAACAAGTGAGAAAGAAGATCCTTTCACAGCACAAAAGTTAGCGTCATACATAAGATTCATGTGATGTGGTCCCAATATGACAGTATCTCAGTATGGATGGCATGGTGGCACAGTTGCTAGCACTGCTGCCTCACAACATCAAGGACCCAGGCTTGGATCATTGCCTGTATGGAGTCTGCACATTACACCCATGTCTGCATAATTTGATTTGCTGTTTTTCCAACATTTCATTAACAGTTAATGTATGTATTATGCATAGGATACAGGATTTTTCGCAAAGCAAAGAATCACAAATCATTTCTCAAGCCTCATATCAATCAATAATTGGTACTGAGCCACTCAGGAAATATTAGGACAGATGACCGAAAGTGTAATCAAAGAGATTTGTTTTAAGGAGTGTCTTAATTAAAGACATGTTTGAATTCAGCAAGGGTAAGACTCTTAGCAGTGTCGAGAATCAGGAGGACCTTGGGGTCTGGATCAATAGGACTCTTAAATTGGCCTCGCAGGTAGAGGATGTGGTTAAGAAGGCGTATGGTGGACTGACCTTCATCAATCGAGGGATTGAGTTTAGGAGTTGGGAGATAATGTTGCAGCTTTATAAGACTCTGGTCAGACCCTCTTGGAGTACTGTGCTCAGTTCTGGTCGCCTCATTACAGGAGAGACGTGGAAGCTATTGAAAGGGTGCAGAGGAGATTTACAAGGATGTTGCCTGGATTGGGTGGCATGCCTTATGAGGATAGGTTGAGGGAGCTCGGTCTTTTCTGTTTAGAGAGACGAAGGATGAGAGGCGACCTGATAGAGGTGTATAAGATGTTGAGAGGTATAGATCGGGTGGATTCTCAGAGGCTTTTTCCCAGGGCTGGAATGGTTGTTACGAGGGGACATAGGTTTATGGTGCTGGGGAGTAGGTACAGAGGAGATATTAGGGGTAAGCTTTTCACTCAGAGGGTAGTGGGTGAGTGGAATCGGCTGCCGTCGGTGGTGGTGGAGGCAAATTCGATAGGGTCTTTTAAGAGACTTCTGGATGAGTACGTGGGACTTAATAGAATTGAGGATTACAGATAAGCCTAGTCGGTAGGGATATCATCGGCACAACTTGTGGGCCGAAGGGCCTGTTTATGCTGTAGTTTTACTATGTTCTACTATGTTCTTAAAGGGGGAGAGAAGTAGCGAGGCAGAGAGGTTTAGAGAGGGAATTCTACGCCTTGCAGCTCAGGCAACTGAATGTACAACCACCAGTGGTGGAGTGCTGGAAATTGGAGGTGTACAAGTTCAAGGCCAGGGTCGGAGCAGTGCAGAGACCTGAGAGTCACCTAAGGAGCTGACAGAGATAGGGAGGGTCTTCTAAATCCCTCGGACCTTCAAATAATCGCAATGAGCTGTCAGCACTGAAGCAACGGCAATAGGCAGCTGGGTTGACAGAAGAAAGTCTGAAAAATCAAGCAGATTTGAAGGAGAACAAGCAGTAATCAAGGGGTTTTGGGAAGAGAGGTATGGCAGGATCTACAGTTGGTCAGAAATGTTCATGAGGGCCACAAATACAATTTTTCTGAGTTATATTTTTCAAAGGCTACTGATAAGGCCACTCCAGGGATAGGAGCTATCCATTGTACCAAGGTTCCATCTAAATATAGATGGAAAATGTCAAGGAGAGATGGTTAGCTCCTCTCTTGTTGGAGATGATCATTGCCTGGCATTTGTGTGACTTGAATGTACTTGCCACTTATCAACCCAAGTCAATTAATTGCCCAAGTTTTGCTGAATGTGGACACAGATCGCTTCATTCTCTGAAGTATGGTGCTGAACATTGTGTAACCATCAGCGAACATACCCACTTCTGACCTTTGGATGGAAGGAAAGTCATTGATGAAGCAGCTGAATGTGGTTGGCCTTACGACATTGCCCTGAGGAACCCCTGCAGTGACGTACTGGAGCTGAGATGATTTTCCTCCAAGCACCACAACCATCTTTCTTTGTAGCAGGTGTGACTCCCAACCAGATGAGAGTTATTTATTTATTATTGTCACACGTCAACTTATGATAACACCACAATTAAGTTACTGTGAAAATCCCCTAGTCGCCACATCCCAATACCTGTTCAGGTACACTGAGGGAGAATTTAGCATGGCCAATGCACCTAACAAGCATGTCTTTCAGATTGTGGGAGGAAACCAGAGCACCTGGAGAAAACACACACAGACATAGGGAGAATGTGCAAACTCCGCACAGAAAATGACCCAAGCTAGGAATCGAACCTTGGTCCCTGGTACTGTGAGGTAGCAGTGCTAACCACTGTGCCACCCCTGATGCCCATTGACTCCTGTTTTTACAAGACCATACTCATGAAATGCTGCCTTGATGTCAAGGGCAATCATTCTCATCTCAACTCGGGCATTCAGTTCTTTTGTCCATGTTTGAACCAGGAATAAGTCAGGAGATGAATGGTCCTAGCAGGACCCAAACTGAGTACATTATTGCTGAGTAAGATTAATCATCTACTTTACTAGCAGTTGAGGACTGACCAATTTAACCATCCTTTTTGAAGGAAGTGAGTTGAGAGTAAAAGGAAGCTTTAAATTTTATCTACAGCACAGTACTAGCCAACACCAATGACGAAAACCCTGTAACCCACAGGAACAATCAGGCAATAGCTGGAAGCATTTTCTTCCATTTCACATAGATCTTACTTTTGCAGAACAGGGTCACACTTGCCTGCTTCATTTTTGTCATATTTATGATCAACACTTTGATGTATTTTTAAAAATTTCTCTAAAGTATTAATCATCTCAAACCCTCATATATTTTGTGCCTTTCACATTAGCTACAATTTCAGGCTGAAGAAGCTATTCTATAGGCATTTAAGGGTTAGCTGTCGTGTTTAAATTCAACAAGAGTTCTGATCTTTCTCTGTTAGATGCTGGGCTGGGCTGTCTGCTCTGGCTAAGTGGGTAGCACTCTGTAAAGGTGTCTCTGAGTCAGAAGGTTTTGGGTCCAAGTTCCAATTTGAAACTCACACTGTAGTAACCAGGGAGCTGTTTCCTCAAGAAAATGCCCTCTGCATAACATTTTTAAAAAGGCTTTGTTACTCTGCAGTAGCTGCATATCCATATCAGATTGATGAAAAGTAATGCAGTTGTCTCTTGACTGGAATGTCGAAGTTCACCTTTAAAATAGCTTCGTACTGCTGGCTGTTTGAGTAGGCATCTGGGACATTCATATCTGTGAGCCAGTTCCAGGCTCCAAATTGGATTGGCTGAATCACCACTTTCTCAAGGGCAATTAGGGATGGGCAATAAATGCTGGCCAAGCCAACGACAGCCACATCTCATGAAATAATATATTTTTTGAAAAAGTTTGTTTTGTCGTGCACATTTCATTCTCTTAACAGAACTACAGGTTGCATTTCAGAATATATGAATATCGAATGTTGACTTGTGGTTAATAAACTGGAAATGGGATTCCTGCAGACTTCGCCCAGGCTAACTGTGTTCAGTTCTGGCACCGCACCTCAGAAGGATATATTGGTGTTATCCAAGTTCCTCAAAATGATCCTGGGGTTTAGAGTTAAATCATATTTGACCAGTCAAAAATGTTGGCACACTAACCCGGTGTGGCAAGTAACAGACTAAAAGATTCATTGTTTAAGAAGAACTATGTAGAACAAAGGGTTTACCAGCACAACTGTGCAAGTCCATTCCCACAGTGCCCAGACTCCAACTGCAACCTTCCAGACCCCAGAGATGCCTGACCTCCCTCCCAATAGGCCCAAGTTTGCACGCTCTCATTCCACTAGTTCCAGCCATTCACATGACCCACAAACGACTGCCCATTAAATTGGCCACACTCCCACAATTAGCTTGTATTCTACGAGTTTAAAAGGCTGGGGGTAGTCTAAATGAGGGGTTTAAATATGTAAAATAATTCATCAGGATCAACACAAATAATCTCTTCCCATACGTAGGCAGCTGGGATCAAGCGAATCCCTTGAAGAGTAGGAGTAGAGTTAAGAGAGAAATCAGGAGGGCAAAAAAGGCAGATAAGGCAAAGGAGAATCCAAAGAGTTTCTACAAATACAAAGGGCAAAAGAGTAACTAGGGAGAGAGTCAGGCTCCTTAAGGATTAGCGAGGTCATCTATGTTGGGATCCACAAGAGATGGGTGAGATCCTGAATGAATATTTCTCATCTGTATTTCCTGTTAAGAAAAGCATGGATGTTAGAGAACTTGGGGAAATAAATGGTGATGTCTTGAGAAATGTACATATTACAGAGAAGGCGGTGCTAGAAGTCTTAAAGCGCATCAACTTGACAAATCTCCGGGACCTGATGAAGTGTACCTCAGAATATTGTGGGAGACTAGGGAGAAAATTGCAGGTCCCCTAGCAGAGATACTTGAATCATTGATAGTCATAAAGTAAGGAGCCTGAAGATTGGAGACTGGCAAATGTTGTGTCTTTGTTTAAAAAACGGTTGCAGGGAAAAACCTGGGAATTACAGACTGGTGAGCCTCACATCTGTGGTGGGTAAGTTCATAGAATCATAGAATCCTACAATGCAGAAAGAGGCCATTCGGCCCATCGAGTCTGCACCAACCAAAATCTCACCCAGGTCCTATCCGCATATCCATACATATGTACCCACTAACCCCTCTAACCTCTGCAAACTGGGACACTAAGGGGCAATTTAGTATGGCCAGTCAACCTAGCCTGCACATCTTTGGACTGTGGGAGGAAATCGGAGTGCCGGGAGGAAATTCATGCAGACATGGGGAGAATGTGCAAATTCCACACAGATATTGACTCGAGCTGGGATTTGAACCCAGGTCCCTGGAGCTGTGAAGCAGCGGTGCTAACCACTTTGCTCCTGTGCTGCCCATTGTTTTTCCAAGTTGTTGGAAGGTATTTTGAGAGAAAAAATCTACAGGCATTTAGAGACGCAACAACTGATTAGGACAGTCTTTGTGGGTGGAAAATCATGTCTCACAAATTTGATTGAGTTTTTTTGAAGGGATAACCAGGAAGGTAGATGAGGGCAGCGTAGTTGATGTTGTCTCCGTGGACTTTAACAACACCTTTGACCAGGTACCAGATGGTAGGTAGTTGCATAAGGTTAAATCTCACGGGATCCAGGATGAGGTAGCTAAATGGATACAAAATTGGCTTGATGACAGAATAAGAAGTCTCACAACACCAGGTTAAAGTCCAAGAGGTTTATTTGGTAGCACAAGCCACTAGCTTTCAGACCGCTGCTTCTTCATCAGGTGAGTGAGAGTTCTGCATTTGGTAGCACAAGCACAAGCTGATGACAGAGGGTTGTTTTTCAGACTGGATGCTGGTGACCAGTCTCAGGACTTGGTGCTGGGTCCACTGTTATTTGTCATTTATATCAATGATTTGGATGAGAATATAGGAGGCATGGTTAGTAAGTGTGCAGATGACATCAAGATTGATGGCATATTGGAGAGTGAAGAAGGTTATCTCAGATTGCAAAGGGATCTTGATCAATGGGGCCACTGGGCTAACGAATGACAGATGGAGTCCAATTTAGACAAATGTGAGGTGACGCATTTTGGTCGATTGAACTAGTGCAGGACTTACTCAGATAATGGTAGGGCATTGGGGACAGTTACAGAATAATGAGATGTAGGGGTACAGGTTCATAGTTCCTTGAAAATGGAGTCACAGGCAGACAATTGAAAATCTCTATCCAATAGGAACAAATCCATCCAATAGGAACAAATAGTTCAGACCAGTATTCCTATTTCCCAGTTTTTACTGGTGTTCCATTTTAAAATCATTTGAAATGGCAGCACAGGTGGAAGACAAGATATGGCACGTTTGCCTTCACTGGACAGGACATCGATCATAAAAGTTGGCAAATGATGTTACAGTTATATAAAACATTGGTTAGGCCACATTTGGAGTAGTAATTTCAATTCTGGCCACCACATTACCAGAAAGATGTGGAGGCTTTGGATACAGTACAGAAAAGATTTACCACGATGTTGTCTGGTTTGGAGGGTATTAGTTATAAAGAGAGATTAAATAAAGTGGGATTGTTCTCCCTGGAAAGATGGAGGCTGAAGAGCGGCCTAGAGAGGCGTGAGAGGCATAGATAAGGTGAACAGTTGGAAGCTTTTTCCCAGGGCAGAAATGACAATTACAAGGGGAACAAGGTTCAGTGGCAATGCACGAAGTATGTCTTTTTTATACAGAGGTTGGTGGTGGCCTGGAATGCTACCAGGAAAGGATTGAGGCATACACATTAGTGACATTTCAGACTTATCTAGACACATAATCAGGCAGGGAATACAAGCAGTTGGTCTCAATAGGATAACACGATTGGGCCAAGCTTGGAAGGTCAAAGGACCTTTTCCTGTGCTGTATTGTTCTTTGTTCTTTTGTACACAAGATCAGTTCAAACCAGTATTCTTACTTTCCTGGTGATGTTTCATCTTAAGTCATACAAGACCAGTATTCTTATTTCCCCATTTTTATTGTTTTTAACCTTCTGGGCTGTGGATGCTAGCAATCAAGTCAAATTTTCAAGAATTGAAAAAAATGATTAGCAAATAGTATCAATGGATATGGAACAAAGGCAACTGCTATTAAGGTGCAGATATGCTGCGATCTAACTGAAAGATGGAACAGGCTCAAGGAACTGATTGATCTACTCCTGGAGTGAGACTTCAAACAAATGCCGTTATAAAAGAGGTTGTAGATGCCAACTAGTGTTCCATTTGCTGGGTGGGTGGTTGCAGGAGAAGAGGTGATTCAATAGCTGGGATTTTCCAGATACCCCCATGGCATGTTTTCCAACATATTCATTATTGGCCCGTTGGAAGGATCTCCCAGTACTATCAAAATGTTTTAGTACAGCTCGCCCAGCACACTGCTTGGGAAACCACCGCAGAGGGAAGGGCTGGAAAATCCCGCCCAATGGGAGTAAAACTGGATTTCAACAAAACAGTCGTCTTGAACCAGTTAGGTTTTCCAATGACCATATAGCATTTAGGGGAGAGGGTAATCTAGTAATGTCCTCACGAGACTGTTAATCCAGAATCTCAGCTCATGTTCTGAGGACCTGGGTTCAAATCCCGCCACGGCAGCTAATGAAATTTGAATTCAGTAAAAATATTTGGAGTTAAAAATCTACTGATGATCATAAAACCATTGTCAATTGTTGGAAAAATCCACCCAGTTCACTAATGTCCTTTAGGGAAGGAAATCTGCATCCTTATCTACAAGTGACCGCAAAGCCATAGAAAAAGTAGCTGACTCTCAACCACCCTCTGAAATGATCGAACAAGCCTTTCAGTTCAAGGATAACTAGGGACGGGCAATAAATGCTGGCCTGCCAGTGATACCCATATCCCATCAATGATTTTTTTAAAAATCACTGTCACCATTAGTGAAAACTAGCCTTTGTTATTTTATCCATTGAATTCAATTTCTATAATTCTATTTGCAATATACTATGCTGGACTTTGAACTCATGTCCCTGAGAATTTGTAAGGAGTTATATATCCATGTATAATATATAGATCATTTTAATTTATCTCAACTCTTAATTATTAATTACTTCAAATTAACCCAATAAAATCTAATAGATCATTTGTTTTAAATGGTGCATAACCATAAAGCAAGATGGACTCTCAAATAGTAAATTAAAAGAGAAAGTTTATTTTAGAAAGGAAGAAGTATACTTAACAGCATAAAATATACTTTATCATTTTAAACGAGTGATCAGGTCATGGAGAAGTAAGGTTGTCCTTCATCAATATCGATTCTTTCAAATTCAGCCTGCCTTGGACGCATTCAGGGTTAGGGCCAGCGAGTAATAATTTAATTCAAAATCTTTACATGTATCTCCACATTTCAGCGCATATCTGTGTAATTTTAGAACAGGTTAATTTAATCATTGGTGAATTTTAATTGGTGTTTGATTACCTACAAACATTGGTCAGAATTTGCCAGTCTCATACTCCCAGCTACCAACAAGAATGAATAATTTGGCGCTCAGCCAAATCTCTATTCCCAGCAGTGGGACCAGAGAATCCCAGTTATATGCGAGGTCAGAGAATTCTGGCCATCATCTCTTGAAAGGAAAATGGGAAGGTTCTATCTTTTTGTCTGCTGGCAATGACAGAAGTGGCTTGGCACTGGCAGGATCATTCAGTCCGGCCGATGTTTTGCATGACTCGCCTGTCCTGCTGCCAGGGAACCGCCACTTGGACTTGAGTCGGGGGGGGGGGGGGGGGGTGGCGGCATCTTCAGCAGGACTGGAAGATCCCACCAGTGGGAAGCAAAATGACTCCTACTGTCTGACTTTGCACAATTTTCAATTGTCCATTTCAGCTTTTGCTGAGCTCAGAACAAAGTGTCTCATTTGGGACGAACAGTGGCATTACTGCCTCACTGTAATAGGGACCCAGGTTTAATTTCCAGCTTGGGCCACCTCTGTGCGGAGTTTGCATGTTCTCCCCGTGTCTGTGTGGGTTTCCTCTGGGTGCTCCGATTTCCTTCCACAATCTAATGATGTTAGGTGGATTGACCATGCTAAATTGCCCCTTAGTGCCAGGGGGACTAGCTAGGGTAAATGCATGGGGTTGTGGGGACAGGGTCTGGATAGTATTGTGGTCGGTGTAGACTCGACAGGCCGAATGGCCTCCTTCTGCACTATCGAATTCTATAATAAAGTATAAAATGCCTTCTTATCTTAGTGTTAGCACGGAATGGTGTCTTGACCAGGTCAGCTTATTACATTGAATATAACATGAAACAATTTAAAAATGGTTTATTTGCACTATAAGCTTACTTACAATTGTTCACATCTCAGAATTTGTAGACCAGTATCTAGCGCTACTGTATCAGCAACCTACTTTTACAACTATCCCGACTTCCTGTTACACAAGCAGAGGGAAACTGAGTGCTGTATATAAAATTCTGGGACTCCCATCCAAACAGCACTGTGGGTGCACTTACACCACATGGACTGCAGTGGTTCATGGCGGAAGCTCACCATCATGTTTTGAGGGGGGCAATTAGAGATAGGCAGTAAGTGCTGGCCGAGCCAACGGCACCAGCTGATGGGCAACACGACAGCTCACTGACTATCACTGTTTGCTGTGCAGATACATGGATTTGGGCCAGTATCTGTGGGAGTTTGCGCATTCTCCCCGTGCTTGCTTGGGTTTTCTCCGGGTGCTCCAGTTTCCTCCCACACCCCAAAGATGTCCTCTTAGGCTGATTGGTGTAACAAATTGTCCCTAAATTAGTCCCCCCTCAATCTGGTGTCCAATGCGGAGTGCCATAAGCGTAGACATGGGTCACGGGCGGAAGAGGGAGCTCACAATGTTAAAACGGCGGTGCGGGCTCATTGGGCCGAAGGGCCTGTTTCCCGTGCTGTGTTGTTCTTTGTTCTTTGATACCCACGTCCTATGGATGAATTAAAAAAAAATGCCCAGTTCACCACTGCCTGTTTGTGTTCGTGGCAAAAACACAATTTCACCCCTTTTTTTCTCAGCTGTGTAACTATGAAGGAGGAGGAAGGAAAGGATGTTACATTTGTATTATGTGGCCTCAGGACATTCCTAAGTACTTTGTAATGAATCAAGTATTTCTGAAACACACAGAAAAATGCTGGAAAATCTCAGCAGGTCTGACAGCATCTATGAGGAAAGAGTGGAGCCAATGCTTCGTCAGAGTTCTGATGAAGAGCCATCTAGAATGGAAATGTTGGCTTTATTCTCTCTCCACAGATGCTGTCCCACCTATTGAGATTTTCCAGGATTTTTTAGTTTTTGTTTCAGATTCCAGCATCCACAGTATTTTACATCGAAGTATTTCTGAAATGGAGTTACTGTTGTCATGTAGAGAAGCAAACCTTCCAATTTACATTACACAATATACCGCTCACCGTAGATGGATTAATGAACAAATGCCCTGTTTTTGTGATGATGGTTGGGGGGTAAGTGTTGGCCAGGACACTAGGAAAAACTTCCCTGCTTTTCTTCCAAATGAGATCTTTTATTTTCACCAGAGAATGCAGATGGGTTCTCTGTTTAATGAATTATCTAGTTCAGGTAAATTATCCTTTTGTTCCCGAAAGCGAGAATTAGCAAGGGACAGTATTTCTGGTGCTGCGAAGGACAGGGTGATATACTCTGAACACGATAGAATTGTAAGTAAGACAAAAATGTCCTGACAATGAATATTTTACCAATGACCTATTTCTCACTGTTGAAGTTTTCAAGCAGTTTACTTAACACAAGGGACAGAAACATTAGGTTAACATTTTAGATCAGAGCCTGAATCAGAGATTTGTATTCAAACAAAATATGTGGCTAACAGGAGACTCCTGCAGTCTGGAGCTTCTGACATGGGCTTGCATTCACACTAACTTGGAGTTAGGTAAATGGCTACATTAATGTTTCAACATTCCATCTGTGAGGGCAAAAATCCTTTGAACATAGAATCATAGAATGGCTGCAATACAGACGGAGACAACTCTGTCCCTCTGTATCCTTGGATACATCTCATTTGTCCAGGTGACTTATCAACTTTAAGTACAGCCAGTCTATCTAATACTTCCTCTGTATCAGTTTTAACCCTTCCCAGTTGCTTAACTACTTCCTCTTTCAACATGGCTTGGGCAGCATCTACCTACTTGGCAAACACAGATGCAAAGTATTCATTTCTCATCTCAGACACGCTCCCTATCTCCATGTATAAATTCCCTTTAAAATCGGTAATTGGCTCTACCACACAACCCCCCACCACCCACACTCCACCCCCCCACCGCACTCCACCCCCCTCCCCCCCCCCCCCCCCCCCCCCCAAAAAAAGAAAAAAACAGTTTGTACCAGTATTCTCTTTTCCCAGTTTTTACAGGTTATTTTTTTCCCCCTTCTGGCCTTTTATGTTAGCTGCCAATCTCTTCTCATACCCTCTTTTCGCTTTCCATATTTATTTTTTATACTTTCCAGCTGCATCTTTTATATTCGGCCTGGTTCTCAATGGTATTAAACACTTGAAATCACATCATATGCACTCTTTTATTCTTCACTTTACTCTCTGGACACCCAGAGAGCTCTGGATTTGTTTGCCTTATCTCGAGCCCCGGCCTCTCCCCCATCTGCACCTCATGGGAGTGTATCTCAGCTATACCCAAACTGTCTCCTCTTTAAATACAGCCCATTGTTCTCATATAGTTTTGCCTGTTGTTCTTTGATTCCAATTTCCCTGGGACAGATCCATTCTCACCCCATTGAAATTGGCCCTCTCCCCACTTTTCTCTGAGCTAATCTAAACCTTGTGATGTAATGATTAATGCCTCTTTTTCTCTTGGAAATCTGACCAACCTGAAAACTGTTTCCAGCTGCTTTATCGCCCTCGTGGTTTCTCCTTTTTCCAAAGGTAAAGGTTTGGAACTTTTCATTCGATTCTCTTGCGTGCCCTCATACTTGAGCAGGAAGGAGCATGTGTCTGATGCCATGGCAAGCAGCAGACTTGGGAAACCTGCCACTAAAACCTCTTGGTATAAGTTGTAATGCGTTCTACTATTGTTAAAGGACAGCACTGTGGTTAGCACTGCTGCCTCACAGAACCAGGGACCCAGGTTCAATTACCAGCTTGGGTCTGTGTGGAGTCTGCACATTCTCCCCGTGTCTGAGTAGGGTGCTCCGGTTTCCTCTCACAGTCCAGAAGGTGCGCAGGTTAGGTTCACTGACCATGCTAAATTCTCCCTCAGTGTATCCTAACTGGTGCTGGAGTGTAGCAACTGGGGGATTTTCATAGTAACTTGATTGCAGTGTTAAGTTAAGCCTACTTGTGACATTAATATATAAACGCTAAACTAAGCAAGTGCGGACGGTGCCCAGAACAAGGAGTCACAGTCAGAAGATACAGGGTGGAATGCTTAGGACAAGAGATGAGGAGAAATATCTTCACCCAGAGTGCTGTTAGTCTGTAAAATTTACTAGCACAGAAAGCAGTTGAGTTATGTTTTCAAGAAGCAGTTAAATATAGTTCTTGGGGTGAAGGGGATCTGGTTATTGAATTGGATGATCAGTCATGATCATAATGAATAGCAGAGCAGACTCGAAGAGCCGAGTGGCCTCCTCCTGCTCCTATTTTCTACGTTCCTATAAGTGAATTTATTTTGACTTTGTGTAGAGGCATCAGGCATAAGTTTTCATCTTGTTTTTGGAATAACACAAAGCAATAGTCTCCTTGATGAATCAATGAATGATTCCAGCTTCATGTTTTCCCACGGGGCATCACCTTTACATCTCATGTAGCGCTGTATAATGATAAATTGGACCAATATTCTACTATCTTATTGAATTCATCCTCTGCATGCACGGAATGATATGCATTCACACAGAAATTCAAGAGCTTAATTGTTCCCAACTATATACCAATCAGACTTACTTCAATTAAGATTTTCATATAAAAAGAAAGGTCTTGGCAATTTATTACTAATTAATGCAACATTGATGATTTTTGGAGGCTTTTTTTTTCTTTCCAATTACCATACCTGAATGTACTTTTTCCAAATGTTAAGTGACAAATAAATGAAGGTTGAACTGGTTTTCAGTTCCTCCGTGAGGCAAGCAATTGGAATACAAAATAGCCTTTGTCAGCCGCTCAAACAATGAAAAGAGAAGCTAGATAAATAGCCAAAGGTTCTCTTAGAATGCCGGAATGGAAAATAATTCATCAATCCATGTCACACAAATTGTTTGCTTGAAACCTGTATCGATGCATTGGGGCTCTGGCCTTGTTACATCGAATGATGAGAAAGCAAAAGCCATGAGACACTACAGGGGCATCGATAGCATTTAAATGTACTCTTGACTTAAACTGCAAGGCACAAAAGGCACACTGACACTCTGGCATAAAGACCTGGATATTAATCTGCGCATTTTGGGAGCGTTTAGATTTGAATTCCGCAAAATGATAAAGGCTCACTGAGCGAACAATCAAAAAGAAGCATAAACGAGAATGAATCTCTGTCTTTGTAACATCGTTACACTTTTGATCAGTCGGGGCTTGTTAAGATATGCAAAATCTTGTGCCTGGGGAATGGCGAGATATCTTGTAGATTAGGAAATTGTCTACAGTAATTCTCTTGATCATTAGAAAGCTTTCATTAATAAACTGTTGATGAGAGAACCAATATATGTGTTAATTGGGTTCTTGTAACAAGGGCACTGTGGCATCTGCAACATCCCCCACCGCCCCCTTCAACTTGCATCCTTGCACTATTTCTCTTCCACTCCACACATCGGAAGGGAAGCACACGTCAGTATCGTCTTTTTAAAACTCGGCTCACATTTCTGCCAAAGGGATGACGGCAGAGTGGTTAGCACTGCTGCCTCACAGCACCGGGGACCTGGGTTTGATCCCCAGTTTGGGTCAGTGTCTGTGTGGAATCTCTACATCCTCCCCGTGAGTGCGTGGGTTTCCTCCAGCTACTTCAGTTTCTCCCTACATTCTGAATGATGTGTTGGTTAGATATATCGGCCAAGCTAAATTCTCCTACAGTGCACCCAAACAGGCACAAGAGTTTGAAGACTAGGGAATTTTCACAGTAACTTCATTGTGGCACTAATGTAAGTCTACTTGTGATACTAATGAATAAGAAAAAAGCGATAGTCCACCTATGAAGACCTCGGAACTCACCTGTGGCTGGGATTCTGCAGTGTCACCACAATGAATGGATTTTGGCTGGAATGCCAAATGCCCCCGCTGCTGGGCAGGCATGGACAAGATCAGAGAACCCCACCACCATGGTACAATTCGGATGGTATTAGTGGGGTCCCAGTTAAATTGAATCAACAATTATTGTGCTTGTCCATGCTGCTTTGGCTCAGTGAGTAGTAGCTCTGTTCAGAGTTACAATGTCCTGGGTTTCAGTTTCACACGAGAGTCGAGCCAACAACATTTAGACTGACCTTTCAATGCAATATAAGTTTTTTTTAAACTGCCGTTTGTGGGACAACACATTGAACACAAGGCCAGCAATTATTGCCCCTGCGTGTCAGTGTATCCACTGTGCTATTAAGTAGCGAGGATCCAGAATTCTGTTCCAGCCGATTGTAAAGAAATGGCAATACAGATCCAAGATGTGGAGATGCCGGTGTTGGACTGGGGTAAACACAGTAAGAAGTCTGACAACACCAGGTTTAAGTCCAACCGATTTATTTGATAGTAAACTCACAAGCTTTCAAGGTTTCCCTCTTCGTCAGGTGAATGGAGAGTTCTGGCCTCAGACAAGTGTACATAACAGCACAGACAGTTTACAGATTACTGATTAGAATGTGAATCTTTACACCTAACCTGCTTTTCAAGTCTTAAAGTCCTCATGAGGACGATCTCAACAGGGATCTTGGGTTCATGTCGCACTATCTGTAACCCCCATGACGTGCCTGGGTTTGCAAAACCTCACTTACTGTACTGTCTGGAGACAATACACATGTCTTTAACCTGTGCTCAATGTTCCTTCCACTCACATTGTCGGCCTCTTTAAGACTTGAATAGCAGGTTAGGTGTAAGGATTCGCATTCTAATCAGTAATCTGTAAACCGTCTGTGCTGTTATATGCTCTGTCTGAGGCCAGAACTCTTCATTCACCTGATGAAGAGGGAAACCTTGAAAGCTTGTGAGTTTACTATCAAATAAATCGGTTGGACTTAAACCTGGTGTTGTCAGACTTCTTAATATGGATCCAAGACAGGACATTGTGCTCCTTGGAGAGGAACAAGACGGTGTTCCCATGCATCTACTGCCCTTGTCCTAGTTGGCAGAGGTCACAGGCTTGGAAAGTGCTTTGAAGGAGCCTTGGTGATTGCTGTAGATGGTGCACACCGATGTCTTTGCAGCGGAGTGAGTGAATGCTTAAGAGGGTAGATGGAGTGGTGATGAAGGTTGGTTTGCACTGCACTGTTTCAGGGAAGTATAGATGTCCCTGAGTGCTTCCGGCAGTCCTAGTCAGGCAGCTACAATCAATAGATGGAGGAAGATGCTGGAAGATGGAAGAAATCTGGGGGAAGAGCTTCCTAACACTTTTGCTGCTGAAAAGAATACTGTCATTATAAGCTCTGTGTTATCTGTCTGTTTGTCCTTTGGGATCAGTAAACCTCTCTCACCTGCCACAGCTCATCAGCTTTTCCTACCTATTTAGCTCGTGCTTCAGTTATAAACCGTTGTTTCTTAGTCACCTATGATTTATCAAGCACCTATTTTGGGTAACTTTGGACTTCCAAACTGACAGAAAATGCATTTAAGCCCTACTTAAACATAAAATCAAAGACTGACGCTACACTGGTGTGTTAGCCTCTGATATTATGTGTAAGTAGGACTTAAATGTCGGACTGAAGGAGTGTTGTATCACTGGAGGGAGGTTTTAAGCCAAGACTCCGAGTGCACTTTCTTGATATTACATGGAAGGGTGGGTGAGTTATCCACAATATTCAGCCAATTTTTTTTTGCTTACATCAGTATCACAAGAACAGATAATTTGATCCTTTCACTGTGCTGTTTGTGGAAGATTGATGTGCACAATACTTGTTTTTTTGGCTGGATAGCATTGAGAGACATCCCAGTGTTTCTGAATATATTATTGCTATATAATTGCAAGTCTGTCTTTCTTTTATCTTTTGCATGTGGTGTCCAACGTTGCTGTCCACAGCCCTGGGGCCATGCCAAGGGAGGGACTGCAGGGCTTAGCGCGAGGGTGGAAGCCGTTTGATTGCGGTTGGTGGCGTTCACTGGTACCCTGAGGTGATCCTTCGGAAGTTAAGGGAATCTCTATTTTTAATTTGTATTTGGATAGTCTCCGGCCAGACGCTGGTTGAAGAGTGTTGGTCAATTTTGGCACTTGCGTGGAGAGTAATGGCTGAGGGGGTGTTTGTGCCAGACAAATGAAACCACATAATGAGGTTAGTCAGGAGCATAAGAGGTAATAGCTGAAGTGCTATTGTTAGCTCCATGCAGCTGAGGTTCAAAGTGGCCTGGGGGAGCTGTGAGATTTACCTGGAGGAGTAGTTCAGGGAATCAGGGAAGCCCTGGAGCAGCTGATAGTTCTGTGCCACTGAGGAGCTGGGTTTCGGTGAAGGTATCTACTCTGTCTATCTTGCAGTTATAGCAAAGAAAAGCCCATGGTGAGCCATGGTTATCTGCTCAGTACTACTTTGAGAGCTGTGATAGTTCGGGCAGGTAAATGCTGGGGTGCAGCCTGGCCAACTTGGGTGGGCGACCTGTCTTGAACGAAGTGATATAGCAGCTGGGTTGGCCAAAACTGGCTTGGTCAAAGACAGAGGGTAGCAGTGGAAGGGTGGGTTTCTGAATGGAGGGCTGTGACAAGTGGTGTTCGTCAGGGATCAGTGCTGAGACCTTTGCTGTTTGTAATACATATAAATGCTTTGGAGGAAAACGTAACTGGATTAGTTAGTAAGTTTGTGAATGACACAAAAGTTGGTGGATTTGCAGATAGCAATGAGAACCATCAGAGGATACAGATCAGTTGGAGACTTGGGCAGAGAGATGGCAGATGGAGTTTAGTCCAGACATCAGAAGGTCGAATACAGATAGGAAATATACAGAAAATGGCAGAACCCTTAAGAGTTGATAGGCAAAGGGATCTGGGTGTACAGGTACACAAGTCACTGAAAGTGGCAATGCAGATAGAGAAGGTAGTCGAGAAGGCATATGACATGCTTGCTTTCGTTGGCTGGGGTACTGAGTTTAAAAATTGGCCAGTCACGTTGCAGCTTTATAGAAGCTTAATTAGGCCGCACTTGGAATATAGTGTTCAAATCGGGTCACCACACTACCAGAAGAATGTGGAGGCTTTGGAGAGGGTACAGAAAAGATTTACCAGGATGATGCCTGGGATGGAGAGCATTAGCTATGAGGAGAGGCTGGAGAAACTTGGTTTGCTCTCACTGGAGCGACGGAGGCTGAGGGGAGACCTGATAAAAGTCTACAAGATTATGAGAGGTATGGACAGAGTAGATAGTCAGAAGCTTCTTCCCAGGGTGGAAGAGTCAATTCCTAGGGGGCACAGGTTTAAGGTGCGAGGGGCAAGGTTTAAAAGAGATGTACAAGGCTGATTTTTTACATAGATTCGTGGGTGCCTGGAACCTGTTGCCGGGGATGTAGTGGAAGCAGATAGGGTAGTGACTTTTAAGGGGTGTCTTGACAAATACATGAATGAGATGGGAATGGAGGGACATGGTCCCCGGAAGGGTAGAGTTTTAGTTAAGTCAGGCAGCATGGATGGTGCAGGTTTGAAGGGCCAAAGGGTCTATTCCTGTGCTGTAATTTTTTTTTGTTTTTTGTTCTGGGAGGTGAGCAGTCACTGGGATAGTCTGAACCGGAGTCCAGCTGTCGGATAAATCATTGCAAACAGGAAAAACAAGAGGGCCTCCAGACTGAGTTGGAGTTACTGTTGAGGAAATTCAGAGGTTACATCCTCAGAAATGAGGGGCAGAAATTATTTGTGACAAAGACACTGTCCTAAAGAACAAAGAGAACAAAGAACAAAGAACAACCCAGCACGGGAAACAGGCCCTTCGGCCCAACGAGCCCGCGCCGCCGCATCACCCTACACCTATTCTACCCTGCGTGTCTACAAATAGAACCCCTAACTTAGCCAGATTCAGGGGAGAATAGTGTCAATTTGGTAAAACCAATCAGCCTAAGAGCACATCTTTGGGGTGTGGGAGGAAACCGGAGCGCCCGGAGGAAACCCACGCATCCGCAGGGAGAATGCACAAACTCCCACAGACACAGGCCCAAATCCATGTATCTGCACAGCTAGCAGTGCTAGTCACCGAGCTGTTGCGGCGCCCGTCTACCGGTCCAGGATCAAGCACACACACCGACACGAAGTACTAGGCCACTCCCGGAACCTCCAAGAGCAGCCCACGCACGACCCACCGTGTGCATGCCCCTCGTTTGACAACGAGGTGGACCTCCACCTGCTGAGTGAAAAGACAAAAACGTTAATCACAAGCCTGCCTTTCCGGTGTCTCCCGAGGCTCTGACCTTATTTAATAACCCCTACTATAACCCTCCATCCTCGTTTCGCTCATGTGCCTGTCTAATTGAACCTTAAACGAGTCCAACGTTCCTGCCTCCACCACCCTACTCGGTAGTGTGTTCCATACCCCCACTACTCTCTGCGTAAAGAACCTTCCTCTCACATCCAAATTATACCTCTCCCCCCTCACCCTTAAATCATGACCTCTCGTATTTGTACCCAGTCTAGGGGGCAGTCTCTCACTATTGACTCTGTCTATTCCCTTCAGTATCTTATATACCTCTATCATGTCCCCCCTCAATCTCCGTCTTTCCAAGGAGAAAAGTCCCAGTTTCTCCAACCTTTCCTCGTAACCCAGTCCCTCCATGCCAGGCAACATCCTGGTAAACCTCCTCTGCACCTTCTCCAGAGATTCCACGTCCTTCCGGTAGTAAGGTGACCAGAACTGGACGCAGTACTCCAAATGCGGTCTAACCAACGTTCTGTACAACTGAAGCATTAGACGGCAGCTTTTATACTCTATACCCCTTCCTATAAAGGCTAGCATTCCATAAGCCTTCCTGACAACATTCTCCACTTGTGTCACAACCTTCATAGACTTGTGAACCTGCACTCCCAGGTCCCTCTGTATTTCTATACTCCTAATCGGTCTACCTTTTATCACATAGCTCCTCTCTGCATTATTCCTTCCAAAATGCATCACCTCGCATTTGTCAGGATTAAATTCCATCTGCCACCTATCTGCCCAATGCACCAACCTATCTATATCCTGTTGTATCACCTGACATTCCACTTCAGTATCCGCCAACCCTGCCATCTTGGTGTCATCCGCAAACTTGCTGATCACACCACTTACGCTCTCTTCCAAGTCGTTTATGTATTCTACAAAGAGGAGAGGTCCCAGTACTGAGCCCTGTGGCACACCACTGGTCACTGGCCTCCAGCCCGAAAAGGTCCCCTCCACAATTACCCTCTGTCTCCTATTGCCCAGCCAGTTCTCAATCCACCTAGCTACCTGACCTTGTATCCCATGCGCCTTAACCTTTTCTACCAGCCGACCATGAGGGACTTTGTCAAACGCCTTACTGAAATCCATATAGATGACATCAACGGCTCTCCCATCGTCAACCGTTTTTGTCACCTCCTCAAAGAATTCTACCAAATTCGTAAGGCAAGACCTCCCTCTAACAAAGCCATGTTGCGTATCCCTAATCAGATCGCAATGCTCCAAATGCTCATACATCCTACCCCTAAGTATTTTTTCCATGAATTTCCCTACCACCGATGTCAAACTCACCGGTCTATAATTTCCAGGGTTATCCCTACTACCTTTTTTAAACAGCGGTACCACATTTGCTACCCTCCAGTCTTCTGGGACCTCACCTGTGTCCAACGAAGAGACAAAGATATGCGCCAGAGGCCCAGCAATTTCATCTTTCACCCCTCTAAGCAGCCTGGGATAAATACCATCAGGCCCCGGAGCTTTATCCGTCCTTACGCTACCTAAAAGCCCTAGCACTTCCTCCCTCGTAATAGATATTTCCTGCAACTGATCCACAGCTCCCTCCAAGAGACCGCACGCTTCCGAACCCCTCTCCTTCGTGAATACCGATGCAAAGTATTCATTCAGGATCTCCCCCATTTCCTCCGACTCAATACATAACTCCCCACTTTTGTCCCTAAGAGGACCAATTTTCCCTCTAACTACTCTCTTGCTCCTAATATAGGAATAAAATGCCTTTGGATTTCTCTTAATCCTACCAGCCAAAGCCATTTCATGCCCTCTCTTCGCCCTTCTAATTCCCCTTTTTAGCTCCCTCCTACTCTCTCTATATTCCTCCAGCGCACTCTCCGTACCCAGTTGTTTCGACCTAACATACGCCTCCCTCTTCTTCCTGACCAAGTCTTCAATACCCCCTGTAATCCACGGCTCTCTAATCCTACCTTTCCCATCCTTCCGCTTAACCAGAACATACCTCTCCTGCAACATTTTCATTTTGCCCTTAAAAGCCTCCCACTTGCCAACCATGGACTTGCCAGCTAACAGTCCCTCCCAATCAGTGTCCTGCAGCTCCCTCCTAATCCGGCTATAGCTCGCCTTTCCCCAGTTCAGCACACTCCCGTTCGGCCGGCTCTCATCCCTTTCCGTTTTTATCCTAAAGTAGACGGACTTGTGGTCACTGTTAGCCACATGTTCGCCTACCTCTACCTCAACCACCTGCCCTGGCTCATTACCCAACACTAAATCCAGTATAGCCCCTTCCCTAGTCGGGCTAGTTACATACTGCTCTAGAGACCCTTCCAAAACACATTTCACAAACTCCTCTCCCTCCGTACCCCCAGCTCTAGGCCCCCTCCAATTCACTCCAGGAAGATTAAAGTCACTTAAAGATTAAAGATTAAAGGATTTATGTGACTTAGTGATCACCGGCATCTGGGTGAGTGGCAAAGAAAATTTGTGGGATCTATTTTGGTTATGCCTGTTATTTAATTTGGAGTTAATGGTGTGCATGACCACAGTTTTCCTGTTAAATCATGTTTGCCTTATGTTAATTCTAGTTGTTTAGAATACAAATGGAGATGGTCTTGACTGTTTGCTTTATTAACTCTTGTATAGTAAAACATCTTCTGATTGTTAAAAACCATTGAACCTTGTGGCTTTATTCTCTAAGTATATAATTTGGGTTTCAATTTTTTTCTACTTCAAACAAAAAAACTTACTAGTCCCTAACCAGATCAGAACAAAAGACATACATATCAATATGAGGAACAAAAGGATTAATTTGAGCAAGAAAATTATAGTGATCAGTAGAGAAATGTATTTGAGAGCACAATGAGACCAAGTGCTGATAATTCTCCAGAATCTGTGTTCTGAAAGAAATGGCAAGACATAATGGATGCATTGATAATGATCTTCTAAAATACCCGAGGTTCCAGAACAGTTCCAGAAGAATGGAGGCTGGTAAATGTCACACCACCATCCAATAACGAAGAGAAAGAGAATACATGGAGCTTTGGACCAATTCGATTTTCAAGTTTGCTGACAACACCACCGTAGTGGGTCGGATCTCAAACAATGACAAGACAGAGAATGAGATAGAGAATCTGGTGAACTGGTACAACAACAATAATTTCTGCCTCAATGTCAACAAAAAAGAAAGAGATTGTCATCGACTTCAGGAAGCGTAGTGAAGAACACGCCCTTATCTACATTATCAATGGGGATGAAGTAGAAAGGGTCGAGAGCTTGAAGCTTTTAGGTGACCAGATCACCTGGTCACCCCTTTCTATAGTTAAGAAAGCCCACCGATGCCTCTACTTTCTCAGAAGACTAATGAAATTTGGCATGTCAGCTACGACTTTCATCAGCTTTTACAGATGCACCATAGAAAGCATCCTTCCTGGTTGTATCACAGCTTGGTATGGCTCCTGCTCTTCCCAAGACCGCAAGAAACTACAAAAGTTCATGAATGTAGCCCAATCCATCATGCAAACCAGCCTCCACCCATTGACTCTGTCTACGCTTCCCATTGCCTCAGCAAAGCAGCCAGAATAATTAAGGACCCCACGCACCTCGGACATGCTCTCTTCCACTTTCTTCCTTCAGGAAAAAGATACAAAAGTCTGAGGTCACGCACCAGCTGACTCAAGAACAGCTTCTTTCCTGCTGCTGTCAGACTTTTGAATAGACTTACCTTTCATTAAGTTGATCTTTCTCTCCACCCTAGATATGACTGCAACACTACATTCTGCACTCTCTTGTTTCCTTCTCTATGAACAGTATGTTTTGTTTGTAAAGCACAGAAGAAACATTACTTTTATGCTTATACATGGGACAATAATAAATCAAATCAAATCAAAATCAAATTAGCCTGACATCAGTCATCAGGAACCCGTTATTAAAGAGATGTTAGCCTGGCAAATTCATAATATGATAAAGCAAAGTCAACGTAGTTTGGTGAAAGTTAAGTCACATCTGTCAAACTTATTAGATTAATTTTGAGGATGTAACTAGCAGGATAGGTAAAGAGGAGCCAGTGGAAGATGCATTTTGAATTTCCAGAAAGGCATTCAACAAGGTGCCAAACCATCAGCAATTACATGAGATCATGGCTCATTGCTTGGGTGTAATATATGTGTATGGATGGAGGATTGGTTGATGGACAGAATAGGGGAAGGCTGAAGGGGAAATTTTCAAGTTGGCTAATGTAACTCATGGCTGCCACAAATGGGGCTTTGGCCATTTATAACCTATGTTAATAACTTGAATGAAGGAACTGAGAATAATGGATGGCAATGTGACACAGTGGTGAGCACAGCTGCCTCACACTGCCAGGGACTCGGGATCAATTCAGCCTTGAGTGACTGTCTGTGTGGAGCTGGCATATTCTCCCTGTGTCTGTGTGGGTTTTCTTCTGCTGTTCTAGTTCCCTCCTGGTGTTTTGATTTCTTCCCACAGTCCAAAGTTGGAACACAGGAATTAGGAGCAGAAGTAGGGCTGAGTTACCTGCGAGCATGCTCCGCCATTCAATTGGATCATGGCTGATCTCTTCCCTGGATTCAAAATTCACCCCTCATCTCATGGAGTCATAGAAGTTTACTGCACGGAAACAGACCTTGTGGCCCAACTTAGTTTTTGCCACTAAGCGATTTTCAATTGCCCACATTTAGCCTATATTCCTTTATACCAATCTTACCCATCCAACTATCTAAATGCTTTCTAAAAGGCAAAATTGTACCCGCCTCTACTACTGTCACTAGTCGCTCATTCCAGACACTCACCACCCTGTGTGGAAAAAGTTGACCCTTTTGTATCTCTCCCCTCTCACCGTAAAACAATGCCCTCGACTTTCAGACTCACCTAACTTTAGGAAAAGATATTGACTACCTATCCACCTATGCCCATCATTATTTTATAGACCTCTATAAGATCACCCCTAAGCCTCCTGCACTCCAGCCTCTCCTTATAACTCAAACCATCAAGTTCCAGCAGCATCCTAGTAAATCTTTTCTGCGCTCTTTTTAGTTTAATAACATCCTTTCTATAATAGGGTGACCAGAATTATACACAGTAATCCAAGAGTGGCCTTATCAATGTCTTGTACATCTTCAACAAGACATCCCAATTCCTGTATTCAATGTTTTGACCAATGAAACCAAGCATGCTGAATGCTTTCTTCACCACCCTATTCACCTGTAGCTCCACTTTCAACCTGTACCCCTAGATCCCTTCATTCCTCTCCGCAACACCCTACCATTAACTGAGTAAGTCCTGCCCTGGTTCAATCTGCCAAAATGCACTACCTCACATTTACCTAAATTAAACTCCATCTGCCATTCATCGGCCCACTGGCCCAATTGATCAAGATGCCATGGCAATCCTGGATAAGCTTCTTCGCTGCCCACTATTCTACCAATCTTGCTGTCATCTGTAACCGTACGAAGCATGCCTCCTAAATTCTCATCC
Source organism: Carcharhinus amblyrhynchos (assembly GCF_965287045.1). Classification (NCBI taxonomy): domain Eukaryota; kingdom Metazoa; phylum Chordata; class Chondrichthyes; order Carcharhiniformes; family Carcharhinidae; genus Carcharhinus; species Carcharhinus amblyrhynchos. Next base: position 15,880,477 of record NC_137330.1, read on the forward strand.
AAAATCATTAATATAGATAACAGTGAACCCAGCACTGATCCTTGAAGCACACCGCTGGTCACAGGCCTCCAGTTTTAAAAAACAACCCTCTATAACCACTCTCTGTCTTCTGTCATAAAATCATAGAATCCCTACAGTGCAGAAGAAGGCCATTCAGCCCATGGAGTCAGCAGCGACCATGATTCCAACCAGGCCCTATCCCCCCTGAACCAATTTTGTATCCAATTGGCTGCCTCACCCTGGATCCTGGGAGATTTAATCCCATGCAACAACCTGCCATGCAACAACTTGTCAAAGAACTTGCTAAACCCTATGTAGATAACATCGGCTGCACTGCCCTCATCTACCTTCTTGGTTATCCCTTCAAAAAACTCAGTCAAGTTTGTGAGACATGATTTTCCACTCACAAAGCTATGCTGAATGCCCCAAATCAGTCCTTGCATCTCTAAGTTCCTGTAGATTCTTTCTCTCAGAATACCTTATAAAAATGTATAAAAACAGGGAGTCACGGTGGAATACTGGTTGGCATTGTTGCCTCACAACGCCAGGGACCCAGGTTCAGTTCCTGGCTTGGGTCATTGTCTGTGTGGAGTTTGCATATTCTCCCCATTTGTACATGGGTTCACTCCAGATGCTCTGGTTTTCTCCCGCAGTCCAAATTTGTGTAGTCTAGGTGCATTGATCGTGCTAAATTATCCCTTTCTGTCCTGCGATGCGTTGGTTAGACGGATTAATGGGGTGAAAATGTGGGGTTACTGGGATAGGGCCCGAGTAGGATTGTTGTCAGTGCAGACTTGATGGGCCAAATGGCCTCTTTCTGTTGTGATATAAATGTTAGGCTCACCAGCCTGCAGTCCCTAGGATTTTATCTACAGCCCTTCGTCAACAAAGGCACGACATTTGCCACCTCCATTTTTCAGACACCTTGGTTGTCAGTGATTCAAATATCTCTACTTGGGGCATGCAATTTCTTCCCTAGCCTCCCACAACATCCTGGGATATATTGCATTACGTCCCTGGAATTTATCTACCTTAATGCACGTTTAAACTTCCAGCACCACCTCCTCTGTAACACATACATTCCTCAAGACATCACTATTTTTTCGCCAAGTTCCCTAACATCCATGCCTTTCTCAACAGTAAATACTGATGAGAAATATTCATTTAGGATCACACCCATCTCTTGTGGATCCACACATAGATGATCTTGTTGATTCTTATGAAACCCTAGTTTCTCTTTTGCCCTTTATGCATTTATAGAAGCTCTTTGGATTCTTCTTTGCCTTGTCTACCAAAGAAATTGCATGTCTCTTATTACTCTCCTGATTTCTCTCTTAACTCCACTCCAACACCCTGTACACTCCTTAAGGGATCCACTTGATTCCAATTGCCCATGCATGTCATATGTCTCCTTCTTCTTCTTAACCAGGGCCTCAATAACCCGAATCATCCAAGGTTCCCTATTCTATCAGCTTTGCTCTTCACTTTCAAAGAAATGTGCTTACACTGAATGCTGATTAACACAATTTTGAAAGCTTCCAATTTATCAGACATCCCTTTGCCTGCCAATGGACTCCCTCAATCAACTTTTCAAAGTTCCTGTCAAATACCATCAAAATTGGTTTTGCCCCAATTTAGAACTTTAACTTTTGGGCCAGACCTATCATCCTCCATAGCTATCATAAAACCAATCCAATAATGGTCGCTGGCCCCTCACTAACACTTCTGTCATCTGCCATTTCTTAGTTGCCAAGAGCAGGTCAAATTTTGCCATCTCTCTAGTCAGGGCATCCACATACTGAATGAGAAATTACTCATGAATATACTCAACAAATTTCTCTCCATCCACCCCCTAACATTATGGTTGTCCCAGTCAATGTTGGGAAAGTTAAATTCCTCAGCTATTACTACCCTATTTTTCTTGGAGCTTTCAGCAATCTCCTTACATATTTGCTCCTCAATTTCTCGCTGACTATTTGGCGGCCTACAGTACAACCCTATCAAAGTCTTCTCCCCCTTTCAATTTCTCAGTTCAACCAAATAACCCTCAGGTTTATCCCCTCTCAGTACTGCTGTGATCTTTTCTCCCAATCAAAAACATAACTCCCCCTCCTCTCTTACCTCCTGTTCCACCTTTCCTATAGCATCTACCTTAAACACTAAGCTGCCAGTCCTGTCCTTCCCTAAGCCATGTTTCAGTAATACCTATAATATCCCAGTCTCATGTCCCCATCCATGCCCTGAATTCATCTGCTTTGCCTGTCAAATGTCTTGCATTGAAATAAATTCACAGTACAAGGGGCCACGGGCTTAAGGTGAGGGGGGAGAGATATAACACAGATATTAGAGGGAGGTTTTTCACACAGAGGGTAGTGGGGGTATGGAATGCTCTGCCAAGTAAGGTGGTAGAGGCAGGCACGCTAGAGTTGCTTAAGAGTAACCTAGACAGGCACATGAGTGGGTTGGAGATGGGAGGATATAGGAGATTGTTTTAAATAAAGTTCATTAGCAGTGGGATGTCGCTGGTAATGTAAAAGGATGTGGTATGATGATAATGTTTTTTACTCTTTTAATTCACAGGTTTTAAGTCGGTCCGCCTTGTTGTCCAACGAGGGGCATACACGCGATGGGTTGTACTTAAACTGGACCAGATGCTGGGCAAGATGACAGCTCAGTGACCATCACTGATTGCTGTGCAGACACATGGATTTGGGCCAGTGTCTGTGGGAGTTTGCACATTCTCCCCGTGCTTGCGTGGGTTTTCTCCGGGTGCTCCGGTTTTCTCCCACACCCCAAAGATGTGCTATTAGGCTGATTGGCAGTAATAAATTGTCCCTAAATTAGTCTCCCTCAATGTGGATGGCCATAAAACAATAGATAAGGGTCATGGGTGGAGGGGGAGACTGATAATATTAAAACGGCGACACGGGCTCGTTGAGCAGAAGGGCCTGTTTCCCGGGCTGTTTTTGTTCTTTGTTCTTTGTAAATGCAGACCTTGCTCTCTCCCCTGCTTTTGCCTGACTTGTCTAGTACTAGGATTACTGATGCCACCTTTACTATTTGACATGCTCTCTTTCATTTCCATGCTTCTCTTCTGTCTCCCTACTGCTTGGCACCCTCCCTATTCCCTCTCTCCCTTTAACTCATTTTTTATTTAAAATGTATCTATTTCCTTCTTGAAACCATTTAATGATTTAGACTCCACCTTGTTATAGGGCAGTGAGTTCCACAAAGTCAATATCCTCTGCAAAAAATGGTTCTCATCTCAGTTTTAACATATAGGTATATAGGTCAGGTGGATTGCCTATAGTAAATCCGTAGGGTTAAAGGAAATAGGATGGGGAACATGCATTGGCAAGATTTTCTTTCAGAGAGTTGGTGCAGACTCAATAAGCCAAATGGTTTCCTTCTGCAATGCAAGGATTTTGTGATTCTATTCAATCACAATACTTATTGGCATAGTGATACCATGGCTTCTGAGGGTATGACTCTTTAGGACAATTTTCAACATCACTTCAAAGATGAGATACATCAGATGTGATAACACCAAGAGTTCCTGGGATCTTGAGAGCTGACAAACTTCTCTTGGTCTTCACTGTTTCTTGTTAAGTATATGTGAAATCTGCTCAATACATACATGAACCTTACTTGATTCAAAAATATTGGTTATCCATACCTTTTAGTCTGAGCACAACTGAGGACCCCAATGTTAGAAAATAAAAATCATATCTTAGAGTTTCTTTAGTTAGAACAGTTTTAGTCTTCAAAACTCTAAAGCTTACATTGCTCTCCTTGCGCTTAGGCAATTTTTCTTTTGAATGGGGCAGCAAATTGACAAGTCAAGTGGTTCTAAAGCTCGTATGTGGTCAGTGGGCTGAATGTAATTGAGCCAGCAGGCAGAGGAACTGGACTTTCAGATTGTTTTCACTCATCGGGAAAGAGACTGATGATGTGTCTTTTTTGTCTGAACGAGAGAGAACAGCAGGAGACACATGTGTAGTCTGAATGATTTGGTCCACAAACGCTACAATGCTCCTGTAATAGCAAGTACTGCAAACAACTAATCACATTCAGTAACACAAACTAATGCCGTATTATGATCTTATATATCTCTGTAGTAAATCTAATACTCGAAGTCTCATACTTAGGCGTTAACTTCACAATCTCCTGCTCTAACCAAGAGCAGAAGAAATTACAAAGGATTGTGAATGCAAACCAGCCTCCCATCCATTGATACTGTCCATACTTCCCACTGCCTTGGGAAAGCAGCCAGCAGAATCAAAGCATCCAGGGCATATTCCCTTTCACCTTCTTCCATTGAGATAAAGATGCAAAAGTCTGAGGTCACATACCAACTGACTCAAGAACAGCTTCTCACCTGCTGCCATCAGACTTTTGAATGGACCTACCTAATATTAAGTTGATCTTTCTCTAAACCCCAGCTATGACCATAATACTACATTCTACACCCTCACCTTTCCTCCTCTATGAAGTGTATGCTTTGCTTGTATAGCGTGCAAGAAACAATATTTTTCACTTGTGACAATAATAAATTAAAATCAAAATCATGCATATAGACCGAAATAATCATATAAGTCACATGAATCACAGTTAACATTTTTATAGCCAAACCTATATTTTAAATAAGCAACTTACTTGGATAACCTATACAACAACTTAAAAGTAGAAGTATCTCATCTTAAATTTTTGAACAGTAAAGGAATTAAAGGCTATGGTGAACTGAGTTCATGAAGAGATCGGCCATGATCTGATTGAATAGCGGAGCAGGCTTGAGGAGCTAGATGGCCTATTCCTCTTCTATTTCTTATGTTCTTATCTTTTTATTTCAGCGCACCTTTGCACTCACTCTTTCTTTTACTCCTTGGGGAAATAGCAGGAGAAAAATGGAAGAATTATGAATTGATTATCAGCCCAGTACCACTCAATGTATTCTTGCATGAGGAAGTGGAGTGAGTCTCTTAATTGTCACTTAAAGGGTAAGTTAAGTCCTCTGGGCTAAAGATTCAATAGTATACAAGACTTAGGAGCAGGAGCTAGATACATGAGTTTGACGACATGTATCAACCGACTCAAGAACAGTTTCTTCCCTGTTGCCATCAGCCTTTTGAATGGACCTACCTCGCAATAAGTTGTTCTTTCTCTACACCCTAGCTATGATTGTAACACTACATTCTGTCCCCTCTCCTTTCCTTCCCTATGTACAGTATACTTTGCCTGTATAGCATGCAAGAAACAATACTTTTCACTGTATACTAGTCGCTTCTAAACTCCATTGTCCCAACTGTGCATCCCCCAACCTAGTGAACTGCACTGCCCGAGTTAAGGATCTCCTTCCTTAGAAAAGGCGATGGGGGGACCTTTTACAGCCCCTCACTCATAAAAAATCTCAGGTGACTAGTCAACTTATCCCACTCGTACCTTGTCCCCGAAATACACGTAAAATACTGTTTAGCTTGCACTCCCATATTGAGCCTGCACCAACTCTCTGAAAGAGTATCTTACCCAGGACAACAGAACCACGGGATCCCACAGTGCAGAAGGAGACCACGTGGCCCATCATGTCTGCACCAACTCTCTGAAAAAGCATCTCACCGCCACCACCACCTTGACCCTCCCGACGCCACCCCTCAATCCCCATAAATTGAAACATTTAGAATGGTCAATGCACCTAACCAGTACATCACACTATCGATAATGGGAAGAAACTATAGCACCCAGAAGAAGCCCACACAAATACAGGGTGAACATGCAGATTTCGCACAGACAAGGACCCCCTAAACTGGGAATTGAACCCAAGTCCTTGGTGCTATGAGGCAGCAGTGCTAACCATTGTGTCGCCTTACTTTTGTTTTGTGCACTTTTTTCCTAAAGGGTTTCCTCAAGATCGGGGGGGTGGGGGGGGGGGTGCAGTTTAGAACGGAGTTGAGGAGGAACTTCTTCACTCAAAGGGTGGTGAATCTCTGGAATTCTCTGCCCGTTGATGTGGTGGAGGCTGCCTCGCTGAATATATTTAAGACATGGGTAGATAGGTTTTTGATAGGCAAGGGGATTAAGGGTTATGGGGAGAAAGCGGGAAAGTGGAACTGATCCACTTCAGATCAGCCATGATCTTATTGAATGGCGGGGCAGGCTCGAAGGGCTAGATGGCCTACTCCTGCTCCTATTTCTTACGTTCTTATGTTCTAAACTGGATCTATACTCTTTGAAGTTTGAAAAATGCGATATTACCTGATAGAAGCATGAAGGGGTTTGACAGAGTAGATACTGAGAAGTGATTTCCCTGGTAAATGAATCTAAATATAGGGCAGAATATCAGAAGATAGAATCATAGAACCTACAGTGCAGAAAGAGGCCATTCGGCTCATCGAGTCTGCACCGAACACAATCCCACCCAGGCCCTAACCCCATATCCCTACATATTATACCCACTAATCCCTCTAACCTGCGCATCCCTGGACACTAAGGGGCAATTTCTTAGTGCGGCCTATCAACCTAACCCGCACGTCTTTGGACTGTGGGAGGAAGCCAGAGCACTCGGAGGAAACCCACGCAGAAATGAGGAGAATGTGCAAACTCCACACAGACAGTGACCCAAGCCGGGAATCAAACCCAGGATCCTGGGGCTGTGAAGCAGCAGCGCTAACCACTGGAGTACCGTGTCGCCCATGAGGAATTTATGTATTCAGTTGACTTAGGATATCCAATCACTGAATATAGTCAATGCTGAGATCAACTACATGTTGTAGCATGGGGAATTGAGAGATATAGGAATAAGGCAGGGAAACTGGGATTGAGATAAAAGAGCTAGGATGACTTTGTGAGGCGGTAGAGCACTCTTGAGGGGCCACCTGGTCTGATATATTCCTGCTGCCGATGTTTTCCTGTTTCATTTTTCATCTTTCAGCTCACAAAGTCTTTAATACATCTGTCAAAATATTTCCTTCCAACACTTACAAGTATATTAGTGTGTTGTTGGACTGTTTTGACGAGGAAACCAAATGTTGCCTGTCAGAAACTGATGATCCTTAAAATAAGCAAGCGGATCAATTTGTTATTCCACAAATGTATTCCTTCACAAACAGCCAAAACATTTTTCTTTAGTTTCGAACAATTATTTGCGCTTCACCTCAGTCATGGGTCTCTGAAACCCATTGAGTGACTGATTGAAGGACAGGGATGCAACAGGAAGCAATTAGGAGTTAGTGAATAAAAATCTATTTTTTTTCTCATTCCATTCTTTTCATTGTTCTGAATACAACCATGGAAAGTGAGAACATGTCATTCTGCTGCTTTGTTATGGTTTTTTTTGGGAATCTCTTTGAGTCTGATTCGGGGAAAGAAACTTACAAGATAATGAAGGGGATAGATAGGGTAGTTGTAGAGAGATTCTTTCCACTTAGAAAGGAAACCAGAACTAGAGGACACAGCCTCAAAATAAGGGGAGAGGGCAGTTTAGAACAGAGTTGAGGAGGAACTTCTTCTCTCAGACGGTGGTGAATCTCTGGAATTCTCTGCCCATTGAAGTGGTGGAGGCTACCTCGCTAAATATATTTAAGTCACGGGTAGATAGATTTCTGATAGAGAAGGGAATTAAGGGTTATGGGGAGAAAGCGGGAAAGTGGAACTGATCCACTTCAGATCAGCCATGATCTTATTGAATGACGGGGCAGGCTCGAAGGGCTAGATGGCCTAATCCTGCTCCTATTTCTTATGTTCTTATGAAAGGAAGGTTTGCATTTCAGGACATCCCTCAGCACTGTTAATTGTGTATCAATTGTGTTTAAATATATACAATGAAGGACATTTATTGGGATTTCACAAAGAGATACCTTACTTTGAGATTTGCTTTTGGTTGATGGAGTATCCTATCATTGCATTGCTTGAGTAACGCAACGGGCCAGGAAATGCCAGTGGGTGGCCAAAAATGGGAATTGTGGCCAACATCTGACCAGTCACAATCTTCCTGAGCCCTTTTTTAAAAACATGCTCAGCCTCACACTCAGGAACAGCGCAAGGCAGATTACCATATGCTAATACAGATTGACATATCTTTAGCGAGTCCAGAACTCAATCATCTGGGCTCACCAGCGGTTCTGATCTTGCCAGTTGAGGTCCACACCAGCAGGATCACGTATAACCGTCAGCAATGGGGACAGGCATCACTGATGTGATCAGGAGCCATTGAATCTCATCTGGATGTGGAGGGCAGGGTGGTATCGCTTTGCCGGCGATTGGGACTCCAGTGATCAGTATGATGGTAGAGCCAGCAATGTTGGGGAGGAGGTGTAGGTGCAGGTCAACCGGTACTGGGAGAAAAACGCATGCGCAATGGCACCCTCAGCATCTGATGCCACCCTAACCCTAATGCATAGAGCAGTAAATTCATTCCACTGAGTTGCCCAGAAAATGTGCAGGAAAGGTTTTTGTTTTCCTGCCCATTGGACATATTAGTTTTTTGGGGGAAAATTGTGCCCTTATTCTCTCAAGCTGCCTGTATTTTTTCAAGTTGAGAGGCCTCTGTGTTCCATGTTTATATAATTTGCCCAAGATTGCAGCCCCTTTTCAAGTATTTGAAGGGGCTTCTCCTCACCTTTTGTTTGCACTCCAGCCCTATGGTCCTGATCTCCTGGTATAGATTGGAGTAGGCAGGGTGAAGGTGCTCCTCAAAAACCCTGCTCCTGGGCTTGGCCAAGATGGCTAATAATATGTCAAGGCAAAGGGTGCTTGATTGCAGGGGGTGTATTTTGGCCTGAATACCCCTCTTCTGTGGCTGTATTAATGTCTGGGTATTCATGGAGAGGGAACATGCGGTGTCCACTACTCGGAGCCTTCCGTGCTTTTTGGGCACCGTAGGGGCTGAAATACATCATTAAAAAAAGTTGAATTTATATAGCTTTGTTTGTAATTTTTTTTGCATTACAGCGCTGCTTGTCAAATATTAATTTATCTATCAATTAGTTTATTTTCTTCTATTGATACTCAGAAGAGATACTTATTGAAATGGCATTTGGGGTAGAATTGGGAGGTGTATGCTTGTAATGTTTTACTCTAAATAAAACTAAGGCAGAGTAAAGATTGGCCCCAATATCATCCTTCACCAGCAGGCTCTCAGGAATAGACCATAATTATTTTTGATTTGATTTATTATTGTCACATGTATTGGGATACAGTGAAACGTATTGTTTCTTGTGCACTATACAGACAAAGCATACTGTTCATAGTGTACATAGGGGAGAAGGAAATGACAGGGTGCAGGATATAATGTTACAGTTACAGGTAGCGGTAAAGTGAAAGATCAGCTTAATGTACAATAGGACCATTCAAAACTGCAACTCTACCGGACGTTGGTGGGACCACATTTGGAATATTGTGTTCAGTTCTGGTCACCTCACTATAAGAAGGATGTGGAAGCATTTGAGAGAGCGCAGAGGAGAATTAGCAGGATGCTGCCTGGTTTGGAGGGTAGGTCTTATGAGGAAAGGCTGAGGGAGCTGGGGCTTTTCTCTTTAGAAGATGAGAGGCAACTTAATAGAGTTTTATAAGATGATGAGGGGGATAGATGGAGTGGATGTGCAGAGGCTATTTCCTCGGGTGGATGTAGCTGTTACTAGAGGTCATAAGTATAAGGTTCATGGTGGGAGATATAGGACGGATGTCCGAGGTAGATTGTTCACTCAGAGAGTGGTTGGGACGTGGAATACACTGCCTGCTGTGATAGTGGAGCTGAGCATGTTAGAAACTTTCAAGCGATCATTGGATAGGCACATGGAGCACTCCAGAATTGTAGGGAGTGTGATAGCTTGATCTAGAGTTTAGACATAGCTCGGCACAACATTGAGGGCTGAAGGGCCTGTATTGTGCTGTACTGTTCTATGTTCTATAAAAGTCTGATGACAGCAAGGAAGAAGCTGTTGAGTTGGTTGGTACATGTTTTCAGATACTTGTATCTGTTCCCCCCCAACTGAAGAAAGTGGAACAGAGTATGTCCAGGGTGCATGGTGTCCTGGATTATGCTGGCCACTTTCCTGAGGCAGTGGAACTACAGATAGAGTAGGAGCAAAATGAAGATTAATAAACAATTAAGTGTGCAAACAATGTAAGGCAGTCTTAGCCCCCCCCCGCCGCCCCATTTTGCACATTGTACTTAGAAACTGCTCTAAAAATATTTTTTTGTGTGCTGTTAAATAGAGAAAATCAGTTGAAAGAAAAGAGGTGAAGACTTTCATAATTCAATGCCTTTTCACTTGATTTCCATTTCTACATTCCTGCAGATATCCACATGAATAACTATCCTCTGAAATCAATCGCTTCAGATACCCAAACCAAATGTGATGAAATCTGTGTTTCTGGTGTAGTGTGAGTCAGCTCTTGGCAGTATCCCAATGTTGTTGATGCAAATTCTCCTCTTTGCTCCTTAGGTAACAATGTCGGTCTCGCGCTCGTTCATTCCACTTGCACTTTTGGAATCTATTGCATTTACATGCTCCTGCCAGCAGGTGGGGAGAGGGAGAGGCGGCTACAAAATGTTTAGGATGGTCCTCCCCTCTATCTCCCACTTTCCCCAATCTCGCCATCATTTTAGGCTTGGGGTCGGCAAGGCCCTGCCCTGAATAAGGTCCATAAGTGGCCAATTACTGAACATGTCAGGGCTTTTTCCTGCCCAGTCCCCCAACCTTTTAAGAACATAAGAACATAAGAAATAGGAGCAGGAGTAGGCCATCTAGCCCTTCGAGCCTGCCCCGCCATTCAATAAGATCATGGCTGATCTGTCGTGGCTCAGTTCCACTTTCCCGCCCTCTCCCCATAACCCTTAATCCCCTCTCTTATCAAAAACCCATCAGCCCGCGTCTTAAAAATATTTAGCGAGGCAGCCTCCACCACTTCAACGGGCAGAGAATTCCAGAGATTCACCACCCTTTGAGTGAAGAAGTTCCTCCTCAACTCCGTTCTAAACCGCCTCCCCTTTATCTTGAGGCTGTGCCCCCTAGTCCTACTGTCTTTTTTGAGCGGGAAGAGTCTCTCCACCTCTATCTTATCCATCCCATTCATCATCTTATACGTCTCAATGAGATCTCCCCTCATTCTTCTAAACTCTAACGAGTACAAGCCCAGTTTATTCAGCCTCTCCTCATAGCTCAACCCCCTCAACTCAGGTATCAGCCTAGTAAACCTCCTCTGCACTCCCTCCAAGACCAAAATATCCTTGCGCAGGTGCGGCGCCCAAAACTGCACACAGTACTCCAGCTGCGGCCTCACCAATGCCCTATACAGCTGCAGCAAGACCTCCCTACTTTTATATTCAATCCCCCTCGCTATGAAGGCCAGCATCCCATTCGCCTTCCTGACCACCTGCTGCACCTGCAAGCTGGGTTTTTGCACAAGAAACTATCTGAAAACATGCACAAGGACCCCGAGGTCCCTCTGCACCGTCGCCTGCTGCAGTTTTTCTCCACGTAAGTAATAATCCTTCCTACCATTATTCTTACCAAAGTGGACCACCTCACACTTGCCAACATTAAATTCCATTTGCCGGTTACTGGCCCATTCGCCCAGCCTATCTAGATCCTTCTGCAGACTCTCTACACCCTCCGCGCAATTTGCCGTTCCACCAATCTTGGTGTCATCAGCAAATTTTGACACCATACACTCGGCTCCCTCCTCCAGATCATCTATATAAATGGTAAATATCTGAGGCCCCAGCACCGACCCCTGGGGCACTCCACTGGTCACCAACACAGTAAATGGCAGAACCTTTAAGACGGATCTGGGCTGTACAGGTGCATAGGTCACTGAAAGTGGCAACACAGCTGGAGAAAGTAGTCAAGAAAAAATACAGCATGCTTGCCTTCATCAGCTGGGCATTGAGTTTAAAAATTGGCAAGTCATATTGCAGCTTTATAGAACCTTAGTCAGGTTGCCCTTGGAATGTAGTGTTCAATTCTGGTTGCCACATTACCAGAAGGATGTGGAGACTTTGGAGAGGTTACAGAAAAGATTTACCAGGACGTTGCCTGGCATGGAGGGGATTAGTGATGAAGAGAGGTTGGAGAAGCTTGGTGTTTTTCTCACAGGAACAACGGAAGTTAAGGGGCAGCCTGATAGAAGGCTACAAAAGGATGAGGAGCATGGACAGAGTGGTTAGTCAGAAGCCTTATCCTAGGGTGGAAGAGTAATTACCAGGGGCCATAGGTTTAAGGTGCGAGAGGCAAGGAGATGTATGAGGCTTTTTTTTACACAGAGGGTGGAACTCGTTGCTGGGGGAGATAGTGGAAGCAGATACAATAGTGACTTTTAAGGAGGATCTTGACAAATGCATGAATAGGATGGGAATAGGGGGATATGGCCCCCAGAAAAATAGGGAGTTTTAGTTCAGTAGAGCAGGCTTGGAGGGCTGAAGGGCCTGTTCCTATGTTGTAATTTTCTTTGTTCTTTAGGCTGGTGAGAGGAATCCAGGGACAGATAGAAATCTGGAATGTAGAGCCACACAGACCTAGGTGGGATGGGGTTCCTCCACCCCACACCTTGCATCACGATCTGGTCCCTATGGATGATCCGTCTTCAACTCCGGCCACTCCATCAACCACCACATTAACCACATTATGGCACTAAACTCCCAAATGCACAATAAGTGAGTGAGGTTGGGGCTGGAAGTTATGATATGGTTTCCTGTCACCCTCCACAGCAGGAAATACTCTTTGTCCCTGCTCATGTCATAGAATCATCAAACCCTACAGTGCAGGGAGAGGCCCTTTGGCCCATTGAGTCTGCACTGAACACAATCCCACCCAGGCCCTATCCCCATATATTATACCTACTAATCCCTCTAACCGACGCATCCCAGGACACTAAGGGGCAATTTCTCAGCATGGCCAATCAACCTAACCCACACATCTTTGGACTGTGGGAGGAAACCGGAGCACCCGGAGGAAACCCGTGCAGACACGAGGAGAACATGCAAACTCCACACAGACAAGTGACCCGAGCCAGGAATCGAACCCAGGACCCTGGAGCTGTGAAGCAGCAGTGCTAACCATTGTACCACCATGCCGCCCATGTCATGGCATTTAGTCCAAAGGTGGATAACTTCTGGTCTTCTGTTAATAAAACCCTAAATCCTGCCTACTTTTTAAACTGCTTTCTCAATCTGCCCTGTTACTGTCCGTGACCTGCCCCCAGCTCTCCCTCTGCTTCTGCCCCTACCAACACAATTCACATCACTCTTCTCTGCATCAAATATCCTCGATATCCATCAGTCCCTCCTCCTTAAAATTCCCAAAGCTTCCATGTTTCCAGTTATCTGAAAAATGAGATTGTGCTTCAAGCCTTGGCTTTAAAAAAGTTGTCATACTGAGTAGCTAAATGCTAGTACTCAGTACAAGTACTGAGCCCCAGAGAACCTCTCTGTATACCCTATCCAAGCTGAAAAGGAACAGTTCAATACCATTCTCTGCTCCTGCTCACTCATCCAATGTTGTATCCAAGTTGCAATTTTTATTCTGTCGCCTTCAACTTGACTGGCAAATCAATTATGTCGCACTTTATCAAATGCCTTTTGAAAGTGCGTATTTAGCAGGTTGGCCATATTGCCCTCATTGATCACTTCTGTTGCTGCATCTCAAAACCCGATCAAGTTAGTTAATCACAACTTGATTCAAGCAAATCTCTGCTTGCTTTCTTTAATTAATCCGCACATACTCAAGCGACTGTTAAATTTGTCCCAGATCATTATTTCAAAAACCTTTCTCACCATAAAGGTTAAACCGACTGGCCTATAGGTGCTATTCATAGACTCATAGGAACATACAGTGCAGAAGGAGGCTATTCGGCCCATTGAGTCTGCACCAACCACAATCCTACTCAGGCCCTAGCCCCATAACCCCATGCATTTACCCAAGCTAGTCTCCCAGACACTAAGCAGCAATTTAGCATGGCCAATCCTTCTAACTCATACATCTTTGGACTGTGGGAGGAAACCAGAGCACCGAGAGGAAACTCATGGGGAGAACATGCAAACTCCACGCAGACAGTGACACCAGCCAGGAATCGAACCAGGTCCCTGGTGCTGTGAGGCAGTAGTGCTAACCATTGTGCCACTGTGCCACCCTTAATGCTCTTGAATAAGGGTGCAATATTTGCAATTCTCCAGTCACCTGGCACCACTCTTGTATCTGCAGAGGATTGGATGATTACGGTCATCATTTCTGCACTTTCCACCCTCACTTCCCACAGCATAAAATAGAACAGCACAGCACAGGAACAGGCCCTTCGGCCCACAATGTTGTACCAAACATGGCGACAAATTAAACTAATCCTTTCTGCCTGTGCTTGTCCATATCCCTCTATTCCTTGCATATTCATGTGCTTATGTAAAAGCCCCTTAAATGCCCCCATCGTATCTGCCTCCACACCACCCCTGGCAGTGCATTCCAGACACCTACCACACTCTGTGCAAAAAATTTGCCCTTCACATCTCAACTTTCACCTCTCACCTTAAATGGATGCCCCCTAATATTAGACATTTCAACTCTGGGAAAAGAAAAGAGATTCTGACTGTCAAACCTATCCACGCCTCTCATAATTTTTATAGACTTCTATCAGGCCTCCCCTAAGCCTCTACCACTCCAGAGAAAACAACCCTAATGTGTCCAGCCTCTTTTTTATAGCTCATACCCTCTCATCCAGGCCACATCCTGGTCAACCTCTTCTGCAGCCACTCCAAAGCCTCCACATCTTTCCTGTAATACGACGAGTAGAATTGAATGCAATACTCTAAGTGCAGCCTAACCAAAGTTTTTTAAAGCTGCAACATGACATCCTGACTTATGTACTCAATGCCCCAGCCAATAAAGGCAAGCATGCCTTATGCCTTCATTAGCATCCTAGAACATAGAACAGTACAGCACAGTACAGGCCATTCAGCCCTCAACGTTGTGCCGAGCTATTCAAACCCAAGATCAAGCGATCCCGCTCCCTGTCTTTCTGCTGTGCTCCATTTGCCTATCTACTTGTGTGACCACTTTCAGGGAGCTATGGACTTGAACTCTGAGATTCATCAATGTTGTTCAAGTCCTGCCATTAACTGTATAATTACACCTAACATTTGATCTCCCAAAGTGTAGCACCCTGCGATGCATCTCATCCAGTCCTCATGCCTTAACTACTTTAAACACAACTAGATTTTTCCAAAATAGCCCTCCATCAATGTTTTGCCACTCTAAGCAACTCAACTTAGCCTTCATCCCCTGCGAACTTAGCTTAATTTTCTTCTTTGGTAATGGCAGAAGAAAAGGGTGGGATTTACTGAGTAACTTGCCATGTGCTTTGTGGCAGCAGGAGGTGGCCTGTTATTAGCTGGTGGTGGGATCTTCTGGTTCCCCTTGTTGTCAATGGGGCTTCCTGTTAAATGCACCCCTCACCAGCAGGAATCACGCAGGGACCTGAAGATGCCACTGAGGTGAATGGCTAGAAAATCTCACCCAATTATTCGTTCCATACCTCAGCTAAGCTCTCCGTTTCCACGTACAAGATTATCTTTCAACCCCTAATCGGCCCCCGCTCCTCCTGCCACTAGCCTTCCAATGTTTATTTGCCAACAGGGGTGGCGTGGTGGTGCAGTGGTGAGAACCGCTGCCTCACAGCGCGAGGGACCCCGGTTCAATTCCAGCCTTGGGTGACTGTGTGTGTGGAGTTTGCGCACTTTCCTCGTGTCTGTGTGCTCCGGGTTCCTCCTACACTCCAAAAACATGCAAGTTAGGCGGATTGGTTTTGTTAAATTGCTCCATGGTGTCCCAAGGTGTGTAGATTAGTGGAATTAGCGGGGTAAATACGTGAGGTTACGACATAGGGCCTGGGTAAGATGCTCTGTCAGAGAGTCAGTGCAGAATTGATGGGCTGAATGGCCTCGTTCTGCGTTGTAGGATTCTATTCTATGGTTCTAGGAGACTTTTGGCTTTTCTTTTTTGTTAACTCTCAATCTCTTATACACTGTCTTTGTTGTTCTTACTTTTCTTTCCAACTCCTCTCTGAACTTTCTATATATATTTTTATTCATTCATGGGACGTGGGTGTTGCAGATTAGGCCAGCATTTATTGTGCATATCTAATTACCCTTAAGAAAATAGAGTTCAGCTGCCTTCCTGAACGACTGCAGTGCTGTTAAGGACAGAGGTCTAGGATTTTGACTCAGCGGCAGTGAAAGAACAGCAATTTATTTCCAAGTCAGGATGATGCGTGGCTTGGAGGAAATCTTACAGGTAGAGGTGTTCAGTTCAGCTCTCAATTGTATTGACTAAGTCACATATGTCACATGGTCCTGTCAGCTGGGGAGCTCCGGCTTTGTCTGCCTTAGCGATTCTCTTAGGAGCCTGTACTGTGCTGTCCCCAAACCATTTCCTCTTTGGAGATCACTCACTGTTCAGTTACAGTTTCACCTGCTAAACTTAGATTCCAATTTACCTTGGCCAGATCTGTTCACAATTTGCCTGTCTCCAGTTAACTCTAGATTGCTCCTTGATCATTTCCATAAAAAATGGAAGATATAAAAAGAGACTGAGGGGTGACCTGATCGAGGTGTACAAGATTATAAAGGGGCATAAACAGAGTGGAAAAGGGGCAGCTGTTCCCTTTAGTTGAAGGGTCAGTCACAAGGGGATTAAGATCATAATGTCCATGATTGTAGGAATCAGATTGTGAACTTTTTTCTCTGATTTCTTTAAGTATAGGCATATGAAGCACAGGACTATACTCTGTTTGAAGCTTCACATTCATCTTGTAGGTTCAAGATGAGGTGCAGGTTTAGTGGGGGATGTGAGGAAAAACTTTCCTTCACCCAGAGGTGGTGCCTGGGAGGATGATAAAGAATGTGAGGCAACCTACTTCTGGGTGGAGATAATGCTGCAACTTCATAAGACCCTTGTCAGACCCCAATGTGAGCATTTCTGGCCACCTCACTACAAGAAGGATGTGGAAGCTATTGAGAGGGTGCAGAGGAGATTTATAAGGATGTTGCCTAGATTGGGTGGCATGCCTTATGAAGATAGGTTGAGGGAGCTCGGTCTCTTCTCCCTGGAGCGACAAAGGATGAGAGGTGACCTGATAGAGGTTTATAAGATGTTGAGAGGTATGGATAGGGGCGGATTCTCGAAGGCTATTTCCCAGGGCTGAAATGGTCACTACAAGAGGACACAGGTTTAAGGTGGTGGGGAGTAGGTACAGAGGAGATGTTTACAGAGGGGTAAGTTTTTCACTCAGAGAGTGGTGAGTGAGCGAAATCGGCTGCTGTCGGTGGTGGTGGAGGCAAACTCGTTGGGGTCTTTCAAGAGACTTCTGGATGAGTATCTGGGATTTAATGGACTGAGGGTTATAGATAGGCCTGGTAGGTAGGGATATGATCGATGCAACTTGTGGGCTGAAGGGCCTGTTTGTGCTGTAGTGTTCTATGTTCTAAGTACTTGGATGAGCACTTGGCACATCATAACGTTCAAGACTATTGGCCAAGTGCTGGTAGATGGAGTCAGGTGGGAGTTCATGTGTTTCTTGTGTGTCAGTGCGGACTCAATGGGCTGTATGGTCTCAACTGCACTGTATAATTGTATGATTCTATGAAATTTAAGCCTTATAACATTATGATCATTAATCCCAAAATATTCTCCTGCTGACATTTGATCCACTTGGCCGACCTCATTCCCCATCGCAGTTCCAGTAATGTCTTCATTCTCATTTGACCAGATACAGACTGATAAATTAAGTTCTCCTCAAAATACTTCAGAAATTCTTCTCCCTCTCTTTCCCCTTTACAGTATTGCCATCCCGGTATATTTGAATAACTCATGTTCCCAATTTTCACTGTTCTTTTGTTATTGCCCCTCTCTGCAATATCCTTGTAAGTTTGTACCTCTGTAGCTCTTTTTTAGTTGGTAATCTATAACGTACACTTGGTAGCAGCATGTCATGGCTATTGGTTTGGTTCTTGGCCCCACCATGGCATCCTCCCAATGTAACACTGCAATCTTCTCCTTAAATCAATATTGCCACTACTGTCCTTACTGTTTTTTTTTGCTTTCTGTCCCTGTGTTGAGAAATATTTAGTACCCAGTCATAACTTTCATCAGAGCAAGTCTGTGTTATTGTTGCAACATTATATCCCAGGATGGCCATACCTGGAGAGGGAGAGGGTGGAAGGGGGGGGTGTGTGTGTCAGAGGCCATTAAAGCCCCTCGGTGGCAGGGGACATGTCTGGGCAGTGCCCGCCTGGCAGATGGATGGAGCACGAAGGGGGAGCTTGCGAAGGTGTGGAGCATGAAGAGGGTATTGCGAAGGGGTGGGGTATGAGGGGGGAATTTTGAGGGTCATATGGGGGGGGAATTTGGTGGTCATGCAGGGGGTCATGGCAGGGATCTGATGGGAGGCCATGAAGGGGGACCATTGAGGGGGCCCCAACCTTCCCACACTGACACTGGCAAGACATGATGTCAGGGAGAGGGGTTGGGGAAATATGCTGCTGATAGGGAGGAGGATGGGGGGATGTGTTCCTGATGTCCATGTGGGGAAAGGCAGGGGGAGGAGGCTGCCCATTGTTTTGTGAAACTGGGGCACCCTTCCAAAACAGTGTTTTTGCATTCAGGCTCACTGGCATGTTTAGCCATCCAGTTCCCAAATTCATGCACAACACACCTATAATTAAATGGTTAAGTGTAGGACAATTATCTTTAGAACATAGAATCCTACAGTGCAGAAAGAGGCCATTCGGTCTATCGAGTCTGCACCAAACACAATCCCACTCAGGCCCTACCCCCATATCCCTACATATTATACACACTAATCCCTCTAACCTCTGCTACCTTGGACACTAAGGGTCAATTTCTTAGCATGGCCAATCAACCTAACCCCGCACATCTTTGGACTGTGGGAGGAAACCAGAGTACCTGGAGGAAACCCACGCAGACACGAGGAGAATGTGCAAACTCCACACAGACAGTGACCCGAGCTGGGATTCGAACGCAGGTCCCTGGAGCTGTGAAGCAGCAGTGCTAACCACTGTGCTGCCATGCAGCCCACCATTTTCTTACTGTCCTGGCATGGTGGCACAGTGGTTAGCACTTCTGCCTCATATCGCCAGGGACCTAGGTTCAATTCTGGCCTTGGGTCACTGCCTGTGTGGAATTTGCACATTCTCCCCATGCCTGTGTGGGTTTCCAGCAGGTGCATCAGTTTCCTCCCACAATCCAAAGATGTGCAGAATAGGGTGATAGGCCATGCCAAATTAACTCTAGTGTTTTCTAGGATTAGTACGGTAAATGTATAGGGTTAAAGGATTAGAGCCTGAGTTGGATTGTGGTCAGTACAGACTCGATGGGCCAAATGGTCTCCTTCTCTACTGCACGGATTCAATAAAGTAGCACAGGAATTAAAAAGAAAAAGCACTGGGGTTCATTTCTAGAGGGAAGTTATGTTAAACTTGTATCAAACTTTGGTTAGACCATACGCTTAGGGGAACTCAGTGTTGTTCTGGTATTCTGTAAACAATTAAGCAGAACTGGAGAAGTTGGGGAAAAGTTTACAAAATGACATGAGACCTGAAATGGAGTCACATGTCCTTTTCAGAAACACTGAACAGGCTGAGCAGGGAAGGCTAAAATGTAACTTAACAGAGGTCTTTAAGATTATAAAGGGGTTTGGTAGAGCAGAAATCAAGAAGAGACCTCACCTTGTGATGAGTCTCAAATTGGGAATTGTAACAAAATCACCAACAAATCCAACAAGGGATTAATTTCCCTAAAAGTGCCGAGAATGAGGAACTTGCTACCACACAGACTAGTTAACGTAAATAGCATTGATACATCATTAAGTATACAAGTAAGCAAGAAGGGTGAGTAATGCTGAAAGGGCTAAATAAAATAGAGAGGCGGGTGCTTGTGTGGAGAGTAAACACTAGCATAGATTGGTTGGGCAGAATGGCTTGCTTTTGTGTTGTAAATGACATGCAATTCATTACTTTTCCCAAATACTGGAGTTTCGTCTCACAGTTTTCTAAACTACCAGTTTCTCATTTCTCTCCACATAACTCCCATTGCTGTGATCCAGCCTTCCCACTCTAAAATTCTCCGCAGAGCCTGAGAGTGGGCAAACAGAGACAACCAAAGCTCAAATAAACGTTGAATCTGAGGTTCAAACAGCTGCAGAAAGTGGTAAAGATTGTGGGTTTGGAACATGTAATCAAAGGAATATTGATGAGTTCCTGCAGTGAACCTTGTAGATAGTACACATGTTCATCAGTAGCGGAGGGGGAGTGAACGTTTGTGGAAGAGGTAGCAATCAAGCCAACAGCTTTGTCCTGGATAACATTGAGCTTCTTGAGTGCTGTTGGAGCTTCATTCATTCAGGCAAGCGGGGTGTATTCTATTACACTCCTGACTTGTGCCTTGTAGACGGTGGACAGGCTCTGGGGAGTCAGGTGAGTTACTTATCGCAGAATTCCCAGGCTTTGTTACAGAGAAGTCAAGATTAATGAGGGTTTCTGCTAAAATGGAAAAAGGAATCTTCAAAACAGATGCCATCCAAATACAAAATAGGAGAGGACTTATGGGGAGGGAATGCTCTGACCTTTCAGTTGTGTGTTCCTTGGTGATGAGAGGCAGTGCGTCATTTGCTGGTTGCGGGATTCTCTGGCCTTGTCACCGTTAATGGGATTTCCCATTGATGTGACTGCACATTGCCACAAAAGCCACGTGAGTGGGTACGCTGCCAGTGGGACCAGAGAGTCCCACTGGCATACTGGCCAGAGAATTCCCCTCTGTAAAGTGCTGAATCAAAAGATGAGGTTCTGATCCTTGAGCGTATGTTAAACTACATTAAAACAACATAGAAAGCCAGGATTGAAATGGGAATGGGGTGGATGATTAAAATAAGAGGTAACCAAGAAGGTAGATGAGGGCAATGAGTTGATGTTCTCTACATGGACTTTCACAAGGCCTTTGACAAGGTACCAATGGCAGGTTGTTGCATAAGGTTAAATCTCACAGGATCCAAGGTGAGGTATCTGAATGGATACAAAATTAGCTTCTTGACAGGTGGTTGTAGAGAATTGCTTTCCAAACTGAAGGCCTGTGACCAGCCATGTGCCTCAGGGATCAGTGTTATGTCCACTGTTATTTGTCATTTATATTAATGATTTGGATAAGAATATAGGAGGCATGGTTAGTAAGCTTGCAGATCACACTAAGATTGGTAGCATAGTGGACAATGAAGAAAGTTATCCCCAATTGCAATGGGATCTTGATCAATTGGGCCAGTGGGCTAATGGATGGCAGATGGAGTTTAATTTAGACAAAGGCAAGGTGATACATTTCGGCAGATTGAACAAGAACAGGACTTACTCAGTTAATGGTAGGGCGTTGGGGAGAGTTACAGAACAAAGGGATCTGGAGGTATGCGATCATAGCTCCTTGAAAGTGGAGTCACAGGTGGACAGAGTGGTGAAGAAGGCATTCAGTATGCTTGGTTTCGTTGGTCAGAACACTGAATACAGGAGTTGGAACGTCTTGTTGAAGTTGTACAAGACATTGGTAAGGCCACACTTGGAATATTGTGTGCAGTTCTGGTCACCCTATTATAGAAAAGATATTATTAAACTAAAAAGAGTGAAGAAAAGATTTACTAGGATGCTCATAGGACTTGATGGATTGAGTTATAAGGAGAGGCTGAACAGACTGGGATTTCTTCTGTGGAGCGTAAGAGGCTGAGGGCTGATTTTATAGAGATCTATAAAATAATAAGGGGCACAGATCAGCTAGATTGTCAATATCTTTTCCCAAAGGTAGATGAGTCTAAAGCTAGAGGGCAAAGGTTTAAGGTGAGAGGGAAGAGATACAGAAGTGTCCAGAGGAGCAATTTTTTCACACAGAGGGTGGTGAGTGTCTGGAACAAGTTGCCAGAGGTAGTAGTAGAGGTAGGTACAATTTTGTCTTGTCATTTAGATAGTTACATGGGTATGATGGGTGTAGAGGGATATGGGCTAAATGTGGGCAATTAGGATTAGCTTAGGGGTTTCAAAAGTAAAGGGTGGCATGGGACAAGTTGGGCCAAAGGGTCTGTTTCCATGCTGTAAACCTTTATGATGCTATGACTCTAATTTGTGACCAGAGCTCCAGGGTCATACTTGTAGACTGAACATTGGAGAGGAGACTGTTTAATTTTTCTTCTTTATTTTTTCACGGCACATGGCTGTTCCTAACTGCCCTTAAACTGATTGGCCTGCTGGACCATTTCCACGGGCAGCCAAGAGTTAACCACATTGCTGTAGACCTGAAGTTTCTGTGGCTTTGGAGTCACGTGTAGGCTAAACTTGGTAAGAACAACAGATTTTCTTCCCTAAAGGACATTACTGAACCAGATGGGCTTTTATAACACTGATAATCATCATATTTCAGATTTACTTATTGAATTTAAATTCCACCAACTGCTGTGATGGGGTTTGAACCCATCTGGTGAGACCACATTTAGAATATTGCAAGCAATTTTGAGCCCTGTAAATAAGAAAGGATGTGTTGGCCCTGAAGAGGGTCCAGGAGAGGTTCTCAAGAATGATCCTAGGAATGAAAAGTTTGATGTATGAGGGCGTTTGGGTCTGTACTTAATGGAGTTTAGAAGGCTGAGGGGAGATCTCATTGAAACGTACAGCACACCGAAAGGCCAGGAAAGAGTGGATGTGGCGAAGATATTTCCAATAGAAGGCAAGTCTCGGATCCAAGGGCATATCCTCAGAATAAAGGGACAACCTTTCAAAACTGAGGAAATTCTTCAGCCAGGGAGCAGTAAATCTATGGAATTCATTGCCACAAAAGGCCGTGGAGGCCAGGTCATTGAGTGTATTTAAGACAGAGATAGATAGGTTATGACTGGTAAAAGGTAGGAGAATGGTGTTGAAAAACCCATCAGCCATAATTGAATGGCAGAGCAGTCACAAAGGGCCGAATGGCCTAATTCTGTTCCTATATTGTATGGCCTTATAAACCTAGAGCATTAGTCTGGGGCCTGTAGATTACTAGTTCAATGACATTACCATTTTCCTCCTAAACTTAAACTGCAATGTAATAGATTGACAGCAGTACACTTTTGATTTACCCCCTTTAAAACCTATTGAATTTTTCAGACTAACCAACAGCCTGAAAGGTTCGCTTGGTTTCATTTTCTACAGATGCAACCTGACCGCTCAGGTATTTTCAGCATTGTTTAGTTTCACTTCAAATTTCCTCCATCCTCGGTATTTGGTTTTTGTCGGGACTTGTGCCAAAACGGAAAGCACTTGGGACAAGAGAGGAAATGGAAAATTAGATAATAAATTGGTTATATGGGAGAAAACAAAGAACACCAATCAATGGCAATACCTCTAATTGGAAAGCTGGCACCAGGAGGCAATGGGATCAATCCTTGGAGCACTTGTACATCTCAACTATTTAAAAATAATTTGGACGAAATACATGTTTACAAATAGTGCAAAGCTGAATGTTAAGTCACAATGCCTGGTGGAAGGTGAGTGAGTTCGGACCTACAAAGAATTATTACCTATGTATATTCACTTCAAAATGTACTAATAAATACACGAATGCACTTTGGTCAGTACAGCAATTGCAAATGTAATTATGAAGAAAAGTGTGTGCTTTTAAATGGTTTGAGTCTGGATTGTCTCCCTGTGTAGCAAGTGAACAAATATTAATATCCTTAGTGTGCATTGTAACATCATAAAGGTCAGTAAAATGTTGATGTGTATGCTGTTCTCAAGTTACTCTGCCCATTGTGTTTCATCCTGAGTTCAATGCTGAGAGAGATTTACAAGTGTATTTAGTTTTGTTGCCAGTGCTAATCCCCAAAGAGTTCTTTTATAATGATAAGTGAGCACAGACTGGGGTCTCTGTCTTCTTGTATGTTTGAAAAGGTTGGAATAAAAGATGAGAATGTACCGATCAGGCACCATTGAAGGCGGCCACAACACAAACAGAAAATGCTAGAAGTTCGCAGCAGGTCTGACAGCATCTGTGGAGAAAAAAATAGAGTCAATGTTTGAGTCTGGGTAATGACAAAAGGTTGTGCTGACTCCAAATATTGGCTCCATTCTCGCTCCCAGATGCTGTGAGGCCCGCTGTGATTTTCTAGCATTTTCTGTTTTTAATTCAAATTCCAGCATTTTGCCTTTATCTTGGTGTTTGATTCAATGCCATTTCACTTCCAGGAATGCCTACCCTGAAGAAGTACTGCCCTTCTCTCCGATTAGATTTCTGTTTGTCGCTTTCACCCTGTCCACCATCATTGCTTTCAATTTCCCTCCTGGTGTTTGACAAGGTGTTTTCCAAAACTCGCTTTCACAGTAAGATTTCCCTCCTCAGCAACTGTCTCCGTCTCTGACTTACCCCACGTGGATTCCAACACCTCATCTTTCAAATCCACCCAGGATTACAGGCACCTCCAGGACATACAACGCTCCTTGGACCACTGTTCTTACCATGTCCTGCGACCCAAACTCATTTTTGTTTTGAAGGAAAACTGTGCTTCCCTTCAAATAAAAAAAAATGCCAAATGGTTGGGAAGCCCAAATTGACACTTTTCCCAACTGTATAAAGCTGATTATATCCAGTGGTTAGCACTGCTGCCTCACAGCAGCAGGGACCTGGGTTCAATCCCCATGTTGTGAAACAGTCTGTGCGGAGTCTGCACGTTCTCCCCATGTCTGAGTGGGCTTTCTCCAGGTGCTCCAGTTTCCTACCAGTCCAAAACTCATCGGAACGTTGTCGCGCAGAACTCCAGACAAACATTCCTTGAAAATCTGCCACCTTATTTCAGTACTTTTCCCCGAGAATACCTCCTTCCAATTTACGTCTCTAATTTCCTGCCTGATGGCTTCATATTTCCCCTTACTCCAGATAAACACTTTCCGAGCTTGCCTGATCCTATCTCTGTCCAATGCTGACGTAATGGAGATAGAGTTATGATCACTATCCCCAAGGTGCTCTCCCATTGAGAGATCCGACACTTGTCCAGGTTCATTAGCCAATATCAATTCGAGTACAGCCCCTCCTCTTGTAGGCTTATCCGCAGTGTCAGGAAACCCTCCTGAACACACCTAACAAACTCCTCCCCATCCAAACCCCTGATCCTAGGGATATTTCAATTGATGTTTGGGAAATTAAAGTCTCCCATCATGACAACTCTGTTATTACTACATCTCTCCAAGATCTGTTTCCCAATCTGCTCCTTAACATCCCTGTTACTATTGGGTAGCCTAAAGAAAACACCCAGTAAAATTATCAATCCCTTGCCTCTTCCGAAGTTCCACCCATAGAGACTCCATAGACAATCCCTCCATAGCATTCACCTTCTCTACAGCCGTGACACTATCCCTGATCAACAGTGCAACTCCCCCACCTCTTTTGCCTCCCTCCCTGTCCCTTCTGAAACATCTGAATCCCGGCACCTGAAGTATCCAGTCCTGTCCCTGAGACATCCAAGTCTCGGTAATGGCCACCACATCACTATTCCAAGAAGCGATCCACGCTCTAAGCTCATCCACTTTACTCACTACACTCCTGGTGTTAAAATAGACACACCTCAAACCTTCGGTCTGGGCGCTCCCCTTCTCCATCACCCATCTATCCTCCCTCTTACACTGTCTACAATCCTTCTCTATTTGCAAGCTAACCTCCTCGTTCCCAGTCACCTCATCTCAATTCCCTTCAATGAAGGCTGTGCTCCCTCCAGCAATTACAGCACTTCCTGCATCTCACATCAGTTGCCATCCTGTTGTTTGAACAATTATGTTTCTAATCCTTTCAGAGGATTAGTTCTATCAGACCTATTAGTAATTTTCCACTTCCGAATTCTATTATAGCTTTCCCTTTAAATAGATGTTTAGCCCTAAAGTTGCCACATTTTTTTATTTATCTTTTCATGTCGGTGGGAATTGTTACCGATACCTAATTGCCCATGAACTAGTCGGAGAGGCCATTTCAGAGTGCATTTAAGAGTCAATCACATGACTGTGGGCCTGGAGTCTCATGTAGGCCAGACCAGGTAAGAACAGCAGATTTCCTTCTCCAAAGGATATTACTGAACCAGGTGTTTTTGTTTCAACAATAATTGTTCATAATCAGCATTACTGAGAGTATAGCTTCCAATTTCAGCTTTACTATTATTAATAGAATTTAAATTTCACCAACTGCCATGGTGGGATTTGAACCTGTGTTCGCAGGGCTGGAACTCTGAATTGCTAATCCTGTGCCAATACCACCATCTCCCCAGTGGTGATTTTAACATCTCCGCAGTTGAGGAAAGGGATGGTTAATATTTCCTGCTGCTATTATGTAGGTTGACAAGTCTTTCCCAGGTTGCAGCTCTTCAATGACACTGATGCTGTTTAAGGCAGACTCAAGACTTGTTTGCAAGGTTTCCCTGGATACTTCTGCCTGTGAACATAGGAACACCCCAAGCCTATTCTGCTATTCAGTTATATTAAGGCTGATCCATATCTTAATTTCATCCACCCACCTTTGTTCATATGCTTGCTGAATAAAGATTTGCCAGTCTCAGTAATAAAATATTCAACTGATCCCAGGCCTCAGCAGCACTGTAGGGAACTGACTTCTCCTTGTTCACTAAACTTTGTGCAAAGAAGTGCTTCTTGAGATCATGCTGAACCTTACCACCAAATTCACGCTCCTTTATTGTAGATGTTGCCAGAAGAGTGAAGGAATGTAAATGAGGATGAATTTATCCCAACAACCTGTAATCACAAAAATTGCCAGCAAAAATTGAGTCGGCTTTGTCCTCATACAATGAATGCCAAGGTTATGATTATTTGACCTGTGTTACACCTTTTCTAAAGTATGCCTCTCACAGGTTGGTCCTTGTCTGAAACATTGGCTCACCCCCTTTCTGTTCCCAGTCAAAGCTAACAAGCAACTTGAGCAGATTCAATGACAGCAATGTATGGATGAACATGTGAGGTGGTTGGACACTTTCAATGTTCCAACAACAGTTCTGCTGCAACAGAACTGATTTGCTTCTCACATTGATATTTAGTAAGAGAGAGGAGGCCACTTGTCAGTCCGCACTAAGCCTTTGGTGAGGTTAACTTCTGTAGCATGGTTTAAAAATATCACAGGGTTCTGCACCAATTTACACTGCAGCATGTCAATGCGAAACAAATTCTTCCAAGTGACAGTCTTGCTTTGCACCAATGATGAGTTTTGGAATGCAGACATAGAATCTGCTGCTTAATTTACATTGCAGAGCATCAGCAAGAGGGAGGATCATCTTTTTTACCCATTTCTAATGGGGAATTTCAAGATTGCTTGCCTAAACTGGAATATTCTGTGCCACGAAGTGGTGGCATAGTGGTAACATTACAGAGTCATAACCCCGAGGCCCAGGCTAATGGGGCGAGATTCTCCAACCACCCAGCTGAGTGTTACCTGCTGGCGGGAGGTGGCACACTGTTCACTGGTGGTGGGCTTCTCTGGTCCTGTTGCTGTCAATGGGAATTTCCATTGACATCACCCCACACCAATGGGAAATCTACCCCCCACCCCCGCTCCGTGAGGGGTGATGTCAGTGGGAATTCCCACTGACAGCAGCAGGACCAGAGAATCCCACCCCTAGCAACCAACGCACCACCTCTCACTTTCCAATGGGAAACGTGCGGCTGGAAGGCCAGAGGATCACGCCAGTACAGTTTTCATTCAATTGAGCAGTCCTCCATCTGTGACGCACTTCAAAAATCACTCCAAGTAGCATCATGGGTGTTTTTACCAGTTAATTTGTGAGTGAACTATAAAGTGTTTCTGACATGAAAAGACCTCTAGGATGTTCCTTAATAGAGCCTCGGCACCAAGATAAAGACCCTTCCTGAGTCCGTGCAATTGACAGAATTTTGCAGTTCTGACCTGTAGTATGTGGCCTTTAAAGTTTTTTTTTACTAGTCACAAGTAAGGCTTACATTAACATTGCGAAATTTCCCTAGTTGTCACAGTCTGGCACCTGCTCAGGTCAGTGCACCTAACCGGCATGTCTTTCAGAGTGTGGGAGGAAACCGAAGCATCCGGAGGAAACCCCAGCAGATACAGGGGGAACATGCAAACTCCACACAGACAGTGACACAAGCCCGGAATCGAACCCAGGTCCCTGGCGCTGTGAAGCAGCAGTGCGAACCACTGTGCTGCCGTGCCGCCCCATTTATGCGGGAAAAGGGTGAGAGCGATGTGGAAAGGTATAATGTTAAATATTTTAAGACAGAAGTCATTAAAACCCCTTTTCACAGAGGGCAGTATGTCAACCATTCAGACTAGTTGAGACTGGTGATTGAAGAAAATATGGGGGCAAAGCAAGCTCTTGGATTAGGACAACTGCCCATGAATGGAATAAAGGCCAACATGTGAGCCACATGGGCCTCGGTGTTGCAATGTTCAAAGAAGAATCCCTACAGTGCAGAAGGAGGCTATTTTGCCCACGAAGTTTGTACCGACTCTCCAAAAGAGCATCTCACCCAGGCCTCTTCTCCACCTCCCGTCCCACTTAACCCCATGCATTTACCATAGCTAACCCAGCGAACCTGCACATTTCTGGATTGTAGAGGGAAACCAGACCACCTGGAGGAAACCCTTGCTGACATAAGGAGAATGTGCAAACTCCACACAGTCGCCCAAGGCCGCAATTGAATGCAGGTCCCTTGCACTGAGGCAGCAGTGTTAACCACTGTGCCATAGTGCTACCCCTAGTGTAATATTATGCATTCAAGAGTTACTAGAATGCACTCCATGGCATTTTTTTTGGATTATTTTTGGAAAGGAAGTTTTTATTCCTGAATTCATCTATGATGAATCACTTTCTCTCTGGTGGATCCTCTGAAAAGAAACGAGAGATATGAGAAGGGGCCACTTCACTGGGCTATATATTTTCTCTGTACATTCTTGCGCTTGCATTCTTTGGTTTTACAACTTCCTGAAACCTGGGGGATTTTCACAGTACCTTCATTACAACGTTTTAATAAAATGGTCCAAAATATGCTGGCCAAAACACCTTTATGCCACAAGGTTCGACATAATGGACTGACAGCATAAAATTTCCATATCTGTCATACAGCAGCTACATTCAACAAATGGGAAATAAATATCATGCAAACTTACTGGGTTGTGGAGGGCATATTAATGTTCCATCAAAACATCTCTCCAAAAGACCATGTCAGTTTCAATTATAATGATAATCCTTAAGGTGGTAAAATTATAATGAATTCACAACAAATTTTCCAAGCAATTGCATATTTTCATTAGAAATTCTATATGTTGCTCATAAAAAAAAGCAAATTTGTTATACTTGTATCTCAGCCCACCTAATTATTCATGTAGAAAATTAATCAATTTTAAACTCCTTATTACTTACGTTATAGTTATTTTCACTTGTGAGAACCCTTTCTGCTTTGTGTGCACCATAATAATTTGTACTGCAGTTCAGAGTATCTTATCGTTTCATTGTGTGTGTTCGTTGTGTGTGGCAGGAAACCGCAAGAGTTGATGATGCAAATTTCAATAAATGAACACCCTTTCCATGAGCGTTGTGGAAATCATGACATTAGTTTGGCCAAGGTAGAAATTTTCAGCAGATGATTTGTTTTATTGCTGTCACATGTATTAGGATACAGTGACAATTATTGTTTCTTGCGCACTGTACAGACAAAGCATACCGTTTATAGAGAAGAAAACGAGAGAGTGCAGAATTGGTGTTACAGTCATAAGAACATAAGAACATAAGAAAGAGGAGCAGGAGTAGGCCATCTAGCCCTTCGAGCCTGCCCCGCCATTCAATAAGATCATGGCTGATCTGAAGTGGATCAGTTCCACTTAACTAAGGTGAGATAGGTCCGTTCAAAAGTCTGATGGCAGCAGGGAAAAAGCTGTTCTTGAGCCTGTTGTTACCTGATCTCAGACTTTTGTATCTATTTCCTGACAGAAGAGAGAATGTCCGGGGTACGTGGGGTCCTTAATTATGCTGGCTGCTTTTCTGAGGTAGCGGGAAGTGTAGATAGGTGTCAATGGATGGGAGGTTGGTTTGATGATGGATTGGGCTATATTCACGACCTTTTGTAGTTTCTTGCAGTCTTGGGCACAGCGGGAGCCAAACAACCAGAAAGAATGTTTTATGTGGTACATCTATAAAAGTTAGTGAGAGTCATAGCTGACATGCCAAATTTCCTTAGTCTTGAGATTTGTAGAAGAGAAAGATGCACATGCAGTTATTTGTTGTCCTTCACTACAACAAGACATCCCAGTGCACATCAGAGCTGTTATCGGACAACAAATTTTTTGAAATTGGGAGCACAATATGGAAGCAGACTAAAGTTACACTCAGAGCCTCTCCGCTAAAAAACACAAAGTAACAGACACTGATTAGCAGGCAAGAGCATGCTTTTAGAATGTAAATGAGGGCTAGCACACAAGGGAAGCTGGACAGGATGGCACCTACAGGAACTAAATCCCCACCCCATCAAAATCAGCACTTCTAAAACAGTCAAACAACCCATGAAGACACCTAAAATTAGCATTGTTAAGGAAACATTCCTGGCCCCTCAAACCTCTTTTGAGATCAATGACACACCTATGGTTCAAACCCTAGAGATTCTAGACCATTAATAACCAATCAGACAAAAATAATTAACACACACTTAAAACAATTTCCTCAACACTTGAAAACATCGAGACAGGATGGCTAAGGTCGAATACTGTAAATAAAGTATTAGAATTTGAATTGCATACTGCACCGAAGTTCAGGTATAACTACAGCCCGCTGCGAGGGACGGGCAGAGCGCTTTCGGGACAGTCCGATTGTATGTCCTGACTGCGCTTCTCCGTCAACGTAAAAGAAAATAAAGCTGTGCCGTTATTGAACTTCACCCTGAGTCTGTAGTGGTCGTTTCGCCCCCTCGCGCTAACAGAGCCAATGCGAAGTAAATAAAAAAATGCTCAAACTGCCCAGCAGGTCAGGCAGCATTTGAGGGCAGAAAGAGAGTTAACTGGTTGTCTGCTGAGGCAGGAAGCTTGAGTAAGCAAACTTGGTAGACCCATCTCCATATAAATATTCCCACCATGCAACATCTTTACTTCAAACAGGTGGGAGTGGGATCGAATCAGGCCCAAATGATTTGACTTAACTTGTCAGATGTATTGGCGAAAACAGTGAGAAATATTTCTTCTTTTGCGCAATGCAGATAAAACATACCATTCATGGAGTACATCGGTGAGAAGGAAAGGAGAAGGTACTGAATGTAGGATTACAGTCATAACTAGGGTGTAGAGAACGATCAGCTTAATATAAGGTAGTCAATTTCAAAGTCTGTTGGCAGCAGGAAAGAAGCTGTTCTACAATCGGTTGGCACATGTTCTGTTTCCTGACGGAAGAACGTGGTGGCACAATGGTTAGCACTGTGGTCTCTGGGACCTGGGTTCAATCCCAGCCTTGGGTGACTGTCTGAGTGGAGGTTGCACATTCTCCCCGTGTCTGCGTGGGTTTCATGTGGGTGCCCTGTTTTCCTCCCACAGTCCAAAGATGGGCAGGTTAAGTGCACTAGTCATGCTAATTTGTCTCTTAGTGTCCAATGATGTGTAAGTTAGATGGGTTCATGGGGCAAATGCATGGGGATAGGGTGGGGGGGAGTCCTGGGTAAGATACTCTGTCAGAAAGTCACTGCAAACTCAATGGGTTGAATGGCCTCCTTCTGCATTGTAGGGATTCTAAAAGATGCAGACACCAAGGAGGGCCATATTCCGTATGGACTTTCTGATCAATAAGTATACTTTACAGGATTTCTTGGGCATGCAAACTCTCTCTCAAGATTCATTGCTTACTGTAGTGAAATCACTGAACCATCCTACCAAGTCCTATTTGTTGAATGATACTGGCAAGAACACCAGGCAGTATCATTCAACATACTCAAACAATCATTGAATCCCGACAGTACAGGAAGAGGCCATTTGGCCCATCTAATCTGCACCAACTCTCCAAAAGAACATCTTAACCAGGCATTCCCCTGTACACCATACCAGTAACCCTGTGCTCTAATCATGGCTAATGCACTTAACCTACGCATCTTTGGGTACTAAGGGGTAATTTACTATGGCTAATCCATCTAGCCTACACAGCTTTGGACTGTGGGAGGAAACCCAACCAGACACGGGGAGATCATGCAAACTCCATACTGACTCAAGGCTGGAATTGAACTCGGGTCACTGGCACTGTGAGACAGCAGTGCTAAGCATTGTGCCACCTGAAGGCAACTCCAGCAGTCTTACAAGACTCAATGTTCAAGTTCCTGTCCAAATCTCAGCAGATGCGTCACAGTATGGAGTTTCTGCAGCATGCGTACAAAATGGTAGGCCTTTTGCCTCGAGGGCACTCACTGACATAGGGACTTGGTTTGTGCAAATGCAAAAAAAAAGAGCTCCTTGCCCTGGCTTTTGTATGTCAAAAATTCCACAACTTCATCTATGTTCATCTAGCAGCTGCTCATAACCATCCTGAAGAAATGTGCTCACATTGCATCTTCATGGCTGCAACACATGATATCAAAGCTACAACACCGCAACACCAGTGTGGAGTTTGCACACTCTCCCTGTGTCTGCATGGGTTTCCTCCGCATGCTCTGGTTTCCCCCCACAGTCCAAAGATATGCGGGTTAGATTGATTGGCCATGCTAAATTAACCCTTGTCAGGGGGATTAACAGGGTAAATACACAGGGTTATCTCAATAGGGATTAGGTGGGATTGTTATCAGTGTAGACTTGATGGACCGAATGGCCTCTTCTGCACTGCAGGGATTTTATGATTCTATGGGTACAAGTGTGGCAAGGAACTCTACCTAGCCGGTGCCCTCTCCAGTGTCTTCTTACCCACCACAGAGCTGGCAGAGTGTCACCAAGGAGATAGGGGTACTGTCTTCCAAGCACAGCCAGGTGAAGCAGGCACTGCAGCAAATTGTCACATACACTCGACTGCATGGTATCATCATGCAAGGATGGCCAGGAGCTTCTAGGGAGCCCCATGCGTTCTTTGCTTTCACAGAGCAGCTAACCATTCAAGATGCTCTAACCCTGCAAGGTCAGCAATTCATCATTCTGCCTGCTCTCCAGCAGTACCACACTCAATAAGTCCATCAAGGGCATCCCAGATTGGATACAACTCAGCTCACCGGCCCTTCTCTCGATGCATCAAGACCATGATGCTGAATGCTAAGGCCATGCTGCATCCAGAATTTGTATTCAATGCACATGAGATGCTGCTACAATGCAGATTCAACAAGGTATACTATGACAAACATGCCCACATTCTACGTCCTCTAGCACTGGGCATATGGTCCATATACTAGACTGCATGAAGCTACTGTCCATTAACAGTGGTTAAAGACTCAGTCCTGCAGCCCAAGAGTTAGGTGGTGGCTTCCAATGGTGCCCAATATATAGTTACTGTCACCTGTTGTTATCAGTAGCCAAGTCACCACTGGTAGCTGATTAGTCAGATTGACCACTTTTCCTGGACCTCAGACCATGCACACCCAGACACGGTTGGATCCCTGGCTGGGAAGTCAAAAGCCTTTACCATCACACAAATAATGTTCCTCTGCATGCCCACCACAACATACACTGACAATAGGACAGATCCTCCTGCACCTGTTGGTGTCTAAAAGTAAGTAAGTTGCTATTGTCTCAGATGACTGTAGGCTGCTCTCCCCTTTAATGGGGAGAGCTGATTGGTGATGATTTAACCTGAGGATCACCACAGCTCAGGTGAGGGGCAAGACTGAGAAGGCAGGACCTTCATAATTAATGTCAGCCAGTACAGGAATTGTACCCACGTTGATTGTTATTACTCTGCATCATAAACCAGCCACCCAACCAGCTGAGCTAACTGACTCCCCAATTTGTGTTGATACATGCTCTGGATGTTTGAGCAGTCTCAATACATGGTATCAGGAATTTGTCACTGTCTGACCTGACCAAATTCATTCTGTCTGTTTTACTTTTGCCATTCCCACAATTTATCTGAGGAGGAAAACTTGGGATCCTGGGGAAGAGTCCACACAATGGACATACAACAAACCATGTACTCACTGCAAGGGCTAAATTGGTGTTTCATTGCATGTACAGACTGCTGTACTCTACCATAAATTTGTTGTTCTGTTTTCACGTACTTAGTTGTACATGAGTATATGTGTACATCTCACATCAGCAGAGACCAAACTAAATTGGGAGGGTATAGACCAGATCATCACAGGGCTACATGATGATACGGTCACATAGAGCATCACAGGATTACCTGGAACCTTGGGTAAAGGTATTAATGCAAGTTCAAACATTTGGTTAATAAACCTCCTGTTTGTTGAAAGTTTCATGTGTTGTCACTGATTTAATGGACAGTGACAAATTCCCTAATCCAAAGGACGGCACAGTGGCACAGTGGTTAGCACTACTGCCTCACAATGCCAGGGACCCGATTTCAATTCTCAACTTGAGTGACTAGCTGTGTGAAGTTTGCACATTCTCCCAGTGTCTGCGTGGGTTTCCTTCAGATGCTCCAGTTTCCTCCCACAGTTCAAAAATGTGTGTGTTAGGTGGATTGGCCATGCTATATTGCCCCTTAGTGCCAGGATTCTAGCTAGGGTAAATGTATTGGGTTGTGAGGATAGGGCCTGGGTGGGATTATGCTGGTGCAGACTTGATGGGCCGAATGGCCTCCTTCTGCACTGTAGAGATTCTATGATTCTAATCAAACTATTGTTCATAACTCCTCTGAGGGCCTGTGAACCACCAGTCCTCGAGGAGGTGACCCGACTCCAAGGAGCAGAGGGTATGAGATGCCTATCCCCGCAAGGGAACTGACCAGGAGTGCAGGACTTGAGCTTACTCCTTATCCCACACTTGTGATAATTGCAGATGCCAGGAATGGGGATAGAGATCCCAGACTCAGATGCCATC
Source organism: Carcharhinus amblyrhynchos (assembly GCF_965287045.1). Lineage (NCBI taxonomy): Eukaryota > Metazoa > Chordata > Chondrichthyes > Carcharhiniformes > Carcharhinidae > Carcharhinus > Carcharhinus amblyrhynchos. Next base: position 15,915,504 of record NC_137330.1, read on the forward strand.
TGCCATTTTTGAAGACCTCATTCGACACTGAAAATCTGGCCCAACACTTCAAGTCAATGACGCGTAATCAGAACTGAGGAAGGATAAAAACATGACAGAGTCTACTTCGGATTCTCAGCGTCTGCTTTTGCATCACTATTTCTTGAAGTGTCACTGTATTAACGTAGAGAAATGCATCACTCAATTTGCGCACAACAAGCGCCCGTAAATTGAATAAACAATCGGGCAATCTGTTTCAGTGATGTTAGGTGGGAGCTAAGCATTGGCCAGGACACCATTTAACTGAATTCTCAGCATAACATTTGTAGTATACATTACAAAGCTAAAGGACAAAATATATTCACGTATGTGGAATCTTTTGCTCTTTGTTTCTTTCCCAAAGGCAGGTCTTTGGCGGTTATTTTCTGAACAACAGCAAGATGTCATGACCTTTTAATTACGGATAAGGCGAGTTATCAACTTGAACAATGACGTACATTGATCATACCATTGCTAATTTTGAAGAGAAACAGCAGAGAAAGCAAGAAAAAGATCTAGGCATAATTAATAAGGAAACAAAATTTTTTGTGATGTCCAAAAAGCAAATCACACTGGAATGTAAGATCACAGCGAGAAATGAAAAGGAACACGGGGGCGGGGGGGACAGATTTTCTTATCGCGGAAGGGAGTTAACGTTGAGCAGAAAGTGCGATCAAGAGTTGAGATGAAGGATGGCAGCACCGTAGCCCAGAAGTTAGCACAGCTGCCTCACCGCACTAGGGAACTGGGAAACCAACTTTAGTAAAAAGTCTGACAACACCAGGTTTTAGTCTAACCGATTTATTTGATAGTAAACTCACTAGCTTTCGAGGGGATTCCCTCATATGCGCTGTCTGAGGCCAGAACTCTCCATTCACCTGAAGAAGAGGGAATCCCCTCGAAAGCTAGTGAGTTTACTATCAAATAAATCGGTTGGACTAAAACTTGGTGCTGTCAGACTTTTTACTGTGTTTACCCCAGTCCAACGCCGGCATATCCACATCAAACCGACTTTAAGACAGCCATACTCCAGAAAGTCTAGGGAGGGCTTCTGTAAAACATGATCACCTAGCGGAGCGGGGAGGGGGAATGATTAACATGTCCTTGTAAATCAGTTGGGCAAATACTGAACAAAGCAGTCTGCAGAACAAGATTAAAATAACCATCTCGTGTCCAACTCGAGGAATTAATCTGCTAATGTGAACCTTTGTGACTCAAAAAAGTATAATAAATTGTGCAAAATCTACCAGTGGCATAGAGGGCTCGCAGGCACCCTGAGATTTCAGGCTGGAGTCCAGCTCTCTTTCATGCAGGTGAAAGAAAAACTTTTCTACAAGTTTGACACGGTCTCCAAGGCTTGTCTCATTTTATTTCCTCCCTACAAAGGTATGTAGCATGCTTGCCTTTATAAGTCAGGAATTAGAATATAAATATTGGTGAGCTGTGTTGCAGCTGTATAGAACATTAGTTAGGCCACATTTGGAATATTGTGTATACTCTGGTCACCACACTTCCAGAAGGATGTGGAGGCTTTGGAGATGGCACAGAAAAGGTTTGCCTAGTTTGAAGAATATTAGCTATAAAGAAGTGATTGGACAGATATCATTTGTTTTCACTTGAAGGCTAAGGGGCGACCTGATAGAAGTTTACAAAATTATGAGAGGTATGGATGGAACGGATAGTCAAAGTTTTATTTCCCCAGGGTAGAAATCCCAATTTTTAGAGGGGAGATAGTGGATACAGTAGTGACTTTTAAGGGGGCATCTTGACAAGTACATGAATGAGATGGGAACAGAGGGATATGGTCTCCGGAAGCGTAGGGGGTTTTAGTTAAGTCAGGCAGCATGGTTGGTGCAGGCTTGGAGGGTCGAAGGGCCTGTTTCTGTGCTGCAATTTTCTTTGATCTTTGTTCACATGGGTTTAAAGTAAAATGGGGTAAGTTTAAAGAAGATGTGAGGGGAAAGTTTTGTTTTACACAGAGGGTGGTAAGTACCTGGAATGTGCTGCCACAGGAGCTGGTCAAAGGAGATGCAATAGCAATGCTTAAAAGGCATATTAAAAGATACATTAATAGGATGGAATAGAGGAATATGGACCATTAGAATATAAAAATTGGTGAGCTGTGTTGCAGCTGTATAGAACTTTAGTTAGGCCACATTTGGAATATTGTGTATACTCTGGTCACCACACTTCCAGAAGGATGTGCAGGCTTTGGAGATGGCACAGAAAAGGTTTGCCTAGTTTGAAGAATATTAGCTATAAAGAAGTGATTGGACAAATGTCATTTGTTTTCACTTGAAGGCGAAGGGGCGACCTGATAGAAGTTTACAAAATTATGAGAGGTATGGATGGAACGGATAGTCAGAGTTTTATTTCCCCAGGATAGAGGCAAAAATTCTTAAGTTTAGAAAGGTGTCATGTGTTGGCGCAGGCTTGGAGGGCCAAAAGGCCTGTTCCTGTGCTGTACTGTTCTTTATTCTTTGACTCCATGCTTGTTAACACCCTCTTAGTGTGTGGTACCTAAAGAAAGAGGGCAATCAAGGAGGCAGACCTTTTGGGGGATGTATCAAAATAGAACAACATTGGGGAAAAAAAATAACCATTTTTGATTGTTAAGGAAGCAGATAAGCATCAAAAGTAATGGGCTGAGATTTTCCAGTTCAGCTCATGATATATCCTGCCCATGGCGGGATGGAAAGTTTGGCAAACCAGCAAAAGGTCTTTTTTTATTGATGGGAATTTCCAGTTCTAACAAGGGCGGCACCGGAAAATCTCGGCAGTGTTCTTGCCTTCACCAAATACCAGCATATTTATTTAGTATGAAGAAATGAGACATCTATCTGGTTCAATATGAGGAGAAATGGATGTACCACAGAGGGAGTGCAACAAACAAATTAATTCTTGGGTTGGAAGAATTGTCCTATGAGAAAAGATTAAATAGACCAGATCTTTGTTCCCAATTTTTTAGAAGAACGAGATTCAGACATACAGAACTCAACACAATAGATACAGGAAGACTGTTTCTCTCGGCAAGAGGGTCTAGAACAAGGGGTCATAGTCTAAGAATAAGAGGCAGACCATTAAGGACTGAGTTGAGGAGGAATTGCTTCACTCAGAGGTTGGTGAATCTTTGGAATTCTCTGCCCCAGAGGCTAGGATGTTCAGTCATTGGGGATATTCAAGACTGAGATTGATATTCTGGAGATGAGGGGGTTGGCCTATGAAGAGAGACTAATAGGCTGGGTTTGTACTCGTTGGAGTTTAGAAGGATGAGGGGGGGTCTTATAGAGACATATAAGGTAATGAAGGGGGTGGATAGGGTAAAGGTAGAGAGATTCTTCCCGCTTGAAAAGGATAGCAGGCCTAGAGGGCACAGCCTCAAGGTAAAGGGGGGGGGCAGTTTAGGTCAGAGTTGAGGAGGAACTTCTTCACTCAAAGGGTGGTGAATCTCTGGAATTCTCTGCCCGTTGAAGTGGTGGAGGCTACCTCGCTAAATATATTTAAGTCACGGGTAGATAGGTTTCTGATAGACAGGGGAATTAAGGATTATGGGGAGAAAGCGGGAAAGTGGAAATGATCCACTTCAGATCAGCCATGATCTTATTGAATGGTGGGGCAGGCTCAAAGAGCTGGATGGGCTACTCCTGCTCCTATTTTTTATGTTCTTATGATACATTTCTACATATTACAAAGTCAAGGGCAATGGGGGATAGCGCAAGAAAATGGTGCTGAAGGAGTTTCTTCCCACAGTCCCAAGATATGTAGGTTGGGTGGATTGGCCATGATAATTTTTTCCTTAGTGTCCAAAGATGTGTAGGTTGGAGGGATTTGCAGGGTAAATACATTGGCTTCAAGGAATATGGCTGGGATGAGATGCTGAGTCAGTGCAGACTCAAAGGGCCAAATGGCCTCCTTCTGCACTGCAGGGATTCAATGATTCTAAGGAGATCTGCCATTGAATGGTGGAGCTTGCCCGGAGGGCTGAATGGCCTACTCCTGCTCCTTCTTCCTGGTAATATTGCGCCGAGATGACCGAATAATAACAAGCAGGGGAAAATGTATTGTGAGCTGCATTTGTTTAAGTGCAGTGAAATGACAGCCCCAAAAGAACAGCAAAGGATTTCCTTCAAACTGGATTCTATGACAGCCAGGCAGATCGTCTCAGACAGCACCACAGGATAATGAGTGGAAGTGAAATGAAAGGTTTTATTCCACCAGCCTTCAGGCTCTCACTTTGACAGCAGCATTCCAAGGAACAGTCAATTAAGCAGATGTGCAGCATTCATTTCACTGCAGTAATAACCACCATCGGATTCATTTGAGAAGCAAGGAAATGAGAAACGGTTATTCTTGGTAATGTTGCCTGACAGAGGAAACCCTTTGACTGTGTTCCTTGATCCATCTTATTTGCTGTACTTTACAACCTGCCGTACTATGGCATTCAAACAAATGCAACACAACATGAGGCTTCATCTTTTCAATCTGAGGTAGGTATTGTGTCATTTGTTCCTCTGTCTTTGAGTTATGCTCAGCCACATGTGCCCTGTTTGAATCTCAGAATCCCAACAGTGAGGCCATTTGCCCATCGAGCCTGCAACAACTCGCCGACAGAGCATCTCAGTCAGGTCCTCCAGTGGTCTCAGTGAGCTGACCTTGCAGGCTCACGCGTGACCACTGGAACCCTTAAGGGTGTCCCTGAACTAGCCTCCCCACAAGAGTCTCAAAAGAGGACGATTTGAACTCAGTGCTCCAATGCAATGCAGTGCTCACGTTCCACATGGGCTCCTTGATGGTGGGAGCCATGGCGTACAGGCTGTCATGGATCTCCACCAGATCTTCCCGTGTATTCTGCTGGACGTCCAGCATCTGCCATATGACGGACATCTTCAGAGCGCCATCACCTGCCTCGGGCACAGCATGGGGCTAGTCTCCAGCAGCACTCCTACTGGTGTCATCTCTCTGCCATCTCCTCTGAGCACACAGGGGAACAGACACCCGGCTACACACAGGTCAATGCCCGTGTGTCATGTAGAGGGACCTGGGGGTCCTTGTGCATGAGTCGCAAAAACCCAGCTTGCAGGTGCAGCAGGTGGTCAGGAAGGCGAATGGGATGCTGGCCTTCATAGCGAGGGGGATTGAATATAAAAGTAGGGAGGTCTTGCTGCAGCCGTATAGGGCACTGGTGAGGCTGCAGCTGGAGTACTGTGTGCAGTTTTGGTCGCTGCACCTGCGCAAGGATATTTTGGCCTTGGAGGGAGTGCAGAGGAGGTTTACTAGGCTGATACCGGAGTTGAGGCGGTTGAGCTATGAGGAGAGACTGAATAGACTGGGCTTGTACTCGTTAGAGTTTAGAAGGATGAGGGAGAATCTTATAGAGACGTATAAGATGATGAAAGGGATGGATAGGGTAGAGGTGGAGAGGTTCTTCCCGCTCAGAAATGACAGTAGGACTAGAGGGCACAGCCTCAAGATAAAGGGGGGGCAGTTTAGAACAGAGTTGAGGAGGAACTTCTTCACTCAAATGGTGGTGAATCCCTGGAATTCTCTGCCCGTTGAAGTGGTGGAGGCTACCTCGCTAAATATATTTAAGACGCGGGTAGATAGGTTTTTGGTAGACAAGGGGATTAAGGGTTATGGGGAGAAAGTGGGAAAGTGGAACTGAGTCACTTCAGATCAGCCATGATCTTATTGAATGGCGGGGCAGGCTCAAAGGGCTAGGTGGCCTACTCCTGCTCCTATTTCTTATGTTCTTATGTTCTTATGCCATCACCGCACTTACCCTTGCCAATCAGGGAAGATCGTTAATTGTTGCGGCACTGCTACCAGGAGCAACACATGACATTGTGCCCAATGACCTCGACAGCCACCATTGTTCAGATTTTCTTTGTCAAGGGGAGCAGCCTTTTTTTGTCCCATCTCTGGGCATCAGGACCTTGCACCTGGCACCGAACACTCATCTGTAAATCACAGGGCATTTAGCCCACCTAGCGTCCGTGGCCTCCTGATGACATTCCTGCGATTGGACTTGATACACAGAGTGCCCTCATTCACCCCATCACAGCTCCTGGCAGCCTTCAGAGAGCTACCGCCTCTGCTTTCTAATGCCCTCGTACCACTCTGCTAGGATCCAGTGCCCAACACTTTCCTGCCTCTACCCAGTCAGACACCCAACTAGCAGACATGTTACATGATTAACCAGCCATGTAATATCACATTAACAAGGTGATCTCGGGTTTCACATTCACTCCTGCCCATGTCAACTTCAGGCACTCTCCAAGGCATACGATTTAGCTTGTGAGCTAACAACGCCCAGTAAATTTCTCAGATATAGTCAAATTAGCACATTATAAGTTAACGTTTTCAGAAAGACCAACCTAATCCCTTATCATAGTTTGGGGCAAATCAGTAGAAGTAAATTAAGGGCTAAAATGAAAAGGCACTCCCATAACGGGATACTACATCAAACAAAAACAAATTCCAAAGCAAATGAAAGGGGCTGATAAGGTACCCCAGTCCCCAAAGAGCTCATTGGCATTGGAAGGCCTTGATCAAGGTGGAAATAATATGTTCCCTCTCCAAGGACATCCATTTGGGAATGTAGTTATAGGACAGAGGCAGACAGTCAGGTCAGCCAACCCTCTCGATTACCCTGTGTCTAGGCCTGTTAATGGCAAGCTAGGCTGAGCCCAGGAGCAAATCTCCGTGTCTCTCCACCCTGGGTGCTCAAAGAACAGGAGCACAGGACTGAAGTGCAGAAAAAACTGAAGTAAAACATTTTTCAGTAAACTAAAAAGGGGGTGCAGCCTATAACAATTAACATTTATGTGGCACAAAGACACCACAAGGCTTCAAAAAGCTCAGGTATCCTGGGAGCTCATGAAATGACACATCCTATCATTGTATGGAACCGTCAAGTTCAACATCCACCCCACCCATGGTCCATGATGCTAAGAAGGAGGGCTCCTCTGTAGAGGGATCTCCACCACTGGATGGCAACAAGGCACACCAGGGCATGAATGGACGGTGGGTGAGGACAAGGAGATGAACCATGTGCATCAACATCCAGCAGTACAGTGGCACAGTGGTGAGCACTGCTGCCTCACAGTGCCAGGGATCTGGGTTCAATTACGGCCTCAGGTCACTGTCTGTGAGGAGTTCTCCCCGTGACTGCATGGTTTTCCTCCAGGTGCTCCAGTTTCCTCCCACACTCCAAAGATGTGGGATTAGGTCAATTGGCCATGCTAAATTGTCCCTTAGTATCAGGGGACTAGCAGGGTAAATAAGTGGGTCACAGGGATGGAGCCTTGGTGGGATTGTTGTCAGTGCAGACTCAATGGGCCAAATGGTCTCCTTCTGCACTACAGGGATTCTATGAACATTCCATACAGAGAACCCTTCCACACCATATAAAAGGACATGGAGGCTATGAGGTGGCTCAGGTGGTGGGGCTCTGGCTCCTGAGGGAGGGTTCAGGGCTTTGGGTTGAAATTCCCTCTAAGCAAGGGTAGCTCACCACACACCTCTACCTCCTCGAGACTACGCATCCCTTCAGAGCCAAGCATAGTGTTTTAAATCATGGACATTCAGTCATGAGATAGACATCCACTGATGCCTGACACACCAGTTCAAACGATCACCCAGCCCACTCCTCTGCTGTCCAGCACATGTTGCTGCTCACCTGAGTGGCCATCTCTCCCTCCCTCAGTGAACATTGATGGTATTGGTAGAGGTGTGGATTCCATAGCACCTCCTGCCTGATAACAGCCACTGCACCAGTTGGGGCAGAGCTGCAGCCTGAAGCAACTATGTTCTAGGCTTTGATCACGTCTTGGTAAATGCTTGCATAGCGTCATGAAGGCCCCTCAGGTCTATGAACAGGAACTGCATAAGAATCAATCACATTGCTGTAGGTTCAGAGTCGTACATAGACCAGACAAGGTAAGGACGATAGATTTCCTTTCCCAAAGGGCATTATTGAACCAAATGAGATTTTTCTTATTACAACAGTTGACAACGGTTCATGATTACAATCAGCAAGACTGGCTTTTAATTCCAGATTTTATTAATTGTATTTAAAGTCCACCAGCAGCCGTGGAGAGATTTGAACCCATGTCCCCAGGACATTACTCTAGGTGTCTAGATTACTACTTTAATGACATTATTAGTAAGCACCATGTCCCTGCAAAGTAGGGCAAAATGGAACATGATCAAGGGGCTGAATGGTCTCCTATGTTACGAATCCACAATCTTCTGTAACACGTAAAAGGATAACTAGGGAAAGAATAGGACCCATTAAGGACCATAGTGATAATGTGTGCCAGGGAAATTAGGATGAGTTCTAAATGAATACAATATGACAGAGGTCACTAATGAAAGACGTAGAAACATAGAAAACAACATAGAAACACACAACAATACAGCACAGTACAGGGCCTTCGGCCCTCGATGTTGTGCCAAGCTTTTTCTGAAACCAAGATCAAGCTATCCCACTCGTTCTGGTATGGACACAATATGGGTATCGAAATCAGGGAGAAGTTCTATGATATTACTAGAGAGAAGAGAGGTTCTGAGTTGTTTGGCAGGCTGAAAAGTAGATAAATTTGCAGGGCCGGAAAGAAATCTATCCCAGGGCATTGAGTGAGGCAAGGGAGAAAATAGCAGGGGCGCTGGCAATAATTTTCAATTCCCCTCTGGCCACAGGAGAGATGCCAGAGGGCTGGCGGGCAGTCACTGTGGTACCATTATTCAAGAAGGTAACGACAGGCCACTTCGTTTAACCTTAGTAATGAGGAAGCTATGGGAATCAATCCCGAGAAACAGAATTGATCTGCATTTGGAGAGGCAGGGGTTAATCAAGAACAGTCAGCATGTTTTTGTTAAGAGGAGGTCATGTCTGACCAACTTGTTTGAAGATGTAACCATGTGCGTAGATGAGGGTAATGTACCCTACTTGGGCTTCAGCAAGGCTTTTGACAAGGTCCCACACAGGAGACTGATAGTGATGCTAAGAGCCCAAGGGAACCCAAGAAATTTGGCAAATTGGATCCAGAATTGACTGAGTGGCAGGATGCAGAAGGTAATAATCCAGGTGTGTTTTTCTGACTGAGAGATTGCATCCAGTGGAGCCCCACAGGAATCAGTGTTGTGGCTCTGGTTGCTATGGTTTTGATTCAGACTTGAATGTACGAGAAGGTCACAGATAACACACAAATAGCTGGGGTGATAAATAGTGAAGAGGATAGCCTTAGATTACAGAAGGATATAGACAGACTGTTCAGATGGGCTGATCAGTGGCAAACAGAATTCAATCCAGATAGGTGTGAGGTGATGCATGTGAGCAGGACAAACAAGGCAATGGAATACATGATGAACAACCTGGGAAACACAGATGGATCTTGGTGTGCATGTACACCAATCCTTGAGGTACGAGGACAGCTGGATAAAATAGTTAAGAAGCATATGGTATATTTGTTGTTATTAGTCAAGGCATAGAGTTTAAAAACAGGAACTATATAAAATGTTGGTTAAGCCACAGCTAGAACATTCTGTGCAGTTCTGAATCCTCATTATAGAAGGGATGTGATATCACTGGAAAAGATACAGAGAAGATTTACCAGGATGTTGGCTGGGCTGGAGAGTTTTAGTTACAAAGAGGAATTGGATAGATTGGGGCTGTTTGCCTTGGAGCAGAGGAGACTGAAGGGCATAGATAGAGTCGACAAGAAGAAACTTTTCCCCTTGGTGGAGGGATCAAAGACCAGGGGACATAAATTTAAGGTAAGGGGCAGGTGGTTTAGAGGGGACGTGAGGAAAATGTTTTCACCAAAGGGCGGTGGGAGTCTGGAACTGCCTGAAAGGATGGTGGAGGCAGAGGCCCTCATAACATTTAAGAAGTATTTATACGTGCACTTGTGATGCCAAGGTATACAAGGTTATAGGCCAAGTGCTGGAAAATGGGATTAGAATAGTTGGGTGGTTTGTCTTTGACCAGAGCAGACGCAATGGGCTGAAGAGTTTCTTCTGTGCTCCAGGATTCTGAGAAGTGAGCCAAAGTTAATATTTTTGGTGATTTTGCAGTTTCAGCAAGCTTTTTATTTGAATGAGGAGGCTGGCACATAGGTATGCAGGCCCTATCTTCATTTACAGTTCCCTCAGCACACACTCACCAGGCTGTGGCTCACCAGCCCCCTGTAACGTCAACCTGTCTCTCCTCATACCTGATGAGGACAGATCTTGAGATTTCAACATTTTCCATTTCATTTCCACTTCATGATTTACCTTGGAAATTAACATTGTCCAGTTAATTTCGAGGATATAATTGAATTAGCACATTCCAGGTTAACAAATTCAGAATGACCAATCTAATCCCTCATCGAGCAGCAATGGCTGACTATTAAGAGTGTGATGCTAATTACTTCTTAAGTGAAATTATCAAGCAACTGTCTCTGAGGTATTTCTCCAATCTTACAGTCACTGCTTAGAATTACGTAGAAATGAAGCATAGAAACAAGATATTCAACCCAATGCGTTCACACCATTACTGATATTCCTCGCAGATGCAGACCTGAATCCACATTTTAGGAAGGATGTGATATCACTGGAAAAGGTACAGATGAAATTTACCAAGATGTTATCTGGGTTGGAGAGTTTTAGTTACAAAGAGGAATTGGATAGATTGGGGTTGTTTCCCTTGGAGCAGAGGAGATTGAAGAGCATAGATAAAGTCGACAGGAAGAAACTTTTCCCCTTGGTGAGGGATCAATGTAAGAAGTCTCAGAACACTAGATTAAAGTCCAGCAGTTTATTTGGTAGTAAACACCACAAGCTTTTGGGGCTTGGCCCCTTCGTCAGGTGAGTGGAGAGCTGTGAGACTTCTTACTGTGTTTACCCCAGTCCAACGCCGGCATCATGAGGGATTAATGACCAGGGGACATAAATTTAAGGTAAGGGTCAGGAGGTTTAGAGGGATGTGAGGAAAATGTTTTCACCCAAAGGATGGTGGGAGTCTGGAACTGCCTGAAATGAGGCAGAATTGCTTCCTTTCAGGAACTGCCTGAAATGAGGGCTGAGTGCCCGCATAACATTTAAGAACTATTTAGATGTGCATTTGCGATGCCAAGGCATACAAGGCTATAGGCCAAGTTGCTCTGAGGGCTGGTGAGACACAGCCTGGTGAGTGTGTGCTGAGGGAACTGTAAATGAAGATAGCCCCTGCATACCTATGTGCTAGCCTCCTTATTCAAATGAAAAAGCTTGCTGAAACCACTGAATCACTGAAAATAATAACTTTGGCTCAGCTCTCACTTCTCAGAGTCATAGAGCACAGAAGAAATTCTTCTGTCTATAATACCTGCTCGTGTCAAAGACAAACTACTCAACTATTCTAATCCTATTTTCCAGCACTTGGCCTAAAGCCTTGTATACCAAAGCTACAGAACTTTGCTTTCTCTCATGTGTTTATCAAACTTCCATTCCAGTGCATCTATCCTCCTCACTTCAACTACTCCCAGTTGTAGCTCCAAATTTTGAGCACGCTCTCGTAAGAAAGTTTCTGCTAACCTGCTTATTGAATTTATTAGTGTATTTTTACCATCATGTTTCCAATTTTGGAATTCCCTTCCGAGTACGAACATCTTCTCCCAGGTCTGGACTTCACACTCCTCTGCCAGCAGGTTTGATGGTGGGTGTCTCAAAAAATGCAGCGCTACCCTCCTGCTCCGGGGAAGACTCATGTTCTACAGGAGCGGGTCAGGGCATCAGCTGACCTGCCCGTGCTTGGGTCTCTTGAGGTTCTTGATCAGTCAGTTATTGGCCACCCAAGGGCCTCATTCTGCCCCTACCATTTATTTATCTGGGGCACGGGGAGTCCCATGCCATCTGAGAAGCCTGACAACTTTAGCTCCACAGACTGGTGTCAGGCAAGCTCCTACTTTGGGCAGCACAGTGGCACAGTGCTTAGCATTGAGACCTCACAGTGCCAGAGACCCGGGTTCAATTCCAGACTCAGTTCATTGTCTGTGTGGAGTTTGCACATGCCCTTGTCTGTACAGGTTTGCTCTGAGTGCCCCGATTTCCTCCCATGGTCCAAAGATGTGTGGGTTAGGTTGATTGGCCATGCTAAATTGGCACAGAAAGAGGTACTGACAGCTATCCCAGCCAGGCCCTATTTCCGCAACCCCACATGTATTTACCCTGCTAATCTCCCTAACAGTATTGTATTGTAGGGATTCTATGATTCTATGCCCTCCTGAGGCTATTGAAGGCAACTACCGCCCCCTCCTAACTCCCTCCCAACCCATCACCAAGGTTGTATCCCCCTATTTAATTCTCCCTGCTTGGCTTCTCAAACTCACCAACTCCCCTCCCCTACCCCACTCAATCACTGGAGTTAAGCAACCGAGGCGTGGCAACTTGGCCCTGACAATGCCCCGGGCTTACCAGGAAATCTGACCTCCCTGCCTTTCTGTACTTTGTCTGAGTTCCAGCAGCGGTAATCTGGCACTGCAAGAGCTGGCTACAGAGTCACCAGCCAGCTGAGTAGGTGCCAACTCTCCAAGTCAGCAGCTCCTCTTGAGATAGGGGCAAAAATCTTTCTTTAAGCCAGTAATGCTGCTCGCAGTGCTAACTAGCTAGGGGGAATACCAGAGCATGTGGGTGGGCATATTTTGGCTGGGTGGTGATGCAGGTTAAGACTTATCGGCTATCAAAACTTTTTGTAATTTTAATGTCACTCCTGAGTCTTCCTCGTTCCAGAAGAATCATAGAACTCTACAGTGCCAAAAGAGGCCCTTCGGCCCATCGAGCCTGCACCGAACACAATCCCAGCCAGACCCTACCCCCATATTTCGTACCCACTAATCCCTCAAACCTCCACATCCCTGGACACTAAGGGGCAACTTCTAAGCATGGCCAATCAACCTAAGCTGCACATCTTTGGACCGTGGGAGGAACAAAGAACAACACAGCACGGAAAACAGGCCCTTTGGCCCAAAGAGCCTGCGCCACCATTTTAACATTGTGCTTTTCCTCTTCCACCATTGACCCATGTCTATGCTTATGACACCCACATTGGAGGAAACCAGAGTACCCAAAGGAAACCCACGCAGACACGAGGAGAATGTGCAAACTCCACACAGACAGTGTCCCAAGCCGGGAATCGAACCCAGGACCTTGGAGCTGTGAAGCAGCAGTTCTAACCACTCTGCTACTGTGCCGCTCCAAAGTGGTGGTAAGAACCCTAACTGTTCAGCCTTCCAATAGGAGTAACATCTGTGCTGGAATTTTCCTGTCCCGCCCGCCATGGTAATTGTAGTGAGCTGGGGGCAGACCATGCAAAGATCCGATGACCTCAGGTAGGATTTTCCAGTTTTGGGCCAGTGTGGCTGGAAAATCCTTGTGATTTTTTTATACACACCAGTGTTTCTATACCTGTTTTTGTAAAATGGAGACCATTATTGAACATAGGAGATCATTGTGGAATGGAAACACTTGATGCTCATTGTTATTTGGCTAATAGAGATAATAATGGTAAAATTCACTATCACCGGTGAATTCTACAATGGGGAATCAATGAGCTGTTAGAGCCTCTTTTGATGTTTGAGGAATTGGATGCAATGTTTTGCAAGAAAGTCCTTCACTGCTTTGCAGTTTTATTGATCACTATACAATCCACCTCCATGCATTTAAAGACATGAAGCAAAGATTTAGAAATGTGGCTTTAGTTAACTAAAGTGAAGTTCTGTGATTAGCTTGGGAAATTAATATAATAGACTTGATTGCAGATTCAATTAATGTTGTTTTATTTCTTTTCTGATGTGACGGTTAATCTTATCAGCAAGTTTTGTCATAAGCACAAAGCCTTCACATAGTATGAACATAATGGCAGGGGCAAACCTCTGTGAGTTGACTCTACTTGTGTTCTTTGATTCAATGGTTGTGCCGTCAAGTCTTCAATTAGTGGTACAGATTACATATACCTTAAAAGAATTGCAATTATACCTACAACTGAGCAAAGAATCAATGAGTAGAGTTAAATTTTTTGCCTTATTCAGATAATCTCATTTACTCCTTTAGCTTATTCAGTCAGTCTACATCAAACCATTCTTACCACAAGGTTTTCTCTTGTCTCTCCTTTGGTATGTTTATGTCATTAATATACATTAACTAGACATGTTTTTCTAACAAGCTACATCACTAAGCTTACAGCAAGCTCTGAGCACTTCCCATCCATCTCCTTGACATTATTGACAAGCCTGTATTAACCAATTATGCATTAACATATACAATTCACATTACAAAATGCACTTGAAGGCCAATTTCCTTTAAGGCAACAGCAGCTCTTTTACTGCCCAAAAATCACATATAATGCCTCTGCACCAAAACTCAGTGTTTTATTTTATTGAATTAATTTTACTGTTTAGCTGCTAATGTTTTCTTTTCACACTGCTAGGAGGCTGGTGGGAATTGGGTCATTGTTTTGTCTTGTGTTATTTACCTGTTTACATTCCAGATGACCTTGTGGATGATAGACTCGCATAGTGCAGAGAAAGACTTCTCAACTAAAATCTGACCTGTAGCAAACAAGGTCATGATGATTTCACAGTCACAGTGCTAAAGAATGCATGTTCTTAGTTATAACTTTGTCATAGTCAGAGAGTCACGGAGAAATATAGCACGGAAACAGGCCCTTCAGCCCAAAAGGTCCATGCCGACCATGTTGCCCTCCCAGCTCGTCCCAAGCATCCATATTTGGCCCATGTCCCTCTAATCCTTTTCCACCTGCATACTTATCCAAATGCTTTTTAAATGTTGCTATTGAACCTGCCTCAACCGCTTTCTCTGGCAGTTCATTCCATATACGCATCATCTCCTGTGTGAAGAAGTTGTCCCTCGGACCTCTTTTAAATCTTTCCCTTCTCATCTTAAACCTATGCTTTCTAGTTTCCAATTCCTCTTCCTTGAGAAAAAGACTTTATGCTTTCATTCTATGTATGCCCCTCATGATTTTATACATCTCAATTAGGTCACTGCTCATTCTCTTACATTCCAAGGAATAAAGTCTTAACCTGGCCAATCTCTCACTATAACTCAGGCCCACGAGTCCAGGCAACATCCTCATAAATCTTCTTTACACTCTTTGCAGTTTATCAGTTTCTCTATAACAGGGTGACCAAAACTGTACACAATACTTAAAGTCATGAAGGTATGCTTTATACAAGTCAGGATGAGGGGGAATCTCATTGAAGCTTACAGAATACTGAAAGGCCTGGATAGAGTGGACATGGGGATGATGTTTCCAATAGTAGGTGAGACTAAGATCTGAGGGCACAGCCTCAGAATAAAGGGACAACCCTTTAGAATCAAGATGAGGAGGAATTTATTCAGCCAGAGAGTGGCGAATTTATGGAAATTGTTGCCACAGAAGGCTGTGGAGTCCAGGTCATTGAGAATACTTAAGAGAAGATAGAGTGGGATAGGTTCTTGATTCATAAGGGAAAAGGCGGGAGGATAGGACTAAGATACTTGTCAGCCACGACTGAATGGTGGAGCAGATTCAATTGGCCGAATGACCAAATTCTCTCCTATATCTTACGACCTTGGTATGTTTCGCCTGGATATTTTACAGCAGAACTGAGCAAGTAGCTGAAGTGTTGAAAGAGTTCCTTCCTCCCCCTCTCCCTCTCTCTCTCTCCAGCTAACTTACAAGCTTTTTGGCCCTCTCTGCTATTGTTCAACTCATTCTCATGTGTAGCGTACGGCGATTTGGCTACCCTACCTCACTCAGTATTTCTGCATCTGTGAACCTTTGAGTGTGTGTGTGAGTGTGGAAGTTGGTATGTATTTCATATAGATTGATTTAAGCACAATAAAAGCCATTCTTTGTTAAAGAGTTGAAAACGTGTCCTATGTTTTTTTTAAATTTCTGTGTGCAAACCATTAAGTACTCATCAAATTGATATTTCTTTTCCTTTAAATAACACTGAGGCGGTCAAATGAGAGGGCAAACAGGGCAACAATTCAACCCCTCATCACCAGTTGTAACAAGATTTTGAGATAGTTACTTCCGTGGAAAATAAGTTTACATTAATCTGTATATAATTACACAAACACAATGTGTTAATAATATTTACACATATACTGCAGACACTTGGGGCAAGGCCAATTTTGATGGCATTAGACAGGAACTTTCAAAAGTTGACTGGGGGAGCCTGTTGGCAGGCAATGGGAAATGGGAGGCTTTCAAAAGTGGAGGCTTTCAAAAGTGTATGTTAACCAGGGTTCAGGGTAAGCACATTCCTTTCAGAGTGAAGGCAAGGCTGGTACAAGTAGGGAACCCTGGATGACTTGGGATATTGAGGCAGTAGCCAAGAAAAAGAAGGAGACATATGACATGCATAGGTAGCTGGGATCAAGTGGTTCCCTTGAAGAGTAAAGAGGGCGTCAGAGTAGAGTTAAGGGAGAACTCAGGAGGGCAAAAAGGGGACATGAGATTGTTTTGGTAGATAAGGCAAAGGAGGATCCAAAGAGCTTCTACAAACACATAAAGCTCAAAAGTGTAAGTAGGGAGAAAGTAGGATCTCTTAAGGATCAGCAAGGTCACCAATGTGCAGATCCACAAGAGTTGTGTAAGATCCAAAATGAATATTTCTCATCAGTATTTACTGTTGAGAAAGGCATAGATGGTAGAACTTGGGAAAGGAAATAGTGATGTCTTGAGGAATGTATATACTATAGGGAAGGGGGTGCTGGAAGTCTTAAAGCGTATCAAGGCGGATAAATTGCCAGTACCTGATGAAGTGATTTTGTGGGAGGCTAGGAAGGCAATTGCAGATCCCCTAGCAGAGATATTTGAATCATCAACAGCCACAGGTGAGCTAAGATTGGAGGATGGCAAATGTTGTGTCTTTGTTTAAGAAGGGCTGCAGAGAAAAGCCTGGGAACCACAGGCCGATGAGCCTAACATCTATTGTGGGTAAGTTGTGAGAAGGTATTCTGAGAGAAAGGATCTACAGGAACTTATCTTGCAAGGATTGATCTTTCTCTACACCCTAGCTATGACTGTAACTCTACATTCTGCACTGTCTCATTTCCTTCTCTATGAACAGTATGTTTTGGCTGTATAGCATGCAAGAAACAATACTTTTCACTATATGTTAATACATGTGACAATAACAAATCAAATCAAAATTTCTTTCTCTGCTGTAAACCTCTATAACTCTTAAAATGTAATTTACTAAAAGAATCAATAACAAAGTCATTAACTTAAAAAGACGTAAATAAAATCGATTAACACAGATCATAGTTAGTATTTACATTTAACTTTCCTGAATATAACACAGAAGCTTCTATATATAATGAGACTTGCTGGTAAGACCAATTGCTACACTAAAGAGGGACACAATATGAATTGAAAGGTGCTCTTCAGAGTGTGTGAATACATTTACCAAGCCAGTAATCTCACTTCCCAGTGAATCTGACAGACAAATCTTGTTAAATTCTAAAGTATCTCTTCTAACAGCTCTCACTTGTATCTTGCTTTCACTCTTGTTTCATGGAGATCTTCACATTCCCACATTACGTCATTTGATTAGTTGTGATAACTAAGGTTTCAACAAGAATGAAGTCCTGTAACTTGACTTGCTGTCTAACTTCCTACTTGTAAGGCTTGAGCTAACAGAATCAATTTAGAGGCCTCCTTGTCAGTGTAAGTATGGTCCAACTGGATTCCCCCTTGCCAAAAGATTACTAACAGCAGCTCAGTTTAAAGCTAAAGATAAAGATTCCTTGCAGCATCAAAAACTTAACAACCACTCCTATCTAATCTTCCTTCAGCCAGAGAGAAACAAGAGAGCGGGGCTGCTTCTGGTCCCTTGTTGACTTCCTGCTTCAACCCCAAGGGACATTTTATGTAACAAATAGGAACTAATTTAGGAAACTGCATCTAAAGGTTTTCCATCTACCAGCAGGAGAAAACTATTTCTGTGTTATTCTCTGAAGCAGGTATCACGTTACAAGATTGCCTTTCTCACAAAGATGATGCTGCCATCAGTCCATAAATGATCACAGACCACACTACTGAGCAACTTCATGCACAAATTACAGTGCCAATGTGATGCCAGCTTCATAGGCCGTACATCCCAATGATTGGGTAAGTAAATCAGACAACATGTCCCATCAGTTGTTCATAATAGGCAGAATACAGAATGTACTCGAGCAACGCCACGCTTGCAAAATCTAAAACAAAATATCTGTTGAATGTGATTCCATAATTGGGCAGCACCTGCAAAACAATCCCAAATGCTCTAATAGCTATACTAACAACCAATTTAAGACAGTCAGTTGAACCCATATTGTGGCTCATTTACACTTGCTAGATTTGACACATATTTATACACAGCCACTCTCATTTTCCGCAAAAAGAAAGTTCAAACCTTGAACCTTTTTTGGAATTATTTGAGAATTTGGGAAGTCTACATTGTCTTTTTCATGGCAATGCCTCAGCCAATCAGCCACCTTATCTCCTGGAGTATAAACATGTTGTGGGTTAAGTTATTAAGATTAGGCTAAAGAGAACATTTATATATGGGTAGAAATCTTGCCTTCTTTTGTATGATCATTGCACAATTACAGGAACTATCATAGAACAGATTAATCTTCAAAAACAGACATTAAGAAGAAGAGACTAGGTTGAGTTTATTCACTGAAAAGATAGACTGTCAGAAAAATACAATTAGTATAAAAATTTGCAAAGAAATAACAAGGAAGAAAATGTATTTGTGGGTAACAAGGTGAACAGAGGTTAAAGGATATTATTTTGGTTCAGTTAGTGGTCTTTTAGGGTTTAATTCTAATATTTTAAACGTCAGATTAATGTGTTATCACCATATTCTGGAGGTTGACTGAATTTGTCACTGAGATGTTGCTGTTACTTCAGATACAATGGAACCAAGGAATTACCCTCAATTTCCAGACAGTTTAAGGTTAATAAAACCACATTCTCCAAACTGATATCCACTGTGCATAGTACAAACCGATCGTAACCTCACCATCCACTCTTTTCAGCATTTAAAGTTTATTTATTAGAGTCACAAATAGGCTTACATTAACATTGCAATGAAGTTACTGTGAAAATCCCCTAGTCACCGTCTCCAGCACCTGTTCGGGTACACTGAGGGAGAATCTTGCGTGGCCAATGCACATAATCAGCCAGCCCATCTTTCAGACATTTGGGAGGAAACTGGAGCACCCAGAGGAAACCCTTGCAGACACAGAGACCATGCAGACTCTGCAAGGACATTGATCCAAGCCGGGAATGGAACCCGGGTCCTTGGCACTGTGAGGCAGCAGTGCTAACCACTGTGTCACCCTGCTGCCAATGTTATCTTCTTTCCCAGTTGGAAGAAAGTCAGCTCTGTGAGTGCCCCCTCACAGATTGGTGAGATTTCCTCCAATTTCAGCAAAGTCTGAAGCCAAGTGGGAAAAGCTGTGTTGAGGCCGTTGACAGGAATGATGCCTTTTTCCCCTCTCTATAGTGCGGGACTTTGAAGAAAAAGAATGCAGGCCGGGGTTCCATGATGTATCGAAGACTGATTAATCTATTACAGTGAGGTTCCCGCCCCTGTAAATGGTGTATACCATTCTGTGCACTCCTGGCCATCATCAGGAAGCCTGCCAGCACTTGTTGTCCATCCCTAATTGCCATCTGAATTGAATGGCTTGCTAGACTATTTCAGGGGGCAGTTGAGAATGACCTACATTGCTGTGGGTCTGGGATCACATGCAGGCCAGACCAGGTAAGGATGATAAGTTAATTTCTCTAAAGAGACATTAGTGAACCAAACAAAAGAACAAAGAACAACACACCACAGGAAACAGGCCCTTCGTCCCTACAAGCCCGCGCCGCCATTTTAACATTCAGTGAGTGCCCTCTTCTACCTGTGACCCTTGTCTACGCCTATTGGACTCCACAATAAAGGTGTGCAAATTTAGAGAATTATAACCAGATTGAGGGACACCTAATTTAGGGACAATGTGTTAACACCAATAAACCAGATGGGTTTTTCTGACAATCAACAATGGATCAGATGGGCATCATTGAATTTCCTTTTTAATTACAGAACTCTACTGATTTTACGATCTGCCAAGGTGGGATCCAAACTTGGATCCCAGAACATTATCCCTGGGTCTCCGCTTCCTTATCCAGTGACAATACCACAATGCCACCACCTCCCAAATGGGATTTGGAATCCACAAACTTCTGACTCTGATTCGGGAGCGATGCTGACTGAACAACTTTGATAGATCATCCCAGATAGAGATGCTGGATTTGAAAGGAATGACCCAAAAAGGATATTCGTCCAAAACTGGGATGTTGGTGAATCAGGGGTTAGAATGGATCAACCGACCTTTACATGAAAAGAACGGTAATCCTTCAGGACACATTGGGACCATTTCCCTGCATTAAGTATACAAATTGCATGCCCAATTCAGAGTAGGGATTAATGCTACATCAAAGGAAGATGTAAATGAGGTACAATGATATTTCTTTGCTGCAATTTTCTTAATGCCATGAGATATATGGCAACAATTGATGTCTCACTACTCGCTGAACAAAACCTTCAGGCTTAGCGTCATGTGTGTAATGTTCAAGGTTGTGTTTCAAGGTAAGCTCCAAGTATCAAATAGCGATAAGCTCTTGCCCAGGGAGAAGGCTAACATGTTGGTCAGGATTTAGCAAATCCCCAAGCAGAATATGAGGCAGACTCTGCATGGCAATTATAGGGGTTTTACCTTCTGTTGATGGAGCCACAGTATCCTCGCACCATTAAATCTAACAGAATTATTTTCCTTTCATCATTTCACCTATCAGTTTTGGCCTCATAAAAGGACCTTCTATGAATGTGGCTTTTAGTCTAAAAATAGCCAGTCGAAAAATACGCTGAATGCAAAAATTGCACCAATTTCATAAAATTAGTTTCTCGTACAAAGAAGCTTTTGAATGAGGTATTTTTAATTGTGAACTATTTTCAATGCAATCTGAAAAGCTTCCAGTTTCTTCCTTCTGAACACCTAATCCAAAGCATACAGGTTTTTTAGCCATCTCAAGTTCTGTTCATTATTCTCATCCACCAACATCCTATTCCTGCTACTGAAATAAAAAGTTAATAAAATAATCCATTTATTTTTGATTTGATTTATTTTTGTCACATGTATTGGAATACAGTGAAAAGTATTGCTTCTTAAGTGCTATAAAGACAAAGCGTATTGTTCATAGAGTACAGAGGGGAGAAGGGAAGGAGAGGATGCAGAATATAATGTTACAGTCATGGCTAGGGTGTAGAGAAAGGCCAATTTAATATAAGATAGGTCCATTCAAAGGTCTGACAGCAGCAGGGGAGAAGGTGTTCTTGAATCTGTTGGTGCGTGATTTCAGACTTTTGTATCTTTTTCCCCGCGGAAAAGGTAGAAGAGAGTATGGCCGGGTGCGTGTGGTCCTTGATTAGGCTGGCTGCTTTTATAAGAAATAAGAAATAAGAAATAGGAGCAGGAGTAGGCCATCTAGCCCTTCGAGCCTGCCCCGCCATTCAATAAGATCATGGCTGATCTGTCGTGGCTCAGTTCCACTTTCCCGCCCTCTCCCCATAACCCTTAATCCCCTCTCTTATCAAGAACCCATCAACCCGCGTCTTAAAAATATTTAGCGAGGCAGCCTCCACCACTTCAACGGGCAGAGAATTCCAGAGATTCACCACCCTTTGAGTGAAGAAGTTCCTCCTCAACTCCGTTCTAAACCGCCTCCCCTTTATCTTGAGGCTGTGCCCCCTAGTCCTACTGTCTTTTTTGAGCGGGAAGAGTCTCTCCACCTCTATCCTATCCATCCCATTCATCATCTTATACGTCTCAATGAGATCTCCCCTCATTCTTCTAAACTCTAACGAGTACAAGCCTAGTTTATTCAGCCTCTCCTCATAGCTCAACCCCCTCAACTCCGGTATCAGCCTAGTAAACCTCCTCTGCACTCCCTCCAAGGCCAAAATATCCTTGCGCAGGTGCGGCGCCCAAAACTGCACACAGTACTCCAGCTGCGGCCTCACCAATGCCCTATACAGCTGCAGCAAGACCTCCCTACTTTTATATTCAATCCCCCTCGCTATGAAGGCCAGCATCCCATTCGCCTTCCTGACCACCTGCTGAACCTGCAAGCTGGGTTTTTGCGACTCATGCACAAGGACCCCGAGGTCCCTCTGCACCGTCGCCTGCTGCAGTTTTTCGCCACGTAAGTAATAGTCCTTCCTACCATTCTTCCTACCAAAGTGGACCACCTCACACTTGCCAACATTAAATTCCATTTGCCATTTCCTGGCCCATCCGCCCAGCCTATCTAGATCCTTCTGCAGACTCTCCACACCCTCCGCACAATTTGCCTTTCCCCCAATCTTGGTGTCATCAGCAAATTTCGACACCCTACACTCGGTTCCCTCCTCCAGATCATCTATATAAATGGTAAACAGCTGAGGCCCCAGCACCGAGGCAGTGGGAAATGTAGACAAATGTTAGTGGATGAGAGGGTAGTTTGTGTGATGGACTGGGCTACGTTCACAACCCTTTGTGGTTTCTTGTACTCCTGTTTAGAGCAGGAGCCATACCAAGCTGTGATACATCTGGAAAGGATGCTGTCCATGGTGCGATGGTTACAAATTAGTGTGAGTCGTAGCAGACATGCACAATTTATGTTCTTTTTAATAATACAGGTGAGCAACTTGTCTGATCATTCTTTAATTTTGATGTTTTGCAAAATCCCGAATATTTGGGGTATTGAAGAGTCACCAAGATGAGTAAAAATGGAGTCCTGACCTGCACTATCTGGTTAGCTTACCTTTAACAAAAGGACACCATTTTGGTAACGAAATTTGAGTGTGCATATGAACCATTTCTCTGAGGCTAATTAAGGCTCTGATGACTAATTAAATTGGCTCCTGATGTTTCTGAAAGAGACTGTGCCCAACTGCTTTCTTGCTAGTGCAGCAATTAATAATGAAGAAGATGATGGAACTAGGGAAGCACCAATGAGTTCCAGTTAGCTTGGCCTTGCCTGGGAAGAACATTAATTGCTATGTCATTGAAGAATGCTTTTCCGATACATCCTCCAGCATCAGACTTAGGGAGCACTATTGTCGCATACTTTACCTTGCATGACTGAGAATCCACCAAACCTTTCAGCCCCTTCTTCACGAAGATCACAGTGAGAAGGATCACCATTTGCACCTCATACTGTCATCATCTTTTATCAAGAGCATCACGAGTAATAAAACATGTCTTAATCAATAGCACTTAACTTTGAATCATATACCCTGGTGTTCACCCTCAGTGACTATCTTCAGAGTTCTACTGCTTCTATGAAACATTAACTGAGCAATGATAGCAGCTGAGGTGGATGTTGCTGAGATTCTGCAGAGGAATGTTCAGATAATCTCCTACAACGCCGTCAAGAGTTTGTGGGCCTTGTTGATCTTGCCTCATACAGTGCCATTTTATCTGCCTTACACTGCACCAAATGGGCTTCAACCGTCTGAATTGTCTGACTGACAGTGCAATGGCACAACGATGTGGATAAGGGGGAGGGGACATGAAGGGAGGGAGGATTGTTAGCATCTCGAGAGTGCCATTGCTTGATTCTCACACCACTGCCTCAGGGCCTCTATTCAGCCAGTGCAGATCTCCTGGAGGACCCAGCTCTGGGCAACTCCGCAAACTTCTTCCAATCAAATAGTACACGGTGGCACAGTGATTAGCACTGCGGCTTCACAGCGCCGGGGATCCGGGTTCAATTCCAGCTTCGGGTGACTATTGTGTGGAATTTGTTCAATTGACTCTGGCGGAGCAGAACTAATATGCCACCTCAGCTACCTCCCTCTTCCCCAAGCAAGGTGCCACCTGTGGGCACCCTTCCACTCTGCTTGTTTTCAACTGGCCCCTGATGAGTCACAGTGAGATTATCTATGCTTTACCCTGGCAGCTAATCTAGGGATGGTGGCAGACCATGAGGTGATGTCTATGATAGTGATTGTCATTGGTACAGGGGTCTTCTTTCTGGCACTTCTGTCCCCTCCATCTCTGCATAGTTCAGTCCCCACAAATTTTCCTGTGGTTTGCTGGCTCTTACTCCTGTGATCCTGCAATGGAAAAGCTGGGAGATCAGGGTGCAGCACCTGTGGCCAGTAGAGAAGGACATATGAAATGATACTATATGGAGCTTGGGAGTGAGAATAGGTTTGATTAGCGATCAGGTGCAGTTAGTCCACATGTTAGGAAGATGCAGTATCTCAAAATCCCTCAACGAGATGCCTCCAATTCTGTTGTGACACTGGGACCTCCCAAACCCTTTCCATTCAAGGCCAGCATTACCTGAAGATGACCAACATGCACAATAAAAACATATGCCTCATTTTTATGCCTTTGTAGAACATAGAACTGTACAGCGCAGTACAGGCCCTTTGGCCCTCTATGTTGTGCTGAGCTATGTCCAAAGCCAAGATCAAGCTATCCCACTCCCTATAATTCTGGTGTGGTCCATGTGCCTATCCAATAACACTTGAAAGTTCCTAAAGTGTCCGACTCCACTATCAAGCAGGCAGTGTATTCCGCACCCAACCATTCTCTGATTGAAGAATCTACCTCGGACATCCCTCTTATATCTCCCACCATGAAACTTATAGTTATGCCCTCTAGTAACAGCTACATCCACCCGAGGAAATAGTCTCTGCACCTCCACTCTATCTATCCCCCTCATCATCTTATAAACCTCTACTAAGTCACCTCTCATCCTCCTCTGCTCCAGAGAGAAAAGCCCCAGCTCCCTGAACCTTTCCTCATAAGACCTACCCTCCAAACCAGGCAGCATCCTGGTAGGTCTCCTCTGCGCTCTCTCCAATGCTTCCACATCCTTCTTATAGTGAGGTGACCAGAACTGAACACAATATTCCAAATGTGGTCCCACCAACGTATATAGTTGCAGCATAACCCCAAGGCTCTTAAACTCAAACCCCCTGTTAATAAACACTAATACGTTATAAGCCTTCTTCATGGCTCTATCCACCTGAGTGGCAACATTCAGAGGTCTGCGGATATGAACCCCAAGATCTCTTTGCTCCTCCACATTCCTCAGAACCCTGCCGTTGACCCTATAATCCGCATTCAAGTTTGTCCTACCAAAATGAATCACCTCACAATTATTGGGGTTAAACTTCATCTGTCACTTTTCAGCCCAGCTCTGCACCCTATCAATGTCTCTTTGCAGCCTACGAGAGCCCTCCACCTCATCCACTACTCCACCAATCTTGATGTCATCAGCAAATTTACTAACCCACCCTTCAGCCCCCTCTTCCAAGTCATTGATAAAGATCACAAATAGCAGAGAACCCAGCTCTGATCTCTGTGGTACACCGCTGGTAACTGCCTCCAATCTGAAAATTTTCCTTCCACCACCACCCTCTGTCCCCTGTGAGACAGCCAGTTACTTATCCAAATCGGCCAAATTTCCTTCTCCTTATTTTCTTCATGAGCCTACCATGGGGAACCTTATCAAACGCCTTACTAAAATCCATGTGTATGACATCAACTGCTCTACCTTTGTCTATACACTTAGTTATCTCCTCAAAGAATTCAATCAAATTAGTGAGGCAGGACTTACCCCTCATGAAACTGTGCTGACTATCCCTGATTAAACTGCATCTTTCCAAATGGTCATAAATCCGATCTCTCAGGACCCTTTCCATTAACTTACTGGCCACCGAAATAAGACTAACTGGCCTATAATTACCAGGGTCATTCTTATTTCCTTTCTTGAAGAGAGGAACAACATTCACCACTCTCCAGTCCTCTGGCACAGTCCCTGTGGACAGTGAGAGCCCAAAGATCAAAGTTAAAGGCTCCGCAATGACGTTTCTTGCCTCCCAATGTATCCTAGGATAAGAACAACAAAGAACAAAAACAGCCTGGGAAACAGGCCCTTCGGCCCAACGAGCCCGTGCCGCCATTTTAACATTACCAGTCCCCCCCTCCACCCATGACCCTTATCTATTGTTTATGGCAATCCACACTGAGGGAAACTAATTTAGGGACAATTTGTTACCTCCAATCAGCCTAATAGCACATCTTTGGGGTGTGGGAGGAAACCGGAGCACCCGGAGAAAACTCACGCAAGCATGGGGAGAATGCACAAACTCCCACTGACACTGGCCCAAATCCATGTGTCTGCAGAGCAAAGAGTGATAGTCACTGAGCTGTCGTGTTGCCCAGCATCTGGTCCAGTTCAAGCACACACTAACGACATGAAGCACTAGGCCACTCTCGAACATTCAAGAGGAGCCCAAGTACGACCCATCGCGTGTATGCCCCTCGTTGGACAACAAGGCGGACCGACTTATGTGTGTAATGATTTCATGGAACCTTGGTTCCAAACAAATCCTTAGGCCCTGTTTTACCATTTTGATTTTAAGTGCTGGCTGGACTTGAAACTGGCAGTGTTTCAGATCTGACTTTTAGACCCGTTCTCAGGTGCCCCCATTCTCGCCCTGCCTGCGAAAATATCGGTGATTCCGAATTGTGCTGCACCAGCCTGTGGGTAGGGCTTAACGCACCCAAAACCCTACAGCTCTGATCGGTGTCTCCAACTGCGCATGCGCAGAAAAAAAAATAGAATAATGCCCCCCTGTCATATCTCTGCTGGGCCGGATAATGCCACAGACATTGCCCCACATCCATAACATTACTGACCCCCTTATCCCCCCACCCACCCGCCACCCAGAATGATTGTGGGCCCCTCCCCCACTTTTCCCCACCGATCTTAGGCAGAGTGGCAGCAGGCACCCCTTCCCATACACTGATCTCAGGCAGAGTGGCAGCAGACCCCTATTCCCCCCGCCATCAATCTCAGGCAGACTGGCAATGGACCCTCCCTCCCCTCCCACTGATCTCAGGCAGAGAGATCTATCCTCCCCCACTCCATCCTACAGATATCAGGCAGAGTGATCCCCTTCACCTCCACCCCGCATCCTCCTGCACAAGGTCCCCATCTCCTCCAGACTCCGATGGCTGTGTGACACCTCCCTCTGTGCCCAATTATTGATGTGGAGATGCCGGTATTGGATTGGGGTAAACACAGTAAGAAGCTCACAACACTAGGTTAATGTCCAACAGGTTTATTTGGTAGCACAAGCCACAAGTTTTCAGATCACTGTTCCTTCGCCTGGTGAATGGGAGTCATGTTCATAGACGGGGCATATAAAGACACAAACTCAATTTACAAGATAATGGTTGGAATGTGAGTCTTTACAGGTAATCAAGTCTTAAAGGTACAGACAATGGCGAGTGGAGAGAGGGTTAAGCACAGGTTAAAGAGATGTGTATTGTCTCCAGCCAGGATAGTTAGTGAGATTTTGCGAGCCCAGGCAAGTCGTGGAAGTTACAGATAGTGTGACATGAACATCTGCAAGCCCACCGATAACCTCACAATGTTCCACTTCTCCAGCTTTCACCTGAAACACATTCATGAACCTATCTCTACGGCCAAGCCCTCCGTATACACAGGATCTGCTCAGATGAGGAGGATTGCAACAGACACTTCCAGACGCTGAAAGATGTCCTCATAAGAACAGGATATGGTGCTCGACTCATCGATCGACAGTTCTGATGTGCCACAGACAAAAGCCGCAACAATCTCTTTAGAAGACAAACAGGGGACACAGAGGACAGAGTGCCCTTCATCGCCCAGTACTTCCCCGGAGCGGAGAAGCTACATCTTCTCCTGAGCCTTCAACATGTCATCGATGAAAATGAACATTTTACCAAGGGCATCCCCACACCCCCACTTCTCGCCTTCAAACAACTGCACAATCTCAAACAGACCATTGTCCGCAACAAACTACCCAGCCTTCAGGAGAACACTACCCCAGCCATATGCTCCCCACAAAAACAACTCCAGGCACACATTCCCCACAGTAACAGAAACGCAAATTCCCCCCGCCACATGCTCCCCACAATCACAGCCCCCAAAGTTGCCCCAGCCACATGCTCCCCACAGTCACAGCCCCCCAATTTCCCCAGCACACGCTTCCCGCAATCTCAGCTCCCCCAATCCTCCCAGCCACATATTCCCCACAATCACAGTTCCACCCCCATTCTCCGATACACATGCTCCCCACAATCACAGCTCCCCTAATTCTCCCAGCCATGCGCTCCCTACAATCAGAGTCTCCCCGCCCCAAAATCCCAAAGCCACATGGTCAGCACAATCGCAGCATCTTGAAAGGTTGAGAGGCTGCAGCAGTGCAATTTGCAAGGGTTTTTGCACGTCCTTCAGCTAGAAGTGAGCTGAATGCACTGTGACCCAGCAGCACCGCAAGACCCAAGGTCAGTGCTGAGACCCCAGTCCTTGCTGCAAGTCAGACATCGAAGACCCTGCTGAGCAACAGCCCCCCACCCCCCACACATTTGTAGAGCCTCCACCGACCTGAAAAAGAAAATGGCCACAACGAAATGACACCCGTGAGCAGCAGAGTCGTTGAATGCTATACACCTACCTCCTCACTGATGGAGCGCCCAAATTGGACGTTAATAGAGCATGCCTGTTTGGCGCCAATTTGGGATTGGGAAACGTGGTGGTAAAGGGGGAAGTTCTGGAAAAGCTGGGCGTGCAAGCCCATTAATTCAATTTAAATGCATTTAAATGGCCGTCGTGCCCATTTCGGGCACAGCTCTGATCGCATTCACTTTTGGACCTTGGTAAAGGGGGAACCGGCGCGGAAGCGGATACGGATCGCGCTACTTGCTTCACCCCCAACTTTACTCACCTCATGCCCGCCTTTACCGAACCCAGGCGCAAAGTGGTGGTAAAACCAAGCCCCTTGCCTCTGCATCTGGTTGTCATTAATTATTTCTCTCGACTAGCCAAATAAACTAAAAATAATACTTAAGAGTGTATACAATGCTTGATTCAGAAGGATTGTGCAATTATGGAATAATGAACAACTCGGTATAGTAGTCAATCTTGATAATGTAGGTTTTGGATCAAGGATGTGAAGAATGCCATGTGGAATCAATGGCACTTTGTGTTGACTTTGCATATGGTCTTAATATAACTTGCATTTCTTGTCATTGTTCACAGCTAGCTAGTAGCCTGTCCTTATTTGGAGTATTCTTGTCCAATCTATGCCCATGTGCGAAGGATGAAATGGCTGAAGAGTATCAAGCGGCGAAGCTTCCACTGTAATGACCTGGCTGCCTCTAATAATGACTTCCGAGGAAATGTCTAGCTCATCCCAATCAGACCAAAATGTTCTTGTATGTTTGTGTACGTTCTGAATTGAATCAGGACATTCTTCAGTGATGATTTCCCACAGTTCCAGTAGTGCAGAAAATATCACTGTTCCTTTTTGTAGCTGTTGGCACTTGCACTGCACAAAATGTACCAGATCAATTTGGAGAAGTCTTCAAGTTTAATGTCAATGAAGCCAAGCTGTGGATTCAAGCATCTATCTTATATTTTTGAAGTGTGAGGAAATTACTGAGTGTATCCAATGTTATCTGGATTGCTGAGTGTATTTGATGTTGATGTGAAGTTACCTGGCTTGTACCTAACCTCACTGTCATGACTTTGAATTTTTATTAAGAGATGTTGCAGTATTAGAGTCATAGAACATAGAACGTTACAGCACAGTACAGGCCCTTCGGCCCTCAATGTTGTGCCGACCAGTGGAACCAATCTAATGACCCTCTAACCTAAACTATTCCAATGTTATCCATATGCCTATCCACTGACCATTTGAACGCCCTTAAAGTTGGCGAGTCCACAACTGCTGCAGGCAGGGCATTCCATGCCCTTACTACCCTCTGAGTAAAGAACCTACCTCTGACATCCGTCCTATAATTACCACCCCTCAATTTAAAGCTATGTTCCCTCATGTTAGCTATCACCATCGAGGAAAAAGGCTGTCACTGCCCACCCTATCTAACCGTCTGATCATCTTGTATGCCTCAATAAGGTCACCTCTTAACCTTCTTCTTTCTAATGAAAACAACCTCAAGTCCCTCAGCCTTTCCTCATGAGACCTTCCCACCATACCAGGCAACATCCTGGTAAACCTCCTCTGCACCCTTTCCAATGCCTCCACATCCTTCTTATAATGCGGCGATCAGCACTGTACGCAATACTCCAAGTGCGGCCGCACCAGAGTTTTGTACAGTTGCAACATGATCTCACGGCTACGAAATTCAATCCCTCTACCAATAAAAGCTAACACATCGTATGCCTTCTTTACAACCCTATCAACCTGGGTGCCAACTTTCAGGGATCTATGCACATGTACACCGAGATCTCTCTGCTCGTCGACACTACCAAGAATCCTTCCATTAGCCCTATATTCTGTACTCCTGTTACTCTTACCAAAGTGAATCACCTCACACTTTTCTGCATTAAACTCATTTGCCACCTCTCAGCCCAGTTCTGCAGCTTACATAGAGGTTTACAGCATGGAAACAGGCCCTTTGGCCCAACTTGTCCATGCCACCCTTTTTTTTAAACCCTTAAGCTAATCCCACCTGCCTGCATTTGGCCCATATCCCTCTATACCCATCTTTACCACGTAACTGTCTAAATGCTTTTAAAAGACAAAATTTTATCTACCCCTACTACTATCTTAGGCAGCTTGTTCCAGACACTCACCATCATCCAAAAATTGTACCTCTGTTTGCTTTTGTATCTCTCCCCTTTCACCTTAAACCTATGCCCTCTAGTTTTAGACTCCCCTATCTTCGGGAAAAGATATTGACTATCTAACTGATCTGTGCCCTTCATTATTTTATAGAACTCTGTAAGATTGCCCCTCAGCCTTCTATGCTCCAGAGAAAAAAGTCCCAGTCTATCCAGCCTCTCCTTATAACTCAAACCATCAAGTCCTGGTAGCATCCTAGTAAATCCTTTCTGCACTCTTTCTAGTTTATTAATATCCTTTATATAATAGGATGACTAGAACTATACACCGTATTCCAAATGTGGCCTCACCAATGTCTTGTACAGCTTCAACAAGACATCCCAACTCCTGTATTCAATGTTCTGACCAACGAAAGCAAGAATGCCGAATGCCTTCTGACCACCTGTGACTCCACTTTCAAGCAGCTATGAACATACACCACTGGATCTCTTTGTTCTGTAACTCTCCCCAGTGCCCTACCATTAATTGAGTAAGTTCTGCCCTGGTTCAACCTACCAAAATGCATCATCTCGCATTTATTTAAGTTAAACATCATCTGCCATTCATCAGCCCACTGGCCTAATTGTTCAAGATCCCATTGCATCAGGGATAACTTTTTTCACTGTCCACTATGCCATCAATCTTGATGTCATCTGCAAACTTACTAATCATGCCTCTTTTTTCTCATCCAAATCATTAATAATGCAAATGACTAATAACAGTGTGCCCAACACAGATCCCTAACGCACACTGCTGGTCACAGGCCTCCAGTTTGGAAAACAACCTTCTACAGCCACACCCTGGCTTCTATCAAGGAGCCAATTTTGTATCCATTTAGATGTCTTACCCTGGATCCAATGAGATTTAACCTACGATGCGGTAACTTGTAAAGGCCTTGCCAAAGTCCATGTAGCCAACATCAACTGCACTGCCCGCATCTACTTTCTTGGTTACCCCTTCAAAAAACTCAATCAAATTTGTGAGACATGCTTTTCCACTCACAGAGCCATTGGCAGTCACTGGCCAATGATTTTCGCTAAATTATCTCCAATAGTTACGGTTGGTCTCTACCATAAATCTTTGGCAAAATAGATAGATATAGATATAAAATACATGATTACAAACATTGAAGCTTATGTTGCCCATTTGATGTTGGAATAGTTGGATATTGTTACAGATTCTGAAGCAACTGCAATTGGTTTGCCTTTTTGTAGTGCACATGTTCCCTGACCTTTTCTGTGAAGCATCTTCCTCCCAGGATAGATGTCTCCTTAGGATTGTAAAATTGCAATGTCGATTCTTCTGATAATGACTATTTCACTGCTTCGAAGAGGTGTTAGAGGTCTTTGTGCCATGGGGAAGACATCCTTTCTCAACAATTCCCTTAACAATGAAGATTTTTGAGTGAAATTGAGAATGAATGGAGACTAGGAATAAGTGAAATCCAGACATCTTCAAAGATCATTCTTATCTTCAGGACTTAGCATAGCTTTAATACCATCTATTTTACTTGGACTGGAACTAATGCCAACTGGAATAAGTAGGACCAAAGAAATCTATGACAAATGATTGTTGAACACCAATCATTCATTACATGCCACTTGTGTCAATAAGTGAAAAGGGAGGGGATGGCCTAATGGTATTATCTCTCAACTATTAATCCAGAAACTCAGCTAATGTTCTGGGATTCTAGATTTGAATCCCGCCATAGCAGATGGTGGAACTTGAATTCAATAAAAAAAATCTGGAATTAAGAGTCCACTGCTGACCATGAAACCGTTGTTGATTTTTGGAAAAAACTCATTTGGTTCATTAGTGTCCTTTAAGGAAGGAAATCTGCCACCCTTAGCCTAGTCTGGCCTGTGTGTGAATCCAGAGCCACAGCAATGTGATTGACTCTTCAAGGTCAACTAGGGATGGACAATAAATGTTGGCCAACCAGCGACGTCCATGTCCCACGAATGAATTAAAAAAAAACCATTATAGTCATTCCTTGCTTTGTCCTTACTTCATTTCTACCTCTTGCATCAAGACCTCCTGTTGGAGCCCATAAGTACTTTCCTAGATGCCTGAACCATGTTGATAAAAATAATCACCTGCCGCATCCAGTGCACTTGCAATGAAAGTCAAAGTGTGGAGTTTTACATAGACTACTTCTCAAAACTGATTTTGAATCAGCGCTCACACCAACAAGTTCAGGGGCTCAAGGCATGCTTACATTGTGATAAGCAGCAATTGGTCCCAAAATTGCAGGGTGCAACAGATTTTTAAACAAATGTGTCTTATTTCAATGACATCCACTTATTTTCCACTTCTATTCTATTAATGAGCTGAAATTTCAGGGTAGTTTATGTTTAACCGACAATTTAGTGAACATTTGTTTTGTTTTATTTAGTAGATAAATGAATCCATTGCTATTAATTGGCAATTGTACTTAATGAGTGACCGTATCAAAATTGTTGAAATGATGATGGTGTTTGAGACATAGAGAAGATGTTTCCACTTGTAAGGGGCTCCAAAACTTTAGGTCATATATAACATATATAAATATATAGGTAATAAATCCAATTAGGAATTCGGGAACAACCTCTTTATCCAGAGAATGGTTAGAATTTGGAGCTCACTACCTCAGGAAATTGGTGAAGTGAGCAGCAAAGATGCATTTAAGGTGAAGTGAGATAAACGCACGAGGATATAAGGAATAAAGAGTTGTGCTCATAGATTGAGAGGCTTATAGAACATAGAACATAGAACATAGAACATTACAGCGCAGAACAGGCCCTTCGGCCCACGATGTTGCGCCGACCAGTTGCAAAAACAATGACCCACTAGCCTATACCAATCCCTTTTCGTCCATAAACCTATCCATAGATCTCTTAAACGCCCCCAAACTAGGCGCATTTACAACTGCAGCAGGCAGGGCATTCCAATCCCTCACCACCCGCTGAGTAAAGAACCTACCCCTGACATCCGTCCTGTAGCTACCCCCCCTTAATTTAAAGCCATGCCCCCTCGTGCTAGCTTTCTCCATCCGAGGAAAAAGGCTATCACTATCCACCCTATCTAAACCTCTAATCATCTTATATGTTTCAATAAGATCCCCTCTTAGCCGCCTTCTTTCCAACGAAAACAACCCTAAATCCCTCAGTCTCTCCTCATAGGACCTCCCCTCCATACCAGGCAACATCCTAGTAAACCTCCTCTGCACCCTCTCCAAAGCCTCCACATCCTTCTTGTAATGTGGGGACCAGAACTGCACACAGTACTCCAAGTGCGGCCGCACCAGAGTAGTGTACAGTTACAACATTACGCTGCGACTCCTATATTCAATCCCCCTACCAATAAACGCCAAGACACCGTACGCCTCCTTAACAACCTTATGTGGAGCACTACCTGTTTTCCTGAAAGGTCCTTTTTGGATGCTATTGAATTCTTTGTCATTCTCTTTAATTTAACACAGTTTTGCTTTTATACAATAGTTGTTTTTCTCCTTTAAATAAATTTATCTTTTGCCAATGTTTGAACACTTCTGAAAATGTCAGTTTGCCAATTACTTGGCATTGTTTTCTCATTTGGAAAAGCAACCACTTTCCTTCTCGAGAGGTAAGGAATCTTTGGAAATAAAATCCCTCCAGAGCTTAAGCTATCAACTCGGTTCCAAAGAAAAGACAGCAGCTTAAGATCCGTCGAGTCAAGGAGTGAGAGCACTCTTCCAATTATTTCCAGTAAGCATTGTACGATCTTTACGAAGGACTTACTTAGAAATCCAGCAGTGCTCTGAAAATCACTTCCTTTTTAATTTGTTCTTAACATGTGGGTGAAAGGTCTCACGTATTCCCCAACCCTTGCTGTTCTGAGGAGCTGTTAACCTTCTTCAAGCAATTGTTTTACAATGTGAGTGGCTCACCGAGGCTCTTCAATAAGAATTCAGGGTCAATCACGCACCAAGAATGGGATGATCTGCTTCGAGGGTTTTGGCTGGAGTTACACAGAGTGAAAGAGAAACTGTTATAGTGTTAGGTGTTCAGACCACCAAATGCTGTGAAAGAGGCAAATCTTCGAGCAGATTTCAGTAAAGTGGAGTACTGACAATGGGGGCATTTCAGTTATCCTATTTTGGACTGGGAAACAATAAAGACAGTGTCTAGGGCAACAATGAAAGGAAGCATTGCTGGACCTAGTTCCAGGAAACAATGTGGATCATGAACAGAATGTAATGCTGGCTGAGGGAATGAGATGGGAAAGGGTCTTAATAGGATCCAAGCCGAAATCAAGAGGCAGAGATTTTCTTTATTGAGAGAGCTTATTGACTTGTACAGGCTCACGGCTCTCGTCTCACACAGTGCTCCAGCTATCCCCCATTTATAGTCTTTTAAAAATAAAACAAATGATCAAAAATTAAAAAAGCGAGAGGTGGGGGAATGACAGACCCCTGGTGGGAGGCTGCAACCAAAAGAAAATGAAGAACAAAGAAAGAACAAAGATAATTACAGCACGAGAACAGGCCCTTTGGCTTTCCATGCCTGCCCTGACCATGCTGCCTGACTGAATTAAAACCCTTACCCTTCTGAGGGAACATATCCCTCTATTCCCATCCTAATCATGTATTTGTCAAAGAGCCCCTTAAAAGTCATTATCACATCTGCCTCCACTGGCAGCGAGTTCCAGACAACCACCACCCTCTGTGTAAAACATTTGCCTCATGCATCTCCTTTAAACCTTGCCCCTCGCACCTTAAACTTATACTCCCGGTGATTGACCCTTCCACCCGAGGAAAAAGCTGATAGAAAAACATCAAAAAGAAGCTTACAAAATCAAATTAAAATGTAATACTTGGGTTTGCTGATCCACCCCAGCCCCTGCAATGGCTACTCATGGGAGGCTGAAGAGTACTAGTGGACACTCTGTTTATCTGCTCCAAGACTGCCTGGCTACGGATGTAGCCAAGTTAGAGGGGCAAATAATCAGGTTGGATTATCCCCTCGCATGCCTGTCTGGACCTGTTAATGTGGGTTTTGAACCCACATGTGCAAACC
The DNA here is from genome assembly GCF_965287045.1 of Carcharhinus amblyrhynchos. Taxonomy (NCBI): domain Eukaryota; kingdom Metazoa; phylum Chordata; class Chondrichthyes; order Carcharhiniformes; family Carcharhinidae; genus Carcharhinus; species Carcharhinus amblyrhynchos. Next base: position 15,951,307 of record NC_137330.1, read on the forward strand.
GCATCTTTTTTCTTTTTGTTTAAAACCCTCAACCTCTAAGACATTAGAAAAGTTCAGAAAGGAGAGATTTTATGTGAGCATTGCCATTAAATGAACATTTACACCTTTATGAAAGAAGAGATGCTACATTGTTCTATTGAAGCTTGAGGGATAGAGAAATTGTATAAGAAGAAAAGGCATCCTGCCTGAAAGAATGTATCTTAAGTTGCCGAGGGAATTACATAGTGAAGGGTCTGACCACAATTCTCCTTGGATATGGGAGTAATGCCAAAGAACTAGAGGATGACAACATTGTTTAAACAAGGGACAGGGATGAACAAAGTAATGAAAAGTCAATTAGCCAAGCATCCACGGTGGAGTCGCTTCCACAGACCAAAATATGGGACAAATTGATTTTACTTGGTCAACCTGGGTTAATGAATGAAAGTCAACAAAGATTTGTGAAGGGCAAATTGAACTTCATAAACTTGATTGAGTTGTTGAGTCTCCGTGGATCACAGTCACAGAAGCAATGTAGTTGCCCCTGGTCTGCCTTGATCTGGACTCTGATATGAATTGCACATTGCTTGGGGTCCGTCACAGCTTTGCTTCTCCATTCTGATGGTTTGAGTTATAAGGAGAGGCTGGGTAGACTGGAAACTTTTTTCTCTGGAGCGTAGAAGGCTAAGGGGTGATCTTATAGAAGTCTATAAGATAATGATGGGCATAGATCAGCTAGATAGTCAAAGGTAGGGGAGTCTAAAACTAGAGAGCATAGGTATAAGTTGAGGGGGGAGAGAAAAAAGGGTCCATAGGGGCATTTTTTTCACACAGAGGGTGGTGAGCATCTGGAACAAGCTGCCAGGAGCAGTAGTAGAAGTGGGTACAAATTTGTCCAACTGGTATGCCAACTTGAGCCTCCTTCCATTTAAATTCATCTGATCTTCCATCAGCATATCAACTGATGCCTTTCTCTTTCATTTACTACTTTAAGCTCCTCTGAAATGCATTCATGATATATGCCTCAACTACTCCTTGAATATAAGTTTGACATTCTAACCAGTGTATGATCAAGGTATTTTCTTGTCCTATTTGATTATAGGGTAATCAACTTCAAAGCTTCTTCAGGATCAAATTCTTGGTTGCAAGAATCCCTGCCTGGGTGTGTCTCAGTCTAGGGCATGAGAAGTAACCATTAAGGTCTTCAGTGGATTCTCTGGGGGTCACAAACTTCTTGATTTGCCTGCTAATGACAGACATGCATCTCAGTAGGAGACTTGCTAAATTCTTTGGGAAGGATTGCTTGGCATATCCATCCCCATAAATAACTTCACTGTGGTTCCTGGCATCCTGCTTGTAAAGGATCTGCATTTGAAAAAATCCTGGAGTTTACTTGGAAGCCAGGATCACCAGTTCAACCCCACATCCGTCCCTGCCAATGATAAATCATCACCCATGAGACAATAAGACATATGAACAGAAGTAGGCCATTCAATCTATCAAGTCTGCTTCCCCATTCAATGTGACCTTGACTGATATGATGTGATAATTCTCAACCCCACTTTACCATCTTATCCTTGATACCCTGGATTGCCTTATCAATTAAACATCTGTCTATCTCAGCCTTGAATATAATGATCCAACCTCTTTAGCCCTCTGCAGTGAAGGATTTTACAGAATCACTGCCCTCTAAGAGAAGAAATTCCTTCTCATCTCTGTCATAAGTGGGTGACCCCTGACTCTGAGATTATGCCACCTGCTCCTAGACTTTCCCACGAGGGGAAACAACCTCTCAGCATCTACCCTGTCACATCTCCTGAGAATTCTATATGTCTGAATAATGCCATCTTCCATTCTTCTTAATTCCAATGAGTGCAGGCCCAACATCCTTAACCTCTCATCAAAAAAAAATCCCTCCATACCCAGAATCAATCTGGTGAACCTTCTCTGGACTGCCTCCAATGTCAGTATATCTTTTCCAAGATAAGGGGACCAAAACTGTTCACAGAATTCCAGGTGTCAAAGCTTTGACAAAGGGTCATCTGAACTCGGAACATCAGCTCTATTCTCTCCTTATAGGTGCTGCCAGACCTGCTGAGATTTTTCAGCATTTTGTTTTTGTTTCAGACAGAAGCATCCACAGTATTTTACTTTTACATTAACGTGGACTCTTACCTTATTAGGTAGCCTTTCGCATGATATCTTATTGAATGGTTTTTGGAGAAATCCAAATATATTACATCTAGTAGTTTCCCTTTATCTATCTTGCTCATTACCGCCTCAGGGAATTCTAATTAATTAGTTGGGTATGATTTCCCCTTCATGAAGCCATATATTACATATTTCTAGATTCTCTATTACATCATTCATGATGGACTTTAACATTCTTGCAAATGACAAATGTTAAGCTAATTGACCTCCAGTTATCTGTTTTTTGTCTCCCTTTCATTTCATTAAGGCTGTTACATTGGCTGTTTTCCAATCCTCTGGGAGCTTTTCAGAATTTAAGGATTTTTGGAAGATTACTATATGTGCATCCATTATATCTGTAGCTGTGTCCATTAATATCCACACATGTTATATCCCCTCTGTTGCATCCTTCTGAATATTTGATGTGCAGACTACCTGGTATTGAGATTCCTTGACCTCTCATTGATGATGCTAAGCATGTCTGGAGGAAATGGAGGCACCACTCCAACATGTCATTGAGGAAACTTTGGTGTAAGTTTGGGACAGTTCATATCCAGTGATGGGAGTGTGTAGGAGCAACAAATGATTTTATTTTAGGAGTCCTCCTCTTTTAATGGCTTCAGATTTTGTTCATTTTCTGTTGAAACCCACCCCTGTGAGTTATAAATCCTACTGAGAAAGTTGAGGGCAGTGATCCTCCCCTTTTACTGGCCAATAAAGGAAGACATGATGTAGGTATGCCGGCGTTGGACTGGCGTAAACACAGTAAAAAGTCTGACAACACCAGGTTTTAGTCCAACCTATTTACTTGATAATATACTCGCAAGCTTTCGGGGTTAGCCCCTTCGTCAGGTGAATGGAGAGTTCTCCATTCACCTGAGAACTCTCCATTCACCTGACGAAGGGGCTAACCCCGAAAGCTTGCGAGTATATTATCAAGTAAATAGGTTGGACTAAAACCTGGTGTTGTCAGACTTTTTACTTGCAATAAAGGAAGAGCCATGGAGCTACCCTGTGACTGGGCAGGCTAGATTTAGAATTGTGTAATGAGTTAGAACTAGTCATCAATGTGGAGGCGATGGCCTAGTGGTATTACCACTGGACTATTAATCCAGAAACTCAGCTAATGTTCTGCGATCCCAGGTTGGAATCCCATGATGGCAGTTGGTGGAGTTTGAACATAATTTTAAAAAATCCTGGAATTAAGAGTCTAATGGTGACCATGAAACCATTGTCAGAAAATCCCATCTGGTTCATTAATGTCCTTCAGGGAAGGAAATCTGCTGTCCTTACCTGGTCTGGCCTGTATGTGACTCCAGAGCCGCAGCAATATGTTTGACACTCAACTGCCCTCAAGCAACGAGGGATGGGCAATAAATACTGGCCAGCCAATGACACCTATGTCCCATGAATGAATAATGAAATACCTGGACAGTAAGGAAATAGATATTCAATATCACATTGTGGCCACTGTTAACTATGATGTGTTTAAGAGGGGGGAAAAGGAAAGTTAGAAGCTAAGATCTAAATGGGTAAGACAAACCCACAATAAATTGGACAGAAATATTGATGGGTAAAACTATAATAAACAATACTAGATATTCAAAATAAAGCTTAATACAGCAGAAGACCTAATTATTTCCCCTAAAGGACAAGAGCTCTAATTATTTTATCTTAGAATGTTGGTGAACTGAAGGGGCCAGCGGTCATAGATTTATTCAAATTCTAAGCTCACAGGATCTTTTTATATTAATACCAGGAGGTGAAATCCTACGAGCTATAGAAATGCAAATAATAGTGAATATCTTGTACACTGGGAGAGATGTAAAGAACAGCAAAAGTGTTCAAAGGAAGTGATAACATCTGCAGTAAGAGAGTTTGAGAAGAGACTTGCAAGGGACACTAAGGATTGGTGTAAGCATTTTCTTAAGTTTGTTAAGAGGATGATAGTAGTTAATGATATCATGGGTTCCATTGTACCACCAACATACTTTGAACACCAGGGCCAAATATTGCAGATACCGGAAATCTGACAGAAAGACAGAAAGTGCTGGAAATGCATATTTAAAGAGAGGAGCAGAGTTAAAGTTTCAGGGTGGGGGGGGAGTGGAGGGTTGTTGGTTCCTGCCCCTATTGTCAGTCGGTGGGAAAGCTGGAGGGGAGTTCCAAATCTAATGGGGGTTCCAAAAGTTTTATGATGGTGAGATTTCCTGCTCAGTTTGTCCCCATCCTACCCCTCACAATAAAATAAAACTCAAACCCCATTAGCTCATATCTGCCTCCACTTAGTGGCTCTGTCCATTGCATCATCTGTATCTGTATCTCCCTCCATCCTGCCAACATGTTGTCGTGCTGGCAGGGTGTAGAACAGACTTTGACAAATGCAGACTTGGTGACCTGAATCTGCCAGAGGTGCACCAGCTAAGTATAGCCTCCAGCAGGATAGAGTGTCAAGCCTGGGAAGTCCTTGACAGTGCCCAATCACTACCCAGGGCACTACCCATGAAGTAGGTGCTTGCAGTGCCAGGGAAAAATGCTAGGACCAAAGGCAATGTCTGAGAGGAGTGTCAGGGCAGTGCCAAGGGGCATTTCTCAGAAGGACTCCATTGGAGAGGTCCAAGGTTGTGGTGGGCTGGTTCCCTTGGAGGTAGCGACATATCATGTTTGTGGGGACAAAGGTTCCATCTACATGTTTCAATCAGAGCCTGCCCTGCCAGCATAATGTCATGGGACCTGCCCCTTCCAGCTGCAGCTTGTTGGCTGTCCTCCACTTTCCCCACAGGGACAGCACTTCAAAAACAAATCCAAAAATTCTGCCCAAATATGTCAATGCTGTCCTGATAACCTTTCACTAGACCTGGAAAAAGCTAGAAATGTAAGAAGTTTTGAGCAGATGAAAGCTTATTGACCTGAAACACAAACCCTGTTTCACTCTGTAGAACAAATGTCCTCCAATGAAGGATCTCCATGCCGTCAGCCCAATCAGACTGCAGGCAGTTCTGAAGCTCAGCAGTGCCACTGGGCGAGAAGGCCACTGCTGAGTTACGCAAGACACCTGGAGCCTCCAGGAGTTAAGTTGAAAATAAAACTTTTATGAGGATATGAGCGGAGGTCACCAAAACAAAACTGCCACTGGGAGGCTGATTCCTTTATTTTGTTTATTCGTGGGACATGGGTGTCACTGGCTGATCAGCATTTATTGCCATCTTTAGTTGCTCAAGGGCAGTAGAGAGTCAACCACATTGTTGTGGTGCTGCAGTCACATATAGGTCAGACCAGGTAAGGACAGTGGACTTCCTTCCCTGAAAGACATTAGTGAACCAGATGTTTTTTCCTGACAATTGACAATTGTTTTATGGTCATCAGCAGATTCTTAATCCCAAATTTTTTTTATTGAATTCAAATTCCGCCATCTGCAGTGGCAGAATTCGAAACTGGGGCCCCACAGCATTAGTTGAGGTTCTGGATGAATATTATCAGGCCGTCGCCTCCCCATTAAGCTGTTAACTGGCCCATGTGTGAGGACTTCTCTTGGTAAAATTCTCAAGGCATTCTAAAATAGATCCTAACTGGGGATTTATTGATAGAATTTAGCCTCTCTGCTTTCAGTCCTGCCAGGGGTAAAATACCCTGTTAGACGTCACCGATACGTCTCCCCATCCTGTCAATGGGACGCCCTGAATCAGCAGCTGGTGAAATTCAGGCTAGCGTTTCCATCTTACACATTTTCAAAAGTAGCTGTCGATTAGGGCCAATTCCTGTTGCTCTATAGGGTAGATTTCAATGCACCAACCTAGCTTATTTTTCCTGTGCGGGATTTAGAATCGACTCCCAAAGGTGAAAGGATTTGGTTTTGTTGCATTGTGCTCAGTTTCCACAAGACAAGGTTGTAAGCACTAAGTGTAATTGAGTTCTTTTTATTTCTGGAGACACTAAACCTGGAGTGAAGTAATCATCCTTGTGTTGTGATTTATTGGACCATATTCCAAATGACATAATTGACACAAATCAAATCTTTTTTTTCTCTGATTGCTCATGGTATTGACTTTTTTCTTTCCCCTCAGTAAAGATGGAGTTAAAAGACAAGAACACTTACCAATTGTAGCCCAACATGTTTCACTGGACAATAGCTCCTGGAATATGCTTTGGCTTAGATCTTAAACTCTTCCATCATGCCCGTGTGATGTGATGGGACTCATGTACTTTACAAAAGGGGTTTTTAGACCCTGCCAGGAGATCTGGTGGGTGGGAGTATGGGGGAGTGCATGGGATGCACAGGATACAGAGATGTCAGGAGTAGGAGACTACTTAAGCTACCAAAATCAGGTGGCCTGTGAGCAGTTGCTTTGTCTCACTACCAAGTTATAAGCCATTTACTACCTTTCAACACGAGTTGGCCAAACAGCTAATTAGTGATGTAGAACAAGACAAACAGTGTGGGTTCAATTCCTGTTCCTCGTTGAGGGGGACTAGTGGTGATTTAGCCTGAGGATCACCACACCTCAGGCAACAAGCAAGGTTGAGAAGGTGGGGTCTTCGTGAATAACCTCAGCCAGTATGGGAATTGAACTTGTGCTGCTGGGCATTGCTCTGCATCAGCTGTCCAGCCAACTGAGTTAAACCAACCACCAAGGTTCGAGTACCACTTCACGACTTAATGACCTTGGAATGTTAGAATGCAACCAATGATAACACTGGATCTGTTGTAGTGTGACCAATGGTAGCATGCTATAAGGGTCAGCTGACCTGGAAAACAATGTAACCAATGACAAAATGATATGGTGGTCAGCTGACCAACTGATTCAGTATAAATAAGAAAACTGCTGGGGTTTGTGTGAGTTTGGAATGGCCCAAGATGAGGCCTCAAGTTTTGGAGTATTGAAGTTTCTTTATTCAACCTTTCTCTATGATTCAGAAGTTGAAGTAAGTCTTGTTTTATTGTATTGCCCACGACAGAAAATCCCTTCCGGTGCATCAATATGTAAGGTGCATTTGTACCATTACCAAGCAAGCTAATTATCAAGTTCTAAGATATCAGATGACAGTTGGTAGCAGCAGAAGTTTCCTGGTCGGCTATGCAGAAGATAAAGGTGAACATTTGCAGTACCTGAATTAAAGCTAAAAGCTCAGGTTCTGCGGTTGCTGAACTCCGTATTGAGTTCAGAAAGCTGTAAAGTACCTCATCAGAAGATAAAGCGCTGTTTCTCTAATGTGGGAAGATGATGAATTAAAATGGCAAGCAACTGGAAGGTTAAAGTCATGCTTGCACACTGAGTGATGGTGTTCTGCAAAATTGTCATCCAGTCTGTGTTTAGTCTCCCCAGTGTAGTAGTGACCACACCGTGAGCAGTGAATACAATTGACCAAATTGAAATAAGTGCAACTGAAGTGCATCACCTGGAAGGAGTGTTTGGGGTCTTGGACAGTGAGGAGGGTGGGTGTTACACTTGCTGCAATTATGTGGCATGATGCCCTAGGAAGAGGATGCGATGTTTGCCACTTGTCAACCCAAGCTTGGATATTGTCCAGACCTTGTTGCATTTGAACATGGACTGCTTTAGCATCTGAGGAGTCGTAAATAGTGATGAACATTGTGCAATCATTGGCGAACATCCCCACTCTTGACCTTATGATGGAGGGAAGGTCATTGATGAAGCAGCTGAAAATTGTTGGGCCTAAGACACTCCCCTAAAGGACTCCGGCAGCGATGTCCTGGAGCTGAGATGATTGACCCTTCACAACCACAACCATCTTCCTATGTACCAGGTATAATCCAACCGGCTGAGAGTTTGCCTTTTGGTTCCCATTGATTCCAGTTTTGCTAGGGCTCCTTGATGCCACACCCAGTCAAATATGGCCTTGATGTCAAGGGCTGTCACTCTCATCTCACTTCTGGAATTCAGCTCTTTTGTCCATGTTTGAAAAAAGGTTGTAATGAGGTCAGGAGCTGAGTGACCCTGGCAAAACCCAAACTGGGCATCACTGCGCAGGTTATTGCTGAGCGGGTGTTGCTTGATAGTACTTTACCAAGTATACTCATGGACCATAAGTGCCACCTCTTTTATAGAATTCCTACATTACAGAAAGGGGATATTTGGCCTATAGAGCCTGCACTGACAACAATCACACCCAGGCCATCACCCCATGTATTTACCTTGCTAATCCCCCTGACACTCAGGGGCAATTTAACATGGCCAATCCACCTAACCCACACATCTTTGGAGTGTGGGAGGAAACCAGAGCAAATGGAGGAAACCCATGCAGATACGGGAAGAATGTGCAAACTCCACACAGTCACCCTGAGGCCGGAATTGAACCTGCGCCCCTGGTATGTCAACCTGTATCCTGATAGTTGGCTGAACCACATGTTAATTGCCAGCTATTATCGGGAAGTTAAAGCACTTGGTGCTAATCAATGAGTCAATGAACAGCATTTCGTTTTAAACACTCTAAGTGATTGATCTCATGGGAACGGTCAATATTGAGCTGGATCTTCTGGTTGGTGGTGATATGGAGATGTATGCTGTGGACCATGTTTGAAAATGCAGCCTTTCCTGATGACACTGGGACTCACTCTGTTATTGAAAGGGACTGAGGGTTCAAGGCCATGCCCCTTTTGGCATCATTGTTGACCCCTTGAGGCTTGACAGAGCAGCAGGAAAGGGAGTGAGCGGATCTGCGAAACTATCCTAAACTGAACCTCTTTCTGACATTGAGAAAAAGTGTGGGCTCAGTTTTGTGCCAGAAATTCAAAATTGCAGCAAAAAAAGGTACATTCTGGGGGAACTTAAATGCAATGAACTTACTTGCATTGTTTATCTGATCCACTGAAGCATGTGTGTGAGGATGTTAGTGTGTGTGAATGAATGAGAAGTGAGTGTGTGCGTGAGAGAAAGTATTGGCCCTTCAACCCAATTAGACTGAAGAATTCTCACTCAGATATGCAGAGACTAATCCGGGGAAGCATAAATGAGGAAGTATAAATTAGATTCAAATCATGCACAAAAATTGAAGGAAAGATGAGATTGAAAGAGATTTAAGAGATAGACAGAAAAAAGATTAAAACAGTTTTAAAATTGTTTTTAAATCTCCAAAACCTAATTAAATTCTCCACGTTTGTAAACTGTCGTTTTCAGTGCTGGAGGGACAATTTGGCTATAATTGTGACTCATCAGACTGTTAAAACTAGTTTCTGAATTCACTCATTGTATGCACCAACTTATTCTGGCATTATCTCATGTGTAACTAGTTGTTAAGTAAGGCAACTTGACACTGCTTCATGGATTTCAATATTGGGTCTATCATTGAGGACTTATTCCAGCACATCCCCATGGAACAGCAGGGAAACTCAAACCATAATTTCCAAATTTCCTTGTTTCACAGCTGATGTTTGGGCCCCAGAAATTGCTGCCCCATTTCTCCCATTTTAAGCAGGGCCAGTCATATATTTGCAAACAAATCCTGCCCTTTCACTGGTCAAGGCACAGCAGATTGGTTAGGATCACGTGCTATATCTTTGAAAGGGAACTTGCTTCCGTATCTGATCTTAGAGGTGAGTTTGAGAACCATGATGTGGAGATAGTGGCGTTGGACTCGGGTAAGCACAGTAAGAGGTCTCACAACACCAGGTTAGAGTCCAACAGGTTTATCTGGCAGCACAAGCTTTTGAAGCCTCAGACTCCTTCTTCAGGTGAATGAGGAGTTGTATTCACAAACAGGGCATATACTCAATTTACAAAATAATGGTTGGAATGTGGGTCTTTACAGGTAATCAAGTCTTAAAGGTACAGACAATGCGAGTGGAGAGAGGGCCAAGCACAGTTTAAAGGGGTGTATATTGTCTCCAGCCAGGACAGTTAGTGAGATTTTGCAAGCCCTGGCAAGTCGTGGGGTTTACAGGTAGTGTGACATGAACCCAAGATCACAGTTGAGACCATCTCCGTGTGTTCGGAACCTGGCTATCAGTTTCTGCTCAGCGAGTTTGCGTTATTGTGTGTCATGAAGACTGCCTTGGAGAACGCTTACCAGAAGATCAGAGGCTGAATGCCCTTGACTGCTGAAGTATTCCCTAACAGGACGGAAACACTCCTGTCTGGTGATTGTTGAGCGGTGTTCATTCATCATTGTCATAGCGCCTGCACGGTCTCCCCAATGTACTATGCCTCGGGACAAACTTTCCTGCAGCGTATCAGGTAGACAACATTGGCTGAGTCATAACAATATGTACCATGTACCTGGTGGATGGTGTTCTCACGTGGGATGATGGCACCCATGTCAATGATCCAGTACATTTTGCAGATGTTGCTGTGGCAGGGTTGTGTGTTGTCATAGTTACTGTTCTCCTGAAGGCTGGGTAGTTTGCTGTGGACAGTGGTCTGTTTGAGGTTGTGCAGTTGTTTGAAGGCAAGAAGTGGGGGTGTGGGGATGACCTTGGCAAGATGTTCGTCTTCATCGATGACATGTTGAAGGCTCCGGACAAGATGTCATAGCTTCTCCACTCAGGGACGTACTAAACGATATTTTTGTCCCGTGTCACGTGTTTGCCTTCTGAGGAGGTTGGTGCAGTTTCCGCTGTGGCGTGTAGGAACTGTCGATTGATAAGTCGAGTGCCATATCCTGCTCTTATGAAGGTGCCTTTCAGCGTACATAGGCTTCTGTTGCGATCCTCCTCATCTGAACAGATCCTGTGTATAGGATACATGGCTTGTCCATGGATTGTTCATCGACAAGGATGACATCACCTCACGTGAGAACACCATCCACCAGGTACACGGTACATACTCCTGCAACTCGGCCAACGTTGTCTACCTGATACACTGCAGGAAAGGATGTCCCAAAGCATGGTACATTGGAGAGACCAAGCAGATGCTACAACAACGGATGAATGAACATCGCTCGACAATCACCAAGCAAGACTGCTCCCTTCCTGTTGGCGAACACTTCAGCGGTGATGGGTATTCGGCCTCTGATCTTCGGGTAAGCGTTCTCCAAGGCGGCCTTCACGACACACGACAACGCAGGGTCTCTGAGCAGAGACTGATAGCCAAGTTCCGCACACATGAGGGCAGCCTCAACCGGGATCTTGGGTTCATGTCGCGCTACCTGTAACCCTCATGACTTGCCTGGGCTTGCAAAATCTCACTTACTGTCCTGTCTGGAGACAATACACATCTATTTAACCTATGCCTAATGCTATCTCCACTCAGATTGTCTGTATCTCTCAGACTTGAACAGCAGGTTAGCTGTAAAGACTTGCATTCTAATCAGTATTCTGTAAACTGTGTGTGACTTAATATGCCCTTCTCTGATCAGAACCTTCCACACACCTGATGAAGGAACAGCATTTCCAAAAGCTTGTGGGATTACTATCAAATAAACTTTAACCTGATGTTGTGAGACTTCTTACTATGTTTATCCCATTCCAACGCTGGTATCTCTACATCTCAAGTGGTGTTCTTCAGGGGTCAGTGCTGGGACCTTTGCTGTTTCTAATATATAGAAATAATTTGGAGGAAAATGTAACTGGCTTGATTAGTAAGTTTTGCAGATGACACAAAGGTTGATGGATTTGCGGATAGCAATAAGGACCATCATATGGTGCAGCAGGATATAAATTGGTTGGCGGTTTGGACTGAGAGATGGCAGATGGAGTTTAATCCAGACAAATGTGAGGTAATGCATTTTGGAAGGTCGACTACAGATAGGAAATATACAGTAAACTGCAGAACTCTTAAGAGCACTGATGGACAGAGGGATGTGAGTGTACAGGTACACAGCCACTGAAAGTGGCAACGGTGGTGGAGAAGGTCGTCAAGAAGGCATGCAGCATGCTTGCCTTTATTGGCCATTGAGTTTAAAAATTGGCAAGTCATCGTTGCAGCTTTATAGAACCTTAGTTAGGACATGCTTGGAATATAGTGTTCAATTCTGGTCGCCACACTACCAGAAAGATATAAGGCTTTGGAGAGGATACAGAAAAGATTTACCAGGATGTTGCCTGGTATGGAGGACATTAGCTATGAGGAGAGGTTGGAGAAACTTGGTTTGTTCTCACTGGAATGACGGAAATTGAGAGGCGACCTGATGGAAGTTTAGAAGATTGTGAGGGGCATGGACAGAGTGGATAGTCAAAAGCTTTTTCCCAAAGTGGAAGAGTCACTTACTAGCGGGAATGGGTTTAAGGTGCGAGGGGCAAGGTTTAAAGAAGATGTACCAGGCAAGTTTTTTAAATGGAGGGTGGGGCATGCATGGAACTCATTGCTGGAATAGGTAGTGGTAGCAGGTATGATAGTGAGTTTTAAGGGGCATCTGGACAAATACATGAATAGGATGAGAATAGAGGGATATGGTTCCCGGAAGGTTAGGGGGTTTTAGTTCAGTCAGGCAGCATGGTGGGTGCAGGCTTGGAGGGCCGAAGGACCTGTTCCTGTGCTGTAATTTTTTTTGTTCTTTATTCACCAAGAGACCAAACTTTGTTGATTTATCATATTCATTAGTAGACATTTAGTTCTCTTCTATGTTATTCTTGTGCTACTTCAGTGCAGGGTTGGATTCTCCGACCTCGTTCATGACTGGGATTCTCCAGTCCCGCTGCAGTGAATGGAGATTTGGCTGTGCACCAAATTCTCCGTTCTCGCTGGCAATGGGGCATGAATAGCAGGGAGAATTCCAGCTGCAGTCTTTAACCTATTTAATGCATTGGAACCCCAGTTAAAATCTTAAAACAAAAGAAACATTGTGCAAATGTGCTGAGCACCTGCCCTTGATATTTCCCAGAATAATTTCTAGATCTGTCTCTTTACTCAATTGCTAAACTAGGGGCAGTACAGGTAATATGGGAAGGATACTTACGAAATTTGGATTGAGCAGAATTAATGGGCCATACAGTCTTTCTTCACTCTAGACTTTTCTCATTTTACTAAATGTCTACAAATGAGATTTGCAATGAGTGCATGGCTCTGCCTTCATGGCTCCTTGTCTAATAACAATGCTCCTTGTTTGGGATTCAGAGTTGCATAATATTTTTACAAGGTTCGGCTGAGGATGAATAATTCGAGTCAGTCCGAGTGAGTCTGACTCAAGTTTTATCCATTGTTTAATTGTACAGCATATCCATGGTTACTGAAATATTCTCTGCCATATGTGTACTTTACATTTTGGAGAAATGACGTATTGAAAGATAAATTGAAACAAATCTAATTTGTTAAATTGCAATGCTGAGGATGAATGTGATTGATGTCTTGCTCTCACAACTTGTCTTTTGCACTTTAGGGCTTCTCTATACACATTGCGCAGGCACCCTATTATCAAGTGGTCTCCAAAGATATTCTACTGGGTGATTGCAGAGGAACCATGAAACTCAAAGGGACATGTACAGCCCATGGCCTATACCTGCATCTAATGTCTTCTTCTTAGGCAGCCCCTTAAATTGAGGGTGGCTTGCTTCTACTCTGGTTCACTGGGTTCGGAGATGGCTGATAAGTCTAATGTGTAACCTACAGACCTTGCTACCTATGGTGCTTAGAGGATGGAGTGCTTGAATTGTGTGCTCTCTCTGACACCAACATTGAAGGACTGCTATCAGTGATCAGGCTCTCAGGTCTACGGTTACTGTGGGTTAAATGCTTTGAATTATACAGCTATTGTCGCTAGTGCAAGGTGACGCCATGGCAGAGTATGAAATAACTCACATGAACTGCCGTTGTTTGAGGTCTGTACTCAATGGAGCTTACAGTTTATTTATTAGTGTCTCAAGCAGGCTTACATTAACACTGCAATGAAAATCCCCTTGTTGCCACACTCCAACTCGTGTTCAGGTACACTAAGGGAGAATATAACATGGCTAATGTACCTAACCAGCCCATTAGAAGGATGAGGGAGGAATCTCATTGAAACTTGCAGTATACTGAAAGCCTGGATAGAATGGACGTGGGGAAGATGTTTCCATTAGTAGGTGAGACTAGGATCCGAGGGCACAGCCTCAGAGTAAAGAGACGACCCTCTAGAACTGAGATGAGTCAGAATTTCTGCAGCCAGAGGGCGGTGAATCTATGAATTTCATCACCACAGAAGGCTGTGAAGGCCATTGAGTGTACTTGAAATAGAGATAGATAGGTCCTTGATTGGTAAAGGGATCAAAGGCTATGAGGAAAAGATGAGAGAGTGCAGTTGAGAAAATTATCAGTCATGATACTTTATAAGACCCTTGTCAGACCCCACTTGGAGTACTGTGCGCAGTTCTGGTCACCTCACTACAAGAAGGATGTGGAAGCTATTGAGAGGGTGCAGAGGAGGTTTACAAGGATGTTGCCTGGATTGGGAGGCATGCCTTATGAAGATAGGTTGAGGGAGCTAGGTCTCTTCTCCCTGGAGAGACGAAGGTTGAGAGGCGACCTGATAGAGGTTTATAAAATGTTGAGAGGAATAGATAGGATGGATTCTCGGAGGCTATTTCCCAGGGCTGAAATGGTCGCTACAAGACGACAGAGATTTAAGGTGCTGGGGAGCAGGTACAGAGGAGATGTTAGGGGTAAGTTTTTCACTCAGAGGGTGGTGAGTGAGTGGAATTGGCTGCCGTCAGTCGTGGTAGAGGCGAACTCGTTGGGGTCTTTTAAAAGACTTCTGGATGAGTATATGGGATCTAATGGGATTGGGAGTTATAGATAGTTCTATGGCTTGGCAGGCATAGATGGGATTGGCGCAACTTGTGGGCCAAAGGCCCTGTTTGTGCTGTAGTGTTCTATATTCTATGTTCAATGTTCTATGATTGAATGGTGGAGCAGACTTGATGGGCCGAGTGGCCTAATTTTACTTCTATGTCTTATGGTCCAATAGTCCATTCCAAATATGCCATTGACAGAAGATATTTACCCAAGGAACAAACTGACCTGTGTGAGCAAAGAGCAGCAGCACTCACAAACATTTGGAATTCTTCCCTCATAAAACAATTCCCTAAGTAAGATGGAGCAACCATAAACCATATCATGGAGTTCTAATGCAAAAACTTGCACAACTTCAAAAGAAAACTTGAAGTTCTGCATCACTTCTATTGCGCGTCTTCAGGATAATACTAACTCCATTCATCGAGCTGTGACGAAGGGTCATTCTGACTTGAAACACTGGCTGTGTTCATTCTCTGCAGATGAAATCAGACCTGCTGAGATCTTGCATTTTCAGCTTCTGCAGTAATTTGCTTTTATGCTACTTAATTAATTTGTCAGTTAACATAATTGATGGCATAGTGATTAGGACTTGTTAGCGTGAGTGGGCAAAACGACCACTACGGACTCAGGGTGAAGTTCAATAATGGCACAGCTTTATTTTCTTTTACGTTGACGGAGAAGCGCAGTCAGGACATACAATCGGACTGTCCCGAAAGCGCTCTGCCCGTCCCTCGCAGCAGGCTACAGTTATACCTGAACTTCGGTGTAGTACGCGATTCAAATTCTAATACTTTATTTACAGTATTCGACCTTAGCCATCCCGTCTCGATGTTTTCAAGTGTTGAGGAAATTGTTTTAAGTGTGTGTTAATTGTTTTTGTCTGATTGGTTATTAATGGTCTAGAATCTCTAGGGTTTGAACCATAGGTGTGTCATTGATCTCAAAAGAGGTTTGAGGGGCCAGGAATGTTTCCTTAGCTGTGCTAATTTTAGGTGTCTCCATGGGTTGTTTGACTGTTTTAAAGGTGCTGATTTTGATGAGGTGGGGATTTAGTTCCTGTAGGTGCCATCCTGTCCAGCTTCCCTTGTGTGCTAGCCCTCATTTGCATTCTAAAACCATGCTCTTGCCTGCTAATCTGTGTCTGTTACCTTGTGTTTTTTAGCGGAGAGGCTCTGAGTGGAACTTTAGTCTGCTTCCATATTGTGTGCCCAATTTCATAACAGACTGCTGCCTGTGAGGGTCCCGGCCTTGAGTCACAGTCTGTGTGGAGTTTGCACATTCACCCCGTGTTTGCGTGGGTTTCCTCCGGGTGCTCCGGCTTTCTCCCACACTCCAAAGATATGCAGGTTAAGTTGATTTGCCATATTTAATTGCCCCTTAGTGGCAGTGGGTTAGCATGGTAAATAGGTGGGGTAGGATCTGGGTGGGATTGCGGTCAGTACAACCTCCAAATGGCCACCTCCTGCAGTGTAGGAATTCTATGGATCTCTATAAAGCATGCTGCTAATATAACTAAGAGGCATGAACAAAATATGACTATGATATGCCGAATATAACCTTGTGCATAAAGAATCTGCCAGTGTGCATTAAATTGATGCAAAGAGTTACACCCAGTGGATGTGTTTCAGAGAGTGACACTACTTTTGGAAGAATCTTGGAATCTCCACAGAGTAAACGGGAATCTACTGGTTCTGATGGTTTGCACAACCAAATCACCAGCTTCTGAGACCTTCAGGGAATTTAGAAAATATATATGCTGCAATATGTACATCCCTACTGAGGCCCATCGAGTATGAGCTTGTTCCACTCACCATTGTCAGTCCCTCCAAACGGCTGACATTTAACTTACTTTTTGTTATGCAGTCCCTCAGGATTGAGGATCAATTGTTTCAGCCCTGGCTCCATGGGCCCTGAGCTTGCTGCTCAACCCAGTGGATCTGCCAACTGTGGGACTGATGGTGCTTGACGGGTTGGGCCTCCCTCTGATGGATCCAATGTTTACTTCTCAGCCTTTTGGCTAAGATCAAGCTTCAGATCAAGTCCAAGATGGGGTGCAATGCCATATTTCCCTTGTGGGGACCATGAAATAGGTTCAACTGGATCTGGATTTTTTTTTCTGTTCTTCAGGGTGGCACAGTGGCACAGTTGGCACTGCTGCCTCACAGCTCCAGGTTCAATTTCAGCCTTGGTCATTGTTCTTGTGGAGTTCATACATTCTCCCCATTTCTGTGTGGATTTCCTTTGGTTTCCACCCACAGTCCAAAGTTTTGGATTGACCTGTCAAAATACCCCTTTAGTGCCCCAAGATATCCAGGTTTGGTGGATTAGTTATGGGAAATGTGTGGGGTTACAGCAAAAGGCTCATCCTCCTGCCCTAAGTAAGATAATCTGTCAGAGTTGGTGCAGATTTGATGGGCTGAATGGCCTCTTTTGCAATATTAGAATTCTATGAATGTGTTCAGTGCTTTCTCAAATGAGCGTTCTCCAAGCCCAGTCAGTCACCACAAGCTAGGGACTCCCTTGAGTTGGTGGGGATGTTTGAGATCTTCAGGAGTACTTCCAGGAAACATTTCTTCTGAAAGCCTTTCCACAGCCCTCCTGGGAATCTGCTCACAGTCAAGCAGTTCCTTCGGAAATCTGGTGCTCTGTCCAGCTAGGCAAGTTGGCTTCGGAGAGAGCGCAGCTGTTGGGAAGATCTTAACCTCTTTGCAACTTAGAATACATCTAATGCGGGATTTAATGTTCTTTATTTGACTTGTATGGCAAAAACAAAAAAAAATGAACCAGTTCCAAAATTATGTACAGCTAAACATTACAACCTGGATATTACCATATTGCTGCTTAACAAAGTTATGTCACTTCCCTCTCTCAGTTATTTTAATGGAGTCATATAAAATAAATGGTTTAACTCCTCCATTAAAATAGCAGACAGAGGAATTGAGTGCTAGCATGTTGATCATTCACACAATATTCTTCACAGTAATTTCCAGCTTTCCTATCACAATCTAAATTTATTAGGATTTATGTAAGGACCAGCTAATGACTCACCAAAGATTCAACTATCGGAATGCAGTGACAAATGATTCTAAAGAGAAAACATGGGAGTCAAGGTTATAACTTGATGTTCCTTCAATGAAGTAATCTGATGAATGAAAGGAATGCATTGGAAGCTATCACATCTCCTGTAGTTTAAATGACCCTGGAGTGTTCTTCAATGCTGGATCAAGGGACGGTGGAAGCAGGTTCTTCTACTATGTGTAAGGCAGCGGTAGAGATAACCAAGGGAGAGGGGGTGAAAAGCTTATCGAGGCCAGGCAGGAATGTGGGGTTGAGGTTACAATCAGACCAGCCATAATCTTATTGAATGGCGGACCAGTCTCAAGGGGCCGAATGGCCTACTCCTACTTCTAATTCATATGTTGTACGTCAACTTGTGGAAAGGACTTCAGAAAATGTTGGCCCATAATCTCCCAGTTCACAAGCTTCAGATTTGTGCGGGGACCCAGGTTCAGACGCTGATAAGCATATGCACAGTAATTGTGCATAAGAGCTATTGTCTCCTAGGCAATTGCCCTGTGCTGAGAACCATTTGAAAAATGGGATTTGAATCACAATCATCAGATCATTCCAATTGGGTTACATCAATAGTTAACGAGAAAAAGTTATATGAATTAAACCACTCTCCAATCTCCAATCCCCTGCGACCTTCAATTACCCCTTTAATCTCTAATCCTACCAACCTCTATTCTCCCCTTGGCCTCTGACCTCTGATGCCCAAGTCCACTTACCTTCTTCCTGTCCTCTTAATTTAAACTTGCCTGGTTGACAGCAACCAGTGCTGTAAAAATGGGGTGTGACCTCTTTACTTTGACTCTCCTACACATTAACAATGGACCCCAGGGATGCATTGCATTTCCCCGATCCTGCCTGGCCTGAATGGGAATGTCGGGCAAGACTACCCGGAAAAATAATTAATGTAAGCAACTCGGTGTGGAGTGACAATCTGATGCCGATTGCCATGGTTGAAGTTCAGGCTCACTGAGTGTTGATGTATTCCAATGAGATAGATTTATTTCAGAAAATAATATTTTGGGATACAGTCTGAGTAATTTAAGACTTAACGTGTAGGAAGGGTAATGTGCTGGGAGCCAACAAGATGTTTCTAGACCCATACATCTTAAAGCTTTCAATTACTCAAGTTTTCCTTCTCTCATGTCCAAATCTGCTCCAGACTAAATGATTGAGACTGATGGCTAAGATTAGTCAACAACACCATTATCACTCTATTTTGCAGTTGAAAGAGGGAAAATTAGATGGACGTTGATCTGTTTTGCTCATCAATTCCTAAGATTGAGTGGGTACTCCCAGAGATTTGTCAGAGTTTTCCAAATTTTAACCAGTTATTGTGTGAGGCAAAAGAAAAACAGCTTAATGCCATCACCATCTGATTGATGATCTACAATTTCAGTTGATGAGGGTGTCTCTGTATGATGGACAGTCATTGTGCGAGCATATTGTAGATTTATTTTGCATCCTATAAATGGTGCCTCGGGGTTCTGTAACCTCCAACAATTGTGACGCATCATCTGTCAATCAAAGAAGCTAAATCCATTCTTGAGCTCCTTAGTGTGACAGATGGTGAAAGAACTATTTTGTATTTGAGACATAGGTTTCAACATCCCACAAGCAAAGGTAGAAATCAAGTACGCTCAAAGTCCTTTGGACAGAAGTATTTCTTATAATGCATGAGAAGAAGGATCTTTTGAGTTTTGACAACATACTATCCACCAGCTGTTGGCGCTTCTATTTTTGACTATCTGTCAAATATCATTTGACAGAATTTGATCATTTTTTGCACTATGGTACTGATTGTCAATGTTAATTAGTGCCAGTGAGATTGGATAAGAAGCCACCTTGTCATATTGTGTCCTTCTTTATGATTGGTATCGTCTAGTTCATGTTATTCTAGATAATACACAAATGAAACTAGCAAGTCACCTTGAGTAGAGAATAGAAAGGGGAACGTGTGCAGTGCTTTCTGTAATTCTGAGCGCATCTGACCTCAGAAGGATGACTTGAAATTGGGTAAGATTCAGCAAGATTTTGACATGATTCGGTGACTTGGGGGGAAAAGGACAAATTTAAGTCTGCACTGAAGTTACTCTGTTTGAAGTTAAAGAAGAGACATGGGGCACGATTTTCCTGGCCCACAGCATTGCTCATGTAACACAATGGGCCAGGAAATGTAAGCAAAGTTGCTGTGATAGGAGCCGTGAACAGCTTGCAGCCAATCGCAACTTTCTCAGGCCATTTTTGTATGGCATAGTCAGCCTTGCAGCGGGAAACAGTGCGAGACTGATTACATATTGAATTTCAAATTTGAACGTCATTAGCGTCTGCGGGCTATGGGCAGTGCAATGGAGGCAAAGCCTGAGAGGGTCGGGGCCAGACCTGAGTTGTGCTAACTGGGGATGGGGGCGATCTGCTGTGCACTTTGCACAGCAAACATGTTGGGGGGGGGGGAGCAATCAGGGCCGGCCATGGCTGGAGGGGAGCAATCAGGGCTGGCCATGGGTGGGGGGGAAGTGTTCGGGAGGCCAGCAAAGGGGTCCAGTGCGCATGCGCAGTTAATTCCTCAGCAAACTGATGCCAGCTTCTTGGGCAGGATTAGGTCCTGCCCCTCCCCTTACTGGCATGAATCCCTCAGTGGACTCTGAAGCACAGAGTGCGGAAATTCACCTGACTAGTTTGGCCCAAAAACCAGATGGTGAAAATCTTACATTTCCTCGCTCATTGGGCATGTAGTATGTTGGGGGTAAAATCACCCCAATGACCACAGATTTAAAATCAGACCATTATCGTGCAGAAAGAAAGACTTGTGATTATGAAGTGTCATTCAGGGTATCGCAAACAAATTTGCAGAAATTAATTTTTTTAGGAGGGAAATCAAACTGCAGATGGTTGGAGACTGTAAAAGGGTAGTGGAGATCTGGAAATACTCAACTGGTCAAACAGCACCTGCAGAGAGAAACCGAGTTAACATGGCATGGTGGTTTTTATGGTTCTCTTACTGGGCCAAGTAAACCAGAGGCCTGAGTTAATGACCCAGGGATATGAGTTCAAATCCTTCCCAGGCAGCAAGGTGAGTTAAATTCAGTTAATTGAATAAAAACTGGAATTAGAAGTTAAAAGCCTGTCGGGTGGAATTTGGCCATCCCGGCTGCACAGGGACGGGGCGCCCTTTTTAAAGGATGCCCCAATCTCAGTGTTAAGAGACAGGCCCTATCTACCCCGTGCCACAGAAACGGGTAATCCCTCCCCCCCGCTGACAAGGGGAGCACAGGGTATCACTGCCAAAGTGGCACGGTATGGGTGGCAGGGGAATAGTGCCAGCCTCTTCTGTGGCCTCTAGTGGAGGCACGTGATTCCAGCATGAACGTAAAGACTCACTCTGGAAGGAAAACAGCCAGCCAAGGTCTTTGGATCAAATGGCAAGCCTGTTTATAAGCATTGTGGTTAGAAAAGAGGAAGTGAAATCTCCTTCCTGCTGTTTAATGGCCTCAAACTGTCAATCAAAAAATGCCAGTATATAAACACTGCAAATAAGAATAAAAGCAAGTACCTGAGATGCAATCAACCATGAAGAGGAACCCAAACAACCAAAGCTTCTGCCTGTTGTGCAATAGCCTCAAGCTTTCAATAAAGAGTCTAGTTTAAGGCACTAAAGTGTGAACGGGAATGTAAACAAAACAGTTCAAGTCCTTTGAGCTTTCCAGGAAGGCTGTGATAAAAGAATAGGGCTCAGTGAGCAGGTGTGGCAAAAAGTTGAACTTCTTAAGGCTTACTGGATTTGATCAACAATGAACTGTTTAATCTGCTCTAGAGCTGTCAATCAGAGCATCTCAGTGTTACCAGGTTGCACCTGCAGCTCATTCAGGGAAAAAAGGGGAATCCCGTCATGAAACTGATATCTCCTAATCACAGCTGGTGCAGCAGGCAGAGACTCACGACAGGTTGGACACCTGGTGAGAATTCCGCTTTTTGCCTAATACCAATTTAACAGGCCATTATGATTGCTGTCAGGCGTGAATGGCCCCAGAGAATCACCCCATAAATTTTATTCAATGTGGACTCTTAAAAATTGGCCATTGTTTAGATAAAGAAAGGCAATATGTGCAAAGCTGACTGCTAAAAGTCAGATGGCCTGACTTGTGTATTCATTCACAAGACTGCCTTGCTGTTTCTCAAGAACAAAAGGGATACATTTCATACTGAGAGGTGTCAGTGACACTTATCCTGTGATAATAAACAACTAAATGCCGCAGATACTGGAAATCTGAAATCTCATCCTGAGACCCTCAGAAGACGTTCGAAGGTGATGATTGTCTTATTTCCTCCTCAGGATGAGTGTTTTGAAACAATAAAACAAGATGTGGCTCATCAACCAAAGACTACCATCATAACTGGAAAAGGAAATGAAAATGTGAGGAATCACATGGTAAAGCAGTGGTGGAAAGGTTAATAGCATCTATGCCTGAAAAATCAAAGATTGTAACACCACAAGGTCTGCAAGCTTATTCATCCTTGGGTCCACCAATAACCTTCTGGTAACTAGATCATAGACAGCTAACTGTGACCTGCAGAGAGCACACCTCTTCAAGGAAATCCTGCAACAACTTGGGCATTCAGTATCAGCTGAACTGCCCTTCAGGGGTGAAGACATCATCATCAAGCTTGTAATATATCTCTTGCAGAACAAGGCAATCATGTAAATCACAAACTATTCTTTTGCTTATAACCTGTAAAAGTGTGCTATTCTCTTTAACAGTACTTTCCTTGAATGTGTTTGTGTGTGGGAATGTGTGAGCAGATGCCGTACCATTCGATTGTGGAGTTTATTTATTTTTATTTATTAATGCCACAAGTCGGCTTACATTAACACTGCAATCAAGTTACTGTGAAAATTCCTTAGTTGCCACACTCCGGTGCCTGTTCTGGTACACTGAGGGAGAATTTAGAATGGCCAATGCAACTAACTTGCACATCGTTTGGACTTTGAGAGGAAACTGGAGCACCCGGAGGAAACACACACAGGCGTGGGGAGAAAGTGCAGACTCCACATAGGTAGTACCTCAAGATAGAAATTGAACTCAGGTCCATGGCACAGAGAGGCAGCAGTGCTCATCACCATGCCACCATACCACCCTCTGCCACTGTGCTACAATACATACGTTAGTAAAAAAATCTTCCTGATTTAAACCGATGAACTGCTTGCTGCTGGTTATTCAAATTATCCACACTCCTTGTCCACATGTCAAAAAAAAACACATGTACCTCTTGCTCTCAAAAACCTATTGATTGTGGACAGTTGGGAAAAGGATGGGGATTTCAATTGTTCTCTCTCTGTGTTTATAACAATGCTCTCTGATCTGCTGTAATTGTGAAGTTTGGTCACTGCTGCAACGTGAGAAACATAGCAGCCAATTGTCCACAATAGGCTCCCACATGCAAAAATGTAATGATATTCAGATGCTCTGTTTGATTAATGCCGGCTTAGGGTTAAGTGTCAGCCAGTCCAAAGATGTGCGGGTGAGATTGATTGGCCATGCAAAATTGCCCCTTACGTAAGGGGGATAAATACATGAGGTTGTCGGTGCAGACTCAATGGGCTGGATGGCCTCCTTCTGCACTATGTATGATACGGTGGGGACATCAGAGACATCAGCTGGAATTTTAGTGCCTCACCTGCCCTGGAATTGGGTGGAAAAGACTGAGCCAAAAGGTCTGGATTCATGTCATATTGATGGCCTTGGAAGGTGATCATAATGGGTTGATATCAGCTTGTAAATCCTTCCCATACATTTTGTGATCTCACTCGAACGAGGTTGTAAAATCCCACCCATCGTCCAAACAGACAGGTCCTCTGTTTAATGTCTTATCTGCAAAGTGGCAGATCTGATGCAGGAGGAATGTTACCCTACATTTTTGTTCTGAAGTTTATGGAGTGAGACTTGAACCCAAAACCAGCTGACTCCAGGACAAGACTGTGACCAACTGAGCCGTGGCTGGCACAAAATTGGAACACAGTAAGAAGTCTGACAACACCAGGTTTAAGTCCAAACAATTTATTTGATAGTAAACTCACAAGCTTTCGGGGTTTGCCCCTTCATCAGCATTCACGGTTGCACTTAAACCTGGTGTTGTCAGACTTCTTATTGTGTTTACCCCAGTCCAATGACGGCATCTCCACATCATGTCAACAAAACTGGAATAGCATAAAATCTTATCTTATATCTTATATTCACTTCCCTTCAGTTCCAACAATGAGTCACACTCGAAACATTAACTGTTCCACTCTTCATAACTGTTTCCAGACCTGCTGTGTTTTTCCAACACTTTTTGCTTTTATTTCTGACACATATTAAACTATTCAAGGATGGCAGAACAATATTCACAATCAAGTTTAGTGATGAAAAAATATTTTTTTTTCCAATCTGAGTGGTGTCTATCTGAAACATTACCAATGGTTAATGCCCTGCTCATCAAACTCCCTTTGAAAAGAAAAGCTGAGAAAATATCTTTTGGATGTCTTTGAAAGCTCTTGGGTAATAGGACATCAGTGGATTGGCTCTGAGTTGCTGCAGTTTTTGGATAGCTCATCAGTTTTAATTTGCTTGGTTTGGGTAATGGTGCTATAAATTGGTCTGTATTCTGGAGCTTTGCTCAGCTAACTTTGAAAGTCATGCACAACATTCCAAGACTTTTGCTGGCATGATTAAATTAATGGGATTTACTAATAGACAGACAATTGCCGGAATTCTACCACCCAACCCGTCATGGAACTGAAACAGGAAAGAAGCAGAACGTTGGTTGGGCCGCATTTGGAGTACCGTGTCCAGTTCTGGTCGCCTTACTACCGGAAGGACGTGGAGGCCCTGAAGAGAGTGCAGAGGAGGTTTACCAGGATGCTGCCTGGTATGGAAGGGCTGGGTTATGAGGAAAGATTGAGCAAATTGGGGCTGTTTTCCCTTGAAAGACGGCGACTGAGGGGGGATCTAATAGAGGTATATAAGATTATGAAGGGTATAGATAGAGTAAACAGTGGTAAGCTATTTCCTATGTTGGAAACGCACAGTACGAGGGGCCACGGGCTTAGGGTGAGGGGGGAGAGGTATAACACGGATATTAGAAGGAGGTTTTTCACACAGAGGGTAGTGGGGGTATGGAATGCTCTGCCAAGCAAAGTGGTGGAGGCAGGCACGCTGGAGTTGTTGAAGAGTTACTTAGGCAGGCACATGAGTGGGTTGGAGATGGAAGGATATAGGAGATTGTTTTAAATAAGGTTCATTAGCATTGGGACGTCCCTGGTAATGTATAAGGATGTGAAATGATACTAATGTTTTTCTCTTTTAATTCACAGGTTTTAAGCCGGTCTGCCTTGTTGTCCAACGAGGGGCATACATGTGATAGGTTGTACAAGGGCTGCTCTTGGATGTTCGAAAATAGCCTAGTACTTCATGTCATTAGTGTGCGCTTAAACTGGACCAGATGCTGGGCAACACGACGGCTCAGTTGCTTTCACTGTTTGCTGTGCAGACACATGGATTTGGGCCAGTGTCTGTGTGAGTTTGCGCATTCTCCCCGTGCTTGCATGGGTTTTCTCCTGGTGCTCCGGTTCCCTCCCTCACCCCAAAGATGTGCTGTTAGGCTGATTGGAGGTAATAAATTGTCCCTAAATTAGTTTTCTCTCAATGTGGATTGCCATAAGCATAGATAAGGGTCATGGGTGGAGGGGGGAACTGGTAATGTTAAAATGGCGGCACGGGCTCGTTGGGCCGAAGGGCCTGTTTCCCAGGCTGTTTTTGTTCTTTTTGTTTTCTCTTTGTTCAGACAATGGAAATGTCCATTTGACCTCGGGCGGAAATTTCCAGTCCCGCTCTAACAAGGCTGTAAAATCCCACCCAATGTCTACAGGATGTTTCAAAGTACACTTTGCCCCAGTAGATCATTTTTGGAGTCCCTTTGAGTCAAAAAGTCTGGATTCATGTCACACTTGATGGCTTTGGAAGGTGTTCATAATGGGTTGATATCAGCTTGTAAATCCTTCCAATACATCCTGAAGGCAGGCAACAAGAGTGAGTGAGATTTCTGGACAGCAACGTGATAGAAAGAAACTTGAATCTCTACTGTCACCAACACATAGCTCTAGGTTATAACATACATGTTAAAGTGTTGTTAGGAACTCATATCGCCAAGGACAAAGTGTGTTTCCAAAAAAAAATTGAAGACATTGAATTATTTGTGCACTCTCTTCAGATCTTTTTCTAAAAAGGATTCAGGTTCATTTTGATCTGTAAGTAAACTTCTTTTTCCAGGGAATCACTTGACACTGGCTACCTGAAAGGTGGCATGGTGGCACAGTGTTTAACCCTACTGCCTTACTCACCAGGGACCCAGGTTTGATTTCGGCCTGAAGTGACTATGTGAGGTTTGCACATTCTCCCCATGTCTGCATGGGTTTCTTCTGGGTGCTCCAGTTTCCTCCCATTGTCGAAAGGGTGCGGGTTAGGTGGATTGGCCATGCTAAATTGCTTCTTAGCGTACAGGTTTAGGGGATTAGTGGGGTAAATATGTGGGGTTACGGGAATAGGGCAGGAGTAGGTCTTGGAAGGATGCTTTGTTGGAGAGTAGGCACAGACTCCTTCTGCACTGTCAAGGTTCTAAGATATCTGGGGAGATAAGAGTTATTTTGTTTATTGAGTTAAAATAAACAACTTGCTGTTGTCAGGCCAAGATTCTTGGCTGATTAGTTAGAATCATAGAATCCTGACAGTGCAGAAGAAGGACATTCAACTCTTAGCCTGGGAAAATTCTGTCTGAAATATTTCTTGAATTCAGTGTGTCTTGAGAGTAAACTGAGAAGCAAAATTCTCTCTGTATTACATGCACCTCAGTCTTTTGCATCTGCATTTAAAAGGCTGGGAGAGTTAACAAAGACAGTATTCCACAGAAGGCCCTTTGAAAAGCACTTCCAGACACCTACTGTGATGAGCACTCCATCTTCACCTTTAGAAACACTAAATCAACAGTGTAAAGACCTTTTCAAACTTTATCCTTTTCATAATTGTTCCCCAGCGCTAACTTCGACAGAAACATTTGTTTCGCCCATTGTTTTGTGTATGTGTGTGTGTGCCTTTAATTGTATTAAACCAGTTTTTCAACTTCTTTTAGAAAATAAGTTTCATTTCATAATAAAACAATCATTCTGAGTTTATTCAAAGAAACCCGGTTAAAGTACTTTTTTTATTCTGGGTCTAGCCCCAACAAATATAAACAATTGGCCATTTTAGTGAGTGATGTAAACATTTAAACTTATGGTGTGACCAGTGGACTTAGAAAAACTGCGCACTCCTCTCTACCCAGTTGTAATGGTGCCGGTTGCCATAGCAACCTGAATGGCTGGTGTGTTTGGGTACACTGAGGGAGAATTTGGAATAGCTAATACACGTAACTAACATGTCTCAGAATGGGGAGGAAACTGGAGCATGTTCTCCCTGTGACTGCTTGGATTTTCTCTGGGTACTCTGGGTTCCTCCCACATTCCAAAAGTTGTGTTGATTAGAGTACCCTTCAGCGTCCAGGACTTCCCCAGAGCAGAAAAGCTACAACACCTCCTCCAGAGCCTTCAACATGCCATCGATGAAAATGAACATCTTACCAAGGCCATCCCCACACTGCCATTTCTTGTCCTCAAACAACCGCATAACAAAGGGAAGGCACGGTAGCATAGTGGTCAGGACTGCTGCTTCACAGCTCCAGGGTCCTGGGTTTGATTCCCAGCTCGGGTCACTGTCTGTGTGGAGTTTGCACATTCTCCTTGTGTCTGTGTGGGCTTCCTCTGGTTTCCTCCCACAGTCCAAAGATGTGCAGGTTAGTTTGATTGGCCATTCTAAGATATTGCCCTTTAGTGTCCAGGAATGCGTAGGTTAGAGGGATTAGTGTGTATAATATGTAGGGATATGGGACTAGGGCCTGGGTGGGATTGTGTTTGGTGCAAACTTGATGGGCCGAAGGGCCTCTTTCTGCACTGTAGGTTTCTATGATTCTATGAACAGTTTCCTTCTGCACTGTAGGGATTCTATGAAACTTGTTTTCCCCATGATTTCAAAACAGAAGGTAGCCATTTACAAGACTGCAGTTACTGGGCTGGATTTTACTGGAGAAAATAATGACATTTTAATAGTTTATGATGCAAATCAACAAGCAAATTCAGGGGATGAAGGGGTATTCCATGACTTGTAAATTAAATTCACCCCCAAAAAATAAGACTGGGATGGCACAAGAACTTTTAAATGTTATAATTGTTAATCCAATAGAAATAAACATCTCAGAAAAGGACCAAATTAAACTGTTCAAACTAATTGTGGCATGTAGTAAATTATTCGAGAAAATTTTAGGACGTGGTTATCCAACCTTATCCATGATTGGGATTCTCCAGCCCCACTGGTGTGAAGAGATTTGGCTGAGCGCCAAATTCTCCTTTTTGACAGGCAGATCGTTCTCCAGTAATTTCTCTGCTGGCTATGATAACTCCATTCATCTGCCTGTGCTAGGTCTGCCCATGAATTAATGCCAATGTAGTTTCCCAGTAAGTAACTGTTTGACATCAAGGGAATAACACCAAGGTAAGACCAAAACGACATATGAGATCAGAGAGTTTCAGTTTTAGTATCTTGAAGATGTTAACATTTCTATTTTTCCACCTTTCCTTTCGTCTCTCTTAATCCAAGTATAAGCTGTGGCTCAACAAGCAGCATTCTTGTTTCTGATGAGCCATTCCACGCACTTGGGCATAAAGAGAGTGCTGCACTGTCAAAGGTGTCAACTGAGATGTCCTAAGGTACCATCTACCCACTCAGTGATTGCTAAAAGATGACACTGTTTTCAAGAAGAGCTGGGGGAAACTTATTGTCCTGGCCAATAGTTATTCCTCAATTGATATTCTTAAAAATAAGATCATCATTATCACACATGTGAAGGAGCTACCTGTATGAAAATTGCAGTAAGAAGTCTCACAACAGCAGGTTGAAGCCTTCTAAAGAGATTGTGTTTACCCCAGTCATAAGAGCATAAGAAATAGGAGCAGGAGTAGGCCATCTAGCCCTTCGAGCCTGCCCCGCCATTCAATAAGATCATGGCTGATCTGAAGTGTATCAGTTCCACTTACCCGCTTGCTCCCCATAACCCTTAATTCCCTTATCGATCTATCTAGCCGTGACCTAAACATATTCAACGAGGTAGCCTCCTCCACTACTTCAATGGGCAGAGAATTCCAGAGATTCACCACCCTCTGAGAGAAGAAGTTCCTCCCCCTTATTTTGAGGCTGTGCCCTCTAGTTCTGGTTTCCTTTCTAAGTGGAAAGAATCTCTAGTCCAACATCGGCATCTCCACATCACGTCTGAAAATTGGCTGCTGAACTTCCTACATTACAACAATCCAAAATTTCTTCCCTGACTATAAAGTATCAATTTTATTACTCAATTTTTTTTTCAAGGTAATTTCCACTGAACACTTGAGTCCAATCTGAAGCAAAAATCTGAAACAATCTACCTTTTTTCCATAACAGTGCAATAAAATGAGGGAGCCATGGGTCAAATTTTTGATCTTGGCGTCAACTTCAAACTAGGTGGGATGATGGACAATTTTTAGTATGCTGTAGAATTGCAGGAAACCTACAAAGCAATTAGCCCATAATGGGAAAACGTCATGGACAATTGAACCAACAGTAAATGGGGCCCAGTAAAACTGTCATTACTGATTAGTCCATCTGATTCTGTACTATGTGTATTATCCTCAAAGTCTGAATCCCCAATCACCAATGGTATTGTCAGATTTATCAGTTTAATGAGTGATTAATCATCTGTATTGCATTGTCATTGTCAAAAATACATGACTGCTTAGCAACAAATATATTTCTTTGAATAAAACATTAGGTTTGCTTTGTAGCCGTATGGCAAACAACTGCAGTTCTCTGCCCAGTGTTACTGACAGAATAGATTGTTTCATTGTTTACCTTTAGTGAGACTGACACCTAATTGTGAGATGCCCAAGCTCCATTGGTTCAATACTCACTCTGGGGAAACTGTACAGAATTAAGAAAAGACCAAAGAGGCTAGGTTCGCATAGAGGTGGAAGTTTTCCTTTAATTACGTAGTGAACTCCTTTTAAATTTAAATCAAAGGAAACACATTAACATTTTTGTTGATGATTCTGGGGACCAATGTTCCTTTGCGCATGGTACTCCAGGTGGTTCAAACATGTTGTGGATTGCATTCATAGATGCTCCTGGGCATATTCAAGGATCCATCTGGGCTGAACAGATTACTGAATGAGGCAGCTATATGCTTGGAAGTCAGATCCATGGGAACTTGTCTGAGACAGTTAATATCTCATTTTACTTCAGGGCCTTCGACAGCACCTGGCTATAGCGGTACAGACTCCCAGTGCATTTTGTTATATTCACATTTGTGAGTCTGGGAGCTAAGATTGGGTGTGTTGCTACACTAACTTCTGAGAAAATAATCCAAGCACAAAATGATTTGCTTTTTATTGGGCCAACTTAATAGATACTATTTATTAAATTGGCCCAATTAAATGTGCAAAGACATCCCAAGAGAACGGGACTTAAATTTTTGTTAAATAGAGGAACACTGTACAATTTGATGGGAATTAAAAGCTACATAGAAACATAGAAACTAAAAGCAGGAGTAGGCCATTCAACCTTTCAAGCCTGCTCCGTCATTCATCCATATCATGGCTGATCATCAAATTCAATATCTTAATTTGCCCCCCTTCCCCACATATCCCTTAATCCCTTTAGCCCCAAGAGCTATATTTAATTTCTTTTTGAAAGTCACTCATCAATTTGGCCTCAACTATATTCAGTGGTCGTGAATTCTATACATTTACCACCCTCTAGGTGAAGAAATTTCTCCTCATCTCAGTTCTAAAAGGTTTACCCCTTATCCACAAACTATGATCCCTAATTCTGGACTCCCCCACCATGGGGAACATTCTTTCTGAATCTGTCCTGTCTAACCCTGTTAGAATTTTATAAGTTTCTATAAGATCCCCTCTCACTCTTAACTCCAGTGAATATAATCCTAACTGACTTAATCTCTCCTCATATGAAAGAACTGCCATACCAGGAATCAGCCCAATAAAGCTTCATTGTACTCCCACCATAGCAAAGACATCCTTCCTCAGCTAAAGACACCAAAACTGCACACAATACTCCAGGCGTGGCCTCACCAAAACCCTATACAATTGCAGCAGAACATCCCTACCCCTATTCTCAAATGCCCTCGCTATGAAGACCATCATGCCATTCACCTTCTTTACTGCCTGCTGTGATTGCACACTTACTTCCAGTTACTGATGCATGAGGACTCCAAGGTCTCATTGAGTATTCACCTCTCCCAATTTATACCCATTCAAATAATAATCTGTCTTCCTATTATTGCTACCGAAGTGGATAACCTCACATTCATCCACATTATACTGTGTCTGCCATGCACATGCTCACACATTCAGCCTGTCCAAATCACACTGCATCCTCTTCACAGATCATCCTCCCAACTTTGTATCATCTGCAAATTTGGAAATAATACAGTTAGTTCCCTCTTCCAAATCATTAATATATAATGTGAACAGTTGGGGTCCGAGCATAGATCCCAGCAGGACCCCACTAGTCACTGACTGCCAATCGGAGAAAGACCCATTTATGATAATGCTTTGATTCCTATCTACTAACTAGCTTTCTATCCATCTCAAGACATTTCCTGAAATCCCATGTGTTTTAAGTTTACATAGCATTCTGTTATGTGGAACCTTCTGAAGGTCTAAATAAACCGCATCCACTGGTTCTCCTTGGTCAACTCAATTAGTTGATCCTCAAAAAATCCAAATAGATTTACCAATCATGATTTCCCTTTTGTAAATCCATGCTGACTTTGTCTGATTATACCACTGCCTTCCAAATCCTTGATGATAGACTCGAGCATCTTCCTCAGTACCAACGTTAGACTGGTCGAGAATTCTCTGTTTTCTTGCTACTTCCTTTTTTGAATAGTGGGGTTACCCTTTAATCTGTTTAGTTACCCCTCAATCTATTGGAACCATTTCAACATCCAAAGACTTTTGGAAAATAACCATCAATGCATCTACTATTTCCAGGGGCCACTTCCTTAAGTACTCTGAGATGAAGATGATCAGGATCTGGAGATGTATTCACCTTCAATCCCATCAATTTCCCCAAAACCATTTCTTTACTAATGCTGATTTCTTTCAGCTCCTCACCAAAACTTGTTTCTCCTAGCACTTCTAGTACATTATTCATGCCTTCCTTTGTGAACACTGAGGCAAAGTACACATTTAATTTGGCCATTACGAATTCTCTCATTTCTGACTGCAAGTGGCCTACATTCGTTGTTGTCAATCTTTTTCCCTTTACATATCTATAGGAACTTTTACAGTCGATAGACGAAATCGTAAGAACAGCATTTTTTATAAAAAGAAAGGAGAAGAAGAGAGTCTTGCTTTTATATAGCGCATTTCACAATCACTGGATATCTCATAGCACTTCACAGCAGTGTTTTGAAATGTAGGCGCTGAAGTGATGTTGGAAACAATGGCCAGTTTGTGCACATTGCAAGTTTCCATAAATAACAAAGCAATAATCAGGCATTTTATTCTACAGATGTTAAATCGGGGATACAAACTGGTTGGGACACATTGGACAATGTAATGCCCTAACTGTGTCAGGGGTTGTGCATTTTTAAAATATGAAATGAAACGATTCAAAGTAACATACCAAAGGTTTCATAGAATCCCTACAGTTCAGAAGGAGGCCATTCATTAGTCTGTACCGAGCACAATCTCACCCAGGCCCTATTACACACATTTACCTTGCTAATCCCCTGACACTAATGGTCAATTTAGCATGGCCAATCAACCTAACCAGCACATCTTTGGACTGTGGGAGGAAACTGGAGCACCTGGAGGAAACCCACGGGGACACAGGGAGAATGTTCAAACTCCACACAGACAGTGACTGAAGCTGGAATTGAACATGGGTCCCTGGTGCTGTGAAGTAGCCTGCTTTACCATCATGCCGTACTGGTTTATTGAAAGAGATAGTCCCTGCACAGCCACCTGCAAAATGCCCCAATGACCTCATGATCAAGTAATGGGACTGACTCTTAAAACAATTATGCAATAATTTATATACATAACAGACAACTCCCTTGCTCGTCTTTGAAATAGTAACATGAGGTCTCTCATTTCTACTGAGGGCAACCAGATTCAGCATGCCTGCAACAGTTCTCAGCAATTCCTACAGATGCACCATAGAAAGCACCTTTTCCAGATAGCTTGGTATGGCCCTTGCTCCAACAAAGACTGCAGGAAACTACTAAGGGATGTGAATGTAGCCCAGTCCATCATGCAAACCAGCCTCCCACTCATTGAGTCTGTCTATACATTCCGCTGCCTCAGAAAACCAACCAGCATAATCAAGGACTCCATGCACTCCGGATATGCTCTCTTCCACCTTCTTCCATTGATTGAGATCATGTACCAACCAACTCAAGAACAAATTCTTCCCTACTGCCATCAAACTTTTGAATGGACTTATATTAAGTAGACCTTTCTCTGCACCCTAGCAATGTCTGTAACATTACATTCTGCACCCTCTCCTTTCCTTGTCCCCAATGTACTCTGTGAATGGTATGTTTTGTCTGCATAAGAACATAAGAACTAGGAGCAGGAGTAGGCCATCTGGCCCCTCGAGCCTGCTCTGCCATTCAATAAGATCGTAGCTGATCTTTTTGTGGATTCAGCTCCACTTACCCACCCGCTCACCATAACCCTTAATTCCCTTACTGTTCAAAAATCTATCTACCCTTGCCTTAAAAACATTCAATGAGGTAGCCTCAACTGCTTTTCTGGGCAGGGAATTCCACAGATTCACAACCCTTTGTGTGAAGAAGTTCGTCCTCAACTCAGTCCTAAATCTGCTTCCCCTTATTTTGAGACATGCCCCCTAGTTCTAGTTTCACCCGCCACTGGAAACAACTTCCCTGGTTCTACCTGATCTATTTCCTTCATAATCTTATATGTTTCTATAAGACCTCCCCTCGTTTTTCTGAATTCTAATGAGTATAGTCCCAGTCTGCTCAGTGTCTCCTTATAAGCCAACCCTCTCAACTCCAGAATCAACCTAGTGAATCTCCTCTGCACCCTCTCCAACGCCTGTACATCCTTTCTCAAGTAAGAGATTTACAGCAAGCAAGAAACAATACTTTTCACTTTATACCAATACATGTGATGATATCAAATCAAATCAAACTAGCTGGAGCTTTGGTTTAACACCTCATCAGAAAGGCAGCACCTCCAACAATATGGCATACCCTTTGTATTGTACAGGACCGTAAGCCCTGATTTTCTTTTTGCTTAAGGCCTAGAGTGGGATTTGAACCCAGAACCTTGTAACTCAGAGGAAAGAATGTGGCCAACTGAACCACTAATAACTGTAAATCTGAACTAAAAACAAAAAAAGACCAGGAGAAATTCCAAAGATGTGAGGATTAGGTGAATTGGCCATGCTAAGTTTCTCCTTAGTTTCAGGGTGCTGAGCAGAATAAATATGTGTGATTACGGGGATAAGGGAAGATAGGGCCCGAGTGAGACTGTTGTCAGTGCAGGCTTGATGCACCAAATGGCTTTGTTCTGCACTGTTGTGATTCTATGAAACTCAGCAGGTCTGGCAGCATCCTTGGAGAAAGAAACAGAGTTAGTGTTTCGTGTCTGATATGACTGCTCTTTGGAACTGGAAACTTGTGTCAACCTGCAGAGTTTAGATTAAAAGGCCACACTGAAGGAGATGAATTGAAACATTTTTATTGCATGAGTCATAGTAACTAAAAGGAGCAATTTGTTCCTGCAGGTTAAGGAGAATCTACATCAAACGCTGTAGTATTCACTAGCCAAAGTTTGGTTGATTTTAATTTGTCTGGATTTTCAGATCTACTCTTTTATTTAATTTGTCCTGGGATGTGGGCATCACTGGCATGGCCAACATTTATTGCCCATTCCTAAGGAGGTATAAGAGCCAACCACTTAGAAACATAGAAACAAGAAACAGGAGGAGGCCATTAGGCCCTTCAAACCTGCTCCGTTATTCATTTTGATCATGGCCGATCATCAAATTCAGTATCCTGATCCCCTCTGCCCTCCCCCACGTCCCTTGATCCCTTTATCCCCAAAAGCTACATCTAATTTCTTCTTGAAATCAGACAACGTTTTGGCCTCAGCTACTTTCTGTGGCAATGAATTCCACATATTCACCACCCTCTAGGTGAAGAAATTTCTCCTCATCTCAGTTCTGAAAGGTTTACCCTTTCTCTTCAACTATAACGGCACGGTAGCACAGTGGTTAGGACTGGTGTTTCACAGCTCTAGGGACCTGGGTTCGATTCCCAGCTTGGGTCACTGTCTGTGTGGAGTTTGTACATTCTACTTATGTCTGCGTGGGCCTCCTGCAGGTGCTCTTGTTTCCTCCCACAGCCCGAAGATATGCAGGTTAGGTTAATTGGTGATGCTAAATTGTACCTTAGTGTCCTGAGATGTGTAGGTTACAGGGATTAGCAGGTAAATGTGCAGGGTTATGGGGGTAGGGCCTGGATGGGATCGTGGTTGGTGCAGACCCGATGGGCTGAATGGCCTCTTTCTGCAGTATAGGGTTTCTATGATGACCCCCCCCCCCCAGTTCTGGACTCCTTCGCCATTGGAAACATTCTTCTTGAATCTATGCTATCTAAACCTGTGAGAATTTTATAAGTTTCTATGAGATCCCCATTACTCTTCTAAACTCCAGTGCATATAACCCTAATCAACTTAGTCTCTTCTCAAATGACATCCCAGAATTCAGCCTGGTAACCTTTGTTGTACTCCCCCGATAGCAAGAATTGCTGTTGGTCTGGAGTCGCAGATGAACCAGACCATGAAGGACAACGGATTTCCTTCCCTAAAGGACGTTGCCTAAAAGACATTTTGCTCATGACGTGAATTTTTTTTATTCATTTGTGTGCGCAAATTGTGCTCTTTGGATTTTTAGCCTTCGCCACCATTCCCGCAGGTGGACAATGTGGTCTCAAAATCATCCCCCTATTGTTTTTTCCTGAAACTATTTATTGGTACTATTTACAAAGACTCCATTGTGAGCAAATGTTTCCATGGATACAGTCCTGCCCTCCTGGAGCCTCTTTGTCATCTGACCCTGATGTTCTTCTCACCGTATCACTAACATCACATGACCATTGACTTTTAGCTCTCGAGTCAACACCCAGCAGGATTGGAGAGAATTGGCAGATACGACTGAAAGCTGACAGTTGAAGGTGCAAGTTGCTCGGAAACTTTAGACGGAAGGGAGGAAGGAAAATTGGTGTCCTGAGTGCAAGAGTTGGACCCTCCAATACTGATAACGAAACTGGGAATATACTGAATGAAGGTCAGGGTGGCTCCCTGGAATGCTCAACAGCTAGTGAATAACGTGAATTTGGGATTGGATCAAGGAGTTTTGAACAATTAAGTCATGCCACATAGAGTCAATGGCTGACCTATGTAGCCTGTAACAGTATCCTGTGGAACAAAATAGCGGCTAAGCTGCTCCCAAAAAAAGTCCCCAATTCACGTGAAAAAGGGAGTAACTCCTATAGTTTTTTTTTTAACGTGATTTTCATCTTCAATCTCAAGGATCTGTGCATCACAGGGTATCCTAGTGGTATTCCCTCTGAAAATCATGACTCATCATGGGCCTATTCTCACTGGAGAGGCTGGCAGCATAGCGGTGAGCGGACGACTGCACGTGAGCTAATCTGTCAATGTCAAGGTTGGCGCCTATGCTGTGGCCCTGCATTGCCGGCCTTCCGATTGCTAGCCAGCCCGATCACTGGACAGCCCCACAATCCACAATCGCTGACCTTTTGATCCCCCCCACCCCATGATCGTTGGCCTCCTACGCCAACCCTGATTGTCCCCCCACCCCAGCAAACCCCCCCCCCACCCAAGCTAGACCCAATTGCCCCGATTTCCCTTCATCCTCCTCGGCAGTCTCGGTGTCACCCTGACAGCCCCAACTGCCTGGAAGCCCCCACACCCTCCGTCCTGTTGACCAGACCCGATTGCCATCCTCTCTCCCTCTGCCTATGATCCCAATTCCGAAATGGCAATGGCTCCCCCCATCCCCCACCGATTGTCCCCTCCCCCAGTAGGCCCTGCCCTCTCTGGTTCCAACCCCTTGGCACTGCCCAATGCCTGGTTGGCATTGCCAAAGTGTCACTTGGGCATTGTCAGTTTTCCCCTTGGGCGGTGCCAAGGTGCCAAGTTTTGGCGCAGAGCTGATTACTCTGAAAAATCTGGAGCTGGAGGCGCACGGAGGCCATGTTGTCCAGCAGGAAGTCCATGAAACGGCCTCCACTGAAGTCTCCCAGTCCATTGTGCTGCTCAACCAGCGAGCAGGCTGGGAGAATCAGCCCCACGGTGACAATGTTTTGTCAATTATATGTTAAGATTGGTCAATGTTGAGTACTTTGTTAAGGTTGAGAGCCAACAAGTGATGGATATCAATTGTCTTTCATAAATAAAGTCACCTATGAGGAGGAGAGCTGACAGGTGGTGTTCTAACCGAAGGATCTCCATATCTCAGGGGCAAAGGGTAAGATTAAAAATGTGGGGCCTTTGTGAATAACCTCAGCAGGGGTGCGATTGAATCCACAATGGTGATGTAGCCCTGCATCACAAAGCAGCTGTCCCCACATCTGAAACCAGCCAATGGAGCTAACCAACTCCCATGTATAAATAGGGGATAGCTGGGACACTGGGTTGTGTGGTATGGGAGCTGTGAGGCTGAACAAGTCAATAAACTCTCTCCATAAAGAAATGATCTGTGTCTTGGTTTTAGACTTGGATCGTATTAACACAGAGAGTACTGAGAAAGCTGAATTTTAATCACAATTAAGTTGTAGAGGTACTGAGGAGAGGTAGGGAGAAACCAAGCCTTGGTGCGCTGAATAGCCTCTTCTGTGCCCTAATAACTCTGTGCCAACAAGCAACAAAGCAATGGACAACAATTTTAGCAATGGTGATAAGTATTCTAAACAAACCTGATGGGTTGTAGAAGGAGCTCAGTTTAACACCAAACAGGAGTCAGACGTCCCATCCAGTACAGTTCATCTAACAGAGAGGCGGAATCAGTAACTGAGTCACACAGTTTCAGCAGGAGCTGAACTAATAACTTCAGCAAAGTGAAATACTTGCATTGATATAGCACCAGCACGGTGGCACAGTGGTTAGCACTACTGCTTCACAGAGACCTGGATTTGGTTCTTGGCTTGTGTTGTAGTCTGTGTGGAGCCTGCACGCTCTCCCCACGACTGCATGGGTTTCCCTGGGGTGCTGCAGTTTCCTCCCACAGCCCAAAAGACCTGATGGTTGTGTGCATTGGCCAGGATAACTTCTTGCTCGATGTACCCAAACAGTTATCGGAGTGTGGTGACAAGAGGGTTTTCACACTAACTTCACTGCAGTGTTAATGTTAGCCTACTTCTGACACTAATAAATAAACCTTAAACTTAAACCTCTCGCTAGCTGAGGAGTTACAAAGTGCTTTACAGAAGTACAAAGCTTTAGAATGCAGGAAACATCACAGTCCATTTGTGCATAGCAAGGTCTCACAAACATGATGAGAATAAATGGCTTTCTTTTAATAATTTTGATTGAGAGATAAATGTTGCCTAGACACCTGCTCTTCAGATAGGGTCTTCTGCATCCAGATGTTTCTTGTTGCACTGTCATCTTTCATCCTGGCAGGCAGAGGCCAACAGCAACACTC
The DNA here is from genome assembly GCF_965287045.1 of Carcharhinus amblyrhynchos. Taxonomy (NCBI): domain Eukaryota; kingdom Metazoa; phylum Chordata; class Chondrichthyes; order Carcharhiniformes; family Carcharhinidae; genus Carcharhinus; species Carcharhinus amblyrhynchos. The sequence continues at coordinate 15,990,089 of NC_137330.1, forward strand.
CTGATAAAATTAACAGATGTTATTTGGAGCCTGCTTTATTTCCTCAGAGTTGGTTGTATAAAACACTGCAACCTTGTGTTCACTGTTTATGATCAGCTGTGGCTTGCCGTGGTAGCTCTTGAAGTTGAAGAGTGGTGAATGGAAGGGATCTCAGCAAAAAAATCTCCGCTGATGTTTAAGAGCATCTCCAAGAGGGTGTTGCACAGGTAAAAGTGCTATCTTTCAGATGAGGCATTAAGCAAAAATTCTATCAGCCTGTTTGGGCAGATGTGAAAGATCTCCTGGCACTTTTCAAAGAGGAGCAAATCTCTCCTGGTATCTTTAGCCAAACAGTATCGCCAAAAACAGGTCAACTAGTCATTTGAACAATAGGTTAGCCTGTGTTTATATAGAGCTTTTTGTGACCTGAGGATGCACCAAAGCACTTCACAGGCAGTACAGTATATTTGAAGCACAGTCACTTTTGGAGTGTGGTAAGACCCAAATGTCTCATTGCTGCTTGTGGCACCTTGCTGTGCCAAAATCACCTTACTTCGATAACCTACAAAGCTATGTTGATGAAATGTAACCCATTGGCTATGATGTACTTTGGGATTTCCTGAGGAGATGAAATGTACTTTATAGATGCAAATTCTACCCATCTCTCAATCAATGATGGTACATAATACCCTTTTGATTAGACTGCAACTTTACAATCAATCTGAGATAATATGTTAAATATTTTTATTGTAGAACTAAAAGCCTTTGTTGTAACCGTTAGTACAAGCATGTGCACAATGCAGCCAAAGTAACAGATTAATGTTCTTGTATTTTACTTTGGCATGTGACTATATAACCTTGTTTTAAAATACAAAAATCTGCGTATGCCTTATTGTAATTTCAGAATTATAATTAGCAGTGCTAATCATAGCTAAAGCTATTGCAATTTCCCCTTATCTTAATACACAAGACAGTTATAATAAATTAAAGCTAGATTGTTATCTTAGTGATGAGTCTGAAGGCAATAATTCAACTGCCTTTTTTTTCCAGCAAGGCTGTCGGACAGTATTTACAAATGATAATGATAAACCGACTGTTTCTTTTTATTTCTAATTAACCTTTTCAGTGATGCGAGATTTGCAGTTCATTTATTTCATTTAAACTGATGACTCTCAGGCATTTCAGCTATTAAGGAGATGTTTGCCTCATTGCTACAGTTGAAGCATTAATGGGTATCTTACAGCAAACTTGCTTGTGTGTCATATCCAGCCCGAAATGTGGGAGAACGTTCCTCCATTTGTTAAACCCATTTACAGTTACTGTCCTGGGGTCTATTGAAAAAAAAACACACACAAGTTTAAAATTTCCTATCCGGTGGTTGGAAACTACTGGAAATCCATGTGATCACTCACAGCCACCAAGAAAAGAAGCTGAACATGGGGATAGGGCCTGGGTGGGATTGCTGTCAATGGGCTGAGTGGCCTCCTCCTGCACTGTAGGGATTATATGATTCCATGAACAATTATTATCTTTGTTGTTTGTACATTTTAAGTTTAAGTTTTATTTATTAATGTCACAAGTAGGTTTACGTTAACACTGCAGTGAAGTTACCTGTGAAAATCCCCGAGTCGCTGCACTCTGGCGCCTGTTCGGGTACACTGAGGGAGAATTTAGCACGGCCAATGCAACTAATCAGCATGTCTTTCAGACAGCGGGAGGAAAGCAGAGCACCCGGAGAAAGCCATGCAGACACGGGGAGAATATGCAAAAGCTGCACAGAAAGGAACCCCAGTCTGCAGGTGCAGCAGGTGATCAAGAAGGCAAATGGAATGCTGGCCTTTATAGCGAGGGGGTTGAATATAAAAGCAGGGAGGTCTTGCTGCAACTGTACAGGGTACTGGTGAGACCGCAACTGGAGTACTACGCGCAGTTTTGGTCGCCGCACTTGTACAAGGATATTTTGGCCTTGGAGGGAGTGCAGAGGAGGTTCACTAGGCTGATACTGGCGATGAGGGGGTTGGACTATGAAGAGAGACTGAATAGACTGGGTCTGTACTCGTTGGAGTTTAGAAGGATGAGGGGGGATCTTATAGAGACGTGTAAGATAATGAAAGGGATGGATAGGATAGAGGTAGAGAGATTCCTCCCGCTTAGAAAGGATAGCAGGACTAGAGGGCACAGCCTGAAGATAAGGGGGGGGGTGCAGTTTAGATCGGAGTTGAGGAGGAACTTCTTCACTCAAAGGGTAGTGAATCTCTGGAATTCTCTGCCCATTGAAGTGGTGGAGGCTACCTCGCTAAATATATTTAAGTCACAGGTAGATAGGTTTGTGACAGACAAGGGAATTAAGGGTTATGGGGAGAGAGCGGGAAAGTGGAACTGATCCACTTCAGATCAGCCATGATCTTATTGAATGGCGGGGCAGGCTCGAAGGGCTAGATGGTCTACTCCTGCTTCTATCTCGAATGGTCTTATGTTCTTATGACCCAAGCTGGGAATTGAACCCAGGTCCCTGATATTGTGAGACAGCAGGAACACTAGGTCAGTAAATTACCACTGTGCCACCATTTATGGTGCATCAGAGAAACTCATGGATGAAATATATTGGCAGAGATAAATTTTTTCAGCTCAGTTATGTTTGCAGGATGGAGACAGTCTAACATTTATTCTTTGAGATGTGGACATCACTTGCAAGGCCAGCATTTGTTCGCATCCCTAATTGCCCTTAAACTGAATAGCTTGCTATTCAGAGGGCAGCTAAGAGTCAACCACATTGCTCTGGCTCTGGAGTCACATGTAGGTCAGACTAGGTAAGGATGGCAGATACCTTTTGCTAAATGGGATTAATGAGCCGGATGGGTTTTTAACAACAATTGACAATATTGTCACAATCACCATTGACTGGCTTTGTATTTCAGATTTTATTAATTGCATTTAAATTCCATCAGCTACCAGAATGGATTTGAACTCATGTCCCCAGGTCATTGCCTGGGCCTCAGGAATACAAGGTCAGTAAATTATCACTCTGCCACCGTCGCCTCCTCAAGGATTTTCTGTTATGCCTTCCGTTAGGACAGAACTAGCTAACCAACAGACGCTCAGAGCTCGAGGATGTCTCTAAGTGTGACAGGAAGAGCCTAACATTGACTCCCTCAGCTGGTAGACACCAGCCAATGGCAGGGGGAAATGATGACAATCAGTGACTACAGTGGGTGGACAACAGTCACTGACACTGAAACCAGCAGCCGCTAACAACACCTGATCACCACTTCAGATACGATACCGCAGAACCTGCTTCTCACTGATTGGTCTCTCCAGCCACCAGCAAAAGCGAATCACAAGGAGCTGTTCCATCCTCAATAAATTTGATTTGCTTTAGGCCCATCATCTTATACAGATGGAATAATACCATCCTTCTTTAAAGATGCAGATAAGGCTTTGACGATGTCATCGGGATCTGGCTGTTATATTAAACTTTGGTGTGAGTTGGGGGGACATAGTGGTGATGTGTTCAAACCTGTTGGCAACTTGGTCGAGAAGCAGGTATATTTGAATTGCTCTTTTTGTTTTGATGGAGTCCTTACAAGAAGTAAGATGTGCATCCGGGGAGACAGCTTTGCGCTGCACACCAGCGATCACACACTGGAGGTGCAGAAGGCATCATGCCACTTGATGTGAAGGGAGGGTACAGCCTTGTGAGAGGCCATTGGTGACCATATGGGGGCATGAGCAGTGCTTGAGGCTGCTGAGACAATGACGTGAATAGTAATGGTCAGCAGCTAATTGCGGTGGCGCATGGCATCAGGGGTGGTGTAGGGATGTGGACTGCTGGGAAGGATTGAGTTGCCTGGGATGGATAACCTTAAGGACTTTCTCTCCCTCTCTCCTTTCTCCCACCACGCCGACTCCAGATCAACCATGAATGTTCATACTGAAGCAGCAGAAATGGCAGTAATCCTCATTGCTGCCGTCATAGCTGACAGATGTTGTTGCCACAGTGAGAAGTCTCACAACACCAGGTTTAAGTCCAGCTGGTGGTGTTCCCAAATATTTGCTGCTCTTGTCCTTCTAGATGTTAGTGGTTGGGGTTTGGAAGGTGCTGCCTAGGAAGCTCGGTGAGTTCCTGTTGCGTATCTTGTAGGCGATACACACTGCTGCCACTGTGTATCAGTGGTGGCGTGAGTGAATGTTAATGAATGGATTGTAAATCAAGTGGGCTGCAATCAAACAAGATTCATAGCCTCTGGTCTTCTCTTGTATTTAGGTCGCTGATCTAGTTCAGTTTCTGGTTAATTAATACTTCTAGGATATTGAAAGTGGGAGATTCAGCAATGGCAATTCCATTGACCATCAAGGGGCAATGATTAGATGCTCTCTTGTTGGAGATATTTATTGCCTTGCAAGCAGATTACTTGCCAGTTGTGGGCCCAAGCCTGGATATCGCTCTGGTCTTGCTGCATTTAGACATGGACTGCTTCAGTATCTGAGGAATCGTGAACGGTGCTGAACATTATGCAGTCATCAGCGAGCAACCCCACTTCTGACCTTATGATAAAGGGAAGGTCATTGATGAAGCAGCTGAAGATGGTTGGACTGAGGATACTACCCCGAGGAACTCCTCTAGTGATGTCCTGGAGCTGCATCTCTGTAACAAACTCAATGGGCAGAATTTTCCCATCCCGTCCATTACTGGAATCATAGTAGGCAGGACAAAGGCCATGCAAAGGTGTGCTGACCTCAGCCGGGATTTTCTGGTCTTGGAGCAAGCCAGCCAGAAAATCCCATCCAATACACCTGGGTTTTTACGGGATAATTTGTATCCAAACCCCTTTAAGCATGCTGGAAAACCAAAAACAAACAATGAGATGCCTGCTTAATGATTTTTTAATTCATTTTGTTCTACACACTGTATAGTGATGGTGTGATCATGGATAACAATGGAAGTACACTTCATGAAGAGCTTAAGCACGTTGTTTAAATTCATTTGCGCTGGTTGCTGCTTGAAGTTTAAGTCCCAGTAAGTTTGTGCTAATGGATTGTATCATTGTTGGTAATGTTTTGCCAGTGTGATGATAATACGTCAATACTTGCAGCTTATTTTTTAATTAATACATAACATTAACTCATTTAGTCACATTGTAAATTGCTTAACCCATTTTTAGTGCATTTGCTTTGCTAGAATGCAGCCAGTGCCAACTTTGTGTTGGACGAATGGGAACAAGATTTAACAGTTAGCTAACCCAGTAAACCATGGAACCAATTACAGAGGGGTGTATTAGTTAGCTGACTAGCTGATTCACTATAAATAAGGAACAACGTAAAATTGTGAGGAACTTGGATTGACCCAGGGTGAGGCCTCAAGTTTGGAGTAATGATATTTCTTTATTAAACCCTTTCTTTGATTTATAAGTTAGAGTAAGTTTTGTTGTATTTTCATTAGCTGCATTTTGAAGAGTTCTTTCTGAAGAAACATGAGTGACACTAGTTTCATTTCCTCTCACTCTTTGTATTTTATCCAATGTTTTCCTCTCCTGTCCCTCTCTTGTTCTGTCCTACTTGACAATTTTCTGATCACCTCTTGACTTCTTGGTTGGGGGCCTGGACACTTCCTATCTGTCCCTGCAGATTATGATCCCAATATGACTCATTCACAAGACCAATAATTGTCCTCAATATATTCTCCGTTCAGCCCCGAATGTTCAGCACTATCTGTGACTCCTCAGATACTGAAGCAGTCCATGTGTAAATGCAGCAAGACCTGGGCAATACCCAGGTTTGAGCTCACAAGTGGCAAATAGCCTTTATGCCACACAGTTGCCAGGCGAGGAGTATCTCCAACAAGAGAAAATCTAATCATTGTCCCTTCCCAGTCAATGGAATTGCTATCATTGAAGCCTCCACCATCAACATCCTGGAGATTACCATTAAGCAGAAACTGAACTAGACCAGCCACCTAAAGACAGGGGCTATTAGAACAGATCAGACGCTATGAATCTTGTTTGATTGTGGCCCACTTGATTTACAACTCATCCGTAAATATTCACTGAACTTTTCAGGAAGGCAAGAGCTTGGCCATCCAGATTGACCCTGACAAGCCCTCTGACATTTCAGGCTCAATTTATTTCCCTTGGAAGGAAATCCCACCATAGCGAGCTGTTGGCCAACCAGATTGGTTGACAGCTCTCCAGCCCATTCATGGCGCTACTGTGACCAGATGAGGTACCGCAGTGCTTTGCCACAGCTAAAGTCTTGGGGATCCTAGAGGTGGGAAGGTATTGGATGCCCTGAAGGGGCTGTTCTTGGTGCCAGGCGTGAAGCAAGGAAGGAGCAGTGAGGGCTGGAGGTCTCAAAAGGGAGAGTTCTCCACAACTGAAGGGATCTTCAGACTCAGATGCAACTCCTGCCCCCGCACTCCCCCCACCCACCGCCCCCCCCATTCCTAAACCCATCCCTGCCCAAGATGGAGATTTGTTCATTTTTCTGTGTCCCGTCCTGCTCTAACTCGAGGCTGCCAGCCTAAAAAAGGTCAGTAAGAACAGAAGAACATAAGAAATAGGAGCAGGAGTAGGCCATCTAGCCCTTCGAGCCTGCCCCGCCATTCAATAAGATCATGGCTGATCCGAAGTGGATCAGATCCACTTTCCCGCTTTCTCCCCATAACCCTTAATTCCCTTGTCTATCAGAAACCTATCTACCCGTGACTTAAATATAGTCAACAAGGTAGCCTCCACCACTTCAATGGGCAGAGAATTCCAGAGATTCACCACCCTTTGAGTGAAGAAGTTCCCCCTCAACTCTGATCTAAACTGCCCCCCTCCCCTTATTTTGAGGCTGTGCCCTCTAGTTCTGTTTTCCTTTCTAAGTGGAAAGAATCTCTCTATCTCTACCCTATCTAGCCCCTTCATTATCTTGTAAGTCTCTATAAGATCCCCCCACAGTCTTCTAAACTCCAATGAGTACAGGCCCAGTCTATCTAATTTCTCCTCACAAGCTAACCCCCTCATCTCCGGTATCAGCCTAGTGAACCTCCTCTGCACTCCCTCCAAGGCCAATATATCCTCACGCAAATAAGGGGACCAAAACTGCACACAGTACTCCAGTTGCGGCCTCACCAGTACCCTGTACAGTTGCAGCAAGACCTCCCTGCTTTTATATTCTATCCCCCTCACTATAAAGGCCAATATTCCATTCGCCTTCTTGATCACCTGCTGCACCTGCAGACTGAGTTTTTGCGATTCGTACACAAGGACCCCCAGATCCCTCTGCACCGTAGCATGCTGCAGCTTTTCACCCTTTAAATAATAATCCCTCCTACTATTATTTCTACCAAAGTGGATAACCTCACATTTGCTAACATTATACCCCATTTGCCAGGTCCTCGCCCACTCACTCAGCCTATCCAGATCCCTCTGCAGACTTTCCGCGCCATCCACGCAATACGCTTTTCCACTCATCTTCGTGTCAGCAGCAAATTTTGTTACCCTACACTCAGCCCCCTCCTCCAGATCGTCTATGTAAATGTTAAACAGTTGAGACCCCAGCACAGATCCCTGCGGCACTCCACTAGTCACCAAATGCCTACCAGAAAAGCACCCATTGATTCTTTTCTGTATGTGGGGGCATTAATTGGGGAAAGGATGGGTTTCTTAATGCCCAGCGCCCCCCCATTCAGGAATTGCATTTGGGTGGTGGTAGATATAGTTCTATATTCTAAACCACACGGCCCTCCCCTCTCTCCCCACAAGCACCTGCTGGCCTCAAAACCCACCCAGGAGAAGCATAAAATCCTGAACTTAGAATCTGTCTTTACGGCAGGATCTTGGGTTTAATAAGTATATAATTAACCCCATTCCAGGGCTCAAGCACAAATAAAAAGACAGGCCCTTAACAGCAGTATTGAGGGAATGTATCTCTAAGTTGCCATGTTAAAGTCTGCCCGCTCAGGTGGCTGGCAATAATATGAATAGAGAAAGAAAGTTATACCTCTGTCCAGGAATACATTTATACTTACTCAGCAGCACAAAAGTCCTCTAGTCTTAATTAAATTATGGCTTGTGTGAACTTGCCGTGCACATTGTTTCACTAAATTCTGCACCCTCTTCTTTCCTTCTCTATGAATGGTATGCTTTTTCTGCATCGTGTGCAAGAAACAATACTTTTCGCTGTATTCTAATATATGTGACAATAATAAATCAAATCAAGTTGTCTGTTGCTTGTCCTGCATTACAACAGTGAATCCAACTGCATTATCTGTAAAGTGCTTTGTGATGCCTACTGGTCGTAAGAAGTTCTGAATGATGGAAAATATTTCTTTTGTATTGCTTTTTAGTATTGAGAAAACTTTGATATTATTGAACTGATTCAGATTTTCCCCTTATAGCCTCACCCTGTCCACAAAGATGTAAACCTAACAACCGTTCCAGATTATTGAAGCATTTCCCTCAAACTCAATACCAATTCCTTAATTAGATTGCAGTTCTTCCTTCTAATTACACAATTTGTTTGGCATTTTCTGGTAGTTAAGGAACATCTTAATTGTTATTAGAACATAGAACACTACAGCACAAACAGGCCCTTCGGCCCACAAGTTGCGCCGATCACTGTTATTGGAACAGCCTGTATATTAACCACCCCTCCCCCCCAATACTCGCCACCCCACCTACAACCCTCACCCGCTGGTCCCTCACCCCCCACCTCCCTTAGGAGTAGCCAGCCAATTGGAGGTCAGGCTGCCATCTCAACATTCTTACTGATGTCCTGGAAGTAGATGATGCCTTGTGAGCACACTGTCTTCCTAAGCAGATTATTGAGTGGCACCGGGCCAGGTCAGCAGATTTCGACTGGGGAGACTGGGGTTGCTGAGGGTGGGCAGATGCCATCATTGTCACTATTGCCACTAGGAGCCCCTCGGTGTCCCAGTAGTGGAGGTCCTCAGCCACCTACCTACCTCCTCTCCGTCTCTAATCCAGGCCTGCAGAGGGGTTGCCAGGTTTTACTATGTGCTGTTTGCCAATGTAGCAGAGGACCCACCCGGCACTGGTAAAGTGCCAGCCATGGTGGGAAGTGACCTAAGTGACTCAATTGACTATTGGGCGGGAAAGACATCCACATCACTGGTGAAATAGCATGGCAGCGGGGAAGGCACTCAACCACTCGCCATTTTACTCACCTTCCAACTCATCCCTGGAGAGTGAATAAAATCTGTGGATCCAAAGATGTGCAGGTTAGGTAGATTGGCCATGGGAAATTGTCCCTTAGTGCCAGCGAAATTAGAAGGGTGAATGCATAAGGTTACGGGGATATGGCCTGGGTGAGATTGTTGTCGGACCAGTCTCGATGTGCTGAATGGTCTCTTTTCTGCACTGTGGGGATCCTAAGATGTCTAATGTCCAGATTTTTATGCCCAAATGTTTCAAAAAAAGTGTGGCATGGACAAGTTGGGTCAAAGGGCCTGTTTCCCTGCGGTAAACCTCTATGATTCTATTAGAGGAGAAAGTGGACCACAGTTAAACTTCTCATCTAAAAGGGGGCTCGTTTGGAAAGTTGCCTTGGTTTTTCACTAGAGTGTCAGTCTTCAGGCTTGTATTCAATTTTAAGTTAACATTTATTTATTAGTAGGCTTACATTAACACTGCAATTAAGTTACTATGAAAATCCCCTAGTCGCCACACTCTAACACCTGTTTGTGTACACTGAGGGAGAATTTGGCATGCCCAATGCACCTAAGCAGCACATCATTCAGAGTGTGGGAGAAAACCAGAGCACCCAGAGGAAACCCATGTAGATACAGGGAGAATGTGCAGACTCCACAAAGACAGTGACCCAAGCTAAGAATCGAGCCCAGGTCCCTGGCGCTGTGAGACTGCAGTGCTAACCACTATGCCACCGAGCCATGTTCAGGTCTCTGGAGTGAGAATTTAACACCCAGCCTTTTGACATGGTGCTGTACCAACTGAGCAATGGTTCTCTCGTTGGATTGGAGTTAAACAAACACACAGCCTGCAAAGGGAAAGAACGAGACAAAAAAAGATGGGAGAAAATCTAAGCAGATAAATGGAATCAGAGACTTTCAGGAAGACAATAAATCACAAGGGAAAACATAGGAAAGAGAAAATAAAAGGCAAACACATCAATTAAACAAATAGAAAAGGACATTGGTTGTGAAAGTTGGTTCAGATAAAAAACTGTTTAACCTAGTTGTGTCATGGTGGTAAAAGTTGGAGAATGTATTTTTCTATTAACTATCACCTTCCTCTTCAGCTCTCTTTCCATGTTGGCCGATCTCATTTGTGATTTATTTCATTGTGTGTTATTTTAATGAGTCTCCAGTATTGCAATTAAAATAAGTTGAGCCACTAGGTGTGAAGCGATAAGATTTATATGGAAATCAGATGGCTGTAGCAGTGTTGTGCTGATGACATTAAGTGGAATGGTTGACTTCTGGCCAAGGGGAACCCAAACTCAGTCTGCTAGAGGAAGCCTTTGTGCTTAAGGGTGGAGATTGTGAGTAAGGAGGGAGATTTCCATCCTGAAAATCACAAGAGGAGGAGCAGGAAAGGCTGAGAGAGATGCTCGCTAACACGAGGCAAGAGAGGGAGAATAGTTAACAAGGTTAGGATTACTAATGATATGTTATTTACACTATGACAATACTGGTGATGCATTGTTTAATTAAGAACTTACAACTTATATAAATAGGGGACAGGGCTGGAGTGATTCGTAACACAACAGGGATCAGGGTTCGATTCCCAGCTTGTCTGTTACTGTGTACACTCTGTACGTTCTCCCCATGTCTGCATGGGTTACTTCTGAGTGTTTCGGTTTCCTCCCACAGCCCAAAGACGTGTGGCTTAGGTGAATTGGCCATGCTACATTTCCCCTTGGTGTCCAGGGGATTAGTTGGGTAAATATGTGGGATTACAAGGATAGGGCCTGGGTGGGATTGTGGTCAGTACAGACTCACTGGCCGAATGGCCTCCTTACGTACTGTCGGGATTCAATGATTCTATGATACGAATCTATGATCAGGCCTGAAAACAAGTTTAGTTTAATTCAATTTGATTCCTTTAAAGTTAAGCGTTGCTGTCATAATGTCCCTGTTAAGGGGCTATCACTTCTATCTAACTTAATCTGATTAATTAAGCCATTCTGCCATGCTGTGTAAAGCAAATGAATATTAATGGGGGCAGCTGGGACACTGGGCAGAGGGTGTGGCGTGATGTGGCATGGCGTGGGCTATGAAACTGAACCAAGTGAATAAACTCCCTTGGTAATGAAACAGTGCGTGCCTTGGTTTAATCTCACCAACCTGCTTGGAGTCCATTCAGAAATGAAGTAAAATGGGAGGAGGCTCATATGGAGTATAACCAACAACACAGGCCCTTGGGGCTGAATTGTATATTTCCGTGTGAAATTTTATATCATTGGAGAAGTAAAGAATGAAAAGAAAGATTATAGATAAAAGCATTCAGTGAAATGAAGTGGCAAAATAATTTAAGAAAACTTGCTTTCGGACTGGACGGAGTAGATGCAGGAAGGATGGTTCATGATGATGGGTGTGTCCAGAATCAGGGCTCATAATCTAAGGATAGGGGGTAAACCATTTAGAACTGAGATGAGGAAAAATACTTTCACCCAGAAGTGGAGAGGCTGTGTATTTCACTGCCATTGAATTCGTTGTGGCCGGAATTTTACTGGCCCGCCTGGCATGGGAGTCGGAATGGGCGAGGGGCGGACCATGAAAAAGTCCATTGACAATGGGCAGGATTTCATGGTTTCGGAATGAGCGAGGCCATAAAATCCTGCACTATTTGTTTTCAAGAAGGAGTTAGAAGTGGCTCTTGTGGTGAAGGGGATCTAAGGATATTGGGGGGGCAGGGGGTGGGGGAAGCTCGATCAGGCTACTGAGTTGGATGATCAGCCATGATCATAATGAATGGCAGAGCATATTCAAATGGCAAAATGACCTAACAAAGAACAGTGCAGCACGGGAACCAGGCCCTTCGGCCCAACGAGCCCACGCCGCCATTTCAACATTGTGAGTCCCCTCTCCACCCATGATCCTTGTCTACGCTTATGGCACTCCACATTGGAAACCAGATTGAGGGGAGACTAATTTAGGGACAATTTGTTACACCAATCAGCCTAAGAGCACATCTTTGGGGTGTGGGAGCAAACCAGAGCACTCGGAGAAAACCCACGCAAGCATGGGGAGAATGCGCAAACTCCCGCAGACACCGGCCCAAATCCATGTATCTGCACAGCAAACAGTGATAGTCACTGAACTGTCGTGTTGCCCAGCAGCAGGTCCAGTTTAAGCGTACACTAACGACATGAAGCACTAGGCTACTCTCGAAACATCCAAGAGCAGCCCTCGCACGACCTATCGCGTGTATGCCCCTTGCTGGACAACAAGGCGGACTGAAGAATTTGTGGATTAAAAGAGAAAAACATCAATAACATGCACATCTTATGGAAACATTCAAGGGAATCCCCAGAAGCTCAAAAGTAAAACAAGTGAGCCAGAAAATATGTTGGAAGGTCCGTAGGAATCAATTGATTCCCAGGGACGTCCCAAGGCTCCTGATCCTTTTTTAAAACAGTCTCCTACATCCCACTCATGTGCCTATCTAAGTATCCCTTAAACCTACTCCTGCTTCTAGTTTCTCTGTACGTGTATATATGTCACATACACACATAGCCTTTAGCTTACAATGTACGTTGTTTTGCCCCATTGGAGGTAGCTTTAATTTTAGACAATAGTGTGATGTGAGGAGATGACCTAATGGTATTATTGCTAGATTATTAATCCAGAAACTCAGCTAGTGTCCTGGAGACTCGGGTTCGAATCCCACCATGGCAGATGATGGAATTTGAATTCAATAAAAAAGAATACCTGGAATTGAGAACCTAGTGATGACCATGAGTTGATTGTCGGAATAACCCATTTGGTTCAGTAATGTCCTTTGGTTGATTGGCCATGATAAATTGCCCCATTGCATTAGGAGGACTAGCATGAGGTTAGGGGGATAGGGCCTGAATGTTTCTGGGTGGTCAGTGTAGACTCAATGGGCCAAATGGCCTCCTTCTGCACTGTAGGGGGTTCTATGATGCTATGGAGTTGATTCGATGAAGCCAAGATTCAGGCCAAATGTAATCAAATGTGGAACAGGCTGGATGGGCTGAATGGCTTTTACTGTGGAGTCTGTATTTTTCATTTACACACCACTGGTTAAACAGCTTGGAGGCGAGGACTATGGTGCATTATAGAAATACACCTTTTTTTAATTGGAAACTTTCAGCCTCACGTCCTTTGCTGTCAATTTGTAGTTAAATGGCAGATACATGCAAGTTGACACACAGCTGATTTTTTTTTAATTTTATGAGGGTGCATTAATGGCCTGCTTTCCTTTCCTTGATTAAACATACCAGAACTGTTTGCTCCTTCAGCACAGAAATCTTTTAATCCTAATTAAGTACGGATAACAAGGAAAATGACAAATAGATTTGGAAATCAGATTTGGACTGCACGAAATATATGGTAGCCCTTAATCAATGGTAATTATAATTATAAATGTTTGTTTAAATAATGAAGTCTCTTGATAATTTATACTAATTCATTCATTTATCTACAAGTCGTAATGGTACATAGCAAATGATCTGAGAGACAGAGGGAGATGAGAAAGAATATGATGGGATGGGCCAGGGTGTTTTAATGGCAAGAGTAATTTAGGACCGTAAATTACAAAACCAGCAGGTAGCTATGGACCGTCCAACATATTTTATGGCTCACCTGTCTTACGTTTGAGCTTCTGGGGATTCCGTGAATTTCTGTATAAGTTGTGCATGTTCATTGATGTCTTTTCTTTTAATCCACGGGTGATTCGGTCCGCCTTGTTGTCCAACAAGGGGCATACACGTGGTGGGTCATGCGAGGGCTGCTCTTGGATGTTGTTTCAAGAGTTGCCTAGTGCTTCACGCCGTTAGCGTACGCTTAAGCTGGACCAGCTGACGGGCAACATGACAGCTCAGTGACTATCACTGTTTGCTGTGCAGATACATGGATTTGGGCCACTGTCTGTGGGAGTTTGCACGTTCTCCCCATGCTTGCGTGGGTTTTCTCCTGGTGCTCCGGTTTCCTCCCATACCCCAAAAACGTGCTCTTAGGCTGATTGGTGTTAACAAATTGTCCCTAAATTAGGCGTCCCTCAATCTGGTTATAATTCCTTTATTGTGGAGTCCAATAGGCATAGACAAATTTCATAGGTAGAAGAGGGCACTCACAATGTTAAAATGGCGGTGCGAGCTTGTTGGGCTGGAGGGCCTGTTTCCTGTGCTGTGTTGTTCTTTGTTCTTCTTTGTTCTTTGTAGCAAGTGACAGTATGAAATGCACACTGATTGAATGGACGCCCACCTAAAATGTCAGAATTACACAATCCCTCTGAATGGAAATGGTTTTGAGAAATCAAAGGTAGGATGGATGGAAAACAGAATCTGTGGGAAATACACGCTAGGTCCTGCAGCATCTGTGGAGGAAAAAGGAGTTTTTTTTTCCTATGTCAAATCTTGTGTCTTCGGAGGTGTTAATTCGAAGTTTTAACTTGATTTCTCTCCCTCATTTTGACAGGGCACTTCCAACATTTTCTGTGTTTATTTCAAATTTCCGGCATCAACAGGATTTAGTTTTTATTTTGTGGAGATGGGAGTAGATTGGCCTGGATTTTCACCAGTGGAGAGGCTCATAAAGGAAATGGTGATGGAGGAGGTCAGGACCTGAAAGTCCCACCTCCCTTCACCATACAACCACTGTGAATTTTTTTTTGTACAGACCCACCTGGTGCACTAATATCTTTAAGGGAAGGAAATCTGCTGTCCTTCCCCAGTCTGGCCTACATGTAATTCCAGATCCACAGCAATCTGGTCGATTCTTATTTGCCCTCTGAAATGGCCTAACAAGATACTCAGTAGTATCAAATTGCTATGAAGCCTAAAAGGAGTGAAACTGGACTGACAACCCAGCATCGACTTGTGCACCTGAAATGACATAGGCAAGCCCAGCTTTGTCAACCCTGCCAAGTCCTCTCTACTATGATCTGGGGGCTCGTGACAAAATTGGGAGAACTGTCCCAAAGACGAGCGTAGCAACACCCTGATATAATGACACTCATAGAACCATATTTTACAATTCATGCCCCAGCTACCACCGTCATCATTCCAGGGTATGTCCTCTCCTGTCAACATAATATATCCACCAGAACACAACCTGTGCACTTTAGATCTGCGAGAAGAAGGTCTAATGTTGCCGGAGTTTTTTGGAGATGCACATTACCCTTCTGGATATGGTCATCAGATGCCTTTTGGGAGATATATAAGGTGCATTTTTGAAGAGAAACGATGGCTTTCACAGTATTAAGGGGCCCTTTATGATTGTTAACATCAGACATAAAAGTGCATAACAAGGGCATAAACCTACTAGAACATTCAAGACGTTGGTCAAAAGGAACTGTCAAATGATTTGCCAAGGGAGTTATCACGAGAGCTGTCAAAAGGAGCTTAAAATTCCTTCCACTTAAATTTTTGAAATGAATTGTCTACAATATTAAAATCAGTGCTTGCTATTTTACTCTGTAGACATAAGTGTGAAGGTTATCATTCCAGGATTAGTGCTACATAACTGATTTCATAATTTTGCATTGACACAGAGAGTACCTACCAGTTCACAGGTTGATTCATAGATCCAAGTAGTTACTAGCTCTTTGATGTTGGGCTATAAAACCCATTTTTTTTAAAATAAATTAGGGATTAAGGAAAGTTAAATGGAGTGGATATTTTCCTTTTATCAGTAAGTGTATTTTTTTAAATAATGACTTTATCAATAGACACTGAGGAATTTTACTTAATCTCAGCAGGTTTCCTGAGTTCTGTTTGTGCTGGATACTAGCTGAATTGGTCTGGTAGGTGTCAGGGAAAAGGATGGGGTGGATGGGTTGGCAGAAAAATTGGCACCAAGGTGCAATAAGGATGGTCATGGGGATGGGCAGAGGGCATAGGTTAGCATGGAGGGTATGAGGAGCCATGCAAGGTATTGAGGTGGCATGGGGATGGCATAGATAGGGCATGGGGAGTGTGAAAGGGCAAGTGGGTATGGGGGGGGGGGGTGGGTGAAGGCTCAAGGACTGTTTTTTGCTTTATTGTTCTTTTCTTGCATCAACAAAGCGTCAGTGCACTGAATCAGGCCTTACCCAGCTCACCTCCACACCCAGCAGCCTCCACACTATTCACAGGGTCACCCATAAAATCCAGTCACCCCCAGAGCAGGCATCTGACGCTTCGAGGGCATTTTTTCCCGGACCGGTTTTACAGACCCAGTAATTGCCCCAAGTCTGCACTGCCAAACCAAGAGCAAAGATTCAGGCCTTTGTTTTTACGAGTGGCTACAATCTGAAATGCACTACCTAGCAGATCGGTGGGAGCCGATCCAATTTATATCCTAGATGGGGAATACACAATTTGCAGGAATAGCGGGAAGGAGCTGAGAAGTGGGGCTGAACGGACAGCTCTGTCAAAGGGCTGGCACACATATAATGGACTGAATGGCCTCCTTCTGGGAGGAGTGGGAGTGATGCTTCATGGTGATCACCCAGTTGCTGGAAGACTCTGAAAAGTAATTTATCAAGTCAGCTGCCTCAAAATATTTAAGTGGCAACATTTCCAAAATAAGGGTTACTGGGAAGAAGGCAGGAGAGTAGGGATAAGAATCATATCAGTCATGATGGAATGGTGGAGCAGACCTGAGAGGTCAAATGACCCAATTCTGCTCCTAGATCATGTGGTCTTATTCCTTTTTAAAGATATATATTTGGAACTAAAGTCTGCACAAACCCATGTTTTAGAAACAACTGCCACCTTCTCCATTCATTCCCCATAAAATAATAATGATCATATCTTTGCAAAGAAATATCTCAAATAACATTGGCTTGATAACCTGCAAACAACTTGCGATGATTAATGTGACTGACAGAGAGAAAAACACAGTTAAGAGCCGGTTACTTATGAGGTAATGCGTGGCTGATAAATGTGATATTTGCTGCAGCAATGCTATGGCGTGGATGCATGGATTGTTCAAATAAACTTCCACTCTCAGTTATTTGAAAGGAAGCTTTTACCCATTTAAGCTGGAAACTCAAAATTAAGAAGTGTCTTGATGATATAAATGGGGCAGAACTGGGCAGCACGGCGGCACGGTGGTTAGCATTGCTGCCTCACAGTGCCAGGGACCTGGGTTTAATTCCTGTCTGTGGGGAGTTTGCACATTCACCCCATGTCTGCATGGGTTTCCGCCGGTGCTCCATTTTAAACATAAGAACATACAAACTCGGAGCAGAAGCAGGCCAAGTGGCCCCTCGAGCCTTCTCCGCCATTCAATAAGATCGTGGTTGATCTTTTTGTGGACTCAGCTCCACATACCCGCCCCCTCACCATAACCCTTAATTCCCTTAATGTTCAAAAATCTATCTATCCTTGCCTTAAAAGCATTCAATGAGGTAGCCTCAACTGCTTCGCTGGGCAGAGAATTCCAGACATTCACAACCCTTTGTATGAGGAAGTTCCTCCTCAACTCAGTCCAAAATTTGCTTCCCCTTATTTTGAGGCTATGCCCCCCTAGTTCTAGTTTCATCCGCCAGTGGAAACGACTTCCCTGCTTCTATCTTATCTATTCCCTTCATGGTCTTATATGCTTCTATAAGATTTCCCCTCATTTTTCTGAATTCTAATGAGTAATGCCCCTCCTCCCACAGTCCAAAGGTTGGGGGTAAAATGGATTGGTCATGAAAAATTGCCACTTCCTGTCAGGGGGACTAGCAGGGTAAATACGTGGAGTTATGGGGATAGGATCTGGGCGGGATTGTTGCTGGTGCAGGCCCGATGGACCAAATGGCCTCCTCCTGTACTTTAAAGATTCCAACTATTTCAACAGGCAGGGGCAATGATAAGCAGTTAAAATAAATTTAAAGCACTCCCCCATAATACAATGCAGGGAGAATGGATTTCAAAAGCATTTGCCAGCAAGTATTTATAGTCTGGAATGCCCGATCATTAAGGGAAAGCAATGGTATAGAGGTATAATGGCTGCGTTTGTAATCCAGAGATCAAGTGTAATCCTCTGCGGGCTGGGTTCAAATCCCACATGGTAGACAGCGAAATTTGAGTTTAACAAAAATCTGAAACTACAACATTGTTGTGAAGATCCATGTGGTTTAGTCGTGTCCTTTAGGGGAGGAAATCTTTCGACATGTGACCTCCAGACTCACAACAATGTGGCTGACTCTTAAATGCTTATCAAATGCTGGGCAACGCCTACATCCCATGAACGAATAATAAAAAATAAATGCCATTCAGCCCTTTGAGTTTACTCCAACAACCAATAAAATCATTGCTGATCTGGTTGTTGCTCAACTCCACTCTACCCCCCCCCATAACATTTGATTCCATAATCTGCCAAGAAGCTGTCCAACTCAGCTTGAATAATTTTAGTGACCCAGCCAGTCTCCACTCCTGCCTGAGGAAGAGAACTCCAAGATTAACAACCTCCTGAGATTAAATATTTCGTCTTTTCTCAATCCTAAACAGTAGACCATTTATTCTTAAAATGTGTCTCCTAATTCTAATATTTCCCACAAGTGGAAACATCCCTCAATATTCACCACAATCAAATCTCTTCATTTCATTGAGATCATTGCTCATCCTTCCTTCATAAAATAACTCCTGGAACAAATTAAGTGCAATTTCTCTGAATTGCTTCAAATGCAATCACATATTTATGTCAAATAAGAAGACCTAAAATGTATACTATATTCTAGATGCAGTCACACCAAGCCCCAGTACAGTAAAAACCTTAAAACCTTCATATTCCATTCCCTTGCATTAAATAACAACATTCCACCTGCCTTGCGAATCATTTGCGTATTAACTGTTTATGTACTAGGACACCCAGATCCCTCTGTACCACCAGGTCCTGCAATCTCTCTCCACTTGAAAAGCAAGCAGCTTTTCTATTCTTCCCGTCAAAGTGGATAAGTTCACACTTCCCAAGATTATAAAACTTTGCTGGGCAAATGCTTTTGAAATCCATTCTCCCCGGAGTGTTTTAAATCTATTTCCTCTGTTTACCATTGCCCTTGCCTGTGGAAAGTTCTTACATTATATTCCATCTGCCATTCTTTTGCCATCTCACTTGACTTGTCAATATTCCATGGCCATCTCTCCACCTTCTCTTGAACAACTTACTTTCCTACCTATCCTGGTATCATGGGCATATTTAGCTACCATATATTAGGTCCCTTCATCCAATCATTGATGTAGATTGTAAATAATTGAGGCACTCGCACTGATGGAGGACTTTAGGGAAAGTACCATAGTGGTACTGGCACTGGATTAATAATCGACAGACCCCGTATTCAAATTACACCACAGCACATGCTGAAATTTAATTCAATAGAAAATCTGGAAGTAAAAATCTAATGATTTAGGCTCACTAAGGTTTTTTTGGCAAATCTACCATTCTTATCTGCTCTGGCCTATTGGTGACTCCAGACCCTTCACTGACTCTTCACTCCTGCCTGAAATGGCCTAGCAAGCCACTCAGTTATATCAAACTATTGCAAGGAATTAAACATTCCAAATGTCTCCCTCCTTTCTTGAATAAAGGTGTTAAATTAGCTATTTTCAATTCCACTGAGACACTTTTGGAACGTAACAAAATTTGATTGCTTATGATCACTTGCCTAGGATGCAGACCATCTGGTCCTGGGGGCTTGTAGCCTTTACATCCCATGATATTCCTAGCATCTGGGTGGCATAATGGCACAATAGTTAGCACTGATGCCTCAGAGCGCCAAGGACCCAGGATTCCCTGCTTGGGTCACTGTGCGAAATGTGCATGTTATCCCTGTGTCTGCATGGGTGTTTTCTGGGTGCTCCAGTTTCCTCTCACATCCGAAAGATATGCTGATTATGTATATTGGCTGTGCTAAATTCTCCCTCAGTGTACCTGAACAGGCGCAAGAGTGTGGTGACTAGGGCATTTTCATAGTAACTGCATTGCACTGTTAATGTAAGCCTACTTGTGACACTAATAAATAAACTTAAAAAACTTTAAACCTTCTGTAGTGATGATAATTGTTTGGGTGGTGGCTATATATTCAATATCTCTTTCAAAGGGGAATTAGTTATATATTTGAAGCGGAGTGTTAGCGCGAGTGGGCGAAACGACCACTACGGACTCAGGGTGAAGTTCAATAGCGGCACAGCTTTATTTTCTTTTATGTTGACGGAGAAGCGCAGTCAGGACATACAATTGGACTGTCCCGAAAGCGCTCTAAAGACCCACCGCAACGGCCTACAGTTATACCTGAACTTCGGTGTAGTACGCGATTCAAATGCTAATACTTTATTTACAGTATTCGACTTTAGCCATCCTGTCTCGATGTTTTCAAGTGTTGGGACGATTGTTTTAAGTGTGTGTTAATTGTTTTTGTCTGGTGGTTATTAATGGTCTAGAATCTCCGGGGTTTGAACCATAGGTATGTCATTGATCTCAAAGAGGTTTTGAGGGGCCAGGAACGTTTCCTTAACTGTGCTAATTTTAGGTATCTCCATAGGTTGTTTGACTGTTTTAGAAGTGCTGATTTTGATGGGGTGGAGATTTTAGTTCCTGTAGGTGCCATCCTGTCCAGCTTCCCTTGTGTGCTAGCCCTCATTTGCATTCTAAAAGCATGCTCTTGCCTACTGATCGGTGTCTGTTACTTTGTGATTTTTAGTGGAGAGGCTCTGAGTGTAACTTTAGTCTGCTTCCATGTTGTGTGCCCAATTTCATAAAATTTGTTGTCCGATAACAGGAGAAATCGGAAATTTCTGTCCAACAAGCCACATAGGTACAATGCGTCTGAGTGCTGCATTGTACAATTCTGAAGCAAGCAGAATTGGAAATAAAGGGGTTAAACATCCGCACAGCAACATCCTACACAGCTGCTTGCTAATCTCATGTTTTGAACCAGGTAGATAATTAAGTCACCTTGCAAAATATTACCACAAAAAAGTCTGAATAAATAATTATGTTGTACCAGCCATTTCTGCCTATAAACCGTTCCTTGTTATGCTGATGCAAACACTCATCAGCCCCACAATACATTGAGATAATCTATCCTGGATATAATTTGGATAATTACTCTCCAATTGTCAACATCCTATTAAAAGCCAGGGAAAACAGCAATCCTGCTGGAAGCTTTATCTTATTTCTGTGCTGCGTTGGAAAGGTAAACGATTTGCAGGTAAGTTTGCGCTATTTAAATATGATCCAATTAACAGAAAAACCTAAACTGTAGGATATAGCAGCTCAGCTTATATTTCTTTTAATAGCACCTGCTAAACTCCATCTTCTTCCAACTTGGAATCCAGCGGAGGCCAGAGAAACTCTTTCTCTGGGTGTTTAACTTAACTTGATGGGGAGGGGGAATGGTGGGGCAGCACAGTGGCACGGTGGTTAGCACTGCTGCCTCACAGCACCAGGGACCAGGGTTTGATTCCCAGCTTGGATCCCTGTCTGTGTGAAGTCTGCACGTTCTCTCTGTGTCTCCGTGGGTTTCCTCTGGGTGCTCTGGTTTCCTCCCACCATCCAAAAGACTTTTTGATTTGATTTATTATTGTCACATGTATTAACATACAGTGAAAAGTGTTGTTTCTTGCATGCTATACCGACAAAACATACTATTCATAGAGAAGGAAATGAGAGAGTGCAGAATGTAGTGTTACAGTCATAGCTAGGGTATAGAGAAAGATCAACTTAAGTCCATTCAAAAGCCTGACAGCAGCAGGGAAGAAGCTGAGTCAGTTGATACGTGACCTCAGACTTTTGGATCCTTTTCCCAATGGAAGAAGGTGGAAGAGAAAATGCCCGGGGTGTATGGGGTCCTTAATTATGCTGGCTGCTTTGCTGAGGCAGTGGGAAGTGTCGACAGAGCCAATGGATGGTTTGCGTGATAGATTGGGCTATATTTACAACCTTTTGTAGTTCCTTGCAGTCTTAGACAGAACAGGAGCCATACCAAGTTGTGATACAACCAGAAAGAATGCTTTCTATGGTGCATCTGTAAAAGTTGGTGAGAGTTGTAGCTGCCATGCCAAATTTCCTTCATCTTCTGAGAAAGTAGAGCTATTGGTGGGCTTTATTAACTATAGTGTCAGAAATGGGGGGGACCAGGACAGGTTGTTGGTTTTCTGGACACCTAAAAACTTGAAGTTTTTGACTCTTTCTACTAAATCCCTGTTGATGTGAACATGATGAAGAGGCAGTGCTCCAAAAGCTCGAGGCTTGTGCTACCAAATAAACCTGTTAGACTTTAACCTGGTGTTGTGAGACTTCTTACTTTGCTTACCCCAGTCCAACACCGGCATCTCCACATCATGATGTAAACAAGGGCATGTTCTCCTTTACATTTTCTGAAGTCAATAACAATCTCCTCCATTTTGTTGCATTGAGGGAGAGATCATTGCTGCCATACCAGTTCACCAGATTCTCCGTCTCATTCCTTATTCTGTCTCATCATTGTCTGAGATCTGGCCCACTACGGTGGTGTCGTCAGCAAACTTGAAAATCAAATTGGAGTGGAATTTGGCCACACATTCATAGGTGTATAAGGAGTATAGTAGGGGGCTGGGAACGCAGCCTTGGAGGGCACCAAAGCTGAGGATGATCATGGAGGGGATGTTGTTGTCTATCCTTACTGATTGTGGTCTGTGAGTTAGGGAGTTCAGGATCCAGTCACAGAGGGAGGTGCTGAGGACCAAGCCACAGAGTTTGGAGATGAATTTTGTGGGAATAATAGTGTTGAAGGCTGAGCTATAGTCAATAAATAGGAGTCTGACATGGGTCTCCTTGTTATCTAGGTGTCCTAGAGTTGAGTGTAGGGCCAGGGAGATGGCATCTGCTGTGGACCTGTCTTGCGGTGGTAGGTAAACTGTAGTGGGTCCAGGTCATCTAGGAGACTGGAAATGATTCATGGCATGATGAACCTCTTGAAGAACTTCATAATGAATTGCCACCGGCCGATAGTCATTAAGGCACTCTGCTTGGTTTTTCTTAGGTACTGGAATGATGGTCGCCTTCTTGAAGCAGATCAGGACCTCAAATTGTTGTAAAGAGAAGTTGAAGACGTCTGCAAATACACCCACCAGTTGACCCGCATGGGATCTGAGTGCCCATCCAGGTACCTCATCTGGGCCAGTCGCTTTCCATGGTTGACTTTTGAAAAGGCTGCTCTGTCATCTACAGTGTTGACCCCAGATGTAGATTCACCCAGCACTCTAACATGTTCATTCTAACATGCCTGAATTGCTGTTAAGTGCACAGGCTATGCTAAATTCTCCCTCAGTGTACAGGAACAGACACCAGAATGTGGCGACTAAAGCATTTTCACAATAACTTTTCGCAGTGTTAATGTAAGCTTACTTGTGACAATAATAAATAAAGTTAAAAGAAGAACTGGCCTCCAATTCACGAGTTGCAAATCTTTATCAAAACGTGGCTTAAGGATGGCTCATCAAACGTGGGGTGGTACAACAAAAGGCCAAACATCAATCACTGGAAGGAAATTGCGAAACCATCGCTGTGTATCTGTTTGAAGGGAGTGGAAAATCACCCATTATTTCACATTCCCAGGTAGTCTGAGGTGAATTGAAACGGCAGAACAGCAGAAATAATGGGTGAAATGTGGTGGGGGAGTGTTGTTGAGCCTGCAGAGACAGTATTTTTATATTTCCCATTAATTATGTTCTTCACATTGAGAAAATGGATGGGAAAGTGGTGCTTGTGTTCGGTTGCTGATGAAGGGACAATGGCCCTTTGTGTGAGCCTTGCAATGATGTGGAACATTTTCTTTGAAGTGCGATCGAAGAGAAAAGGTCAAGCAGAAGATTTCAGTGAAAGGTCACTTCTGTGATGGCAGTGGAATGGCCAGTCCCCAGGTTACCGGTCAGGTTACACAGAAGGACAAAAAGCTTCCATTATCATGAGTCAGATGCGAAGACAGTTGTCACAGGGTAACATATGTGAGTGCTGCAGTTGTTCTGAAGCCCAATCTGACATTTAAAGGCACAGGTATCATGTTTGTGATTAATTGCCATCTTCTGGCACAGCAATCATCTATGAGCCAACGTGTCTGGTTGCAATCTACCTCAGGGTTTAAATGTTTTAAATGTTTAAATGTTTTAGTCGAAGTAGGGAAGGAGGTAGAAGGGGGGGAGGGGTAGCATTATTGGTCAGGGATTGTATCACAGTGTCAGAGAGGAGGTTTGATGAGGACTTGTCTGTTGAGGTAGTATGGGCGGAGATTAGAAATAGGAGAGGAGAGGTCACCCTGTTGGGAGTCTTTTATAGACCTCCTAAAAGTTCTAGAGAGGTTGAGGAAAGGATTGCGGAGACGATCCTGGTTAGGAGTGAAAGTAATAGGGTAATTGTTATGGGGGATTTTAACTTTACTAATATTGATTGGAATTGTTATAGCTCTAGCTCGTTAGAGGGGTCAGTTTTTGTGCAAAGTGTGCAGGAAGGTTTTTTGACTCAGTATGTAGATAGGCCAACTAGAGGTGAGGCTATATTGGATTTGGTGCTGGGAAATGAGCCAGATCAGGTGTTGAATTTGGAAGTTGGTGTGCATTTTGGTGATAGTGACCACAATTCGGTTACGTTCACCTTAGTGATGGAAAGGGATAGGCATGAACCTCGGGCCAGTGGTTTTAGCTGGGGGAAGGGTAATTATGAGGCTATTAGGAGAGAATTAGGAATCATAGGTTGGACTAGGAGATTACAGGGATTGGGAACGTCCGAAATGTGGAGTTTTTTCAAGGAGCAGCTACTGCGAGTCTGTGATAGGTATGTCCCTGTCAGGCAAGGTGGAATTGGTAAGGCTAGGGAACCGTGGTGCACCAAAAAAGTTGATTCATTGGTTAAAAAGAAAAAGGAGGCTTATGTTCGGATGAGACGTGAGCACTCGGATAGTGCACTAGAGAGCTTTAGATTGGCTAGGAGGGAGTTGAAGAGCGAGCTAAGAAGGGCTAAAAGAGGACATGAGAAGACTTTGGCTGATAGGGTTAAGGAGAATCCTAAGGCGTTCTATAGGTATGTCAAGAACAGAAGGTTGGTTAGGGCAAGGTTAGGGCCAGTTATAGACGGCAGAGGAAAGTTATGTGTGGAACCGGAGGAGATTGGTGAAGCATTGAACCAATATTTCTCTTCGGTGTTCACGCAGGGGGACATGGATATAGCTGAGGAGGACACTGGGTTGCAGGGGAGTAGAATTGACAGTGTTACAGTTGATAAGGAGGATGTGCTGGATATTCTGGAGGGTCTGAAAATAGATAAGTCCCCTGGTCCGGATGGGATTTACCCCAGGATTCTCTGGGAGGCAAGAGAAGTGATTGCAGAGCCTCTGGCTCTGATCTTCAGGTCGTCGTTGGCCTCTGGTATAGTACCAGATGATTGGAGGTTAGCGAATGTTGTCCCATTGTTTAAGAAGGGGAACAGAGACTTCCCCGGGAATTATAGACCGGTGAGTCTCACTTCTGTTGTGGGCAAGGTTTTGGAAAAAATTATTAGGGATAGGATTTATAGTTATTTGGAGAGTAATGAGTTGATTGGAGATAGTCAGCATGGTTTTGTGGCGGGTAGGTCGTGCCTTACTAACCTTATTGAGTTTTTTGAGAAAGTGACCAAAGAGGTGGATGGGGGTAAGGCAGTGGACGTGGTGTATATGGATTTTAGTAAGGCGTTTGATAAGGTTCACCATGGTAGGCTTCTGCACAAAATGCAGATGTATGGGATTGGGGGTGATCTAGGGAACTGGATTAGGAATTGGCTAGCAGATAGGAGACAGAGGGTAGTGGTTGACGGTAAATATTCATCATGGAGTTCGGTTACAAGTGGTGTGCCTCAGGGATCTGTGTTGGGGCCACTGCTGTTTGTGATTTTTATTAATGATCTGGATGAGGGTATAGTTGGGTGGATCAGTAAATTTGCTGATGACACCAAAGTCGGAGGTGTGGTAGATAGTGAGGAAGGGTGTCATAGTTTGCAGGAAGACTTAGACAGGTTGCAGAGCTGGGCCGAGAGGTGGCGGATGGAGTTTAATGCAGAGAAATGTGAGGTAATTCACTTTGGTAGGAATAACAGATGTGTTGAGTATAGGGCTAACGGGAAGACTTTGAATAGTGTGGAGGAGCAGAGGGATCTAGGTGTATGTGTACATAGATCCCTGAAAGTTGGGAATCAAGTAGATAGGGTTGTTAAGAAGGCATACAGTGTCTTGGCGTTTATTGGTAGGGGGATTGAATTTAGGAGTCGTAGCGTTATGTTGCAACTGTACACAACTCTGGTGCGGCCGCACTTGGAGTATTGTGTGCAGTTCTGGTCCCCACATTACAGGAAGGATGTGGAGGCTTTGGAGAGGGTGCAGAGGAGGTTTACCAGGATGTTGCCTGGTATGGACGGGAGATCCTATGAGGAGAGGCTGAGGGATTTGGGGTTGTTTTCGCTGGAAAGAAGGCGGCTAAGAGGGGACCTTATTGAAACATATAAGATGATTAGAGGTTTAGATAGGGTGGATAGTGATAGCCTTTTTCCTCTGATGGAAAAATCTAGCACGAGGGGGCATGGCTTTAAACTAAGGGGGGGTAGTTATAGGACAGATGTCAGGGGTAGGTTCTTTACCCAGAGGGTGGTGAGGGATTGGAATGCCCTGCCTGCTGCAGTTGTAAATGCGCCTAGTTTGGGGGCGTTTAAGAGGTCTGTGGACAGGTTTATGGACGAAAAGGGATTGGTTTAGTTTAGTGGGTCATTGTTGTTTTTTTTAACTGGTCGGCGCAACATCATGGGCCGAAGGGCCTGTTCTGCGCTGTAATGTTCTATGTTCTATGTTCTATGTTCAGGGACTTCAGTATGTAACCCAGGCTATATGTTCCCATACATCACAAAGGGTGTGTTGTACAGTTGGAAATGCCATCTTCAATAGAAGACATGACATTATAAGCCCTGTCTGTCTGCTCTGTTGGATGCAGAAGAGACAATAAGATCTATTCGATGAAGTGACCCGAGGCTGGAATTGAACCCGGGTGCTGTGAGGCAGCACTGTGCCACCTTGCTGCCCCAAAGTGCCCACATTCTCCATGGTGGTACTTGGAAACTGACAGCACAAACAGCAATTCAAACAGAGAAACTGAGAGCATCCAGTGGCATAGTGGTTAGCAATGCTGCCTCCCAGTGCCAGGGACCTGGGTTCAATTCCAGCCTCGGGTCACTGTCTGTGTGGAGTTTGCACATTCTTGCTGTGTCCGCATGGGTTTCGCTGTGTACTCCAGTTTCCTCCCATTAGGTTGATTGGCCATGATAAATTGCCCCTGATTAACAGGGTAAATAAATGGGGTGATAGGGATTGTTGTCAGTGCAGACTTGATGGGTTGAATGGTGCCCTCTGATCCATAGGGATTCTATGAAGACTGGAAAAGTATTCCTTGGCCGAAACCAGATAATCTGGGGGTTTATCCATTTACTGTTTCCAGGTGCTTACTGCTTACACTTTTCCTACAACACAACAGAAATCTGCAAGCACTTTGGGCTTTCTAAGGGACTTAAAGATTTCCAACTTTGATAGTTAGCTCATTGTCCCAATAGTAACTAACCCCTGGGAGAGTCAATGGGGAACGAGTGCAAGGATCTTGGTGTAGAATGCAGGCACTTGCAGTCAGATTAAACCTTGGAGCTGGAAGAGTGAAGGTAACAAAAGTACTCTGTATATTTATCTCGTTTTAAACAAATCATCAGCGTTCATTATGCTAAATGAACTTAAATGCTTGAGAAACTGCACCCATGTTTTGCTACCCAGGACTTACCAGAGGCACTTGTCTCGAACAATGAAACGGCGTTCTCAAGTACCAAACTCCAGAAGCTCCTGGACTTCAATGGAATAAAACACATCCATATGGCACCTTACCACAGCTCATCAGGAAAGCTGGTATGAGGAAGCAGACACCTGCTTTATTAGAAACTAAAGTGGCATGTTTTCTGCTAGCTCATAGAACCAGCCCACCTATCTCTACTAAAATAGGTCCAGCCAAGCAGCTAATGGGTTAATGCTTAAGGATAAGGTTAAGACTGATAGTTCCAAATTTGGTGCAGGGGTTAGAGACAAGATGGAGTTGCTAGAAAATTTCCTCCGGGTGCTCCAGTTTCCTCCCACAGTCCAAAGATGCGCGGGTTAGATTGGCCACGCTAAAAATTGCCCCTAAGTGTCCTGAGATGCATAGGTTAGAGGCATTAGTGGGTAAATATGTATGGATATGGGGGTAAGGCCTGGGTAGGATTGTGATCAGTGCAGACTCGATGGGCCAAATGGCCTCTTTCTGCACTGTAGGATTCCTGTGATTCTATGGAAAGGAAGCACGGTTCGTCAGAAATTGAGAGAGCATTTGAAATAGATAATCTGGTTTTCGCGAAGACTGTCCTGAGGTGAAAGTGCAGGACAAATTTCTGAAGGAACATGTAGGTTATTTGAGGAAGGGGGAGCCATCCCAAGGATCAATGTTACTTCCTAATTCAATCGTGCCAGCAGGTAGTTTTGTTGTTGTTCCGAGGGCTGGAGTGACTGACCGGTCAGTAGCAGGCCACACTGCTGCAGCCAGTGAAACCCAGGAGGGTGAGACACAGATTCCAAAGGACCGTCCTAGTAAAATGAGCGGAACCGAAAATACTGCTACAGATAAACTTCAGACAGGTGAGCTACATCGGTCCCATGGAAAGGGAAAATCCCCAGACAGATTGAGGGCGGAATTTTCCTGTCCAACCCACCACGGGAGTTGTAGCGGGTGGGACACGGACCACGCAAAGGTGCGTTGACCTCGGATGGGATTTTCCAGTCTTTGGGTGAGCGCGGATGGAAAACCCTGCCCTGAGTTTTTGACAAACGATTGAAAGTATTTGTCAGTACCAAAGTTTTGAAAGTTGTTTATATATTGTACAATAAAGGACTTTAATGGGAAAGGATGGAGTAACTGACCTCTTTTAGGTGCATACCTAGGGAGAGGCATGTGATTTAATTGCCCAGTGGGGAATTTAGTGCAGAGTGCAGGTTTCTGCAGCCAGAATTGGTCCTAGGACTGGAAGTGTTAGCATTGGAAAGGTACTCAGTATTTTTATCTACTTGTAAATAAACTGTTACAGTTCGTTATATACTAACTGGTAGTTGCAAGCCCTTCCAATTATTAAGATTATGTATAAGTGTCACAAGTGGGCTTACATTAACACTGCAATAAGTTATTGTGAAAATCTCCTGGTTGCCGCACTCTGGTAGCTGTTCGGGTACACTGAGAGAGAATTTAGCATGGCCCATGCACCTAATCAGCACACCTTTCATACTGTGGGAGGAAACTAGAGCACCCGGAGGAAACCCACGCAGACACAGTGAGAACGTGCTGACTCCACACAGACTGTCAGCCAGGCAGGGAATCAAACCCAGATCCTTGGCACTGTGAGGCAACTGTGCCACGTTGCTATCCAGTACTACAGTCCCCCAGATAATTTGTTTCACAGACTGAAATAAATTGAAGACTCAGGGATGAGGGGAGGCAGAGGTGCTAATGATAGAAAACTGAAGGTGTGAAGTTTCGCTGCTTAGCTTACACCCCACCTGACATTTACTTCCCATTTGTAAAACGGCCAATCATGCTGAGAGTGCATCGGAGCCTCAAATGTCTTCTTATTTTTCACAACCATATGATATTCCAGCTCAACATCACAAATAATAGGCTGCTTGCTTTAATCCAAGGGAACCTAGGTTTTCATTCCTGGAAATTATCTCTTATTTCTTTCTTCTTTGCCTGCACCAGCATTCCGTGGTTATTCTCTTGTAAGATTCCGTTGATATTGATTCCCCAGCTATTTACCTCTCTGAAAGAATAGTTTTCCTGCCTGAAGCAGTCCATTCAAGTTCAGCTCACTCTGGGGCTGTGCTCCTACATCTGTATGCTACTCACCAATTTCATTGTCTTCTTTCAGGACACAGACATTACATCATTGCTTGATCAGCAAGTGGTCAGACCATCCTCTAATCCTCTATTTGCTGCGATGCTTTCAAAAGGCGAATTTTGTTTTAAATTGTCCCACATAATTTTTTTAAAATAAAAGAAAGAACAGCAATTAGTTGTACACAAATGCACATCCAGTTCCAGGAATTGCAACAAGCGTTTAATTATTAGTCCAAGCGCAGCACACCTCTCTGGCGCTTGTGATAGCAGGAATTTTTAGAGCTGCCAATCGACACATTTCCAACAGATGATTTCATTGATAGCTCGACAGACTTCCTTTGCAGATTATTTACATTTTTTAAAAAAAACGTGTGCTATGTTTTAAATTGTATCTTTTTTTTTAAACCCATATGTTGAGAGCTGGCTGCAGATAGCATCCAAGCTAAGAAAAATAAATCAAAACAAATTTCATTGTTTTGCTTTCTTTCTTTGATAGCTGTTCCTGACTGATGACTTTTGATTTGCATTTTTGATGTTGATGAAATGCTGCTAAATTAGCAATTCAAGGTCATCAGATAGAGGTATGACACAAAAGACATAATTTGACAATTGTTGGCTGTTCTGTCTGGTAATTGCATTTTCTAAGTGGTCACTAAATAGCCCCACAACTAGACCAAGCACATTTCAACAATCATACTCTAATGTATCACTTGATCAGAATATTCTAGAAAGTCTAGAAATAAAAGCAGCTGGTAATTATAACACAAATCAATGTTGCTTGGGACAAAACAGTGGCCACAGGATGAATATTGATAAAAGCATTGAACATTAGACCTTTTTTGTGAATTAAGTGGGGTTAATTAAGTGGGCAACAAAATGGCAGATGGAATACAATGTAGGAAAGGACAGAATTATTCATTTTGATCTTAAGAATTTCAGGATATACTTTAAAAGGCGTGAAATGTGTAAGTGCTGAAGCTTAAGAGGCTTGTGTATGCTTATACAAGGAACACAGAGCTGCAGCAAGCTATTAGGAAGGCAAATTACATGTTGTTTTTTATTGAAAATTACATGTTGGTCTTTTGAAAGGGGATTGGAGTACAAGAATAAAGAAGTCTCACTACTATTATGCAACATTTTGCTGAGGCCATACCTGGAATACTGTGTGCAGTTTTGTTCTCCACATTTAAGAAATGAAACACCTGCGTTGGAGGCAGTACCGAGAACATTCACTAAATTGCTCCCTGCAGTGAGTGGGCTCTCCTCTAATGAGAGGTTGAGTAAATTGCGTTTATATTCTCCGGAGTTCAGAGGAATGAGAGATGATCTTATTGAAGCCCACACGATTCTGAAAGAGAGTTGATGGGATGGATGCTGAGAGATCATTTCTGCTGGGCAGGGAATCTAGAGCATGAAAGCACCACTTTCAGGGTAAGGAGCTGATCCTTTAGGCTGAGTTGAGGAGAAATCGCTTCACTCAAAGGATTGTGAATCTTTGGAATTCCCTGCTCCCATGGTTTATAGATGCTCTATCATTGAATACGTCTCAGGGTGGGTTAGGCAGATTTTTGGTCTCTTGAGGTATTAAGGGACATAGGGGTGGGTGGGAAAACAAAGCCCAAGATCAGCCATGATGATATTATACACTTGATGTGTGCTGTGGCTCATTGTGGTTCTTATTTCTTGTGTTCTTCTGCTCTTGAGTACCAGATAACGTTGTAACTTTAAAAAAAAATTGGTTAGAAAAGTTTTTTTTTAGCTTAGAGGCTTTCTGAACTTCTGCTTGTTGTGGGAACAGATCGGTAATAAGTTCAGTCATGAGATTAGAGTCTTAGAGCTTTGCAGCATGAAAACAGGCCCTTCAGCCCAACTTGTCCATGCTGCCATTTTTTCAAAAAAACCCTAAGCTAATTCCAATTCCCCGCATTTGACCCAAATCCCTCCATACCCATCGTACCCATGTAACTATCTGAATGCTTTTTTAAAAGACAAATTTGTACCCGCCTCTATTACCACCTCTGGCAGCTTGTTTCAGATACTCACCACCCTCTGTGTGAAAAAAATGCCCCTCTAGACATTTTTGTATCTCTCCCTTCTCATCTTAAACTTACGCCCTCTAGTTTTAGACTCCCCTATCTTTGGGAAAAGATATTGATTATCTAGCTGATCTATGCCCCTTATTATTTTATAGACCTCTATAAGATCACCCTCCAGCCTCCTATGCTCCAGAGAAAAAAGTCTCAGTCTATCCAGCCTCTTATAACTCAATCCATCATGTTGCGGTAGTATCCTAGTAAATCTTTTTTGCACTCTTTCTAGTTTAATAGTATTTTTTCTATAATAAGGTGACCAGAATTGCACACAGTATTCTAAGTGTGGCCTTTCCAATGCCTTGTACAACTTCCACAAAACATTCCAACTCCTGTATTCAATATTCTGACCGGTGAAACCAAGCATGCCGAATGCCTACTTCACCACTCTGTCCACCTGTGATTCCACTTTCACATGAGAGACTAAATAGACTGGGTCTGTACTCGTTGGAGTTTAGAAGGATGAGGGGGGATCTTATAGATATGTATAAGATAATGAAGGGGATGGATAGGGTAGAGGTAGAGAGATTCTTCCCGCTCAGAAAGGACAGCAGGACTAGAGGGCACAGCCTCAAGATAAGGTGGGGGGGAGGGCAGTTTAGAACGGAGTTAAGGAGGAACTTCTTCACTCAAAGGGTGGTGAATCTCTGGAATTCTCTGCCCGTTGAAGTGGTGGAGGCTACCTTACTAAATATATTTAAGTCACGGGTAGATAGGTTTTTGGTAGGCAAGGGAATTAAGGGTTATGGGGAGAAAGCGGGAAAGTGGAACTGAGCAGCGACAGATCAGCCATGATCTTATTGAATGGGTGGGTCAGGCTTGAAGGGCTAGATGGCCTACTCCTGCTCCTATTTCTTATGTTCTTATGAGCCCCTAGATCTCTTTGTTCTGTAACTCTCCCCAATACCCTACCATTAACTGAGTAAGTCCTGCCCCGGTTCAATCTATCAAAATGCATCACCTCGCATTTGTCTAAATTAAACTCCATCTGCCATTTGTCAGTCCACTGGCCCAATTGATCAAGATCCCGTTGCAATTGGAGGTAATTTTCTTCACTGTCCACTATGCACTAATCTTAGCGTCATCTGCAAACTTACTAACCATGCTTCCTATTCTCAACCAAATCAATAATATAAATGACTAATAACAGTGGACTCAGCACTAATCTGTGAGGCAACCCCCCTGGTCATAGTCCTCTAGTTTGAAAACAATACTCTACAACCATCCTTTGGCTTCTGTCAAGAAGCCAATTTTGTACCCATTTAGATACCTCACCCTGGATCCTGTGAGATTTAACCTTCTGCAACAATCTACCATGCGGTACCTTGTCAAAGTCCATGTAGACAACTGCAATCGCATTGCCTTCATCTACCTTCTTGGTTACCCCTTCAAAAAATTCAATCAAATTTATCAGACATGATTTTCCACTCACAAAGCCATGCTGACTGTCCCTAATTAGTTGTTGCATCTCTAAATGCCTGTAGGTCCTGTCTCTCAAAATACCTTCCAACAATTTACCTGCCACATATGTGTAGCTCACTGGCCTGTAGTTCCCAGGCTTTTCCCTGCAGACCTTCTTAAACAAAGGCACAACATTTGCCGCTCTCCAATCTTCAGGCACCTCACCCATAGTTATCGATGAATCAAATATCTCAGCTAGGGAACCTGCAATTTCCTCCCTTGCCTCCCACAATGTCTTGGGATATACTTCATCAGGTCCTGGGGATTTATCTACCTTGATGCACTTTAAGATTTCTAGCACCTCCTTCTCTGTAATATGTACACTCCTCAAGACATCACTATTTATTTCTCCAAGTTTCCTAACATCCATGCTTTTCTCGACAGTAAATACTGATGAGAAATATTCATTTAGGCTCTCACCCATCTCCTGTGGATCCGCACATAGATGACCCTATTGATCCTTAAGAGACCCTACTCTCCCCCTTGTTACTCTTTTGCCCTTTATGTATTTGTAGAAGCTCTTTGGATTCTCCTTTGCCTTATCTGCCAAAACAATCTCATGTCCCTTTTTTGCCCTCCTGATTTCTCTCTTAACTCTTCCCCTACACCCCCTATACTCTCCAAGAGATTCACTTCATCCTAGTTGCCTATGCATGCCATGTGTCTCTTTTTCCTTCTTGAGCAGGGCCTCAATATCCCGAGTCATCCAGGGTTCCCTACTTCTGCCAGCCTTGCTCTTCTCTGTATGAGGAATGTGTTTACCCTGAACCCTGGTTGACACACTTTTGAAAGAGTGACACTTACCAGATGTCCCTTTGCCTTCCCACGGACTCCCCTAATTAACTTCTGAAAGTTCCTGCCTGATACCCCAATTGGCCTTGCCCCAATTTAGAATTTTAACTTTTGGGCCAGACCTACCATTCTCCATAACTATCTTAAAACCAATAGAATTATAGTCACTGGTCCCAAAGTGATACCTCACTAACACTTCTGTCACCTACCCTTCCTTACTTCCCAAAAGGTGTTAAGTTTTGTCCCCTCTCCACATGTGCCATCCACATACTGAATGAGAAATTCCTCCTGAATAAACTCAATAAATTTCTCTCCATCCAACCCTCTAATACTCTGGCTGTCCTAGTCAACGCTGGGAAAGCTAATATCTCTGACTATTACCACCCAATTTTTCTTGGAGCTATCTGTAATCTCCTTACATATTTGCTCTCTTGACTACTTGAAAGATGACATCAGAACACGTTTATTAAGTTTTCAGGTAATCTAAACTCAAGTCGTGATTTATATTTTAACACGGGCTATATACTTCCAGTATTATGACTGGAACTTACAATGACTTTGCTCTACAAAGGGTAATGAATGTAGCCCAATCTATCATGCAAACCAGCCGCCCTTCCCGTAACTCTGTCTACACTTCTCGCTGCCTTGGAAAAGCAGCCAGCATTATTAAGGACCTTACACATGCAGACATACTCTCTTCAAATTTCTTCCATCAGGAAAAGGATATAGAAGTCTAAAGACATGTACCACCAACTCAAGAGCAGCTTGTTCCTTGCTGCCATCAGACTTTTAAATAAACCTACCCCGCACTAAATTGATCCTTTTCTTTACCCTAGCTGTAACTGTAACAAAACTATGAAGACTTCAGCTAGGCTAAAGAGGTTGGTTTGCTAGAGTATGAACTACCTGATGAGTCCATGACTTGGTGGACGTCTGGAGACATTTCTTGAAGCCTGGAGGCGGAGTGTCCAGAATTGACCGCCTTTACATTTTGAGGGCGCATGCGTCCGGCGTACCGTCGGCCTCCATGCGGCAGGTGCCGTGCGTAGAGCATCATCCGGTTTGGGCGGAATTTGTTCCATCTCGCATACAGGGAGGTGACGTCCGCGTACTGGCACTTTAACAACGCGCTGCCGGAGGATAAGCGCTTCCTGAACTCGTTCTGTCAATTCTGGGCCGGCTGGAGAAGGAAGTGGGGAAGCTTCCCCTCTTTGAGGGGAATGTGGATGTGGGCAAGATTCACAGCTGTACCTTCTGTCAGGAGTACGCAAGAGGGTTGACAAAGAGACCAAATTCCAGGCTCAAGGAATTGGAGAAGGGGATGCTCAACCTGGACAACGCGCCTTAGTCAACCCAACATGGGCCTGGCCCTGCGGCTGGAGCACAGGGAGAAGAAGGGCGCGTTGTGGGACCTGCAACTTGTCAGATCCCATCACGCATACGTGAGGTCAGGGCTCCAGTTTCAAGAGGACCTGAACCGCGGTTCCCCCTTCTTCTACTCACTGGAAAAAGGACGGGCTAACCATCAGCAGCTCCTTACATTGCTAGCCAATGATGGTTCCCTGTCTCAGAGGGCATCTGGGCCTTCACCCGGGATTACTACACCGCCCTCTTCTCTCCAGATCCATCCAGTGAGGACGCCCACAGAGTTTTGTGAAAGGACCTGCCGCAGGTCAGCCCAGAGGGCGTCGGCAGGCTTGAAGCCCCAATATGCATGGCTGAGCTGATCGGTGCCCTTGACAGTCTCCAACGGCGCAAGGCCCCAGGGTTAGATGGGCTGACGTGGAGTTCTTCAGGGCACTCTAGAAAGTCCTGGGGGAGAGCATTGCCACAGGGAAGGTGCCCCTTTTATGGCGCAGAGTGATCGTTGCCACCTCAAAAACCGGTGCCCTGTCTCAATCCTCAACACGGACTATGAAATCTTTGCCAGGGCTATGCCTTCACACCTTGGATCTGTGCTGTATCCACAAAATCCACCCAGACCAGTCCTACTCGGTCCCGGGCAAATCTATACATGACAATCTCCATCTCGTTCAGGCCAACTGTATTCTATACGCGTGGAGCCATTCCCGTGCCTTTTGCAGAGGAGGTTGTCGGGTTTGGCTCTGCACGGCCTGGACGTAGGGGTGGTCCTATCGGTTTACGCTGATGACGTGCTCCTCATGTTCGCAGACCCGGCTGACCTGCGGAGGATGCAAGAATACCAGGCGGTGTACTCCTCCGCTTCCCCGAAAATCACATTTTGAATTAATCCTTTAAGTTTCCTTTGTGATTTGATTTTTGGTTCGGGCTGTTCCCCTTCCTTTTGGGGAGCTGCCCCTTTTAATTTGTCTTTAAGTTAATTTGTATTTGTTTATTTGTTTGGCATGCAGAAGAGGTAACTGATGAGTCCTAACTGATGGTTAAATCAGGGAGCTCATGCTCTCTATTTTAAAGCAGGTGTGTCAGATTCCCAGCCTGAATTCAGCAAGGAGCAACTGCAGAGCTGGCTGTGTCCAGATGTATGGTGTAAATAAAGTAACTTGGTGATGGGACTTTCGCCTCCGTGGAGTTATTACAACAACATTCTGCACTCTCTCCTTTCCTTCTCTATGAATGGTATGCTTTGTCTATATAACATGCAGTAAACAATACTTTTCACTGTATGCTAATACATGTGACAATAATAAATCAAATCAAATCTTTCAGCTTTTAGTATCCAGGTTTCTTTATCCTATCTTGACTCTTGTTTGTTCCTGTCTTATTTTCTCGATTTCCCCACCATGAAAATCTGATCAGGAGATCTTTCTCTATCCTGTATCTTAGAACATAGAACATAGAACACTACAGCACAAACAGGCCCTTCGGCCCACGAGTTGCGCCGATCACATCAACACTTATCTATAACCCCCAATCCCATAAAACCCCATATACTCATCCAGAAGTCTTTTAAAAGACCCCAGCAAGTTCGCCTCCACCACCACTGACGGCAGCCGATTCCATTCACTCACCACCCTCTGAGTGAAAAACTTACCCCTAACATCACTTCTGTACTTTCCTCCCCGCACCTTAAACCTGTGTCCTCTCGTAGCGACCATTTCAACCCGGGGAAATAGCCTCTGAGAATCCACCCTATCTATTCCTCTCAACATTTTATAAACCTCTATCAGGTCGCCTCTCAACCTACGTCTCTCCAGGGAAAAGAGACCCAGTTCCCTCAACCTAACTTCATAAGGCATGCCTCCCAATCCAGGCAACATCCTTGTAAATCTCCTCTGTACCCTTTCAATAGCTTCTACGTCTTTCCTATAGTGAGGCGACCAGAACTGCGCACAGCACTCCAAATGAGGCCTGACAAGGGTCTTATAAAGTTGCAGCATTACCTCCCGACTCCTAAACTCAATCCCTCGATTTATGAAGGCCAGTACACCATACGCCTTCTTGACCACCTCCTCCACCTGCGAGGCCGATTTAAGAGTCCTGTGGACCCGGACCCCAAGATCCTTCTGCTCCTCAACACTACCAAGACTCCTGCCCTTGATAGTGTACTCGTTCATCCCGTTGGTTCTGCCAAAATGGACGACTACGCATTTATCCACGTTGAAGTCCATCTGCCACTTCTCCGCCCAGTCCTGCATCCTATCTATGTCCTGCTGCAACTTTTGCCATCCTTCCAGACCATCCACAACACCACCGACCTTCGTGTCATCAGCGAACTTACTTACCCATCCTTCCACTTCCTCATCCAGGTCATTTATGAAAATGACAAACAGCAAGGGTCCTAGAACAGATCCCTGGGGCACTCCACTGGTGACTGACCTCCATTCAGAAAAAGACCCATCCACAACCACTCTCTGCCTTCTACAGGCAAGCCAGTTCTGAATCCACAAGGCCAAAGGCCCTTGGATCCCATGCCCTCTCACCTTCTCAAGAAGTCTTGCATGGGGGACCTTATCAAACGCCTTGCTGAAGTCCATGTACACCACGTCCACTGCACTTCCTTCGTCAATGTGTTCAGTCACATTATCGAAGAAGATCTTATTCAATTAACTCCTCCCTCTACTTAATCATTTTCAGCCCAGCTTTTATGCATCCTTTATTAACTAGGCATCTATTATGTGAGCCTCACACTATCGCCTAGTATATTTCTTGTCTTTGTTTAACTCCTCTATCTCAAGATATTCCAATCTTGCCTGTTCAGATGCACAGACAGTCTCAAGGTCTTGGCTTTTTGTTGCAAGCAAGGTCTTTTAAAATTGGGCATACTTTTCCCATGCTCTCACTCCCTTACCATCTTTCCTATTTGCAAGTCTTCAAAGAAGGGTATCTAATTACATCAAGTGTTCATTCCTAGTAAAGTTAGATTCTAACAATTAGTGTTCTGGTGAGTAATCTAATCATCTTACAACTTGACAAGTATGAAATGGGTTGGAACTGGAGAGGGCCCAGCAAAATTGATTTTTATTTTGAGGCAAATTAATTTTTAGTAGATGCCTAAGATGAATCAGTTGGACTTGCTAACTGTGGACCTGCAATATTCACATTGATTAAGAATCTTGCAGCTTCTGCTTAACCGGTCATTGGAAGTCACTTCAGGTGAACAACATAGAAGCTTTTAAGGGGAAGCACGGGGAGAGAAAATAATACCCTGGAGGATGTGCTGGTAGACTGGGTTGAAGAGGGCTGTGAACAGTCTTGTTTGCAGCATAACAGGCCTGCTAATTCTATGTGAGGTAAAGGTAATGCGGGTGAGGTTTTCATCCGAGTGGTCAAAGAACTCTTGAGCTTAAAGTCTCTTGTTAACAAGAGGGGGCAAAGGGATAATGAAACCTCTTTTCAGTTTATGGCAGAATATAGAGAAGTGCCTTGAATGGGTTTCTTGATGATACATAGGAGATGGCCCAGACTGCTGTTTCAAGGGAGTGTTGATGCCACGGGAACTTATTGTAAATGTATATAGTTTGGTTGGGCTCATGAAGATATTCTCATTCTTGTGTAGGTTGAGAGTCGGGGAGAATTTTGCCTTCCTGTCCACCATGGGAATCGTAACCTCGGGGGATGGTGGGGAGGGGTGGGGGGGGGGGGGTGGGGTTGTGGGGGGGCCTGTGGGGGG
Organism: Carcharhinus amblyrhynchos; assembly: GCF_965287045.1. Taxonomy (NCBI): domain Eukaryota; kingdom Metazoa; phylum Chordata; class Chondrichthyes; order Carcharhiniformes; family Carcharhinidae; genus Carcharhinus; species Carcharhinus amblyrhynchos. Next base: position 16,029,572 of record NC_137330.1, read on the forward strand.
GCTGTGGAGGGGTGGGGAGGGGTGGGTGGGGTGGGGTGGGGTGGAGTGGGGGTGGGAGAGGTAGGGGGTGTGGGGGAGGTGGGGGGAGTGGGGGAGGTGGGGGTGTGGGGGGAGTGGGAAGTGGGGGGTGGGGGACGTGGGGGGAGTGGGGGAAGTGGGGGGTGGGGGAACGTGGGGGGAGTGGGGGAAGTGGGGGGTGGGGTGAGTGGGGGGTGGGGGGAGGGGGGAGTAGGGGGTGAGGGGAGTGGGGGAAGTAGGGGGTGGGGGGAGTGGGGGAGGTGGGGTGTGGGGGTGTGCGGGTGTGGGAGGTGTGGAGGAGGTAGGGGTGCTCACCATACAAAGGTCCATTGACCTCAGGTGGAATTTGTCTTTTTGGAGTGAGTTCGGCTGGAAAAGCCCCACCCTATGTGTTTATTAACTAGTTGGAACTATCTCCATATTTGCCTCTGTACACATCCCTGTTCAGCACAAGGCTGCCCTCTGGACTCAGGCCATATGCTTCTTTGGAGTGTTGCTGGTACTGTTCCCAATCTCCTATTAACCCTTCTATGCCGGTCCTTTATTTTGTACCTCCCCCACGTATTTATCCATCACATTTAGAATGCATTTCTGTTTACCCGATTTTACTCGACTTTCAAATTTGCTGATGGCACCACCATTGTGGGTTGGATCAGAAACAATGACGAGACACAGTACAGGGAAGAGTTAGAGAATATGGTGAACTGGTGCGACAACAATAACCGCTCCTTCATTGTCAAGACAAAGGAGACAGTCATTGACTTCAGGAAGCATAGTAGAGAGCATGCCCCGTCTACATCAATGATCGAGAGCTTCAAGTTTCTGGTGTCCAGATCACCAGCAACCTGTCCTGGTGCCTCTATGTGGACACTATAATTAAGAAAGTCCTCCAACTCCTCTACTTTCTCAGAAGACTAAGGAAATTTGGCATGTCCGTTACAATTCTCACCAACGTCTATAGATGCAGCATAGAAAGCATTCTTTCTTGTTGTGTCACAGCTTGGTATGGCTCTTGCTGTGCTCAAGACTGCAAGAAACTACAAAAGGTCATGAATGTAGCCCAATTCATCATACAAATCATCCATTGACTCCGTCTACACTCCCCGCTGCCTCAGAAAAGCAGCCAGGATAATCAAGGACCCCATGCACCCCGGACATGCTCTGTTCCATCTTTTTTTTAAGACTAAGTTGTCGTAACATTGCTTTTTATAACTCACTTGAAAAGCAAGTCTGAAACTCTCCCATTTTCTTGTTCAGTACTGAGGGTTTTTTTCTGATAAGTTTGCCCATAGACTTTAAAAAAGAAATCTACAAAATAAATAGAGGGGAAATGGATTTTTTTCACAAAGGGGATTGTTACGATTTGGAGCGCAGCAGACAAAAGGATGGTGGAATAGATTCTATTGGGACTTACAAAAGGCAACCGAACATATACCTGCAGAGTCAGAGATTAGGCTGGGTTGTGGGATTTTATTCAACAATTTTTTCAAAGAAGCAGCACACAAAACCTGGGCTGACTGGCGTCCTTCTCTGCTGAAAGATTCTATGATGCTTTGAAATGGCAATAGGTGGAATTTACCTTGGTGACATAGATTTAATGGACTAATGGCCTGATCTTATGCAGTACAGCTTACGTGGATAACTTAATCACATTGTTGATTCAAAGCACTGATGAACATCTTTTCCCCTGTGTCAGAAATGACTATGCTGGCAACTGTATGTGCATCTGTACACATTTCCCAGAATGGCGCTGGAGTAGAAGGTGTCTTGAGAGACTGGAGTAATCAGTGGCCTGATGAATCGTACCTCATTATCTTATGTATCCTCAAGGCCAACTTGCTGCTGTGAAGCACACTCGGGCAAGGTGAAGCTGATGCTGAAGGAAATTAATAAAGGGATTAAGCGGATTATTTAGTCAGATGCACCCAGTGTGAAATGTTTTCTGACTAGGTGTGAGTGTGGGCATTTTTGTGCATTAGTTTCATGATCCACTCGCGTTTATCGATAGCTGGAACATGCTCACCTCCCCCAAGTCTTTCCCCTAGCACCTTATCCACGTAGAAACTTCAGTGGGCAGCTCAGGCTCCTGAAGCTAAGTGTGTCTGCTGGATTCAAGCCTGATTACAAAGCTGACAAACATTGTTCTAAACCACTGTGCCACTTAATGGTCCAGGAGGAATGTATATTCTTGGCAGAAAGGTCGTACAGGCTCTTCGCTATATGCCAGAATAGCTAATAAGCCCTGCAAATGCTGCTTGCAATGCTAATCGAGGATTAACTGAGCATTGCTCCTGCAGCTTCCACGTTCTGAAGAACACTCATGAACCTACGGTTTTGCTGTTCTTTAATGAAATAATCGAACAGTGAAGGGCCCTGTGAAGCACTCATTGCAATAATAAGATCCAGCATGAAGCAATCCACTTGAAATATAGAAAGAGTTCATGTCAACACAGTATATTTTTCAAGGGCTTGATGAAGTAGCTGAAGTGTGGTTGTGATGAACAAAGTCTTTGAGAGACAGTAGCGAATGCTAGACCCAGATCTGGCGGATTTCGTATTGAATTACACGGATCGAGTGCGCCGAAACAGTGCATTTAACCTGATCCATGATGGTGTTTACACCTTCTCTCCCAGCTCTTCAACTCTCCCTATCAGCATTTCCTTCTAAACCCTTCTTCTTCGTATACTTATACGGCTTTCCCTTTAATAACTTCTGTGCTATTCAACTTGATTATTCCTTGTAGTTGTGTTCCTCTTCTATGAGGAGGTGTCAGGGGTAAATGCAGAGTAGATGTCAGGGGTAAGTTTTTCACTCAGAGGGTGGTGAGTGAGTGGAATCGGCTGCCGTCGGTGGTGGTGGAGACGAACTCGCTGGGGTCTTTTAAGAGACTTCTGGATGAGTGCATGGGATTTAATGAGATTGAGAGTTATAGATAGACCTGATAGGTATGGATATGATCGGTGCAACTTGTGGGCCGAAGGGCCTGTTTGTGCTGTAGTGTTCTATGTTCTATCCTCTCTCTATTCTTCTTCCCTCCCCGAATCTCTTTCTCAGTTTATACAGGTAACGTCTTTCTCCACTTTCTGTTAACACTGGTATTCTCCCCTCACTTTTTTTTAATTTATTGTGGGACATGGATATCGTAGGCTGGCCAGCATTTATTGTCCATCCCCCATTGCCGAAGAATAGTTGAGAGTCAGTCACATTGCTGTGGCTCTGGAGTCACATGTAGGCTAGATCAGGTAAGAGCAGCATTTTTCTTCCCTAAAGGATGAGTTTTCCAACAATCAGCAATGGTTTCATGGTCATCAGTGGATTCTTAATTCCAGAATTTCTTTTTAATGGAATTCAAATTCTGGCATCTGTCGTGGCAGGATTTAAACCCAGATCCCCAGAACATTAGCTGAGTTTCTGGATTAATAGTCAAACAATAATAACCCTAAACTATTGCCTCACCTTCCCCTTCTCAGGACTCTTCATCCTTCACTCTACCCAGGTTCAACGGCAATCTTTCTACCCCTTCCTTGGTTAATACCAAAGCCAAGCCACCAACCTCACAATTTCTTCACAATTTCTCCCAGATCCTAACTGCTGCTGAAGATTGCTTTCAAAGAATTGAACTTTACTTATGGCAGGAATTCCAAATCTTCCAACATTTCCCCATGCAAAACATCGTACAGCTTTCAAACCCCTGGAATCACAGAAATAGGCAGGAAAAGCTGACAGCGGTAAGACGCCAAGGGAACTGATAGGTAAAAGATAGAATCCCTACAGTTCAGAAGGAGTCCATTTAGCCCCTCAAGCCTGCACAAATAACAGTACCACCCAAGCTCTATCCCCGTAACTCCAAGTATTTACCCTGCTAGTCCCTCTGACACTAAGGGGCAATTTAGCAAAGCCAATCAACCTAACCTGCACATCTTTGGAGTGTGGGAGGAAACCAGAGCACCTGGAGAAAACCAACGCAAACATGGGGAGAATGTGACTCTCTGCACAGGCAGTCATCCAAGGGCAGAATTGAACCTGGATCCCTGGCATTGTAGGGCAACAGTGCTAACCACTGTGCCACCGTGCCACCCTAATTGCAAAAGAGAGTGGGGAAGTGGAGTTGAGGGAAGGAGGAATGAGGAATGGTCCTAATTGAATGTTGAGTGTCTGCAATTGTAAGGTGAAAGGCGCCGAGACAGTAAAACATGTCCACCATATTGACCCAAAGTGACAACTCCATGAGAAGTCACGCTCACAGCATTTATTGGACATATAATTGTAAAAATAGGACAGAATTGCCTTGAATGGTTAGCCATGCAAAAATTTAATGTTTCAGGATGAATGAAAAAATAAACAAGATGGAAGAACAGAGCGAGACACTATATAGAATATAGTATAGGGAAGGCTTGTGTGGGATAAGTTTTTATACGATCCAGCTCCTGTAATCATATCACCTACCAGTGCATGATGAACCTATCTCCAATAATTCACTGATGGTTGCATAGCTGGTTCTTTGCTGACTTCCTCAGCTGCCAGATGTGCTATGGCTTCGACCCTTCCGGCGTGGTGTCTGCAGACTGACATTATGTCTTATGTAGAATGCAGCAATCTCTCCAGGACTACCCTCTAAGACCCTCCCCATTCATTCAAGTCCCCTCTGAAGTGTTGTACTTCCTTGTACCTGGTCATCCTTGTAGTCGCATGTACCTCATTTTGTTTCTGTTCATGGGCAGGGAAAAATGACAAGCGCTATAATTGTGAAGAATGTTTCTGGTTTCCCAACTAACAAGCAATGGTAGTATTGAAAATTGCCTTTGATTAAACAGTTGCATTTATATAATGCCTTTAATGTAATATCATGTGCCAGTGCACCTCCCAGGAACAGGATTTCCTGGGTTTGAGTTTAGGAGTCGGGAGATAATGCTGCAGCTTTATAAGATCCTAGTCAGATCCCACTTGGAGTATTGTGCGCAGTTCTGGTCGCCTCATTACAAGAAAGATGTGGGAGCTATTGAAAGGGTGCAGAGGAGATTTACAAGGATGTTGCCTGGATTGGGTGGCATGCCTTATGAGGATAGGTTGAGGGAGTTCAGTCTTTTCTCCCTGGAGAGACGAAGGATGAGAGGTGACCTGATAGAGGTTTATAAGATGTTGAGAGGTATAGATCGGGTGGATTCTCAGAGGTTATTTCCCAGGGCTGAAATGATCGCTATGAGAGGACATAGGTTTAAGGTGCTGGGGAGTAGGTAGGGAGGAGATGTTAGGGGTAAATTTTTCACTCAGAAGGTGGTGGGTGAGTGCAATCGGCTGCCGTCGGTGGTGGTGGAGGCAAACTCATTGGGATCTTTCAAGAGACTTCTGGATGAGTACGTGGGATTTAATGGAATTGAAGGTTATATGTAGGCCTAGTAGGTGGGGATATGATCAGTGCAACTTATGGGCCAATGGGCCTGTTGGTGCTGTAGTTTTCTATGTTTTATGTTCTATTTCACATCAGCACACATAATGAGATAGGATAGGTCAAAGAGATCAGTTCCAAGGAGAGTCTGAAAGGAGGAGAAGAAATTAGAGGGGTTTAGAAAGAAAATATCAGAGCTTAGGACCTAAGTAAGTGTGGCCACAATTGCTTGAGCAATGAACATTGGGGATGCACAGTGGGCCAGAGTAGAAGTACAGAGATCCCAGGGGACTGAAGGAGCTTATAGAGATAGAAGGTTGAAAGAACAAAGGGAATTTTAAAATTCTGAGGCTCAGCAATGAGCCAATACAGGCCAAGGAGTATGGATCAGGGTAAATGTAACTTAGAAAGAGTTTACATATGGATAGTGGAGTATTGGATGAACTTAAGTTAATGCAGGATGCAAGAGGATGCCAGCCAGGAGATCTCCTCAGAAACATCTATGTATATACCTGTGCTATTCTGATGGTATACCAACTACAGATGTATTGTTGGTTCATTGGGACCATTTCATTGTCCAACCCAAGTGGCAGTGTGAACTGAATTAATGACTACTTCCTTCAAAGCCAGCAGAGCATCAGAACATTTCTTGATTCTTTTCATCGAATGGTTATGGACTGGTGGATTGAGATGTGTGTCACTTTCTTAATGCAGTCTGCAGATAGTCAATACATCCGACAAATAATCCAGATTCATGAAAATTTAGAGCCATGAGGTCATGGAGCAGGTGGCACTGTTCTGTCGCACCCTTCGGGTTTCACCTTAGCACAGGTCCTCAGTAATCACCAGGTAAATGTGAGGTGGCACATTGCACCTAATGAGTGGCTCAAGATCTCACTCTACCCCAAATACATCTCTCCCTGGTTTATTTGTGATCCTTCCCAGTGAATTCCAAGTGTTTCACCAAGATCCAATCTCTACAATCCTCAAACAGTTTTGGCTTTTTCTGACTGTTTTATTGACTCCAACTAAAGCAAAAGCTTCTGCAGAATCAACTGTGAACCAGCATTCTCAAAGCAACGTACAGTCAAAATGGGGATACATTGCAAAGCAGCACAGGTTTCAATTTGAACAGCAATTGTGCTAACGTTATGACCATGTTGCAATCATCACAAATTCAGATCAATATTGGCCAGGAGACCAACACCACCTGCTACCCACCACAAACTCACCCCCCCTGCCCCTGCACCCCCCCCAACCCCCCACCCCCTGTCATTCGTCTCCCTCCCAGCTCTTCCTCAAAATATTTCCATGGTATTCCCACATCCATTTGAGACACGGGGCAGGATGTTCTGTCCGTGCTTGCCTCGAAACTGAAAAATCCTACCTGAGTTCAACGGGCCTTTGTTTGATTTGATTTATTGTTGTCAAATGTATTAGTATACAGTGAAAAATATTGCTTCTTGCATGCTATACAGACAAAACATAGAGAAAGTAAGAAGAGAGTGCAGAAAGTAGTGTTACAGTCATAGCTAGGGTGTGGAGAAAGATGTATGGTCACCCCGCCCCCCCCGACGCGCCTCTCCCAACTCTGTGCTGCACCCCCCCCACCACACACACACACACACACACACACACACACACACACACATACACACACACACACACACACACACTTGCTATGATTCCTGTGGTGGGTGGGATGGGAAAATACCCCTCCAAGGTCTCAGTTAAACCTCTCATCTAAATGGTAGCACACTATCACCTCAGCACTGAGAACTTGAACCAGCAATTTCCCTGCCTCTGAGGTGAGAACACCATGTGATTCAGGTATTTGCTAACAAATTTATTCCCCTTCAAACTGTGAGAACACAAAGAGTTTGGGCCATGACTGGGTAATGCCCAATGTCTTTCTGAATAATACCATGTGATTACAGCTTTTGAAAATATTAATTGCAATGTTTGTCAGTGCCGAGTCAGTGACTAGAATACATCTGCCATTTCTATAATTTATTGCAGAGCAAAGCTAATTAAAAGCTAATTACCATTCTACAGCATTTTGATTTAATGTTAAGATAATATTCCTATGTTATGACATGTCTTTGCATTTTAAGCAAGAAAGCCCTCACACATTGAAGACATGCTTGAGGGCAAATAAGGGTCACAATGCTGTACAATGTGGGAAACAGTCACGGGGAAGTGATTTAACATATGAACTTTGATTTGATCTGATTTATTATTGTCATATGTATCAGTATACACTGATATGTATCAGTGTTTCTTGCCCGCTATACAGATAAAGCATCCCATACGTAGAGAAGGAAACGAGAGAGTGCAGAATGTGATGTAGTCATAGCTGAGGTGTAGAGAAAGATCCACTTAATGCAGGGCAGGTTCGTTCAAAAGTCTGGCGGCAGCAGGGACAAAGCTGTTCTTGAGTCGGTTGGTACATGACCTCAGAGTTTTGTATCTTTTTCCCAATGGAAGAGCGAATATCTAGAGTGTGTGGGATCCTTAATCATGCTGGCTACTTTGCTGAGGCAGCAGTAAGTGTAGACAGATTCAATGGATGGGAGAATGGTTTGCATAATGGATTGGGTTACATTCACAACCTTTTATAGTCCCTTGCAGTCTTCGGCAGAGCAGGAGCCATACCAAGTTGTGATACAACCAGAAAGAATGCTTTCTCTAGTGCCAATGTAAAAGTTGGTGAGGGTCGCAGCTGACATGCCAAATGTCCTTAGTCTGCTAAGAAAGACTGGTTGGTGGGCTTTCTTAACTATACTGTTGGCATGGGGGTACCAGGCCAGGTTGTTGGTGAATGCCCAAATTAGGAGCAGGTATAAGCCACTTGGTTCCTGAGACTGCTTTGCCATTCAATAAGATCATGGCTGATCTGATTGTAACCTCCACACCATATTCCTGCCTATCCCCAATAACCTTTCATCCCCTTCTTTAATCAGTCTACCTCTGCCTTAAAAATACTCAAAGACTCTGCTACCACTGCATTTTCAGGAAGAGACTTTCAAAGACTCTTGACCCCCTGAGAAAAAAAACAATTTTCTTCATATCTGACTTAAATGGGTGACCCCTTATTTTTAAACAGTGGTCCCAGTTTTAGATTCTGCCACAGAGAAAAAAATCCTCTCCACATCCAGCCTGTCAAGACCATTCAGGATCAAAATGTTTCAATCAATTTGCCTCTTACTCTCCTCAACTCTTGTGGATACAAACCTAACCTTTCCATATTTTCCTTGTAAAATAGCTAACCCATTCCTGGTTTTAATCTATTAAGCCTTCTCTGAACTGCTTATGACGCATTCACAACTTACTTAAATAAGAAAACCAATACAACACTGTCGAGGTGGTCTCGCCAGCACCTTGTACAACTGAAGCAAAACACCCATACTTAGGTAATCAGTTTCCCTCACAATAAATTATAACATTCTAATAACTTTCCTAATTACTTGCTGTATTTGTAAGCGAGCCTTTTCTGATTGATGCACTAGAACACCCAAATCACTTTGAATCTCAGAGCTCTACAATCTCTTGCCATTTAGATAAAAGCTTATTTTTTAATTCTTCCCACCCAAATGGACCATTTCACATTTTCACACATTGTACTCAATTTGCCAGATCTTTGCCTACTCATTTAAGCTCAATCTTTTTATAGCCTCCTTATGTCCTCTTCACAACTTACGCTTTTACCCATTTTTGTATTATCAACAAATTTGGCAACCATGCCTTTGCTCCCTTCACCTAAATCGTTTGTAGAAATTGTAAAAATTTAATGCCCTAGTATTGATTCCTGTAGCACATCTCTTGTCATATTCTGCCAACCAGAAAAAGGCCCATTTATGCTCACTCTGTTTTCTGTTAACAAGCCATGCCAATATGTTTCCTCCTACACCATGAGCTTTCATTTTCTATAATATCCTTTGATGAAGGATCTCATTAAATGCTTTCTGGAAATATAAGTGCAGTACATTCATCGGTTCCCTTTTATCCGCAACACTTGTAATTCCTTTAAAGAATTCCAATAAACTGATTAAACATGATTTCCCTTTCATAAAACCATGTTGACTATTCCTGATTGACTTTTTTTCTGAGTGCCCTGTTAGAATGGCTTCTACAGTAAGAAGTCTCACAACACCAGGTTAAAGTCCAACCAATTTATTTGATAGTAAACTCACAAGCTTTCAGGGTTTGCCCCTTCATCAGGCAAATGGGATACCACAGGAATCATGAATGAATTCACCTGACGAAGGGGCAAACCCCGAAAGCTTGTGAGTTTACTATCAAATAAATTGGTTGGACTTTAACCTGGTGTTGTGAGACTTCTTACTGTGTTTACTCCAGTCCAACATTGGCATCTCCACAGAATGGCTTCTAACATTTTCCCTATGGCAAATGTTCAGCCAACTGGCCTGCAGTTTCTTACTCTCTGTCTCCCTCCCTGTTTGAATAAAGGAGCTACATCTGCTATTTTCCAGTAAACAGTTCACAGAATCATAGAATTCTTACATTGCAGAAAGGGGCCATTTGACCTATCAAATCTGCGCTGACTTTTAACCAAGCTTACCACATAACCCCATGTATTTAACTCGCTAATGCCCCTATAACCTTGGGACAATTAAGGGCAAATTAGCATGGCCAGTCAACCCAACCCACACATCTTTGCACAGTAGGCGGAAACTGGACCATCTGGAGGAAACCCAGGCAGACATGGGGAGAATGTGCAAACTCCACATAAACAAAGCTGGAATCGAGCCCGGGTTCCTGATGTTCTGAGGCAGCAGTTCTAATCACTTTGCCATGCTGAATTGAGGGAATTTTGGAAAATTCAAACCAATGCATCAACTATCTTCCTAGCCATTCTTTCAAACCCTCGGACCATGTCCATCCAGACATGGATTTGTCATCTCACAGCCCAACAATTTGTTCAATACCACTTCTCTGGTGATTGTAACTTTTATGACGTCCTCTCTCACTTCCATTCCCTAATTTATAACCAACTTTGGGATGTACCCTCCAGAGTAAAGACCAAATACCTGTTTAATTCATCTGACATCTCCTTATTTTCCATTATCGATTCCCCAAACTCATTTTCTTGAGAGCAATTGTTCACTTTGGTAACTCTTTTCATTCCATCTTTGTATTTTAGCCAACTTTTTTTCATACTCTAACTTTTCCTCCACATTAATCGTTTTGCCAATTTTTGCTGTTTTCTATATTTTGTGCAATCTTCTGACCTACACCTACCTTTGCACAACTATTTTGTTTTTAAGTTTGATACTGTCTTTAATGTTTAAGTCAACCAGATAGTGCTTCCTCCCCTTGGAATTTTGCCTCAAAGGAATGTCACTATTTTGTCAATCCTGTAGCAATATTTCTGTAATGGCTATCAGATTGTGCTTATTACTTTCTATTTGCACTAGAAGGTCACATCCTTTGTTTCAAATGCTATATGTGTTTAGATATAGTGTCTTTAGTTTTGTCCTTGTATTATTTTTGTAGCATTTTATATGTTGATTTACTATTAGACTTTTACTCTATGTCCCTCCCTATCATGTCCTGTTTATCATTTTCCTTATTACTGCCTTTCTCTCCAGCCTTGTCTCTACTCTTTGGTTGACCACCTCTTCCCAAATTTGATCATTTGCCCCCTCTATTTAGTTTAAAACTCACTGTACTTCCCTACTTGGACAGATCGCTTGAACACCAGCCTTAGCATGGATCAGGTGTAGACGACTCTAACAGTACAGACCTAACTCTCCCCCATACAGTTTCCAGTGCCCCACAAACTGAACCCACTACTCCCAAACCGGTCCTTGAGCCGCACATTAACTTCTCTAACCTTCTTTGTCCAATGCCAATTTGCACATGACTCAGGCAATAATCCAGAAATTGTTCCCTTTGATATCCTGCTTCTTATTTAGGTACCCAGCTCCTCTGACTATGCCGGATCTCCTTCCTTGTTCTGCCTATCCTGTTGGCATCTACATGGACCACATCAATTGTATCCTTCCCCTTCTCACTTTAATTTCCTCTCCAGTTATGAACAGATATCCTGACCCCTGGCACAATCCGGGCAACACAATTGGCTGAATTCATACTCTCCGCTGCAGGGAACAGTGACTATCCCCTCACTAGATTGTCCTTTACCCCCCTTACATTCCTTTGTGCCTTCCTGTACAATGGTGTCATGGTCATCCATCCTGCAGTTCACAATCTCATTCAAGCAAGCTAAGAGAACTTCAAACCTGCCTGACAATCGTCCAGGCATTCCTCTCCCTTCCTCTGCGTCAGATCACTTTCCAAATCAGAAGGCCCTATCCTAAGAGGTATGTTCTCTTCCTGGTACAAAGCATCCAGCTCATTTTCCCCCTCCTTGATGTGCCGCAGTGTCTATAGTTCAGCCTCCAACTCAATGATTCTGAGCTGAAGCTCCTTCAGCCGCAAACACTAATGTGGTGTGCTTGCCCTGAAACACACTGGTATCCAGGAGTGCCCACATGATACAACTATGACATTAACTTTCCTGCCATACTTATGTGTTTTAATTAATTACTTAATTAGTGCATTCAAATATTTATTTTCTTTTTATATATTTATGAATATTATCACAAATTTCTGTACTATTTTAAATCTTAGGAATGGAATAAACCTTGACCACTTACTGAACACTCACCAGAAAATGATCAAATAGCTTATTTCTTCCACTATAGCAGAGATTTCCCCAAACTGACTAAGTGATGGCCAGAAGGCAGACTTACCAGCCAATTAAGGATGGTGGACTGGCTCCTGGAGCTGAAAGGCTGATCAGAGGCTATGCAATTAGAAATGAAATGAAATCTCCAGTTCAGATAAAAATAAGAGAGGTGATCTTGATTTTTGTGTGCTCTCCATTCAGTTGTTTGATGAACTTATTGAACTTAGCTTACAGATTTTAGTCTTTTGACAGAGTAGTCAGTACTTGATCTAATATAAGATATGGGTAGATTAAATCAAATACTTTTTTTTTGCATAATCCGCTATAATGGAGTGCAGGTAAAGAAAACAGCCACTTTGACTGAAAAATATAAATGAGTAGGCAAAGGTTACGCATGCTTGGCTGAAAGCCCAGGCTTCTGTGGAAAAATTAAATGAGTGTTTTTTTTTAAACAGATGCTGGAAATGGAAAGCTTTGTTGATGATAGTTACTTGGACGCTTTGTACCTGGAGGTGATCACATCTCTTGGGATAAGTTCTGCTGATTTATTTGATTGACATCTCTTGAGTTATAATACATTATGTTTTCTATGATCTCTTTTGTCAATGACTCAAAAGTGTATTTACACAAGATTGAAAGTGTCAAGTGCTTAAAGATTCTGTTATTGATACTTTAATGTTGTTTCATAGACATATTTATAGTGTTATAGGAACATTGTTCAGTTTTCAACAAATTATGAATGGTTTGATTTTCAAAATGGTTGCGCACATGTCATTGTTACTGTATGATTCTTGGTTCTGGACATAGTGTATACTTGGTGATTGGCCATGGAAGAACCATGAAGTATTTTAGGGGTGATTAGGAATGGATGAGCTATTGTGTGCTGGCATTGAGTTGGTATTCAGGTATTAAGGGGAATGGGGGTGGTGGTTGGGGGCATAGAGGTGACATTGAGAAGTTATGGAGGTGGTATAGCAAGTGAGTGGGTGTGATGGAATGTGAATGGTGTGGTCTTGAGGGCTTAAAATGTAGCTAAACAACAGGGAAGTGCTAGAGAAACAAAGACACCTTGGCACTCAGCCACTCATGTGACCACCTCCAATCTGCATCTGGGGATAGTGGATTCAGCTCCATTCTACACCAACTACCCTGAATTGAAACGAGCACATTAAGGATCACCTTATAGGGTGGAAATTTCCCATCTCACCTGACATGGGAATCATAGTGGACAGGACATGGACCAGACAAAGGTCTCGTGACCTCGTGGGGGACTTTCCAGGCTTGGGACAAGAAAACTCTGCCCAGAGAGTCCGCCAAATGGGGTAATTTGCTAATTTGAGCTTCCTACTTGCATATCTTTCTGCCATATAGGAAATGCAGCAGCCAATTTGCATACAGCATTGTGACAATGGCTAAAAGCAATGTGATAATGATCAAATTATTTGTTTTAGTCATGGAGAAATAACAGTCAGGTCACTGGCTGAGCTTTTTTTCCAAATCATACCATGGAATATTATGTATCCACCTCAGCAGGCAGATGAGACTACTCCTGCTCCTATTTCTTATGTTCTTAGATCGATGCATCATCAAGTGGAAGTGGAGGGATGGGTTAGTAAGTTCACCGACGATACGAAGGTTGGTGGTGTTGTGGATAGTCTGGAGGGATGTCAGAAGTTGCAGCGTGACATAGATAGGATGCAAGACTGGGCGGAGAAGTGGCAGATGGACTTCAACGTGGATAAATGTGTAGTGGCCATTTTGGCAGGAGCAACGGGATGCAGGAGTACAATATCAAGGGTAGGAGTCTTAGCTGGGTTGAAGAGCAGAAGGATCTTGGGGTCCGGGTCCATAGGACTCTTACATCGGCCTCGCAGGTGGAGGATGGGATCAAGAAGGTGTATGGTGTACTGGCCTTCATTAATCGAGGGATTGCGTTTAGGAGTCGGGAGGTAATGCTGCAACTTTATAGGACCCTTGTCAGACCCCACTTGGAGTACGGTGCGCAGTTCTGGTCGCCTCACTATAGGAAGGACGTGGAAGCTATTGAGAGGGTGCAGAGGAGATTTACAAGGATGTTGCCTGGATTGGGAGGCATGCCTTATGAAGATAGGTTGAGGGAGCTACATCTCTTCTCCCTGGAGAGATGAAGGTTGAGAGGCGACCTGATAGAGGTTTATAAAATGTTGAGAGGAGTAGATAGGGTGGATTCTCAGAGGAGGACACAGGTTTAAGGTGCTGGGAAGCAAGTACAGAGGAGATGTTAGGGGTAAGTTTTTCACTCAGAGGGTGGTGAGTGAGTGGAATCGGCTGCCGTCCGTGGTGGTAGAGGCGAACTCGCTGGGGTCTTTTAAAAGACTTCTAGATGAGTATATGGGATCTAATGGCATTGGGAGTTACAGATAGTTCTATGGCTTGGTAGGTATAGATGTGATCGGCGCAACTTGTGGGCCGAAGGGCCTGTTTGTGCTGTAGTGTTCTATGTTCTATGTTCTATCATCTAAATGATGCATCTCCAACGGTGAGCTCTGTCTCAGTACTGCACCCAAGTGTCATTCCAGCCTAGATTTTATGCTCAATTCTCTAGTGTGGGACTTGAATTCACAACCTGTTAATGTTTCTTGTGTGGATAGTGAGAGAAGGAGACAGAGAGAGTGAGCGAGATTGTGAATAATGAGAGAGAAAGGAGAGAGACTGTGAGTAGTGAGATAGGAATTGTAAATGGTGAGAGAGGGAGAGATAGGCAAAGAGAAAAAGAGATTTTGGTTAATAAAGGAACAATGATTTATTGCACAAAATAAAAGAAAGCAAAAGCCACAAACCCACGAGCATAACAGGTCCCAACCAGGACAATGCAATAACGTGCCCACGCAGGGTCCTGCTTTATACAGGGCTCAGTATACGAATTCCATCTGGTGAGTTAATTACCAACCACAAGGAAGCTTGTATTAAACAAATCCTAAAGGGAGGTCAATCAGTGATTGCCCATGTAAGTCCTGGGGGTTATCACAGATAGTGAGGGATAGGCAGAGAGAAAGGAGAAGGGAGAGTGTGAGCCATTACAAAGCTTAACAAGTGAGGTGTCAATTAAATTTTGGCGCTGAACCGCGCAGGAGGAGATGCCAAGCCAAAAGATCAAAAGCTAAGATCAAAGACGTGGAATTTAAGGAGCACACTAAATAAAGACAGAGAGGTAGAGAGGTGTTGAAATTTACGGAGGAATTTCAGAGCTTAGTTCTTGGTGATATGCACAGCCTCCAATGGTTGGGTGATTAAAATTGGGGATGCAGAAGAGGCCCGAATTAGAGGAACACTGGATTCACAAAGGCACGTAGGGCTGAGGGAGATTAGAGACATGGAGAAGTAAGGCTCAACAGAGATCTGAAAAGAAGGATGAGAATCTTAAAATTGAGCTGTAAGTGTGGGCAGCGAGCCAAAGCTGGTCAGCAAACTCAACAGTCATGAGTGAACAGGACTTGGGGCAATTTAAGATACATTTAAATGTCCTAATAAAGAACTCGAAGAGGATTGTTTGATTCCTGAAAGGCCCCGGAAGGCAAACTGAACCAACAATTAGATGCTGTAAATTACTATAGTAAGCAATTTGTTTTTCAACTGATTCAGCTTCATGGTCAACAGGTTTATGTATTATTCATTGAGAAATTGGCGTCAGTATTATCTGTTTCTTTGGAGCAGAGCAAGCACTTGGCAGATTCTAAAAGGTGCATATATATCTAACGAGCGATCTGTAAAGAGATTGATTCCTATGGCATCAGCAGTTTAATCCAACTGAGTCGTGGGATGACAACTTGTATTTATAAAGCAGCATTAATGTCGTAAAACATCCCAAAGTCCTGCACATGAACATCACTGAACTGAATTTGACCCACAACTGTAGAAAGATATATTCAAACAAGTGAAATAAAGCTTGATCAATGCAGCATGTTTTAAGGGGTATCTTCAAAGAGAGAGGCTGAGAGGTTTAGGGAGTGGATTCCTGAGATAAACTTCCATGATAGTCTCTTTCTTCTTAGGTGCCTTCTGTAAATCCAGACTGTCAATCACGTGGCTAAATAGTATATTGACATTCTGAAGAAGTCACACTTCACTCTCTTGACAGGGAGGCCATGCATCTGGAGGCATTTCAATACATCTTCAAGGTTACGTAAGTGTTCCTGTTCGTTGGTATCAGTGAGCAGTGTGCCATCAAGGTAACATTGTACCTCCCTGCAGACTGCATATCTTGTCCATGGACCACTGGAATAAAATGGATGCTGAAATTATCCCAAAAGCTGATCTTTTATAGTGGAAGAGGCCTTTATGTGTTATGATGATGAACAGGCATTGCGATTCAGCTGTGACATTCATTTGAAGATAGGTCGGCGATAGGTTGAATTTGCTGAACTTCTGTACTCCTGCTAGACTCCTGCAAAAAATCCTCAATCATTGGGGTGTACAAGATGATGAGGGGTATGGATAGAATGGAGAATGAGTAGCTGTTCCCCTTAATTGAAGGGTTAGTCATGAGGGGACATAGGTTCAAGGTGAGGTGCAGGAATTTTAGGGAGGATCTGAGGAAAATCTTTTTCTACCCAGAGGGTGGTGATGGCCTGGAATGTGCTGTCTGGGAGGGTGATAGAGGAAGGTTGCCTCACATCCTTTGAAAAATATCTGGATGGGCACTTGGCACACCATAACATTCAGGGCTATGGGCCCAATGTTGGCAGATGGGATTAGGTGGGAGTTCAGGTGATTTTAATGTGTCAGTGTAGATTTGATGGGCTGAAGGACCTCTTCTATGCTGTATGGTTAGAAAAAACATAGACATAGAAAAACTACAGCACAAACAGGCCCTTCGGCCCACAAGTTGCACTGATCATATCCCTCCCTACTAGGCCGACTTATAACCCTCAATCCCATTAATGGTGCTATGATTCAAAGGTAGCAAATAGTGAACCACACACAGAACTGGTTTGATTGTTGTTTTGAAATCACTGTGATTAGGTACAGTTCCATCCTGCTTCATTACAGGCATAATTGGGGGTACGCAGACACTTGTATCCACAAGTCTCATTAATTCACATTCTACTTTTGGATGTACAGCATAGGGTACGATTCTAGCCTTGAGACTCTTCAGCTGGCTTTTTTTTTGATCTTAAGTGCCAGTTCTACTCCTTTCATGACCTATAGGGTCACTCAAATACATTCCTGTATTTCCCTAATTTCTGTAGTTCTATCTGAGAATCAACTAACCTGTTTACAGCACTCCAGTTCAACTTTATCTTCTCTCACCAAGAGCAGCCAAAAAGAGCTGGAAAACTTCCTCAGGCAACATAGAGTGGCAGCCCCACAGTTTGCCCACCAAACTCTACTTTGACTGAGATGCACCCTTTTAGAGGCACCACTTCTTCAGCGTAGGTCCTCAAGATGATATCTGCTGGCTTTAATGGTTGGTGATTCAATGTTTCCCTGAGATGGTCTTGGCAATCAGGGAGACAGCATCCCCCGTGTCAACCTCCATCTACAGTCTGCCTACTCAATTTTGGAACTACCCAGAACCAATACGATGCACATTGAATTGAAAGTACTGTAAATTTCAATTCTTCATCAGATTTATGTACTTTGTTTTATTATTCTTCTCTTCCACATTATAAATCTTGTTTGTAAAAATTTCCTTAATTTAACAAAGAATCCCTACAGTACAGAAGGAGGCCATTTGGCCCATTGAGCCTGCACTGACTACAATCTCACCCAGGTCCAATGCCCATAACCCCACATATTTATCCTCCAAATCCCTCTGACACTAAAAGGCAATTTATCATGGCCAATAAACCTAACTTGCGCATCTTTGGATTGTGGGAGGAAACCCAAGCAGACACGGGGAGAATGTGCAGACTCTGCACAGACAATGATCCAAGCCGGGAATCAAACCCAGATCCCTGGTGCTGACAGACAGCAGTGCTAGCCACTGTGCCACCCGTTTTATTCCTTTCTTCTTTTTTGGTGTGCCCTATGTCCTTTAAAACATCCTTCTGGAGAAGATGCTCTCTGCCAGCATGTTCATGGTACGTGACCAATTGTTCCATAATTTCTGTAGCGGCTGTCTCTACATGAGCACTCAGCCTGCGAAAGGCCCATTTTTGTTGTGGTGGCATGCCTGTTGATGGATAGACTTTCTCTGGGCAACAGCCATTTTATGGATCAGCGTGTCTGATCCAAGCTGAGAAGCCTCCTGAGCAGTAATCTCCATCGAAACAATTATCTCCAAAGCTGTTTTCCGATCAAGTTCCATTCAGTTAGCAATCTCCTCTGCATAGCCTCATTCATCAGACCACAAGCCAGATAGTCTCTAATCGTATCATCCAGGGAGCCACCAAATTCACAATGCTATATTTTCTTCTTCTAGCTGATTTCTCTTACGCAGGAGTAGGCCATCTAACCCTTCGAGCCTGCCCCGCCATTCAATAAGATCATGGCTGATCTGAAGTGGATCAGTTCCACTTTCCCGCTTTCTCCCCATAACCCTTAATTCCCTTGTCTATCAGAAACCTATCTACCTGTGACTTAAATATATTCCACGAGGCAGCCTTCACCACTTCAACGGGCAGAGAATTCCAGAGATTCACCACCCTTTGAGTGGAGAGGTTCCTCCTCAACTCCGATCTAAACCGCACCCCCCCCCCCCACTTATTTTGAGGCTGTGTCCTCTAGTCCTGCTATCCTTTCTAAGCGGGAAGAATCTCTCTACCTCTACCCTATCCATCCCCTTCATTATCTTATACGTCTCTATAAGATCCCCCCTCATCCTTCTAAACTCCAACGAGTACAGACCCAGTCTATTCAATCTCTCTTCATAGGCTAACCCCCTCATCTCCGGTATCAGCCTAGTGAACAAAACTGACCTTCAGTAAAGGCATGCACTTCAGGCATAAGAGTTAGAAAAAAACCTCTTAAAAAAAAATGATCTAAGTACACCTGCGCTTTTTTGAAGACATGTCATGAGAACATGAGAAATAGAAGCAGGAGTTGGTCACCAGGCCCTTCAAGTTGGTCCTGCCACTTGTTACAATCATGGCAGATCTATGCCAGCCTCAACTCCTTTTCTGTCCCATTTCCCCGTAGCCCTCTATTCCTCAATCGATCAAATATTTGTTCACCTTCACTTTAAATACTTCTAATGATCCAACTTTTGGCACAGAGAATTCCAGAGATTCACCACCCTCTGTGAGAAGAAATTTCTACACACTTCACTATTAAATGACCAGCCCTTTATCTTCAGAGTCGGAAAAAGCCCCGTAAAAATTGAATTCAATTGAACAGTTGCATTTTTGAGGAAGCACTTCAAAGTTAATGGACCATGAAGGGCTATATAAATAAACAATGATAATCCCTCCTTTGATCAAGCCGGGTGCTGTCACTCTAGGGAATTATAAAAGTTATGAAATGGAATGTGAATTAAGCACTTCAAAGCTTTTAAATGAGAGATGACCAGCCCCTGCAACCTTGCTTGAGTCATGTTGAGACCAAAAAAGAGGTTTGGGGTTCTTTTGAAACATTAAGGCAAACAAGTCCCCAGGGCTTGATGGGATATATCCAGAACACTGAGAAAGGCAAGGGAGGAAATGGCTGGAGCCTTGAGAGAAATCTTTGTATCCTCACTAGCTACAGGGGAAGTCCCAGAGAATTGGAGAATAGTCAGTGTTGCTCTTTTGTTTAAGAAGGGTCGCAAGAATAATCTAGGTAATTACAGGGCAGTTAGCCTTACATCAGTAGTAGGGAAATTATTGGAGAGGATTCTTTGAGACAGGATTCACTCACGCTTGGAAATAAGTGGATGTACTAGTGAGAGGCAACATGACTTTGTGAAGGGGAGGTCGATTCTAACTAACTTGATCGAGATTTTCAAGGGCATGACAAAGATGATTGACGAGGGTAGGGCAATGGATGTTGTCTACATGGACTTCAGTAAGGCCTTTGACACGGTCCCTCGTGACAGATTGGTGCAGAAGGTGAAGTCATGTGTGATCAGTGGTGAGCTGGAAAGGTGGACACAGAACTGGTTCGGTCATAGAAGACAGAAGGTAGCAGCGGAAGGCTGCATTTCTGAATGGAGGGCTATGACAAGTGGTGTTCCTCAGGGATCAGTGCTGGGACCTTTGCTGTTTGTAATATATATAAATGACTTGGAAGAAAATGTAACTGGATTGATTAGTAAGTTTGCAAACAACACAAATGTTTGTGGATTTGTAGATAACAATGAGGAACATTAGAGGATACAACAGGATGTAGATCGGTTGGAGATTTGGGCAGAGAGATGGCAGGTGACGTTTAGTCTGGATAAATGTGAGGTAATGCATTTTGGAAGGTCTAATAGGAAATATACAGTAAATGGCAGAACAGTTAAGAGGCAGAGGGATCTGGGTATACAGATACACAGGTCACTGAAAGTGGCAAAGCAGTTGGAGAAGGCCATCAAGAAGGCATATGGCATGCTTGCCTTCATTGGTTGGGGCATTGAGTTTAAAAATTGGCAAATCACATGGCAGCTTTATAGAACCTTAGTTAGTCCACACATGGAATATAGTGTTCAATTCTGGTCGCCAAACTACCAGAAGGATGTGGAGGCTTTGGAGAGGGTACAGAAAAGTTTTACCAGGATGTTGCCTGGTATGGGGGGTATTAGCTATGAGGAGAGGTTGGAGAAACTTGGTTTGTGCGGGGTCACCTGATAGAAGTCTACAAGATTATGAGGAGCATGGACGGAGTGGATAGTCAAAAGCTTTTCCCAGGGTTGAAGAATCAATTACTTGGGGGCATAGATTTAAGGTGCGAGGGGCAAGTTTTAAAGGAGATGTACGAGGCAAGTTTTTTTACCCAGAGGGTGGTGGGTGCCTGGAAGTCACTGCTGGGGGAGGTAGTGGAAGCAAATACGATAGTGACTTTTAAGGGCATCTTGACAAATATATGAATAGGGTGGGAATGAAGAGATATGGGCCCCAGAAGGGGAGAGGGTTTTAGTTCAATTGGGCAGCATAGTCGGTGCAGGCTTGGAGGGCCGAAGGACCTGTTCCTGTGCTGTAATTTTCTTGTTCCTTGTTCTTTTGTTCTTAGATCTTTGAAGTCGGCATGCTAAGAGAAAATTAAAAGCTTTTAAAAGCTACAGAAAGAAGACTAACCCCGTGACCCCATCCAAGGGGAGACTCCCAAACTAAACCCCTCCAGCCAAGCTCGATCCTTCTCCAACCCCCCAGTTCCTTTGCAACACCACCCCCCCCACCCCCACCTCACCCCCGTACCCTGACAGTGAATGTTTTGCACATGGGTACTCTGGAGGTGAGTGCTGTGTGATATGATTGATCCTCTTGAAGCACCTCGTCCCTACATTTAGGTGCTAAAGGGATGAGAGAATTGACCCCTGAGCTGGCTGAGTCCTAAAGGACATAACCGCTTGGATGGGACTGCAGTAGGTGGTGAGGGAACTGACAAGAGGGAAACACATATTTGACCTCATCGATACCAACCTGCCTGCCACACATTCATCTGTACATGTCAGCATCAGTAAGAGTAACCACTGCACAGTTCTTATGGAGAGAAAATCCTCCATTGTGTTGTGTGGCACTAACATTGTGCTTTGTGGATAGACTTTAAACAGATCTAGCAGCACAAGATGGTATCAATGAGATGCTGTGGGCCATCCACAGCAGCAGTACTGTACTCAACTACAATGTATATATAACCTCATGGCCCAGAATATCCCCATTCTATATTACCACCAAGCCAGGGAATCAACTCTGCTTCAATACAAAGCACAGGACAGCATACCAAGAGCAGCACCAGCCTAAAAATGAGTTGTCAACATGATGAAACAGCACTTGAATGCCAAACTGCAAGACTAGCATTCGACAGAAAAAGTTAAATGATCCCAAAACCAAACAATGAGATCTAAGCTCTGCAGTCCTTTCACATCCAGCCATGAATAGTGGTGGAAAATTAAACAACCAGTTGAGGGAGGAGGTTCCACAAATATCCCGATCTGCAATCATGGAGGAGCCTGGCACATCAGTGCAACAGACAAGGCTGAAACATTCGCAACAGCCTCTAGCCAGAGGTCTCCTCCAGAGATCCCCAGCATCACAGATATCAGTATTTAGCCAATTGGATTCACTCCATGTGATATGAAAAAAAAAGGCTGAATGTACTGGATGCTGACAATATTCTGCTAATAGTACAGTAGATTGTGCTCCAGAACTTGCTACAACCCTAGCCAAGTTGTTCTAGTATGGCATTGACATCTACCTGGCAATGTGGAAAATTGGCCAGCTAAGTCCTGCCCACGAAAAGCAGGAAAAATTCCAGCCAGGCCAATTACTGCCCCAAAAGTCTACTTCCATTGTGAGTAAGACGATAGAAGGGATCATCAACAGTGCTGTCTAGTAGCACTTACTCTGCAATAAACTGTTCATGGACACTCAGTTTGGGTTCCACCAGGGCTCCTGCCCTTAGTACAGTTTTTGTTCAAACATGGACAAAGGAGCTGAACTTAAGAGGTGAGGGGAGAGTAACCGCTCTTGACATCGAGACAACATTTGACCATGTATGAATCCAGAGGTCTTAGTAAAGTTGGCGCCAACAGGATCTGCAGAAAATCTTTTCACTAGTTGGAATCATACCCAACATAAAGGAAGATGGTTGCGATGATTGGATTGTCAATCATCTTAGCTCCAGCATATCAGTGCATGCGTTCCTCAGGATAGTGTCCGCCCTGCTGACTTGGAAATATATTGCTGTTCCTTCGCTGTCACTGAGTCAAAGTCCTGGAACTTTCTCTCCAGCAGCACTGTGGGTGCACCAACACCTAGATTATGGCGGTTCAAGAAGATAGTTCACTACCACCTTCTCAAGGGCAATTAGGTGTGGTTAATAAAAGTGCTGGCCTAGTCAGTGACACCTACATCCTGCGTAAAGGAGTAAAAAGAGCCACTGATTGACAAAGAAGGCTTCAATGAAATGTCCCAACTTCAATTTTAATTGTGCTCCACACTTGAATGCAAGAGACAAACCTCTAATTAGTTCATCAGCTCTAAGTATTGTGAGGACAATTTTACCCTGCTTTATTCCATTGTCCACATTTCCATAGATGCTAATGTTAAGCCACTCAACATGACATTAAAAGATGGCAGAATGCACTTGACACTGCAAAGGCTCTGGCCCCTGATACCATCTCAGTTAAACTATTGATGACAAGTTGACCAATTCCAGTCAACAATGGGTTAAACAAAAAAAACGTGCAGTGAGTTGTTCGCCTCCTGACCACTCAAAGTCTTTCCACCTTCCACATGGCTTCAGTCTGAATTGGGAGCAGTCACAAAATCTGCAAGGAACGCACTGGCGTCCATGCAACTGCACTCAATCGCGCCTCTCTCCCTGTGATAACACCAGGATCAACAAAGCCTTGAGATGTGGGCGTCACTGGCTAGGCCAGCACTTTTATCACCCAACCCATAATTGTGCTTGAGAAGGTGGTAGTGAGCTATCTTCTTGAACTGCCATTGTCCACGTGTTGGTGCATCTACAGTGCAGCTGGGGAGAGAGTTCCAGGATTTTGACCCGGTGACAGCAAAGGAACATTGTCTTTAAATTCCATTCCAAGGTGTACACCACGCTGAATAGGCTCATAGATCATTGTTTTCTCATGGTCAGGACCATCCAATTCAATGGGTAACATCATCATGGCATCATGGATGCCCCATCACTTACTATACTCTTTATACAAGATGATGGCTGTTGCTGTGATTCAGGAAAATGGCCATAGCCACTTTATTAACGGCAGCTACAGTGAAGTAATATGTGTGCTATATGTTACAGGGAGGCAATGGCATTGCGGTATTTTCACCAGACTGATAATCCAGAAAATGTTCTGAGGGCCCAGGTTCGAATCCCAACATAGTAGATGGTGAAATCTGAAAGCAATAAAAATCTGGAATTAAAAACCATGAAATAAATGTTGATTTTCAGGAGAAAAAAACATCTGGTTCACTGATGTCCTTTAAGGAAGGAAATCTGCATCCTTACCTGGTCTGGCCTATATGTGATTCCAGACCACAGCAATGTGGTTGACCCTTAACTACCATCTGAAATGGCCTAGCCAGCCATTCAGTTCAGGGCAATTAGGGATGGGCAATAAATGCTGGCCCAGCTAGTGACGTCCATGTCCCTAGAACAAATAAAGTAAAAGTTACCCAAGTTGCCCACACCCCATTAATAAATAAGAGCAGATTACTTCCAACTCCCGAGCTTAGGGACTGTGAAAAAATTGGATGTATCCTCCTAGTCTAAACTAATGTCAATTATCTTTACTTGTTTTAAAAGCTTAATCATGTTAGGCTTCAAATTCCCTTTTTGAATGAAATGCATTATAGTTCATTGACTTTAGTCCAAGGACATCTAATTGCACTGCTTTTTCCTTCATAGAAATATTCTTTTGTGTATATTCTGCTTGACTAAATTATTACCTCATAAAAAATTAATAATACTTTAAATTCATTTCCATGATCTTAACAACATTGTGTTCTCCAAATCTCTTTGGGCTAGTATTCAAATCTCTCTGAAAGATGCCCAGCATCCAACTCACAAACCAGCCAGGGAAAGTCTAGCTCACTAATTAAGTAACTTACGTATTCAAGCTCAGCTAAATGGGTCAGTCATTGTACTCTTACACAGGGTAAATGTTGTTGATTGCAAATGTACACTTGTCACTGTTACAGTTCTGAATACGCTGCAATTTGTAGCAGAGGAACTCTGGAGTTGCAGGAGTTTCATAGATGCCTTCCATTCTCTATTTAGTATAAAACCACAGAGGAAGGCATAGGGCTGCAGCTGTCAGTGAGGTGCACCTGGACTTACAGACTGATACTGCATAAATAGCAGAGAATAGCAAACATAGGAACTAAGAGCAAGGGGAGGCAATTCAGCCCTTCGAGTCTGCTCCCCCATTCAGTGAGATCATGGGTAATCTCACCTTGGCCTCACCCCCATCTTCCTGTTCCTTCCCCATAGCCCTTCACCCCGCACTAATTAAAAAGCTATCTATCTCCTCAATTTTGTTTAACGTCCACTGCACTCTGAGTTAGAGAACCCACAGGTACACCACCCTTTGGGTGAAGTAATTCCTCCTCATTTCTGTTTTAAATCTGCCTCCCTTCAGCCTAAAACTATGGCCTTTCGCTCTAGAATGTCCAACAAGAAACATCCACTTTACATCTACCCTGTCAAACCCATGTCAACTTTTGTCATCAATGGACAGCACAGTGACACAGTGGTTAGCACTGCTACCTCCCAATGCTAGGTATCCGGGTTTGATTTCCAGTTTGGATCACTGTCTGTCTGGAGTTTGTACATTCTCCCTGTGTCTGTGTGGGTTTCCTCCAGGTGCTCCACTTTCCTCTCACAGTCCAAAAGTTTAGGTTAGGTTGGTTGGCCATGTTAAGTTACTCCTTAGTGTTAGGGCGATTAGTAGTATAAATATGTAGTGTTATGGGGATAGGGCCAGGGTGGGATTGTTGTCAGTGCATTTGATGGGTCGAATGACCTCCTTCTGCACTGTAGGTATTCTATGATTCTACGATTACACTTCAATTAGATCTCCTCTCATTCTTCTAAACTCCAGCTAGTACAGACCTAAACTGCTCAATCTGTCTTCGTGTGACAAGTCCATCATCCCTGGAATCAATCTAGTGAACATTCTTTCAATCACCTCTAATGCATTTACGTCCTTCCTCAAGTAAGGGGACTAAAACTGTGCACAGTGCTCCAGCTGTGGTCTCACCAATACCCTTCCCTACTTTTAAACACTATTCCATTAGCAATGGAACAATGTGTTCCAATGCTGTGGGAACATTACCACTGTCACAGATGATGTTAGCATTGCAATCTCTCCAGAGCACAAAAACTCATTTTATTCACTTGAGTAAGTACACAAGTGGTTTACTATTTTCTACAATGGTCACAATCCTGTGTTGGCAAATATTTGTTTGCATACACTTGCCCTTTTGCATGTTACTTTGCATCTTCAGAATCCCTGGTATTAGCTGAAACTATCCAAATAGCAAATAGACCAAACATTCAAATATTTTTTTCAAAGCTACCCAGCCAGACATTTGCAATCCAAAACAAATTAACATAGAAATTCTGAAAATGCATTTTGGCATCAGAAATGGGATAAGGAACCGAGGTGGACAAGTACAAATAGCTAACACGAAAATACCGTTAAAATAAAACACAACATCCCTAAGGATGGTAGCAGTGAGAAGGCAAATAAGAGAGGAATTCAATTAAAGGACAAAACCAATTAGAAAAGTTGTTGCCAATCAGTTAGATTCATTGCACTCTCTACGCTAATAATCCAACAACAAATTGGGGTAAATGGACAAAATAGGTTTCAACAGTTTTTCTGCAATATGTCTGTATCAAGGCAGTTCCTGATAGATTGTGAACCAGTCCCTAGACCAGTTTTGTTTTTCAAGAAGAATGCAGTTATTACTTAAGATAACTAACTTGTCCCCAGAGAGCCCATGTAGCTAATGAGGCCAGGAAATTAGAAAGCAATTCTCGCCGGTGTCCTGACCAATATTTATCTCAGAACTGGCAACACAGTGGTTAGCACTGCTGCCTCACAATGCCAGGGCCTGGGTATGATTCCCGACTTGGGTCGATCCAATGAATGGGGTTTGCACATTCTCCCAGTGTCTGTATGGATTTCCTACGGATGCTCCAGTTTCCTCCCAGGAAAGGTGTGCGAGTTAGGGGGTTGCCCATGCTAAATTGCCCCTTGGTGTCAGGGGGAAAAGCTAGGGTAAATGCATAGGATTGTGGAGATAGGATCTGGGTGGGATTGTGGTTGGTGCAGACTCGATGGGCCGAATGGCCTCCTTCTGCACTGTAGGGTTCTATGATTCTTTGATTCTATGAACCAACAGAAATCAGATTATCTGGGCCATTATCACATTGCTGTTTATGGGAGCTTGCTGTGTGTACATTGACCATTGCATTTCCTACATGACGATGGAGACTGCATTTTAAAAGTAAAAAAATCTCAATGTTCTGAGATTGCAAAAGGCACTCGATAAATATCAGTCCTTCCCTTTTCAAGTTTACTGCCCGCACTTTCTACATTACATCAGTGACTACTCCTCAAAAATTCTTTAATGGTTGCATACCGTTTTGGGATATCCTGAAGAAATGGAATAAAAGCAAGTCTTTCTATTTATCAGCTGCAACAACTCAGACTGATCAGTGAATTCAACACCAGTTGCGGGATCTTGCTGGCCTGCATTGTTCGGTTGCACATCAAAAATCAAGGAAGTGGACCATAGTGGACACATCACTCAAGAGGGCACACATGGAAAAGGAATATGGTGCTAGTCCATCCGTCTGGAATAACAATAATTATTGCAATGTTTAAAACACATTTGCTGCAAACTTTATTCATTCAGTTGTGGGATGTGGGCCTCACGGTCAAGGCCAGGATTTATTGCCTTTCTAGGTGGTAGAGGGAACAGGTTTGAAAGGTGCTGTCAAAGGAGCTTTGGAGAGTATGTGATGAGCATATTGCAGATGGTACACCCTGCTACCACTCTGAATTGGTGGCAGAGGGAGTGAATGTTTAAAGTGATGGACAGAGTGCTCAGCAAGTAGGCTGCTTTGCCCTGGATGATGTCAAGCTTTTTGAGTGTTGTTGAAGCTGAATTCATAGAATCATAGAACCCTACAGTGCAGAAAGAGGCCCTTCGGCCCATCGAGTCTGTACTGAACACAATCCCACCCAGGCCCTACCCCCATATCCCTACATACTATACCCACTAATCGCTCTAACCTACACATCCCTAGACAGTAAGGGGCAATTTTTGAGCATGGCCAATCAACCTAACCCACACATCTTTGGACTGTGGAAGGAAACCAGAGTACCCGGAGGGAATCCATGCAGACACAAGGAGAATGTGCAAACTCCACACAGACAGTGACCCGAGCCGGGAATCGAACCCAGGACCCTGGAGTTGTGAAGCAGCAGTGCTAACCACTGTGCTACCATGGAATTCATCCAGACAAATGGAGAATATTCCATTACACTCCTGACTTGTGACTTGTAGATGGTGCACGGGTTTTGGGGACTCAGTAAGTGAGTTACACACCTCAGGATTCCCAGCCTCTGAACTGCTTTTGTGAATAGAGAATTGATAAGGTTACTCCAGATCAGTTTCTGGACAATGATAAGGCCAAGCTTGGTGGGGCTTCGAACAACACCCAAGGTGCTCTACATAACTCAGATGTTTGGTATCTCGCCCAGCAATTTCCATATTTTCCGCTCCCAACACTGGTGTGCAGTAGCAACAGGGAAACTTGCAGGATCTCCAACAACTATGAGCATCTTTATTTTGTGCCAGGTGCGATTCCAACCAGTAGGAAGTTCTCCCCTTCATCCCCATCAAATTCAATTTTGCTAAGCCTCCTAGATGCCACACTTGGTCAAGTACCAGCTGCGTGTCAAGGGTTGTAACTCTCACATCACATTTTGAATAAAATTCCTATATCCATGTTTGGACTAAGGCTGAATTGAGCTTTCAAACTGAACAGACCTGGCAAAGAAACAAAAATGAGCATTCATGAAAAGTTGTTGATAAATAAATGGCATTTAATAACACTGTCAACAATGCATTCCATTACTTTATTGATGATTGAGTGTTGATGATATCAAGATAATTGGCCAGATTTTATTTCTCTTGCTTTTCGCCAGCAGGAAATAGCAAGGTAATTTTCCATATTGCCAGGTTGGGGCCAGTGTGGTAAATGTACTGGAACAGCTTGGCTAGGGGTACAGCTAGTTCTGAGCTTTCCAATTCCTTCGGCATAGAGGCTTTGATGTTGTCAGGGCCCACAGCTTTTACATACACATATATGATTCAGGAGCAGGACACTTTGCAGCATCCAGTGCACTCAGCTGTTTTTTTTTTCAAGTCACGTGGAGTGAATCAAATCGGCTGAAAAATGACTTTTGTAATAGTGGAGACCTCGGGTGGAGGCCGCGAGGAATCATTCATTCAGCACTTGTGGCTCAAAATGGTTGTGAATGAATAGCTCTCGTCTTTAATACTGACAAATGCAGTCACTGAAGATGGGGACATTTTTGGAGCCTCCTCCTCTGATTAGTTACTTAATTGTCTCTAGATCAACTGTAAAGTACAAGAAACATTATTTCCTCTTCTTTAACCTGCGTGCACGTTTTACAGTCGCAGCACTTCAGCAGTTAACCACATGCTAAATTGGCAAGCAATTTATTTTTTAAAATATCTATTTGTCAACTGAGTAGGAAAAAGAGAGGGGAACAATTCTCTCACATCTCGCCTGGATGCAATAATGAGATGGACTTTATATGCTTGGCTAAACTGTGCCTTTGTTCTGAGTAGAATCTAGATTGATGCCAAGAAGTCCATCTGGCTTTAGTCTTCCTTTAGCTTTATGTAGAACTTTGATACAACTAAACATTTCGCTGGGCCATTTCAGAAGGCAGTTAAGAGTCAACCACATTGCTGTGGGTTTGGAGTCGCATGCAGGCCAGACCAGGTAAAAACAGCAGATTTCCTTCCCTAAAGTCTGTTGATTTGCTTTCAAGACCTAAGTTATGATGCCTGCAGAGACTGGTAACTTATAAAAAGAGATATATGTTTCTTAGTGACCAATGCAATGACTTGTACAATACAATTTCACATTTTAAGACTTTGACTGTAACAAACAAACTAAAATCAACGTTGATTGTACACCGCTTAATGGGCGAACAATGAAGAAATGGTATTCTCTTTAACTTCTTAGCACATTCAGGAACCCAAAGTCACTTTTATACATTACCCTGCATGATCAGTATAAAGGTAGTCTTCCCTTTGAAGTCTTAAGCTGCTCCGGGCTTTAATAGGGTCTTTTCTCCCTGCCCCACTAAGGTGAATCTTCCAGTGACCTTCTAAACAAAGTCCTCACCATTAAATCTTCTGAATATAATTGATTGGACTTCCAGTAGTAAGGTACCCTTTAGTGATTCTTCGGATTTTATCTCTCCACAATCCTTATTTCCTCATACAGGGGTTCCACCCTCATCAGCATTCTACTTCATGATTATCCGATAAACAGTCCTTTGCCTCTTCTTGGCAAAGCAGCACCTGTCATGTGTCTTCTTTTCCCAAATCTTTAAGTCAGACTGACCGGGAGAGTTTCTGTTCAGCTGCCTCCCCTTTTGTAAGCCTTGCACTGCACTTTGAATGTGGTTCAATCTGAACAACTCGTATGTGTTTGTCTCTAGGCTCATCCCATGTGAGGTCATATCCCATAAGACCATAAGACATAGGAGCAGAATTAGGCCACTCAGCCCATCGAAACTGCTCCGCCATTCAATCATGGCTGATTTCTTTTCTCATCCCCATTCTCCTGCCTTTTCCCCATAACCTCTGATCCCCTTATTAATCAAGAACCTATCGATCTCTGTCTTAAAGATACTTAATGATCTGACCTCCACAGTCTTCTGAGCAAAGAGTTATACAGATTCTCCAGAAGAAACTCTTCCTCATCTCTGTTTTAAAGCATCATCCCTTGAGCCTGAGGCTGTGCCCTCTGGTTCTAATTTTTCCAACTCGTGGAAACATCCACAACAGATCCACTTTATCCAGGCCTCGCAGTATCCTGTAAGTTTCAATAAGATTCTCCCTCATCCTTCTACACGCCAACAAGTACAGACCAAAGTCCTCAACCATTCCTCATACAACAAGCTCTTCATTCCAGGGATCATTCTTGTGAACCTCCTCTGGACCCTTTCCAAGGCCAGTACATCTTTCCTTAGATCTGGGGCCAAAAACTGCTCACAATACTCCAAATAGTGTCTGACTAGAGCCTTATAAAGCCTCAGAAGTACATCCCTGCTCTTGTATTCTAGCCCCCTCAATATGAAAGCCGTATGGCATTTGCCTTCCTAACTACCAACTGAACTTGCACTCTAAACTGCACCATTTTTAGCTTGACTTATAGGAGGCAGCTTAAAACATAGCCATCATCATATAATGCCCAGTTGTCACAACACTTACGCTTTACACAGTTGACTGAGAAGTAGAATCCATGAGAATTCATTTTTGAAGGAAGCCTTGACTGTTTACTCCACATTTTGTTTCCTATTTCCTATGCTTCAAGAGCTCAATCAGCATGCAGTATGCTTTTGTATCTAAATATTATCTCTTTGATTGCACAAATGCACTAGAAATGCTTTGGTGACTGCATTTTATTGCATCCTTTCCCCGAGTATGTTCTGTTAGGAAAATGTACCTAACTTTCAGCTGCACTTCAGTGATCTCTAAAGATTAAATTGGAATATGAATAGTATGAAAAACAACTTTTCCACGCGTATGATAATATGATATACGCAATTTACATCTCACAGATTTTAGTGCAACTGCAGAAAGAAATTCATTACATTTTAAGGAGGAAAAGTTTCAAGGAGGGGAACTGAGAATCATCTAAAATGATTAGAAGGTCTTAAAAGAAGAGAGTGAGGCGAGATGATAAATTTTTGAGAAGGTAATTTGGGTGTTTTTGGAGATCTTGTGACACAATAGGTCTGCCTCTGAATCAGAAACTCTGAGTTTGAGCCCATTCAGAACTTGACAGTCAAAGAAGGTGCATTTGTAAGATACCCAAATAGGTTGAATATCAACTTGTAAATCCTTCCAACAAATGCCAGTGGCAGGGTGTAAGAATGGGAGAAATTCCTGGTCAGACATGCAATGGAAAGAAAGTTGGAACCACTACCATTGCCCCAGACTGTAACATTCACGTACTAATCTGTACTGCATCAGCCGAGCTTATAATTCAGGTACTGCAAATGGTAGGATGAACGAGTATGGAGGTGGGGAACAGATTGGAGCTTAGATGAAAAAAAAGTTCCTTGGAGGATTGCAGGACTAGAAGAGTTTGGGAGGGAAATTGGGGGGGGAGAAATAGACTAGAGAGGTTGAATAATTCTAAAATTGGGGTGATAATTCTAAAATTGGGGTGAGTAACATAGACCTGCAAGCACAGGAGCAATGGGGGAATAGGGATGACTGCAGCAGGCATGGGCAGGAGCATTTTGGATGAGCACAAGTTCATGGAGGATGGAAGATAGGAAACATGCAATTGAACATTGGAATAGTCAAGTTTGGAAATAACTAAAAAGCTCCAACAACAGATGAAAAGGACAGAGGAGGGCAGTGTTTTGTAGTAGAAATAGGCAGCCTTTGTGATGGGAACTGCAGTGTTCAATTGCTCTATATTTGAGTATGTGAGTCTGATAACTGATCCAGGCTTGATTAGTTAAGTCTGGGTGTTGGCTCAGGAAAAAGTTAACAGACCAGGATGTTGTCTGGTCATGAACTCCATGGCCATGAACAGTGGTAACAAGTCCTCCAAGAGTAGTTCTTGGCTTTTCCAGTTCAAGCAGAAGGAAGATAGGAATATGAGAGAACAGTTGAGGGGGAAGGTGGGTAAGGCAGCTACGGTTATGGGTGGGGTTTAGTGAAAATAGTGAAGAGGCCAGTACTGAAAGGTGGTCTAAAGTAATAAATTCTGAATATATTTCATGGAAGCCCACATAGTCTACAAAATATATTTGGATTTCCCTAATCTCATGAAATTTGATACATTCAAGGAAAATAAGTTGTTCTGTACAAGACATATAGACTGATTCAGGCAAGAGAATGGTATGAATGCATTTATGTAAGTGAAGGACGTGCTCCTATCTACATCAATGGTGGTGAAGTGGAAATGGTCGCGAGTTTTATGTTTCTAGATGTCCAGATTGCCAACAATCTGTCCTGATCCCTCCACACTGAAGCTATAATTAAGAAAGCCCACTAACACTTCTGCTTACTTAGGAGGCTAAGGAAATTTGGCCTGTCCATTATGACTGTCACCAATTTTTGCAGATGCATCATAGAAAGCATCTTTTCCGGATGTATCACAGCTTGGTAAGGCTCCTGCTCTGTTCAAGATCACAAAAAAAGCTACAAAGGCTTGTGAATGAAGCCCAGTCCGTCACACAAATCACCCTCCCACCCAATGACTCTTTCTACATTTTCCACTGCCTCGGAGAAGCAACTAGCATAATCAAGGACGCCACACACTCCACACATACTCTCTTCCTCCTTCTTACATCGTGAAAAAGATACAAAAGTCTAAGGTCGCAAACTAGTTCAAGAGCAGCTTCTTCCATGTTGCCATCAGACTTTTGAATGGACCTACATATATTAAGTTGATTTTTTTCTACACCTTAGCTATGACTGTAACACTACATTCTGCACCCTCTCCATTCCTTCTTCCCTATGTTCTCTATGAACAGTATATTTTGTTTGTATAGCAACAAGAAACAATACGTTTCACTGTATCCCAATACACGTGACAATATAAATCAAAATCAAGTTGTTTAAAAATTGAATTGTGTTGAGTCCAAATTCTAGAATATTAAGACTCACCATATGTGGTAAGATAAAGATAAGGTTTGTTTATTAGTCACAAGTAAGGTTTACATTAACATCACATAGAAGTTACTGTGAAATTCCCCTAACCGCCACAGTCCAGCGTCTGTTTGGGTCAACGCGCCTAACCAACATGTCTTTCAGGATGTGGAAGGAAACCGGAGCACCCGAAGGAAACCCGCGCATTGACGGGGAGAATGTGCAAACTCCACACAGACATTGACCCAAGCCAGGAATCAAACATGGGTCTCTGGTGCTGTGAAACAGCAGTACTAAGCACTTCAGGTATCCTCTATCAATGACCTTCCTTCCATCAAAGGTCAGAAGTGGGGATGTTTGCTGATAATTTCACAATATTCATCAACATTCACAGCCCCTCAGACACTAAAGCAGCTTGTGTCCACATACAGCAAGGTCTGGACAACATTTAGGCTTGGGCAGGTAAATTGCAACTGACATTCATGTCACAGAAGTGCCAGACAATGATCATATCAACACCATATCAACACAGAGTCTTGCCATGTCCTCTTGGCATTCAATGGAGTACCATCTCTGAATCCTATGATCAACTTCCTGGAATTTACCATCAACCAGGAATACTGTGGGTACAATAGTAGGGAATTCTGCAGCATGTAGCTCATGTCCTGACTCCCCAGAGCTTATCCACAATTTACAAGGCATTAGTCAGGAATGTGATGGCATATCCTCCACTTGTCTGCATGAGTGCAGCTCCAACAACACCCAAGACGTTTTGTCTGGGTTGTGTTGAACTAATAGAGTCAGTGTCATAAAGGTACACAGCAACAAAGAGATTCTTTCTGTGCTTAACACTTCTATGACTCTATTGTGACAATTCTCCCAAAAAAATTCCAATGGGTGGGATAAAGGGAGATTTTCCGGACCGATTTTTGGGTGTATTTAGTTTCACAAATCCCCGTTAATCTGTCTTCCACAGAGTGCTTCGGGTTCATGCCAGTAAGTGGGGCCTTATCCTGCTCAAGAGACTGGAATCAATGCGCTGAGGGGACCACTGCACATGCACTGATCTGTCAGTAGGGAGATCGCTGCATGTGCACTGCTATCCTTCCCTCCCATTGCCAGCGTCCTGAATTCTTTTGCAAGCCTCCCCATTGATTGCTGGTGACCTCCCCCCCTCCGCCTCCTTATCACCATCCCTACCCGATCCTCACCCCCAGGACAGTCTCAATTGCCAACCCCCATGACCAGCCCCGACTCTCCCCCCTCCCCACACATGTGCAGCCCCGATGACCCCCTCCATCTGCAGTCCCGTGGTCCTCCCCATGTGTGACCCCAATTGATTTCTTCCCATGTTCAACCCTGCTCTTCCCAACCATGTCCAACCCCGATTGCCCTCCTCCCTCCCTCTCCCACCAATCTCATTGCAGAATGCATAGCTGGTCCACCCCCACCGACCACCACCACTGATGGGCCCCACCTCAGTAAACCCTACTCCTCTGACCTCGTCCAATTGACTGCGAAGTAACAAAAATCTCTGGCCTCCTCCAATTGGCCGCGAAGTAACATAAATCTTTCAACTCTCCAATGTGAATATGTAAACAATGATCGATAGATACTGGTTACCTCACCTGAGGCCCTCCTGTCCCGGATGGGGGGGCCTCAGTGACTTCTGCTTCCACCAGCGAGATGATCACACCTTGTCCCCTTTGATGGGAACCAGCTTTAGTAGCCCCTGGTGGGACCCCTGCTGGCGGCATGGAGGAAGCACTAGCAAGCCTGGAGACTACTGTCCTGGGCTTATTGATCATATTGGAATTGCGATTTCAGTACGGTAATCAGCCTCGTACTGATTTCCAGCACAAGACTGATTACATTGAAAAACATTGCTTGGAAGACTCACAATTGGCCAGACGCCAGACGCAAGTCTCACTACAGGCCCCTGCTTTTTCATGTTTCCTGGGCTGCTGTGCTATTTGAGCAGTGCAGCTGGCCAGAAGCATCACCCCCTATTAGTTCAACACAACCTCAACAAAACAGCCTGCTTGACTGACACTCCATCCTTAAAAATTCTCTCCAACACCACCAACAAACAGTGGCAGTGGGGTGTATCATCTACAAGATGCACTGCAGGAGCTTATTAAGCCTCCTCAGGCAGCACTTTCCAAATTCATAAGCTCCACCACCTAGAAAGACAAGAACAGCAGGTTCCTGGGAACACCGTAAGCTGCAAGTTCCCGTCCAAACCTTCAATGTTGTTGAATCAGAATGCTGCAACTCCCTAACACCGCTGCGGGCGTACCTACACCACAGGGACTGCAGTGGTTCAAGAAGGCAGCTCACCACCACCTTCACAAGGCCTATTAGGGAAGGATAATAAATGGTGGCATAGCCAGTGGTGCCCAGATCGTACGAAAGGATATATATTATAAAATTGGAAAGATTGGATTGAATTTGCATACTGGTAATTAGGCCGCAACATTACTAGGGAGTCAATTTTGCCTTTATCCCATCTAAGTGGTCTTACATAAGCGTATTGTGCCACTGTATAATTTATTTTAGATAAGGTGGATAATAGTTGTCGGGATTTTTTTTGTTTCTGCAGTTGCAGTTGCTTAGGGCAGCAATGGTGAGACAGTTACCATGGCTACAGCTACTACTCATTAATGGGGAAGTCAGGAGACAGGGATCTGAGTTTTTTTTACATGCAATAAATTCCATATTCCTCACAGGTGAGGTAACCGGTATCCATCAATCATTGTTTACATATTCACATTGGAAAGTTGAGAGATTTTTGTTACTTCACAGCAATAATAAATATCTCTTCCCATTCTTTCTCTATCACACCACAAGAGATCGTTGGACAGCACAGCAGTGCAGTGGTTAGCACTGCTGCCTCACAGCGCCACGGACCCGGATTTGATTCCCCTGTGTGGAGTCTGCACATTCTCCTCGTGTCTGCATGGGTTTCTTCCAGGTGCTCTGGTTTCCTCCCACTGTCCAAAGATGTGCAGATTAGGTGCTAAATTAGGTGCTAAATTGCCCCTTAATGTCAAGGCAGGGCAAATATGTGGGTCTATGGGGATAGGGGCTGGTGCAGGCTTGATGGGCTGAATGGCCTCCTTTTGCACTGTAGGGGTTCTATGATGATATATAAAGGGATACATCCCTTGTTTCAAAGTTTTAAAAGTGTACATTTTCTAACTGGTGGGAATCACTGACATTCCTTTCGAATGGAATAGTGGATCTTTTTTCTTAACTTGTGTGGTGACAGTGCTCCCACAATACTTTAAGTAAGGATCTCTAGGGTTTTGACCCAGTGATGATGAAGGAATGGTGACCATGCCTGGTGGGTCGCAGCACTGCATCTGGTAGAAAATACAAATTGCAGCCACAATGCATTAGATGAGGGGCGAAGAGTAAAAATTCTTTAGGCTAAGGAGATAAGGTGCTGCTAATCAGACGAACTCCTTTTGTCCTGAATGGTGTCAATGACTGCAGTTTCCACAATCTCAGCAAGTGGAAAATACTCCAGCACACTCTTGATTTATGCTTCGTTGATGATGGAGATGGCTTGGAGAATTTGGAAGTCGGAGTTCTGAACTCCTGGTCTGAACAAAAAAAACCCACAGAATTTACGTGACTGCTCCATTTGAGTGTACCTCTGCCAGCCTCTGCCCCCCCATCCCCACCCCTCCTGCTATTGATTGTTGGTAAAGGTAATGCTACTGAACGTTAAAGTGTTATGATTATTGTAATAATTCAGGAGGCCTGGAAGGTTATTCATTGTTAAACACAAAATAAAGCCATCTCCCCATGGCATACATACAACTGAGAACTCTCCATTCACCTGACGAAAGGGGTAACCTCGAAAGCTAGTGAGATTACTATCAAATAAATCAGTTGGACTTAAACCTGGTGTTGTCAGACTTTTTACTATACATACAACTGGGACAGTAGTTCTGCAGATCCTTCCCAGGAGAGGGGATTAAGGGTTATGGGGAGAGGACGGGAATGTGGAACTGAGCCATGACAGATCAGCCATGGTCTTGTTGAGTGGCGGGGCAGGCTCGAGGGGCCGGATGGCCTGCTCCTGCTCCTATTTCTTATATTCTTATGTTCTTATGACTCGGGTGATGAGATCCATCTCGGTAGGCCATTGCCTGTTACCATAAGAACTCATGTTCAACAAGCCCACCGAGAGATCAATTAGAGATTTCCCATGGAACCCCTGGATGTTATCACAGTTATAAACGAGACAATGCCACTGAATGTCTAGGAGTTATCATTACGAGCTGTTATTATTGTTTGAGGACTAAGGCCCAGGTTATGCACAAAGTCTTTTAAATTTACAACTGTGTCCTCGTATTTCATTGGGAATTCCTGGAGCTTTGTGCTTCTGCAATGATTGCACCAATGTGACTGGGCACAATTTTCGACACAGAAGCCTGAAGAATTGATGGCAGCTAAAATTGCAACCACCACCTGCGGCATTCCTTATTTGTGGAGGCTTTTTACTGTCACACCTATTTATCATAGCCCCATGTGCATCAAAGTTAAAGGCACATTGATTCAGTTGTATCAAAGCCGCTGAGATTGGCATTGCCATTTAACTCGATAGTGCTGGTGGGCTCAGTATACAGGAATCCAAGCAGCAATGTATTTAAGAGATCCAACATTGTTTCTGGGCGTTATAACACAATAGCTATCTCAAATCCAAATGTTTCTTTATCCAATGGATTGAAAACAGACCCCGCATTGTTCAAGGCTTTTAACGGAATCCAAATGTTCTTTGTACTTATTTCTCGCGCTGCTACATATTGAAATTGAAAATACACGGGTGAACCTTGAAACACTGAGATTGCCTCTTGGGGTAGCATGTTTTCAGCATTGCCTTTGAAATCACTTCCTTATGTCAATCAGGGGAGAAGTACAGCACTGTGCTAAAATCTACAGCTCCCAGACAGAAACACTGATACAGCACAAGAGGTTACAGAAGAAAAGCTACTTTCCAAACAATATTTGTGTGTGTTTGTTACCATATTTATCCCTATTTATGTCCTTTATTAATTTGCTGCCAGGCTAATCAAATAAATTAGATCCAAATTCTTACAGATATTAACCAGTAAAATAAAATCTTAACTATTCAGCCAAAGAAGATAGATATATATATATAATATGCGTGATATGCAGGGTTATGGGGAGTGGGACTAACTAGATATGTCTTGCAAAGTGTTCCCAAATGCACAATCACTGAGTCATCTCTTTCTGGTTTAAATAATAAAATTAATCCTATGCTTGATGTCATGAATTATTTATTTTACGATTGATTGTTTGGCATTATCTCTGGTTGATTCTCTGATCTCTCGGCCTTCAGACTGATCTTACGATTGATTTTCTGATCCTTTAACTGACCCAGTGATTGATCTGCTGATTTATTGATTGATTCTCTGACTGATCCTCTTTGTGGCTAAATGTTGGGTCCGAGGTTTGATTCTCGGACACGGTGATTGATCCTCTGAACAATTCCATGAATGATCTTCTGATTGGACCACTGAGCAATCTTCTTGATAGATCCCAGGGATGATCCAGTTATTGTTTGCATAATTGAAACTCTAACCTGCTGATAATTTCTGACAGACCTCTGATTAATTCTGTCTTAAATCTGTTGATTAGTACTCTGTCTGATTCCTGTTTGATCGTCTGATCGATTCTGTGATTGATTCCTCCATTGGTTCTGATTCCCCGATTCAGTGATTAAACCCATGTTTGATCCCTGTTTGAATCTGAGACTGATCCTCTCTCTGATGGATTTGTTCTCTGATATATCCTTCCAACTGACCTTTTAACTGATTCTCTGATTGATTCTTTGACCCTCTGATGGATCATCTAATCGATCTTCTGATCGACTGCCAATAGATCGTTTGATCAATCTGATTGATCCTTCAACTGATCCTCTAGTTGATTCTCTGATTATTTGATTGATCCTCCAGTTAATCCTTTGACTGATCCTCCAATTGATCTCCTTATTAATTCTCTGATCGATCTTCCAATTGATCTCCTTATTAATTCTCTGATCGATCTTCCAATTGATCCTCTTGTTAATCATCTAATTTATTCCATCATTGATCCTCTGATTTATGCTCTTACTCATTCCCAAACGAGCCTCTGATTTTTTTGATTCTGTGATACAATTTATTTTATTCATTTTGAGACAATCTCCGTGTAGCTAACACCCCACTATTGATATGATGATAGCTTATGCCTGGCAGGGATCCTCTGCTGTGGAGGCAAATAAGTGCCATTAGCTTCCATTCTGTGAAAGACAATTTTACTTCAAGGCAGTAACTTTAGTTGGCTATTTAGTGTATTAATCCCCTTCCTGACAGGTCTCATGGGTTGCTGAGAGGTAAAATGGTGTGTTTGTCCCCCATCTCATTCCCTATTTCTGCCTGAGTTCCTCTGCTTCTGATTCTATCACTATAGCTGTGTCTGTCCCTGTCTTTCCCTCAAACTATAGAAGACAGCGTAAGTGTAAGATCTGTCCAGCACTGACACAGCCAGGAATAGGCTGTGAGAGACTCCAAGCCTAAACATGAATGTGTACTGCTGGTACAGGGAAAAGCTAGTATCCATTCAGGGATCCCTGCCTTTTAAATGGTCAATCCCCTGTCAGTGCAAAGTTGCATTGTTGCTTTTTTTCAGATAGAAAGGGTAAGAGATGAATTCTGCAGTGAGGGCTGAATTTTGTTCACTCTATTGAATATAAACTGATCGCATGTTCTGATTACAATCTCCCTTTGTCTCACTGGACTGCTTCTGAAGCCACCTTTTCAAAAGTGCTTCCACTGAGTGTAACTAGAGGTTTTTTTTTGTTATTGTTTGCAGATCATGCTGTCATTCAATTAGATAATGCACATGAAAAAGCACTCTCCAGATCAGCGGGGATGTGAGACCTACTTCTCAAAGCGGCCACTGATAGAGAACTCAAAGGAATATCTACTGGGAACTCCTGGGTTCTGAAGCTGCTGCCAAAGTATTGGCACTCACAGTTATTAGAGAATAAATCATCCAACAAGTTGTTGAGGAACAGGAGATGGACTGTGACCTACAAAACACCCTAAGTAGTCACTTGGTATTGCAGGAGAGATTTTGTTAAAGCTTTTCATCTTACACTCATCAGGACAAAGACAAGAATGCTGAATTTCAAACAACCACAACACCAGGAGAAAGGAGTGCTGATTGGTTGGCATGTCAAGGCATTGCCAGCTGCTTTCTTCAAACCAACACATTGACCAGTCAGAGTTAACTTGCCACCTCTTCAGAATCCTCTTCTCCCATATTATAAACTGTAGTGCTTGCTTGAAATTTGGCATTCTTGCACATCTCCCATTGAGTGGAGGAAACTGGTGCACCCAGAGGAAACCCATGCAGACTTGGGGAGAATGGGCAAGCTCCACACAGACCGGCACCCAATGCCAGAATTGAACTGTGAGGCAGCAGTGCTAACCCCTGTGCTACCATGCTGCTGATAAGTATGTACAGCTCTCATTACCATTACCAATTAACCCATTATATCACAGGGAACAACAGTCCTTAACCAACTGGGTTTACAAACTGAAAATGAATAGAGTAATAGAAGAGAAGAAACTGAATGAATTAGAATCAATTCAGGGACAGAAATGGAAATAAATTGAGGGAAGGAAAGATTGAATTAACGGAGAGAATCAAAAAGAGACAGAACACAGAAGCAAGAGATTTAAAAGTTTGAAAGGTCTCCAACCACAATTTGCTACATATAGGAATGAGAATTCATGCTTTTAAATTATTCGTTTTCTGGGGGAAGTTGATTGTGAAAACACAAATCATGTCATTAAAAAGGGTACTTGCACTATGAAGCACCAGCCCTCACTTTCTGCAATGACTTTAATAGGCAGTTGATGTGCAAATGGCACAATTTCATGACACTCATGGGGAGGTTGAGGGTGAATTCCCATTTTCTGAACTTAACAATGGAACAACCCAAATTGTCCAGGAATTTGCAGTGAATGAAAAAAATTATAGCACAGCATCAGGCCTTTCGGCCCTCTAAGCTTGCACTGACCATGTTGCCTGACTGAACTAAAGCCCCCTATCCTTCCGGGGACCATATCCCTCTATTCCCATCCTATTCATGCATTTGTCAAGACTCCCCTTAAAAATCTCCACCGTGTCCACCTCCACTATCTCTCCCAGCAACAAGTTCCAGGCACCCACCACCCTCTGTGTAAAAAATTTGCCTCATACATCTCCTTTAAACCTTGTCCCTCGCACCTTAAACCTGTGCCCCCTAGTAATTGACTCTTCCACTCTGGGAAAAAGCTTCTGACTATCCATCCTGTCCATGCCTCTCATAATCTTGTAGACTTTTATCAGGCTGCCCCTCAACCTCCGTTGTTCCAATGAGAACAAACGAAGTTTCTCCAACCTCTCCTCATAGCTAATGCCCTCCATACCATGCAACACCCTGGTAAATCTTTTCTGTACCCTCTCCAAAGCCTCTACATCCTTCTGGTAGTGTGGCAACCAGAATTGAACACTATATCCCAAATGCAGCCTAACTAAGATTCTATAAAGCTACAACATGACTTGCCAATTTTTAAACTCAATGCCCCTGCCGATGAAGATAAGCATGCCATATGCCTTCTTGACTACCTTCTCCACCTGCATTGCCACTTTCAGAGACCTGTGTACCTGTACTCACAGATCCCTTTGCCTATCACTATTCTTAAGGCTTCTGTTGTTTCCTGTATATTTCCTTTCTGTATTAGACCTTCCAAAATGCATTACCACATATTTGTCTGGATTAAACTCTATCTGCCATATCTCCGCCCTGCTGTCCAACTGATTTATATCCTGCTGTATCCTTTGGTTGTCCTCATCGCTATCCGTAAATCCACCAACATTTGTCGCCTGCAAACTTACTAATCAAACCAGTTACATTTTCCTCCAAGTCATTTATATATATTACAAACAGCAAAGGCCCCATCACTGATAGAACAAACAACAAAGAACAAAGAACAAAAACAGCCCGGGAAACAGGCCCTTCGGCCCAACGAGCCCGCGCCGCCATTTTAACCTTACCAGTCCCCCCTCCACCAATGACCCTTATCTATGCTTATGGCATTCCACATTGAGGGAAAACTAATTTAGGGGCAATTTATTACCTCCAATCAGTCTAACAGCACATCTTTGGGGTGTGGGAGGAAACCGGAGCACCCGGAGAAAACCCACGCATGCACGGGGAGAATGCACAAACTCCCACAGACACCGGCCCAAATCCATGTGTCTGCACAGCAAACAGTGATATTCACTGAGCTGTCGTGTTGCCCAGCATCTGGTCCAGTTTAAGCGTACACTAATGGCATGAAGTACTAGGCTGTTCTCGAACATCCAAGAGCAGCCCCTGTACGACCCATCGCGTGTACGCCCCTCGTTGGACAACAAGGCGGACCGACTTAAAACCTGTGAATTAAAAGAGAAAAACATTAGTATCATTCCACATCCTTATACATTACCAGGGACGTCCCAAGGCTACTGAACCTTATTTAAAACAATCTCCTATATCCTTCCATCCCTGACCCACTCATGTGCCTGTCTAAGGAACTCTTAAACAACTCCAGTGTGCCTGCCTCCACCACCTTGCTTGGCAGAGCATTCCATACCCCCACTACCCTCTGTGTGAACAACCTCCCTCTAACATCTGTGTCATACCTCTCCCCCCTCACCCTAAGCCCGTGGCCCCTGGTACTGTGCGTTTCTAACATAGGAAAAAGCTTACCACTGATGACTCTATCTATACCCTTCATGATCTTATATACCTCTATATGATCCCTGAGGAATGCCACTTGTCACAGTGATTCATCATAACTCATGGTTCATTTCTTCCTTGCCACAAATTATTTGACAAATCACACGCAATTGGTGGCCAAACTGTTATATTAGCTATGATTTTGGCAGAAAACTCTGGATCGAAATATAGGGGCAGCATGGTGGCACAGTGGTTAGTACTGTTGCCTCACAGCACCAGGGATCCAGGTTCAATTCCAGCCTTGGGCGACTGTATAGAGTTTGTACATTCTCCCCATGTCTGCGTGAGTTTCCTTGGGGTGTTCCAGTTTCCTCCCACAGTCCAAAGATGTGCGGTTTAGGTTAATTGGCCATGCTAAATTGCACCTTAGTGTTCAAAGGTGTGGAGGTTAGCAGGGTAAGTACGTGACATTATGGGAATAGTGTCTGGGTGGGATTGTTGTCAGTGTAGGCGCGATGGACCAAATGGCCTCCTTCTGTACTGTAGGGATTCTATGAATAACACGTTACCTGGCATGTATTGGAAGGCAATAGAGTGTCAAGGTTTGAATCTATGCCACAAATGATGAAATACTTTTTTATTATTACCTGAATTCATGCTATCTTTCTGCTGTAAAAACATCCCCCTTATGTTATTATACAAAGAATCCATTTCCTTGGCTCACTTGAAGACAACCAATTCCCTGTTCATTTTCTTTGCTTCTCCAGTTACAGTTAACTGCACCAACTGATTTATATATACATTATTGATCAT
Organism: Carcharhinus amblyrhynchos; assembly: GCF_965287045.1. NCBI lineage: Eukaryota > Metazoa > Chordata > Chondrichthyes > Carcharhiniformes > Carcharhinidae > Carcharhinus > Carcharhinus amblyrhynchos. Next base: position 16,073,804 of record NC_137330.1, read on the forward strand.
TTCTATCCTTTTAAATATGCTCTTTCTGTTCTTTTCTCTGCCATAAAGTAAAGTAACTCACTAAAGCTTGTCCACCATCTACAAGAGGTTGGTGTAATGGAATACTTTCCATTCGCCTGAATGAGCGCCGATCCATCAACACTGAAGATACTCAACACCATTCAGGACAAAGCAGCCCACTTAATGACACACCATCTACCGTCTTCAAAGTCCAGTCCCCCTGAAAACCTGGCAGTGCCAACCTGTGCCAATGGGCAGTGCCATGAGTGGACCCCAATGGAAACCCCATGGGGGGAAGTTGGGATTCATTTTATGTGTGGTAGCATCCGGGAGTGGTTGTGGGAGCTGGGGCTGCCAGTGATGGCTATGTGGGCGGGAGTGTCAGGGTTGGGGGAGGGATCTGATGTTTGAGGGGAAAGGGGGTAATATCAGCACTAACTATGGGGGAGGGGGAGGAAGAAGTAGTAATGGCTTTGACTCCAATTGAACTCCAACTTGTCTTCTACGTATACCAGCATTGATGCCTGTTACATGGTAAACATTCCAACGGGGGGTGGTAGGAATGAATGCCAGCTCTAATCGAGAGGGGTGTGGGGGAGACCCTGAGACTGCCATGATAGACTGGTGGTGGGTTCATTGTTTGGTGCCCTTTAAACATGCCATTCTGATCTCAGTGCATCCAGGCCCCATCATTTGCTTGATGCTATTTGTTTTGTGATAAGTGTGGTAAGATCTGGAGAGAGACAAGTTGTTTTTTTCTCGCCGGGACCAACACTCTACCATTTTTTAGGAGGATTTCTTTCGCCCATAGTCTTTTATTGACCAGTTATATGCAATGAAACATTGATAATCTAATACAACATATGGTTTTAATGTTTTTGTCAGCATGTGATGCCCCTCCATTGTTTACACATGTTGTTTTATTTTTTGGTTTCTAAGATCATTAGTTTACATTTACCTGCATTTACAACCCATCTGTCATTCCTTATTGCTGCTGTTCAATGGGACAGAAGCTTTTTGAAAGCTATCAATATGCTCAACGCTGTCACTTAGTCGAAGTAGAGTGTAAATTTTAAATTGTTAATAGTAGAAATGCTCTCCTGTATATCAATTATAAGCAGCATGAGTAGCCATAAATCCAAACATGCTGATTTACCATCACACTCTCTTTTCGATATTCAAGCTCACCTTTAATCTAGACAGATAGCTTATCATTAATTCCTTGCATCTTTACCATGCTTAAATGCCAAATCAGAAAAATCTGCATGGGCTGTTTCAATATGACTGAAATAACTTGGCTTGTACGTATACCGGCATTGATGCCTGTTACATAGTAAACATTCCAATGTGCATCAGAGGAACAAATAAACAAATGACACCAACATGAAGAATGCTATAGATTACCGAAGGCATGTTCAAAGTGGGAAGGATTAAGAAGCACCTTAAAGAGAAGTGGCAAGTTAAAGAGGGGCGAAGGAGGGGATCCCAGAGTTGAGGTCTTAGGGAATTGAGGGAATGGCCACTTGTATTGCTATTGTATGCACTGATGAGCAGGTAGATGTCAAATGTGAAATTCTTCAGCCAGTTAACAGTTTCCTGAGCAGTAAAGTAGTGAGACAGCCACAGGCAGGCAGGTCAGGGCACTTGTCCATTATCTGTACCCTGGTTTGCATTTTGCCACAGTTACTCACCGTGTCTCGGTATCCCCTACAGAAGAGATTGATTGCATTTGAGTTGCTTTATTAATGTTGCACGTATTTGTATTCAGTGAAAAGTATTGTTCCTTGTGCACTATACAGACAAAGCATACCCTACGTAGGGAAGGAAAGGAGAGAATGCAGAATGTAGTGTTACAGTCATAGTTAGGCCATAGAGAAAGATCAACTTAATATAAGGTAGGTCCATTCAAAAATCTGATGGCAACAGGGAAGAAGCTGTTCTTGATCTGTTGGTATGTGTCCTCAAACTTTTGTATCTTTTTCCCAACAAAAGAAGATGGAAGAGAGAATATTCAGGATGCGTGAGATCCTTGATTATGTTGGCTGCTTTTCTGAAGCAGCAAAAAGTGTACACAGTGTCAATGGATGGGAGGTTGGTTTGTGTGATGAACTGGGCACCATTCGTGACCCTTTGTGGTTCTTTGCAGTCTTTGACAGAGCAAGAGGCATAGCAAGCTGTGATACAACCAGAAAGAACGTTTTCTATGGCGCATCTCTAGTCTGGGATTTCCAATGTGGCTTATTGACCAGGTGCTGATTCTGGGCTGTTTTGTTGATGTTGTGTCACAGTTCCCTCCACAAGTGCACAGCAGAACTGTTTGACTCAGGCAGGTCTGGATTTTAGTGCAATCGTAGCTTTCGTTCTGTGCTAGCTACACAACGGATAGGTGGCACAATATTGTAGAGCACAGGCAATCAGTTTGTATCAGTTGACTGGATTGCTCCTGAAATGTTCCTTACGGTCTCATTCAGCCGCACATCGAACAGTTTGCAGTGCATAGGATTCTTCCAGACAAAAGCACAGTACTCAGCTATTGAGTAGCAGAGAGGCAAAGTGGAGGTTCTTGAAGTTCTGGTATTGGATTCCCAAGAAGTCCCTGCTAGTTTGTTGATAAAACTATTGGGAGTCTTCAGTTTAGCTGAACTCTGCTCAAGTTATGGCCTGAATGTCAGTGTGCAGTCCGAAATGGCACCAAGGTAGGTAGGTGTAGGATGGTGTTTGATGTGGCTGCCATTTAGGTGGAGGTCAAGTTCTTGGTGAATTTTTGTATTATCACGGTGGTAGACACATGATCAAGTTCTGGCAGGACTTTGTTTGAGGCGCCAGTTTTGATAGTATCCAGAGAGCTTACTAAGACTGTCATTATTGGGCACTTTTAATGTCCTTAAAAGCTCTTGCTTAGCGAGCACAGAAGCTGTCATATGTGTTGATGAATTTGTGTTTGGCAGGCCACTTATGTACAAGTTGAACAAGATGGGGGTCCTTGAGGTAGGCCATTTCACTGCCTCTTCCACGTGCTGGCTTTGGATCTCATGTGGACTCAAAATAGTCAGTTTTGAAGAAGAGAAGCAATGGTGTCAACAACCAAGTGTGGTAGGACCCTAGAAAGCTTAACCATTGAGCCCTTGTGCCAAAACGTATCATCGGCTCTAGTGAGATTGAGGTAAAAACCGTTTTTGATGTGGTGCGTGGTGAGGGTAAGTACCTGGTCTTCTGTACTGTGCTCCTTATAGAATCTAACTTGGTCTGTGCAGAGTGTATCCTCCATGGTTAATTGAATATGGTGCAAGATGATTATCTCGAGCAGTTTGTAACATATGGCTAGAAGAAAAATCGGTTTGTGACAAAAAACTTCTTTTGGATCCTTGCCAATCTTGAAGATTGTTAACGATTTTCGCTTACTCTCAATTTTTTTGCAGTTTCTTCTCCTGGATGGTTCTGGTCAGGAACACAGAATGCCAACAAGGGGCATACATGCGATGGGTTGTGCAAGGGCTGCTCTTGGATCTTGCTTCGAAAGTTGCCTCGTGCTTCACGTTGTTAGCGTATGCTTAAATTGGACCAACTGATGGGCAACACGATAGCCTCAGTGACTATCACTGTTTGCTGTGCAGATACATGGACCTGGGTCGGATCTCCGACTTGGGTCGATGTCTGTGGGAGTTTGCACATTCTCCCCGTGCTGTTGTGGGTTTTCTCCGGGTGCTCTGGTTTCCTCCCACACCCCAAAAACGTGCTTTTAGGCTGATTGGTGTTAACAATTTGTCCCTAAGTTAGACCTTAATCTGGCGCACATATAATTCTCTAAATTTGCACACCTTTATTGTGGTGTCCAAGAGTCGTAGACAAAATTTGTAGGTAGAAGGATTGGAATGAGGCACTCACTGAGTGTTAAAATGGGCGGCACGGGCTTGTAGTGTCGAATGGCCTGTTTCCTGTGCAGTGTTGTTCTTTGTTCTTTGCTATTTCATCACCATGGGGCCAAGGTGTTTCAGAAATTCATTTGGTGGATTTGGTTATAACACACATTTTTGCCAGGTTTCAGGTCCCTGATTGCTGATTGCACCTCATATCTGCGTTTGTGGCTTTGGCTGTTTGGCCTGGCCTTGAGTTCTCTTCCCTTTTGAAAGATCTCCAATCCATAACAACACTACACCTATGGCTCATCTATTGGTGGAGAACAGACAGTCAGGCTGTACAAGAGACCAGTGCTCATGTTGATTAAAAAATGCCCTATTCCATGAATGCTGGTAAATCATGATATTCAAAGTGGGATTCAGCCATCAAGAAACAGAATAATCTTTAACGAACTAACAGGTTCAATAAACTCAAATGAGCAAATAAAGATTGTAAACAGAAATGGAAGAGTCAGCTGCCCATGACATAGAAACATCGAAACTAAAAGCAGGAATGGGCCCTTTCATCTTGATCATGATCATGTCAGATTAGGTTATTTCATGAGTTGCATATGATGCATAAGCCATGGTTAGATATTTCAATTTTAATAAGGAACTTAAGAATAGGAAGACACTATTCAGCTCTTTCAGTTAGGTCATGATTCATCTGTATCCCTATCTACCCTTCACAATTTCATAACCTTTAATCCTGTGTCTAATAAAAACCTATCAATCTCGTTTTCAAATATTCAATTGACTTCCTGACAGGGGTGATTCTCCCATCCCGCACCTCTTTTGTAATGCAACAGACCAGGAGACTCGAGTGGAGGCAATTTACCGGCTCACCACTGGGCGCCATGGCATCTACAAGTCTCCACCTGCCAGATTTCCAGCTCCGCACTGAAAATCAGCTAGCGTTTCTCCACCCGTGCCAGGAATATTTCACTCCAGCTGGATTTGCAGCAGCCCCCCCACTTGCAAAGAATTGGCAGCCCAACTTTGCTGGAGCGAGGGAGACAATCGAGACGCTTCAGAGGGTTGAGTGCAGGGGGTGCCCCCAGGTCATTGCCACCTCGGCAGTGCCAGCCAGGGCCTGCCGCACTGCCCCAGGGGCAAAGTGCCAATGCCCAGGAAGCACCTTGGCACTTGCCCACTGAGCATAGGGCAGTGCCAAAGGGACAGGGCCTCATGGAGGGGGACCTGATGGAGGTGGAGCCTTGGGGGCTGTGTTTGATGGGCGTGGGGAGGATCCTGCTGCCGCTCTGAAATTGGGCTGAGTGACAGTGGGAGGGAGGCCAGCGATCGAGGCTGGCCTAGGCACGTCCAGGAGACCAGCGCTCAGTCCATGGCAATTGATCACGAGGCTGGCAGTACAGGCTCTGACAGATCAGTGCATGCACAGTATATGTAACGTTGTCGGCCTCTCCAGCTGAGGCACTTCGTAACGCACAGAGTGTGAGAGATTCATTTTGAAATGCCCACTGAAAAGAACAGCATGATTTACTCCAGTTTTTAGGTGAATTTGACACATAGAAAATTTTTGTGAGGGGAGAGCGTTCCAGGTTTCCGCCGCTCTTTGTAAAGATGTGTTCCCTGACATCATGGCCTAGCTCGAATTTTAAGAATGTGCCTCTTTGTTCTGAACTCCCCTCCCTCCACCTCCCCCCACCCCCACCAGGGGAAATAGCTTCTATCAACTTTATCAAATCCTTTAGTCCTCTTCAGTATCTCAGCTGGGTGAATATAGTAGCGTCACATCAAATGCGAAGAAGCACTTGGGCAGCAACTTAGATGATCAAATCCATAGCTTTTTTTTGCTCAACATTTTGTGAATTTTGAAATGGAAATTATCATCCATCTCCTCACTAATGTTTTATGCATGCAGCTGCCAAAAAAAAATACCCAGAGATTTACTCATTTCCTCAAGTATCCTGCAGATATTTGAGCCAATAATGCTCTCTATTATTGAGCCCCGAGGATACTCATTGCCTGACGATGTCATGCACAAACATGCAGTCCTAAGTACTCCCAATAATATGACTGAATTACCTACGTAATGCTACAGTCGAACAACACTTGGGGTGAATTTTGAACAGGAAGCAGCCACAGTAAGAAGAATTTGTCATTTCATAAACGTGTGTGGGGAATCTCTACCTGTTTCTAAAAATATTGGAAAGGGACTTTCAAGAGTTTGTGTTACTTGAAAAGAGAGTAATTATAATGTTGGGGTATGAAGCAATGCTGGTCCATTTAACTCACTGACCCTTGATCTGAAAGCTGTACCAACACAGAAGAAGTTAAGATACAGAAGCTTTGTGGTCAGGCACAATGCAGACAGAAGCAAAGGAGCTGGTGAGGCATTGAAAAGATTGCGGAAGGAACTGAGCATATAGATTCCATAAATCTATATGGAATATGGGCGGCATGGTAGCACAGTGGTTAGCACTGCTGCTTCACAGCTCCAGGGTCCTGGGTTCGATTCCCAGCTCAGGTCACTGTCTGTGTGGAGTTTGCACATTCTCCTCGTGTCTGCGTGGGTTTCCTCCGGGTACTCCGGTTTCCTCCCACAGTCCAAAGATGTGCGGGTTAGGTTGATTGGCCATGCTAAGAAATTGCCTCGTAGTGTCCAGGGATGTGTAGGTTAGAGGGATTAGTGGACATAATATGTTGGGATATGGGCATAGGGCTTGGATGGGATTGTGTTCAATGCAGACTCGATGGGTCGAAGGGCCTCTTTCTGCACTGTGGGGTTCTATGATTCTAGGAAATCTCTGAAGACGGAAGGGCATGTTGGGAGAGTGGTGAAAAAAGCATATGGGACACTTGCCTTTGTCAATCAAGGCATAGATTACAAAAGTAGGGAAGTCATGTTGGAGTTATATAGAACCTTGTTGAGGCCATAGTAGAATACCATGTGCAGTTCTGGTCACCACATTACAGGAAGAATGTGATTACATTGAAAGGGGTGGGGAGGAGATTCACCAGGGTGCTGGCTGGGATGGAACATTTAAGTTATGAAGAGAAGTTGGGAAGGCTTAGGTTGTTTTTCCTGGAGCATCAAAGACTGAGGCGGGGGAGGTCGGGGGGGGGGGGGGGGGGGGGGGGGAGGAGTGGGAGAATCAGGGGGATGGGGCAGGGGTGTGACCAGATTAAGGTGTACAAGGTTATGAGGAGTGTGGATAGAGAGCAACTGCTCCCCATAGTTGAAGGAGCAGTCACGAGGAGACACAAGTTCAAGGTGAGGAAGAGGAGCTTTAAGGGAGATGTATGGAAAGCCTGTTTTACCCAGAGGGTGGTCTGGAATGCACTGCCTGGAAGATCAGTTGCTTCACGTCCTTTAAAAAGTACTGGATGAGCACTTGGCTCAACATAACATTCAAGGCTATGGACCAAGTGCTGGTAAATGAGATTAGCTCGGTAGGGAAGGCATTTCTCATATGTCGGTGCAGACCTGATGGACTGAAGGGCCTCTTCTGCACTGTGTGGTTCTGATTCTATGGGGAAGATTACAAAAGGCATGCAAGCTTCTGTCTTTGGAGAATTGCTAGGTCCTCAAAGGAAAGGGATTAGAATTTGACTATGTGACAGACAGTGGGAGGATTACAGGAGGAGTGAGCTGCCTAGAAAATTGGATAAGTTATGCTTTATCCTACCTGCAATTCCTTGTGTAACTTATCAATCATGATAGACCTATTAATTCATGTTTCACTGATGTCGATTGGGGTTTGTGTTGAGGTAAAAGCCAAGAAGTGAAATCTTATTGGCAATTTCTTTATTCCGGGGGGGGGGGGGGGGGGGGCGGGGGGGGGGGGCGGGGGGGGTGGGGGGGGGCGGGGGGGGTCAGTTGGTAAATTTTATTATGTTGATTAATGAATGCTTACCAAGGTTGTAACACATTCATCTAAAACATGCACTTCAAAGGAACAGAATGGAAAAGATGACCTTCTTTTCCAATTAAGGTCTTCTTGCATTGCTGAATTGCTTGATAGTTGGCCTAAGCAGCTAGATAGTTCAGAGGACCTTGCCACAACTGTTTGGTGGAGTATTAAGGCAGCCAGGAGTCCTTGAATGGCTTTTCACACCAAATCATTGCAAGAAAAAATACTTAAACTATCTCTGATCTTGAATTATTGAGTTTTTGCTCGCTGTGCAAGTGCAACGATCAGTGCGTGTTGCTACTGCTCTGAGTCTGCATTATCTACACTAAGATACTTCATTTTTCTTTATAACACAAGATTAACTATCACAAATACATTAGTTGCATGTTCCCAATGCAGTTTAATTAGATTTTCCATTTTTCATATTAGTCAATGTGAAAACTGATATAAAAAGCTCTTTCAATATATGTCACGGCCTCAGTCATATTTTTTCTCTCCTAAAATATCTCAACCTGATTTTAACAATAGCACCAAACTAACATATTGATTTCTTCTCCTTCTATCAGCCATGTATCTTCCGTTGCCTCTTAACCAATCTACTGCATATGCTTTGTTATCCTCAACTGATTTTTGTCTGACTTCCACTCTTCGCGACTGTTTAATTCATTGCATCTTTTAACATAATTCTTTATAGCCTATAGGATATTTCTGACCTGCTTATTCAGTCACCAGGGATCTTGATATTGCTATTTCCTTTTTTCCCAATTTTTCTCATTGGAATACTCACATTCCTTGAAGTAATCTTCAAGGTCATTGCACTTCTTCCACTTAACACTCCAATTCTGCATCTCACTTAATCTTCCGCAGATTTCTTCTCACTGCCCCATTGCTTGCTCTTCAAATTAGAAGGGAATCTAATTTATTTGAAAATTAATATGGCCAGGAGCCCAGTTTTATCATAAATGGTGACAGGTTGTGTAGATTAGGCCTGTATTCCCTCGAATATAGAAGATTAAGTGGTGATGAAATCGCTGTGCTCAGGATGGCTAAAGAATTTGATAGGGTAGATGGATAGAAACTGTTTCCTCCTCGCAGGGATTCCAGAACTAGTTCAGTGGGGGAAAAACATTAAAATTAATGCTAAGACGTTCAGGAGTTTTATCAGAAAGGACTTCTTCACACAGGGAGTAATGGAAAACTGGAACTCTCCTTCTGAGGAGGCTATTGAGGCTGGGGATCTATAGAAGATTTCCAAATTGATTGATAGATTTCTGGTAGGCAAAGGTTTTAAGGATTGTGGATCCACAGTGGATAGGTGGAGTGAGGACAAAGATCAACCTTGACTTACTTAATGGCAGGGAAGTCTTGAGGAACTGAATGGCCCATTCATCTGATGATGATGATAATTTTGTCTCCCTGGAGGTGAAGTAGACATGGTTCGCATGGACACTGTTGACATGTAGAGGAATACCATCAAATTGAAGAAATCAATATCACATAAGTGGGCCAGTCAATGTGATACTCTTACGTTGACTAGAAACATGGGATCTTTAAACCTTAGTTTTTTTTCAGTTACTGAAGGACCTCTTTATAAAAGTTGGCTCATTTCCAAAGCAGGCACTGACGCTCAAGAGGTGAGAAGTATGTGATAATTGTTGGGATGGGTAGACAAGGGACTAAATTCAAATTGAAATTTAAAATAAAAACACAGATGGGAAGGATAATTGGCTGTGTAAAATATTTCATTTTAGCTATTGTAATTGCAATTCATTACCAATATTACAGTGTTATGATCCCAGCTGATATTAATACTGGGCAAGTTAAATCTCAGGGTGTAACCTGGCTTGAACGATCCTTTTTTTTAAGAAAGATGTGGAGGCGAGCTACCAGATAGGTTCATAGGGGTTTATTGAAGAGTTTATAAATATAAAGAATAAAACATTTATTAAGCAGGAGGAGGGAGGTTGAACTATTTAAACTAGACAAAAAGACTCGAAAAGTCTTTTCCCGAAGATAAAGGGTTTAAAATTAGAGCATATAGGTTTACGATGAGAGGGGAGAGATACAAAAGGGTCCAGAGGGGCAATTATTTCACACAGAGTGTGGTAAATGTCTGGAACAAGCTGCCTGTTGTCGTAATTGCAGCCAACACAATTTTGTCTTTTAAAAAGCATTTAGACAGTTACATGGGTAAGATGGAGAATGAGGGATGTGGACAAACACGGGCAATTGGAACTAGCTTAGTGGTTAAAAAAAAGAGAGGCGTGGCCAAGTTGGGCAGAAGGGCCTGTTTCCATGCTGTAAACCTCCATGACTCTAATACAAACACCAGAAAATTAATCAAACTCACACAATTCCATTTATCCTAACAATAGGATAAATACCTTCACTTACAGATACAAAAACCAGTGAAGATTTACCATCAACTTAACACCAAGGCTTTTTTCTTGAGCTGGCCCAGATGCAAATGTTTTTTATTCCAGTAGGTTTCTGAGCATTCACTGGATGTTTTTTCTCCAGCTGCTATCACTCCCTGAGACACTGAAAACTGCATTCTGAACTCACTATTACTTCACCTGCAGAGCGCATGAGTTCTCTAAACTCAGTCCCCCAGCAGGTACTTCTTATCGGAGAGTTTAGAATTCCTGTCTTAACCATCTGACACACACACACACACTCTGAGCTTCTTTTCTGTACCCCCATGCGCCATTGGACCTCCACCAGCAGCCAACAGCACTTTTTTCCTATTTTGTTTTCCCCCAGTCACTAAACAATCACTTTGTAACTAATTTCTTCAATTCAAGGGTTGTACAGCCTCAGTAAAACTGCATGTTTCAAACAAATTCAGAAAACATTACCTTTTTGTGAGGATGTCTTCCAGACTTACCAAGCTGAAACCAAGTTTCGCCTTTTTTAACACACAGATATAAATATAAATTAAACTTGAGGGGTGGTACATTGTTCCTAACAGCCATGTTAAGGCTTCTGCAGAAAATGCAGATGTATGGGATTGAGGGTGATTTAGTTAATTGGATCAGGAATTGGCTAGCTGATAGAAGACAGAGGGTGGTGGTTGATGGAAAGTATTTGTCATGGAGTTCGGTTACAAGTGGTGTGCCTCAGGGATCTGTTTTGGGGCCACTGCTGTTTGTAATTTTTATAAATGATCTGGATGAGGGTATAGAAGGATGGATTAGTAAATTTGCTGATGACACCAAAGTCGGAGGAGTGGTAGATAGTGAAGAGGGGTGTCATAGTTTACAGAGAGACTTGGCCAAGTTGCAGAGCTGGGCCGAGAGGTGGCAAATGGAGTTTAATGCGGAAAAGTGTGAGGTAATTCACTTTGGCAGGAATAACAAATGTGTAGAGTATAGGGCTAACAGTAGGACTCTGAATAGTGTTGACGAACAGAGGGATCTAGGTGTATATGTGCATAGATCCCTGAAAGTTGGAAATCAAGTCGATAAGGTTGTTAGGAAGGCATACGGTGTCTTGGCGTTTATTGGTAGGGAGATTGAATTTTGGAGCCGCAACGTCATGTTGCAACTGTACAAAACTCTGGTGCGGCCGCACTTGGAGTATTGTGTGCAGTTCTGGTCCCCACATTATAGGAAGGATGTGGAGGCATTGGAGAGGGTGCAGAGGAGGTTTACCAGGATGTTGCCTGGTATGGAGGGGAGGTCCTATGAGGAGAGGCTGAGGGATTTGAGGTTGTTTTCGTTAGAAAGAAGGCGGCTAAGAGGAGACCTTATTGAAACATACAAGATGATTAGAGATTTAGATAGGGTGGACAGTGATAGCCTTTTTCCTCGGATGGAGAAAGCTAGCACGAGGGGACATAGCTTTAAATTAAGGGGTGGTAGCTATAGGACGGATGTCAGAGGTAAGTTCTTTACCCAGAGGGTGGTAAGGGTATGGAATGCCCTGCCTGCAGCAGTTGTATTTCCTCCAAGTTTGGGGGCGTTTAAGAGGTCCGTGGATAGGTTTATGGATGGAAAGGGTTCTATAATAGCAGCACTAAAGTTATTCCTTGTATTTGAGTAGCGTTGCTGTTGTCTTATTGATTGATAGGGAAGGAAAAACTAAAGTAATGAGAAAAGACTAGCCAGTAATTTGAAGGTGGACAGTAAGATTTTCTACAGATACTTAAATAAGAAAAGAATGAGTATTGTTCCTATTGTAATTGCATCTGGGGAAATGGTAATGGAAGGTAGGGCTGTAGTGGGTGAATAAACAGGTATTTAGCATTTATTTTCACTATAGAGGGAGGACACCTCAGAAATAGCTGTAAATCAGGAAATGGAAGGGAGGCAGAAACTCAGGAAAATTACCAGGGAAGTGGTGCTGGGCAAATTGTTAACCCTGCAGGCTGACAAATTCCCGGTTCTGGATGGACTTCACCCGAAGATCTTGAAAGAAGTAGCTAATGAGAAAGTTGATGCACGGGTTCGAATTTTCCAAAATTCCCTAAATTTAGGGAAAGGATATAGACAGGTTTAGTGAGTGGGCAAAAAATCTGTTAATTGGATATAATGTGGGCAAATGTGGACTTGTCCATTTTAGTAGGGAAATAAATAAGAATGTTATCATCTACATGGTGAGAAATTGCAGAGCTCTGAGGTGCAGAGGGATCTGGATGTGCTCATGCATGAATCACAAAGAGCTAGTACAGCAAGCACATAATTACAGTATGTAGTTATGAAAGCGAATAGAATTTGGGATTAACAGTGCTAACTACTGTGCCACCAAGCTGCCTCACAGTGACAGGAGTCGGGCTTCAATTCCAGCCTCGGGTAACTGTGTAATTGGAATTCTATGAATTTTATTGTTTATTTTGAGGGGTATTGATTACAAAAGTAGGGAGGTTATATTTCAGTTCTACAGGGCTCTGCTGAGACCACATCCCGAACATTGCATACAGTATTGGCCTTCTTATTTAAGGAGAGATGAAAGTACATTAGCAGCAGTTCAGAGATGGTTTACCAGACTAATTCCTGAAATGAAAGGGTAGTCTCATGAGGAAAGGTTAGAGAAATTATGTTTGTATCCACTAGAGTTCATAAGAATAATACGTGACTTAGAACCATAAAACCATAGAAAATTACAGCTCAGAAACAGGCCTTTTGGCCCTTCTTGTCTGTGCCAAACCATTTTTTGCCTAGTCCCACTGACCTGCACTTGGACCACATCCCTCCACACCCCTCTCATCCATGAACTCCTCCAAGTTTTTCTTAAATGTTAAAGGTGACCCTGCATTTACCTCTATTCGGCAGCTCATTCCACACTCCCACGACTCTCTGCATGAAGAAGCCCCCTCTTTTAAATATTCCCTTTAAACTTTTCTCCTTTCACCCTTAACCCATGCCCTCTGTTTTTTTTTTCTCCCCTAGCTTCAGTGGAAAAAGCCTGCTTGTATTCACTCTATCTATACCCATCAAAATCTTATACACGTCTATCAAATCTCCCCTCATTCTTCTACGCTCCAGGAATAAAGTCCTAACCTATTCAATCTCTCTCTGTAACTCAGCTTCTCAAGTCCCAGCAACATTCTTGTGAACCTTCTCTGCACTCTTTCAAACTTATTTACATCCTTCCTGTAACTAGGTGACCAAAACTGTTCACAATACTCTAAATTCAGCCTCACCAATGTCTTATGCAACCTTACCATAACATTCCAACTTTTATACTCGATACTCCAATTTATAAAGGCCAATGTACCAAAAGCACTCTTTACGACCCTATCCACTTGTGACGTTACTTTTAGGGAATTCTGTACCTGTATTCCCAGATCCCTCTGTTCAACTGCACTCTTCAGAGTCCTACCATTTACCCTGTACGTTCTACTTTGGCTTGTCCTTCCAAAGTGCAATACCTCACACTTGTCTGCGTTAAATTCCATTTGCCATTTTTCAGCCCATTTTTCTTGATTGAAAACCTTTAAGATTCTGAGGGTATTGACAGGGTAGATGTGGAGAGAATATTTCCTGTTTAGGGAGAGTCTAGGAGTAGGGGTCAATGCCAAAATATAAGGGTTCGCTCATTGAAGACGGAGATTTGGAGAAATCTTTTATTTCGGAGGGTTATGAATCTCTGGAACTCTGTTCCTCAGAAGGCAATGAAAGCAGGATCTTTGAATGTTTTTAAGGCAGAGCTGGATAGATTCTTGATTAAAAAGGAGGTTAAAGATTATCAGCAAGATGGAATGTGGCGTTGAAATTATGAGCAGATCAGCCATCACCTTATTGAATCGCAGGGCAGAATGGGGGGGGTGGGCCAAATGGCCTACTCCTGCTCTTAATTCGTATGTTCATATGTACCTCCATGACAGTGTTTGACCTCAAAACACCAAAACATCTCACAGAACCTTATCTTCTTGGATAATTCTGTGATTGGGCAGCAGATGCACCAGGCAGCCGCTTGAATGCAGCATCTCACAACAAGCTTCAAGATAAGTGACCTATCTCTGATCCTTTTTGACTGTGAATTGACCTGCGCACAAGAGAACAGTCCACACCTTCCAAAACGTGCCATAGTATCTTCAATTCCAGCTGAATAAGCAGAAAAGGCCAATATGTCCTCATTTTAGCATGGTATCTGACAATTGGCACCTCTATCACTGCAGCACTGTTCTAGAGTTTATGTACTCAAATATAGGTGCAAAGCCTGAACCCCCACTGTGTTGAATCAGGGTCTCCAAGTGAATCAAGATAACACCAAAAATGGAATGATCATAAGTGAGTTACAGAGAAAAGATTTAACGCTCGATTTATCTGATGTAATGTCATAAGTCATTTCTCAGGGTACAGGGCAATTTTGAATCTGTCAGTAGTATTGAAACATCACGTGAATTATACCTATTTAACTTAAATTTTCTTCAGCTGATTCCTCAGGTTGTTGTACCAAACAGAGACGCAGAGTGGATAAAATACAACAATGTAAATTTCGCACAATAAGTTTGATTTGGATTTGATTTGGTTTATTATTGTCACATGCATTGGGATGCAGTGAAAAGAAATGTTTTTGTCATGATACAGTCAAAACATACCATTCATAGAGTACATGGGGAGAAGGGAAGGATAGGATGCAGAATATAGTGTTGAAGAGAAAGATCAGCTTAATATATCATAGAATCATAGGGGGGTAGTTATAGGACTGATGTCAGGGGTAGGTTCTTTACCCAGAGGGTGGTGAGGGACTGGAATGCCCTGCCAGCTGCAGTTGTAAATGCGCCTAGTTTGGGGGCGTTTAAGAGATCTGTGGATAGGTTTATGGACGAAATGGGATTGGTTTAGATTAGTGGGTTAGTGTTGTTTTTTTTTAAAAAGCTGGTCGGCGCAACATCGTGGGCCGAAGGGCCTGTTCTGCGCTGTAATGTTCTATGTTCTATGTTAACCCTACAGTGCAGAAGGAGGCCTTCAGCCCATCAAGTCTGCACCGAACACAATCCCACCCAGGCCTTACCTCCATATCCCTACATATTATACCCACTAATCCCTCTAACCTATGCATCCCTGGACACTAAGGGGCAATTTCTCAGCATGGCCAATCAACCTAACCCACACATCTTTGGACTGTGGGAGGAAACCGGAGCATCCGGAGGAAACCCATGCAGACACGAGGAGAATGTGCAAACTCCACACAGACAGTGACCCAAGCCGGGAATCGAACCCAGGACCCTGGAGCTGTGAAGCAGCAGTGCTAACCACTGAGCTACTGTGCCGCCCATGGTCCTATATGATAGGACTGTTCAAAAGTCTGATGACAGCAGAAAAGAAGCGGTTCTTGAGTCAGTTGGTACGTGTTTTCAGGCTCTTGTAACATTTTCCCAATGGAAGAAGGTGGAAGAGAATATGTCCAGTGTGCGTAGGGGTCCTCGATTATGATGGCTGCTTCCCAACAGCAGGAAGTGTAGACAGTAGCAAAGGATGGAAGGCAGGTTCACATGATGGACTGAGTTTTGTTCATGACTCTTTGTAGTTTATTGATTTTTTGATTTGATTTGATTTATCATTGTCATTGTATTAGTTTAGGTGAAAAGTATAGATTTTTGCATGCTATTCAGACAAAGCATACCATTCATTGAGAAGGAAAGGAGAGAATGCAGAATGTAGTGTTACAGTTACAGCTAGGATGAAGACAAACATCAACTTGATATGCAGTAAGTCCATTCGAAAGTCTGATGGCAGCAGGGAAGAAACTGTTCTTGAGTCGGTTGGTACGTGTCCTCAGAATTTTGTGTTTTTTGCCCAATGGAAGAAGGCAGAAGAGAGTATGTCCAGTGTGCATGGGGGTCCTTAATTATACTAGCAGCGGGAAGTATAGATGGAATTAACGGGTAGAAGGCTAGTTTGAGTGAAGGACTAGGCTTTGTTCATGACCTTTTGTAGTTTTTTGCAGTCTTGGATAGAGCAGGAGCGACATCAAGCTGTAATACAACCAGAAAAAAATGTTTCTGTGATGCATCTGTAAAGTTGGTGAGAGTCGTAGCAGAAAGGTCAAATTTCCTTAGTCTTCTGAGAAAGTAGAGGCGTTGGTGAGCTTTCTTAATGTCGGCATGGAGGGTCCAGGACACATTGTTGGTGATCTGGACGCTCAAAAGCTTGAAGCTCTTGACTATTTCTACTTCATCCCCATTGATGTAGACAGAGGCATGTCCACCACTATACCTCAATGACTATCTCCTTCATTTTGTTGACATTGAGGGAGCGATTATTGTCGTTACACCATTTCACCAGATTCTCTATCTCATTCCTGTCTAGTCTAAGGAGAAACCAACTCCAGGCCACACAGACTGTGGCGCAGAGGGTAGTTGCGTCCATCAGGAGAGAAATGCTTGGTTATATATAGTTCCTTATCATACCAACAAAAATCATTCACATTTATATGAAACATGAAACATCGTAAAATATGCCCCACAGAAGTGTAATCAGGCATAGATTGAGACCCAATTCAAAGAGGAGACACTAGAATCAACGAACAGCCTAATCAGAGAGTTGATTTTATGCACTGTCTTCAAGGAGCAGAGAGGTGGAGAGAGAAGGAATGCCAGAAGGTAACGGTTGAAGATGGTGAAGTGAAAGATATCTTGAATATCTCATAGCATGAAGTATCTCAGAAGACAACTGAGAATTCTAGACTGAGCGTAATAGTGTGAAAATAGCAAGGTCAGATGTACCAGCCATTATATCAACCAACAGGTCTCTCTGGGTTTTCCCTTGGACTTGATGGCCAAGGTAGGTACATTATTAATGTGGCCAAACAAGTTAAGTATCAACTTGTAAATCCTTCCAACACACACCAATGGGAGGCGGCAAGAGTGGGAGAGATTTCTGGTCAGCCATAGCACAGAAAGTACACTGGAGCCGCTGCCATCACTATCCATAGCTCTGGGCTACAATATGCATGTAATGGCGCATGTTGCCTCAGCAACTCAAACTCCTTATCAGGCCAGCTGGCTAGATGACTGGTATGGGTCAAATTGGTGGGAGTGGAGGCAACAGCATGGCATTCAAGTCCCTTTTCCCACTGGGATACAATCATGACCTAATTATGGGTGACACGTTAGCACAGTGGTTAGCACTGCTGCTTCGCAGAGACCTGTGTTCAATTCCTGGCTTGGATCACTGTCTGTGTAGACTTTGCACATTCTCCTCATGTCTGTGTGGGTTTCCTCTGGGTGCTCCGGTTTCCTCCCATAGTCCAAAAAGGCGCGGGTTAGGTTGATTGGCCATGCTAAAAATTGCCCTTTAGAGTCGTGAGATGCGTAGGTTAGAGGGATTGGCGAGTAAATATGTAAGGATATGGGGGTAGGGTCCAGGCAGGATTGTGGTTGGTGCAGACTCAATGGGCCAAATGGCCTCCTTCTGCACTGTAGGGTTTCTATGATGACCTGCCTCTTTGGCCTACCCATGATGGGTGACATAGAACTGTGTGGTGGGTCTGCCTTCAGACAGAGAACTGGAGAAGATGAGGTACTTTCCTTCCCATTTCTGCTTCTATTGAAACTGACAGAACCAGGAAAGCTACATAACAGGAGGCCAAACTATCATCAAACAAAATTAAAAGTATCCCCAGTGATGGTTTTACGGAGGCAAAGATCTTTGGATTCTGCAAGATTGTGATGATTAGTTTGTCAGCTTTCAGTGAGCTATCTATTGACTGGAATTACCTTTGCATATTTTCTGCCACTAAGCTACTTTTAACGTTTATTAAAAACAAGATACGATGAAGCTCCTGAGATCTATTTGCTAAAACTTTGAACAATTAATTCTTAATGCTATTCAATTATGCTATCTGATATACCCTGATATATGTTTCCCCTCTTTGAGAAGGTGAAGATGTTCTTTAAATCAGAAATCCACTGTATGCATTCAGTAGTCTGTGTGCAAGTATAGAGCCAAGCGGAGAGAAGAACGATGGAACTATAGCTCCACACTACATCAATTACTCCCTGGGGGATGTTCCCTCCATAGCATTCTGTAAAACATTGTACAAATCACTCGAGGTGATTGTATCACCCATGGCTTCTGTCTGGGAATTGTTTAATTTGTCAGACTGATAATTTCTTTTAAAAGCTTTTCATCGTTCCAATTCTCCCTTGAGTTTTGGGGTAATTAAAAAATAGCATGAAAGGAATGATGTGAATGCAGAAGAAGGTAACTGGGGACACGTGGTGAGCGCACGATGGTTGGAATTTTCTCCACCTTTAGATGGCCTGTGACATCTTGTCAATCTTCCTTCTTCCTCACATCGCAGGGAGGATCTAACTGTCTTGATCCATGTAAGAGCCAACAACATAAGTAGAAGACAGATACTCCCAGCTCGGGTCACTGTCTGTGTGGAGTTTGCACATTCTCCTCATGTCTGCGTGGGTTTCCTCCGGGTACTCCGGTTTCCTCCCACAGTCCAAAGATGTGTGGGTTAGGTTGATTGGCCGTGCTAAGAAATTGCCCCTTAGTGTCCAGGGATGTATAGGTTAGAGGGATTAGTGGGTATAATATGTAGGGATATGAGGGCCTGGGTGGGATTGTGTTCAGTGCAGACTCAATGGGCTGAAGAGTTCCTTTCTGCACTGTTGGGTTCTATGATTTCTATGATAGATGATAAGCCATACCATGCAAGGCTATGGCTAAATTGTTGGAAAATGGGATTAGGTACTTGGTGGTCGGTGCAGACTTAATGGGCTGAATGGCCTCATTCTGTGCTGTAAAATTATAAGGAGGTTATCTTCGTAAAATCATAAAACCTTACAATGCAAAAGGGGGCCATTCAGCCCATCAAGTCTGCACCAACAACAATCCCACCTAGCCCCTATCCCTATATTTATCACTCTAACCAACACATCCCGGGATAATAAAGGGCAATTATCATGGCCAATGCACCTAACCTGCACATCTTTGGACTGTGGGAGGAAACTGGAGCACTCAGAGGAAACTTCCGCAGACACAGGGAGAATATGCAAATTGCACACAGTGATCCAAGCTGGGAATAGAACTCAGGTCCCTGGAGCTGTGAGGCAACAGTGCTAACCACTGTGACACCCTGCCACCCCGTACATGATCCTCACCAATGATAACCTCCACAGGCAAGGTCATTGAGGCAAGTGAGCCCAGATAATTGCATACTGGGCTCACAAAATATAGCAAAATAACATCATGAATATTATAATCAATCACGTGCCCTTCCCTGATGCAAGGCTAATTACGCTGGAAATTCAATGCTGGTTATTATCTCGAGCGTCTAGAAGCCAGGCATGAATCTAGTTTTATGCCACTCGCAATTTTAACTGCTTATCAAACCAATTCTCCCACCGGATGATATTGCCCTCTATGACTATGACTCTCAGAAAGAATTCTCTGGAAGGAGTCTGGGGATCTTGGGCTAATTCTGTATCAGGATTGGGAGGCACACTTCAGTCAAATACCATGCCGTTATCATTGATTTGATTCACTCCAGCCCTCCTTTTTTGAGGAAATTGCACTTTCCTCGACAACCCTGATGCTGTACCATTTGCCACTGCTCCTTCTGCGGGTTGGGAATGCCGAGTGTGTAAGACGCACATCTGTATCCACTGAGGTCAGGTTCCCCATTTTTAAATGCGGGGCATTAATAGGACTTCCTCCCACACATCACTTTCACTTGATGGTGGAAGTCCATTAAACGTGCACTAGGTTTGCGAATTTGTGAATAAAATGGAAATCCTGCTTAGGAGTCCGGAACATTTTGAAAGGTAAATGTAAAACGGTTTCACAGCCTCAAGTAAAACTATTGGATATGATGTAGCTCTATTATGTTTTTAATGCAGTGATTCATCATACAGATCTATCCTTTCAGTTGACCCTTTCATTGGCCAGCCTTGTGTGGTTGGTTACATGCATTAAAGTACTTTTCCAATGGAGAAAGTAACATGATGCAGTCTATGTTGTCAACTTTTCCACTGTGATTTCAGTGGTTCCTGTTCTTGATTGCCGCTGGAGCTCCCTCCCACCTGCTGTGGTTTCCTGCAGCGGCCATTCAGCAGCTATAAATTCATCTATGAACTTTTGAAACTGCTTTTAAAGTTTACGATGGGCTGCCTTTGGACATTGTGCCCGCCACACACCTCACCTAGCTGACCCTATTCATCCACTGCAGAGACATTTCAGGGACAACCTGTGTAACACCAGATTTTTAAAATTAGACTCAGGTGGGACCTGGTTTTGCAGCCTCCTTTGGTTCCACCTGGACATCATGCATGCCAAGCATAAAATTCTACTCTCAGAGTCATAGAGATGGCAATGTTGATCTGAGGGATGCAGAGGACATATAGTGTCATATAAATGGCATGGAGTAGGTGGCATGCAAAGTCTACAGGTGTGTGGACTGGGTTGGGACTGGTTGCATGATGTGGGAATTGAGGATTAAGGTTTAACGGGCCTTTAAATACTGAATGTGAACAATTGAGAGCTAGGTACAAGTAATGGAGAAGCAAGGTGGTCATTCGAACAGTTCCACCTCCCCATCCTTCTGTTTTTGGCTCACAAACTGTACTGCAAACATGACATTGTGTGAAAGACCAAATAATTTGTGTGAAGTCACACATGGGTCAGTTTGAGAGCCATTTAAATGCAAAGTCAGTTTTAGCTGAAAACAAAGGATGATTTGTCCCATGGTGCCTAAATAAACAGGGGTCAATAATCTTTGCATTTTTATGACTTGAGCCAGGTGCAAATTGGCACTGCACCAAGCAGTTAAGAGAGTTAAGGGGCTCATTCGAAGGATGGTAGTGATGGAAGACATTTCAATTGATAGGGTATTGGCATCTCCAGGAATGTTGGGGAGATGAAGTTTTATCTGTTGGGATAGATTCCATTTCAATGGAGATAGAATCAGATTTCGTGTGAATCAACTAACTTGGTCTGCAGGTAGGACTTTGAGGCAAGTAATGGGGAGGAGGTTGTGTTAGGTTAAAGAGAAAGCTTGAAATCTAAGGAGAGAAGTAAATGCAATAGAACAGTGTCATAATCTTTTTTATTCATTCATGGGACATGGCATTGTTACTGACCAGCAGTTATTGCCCATTGCAATAGCTTGAGGGCAGTTGGAGAGTCAACCACTCTGCTGTGTCTCTGGAGTCACATGTAGGTCAGCCTGAGTAAGGATGGCAGATTTCCTTCCCTAAATGATGTTAGTGAACAAACAATCAACATGGCTTTATGTCATCACTAGACTTTTAATTCCAGACATTCTTATTGAATTCATATGCCACCATCTGCCGTGGTGGGATTCAAATTGGGTCCCAGAACATTGGCTGAATTTCTGGATTAATTATCTAGTGTTAATACTGTTAGGTCAACACCCAGTGGTAAAAAGATAAACATTGTTACACAAAGGGAGATGAATGCAGAAGCAATAGTGCCATGCTGAATTAGGTCAAAGCAGGGAATAATGGTTCAAACAAAATTAAAGGCTCTCTATGTGAATGCATGAAGAAATTGCAGCAAGTTTGTTAAACTTGTGACATAAATGGAAATAGATGAATTTGCTCTAATAGCCATGAAGAAGATAGTTGCAGGTGACAAAGGTTAGAAGATAAATAGATAAAAACATAGAACATTACAGCACTGTACAGGCCCTTCAGCCCCCAATGTTTTGCCGAGCTATGTCCAACCCGAAGATCAAGCTATCCCACTCCCTATAAATTTCTTGGGCTCTTGACATTTCAAAGAAAATATTTTTAAAAAATGTTGTGGGGTGCACTGTTTATAAAGGATCAGTGTTTACATAGATTAGCAATGAAAAAGGAGAGTTGATCTGCAGGGGAGGTGGTGACACAATAATGTCACTGGATCAGTAATCCCAGGCTGATCATCTAGGGACACGGGTTCAAATCCCATTGTGGCAGCGGATGGAATTTAAATTAAAAAAGAATAATAAATCTGGAACTGAAAGCCTTGTAATGATGACTATAAAAATATCATCAATTGTCGTTAAAAAACAGTCTGGTTCACCGATGTCAAATGAGGGAAGGAAATCTGCCATTCTTACCTGGTCTTGCCTATGTGTGACTCCAGACCTCCTGTGATGCAGTTGACTCTAAGCTGCCCTTGGAAATGTCTGAGCAAGCCACTTAGTTCAAGGGGTGATTAGAGCAACAAATATTGTCCTGGCATTAAAAAAAAACATAAAAAATGTTAATCTCTAGTTTTCACAGAGTCTGGAGGAACTGGTTGGAGCAGGTAGACTGCAAGATAAGTCAATGAAATGCATTCAAGACAATGTGATATGTGATAACCAGAGATAAGGCTGTTTTAGATTTTGTACAATGCAATAAGACAGGTTTAATTAGTAATCTCATACAAAGGATCCTATGGGAAAGTGATCATAACATGATTGAATTTTGAAATAAGAATGTTAAACAAAGCCAATTATTTCGGTTTATTATGCGAGCTCGCTAAGGTTGAATGGAAAAACTAGATTAAAACATATGAAAAGACAAACATTTGAAGAAGTAATTCAAAATTCTCAACAAAAAAAACAAAGAAATTTTAAAAGACTCCGTCGGAAAAGTAATCCATTCTTGACTGTTAAAGAACTTAAGAATACTATTAGATTAAACACAATGATATGAAGAATAGCAGTGAGCTTGGGGATTGAAGGGCTTTAGATACCAGAAAAGGACAACCAAAAATTGATTTAAAAAATTGAGAAAATAGAATGAGAAAAATGAGCAAGAAATAAAGAACAGGTTGTAAGAGTTGGTAAGGAAGGAAGAGAGTAGTTAAAATAAACAAAACATTCTTAGCAACTGATGTAGAAAAAATATAAGAAATGGTAAAGCTATTAGACAAACATTTTGTAAATATCATCTTTTTCTTCAGGTCGCACTGTAATCTTTTAAACATAGGCAAACAAATATGTATGTTGTTATTTTACAATGTGGCAGCCCGAGGATGTAGGCCCCATTCCTACTTCAGCTGGAATGGATATCAAACTCCACATTGTTGTTTTTGTTCATGACCATGCCCACCCACCTGCCCTCCCATCTTGACAGTGGGACTCAAAATGCACACTTAAAATGGTGAAGAAACCGACCGTGGGGCGGCATGATAGCACAGTGATTAGCACTGCTGCTTCACAGCTCCAGGGTCCTGGGTTCGATTCCCAGCTTGGGTCACTGTCTGTGTGGAGTTTGCACATTCTCCTCGTGTCTGCGTGGGTTTCCTCTGGGTACTCCGGTTTCCTCCCACAGTCCAAAGATGTGTGGGTTAGGTTGATTGGCCATGCTAAGAAATTGCCCCTCAGTATCCAGGGACGCGTAAGTTAGAGGGATTAGTGGATATAATATGTAGGGATATGGGGGTAGGGCTTGGGTGGGATTGTGTTCGATGCAGACTCGATGCACCAAAGGGCCTCGTTCTACACTGTAGGGTTCTATGATTCTATGGTTAATGAATCATGGAATCTCAACAGTGCAGAAGGAAGCCACTCAGCCCATTGAGTCTGCACTGACTCGCGGACAGAGTATCTTACCCAGGCTCTCTCCCCCACCCTATCCCCAAAATCCCACACATTTTCCATCTAACCTACCCTACACATCCTTGGACACTCATGCAAAATTTAGCATGGCCAATCTACCCGACCTGCACAACTTTGGAGTGTGGGAAGAAACTGGAGTTCCCAGAAGAAAGCTGCGCACACAGCGGGGAGAATGTGCAAACTTCATACAGACAGTGACTCAAGGACAGAATTGAATCGGGGTCCCTGGTACTGAGAGGCAGCAATGTTAACCATTCTGCCACAATGCTGTTCTCATGAGAGGCCAATGGCAGTAGGGAAGTTGAAGTAATTAATATTGGTTGAGATAAAGTACTAATTAAACTAATGACCAAAAAGTTGACACATCCCCTAGCCCCATTGACTTATATTCCAAAGTGTTTTAAAAGATGACTGCATAAATAATAGATGTATTGGCTTTGATCTTGCAGAATTCTGTGGATTCTAGGACAGGACTGGCGTATTGGAAGGCAGAAAATGTATCACTGTTCTACTGGAAAGTAAAAGATAAAATGGAAATAAAAGCCAGTTTTTCTGACATCAGTCATCAGGAAAACGCTGGAATCCACCATTACAAAGATGTCAACAACATACACTGCAACAATGTAACAAGATTCCTTTGACAGTATCTTCCAAATTCATGACCACTGCCACCCCAAAGGACAAGGGCATTAGATGCATCAGACCACCATCACCTGTTAAGTTCAAGTATAATGTTAAGAAAAGATGGGTTCTTAAAAGATAAAAATGATATTATAACTGGAAACAATTGAATTACTAAAATGAGAAGAGCAAACTCTCATGTATTTAACACGTTTGTCAACCTCAAACCATCCCCAAACCTTTAATCATCAATGAAAAACATATTAAAAGTGTCATCGCTGCTCTAATTGGTTATGATATGGAGATGCCGGCGTTGGACTGGGGTAAACACAGTAAGAAGTCTCACAACACCAGGTTAAAGTCCAACAGGTTTATTTGGTAGCACAAGCCACAAGCTTTTGGAGCACTGCCCCTTCATCAGGTAAGAGGGATTTCTATTCACAAGCAGGGCATATAAAGACATAAACTCAATTTACAAAGTAATGGTTGGAAACATTTTGTCTCTCTTTGTCCTGTTTGTGAACTGAAATCCCACTCACCTGATGAAGGGGCAGCGCTCCAAAAGCTAGTGGCTTGTGCTGCCAAATAAACCTGTTGGACTTTAACCTGGTGTGGTGATACTTCTTATTTCTGGGGTATAACCAATTAGCAATCACTGCAGGGAAAAATAGTGGCTGTCACAGAGGAATGTCAGAATACTTTTTATATACAGTAAAAATGAGGCTTTAGTTACATTTAAAGGGCAAAAGAGGGGCATATTTACTTGGATAGGTGATATTTATTCCCACCAATTTACTTGCCACCCTCACTGGGAAGCATATCACTGTTCCTTCACTGTTGCTGCGTCAAAATCCTGGAATTCCCTCCCAAACAGCACTATGGGTGTACCTACACCACGTGGACTACAATTGTTCAAGAAGGCAGCTCACCACCACCTACTCACAAGTAGTTAGGAATGGACAATAAATGCTTTCATAGAAAGCATGGGATCAATTTTATATGAGATTATTTTGGATGGCGCGTGGTTGGCACTGCTGCCTCATAGCTCCAGGGACCCGGGTTCAATTCTGGCCTTGGATGACCCAATGTGGACTTTGCACTTTCTCCTTGTGTCTCCATGGGTTTCCTGCAGGTGCTGCAGTTTCCTCCCACAGCCCAAAAGATGTGCTGGTTCGATGATTTAACCATGCCAAATGTTTGGGATTAGGGGAGAGGGCCCGGGTAAGATACTCTGTCAGAGAATCGACACAGACTTGATGGCCCAAATGGCCTCGTAGGCACGGTAGGGATTCTATGATTCTTTATAATGGGTATGTAGGTATCACCTCAAGCCAATCTGTCACCCTTTTTTTTAAGGTATGGACAAAACATATGCTTCAGTGCAACCCTTGGCGAGCTTTGCAATACTCGGTGTAACCTTTTATCTCTTCATCCCCATTCCCCAGCCTCCTCTGTGGGATAAGTATCATCTGTCCAAGTAAGGATGTCCTTCTTTGGCCTTTAGATTTAACTAACACCTCATTCTTACTGAATGTAAAAGATGTTCTGACACTCGTTTGGGACAGCCACTATTTTTCTCTGCACGGATTACTTCTGGGGTATAACCAATTAGAGTAGAGTTGACACTTCTAATATGTCTTTCACTGGTGATTAAAGGATTGGGCATGTCTTGAGTTTGACAAATGCTTTGAATACATGAAGAAAAGTTTGCTCTTCTCATTTTAGTAATTCAATTGTCTTCGGTTACTATATCATTTTTACCTTTTCAGAGCCCATCTTTTCCTATCATTAAATTATTATGCTTCATCTTAATACTCACGTCTTCTCTTTTGAACCCACTTTGTTGGATTCCTTTTAAGTTATTATTAACACTATTATTCCCACGAAACTCATCTCCAAACTCTGTGGCCTGAGCCTCGGCACCTTCCTCTGCGACTGGGACCTGAACTCCCTAACTCACAGACCACAATCAGTGAGGATAGGCAACAACACCTCCTCCACAATCATCCTCAACACTGGTGTCCCACAAGGCTGTATTCTCAGCCCCCTACTATACATCTTATACACCTATGACCGTGTGGCCAAATTCCTCTCCAATTTGATTTTCAAGTTCGCTGATGACACCACTGTAGTGGGTCAGATCTCAAACAATGATGAGATAGAGTACAGGAACGAGATAGAGAATCTGGTGAACTGCAGCAACAATAATCTCTCCCCCAATGGGCCTGATTTTACCATTTTCATTCTAAGTGCTGAATCTGGGTGTAATGTAGATCCGACTTAGAAATCTACTTTCTGGCACCCCCCATACACACTCAGCCTGAAAAAAAATTCACCAGTCCCATTGGCGCTGTGGGCGGGGCTTAGCGCGCCCAAAATGATCGGAGCTCTGAACTGCACATGCGCATTTGGAAAAAAAGTTGAAAAAGCGAGCACGTGTCAGATCGCTCCCGAGCCGCAGTAAACGGCCCGGGACCGAGAAACGAGAGCGATGGCCCCCACAGACTTCACTGTCCCCCTCACCCCCCCACTACACAGACCGATCGCGACTCCCTGCCCCCTTCCCCCCCCATCGATCGTCCACAGAGTGACAGTGACCTCCTTGCCCCTCCTCCAGAGACCCATCTGCACCCCCCCCCCGCCCACTACCAGTGAGCGATCGGACCTCCCCTCCCACTCGGGAGTTCCCCCCCCACCAGAGAATGGTCTGGCTTCACTACCCGCCGCACTCTCTCCCACCCCAAAGAACGATCTGACCCACCTCCTCCTCCCTCCCCACGAGACAATGATCAGCCCTCCCCCCCCGAGACAACGATTGGCCTTCCCAGGCCTCCCCCCTTTCCCGCCACCGATCTCAGGCAGAGAGATCCACCCTACAGATATCAGACAGAGTGACCCCCAGCACAGACCCTCCTGCGCAAGGCCCCATCTCACTTACACTCCGATGGCTGTGTGACACCTCCTTCTCTCTCCCCTGTCGCTAATCGTTGAGGCACCCATCCACCACCCCCCCCACCTCCCCCCACTCCCCAGCAGCACACCTGCAAGTGCTCACTTGCCTTTCCGTCAATGCTAACAAGCAAACTGCACGGAACTTGCTGGAACGCTCTGTCAAACTACCTGCGGCTGATCTGCCCTAATGAGGACCAGCTCCATACAAAACAGGCAGGGGTGAGCGCTGAACACCATTTAGCATGTTCCCCCATATCTCCCCCAGATCCTCCTGTCTTCAGCATCCAACATGTTTCCAGCTCCTGACCCCCAAGCACCTCCTTCCTCTCCCCCCAATGAGCCCCACTGTGTCTGCCCTCTAAGGGTCACCGCCTGATTCCCTGCATGAATCACACCACCATTTATTTCATGCCTCCTTCTGTCTCCACAGAAGAAGACCGAGCACAATATCCGTGAGAGGGCGAAGACAGGGGGTGGTGAGACTGACTTCCGGGTCCTCACCTCCTTCAAGGAATGGGCGCTGGAGCTGTACAGAGAAGAGGAGACGGGGGCTATCAGAGGCTGCATGGTCAGGCTGCCATCCAGGCGTAAGTACCTGTCATTTCTACACTCACTTGGAGGCAAGTTCTTGGGGGCATGAGTTTTGGGTTCAAGGGGCGAAGTGTAAAGGAGGTATATGAGGCATGTTTATTTGCGTAGAGAGGATAGTGGGTGCCTGGAACTCACTGTCTGGGGAGGTCATGGATGCAGAAATGATAAGACACTTAAGGGGCATCTCTACAACTATCTGAATGGGATGGGAATAGAAGCATACGGCCCCCGGAAGGGTAGAGGCAAACGTATCAGATGGGCAGCCTGGTCGCTACAGGGCTGGAAAGCCATAGGGCCTGTTCCTGTGATGTAATTTTCTGGGTTCTTTGTTCTATGTTCAATGGAGACATGTGATTCATGTGTTTGGCATTCCAGATTCTTCTCCCTCCCTTGCACTTAACCTTGTGCCTTGTGTTGCAGGGACTGATCCTGATGCCCAGGGAGCGCTTGTTGTGGCCATTGAGAAATGGCCCACGATTCAAGTAGCCATCGCAGAGGGGTCGGCCACCATGAGTAGGATGCAGGTGGATGCCCAGGTACTGGCAGTGCCAGGTGAGACCGGAGCTTCTGGACCTCACTTCAGGAGCACCAGTGCCCCATAGAGTGACCCTGGGGACAAAAGGAACCCCAAGAGAGAAGGAAGGGCTGGAGCCTACAGCGGGGCCTTCCAGCCAGGAGACTGTGGCAATGCAGCACCTTCTGACTCTCCCACTTCCTGACACCGGGGCATCTCAGGGGCAGCGGGATGAAGAGAATGCCATGGAAACATCCCAGAAACCTGATAGCAGGCCAGGGCTCAAGGTCCAGGGCCTCCAGAGGATACCCGCCACATGCATCACAGACCACAGGACGAGGTAGGCAGCTGGCCCCCTCCACCTCCGATGTACATTTTGGGGAGTTACTGAGACCCAGTGGTAGGCTACATAAGATTAGGAGGTGGTAGTTGCACAGAGATGGGATGGGTGAACAGCTGCACCACTTAGAAAGAAATATAAGGACCTTAATTTTTTTTTTCACAAGCTTTTATCTAACTACAGCTTATCTGAATGCCTTTATTGTAAATAAATGTTTTCTCTCAACAGCTACCTGCGAGCAAGTTGTCTCAAATAGGATTTCTGCCCCATTGACAATGACATGATGGATGCCTCATGGTGATATCAGTTGGGGGGGACCCTCAGTGAGGTGTCACTGAGAAAAAGGAGCCATTGATCTCTCATACCCTGTGAGCGGTTACCTCCCGTCCTCCACCCCTCTGTCCCAGGGCCCCTGGAGGGGGGTTTCAGATCCTTTACCCACTAGACAGACGCGGACCCAGGTGCCAGCGTGCATATGGAGCTCAGGTAGGAGTCAGACTAATTTGCACCAGGGGTGATAATTATAGGATGGATGTCAGAGGTAGGTTCTTTACTCAGAGGGTAGTAAGGGTGTGGAATGCCCTGCCTAGAGAAGTTGTGGACTTGCCAACTTTAAGGGGGTTCAAATGGTCAGTAGGCATATGGATAACATTGGAATAGTTTAGGTTAGAGGGTCATTAGATTGGTTCCACTGGTCGGCGCAACATCGAGGGCCGAAGGGCCTGTACTGTGCTGTAATGTTCTATGATCTATGTTCTATCATCAGAATGATGTTTAGTGAGTCATCATCACCCTCCTGCCTGCCAAAAAACTCACTAGCACAGAGTACCCAGGCTCACCACTCTGGTCTGACAATGTACAGAATAAATGGAAGGCATTTTGGGGCAGGGGGGAATGGAACCCACAATCACCATTCCCCAGTGACTGAACCACCAGGTTATTAGAGCCTCCCTCACATGCCTCAGCTATGTCAGCCTTCCACCGCCTGGCTAGCGTTCCAAGGCATTCTCTTCCTCCTCCTCCTCTTCCTCCTCCTGCCGTTGGTCATTCTGCCCAGTGACGGCCGGCTGGTCATCCTTCGTCCTCTTCCTCCTCCAAGAGGTCACCTCGCTGCAGAGCCAGACTGTGCAAGGCACAGCACACCACCACTATGGAGAGGAGATCAAGGGGGTTGTACTGGAGAGCCCCATCAGATCGGCCCAGGCACTGGAACTGCATCTTGAGGAACCCAATGCACCTCTCTACTACCATGCGGGTGGCTACATGGGCCTCGTTATAGCAGGTTTCCACCTCAGTCAACGGCCTCCACATAAGCGTCACCATCCACGTCTGAAGTGGGTAACTAATATCATTCAGGAGCCATCCCTGCAGCTTAAGTCCTCCTTGAATGTCTCTGGGATGTCCGAGCTGCTTACAATGAAGCCTGGTGTTGTCAGACTTTTCACTGTGCTTACAATGAAGCTTATCATGCACGCTGCCTGGATGTCTGGAGCAGACGTACATGATGGTCATATGCACACGATTTGTACATTCAGGGAGTGGGACCCCTTCCTATTAACTAATTGTTGTGGATTCTGTAGGAGGGTGGGGGGGAGCCTGAGGTTGACGTAGGTGCAGTCGACGGCCCCCTGCACATTTGGCATCCCCGTAATTGCAGCAAACCTTTCAGCCTGGGCTTTCTGATGGGCCTGGTCCAGGTTACATTTGATGTACTGCCCAGCCCGGGCATATAGGGTTTCAGTGACCTCGGTGACACAGGTGTGCACTGAAGACTGGGAGACGCCACAGACACCTCTGTTCGGGCTCTGGAAGGAGCCAGTCACACAGAAGTTCAGAGCAGCCTTCAATCTGACAGCCACCAAGAGTGGGTACCCCCCAACCTCTCGGTGCCAGGTCCTGCGACAGGGTAGCACAGGTGTCGCACGGTCTCTTTTCGGAGTCTGAGGCGTCAGCGGCATACGGTGTCCAACATCTCCTCCAAGGACACTCGACTGTGGAACTGCCGGAATCTCTGTTCCCTCCTTCTCCAAAGCCCCAGCTCTGGGTAAATGGCAGCCACCTCATGCCTCTGGTGGTCGTCTCCCCTCGGTCCTGTGCGTGGTAAGGCCCGAGCCTCCGCTGCCTCCAGTTCTTCCTCCAGTTTCTCCTCCTCAGCTCCAGCAGCAAACCAAAACAACAGCAAGATCGATTGGTTGCGTCTCGTCACTCTGAAAGGGAGGTGGGGGGGCGGGAGGAGGCTGTGTGTGTGTGGACAGGGGAAGCGGGGGGGTGGGGGTGGTGGGGGGGGGGGGGGAACGAGGTGGGGATGAACAAATGTGGAAGTCATACATCACTGTTTGCCCCAGCACATCAGCAATCACAGCCCCCCCAATGCCCCCAATCCCCCCAATTCCCCCCAGCCACAATCTCCCCACAGTCACAGCCCCCCCCATGCCCTCCAATGCCTCCAATCTCCTCCAGCCACAACCTCCCCACAATCACAGCCCCCCCCAATGCCCCCCAATTCCCCCAGCCACATTCTCCCCACAATCACAGCCCCCCCATGCCCCCCAATTCCCCCAGCCACATGCTCCCCACAATCACAGCCCCCCCATGCCCCCCAATTTCCTCCAGCCACATTCTCCCCACAATCACAGCCCCCCCCCCAATGTCCCCCAATTCCCCCAGCCACATTCTCCCCACAATCACAGCCCCCCCATGTCCCCCAATTCCCCCAGCCACATTCTCCCCACAATCACAGCCCCCCCATGTCCCCCAATTCCCCCAGCCACATTCTCCCCACAATCACAGCCCCCCCATGTCCCCCAATTCCCCCAGCCACATTCTCCCCACAATCACAGCCTCTCCATGCCCCCCAATTCCCCCAGCCACATTCTCCCCACAATCACAGCCCCCCCCAATGCCCTCCAATTCCCCCAGCCACATTCTCCCCACAATCACAGCCCCCCCATGTCCCCCAATTCCCCCAGCCACATTCTCCCCACAATCACAGCCCCCCCATGCCCCCCAATTCCCCCAGCCACATTCTCCCAACAATCACAGCGCCCCCATGTCCCCCAATTCCCCCAGCCACATTCTCCCCACAATCACAGCCCTCCCCATGCCCCCCAATTCCCCCAGCCACATTCTCCCCACAATCACAGCCCCCCCATGTCTCCCACTTCCCCCAGCCACATTCTCCCCACAATCACAGCCCCCCCATGTCTCCCCAATCCCCCCAGCCACATTCTCCCCACAATCACATCACCTGGTAAAATTGAGAGGCACAGTAACAAGTCTCACAACACCAAGTTAAAGTGCAACCAGTTTGTGAGATGTTGCGAGTTCACTTACTGTCTTGTCTGGAGATAATACACATCTCTTTAACCTATACCCAGTGCTATCTCCACTCACATTGTCTGCACCTTTAAAACTTGAATAGCAGGTTAGCTGTAAAGACTTGCATTCTAATCAGTATTTTGTAAACTGTGTATGCCTTTATATGCCCTTCTCTGATCGGAACCTTCCACACACTGATGAAAGAATAGCATTTCCGAAATCTTGTGGGTTTACTTTAACCTGGTGTTGTGAGACTTCTGACTGTGTTTACCCCAGTCCAACGCCGGCATCTCTACATTAAAGTTGAGAGGCTGCTATTTGCAAGGACTTTGTGCACATCCTTCAGCTTGAAGTGAGTTGAGTGTGCTAGGACCCAGAAGCACTGCAAGACTCGAGGTCAGTGCCGAGACCTGGATCTGTGCTGCAAGACAAACATCGGAGACCCTGCAGAGCAACAGCCATCCCACACCCTCGCAGAGCCGTCAATGACCCGAGACAGAAAATGACCACAACAACAGGACACCCGTGAGTAGCAAAGAGCAATCGGGCACCATGAAATTACCTCTTCATCAAACCTCACTGATGAAGTGCCCGAGTCAGACTTATACTGAGCATATAAGAATCTTGTCAGACCCCGCTTGGAGTACTGTGCGCAGTTCTGGTCACTTCACTACTGGAAGGATGTAGAAACTATTGAGAGGGTGCAGAGGAGATTTACAAGGATGATGCCTGGATTGGGAGGCATGCCTTATGAAGATAGGTTGAGGGAGCTGGGTCTCTTCTCCCTGGAGAGACGAAGGTTGAGAGGTGACCTCATAGAGGTTTATAAAATGTTGAGAGGGTGGATTCTCAGAGGCTATTTCCCAGGGCTGAAATGGTCGCTACAAGAGGACACAGATTTAAGTTGCTGGGAAGCAAGTACAGAGGAGATGTTAGGGGTAAGTTTTTCACTCAGAGGGTGGTGAGTGAGTGGAATCGGCTGCCATCAGTGGTGGTAGAGGTGAACTCACTGGGGTCTTTTAAAAGACTCCTGGATGAGTAACTGGGATTTAATAGGATTGGGAGTTACAGATAGATCTGTGGCTTGGTAGGTATGGGTGTAATCGGCGCAACTTGTGGGCCAAAGGGCCTGTTTGTGCTGTAGTGTTCTATGTTCTATGTTCTATATCCATTTTGCGCTGATTCCGGATTGGCGAATGGGGTGATAAAGGGGGAAATACTGATAAAGTTGGGCAGGCAGTTCACTAATTCAATTGAAATGCATTTAAATCACCGTTGTGCCTGTTTCGGGTGCGAATCGGATTGCGACCATTTCCGAGCCTCGGTAAAGTGGGCATCGATGCAGATCGCATTAATTTCCTCACGCCTGATTTTACTACATTTTCGTGCCCGACGCAATGATAAAATCGGGCCTAGAGTTCATTGGCAGGATTCTTCACCCGCTCTAGCTGCGTGTTTCTTGGCAGTGGGAGGTGGTGCACTGTTTGCTGGTGGTGGGATTCTCTGGCCCCACCACTGCCAATGGGGTTTGCTGCCAAACTTACGGGTGGCAGTACACTGCCAGCAGAACCAGAGAACCCCACGGGCGTGAATGGTTGGAGAATTTCAGCCAATGTTTTGAGCCCATCGCTGTTTTGAATTTATCCAGCATTTCCTGTTTTTAATTTTACAGTGGTTGAACGAAATATTGTTTTGCTGTGTGTATGTCTTACAAGAACTTGTGTCACTGTCAGGGCTTAACACGCAGCCCATGCATATCAGAATTCATGAATTTTTATATGGGCTTCCACTTTATAGTTTTCCAATCTGTCTATTGTATTGAGTGTATTTATCATTTAACTGTGGGTGTGGATTGTTGAGGTTTACATAAGACTTTCATGGGATGGTTCAGTTTCATTTCTGTTTCGATTATGATTGGCATAAAACCTGCACAAAATGTCACTAATCTGCTCGGAGGCATGGAAATGAGAACACAGCCTTGCAAGGAAAAGTCACGATGGTTTAGTGAGAGCGTTGTTCAAAGTGTGTGGTTGTTGAGTGTTTGCAGTGCTCTGATTTGATTTATTTATTGTCGCGTGTGTTAATATACAGTGAAAAGCATTGTTTCTTGTGTACTATACAGCATTCCGTACATAGAGAAGGAAAGGAGAGAGTGCAAAATGTAGCATTACAGCTAGGATGTGGAAGAGAAAGATCAACTTAATGCGAGGTAGGTCCATTCAAAAGCTTGATGACAGCAGGGGAGAAGCTGTTCTTGAGTTGGTTGGTTTGTGTCCTCAGACTTTTGTGTCTTTTTTCCAATGGAAGAATGTGGAAGAGACTATGTCCAGGACGTGTGGGGTCGTTGATTATGCTAGCTGTTATTCCAATGCAATGGGAAGTATAGACAGAGTCAATGGATGGGAGGCTGGTTTGAGTGATTTGTGACCCTTTGTAGTTTATTGCTGTTTTGGACAGAGCAGGAGCCATAGCAAGCTGTGACACACCGGAAAAAAATGCTTTCTATGGCGCATCAGTAGAGTTGGTGAGAGTTGTATAGAATCATAGAAACTCTACAGTGCAGAAAGGGGCCATTTGGCCCATCAAGTCTGCACTGAGCACAATCCCAACGAGGCCCTACCCCTATATCCCTACATATTTACCCACTAATCCCTCTAGCCTACACATCTCAGGATTCGAAGGGACAATTTTTAGCATGGCCAATCAACCTAACTGACATCTTTGGACTGTGGGAGGAAACTGGAGCACCCGGAGGAAACCCATGCAGACACGACGAGAATGTGCAAACTTCACACAGACAATGGCCCAAGCCAGGAATCGAACCCAGGTCCCTGGACGTGGGAAGCAGTAGGGCTAACCACTGTGCTACCGTGCCACCCAAAATTGTAGCCAAATTTCCTTTGTCTCCTGAGAAAGTAGAGGCATTGTTGGGCATTCTTAACTATAGCATCCGCATGGAGGTACCAGGGCAGGTGGTTGGTGACCTGGACACCTGAAAACTTAAAGCTCTTGTGGCGCTTGTATGTGGCATTTGAATGTTCATCCTGCCTACCATCAGTGATGGCTGGTGGACAGATTTCTTCAGCCGCTGAACCAAGGGAATGACATTTTGCGAGATCTGCTGCCTCACAATCAGTCATCTTTATATTTCTGAAAGTGGCCAAGAAACCTGTGTTAGAATGTAATCAATAATAACACTGGATCTGTTATAATGTGTCCAATGGTGACATGCTGTGAGGGTCAGCTGACTATGTAACCAATAACAAAATGATGTGATGGTCAGCTGACCAGTATAAATAAGAAGCTGTTGGAGACTGTGGAGCTTGGAATGGAGTAGGGTGAGGCCTTAAGCGTTGGAGTAATGAAGCTTCTTTAGTAATCCTTTTTCTTTGAGTTGTAAGTTTTGTTTTATTTTATTGCCTACAACTGAAGAGTGCCTTCTGTTGGATCAACAGCCTGCAGAGTATCAAAAAAAGCCCCCAACCGATCTACATCGTGCTTGTGAACACTTGACTGAGTTGAAGACTAAGCGGGCCCTGTGGTATAGCCAATCCTGCCTTCCTCATGCGTTCCCCCCCGCCACCCAACCTCCCCCCCCCACCCCAAACCCTCAGGATGGTGAGTGCTGAGCAGGCTCACCAATTTGAAAATTCAAACTCTAAGTACCTAATTGAGTGTATTCTATATTAGGTCTGCCTGACTACTCTCATTAACTGGTGCAGTGGCTCTCGGTTGGATTATCTTACGCCTCTTATGCTGCTGTGGCTGCCTTCTTTTTGCTTCATGGCAAACTCACTTTGCACAAAAATAGACCGGGATTTGGCCATTTCTACCAAATAGGTGTTTTGCCACATACATATTAATAAGCACTTTGAAAAAGCTTCTCCAGTATTGACTCAAGATCAATCAACCTGGCTTGTTCGTTTCAACAACTTTTACTTTCTGCATGACATTTTGATAGATCTAAACATCTGAAACATGGTTTAAGAGTGTTAATGATCTGCTCTATGCGTGCACCCAATTGTATTCTTTCCATGCGTTCATCATTCTTGTCTCACGGAAGTAAGGAGCCTTGGCTGAAGTCAATAAATTTGGTCTCACAGCACCTATCCATTCAGTTTTCTTGATTCTTGAGCTAACAGTCACACCATCAATTGGTAAAAATTAGGGAATCTCACAACTTTATTCTCTATTCATTGTTCGCAGGATATGGGTGATGCTGTAAAGTCTGTATTGATTGTCAATTCCTTGTTGATATGATAGTGTAGCAAAGGACATTCCCCTTAAATTGCTGCAGCTATTATGTCAATACTGATATTAAATTGGGAATTCTAGGATTTTGACCCCAGTAATTACAAAATTCAATCCCAGATTTCAAAGCCAGGGCAACGTCTGGCTTGAAGTGGAAAATGATGCTGTTTCCATGACATTGCTCTCCTCAACCTTCTTGATGTATTTTATTTTTATTCTTTCAGAGAACATGGGTGTCGTTTACTAGACCAGCATTTTTATCACCCACCCCTAATTCATAGAAACTCTACAAGAGGCCATTTGGCCCATTCCATCTGTACTGACTCTCTAACAAAGCATCTTACCCAGGCCCACCCTTGCCCTATTCCCTTGATCTCAAGCATTTTACCCTGCTAATCCCCCTAACATATGTATCTTGTGACACTAAGGGGCAATTTAGCTGGCTGACCCACCTAACCTACACATCTTGGGGCACTAAGGCACAATTTAGTTTAGCCAAACGACCTAACCTGCACATCTTTGATATGTAGGATGCAACTGGAGCACCCAGAGGAAACCCATGCAGATATCGGGAGAATGTGCAAACTCCACACAGTCATCCAAGGCCGGAATTAAACCCAGATCCCTGGCATTGTGAGACAACAGTGCTAACTACTGTGCCACCAATTGCCCTTGAGAAGACAATGATGATCCACCTTCTTGAATTGCTGCAGTTCATGTTGATACAACCGCAGTGCCGTTAGGAAGAGAGTTCCAAGATTTTGATACAGCCACAGTGAGGGAACAGTGGACAGAAGTCAGTGAAGTTTGAGAGTACGCTATTGGGAGCAGTGGTGATGGATTCTCTTTACTAAGGGACACCAATTAACCCTGTGGGTTTCCACGACAATCCACAGTTAGTTATCTGCATTAGCCGCATATTATTCGGTTAACTGAAGTCACTTTCACATTTTGGTGAGATTTCATCTCATAACTTCGAGTGATGACATTAATATGTGTGAATCTGTATCCATGGCCACTGTGCAATTATCTTTTTATGAAGTAGAGCCCCTTGTTGTTCACAAAGGGAGACAGGGGTTTGTACTGGAGACAGAACCGCTTATGGCTATGTGCAAACTGAATAATGTCCTCTATATTGAGGGACAGAGCCAGATGTTTTGACCTGTCCGTTGGCACTTTGAACAAGCTGCCTCCATGTTCATTCCTTGTCAAAATAATCAACCTCGATTAGTCCTTTAGACAATATAGGCATTGGAAAAGTATGGCAGCTTCTATTTTAATCATTAGATAAAGAAATAAATAAGACAGGAATCTTTAAGATCTCATCCAAACATCCCGTCTGTGACTTTTGCAGTTGCTGCTGCCCCTTAGTGCTTTGGCTTTACCAATGAAATCTATTTATTCCAGAATCTCTGTTGTTTGCATTGTCGATCTGCAGTATGTGTGCATGAAGGATACCCAGAGGGCCCAATCAGCGAAACAAGCTTTAATGAAACTTACTGCTAAACCATTAATCAAAAATGTTTTATCATTTGTAACAGTAAAGTGGCTCTTCAGGCAGATAACATCAAAGAATAATGTAGCACAGGAGGAGGCCATCATACCTTTGCTAGCTTGTGGAAAGAATTCCCTAATTAATCTTACTCGTCTGTACTTCCTCCATAGTCCTGCAAATTTCTCCTTCTCAAGTATAGATCTAATTTCCTTATAGAAGTCAATTTTGAATCTGCTTCTGCCACGCTTTCAAACAGTGCAGTCAAGATCAGAACAACAAGCTGCATAAATAGTTTGCCTGTTCCCTCCTTGACTTCATTTTACATATTATCTGATAGCTGTGTCCTCCTGTTAACAATCCCTCCTGGACAGCGCAAACTGTCCCTCCTCCTCTACTTTATCAAAGCTCTTCACAAATCCGAACACCGTTTCACATACTCTAAGTCGAAGCAGAACAAATCCAGCCTCCTTGTTCTCTTCACATAATGGAAACCCCTCAATCCTGCTAATGTTTTAATAAATGATTTTAACAAACTGGACCAGCTGACGGGCAACACGACAGCTCAGTGACTATCACTGTTTGCTGTGCAGATACATGGATTTGGGCCGGTGTCTGTGGGAGTTTGCTCGTTCTCCCCGTGCTTGCGTGGGTTTTCTCCGGGTGCTCCGGTTTCCTCCCACACCCCAAAAAAACGTGCTCTTGGGCTGATTGGTGTTAACAAATTGTACTTAAATTAGGCGTCCCTCAAGCTGGTTATAATTCCTTTATTGTGGAGTCCAATAGGTGTGGTCAATGGTCATAGGTAGAAGAGGGCACTCACAATGTTAAGACAGCGGCGTAGGCTTGTTGGGCCGAAGGGCCTGTTTCCTGTGCTGTGTTGTTCTTTGTTCTAAATCTCCTCTACACCCTGCTCGAGATGTATTCGAAAAAGCCATTGTGTTGGACCCATCGTGACTGATAGCATTTTCCTTTAATGGTGCTGCACTCCATGCAAATGTGTGTTAGAAAATTGCTTTGTCCTGCCTTTTTGTTTATTGTTTAGAAAAAGGACTTTTAAAAAAAAAATTATGAATAAATGTGAAGCTAACACACAAAATTCTTCCAGATTTTTCAAAAAAATACTATTCTGGCATGAGATGTGGGAGTTTCCAGCATGGCCACATGCGTTGACCGTCATTAATTGCCCCTTAAACTGAGGTGCTTGCTGAACTGTTTTATAGGGCATTTAAAAGTCAATCACATTATTGTATCTCTGGTGTCACATGTAGGCCAGAGGAAGGTAAGGATGGCAGATTGGCCTCCTCAGATGGGTTTTTCTGATAATTGGTGATGTTTTATTGTCACCCACTACCTAGGTCAGACCTGCTCTATTTAAAAATAGAAAGACTTGCATTTATATAACACTTTCCACAACTTCAGGTCATCGAAAGCACTTTAAAGTCAACGACGGGCAGCATGGTAGCACAATGGTTAGCACTGCTACTTCACAGCTCCAGGGTCCTGGGTTCGATTCCCGGCTCGGGCCACTGTCTGTGTGGAGTTTGCACATTCTCCTCGTGTCTGCGTGGGTTTCCTCCAGGTACTCCGGTTTCCTCCCACAGTCCAAAAATGTGCGGGTTAGGTTGATTGGCCATGCTAAGAAATTGCCCCTTAGTGTCCAGGGATGCGTAGGTTAGAGGGATTAGTGGGTATAATATGTAGGGATGTAGGGCCTGGGTGGGACTGTGTTCGGTGCAGACTTGATGGGCCGAAGGGCCTCTTTCTGCACTGTAGGGTTCTATGATTCTATGATCTATGATGTACTTTGGAAGTGCAGGCATGGTTGTCATGCACAAATGATGTCAGCCAATGTAGTAATGAAATAATCACCAGATAGCTGTTTTATTGTTAACTGAGGGATGCCTATTAGCCAGAATCCATGGTACAACTGTGGTGAGAGAAATGGAGTTAAGGGCTGGAATTTTCTGGCTGTCCCATTGGAAATCCCATTGACAATGGAGGGCCATCTCCGCCACTGCGAAATACGCCATGGTGACTTGCAAAATCCCACCCAGTGTTCCACAGAAACTGCCAGACCTGCTGAGTTTTGCCAGCCCTTTCCTGTTTTAACTTCAGATCTTCAGCATCTGAAGTATCTTATTTTTATAGCTATGGAACAGCACCTCTGTTCTTCTTCAGTTTTAAACTGGAATTTTCTGACTTAATCTCTAGCTTCGATTCTCCGGACCTGCAGCAGTGAATAGAGATTTGACGGAGCGCCACATTCCCTGTTCTCGCTGGCAATGTTGGCAGGTCATACAATACTGGAGAATTCCGACCTTAGTATCGTGGATCTTTTGCATCCTCTTGACAGGGCTGGGGCCTCAGTTTAATGACCCACAAATAAGCCAGTGCTCCATCAGTGCTGCACTGCAGGCTGGAACTGTGCCAGAGTGGGCTGTGAACCCACTTGGCCTTGGATCTGAGAGATCTAGGTGAGAGAACCACAGGTGATTCGGTCCACCTTGTTGGCCGACAAGGGGCATACACGTGGTGGGTTGTGCGAGGGCTGCTCTTGGATGTTGTTTCGAGAGCTGCCTAGTGCTTCACGTCGTTAGTGTGCGCTTAAACTGGACCAACTGACGGGCAACACGACAGCTCAGTGACTATCACTGTTTGCTCTGCAGATACATGAACCTGGGTCGGATCTCCAACTTGGGTCAGTGTCTGTGGGAGTTTGCACATTCTCCCCATGCTTGCGTGGGTTTTCCCCGGGTGCTCCGGTTTCCTCCCATACCCCATGCTTTTAGGCTGATAGGTGTTAACAAATTGTCCCTAAATTAGACCTCCCCAAATCTGGTGTAGAGAAAAGTCATAGGTAGAAGAAGGTAGATGAGGCATTCACTGAATGTTAAAATGGGTGGCATGGGCTTGTTGGGCTGAAGGGCCTGTTTCCTGTGCTGTGTTGTTCTTTGTTCTTTGTAGTCTCTGTGCCATAACCGATACATGTTTGTGAAGTTGACAAAAGCACACTTAAGGGGCTGGTTAGAATTGAAATGAAGTCTCCTCGTTCACCCCTGTCAGTTAAATCCGTGTGCAAGATTTTTCCATTGAGACTATATTCATCTTCAGGTGTTCTTCATTGCAAAATAAACCACTTATCTAGGGAAGTAGAGAGGGTTTTAAACTAAACAGTGGGGGTAAGGGATCAAATCAGAAAAGATGTGATATATCAAAGAGTAGCGACAAGGAGGAGAGGAAAGTAGTTTTTTGAGAAATAAATATTAGAGGATAGCAGGGAAGAAACAAAGAGAAAAAAAATTAAGAATGTTTTATGACATTCAAGTTTGTCTATGACACTGTGAATGCACCAGTTGTGACTAGATGTTATAAAAATAACAAAATGGCTAAAGACTCTGTACCTAAATGCAAGTAGCATTCATTACAAAGTAAACAAATTGATGGCACGCACTGAAGTAAATAAATACGATTTGCTAGTGTCACAGAGAAATGACTCCATGGCTCCTGAATATTGAGCCATCTATGACACTTAAGAAGAATAGGAAGCTAGGTTAAGGTGGAGGGGTAGCACAGTTAATCAGGGATGGCATTGGCGCAATCATTAGAGATGAACCTGGTTCAGATCAGGATGTAGAATCAGTTTGGATGAAGATGAGGAGTAGTGGAATGAAGTCACTGATGAAAGTGGCCTACTGACTCTTTTACAGTCACCAGAATGTAGGACAAAGTATACTGGAATAAATATTGGATGTCTGTGATAAAAGAACAGCATTTATCATGGGTGACTTCAATCTACATACAAACTGGAAAAATCTGATTAACAGTAATAGCCTAGATGAAGAGTTCATAGAATGTGCTCACATTCTGGAACCAATCAGAGAGCAGGTTATATTAGACATTGCTGCTGTGCCTGCTGCACCGTCTGTTTTAACCCTTATACAGTGGATAGAGAATTGTGAGTAGACTTCTTGTTAGTACAATAATATTTATTTACACACAATTATTAATCATCCACCCAATCAACAATAAGTTGAATACTAAAGTTCAAGTCCAATACTAGAACTTGACTTAACTTTTGCATGATGTCAAATGCCCAGCCAGATATTAGCCTTTATCCATGTGTTGATCTCTTTAGTCCTCAGTGTGGTCTTGTCT
Source organism: Carcharhinus amblyrhynchos (assembly GCF_965287045.1). NCBI lineage: Eukaryota > Metazoa > Chordata > Chondrichthyes > Carcharhiniformes > Carcharhinidae > Carcharhinus > Carcharhinus amblyrhynchos. Next base: position 16,115,832 of record NC_137330.1, read on the forward strand.
TTTGCTCTGGCCTGACACTCTGGCTCTGGTCTTCCTTCCTTCTTGGGTGTAGTGGCTATCCTCATGCTGGTTGTTGCTGGTGATGGTCACCATTGTTGTCATTTGTTCATTGGGAGAGAAAGAGAGATTCTTTTGTTGCGCAGCATCCATTATACCTCATTGGTTTACGCGCCCTCTTTGGTCATTGCCAATCAATCGATCAGGACTTGATTACCCTGATCGATAAAATCCAATCAGGTGCTGCCACACCAATCTCTGGGTGTGTATCTAACCACAGTAAGAATTCTCACAACACCAGGTTAAAGTCCAACAGATTTATTTGGTAGCAAATGCTCCTAGCTTTTGGAGCGCTGGCCCTTTGTCAGGTAACTTCGTCACTTACCTGAGAAAGCTAGTGGCATTTGATACCAAATAATCCTGTTGGACTTTAACCTGGTGTTGTGAGACTTCTTACTGTGTTTACCCCAGTCCAACGCTGGCATCTCCACATCATGTGTACCAAGCCGCCATGCCTGTAGGTGCTTGAGGCATGTAGATCACATGGTTCCCTCTGAAATAAGGGATTAAGGCGTCCCTATGTCTGGTAAACAACACCATTTGACCAGAAAGTGTCCTTTGTCCTGAAGATGGACTATATCATGTGTATTTCAACTGCAGACAGTCTACCTCTGTCCAATTTCTTTTGAGGCTGCAACCTGTGGGTTTCAGTACTTGTCCAGTTATCCCAGCGTGCTCTTGCAAACCACCATCTTAAGTAGCTCATTTGACCACAGTCACTCCTGTTGAAGCTGAATGTGAAGACAGACTCGGGACCAATATCTGTCAGGAATTTCCCAGTCACTCAACAGTCAAGCAAGACCCAGGCATTGGCATGCACAGTAATAACTCATCCCTGCAACATACTTATATTTCAGAAGCTACAGAGATCAAACATTCCACTGTTACTAACAACCACAACAACAAACAAACAAACAAACACGATCATTGCAATAAGCCAATTACAAACCAAAACATTCAAAACAAACATTACAATAAAGTATTCACGAATCCGAGGTACATTCCGATATTAAGAGTTTCAACTGTTATTAGTGCAAAATAGCAATCTGGCAGGTTTCCTATAAACATTGCTCTACTGAATTAGAGGGGGTCATGATTTGAGGGTGAACTCTACGTCCTGCCTCCGGGTGATCCTCTTTTTTAATCGGCTGAATTAGACTGTGAGGATGATGAGATTTACCAGTAATACTGCTAGGTGTGATATTTTGCAAACGAATGGTGGATTTGGATGTTTGAGTCCCAGTTCCAAAGATCATTCCACACAGGATGTGGAAGCCATTGAGAGGGTGCAGAGAAGAATTACAAGGATGTTGCTTGGATTGGGAAGCATGCCTTATAGGTTGAGGGAGCTAAGTGTCTTCTCCCAGGAGAGACGAAGGTTGGGAGGCTACCTGATAGAGGTTTATAAAACGTTGAGAGGTATAGACAGGGTGGATTCTCGGAGGCTATTTCCCAGGGCTGAAATGGTCGCTATGAGAGAACACAGGTTTAAGGTGTGGGGGAGCAGCTACAGAGGAGACATCAGGGGTAAGTTTTTCACTCAGAGGGTGGTGAGTGAGTGGAATCGGCTGGCGTTGGTGGTGGTAAAGGTGAACTCGCTGGGGTCTTTTAAGACACTTCTGGATGAGTACATGGGATTTAATGGGATTGAGAGTTATAGATAGGCCTGTTAGGTATGGATATGATCGGTGCAACTTGTAGGCCGAAGGGCCTGGTTGTGCTATGTTCTATGTCCTACGTGGTGGCCTTAATTTCTTGAATTTTCCTTTTCACCTCTGAGTCTGCTGTGTCAGTTTGGTGAAGGTTCTGTGAAGTTTGTGTTTGGTTCTGTGTTCCAGAGTCCTTTATCCTCATCTCCTATTCTAATCAATCTACATGTCTGGTCCCTTACTCAGGTGGGGGATGCATCATCAGGTGTCCCATCTAAATGACCTGGTGTCATTTAGTCAGGGCCTCACTGTTGGGTCTGGAGCTAGTAAGCCTTATATTTATAGGAGAATCCATAATGTTGCGAGGGCCGATATCTAGTGAGTCACGCCAGTCCTCCAGGGTGCGCAAGTCTCCTGTTATTTCAGATCGATTGGTACACCTCGGGGCACTTCAGGTGGGGAAGAGCTTTTGGCTGTAGTGTGAAGGGGTAAGAGTCTGGTTTGAACCTGGAAGTAGATGAGAAGGTGTCTAGGGAAATACATTTATTCAATGAGGCCAAGTGTCATCCATCCCGACTTCTGATGAGAGATGGTGGAAGTGATTATTCTGAGTCCCATAAGCTTTTAGTTGATTTACGTGGAACTAACCAGTTTTTCCCATTGGTGATCAAGACCTTGTACACTGAGGGGCTTATTTTGTTGGTGTTGGTGTGTGGGCCTGCATATCTTGGGGACATGAAAGAACTGGGATTGTAGAGAGAAATCATTACTTGCAGGTCAACTGTACATTCTACGAGGTGTGCTCATTTATCAAAATATGCCTTGCTTTGTTTCTTTTTAACTTCTAGTTGGGCAGCCAAGGCTAATTGGGCTGCTTTAATGTTTTTTTGGTTATTTGCTGGACGGCTTTCTCGTGGGTGAGCACTGTGACAGTGGGCTCAGTTCAAACAAATCAATAAACATTCAGCTCCCTCACAGGTCGGCCAGTCATTGTTATGTGGAGGGGTGAATCCAGTAGAGCTGGAAACGGTGTTGTGTACCATCATGAGGGCAAAAGGAACACTGTATCTTAAATTGTGTTGTTTTGCTGCACAATTTTCCTAATGATCCCTTTTAACATTCGGTTCATGAGCTCTATGACTCCACTGGATTGTGGATGGGAGGTGATGTGGAATTTCTGCTTGATGCCAAAACAGCCGCAACGTTCTGCATCACCCTCCCAGTGTAATGTGTCCCTTGGTCAGACTCTACGCTGCGGGGAAGACCCCATTTGTGTAAACACCTTCTGGGCTAATATTTTTGCAGTGGTCTTAGCTATGTTGAACCTAGTGGGGAACACCTCCACCCATTTGACCAAAGTGTCTATTATTACCAGGACATATTTAAATCCATTCCTGCAAGGCTGTAGTGAGCCAAAACAATCCATTTGGAGGTTTGTCCAGGGGCCTTCTACTGGTTATGTGCCTTAGCTCTGCTTTTCTGGCATACCTATCGGGCTTCGATGAGCACAAATTAAGGAATTTTTGATATAATGGTGACGTTCAGGTCACCAACATAATTCTTTCAGTCACTTGGTTGTTGTCTCTATGCCCCAATGTCCACATGTGTCACAATACTGGTAGATGAGCTGATTTCTGTCTTGGGAAGGGGCTACGTAAGTGCCTGCCTTTAAAATGAAACCATCCCAAATCTGTATTTAGTCCTTCCTTTTCTTGTATGGCACCAGGTAGACTTCTTCTAAGATTTGTTTTAGGGAATTGTCAGTGCACTGTGCCTGGATCAGGTCGACTATATTAGTTTGGCAGATGGCCACAGCGTTTACAAAGAACAAAAACAGCCTGGGAAACAGGCCCTTCGGCCCAAAAAGCCCGTGCCGCCATTTTAACATTACCAGTCCCCCCCTCCACCCATGACCCTTATCTATTGTTTTATGGCAATCCACATTGAGGGAAACTAATTTAGGGACAATTTATTATCTCCAATCAGCCTAACAGCACATCTTTGGGGTGTGGGAGGAAACCGGAGCACCCGGAGAAAACCCACGCATGCACGGGGAGAATGCGCAAACTCCCACAGACACCGGCCCAAATCCATGTGTCTGCACAGCAAACAGTGATAGTCCCTGAGCCGTCATGTTGCCCAGCATCTGCTCCAGTTTAAGCACACACTAACGACATGAAGCACTAGGCCACTCTCGAACATTCAAGAGCAGCCCCTGTACGACCCATCGCGTGTATGCCCCTCGTTGGAGAACAAGGCGGACCGACTTAAAACCTGTGAATTAAAAGAGAAAAAACATTATTATCATACCACATCCTTTTACATTACCAGGGACGTCCCAATGTTAATGAACCTTATTTAAAACAATCTCCTATATCCTCCCATCTCCAACCCACTCATGTGCCTGTCTAAGTTACTCTTAAACAACTCCAGCATGCCTGCCTCCACCACCTTACTTGGCAGAGCATTCCATACCCCCACTACCCTCTGTGTGAAAAACCTCCCTCTAATATCTGTGTTATACCTCTCCCCCCTCACCTTAAGCCCATGGCCCCTCGTACTGTGTGTCTCTAACATAGGAAATTGCTTACCTCTGTTTACTCTATCTATACCCTTCATAATCTTATATACCGCTATTAGATCCCCCCTCAGTCGGCGTCTTTCAAAGGAAAACAGCCCCAATTTGCTCAATCTTTCCTCATAACCCAGTCCTTCCATACCAGGCAACATCCTGGTAAACCTCCTCTGCACTCTCTCCAGAGTCTCCACGTCCTTCCTGTAGTAAGGCGACCAGAACTGGACACAGTACTCCAAATGCGGCCTAACCAACATGGTCTCCAATGGGTGGCTGCTTTGGCTAAAGCATATGTCTTTCAGTTGCCAGGTGGGGAGGTCCTGTCGTGGCTTCTAACTTTAATAATTCCACATGTACATCCTTTGGTGGCCTGCAGAACATATTTTAATTAGGGGGCTGATGGCAGGGGTTTCTCGTCCGCAGAGACGAAACCTCTGGCTTCCCATAATGGTAGGAACTCAGTCAAGCCGTTATTCACATACATGCTAGATTCAGTGGGGTTGAAATAAATCTGGGTGACTGACTACCTTTGTAGCTGCAGCTAGTTTGGCAGCTTGAGCACTCAAATGGCTAGGCAGTTTGAGAGCGAGCAGTGGCTCTCCCCACTGATTTTCCAATAAATGCCACATTCTGTGATCCTGGTCCCATCCTCTATGGTGGGTGAACCATCTACATAAATTCTCATGGCTGCATTCCAAATAATCAATCGTTAACCTCCATGATCCGTTTGTGTTCTTTATAGGCCATATTGGTGCATTGTTTGCTGATGCCACCCATCTCAACACCCCCTGATGTAATAGACTATCAATTCCTTTGGCCACTTCCCCCTCTGCCAGTCTGGGGAAACTGTATTGTCTCTGCAGTTACGGGCCTGGCCCTTCAATTAACACCTCCCCAGGTATCTGGCCACAGTCACGCTTGTGTTGCACAAACACCTCTTTGTTTGTTTGAGGCACCTTCCTGATAGCTGGACCACTGCCAATCATTGAGGGATCAAAAATAAAATTCCCCTAGTATGCTCACCCTATTAGCATATGTTCTGACTGGAATGATTGATAGCACTCCGCTAATTATAGCTACCTGCCAAATGTATTGATTAGCTGGATCAAATGAAAGATTACACTTGTTCATGCAATCAGATCCAAGAATGTGTTCAGTGTTTGGGGGAAGGTTAAGTAACATCATCGGATGGTCACACGCCATGTTGCCAAGGCAGACCTGTACAGGGACTGTAATGTGTCCCTTCTGCATGTGTCCCATGAATCCACTGAATGCGACTGCACCCGTAATTGGCCAAGGGACGTCAGTCTTCAATTTTGATATATTCAGCCTCTGGTATCCCAAAGGAATTTTACGAGGTGGCCTCTCACCTCGCCATTAACTAGGGTTGTCCCTATGCTATTCCACCTAGTGCTACAGATCTAGGCTGGGGAGGCCGGACACCGTCAATCTAGGGCTCCATAGGCAGGAACAGTTGGGTATAATGGTGGGTTAGCACTCACGGTATGCATGGCGTGACCGGGACCTTCTATCAGTGGTGGCCGGTGTTCTCTCTCGTATCTGGGAGCTGGCCTAACTGGTCCCTTTTGTCTCAGGGACCGTGTATAGGATGGTGGGCGCCTCCTACACTTTTGGGTGAAGTGTCCTGGCTGCCCGCAATTAAAACATATCCCTTTATCTCTCCCCGGGCTGTTGTGTAAGGTGGAGCTGTAACTCACTGAAGTCCTCTTTACCCTCGTTCCTCCATACCAGACCCTGGTTAGCCATCATTAGAAGCATTTTTGCTTCCTTATCTGACCCTGACGTTGGTGGTCCCTGTACATCCTGTTCTCAGAATCCATGCTTTGTCGTGTGTGGTTTCTGCAGGGTCAAAATTAACACAGATTTTCTTGCCTTCCTCTGTGGTTTGCGACACTAAAGTCTTAGCCAATTTGGACGAATGGCTTCATTTAATCTAGCCCGATCTAAATCCCCATACACTCCCATGAAGTGGATCCATAAACGCTCAGCAAAGGCAGTCGGATCTTCCCCTTTCCTCTGTCAACATTTATTTAATCCATCCACGGGGCTCCCTTTATTAAACCCCATTACAGTCAATATCTTGCTTAAGGCTCCTTCCCTGAGCTTTTGAGGGGCTGACAAGGCAGAGCGTACAGAATTGCTTCAGCACGTGACTATTAGCTTTACTTCTTCCCTCTCATCTAGCTCGTGCATTATCTTTTGCTGCCTAACGTCCTCGAAGAAACTGTGTGGTCAGCTGATGGCTCAAAAGTTGGGATTTTATTTGTGATTTTGGCCAATTGTGCCACCGTAGATGGAGCCTTGTATGTAACAGCTGGGCTCTGAGCCTCTCCTACTCAACATTCAGTCGTCACTGGGTGCATTAGTGCTGGAGGTGAGTCTAGGACATCAGTGGGGGTATGACTTCCCTGGGAAAGATGGTGGTGGACCTCAATCCTCGGTTTGTGTAACGTACAGTTTAGCATTCTCTCCCCAATCTACATTCTCTATCTCCTTTTCCTCTACTGCCCTGAAGATACACATAAATCCGTTTTGAACCGATAATAGGGATTCCAGCTGTGAAGTTTCTCACTGACATTTGGAGCGGTCAGAGGTTGCCTGTCTCTGTTCCTTACTGCCTTGATGTAGCACTTTTATTGCCGCCTGTAGATTGGTGCATTTAACTTCCAATTGTGCTACTGTCGACTTGGCTTCACCTTGGGCCAAGACACCACGCTGGGTGTCTTGATAGGGTCTCTCATACTGGATCTGAAAATTGCTCAGATGTAATAAATTTGCCTGGTTTGTTCCTTTTAAATCATCTACCTCTTTGTCCTTTTCGGCTCTTATTTGTTCTATTCTCTCCTGCTAAACTATTCCTTTAGTTTCTTTACCTCCTCCTCCTCCTTTTCCCCTCTTAATTTCTTAATCTCTCCCTCTTTCTCCTCCTGTACCTGTTTTGATTCCTCCACTTCCTTATGAACTGTGTTTTATTTGTCTTCTGATCCTGGCAGCTCACAATGACTGCCTGCTTTCCCTGAACTTTACTCAAATCGTCCCAGTACTTCTGTCCTAGGGACCTTGGTCCCATCTCAACATTGGCACAAAAGTTTGCCCATATAGGCCATCCTTTCTCCTTAGTATATTCCCTGATTCTTGTTTCCTATATGAGAGACTTCTCTGTCTCTGTACTCTTTCCTGCTATTTTATATTCAGTGACATGAGATAGGGAATTGATTGGACTGTGGATTCCGGTCCTTGTTCCTCTGAATTCTAATGTAAAACCTACAGAATTTACCCTACCCTCCTTGTTAGTAACAATGCATGCACAATAAAAAATTTCCCTAAAGCAGTTATTTGTCCAACAAAGAGTTTACACCTGTTTTCACTGAGTTTTAAATAATCGTTCAATATAGACCTTCCATTCCCTTTGATTTACTTGAAATCCTGGCCGTCACATGGGGCATTTGCCATCTTAATTCAGGCTCAGGTTAAATCTCCAGGAATATTAGGTTCTGTGGGATTCGATATTGGAGCAACAAATTTACTTCTTGTTGATGTTCCACCAGAGCCGCCAATTCTTGCTGCGCCTGTTTTAACCCTTATACGGTGGACAAAGAATTGTGAGTAGACTTCTTGTTAGTACAGTAATATTTATTTACACAATTATTAATCACCCACCCAATCAACAATAAGTTATCTTACAGTATACTAAAGCTCAAGTCCAATAATAGACCTTGGCTTAACTTTTGCGAGACTGGCAAGTACCCAGGCAGATATTGGCCTTTATCTGCGTGTTGGTCTCCATAATCCTCTGTGTAGTCTGGTCTGATACTCTGGCTCTGGTCTCCCTTCCTTCTTGGATGTGGTGGCTCTCCTCATGCTGATCATTGCTTGCGATGGTCACCGTTTTTGTCATTTGTTCATTGGGAGGGGGAGAGATTCTTATGTTGCGCAGCACCCATTATACCTTGTTGGCTTTTATACCTTCTTTGGCCGTTGCCAATCAATCGATCAGGACATGATCACCCTGATCGATAAGATCCAATCAGGTGCTTCCGCACCAATCTCTGGGTGTCTACCTAATGGCAACACCTGTAGTTGTTGGAGGCAGGTAGGTCACACAGCTCTCTCCCAAATAAGGGGTTACGGTGCTCCTATGTCTGGTAAACAACCCAGTTTGACCACAAAGTGTCCCTAGAGATGGGCGATATCCTGTGTTTTCCAACTCCTGCAACTGCAGCCAGTTTCTCTCTGTCCAATTTCTTTTGAGGCTGCAGCCTGTCTGTCTCAGCGCTTGTCCAATTATCCCAGTGTGCTATTGCAAGCCAGCATCCTAGGTAGCTCGTTTGGCCATAACGTGGAATTGTGAAATATGGCAGGATTAATTAATGACCTCAAAGTAAAGTTATCCCGAGAAAACAGCAACCACACAATGATCAAATTTTAGATCCAGTTTGAAAGGGAGAAGAGTGGTCTAAGATCAGTATTTTAAACTTAAATAAGAGCAATTGTATGGGCATGGAAACTGAACTAGCTGCAACGAACTGAACTAGAACGTTGGATGCTAATTCAAAAGAGAAACAGCGGCAGATATTTGAAGAGATGTTTCAGAATAACTATATTCCTACTATAAAGAAAAAATCTAAGGTGAGGATCCCCCATCTGTGGTTAACGAAAGAAGTTAAGCAAAGCATCAAACTTAAGGAGAAAGTATACAACTGCGCAATGATGAGCGGCAGGCAAGATGATTGGTAAGAATGTAAAGGACGACCGAGAATGACTAAAAGGTTAATCAGGAGAAAGCGTATGAGTGGAGGTTGGCTAGAAATATAAAAAACGGACAGCGAATGTTTCTACAAATATTTAAAAACGAAAAGTGTAAAGTGAGAATCAGACCTCTAAAGAGAGAGAATGGGATGTTAGGCAATTTGGAAATTAGGCAAATGAAATGAACTTTGCTTCTGTTTTCAATGTAGAGGGCACAGAAATATTCCAGTAATTGTTGTAAATCAAGAGGTAGAAGGGAGAAAGGAAATTGGTGAAATTACAATCACTAGGGAAGTTGTACTGAGCAAATTGATGGAGCTTTTGGATGATATCTTCAGGTCCTGACGGACTTCATCCTGGTATCCTGAAGAAAAGGCTAATGAGATAGTAGATGCTTTGGTGTTAATTTTCCAAAATTCCCAAGATTCCAGAAATGCTTCATTGGAGTGGAAAGTAGCAAATTTAACCCCTCAGCCCAAGATGGTGTTGTAAAATCAGTCTGTTTTAACCCTTATACGGTGGACAAATAACTTTGAGTAGACGTCTCATTAGTACAACCAATATTTATTTAAACCCACACAATCAATAATCACCCACCCGACCAACAATAAGTTATCTTACAGAAAATGCTAGAATTCAAGTACAATACAAGACCTTGACTTAACTTTGCGTGACTGACAAGTACCCAAACAGATCTTATCTCTGCACTGGTCTTGGTAGTTGTCTGCGTAGCCTGGTCCTTTGGTCTGGTGTGGCACCCTGGCTCTGATCTTCTTTCTTACCTTCCTTCTCAGGTGTGGTGGCTCTCTGTCGTTGTAGCTCATTCGTGGGGTCAGAGAGAGAGAGCGATTCCTGGTTGTGCAGCACCCTTTATACTCCGTTTGGTTTCATGCCCCTTTTTTGGCCATTGCCAATCAATCGATCAGGACTTGATCACCCTGATCGATAAGAGCCCAATCAGGTGCTACCACACCAATCTCTGGGAGTGTCCCCAGTGGCCATACCTGTAGGTGTTGTAGGCACATAGGTCACATACCTTCCTACTAAATAAGGATTCACGGTGCCCCTATGTCTGGCACACAACCCAGTGTGACCAGAAAGTCTCTTTCATCCTGGAGATGGCCCATATCCTGTGTATTCACTCATCAGAGTTGCAGCCTGTTTGTCTGTCTTTAAACTGCAGCCTGTCGGTTTAGTTTACATAAGAACATAAGAAATAGGAGCAGGAGTAGGCCATCCAGCCCTTTGAGCCTGCTCCGCCATTCAATAAGATCATGGCTGATCTGTCGTGGCTCAGTTCCACATTCCCGCCCTCTCCCCATAACCCTTAATCCCCTCGCTTATCAAAAACCCATCAACCCGCGTCTCAAAAATATTTAGCGAGGCAGCCTCCACCACTTCAACGGGCAGAGAATTCCAGAGATTCACCACCCTTTGAGTGAAGAAGTTCCTTGTCAACTCCGTTCTAAACCGCCCCCCCTTTATCTTGAGGCTGTGCCCTCAAGTCCTACTGTCCTTTCTGAGCGGGAAGAGTCTCTCCACCTCTATCCTATCCATCCCATTCATCATCTTATATGTCTCAATGAGATCTCCCCTCATTCTTCTAAACTCTAACGAGTACAAGCCTAGTTTATTCAGCCTCTCCTCATAGCTCAACCCCCTCAACTCCGGTATCAGCCTAGTAAACCTCCTCTGCACTCCCTCCAAGGCCAAAATATCCTTGCGTAAGTGCGGCGACCAAAACTGCACACAGTACTCCAGCTGCAGCCTCACCAATGCCCTATACAGCTGCAGCAAGACCCCCCTACTTTTATATTCAATCCCCCTCACTATGAAGGCCAGCATCCCATTAGCCTTCCTGACCACCTGCTGCACCTGCAAGCTGGGTTTTTGCGACTCATGCACAAGGACCCCGAGGTCCCTCTGCACCGTCGCCTGCTGCAGTTTTTTGCCACGTAAGTAATAGTCCTTCCTACCATTATTCCTACCAAAGTGGACCACCTCGCACTTGCCAACATTAAATTCCATTTGCCATTTCCTGGCCCATTCGCCCAGCCTATCTAGATCCTTCTGCAGACTCTCCACACCCTCCGCGCAATTTGCCGTTCCACCAATCTTGGTGTCACCAGCAAATTTCGACACCCTACACTCGGTTCCCTCCTCCAGATCATCTATATAAATGGTAAATAGCTGAGGCCCCAGCACCGACCCCTGGGGCACTCCACTAGTCACCAACTGCCAATCCGAATAGCACCCATTAACCCCTGCTCTCTGCCTCCTATTTGACAACCAATCCTCTATCCACACTAACATAGTTTCTTGCCCAATTGTCCCAGAGTGCTTTACAAAATGCCATTTTAGATGGCCTTTTTGGCTACAATGGGAAGGAGGGAGTAAACAAAAAACTCTCAGCCAGTTAGTTTGCATTCTTCTTGGGGAAATCATGTTTAGCCAATTTGTTGAAATTATTTGAAGAAGTAAAAGAAGAATAAAGGGGAACCAGTCGAAATGCTGTACTTATGTTTCCAGAAGGCATTTGATAAGCTGTCACATCAAAGGTAATTGCAGAAAATAAAAGATCATATAAGGTAACATATTACCTTGGATAGTAGACCGGCTGGCTGACAGAAAATAGAGTTATACAAAGAACAAAGAACAACACAGCCCGGGAAACAGGCCCTTCAGCCCAACGAGCCCACGCGCCATTTTAACATTGTGAGTGCCCTCTTCTACCTATGAACTTTGTCTACACCTATTGGGGAAGATTGAGGGAAGACTAATTTGGGGACAATTTGTTAACACCAATCAGCCTAAGAGCACATTTTTGGGGCGTGGGAGGAAACCGGAGCACCCGGAGAAAACCCACGCAAGCACGGGGAGAATGTGCAAACTCCCACAGACACTGGTCCAAATCCATGTATCTGCACAGCAAACAGTGATAGTCACTGAGCTGTCATGTTGCCCGTTAGCTGGTCCAGTTTAAGCGTACACTAACAACGTGGCGCACTAGGCAACTCTTGAAGCAACATCCAAGAGCAGCCCTCGCACGACCCACCACGTGTATGCCCCTTGTTGGACAACAAGGCGGACCGAATCACCTGTGGATTAAAAGAAAAGACATCAATAAACACGCACAACTTATACAGAAATTCACGGAATCCCCAGAAGCTCAGAAGTAAGACAAGTGAGCCACAAAATATGTTGGAAGGCCCATAGGAATCAATTGATTCCCAGGGACATCCCAAGGCTCTTGATCTTTATTTAGATCAGTCTCCTATATCTTTCCATCTCTAATCCGCTCATGTGCCTATCTAAATAAACCTTAAACAACTCTAGCGTGCCTGCCTCCACCACCCTATTTGGCATAGCTATATAGGCCTTTGGCTGATTGGCAGGATGTGATGAGTGGATTCCAGCACAGAATGTGCTGAAGCCTCAACTTTTTACAATTTACATCAATGACATTGGGGAGCAAAGGCATGATAGCTAAATTAGCGGATGACACAAAGATAGTAGAAAAGTATGTTGTGTCCAGGACATAAGTAGCTTGCAGACAGATATAGCTAGTTTGAGTGAATGGACAAAAATCCGGCAGACAATGTGGGAAAATGTGAGGTTGGCGAGAAGCATAAAAAAACAAAATATTACTTTAACAGACAAAGGCTGCAGAATTCCAAAGTGTTTTGGGTGCATGAGTCACAAAATTTTAATATGCACGTAGTCAGGAAGGCTAATGGAATGTTACCCTCTATTATGAGAGGAATTGGACATAAAGTAAGAATGTTATGTTTCAGTTATACAGGGCATTGGTGAGACCACATTTGGAAAGCAGAGTGTTGTTTTGGTCACCTTGTTTAAGGAAGGATTTGACTGTGTTGGAGGTGAATGAGAGGAGGTTTACTAGATTGGTCCCTGGAATGAGCAGGTTGTGGAATGAGGATGCGTTGAGAAGGCTGGCGTTGTTTCCACTGGAGCTTAGAAGAGTGAGAGATGACTTGTTTGAAGTGAATAAGGACTTGAATGGTCTTGACAAGGTGGGATTGGAAGGGATGTCTCCCTCTTGTGAGTCCAGAGCAATGGGGGCACTGTTTCAAAATTAGGGGTCACTGTTATAGGACAGAGATGAAGAGAAATATTTATTCAGAAGATTGTGGGACTCTGAAATTCTCTGCCTCAGAAGGTAGTGGATGTGTAATCATTAGATCTTTTTAAGGCAGAGAGAGATGTGAATGTAGAATTCAAAACATAAACAGATCAGCCATGATCTTATTGAATGGGAGAGCAGGCTTGAGGGGCTGAATAGCCTACTTCTGCTACTTTTGTGTATGTTCGAATGGTTGTATCTCCCTTCATCTTATCATAGCTAATGGTGTCTCATCACTCCCTATTAAAGTAACCTTCATCGTCTTCAAACAAAAAAACTTCTTCCAACATCATTGCCATTAAACTTTGGGGGATATGGGGGAAAATTATTTCTACCCAGTGAGTTATGATCTAAAATCTGCTGCCTGAAAGGATGGTGGAACAGATTCAGTCATAACTTTGCGAAGGGAATTGAAGGGGTCTGGGTACATTACATGCAAAGGAAAACCATCACTGCACAATGGGGAAAGAACGGGGAATCCGAACATATTTGGATGGTTCTAGCAGAGGCGCAACAGGTTGAAGGTCCTCTTTCTGTGTTGTACGTTTCCATAAATCTGCTACATGATTCAAACATTCCCTACCTACCACTGCAGACAAGTGCACCTTGTTCAAATAATCAGGTTTTCAGCAGAGTGCATCGGTAGAAAGAGGAACTAATTGTTCAGCTTTTGCGGAGGGAATAACACAATCACATTCTATCGAATGGTCTCCTAGTTACAAGATTCAATGACTCTACAAAGTCTGCACCAGGATAATGGTCTATCCCATTTCTTTACAACTTGGTGATGGGTAAGCTGGCTCCAGCAACTCTCTCAGATGGGTTTAGCTCATAGATTTTGTGTTTTATAATTATATTTTGTAATCCTGTGGAGAGACAAGAGATGATGAAAGAGTTGTGCCAAGGATGGGTTGGATGATTGAAGTTCTAGTCTCGAATTCAACAGGATTACCCCAGGTCCATCTGACTTTCCGATGAGTGCTATTTCCTGAGAAATCCTGCATCTCATATGTAGATTTCAATTTTGTAGTTTTTGAACTCTTGAGGTTATATTGCACAAACCTACGTGTAGCTGAATTCTACCCCAATGAGATTGCTCCTTCTGCTTGGAAGAGCACAAACCTATTCAAAATCATTTTTAATCCCCTTCCTGGTTGGTTGCCAACCTTTTGTCAGCCTGATAATACCCTGCAGGATGAAATTCTGGCATGTTGTTTAATCCCCCGGGCCTGAATTTTAATTCTGCATGTTTCAGAAACAAGAATTTCCATTACTTTGTTGTCACAATCCTCTGCAAGTTTGATACGTTTAAGCTGTTTAATAATCTTGGAATTTCTATTACAATCATTTGCATATTGTACTTCAGCGGTCATTCCATCACATCACTGAGCCTGTGTTTGGTGCATTCAAAATGACGGCTACTAAATGGTATATGCAAATAACAACAACTAAGCAGTGCTCGTGTACCAACAGGCTAAATAAAGGGACTAAAGGTTCACACTTCAAGATAGTCGCTGACCATTACATGCACAACTACCCATTAGATTGTGCCAGCAATAAAGAATTGAATGGGTGAAAAATTTGTACAGTGCCTTTAACAGCCACAGAGTGCCCACAATTTCTTTGTAACCAGGCTCCATGATATTGCAGTCAGTGTGGATGAGAGCAGAGACGGTGGGGAGAATGAGCAAATAGGAAGCTGTTAAGTCACCAGACCATAAAGGAATATAGTTATAGGAGGGGACAGTACAATTATTGTATTATACTGTACTCTGCAGCTGAAAGCATGAAGCCCAAATGGTGCCTGGTGCCAGGACATCTCCTCAAGAACGGAGAGGAAATTGGAGCGGGAGGCAAAGGATCCAGTTGTTGGGGTCAACAACAAAAGGAAGGTAAAGCGAGAGGCTAGGATTCATGCAGGTACCCATTGCATCACATTTTATTTGAAGTGAAATGAGCTGAGTTGAAGTAGAAGTAGTTTACTGTAAAAACAAAATCAGCCAGACTGAGGAGGGTGGTGATGGATGGAAACTGTCTGGGCCTCCATTCAAGGAAGAAACAAAAACTGCCAGACTATCCTCGTGGGATAGTCGGATACCAACTATCCTAGGATAGTCCTAGGATACCGACTATCCGAGGCAGTAAAAGAGGTGGAGGAGTAGCATTGTTAATCAAGGATAGGCTAACGGCTGCTGAAAGGCATTTTGATCTGCCTACCGAGGTATTATGGGCTGAAGTTAGAAATAGGAAAGGGTCAGTCAAGTTGTTAGGATATATATATATTCTATGTATATATATATATCCTATATATAGGTATATATATAATATATACATATACCTATATTATATAAGTATATATAACATACCTATTATATAAGTATATATAACAGGTATATTATGTATACCTATAATACTAATTATAGGTATAGAGCAATATAGAGGTATTGTTCTATACCTATAATTGGCGGTATAGAGCAATTGGACATCCACGGTGCAGAGGAGATGGTTAGGGCCATGAAATTGGAAACCTTTAAAGTGATGGATGTGTGACAAGAGCTATGAGCAAAGATGGGAAGAGGCTGGACAAGGGTAGAAAAAAAAACAGAGTTCAGGCAGAAGGAGGGAAAAAACAACTTAGTGAATCAGGAAAAGGCTGAAACCAGGCCAGTCCTGTTTCTGGGTCATGGGAAGGAGGTGGAAGAGAGTTACATGGAGTTGGCATTCTATCAAGTTGATTAATCGGGGAGTCAGGTGGGTTTGGCGGGGGTGAAGAGGTATTAAGGGATAGGGATGGTAATCAGGGGAAGTGGGAGGGTCCAGCAAGGTATAGGTGGGGTCAGTACCATATTATCCAGGAGTTACATGTTTATTTAATAGTGTCACAATAGGCTTACCATGACACTGTAATGAAGTTACTGTGAAAATACCCTAGTTGCCACACTCTGACAACTGTTTGAGTACGCTGAGGGAGAATTTAGCATGGCCAAGGAAAAGTTGAATCATTGTCTTTCATGTTTTGCTTAACAACTCATTTGTTGTTCATCATCGCTATGATGTTGTGGCCGTTACGGAGATATGGTTAGAACAGGGACAGGAATGGTTGTTGGCAGTTCCGGGATATAGATGTTTCAGCAAGAGTAGGGAAGGTGGTAAAAGAGGTGGAGGAGTAGCATTGTTAATCAAAGACAGGCTAAAGGGTGCTGTAAGGCATTTTGATCTGCCTACTGAGGTAATATGGGCTGAAGTTAGAAATAGGAAAGGATCGGTCTCGTTGCTAGGAGTTTTCTATAGGCCCCCAAACAGTAATAGAGATGTGGGCGAGGAAATGGCAAAGCAGATTGATTGGAGCCTTTACAGGTCAAATAGTTCAGATGGGACACTTTTTGTACAGTGTGTACAGGAGATTTTCCTGACACAATATGTGGATGAAGAACACCAGAAACATCCAAACTCTCCGATTTAAATCAAAGTATCAGAAGGTTGCCAGCACAGAGCAATCACCCATCGGAAGTTTGAGCTTTCTTGTGCAATGGAACCTCAATGGAGGTCCCCCCTGAAAATTAACAGGGGTGTCTCCTGGGCACAACCCTCCAGCGAACAGAAGATCTAGGTTTATATTTTTCGTAAAAAAATCTCACAACACCAGGTTAAAATCCAATAGGTTTTTTTTGATGTCCGTCTCTTCTTGGAGACCCTGTCCACGTGGAGTGGCAGTTTGCCTGGTGTGGATTGCCTCAATGTGGATGATAAGGGTCATGGGTGGTGGGGGGGACTGGTGGTGTTAAAATGGCGGCGCGGGCTCGTTGGGCCGAAGGGCCTGTTTCCCGGGCTGTTTTGTTGTTTGGTCTTTGCTCTTTGTTCTAGTGAGACTTCTTGCTGTGCTTACCCCAGTTCAACGCCGGCATCTCCACATCATTTGTATTGTCATTCAGCGGAAAAAAAACAGATCAGCCTGTAAAGAAATAGTTATTATTTAAAATAAAGCAATTGAAGACAGGTCCCAGGATAAGAACCACTTAATCTTTTTCACTGGATTGTCGCCTCCTCTTAAGAGGATTTCATATCACCAGTATGCACTCAGAAATTCAAGCACCGCGACACCATTCACCAGGCATCATGCAAATCCCACTCATGGCACAGGAGAACCTAGCATTTGAGACATGAATGTTATCAACTCAGGTGAGGCTCAGCCAATGTAACCATTCAATCATTTAATGTGAACTGGTATATGTCCATTTTCTCTCCTATTGATCATTTTCCGACTGTAGTCACTGACTCCTGCTGTGATATTGTCCCACATGAGCTGAGAACCTTCCCTTATCTGATCCCACTGGTGTCTCTTAGGGCAGCACAGTAGCACAGTGGTTAGCACTGCTGCTTCACAGCTCCAGGGTCCTGGGTTCGATTCCCGGCTCAGGTCACTGTCTGTGTGGAGTTTGCACGTTCTTCTCGTGCCTGCGTGGGTTTCCTCTGGGCACTCCAGTTTCCTCCCACAGTCCAAAGATGTGCAGGTTAGGTTGATTGGCCATGCTAAGAAATTGCCCCTTGGCGTCCAGGGATGTGTAGGTTCGAGGGATTAGTGGGTATAATATGTAGGGATATGGGGTAGGGCCTGGGTGGGATTGTGTTCGGTGCAGACTCAATGGGCCAAAGGGCCTCTTTTTGCACTGTAGGGTTCTATGATTCTATGATTCTTAGTGCCCCTGTGTGTTGGTAAGCTAGTTGACAAGTTAGAAGGGGCACAGCTGACTTAAGTCTTGCCCTCTCTCAGTTGTTCCTTCACAGTTGCTGGATTGAAATCCTGAAATTCCCTTCCCAACAGCATTGTGGGTGTGTCTATGGCAGTGGTTTAAGAAGGCAGCTCACCACTACCTTCTCAAGCACAGTCGGGGATGGGCAACAAATGCTAGGGTTGCCAGTGAAGCTCACGTCCCAAGTACAAACATAGAAAAAGATTGCCTCACTTTCACATAGTCCAGTTTAAAGTTCTTGGGACAGAAATAATTTCAGTCAGAGACATTTAGAAATAAAATTGAATGAACTTTTGACTTGGATACTTGAGGATCTCTTCCAAGCAGGCTCTCTCTCTACTGGCACAACTGAGTATGGTAGACTCAAGTGGACAATATGCACCATGTAATTTTCAGTATACTACACCCAGGACTGGTCACTGCATTGAAATTGGAAACTAGAAACTTGGCTGATCTATGATCTCCCTAATTCAGGGGCGGTGTGGCCAACTGAATTGGCAAACCTACTGAAATTGGTTAGGTTCACTGAGAACAGGCTAAAAAAAAAATCAAGAATTTTGTATGCACACATAAAAATAGCAGGCAAAAAGTAAAGTCTATCAGATCTGCCCCACTGTCCCAACCCATCACAACTAATCATTTTTGAATCACTAAAACTCTCCCACCACCACCTAATCTCATGTGATAGTAAAAATAAACAAAAATAAAGTAGGGGTAAACAAACAAACACCTCTCAATTCCTCCTTGGGCCCCTCAGTGGATCTAAACCCTTTATAAGACCCTTGTCAGACCCCACTTGGAGTACTGTGCATAGTTCTGGTCGTCTCACTATAGGAAGGACGTGGAAGCTATTTATCCAAACCCTCTTCATAATTGAAATATTCCATCCCAGGAAGCATCCAGGTGAATCTCCGATGCACTCCCTCGAGTATGACCACATACTTGTGAAAATGTAGTAGCTGGAACTGCACACAGTATTCCAGCTGTGGCCTCACCAAAGTTGTATACAATTCCAACATGACTTCACTGCTTTTGTAATCTATGCCTCGACTGATAAAGGCAAGAGTCCCTTATGCCTGTACCACCACTTCACTAACATGCCTTTCTGCCTTCAGAGATCTATGAACAACCACACCACGATCCCTCAGTTCCACAGAACTTCCTCATGTCATGCCATTCATTGCATAATTCCTGAAAACATAGAACATACAGCACAGGAACAGGCCCTTTGGTTCACAATGTTGTGTCAAACATGATGCAAAATCAATCGTTTCTGCCTGTCCCTGCTCTATATTCCTCTATTCCTTGCATATTCATGAACTTATCTAAAATCCCCAATCGTATCCGCCTGCACCACCATCTCAGGCAGTATGTTCCAGACACCATCCATTCTCTGTGTAAAAAACTTGCCCTTCACATCTCCTTTGAACTTTTCCCCTCTCACCTTAACTGCATATCCTTTGATATTAGACATTTCAGTTCTGGGAAAAAGATTCTGGCTAGCAAACCTATCTATGCCTCTCATAGTTATACAAACTTCTATCAGGTCTCTCCTCAGCCTCCACTGCTCCAGAGAAAACAACCTTAGTTTGTCCAGCATCTCCTTCCCTCATTGGACTATCAACATACTGTTGCAAGAAACTCTGTTAGAGAGAGACTATCTTAAATGTTAATACCTCCCAGCATGGTCTTGGCAGGAAATTCAGTGATGGTAATACAGAAACATGAAGCAGAGACAAAGGCAGGGAGGTCTTGCTGCAACTGTACAGGGTACTGGTGAGGCCACAACTGGAGTACTGTGTGCAGTTTTGGTCGCCACACTTGCGCAAGGATATATCGGCCTTGGAGGGAGTGCAGAGGAGGTTCACTAGGCTGATACCGGAGATGAGGGGGCTAGCCTATGAAGAGAGACTGAATAGATTGGGTCTGTACTCGTTAGGGTTTAGAAGGCTGAGGGGGGGGTCTTATAGAGATGTATAAGGTAATGAAGGGGCTAGATAGAGTAGAGGTAGAGATATTCTCCCCTCTTAGAAAGGACAGCAGGACGAGAGGGCACAGTCTCAAGATAAGGCGGGGGGGGGGCACAGTTTAGATCAGAGTTGAGGAGGAACTTCTTCACTCAAAGGGTGGTGAACCTCTGGAATTCTCTGCCTGTTGAAGTGGTGGAGGCTACCTCGCTGAATACATTTAAGTCATGGGTAGATAGGTTTCTGATAGACAGGGGAATTATGGGTTATGGGAAGAAAGCGGAAAAGTGGAACTGATCCACTTCAGATCAGCCATGATCTTATTGAATGGCGGGGCAGGCTCAAAGGGCTAGATGGCCTACTCCTGCTCCTATTTCTTATGTTCTTATATACTTAGACATTCAGATTCTCTTGTGCTGTAGATGATCATTTACCAGCATTTGCATGGTACAAATTGTGCTTGCCACCTATCGACCCCAATCCAAATGTTTCTCTACTTCTTTCTTTATGCAAATACAGATTGCTTCATTATCTAGAGTGATGTGATGTATGTTATAGAACATTGAAGTTATGAGTGAACGTCCCCACTTCTGACTTAATGCCAGAAGAAAGGTCATTGATGAAGTAGCTAAAGATGGTTGGACCTAGGACACTACCTGAGGAATTCCTGCAGTGATATTCTGGAACTGATGTGTTTGACCTCCAATAACCACAACCATCTTTCTTTGCGCTACGTTTGACTCCAAGAATTGGAGACTTATCTGTGTTGGTGAGGGCACACCTGGAGTGTTGTGTGCAGTTTTGATGTCCTTACCTGAGGAAGGATGTCCTTGCTATCGAGGGAGTACAGCAAAGGTTTACCAGGCTGATTTGTGGGATAGCAGATTTAAAAGTTAGAGTTAAAGTTTTATTTATTAGTCACAAGTAAGGCTTACATTGACCTTGCAATGAAGTTCCTGTGAAATTCCCCTAGTCACCACAATGCGCCTGTCGGGTCAATGCACCTAACCACCACATCTTTCAGAATGTGGGAGGAAACTGGAGAACCTGGAGGAAACCCACACAGACACAAGGAGAATGTGCAAACTCCACACAGACAGTGACCTAAGCCGGGAATCGAACACGGGTCTCTGGGTGCTATGAAGCAGCTGCGCTAACCACTGTGCCACTGTGCCGCCCATTTGTCATTTGAAGAGAGACTAAGTCAGTTAGGATTATATTCACTGGAGTTTGGAAGAGCGAGAAGAGATCTCATAGAAACTCATAAAATTCCAACAGGGTGAGACAGTTAGATTCAGGAAGAGTGTTTCCAATGGTAGGGGAGTCCAGAACTTGGGGGTCATAGTTTGAGGATAAGGAGTAAACCTTTTAGAACTGAGATGAGGGGGAATGTCTTTACCCAGCGAATGGTGAATGTGTGAAATTCACTACCACAGAAAGTTGTTGAAGCCAAAACATTGTCTGATTTCAAGAAGGAATTAGATATTGCTCTTCCGTTGAAAGGGATCAAAGGATATGGGGAGAAGGTGGGATCAGAATATTGAATTTGATGATCAGTCATGATCATAATGATTCGCGGAGGAGGCTCGAAAGGTCAAATGACCCACTCCTTGTTCTATTTTCTATGTTTCAATATTTTTGATATTCGATATTCCTCATAAGAACAGGATATGACTATGACATCTTCTCCGGAGTCTCCAACGTGTCATTGCTGAAGACGAACATCTCACCAGGGCCATCCCCACACCCCCACTTCTTGCCTTCAAACAACCGCACAATCTCAAACAGACCATTGTTCGCAGCAAACTACCCAGCCTTCAGGAGAACAGTGACCACAACACCTCACAACCCTGCCACAGCAACCTCTGCAAGACATTTCGGATTATCGACATGGATGTCATCATCTCACGTGAGAACACCATCCAACAGGTACACGGCACATACTGTTGCAACTCAGCAGAAGTCGTCTACCTGATACGCTGCAAGAAAGGATGTCCCGAGGCATGGCACGTTGACAAGACCATGCAGACGCTACAACAATGGATGAATGAACACTGCTCGACAATCACCTCGCAAGACTGTTCCCTTCCTGTTGGCGAACACTTCAGTGGTCACGGGCATTCAGCTTCTAATCTTCGGGTGAACGTTCTCCAAGGCGGCCTTCACAACATATGACAGCGCAGAGTCGCTGAGCAGAAACTGATGGCCAAGTCTCGCACACATGAGGACGGCATCAACCGGGATCTTGGGTTCATGTCGCACTATCTGTAACCCCCGTGACTTGCCTGGGCTTGCAACATCTCACTTACTGTACTGTCTGGAGACAATACACATCTCTTTAACCTATGCTTAATGCTACCTCCACTCATGCTGTCTGCACCTTTAAGACTTGAATAGCAGATTAGGCTTGCATTCTAATCAGTATTCTGTAAACTGTGTGTACATTTATGTGCCCTACTTGCAATCAGAACTCTCCACTCACCTGACGAAGGAACAGCATTCGGAAAGCTAGTGGTGTTTACCACCAAATAAACCTGTTGGACTTTAACCTAGTGTTGTGAGAATTCTCACTCGATATTTCAGTGCATGCATCGTGAGTGTCAGAAATTGCTGTCCAATTCACTTTATAAAATGAGCGCTGATAATGTCAAAGTTACTTATTATTAAAATCCAGACCAACAGTTTTTTTAAGTGAACCAATTAATCTCATTGTTTCTTTGTGAAAAACATTTTAAAATTTAAGATTTCATGTTCCTGTCTGAAAAGTCATTGATATTGGACTATGGCTCACCTTTGATTGTAATATTAGATATAAGAATCATAGAATCATACAGCGCAGAAGAGGGCCTTCAGACCATCAAGTCTTCACCGACATATTAGAAACACCTGAAATCCCATCTAATCCCATCTGCCAGCATTTGGCCCATAACCTTGAATGTAATGATGTGCCAAGTTCTCATCCAGATACTTTTTAAAGGATGTGAGGCAACCCACCTCTGTCACCCTCCCAGGCAGAAACAAGAGCAGAAACAATCTCAGATCATGAGGCCTTTGAAGACTTCAACATTTAACACCCATAAAATGACATAACTTAGAAAAGATGAGCAATAATGATATTGCTTGACACTTGCTTATTGATTTCCACTGTGTGCTCTTTAATGGAAGTATTAATCTACTTAAGACGAGTGCCTCAGTTAAAATAGTGGATTGAGAACTTTGATATCAGTTTGATAAATACTAATAGAGTCATTTCCACCCAGACAGTGGATGAGCACATGACGAGACCATTCAGCCCATCACATTTCTGCTGGTTCTTGGGTGGAGCAGTCCCCTCCTCAATCCCACTTTGCCCATAGCCCTGCAAAATCTGTTCTCTTCAAGTTCTCTTTTAAATTTCAGATCCACTAATGTGAAATGTGCTGTTCCGCTGAAGAAAATGTGACTCACTTTGGAGCAGCCCATCTCAGAGAGCATGTTCGAAGGTTTTAATAACAGAATCATTTTGAGAAATGGCTACAGGAAGAATGAGCCAGCTGTTGCTATGCACTGCATGGGACACCATCTGAAACACATACAAGCAGCAAATACAGCCGTTGTATTCAAATTATGGAGGATAATTGACATCTCATTTACATTTTAATGCAATCGGCTTCAGAACTCCATTTAGAAAACACAATCTCAGTGTTATATCCAATTCCTTCAAACAAAAGTCAAATTGCCTGTGAAAGTAACAAATTTTAATAGAAATGATGTTTCCTATCATTCTTCCAACTAAAACTGTTGAAAAATGTAAATTCATCTGGTGTCTGATGTTTTCGCTGTCAGGAAGAATCACTCAGCCTGTTGTATGGCATTTTTTGTGCTAACACCTTCTTGTTTGTATTCGTCACTAAGATAAAAGAGAGAGGGCTTATGGTATCGAAGACGGGCACAATCTATTGAGTCACCTGTAAAAATCGTCTTCATTGATCCAGTGTGGTCAAATTCTTAACGCTCCCACTCTGAATGAAAATACTTTGGTTTCAAATCCCACTTCAGTGATCTTAATCACAACCTTGTGGCTGGTATCACAGTGAGGGAGGGCAGCACTATCAGTGATGCTGTCTTTCAGGAGAATTGTTAAACCCTTCTGCCATAGAGTTAAGGGTGGAATCATGGAATCCACTGAATTCCTACAGTGCAGAAGGAGGCCATTTGGCCCATTGAGTCTGCACTGGGCCACAATCCCATCCAGGCCCTAACCCCGTAACCCCATGTATTTACCCTGCTAGTTCCCGTGACACTAGGGTCAATTTAGCATGGTCAGTCAATCTAACCCATACATCTTTGGAGTATGGGAGGAAACTGGAGCACTCAGAGGAAACCCACGCAGACATGGGGAATACATGCAAACTCCTCCCTGTTAGTGGCCCGAGCTGGGAATCAAACATAAGTCCCCATTGCTGTGAGGCAGCAGTGCTAACCATTGCGCCACTATACTGTCCTTTTTCTTGTCCCCACCTGTAAAAATTGGTGAGAGTTATAGCAGACATGCTGAATTGTCTTAGCCTTCTGAGGAAGTAGAGGCATTGGTGGGCTTATATCGAACAAAAAACAAAGAACAAAGAACAAAAACAGCCCGGGAAACAGGCCCTACGGCCCAACGAGCCCGCGCCGCCATCTCAACACCACCAGTCCCCCTCTCCACCCACAACCCTTGTCTAATGTTTTATGGCCATCCACATTGGTGGGATCCTTGCCATTAGAAAACTTGCCCCAGGGAGGGGGAGTTGGAAAATACAGTTCATAGAGTCCTTGTGGAGATGAGGGAGTGGCAGGAAACTAGTAATCAATGCCACAAAGTAATGAAAGTCCAACACGAGGTATGGTGAGAATGTGCTTCCGCAATAAGGGCCTATAACATAGATGTGGTCAAAGAGAAACCAGATAAGTAAAGGATGGAGAAAGGACTAGGGGATATGGTGATAGCGTGAGATGGGAGTGGGTTTGTGTCAAGCATGAACATTGGCATTGACCTATTAGGCTTATTTCAATGTAGTAAATTTAGCGTAAAGTCAGTTTGTGTGTCGAACATTTATAAATAACATAACCCATCAATGCCTTGAATGAAAATAGAAAAGGTGCAGTTGATACCCCTAAAGGATATCAATTTTTATTGACTTGAGGGGTGAGGGGGTGGGGGAGGTGAGGGCGGTTCTTGTGGATCTACAGAGTATGTGGAAGGCACTGAGTGAAATGCTCGATTCCTCAGACGATTCAAAGATCAGGGTGCATTCAATCAGTATTTGTTTTTATTTGCAAAGCAGTGCAAGGCCATTTGTGTGGAGTTTTACTCACACTGCACCTTCAGAAAAGCTTTGAGCATGTCTCTTGTTTGTTTCTCAATTGGCCAATGTTCGGGGGTTTGACAGACAGAATCTATTTCACAGAGGTGCAATTTGGCTTCAGTTTACAATCCCTTTCAAGGATTTGACCATATCTATATCTACAGAAATAGCATACTTACTGTAATAGTATCACAAATGTCAGAGGAGATTTAAAAAAAAATAATAACTGCATTTCCAAGCAGCATCATACCATTTTGGCTGTTTTCCTCTTCAATGCTTTCATCCTCTAAGCCCGTCTGTCTAAGGCAAATTCTACTCTTGCTGACTTTGACTATTTATTGCTGGCTTACTCCTTTGCACAGGTATAAACACATGTTTGTTCAGCTATCTTCACTCACTTTTTGGTCAATCCACAGTTAACCCGCCATGCCTCTGTAGCCCCAAGGTAAGCTGCAACCTTGACTAATACGTCCTGAGATACAAGAGCTTGTAAAGTCTGTGAGGAGTTTTATGACAGTAATACTCCTCTATAAAATATAACCTTTTCAAACCACAATGCCCTTTGCAACGTTGAAAAGTATATATTTTTTTGTGAAACATGCCATCATTGGTAAAATTTCATCATGCTGAGTATTACAAAAGCAGCGATTAAAAAGCTCCAGCAAGTTCAGGATACTGAGGGAACAGAGAGGATATGCAGAAAGGAACTGGTTGGAGAATTTGGGATGAGGAGGAAAAGCTTAAAAGTTAGAACAAGACGTTTCAGAGAAAAGTGACGTTAGGAAACACTTTTACACAGGAAGGGGATGGCAGTTTGGAACATTTCTCCATAAACAGTAGCATGGTGTCACAGTGGTTAGCATTGCTGCCTCACAGCGCCAGGGACCCAGGTTTGATTCCCATCTTGGGTCAGTGTCCGTGTGTGGTTTGCACATTCTGCCCGTGTCTGCATGGTTTTCCTCCAGGTGCTCTGGTTCCCTCCCATCATCCAAAATATGTTCTGGTTAGGTGTTTTGGCCAATTTTCCCTCAGTGTACCTGAACAGCCGGCAGACTGTGGTGACTGGGAGACTTTCACAGTAACTTCATTGCAATGTTAATGTAAGCCTTTCTGTGACACTAATAAATAACCCAAAACAATTGACCAATTGTTCATTTTAATTTCTTGTTATTCAGTCGTGGAATATGAACGTCGCTGGCTAGCCAGCATCTAGTTGCCCTTGCAAAGATGGTGATGAGCTGCCTTCTTGAAACGCTGCAACCCATGTTCTATGGGTTGACCCACAATGCCATTTGGGAGTGAATTCCAGGATTTTAATCAACAACTGCGGCGGAGTGGCAGTATATTTTCAAGTTAGGATGGTGAGTGGCTTATAGAGGAACTTGCAGTTGGTGGCATTCCCATGTATCTGCTTTGCAATTGGGCATGGCTGTGATCTAGGTCCCTAGACTGCCAGTCTCCACTTTGCTTAACAAAGTATTTGTTTCATCCTGATCAGAGGCTAATCTGCATTCTCAAGTCTTCAGTTCAGCTGAATCCCGATCCGCTTTTGTTTTTTTTTATTCAATTCATTATTTCTTGCTTCAATCCAACTTTCTAATGGAAGTTATATGAGTTCTGCTGCAGAGAACTCCACTGAGGACCTTGATGGGAAGGCTGCAAAAAAGGCAACAAAACACTTGGTACATTGGCAAGCCTGCCAAATCACCTGCAGTCCTTGTCAAGGAGCACGGAGGAGTCCAGCAGCAACAATGTTTTGTACAGGGCTTTATGCACATCGTTTCTGGTGTGGAAATGGTGTCTATGTCCATTTGCACAACCATGCATTCAACTGTAACACTGCATCTGACATTCTCTGCCTCAGCTTTCATTACCAAACAAGCGGATTCCACTGAAGATCTCCAGTTATGTAGGATTAACTTGCTGTAGTGCCAACTCAGATTGCTGCCAGCTCTGATAAAGGGTCACCTGGACTCAAAACATTGGCCCTATTCTATCCCCACAGATGCTGTCAGACCTGCTGAGATTTTCCAGCCTTTTCTGTTTTTGTTTCAGATTGCTGTGAGGTTGGTTTCAGATATTAGTGTTCGACGGGGCTTGCACAGGAGGTCACATCAGTCCAGGAATCTGTCCTCCAGCAGGTTAGTAGGATTGTTGAGATGTCACTCCCCACCCACCTCCGCCCACTGCATCCAATAGCAAGATGGTGGGGCATACAACTTGGCCATCTAGGCCCAGAGCTGCTCAAGCTCATCCTCCAAGGTCATCCTCGAAGATCTTCTACAATTGCCCCTTGTGAAAACCAGCGGTCTTCCAACAACCATGCTGTAGCCACTGGGATAGCACTGAATTGGAGCACTCAGCGAGGCAGTCACATGCAGAAGATTGACACAAAAGCAACATGTAAGGGCGATTTGTGAGCATTTGTATACAGTTGGAAGTTATTGCATTTTTAACTTTTGCATGGTGGAATGATTTTTAGTGCTGGATTTCACTTTTGAAACACGACCATGCAGATGCAGTGATGGTCAATGACGGAGGAACAGTAAGATGTGGAATTCTTGTGAATGGAGATTGAAGATGAGGTTTACTGCAATTTCTCTTCAATGAGTCCTTCACGCGTAGATTGACAGAAAGGGTTGAAATAGATTGTCCCTTTTCATCCCATGGCACAGTGATTCTTACTGCTGCCTCACAACACCAGGGACCTGGGTTCGATTCCTGGCTTTGGTCACTGTCTGTGCGGAGCCTACACGTTCTCCCCGTCCCTGCGTAGAGTTTGCATGTTCTCGCAGTGTCTGCGTGGGTTTCCTTCCACAGTCCGAAAGATGTGCTGGTTAGGTGCATTGGCCGTGCTAAATTCTCCTGCAGTGTACCTGAACAGGCACCGGAGTGTGGCGACTCGGAAGTATTCGCAGTAAATGGATTGCAGTATTAATAGAAGCTCATTTGTGGCATTAAGAAATAAACTTTAAAGTTTTTCACATTCTCCTTTTTCCTCATTGTTCGCCCACCCCAGATTCTCGCCTGATAGCTAGTGGCCAGGTTGTCACCTCATGATGGTGAGACTGTACACCATGCAGGAAAAACAGCATGATTCTTGGGAGTGGCTCTACTGAACCCCTTAGGGGCTCTTCCAGGGTGATCCAGGTAGCAGACAAGCTGTTTCTGCAGATCTCCCTCAGGCACAGTGGCTGGTGAAATTACAAAAACCTCCATGACCAGTGGTTGGTTGGTAATACAGAGCTCGAGTGTTATTGATAAAAGACATTTTGTCAAAGCTTTTTGTCTTGTAATCATCAGAACAATGGCAAGAACACTAATGTTGGGGAAGCAACTATTCTGTATGAAAAGAGATAGTTGATTGTTTGGCAAATGGATTCTCATTGATATAAGTGTTGCCATGAATAATAGACATTGACTAACAGTTAGCTGCCAAGCATTGTTTGAAACTGGTTCTGATTAGTCAAGGCATTGCAATGAGAGAGGAACCAGTGAATGGGCATCACTTATTTTGTTTAGCTGAAACAACGTGAGTACATGTTCTTTCTGTCTGCAAAGAACAGGACTCTGTGCATTAATGTATGAAGTTTCCATTAAACACAAATGTAGAACACTGCAAAGCCCAAATGACAGTGTAGTGCATTTGCATGTACTGGAAGCTATATATGTATATTAATAAACTCTCCCTAAAATTCCTAGGTGGGCGTGATGTCTCCCTCTTATCAACTTCCCTGCCATTTTCAGTGACCTGCTCTTGTATGGCCACTGTTGATTCTCCAAATCATGCTCAATTTCAAGAGGAAATTGAGCATTAGTGCACCCGTGTCTGGAAGCAACTCCTTTGTTTAAAAGGTCAAAGTCAGCAAGGAGATCTCTAACACCTACCGTGTTACTTCCTGCAGGTGCTGGTAACTTTAAACAGCTCCAGAAAGCACCAGCACTTCAGTATTATAACAATAGCCACATAAAATCAACCACTAACTAACCTGAAAGCTGTTGATGATCCCTTTGAATAATCTACCAGAAGGGAGTAAAAGAAACAAAAGGAGAAACTTTAGCATGCAGTGAATGGTTAAGGTCTGATTGCATTGCCTGACAGTGCAGTGGAGGCAGAGTCAACTGATGTATTCCAAAGGGAATTAGACAGTTATCTAAAAAGGAAGAATGTGCAGGATTAGTGGGATATGAGAAGACTGCGGGAGAGCGGCACCAAGTGAATTGCTCATTCAGAGAGCCAGTGCAGACATGATGCACTGAGTTGCCCCCCTCCAGCACTGTATCTCTGACTGCGTACAGTCATTTCCACGGTTCAACAATGCCAGTCAAAGTTTCAAAGTGGCAGCTGTAGTTGAGAATTCTAAATACCCCACATGAGGACAATTAGCAGCTAATGTTTTAATGTGTGGTTTGAGAATAATACAACATATTTAAGTAGCATCTTAATAGTGTCTCTAAGAAACGAATTTGTAACATGCCAGTAAAACAAATGATGTATTTATGAAAGATATCAGCACAGGTCAGGCACAAATTATGTAACAAAGTAAATTACCCAGGCCGGATGATAATACCAAAAGATAAAGACATCTTCATTTGGTATTAGAGCCGATTTAAACTGGTTAGAGAAATGCTGAATCATAAGAAGCCATTTTTGGGAGAGAACTTCCATAAAACGATCAGCCGAATGATAAATTTATATTTGAAGGTGTCAAAAAAAATTGATTGAAGGACATGCCATCATTAGATTGACAGATCAGTGAATGAATGAAATTGCTTTTAATTAAGTGCTAGGTTGATTAATCTGATAACAAAAAGTATAACTATTCTACACAAATCTCTGATCTTTCGTGAAACTCTGCCTTGTCATTAGCTGTGTAGGTAAAACCATTGATCTCCCATTGTAGCCAAAATGAGATTTGTCTTGTCTTAATTGAATGTTTGTCTGAATATTGTTAATTTGTAATGTTTTTGATTCTAACATTTCAATGTTTTAATAACATTGGTTTAATTGAAGAATTTCATTGAACTGAATAAACTTTTTTTTTGCCTTTTGTGAAATTAAATGTTTATTGAAAAGATTTAGTCTTTAAATTAATCAGGCCACCTAGAAGAATTTTCCCACGTCAATTTGGTGACGAGGATGGGATGATCTTGGAGCCAATGATTGAGTGAACACTTCTCCTGGAACGGTGAATACATACTTTATGTTACTCACCATTTTTAGCAGAGGGGGAAGCGCTCTGAATCACCAGCTCTGTCAGGCATCCAGACCCTTTGTGTGTCACAAAGGCTAAAAAAAAATTAAAATATATCAGTGCAGAAATGTGGATAGAGAAAAACATTCTATCCACTTACAGCAGGTCCCGCAAGGGTGCAATGATTATATAGAGTTTTAAGAGTATCGGTGCAAAGTGGGGGTAGGGAAAGGAACTTACCCACATACAGCAGATTCCGCAAGTGTGCGCTGATTTTATAGAAGTAGTAAAAGGCGCATAAAACAGGAAACTAAGGTAAAGGGAATTAGTTTCACTGAGACAATCATGCCACGTTTAAAACAGACCCAGTAAAAATACTGGAGAATTAAATTGTAGTCAATGGATGAAGAAGATGTAAAATATAGAAGTTACAACTTAAAGAAAAAAATAGATGAGTTAAATGGTAATTTAGTAATGCAGAATTTGTAAAAAAAAGGTTATAATGAAAAATAAGTCATCTTTTAAAAAAAAGGGTTTAAAAAGATGCTGTTTCGAGGTCAAAAATGCTTCTGTGGAAAAGGGAATATTGCCAAAACTTTCTGTAAACAAGCTAGGTTTGAGACAAGCAGAAAGTTAGCCCATTCAGTTCTGAACAGGATCAATCTTTGTGTTTTAAAATTTGCAGCAATTAATATGAATTGGTAATTCAAATCAAAATATAATAAGAAGGGGGGAGAATGTTTAGTGGAAATTACACAAAATAGAGTGGGTGGGGAAGTGTGATGTTTACATTTGCCACTATTGGATATTTCGTGAGGACAGCACCAGCTAAATTATGGCTATTCAACAATGGTAGTGACTGAACAGCATTTTGATTAGATTGTGAGGCGTGGAAGTTTAAAATCAGCAAGCAAATCATGAGAATGGGATAAGTCGTTGAAATGCAGAGTACATTTAGATATAAATTTTAAATATAGGGAAAAAAGTCACAACAGATATAAAGGTGGGCTCAAAGGAGAATTAATTCAGGAGAATAAATAAACATTGAAGGAAGTAAACAGGGTGATTAATTGACATTACAAAGCTCATATCACTGACATAGGAAGAATGTGTTAAAGCAAGCTACTTTAATGCAATGATGTTATTTGAGACAAAGAATGAATAATCAAAGTAAGTTACTACCTGGAATCAAATTGATTGGTTTGATTTCTGTTTCAAAAATTTCATTATGTTATAGAAGTCAGCTTCACAGCAGAGAAATTTGGTAAATTGCTAACTGCAAAATGGCAATTGGCACCGCTATAGTCTGATGATGATATGGATTTCCGGATATATATCGAGATAGCACTAGAAGAACAGAATTGTATAATTGATACGAAGACAATTGTCTTCAGGCTTGAATTTACCAACTATTGATCAAATAATGGAGTTACTGGCAGAGTCAAAGTCGCACTGCTCAGTATACCAACAATTAAAAAAAAAATTCAAATCTGAATGTGTCAAAACAAAGGAGGAAGCATTCTGGGAATAGAGTTACTGACTAGTTAGGGGTGATAATTGATGTCAGAGCAGGAAACATCAATTGGCACCACATATTCAAACAAAATAAATAAGGAAAAAAGCTTTTCTCGGGTAGCAGTATTTCAAACAGATTGGGAAAAGAGATCAATCTGGAAAAAAAAAATTGGCTGCACGATATCGTCAAATTTGGGCTGGAAATAAATAAGACTGTGGAAGTTTAAATGTTCCACCAGAAAAGATTCCGGGAGAAGTCCAAGCTGTTAGAGACATTATCACGCAGTTTGGAAAAACACGGAGTAGTGACAAAGACAATGTCTTCTACTAACTCACTTATATGGTCGATTAAAAAAATATATATTTTAAAATATATATAAAATATATATATATTATGACAGAAGATGTAGGTTAACTGTGAATTACACATTTCTAAACAGATATGCAACATGGGCAACTCAATAGTTGTAAACTCAGCTAGCGATCTAACAAAGATTTTTACTGTATTAAATGTGGCTAATGGATTTTGGCCAATTCCAATAGCAAAAGAACATCTAGAACATAGAACACTACAGCACAAACAGGCCCTTCGGCCCACAAGTTGCGCCGACCACATCACCTACCAACCTACAGACCTATCTATAACCCTCAATCTCATTAAACCCCATATACTCATCCAGAAGTCTTTTAAAAGACCCCAGCGAGTTCGCCTCCACCACCACTGACGGCAGCCGATTCCATTCACTCACCACCCTCTGAGTGAAAAACTTACCCCTAACATCACTTCTGAACCTCCCTCCCCGCACCTTAAATCTGTGTCCTCTCGTAGCGACCATTTCAAACCGGGGAAATAGCCTCTGAGAGTCCACCCTATCTATTCCTCTCAACATTTTGTAAACTTCTATCAGGTCGCCTCTCAACCTTCGTCTCTCCAGGGAAAAGAGTCCCAGCTCCCTCAACCTAACTTCATAAGGCATGCCTCCCAGTCCAGGCAACATCCTTGTAAATCTCCTCTGCACCCTTTCAATAGCTTCTACATCTTTCCTATAGTGAGGCGACCAGAACTGCGCACAATACTCCAAATGAGGCCTGACAAGGGTCTTATAAAGTTCCAGCATTACCTCCCGACTCCTAAACTCAATCCCTCGATTAATGAAGGCCAGTACACCATACGCCTTCTTGACCACCTCCTCCACCTGCGAGGCCGATTTAAGAGTCCTGTGGACCCGGACCCCAAGATCCTTCTGCTCCTCAACACTACTCAGACTTCTGCCCTTAATAGTGTACTCGTTCATCCCGTTGGTTCTGCCAAAATGGACGACAACACATTTATCCGCGTTGAAGTCCATCTGCCACTTCTCCACCCAGTCCTGCATCCTATCTATGTCCTGCTGCAACTTTTGCCATCCTTCCAGATCATCCACAACACCACCGACCTTCGTGTCATCAGCGAACTTACTTACCCATCCCTCCACTTCCTCATTTATGAAAATGACAAACAACAAGGGTCCCAGAACAGATCCTTGAGGCACTCCGCTGGTGACTGACCTCCATTCAGAAAAAGCCCCATCCACAACCACTCTCTGCCTTCTGCAGGCAAGCCAGTTCTGGATCCACAAGGCCAAAGGCCCTTGGATCCCATGCCCTCTCACCTTCTCAAGAAGTCTTGCATGGGGGACCTTATCAAACGCCTTGCTGAAGTCCATGTACACTACGTCCACGGCACTTCCTTCGTCAATGTGTTCAGTCACATTATCGAAGAACTCAACTAGGCTTGTAAGGCACGACCTGCCCTTGACAAATCCATGCTGACTATTCCTGATCATGTCAAACCTCTCCAAATGTTCGTAAATCTTGTCCCTCAGAAGCCTCTCCATCAGCTTACCAACCACTGAGGTCAGACTCACCGGTCGGTAATTTCCCGGGCTATCTCTGTTCCCTTTCTTAAAAATAGGAACTACATCCGCAATCCTCCAATCCTCTGGAACCTCTCCCGTCTCCATTGACGACGCAAAGATCATCGCCAGGGGCTCTGCAATCTCTTCCCTCGCCTCCCACAGTATCCTGGGGTACATCCCATCTGGTCCCGGCGACTTATCTACCTTGATAGAATTCAAAAGTTCCAACACATCCTCCTCCTTAATATTCACGTACTCAATCCTTTCCATCTGCTGCAAATCCATAACAAAATCTCCCAGATCGGCTTCCACCGTGAATACTGAGGCGAAGTACTCGTTAAGCACCTCCGCCATTTCTTCTGGTTCCACACAAACCTTTCCCCCCTCACCTTTTATCGGTCCTATCCCTTCTCTTCTTATCCTTTTACCTTTCACATATTTATAGAAGGCCTTGGGATTCTCCTTAATCTTACTCGCCAAGGTCTTCTCATGACCCCTTCTGGCTCTCCTAATTTCCCTTTTAAGTTCCCTCCTACAGTCCTTATACTCCTCAAGATCTTTAACATCTCCTAATTCCCTGAACCTCTTGTACACCTTCCTTTTCTTCCTGACTAGGTTCAACACATCCTTTGTGCACCACGGTTCCCTCGACCCACCAAAACCCCCTCGTCTCATCGGAACGTTGTCATTCAGAGCTCCAGACACACATTCCTTGAATATCTGCCACCTTCCTTCGGTACTTTTCCCTAAGAACGCCTCCTTCCAGTTTATTTGTCCAAGTAACTTCCTGACTTCTTCGTATCTCCCCTTACCCCAGACAAACACCTTCCTAGCCTGCCTGATCCTATCTCGTTCCAACGCAATTGTGAAGGAGATAGAATTATGGTCACCATATCCAAGATGCTCTCCTACCAAAAGATCCATCACCTGCCCTGGTTCATTCGCCAGTACCAGGTCAAGTACAGCCTCTCCCCTCGTAGGCTTGTCCACATACAAATTTGCCTTCGCAGTGGGAAATCAACAATAAATTTGGGCTTGTGTACCCACAAAGGCTTCACAATAGTCCAACCATTTTTCACAAACACATCACAAATAATCGAGCCTATTAAATGTGCAGGAACTACCATTCTACAATATGTAGATGATTATTTTGATCGCTTCACAAGGCAGGAAAGAAATTCCAAAAGAAGGCTTACACAACCACACACGCTGAAAGGAATAAGACAAGTGTTATAGAACATAGAACATAGAACACTACAGCGCAGAACAGGCCCTTCGGCCCACGATGTTGCGCCGACCAGTTAAAAAACAATGACCCACTAACCTAAACCAATCCCTTTTCGTCCATAAACCTATCCACGGATCTCGTAAACGCCCCCAAACTAGGCGCATTTACAACTGCAGCAGGCAGGGCATTCCAATCCCTCACCACCCTCTGGGTAAAGAACCTACCCCTGACATCCGTCCTATAACTACCACCCCTTAATTTAAAGCCATGCCCCCTCGTGCTAGCTTTCTCCATCCGAGGAAAAAGGCTATCACTATCCACCCTATCTAAACCTCTAATCATCTTATATGTTTCAATAAGATCCCCTCTTAGCCGCCTTCTTTCTAGCGAAAACAACCCCAAATCCCTCAGTCTCTCCTCATAGGACCTCCCCTCCATACCAGGCAACATGGTTATGGTTGTTCAGTTATTGTCGGAATTTTGTGAAAGGTTATGCAATACTAGCAAAACCACTGCAAGATTCAATCAACAGAGGAAGGCATAGTAGAGAAAAAGTAGTTTGGAAAGACTAGGGAATACAGGTTTTACTGACATAAGATCAGTTCTAGCTAAAGCTCCAGTTTTAGGATTACTAAATCTCAGTAAATCATTTCATGTCTTTTGCCAAGAAAGTGATGGAATACAAGCAGCTGTGACCAAAGTTCAAGCACACAACCAAATCACAAGAAAGGACGAAGAAGGGAATTACAAAGCGGATTTAGAAGCTAAAAGATTATTGGAACAAAAGTTAGAGGAAACCAAATTAATTGATGTAGCTGCTTTACAAGCCAAAGATGACACTGTATTAGACGTAAAACAGATTCAAGCGCAGGTCTCAGAAGAAGAGAAAAAAAAAGAAAAAATTGGGAGAAAAAAAGAATGGGATGGAATACGGAAGAAAGATAAGAAAATAATAGCTCTGGAAGCAATACACCAAACACTGATGAATTAACTTCATGGAGTAGCACACACTAGCAGAGATAAAATGACCACATTTATTAAGAATTGCTGCTGGTGGAAGGGTTTGGAGAAATGATCGCCAAGTTCTGCAAAAATGCATTCAGTGTGCTCAAGTAGAACCAGGACAACATTACAAAATATAAATGGAAAACCAACCCAGGCTCGAGGGACCATGAGAATACTTACAAATGGACTTCACAGGACCTTTACCAAGGAAGAAAGGGAAAACATTATTGACTCCAGCTTATTGACTACAGCTCAGCCTCAACACTATTTTTCCCATGAAACTCATCTCCAAACTCTATGGCCTGGGCCTCAGCACTTCCCTCTGTGACTTGATCCTGAACTTCCTAACTCACAGGCCACAGTCAGTAAGGATAGGCAACAACATCTCCTCCACAATCATCCTCAACACTGGTGTCCCACAAGACTGTGTTCTCAGCTCCATACTATACACCTTATACACCTATGACTGCGTGGCCAAATTCTCCTCCAATTCGATTTTGCAGATGACACCACCGAAGTGGGTCGGATCTTAAGCAATGATGAGACAGAGTACAGGAATTATATAGAGAATCTAGTGAGCTGGTGCAGCAACAATAATCTCTCCCTCAGTGTCAACAAAAGGAAGGAGATTATCATCGACTTCAGGAAGTGTAAAGGAGAACATGCTCCTTTCTACACCAACCAGGGTGAAGTAGAAAGAGTCGAGAGCTTCACGTTTGTAGGTCACCAACAACCTGTTCTGGTCCCCCACCATGCTGACACTATAGTTAAGAAAGCCCACCATTGCCTCTACTTCCTCAGAAGGCTAAGGAAATTTGGCATGTCAGCTACGACTCCCACCAACATTTACTGATGCGCCAAAGAAAGCACTCTTTCTAGATGTATCACAGCTTGGTATAGCTCCTGCTCTGCCTAAGATCACAAGGAACTACAAAAGGCCCTGAATGAAGCCCAATCCATCACAGCCTCCCATCCATTGACTCTGTCTACACTTTCTACTGAATTGGCAAAGCAGCCAGCATAATTAAGGACCTCATGCACTCCGAACACTCTCTTTTCCGCCTTCTTCCGTCAGGAAAAAGATACAAAAGTCTGAGGTCACGTACCAGCCGACTCAAGGACAGCTTCTTCCCTGGTGCTGTCAGACTTTTGAATGGACCAACCTTGCATTAAGTTGATTTATCTCTGCACCCTAGCTATGACTATAACACTACTTTTTGCACTTGCTTGTTTCCTTCTCTTTGAATAATATGCGTTTTCTGCATGGCGTGCAAGAAAAAATACTTTTCACTCTATGTTAATACATGTGACAAAATAAATCAAACATAAGAACATAAGAACATAAGAAATAGGAGCAGGAGTAGGCCATCTAGCCCTTCGAGCCTGCCCCGCCATTCAATAAGATCATGGCTGATCTGTTGTGGCTCAGTTCCACTTTCCCGCCCTCTCCCCATAACCCTTAATCCCCTCTCTTATCAAGAACCCATCAACCCGCTTCTTAAAAATATTTAGCGAGGCAGCCTCCACCACTTCAACGGGCAGAGAATTCCAGAGATTCACCACCCTTTGAGTGAAGAAGTTCCTCCTCAACTCCGTTCTAAACCGCAAACCAAAAAGTTATTGTTTAGCGGTTATTGATCAATTCTCTCGATAGGTAGAAGCATTCCATGTAAAGATGCAACAGCTGAAACTGTGGCTTTGATATTAGCCAATAAAACCATATCTCGATGGGGTTTGCAAATAGAATTGGACTCAGATCAGGGAACTCACTTCAGTGAGACAGTTCTGAGAGATAAACGTGGATAAATGTGTAGTAGTCCATTTTGGCCAGTCCAATGGGATGAAGGAGTACAATATCAAGGGTAGGACTCTTAGCAGTGTTGAGGAGCAGACTGGGCAAATGGGCCAGGAAATGGCAAATGGAATTTAATGTTGGTAAGTGCGAGGTGGTCCACTTTGGTAGGAATAATGGTAGGAAGGACTATTACTTACGTGGTGAAAAACTGCAGCAGGCGACGGTGCAGAGGGACCTCGGGGTCCTTGTGCATGAGTCGCAAAAACCCAGCTTGCAGGTACAGCAGGTGGTCAGGAAGGCAAATGGGATAGAACATAGAACATAGAACATAGAACATTACAGCGCAGAACAGGCCCTTCGGCCCACGATGTTGCGCCGACCAGTTAAAAAGCAATGACCCTCTAACCTAAACCAAACCCTTTCTGTCCATAAACCTATCCACGGATCTCTTAAACGCCCCCAAACTAGGCGCATTTACAACTGCAGCAGGCAGGGCATTCCAATCCCTCACCACCCTCTGGGTAAAGAACCTACCCCTGACATCCGTCCTATAACTACCACCCCTTAATTTAAAGCTATGCCCCCTCGTGCTAGCTTTCTCCATCTGAGGAAAAAGGCTATCACTGTCCACCCTATCTAAACTTCTAATCTTATATGTTTCAATGAGGTCCCCTCGTAGCGGCCTTCTTTCTAACGAAAACAACCTCAAATCCCTCAGTCTCTCCTCATAGAACCTCCCCTCCATACCAGGCAACATCCTGGTAAACCTCCTCTGCACCCTCTCCAATGCCTCCACATCCTTCCTATAATGTGGGGACCAGAACTGCACACAATACTCCAAGTGCGGAAGCACCAGAGCTGTGTACAGTTGCAACATGACGCTGCGGCTCCTAAATTCAATCCCCCTACCAATAAACGCCAAGATACCGTATGCCTTCCTAACAACCCTATCTACTTGATTCCCAACTTTCAGGGATCTATGTACACATACACCTAGATCCCTCTGTTCATCCACACTATTCAGAGTCCTACCGTTAGCCCTATACGCTACACATCTGTTATTCCTGCCAAAGTGAATTACCTCACACTTTTCCACATTAAACTCCATCCGCCACCTCTCGGCCCAGCTCTGCAACTTGTCCAAGTCCCCTGTAAACTAAGACACCCTTCCTCACTATCTACCACACCTCCGACTTTGGTGTCATCAGCAAATTTACTAATCCACTCAACTATACCCTCATCCAGATCATTTATAAAAATTACAAACAGCAGTGGACCCAAAACAGATCTCTGAGGCACACCACTCGTAACTGAACTCCATTACGAATACTTACCATTAACCACCACCCTCTGTCTCCTATCTGCCAGCCAATTCCTGATCCAATTACCTAAATCACCCTCAATCCCATACATCTGCATTTTCTGCAGAAGCCTTCCATGGTGAACCTTATCAAACGCCTTACTAAAGTGCATATATACCACGTCAACTGCCTTACCCCCATCCACCTCTTTGCTCACTTTCTCAAAAAACTCAATAAGGTTAGTAAGGCACGACCTACCCTCTACAAAACCATGCTGACTATCTCTAACTATAAATCCTATCCCTAATAATTTTTTCTAAAACCTTACCCACAACAGAAGTAAGACTCACCGGTCTATAATTCCCGGGGAAGTCTCTGTTCCCCTTCTTAAACAATGGGACAACATTCGCCATCCTCCAATCCTTCGGCACTATACCTGTGACCAACGACGACCTGAAGATCAGAGCCAGAGGCTCTGCAATCGCCTCTCTTGCCTCCCAGAGAATCCTAGGGTAAATCCCGTCCGGCCCAGGGGACTTATCTATTTTCAAACCCTCAAGAATATCTAGCACATCCTCCTTATCAACTGCAATGCTGTCCAGTTTACAACCCTGTAACCCAGTGTTCTCCACAGCTACATTTATGTCCCCCTGCGTGAATACCGAAGAGAAATATTGGTTCAATGCCTCTCCAATCTCTTTCGGCTCCACACATAAATTCCCACTGCTGTCTCTAACTGGCCCTAATCTTGCCCTAACCAACCTTCTGTTCTTAACATATCTATAGAACGCCTTAGGATTCTCCTTAATCCTATCAGCCAAAGTCTTCTCATGTCCTCTTTTGGCCCTTCTTAACTCCCTCTTTAACTCCCTTCTAGCCAATCTAAAGCTTTCTAGTGCACTACCTGAGCCCTCAAGTCTCATCCTGACATAAGCCTCCTCTTTCTTTTTAACCAGTGAACCAACTTTCTTAGTGCACCACGGTTCCCTAGTTCGACCATTTCCTCCTTGCCTGACAGGGACATACATATCAAGGACTCGTCCAGTCCAGTAGCTGCTCCCTGAAAAAACTCCACATTTCGGACGTTCCGATGCTGGCCTTCATAGCGAGGGGGATTGAATATAAAAGTAGGGAGGTCTTGCTGCAGCTGTATAGGGCATTGGTGAGGCCGCAACTGGAGTACTGTGTGCAGTTTTGGTCGCCGTACTTACGCAAGGATATTTTGGCCTTGGAGGGAGTGCAGAGGAGGTTTACTAGGCTGATACCGGAGTTGAGGGGGTTGAGCTATGAGGAGAGGCTGAATAAACTAGGCTTGTACTCGTTAGAGTTTAGAAGAATGAGGGGAGATCTCATTGAGACGTATAAGATGATGAATGGGATGGATAGGATAGAGGTGGAGAGACTCTTCCCGCTCAGAAAGGTCAGTAGGACTAGGGGGCACAGCCTCAAGATAAAAGGGGGGCGGTTTAGAACGGAGTTGAGGAGGAACTTCTTCACTCAAAGGGTGGTGAATCTCTGGAATTCTCTGCCCGTTGAAGTGGTGGAGGCTGCCTCGCTAAATATTTTTAAGACGCGGGTTGATGGGATTTTGATAAGCGAGGGGATTAAGGGTTATGGGGAGAGGGCGGGAATGTGGAACTGAGACACGACAGATCAGCCATGATCTTATTGAATGGCGGGGCAGGCTCGAAGGGCTAGATGGCTTACTCCTGCTCCTATTTCTTATGTTTCTTATGTTTCTTATGTAAATCGGCCTTGAAGGTGGAGGATGTGGTCAAGAAGGTGTATGGTGTGATCGCCTTCATTAATTGAGGGATTGAGTTTAGGAGTCGGGAGGTAATGCTGCAACTTTATAAGACCCTTGTCAGACCCCACTTGGAGTACTGTGCGCAGTTCTGGTCGCCTCACTACTATTGAGAGGGTGCAAAGGAGATTTACAAAGATGTTGCCTGGATTGGGAGGCATGCCTTATGAAGATAGGTTGAGGGAGCTAGGTCTTTTCTCCCTGGAGAGACGAAGATTGAGAGGCGAACTGATAGAGGTTTATAAAATGTTGAGAGGTATAGATAGGGCGAATTCTCGGAGGCTATTTCCCACGACTGAAATGGTCGTTATGAGAGGACACAGGTTTAAGGTGCTGGGGAGCAGGTACAGAGAAGATGTCAGGGGTAAGTTTTTCACTCAGAGGGTGGTGAGTGAGTGGAATCGGCTGCCATCGGTGGTGGTGGAGGCGAACTTGCTGGGGTCTTTTAAGAGACTTCTGGATGAGTACATGGGATTCAATGGGATTGAGAGTTATAGATAGGCCTGGTAGGTATGGATGTGATCGGCGCAACTTGACGGCCGAAGGGCCTGTTTGTGCCATAGTGTTCTATGTTCTATGTTGATGTAGAATGTTAAGGATTAAACAGAAATTTCACTTATCATACCATCCACAGGGTGAACAAATGAACAGAACATTGAAAAAAACAGTTTTGGCTAAAGCCATATTAGAAGGAGGAAATAATTGGGTGCAGGCTTTACCTGCAATTTTATTCTGACAAAGAGCCACTCCATCTCGAGGAATAGGATTAATGCCATTTGAACTGATGACAGGTAGAGCAATGCATCTCCCAGACGATATTATCACTGTGGTAGGGGAACTAATAACTGTAAAAGAAGCAGTCTATCAACGCATGAGAGACTTAATAACTTGATTACAGTCTTTTAAAAATAAAGTAGTCATTCAACAACAATATAAAGATTGGATGAAATTAGCTGAGAAAGAAATTCCAAATTTACCAACTGCAGGATATAGGGTTATGGTACAAATAATGTCTAACAAAAACAGATCAAGCACTAAATGGGAGGGGCCATTTGAAATAATCATTGCAGGAGAAACATATGCTTTGGTTGATGAAAAACATGGTCCTAGATGGAGGCACTGGACACAGCTCAAACGTTACCCAAAGAATTAAATTAGTCAAAAGAATCTGGATAAGTTTCTATAAAAATGTTTCAATTTTTTTAGTCTCATCAAATGGTGTAGTAAAGCAATCTAGAAAATGTTTATAATAAAATGTTAAATTCAGGATTATTACTTCTAATTGCGAGGCTTTAGGGCCATACTGTGTTCAAAATTGCAGAATTGTATACACAAAAATATCAACCATCCATTGATGAAAGAAAATTTCAGTGAATAACAAACTAGAACAACCTTTGGACAAGGAACAAAAACAGAGCATGGTTAAAATAAATACAATACTGTTATTGACATAAACACAATTTGAGTAATAAAAAATGCTAAAAAAATGATTATGTTACACCTTGTAATAATATGTATGTTTTGTACAGTGCAAATAGATTACCAGGAGTTTAACAGAAACACTTTTCTGTATTTGGAGTATACTTATGCTGGAATAGTTGATGTATCTAACTGTATGTACTTATATACCAATTCATGTGGGGAATTCATGTTTCCTTTGTTTGCCCTTTAAGGTGGGAGGAATTAATAATATGGGCTCAATTAACCTAATTGTTCAGGAAACAGAGAAGAAAGACAGTGGAATTTGCAAAAAAAATGTGAAAGTGAAGACTTTTTACTTGAACAGATACCTGTATTCAGTACAGCCAAATGAGTACCCAGTTTGATTCTAATTAATATAGGGTTAGAGGAATAAGGAATATTATGCATTAAGCTGATTAGGGAAGCATAGATATTGGGATTAGTAAATTAAATCTACTCCATAGACACCAGGAGCAGGATTTGCTTAAGTCCACCGGAGGATGATCACATATACAACATTCAGTATACCCAACACTTATTGGGATTTATTGGATTTGTGGAATGGCTGTCCAAAGGTTGGGAAGGAGTTTGTTACTTAGAATATGTAGTTCCACAATTTTACCACACTAATCAATTACCAGAGTAGTAATTATCAATTACTACTAAGGAACAGACAACCTGACCTTACAAAGAACAAAGAGCAACACAGCACAGGAAACAGGCCCTTCGGCCCAAAAAGCCCGTGCCGCCATTTTAACATAGTAAGTGCCCTCTTCTACCTATGACCTTTGTCCACGCCTATTGGACACCACAATAAAGGAATTATAACCAGATTGAGGGACACCTAATTCAGGGACAACTTGTTAACACCAATCAGCCTAAGAGCACGTTTTTGGAGTGTGGGAGCACCCGGAGAAAACCCACCTGACCTTCTGAAAGAATTTATCAGTCTTGCTGCTATGTGTGAAAACTTGAGCTGAAACCATTTTCTTAAGGCATGCAGTAGATCTCGCCATCCCCATTGCTCACTGATGGACGTTCAGCCTATAGGTGATGGATTTGACCAGCTGCTGCTTAAGGAATAAAAAAAATTGCTGCCTAACACCTTCTGAACCAACGAATATTCATCACACAGATTGATTGGTGTATTTGTAGAATTCTTTGCTGCTGAGCAATTTAATAAAAGTTGACTCTGCTCCATTCCAATGGACAGCAGAATAAGAAAACAAGGTGTCTCCAATACTATGCCTCAAATCCTTGAAAATGCTCAAAGTTGACGATGTATTGTGTTGGTATTGTTATCACAAACAATGCGGTATATATTATCAGACATGACAGGACTGTTTGAGAGACTGAGGAAATACAATGTTGATTTTATTGTCCATTTCTGTGTTCTGCC
Source organism: Carcharhinus amblyrhynchos (assembly GCF_965287045.1). Taxonomy (NCBI): domain Eukaryota; kingdom Metazoa; phylum Chordata; class Chondrichthyes; order Carcharhiniformes; family Carcharhinidae; genus Carcharhinus; species Carcharhinus amblyrhynchos. Next base: position 16,159,673 of record NC_137330.1, read on the forward strand.
TCAGACATCTCCATTTCAATTTCTGACTTTCAAGATGTAAAAACCCAGTGAATCTTCTGATATCAGGCTTCACTTTAAAGGAAGACCATGGGTTGGGGGGGACTGAAGCAGGGAAAGGGTTAATGCATTTTGTACCTTGAAGGAGGGAGAGGGATTTTGTATCTAGAATGTATCACAAACATAACCCTTCATTATGGCCGATCTTCCCAGGCTTATATTGCTCCTGGTGTTAATGTAAATTACTTGTTCATGTCTTTCATTTTTTAACTCTCATAAAGACAAATGGTCAGATTTGAATGTAAAGACAAATGGTCAGATGTGAATTAGATGGTCAGATGTGAATGTTATTTTGCAGACATTGCAAGCCTTGCCTGTTTACGTTAATTGAACATTGTTAAACAGCTGCTGTTGGGAAGCCGCGATCACATAAGTAACTTCAAAGACAGAAGCCATAATCACACAAATAACTTCGAGGACAGAGATGCCAAAGCAGTTGGAGGCGTGGTAATTGAAGAAGAAAGATCAGAGACCCTGCCCAGAATTGGAAGTTTAAGTCATATTTGTTACTAAAACTCATAATGTATAAATACCCGCTTGTGTTTGTGTTCTACGAGAAGTCTGGCAGTCCATTCTTAGGAACCAGTTCTCCCAAAGCTCTGGAATAAAAGCCAGGGCTTTGAAATAAAAGCCACTTTAATTTGACTCACTAACAATCTCAGAGGTATTATTTTACTACAGTAGGGACGTGCGTGTGTGTGTGTGTGTGGATGTGCGTGTGGGTGTGCATGTTCGTGCATGTGTGTATACATATATTCATGTGTATGCGTAAGCATGGGAGTGTGCGAGTCTGCATGCATATGTGTGTTTTAAGTCTCATAGTAAGCATTTCACACAATTGCTCCCAGCTTCTAGTCTGTTTCTTCCTTTCTACTTTCCCAGCCTGGTAACTTCGAACCCACCCCCCCCCGTGACGGGCACATATAGATAACTCCTCACTAAGTTGGTCAAAATGAGCAGAATCTCCCACCCACACTCTGTATGGTGAATAATAGAGTCAGCATTTTCTTTATGCAAGGTGCAGGCCTGACTCATTCTATTTTTCGTTGCTCTCTACACCTCAGTTGGTTTCAGACAACACAAGAGCAAACTGCAACTGCTGTCTGTGTGTAATATACCTGAGTTTTTAAGGGAGCCGTACCTGATCTTAAAATACTTAATCTCACTTCTCCTCCATACCAAAGGAAATTTGCATTAAAATGGAAATATGAATAATTTATTTTTGACCTTTCGTTTGAGAAGTAAAGGAATAATTTACAGCAACATTTTTTTTTACAATTTCATGCTTAAAACACCTGCCTGGGACTGTCAGAAACTGAGAGCTTACACCTTGTGGACACAGGAACTGTTGTCATTGGCACCAAAGCATAAATGTCTTGCACCTTCTTTTCAATAAAACTATCGGGAATCATTTTCAAATCTCCAGCAATTGAACCACCGAGATTTACTGTTAGGCAGATTCCAGCACCAGTCACATGACTGCTGTCACCCAGCCTACTTTTAAAGTTACAGTCACAATCCTACAGAATCATCAATCTCACTCAACCTTACAATTGTGCAAAGCTGCCCCTACTCTGCGGTGACATGAGGAGTGGGGGGAGGGGTGGGGGGAGAGGGCATTTGGGGGGCAGGGGGGAGGGGTGATAATTTGTCACTATAATGCCTGATTTAAATCTTGAGGAGGTGGGTTTGGGCAAACTGCCTGCATGCTGTAAGATTTTGAAATTATTTTATACTTGTCTTTACTCAGAGAATGGTTGGGGTGTGGAATAGACTGCCTGCTGTGATAGTGGAGTCGGACACTTTAGGAACTTTCAAGTGGTTATTGGATAGGCACATGGAGCACACCAGAATGATAGGGAGGGAATAGCTTGATCTTGGGATTGGACATAGTTCAGCACAACATTGAGGGCTGAAGGGCCTGTACTGCGCTGTAATGTTCTATGTTTCTATTTCAAGGCTTTATGAGTAGGACAGATTAATGATTATAAACTTTTAAGTTAGACGCTTTTATAATGGTCAGATGACATTTCTGTTTGGCAATTAAGGACCATGATATTTCAGGAACCGGAAAACAGTTGCTTGTGAAGAAACAACATTGTTATATTTCATGATGGAGTTTTGGAGAGTCTTGAGCTCAAGTTGCCTTCATGGCCATGATGCAAGTAGGCATTTTAAAAAAAATCAGTTTGAAGGAGTGTGTCAGGAAACAGAGATAAGTAATTCCCATGTGCAATTGGAAGTAACCGAAAGTTTTTGATTTGGTCCACAAACTCTACAATTCCTCATGTAATAACAAGTACTTCAAACAACAATTCACATTCAGTCACAGGAACCAATGCAGTGTTATGATTTTACATTTCTCTCTAATGAGTCAAATAATCTAATGGTAGGCCATAACTTCATAACCTAATGCTTTTGTTGATACCATAGAGTTTGATTATGTTTTGGTCCATTGTCTCCATGGGGTGTTTGGTTGTGGATCGATCCATTGTCTCCATGGGGGTGTTTGTTTGTAAATTGATCCATTGTCTCCATGGGGTGTTTGGTTGTGGATCGATCCATTGTCTCCATGGGGGTGTTTGTTTGTAAATTGATCCATTGTCTCCATGGGGTGTTTGGTTGTGGATCGATCCATTGTCTCCATGGGGGTGTTTGGTTGTAGATCGATCCATTGTCTTCATGGGGGTGTTTGGTTGTCGATCGATCCATTGTCTCCATGGGGTGTTTGATTGTGGATCGACCCATTGTCTCCATGGGGGTGTTTGGTTGTAGATTGATCCATTGTCTCCAAGGGGGTGTTTGGCTTTAGATTGATTCAGGTTCTCATTCCAGTGACAGCAATGTTTCTTTCCTTTGCTTCGATCACAAAACTTTCTTTTGATTACAATGGCACACTTCACGACATCTCTGCCTCTTTGCACTTATTGTTCCTTGCCTCATTTGGCCACACTGGCTGTTTCTCTATCTCAGAATGCAGACTATACCAGTTGCCGTGTTTATTTTTATTACCTTTCAACAAAGCAAACACCACCTCATTTTCTTCTGCAGGATTCTGGCCTGCCCCCTGTCCTGTGCCAATCATAATGGCCAATCCCAGAAATGAAGGTGTGATCGTGGAACTGAGCCACGACAGATCAGCCATGATCTTATTGAATGGCGGGGCAGGCTCGAAGGGCTAGATGGCCTACTCCTGCTCCTATTTCTTATGTTCTTATGATCTCTGGATCTGTGATCTGCCGCCATTTTATTTTCCCACCTGCCCCATGTCAAGCCCTCAGAACCCAGCCCATAGTCACTGTGTCAATGTAGAAAATGCATCAATTAAGAAATAGGAGCAGGAGTAGACCATCTAGCCCTTCGAGCCTGCCCTGTCATTCAATAAGATCATGGCTGATCTGAAATGGATCAGTTCCACTTTCCCGCTTTCTCCCCATAACCCTTAATTCCCTTGTCTATCAGAAATCTATCTACCCGCAACTTAAATATATTCAACAAGGTTGCCTGCACCACTTCAATGGGCAGAGAATTCCAGAGATTCACCACCCTTTGAGTGAAGAAGTTCCTCCTCAACTCCATTCTAAATTGCATCCCCCCCCCACCTTATTTTGAGGCTGTGCCCTCTAGTTCTGTTTTCCTTTCTAAGCGTGGTGTGTGTGGTCTCCTTGATTATTATGGCTGCTTTTCCGAGGCAGTGGGAAGTGTAAACAGTGTCTATGGATGGGAGGCTGGTTTGCGTGATAGACTGGGCTTCATTTATGACCCTTTGTAGTTTCTTGAGGTCTTGGGCAGAGCAGGAGATATACCAAGCTGTGATACAACTAGAAAGAATGCTTTCTCTGGTGCATCTATAAAAATTGGTGAGAGTCATAGAACAGAGGACAGAGAACATTACAGTGCAGTACAGGCCCTTCGGCCCTCGTTGTTGCGCCAACCAGTAGTCATAGCGGGCATTCCAAATTTCCTTAGTCTTCTGAGAAAGTGGGGGTGTTAGTCGGCTTTCTTAACAAAAGTGTCGGCATGGGGGGCCAGGACAGGTTGTTGGTGATCTGGACACCTAAAAACATGAAGCTCTCTAGCATGGCCTCTGCTGTCAGCCTCGCCAGTTCTGTTTCAGCCCTCTCACTCTCAGCCCTGGCCTCTATTCTTGCCCTTAGTGAATGCCCTCGCCAGCCCAGTTGCTGCCGAGCCCTTTCGCTCTCAGCCCTGATCTCTGGTCGAGTCAACCCATTGCTCCCATGAAACCAGGCAATTTCACAGCTACTAGGCTCTGGCGTTCCCACGGCCGCATCTCAGTATGAGGGCCCTCATTGATTGGAATCCCCACGCTGCAGCACTGGGTGTTTCATTGTAAATCCTCCTCTGCTACTCAATGCACTGAAATGTCAACCTTCATCCTTGTTTTCACTGATCGGAAGTCTAACTGGAAGAAGTGTCAGGCTGGTCCCCATCAGTGGGCCAAACATGCCTTGACTCATGACGCCCAGTCTGTTTGTAGCAAGCTTTCCCCCTTCTGCACTGTACCCCCACTCCAGATATCGGCACAAGCAGCTTTCAAATTTGAGAATCGAGCTCAGACATCCCGCTGCGAGGAAAGTCCTGTCGCTCCATTGACTTGAACAGAAAATATCAGACTTCCACAGGAGTTGTGGTAAATCTGACAGCTGCTTTTGAGCTGGTTCACAAACCTCTCCTGTTTATAATGCAGGGTAGTTTCTTGAAGCAGCAGGGAGAAGCGGGGGGAAAAAAATGATTCATTATTGCCACAAGTTTGCCCGCTTCTAGTTCTGTATTCCCTGAAACATAATAGTCTCCAACCTCTGTCCCAGCATGGAAAGAGTAAACCCACATCAAATGGCTGGTGCAAGGGGATATTTGTCGGTGTGTGTATGTTACACCAACACACATCAGCTTCACAGTGAGGGAATAATTAACACTTTTATTTTCAGAAAAACATTATAGATGTTACTGTTGCGCTGCGATCAACCATGGTTTCACTGGGATGCAGTGTTGCATCCTTTGGACTCTGTGAAAACAGAATGTAGTTTTATTTTGTTCTCCCAAACTCTCATGAGTATAATCCTAACCAACTCAAACTTTCCAAATAACCCAAAGCGAATTAAATACTTTCCACTGTTGTAACATAGAAAATGTGGCAGTCCCACAGTGAGCTCCCACAAACTGCAAGGAAATAATGACCAGGTAGTGATGTTTGTTAAGGAATAAATATTGGCAAGAACAGAGAGAGCTCTCCTGTTTTTCTGATCATTTACATCCACTTGAGGGGCAGTCGGGACCATGGTGGCAAAGTGGCTGCCTCACAGCGCCAGGGACCTGGGTTCGAATCCCAGCGTGGGTCACTGCCTGTGCAGAGTCTGAACGTTCCCCCCATGTTTGTGTGGACCTGTTGGACTTTAACCTGGCATTGTGAGACTTCTTACCCCCAGTCCAACACCGGCATCTCCACATCATAGGTTTCCTCCCACAGACTTAAACACATACTGGTTAAGTGCATTGGCTATGCTAAATTCTCCCTCAGTGTACCCAAACAGGCACCCGAGTATGGTGACTAGGGGATTTTCACAGTAACTTCATTCCAGTGCTGATGTAAGCCTTCTTGTGACACTAATAAATAAATTGAAAAAAAAACTTTGCGTTCATGTCTCATGTAAGGGACAGCCTTTCTGAAAGTGTCACACTCCCTCAGTACGGCACTGAAATGTCAGCCTTGATTATGTGTTTGTGGCGCTGGATTGCATCTTGAATTCAGAAACTTCTAATAGAGTTAATGTTACCTATTTATTTAACTCGCCTTCAAATTTACTCAGATTTTATGTCGAGAGTTGAGCGTGGCTTTGAATAATTCACTGAGCCGAAGTTTGACTAACCCTTTACATTTTTTAAAATGCTAATCCAACATCATCTTAGTCCATATTCAAATATCTTTGTGATCAAAAAAAAATTAGCTGTTGAGACGCTGAATAAATATACTTCACAGTACATTGCATGTGGGCTTTTAAACAGATTCAGAAGCAAGAAGCATCTTTTGGGTCAGCTGGAGAGAAACATGAAAGATCAATGCTGCTTTATTTCAGCACAATAATGTCAATGGTTGGGAAGAAAAGGACATAGAACACTACAGCACAAACAGGCCCTTTGGCCCACAAGTTGCGCCGATCACATCTATACCTACCAAGCCATAGAACTTCCAATGCCATTAGATCCCATATACTCATCCGGAAGTCTTTTAAAAGACCCCAGCGAGTTCGCCTCTACCACCACTAATGGCAGCCGACTCCACTCACTCACCACCCTCTGAGTGAAAAACTTTCCCCTAACATCTCCTCTGTACTTGCTTCCCAGCACCTTAAATCTATGTCCTCTCGTGGCGACCATTTCAGCCCGGGGAAATAGCCTCCGAGAATCCACCCTAACTATTCCTCTCAACATTTTATAAACCTCTATCAGGTCGCCTCTCAACCTTCGTCTCTCCAGGGAGAAGAGACCTAGCTCCCTCAACCTATCTTTATAAGGCATGCCTCCCAATCCAGGCAACATCCTTGTAAATCTCCTCTGCACCCTCTCAATAGCTTCCACATCCTTCCTGTAGTGAGGCGACCAGAACTGCACACAGTACTCCAATTGGGGTCTGACAAGGGTCTTATAAAGTTGCAGCATTATGGCAGCTTTCAAGTTCCTACAGTGCAGAAAGAGGCCACCCAGCCCAGCAAGTCTGCACTGGTTTTCCAAGAGGGCATCCCATACAAGCCCTCACTTTCACCCTTTCACTGTAACCCCATGCATTTACCATGGCCAATCCACTTAGCCTGTACATCATGACATACTAAGGGGAAAATTAGCATGGCCAATCCGTCTAACCCACATATCTTTAGACTGTGAGAGGAAACCGGAGCACCCGGAGGAAACACACGGGGAGAACGTGCAACAAACTGCACACAAACTGTCACCCAAGGCCAGAATTGAACTGGGTCCCCGGCGCAGTGAGGCAGCAGTTCTAAGCACAGTGCCACAGTGCTGCCCTTAACATTACTGTTTAAATCCTAGAAAGCGAAGATGGCCAGAAATTTTCAGCCCCCTAATTCCCCCACGGCCTGTTTGCTAATAGCAGAAATGATGCACCATTGGCTACTGTTGAGATCTTTCAGCCACACTGTAACATAATGGCATTTTCCATAGCTGACCCATCCCCGAGAACAGGGAAATTTAATATGGTCAATCCAAGTAACCTGTGCATCTTTGGGCTGTGGGAAGAAACGGGAGAATATGGAAGAAATCCACGCAGAAACAGGGAGAACGTGCAAACTCCACACAGCCGGTCACCCAAGCCAGGGACTGAACCTCAAGCACATAATCAAGGCTGACATTTCAGTGCCGTACTGAGGGAGTGCCACACTTTCACAAAGGCCATCCCTTACATGAGACATGAACCCAAAGTTTTTTTTTTCAATTTATTTATTAGTATCACAAGTAGGCTTACATCAGCACTGGAATAAAGTTACTGTGACAATCCCCTAGTCACCATACTCGGGTGCCTGTTTGGGTACACTGAGGGAGAATTTAGCATAGCCAATGCACTTAACCAGTATGTGTTTAAGTCTGTGGGAGGAAACCTATGATGTGGAGATGCTGGTGTTGGACTGGGGGTAAGAAGTCTCACAATGCCAGGTTAAAGTCCAGCAGGTCCCTGGTGCTATGAGACAACAGTGCTAACCATTATGCCACCATGCCGCCATTGCTTCTGGAAAGTAATTAATTTCCATGGCTCACCCATCCTCCACCAGGGAACCCGCTGGAGTGGGGGTCACCTTCAGCAGGATCAGAAGATCCTATCCGGCGTGCAAGGCTGGAACATCTCATCTGTTCTCTGCTCTTGCCTGTTGCGGGACCCATTGCATTGCATTGAGAATGGAACATTCGGCATTCCAGCCAAAACTCCATTCACTTACAGCCACGGATCAGAAAGGAAGACTTTAACTGACGAATGAGGTAATGGGAGGAATTTCCTGGCTGTTCATGCCAATGGGTTTCTCTGGTCCCACCCCAGTGAACAGAGATTTGGCTGTAGACCAAATTCTCCATCCTAGCTTACACTGATGGCGGGGTGTGAAAGGCCAAAAGATTCCAGCCAAAGAGTGAGAAGGTGGAGGAAGGGAAGACTAAATGAATGTCAGAAATTGCTACTTGTCTGAAAAATGGGAGGGAAAAGAAAGACAGTTTTGCTTGAAGTGATTGAATTAAGAATTAAATTAATACTTGATGGTCCTTGACCAGACTGTATTCATTCAAGGCTGTACTAGGCAAAATTTAATTAGTTTACTGATGTCCTTTGGTGAACCTGTCACTCCAAGTGTGATTGCTGAAGATTTGCAATAAAAATGGAAACTGCTGGAAAAGCTCAGCAGGCCTGGCAGCATTTGTGGAGTGGAGAGAGAAACAAAGTTAATGGCCAGAATTCGCCAGTCTCCTACACCCCGATGCCGCTGTTAGTGAGAAAGGAGAATGTGGCACTCAACCAAATCTCCATTTGCTGCGGTGGGACTGGAGAATCTCAGTTATGGGCGAACTTGGAGAATCAAGGCCGCTGTGACCATCACGCTCAATCAGATGTGAGGAGGACAAGATCAGGGATTGCTGTGAAGACATCGCAATGGCTTAATCTGTGAAACTTGGAATTTGGACTTCATCTGGATATCATCAAATTATAGGATCCCTACAGTGCAGATGGAGGCCATTTGGCCCATTGTGTCTGCGTGGATTCTTACCTAGGCTTACCCAATAACCCTATATAGTTACCCTGCTAATCTCTCTAGCCTACATATTTGGGATACTAAGAGGCAATTTGGCATGGCCAATCAACCTAACCTGCACACCTTTGGGCAGGTAAATAATTTAAGAAAATAGAAAATAAATTGTTATGAAAAAAGTTGAAATTATTCTTGGGGTACATGTAGAATAATTGTTATCATAATGAGATATGTGATGTGTATCATTCTGTGCTAGTGACTCATGTGCAAAAAACTGAGGGGATAAGTCTGTATTTACCCAGAAGCTGAGAATATACTGCCGTGTGAACAAAGGAGTCTATGAAGAAACATACTGGAGTTGGAACCAAGTCACTTATAAATAATTTCCCACCCAGAACAGGCCACAAGTTAACCGGAGCGAGATTCAAAGTGGGAATCAAACCTCAAGCCACTTCAATAACATGTCACCTGTACATCCATCAAACAATCATAAAATACTGCTGATGCTGCAGATCTGAAGTAAAAAAGAAAATGCTGGAAAATCTTAGCCAGTCTGACTACATCAGTACACTAAGAAACAGAGTTAACATTTTGAGTCAAGACTCGTTACTTTTTAAAAATTTGTTTACAAGATGTGGGAGTCACTGACTGGACCAGCATTTATTGACCATCCCTAAATCATAGAATCCCTACAGTGCAGAAGGAGGCCATTTGCCCCATCAAATCTGCACCAACCACAATCCCAACCAGACCCTGTTCCGCAGAATCCCACATATTTACCCTGCTAATGCCCTGACACTAAGGTCAATTTTAGCATGGCCAATTAACCTAACCGGCACACCTTTGGACTGTGGGAGGAAACCGGAATACTCGGAGGAAACCCATGCAGACATGGGGAGAATGTATAAGCTCCACACAGACAGTGACCCGAGCCAGAATTGAACCTGGATCCCTGGTACTGTGAGGCAGCAGCGCTAACCATTGTGCCACCTTGTCTTTGAGGTAGTGTATGTGAGCAGCCCATAGGGTGCAGATATGTCCACAGTGCTTTTAGGGAAGGAGTCCCAGGATTTTGACCCATTGACACTGATAGAACAGTGAGATATTTCCAAGTCAGGACGGTGAGTGAAATGGAGAGAAACTTGCAGGTGGGAGTGTTCCTCTGCATCTGCTGCCATTGTCTTTCTGGTACTAATACTTTGGAAGGTGCTGTCTAGGGAACCTTGTTGAATTCCTGCAGTGCATCTTGCAGCTGATACACACTGCTGCCACTGTTTGTCCGTGATGAAAGGACTGGATGTTTAAGATGGATGTGGTGCCAATCAAACAGGCTACTTTTTCCTGCAAGGTGTTGAGCTTATTAAGTGTTGAGGGAATCGCACTCATCCAGGCAATTGCAGACTATTCCATCACACTCCTGACATGTACCTTATTTCTAGAGTTTGTCATACATTCTGCAATACTGGCCACAACTTTCCCCAAAAAATGACTGAAGTTTAAAGTTTATTCATTAAGTTTATTCATGTTGCAACTGTACAAAACTCTGGTGCACTTGGAGTATTGCATACAGTTCTGGTCGCCACATTATAAGAAAGATGCGGAGGCATTGGAAAGGGTGCAGAGGAGGTCTACCAGGGACTTGAGGTTATTTTCGTTAGAGAGAAGAAGGTTACGAGGTGACCTTATTGAGGCATACAAGATGATCAGAGGGTTAGATAGGATGGACAGTGAGAGCCTTTTTCCTCGGATGGTGATGACTAACACGAGGGGACATAGCTTTAAATTAAGGGGTGGTAATTATAGGACGGATGTCAGAGGTAGGTTCTTTACTCAGAAGGTAGTAAGGGCGTGGAATGCCCTGCCTGCAGCAGTTGTGGACTCGCCAACTTTAAGGGCGTTCAAATGGACAGTGGATAGGCATATCGATAACATCGGAATAGTTTAGGTTAGAGGGTCATAAGATTGGTTCCACTGGTCGGCGCAACATCGAGGACCGAAGGGCCTGTATTGTGTTGTAATGTTCTATGTTCTATGTTCTATTAATGTCACAAGTAGGTTTATATTAACACTGCAATTAAGTTACTGTGAAAATCCCTGAGTGATCACACTCCGGGCACTTGTTTGGGTACACTGAGGGAAAATTTAGCATGGCCAATGCACGTAACCAGCACATCTTTCAGATTATGGGAAGAAACCAGAGCACCTGGAGGAAACCCACGCAGAAATGGGGAGAATGCGCAGACTCCATCACAGACAGTGAACCAGGCCGGGAATCAAACCTGGATCCCCAGTACTGAGGCAGCAGTGCGAACCACTGTGCCACCCATAGTGACATAATGGCGGGGAAACCAGAACGATCTGCCCCAATCTATCCAGCAAGGACCCACCGGACTGCAATCTTCCCACGCAGTCATTTTTTTTGGGAGGGCAGTGAATTGCGTGCCATTTCTGGGAGGATGTGGGCCTAAACACACTGATGAGCAAAATGATCAGGTGTCATTTTGGAAGGGTGCCCTGATTTGACAGTTTACTGGTACCCCCTCCTTTGGACCAGACCCCCCTCATTGGCAGCACATTTCCCTGCCCCCTTCCTGAAATGGATTGCCAGCATCATGACCCTGGACATGATTCCCTCTAAGACTCCCACTTCACACCCCCAACATAGCCCTCCTAAATAGTCCCCCATCATTGCTCCCCCATAGCCCACTCCCCCATTGTAGGCCCCTGTTATAGATCCCACCATTAAAGCCATCCATTAAATGCCTCCCACCCCCACCCCCGGCTATTCCTGAGTGCTGGGCTGGCACTGCCCAGCCATGTCACGAACCGCCTGAGGTCTTCAGTGGCCCCTAAGCAACTTGACGTGGCCATTATGCCTGGTCTCCGCAAGTGGAGACCTGTAGTGATTCTCACCAATCTCACACTGTGCCTGAAGATTGGAAGTTCCTGAAAGCTGGGAGATTGCAGCGTCAAATAGGCTGTCCATATTTAAATATGCTAATCAGCCTCACCTATTTTCTGGGTGTGACCTGGTTTGCGTTTATAGAAAGGAACCGGGACAATTGGAAATCATTTGACGCCGGATATGAAACGGGTTTTAGGCCGGCACCGTTTTTCCAGGATTGGTGAAATCTGTGAGAGAGGCAACGTGGCCGGAAAATTGCCCCCGTTAACTCTATTTCACTCCCTACAGATGCTGCCAGGCTTGCTGAGTTTTTCCAGCATTTTCAGCTTTTATTTCAGATTTCCACTTCATTTCTGTGTTACCGTCAGCCTAATTGTGACACTAATAGATTTAAAAACTTCCAGATTCCAAAACCAAAAATTTGTCTGAAATTGTAAGGTCCAGGTTTAACCAAGAGCAGAATCATGTGACTGCGCAAGGGACAGGTCAAATGTCAAAGGTCAATGAACTTGACAGCATGGGACAAGCTAAAAAAATAACTTTGAAACCCCTATCGACACAAGGATAAAGGGTGAGTATGAGGTGGGGCATTGGGGATTGCAGGATGTGTTAAGGGCAGAATTACAGGCGGCAAACTGGCATTAAAAGCACAATGACAATGTCTATCAGAGATAGGTTTTCCATAGGGCACTGCATTCCAGAACCAGGGGGGCAGATAGTAAGAATTTTCTTTACTTTAGCTTTGAGAGAAAAAAAGAATACGGTGTTTAGAGTTGAACCGCTGTAGGCCTTAGCTCAACCTGATTTTTTTAAACCATGGCTTGACCTTGTTGCTTTTTGGCAGGGTCCAGTTGGCGGGCACAGAGATGGGATCAAAATGCGCTTCTAACTGCAGGTGGCCCCAGAGCACTACTTCACGCTGGCTGGCCAATTAACTGTGAAAAAGGCTTAGCGTTGCCGAGAAGGACGGGAAGAGGATGGGTGCTGAGAAAAGAGATGGTGCAGGCTGGCACTTTTAATCATAGAAATCATAGTACCTACAGTGCAGAAAGAGGCCCTTCGAGTCTGCACCGAACACAATCCTACCCAGGCCCTACCCCCATATCCCTACATATTTTATCCACTAATCCCTCTAACCTACGCATCTCAGGACACTAAGGGACAATTTTTTAGGATGACCAATCAACCTAACCCACACATCTTTGGACTGTGGGAGGAAATCGGAGCACCCGGAGGAAACCCACGCAGACATGAGGAGAATGTGCAAACTCCACACAGACAGTGACCCAAGCTGGGAATCGAACCCAGGTCCCTGGAGCTGTGAAGCAGCAATGCTACTGTGATGCCACTAGGGTTGGGCAATAAATGTGTTCTGTCTCTCCATTATGGGTCAACACATGGACTGCAGCGATTCAAGAAGGCAGCTCACCACCACCTTCTAAAGGGCAACTAGGGTTGGGCAATAAATGCTGGCCAGCCAATGATGCCCATGTCCCAGGAGTGAATAAAAAACCCCTCAAATTCCACCCCCCTACCCAGTCTTGTGCTGACTGTGCTAGGATAAAGATGTGTTAATAAATAGTTTTAGTTAGGTTACTTTCACCAACCTCGTGGTCGGTTATTAGTCTTTATTTCAGACCTCAAACATAATAACTGACAACAAGGCTGAGTCATGTCCCATGGCCTGCATATTACTGCTGCTTTTTGGGAGGGAGAGGAAGATTGATATAGTTGCCCTGGACTCCAAAAACAGTGCAGATCACTGAGGTACTGGGATAGACTCGAGCAAATAGGTCTAGGCATCAGGGGAAGTGATCATGAGGGGATTCGGACTGCATTCGGCACCGCAAAAGGTGTACTGATCAGGAAGGCAGTGCTCACAAGGGGATTTGGACTACAGTCAAATACGAGGGATTTCGGCACCAGGAGCACCGAGACTGCTGAGAGGGAAGTGGTCACGAGGGGAATTGGACTGCAGCTGACGGGAAGAGTAGGGGAGCACAGTGAACGAGGGAATGGCAGCATGAAGCACACCAAGAAAAAAGTGTATGAAGAAGAGGCCTCGAAATGTAAGGGTGCATTCCACACCAACAGAAATAGAAAATAGTAGGCCAGTTCAGAGTTGTGGGGCCTTTCAATGAAGATACATAGAGCTGGACATTACACACAGAGTTTCCACTCTTACTTAAAGGCAAATAAAATAGATCAAGAACCTGCAGTAGCAGTTTTCTTAAGTACTATAAGGAGTAAAACATTTGCGACCTTAAGAAGCATTATAGAAGTAGAGAAACTCACTGAGAAACCCCTAGTGGAGCTGTGTGAAGCACAAAGGAATCATTATGTCCTGAAGCCATTTATAAGAGTAGAACAGTTCCGATTTTATAAGAGAATGCAGTTGGAAGGTGAATCCACTGCACGACTTGTGACTGCATTGAAGAGACAAGCGGAGCACTGTGAATTTGGTGCTTTTCTAGAGGATGCTTTAGGCTTTGCCAGTCCAACGTGTGGGATCTTTGTGGCCAGACTTGTCTTGAGGAACCATTTGGTGTGTGTGGGCTTCGTAATGAAGCAATACAACAGAAACTGCTGATAGATTTTAACATGGCTTTTGAGATAGCTACTTCTATGGAACTGGCTGCCAATGAAGCAACACATGAGGACGTCAGGGTCCAAGTACACATAATAGCAGGAGGGCGATGGAACGTGATGTCAACCATAGAATGCTGCCACTCTGATAGACAATCTGAATAGCCTAGAAACAATGATGCACTTTCAAGGTTGCCTCTCCCTCGAGGAATGGATGTTCTTGATTAGCATTTAGAAATTATGTATTAGGGCGGCATGGTAGCACAGTGGTTAGCACTGCTACTTCACAGCTCCAGGGACCTGGGTTCGATTCTCAGCTTGGGTCACTGTCTGTGTGGAGTTTGCACATTCTCCTCGTGTCTGCGGGGTTTCCTCCGGGTATTCCGGTTTCCTCCCACAGTCCAAAGATTACGTTGATTGGCCATGCTAAGAAATTATCCTTTAGTGTCCAGGGTAGCGGAGGTTAGAAGGGATTAGTGGGTACAATATGTAGGGATATGGGGGTAGGGCCTGGGTGGGATTGTGTTCGGTGCAGACTCGATGGGCCGAAGAGCCTCTTTCTGCACTGTAGCATTCTATGATCTATGATTTTCACCTCGTTGATAAAATACCTGTATCACCGACTCGTGTTTGAAACGCCACAAGAAATGACCCAATCTTGGGTCAAAAATGGTTTAGTCTTAAGAGGGAAGATCATTCAGAGAAACCAGCCTGATTTAAGTCCCTACCTGTCAAGGAGGTGAGAGCTGTCCGTAATGGACTGATATCTTTTATCGGCTATGAAAGTTGTCATTTCTCCCACATTACGTAAGAAGGTGCTGGATCAAGGGCACCAATGGCAGTTGAATTAAAGAGATTACCAAGAGCTGATTTTGGTGGCCAAACATTGACTCCCAGATTGAGGAAAAGGGAAGTGCTTGTGAATCCTGCACAGTAGTGTGGAAAGCACTGCTGTTGTCACCCCTGCACCCAGGGGAATGGCTTAAAGCTCCTTGGCAAAGGATGCATGTGCAGGTCCAGTGGAAGAAAAGGTACAACTGGTGGAGCTCAATGCCCACTCGAAATAGCCGGAAGTAGCAATTATGAAGTTGGTGTCTGCAAAAGTGACTGTAGATTGACTTTAAGAGTTGTTTGATTTGCTCGATTTGGAAGGCCTGGTCAAGCACTGAGTGACAATGGGCCACAGCAAGTGGCAACGGCATTTTTGGACTCCCTCAACCACCAAGGAATTTGGCAGATGAAGTCGGCTTTGTACTACCCTGAGACAAGTGGACAGTTCAAAAGATTTGTCCAGGCCTTAAAACAAGCACCTAAGATTTCCCAATGGAGCGGGGTCTCTTAGAAGATGAGTGAATTGATTCTTAAGCACATCACAACACACTTCATGCAATAACCCAAGTTTACCAGGTGCCATTGTTGTTTGGCCACAGATTAAGGACCACTTTTGACCTGATGTGGCCAGAGGAGATTTGGGAAGTGGTAACAAAGAACTAAAAAGGGCAGATGGCCCAAACAGAGAGAAAGACAAGGTAGATAAGACAAGGGGTGGCATGATGACACAGTGGTTAGCACTGTGACCCAGGTTCAATTCCCAGCTTGGGCCACTGCCTGTGTGGAATCTGCACGCTCTCCTCGTGTCTGTGTGGCTTTCCTCTCGGTGATCGGTTTCCTCCCATAGTCCAAAAGACGTGCTGGTTAGGTGCATTAGCCATGTTAAGTTCTCCCTCAGTGTACCCAAACAGGCACCGTTCTGTTGCAACGTGGGGATTTTCACACTAACTTCATTGCAGTGTTAATGTAAGCCTACTTACGACACGAATAAATAGACTTCAAACTTTAAACTTTAAAGATCAGGAAGGAAGAAATCATATTAGTGAGGAGCTACATGGTGGGGGAAAGTTGGGCTTCTGCAGCAGTGGCCTAGACGGGGCCAGTATCATCAACTGTTCAGACCCAGGAGAAGACACACAGATCAGCTGGTGGCTCCATATCAGAACAGGCAAGTCTTCATTGATACAGAATTGTTGCAAGAGGTGACTGAGGAGCCAACTAAGTCTTATGCTCCTGAAACTGAGAGTGTTCTGACCAGAGAGGGAACATCAGCAGAAGCTGCTAGTGACAGTAACCTGGCAAGAGTCAAAGCTCGAGAGATTTTGGGAATGCAGGGGAGAACGCCTGATAGGTGTAACAAGATGGTTATTCAGGAACCGTCATCCCAGATAAACTGGTTATGTCTATCATAGGATCATAGAACTCTACAGTGCAGAAAGAGGCCCTTTGGCCCATCGAGTCTGCACCAAACACAATCCCACCCAGGCCCTACCCTCACATCCCTACACGTTATACACACTTATCCCTCTAACCTACACATCCCTGGAAAGAAAGAGGCAATTTCTTAGTATGGCCAATCAATCTAACCTGCACAGCTTTGGACTGTGGGAGGAAACCGGAGCTCCCGGAGGAAACCCACGCAGACTCGAGGAGAATGTGCAAACTCCACACAGACATTGACCCGAGCAGGGAATCGAACCCAGGACCCTGGAGCTGTGAAGCAGCAGTGCTAACCACTGTGCTACTGAGCCGCCCCCAACATCTGTGTAGACTTATTAATGGGTATCGATATTACCACTCATAGTTGATGTTCATGTTTATATGTTTTGTATATAGTTGAATTGTGTAAAAAATGGAAATATGTTCCAATTAAGAGGGGAGGAGTGTTATATATATTGAGGCATGCCCTTTTAAGGGAACAGATCAGGTGACCCAGGACTTAATCTCCACCTTGGGTGGAACTTGCCCTGCCAGTCTTGTGCTAGGATAAAGACATGTTAATAATTAGTCCCAGTTAGTTTACTTCCACTGACCTCATGGTCTTCTATTGGTCTCTATAACAGGCCTCAAACATAATGCATAGAAACATAAAATTGCATTCCATTGGTCTCTTAATGGGCAAAATTGCCTGTTGAGTTTTCAGCTTTGACACATGTTTCTGACTCTAAGGCATGCCCGCTGATCAAAATATTGTTTGAGTGTAAGATGGCAACAAGGTGCGTGTGATATCAAGTACTTCCAGTTCGGACATGTGTCCACCCAAACCATGTAAATTTCTAGTCTATGAGTTTAATCTGCTTAAGCCGTTAGCATTCTATGTGAAAATGTGGTTTGAACGTGTAGGAAAGCCTTATCAATAATCTTTTCGCATAAACACACAGGTCAGGCCGAAGAAAATTTCAACGGTTATTATCAGAACAGCACTTGTAGTGTTTATTTGTTCATAACTTGTTGGAGTTGCGTCTTTAGCCGTTAAAAAAAAGCACACAGCGTGCTAAGAGGCAGTTCTCAGAGCAAACCATGCTGTTAAATGGTGCCACATTTCACTACACATCCCGATTCCCCGTGGTGCCCTTGATCCCAGTGGTTTTCATCACTTCAGGCTTTAATATTCCTCAACACCTCAGTCGAAACACCTGAAGTGACAATCTGACTACCAACATGGCTGCATCATTAGCTTTTGATCTCCTTTGAGCATTTCGATTCCTCACTGAGAATTTACTTCTTCCAGTTTTTCAAAGGCGCAGTCTCCTCATGTCACTTGCTCGTCTAACCTGCAGCTATCACCTCATTGACAGGTTTTCCTTCGCCTTGTTGTCTCCTTTGACCGCAAATGAAACTCCCGTGCTATCTTTGCCTCTCTCCTGCTAACTCTATTTTTCTCCCCCCTCCGCCCACACCCCCCCCCATCCACACACCACCACCCCCAACCCCCCAAACCCCCACCCCACCCCACCCCACCCACACACCACCACCCCACCCCCCCCACATCCCACCACCCCCCACACCCAGACTACCACCCCACTTTTTGGGGATACTGTTTTACCAAACTCCCCACCTGCAGATACAACTCATTTATTAGTGTCACAAGTAGGCTTAAATTAATACTGCAATGAAATTACTGTGAAAATCCCCTCGTTGCCACACTCCAGCACCTGATCGGGTACACTGAGGGGGAATTTAGCAATTAGTCAATGTACCTAACCAGCACGTCTTTCAGACTATGGGAGGAAACAGGAGCACTCAGAGGAAACTCACGCAGACACAGGGAGGACATACAGACTCTGCACAGACAGGGACCCAAGCCAGGAATCAAATGGGAGTTCCTCGCAATGTGAAGCAGCAGCGCTTGGTGCCGTGAGGCTGCACTGCTGCCTGTTAGGATTAGGTTTAGGGCGAGCATTACGGTTCGGGTTAAAGTTGTAAAATCCAAGGGAAGCGAAGAGAGGAAGAATTTTGATTTGATTTGATTTATTATTATCGCATGTATTAACATACAGTGAAAATTATTGTTTCTTGCGCACTATACAGACAAAGCATACCGTTCATAGAGAAGGAAACGAGAGAGTGCAGAATGTCATGTTACAGCCATAGCTAGGGTGTAGAGAAAGATCAAATCAATGCAAGGTAAATCCATTTAAAAGTCTGACAGCAGTAGGGAAGAAGCAGGGAAGAGTCGTTTGGTACGTGACCTGAGACTTTTGTATCATTTTCCCCGAAGGAAGAAGGTGGAAGAGAGAATGTCTGGGGTGTGTGGGTCCTTAATGATGCTGGCCACTTTGCCAAGGCAGCAGGAAGTGTAGACAGAGTCAATGGATGGGAGGCTGATTTGCGTAACGGATTGGGTTATATTCACAACCTTTTGTAGTTCCTTGCAGCCCTGGGCAAAGCAGGAGCCATACTAAGCTGTGATACAACCAGAAAGAATGCTTTCTATGGTGTATCTGCAAAAGTTAGAGAGAGTCATTGCTGGCATACCAAATTTCCTTAGTCTTCTGAGAAAATAGAGGCATTGGTGGGCTTTCTTAACTATTGTGTCGGCACAGGACAGGTTGTTGGTGATCTGGACATCTACAAACTCAAAACTCTCATCCCTTTCTACTTTGTCCCCATTGATGTAGAGCATATTCTCCTTTACGCTTCCTGAAGTCGATGACAATCTCTTTCGTTTTGTTGACATTGGGCCTGATGTGTGAAAATGGGTGCGAAAATGTGGTAAAGTCGGGCGTGGGGACATTAATGCGATCCGCGCCCGTGTCTGCACAGGTTGCCACTTTACTGAAACCCGGGACTGGCATTGATCGGCTTCACGCCCGAAACAGGAGCAACGGCAATTTAAATGCATTCTCATACATTTCAATTGAATGAATGAACTGCCCGCCCAACTTTAACAGCATTTTCCGCTTTACCACCGCGTTCGCCAATCCAGAGCCATGCCGATATGGATCTGCTGAATCAAAGTCTGAATCAGGCGTTTCATCAGTGAGGGTTGGCAAAGAGGTAAGTGCTTGGTGTCCAACAGGTCTCTGCTATTCACGGGTGTCCTGTTGTTGTGGCCATTTTCTGTTTGGGGCCTGTGAATGCCGAATGTACAGGGGGGGGGTCGACTACATCCATGCTGCCTTCAGGGCCCCCTACAGAATCCGCCTCAGTCACAGGCCTCCACACAGGTGTCATCAGCCATGTCCAAAACTGGTAACTCATATCACCCAGGAGCCACAATTGGGGGGAGGGCATGGAGATTTGGCTCACCACACCCTGTCTTCTCCCTCCAACGGGTGTTGTGCTCGGTCTTCTTCTGTGGAGATAGAAGGAGCCATGAAATGAATGGTGGCGTGACTCATGCGGGGAATCGGGTGGTGACCCTTGGAGGGCAAACACAGTGGGGCTCATTGGGGGGAGAAAGAAGCGGGTGCTTTGGGGGTCAGGAGTTGGAAGCACATTGGATGCTGGGAATGGGAGGATCTGGGGGAGATATGGGGGAACATGCTAACTGGGATTTAGCACTCACCATTGCTGCCTGGATGGAGGCATTGAGTTTTTTTCCAGCACTGCTTCCTGGTTCGGGGGCCAGCACCCTGGCACTGACCAAGCTGGCCGCATTTCCATTAGCCTCCCTGGGTCTACTTCCTCCTGGGAGGAAGAAGGTGTCCCCTCTGCTATATCCAGCAGCCTCCCGAGGTCACCCCCAGAAAATCAGGGAGCTGGTCATGAGTTCATTTTCTCCCCGCGCTGCCCGCCTGCCTGTCCATTCTTGAGTTTTTTTATGGAGTTGCCCCTCATCAGGGCAGATTAGCTGCCGGCAGTTTGACAGAGCATTCCATGCAGTTTGCTTGTTAGCATTGAGGGAAAGGAAGTGAGCGCTTTCAGGTGGGCTGCTGGGGAGGGGCTGAGGAGGGGGGTGGTGGATGAGTGACTCAACGATTAGGGACAGAGGAGAGAGAGGGAGGTGTCACACAGCCACCAGAGTCCAGACAAGGTAGGGCCTTGTGCAGGAGGGTCTGGGGGAGGGGTGAGGGGGATCACTCTGCCTGATATCTATAGGGTGGAGGGAGGGTGGGTGGATTACTCTGCCTGAGATGATGAGGGAGCAGAGGGGGTCCACTGCCACTCTGCCTGAGATTGGTGGTGGGGAAAGGGGAAGGGGTCCGGATTCTGGGTCACGGAGGCTGGGGCGATAGGGGGGGTCTGTAATGTTGTGGTGGTGGGGCAAGTCTGCGGGAGCTCAGGGGAGGCAATATCTGTGGAACTCTTTGCCGCAGAAAGCTGTGGAAGCCAGATCATTGAGTATCTTTACGACAGAGATAGATATGTCCTTGATTAATAAGGGGGTCCAGGGTTATGGGGAAAAGGCAGGAGAATGGGGATGAGAAAAATATCAGCTATGATTGAATGGCAGAGCAGACTCGATGGGCTGTGTGGCCTAATTCTGCTCTTAACTAAGCAGATTTGCCAGCATCTGTGGAGAGAGAGACAGGGTTAATATTTCAAGTCCATGCTTAAACCATAAGACAGGGCACAATGGTTAGCACTGCTGCTTCACAGCTCCAGGGACCTGGGTTCGATTCCCGGCTTCGGTCACTGTCTGTGTGGAGTTTGCACACTCTCCTCGTGTCTGCGTGGGCTTCCTCTGAGCACTCCGGTTCCCTCCCACAGTCCAAAGATGTGCGGGTTAGGTTGATTGGCCATGCTAAGAAATTGCCCCATAGTGTCCTGGGATGTGTAGGTTAGAGGGATTAGTGGGTAAATATGTAGGGATATGGGGGTAGGGCCTGGATGGGATTGTGTTCGATGCAGACTTGATGGGCCGAAGGGCCTCTTTCTGTACTGTAGGGTTCTATGATCTATCTCTGTCGTAAAGGCACTCAATGACCTGGCCTCCACAGCCTTCTGCGGCCAAGAGTTCTACAGATTCACTGCTCTCTGGCTGAAGAAATTCCTCCTCATCTCTGTTCTAAAGGATCGTCCCTTAAACCTGAAGTTGTGTCCTCTGGTTCTAGTTTTTTCTACTAGTTAAAATATTCCCTCCACATCCACTCTATCCAGGTCTTTCAGTATCCTGCAAGTTTCAATAAGATCCCCCCTTATCCTTCTAAAGTCCTTTGAGTACAAACCCAGAGTCGTCATATGACAAGGTCATCATTCCAGGGATCATTCTTGTGAGCCTCCTCTCAACCCTTTCCAAGGCCAGCACATCCTTCCTTAGATATGGAGCCCAAAACTGCTACTATACTTCAAATGGGGTCTGACCAGAGCCTTATACAACCTCAGAAGTACATCCCTGCTCGTGTATTCTAACCCTCTCGACATGAATGCTAACAATCGCCTTCCTAACTGCCAACTGAACTTGCATGTTAACCTTAAGAGAATGTTGAACAATGATTCAAGTCCTGCTGTGATTCTGATTTCCTAAGCATTTTCCCATTTAGAAAATAGTCTATGCCTTTTTCCAAAGTGCATAGCCTCACACTTTTCCACATTGTATTCCATATTCCACTTCTTTGCCCACTCTCCTAACCTGTCCAAGTCCTCCCGAACCCCCCGCCCCCACTGCTTCCTCCATACTACATCTACATATGTATCATCTGCAAACTTAGCAAAGGCCTTCAGTTCTTTCCTCCAAATCGTTAATGTACATTATGAAAAGTTGTGGTGCCAGCACTGACCCCTGAGGCACACCACTAGTCATCAGCTGCCGCCCTGAAAATGACCCCTTTGTCCCCACTCTCTGCCTTCTGCCAGTCAGCCAATCCTCTATCCATGCCAGGATCTTACCTTTAACACCATGGGCTCTTAACTTATATAACAGTATGCTGAGCTTTTCCAGCATTTACTATTTTTATTGCACATTTCTAGTATTTAGATGTAATTTAACTGTGTAAAACCTTCTATCAGCCTGTCAGCCATTATAGCGAGGATAAACATATTTATACACCTATCTTCTTAGCTACAATCACTTGTCACCTCTGGGGGCAGATTTTTTATGGCTTATTGTTGACGCTCTGGAAGATTCTTGCTCAGCTCACAGTCTAAGGCAATACTGTGCAGCATGTGACGGAGAAACTTCTTCTGAGGCATGCTACCAACCTGAGCTTCAAATAGATGTTAGGCGTGAACCTACAGAACTAACGTTTTCAGTTCTATTTCCTCTAAGCATTGAACAGAAGCACCATCAGCAATGGCTGCACTACTGAGCCCATATCTCCAAGTAAACATCTGTGAGATTACTTCATTAATTCATGGAACATGGACATCACTGGCTGGTCAGCATTTATTCCCCATTGGAGGGCAGTTGAGAGTCAACCACATTGCTGTGGCTCTGGAGTCACATGTAGGCCAAACCGGGTAAGGACATTAGTGAACCAGATGTATTTTTCGACAATTGGTAATGGTTTCATGATCATCAGTAGATTCTTACTTCCGGATTTCTTTTATTGAATTCAAATTTTAACATCTGCCATGGCAGGATTCGTACCTGGGTCCCCAGAACATTAGTTGAGTTTCTGCATGAATAGTCTAGTGATAATGCCACTAGGCTATCACCTCACCATGATGTTATTTATATATTAATACTTGTTATTATCTAGGTACATTAGAAATTGGAATGTGCCTGCTACTGATCTGTATCTTAGCTCCATTTAACTGTGTCACAGAAATGTGACCTATGGTGACTATGTGGCAATGAACAATGATTCCATGTAGCTTAAGGGAGACATCAGTGTGCAGAATTTCTGGTTACCCACATTCTTGTCGCTCTTGGTTGCTGCTGAATGTACAGTGCAGAAACAGGGTTCAAATTGCCTACTTACTGGATCAGCGCATTGGAAAAGGAATGGACTCTCGCTATATCTCCTGCAGGGGAGTGGAAAGATCTTGTGGTGAAAAGGCTGAAGCCAATACCTGCCTTGCAAATGATAATGAACTTTGACATAGTGGCTCGAGACATTGTGTGCAGGTAGGATATCTTATCACAGCTCCTCTGTTTAACTTGGGTTTTGATCTGTTTCTCTGTCATATTTCTATAGCTGCCTCTATCAATGGTTAGTTTTTGCAAATGCAGTGCACCATGAACGAACATACAGAATTGTCGGGTGGGGAAAAACTTGCTGTGTTACTGATATGGTAATTGTGCTTTTGTTATGTATACACTGGTGAAGGGCTTTGATGGATTAAACCCGAGCCTGTGTCCTCATACCTCCCTCAGGAGCCGCAGCCCCCCAGTTTGAGCCATCTTGCAGAAAACCCTCCATTTCCATTCAGTGTAGAGAAGTGTTCCTCTATAGCCTGTTGCTGCACACCTTCCACTCCCCTGCCTTCATCCACTGTCAGAGCATACCATGACATTCTGTCTTGCAACTTGGCAGTGGTGGAGATTCCCAGCAGAGTTCTCTGTAAGTGGGAGTCCTCCCTTTCTCCATCAGGAACCTGAGACATGCTACAGTTAGGTTAAGTGTACAGTGTTACATTCCACAGTTAGGTTAATGTGGTTCATGGACTCCCAGGCCGCATGTGTTTTTCTGCAGCCAAGGGGTCCATGTTCCACATCTATATGGATTGCACAAGTCTGCAGCCTCTTTTTAGTTACTTGAAGAGGCTGCTTGTCAATTTCTGATTACATTTCAACCTCACGTTCCTGAGCTTTGGTCACCCAGAGCAGAGGGAGGAGGATCACCTCACAACTTTGCTCTGGGCCTGGCCAAGAAGGCAATCAACAGTGAGTGGTAAAGAAAGAGCTATGTTTATTACTGGTTCATAGAATCATAGAATCATAGAACCCTACAGTGCAGAAAAAGGCCCTTCGGCCCATCCAGTCTGCACTAAACACAATCCCACCCAGGCCCTACCCCCATATCCCTACATATTATACCCACTTATCCCTCTAACCTCCGCTACCCTGGACACTAAAGGACAATTTCTTAGCATGGCCAATCAACCTAACCTGCACATCTTTGGACTGTGGGAGGAAACTGGAACACCCGGAGGAAACCCATGCAGAGACGAGGAGAATGTGCAAACTCCACACAGACAGTGACCCAAGCCGAGAATCGGACCCAAGACCCTGGAGCTGTGAAGCAGCAGTGCTAACCACTGTGCTACCGTGCCGCCCATTACAGGTTATCCCTGTAATGGCATGGCATATAGTAAGTGACAGGTTTCTCGCATCCTAAAGGGGGACTTGAAACAAGCCGCCACAACGGTTTGCAATATGTATATTATGCGGAGGCATCTGAAGCCAAGATAAGTAACCCTCAGGTGATCTTAAAGTTAAACATGTATAAACATAAAGAAAAAATATTACTGAAAGCACATGAGCACCTTTAACAAGTTTACAAACATTTCCTCGATGATTCTTAAATAAAATTAGAACTAACCCCCTCCACCCCACCCCTACTTTGAGGGCAATAGTCTTCATAGATTTTTAATTAATAGAAAACTTCAATAATATTATCGCCCTGCTGCCCCAGGAAAAATCTTATTCTGGCCTCTCCACTCTGGGGTAATGGCAAAACTTATAATTTATAAATTGGTTCTGTTCACTTTGTCATGATCACACAGCCACCCTACAACAGACCTCAGTCTCATTTAAAAAAAAAATCCCCTTTGGCTTTAGAAACATAGAATCCCTACAATGCAGAAGGATGCCATTGAACCTGCACCAGCAAAAATCCCACCGGACCCTATTCCTGTAATCCCATTTACTCTGTTAATCCCCTGATACTAAGGGACAAAATAGAATTCACTTAACCTGCATGTCTTTGGGCAGCAGGAGGAAACAGGAGCACCCAGAGGAATCCCACAAAGACATGGGGAAAACATGCAAACTCCATAGTCAACTGAGGCCAGAATTGTACGCGAGCTCCTGGTATTGTAAGGCAGCAGCGTAAACCACTGTGCCACCGTGCCACCCCGAGAAGGAGGCCAATCAGCACCGGCCCAGCATCTTAACCAGGCCCACAAGCCCCACCTCCCTTCCCCAACCCTACGCATGTAACTTCCCATGGCTTATCCTCCTAGCTATTGTTTCTACAGGCTATTAGAAATTCCTCTTCCCAGATTAACCTTTTTAAAATCACTTTATCACTAATATATTCATAAAGCAAACTTATTAGTTTGCCTCAGACATTGTATATGCTCATTTGAAATACTTTGCTCCCCTGACAAAATTTGAAAGGGAGGGGAGCAAAGTATTTGAAATACTTTGCTCCCCTCCCTTTCCCCTAGGTCATTTCCCATTTCAATCACTTGCCTTTACACCTCAATTTTATGTTTTGACATTTGCAGTATCACTGGCTGCAGTTTAATTAAACCGGTCACACCCAAATTCACATACACAAGCCTGCTTCTCAGTACACAACAAAATGATAATGATATTGCAAAAAAAAAATTAAGGGCTACCATTCTCTCCACAAGCTGAAGAGGGAGAAAACAGCGCCCTCAGGAAGGATTGTGGCTTTTTGTACTCGCTGAGTCATAAGAACATAAGAAATAGGAGCAGGAGTAGGCCATCCAGCCCCTCGAGCCTGCCCCGCCATTCAATAAGATCATGGCTGATCTGTCGTGGCTCAGTTCCACTTTCCCGCCCTCTCCCCATAACCCTTAATCCCCTCTCTTATCAAAAACCCATCAACCCGCTTCTTAAAAATATTTAGCGAGGCAGCCTCCACCACTTCAACGGGCAGAGAATTCCAGAGATTCACCACCCTTTGAGTGAAGAAGTTCCTCTTCAACTCCGTTCTAAACCGCCCCCCCCCCCCCCTTTATCTTGAGGCTGTGCCCCCTAGTCCTACTGTATTTTTTGAGCAGGAAGAGTCTCTCCACCTCTATCCTATCCATCCCATTCATCATCTTATACGTCTCAATGAGATCTCCCCTCATTCTTCTAAACTCTAACGAGTACAAGCCTAGTTTATTCAGCCTCTCCTCATAGCTCAACCCCCTCAACTCCGGTATCAGCCTAGTAAACCTCCTCCCTTTAGGGACTGGGATGCATCACCATTTCTGGAGGCACCATTTTGCTTTTGGTTTGTAAGTTTCCTTTGATATTCTGTTTTAGTTACAGTACTTGACTGGGGCTGTCACCAACCTCATCTCCCCACACCCACCCAACTCCTTGTTTCACTGATCATTTGTTTTTGTTCATATTTCTTCAAAAGGATATATATATAAAGAAAGATCTCTCTCTATGGCACGGTGGCACACTGATTAACACTACTGCCTCACAGCGCCAGGGACCTGGGATCAATTCTGGCCTCGGATGACAGTCTGTGTGGAGTTTGCACCTCCTCCTCATGTCTACGTGGGTTTCTTCTGGGTACGCCAGTTTCCTCCCACAGCCCAAACATGTGCAGGTTAGGTTGATTGGTCATGCCAATTAACCCTAGTGTCAGGGGGATTAGCAGGGTAAATGTGTGAGGTTATGAAGGGGATGTGGTTGATACAGACTCAATGGGCTGAATGGCCTCCTTCTGAACTGTAGGGATCAATGATTCTATTCTATGTCCTGACACTTCCATTGGGAGTCATCAACCCACAATTTGAAGCAAGTTACAGAAATTCCCTCCATGCTGTGTCATTCAGCGCTGCATGGTTTCCTGCACTGGGCCACTTCTTCACCCCTGCCAACCATCCAGATACACCAAGGTGGTTCACACACTGCCAGGCTACCTGTATATTCTGTGGCCTCAAGGAGTCCATGTTCCATGTTTATATAAATTGCCAGATATTTGCAGCCTTTTTTCAAGTATTTGAAGGGACTGTTCCTCAAATTTTTATTGCACTTCAGCCCCACATTCCTGATCTTAGGTCACCCAGTGTGGAGAGCGTAGGGGAGGGACAAGGACCACTTTATTGGTCTACCCCTGGGAACGGCCAAAGTGACCATTAACAGGTCAGGGAAGTGCGCACTCCAGGTGGTGTCTAGCCTGACTGACTGTCCCTGTCCCACAACAACATTCAAGTACGGGTGTCCTTGGAGGAGGCCTACACAATGTTCATCGGAATGCACAAGTCTTTCCATGATCAATGATCACCATGGGGACTGAAGTGCATTATTAACCCTGGTGATGAGATTATGGTTCAATTAGATAGATTTCCTTTTGTAAGTTTTATTTTTGTCCCAGGTCAACCTATTACAGAAAGGATATTATTAAACTAGAAAGAGTGCAGAAAAGATTTACTAGGATGCTACCAGGACTTGATTGCTTGAGTTATAAAGAGAGAATGGATAGACTGAGACGTTTTTCTCTGGAGTGTAGGAGGCTGAGGGCTGATCTTATCGTGGTCTATAAAATAATGAGGGGCACAGATCAGCTAGATAGTCAATATATTTTCCCAAAGGTAGGGGAGTCTAAAACTAGAGAGCATATGTTTAGGGTGAGAGGGGAGAGATGCAAAAGTGTCCAAGAGGGACAATTTCTGCACACAGAGGGTGGTATTGCCAGAGGTAGCATTAGAGGCGGATACAATTTTGCCTTTTAAGGGCTGTCTCATCTCCCTCCCCCATCACCCCACCACTTTAGTTATTAACAAATATATTGTATTGAAGTAGGAGTTAATTCTTGAAAAGAGCCTATAGAAAATGACCATTGTTAGTCTTCTGCGGGCCCTAGCTAAGACAACCAGTAACAGGCCCAGGCAATGGTGAGTTCAGGGGTCATTCAGCCTGACTGTTTTCCTCTCTTCCTTGGCAGTGCTTGCACCCGGGTGATCCTGGAGATGGAGTAATGCAATGTCTGCTGGTACATTTCAGGTTGACCCTGACTGGTAGGCACCATTGTGAGTGTTTCGTCACCAGTACAATATCCAGACTTGGGCTGACAAGTGGAAAGGAACATTTGTGCCACACAAATGCCAGGCAATGATCATCTCGAACAAGAGAGGATTAATCCATAATGGCATTGCCATTGCTGAATTCCCCACCATCAACATCACAGGGGTTACCATTGACCAGAATTTCAACTCGACCAGTCATATAAATACTGAGGCAACCAAAGTAGCTCAGAGGCTAGGAATCCTGTGGATAATAATTCACCTCCTGACTCCCCAAAGCCCATCCACCATGTACAAGGCACAAGTCAGGAGTGTAATAGAAGACTTTCCACTCTTCTCAGGAGCATTGGTGAATTTCCACAGTGTATCTTGTATATGGTGCACACGGTTCATTGGTGGTAGAGGGAATGAATGTTTTGTGAATGTGCTGCCAATCAAGCAGGCTGCTTTGTCCTAGATGGTGTTGAGCTTTTTGAGTGTTGTCGGAGCTACACCCATCCAGGCGGGTGGAGAGTATCACACTCTTGACTTGTGTCTTGTGGATGGTGGACTGGCTTTGGGGAGTCAAGAGGTGAATTACCCCTCACAGGATTCCTAAGTGAATTTGCAATGTTGCAATTCATAGAATCATAGAATCCCGACAATGCAGAAGGAGGCCATTCAGCCCATCAGGTCTGCACTGACAACGATCGCACCAAGGCCTTATTCCCGTAACCCCACCTATTTACCCCGTTAATCCTCCCTGACACTACAGTCAATTCAGCATAGCCAATAAGCCTAACTTGCACATCTTTGGCGTGTGGTTGGAAACTGGAGCACCCGGAGGAAACCCACACAGACACAGGGAGAATTAGCAAACTTCACGCAGTCACCCGAGGCCAGAATTGAACCCGGGTCCCTGGCGCTGTGAGGCAACAATGCTAACCACTGTGCCACCATGCCACCCCACTCACTTCATCATTCACAGATTTAGGATATCCCAAAGCGCTTTACAGCCAAATGTTTCTGAAGACCAGCTGCTTTTGTAATGTAGGAAATGTGGCAACTGAACACAAGATCCCGTAAAAGGCAGTGTAATAAATCCACGTATAATCCATTTTTTAGTGAAAATGGTTCAACATAAATATTGGTCAAGACATCAGGGAAAACACTTTTGCTCTTCTTTGAAATGATACCAGGGATCTTTACACACAAAAACATAGAATTTTATACTGGTTACAGCACAGAGGGAAAACATTGCGGCAACACCTACTCTCTGAAAGAATAACTCAGCTAGACCTACTGTTGCCCTGCAACTGTTTCCTCTTCAGGTGTTTGTTCAATTTTTTCTTTGAATCTGCCTCCATCAACACCCTTTCCACATCCGAACAACTCCCTGCTCCTCATATTTCAGTTGAACCTTTTGCCAATCACTTAAAATCCTTGTGCTCTGGCCCTCGACCCTTTTGCCAATGGGAACAGTTTCTCTCCATCTACTTAGTCCAGACAGTGCACGGTTTTGAACACTTTTATCCAATCGCTCCCTTAACCTTCTCTTTTCAGCGAGAAACAGTGTCAGCTTCTCCATACTATCCATATAACTGAATCCTCAAAGGAATCTTCTCTACACCATCTCTGAAATGTTCTCAGCCTTCAAATGCACTCCAATTGAGTTTGAACCAATGTTTTGCAAAGATTCACCATAATTTCCAACCCCAAAAGAGAGAAAATGTTGGAAAACCTCAGCAGGTCTGGCAGCATTTGTACGGAGAGGAAAGAGCTGATGTTTCGAGTCTAGACGACCCTTTGTCAAAGCTAAAAGGCATAGAAAGTGAGAGGCATTTATACCGCAGGGTGAGGGAATGAAAATCATAGCCACAGAAACCAGGGGAACTAGTTAATAGCTGTCCACAGAAAGAATAAAGTGTGTGAACGGACAAAAAGCAGAGAAGCTAAGATGAAGATGTTGGGTGAGGGGGAGGGAGGTGCGAGGAAAATGGATGGGAAGAGGTCAGATTAAGGAAAGGAGAAACAAAGGGAGAGGAAAGGTAAAGAAAGAGGTGTAAAAAGAGGAAAAGAGTGGGAAGAAAAATGAGGAAGGACAAGACAGAAATAAGAAGTAGAGAACATAAAAAATTAATCAAATTGAATGAAAACAAAGGGGTCAAAGTTGGGTAGAGCAAGTCATCTGAAGTTGTTGAATTCGATGTTGAGACCAAATGGCTGCAAAATGCCGAGCCGGAAGATGAGATGTTGTTTCTCCAGTTTGCGTTCAGCTTCACTGGAACATTGCAGCAGGCCAAGGACACGCATGTAGACATAGGAGCAGGATTGTGTGTTAAAATGACCAGCAACCAGAAGGTCAGGGTCCTGATTGCACACAGACCAAAGGCGCTCAGCAAAGTGATCACCCAGTCTACACTTGGTTTCTACAACATAGAGGAGACCACATTGCGAGTAATGAATGCAATTGAGAAAGGTGCAAGTGAAACACTGCTTAACCTGGAACAAGTGTTTTGGACCTTGGATAGTGAGAATAGAAGAGGTAAAGGGACACCTTCTGCGATTGCATGAGTGACATGAGAGATGTTGGGCATAGTGGTGGAGTGGACTACAATATCCCGGGGGAAAGGTCTCCATAATTGCCATAATGCACCATAATTTCTTTGTTTTTGTATGCCATGCTTCTACTTG
The DNA here is from genome assembly GCF_965287045.1 of Carcharhinus amblyrhynchos. Classification (NCBI taxonomy): domain Eukaryota; kingdom Metazoa; phylum Chordata; class Chondrichthyes; order Carcharhiniformes; family Carcharhinidae; genus Carcharhinus; species Carcharhinus amblyrhynchos. Next base: position 16,190,759 of record NC_137330.1, read on the forward strand.
TAAAGCCCAGGATCTTCTCTGCCTTCTTAACCACTTTCTCAATCTGTCCGGCCACTTGCAATAATTTGTGCACACATATCTTCAGGTCTATTCCATAGAATCCTACAGTACAAAAGAAGGCCATTCAGCCCATCGAGTCTGCAGCCGACCACAATCCACCCCAGCCCTATCCCCACAACCCCATGCATTTACCCTAGCTAGTTGTCCTGATGGTAAGGAGCAATTTAGCATGGCCAATCTACCTAACCCATACATTTCTGGACTGAGGGAGGAAACCAGAGCACCCAGAGAAAATCCACGCAGACTCAGGGCAAATGTGCAAACTCCACAGTCCCCAGAAGCGTAGGGGGTTTTAGGTAAGTCAGGCAGCATTGTTCAGTGGAGGGCCATAGGGTCTGTTCCTGTGCTGTAATTTTCTTTGTTCTTTGTTCCACACAGACAGTGACCCAAGCCGGGAGTCGAACCTGGATCCCTGGCATTGTGAGGCAGCAGTGCTAACCATTATGCCACCGTCCCACCCCCTTTAATTCATTCCTGCACCCATTTTAGAATTGTACCCTTTGTTTTATATTGGGGGTGATTTTCCTGAAAAAAACTAAGTGCTCAATGGGCAGGAAAACAGGAGACAGGGTGCCAAGGTGGCAGTGCCAGGCTGGCGCTGCCCAAGGGGCACCCCATTTCTCCCCAACCTCATGAAAGGGGTCCTCAATGGCCTCTGCCCTCACCAGCGAGGCCACCTCTCCTGGTCCCCACTGCTGTGTCCGACTTTAATCCCTGCTGGTGGGAATCTTCTCGGGGGGAGGGAGAGGGGAGGGGTTTGGGGGGGTACATTAGTAAGCCTGAAGGATTCCATGCCAGGCTTGCTAATGAGATTCTAATGCTGATCATAAACTTGTAATCAGCCTCATGCTGTTTCCTGACATGAAGCTGATTATCCCACAAAAAAATGGCCTGGGAAATCATCGTGATTCCCATTTTAGCCCCCGCGCCAGTATTCTTCGACCTGCTGCACTATTCGAGCAGCATAGTAGGCTGGGAAAATTATGCCCATTGTCTCTCTTCATTTATCCCATCAAAATGGATAATTTCACAATTCTGTGCATTAAGTCCAAAGGTGTGCGGATTAGTTTGACTGGCCATGCTAAATTGACCGTAGGTGCATAGGTTAGAGAGGATTCGTGGGTAAAATATGTACAGATTGGGGGTAGGGCCTGGGTGGGATTGTGGTTGGTGCAGACTGGATGGGCTGAAGGGCCTCTTTCTGCACTGTAGGGTTTCTATGATCTATTCTATGATCTTTCTAAGCTCCATCAGGTACATGTCTGTGCTTTCCACTGCCTATGTCCCCTTGAAGCCAATCACTATCGTCCTCACAGTTCACAACACTGAAAATACTGCAATACTTGCAATACTGCTTTGCATCTTCTACAATATAGGTTATTAATAACTATGAAAAAAATGCAAAGTTTGTGTCAATGACTGGGAAACACCTTTTGCCAGGGAGAAAATCAATCGTTAACTAATATTCCTTGTTTCCGATAATTCAACCGATCTTATATCCATGCTGTCATTTTCACTTTACTCCATGGCTTCACCTCTGAGGACAAATCTATGATGGCACTTTTTTAGCAAATGCCTTTTGGAAGTCCATGGAAGGCTTCATCGTCATCAATCTTCTCTGATACCTCATCAAAAAACTCAGTCAAGTTGATTCAACACCATTTGTCTGAGAGCGCAGGTGAGGTTTAATGTCTCATCCAAAAAGCAGTGCCTCTTCTGGTTTCAGATTCCAGCATCCGCAGTAATCTGCTTTTATCCAGTGGATTTTGGGCTCACCTTTCTGACACCATTCTGACTTAGAGCGAGAGTGTGATCTCCGGCTGCTCCTGTTACTTTAACAATAGGCCTCCATTAGCAATGAAGCCCACACTATGCGCCAGTTGATTTGTAACAAATATAACTTAAATTTAATGCTCAATTTTCACTTTTAACCCTGCCACATATAATTCCGTATTAATTGCTCTTTGACCATCAATTTCATGAAGACTAAGTTATGGGCCAGGGTGTAAAGACTCTGCCTTCCATTGACAATGCCAACTTCACTCTTGGGGTCGTTGATAACTTGAACATACCTTGGATCACCAAATACCAGTAATCTGACTGTTGATGCCCAAATCAGCACCAGGATTGCTAAGGCTGTAGCTGTCATATCAAAGTAAAGCGGTTGACTGTGAACCAACAGCAAACTACCCAAATGTACAAAGTGACGTGTCTACCAGATTTGTATTTTCAATGCTCTTCTTTACAGTAGGGAGGCATAGGCAACTCATACAAAACAAGAAAAGTGATCAAGTGACTTCAACCTCTGCTGCCTCAGATGAATATTATGCATCCTCCGGTAAGACAGTGTGCCAAATATGGAAGTTCACCAGCATACAGGGATTCATAGAATCCTACAGTGCAGAAAGAGGCCCTTCAGCCCATCGAGCCTGCACCGAACACAATCCTACCCAGGCCCTGTCCCCATACCCCTACATATTATACCCACTAATCCCTCTAATCTACAGATCCCTGGACACTGAGGGGCAATTTCTTAGCATGGCCAATCAACCTAACCGCACATCTTTGGACTGCGGGAGGAAACCAGAGCATCTGGAGGAAACCCACGCAGACACGAGGAGAATGTGCAAACTCCATACAGACAGTGACCCAAGCTGAGAATCGAACCCAGGGCCCTGGGACTGTGAAGCAGCAGTGCTAACCACTGTGCTACTGTGCAGATTCCCCGCATCTTTGCTGCATCAGCATTGACTGTGTTGTTTTGGTCACGTGAACTAAATGGTTGGTGATCACATCCCCACGGACATGTCCTATGGCAAGCTTGTCATTTGCATCAGACCAACAGGTTGCCTGCAAGTCAGGCTTCAAATTCATGGGAATTGGAGTTGATGCATGTGTTGTCCTCATTGCTGAGTGGAATACCTGGAAACGAGCTGTCACAGAGGGTGTGAAGAAAACAGAGCACAGAAGAAATGAGATGGTGGAAAAGGGAGCCAGCTGGAAGGAAAAGACATCAGTCAACCTCACGCAATTTATCTGTGCCAGCTGCAGAAGGGGCCTTGCCTCGCAGATCAGCTGCAACAGACAATGTGCACAGAAGTGACATATATTCTGGGCTCATTCCATCGTCTCCTGAGACAGGTGGATTCTGCAACCTTTGGCTTTTAAAAAGCAAAGAGATATTTTGTCTTTTCATCTGGACGTACTTTACACTATTCAAATGTAACTGCACAATTTGGAATATAAACCACTGCCATTATATCTTGCCGAAATGAAGCTTGATTATTGTACTTGGTTGTATTAAGGATGCCCAAATTGCAAATCAGTAATTAAACACTTTTGAAATGTCCCAAAAGTATAAGTATTTATTTTTATCCCTTGTTCTATTAAATGGGTACATACAACAAAAAGAACATCCCTTAGTGTGTTTATTACTTCTGTTTATTTTGTCAATTTTAGTCAGAACATGCTGATACTTACTTTGTCTCAATGTTTACAGTACAGGGAAAGGTGATGGCAACTGATATTAAATCAGTGATGGGAACTCATAAACATTTCTGCAGATAGTCTTAAAAATATGAAAGGCTCTAAAGCGTGATAAATCCTCAGGACCAGGAGATTTCTATTCGAATGCTTTAAGGGAGATATGTGGGAAACTGCAGCAGTTTCCCTTCCCACTAACCATGGGTATCACAGTGGGTGCGGGGGCCAGACCATGCAAAGGTTCATTGGCCTCGGTCATTTTTCAGTTTTGAGGTGAGCGCGACCAGAAAATCCCACCCCAGACATCATGGACCAGCTATCCTAACATCCTTGGAAAATTTATAATTATGGACAGGGCAACTAAACGGGGTGGCATGGTGGTACGGTGGTTAGCACTGCTGTCTCACAGCACAAGGGACTTGAGTTTGATTCTTGGCTCAGGTCACTGTTTATGTCTGCATGGGTTCCCTCCAGGCGCTCCGGTTTCCTCCACAGTCTGAAAGACGTGCTGGTTAGGTGTATTGCCCATGCTAAATTCTCCCTCAGTGTACCCGAACAGAGTGTGGCGACTCAGGGATTTTCACAGTAGCTTCATTGCAGTGTTGATGCAAGCCTACTTGTGACTAATAAATAAAATTTACTTTAAACCTTGAAAATGTTCAGCCAATCAGAGAGAGCCAACATGGATAGGGCAAGTGCTATTCTGGTTGGCAGTTGGTGACCAGTGAAGTGTCGCAGGGATCGGTGCTGGGGCCTCAACTGTTTACCATTTACATAGATGATCTGGAGGGAGGGGGCTGAGTGTAGGGTGACGAAATTTGCTGATGACACGAAGATGAGTGGAAAAGCAAATTGCGTGGAGGGTGTGGAAAGTCTGCAGAGAGATCTGGATAGGCTGAGTGAGTGGGCGAGGACCTGGCAGATGGAGTATAACGTTAGCAAGTGCGAGGTTATTCACTTTGGTAGAAATAATAGTAGGGGGGATTATTACTTAAAAGGCAAAAAGCTGCAGCACGCTACGGTGCAGAGGGACCTGGGGGTCCTTGTGCACGAATCGCAAAAACCCAGTCTGCAGGTGCAGCAGGTGATCAAGAAGGCGAATGGAATGTTGGCCTTTATAGCGAGGGGGATAGAATATAAAAGCAGGGAGGTCTTGCTGCAACTGTACAGGGCACTGGTGAGGCCGCAGCTGGACTACAGTGTGCAGTTTTGGTCGCCACACTTGAGAAAGGAGATATTGGCCTTGGAGGGAGTGCAGAGAAGGTTCACTAGGCTGATACCGGAGATGAGGGGGCTAGCCTATGAACAGAGACTGAATAGACTGGGTCTATACTCGTAGAAGGCTGAGAGGGGATCTTATAGAGACGTATAAGATAATGAAGGGAATAGATAGGTTATAGGTAGAGAGATAGGTAGAAAGGATAGCAGGACTCGAGGGCACAGCCTCAAGATAAGCTGGGGGGGGCGGTTGCAGTTTAGATCGGAGCTGAGGAGGAATTTCTCCACTCACAGGGTGGTGAATCTCTGGAATTCTTTGCCCGTTGAAGTGGTGGAGGCTACCTTGCTGAATATATTTAAGTCATGGGTAGATAGGTTTCTGATAGACTGGGGAATTAAGGGTTATGGGGAGAAAGCAGGAAAGTGGAGCTGATCCACTTCAGTTCAGCCATGACCTTATTGAATGGTGGGGCAGGCTCGAAGGGCTAGATGGCCTACTCCTGCTCCTATTTCTTATGTTTATATGTTCTTAAGGTTGTCAAAACTGGTTTGACATTTTGAGGAGGTGATTAAGGTAATGGACAGAGGATTATCTGTACATGTTATTTGTATGTGACTTCCACGAGGCAGCTGATAAACTCCCTCATTAAAAACTGTCAAATAAAGTTGAAGTTTTTTATTGGAATTGAAGGCAAATTATTGACCTTGCTAGGAAATTGGTTGAGCAGAGATTAGAGAAAATGGATAGCTACTCTAATTGGCAGGATATGACTAACAAGGACTTATGCTTGAAGATATATTTATTAATGACTAACATGGTCGGATAGAAAGGCACATAGAATTTTTTTATTCATTGGATGTGGGCGTTGGTGGCTGAGTCAGTATTTATTGTCCACCTCTAACTGCCCTTGAGTTGGGTCGCTTGCAAGGCCATTTAAGAGTTAACCACATTGCTGTGGCTTGATCGACATTGATTTCATGGTCATCATCAGGCTTTTAATTCCAGATTTTATTCGATTCAAATGTCACATGTGCCATGGCAGCATTTGACTCAGCATACCCAGGTACCCAGAACATTTTCCTTGGTCTCTGAATTCAGAGTCCAGACAATGTAGACAATGTATGTAAAATTATTTGTTCTTTTCCAATATGCCATCTCAGTCTTTGGTTGAAGAAAATAATGTTTGAGGACAAGGATCTCAAACCTGAGTCTAAAATCATGGTTCACGAAGCATCAGTGATCCGTGTGCCCGATATGATTTGGAGACACCTCAAAGCACTGGGGAAATGCCACAAATGTACCTTCACAAGGTCTTCCATATCCATGGCAAAAAAGACAGCCCAACAGCAATAGCCTCTTCCAAGCTAACATGCCCAGCATCAAGCTGCTAGTCAGGTAAAATTAAAGAGATATTGATAGATAAAGTGAATGGGGAAAAACATAGCAAATGGATTTCATAAAGACAAATGAGAGGTTATCCACTTTGAACTACAAAAAAGGATAATACGCGTATTTTTACTCCTGTAAAGGATGAAAGGCTGGAAAGAGCAATGATTCAAATCATTAGTTCATAGCTCCTTGAAATTGGAGTCACAGATGAACAGGGGGAAGGCATTCAGCATACCTGGTTTCATTGGTCAAATAAAGGAGTTGGGACATCTTATTGAAGTTGTACAAGACATTGGCAAAGGCTACATTTGGAATACTGGTCATCCTATTATAAAAAGGATATTATTAAATTAGTAAGAGTGTAGAAAAGATTTACTGGGATGCTATCGGGACTTGAGAGTTTGAGTTATTAGGAGCAGCTGGATAGATTGGGACTTTTTTCCCTGGAGCATAGGAGGCTTAGGGGTGATCTTATAGAGGTCTTTAAAATAATGAGGGCATAGATAAGGTAGATAGTCAACATCTTTTCCCAAAGGCAGGGGAGTCTAAAACTAGAGAGCATTGGTTTAAGGTGAGAGGGAAGAGATACAAAAGAGGCATTTTTTTCACACAGAGAGTGGTGAGTGTCTGGATTAAGCTTCAAGAAGTAGTAATAGAGGCGGGTACAAGTTTGTATTTTGGAAAGCATTTAGGCAGTTACATGGGTAAGATAGGTACAGGCAGTTATGGCCCAAACACAGGCAATTGGGACTAGCTTAATGGTAAAAACTGGATGGCATGGACAAGTTGGGCTGAAGGGCCAGTTTCCATGCTATAAACTTCAATGACGCTATGAAATAGACATGAATCATTTAAAATGTCAAGAACTAGTACAGAAAGTGACTAAAAATACTAATGGAATGATATGCTTTCTATCCTGGAAGCCCTGAGTACAAGGGAGTAGAAGTTGTGTTTCAGTGGTATAAAGCTCTGGTTAGACCACACTTGGAGTTACTTTGAGTGTCTCTGGCCATCACACCTCAGCAAAATACATTTCAAAGGTCAAGAAAGGCGTACAGCCTGGATTTTCAAGAATTCTAAGGGTCATGCCATGAAGAGACATTACACAAAGTATGGTTCTGGAAATTTAAAAGGTAAAGGAGTTATTTTATGGAAATCAGAGTGATTGTTTAAAGTTTATTTATGAGTGTCACAAGTAGGCTTACATTAACAGTGCAATGAAATTACTGTGAAAATCCTCTAGTCGCCACACTCCGGTGCCTGTTCGGGTACATGTCGGAAGAATTTAGCATAGCCAATGCACCTAACCAGCACATCTTTCACACTATGGGAGGAGACCAGAACACCTAGAGGAAACCCACTAAGACATAGGGAGAACATGAAGACTCCACACAGAGCAAGATCCAAGCCGGTAATCGAACCTGGCTCCCTGGCTCTATGAGGCAGCATTGCAAACCATCGTATTGCTGTTGGATTGTGAAAGTATTGTGAACAAAGAACATGACAGCCATGTTGTATGTGCTTAATTGCAAAACCATCAACACCAATGGAGCTGTTTTGTTCTTCACCATCATTGCCCCCATTGCATTGGAAGTGCCAGTTCAATTTACTGCAACATCTGTAAGAAGAGGAGCTCCCGGAGTGCTCTGTCAACTTGGCGCATGGCGATGTTTGTAGTAACTAAACCTGGTGTGCCAACTTCTATGCATCATTGTCATTAATGTCAACAAACTAATACAACTGTGCCAACATTGCCAGCTGTGTCAACAGTGACACCTGTGCTTACTAGTAACAACAGTATCAACACATATGCCTGTGCTGTCTAAGCGTCCTATAGCACGGTAATCGTAATGCAGGCAATTTTCCTTTGTCACTTTAGCACATATGCCAACTGTGTCGATACTACTTCTCCAGAAAAGCAACAGGATCTGAGCACTGATCTTTTGCATAAAACATATTCTCCTTAAACATTGGTTGTTCTTTGTCCTCTGTCTCCTTCACATTCCAAAGGAAGCATGTTGAAAGTGAAAGTAACAGAACATTGGGCAGTGTTTCTCTTACTGTGCAGCGATACCCAGTAAACAAAATACTCCACCTAAATGCAGCTGAAAAGCTTTGTGGGCCTTAACACAAAGCAAAAGTGACTTTGTCACTTTTCCCTTCGCTGGACATCATCTCGAGTTCAGAGTAACATGATGGCTGCTCACGTCAACGTGACAGAGATTATTATTGTTTTGGATGCCAATAATGAACAAACTGGTGTGTCAATATGTGCAGACAGAATTTGAAATATTTACAGTGATGGGGGCAGAACTTTATAACATGGGGCCATAACTACCAGGAGTAGGCCATTCAGCACCTGCTCCGCCATTCAATATAATCACGATTAATCACGACAGATCACCCCATAACCCATCATTCCTCTACTAGTTAAAAACTTATCTATCACCTCCTTAGATTTGTTTAGTGTTCCAGCATCCACTGCACTCTGGAGTAGAAAATTCCACAGATTCGTGACCCATTGAGTGAAGCATATTTACAACAAATATATATTTGTTGCCAAATATTAACCACATTAAAGAAGCTTTTTTTTTTGCAATTTACAGCAATCAACTTGGCAATTGAAATAATACACGTCCAATGTTCAGCCGCATGTTCCACAACATTTCAGTTAAAATGAGTTTTTAAAGCAGTCGCTTAAAAACAAGATTCCATCAAAAATTCATGGCTCTTCTTCCTCCTCATTTCTGTTTTAAATCTATCATCCCTTTGCCTAAAATTCTGGTCCCTTGTTCAAGAATGTCTTGAATAAGGGGTGTGTTCCAATCAGAGATAATATAATGCAGTATGAACAAAAGACATCATTAAAATTAAGATAAAAATGGATTAAGACAAAGGATAAGAAAGGATTGATAATGTTAATAGGGGTATTCTACAGGCGTCTGAATATTAGAAGGGAGGTGGAGGCAAAAATATATAAAGAGAAATGAATAAAAATGAAATGAATAAAAGAACAATATGTTAAATTTCAATTACCGTGGCAACAAAAAAACAGCAAAAAGAAGAGAATGGAATAACTTATGTGTGTTCTGTACTCCTTTCTTGTCTAATACAAAAGAGGCCCAACCAAACAAGGATCACTACTGGATCCGGTAATGAAGAACGGACACAAGGAGATAAGGGAACTTGGCACAAGGGAACACCTAGGCAATAGCAATCATAACACAATGAGATTTAAATAATGATTGAAAAAGACGAAAGCGTAGGTAAGATTTTTAAAAATCTGAATAATAGATTGTAAATAAAATTAATTTTGAAGCAAAGAAGATGGAACTAAGAAAGAAGAATTGATGAAAAATAACACACTCTGCAATAGAAATCAGTGGGAAATATTTAAAATGGTGATCAATTAAGGTCAGCAGAAATGTATGCAACTATAAAAATGGGGGCATGCATTCTCCGGTCTCACATGCCCTGTTACCACTGCCAGTGAAAATGGAACATTTGGTGCTCATGCAGTTAAATCTCCTGTCACTGCAGCAGGACTGGAGAATCTCAATGGGCGAGGTTGGAGAATTCCAGCCTAAAACAAAATATTCAGTAATGAAACACAATGGGTAAATAAAGAGATCATCATAGAATCATGGAATGCTATAGTGTTAAAGGAGGCCATTCGGCCCATCAAGTCTGCACCAACCACAATCCCACCCATGCCTATCCCCACAACCCCATGCATTTTCCTTAGCTAGTCCCCCTGATGCTAAGGGGCAATTTAGCATGGTGGCGCAATGTTTAGCACTGCTGCTTCACAGTGTCAGGGACCCAGCATCAATTCCCAGCTTGGGTCACTGTCGGTGTAGAGTTTGCACATTCTCTCCTTGTCTACGTGGGTTTCCCCCAGGTGCTCTGATTTCTTCCCACATTCTGAAATATGTGCTAGTTCGATGCAGTGACCCGAACAGATGCCAGGCTGTGGCAACTAGGAGAATTTTACAGAAATTTCATTGCAGTGATAATGTAAGCCTTACTTGTGACTAATAAATAAACTTTAACTTTCAATCCATCTGACCCACACATCTTAAGAGTATGGGTGGAAACCGAAGCATCTGGAGGAAACCCACGCAGACATTGGGAGAACGTGCAAACTCTACAGGAACCCGGGTCTCTGGCACTGTGAGGCAACAGTGGTAACCATTGTGCCATCATGCCACCCATGCAAGAGGAAAGTATGACACAGGGAACACAAAAGAGTTCAGTGTCACACAAACATTTCAAAAAGCAAAAAGGGAACAATTACATTAACTTATGGAGGGAATATAAAAACAAAGGATTATGTACTTTTTTGTACACATGAATAAATTTAAAACAGACTAGGGATAGGGCTGCCAGAGAAGCATATAACAAAATCACAGTGACATGACAAAAATGTTGAGCAATTTGCTTCAGTATTTACCAGGGAGACCAATACAAGTGACAGTGAAAGGAAGCATTAAAGATAATATAAAGACATTGAAGTTCGGGGTGTGTGATAATTTTTGGAGTGGAAGGTAGACCATGTGAAGTATATATGCCAGGAAGGCTAATGTCAGATGCCACTCCAAGGTTCCACATGTATAATTGATTTTCACTTGACATTTACGAGAAAATTAAAGTTCAAATTTTATTTATTAGCCTCACAAATAGGCTTACGTTAACACTGCAAAGAAATTACGGTCAAAATCCCCTAGTCGCCACACTCCAGTGCCTGAGGAAAAACTTAGCATAAATTTAGCATAGAATGCACCAAACCAGCACGTCTTTTGGACTGTGGGAGAAAACCGGAGCACCCGGAGGAAACCCATGCAGTCATGGGGAGAACATGAAGACTCCACACAGAAAGCCTATGGTATGTTAGCCTTTATAGGAAGGGATATAGAATATAAGAGCTGGAGTCTAATGTTGCAGTTGTACAGAACGTTGGTTAGGCTGCATTTGGAGTACTGTGTCCAGTTCTGGTCACCTTACTACCGGAAGGACGTGGAGACTCTGGAGAGACTGCAGAGGAGGTTTACCAGGATGTTGCCTGGTATGGAAGGACTGGGGTATGAGGAAAGAGTGAAGAAATTGGGGTTCTTTTCCCTTGAAAGATGCCGACTGAGGGGGGATCTAATAGAGGTATATAAGATTATGAAGGGTATAGATAGAGTAAACAGAGGTAAGCTATTTCCTATGATAGAGACACGTAGGACAAGGGGTCATGGACTTAAGGTGAGGGGGGAGAGGTACAACACAGATATTAGAGGGAGGTTTTTCACACGGAGGGTAGTGGGGGTATGGAATGCTCTGCCTAGTAAGGTGGTGGAGGCAAACACACTAGAGTCATCTAAGAGTAACTTAGACAGGCACATGACTGGGTTGGAGATGGGTGGATATAGGAGATTGTTTTAAATAAGGGTCATTAGCATTGGGGCGTCCCTGGTAATGTAAGTGGACATGGTATGATAATAATGTTTTTTCTTTCTTCATTCACAGGTTTTAAGTTGGTCCACCTCGTGTCCAACGAGGGGCATACATGCGATGGGTCGTACTGGGGCTGCTCTTGGTTGTTTGAGATTGGCCTAGTGCTTCATGTCGTTAGTGTGTGCCTAAACTGGACAAGATACTGGGCAAGACAACAGCTCAGCGACAATCGCTGATTGCTGTGCAGACACATGGATTTGGGCCGGTGTCTGTGGGAGTTTGCGCATTCTCCCCGTGCTTGCGTGGGTTTTCTCCGGGTGCTCCGGTTTCCTCCCTCACCCCAAAGATGTGCTGTTAGGCTGATTGGCAGGAATAAATTGTCCCTAAATCAGATTCCCTCAATCTGGATGACCATAAAACATTAGACAGGGGTCATGGTGGAGAGGGAGACTGGTGGTGTTGAGGTGGTGGCACGGGCTTGTTGGGCCAAAGGGCCTGTTTCCCGGGCTGATTTTGTTCTTTGTTCTTTGTTGTTCTTTGTGATCCAAGCCAGAAATCAAACTGAGGTCCCTGGCGCTCTGAGGCAGCTGTGCGAAACATTGTACATGTGTTCTATCTTTTAATACCTTTGTTGTATTTCCCAGATAGACTCAAAGTCACCATCTCTAAATTATCGTCAGTTTGCCACAATCAAAGGCATACTACAAGAATATGTGTAAGTGTTTTATTTCAGAAAACACATTCAAAAATCACCATTCCAAAACATTTTGTGTTAAATTAGTTACCAGAGATAATGCATACAATAGCCACAATTAAGTCTTGCACACCCCTGCTACTGCTGCCAGTGGGCATGGAGAATTTGGCACTCGGCCAGATGTCCATTCACTGGGACAATTTCAGCCAATGTATACAACCAATGATAGAACGTCGGTCCTTGTTGATTGTCGGTCTTTTGGTAAGGTAATGTGTCAAGCGACACCTTTCTGACCTCAGTGTTCATCAATATCTTTTATACAGTTCTCATTCTTCCCGATAAATTTACGTCATGCAGGAAAGCTGTGAGAAGCGCTCCTCCAATGTTCGGTTTCAGTTATCTGAGCCGTCAATCTCTCAAGCATAGATATCCCGAGCACATCAACAAATGTTATCTGCTAGTTAGCGATATCAGGCCTTTATTAACTCATAAGAATTTGTAGATATCACCTGCAGATGGTTAGGTCACAGTGCACAATCTGCAAAACTCATTAACTTGTGTCCTGCTTTGTAGAGCCCCCAAGGTATGTTTCCCTCTCTCCAGCTACCTATGTCTTGTTTCAAAACCTCTTGGCCACATCCAGACTGATTATGTTGTCTGATTTTATCAGCTCTCTAGAAAAACAAGGTGAATGTTCCACAGTTCAGCAATTCAGCAAGTTTACCCAGCCCATCAGTGCCTCCCAAAGCATGCTGGTAAATGTCGCCAACTATTTAGGCAAAATTATTTTGGCATTTCCTGCTGGCAGGATCTTCTGGTCCTGCCAGCTGAAGGCGACCCCCATGGGTGAGATGGGAGAGCAACCAAAATGCCGTAAACATAGAAAATTGGAGCAGGAGGAGGCCACTTAGCCCTTTTAGACTGTTCCAACATTCATTATGATTATGGCTGATCATTCAACTCAATAGCATGACCCACTTTCCCCCCTCTATCCTTTGATTCCCCATCCCCCAAGAGCCTGAAATTGCCTCGTTGCACTCACTCTACTTCAAAAGAACCAGCTTGGAAACGTTTAAATGTCCAACTATTCGTCGACCGCTCGGTCTGGTTCATCTGTGTTTGTGCTGTTGGCTGAATATAACTCAACAAAAAGCTTCCAATTCTTTTAACTGGACAAACTGAATCGCTCTTCTTCCTTTCTAAGTATCAGAATCCATTCATTTTAACCACCGCTTTTGACTTGAAATGAAGTCCTGTTCAAGCTCTGTTGGTTATTCTGTCTTCATGAGTTGATTTGTACTAATCAGTGCCAGCGAGCCCCAATTCAGTAATTGTTCTGTCTTAAAGCAGAAAATGTTGGAAATACACAGCAAGTCTTAGGAAGAGCCGTATTCAATTTGAGATGTTAACTCTGTTTCTGCATTCATAGATGCTGCTAGACCTGCTGAGTTTTGTTTTTGAGCACTTTGGGTTTGGATTTCAGATTCCCAGCATCTGTGGAATTTTGCTTTCATTCAGCATCTGACCTCAATGTGATGCAACGGCCAGAATTCCCCATCTCGCCTGCAACGGGGATTCTCTAGTTCAGCTGCAGTGAATGGAGTTTTGACTGAGTGCCAAATTCTTCATTCTCACCGGCAGCGGCATGCAAGATCGGAGAATTCCAGCCAATAGTTTGAATGTGTCTAGCTTCAGAGCATCCCACCACAGCAGATGGTGAAATTTGAATTCAATAAAAATCTGGAATTAAAAATCCACTGATGACCATTGTCCATTATCATAAAAAAAACATTTAGTTCACTAACGCCCCTTAGGGAAAGAAATCTGCCATCCTTACCCAGTCTGGCCTACATGTCACTCCAAATCCACAGCAATGCGGGGGTGGGGGGCGCACTTTAGATCGGAGTTGAGGAGGAACTTCTTCTCTCAGAGGGTAGTGAATCTCTGGAATTCTCTGCCCATTGAAGTGGTGGAGGCTGCCTTGTTGAATATGTTTAAGTCACGGATAGATAGATTTCTGATCGATAAGGGAATTAAGGGTTATGGGGAGCAGGCGGGTAAGTGGAACTGATCCACTTCAGATCAGCCATGATTTTATTGAATGGTGGGGCAGGCCCGAAGGGCTAGATGGCCTACTCCTGCTCCTACTTCTTATGTTCTTATGTTCTTAATGTGGTTAACTCTTAAATGCCCTCAGGGATGGGTGATAAATGCCGGCCCAGCCAGCAATGCCTAAATTCCATGACTGAATATTTGAATGGAGTGCAGTGATCTCTACTGGGTAATATGAATGGATGAATAGGAGACAAGATCAGCTTGAGCTATGATATCTGTAGCCTCTTTGACTCCAATATTCGTCTCCTGTACTCTCAGGATCTTCTCATTCCCAGCTCAGAGAAGAAGAGTAAAATTATTCCACATTGTAGAGTCCATTTGTTCCATCTGTTCACGTATACTTATTCCTTTCTTGGGAATGGGGGGAAATGTTGGAAGGATTAGAAGCTGTTCACAAACACTCCCTCTGTCGCCAACAAGTTCTGGAGTGGGATTAGAACCCACAGCTTCTGGGTGATATCCACTCACATACACACAGAGCGGGGTAGGTGTGGGAAGATGCGGCGGCGCGGCCTCGTTGGGCCGAAGGGCCTGTTTCCCATGCTGGGATGTTCTTTGTAGGTCATCTGCTGTGCTTTGTTTGATGGCTGAACAAGCTGATTCAGGAAATGGAAAGGCGGCCATAAGTGCCACACATGAAGACATCCCCTGCTGGTTGTGCGGGATGTTCCCTGCTGATGGCTTGTTGACATGGCTGGCATCTGCTTCGGAGCTTCATGTTGGCATGGTGGCCCATTCCTGCCCCCAGCTGGTGTTGCTATCTGCTTTGGTTGTCAGCTAGAGTTTCCCGTCTTGTCATGATGGGTGTTGAGTGCCCTCATGTCTATTTTGACGGCATTTGACAGCATTCCTGAATTGGAGCTTTGGATGCCCTGTTAGTCTCTTAGCTACCTTCCCATATAGCATATCCTTGGGAATGCAGCCATCTTCCAGACTCTGCACATGCTCAAGCCAGCAAAACCTTTGTTCCTTGTTCAGTTCTAGTATGCTTGATATGTTTATCCATGAAAGGATTGCTGCATGGATAACTTTGTCCTTTCATGCAATAGCAAAGATGTCATAGACACTGGAGATGGAAGTTACTGAGGAAGGTTTAACTTGCTCAGGCTTCGATGCCAGACAACAATGCGCTGAGGATATAGGCCTCAGAGATGTGCCTCTTGGGCCTGCAGGTCAGTTTGCTATCTTTCTATGCCCATCTATTTGTAGATATTTTATTACATAAAAGATGCTACCCAGATGAAATATGTTGTTGAAATGATAAAATGTGTGGAAATCCAGATTTTGACAGAATTTCTAATCATCAGCTATGGCATTTTGCGTTCAGCTGGGTAATTTGATCAATTATTTGTTCTGAGAGGAGTCCCTCTATTTTGGACCATTTCTCCTGTGCTAGTGGGATTAATGGCTCAGTTGTGTGGGTGCTGGGCCAGGAGAGAGAAAGCTTGGCAAGAGACCCAAAAATCAGTTCTGGCCTGGCAAAATTTAAGCGGGATATTCCAGTGCTGCAAGGCAAAGCGGATTGGGAATGCCACTGGAGGCTGGCACGAGATAGATTTGCACCCTGCTAATGGGATGCAGGTAAAGGTCCAACCAGCATCTTCTCCCCGCATTTGGTTTTCCATGATGCCAGCTGGAAAACATGCCATTCAAGAGCACGTCTGGAGTGTGGTGTGCAAAAAAAGGCCTTTAGTTATCTCCAGAGTTTGGAATGAAGGCCACCAGTAATCCTGAACTCTGGAACACCACAGTAGTGGGTGGGCATAGCATTTACCAGTTGGATCTTCCAGATTCTGTATCTTTGAGGAGGATTATCATAAGAACATAAGAAATAGGAGCAGGAGTAGGCCATCTGGCCCTTCGAGCCTGCCCCGCCATTCAATAAGATCATGGCTGATCTGTCGTGGCTCAGTTCCACTTTCCCGCCCTCTCCCCATAACCCTTAATCCCCTCTCTTATCAAAAACCCATCAACCCGCTTCTTAAAAATATTTAGCGAGGCAGCCTCCACCACTTCAACGGGCAGAGAATTCCAGAGATTCACCACCCTTTGAGTGAAGAAGTTCCTCCTCAACTCCCCAGAATGTTTCTGGAGGATTACCTTCTTTCTTTAATGGTAAGCCAGTGTTTTTTTACATATGGCACAAAAATTGGGCGACACGATAGCACAATGGTTAGCACTGCTGCTTCACAGCTCCAGAGACCTGGGTTCAATTCCCGGCTTGGGTCACTGTCTGTGTGGAGTTTGCACATTTTCCTCATATCTGCGTGGGTTTCCTCTGGGTGCTCCGGTTTCCTCCCACAGTCCAAAAATGTGCGGGTTAGGTTGATTGGCCATGCTGAAATTGCCCTTAGTGTCCTGAGATGTATTGGTTAGAGGGATTAGTGGGCAAATATGTAGTGATATGGGGGTAGGGCCTGGGTGGGATTGTGGTTGGTGTAGGCTCGATGGGCCAAATGGCATCTTTCTGTACTGTAGGGATTCTCAGTCGTTCTCAGTTCTCAATCATATGATGGCAGGAAGTGAACCATCAACTTTGTCCTGCCATGGAAGACAGCGCAAAACTACCCAAAAGCATAATTAATTACTCCGGGACTGGAAGAAATAGCATGGTTTCCTGTCACCATCTGCAAAAGACTCTTTGTCCCACTCCCACCATGGAACTTGGTCCCAGAGAATTCTGCCCTCAGTATGGGACTTGGTACTAAGAAAGACTTCAGATATATTCTGGTAACGGTTTAACACTTGTTTATTCAGCATGCAGCTCACAGGCATAATTCCAACTTCTCTCTCGAGTCTAACACACGACTGACTGGTGCCAGTGGTACATCATCATCTAGATCATTCATTAGCATTTTCCATCTGTTAACCCTTCGTACTATATAGATCAAACACAATCAATCATCATCCATGTCAGCCATAGTGATGACAACCCTCCAGGGTGTGGAGAACTTGTGCATGCTCCAAGTAGAATTGAAAACCGCATGATTAATAAGACAGGATGGAAAAATATCCATTGTCAGAAATACACTGTGATGCTCATAATGCAAGATATTGGAGAGTGTTATTTTCCCTTTATAAGTACATCATTAGAAACCAATGGATCTCACAAACATTGCTGAGCTCTGACATTTTATAACATGAATCTTGTCAACGGTATCATCCCATTTAATTCTATGCAGAACATTTTTGCAAAACTGTGCTTATGACAAATATTGTTTGTTTGAAAAGGTGCAATCCAAATCATATTATACATTAATATGCAAATGAAGACAAAAACCAAACATCTCACTATTTTCGTTTCCTTTCCAGAATGTAGCAAAGTCATTGTTTTTCAGCCTAAAGATGGTGTTACCTATTGTGTATTAATGCATATGTGTAGACAGTTCTTCAATCTGTGATCTAATAATCTTTATAGTTAAAGACAGGCTTCTGTATAGACTTCTTCAGCCAATCAATTCACCTTGTTACATAAACAGGTTAACAAACATGTCTTGACTTCTCTTCTATCCATCCTCATTCGGAGGGTTGGCACATTATGAACCATCTTTCTCCACTGATTTCTATTCTCCACTACCCTCCCTGCCTATCCCATTCTGACCCCACTTGGGCCTTACCAGGTGCTTTGCCTCTCAATGACCTCTTCTTTCCAAACACTCGCCGCTTGTTCACATCACATGTCCGAAATCAGAGTTTCCTTAACATCACGGCCTCAAACAAGTTCCTCTTAACAGCAGCTTTCTCAAGTACCCACTCGTATATCCACTTGGCACCCCCTGGCATACTGCAGTGATGCACTTTCACAGATCTCATTCATGAACATCAAAGGTATTCATTAATCAAGAATTATTCACACAGCTGTACCTAGCTCCTGACATATCTCCTGTCTCAAAGGCTTCCACCCTCTGGGGTAATGCCCCACTCTGAATCCCAATTGGTCTCCAAAACCAGGTGACCCTTACTCTGCTGTGTTGCCCTGAAAGGGACAATCACCACAAATCATCACATATACACATAATATCTGCCTGAGTCCTCTCATTTCAAATGCTCTCCTTGGTCACTCTTCTTGATTGTTCCATTTACACAGCCCTACAATGTCACCGGTCACATGTCTACTTTCGGAAGAGAAGTTTTCTTTGTAATTGAGATGCTGCAGCCATTCCATATTCTACAGGATTTCACTACAGGAGTAACCCCATCCAAATTGCTGCATCCTCTCTGATAAGTGACCCAAAACGGTAGAAAGAACCAACCTGGTCAAGCTGTACTCTGCTAGTCAGAATCTTGCAAGTTTTTCTAGCTGACCTTCCGCCTTTTTCTTGTCAACATTGAACAAGTGAACGTATTTACCAACTTGACCGATGCGATTCATTGACTCCTGTAGCTCCACCACTTAGTTAGCAAGCAGAATAAAGTCATCAACGCATTGAAAATTCAAAATTCGCTGACTGCCAGTCAGAGTCCTTCCTTTGTATCCATCTGTGATAACTCCCAGGACTTGCATGGGGAGTGACTGATCGACCCATTGAATATGAGTTCCCTGAGGATTGGTAATTAACTCACCAGGAGCAGCTCGTGTACACAGTACTTTATAAAGCAGGTCCCCAACTGGGTCAATTCTTCACATTGTCCTGGTTGGAACCTGTTTGTGTTCAACACAAGCTTGTGGTTTTGCTTTACTTCATTTTGTGCAATAAAGCATTACTCCCTTACAGCTGACTCCTGCAGTTATTATACCGTCAGATTTCTCTCTTGTAACCATTTCTGCGAGGATGCTGAATAAACACGGTGAGAGGATGTCTAACACACTTTTTGACTCAGAGGTTGCTGGCAAATCTGACCCAAGCTCATTGCTTATGATAAAGCTTGGCTAGCAGTTAAATGTGGTGGCGATCCCATGTCTAACATTGCCAACCTGAATTTCTCATGTGACAGCAAGTGTAACACCTTCTCAAAATCAATGAAGCATCTGTATGTCGGCTGCTGATGTCCCTTGACTTCGACACATTATGAGTCTAAAATTACTGACTTGATCTTTTCTTCCTGTTCCTTGTCAAATCCAGCTTGCTCGTCAGGAAACTCTGTCTTTTCCTGAACCCTTCCAGAATCACCCTGAGCAAGATTTTGTTAGTGTGGAAGATCAAAGCAATTGTTAATTTGTGCACTGTTTCAGAGGGAGAAAGGTTACAGCCAAACTGTGGTCCCAAACCCAATCACAAGTCATCTACAGTGTCACACATATTCTGTACATTCTGTCCATTTCCCATTTTCCTCCCACCTTAAGTAATCCTGCCAGTATTTCATTCAGGCCTTATGGCTGGCCATTTGATGAATGACTTAGAAACATGGAAAATAAAAGCAGGAGTAGGCCATTCAGCCCATTAAAGGCTTCTCTGCCATTCATTTTGATCATGGCTGATCATCAAATTCAATATCCTGATCCCATCTTTCCCTCATATCTTTCCCTTGACCCCCTTAGCTGCAAGAGCTATATCTAATTCCTTCTTGAAACCAGGCTCAACTGATTTCGGTGGGAGTGAATTTCCACACATCTATGATCCTCAGAATGAAGAAATTTCTCCCAACTTTAGTTCTTAAAGCTTTACCCCTTATCCTCAAACAATGACCCCCCTATCTCTGGACTCCCCCACCACTTTCTCAATATACCCTAAGTTTCTCTGAGATCCCCTCTCACTCTTCGAAATACCAATGAGTATAATCCTAACCAATTTAGTCTCTCTTCATATGACAGACCTGTCATCACAGGATTCAGCCTGGTAAACCTTTGCTGTAACTTCTCTAATGCAAGGACATCCTTCCGCAGATTAGGACATCAAAACTGCACACAATACTCGAGCTGTGGCCTCACCAACACCCTTTACCAGCTGCATGTGTACTTTCAGCGACTGATGCACAAGGACACTAAAGTCTCGCTGAGTATCTCTATTTACGCCCATTTAAATAATCTGCCTTCCTATTATTGCTACTGAAGTGTATAAACTCACAGTTATCCACATTGTACTGAATTTGCCATGCATATGCCCACTCATTCATTGTCCAAATCACACTGAAGCATCTCTGCATTCTTCATCCAGTTCATCCTCCCACCCAACTTTGGATCATCTGCAAATTTGGAGATAATACAATCCGTTCCCTCTTCCAAATCATTGGTACATAATGTGAACAGTTGGGGTCCTAGCATGGATCCCTGTGGGGCCACACTAGTCACTGACTGCCATTTATGTCAACTCTCTGCTTCCTATCTGCTATGATGTGGATGTGCCGGGGTTGGACTGGGGTAAACACAGTAAAAAGTCTGACAACACCAGGTTTTAGTCCAACACCAGCTTGTGAGTTTACTATCAAATAAATGGGTTGGACTAAAACCTGGTGTTGTCAGACTTTTTACTGTCCTATCTGCTAACCAGCTGTGTGAAAGTCCAATCCATTTTTCTGCTGCTGTGGATTTCATTGTAAGAGGGTGGAATATTGGCCTGAACAACATCTGCAGTGGGAACATTCCTAAATTGCCACATAACGTTCCTGGGATGGTAATGGCTAAGCGCACCAACCCAATGATTTCTAGTGAACCATGATCCATTCCCTACCTCCCTGGAAGATCCATGGATGTCTCAAGAGCAGGAAGAAAGCAGGTGGGTAAACGTTACTTAACACCGCCCCCCCCCACAATGTGACCATGTTCATCTCCCAGAATCGTCAAAATCTTACTGCCGTTCACCATGGCGGAATCTTATGGTCCTGCTGATGGTGCACCCCTGCCTTGGGTTTCCTGGTGACAAAGAGTGTGTTCAATGGGAAATCCCGTTGACAATGCCAGGGCCACAAGATCCCAATGCCAGTGCTTGGCACACCACCTTCCGTCGCTGTGTGAAGCATTTGGGGACAAGCAGTCAGAAATCCCTGATTTGAGAGGCCTGTGAAAGGTTGGAAGCAATAGGGGTCTGCAGTACCCTCAACATTCCTGCTCGTGCACATGGTGTTAGAACCCTCCCATGGGGGAGAAGACTTCATCAGGTTGTCCCTATGCTAAGTTAATCATCAAGGGACAGGAAATAACAGTGGATCTGGCATAGTGACCATGCACTTTGGGTGCACTGCTCCTGTTCCCTGCCAGGGTTTACAAATGTGAAGTCAGAAAGTCGATTCTTGAATAGTGTAAATCATGTATTTACATAATTATGACAACAGTTGCCAATGTAGGCAGCTGAGAACTCATTAAACATCTCACTTTTTGGCATTTTTCCAAAATTGTCTGAGTGCTCTGACAAATAGTGTGTTGGAGAAAATTTTTCTGAGGGTTGGTGGAAAACAGGATGGGAGATCGGAGCAGAAAAGTGTCAGAGGTAAATCTGTCCAGATCAATCTAAGATTTCCTGTGATGGGTAACATTTCCCCTTATATTACCTGCACCCTCTCTCCCCCATGAGGTGCTAGCTACAAACTTCAAAGTTGTCTATTTAACTCCCCAGTCCAAAATCATAGAATCCCCACAGTGCAGAAGGAGGCCATTCAGTCCATCGAGCCTGCAACAATAACAATCCAACCCAGGTCCTGTCCCTGTAAACTCACATATTCATCCTTCTAATCCCCACTGACACTAAAGGGTAATTTATCATGGCCTATCCAACAAAGCTGCGCATCTTTTGGACTTATCTAATGCATATGTAAATGGTGGACAAAACTCATTCCCGCAACAATCCCTTTGGAATGTCATTTCTGCCAGTATAAGGAGCTACCCTTGTCCCCTGCCCTTCATTTTCTGTTTTGTAACCAGTTTGCTATCCATAGCAGAGGGAGAGTACTTAAGGGCAATCCATGCACAATGTGTAACTCATGCTCCCATGTGGTGCCCCAGTGATAAACGCTGGTAAGTATAGACCGGGCTATGGGATCACTGGATTTGTGATTCAGCCTTTTTCCAATCTTGTTGGGAGCTTGTGTGGCCCGGGGTGTGGTCTGAGTTTTGGTGTAATGAAGTTTCTTTATTAAACCTTTTTCTTTGTGGAGTTAGCCCTTTTCTTGCTTGCAACTGAAGTATCCTTACAGCTGGAGGGACAACCCGGTAGCAAAAGGTGCAAACAACTTAGAAACCCATTGGCCGTGGCAGGATCCTGCCAATGGCAGGCGGCCACCAAACACACCATGGGGCAATGGAAAGTCCGTCCTGTTGTGTCAACTATTGGCGACAAAGTTGATGTTGCATAGGTGAGGCTGTCAGTGTCATCTCACTGGCTGCTGATGTTCCTGGTGCTACTGATGACCTTTTTTTGCATTTCCAGCTCAGTCACAGGGGGCGTCTGGTGTCTGTTCCTTCTCATTTCCTTAGCAGATTCAATGACGTATATGACATTACAGTCTCTGCTTCACCAAAATTTTCTGTCAGCTTCCTGCTTCTCATTATTGAACAGGAATCCCTATTAGAGGCCATTGGGCCCATTGAGTCTGCAATGACTCCCTGACAGAGCATTTTAATCTGATCCACCTCTTGCCCTATTCCCATCACCCTCCCATATTTACCCCTCTAATTCCCCCTAACCTACACATCTTGGGACACTAAGTGGCAATTTAGCATGGCCAATCCGCCTAACCCACAAATCTTTGGACTGTTGGAGGAATGTGCAAACTCCACACCGACAGCCATCCAAGGCTGGAATTGAACCCAGGTTCCTGGAGCTGCGAGGCAGCAGTGCTAACCACTCATGATTGGACCCTGTATATGTGCAGTGTACCCTTTCAAGAACTCAGGCAAGGATTTGGCATGCTTGCCAAAGTGACGTTTTATGGCTGTTCAAAAAAAAAACTTGGAGAAATTGAACACAATTACTCCAGCCAGTCAGTTGATCAGGATGTTGCCACCGTAACAGGATTAGAATCAAGTCAGCTGCTTGTTTCCTCCTCTGCACCCTTCTCTTTCATTCAGCGCCTTTCCAGGATCATAGTGGTCAGATTGCGAAGCAGATTCACAGCCATGTGACAGGCAATCTGAATCTACTCTGGTTTTGCTGTTCAGTGCTTGTGACAGGAACAAGACCCGCGCACTGACAAAACTGTTTTAAGTGGTGGGGACTGAGCGCATCATGGCCAGAAGTGTGACTTATCCCTCCAACAGGGGAACACAAGAGGGTAAATTCAATGGCCCTGTCGCCAGTATCGGGCTGTCTCTGCAGCTCCGAGAATGTTTAATTCACAATTCCAACCCGTTCTCGGTTAAACCAGTGTGTGGAGGAGAGGGGAAAACGAGGAGAGATCCTGCTGCAGGATTGGGGTGAAAACCAAAGGAAGAATCACTGCTGCCATTTTCTAGGGTAAATCTACAGGACTACCTGTCCTCATCTCCGTTTGAGATGACAAAATGGTTCCAGCACAGAAGGTCATTCAGACCATGGTGTACATGCTTACTCTCCGAAGGAGCAATTTATCTCATACCACTCCTCTGACTTCTCCCATTGCCCTGCTCATTATTTCTTTTCAGATAATAATCTAATTTCCTCTTGAATGCTTCAATTGACCCTTCCTCCACCACACTATCAGGCAGCACGATCCAGATCCCAATCACTCGCTGTGTAAAATAGTTTCTCCTCATGTCTCCATTGCTTCTTTTGCTAAGTTACCTTAAAACTGTGCCCGCCCCTTCCTGATCCTTCTGTCAATAGGAACAGTTACCACCCCCCCCCGTGACTCCCTGATAGAGCATTTTAATCTGACCCACCTCTTGCCCTATTCCCATAACCCTCCCATATTTACCCCTCTAATCCCCCTAACCTACATATCTTGGGACACTAAGTGGCAATTTAGCATGGCCAATCCACCTAACCCATATATCTTTGGACTGTGGGAGGAAACCGGAGCATCCGGAGAGAATGTGCAACTCCACACAGAAAGCCATCCAAGGCTGGAATTGAACCCAGGTTCCTGGAGCTGTGAGGCAGCAGTGCTAACCACTCATGATTGGATCCTGTATATCTCAACTGCTTCTCTTCAGAGGAAAACAGTCACAACGTCTCCACTCTAATTATAGACAATATTAACAGATGTCTAGACACGTGAAGAGGTTCATTGTTTTTCCATCTTTTCACATTCGTTGCTCGCTTAAAAAAAAAACTTCCTGCCCTGACAGGCCAGGGTGGAAATTAGTTTTCCCACCCTCTTCCCCAGGAGCAAGCTGGGAGGTGCAGATGGATTGGGTCTTAGAATCAGGAGAGAAGGTGGAGGTTGGAGCATCCATCATCTTCCCAGCTCCACTTAATTAAATCGGGACTTAGGGGAAGGTCAAGGATTGTCTTTTGGCCCAGATGCCAACTTCCTCTGCAGATTGATCCTGAAAGGAGCAGTTGGTGGAGGAAGCCGGGCCTCTGCTGGCGGCCATTAAATGCAGCTCCACAACCCACACCTGCCTGTACGATTTAGAACAGCATTTTGTTTTTTGAAAGTTGGTTTCGCTGATGATATTCAATTATGGGATGTATAATGTGACATTGGAGTGCACATTACCAGCTTCTCCTTTTATCTTGGCGGCTTTGATCTATCCATTTTAACATGCTTCCCTGGATTATACGATGGGGGAAGGAAGGATTTGAAAGAATTTCATCGCTCAACATGGGCGTTCAACTCAAAGGTAAAATGTTTGATCTTCTCATGCATTTTACTGAAAATGGTAAGTCACTTTTCAGCTCAGGGTGAAAGCTAGCTCTCTCATCCTGACCGCTAATACTTGGTTTGAGTTTTTACTGTTCATTAATGGATGGTAAGTTGAATTTCTGCACAAAGAATCATAGATATTTAATACAATGAGACTGTATTTAATGTAGATTCACAAATATTTCCTTTTCAAATGTACATGTATTCGTTTTATGAGTTCTTTATAGGATTGTGGGGAAGGGAAGGGGAAAATGGCATTGGAGGTGGTACAATGATGAATTATTGGAATGATATCGAGCCCTCAGGACTTGGATCAGGAGGGGCATCTATCTTGTGTTGCTTTGAGTGGATAATTGAGAGGGTGATCTGACCAAGATGTTTAAAATGTCTCAAGGATTTGATAGGGTAGATGCAAGGAAACTGTTTCTTCTAATGGGGAAGGCAAGATCCAATTGTACCTCGACTATTTTGGAAAAATATCAGGAAGCATTTCTTTGAAATACAAAAGGTAGGATTTTCCAACCAAGCTGGCCCCAAGACCAGACCACGCCTGAGATCAATGGACGTTTGCATGGTCCACACCTCCCAACCCCACCCGCTATGATTCATGTGGCGGACAGGATGGGAAAATTCCGCCCAAAGACCTAGAATGACTGCTTCAAAAGGCTGCAAATGCTTGGGAAAAAAAAATGAAGTTTTTAAAACAGAGACTGATAAGACCTCTTCGGTAACAGTAAAAGGAATAAGGAGCAAATGGAATTGAGGTATAGATCAACCATGCTCCCAGTGAAAGATGAAACTATATGTCCTAGCCTCGCTTGTTTCTCCAAAAATATACTTTACTCATACAATTCATAAAGATACATTACATGACCATTTAAAGTTGACATTACATAAGGTGCAAGCTAAATCAGTTTCTTCCAGTCCTGTGTATTACTTGCCACATTTACAATTACAGTTAAAATTTATGAGTTTCATTACATGTGAAACATGTAGCCAGAGGGGATTTGCTCCTACGAACAGTTTTAGAATGGATCTTCGAGCTAGCGCAGAGTATTTAACTTGCTGCTGTGTGTTATCTGTAGTTGATCTGTAGTTGATGCCTCATAGT
The DNA here is from genome assembly GCF_965287045.1 of Carcharhinus amblyrhynchos. Taxonomy (NCBI): domain Eukaryota; kingdom Metazoa; phylum Chordata; class Chondrichthyes; order Carcharhiniformes; family Carcharhinidae; genus Carcharhinus; species Carcharhinus amblyrhynchos. The sequence goes on from NC_137330.1 coordinate 16,216,928, forward strand.
CCTAGCAGTAGATTTGGGATAAATCAAGTGTTCAATCTTACTTTCTACTGAAGTGGGAAAGTGCAAGTGTCACTTCACTGTTCGATAATGTAATCCCTTAATATTTAACAACAAACAGGAATGACGAGGAAGACTGAATAATGCTTTGGTCAGAATGAAGTGGTTAATTTAAGCAATTACTGCTGCCTGAATACTTCATATTTCATTGTGCGGGGGAAGGGGGGAGTAATTTGTTACATTTGCCTATGAAAATTTTATTCTCAAAGCTGAATGAAACCCCACGAAAGTCTCCTGTTTCCCCAACCCCTGATATGGTTGATAATGGCTCTGCAGATTACACATGCACACCTTTATCTGTCCTGGCATTTGAACAATCTCAACAATTTTTAAAGTTTAAAGCGTCAGACAAAAAAAAAACATTTCTGTAGGGAGAGATGACACCAGTGATGAAAACTTCTGTGCAAGGACATATAATGCAATTCCTACCCTGACATTCAGGTCTTCAACTTGAATTATAGCAGGTGATTATCACTGTCACCTTGCCTGAAGCAATGATGTTCAGTTTTATACGGAGCTATCAAAATCCCGCTGTGTCAGAGATTAGCATGATTTCAGGTTATTGTCAAGCACACAAGGGTATTAACGTGATTCATTTCTTATCTGTTCACTCCTTTCCAAAAAAGAATGGGAATAGCGAGTATGGGGAAAGTAAGCTAACGTGTAAAAATTTGATTCTTTTAAACCAGTTAATATAAGTATTTTCTTTGATTTGAACTTTTTTTTTGTCTCCTGCAACTTACCCAGCCTTAGCGTTTAAATTTTCCCTGGATAAATATTTTAGTCATTAAGTGCTGTTCTACACTTGAAGGCTTTGCAAAATGTAACAGCAGAAGTTAACCACTACCCCCGATTTCTGGAGCCATGATCTCGTGGGCAGGGATGTATTTGAGTGTCACGCACTTTGACAAGCGGTGACTCAAAATCACAAAGAAGTCAATTTGCACACTATCAGAAGAACTGAAATAGACTAAAGTCATCTGATTCAAAGACTATTTATCATAAATTCTTAGTTGATTCCAAACCTCAGGCATTGCATGTCTAACAGCAGAGCGTGGTGACTAATCAGGCTGGGACCACAGCGGAAGCCTGGCTGATGTAATCCTTTCTTTGCCACAAGTTGTTGGATTTGAGAATTGGATTCGTGGACTAATAATCACAAGTCACAGAAGCTCAACTGCCCTGGTTCCTCTATGCCAAAGCTGTAGTTAAGAAATGCCACCAACGCCTCTACTTTCTCAGGAGGCTAAGGAAATTTGGCATGCCTGCTACGACTCTCACCAACTTTTACAGATGCACCATCGAAAGCATCCTTTCCAAATGTATCAAAGCTTGGTACGGCTCCTACTCTGACCAAGATCACAAGAAACGACAATGGGTCATGAACAAAGCCCAGTCTATCACACAAAAACGCCTCTGATCCAGTGACTCTACACTTCCTGCTGCCTTAGAAAAGCAACCAGCATAATCAATGACCCCACACACCCCAGACATTCTCTCTTCCATCTTCTTTCTATCGGGGAGAAGATACAAAAGTCTGAGATAACGTACCAACCGACACAAGAACAGCTTCTTCCCTGCTGCCATCAGACTTTTGAATACAGACTTATACAAAGAACAACACAGCACGGGAAACAGGCCCTTCAGCCTAACGAGCCCGCGCCGCCATCTTAACAATGTGTTTTTTTATATTAAAGTTCATCTTTTTCTACACCCTAGCTTTGACTGTAACACTATATTCTGCACCCTCCGCTTTCCATCTCTATGAATGGTATGCTTTGTCTGTATTGCGCACAAGAATCAATACTTTTCACTGAATGTCAATACATGTGACAATAATAAATCAAATCAAAATTTCAAATTGGTGTCAGGAGTTAGCCATTTAGTCCCTTGAGACTGATCTGCCTGTTTGTGGCCTTAACTCCACTCCCCCATCAGCCCCCTGTAACCCTCGACATTCCGGGACATCAAAATCTATCCAACTTATCTTGGAATACATTCCATAATCCAACCTCCACTGACTTGCTGCGGGTTAGAATTCTAAACACCATCAAGCCTCTAAGAAAAAGAATTCTCAAATCTCACTGAAATGATAGACATCTTATTTTGAGACTGTGCCCCCCAGTTCTAGGTTATCCCAGGACGGGAAATACCCTCTCAGCATCCACCCTGTCAAGCCCACTTAGAACCTTATATTTGAAGCACTGGCAACTCATCACTAATTTTACAGCCAATTTTGCACACAGTGGGAATTTTAAACAGTGTTAGTGCCCAACTTGTACATTCTGACATTGATTTAACCCATGGAGGTAAAACATACCTGTCAATGAACTAAAAACATCAGCGGAGGCAATTACTGTACGGCAGACAGAGGGAGAAAATGTAATTAACCTTTGGAATGGCCCTGATGAAATAATTAATTTCAGTTGTGTCCAATTCCTTGGGTCACCAGGTATTATCTGATTAAACAGTTGAGTATGCTGATCTTGTGCTTGTGAATTTGTGTAGAGAGTGATAGGGTTGCTATGTTTCTCAAACTGACACAATGTCTATTACTCTTTGCCTCCACTGACTCAAGCAAATGGAGAATTTTTCAGTTGGTGTTAGTTCTACTTTCTCACTGAATAACAGGATTCCAGAAATCAGTTGTTATCAGTTCTATGAACAGAATCCCCACAATGCAGAAGGAAGCCATTCACCCCATCGACCCTGCATCAACAACCATCCCAAGCAGTCCCTATCCTGCTAGTCCCCTGACACGAAGGGACAATGTAGCATGGCCAATCAATCAATCTAACCCACACATCTTTAGACTGTTGAAGGAAACCGGAGCACCCGGAGGAAACCCAAGCAGACATGGGGAGAACATGCAAACTCCACACAGACAGACACTCAAGCAGGGAATTGAACTCGGGTCCCTGGCGCTATGGGGCAGCAGTGCTAACAACTGTGCCACCGTACAACCCAAATCATAGTTTGAAATCATAGTCACAGTCATAGAGGCATAATGGCTCAGAAAAAAGCCAGTTAACCCAATGAGCGCATGCCAGCTCTCTGTATTGCAATATAATCAAATCCATTTCTCCTCTCTATCCCCGTGATCCTACAAGTTTATTTCCCTCATGTGCCCCCATTCAATTTCTATTTCAAATAGTTGTAGCTTCCATGTTCGCAGCAGCTTCCAGGCCATTATAATCCATTGCCAAAACATTTCTTCTCAATTCTCCCCCCATCCAATGTCTAAAATCTTACATCTATGCCCCCTAATTCTTATACTATCAGCCAATGGTACTATCTTCTCTGTATCTACTTTTCTGAATCTGACATAACCTCATATCCCTCTACCAAATCTCCTCTCAATCCTTAAAAAGTATGCCCTGACCTGTCAGGAGCCGGGATTGCTAGCTAGGTGGGTTTGGCAGCATGATGTCAGAGAATCCTTACACTGCACAGGAGGCCATTTGACCCATCAAGTCTGCGCCAACTCCCTGACAGAGAATCTTATCCATGCCCTCGCCTCCGCCCTATCCCTGTAACTCCATGCATTTATCATGGCTAATCCATCTAACCCACACAACGTGAGACAATAAAGGGCAATTTAACATGGTCAATCCACAAACCTACATACTTGGAGTGTAGGAGGAAACCAGAGTAACCTGGAGGAAACCCAAACACCACACAAACAGTCACCTGAGGCCGGAATCGAATTGGTGTTCCTGGTACTGCGAGGCAGCAGTGCTAACTATTGTGCTGCCCTACCATCAGTCCTGCCTCTTCCATCCATTTCAAAGTGTTTGAAAGTTTGGTGGGAAAAGCCGGCAAGACTGTTGACAGCTTGCCCTTTGGTTTTCCCACCCAAAACGACACTCTGGAAGATAAAATAAAATCCCTTCTCTTGTTTCCAAATCCCTCCATGGCCTCACTACCTCGCCCTCCCCCCTTCTTTGTCTTCCTCAAACTCTACAGCTCTCCAAGATCTCTACGCTCCTCCAATTTTGGCCTGTTACATTTCGCCAATTTTCATCACTTTGTCAATGACGACCAAGCCTTCAGCTGCTCAAGTCCAAAACTCTGGAAATGCCCTTCCCAAATGTCAAATCCCAGAAAATATGTATCCCCAACCCTTACTTCCCTTTTTTGGAAATATTAGGATCTATGAATTCAAATCCAGTTGTGAGGATTTGAATCTGCTATAAGAAGAATTTGGAAATAAAAAAATGTTTCAACAAGGATCTTGGGTTCATGTTGCACTATCTGTAACCCCTGTGACTTGCCTGGGTTTGCAAAACCTCACTTACTGTACTGTCTGGAGACAATATACATCTCTTTAACCTGTGATCAGTGCTCCTTCCACTCACATTATCAGCCACTTTAGGACTTGAACAGCAGGTTAGGTGTAAAGATTTGCATTCTAATCAGTAATCTGTAAACTGTCTGTGCTTTATATGCTCTGTCTGAGGCCAGAACACTCCATTTACCTGACAAAGGGACTAACCATGTAAGATAGTGCATGTACTATCAAATAAGTCGGTTGGACTTAAACCTGGTGTTGTCAGACTTTTTACTGTGTTTACCCCAGTCCAACGCTGGCATATACACATCAGATTTTAAAAACCAGCAACACATAATTTAATAAATAAATAAGATGGAGAAAGTAAAGTATGAGAGAAAGCTAACTAGTAATATGAAAACAGATCATAAGCGTTACGACAAATATTTAAAAAGGAAGAGGTTAATTACAAATGCTCTTGGTCCTCGAGAAAGTGAGTCTGGGAAATTGATCAGGACAATATCAGAGGCATTGAATGGATATATGGTGTCTGTCTTTGCTGCAGAAGAATTAGAAAACTTCCCAAAGATACTTGAATTTTTTTTAAGAGATTAATGGGATCTCTTAATGGGAGGGAGGAAATTAAAACAATTACCACCACTAGATAAAAAATATTAAAGAGTGACAAGTTCCCAGAACCAGATGGCCTGCCTTTGAAGGTCATAAAGGAAATGGTTGCAGTGATAATAGTTGTATTGGTTATAATCTTCCTGATGTCCTTAGCTTTTGGAAGAGTCCTAGTGGATTGGAAATTAGCTAATGCAACACCTTTATTCCTGAAGGGAGGGAAGCAGAAATCCAGAAACGGCAGGACAGTTAGTCAAACAACTTCACAGGATAATCAGATGCTCTTTCCGAGGTCATGTACTGGGAGACGTAGGTTTAAGGTGCATGGGGAAAAGTTTAGAGGAGACGTGCGAGGCAAGTTTCTTACACAGAGGGTGGTGAATGTCTGGAACGCATTGCCCAGGGAGGGAGGTGGTACAATAGCGGCATTTAAGGGCAACTGGATGAATACATGAATAGGATGGAAATGGAAGGATATGGACTCTGTAAGTACGTACTGTTTTAGTTTAAGCAGGCGTCATGATCAGCGCAGGCTTGAACTGCCGAAGGGCCTGTTGCTGTTCTGTACTTTTCTTTGCTCTTTGTTCACTTTCTCATTTACTCCAATTCAGGGTCATGGAGAATCTAAACCTATTCCAACAGAGATTGGGTGTTAGCCGGAGAACGCCCAAGACGAACACAAGTTCATCACAGGGCACACACTTAACCGAACATCTGTTATTGGGAAATTGCTAGAATCTAGCAGGTTATAGTAGGTTATCAAGGACATTCTACCCAGATACATAGAAAATCATAATTTGGTCAGGCACAGTTACTATGCATTTGTGAAAGAGAAATCATGTTTAACTGATATATTAGAGTTTTTTGCAGAAGTAAACATGCATACAGGGAAATCTATAGATCGTAGAGTAGAATCATAGAATCCCGACAGTGCAGAAGGTGGCCATTCAGTCCATCGTGTCCGCACCGACCACAATCTCACCCAGACCCTATTTCCATAACTCTACTTATTTATCCTATTAATTCCCTGACACTAGGTTTAATTTAGCTTGGCCGATTAACCTAACCCACACATCTTTGGAGTGTAAAAGGAAACTGGAGAACGGGAGGAAACTCATGCAGACACAGAGAAAATGTACAATCTCCACACAGACAGCCACCCAAGCTGGGAATTGAACCCAAGCCCATGGTGCTATGAGACATCAATGCTAACCACTGTGCCATCGTGGTGTATTTGGACTTTTACTAGGTAGGCATTTGAAAAGGTGCTGCATCAAACATTACTACACAGGAGCTCATGGTGTCGGGAGTAACATACTATGGAAAAATGATTGGTTAGCTAACAGGAAGCAGAGAGTAGGGATAAGTGTGTTTGTTTTTGATTGGCTGACTGTAACAAGTAGAGTGCCACAGGAAATAGTGCTGGGTCCTCAGCTATTTATGATTCACATCAATAATTTGGATGCATGGTTGGTTATATTGCTGATGACAACAAGATAGGTAAGATGTAGAGTCATCTCCATATTGGAGGGACCAAACACAGGTTTCAGTCTATCCACAAGCAGGATCCAGATCTTCCTGCTACTTATCATTTCAACACACCACACAGCTCTCTTGTTCACATGCCCATTCTTGGCTTGTTGCAATGTGCCAGGAAGCTGAACACAAACTGGAGAAACAGCATCTCATCTTCCGATTGGGCACTTCACAGCCCTCCGGACTTAATGTTGAGTTCAATAACTTCAGAACATGAACTCTCATCTCCACCTTCATCCCACTTCCATTCATTTTATTAAATTTCTTTTTTTCACTTTTTCGATCGTTTCATTTTTCCACTTTAAAAAAGAATTCCAGTTTTTTTCCTCATCGTTGTCTCCCCTCCTCCACTCCACAAGGACCATCTGTGAAATGTCTCAGGTTGTTCTTTGACACTCTGCTTACCTTTGTTCACATTCTGATCTCTTAAGGGGCCACCATCAGCACCCTTCTTAGCCATGATCACCACCATTTACATTCCCTTTGTCTTTTTGCCTGACAATCCCCCTCACTCCTCACCCTAACAGTATAAACCTCATCCTATTTTCTGTTCTCAGCTCTGATGAAGGATCGTCCAGACTCGAAATATTAGCTCTCTATTCTCTCTTCGCGGATGCTGGCAGACCTGCTGAGATTTTCCAGTACTTTCTGTTTTTATTTTAGATTCGGCATCCACAGCCATTTAATCCTCAAGTGAAGTTCAGAAGTTATAAAAGTGAGGTAGCAAATTTTGGGAAGAAAAAGAGGGCAGAATGTATTACTTGGAAATCTGTCACTTTTCAAATCCTTCCATGGCTTTATCCAACCCCATCTATTTATCCAACCCCCCTCCAACCCCAAAACCCTCCAAGATATTTGCATTCCTCTAATGCTGTTCTTTTATGTACCACTATTGGCCTTCAGTCGTCTGGGCCCCAAAGCCTAGAATCCCCTCTTTACCTTCTTCCCTCCTTCGAGACACTTGTTGAAATCCAACTCTTTGGCCAAGTTTTGGTCATCCAGACTAATATCTTCCAATATAGTTAACCATCATACGTTGTTTAAAAGTGCTCCTATGAAGCACTTTGGGAGGTCTCATTACATTATACACGCTACAGAAATATCAGTTATTATTGTTGCTGAAATAACTTTGGATAAAACAAAAAAGAGAACTATCCAGTACATTTTCAATTTATCAGTACATTGTAATTGGTTAGCCATTATAAAAATGGTCCCATTGCTAATGCTATTGCTTTCAATGGCAATGATAATCAGGCAGTTGCTATAAAAGGCAGATAATGTGCATCATTCAGTTTATACTCCATCAACAATTTGAAAATCTACCCCGTATATTCCATTCAAATCCCAAAGGTTTTTGATCAACTCAAAGCAAATGTACTCTTAAAGCATTGATCGTACTAATTGACAACAGAGAAACTACCCAACTCACCTGTGTCAACAATTATGTTCCACACGACTCTCCTTCCATCTGACTTTATATCACTCTATCTGTATCCTTTCCTTCATTTTTACCCAGAGTAGCTAGATCCATGCTATTCTCATCAGTAGGGAGATGGTGTCAGAGTGAAAGGTCCAATGGTAATCCGGAGGCCCAGGCAAATGCTCTGGGGGGCACAGGTTCAAATCATATTATGGTAGCTGGAGAAATTTAAATTCAATTAATAAAGCCTGGAATTGACGTTTTGTTTCTGTAACGGTGACCATGAAACAAAATGATTGTTTTAAAAACCCATTTGGTTCACTAATGTCCTGTAGGGAGGGAAATCTGCCATGCTTACCTGGTCTGGTGACATGTGACTCCAGGCCCACAGCAATGTGACTGACTCTTACCTGCCCCCTGAAATTGCCTAATAAGACAGTTTAAGGGCAATTGAGGATAGGCAAAAAGTCTGGCCTTGCTTGTGATGGTCACATATCATATTAATGCTAGCATGGTGGCACAGTGGTTAGCACTGCTGCCTCACAGCGCCGGGGATCTGGGTACAATTCTTGGCTTGTGTCACTCTCTATGTGGAGCCTGCATATTCTCTCTGTGTCTATGTGGGTTTCCTCTGGTTGCTTCAGTTCCTTCACACAGTCCAAAGACGTGCTGGTTAGGTGGATCGATCATGCTAAATTCTCCCTCAGTTGACCCAAACTGGTGCCGGAGTGTGATGGCTAGGGAATTTTTACAGTAACTTCATTGCAGTGTTAATGTAAGCCTACTTGTGGAACAAATAAATGTAAAAAATTGATTAAAATAATAAACTTTTTTAAAACTATCCCATGCACCATTGTGTTCCATTTCCTGAGTCAATATGTTCGTCTTCATAGGCTTATTGGTGACTAGTTTATAATTTAGATTTAGCCTGTCTAAATCAACTTACGTTGCCTCTACAATGGAAAATGGAGTCACATCCAATGAAAGACTGAAAGAAAAGGAAAAAATGAATGCAAGATTTTCAGTTGGAAGGATAGATTAGCTGTACTGCAGAAATAAAGTTTAACCTCGAAAATGGATTTGTTGTGTGATTCTTCGAGGGTTTTTCTGTTGCTTAATGTGTAACTATACAACTGTCTAAAAATGTTATGGCTCCTACTCTTGACTTGGCAGTTCATAGAATCAATAAATGACATAGTACAGAAGGAAGCCATTCAGCCCAATGTACCTGTGCAGTCTCTTTGATATAGAACATAGAACATAGAACATTACAGCGCAGAACAGGCCCTTCGGCCCACGATGTTGCGCCGACCAGTTAAAAAACAATGACCCTCTAACCTAAACCAATCCCTTTCCATCCATAAACCTATCCACGGATCTCTTAAACGCCCCCAAACTAGGCGCATTTACAACTGCAGCAGGCAGGGCATTCCAATCCCTCACCACCCTCTGGGTAAAGAACCTACCCCTGACATCCGTCCTATAACTACCACCCCTTAATTTAAAGCCATGCCCCCTCGTGCTAGCTTTCTCCATCCGAGGAAAAAGGCTATCACTATCCACCCTATCTAAACCGCTAATCATCTTATATGTTTCAATAAGATCCCCTCTTAGCCGCCTTCTTTCACAAAAACAACCTCAAATCCCTCAGTCTCTCCTCATAGGACCTCCCCTTCATACCAGGCAACATCCTGGTAGACCTCCTCTGCACCCTCTCCAAAGCCTCCACATCCTTCCTATAATGTGGGGACCAGAACTGCACACAATACTCCAAGTGCGGCCGCACCAGAGTTGTGTACAGTTGCAACATGACGCTGCGACTCCTAAATTCAATCCCCCTACCAATAAACGCCAAGACACCGTATGCCTTCTTAACAACCTTATCTACTTGATTCCCAACTTTCAGGGATCTATGTACACATACACCTAGATCCCTCTGTTCATCAACACTATTCAGAGTCCTCCCGTTAGCCCTATACTCGACACATCTGTTATTCCTACCAAAGTGAATTACCTCACACTTCTCCACATTAAACTCCATCCGCCACATGGATGCTAATATATAGTTATTCAATTCCTCACGCTCCCTGGTTCTTTCTGTATAGAACTGATTTTTTTTTTGCTTTGTCAAGTATTTATGCAATTCCCTTCTGAGATATGTGATTGAATCAGCTAACTTTTAGGCAGTGCATTCCAGATCACAATGCTCTTCATGTCAACAACCCGTAATGTTGCCACTAGTTCTCCTGACAAAGACTATAAATAAGTGCCCTCTCATGAGCGAATCCTTGCCAGGGGATATATTTGCTCCTTATCTACTCCAACAAAACCCTTCATGATTTGGAACACCAACATCAAACCTCCTCTTAACCTCCTCTGCCCTGAAGAGAACAATCCCAGCTTCTCCAGTCTCCATGTAGTTCCTCATTCATGGAACATAGAACATAGGACACTACAGCACAAACAGGCCCTTTGGCCCACAAGTTGCACTGATCATATCTATACCTACCAGGCCATAGAACTATCTTTAACCCCCAATCTCATTAAATCCCATGTACTCATCCAGAAGTCTCTTAAAAGACCCCAGCGAGTCGGCCTCTACCACCACCGACGCCAGCCGATTCCACTCACTCACCACCCTCTGAGTGAAAAACTTACCCCTAACTTCTCCTCTGTACCTGCTCCCCAGCACCTTAAACCTGTGTCCCCTTGTAGCGACCATTTCAGCCCTGGGAAATAGCCTCTGAGAATCCACCCTATCTATACTTCTCAACATTTTATAAACCTCTATCAGGTCACCTCTCAACCTTCATCTCTCCAGGGAGAAGAGACCTAGCTCCCTCAACCTATCTTCATAAGGCATGCCTCCCAATCCAGGCATCATCCTTGTAAATCTCCTCTGCACCCTCTCAATAGCTTCCACATCCCTCCTGTAGTGAGGCGACCAGAACTGTGCACAGTACTCCAAGTGGGGTCTGACAAGGGTCTTATAAAGTTGCGGCATTACCTCCCGACTCCTAAACTCAAACCCTCGATTACTGAAGGCCAGTGCGCCATACGCCCTCTTGACCACAATTCCTATCACCATTCTAATAAATTCCCCCTACACTTCCACCTTGATATCCTCCTATAGGTTATATGCCACTTGTATCCTTTCAATTGTTTATCTTACAGATTGATAAAGTAGTTTATTGTAAGAGTTGGATTCCACTATTTATTTCTCTCTTCTACGCCAATCATAAGATCTTATCACTAACTTGGAAATCCATTCCATTTTGCTGCTATTCTTTTCAATAGAGGTTTAAAGTGTATTTATTAGTGTCACAAGTAGGCTTACATTAACATTGCAATGAAGTTACTGTGAAAATTCCCTAGCCGCCAAACTCCAGTGCCTGTTTGGATACATTGAGGGAGAATTTAGCATGACCAATGCAACTAATCAGCATGTTTTTCAGAAGTGGGAGGAAATTGGAGCACTGGGAAGAAACTCATGCAGGCACGGGGAGAATGTGTAGACTCCTCACAGACAGTGACCCAAACCGTGAATTGAATAATAATAAATGCAGCAAATCTGTTAAATGATTTGGAACTTTTGATATATTACTTGCTATTTTACTGCTGACCTTTACTCACTGCTCAGAAAGACCCAATATGTTAAATAATCATGTAGTGTAAAGAATGATTTAGTGATTGCTAACTAGTACAAAATAGGGTAAATGATGGTGTACTGATAATGTCACTTGGCTGTTAATCCAGGGGCCAAGGCTAATGCTCTGAGGACCTGGTCTCAATTCCCACTATGGCAATTGATGGAATTTAAATTCAGCTCATAAAATCTGAAACAGAAAGCCAGACTCTGTAATGGTGACCATGACAACTATCACTGATTTTTATAAAAAACCCCATTTGATGCACAAATCTCCTTTAGGGAAGGAAATCTGTCTTGTGTGCAGGTGACTCCAGGCCATGAAAATGTGGTTGACTCTTACCCTTTCGAAATGTGCGCGTTAAGTCTACTTAGTTCAAGAACAATTAGTGATGGGAAAAAATTGCTGACCTTTACAGATATGCCCAGATTCCATGAAAAAATAAAGAAAACAAATAAAATAATTATCAGCATCCCTGCTTAGAAATACAGCTCTTAGATAGACTAAACCAGCAAAGGAATTCATTCAATTAAAGGCTCAAATGTTAGCAACCAAGATTACAACAGTGCACTTGTATAAAACTGCCTCTAATGTTGTAAAATTTTTGATTTGATTTATTATTGTCACATGTATTGGTATACAGTGAAAAGCATTGTTTCTTGCGCACCATACAGACAAAACATACCATTCATAGAGTACATGGGAGAGGATGAAAGGAAAGGGGCAGATTATAGTATGACTGTCATAGTTAGAGTGTAAAGAAAGATCAAATTAATATAAGATAGATACATTCAAAGGTCTGATGGCAGTGAAGAAGCTGTTCTTGAGTTGTTTCATAGATGATCTCAGACTTTTGTATCTCTTTCCCGTTGGAAGAAGGTGGAAGTGAGTATGTCTGGGGTGCGTGAGGTCCTTGATTATGCTTGCGGATTTTCTGAGGCAGCAGGAAGTGTAGACAGAGTCAATGGATGGGAGGCTGGTTTGCGTGATAGACTGGGCTACGTTTACAACCCTTTGTAGTCTCTTGCGGTCTTGTTCAGAGCAGAAACCATGCCAAGTTCTGATACATTCACCCATTTGACCATTCAGTTTACATCTCCTTGTAGCCCAAGATACTCTGCCTCACTGTTAACCACCCGTCCAATCTTTGTGTCATCTTCAAACTTATTTCTCCTACATACTCATCCATGCCCTTTATATAAATTACAAATAATAGGGAGGCCAACAGAGATCCTTGTCGTGTGCCACTGGATTCTGGCTTTCAGTCACTAAAGCAGTCTTCTATCATCACCCTCTGTCTCCTACTGTTGAGCCAATTTTGAATCCACTTTATCGAATTACCCTGTATCCCATGTGCAGTTATTTTCTTTACAAGTCTCCCATGTGGACCTTGTCAAAAGCTTTGCGGAAATCCACATAAACTACATTGACTACCCTACCCTCATCTACACACTTGGTCCCCTTCTCAAAAAACTCAATCAAATTTGTTAGGCATGACCTCCCTCTGACAAAGCCATGCTGACTATCCCTGATCAAGCTTTGCCTCTCCAAGTGGAGGTAGACATTCTCCTCAGATGTTTCTCCAATAGCTTCCTGACCACTGACATGAAATTCACTGGTCTATAGTTCCCTGGTTTATCTCAACAACCCTTCTTAAATAGCAGAACCACATTAACTGTTCTCCGATCATTTGGCACCTTCCCTGTGGCCAGAGGGGAATTGAAAATTTGGTGAGAACTCTTGCAATCTTCTCTTTTACCTCGCTCTGCAGCCTGGAACACAATTCATCTGGAGGTGGAGATTTGTCCACTTGGGGCAGCACGGTGGCACAGTGATTAGCACTGCTGCCTCACAGTGCCAGGGAGCCAGGTTCGAATTCCAGCCTCAGGTCACTGTCTGTGTCGAATTTGCACATTCTCCCCATGTCTGCATGGGTTTTCTCCAAGTGCTTCGGTTTCCTCCCACAGTCCGAAAGACGTGCTGGTTAAGTTCATTGGCCATGTTAAATTCTCCCTCAGTGTACCCGAACAGGCACCAGAGTGTGGTGAATAGGGGATTATCACTGTGATTTCATTGCAGTGTTAATGTAAGCGTATTTGTGACATAATCAATAAACTTAAAAAAAACTTTTGAGTCTGCCAACATCCCCAATACCTTGTCCTTCCCTATATCTATTTGCTCAAAAACCTCACATTTTCTCTCCCTGAATTCAATACCATTGTTCTCATTCATTTTGGTGAAGATGGATGTGAAGTATTCGTTCAACACGCTGCCAATGTCCTCAGGCTCCACCCATAGATTGCCCCCTTGATCCCTAATGGGCCTTGCACTTTCCCTGGTTATCCTCTTTCCATTTATGGAATATCTTGGGATTTTCCCTGCTTTTAAAAGCCAGAGCACTCTCATACCTCCTCTTTGCTTTCCTAATTGCTTTCTTAAGCTCCACCCTGCATTTTCTATACCTCACTAATGCCTTCACTGATTTGATACTTTTTAAAAACCTTTCTTTTACTCCTCATTCTATCCTGGATATCTCTGGTCATCCATGGCTCTCTGGGACTGTTACTCCTTCCTATCACCCTAGAACGAATATGTTGGCTTGCACCCTCCCCATTTCCTTTCTGAATGCCCCCAACTGCTCTTCAGGAAACTGTACGTTTCCTCAGTCCACCTTGGCCAGATCATATCTTATTTTGCTCAAATCCATTCTCTCCTGACCCAAAATTTTGTTTTGCAACTTGTCTACTTCCATGTCCATAACAAGCTTAAATTTTACCATGTTGTGAACAAAAACAGCCGTCGGCACAGGTGCCATCATAAGATGAACGAAATTAAAGATACACAAAAGGCCAGAGAAAGAGGAATGCTGAAATTGTAAAGGGTGTTGAGCTAAAGGAGATTACAGATATTAGGAGGATCAAGAAAAGGAAAGCATTTGAAGCAAAGAAGAAAGTTCTTGTACTGACATGTTAGGAGGACCATGAGCAAAAAAGTAATGAGCCATCATTTGATAGCATAGAATTACAGAAAAAAAGAGTCATTTTATGTTGAAGATTTTCATCTTTCACTCACCTAGATGTTTACAAGATTACAATATAAAGAAAATCAACAAATTTATATTGCATGAGAAGAGAGTGCTGATTTGTTGGCAGGTGAACTCTGGTAGAGGTGTTTGCCATGGAAAATGGACCACTTGATGGTGATTGATAGTTAAGTGCCAAGCATAGTTTGAAATTTAAACCAGGCATCTTGACTCTGATTATCAAAACATTTCCCTAAGGAATGAACAGCAAATGGCTGTTACTCTTTTTGTTCAGCTGAAACAAGCACAATGCGTGTACCTGTTCTTTCTGTCTGCAAAGGACAGAGCCCTATTTATTCATAAATGTAGCTTCCGCTACATGCAAATATGTCCCACTACAATCTTAAACTGGTTGTCAGTGTAATTTCTAACACTGAAGATTATTTAGAAAATGTTTTCCAATTGTGGAATCACATCTATTGTTGACTCAGCATTGTGTTTTGCATTTTCCAAGCGCAGGCTGGTCGGGCATGCTCTGTAGTTTGCCCATTGTGAATGCAGAAGGGACTATAAGAATCCCAATGCCTATATTGACCATCAAAGTTAGGCTTGCAGTAGAGTGCACTAGAGAAGCCCCTGGTAGATTTCTCAACTAGTATGTCAAGGAAAGGGAGTTCATTTGAATGCTCGATTTAAAAGGTGAGTTTGAGTGCTGGATGGCGTCAACTAAGACATGGAAGGAAATTCTTATAGTTCCACTCACAATAAGATTGACCTTGTGGCAACCTTGTAAGTACAGCCCAAGCCATTTGCTCAACATGCAAGCTTGTTGTTTAAATAGAGTGCATGAAAGCCATCCTGCAGGATAACAGCTACCCTGGTCAGATCATTTTGCATGTATATCACGCAAACTCATGAATGGTCCTAAGGCCCTGAGAAGTGTTTGGTCTACCTCAGGTTACCCTGGAAGGGCAAAGTACCTCAAACCTTTGAGCAACAGGTGAAGCAGTTATTTCATGCTGCTGCCATGCATGAGCAATAGAAATGGTATACTGCCATCAAGCCAAAAAGATATTCTGCCTATCACACAAATTAATAATGTGATATATGAATTTCAATGTCAGTGTGAGGCTAGGTATGTAGGCTATACATCCCAAATACTGGCAGATCACATGGAACAGCATGTCCTAGCTACTGTTCCCAACAGGAAAGGTACAGACCATACCCAACCAGCTCCTGCTTGCAAAACTCAAAAAGCAGTGTCCTACTTTACTCAGTTAATGTAAGGGCATTGGGGAGAGTTACAGAACAAAAAGATCTAGGGGTACATGTTCATAACTCCTTGAAAGTGGAGTCACAGGTGGACAGAATGGTGAAGAAGGCATTCGGCATGCTTGATTTCATTGGTCGGAACATTGAATACAGGAGTTGGAATGTCTTGTTGAAGTTGTACAAGACATTGGTAAGGCCATACTTGGAATGCCGTGTGCAGTTCTTTGTCACCCTATTATAGAAAGGATATTATTAAACTAGAAAGAGTGCAGAAAAGATTTACTAGGATGCTACTGGGACTTGATGGATGGAATTATAAGGAGAGGCTAAATAGACTGGGACTTTTTTCTCTGGAGTGTAGGAGGCTGATGAGTGACCTTATAGAGGTCCATAAAATAATGAGGGACACAGGCAAGGTAAATAATCAATAACTTTTCCCAAAGATAAGGGAGTCTAAAACTAGAGGGCATAGGTTTAAGGTGAGAGGGGAGAGATACAAAAGGGTCCAGAGGGGCAATTTTTTCATACAGAGGGTGGTGAGTGTCTGGAACAAGCTGCCAGAGGTAGTAGTGGGTACAATTTTATCTTTTAAAAAGCATTTAGACAGTTACATGGCTACGATGGGTATAGAGGGATATGGGGAAAATGTGGGCAATTGGGATTAATTTAGGGGTTTTAAAAAAAATGTGGCATAGACAAGTTGGGTTGAAGGGCCTTTTTCCATGCTGTAAACATCTATGACTCTGTGACTACTTTAAGTATGCTAATCGGCTTTAAGCTCTTTCTGAGTGTGAGCCAGTTTGCACTAATACGGGTAGCACAGTGGTTAGCACTGCTGCTTCACAGTTCCAGGGTCCTGGGTTTGATTCTTGGCTCAGGTCACTGTCTGTGAGGAGTTTGCAGATTCTCCTCATGTCTGCGTGGGTTTCCTCCGGGTACTCTGGTTTCCTCCCACAGTCCAAAGATGTGCAGGTTAGGTTGATTGGCCATGCTAAGAAATTGCCCCTTAGTGTCCAGGGTAGCAGAGGGTAGAGGGATTAGTGGGTATAATATGTAGGGATATGGGGGTAGGGCCTGGGTGGGATTGTGTTCGGTGCAGACTCAATGGGCCAAAGGGCCTCTTTCTGCACTGTAGGGTTCTATGGTTCTATATAATACAAAGAGACCCCGGACAATAGCAAACCAATTGGCGTTGGGCCCGAAACCCATTAATAGGCCCGCGCACTATCTTCCAGGTTCAGCGCGACCTATGCCAGTTGTGGCAAGACTGGAAAACATGCAAGATGAAATTAGAAAAAGGTTGAAGGGATATCAGAACAGTGGTGGGTAAATATGATCAAAACTGCAATATCACAAGAAGGCCCGAAACATCAACACAGCTTTAATGGCTTGTTTCCGTGTTGTCTGTGTCCAAGTAGAGAACTGCCAAAACTTAAAATAAAGCAACTTGTTTGAGTCCAAAGTGATGTGTTGAACAAAATTCAGTAGATTGTGGTGCTTACTTGATTCCTCAGTATATTACTGAAGCATTCATTACAACATGGTGTTATTAAAGTCAAGGCCCCAAGCTTCTTATTCTATTTGGAGCCAGCCGAAAACAACCAGGTCACCAGTTAGGATCCTACAGAAGATGGGAATTACATAGGGTTCCTGATCACCATCCACTGATTAATGGCTGTATGTGGATGTCAGGAAGGCCAAAGTTAGACGTCACTTCCCCGAATTAGTTCAGCAAAGATTTTGCTCCTCTCGCTGGCACTGTTTAAAATCAGGATGTGAGTAACTTGCCAATAAGTGGAGTGCATCCTGATTATAGCAACAGCAGTCACAGTTACAGCAGCACATCTTTGCCATCACGTAGCACTAACAAGCAGCTACTGGAACCAGCAAAGGCCTCTCAGTGACTCCAACAGGGAAGACTTCTAGTTACACAGGCAGCTTGGCAAGGTGGCACAGCGGTTAGCACTGCTGTCTCACCAACAGGGCTTTGATTCCCAGTTTGGGTCACTGTCTGTGTAGAGTCTTCACATTCTCGCCCATGTGGGTTTCCTCCAGATGCTCCGGTTTCCTCCCACAGTCCAAAAGACGTGCTGGTTAGGCGCAATGGTCATGCTAAATTCTCCCTCAGTATTCCCAACCAAGCGGTGGGGTGTGGCGACTAGGGGATTTTCATAGTAACTTCATTGCAGTGTTACTGTTAGCCTATTTGTGACTAATAGATAAACTTAAACTTTAATGGTCACTGGACTTCTGTGCTGTAAGTAGCTCAGCCACTGAATATCATGACTCCCTCACACCAGTATAACATTTAGGAATAGAACAAAGAATCATAGAACCCTACAGTGCAGAAAGAGGCCCTTCAGCCCATTGAGTCTGCACCAACCGCAATCTGAGCCAGGCCCTACCCCCATGTCCCCACACATTTACCTGCTAATCCCTCTAACCTACACATCTCCACACTCTAAGGGCCAATTTTAGCATGGCCAATTAACCTAACTTGCACATCTTTGGATTGTGGGAGGAAACCGGAACACCCGGAGGAAACCCACGCAGACACGAGGAGAATGTGCAAACTCCACACAGACAGTGACCCGAGCCAGGAATTGAACCCAGGTCCCTGGAGTTGTGAAGCAGCAGTGCTAACCACTGGGCTACCGTGCCGCCCAATAGGGTGTATACAAAGGTGGATGTAGAGATGTTAATAAGTGATAGGGCTTGAAATGTACCTGTAGGCTGACATATGTTTTTCACCCTTAATATATATGTGGCCCATCAGGTTGTGCTGGCCTTGAGGAAGAGTTATCAAACTCGTCCCCCTGCCCTGTTCTTTTGCCTTGACTGTGCCAACTTTCCTTTTTCAACTATGTACCCAATTTTCATCCACAAGGTCCTCGCGAACTTGCTTTCAGACAGTGCTTTCCAGCGTATAATGGCTCATTGCATCAAATAAATCCTCACATCTCGCCTTGCGGAGCACCATTGTGCAGGAATGAAAGGGTAGTCGCCTGCAAGTGCAGCAAGCTGGCAGAGCTGCAGGATAGAACAAAACATTTCTTTTTCACTCCGTTGCCAAGTGGCTACCAGTTCAAGAGACCTTCCCACGGTCGACTCACAAAGGCAATGTCACCTCACAAAAGAACCATCCGTTCAGGTAATCAATCACTTTTCCCTTCTGCAGTTCAAGGCGTCTTCCTCCAGCTCCAGTTAAGCGCTGGCCAACTTAAAATTCTTGTTAGACCATGCGCTAAATTTCTGCAGAGGTGAAGGCGCTGCCCAAACATATAGGCTTCTGTTGGTGTATTTTTTTTCCTGACCCTGTTCCTGGCATCAGCCATTTTAAAAAAAATTCATTTGTGGGACTTGGGCCTTTCTGGCTGGCCAACATTTGTTACCCAACCTTATTTGTCCTTGAACTGAATGGTTTGCTGAGCCATTGCAGAGAGCAGTTGAGACTGAACTACACTGCTGTGGCTTTGAAGTCACATATAGGCCAGACCAGATAAGGACGACAGATTTCCTTCCCTCAAGGACAGGTAGATTTCTTCACCAATCATGGTTGTAGATCCTTAATTTCAGATTTTTTTTATTGAATTCAAGTTCTACCATCTGCCATGGTGGGATTGAAACATGGGCCCCCAGAACATTAGCTGAGTTTCTGGATTAATAGTCTAGTGGTAATACCACTTGGCCATCATGTCCCCTTAAACTGAACTGGGCCCATAGCCAGCAAGAGCAACCAGTCCATGAGATGGGACAGTGAAGAGAATTGTCAACTGGACTGAAAGGCAGCTGACTGGCATTTTGTAGCCGGTCTCCTGGTTCCTGACATGGTGGGGGGAGGTTGTGTGTGTGTGTGAGTTGAACTATCTAGAGGTGACCCCTCCAGATGGAAGCCAGGGCTCCATTGTTCCAGAGAGGCCCACAGGCCTTCCATATAACTGCCAGGGTGAAGGTACAGCATTAAGCAATGCTATAGAGTGATTTCAACCTCCACCCACCTCCACCCCACCTACAGTCCACAGTGTTGCACTGGCTGCTGAATCTGTTTAATGTTACTTAAAGCCTGAATAAATTTGATTGGACACTGTCTCAATTTTGAAGTGTTCTTTCAGTCACGTGCCTTTCCTCATGGCTTGCTGCTCCTCTCACATTCTCACTGGCTCCCCAGTTTCAAGAGGCCTGCCCTGCTGTCCCTAATTGGACATGGAACCTGTTGCCTACTGACTAAGAGGGCATGCTCATGAAAATCCCAAAGAGTGAATCTTTCACCATTTCCCCTTCTCAATCCCCGGGAGCAGGCTTGGGATCCAGAAACCGTCCCAGTTCTTGGTTCCCACACTAGATATGAGAGCAAGGCCAGAATTTCTGAATGTTTCCTCTTAATTTCAGATCATCTTTTCTTGGGTAAGCATTTCCTTTCGGAAAGATCCTCTGGTCTAATTTGAGCAGGTTAATGTTATTCAATGCCCTAGTATCAAGCTTCATATTTCTGAATTTGGGCTAACTTCTCTTCCTGTTCTCAATGCTTGAGTGAACTTATTTCCTTTGGAACTCTTATGTCCAGCCATTTCATGAACATGTATGGTTCCCAAGCTTATGTTTTCAAACTATCGTCATCTTCCAGGATGTGGATATTTTGGTTTCTGTTCCTTCTCATTTGGTCTGTCTCTCATATGTCATTTGTTTTGCCATCTTCTTTCTCCATTTTGCACATCATTTCCAGTGATTGAGTTTTCCACAAACCTCTCCAGTTTGACCCATTTGTGGGGCATTTCTTCCCTCTTTGAACTCAAAGAACAATACAGCACAGGAACAGGCCCTTCGGCCCACCAAGTCTGCACCAATCACTTTGCCCTACCTAGACCAACCACCTGTATCCCTCTATTCCTCACCTGTTCACATGCCTATCCAGATAAGTCTTAAGTGTCACTAATGTGTCTGCCTCAACCACCTCATTTAGCAGTGCATCCCAGGCCCCCACCACCTTCTATGTAAAAACTTCCCCTGCACATCTGTACTGAACAGTCCCCTCTTACCTTGAACTTGTACCTTCTTGTGATTGTCATTTCTGTCCTGAGAAAAAGCTTCCAACTGTCCACCCTATCTATGCCCATCAAAATTTTATGAACTTCTATCAGGTTGCTCCTCAGCCTCTGTCTTTCGAGGGTGAACAATCCCAGTTTATTTAATCTCTCCTCATAGCTAATACCTCCATAGCAGACAACACCCTAGTAAAATTTTTCTGTACTCCCTCCAAAGCCACCACGTCCTTCTGGTAGTGTGACAACCAGAACTTATGTGGTTCTCCGCAGCTCTTGGCCATCTTTCTCTCTATCCACTGTGTCTCAGTTTTACTGTTTGAATCCTGCTGCCTTTCTCTTGACTGAAAGCTCGATGATGGGGTAGTCAGCTTTTTCACCTGTCTACTTGTCGTTTCATAAGCTCCGATAGTGTTCACAGCCTGTGATATTGTGAGCTGGTCCTTATTGAATTAAGTCTTTTATATGTACTTCGGAGTTGTCAGAACATTAAAATGATTTGACCTCTCAGAATTTCATCTGTGCCTTCCAATTTGGTGCTTTTAGGCTTTGTTAAGAAATTGTTAACAGGCTTCCCACTCAGACCTCTGTCTCAGGTTGTGAAATTCTTAACGTTAGGTCTGATTACTTGACGTTGACCAGAGGTGTGAGCTGAATTGTTCAAAAGTTTTATTCCAGTTTTTATTGCTATATTCACTCATCTCCCAGAGATGCACAGATTTAACCCTTTCCCTTTTGCCTACGAAAGGATGTAGTTGACCATTTCCTCTTGACTACTGCCTTTTGGAACACGACTGAATATCAGTCTGCCCTTTTGTTTAAACTCCTCAAACGTCTCAACAACATTTCCAACCTCTTGATTCATTATGGGATCTGACCATTCATGGCCATTTTCTTTTCACAAGATTCACTGGGTTTTTCTCTGACACTAGTTTGGGTTGGTTTGTCTCAAGTTTATTCAACATTGGTTATATTTGAAGTTATTTAAGTCTGCTGTAACCATGTTGTGTCTTCCAGTTTCATAGAACATCGAACACTACAGCACAAACAGGCCCTTCGGCCCACAAGTTGCGCCGATCACATCTATACCTACTAAGCCCTAGACCTATCTATAACCCCCAATCCCATTAGATCCCATATACTCACCCAGAAGTCTTTTAAAAGACCCCAGCGAGTTCGCCTCCACCTCCACCGAAGGCAGCCGATTCCATTCACTCACCACCCTCTGAGTGAAAAACTTACCCCTAACGTCACTGACATGTTCCTTGAGGACAAAATAATCACACTTTTAGGCTGGAATTCTCCAACCTTGCATTCCAGCGAGAATGGAGAATTTGAAAGTGAGTCTATAATAACTCCAGGAGTCAGCTGTAAAAATTGGACAAAGTATAGCAAAACCACAAGCCTGCGGTGAACAGAAACAGGTCCCAACCAGGACAATACACTAATGGACTCACCCAGGGACCTGCTTTAATCAAGGCTCAGAATACAAGCTCCATCTGATGAGTTACTTACCAGTCCCCAGGTAGCTCGGGGATGCCCCGTGCAAGTCCTGGGAGTTATCACACAATCAAATCTGCATTCACTGCAGCGGGACCGGAGAATCCCAGCTGCAGATGGGGTCAGAGCATACGGGTTGTATATCTTACAGTTCTCCATGTGGCTGATGGACTGATGTGGAGATGCCGGTGTTGGACTGGGGTAAACACAGTAAAAAGTCTGACAACACCAGGTTTAAGTCCAACTGATTTATTTGATAGTAAAGTTTACTATCAAATAAATTGGTTGGACTTAAACCTGGTGTTGTCAGACTTCTTGCTGTTGGACTGACACATTGTTGCTGGGCACCTGTCTGCAGTGCTGCAGTAAATGTGGCACCCTGGAAATTCATTCTGATAACAGTTAGTTTCCAACTCTTTAGGAGCAATCGAACAATGTGATGTGGTGGAGTAAGGGTAGCAGAAGATTTGCTCATCTGCTGGAACATGGTTGAATAGTAAAAAAAATTCCGGGTTCTCACAAATTCCAACCATCTCTAACCAATCAGCCTGCTTACCCTCCTTGATCTGAACTGCATCAAAATGCATCTGAACACAGTTAATTGTCTGTCATGGTGGGAGTTGATGCTTTTTATATTTTTGTGTCTTGAAAGAACCATATAATCCCTACAGTACAGAAAGAGGCCAGCCGGGCCATCGAGCTTGCCATCATTGATTGAACATCCCACCCAGGCTCTCCCCTCCGCCACGTTCCCATAATCCTGCACACTTAGCATGACCAATCCACCCAATCTACACATCAATCCAACAAAGGTGTTGTGGATAGTGTGCAGGGATGTCAGAAGTTGCAGCGAGACATTGATAGGATGCAAGACTGGGCGGAGAAGTGGCAGATGGAGTTCAACCCCGATAAGCGTGAAGTGGTCCATTTTGGCAGGTCAAATAGGATGGCAGAATATAATACTAATGGTAGGACCCTTGGCAGTGTGGAAGATCAGAAGGATCTTGGGGTCTGAGTTCATAGGACGCTCAAAGCAGCTGCACAGGTTGAAGCTGTGGTTAAGAAGGCGTATGGTGTACTGGCCTTCATCAATCAAGGAATTGAGTTTAGGAGTCGAGAGATAATGTTGCAGCTATATAGGACCCTGGTCAGACCTCACTTGGAGTACTGTGCTCAGTTCTGGTCGCCTCATTACAGGAAGGATGTGGAAGGCATAGAAACGCGCAGAGAAGATTTACAAGGATGTTGCCTGGATTGGGGACCATGCCTTATGAGGATAGGTTGAGGGAGCTCGGCCTTTTCTCCTTGGAGAGAGAAGGATGAGAGGTGACCTGATAGAGGTGTATAAGATGTTGAGAGGTATTGATCGAGTGGATAGTCAGAGGCTTTTTCCCAGGGCTGAAATGGTTGCCACAAGAGGACACAGGTTTAAGGTGCTGGGGAATAGGTACAGAGGGGATTTCAGGAGTAAATTTTTCACTCAGAGAGTGGTGGGTGAGTGGAATGGACTGCCAGCAATGGTGGTGGAGGTGGATTCGAAAGGGTCTTTTAAGAGACTTTTAGATAAAACTAATCGTATAACTGACTTAGGAGGAAATTACATGCAATAAAGGGAATGGTAATCACTAGATGACATTACTTTGATCAACACTAGCAGTCTCAAACTTTACTGTTGTAATAAACTTGAGTCGAGAATAAGCCCAGACAACATCATTATAATTTATAACATTGTATATTAGACATTTTCCAATGCTGCTCACCATCAAATAATATAAGATTACATAATTTACTTTTGTCGTCTGTCAAGATAGTAAGATAGAGGGTTATAGGTAAGCCTAGTGATCTCTAAGGTAGGGATATGCTCGACACAATTTTGTGGGCTGAAGGGCCTGTATTGTGCTGTAGTTTTTCTATGCTTCTACGTTTCTATCTTTTGACTGCGGGAGGAAACCCATGCATCCATGGGAAGAACATGCTAACTCCACACAGTGACCTAAGGCCAAAATTGAACCAGGGCCCTGATGCCAAGAGACAGCAGTGCTAACCACTGTGCCACCATGCCACCCAATATCTCATAATTGGTGGGAAAACAGCAATGTTTTAAGTAGAGGGGATTTGCTGGGGTTAGGCGTAGAAATGAAGAGAACAAATTTTAATTGAATAAAAATTAATCCCAGTCCTAGACTCCAATCTCCTCTTTAACATTGAAAACTTTCTGAATTTTAAGCATTATCCTTGTCAATGCAATTTTCAATTTTCTTCTCTCATTCCTCCAACGTCCAGATAGACTGTCACATATACTTTTTATCCTCACAATTTTGAACTTGTACTTAACGCAAAGGTCTGCTTTAACTCGTTCATATTTTCTTCATTGTCTTTGGACCTCCTGGAGGAAAGGCTGAGGGACGTGAGGTTATTTTCATTAGAGAGAAGAAGGTTACGAGGTGACCTAATTGAGGCATACAAGATGATCAGAGGATTAGACAGGGTGGACAGTGAGAGCCTTTTTCCTTGGATGGTGCTGGCATTTAAATTTAGGGGTGATAATTATAGGACAGATGTCAGAGGTAGGTTCTTTACTCAGAGGGTAGTAAGGGCGTGGAGTGCCCTGCCTGCAGCAGTTGTGGACTCGCCAACTTTAAGGGCATCCAAATGGTCAGTGGATAGGCATATGGATAACATTGGAATAGTTTAGATTAGAGGATCATTAAATTGGTTCCACTGGTCGGCACAACATCGAGGGCCGAAGGGCCTGTACTGTGCTGTAATGTTCTATGTCCTATGTTCCTTTACCTCCTTCAGTTATTCCTATATCCAAAAATCAACATTCTCCAACGCTGCTCACCATCAAATAATACAAGATTACATCATTTACTTTTGTCGCCTGTCAAATGCGTTGGTGCCCAGCACAACATTTCTTTGCCTCTATCTAGATTTACTGATCAAAAGACACAATGAAAGTCCAATAAACACTTGATCTAGTAATGTAAACTCTGCTCTAAGGTTAGCCAGCTTGTAGCCTCTGAACCTCTTGCTGCAAACTGGCTTTCTGGGCTTTGATTTGAGAATAAATCATTTTCACAATTACTGTATGCCTAAGTAAAAGCTAATTTAGTTCAAAATCAAAATTTCTACCATTAAACATTGATCATACTGTAAACCTCGTAACAAATTTATGAGTTCTAATAATTCACTTTTCATATCAGCTTGAATTTGTTCAGACTTTTTACAATTTTTGTGATATACATGAGGCTGGGCTGTCAGTGGTTTTGATTTATATGGCTTGCTACCCTGACATTTTGGTAAGCTTATTTCAATCTTATTTGAAACTGTATGCCTACCAGTTACGTTTGATCTTTTCACGGTCCCTCTGGCGATTTCACCTCTATTTCTGTTTGTGAAAAAATGAGGAAATTTATCAACTCCGTTTCTGACCTCGATCAACATTTCAGTGCAGCACTGAGGGACGGCTGCCCTGTCTTCTCGATGAGGCATTGACTTGAGGTCCTTGATTGCCTTCTTGGATAAGATAAACTGTCCCAGGGTGCTCTTTGGAAAAAGAAGCAGAGCATTGGGATTTCTCCGGGTGCTCCGGTTCCCTCCCGCAGTCCAGAGATACGCAGGTTAGGTTGATTGGCCATGCTAAATTGACCCTAATGTCAAGGGGATTGGCAGGGTTAATGTGTGGGGTTACGGAAATAGGACCTGGGTGAGGTTGTGGTTTGATCAGACTCAATAGGCTGAATGGCTTCCTTATGCACTGTAGGGATTCTCTGACTCTATGATTCATTTGTCTCTTGTATCCAGGCCAATATTTATCAACAACACCAACATCTAAAAATAGCCTGTTGTTTGCTAGACCTTGTGTACAAATTGTTGGCCGACTTTCCTATATTATTGTGAATACACCTCACAGGTACTTCATTCTCCCTCAAGCACTTGAGGGGCAGCTGAAGGAAGTTATTGCAAAAATGCAAGTATTTTCTTCTCTATTTCATCAATGTCTGTAATTGTGAATTCCCTGTTTTATTTCCACTAACGATATATGCTTGGATTTGTGCGTAATAACAGAAATAGTCTGACCTTACATAAATGGAAGAAAGGTTCCTGTCTTAGTGTTCAGATTTTCGTGAACTTCAAGCAAAATTCGGGGGCAGGGAGGGGGGCGCAGAGGAAACTCTTCTTCTGTATGTTTCCTTGCCCTGTAGTCAAATTATACACTCTTCAAAATGGTACCTTGCTTGAGTTGATACCCAATGGAGGAGGAGTTGCGGAAAATCCATGAGTGGTAATTAGGTGGAGATCAGCAGAAGTAGGCAAATTCAGCCCTTCGAGCCTGCTCCACCATTCAATCAGATCATGGCTGATCTCTCCCTGATCCCAACACCACCTTCTCACTTGTTCCCCATATCCCCTTATCCCTTTTTATCAGGAGTATATCTGTGTCCTCCTTGAAACCATTCAATGGTTCAGATTTCAATGCGCTGCGCGACAGTGAGTTCCACAGATTCACCACCTTCTGTGAGAAGTAGTTCCTCCTCATCTCAGTTTTAAATCTACCGCTTCTCAACCAAAACGTGTGACCTTTTGTTCCAGATTGCCCCAATAGAGGAAACATTTGGTCTACATTTACTTTATCAATCCTTTTTAAAATTTTATATATCTCGATCAGATTCCCTCTATCCTTCTAAGCTCCAGTGAGTATAAGCCCAAACTGTTTAATCTCTCCTCATAGGTCAACCCTTCCACCCCCAGAATCAATCTGGCGAATCTCCTCTGAATTGCCTCCAGTGCCCCCCACATCCTTCCTCAAATAACGAGACCAAAACTGGGCACAATACTCCAGGTGTGGTCTCAACAATATCCTACACATTTCATAAGAACATAAGAACATAAGAAATAGGAGCAGGAGTAGGCCATCTAGCCCTTCGAGCCTGCCCCGCCATTTCATTGCATTGAATTGAATGGTGAAGTGTACTCAAAGGGCTGAATGGCCTTCTCCTGCTCTTTTTTTATGTTCTTAAATTCAAGGTTCAATTTTAAATTTTGTAGTATGGCTCCATGAAACAATGGTGATAATTCTAATCTTGGGTTACACTTTAAAAGGCGTGATATCAATTTCATAGAATCCTTCAGCGCTGAAAGAGGCCATTCGGCCCATCAGGTCTGCACTGACCACAATCCCACCAAGGCCCTATCCCCATAACCCCATGCATTCACCCCAGCTAGACCCCCTGACACTAAGGGGCAGTTTAGCACTGACAACCCACCTAACCCGTACATCTTTGGACTGTGATAGGAAACCGGAGCACCTGCAGAAAATCCATGCAGATACGCAGTGAGTGTGCAAACTCCACACAGAAAGTGATCCAAACCCAGGTCCCTGGCACTGTGAGGCAGCAGTGCAAAACGTTGTGCCACCCATAGGTCGGGTGGGTAGGGGATCTTGTATCGCAGTGGGTAGCATCCCTAACTGTGCGCCAAAAACTTTGAGTTCGAATCCCACTGCAGGTTTTGATGTCCAAAGGAGTTGTGCTTATAACATGGTCAAACAGATTGACGATCAGCCTGTTAATCCTCCAAATACACCTGATGGCAGGCAGTAAGAGTGGGAGAGTTTCTTGATTGGCCATGGTACAACATTTAAAATTGAACCTTGAACTTAAGAACATAAGAGCATAAAAAATAGGAGCATGAGTAGGCCATTTATCTTTGGGTATGGTGGCTGAAAGATAGGGAAGTTATCAATACAGCTGCTCATTGTGCACTAATTGCATTAGAAACTCAGCAGACAGTTATAGCATGTGGTGGAATTAACGTCATAGTGCTGTAGGAAGGAACAAAGTCAGAATTAACTCTGATAAGATCAAGTCAGAGACTGTGTAATGAGTCTTGGTTTCAGCAATGAGAATGTAGGGACCAACGTTACAAAACATGTTGTTCTTTTTATGTCTACCTGAGTTCGGATGCACTGCAGCGATGGTCAGGCTGAAAATGATCGAGCAACGTCCAAAGAAACATGTTGCAGGCCAGAAAAGGATCACAAAAGACATTCTTTTCAGCAAAGGATTTGTATATACACAAAATGCTCAAAGCAGATAATACAAACGTTGACTGCGTGTTTGAAATGCACTTAGTGCAATGTCATGGACAGCAACATCTAAATAGCACATTTGCATCAAATTGATGCATTGCCAGTTTGAGAGGTGGGAAAGGTACTTGGACTTCAACAACAGAGGAACTCTTGAAATTGTCTTTAAACAGCCTAGAATATCCAGACTAGAAATCAGGATAAATGCAAATTTGTAATGTGGTTATTATTTCCCAGTATATGTTTTTAACTGGTGAGGATCAACAGAGGAATCATAGAAACATAGAATCCATACAGTGCAGAAAGAGGTCATTCGGCTAATAGAGTCTGCACTGATTTTCCAACACAGCGTTCCATCCAGGCCCTATCTCTGGAAATTCATGTACTTACCCCACTAATCCCCCCTCACCATCTTGGGATACTAATTTAACATGGCCAATCCATCTTTCCCATACATAGGGCGGCACGGTAGCACAGTGGTTAGCACTGCTGCTTCACAGCTCCAGGGTCCTGGCTTCGATTCCCAGCTCGGGTCACTGTCTGTGTGGAATTTGCACATTCTCCTTGTGTCTGCGTGGGTTTCCTCCGGGTACTCCAGTTTCCTCCCACAGTCCAAAGATGTGCGGGTTAGATTGATTGGCCATGCTAAGAAATTGCCCCTTAGTGTCCAGGGATGTGTAGGTTAGAGGGATTAGTGGGTATGATATGGGGGTAGGGCCTGGGTGGGATTGTGTTCGGTGCAGACTTGATGGGCCAAAGGGCCTCTTTCTGCACTGTAGGGTTCTTTGTAATCTCAGGATTTTGCAATTGTTTGGGAAACTTGGTTATTGATTGATAAATCAGCTTTAATGATTAAACTTAGCTTTTGTTCTAGATTTGGGGCAAGACCTTCTGGGTCTTGATGCAAGTGGGACTTCATGGTCTCGCGGGCGATGGACTCCACTGTGGGGTGGATTCATTAGGAACTGCCGCGGAGTGGATTCAATGACAGCAACAGGACCAAATGATCCTGAGAAACACACGGTGGGGAAGGGGCAGGTGGGGGTGGGGGAATGGCGAGGGGTAATGTGGGGGCATAGAATCCTGCTGTTTGTGTTTTTGTAACAATTTAGTAGCAAGTCTGAAATGAAGGAAGGGAATTGTTTGACTGTTGAGAAACAGCAAGGATTGTGGGGGTCTTGGTCAAAGAGGGAAGGGTGGGGTTAATCAGCCTGTCTTTGAGATGATAAGATTCACTGCCTCTCCTACTCCTCTCCACCCTCTTCCTATTTTCCTCAACTCAGCAGTGGTAAAGGTTGGCTACAGATGATGTTCCACTTCTAGAGTATTCAATGACAACACTGGATATGCATTTACACATTAAAGTTCTTCTGGAACACTCTGGGTGACAGAAATATTGCTTAATCACACCAATTATTTGCTTGATGAAGTTTATAAAAAATAGTTTCTTTGTCAGTGCGACTTTTGTTGTGGGACAATCCTGCAGCTGCGCACAAGTTCCTGACTGGGCCCATGAGTCACGTCTGGATTGGATAGCTAACAGGGGAAGCTCAACAACTTGAAGGCACATTATTGACATGGCTAGGGAATTGTCGTGTGGCTGGAGGCAGGGATTAGAGATACCAGGAAGATACTCTGATTGTCAGGAGGTGATCAGTAGAGACCCCAGCATGGATCTCTAAGTTTAGTATATTTATTGATGGCTTACATGATGAAATTGAAGACAACATATCCAAATTTGGTAAGAAACAAAGGTAAACAGCATTATAAGTAGCGTAACTAGAAGGAAAACATTACAAAGTGACATTGACAGGTTAAGTGAATAAGCAAACCATGGCAAATGTAAGGTTTTACGCTTTGGACTTAAACAGATAGAACAAGGTACTTTCCGAATGGTGAAAAGATAGAAACAGCAGAGGTTCAAAGAGACTTGGGAGTCTATATACATAAATCATTACAATCTCA
Organism: Carcharhinus amblyrhynchos; assembly: GCF_965287045.1. Classification (NCBI taxonomy): domain Eukaryota; kingdom Metazoa; phylum Chordata; class Chondrichthyes; order Carcharhiniformes; family Carcharhinidae; genus Carcharhinus; species Carcharhinus amblyrhynchos. The sequence continues at coordinate 16,247,374 of NC_137330.1, forward strand.
GGAAAAGGTACAGAAGCTGCTCAAAAAGGCTAGTGGTATATCCAGACACTTAGAATACCAGGGGATAGATATCATACCTAGTGATGCAAAATTGTCATTGGATCACACCTGGAGTACTGTGAATGGGTTTGGGCATCACTCCATATCGACCTGGAAGGGAGTGTAGATCTTTCAGTCTGATTGGGCTGCAGCAGATTTCTCAGCTTAGATTTTGTGAAGGAAAAAGAAGTTGGAAGATTTGCCAAGTTTGAAGTGAGAGGAAGAAATCTACAGTGATCTTCACAGAGCCTTGCAGCAGAAAGTAGTCAACAAAGTTAGCTTAGGAAGTTGTGAGAAGGTTGTTGGATGCCTGCCAGCGATTCGATCAATGAGCTGAGGCATCCACAGTCATGAGATCTGTAAAGAAAGGAGAATTGAATAGCCAAACTGCAAATGGATGTACCCCATGGAATCATGCCTCAGAGGAGCAACTAGAATACTAGGAAGAATTGAAGTGAATTCTGGAGGGCTGTGGAGTACCTTTGGGTTGGTTTCAAAGCAAAATGAACCAATCTTTCAGACCTCCAGGGAATATTTGGAGGATGTAAAAACTAGAACCAAGTTCATAGCGTAAGTTTTTATAACCTATAGTGTTAGCTTGATGGTGCTTACTTTATTTTTGATATACAGCAAAGTTTTTTTTTGCTTTAAAACATTAAATCTCGTGGAGTTGTTCTGTTGGTTAATTGCTGGGTGTTCAATTTTTGGACTTTACATGTTAACGGTCACCCATGGGATTGTCACACCTCTCTAACCTGTAAATATAACCTCTCCAAATACAGCATGGACTTTTTAAGAGCCATTGTATTAATGAGAGAAGTTTAATCTCAATCTTTACAACACGTTGCTCTGATTGAGACAACTTGTCAACAGGCGAAAGGAAATCACTAAAAGAATAAACAAATGGCTGCTGAACTGCTGACCTACAGATTACAGCTCCATCTGTTTAACACAGAAAGACCCTGACAACCGGAATGCTTATTACATTACAGTTCAGACACTGCCTCAAAGCCAAAGATGCCTAGAAGAGTGAAGGCTGTCAACAGTAATTGAACTTGTGGGAGAACAGCTCCAATAAAGCTCTATCACAGGTCCTCACTTATATATCATTCTCATGCTTAACAATGGGAAGACAAGGCAACGACAGCTTTCAGCTGATAAATATCTAAGAAATCTTCGGGGAGCTAAAATGGGTAGCCTCCAGAAACGGTCATGAGGAAAGCAATGTCATGCAAGCTCAAGACTGCTGTCATCACCTGTTGTGGATTATAGTGTTGTAAGTGACTCAGAGGCTATTACAGTAGTCCAACAAACTCTCCTGCAATCGGTTAGTCATAGACTAGTCATAGAATCTCTACAGCGCAGAAGGGGGCCATCCAGCCCATCAAGTCTCCACTGACCACAATCCCATCCAGGCCCTATTCCCGTAACCCCACATATTTACCCTGCTAATTCCCCCCGACACTACTGTCAATTTATCATGGCCAATCAACCTAACCCACACATCTTTGGACTGTGGGAGGAAACCGAGCACCCAGAGGAAGCACTTGCAGACAGGGGAGAACGTGCAAACTCTGAACAGGCAGTGCTTTGAGTCTGGAATTGAACCTGGATCCCTGGCACTGTGAGGCAACAATTCTAAACATTGTGCCACCGTGCCATCGCAAAAAACAAAGTGGGGAACATGGGCATTGATCTCAGTACCTTTCACATGCTAAGCGCTACCACTTGAGTAAATTTACCTTTTTACAAAGTCGATGTGCGCAGGTACCTCGGAGGGTCATGGAAATAAAGAATTTCACAGAGATTTGGAGGGGTGAAGTCATGAAAGCATGGATGTGAATTTTAAAATTAAGATGTTGTTTGACCAGGAGCCAGTGTCAATCAGCAAGCACAGCGGTCATTAGTGAATGGGATCAGCAGGCATTTGTGGGCAACATGCTGGCACAGTGGTTAGTACTGCTGCCTCATAACACGAGGGACTTGGAGTTCAATTCCAGCCTTGGTAACTGTCTGTGTGGAGTTTCCACATTCTCCCCAAGCCTGCGTGGGTTTCCTCCGGATGCTCTGGCTTCCTCCCACAGTCCAAGGATGTGCAGATTAGGTGGATTAGCCCCTAAATGTCAGGGAATTAATGGGGAAAATACACGGGGTTACAGGGATAGGGCCTGGGTGGGATTTTTGTCAATAGGCTGAATGTCCTCCTTCTGAACTGTAGGGATTCTATAATTCTATGAACTGGCAGTTAAGACATGGCCAGCAGAAATTTGAATGACATCAAGTTCATGAAGAGTAGTGTGGTAGAGCAAACCCAGGGAATGTGGGTTGTCGCAGGAGAGGAAGGAATAGAAAGAGTTAAACAGAGAGCTTGACTGTAGTATTCATACTTACTGTGGATAGACATGACAAATGATCACATCCCAGATAGCACTAACACAGTTGTACCCCAGGTGAGATTTTCTGAGTCTACAGCAACAGCAAGAAAATCAATACCACTTAACAAGACTCTACAATGTCCAAAGGAGCCATTGTACCTCTGGAAACCAATCAAGTGTCAGGGAAATGGGAATAATTAACACACCAAAATCCGCTTGACAAACACAATGCTTTGATATTGTAAACAGGTAGACAGCATATGTCCAGAGAATAATTAAAGTTAAAGCACACAGGACAATGGATCTACATAATGTGATTAAAACAGAACTGTAATAAATTTAAAGTAACAATACAATGACCAAATGTAAATATAATGCCTTGTAACACAAGAAAAGGTATAAGAACCTGTAATAAATTTGAGGAGCAGAGTAGCTTGGAAGCAAGCTGGAATTATGTCTCCAAGTTCTGCTCTCCCTCATGCATGTTGGATAAAAGCACTTTTTGTTGACGTTCGATTATGGTCTCAAAAAACTCAGTTTGTTTATTCCCTATAGCAGGTTGAATGTGGGAGACCAACAAGAAGTGTATTTTAATAGTCAAGCCTAGAAGTGGCAAAGACATGGATCAGGGTTTCAACAACTCTCTACATTGCAAAGTATTAAAAATGTATTATTTTGCAGGTAGGTTTTCAATGTCAATAAAAATAGCCACCAGACAAAGTACATGGGCTTTAAATGTTTCATTGCTGGTGTCAAATTACATGTATTTGTTGAAAAGAAATGTCAAAAACACAACAATAGTTAAACTAAAATATGCCCAAGTATCTCTAACAACCCACAAAGATCCAGCAGTGACTACATTTGTTAATAACAAATTGCTGGGATCTGAACCATGGTGTATAATGTCAAAAACCTGTTCTTAACGCAATGAATTTCCCTTGAAACCTAGTTTCTGTACTGATCTGCTTCACTAACAACTGCAAAATAGTCAATCAGTTTGTTTGTATCATGACCCAAACTCATACTCATAACTAATAATTGGCTCCCAGTCCAGCAATGCCTCAATCTTAAGGCATCTTTATCCTTGTTTACAAATCCTTCCACTGCATCATCTCTCCCTGTCTCTGTGACCTCTTCACAATCCCACCCCCCCAACGCCACCCATCTCCCAACCACAATGCTCCAGGATCTCCGCACTCCTCCAATTCTCAAATCTTTGCTCATCACCAATTTTAAGTGCTGCACATGTTTTTGTCTGTTGAATAATTAGTGAGTAGTCATGGTCATGAGGCAGTGATGTCAACCATGATGTTAACAGTTGTGAGAGACTGAGAAGGGAGAATCGTATAAACAAGAGAGATGTAGGGTGGAATTTTACCATCCTGCCTGCCACAGAATCATAGCAGGTGGGACAGGGACCATGTAAAGGTCCCTTGACCTCAGATGGCATGATCCGGCTTTAGGCCAAGCGTGGTCAAAAAATTCAGTCCGTATTTACCTGGAAGTTTAGTATATACAGTGTAAATAAAGAGTTTTTGAAGGAAGATACTGGAGTTAAACCTAAGGCACTCATAAATAATTGGAAAGCTTCCCTGTACAAGACAGGCCACAAACCACAGTCTCTGGTGGCTGGGGTCCTAAGATCTGAACTTCATTCCATAAACCACTCTCTCCCTTTTCCTCTATAACTTTTCTCTCCTTTTCTCCTCCCGACCTTTGAAGATATTCATTAAAACCTGTGTCATTGACTAAACATTTGATCACCTACTGTCATAACTCATTATGTGACTCGGTGTCAATTTCACACCTTGGGACATTTTGTTCTGTTAAAGGCGCTATATAAACACAAGTTGTTATTTGGTCTTGATTGAAGGGTGTCTGTTGACCAAGTTTCTGAGCCAATTCATGACTCCACATTGTGGAGTGATATCTGTATTTCCTAAGCAAGTTTCCATGAGTTGAGCACACATAAATATTTTAATATTTTCAGTTATTCAGAACCAAACAATTTATGGATTTCTTGGATGAGATTTATGGATAGAATTTCAAATTGGGATCCAACTTGTATCATGCACATCTATGTATTAATAACTGCAATGAGTAGCTGAATTCATTGTGAATTGTTGTCAGCAACCTAAGATTTGTGTAAAGGCAAAGGAATATAATTTGCTTTAATTGTAGAAACCACAATTTTTCTTTCAGAAATGTACAGCCTTAAATAAAATTTTCAGACAGTCTGAATTGACATGACGCTGAAATATTGTTAACCAATTGTGTTGTCAGTTCATTTACATGACAATCTTTTATCACCCCTATGAAATGAGCAGGCTAATGCCTGATTAGAAGTATAGAGAATGAAATGCCAAAGGAACAAATTAAACGTTCACTCAACAGTATTGCCAGTGGTGATATCTAGTTGACAGACACCATCCATGAATTAATCTTGTGGCATTGTAAGCCATTATGACAAAGATAGAAAAGAGAGAACTTGGGCAGGATTTTCCAGCCCTGCCTGCTCCGAAATGGGAAAATCCCGCCTGAGACCAATCGATCTTTGCATGGTTTGCCTCTCACCTGTTACAATTCTCATGGTGGGTTGAACAGCAAATTTGCCCCCTTATATTTATACAATGTCTTCACAACCGAAGCATGTCCCAAAAATGCTGTAATCCAATGAGATAATTTGCAAGCGTATCCTCTGCTGTTCTATCGCAAACTTGGCATGCTCCTTCAGTGACAGTGTGTGAAGTGAGGCAGTAACATCTTTATTTATTATTGCCCACAGCACGCCTTACAGAAATGTAAGCAGAAAAGAAAATGAGAATCATAGAATACCTACAGTGCAAACCTGCACTGACAACATTTCCAACCAAGTCCTATCCCTGTTACCTCACATATTCATCCTGATATTTCCCTTGACATGAGGGGCAAACTATCAGACTGAAATTTTTGGTGAATACGTCTTTATGAGGCTTGGTGTCAAACTTGTCTTCATGATAATTCCTGTGAAGTGCCATGGAGCATATAACTATGATAGCGGTGCTACGTAAATGTAGTTTTTGTGGAAGAGCCAGTTACGGTGCAGTAGCACATTGGTTAGTGTTGATGCCTCTCAACGCCAGGGACCGAAGTTCGATGGCCGGCTTGGATCACTATCTGTGCAGTGTCTGCTCATTCTCCCCATGTCTGCTTGAGTTCCCGCCGGGTGTTTCGGTTTCCTCCCACAGTCCAAAAGACGAGTTGGTTCAGTGCATTGGACATTCTAAATTCTCCCTCAGTGTACCTGAACAGGCACTGGAGTGTGACAACTAGGGGCTTTTCACAGTAACTTCATTGCAGTGTTACTTGTGACGATAATAAAAAAAAAGCTATGACACCATCAAGTTGCACCCATTTTCGGGTGTAAAAACTTGGTAAAGCCAGGCATGCGATGGGTAGCACGATCCAAGCCCGCTGCTGCACCAGTTTCCCTTTTACCAAGGTCCAAAAATAGCCTGCCTTCATTTAAATTGACTAAATGGGCTATGCCTATGAAACAGATACGCCCTACAAAAGTCTGATTCAGGCACTCCAGTTAGTGAGGAGATAAGTCCAATGGCTCTCCGCTGGAGATCGGCGTAGGGGGTGAAGGGGGGAAGGTGGGTCCGACAGCTCTCTGCTTGTGATTGGTCGGTGGGGGAAAGATGGAGTCTGCTGCCACTCTGCCTGAGATCAGTGAGGGGAGGAAGGGGGTGTCTGCTGCCACTCTGCCTGAGATCAGTGAGGGGAGGAAGGGGGTATCTGTTGCCATTCTGCTTGAGATCAGTGAGGGGAGGAAGGGGGTATCTGTTGCCATTCTGCTTGAGATCAGTGAGGGGGGGGGGAGGGGGTATCTGTTGCCATTCTGCTTGAGATCAGTGAGGGGAAGGGGAGGTCCACTGCCACTTTGCCTAAGATGTGGCAGGGGAGGCGGGGGTCCGCCGCCACTCTGCCTGAGACCATTGCAAGGGAAGGGGGGGGGGGTCCACTGCCACTCTGCCTGAGATCATTGAGGGAGAATGGGGCGAGGAGCCCGCAATCGGTCTGGGTGGAGGAGGAGCATTGCCTGTGGAGGCCAAGGGGAAGCATTAGCCGGCCCAGCAGCGAAGTGGCAGGGGAGCTGCACTTTATCTTTTTTTTTCTGCTCATGCGCCGTTGGAGATGTCAATCGGAGCTTGCAGGATTTTGGGTGCTTTAAGCCCCACCTACAGGCTTCTGCAGTGCGATTCAGAATCGCTGATATTTTTGCGTACGGCGTGCCTGAAAATGGATTTAAAAGTCGGATCTGAAACACTCTCGTTGTTAGTCCTCCCAGCATTTAGAATTAAAATGATAAAATAGGGATCTGCGTCTCGTAACAGTACAGTTCAGCAAAACAGTAAACTCCCAATAAACTTCACTGGGGAAAAGGTCCTCCCAGGTTTGTTATGAAGGCCAAGCAGGATCATTGATAGGTCTCCCCCTGGTTCTCATTGAAAATGAGCTCCTCTATGAGGCGAGTTGAGACTCGCCCGAAAAGTAAGGAGTAACAAGGGGATTTAAAATCAGTTGATTCCACTCAGGCCAGCAGTTGATTGATTTCAGAACAGACTGCAGCCTCTGAGCAGCACTTTGAGCACAATATAAGTAAATGATGGTGCTGAAAGACTGGCCTCGGTAAGATAATTACAGTGCTCATAAAACTGCTAAACTAAACAAGGCATTCAAAAATGTCTTTAAAATATCACCCACTTATAATCTCATAATACTGCCAATCACAACAAAGCTCACTGTAATAATTCCTGTTCACCACTTAGTTAAATAACAACTACAATGTTTATTTACTTATAAGACAGAGGCTTACAGCCTCATGGCTGCCAGTCAGCTTCTGAAAAGTTTCTGGAACAGAAACCCTCGCTCATCAGGATGTACCTGCTACCCTGCTACTCAATCGGTTCCTCAGGACATGCAACTCTTACTCTGTAGGTTGATCCTTTAAGGGACCATCGCCGCATCCCTCCCCCTCTGAGATCTTTAATACAATTGATAACAATCAGTTTACTCAACCTACCATAATTGAACATCTAATAATCCAGTCCATTATAAGCTAAGTCTTTCAGCAGATTTCTAAACTCTTGTGGAATGATGCAACTCTGTCTGGGACACTTCCACAAGATTGTTGTCAGCTGAAATCGCAATGAGAGGTGCCTCTTCAGGCACAGCCAGATCAGTTCTATCTGATTCTGTGGAGACGTTGATTGTCCTTGCCACAGGGTGATGAAGCACTTTAATATTAAAACAGTCAGCAACACTCTCTGATGGCAATATGCTTTCTGAAGGCACAAATGGCTGCTGGGGCAATTGCTACTCTCTCAAAGGTCTATATGTTCCTGGATGATCCTTCCTTCTATGCTCACTTGATAAGGCAGGGATCCATTAATGAATAAGATGACTCCAGGGACCATTTCCAACATTCCACACACACGCAATGTCATCCACTGAGTACAACTAAGCTAACTTACATGAATCATGGTTTGTCTTCTGACTGCTTTGGTTGGCCTCTATCCTCCCCAGCAAGTTTGGAAACACAAGTCTCAGTCTCGTTCTGAGATGATGATTCATTAACGACTCTGCTAGTGGGATTCCTGTAATTGCATGTGGAATATATTAATAGCAAAGGAGGAAGTGTGAGATTCTAATCTCCAGAGTCAGTCTTGACTGCCTCTTTAGGCTAGGCTTAAAGGTTAGGATATTGACCAACATATTGGGCAATTGGCCATATTGCCCTAATCACTGAAGCAGAGAAGGTTCTGCAGGTTTTTTCTTTATGCTTTTATTTTGTTATGGGCCCATGTCATATAAATTAAGGCCTGCTTTTAGTCCATTTCATGGGTTTTTGATAACATCACTGTCCATCTCCATGCTTTCTCCAGATGTTCCCTAGGTAGCCACCCACTTTGAAGTGTAGACTGGGTGTTCACATGATCGCTTGATGACATGGTCACGTATAGCATTATGTGATTGGAGTGTGCCAGATTTCTCCAGGACCTTCAGGCAGAGCACAAATGTTCCAACTGCAAAGTTGGTTAAATAGACTCACTGTTGCTGCAGTTTTTGGTGCAGTCCAAGGTGCAAAGAACCACAGAAAAACAACATGGTCTCAGGGGCGACAGTATGGTGCAGGGACTTGAACTGTTGACCATTAATCTGTAATGAAAATGTGGCCCACTGCTGGAAGAAGCTTAAACAGAGCATTTGAGGACTCTGGGTCGGTGCTTGATGGAGTTTAGAAGGATGTGAGGCGAATTGCATTGAAACTTACAGAATACGGGAATGCCTGGATAGAACAAACGTGGCAAAGATGTTTCAATTAGTAGGAGAGACTAGAATCTGAGGGCACAGCCTCAGAGTAAAGGTACAACTCTTTAGAACCAAGAGGATGAAGAATTTCTTCACCCAGGGGGTGGTGAATTTATGGAATTCACTGCCACAGAAGGCTGTGGAGGCCAGATCATTGAATGTATTTAAGACGGAGATAGGTAGATTCTTGATTAGTAATGGGATTAAAGGTTAAAGGAACAAAGGCCAGAGAATGGGGTTGAGGAACTTATCTCTTTTTTATTTTCTGGTGTCACAAATAAACGTACATCAACGCTGCAATGAAGCCACTGTGAAAATTCCTCAGTCACCACAATTGGCACCTGTTCAGGTACACTGAGGGAAAATGTAGCATGGCCATTGCACCTAACCAGCCCATCTTTTGGACTGTGGGAGGAAACCAGAGCACCCAGAGGAAACCCATGCAGACATGGGAAGAACGTGCAGACTCCGCACAGACAGCGACTCAAGCCAGGAATCAAACCCAAGTCCCTGGCACTGAGAGGTAGCAACGTTAACCACTGTGCCACCCTGCTGCCCTATCAGAGTCAATGGGCTGAATGGCCTAATTCTGCTCCTATATCTTGTGGCCTAGGTCTGGCTCATATCCTGCAGTTCTACACTTTACAACTAGCCAAAAAAATTACAGGCACGTGCTTTGCTGAATTCAGTACATCCCAACACAGGGCTAAAATTTTGAACATAGAAAACTACAGCACAAACAGGCCCTTCGGCCCACAAGTTGCGCTGTCCATATCCCTACTTACTAGGCCTATCTATAACCCTCAATCCCATTAAATCCCATGTACTCATTTTGATCAACTATCTTCCAGCCCGATAACAAGAAAGAAGACCCTGAGAGCATTTTGAGCAAATTCAAAGCCATTTGCCTTTCAGTTAACAACCCCTTTTTCAATCTCCATATTTTCCGTTCTATGTCGCTAGTTTGAAAGTTTTTGGGACAAAATGTACGTTTGAAAATTTTACAGTTGAGTTCGTTAGGGATCGGTTGGTTTGTAGAATAAACAGTGACGCAGCGCAAAAGCAATTCCTGCAGTGAAAAGGTTTAACGTTACTGTGCTGGAAATGTGCATTCTGGATGAACGGTCTGAGACATCAAGCAGAGAATTTAGACAGAAATTGGTGGGACAGGGATGTTTTTGCACTGCAGGGTGTGCCCTGCACCAACAGCAATGACCTGCAACCCTCAGAGCAGCCTGTTTTGCATTTGGCAAGAAATAAACCCAATCTGACAAGCAGAAGCACTTTGTCAAATGCTGCAGATCCGAGCAACAACAGTCCTTTTCTATTAACAGCAGAATGACTGCTAATCGATCTCCAAGGGCGAGGCGCTTTAGTAAGATCAATGAATTACAATTCAACGCAGGTAGCATGGTCGCAGAACCAGCAGCAATAACACTAATCCATTGAGGATCCGTTGAGGGAAATAGTCATCACGAGGGAAGAGGTGTTGGGACTTTTAGACAGTATTAAGACGGATAAATCTCCGGGGCCTGATGGCATCTATCCCAGGCTGCTAAGGGAGGTGAGGGATGAAATTGCTGGGCCTCTGACGCAAATCTTTGTCTCTTCTTTGGACACAGGTGAGGTCCCAGAGGATTGGCGGATTGCAAATGTAGTACCGTTGTTTAAAAAGGGTCAGAGGGATAACCCAGGGAATTATAGGCCGGTGAGCTTGACTTCAGTTATAGGCAAGCTAATGGAGAGGATCCTCAAGGATAGGATGTATGAACATCTGGAGCGCTGCAATCTGATCAGGGATACGCAGCATGGCTTCGTTACAGGGAGGTCGTCCCTTACGAATCTAGTGGAATTTTTTGAAGAGGTGACAAAAACGGTTGACGAAGGACAAGCCGTTGATGTCGTCTATATGGATTTCAGTAAGGCGTTTGACAAGGTCCCTCATGGTAGGCTGATAGAAAAGGTGAAGGCTCATGGGATACAAGGCCAGGTATGTAGATGGGTGGAGAACTGGCTTGGGAGGAGGAGACAGCGGGTAGTAGTGGAAGGCTCCTTTTCCAATTGGAGGTCTGTCACCAGTGGTGTGCCGCAGGGCTCGGTACTAGGACCTCTTCTATTTGTGGTATATATTAATGACTTGGAAGAGGGGGTAGGTGGTGTGATCAGCAAATTTGCTGATGACACTAAGATGGTTGGATTGGCGGGTACTGAGGAGCAGTGCCTGGCAATGCAACAGGACATAGACAGGCTGGTAGATTGGGCAGATAGATGGCAAATGGAATTTAATCCGGAGAAATGCGAGGTGATGCACTTTGGCCGGAATAATGTGGAGGGGAGTTATGCAATAAAAGGTAGAACTATCCGGAGTATAGATACGCAGAGAGATCTGGGGGTGCAAGTGCACAAGTCCCTGAAGGTGTCGGTGCAGGTGCAGAATGTGATGAGGAAAGCGTATGGTATGTTAGCCTTCATAGGGAGGGGTATAGAATATAAGAGTAGGAGTCTGATGTTGCAGTTGTATAGAACGTTGGTTAGGCCTCACTTGGAGTACTGCATCCAGTTCTGGTCGCCGTACTACCGGAAGGATGTAGAGATCCTGGAGAGAGTGCAGAGGAGATTTACCAGGATGCTGCCTGGTATGGAAGGGCTGTCTTACGAGGAAAGATTGAACAAACTTGGGCTGTTTTCCCTTGAGAGACGTCGGCTGAGGGGGGACCTAATAGAGGTTTATAAGATTATGAAGGGGATAGATAGAGTAAATGGTGGTAAGCTTTTTCCGCTATTAGAAATGGATAGAACGAGGGGTCACGGGCTTAGGGTGAGGGGGGCTAGGTATAAGACAAATATTAGAGGGCAGTTTTTCACGCAAAGGGTAGTGGGGGTGTGGAATGCACTGCCGAGTAAGGTGGTGGAAGCAGGCACGCTAGGGTTGTTTAAGAGTCACTTAGACAGCCACATGAGCAGTCTACATATAGGGGGATATAGCAGGCCTTACTAAACATTGTAGGCTTGGGATTACGTTTTCGCCTCAGGGATGTTACAGTCTTTGCCTGTTTAATAATGAATTTTTTTGTCTCAACAAGCATTTAAGTCCACCTTGTTGACCAGCAAGGGGCATGCATGCGGCAGGTTGTAGTGGGCTGCTCTTGGACGTTGCTTCGGGAGTTGCCTATTGCTTCATGTCGTTAGTGTGCTTAAACTGGACCATCTCGAGGGCAACATGACAGCTCAGAGACTATCTCTGTTGCTGTGCGGACACATGGATTTGGGCCTGTGTCTGTGGGAGTTTGCACGTTCTCCCCGTGGTTGCGTGGGTTTCCTCCGGGTGCTCTGGTTTCCTCCCACATTCCAAAGATGTGCTTTTAGGCTGATTGATTGGGTAACAAATTGTCCCTATATTGGACCTCCCTGATCCTCGTACATTAGGCGTAGACTAAAATCATGAATAGGTCACTGAGACAATGGGACGGCGGCGTGGGCTCGTTGGGCCGAAGGGCCTGTTTCCCGTGCTGTGTTGTTCTTTGTTCTTTGTTCTAATATTGACATTACACTCTACAACTGTGGAACCTGTCACTGAACCAGCCACAATCTTCACTACATTACATGCCACCTCTCGTAATGTCAGACTACGAGTTAAAACCAAATCCAAGGCAAAGTGTAATGTATTATCCAGAAAAATCTACAGGAGGTGGATCCAGATACGATATCGGATTCTGACCAGCAGCCTGACCTCACGGTATGGTGAACAGAGGAGGCAATGATCTAGTGGTATTATTGCTAGACTAGTTATCCAGAAACTCAGCGAACGTTCTGGGGACCCGGGTTCGAATCCCACCACAACAGATGGTAGAATTTGAAATCTGGATTTAATAACCTAGTGACAACCATGAAACTACTGTCGATTGTCGGAAAAACCCATCTGATTCAGTAATGTCCTTTAGGCGATTTGTCATTCCTTACCTGGTCTGGTCTACATGTAACTCCGGATCCATAGCAATGTGGTTGAGTTTCAACTGCCCTCTGGAAAGGCCTCGAGAGCCTCTCAGTTCAAGGGCAACTAGGGATGGGCAAGAAATTCGGGCCGGCCGGCTACACTTATGCCCCACGAATGAATTAAAAAATTCACCACTGAGCGTGTAACTACTCTTCAGTGCGCAAGGAAACTTTGATTTCCACATTGTGAATCAGAATGTAAGGCCACTGTTGGGATTTTAAGATAACATCACACTAGGACTCATTCAGCTTGGTCTTGAAGTTTATGCCCTACAATTTCAAGCCCAAGAGATGACAATGTGCAGCGATGTTTTCAACTGCCAGCTCATTGGCAAACTACTAGATATATATCGTATATGATTAACTGACTCAGTTCCTTGTTGCGGTCAGTGCTAAAGCAAACCCCGGAAACTATACTTGAGATGTCACAACCAACTTGAGTCTGCTTTGTTATCAACAACACCATGAGCAATCCCCAGAGCTGGGAGAAGGCAGCACATTTTCTGCCCCTCAACAAAGCTCAGTTTGTTTACAAGCCCGCCTACAGATTCTGTCATTTTGCAGAACTAGCTGAATCTAGCCAGACTTTTGCTTCACTAAGATGAGGTAAGAGTGACTGCCCTTGACATTAAGGCAGCGTCTGACTGAGTATGGCATCAAGGAGCCTCTAGCAAAAATAGAGTCAATCGGAATCACTCTCTGCTGGTTGGAGTGATATCTAGCACAAAGAAAGATGATTGTGATGGTTAGAGGTCAATCACCTCAGTCCTAGGATATCACAGCAGGAGTTCCTCAATGTAGTGTCCTAGGCCCAACCATCTTCAGCTGCTTCATCAATGACCTTCTTTCCATCATAAGGTTAGACGTGGGGAGTCTTGCTAATGACTACACAATGTTCAGCACCATTTTGACTCCTCAGGTACTGAACAAAATCTGATAAATATCCAGGATTGGGCTGACAAGCGGCAAGAAACATTCATTCCACACAGTGCCAGGAAATGATCATCTCCACCAATGTCCCTTGACATTCAATGACATTCCCATCAATGAATCCTCCAATAGTAACCATTGGGGCTACCATTGACCAGAAATTGAACTGGACTAGCCATTTAAATTCTGTGGCTACTAGAGCAGGTCAAAGGTTCAGAATCCTGTGGTGCGGAACTCACTTCCTGACTCCCCAAAACCTGTCCACATCTCCAAGGCACAAATCAGGAGTGTGAGGGAATAATCTCCGCTTGTCTAGATGAGTGCCACTCCAGCAACACTAAAGAAGCTCAATACCATCCAGAACAAAGCAACCCACTTGATTGCTGCCCCATCCATAAACATTCACTCCCTCCACCACTGACAAATAGTATCCACTGTGTGTCCCATCTATAAGACGCACCTCAGGAGCCCACCCAAGGTTCCAAAGGAAGCACCTTCCAAACCCACAACCACTATCATCTAGAAGGAAAAGAACAGCAGGTATCTGGGAACATCACCAGCCAAAAATTCTCCCCAGGTCACTCACCATCCTGATTGGAAATATATTGCCGTTCCTTCACTGTCACTGGGTTAAAATCCTGGAAGTCCCTCCCTGACAACCCTGTGGATGATCCTACACCTCAGGGATTGCAGCAGTTCAAGAGGCAGTTCACACCACCTTCTCAAGGGCAACTTGGGATGGGCAATGAACATTGGTTTTGTCAGTGCTATCCACATCCCAGAAATGAATTTTTAATAAGCAACCACCATATGCTTTGTGTTTTGAGCTGGTAGTGCAGTTCAGTACAGCTCTTGGCATTCCTGGGTTTTTTCTATTGCCTTGATGTTCCATTTTACCATCAAACAGACTCCGCACACAAGGTTAAACCACAACTGGTCTACACTGACTCATATAGAATAAATACATAAACAGTCACAGTTAAAAAGATGATTGTACATTGAAAATGTAAATAATCCTTTGTCTTATAATTTTCATCTCATGGAATTATTTTTAAATGCTCAATTATATATGATAGATTCATGTTACATAGAACATAGAACATAGAACATTACAGCGCAGAACAGGCCCTTCGGCCCACGATGTTGCGCCGACCAGTTACAAAAACAATGACCCACTAGCCTATACCAATCCCTTTTCGTCCATAAACCTATCCACAGATCTCTTAAACGCCCCCAAACTAGGCACATTTACAACTGCAGCAGGCAGGGCATTCCAATCCCTCACCACCCGCTGGGTAAAGAACCTACCCCTGACATCCGTCCTGTAGCTACCCCCCCTTAATTTAAAGCCATGCACCCTCGTGCTAGCTTTCTCCATCCGAGGAAAAAGGCTATCACTATCCACCCTATCTAAACCTCAAGCAGGCCTGGCAGGATCTGTGGAGAGAGAAATGGAGTCTAATTTGATGCTTCTGGAGGGATTTTCTAGCCGCTCACACCCGTGAGATTCTCTCGACCTGCGCAGTGAACAGAGATTTGGCTAAGCATCAAATTCTCTGTCCTCTCATGCAATAGAGAATTCCAGCCTTCCACTTGAAACATTACCTCTGTTTACACCTGAATTCTTAGTCTTATTCATAATTATGACCCTAACATAAACCAAATGATGGAAGGGTGAGCAGGAGAAACAAGATGTGGATCAATGTTTGAGGAGGTGTACAGCTGTGGTGTTGAACTTGCATCATTATTGATATTCACCATTACAGTCATTCTGCCGTATGTTGGTTTATTCATTCAAACGTGGGCAGATACTACTACTGCTGTGTTCTTTTTGCAGTGCTTATTGGTTAAGCTTGGATAATATCCTGCTCTTCAGTTTAATGCGCCACAGCTAAAAGTATAGAGCATAGAACATAGAACAGCACAGCACAGGTGTGTCGGTCGACCTTGTTGTCTAACGAGGGGCATGCACACGGTGGGTCGTGCATGGGCTGCTCTTGGATGTTTCGAGAGTGGCCTAGTACTTCATGTCGTTGTGTGTGCTTAAAACTGGACCAGCAGATAGGCACCACAACAGCTCAGTGACTGTCACTGCTACCTGTGCAGATACATGGATTTGGGCCAGTGTCTGTGGGAGTTTGCGCATTCTCCCTGTAGTTGCGTGGGTTTCCTCCGGGTGTTCCGGTTTCCTCCCACACCCCAAAGATGTGCTCTTAGGCTGATTGGTGTAACAAATTGTCCCTAAATTATTCTCCCCTGAATCTGGTTTCCAATGGGGGTACCATATGCATGCACACAGGTCAAAGGAGACGTAGGAAAAATGCTTTGTTAAGGTGGTGGCGTGGGCTCATTGGGCCGAAGGGCCTGTTTCCCGTGCTGTGTTGTTCTTTGTTCTTTGTTCTTTGAACAGGCCCTTCTGCCCACGATGTTGTGCCAAACATGCTACCTGTCCTTGCTCCATATTCTTCCATTCCATGCATATTCATTTGCATATCTAAAAGCTCCAAAAATGCCCCCATTGCATCTACTTCCATCACAATCCTTGGCAACACAAATAACTCATATTTTCTTTGAACTTTCCCCCTCTCGCCTTAAAATACATGTCCCCTAGCATTCAACATTTCAACTCTGGGAAGAAGATTCTAACTGTCAACCCTATCTATGCTTCTCATAATTTTATAGACTGCTATCAGGTCCCCCCTCAACCATTGTTGCTCAACAACACTAGTTTGTCCAGCCTGTCCAAATAGTCCATATGCTGTAATCCAGACAAGCAACTTGATAAACCTCTTCTGCACCCTCTCCACCCATCCTTCCTATAATGTGGCAACCAGAGTTGAACGCAATACTCTTAAGTGTGACCTAACCAAAATTTTATAAAGCTGCAACATGACATCCTGACTCATGTACTCAATGCCCCAGCCAATAAAGGCAAGCATGCCATATGCCTTCTCTACCATCCTATCTAATTGTGTGACCACTTTCAGGGAGCTATGGACTTGAAGCCCAAGATCCCTCTGTGCACCAGTGCTGTTCAGGGTCTTGCCATTAACTGCATACTTACCTTTGATCTCCCAAAGCGCAGCACCTTACACTTATCTGAATTAAATTCTCTCCACCGTTTCTCTGCCCATATCTGTAACTGATCTATATGCTGCTTCTCCTTTGACAACCTTCTACACTATCTACTCCACCTATGTTTGTGTCATCTGCAAACTTACAAACTTACTCTATGTTTTCATCCAAGTAAGCCAGACTTCTTTTATATTTCACCTTATAGCTGTACCTTCAGCAATACAGTTAGATTATATAAGCACCTGCTGAATAAAACATAAGCAATGCACTTGGCATGAACTAATGATAATTGGTAGCATGGTGGCACACTGGTTAACACTGCTGTCTCACTGTGCCAGGGACCCACGTTCAATTCCAGCTTGGATGACTGTCACATGGATTTCCTCCAGGTGCTCTGGTTTCCGCCCACAGTCCAAAGATGTGCGGGTTAGGTGAATTGGCCATGCTAATGCATGGGGTTACATGGATAGGATAGGGATGGAGATGGGTGGGGGATGGGGAACGGGGGTGTCGGAACTGAGTGAGATACTCCTCCAGACTCGATGGGCGAAATAACCTCTTTCTGTACTGTGAGGATTTTATGGTTCTATGACGTCAAAGCAAGGTTCCTGCATTTCAATTTGCCATTTGTGACAATCCATACTTTTTACATACGTTAAAATTGAAACAACCGAACAAGAGCTTGTCAAAAGAAAATCACCTAGAACAAGGACCCAGGTTTGATTGCCGGCTTGGGTCACTGTCTGGAAGGAGTATGCATGTTCTCCCTGTGTCTGTGTGGGTTTCCTCTGGGTACTCCGATTTCCTCTCACAGTCCGAAAGACATTCTGGTTAAGTGCATTGGCCGAGCTCTCTCTGCGTACCCAAACAGAAGCTGGAGTGTGGCAACCTGGAGATTTTCACAGTTACTTCATTCCAGTGTTAATGTAAACCAACTTGTGACACAATAAAAAATAAGTTTTTCTGTTCTTATTTCCAACACCCAGCTCCCATGATATTCTGCATTTGTTTTATATTCTCAGCAACCGTTAGATTCCAACTCTGGCCATTGCTTCTTTTGATGAAAAGTGCCCTAAGCTCTACGGGCATGTTGCTCAATCTTTAATTTAGGTGTAGCTATGTGATTCATTAAATACTCATTGACTTCCTTAGAAATGGGCACATAATCAAATTATTGTCATAGCCCTAACTCAGCTTTCTAACTGCTTAACCTCCTTAAGTACATAATTAATGACCATATTCTGCAACTGTTGCATTCACAACCTCTAAGGCAGTGTCAGTTAAGATTAAAATCACTGTGTTTTGCCCAGTGGGGCAGAAATAAATTCAGACTAGCAGCTTGAACACATCTATTACTGGCTACTCACTCACTCTCGTGCTAAAAAGCTCCCAATGCCAAATGTGGACTTATGTCCTAATTGAGCCTTGCGAAGATCTTCCCCCATGCATTGTGTGTTTCTTCCAAAGCTGAACTATTTACCTGTCCCAGGTGAGCCTGTTTGGCAATGGGCAATGCTACAGTCAGAAAGCTGGTGTGGTTGTCTCATTCATAGCTTTGACTGGTCTCGTGACTGAATCAGGTGTATGCCCACACTGAGAATGGAAGCCTTTCTGTAACAAAATCATTTGTATCTAATGGCGACAGTTGGCATTTATATGATAACTTTATTGCAGTGAAGCACCTGGAGGAACTTTTATAGGAATATTTTGAACAAAATTAGTTCATCTATGTTGAGATTTATAGATATTACTGAAGGCAAAGTTATTGGTAAACCATAAGACCATAAGGAATAGGAGGAGTAGACTGTTTGGCCCCTTGAGCCTGCTCTATCATTCAATAGGGTCATGATTGACCTAAGATTCCTCGTGTCCACTTTCCTGCCTTTCCCAGTCACCCTTGATTCCCTCACTGATCAAAGATGTATTCACCTCAGCCTTAACTATATGCAAGGACTCTGCACCCCCTGTCTGTGGCAAGGAGTTCCAAAGACTCACAACCCTCTGAGAGAAGAAATTCCTCCTCATTTCAATCTTAAATTGGTGCCCCTTTATTCTAAGACTCTGCCCTCTGGTCTGAGACTCTCCCAAAAGGGGGAACGTACTCTCAGAATTTAACCTGTCAAGCCCCCTTAAGAATCTTTTACGTTTCAATGAGATAACCACCCATTTTTCTAAATTCCAGTGAACAGAGTCCCACCTTGTTTAACCTTTCCTTATAAGACAATCCCTCCATTCCAGGGATCATCATAGTGAACCTGTTCTGAACTACCTCCAATGAAATAATATCTTTCGTTAAATAAGGGAACTAAAACTGCTCACAATGCTCCAGATGCAGTCTCACCAGTAAGACTTTTCTACTCTTATTCTCCAATCCCCGTGAAATAAGGGCCAGGATTCTATTAGCCTTCCTTATTACCTGCTGCACCTGTATGCTAGCTTTCTGTGTTTTGTGCACAAGTCCCCCTCAAGTCCCTTTGTAATGCAGCTTTCTGCAGTTTTTCTCCATTTAACTAATACTTTGTTCTCTTGTTCTCCCTTCCAAAATGAACAACTTCACATTTTCCCACATTATACTCCATGAGCCAACATTTTGCCCACTGAATTAACCTATCAATACCTCTGTGTAAACTGTTTGTGTCCCTCTCACTACTTGCCTTTCAAACAATTTTTGTGTCATCTGCAAATCTGGCTACAATACATTTGCTTCCTTCCTTCAAGTCATGAATATATATTGCAAATAGTTCCAATCCCAGCACTGAATCCTGTGGAACCCCTTTGGTTACATGTTGCCAACCTGAAAAAGAACCACTTACCTCACTCACTATTTCTTACCTATTAGCCAATTCTCTATTCATGTCAATATACTACCTCCAACACCATAGGTTCTTATCCTATAACTTAAGGTATCTTTTGTGAGGTACCACGTTGAATACTTCTGGAAGTCCAAATACAACATATCTACTGATTTCCCTCTGGTTGAGACTTCCTTGAAAAACTCTATTAAATTAGTCTGGCACGATTCTCCTTTCACAAATCCATGTTGACTCTGTTCGATTTGATGATGATTTTCCAAATGTGTTGGTATTACTTCCTTAATAATTGATTCCAACATTTTTCCAACAATAGATGTTTGGCTATTCGACTTAGAGTTACTTGCTTTTTGTGTTCCTCCCTCCCTTTATGAATAGGGGTGTCACATTGGCAGTTTTCCAGTTCTCTGGTACTTCTCCAGAATCCAAGGATTTTTGGAAAGTTACAAACAATGCATCCACTATCTGTTTAGCTACTTCTTTTCGGATCCTAGGATACAAGCTATCAAGTCTGGTGATCTATCTCTGATAATGGTGAGAGAACTTAATTCTGCCCCCATATTCTTTAGTACTAATGGGATGTTCAAGGTATTTTCCACCATAAAAATTGATGAAAAAATATCTCTATAACTTCTCTGCTATGTCCTTGTTCCCCATAATGACCAACCCAAATTCATTTTCTAAGCAGCCTATATTCACTTTGTATCTATTCTAACCTTACCTTTTATTGAACAGTGCCCTAAATATGAACTGTATAAGACTTAGCACAAGGCTTTACATGAAACTGTTGTCTTCAGTTGTCTTGTGGTTTTACATCCCTGATCTTGACTGTCTATTTATTAATTCAACATTAACCCTTTATTCTAAATTCAGCACCAAGCCGCATGAAGTGATATTGGGATGGGTGGCCTGAACTTAATCAAAGATGTAGATTTTAAGAACAATCTTGAAGGAGGAGTGAGAGAAAAATGGAGAGGTTTAAGGGAATGACTTCCAGAGCTTAGACCAGGGCAGACATGGTCACCAGTTGAGGAGGAATAAAAATCAGAAATCTGCATGAAGTTGGAACTGAGGGAACTCAGAGACTCTGGATTTATTAGTAAGTATGCAGCCGACACAAAGGTTGGTGGATTTCCAGATAGCGATCAGAGGATACAGCAGGATATAGATCAGTTGGAGACTTGGGTGGAGAGATGGCAGATGGAGTTTAATCCAGACAAGCGTGAGATAATGCATGTTGGAAAGTCTAATACAGATAGGAAACATACAGTAAATGGCAGAACCCTTAAAAGTATTTATAGGCAAAGGGATGTGGGTGTACAGATACACAGGTCACATAAAATGGCAATGCAGGTGGAGAAGGCAGTCAAGAAGGCATACGGCGTGCTTGCCTTCATCGGCCGGGGTATTGAGTTTAAAAATTGGCAAGTCATGTTGCAGCTTTATAGAACCTTAGTTAGGCCACACTTGGAATCTCGTGTTCAATTCTGGTCGCCACACTACCAGAAGGATGTGGAGGCTTTGGAGAGGATACAGAAAAGATTTTACCAGGATGTTGCCTGGTATGGAGGGCATTAGCTATGAGGAGAGATTGGAGAAACTTGGTTTGAGAGGTATGGACAGAGTGGGTAGTTGGAAGCTTTTTCCCAGGATGGAAGAATCAATTACTAGGAGGCATAGATTTAAGGTGCGAGGGGCAAGGTTTAAAAGAGATGTACAAGGCAGATTTTTTACTCATAGAGTGGTGGGTGCCTGGAACTCATTGCCGGGGGGAGGTAGTGGAAGCAGATACAGTAGTGACTTTTAAGTGCATCTTGACAAGTACATGAATGAGATGGAAACAGAGGGCTATGTTCCCTGGAAGGGTAGGAGGTTTTAGTCCAGTCGGGCAGTACGGTCGGTTCAGGCTTGGAGGGTTGAAGGGCCTATTCCTGTGCTGTAATTTTCTTTATTCTTTGCTCTTTGTTCCTTGAAGGTGGTAGAGAGGTTACAGAGAGATGGAGGGCAGGGATGGTGTGGGGTGGGGGAAGGTCATGAGGAGTTTGAAAACAAGTCCTTATGTTTGCTTTGGAATGTAATTAATGTAGTTACATTCATAAACTAGTCATTTTATGCACAGCAAGTTCCCACAAGAAAGAAGGGTGGTGATTTCTCTGTGTGGTTTCCCACACAGCCTATGTTTGGGGCACCTTTTGTGGTCCTTTACTTCAGTGATGTGATTACAAAGAACAAAGAACAGTACAGCATAGGAACAGGCCCTTGCCCTCGAAGCCTGCACTGATCATGATGCCTTCCTAAACTAAAACCGTGTGAACTTACGAAGGCAAGCCTGTGCCTTCTATTCCCATCCTATTCATGCATTTGTGTAGATGTGATGTAGAGATGCCAGCGTTGGACTGAGGTGAAACACAAAGAAATCCCACAACACCAGTTTAAAGTCCAAGCAGGATTATTTGTAGCAAATGCCGCAAGCTTTCGGGACAGCCTGTCCCTTTGTCAGGTGGCTGGGAGGACAGGCTGTCCCGAAAGCTTGCGGCATTTGCTACAAATAATCCTGCTTGGACTTTAAACTGGTGTTGTGGGATTTCTTTGTGTTTGTGTAGATGCCCCTTGAATGCTGCCAACATACCCCCCACCATCTCCCCGAGCAGCACATTCCAGGCATTCACCACCCTCTGTGTAAAAACTTGCCTCGCACGTCACTAAGCCTTTCCCCATGCACCTTAAACCTATATGCCCGAGTAGTTCACTTTTCCATGCTAGGAAAGAGCATTTGACTATCCAAGCTCAAGAGGATTGCTGGGTTGATAAATGCTGCTGTTGGAACTGCTTCTGCCCCGAATCCAAAAGTGACCATAGTTGAGACATCAGTCTCCGGTGATACTTGTTCATCACCTTGGGGCACTTTGGTATTCCTAGAGAGCACTGTGCTTGCCACCTTGAAATGTGGAGAAGTTGGCGTGTGATTGAGAACACTGTTAGAGATGAATATAAAATGTGGTAAACGTAAAATTATGACTGAAGAAATAGAACAAGGATCTTGTAACTATACAACAGCAAACAGACATAGTTTAAACAACACAGGATGGGGCAAGGATGAGGGGGAATGAATGTTATCTCATGAGAACAAACTAAGCCGGACAGTAAACTACGATTTGGCATATTGCCAACCCACATTATGGGAACAAATGTGGTTTTAATCACTAATACAGGGTATGAAAGTTGCTGAGGCTAGACAGAACTACAGTCAAGGACAGTGAAGAAACTGCCTATTGTGTAGGGATAACACCAGATGTGCAGTGTGAAGTAAGACATGTACATCACATCTTGTAGGAATGTAAAATGTCCAGATTGTGAAACAAATGGTAAGCAAGATGTGTTGTTTCTGCAACTGAGTATATTTTCTAACTACCAGGGGATAAAGGTCACTGAGATAGTAGGGACATCAACGATTAACTTAGCAGAAGACTGGATACAGTCGGTCTGAACTGGACTTGTTAACAGTTCTCCAGGGAACATTGATAAGACGGATGAATCTCATGAGAACTAATCAAGTAAGGATATTGAAACAACCCTACAATATGCACTCTTGCAATAACAGGAAAATATGGTTAGAGGGGAGCAGAGGGTCTTGGGACATGAGCCAACATACAGCACAACCTGTGGCTAGGGGCACCTTGAGCCAATAGGGGAATGACAACACATAAATGGGATGGGGACCACCAATTAGGGGAGAACAATGTATTGTGTAATTGATTAACATGCTTGTAGAAATAGTATAAAACCCCTGCTTAAACTCAATGTAAGGTGTGCCTATCTTTTGGACACCCGGTCTTGCAAGAACGTTAAATAAAATATCTTGCTCCTTCGGAACTTGACTCAACTAAATTGTTTGACTGTGAGATGCGTTTCTCACAAACACACAACCTTGATGGGTTGGCAATCATTACACAATGGCCATGAGAATTATATGAACATACAACCAAGGAGCAGGAATAGGCCATTTGGCCCCTCCAGCCTAGTTCACTATCTATCTTCCAAGATGGCAGTTATTCTGATTGGGTTCTCCACTTGTTAGAGAAATTTCAAATAACCAGGGATTAAAGACACTGGCATTAAGTGAAATGACTCTAGATCAGACCTACAGACTACTGAGATACTCTTTGCATAAAGACACCTATAATCACAGTAAGAGTTTGAAACAATTAAGAGATTTGAACAAGTATTTCTGATTTAAACATGTATTTTGGATTTTAAAAGTTATTTTTGAAGTAATCAGTATGCTTTAACCAAAGGCAGGCTGCTCCAGAGCATATTGGGATGAAGGGTGAGTGAAGCAAACCACATTCTTAGCAACAGTGAAACCACAGAATGTGTATATTTTAATCAGCAAAGTTATGGACAAGATGGGTTCCCAAAACCATAATTTAAATAGAGCTGTTCAATTTGTTTCAATCTGTTCAACCTGTTTCAATTTCCGGGGTGGCACAGTGGTTAGCACTGCTGCTTCTTGGCACCAGGGATCTGGGTTCATATTCCCGGCTTGGGTCACTGTGGAGTCTGCATGTTCTCCTTGCGCCTGTGTGGGTTTCCTTTGGGCGCTCCGGTTCCCTCCCACAGTCCAAAAGACATGCTGGTTAGGTTCATTGGCCATTGGTTAGGTTCATTGGCTAAGTTCTCCCTCAAAGTGCCTGAACAGGTGCCTGGCAACAGGAGTGGGGCAACTAGGGGATTTTTCACATCAACTTCATTGTAGTGTTAATGTAAGCCTACTTGTGACTAATAAATGTAACTTTTGTACTGATAAGAAAGTACTTTTCAGACAGGGGAACGTCAACTGTATGACTCAACCACTGACATAATTGAGAGTTAGTGAGAACTCTATAGCTAAGTGTCAGGGGTTGCTAAGCGACGGGGGAAGAAGCATCCAGATTCTACGGTACAATGAAATCCCATGATGTCAGAGGGTAGATTGTAATTGGCTAAGGTATATGAACACTGTTAACAGTGATTGATTTGTACTAATGCTAACTGGTTCATAACTAATGGGAAAGCAGGAAAAGCGAACTCAAAAATGTCTAATTGTCCTGTCTGGAATACTGTAACTTCAGAACGGTATTGGAATGCTCAGGGCCTTCTCTTCAGAGGGGTGTTGGACTGCCCAATGCGATCTCTCCCAGCGATCGGTGGCCAAATAAACGGCATGGTAGCACAGTGGTTAGCACTGCTGCTTCACAGCTCCAGAGTCCTGGGTTCGATTCTGTGTGGAGTTTGCACATTCTCCTTGTGTCTGTGTGGGTTTCCTCCGGTTTCCTCCCACAGTCCAAAGATATGCGGGTTAGGTTGATTGGCCATGCTAAGAAATTGCCCCTTAGTGTCCAGGGATGCGTGGGATTAGTGGGTATAATACATGGGGGTAGGGCTTGGGTGGGATTGTGTTCGGTGCAGACTCGAAGGGCCTCTTTCTGTACAGTAGGCTGGGTCCTCTGCTATTTGTGATTTTTATCAATGACTTGGAAGAGGGGGCTGAAGGGTCAGTAAATTTGCTGATGACGCCAAGATTGGTGGAGTAGTGGATGAGGTGGAGGGCTCTTGTAGGCTGCAAAGAGACATTGATAGGATGCAGAGCTGGGCCGAAAAGTGGCAGATGGAGATTAACCCTGATAAGTGCGAGGTGATTCATTTCGGTAGGACAAACTTGAATGCGAATTACAGGGTCAACGGCAGGGGTCTAAGGAATGTGGAGGAACAGAGGGACCTTGGGGTTCATATCCACGGATCTCTGAAGGTTGCCACTCAAGTGGATAGAGCCGGGAAGAAGGCTTGTAGTGTGTTAGCGTTTATTAACAGAGGGTTTGAGTTTAAGAGCTGTGGGGTTACGCTGCAACTATACTGGACCTTGGTGAGACCACATTTGGAATATTGTGTGCAGTTCTGGTCACCTCACTATAAGAAGGATGTGGGAGCATTGGAGAGAGTACAGAGGAGATTCACCAGGATGCTGCCTGGTTTGGAGGGTAGGTTTTGTGAGGAAAGGTTGAAGGAGCTGGGGCTTTTCTCTTTAGAGTGGAGGAGGATGAAAGGCGACTTAACAGAGGTTTATAAGATGATGAGGGGGATAGATAGAGTGGACGTTCAGTGACTATTTCCTCGGGTGGACGTAGCTGTTACTAGGGGACATAACAATTAGGCTCATGGTGGGAGATATAGGAGGGATGTCCAAGGTAGATTCTTCACTCAGAGAGTGGTTGGGGTGTGGAATAGACTACCTGCTGTGATAGTGAAGTCAGAACTTTAGGAACTTTGAAATGACTATTAGATAGGCACATGGAGCATACCAGAATAGCTTGATCTTGGGTTTGGACATAGCTCAGCACAACATCGAGGGCCGAAGGGCCTGTACTGTACTGTTCTATGTTCTATTTTCTATGTAAACTCCAACTGCCATCTCTCCGCCCAAGTCTCCAACTGATTTATATCCTTCTGTATCCTCTGATGGTCCTCATCACTATCTGCAAATCTACCAACCTTTGTGTTGTCCGCAACTTTACTTATCAACCCAGTTACATTTTCCTCCAAATCATTTATATATATTACAAATAGCAAAGGCCCCAGCACTGATCCCTGAGGAACACCACTTGTCATAGCTCTCCATTCAGAAATGCACCCTTCCACTGCTAATCTCTGCCTTCTTTGTCAGTTTTGTATCCACCTTGCCAGCTCACCTCTGGTCCCATGCGACTTTGCCTTCTGCAGCAGTCTGCCATGAGGGACTTTGTCAAAGGCCTTACTGAAGTCCATGTAGACAAGGTCTACTGCCCTACCCTCATCAATTATCTTCCACAAAAAACTCAATCAAGTTTGTAAGACACAACTGCCCCTTCACAAAACCATGTTGCCTCTCACTAATACGTCCACTTATTTCCAAGTAGGAATAAACCCTGTCTCGATGAATCGACTCCAATAATTTCCCTATCATTGATGCAAGGCTCACCGGATTATTCTTTCTCCCCTTCTTAAACAAAGGGATAACATTGGCTATTCTCCAATCCTCTGGGACCTCCCCTGTAGTCAGTGAAGATACAAAGATTTCTATCCAGGCCCCAGCAATTTCCTCCCTCGTCTCTCTCAGTATTCTGGGGTATATCCCATCAGGCCTGGGGACTTATCTATCTTAATGTTTCTCAAGAATCTCAATATCACCTTCTTTTTGATCTCAACATGGCTCAAATTATCTACACATCCTTTCCCAGATTCATCATCCATCAAGTCCTTCTCTTTGGCGAATACTGACACAAAGTGCTCATTTAATATCTCGCCCGTTTCCTCTGACTCCACACATAGATTCCCTCCCTTGTCCTTGTTGTAGATGTTAGGAAACATCATATCCCATTAATAGCTGCTGGAATTATGGAACACTTTTCCTAAATGCTGGCTCAGTACATAATTTAATGCACATGAGTATGAAGGTATCTGGAGTCAAGGCAGGTAAATTAGGTGAATTATAGATCATCCATTATCCCATTTAATTATTTTATTCTTCTGTGGCCATTACAGTTTGGGCTATTTGTTGCCCATCCCTAGTTGCCCTGAAGAAGATGGTGTGGAGCTGTCCCCTTGAACTGCTGCAGTCCATGTGGTGTAGGTAACACTCACAGTGGCAGGGAACCGGGTTCAATTCCAACCTTGGGTGACTATCTGCAGGGAGTCTGCACATTCTCTCCATGTCTGTGTGGGTTTCCTCTGGGTGCTCCAGCTCCTTCATACAGTTCAAAGATGTCCAGGTTAGGTGGATTGGCGATGCTCGGTTGTCCTTTGGTGTTGCATGATGTGTAGGATAGGGGATTCCAACATGTGTAGGATAGGGGGATTAGCAGGGTAAATATATGGGGTTGTGGGGATAGGGTCAGGATGGGATGCTTTGTTGGAGTGTCACTGCAGAGTTAGGAAGGCAATTCCAGGATTTTTTCCAAGATATGGGCGGCACGGTAGCACAGTGGTTAGTACTGCTGCTTCACAGCTCCAGGGTCCTGGGTTCGATTTTTGTCTCAGGTCACTGTCTGTGTGGAGTTTGCACATTCTCCTTGTCTCTGCGTGGGTTTCCTCCGGGTACTCCGGTTTCCTCCCACAGTCCAAAGATGTGCGGGTTAGGTTGATTGGCCATGCTAAAATTGCCCCTTAGTGTCCAGGAATGTGTAGGTTAGAGGGATTAGTGGGTAAATATGCAGGGATATGGGGGTAGGGCCTGGGTGGGATTGTGTTCGGTGCAGACTCGATGGGCCGAAGGGCCTTTTTCTGCACTGCAGTGTTCTACGGTTTTGACACCACAACAGTGCAAGAATGGCGGTATATTTCCAAATCAAGCTGGTATGTGGTTTGTAGGTGATGGTGTTCTCATGCCCTTGTCCGTTGAAATGGGTTTGGAGTGTTATGTCCAGGATACCTTGGACCTTGGTCGTTGCTGCCACTGTGTGTCAGTGGTGGAGGAAGTAGATGTTTAAACTGGTGAATGGGATGCCAATCAAGTGGGCTTTTCCTTTCCTGGATATTGCTGAGCTTCTTGAGTGTTGTTGGAGCATTAGAATCAGAGAATCATAACAGTACAGAAGGAGGCCATTCAGCCCACTGAACAATAATCCTACCCAGGTCCCACTTCTGTATTCCCATGTATTTAGCCTGCTAATCCCCTGACACTAAGGAACAATTTATCATTACCAATCCACCTAACCTGGACATCTTTGGACTATTCCAACACACTCCTGATTTGTGCCTTGATGGAACAGGTTTGAGGGGATGAATGATCCATCTCTATTTCTATATGTGCAGCTTAAAGCAATCAATATTTGTTTGGTATTGTTAAAACTTTAAATTTCCAACAGAATGAAACACTCATCTGACCTCTAAACCTGCCGAAAGTAAACAATGGAAAGGACGCTATTTCTTGTCTCAATTAACTTCAGTTCACAATATAAAGGCAGTGGAACCTAGAGACAGTGATTAGTGGGAACCACTGCAAGCTCCAAATCAGAACAAAACTAATAATTCAACATTTCAAATCATTGCCTCAAGCAAAATAGTGACACAGTCTCTATGAAAGCCTTTTCCACTTCAGTGCTTTACTGTCTCTACATGTTAAACTCTCAACAGTGACAAGTAAATGTCTGAAAATAACTCTTCTACTATTTCCAGTTCTGGGGTATTGAGAAGCAGGTTCCGATAATAGGTCACAGACTTAGCCCCAGGGCAGGGTGAGTTGGGGATGGGTGGAGGAGGCACAGAAAGAGGAGGAGATTGGGAGAGATTGTAAACTAAGGAACAATTTATCATTGCCAATCCACCTAACCTGCACATCTTTGGACCATTCCAACACACTCCTGATTTGTGCCTTGATGGGCAGTTTGCTTAGTGTGCAATTGGGTGAAAACTATCTCACAACATGTGTTCAACACAGCATTGTTGCAACCTAGAGTTGCCAGCGCGAGTGAGACACATTGGAGTTTGCACATTTTCCCTGTATCTGCGTGAGTTTTCACAAGGTGCTCCAGTTTCCTCCCACAGTCCAAAGGCGTGATTGGCCATGCTAGTTTGTCCCTATTAGTAGGATAAATATATAGGGTTATGGGTATAGGGATTGGGTGGGATTGTGATTGGTACAGGTTTGATGAGACTAATGGCCAACCTCTGTAATGTAGGGATTCTATGAGATGTATTCCTGGAGATCTCATGTGACCTCCTGTCTCTGACTGTGGTACACCGCTGGTAACTGGCCTCCAGTTGAAAATTTTCCTTCCACCACCACCCTCTGTCTTCTATGAGACAGCCAGTTACTTATCCAATCAGCCAAATTTCCTTCTAACCCACACCTCCTTACTTTCTTCATGAGCCTACCATGGGGAACCTTATCAAACGCCTTATTAAAATCCACGTATACAACATCAACTGCTCCACCTTCGTTTACACACTTAGTTACGTCCTTAAAGAATTCAATCAAATTTGTGAGGCAGGACTGACCCCTCACAAGACCGTGCCGACTATCCCAGATTAAACTTCCAAATGATCATAAATCCTATCTCTCAGGACCCTTTCCGTAAACTTACCGACCACCAAAGTAAGACTAACTGGCCTATAATTACCAGGGTCATTCTTATTTCCTTTCTTGAAGAGAGGAACATCATTCGCCTCTCTCCAGTCCTCTGGCACAATCCCCGTGGACAGCGAGGACCCAAAGATCAAAGCTAAAGTCTCCGTAATCTCTCCCTTGCATCCCAAAGTATCCTAGGGTGTATTCCACCTGGCCCAGAGGACTTATCCATCCTCAGGTCTTTCAAACTTGCTAATACATTCCCTCAGAACATCTACCTCCTCCATCCTATCAGCCAGTATCATGCTCTCATCCTCAAAAACATGGCCCCTCTCCTTGGTGAACACTGAAGAAATGTATTCATTCAATGCCTCACCTATCTCTTCTGACTCCATGCACAAGTTCCCACTACTATCCTTGACTGGTCCTAACCTCACCCTGGTCATTCTTTTATTTCTCACATAAGAATAAAAAGCATTGGGGTTTTTCTTTATCTGACCCGGCAATGAGTTCTTATATGCCCTTTCCGAGCTCTCCTAAGCCCTTTTTTTAACATATTCCTAGCTACCTTGTAACCCTCAAGCGACCCAACTGAACCTTGCTTTTTCAACCTTTCATATGCTTCCTTTTTACTCTTGACAAGAAGTTCAACCTCCTTTGTGAACCATGGTTCCTTCACTTGGCCATTTCTTCCCTGCCTGCCAGGGACATACCTCAAGGACACGCAGTATTTGTTTCCTATTTCTAACTTCAGCCAATAGGCAGATCGCCCTTGAAATGCCTTTCAGCAGCCGTTAAACTATCCTTGATTAACAATGCTACTCCTCCACCTCTTTTACCATCTTCCCTACTCTTACTGAAACATCTACACTCCAGAACTGCCAACAACCATTCCTGTCCCTGTTCAAACCATGTCTCCGTAATGGCAACAACATTTGTTTAATCTGGACAAATGTGAGATAATGCATTTTGGAAGGTCTAATACAGATAGGAAATATACAATAGATGGCAGAACCCTTAAGAGTATTAATAGGCAAAGAGACCTGGGTGTACAGGTGCACAGGTCACTGAAAGTGGCAATGCAGGTAGAGAAGGTAGTCAAGCAGGCATACAGCATGTTTGCCTTCATCGGCCAGGATATTGAGTTTAAAAATTGGCGAGTCATGTTGCCACTTTATAGAATCTTAGTCAGGCCACACTTGGAATACAGTGTTCAATTCTGGTCGACACACTACCAGAAGGATGCAGAGGCTTTGGAGATGGTACAGAAAAGATTTACCAGGATGTTGCCCGGTAAGGAAGGCATTAGCAATGAGGAGAGTTTGGAGAAACTTGTTTGTTCTCACTGGAGTGACGGAGGTTGAGGGGCGTCCCGATAGAAGTCTACAAGATTGTGAGAGATGTGGACAGAGTGGATAGTCAGAAGCTTTTTCCCAGGGTGGAAGAGTCAGTTACTAGGGGGCATAGGTTTAACATGGGAGGGACAAGGTTTAAAAGAGATGTCCGAGGCAGATCTTTTACACAGAGAGTGGTGGGTGCCTGGGACTCGTTGTTGGGGGTGGTAGTGGAAATGGACACAGTAGTGATTTTTTAAGGGGCATCTTGACAAGTACATGAATAGGATGGGAATAGAGGGATATGATTGCCAGAAGGATAGGGGGTTTTAGTTAAGTCGGGCAGCATGGTCGGTGCAGGCTTAGAGGGCCGAAGGGCCTGTTTCTGTGCTGTAGTTTTCTTTGTTCTTTGTTCTTTGTTTGTATCTGTTAATATTTTTCCTGAATGACCTTACACTAATGTTAAGGTTATGATGCCTTCTTCTGTACTCCACTACATAAACAGTTTCTTTCCATCTACCTCATCAAATCCTTTATATCACCCTTTAATCTGCTACACTGAAGGAAATCTAAGCATAGTCCATGCAAGTCAACTGTCTTCTTAAGCATAGAACCCTTGCAATGCAAAATGAGGCCATTCGGCCCATTAAGTCTGTACTGACTCTCCAGCATCTTAATTCTATAAATACACATCATTAGTGATGCAGAATCTCAAAGACCCAGGTTCAATTCTGGCTTTCAGTAACTGTCTTATGTGCAGTTTTCACATTATCTCTAAGGCTGCGTGGATTTCCTCTGGGTGCTCCAATTCCCTTCTGCAGTTCAAAGATGTGCAGGTTTGTTGGACTAACCTGGCTAAATTGTCATTTGGTATTCCGAGGTGTGTAGAATATGGGAATCGGCAGCGTAAATATGTGAGGCTACGGGATAGAGCCTGGGTGGGATGCTTTGTTGGGGAGTCGGTGCAGACATGATAGGCTAAATGGCCCTCAGTTTGCACTGTGGGGATTCGATGATTCTATGAAACAGCTCAGTTCAATCACCACCCTCCCTCTCTTTAACTCTGGAGAAGAGTAATATGGTCTCAAAACATTGTAGTAGCCTGTGACTGCATGAGTAAGATAGTAATTGAAAGGTCACCAACTTCAGACAAACATCAGGCCAGGAATACAGGCACAGCAAAATGACATAAAAACTGACAATAGAAATTGGCTTCAAAACAAGATATGCTGGGATTACCTCAGTCCAAAATAGTCTGGAGATGGGTCCTTTTCAAGATTCGTGCTGAGACAATTGAAAACCAAAGATGTGCTAGGACACATTATTATGTGTAAAAGGACAGTTATATATTTCCTGAGAAACTAATACCGCTATATACATGGGACAGACATGCATCAGTGAAACAAAAGAATTGATGCATATTAGAAGGCAAAATTATATATCTAGGTATCCAGCACACAAACACACCATAATAGCCCACCTCATTGACACCCACTGAAACCTATCAACAATGATGTGAAACTTATCAAACCTCAGCACTGATTGGCAAATCTTCAGAAGATTCCAGAAATTAGCCAGACAGGTAGAACAAACCTATGCTAGCAGCGTTCGAGAGCACCCACCTCTCCAGCTTCCCCCAAAAGCAGTCAGGACACAGCAGTGACAAGAGCAGCTCACCTCCAGACGAGAGAGAGACAGAGACAGACATAGACAGATGGACTTGAGAGTCCAACGTACTGATAGAATCACAAGGATCCGGGATAGTATACAAATTTCCAAATGATCAATTAGCTAGAGAGAGAGAATTGTTAAAGCTGTAAAGCCTTTTACCGTTTGGAATAAAGTTGTGAATTGGTTATCTACTATTCGGTTGTGTGCATAGTCCTTTTGCCTGATACATGCAGAGGTGTTTGAGTAAAATCCATTACACACAGTGCCAATTTAGTCTGATCAATCCACAGATGCTAGCAGACCCGCTGAGTTTTTACAGCAGGGTTTTACTCTATCTAGGTTATTCCAGGATTCAGCCACAGTGGGACCAGCTGGACAAAACCATGGATATAGGCCACATGCTTTTTACATGGACTGATTGAGAACTTTTCACATCAGGAATGAAATCAGCACAACTAACTGTAAATCAGCTGGAATGAAGGAGGGGAAACATTGATGGAGGGTAAGGGAGGGCAAATATTGCCAGCGAGCGAGGGAGAGTGAATATTGTCAGCGATTGAGGGAAGGCGAACATTGTTGGATGATAAGGGAGAATGAACATTGTTGGAGAGTGAGGGAGAGTGGACATTGTGACAAATTCATGGACATGAGTGTAGGATACATTGATGCAAGTACATCTTCATTCATTTCAGAAAGAAGTGTATTTTGCCTCAACCACTCCCCAATCTGCTGACGTTGAAAATGTGACTGCTGTCAAGCTCAGATAACAGCAAGAGATAATCAAAGACGTTACTCTTCCAAATGAGCTTTTAAGACCCTGTAGAGGCCAGTGTGAGGCAGGACCATCAAACACTAGTATTGCTGACACCTTTTGTGGTAACCCTGTGGTAACTTGTCTTGTTGATGCTTGTCTAACCTTAAGAAGATTCGCAGCAGGCTTTAGAAATTGTCACAAGGTTAATTTTGGTTCACCTGGAGGTATTTTCAATTTTACTTTTACCACTGACATTGCAAAGTCTAATTCCTGGCAATGGTCAATTTAATGGTTTTCCAATGCAGTTTGCATAGCTAATCAACTAGAATATCATCTCTCCATAAGAGGTTAGATCATGCTGTTTATTTGTAATACAATCTAGCCTCATAAATAAGTTAGTATGGTGGCTGGAGCTTTCTACTCGCCAAATATTATATTAATTAGTCAGAATCTAATTGATAACTTGGTCCTTTTCTTTATATAAAATTTTTCTGATAGTGCCATCTCTCCCAGCTGTAATATTTAGTACCTGTTAACAGAACATGTCCATGTCACTCAAATGAAGCACTATCCTGTTTTACACATTACTTCACTCACAGGAGCATGAAGCCTTTCTCTGGTGCTTGTTAGCCTACACTGAGTCTCAGTCGAGCCAAACCTCCACTCTAAAATTCCTTTCTTTGTTCTCCAATACCTCTGTGACATTGCTGCCTCTACTCATCAAACCTCCTCCAGTCCAACAATTCCTACAAGTTGTGCAGGTTAGGTAAATTGGCCATGCTAAATTGTCCCTTAGTGTCCAAAGAAGTTTAGGTTAGATGGATTGATGAAATGTGCATGGTTATGGGGATTGGGTAGGAGGGATGGGCCTAGGGAAGATGCTCTTTTGGAGAGTCAATGCAGCCTGGATGGACTGCATTGTCGGGATTCTATGGTTCTGTGATTCTGAGATTCATCTATCCTTCCAATTGTAGCTTGTCACACATCTGCAATGTTCATCTATCATTGGCAGGCATTACTTCAGCTGGTATAGATCCAAGCTCAGTGAAAAATGGGCCATTTTTGGGTTGATATCGTCATCAACTTCAGAAAGCATAATGGACTGTCTCCATCAATGAGGATAAAATGGAAATGATCAAGAGCTTTAAGTTTTGTGCTGTTCAGATCACTAACAGCCTGTCCTAGTCCCTCCATGCTTTTACTTTCTCAGGAGGCAAAGGGAATTTGGCATGTCTGCTACAACTCTCACCAACTTTTACAGATGCACAGGGAAAGCATCCTTTCTAGTTGTACCGCAGCTTGGTATGGCTCCTGCTCTGCCCAAGACCGCAAAAAACTACGAAGAGTCATGAACATAGCACAGTCCATCATGCAAACCTATCTCCCATCCATTGATTCGATTTACAGTTTCCACTGCCTCAGAAAAGCAATCAGCATAATCAAGGACCCCACGCACCGTGGGCATATTCTCTTCCATCTTCTTCCATCAAGAAAAAGATACAGAAGTCTGAGATCACATACCAACTGACTCAAGAACAGCTTCACCCCTACTGCCATCAGACTTTTGAATGGACTTACTGTATATTAAGTTGGTCTTTCCCTGCACCCTAGCTATGACTGTAACACTGCATTCAACACTTTCTCGTTTCCTTCTCTGAGGATGATATGCTTTGTCTATTTAGCATGCAAGAAACAATACTTTTCACTAATATGTTAATACATGTGATAATAATCAATCAAATCAAGTCAAAAGACGGGATTTTTTCAGTAGAGTGCCAGAGAGATCAGTGCTGGAGTCCCAACTATTTACAACTTACACCAATGACTTGGATGACAGGACTGAATATGTGCTTGCTCAGTTTGCTAATGACACAAAGAAAGAGAAGAAAATAAGCTGTGAAGAAACATAGAAACTAGAAGCAGGAGTAGGCTATTCAGCCCTTCAAGCCTGCTCCGCTGTTCATTTTGATCATGGCTGATCATTGAATTCAATTTACTTCCTCCCATATCCCTTGATCCTTTTAGCCTCAAAAGATATATCTAATTTCTTCTTGAAATCAGACAATATTTTAGCCTCAACTACATTCTTTGGTAGTGAATTCCACACATGCATCACCCTCTGGGTGAAGAAATTTCTCCTCAACTCAGTTCTAAAAGGTTTACGTAAGAACATAAGAAATAGGAGCAGGAGTAGGCCATCTAGCCCTTCGAGCCAGCCCCGCCATTCAACAAGATCATGGCTGATCTGTCGTGGCTCAGTTCCACATTCCCGCCCTCTCCCCATAACCCTTAATCCCCTCGCTTATCAAAAACCCATCAACCCGCGTCTTAAAAATATTTAGCGAGGCAGCCTCCACCACCTCAACGGGCAGAGAATTCCAGAGATTCACCACCCTTTGAGCGAAGAAGTTCCTCCTGAACTCTGTTCTAAACCGCCCCCCCTTTATCTTGAGGCTGTGCCCCCTAGTCCTACTGTCCTTTCTGAGCAGGAAGAGTCTCTCCACCTCTTTCCTATCCATCCCATTCATCATCTTATATGTCTCAATGAGATCTCCCCTCATTCTTCTAAACTCTAACAAGTACAAGCCTAGTTTATTCAGCCTCTCCTCATAGCTCAACCCCCTCAACTCCGGTATCAGCCTAGTAAACCTCCTCTGCACTCCCTCCAAGGCCAAAATATCCTTGCGTAAGTACGGTGACCAAAACTGCACACAGTACTCCAGCTGCGGCCTCACCAGTGCCCTATACAGCTGCAGCAACACCTCCCTACTTTTATATTTACCCCTTATCCTCAAACTATGACCCCTAGTTCTGAACTCCCCCGCCACTGGGAACATACTTTCTGT
This sequence comes from Carcharhinus amblyrhynchos, assembly GCF_965287045.1. Lineage (NCBI taxonomy): Eukaryota > Metazoa > Chordata > Chondrichthyes > Carcharhiniformes > Carcharhinidae > Carcharhinus > Carcharhinus amblyrhynchos. Next base: position 16,283,639 of record NC_137330.1, read on the forward strand.
ACCTACCTTATCTATGTTGAAATATTATAAGTTTCTATGACATCACCTCTCACTTTTCTAAACTCCAGTTAATATAGTCCTAAGTGACTTAGTCTCTCCTCATATGACAGACCTGCCATCGCAGGAATCAGCCCAGTAAACCTTCACTTTACTCATTCTTTAGGACATCCTTCCTCAGATAAGGACATCACAACTGCGCAGAGGTGTGGCCTCACCAGTGCCCCACACCATTGCAGCAAAACATCCCTATCCTGATACTCGAATCCTCTCACAATGAAGGCTAAGAAGGCATGAGTAAAGGGACACAGATAGTGAGTGGGCAAATATTTGGCAGATGGAGCATAGAATAGAAAAATGTGAGGCTGTCCACTTTGGCAGGAAGGATAGAAAAGCAGCTTATTATTTAAAAGAAAGAAACCAGAAGTCTGAGTTACAAGAGGATCTGGGTTTCCTTGGACAGGAATAACCAAAACATAAGCATGCAGGTACAGCAAGTGATTCAAAAGGCAACTGGAGCAATGTCCTTTATCGCAAGGGTAATGGATTATAAAAGTAGGGATGTTGTGCTACAGTTGTATCGTGTATGGTTGAGTACATATTTAGAGTATAGTTTTAGTCTCCTTACTTTTGGTAACAGTTTAAAAAGGGTTAACTTCACTGAAGGGATATGAGGAAAAGTTGGACAGCTGGGCCTGTATCCAGTGGAGTTTAGACTGATGAGAAGTGATCTAATTGAAACATAAAAGATCTTGAGGGAACTTGACAGGGTGAACACTGAGACATGGTTAGCACTGCTGCCTCTCAGCATCAAGGACTTGGGTTAAATTTGGATCACTGTCTGTGTGGAGTTTGCACATTCTCCCCTAGTCTGCATGGGTTTCCAGTATGGGTAAGGCTACGATAAATTGCTCCTTAGTGTCCCAAGATGTGTAGGTTAGATGGATTAGCCATGATAAACATGTGGGGTAACAGAGATAAGGTGGGGAGAGGGTTTGGGTAAGATGCTCGGCCAGAGAGTGGGTGCAGACTCAATGGGCCAAATGGCTTCCTTCTGTAATGCAGGGATTTTATGATTCAATGATGTTTTCTTGTGTGGGAGACACCCACAAAAATGCAAATTAAAAGTAAATGGTCTCTCAGTTTATATTTTTTTCTCTGAGTCTCGTGAGTCCGGAATTTTCTTCTCTAGAGAGTGGTGGAGGCAGCATCATTGAATATTTTTAAAGCTGAGTTTGACAGATTTTTGATCAACAAGGGAGTGAAAGGGCATAGAGGATAGGAAGGAAAGTGGAGTTGAGGCCACAATCAGATCAGCCATGATCTTATTGAGTGGCAAAGCAGACTTGAGAAGCTGAATGGTCTACTCCTCATCTGCATGTTCTCGCTGTAAAAGCTCTTCATTTCCCTACTGTTATGAAACTCAGTCTTTGATTGCCTGCACTAATACTTCCTTACATGGCTTGGTTTTAAAATACGCTTGGTAATGTTCCTGTGAAACATAATAGAATGCACACACAACATTAGAGGCAAAATATACATAGAGTCATAGAGGTTTACAACGTGCAAGTTGTTGATATTAGTTTGAGCATCTTATGTTGCTATATATTTAATGTAGATATATTTTAGCCCTGGAATCCCTGACTGTAAAAGATAACATGAAGACATTACTGAGAATGGATCTGGTCCCAGAAAATCACAAGGTGGGTGGAAATTGTGGGTGGAATTAAGGAAAGGCAAGAGGCAAGAAACACTCGTGGGAGTTATTTATAGCCCCCAGTAATAGTCCCACTGGGCAGAGCATTAAACACGAAATTATTGAAGACTGAAACAAAGCAAATATAATAAACTGTCAGGAGATTCAATCCACAGTCTACCACAAGCCTGCCTTGAGATGTTTACAGTTGCACATGCTGTACGATTGGTTTTGTTGGCGGCCTCGTAAATAAGACCCAAGGCATTTGCTCATCACGTGAGCAGTCGGATGTATAAAAAAACATCCTTCAGGATGATAAAGACCTTGATCATTTTGCACTGTATGTTATGCAAACATACGAACATGCCGAAGGCTTTCACTTTTCGCTCTGGATAGGGCGCAGTCTATCTCAGTTGGCCTTGGAAGTGCAAGATATCTCAAAGCTTTGAGCAGCAGGTGAAGCTAGGTTCTTCATACTGCTGCTATGCAGAAGCAACATGAGTGGTATTCGCCACTAACAGGAGCCCACCGTCAAGCCACAAAGAGGTTCTACCTCTCACACAAATGAATAATGTGGTTCGATTCCCAGCTTGGATCACTCTTTGTATGGATTCTGTACATTTTCCCTGTGTCTGCATGGGTTTCCTCTGGGTGCTCAGGTTTCCTCCCACATTCTGAAAAACATGCTGGTTAGATGCAGTAACCTGATTAGGCGCCGGACTGTGGTAAATAGGAGAATTTCACAGTAACTTCATTGCAGTGTTAATGTAAGCCTCACTTGTGACTAATAAATAAACTTTTAAAAAAAACTTTACTTCTTTCAAATCTTTTGGTATCGTCACCATAGCACTCTTGGGTTTAACTGAACACAGCCAGTTACAGAGTAAAGCTTTCATTGCACTGATACAATGACAGAAGGGTGCTCCTGATTGTGAATGTGTTGCACTGCTATTCTTCTAGCCTTTACTGCCGAGATAGAGTTAGGTTAGTTCTGCAGTTCCATAACAATTAGGATTTAAACATGTTGGATTCAATCTCCACTTTGAAATATTGCCTTTGACTTGCCTCACCTAGCTGGACAAGGGCCGTAAATGCTTGGGAAGAATATCAGCTTCTGGTCAGTTCCCAATCAAGACACAAGCCATCCTGACTTGTGAAATGGTGGCACAGTGGTTAGCACTGCTGCCTCACAATGCCAGGGACCAGGTCCAATTCCAGCCTTGGTTGACTGTGTGGAGTTTATATGTTGTCTTGGTGGGTTTCTTCGGGATGCTCTGGTTTCCTTCCACAGTCCAAAATGTAGCTGGATTAGCCGTGGTAAATATGCAGGGTTAGCGGGATAGGGCAGAAGGGAGGAAACTTGGTGAGATGCTCTTTTGAAGAGTTGGTGCAGACTTGATGGGCTGTCTGACCTCTTCCTGCATTGTCGGCATTCTATGAGGAACATATCCTGCAATTTTCCTTCCAGTTTTTTAAAATTTTTCAGTGGCTGTGAAAAGCCAACATCTACTGCCTCTCCCTAATTGCCCACAGGAAACAGGAGGAACACCATCCTCTTGACAATGAAATGCTTGCTAGGCCATTTCAGAACATGGATACAAAGAAGCCATCTGTTGTGCAGTCACACCATCACAGTCAGGATATTGGCTTTCCTGCCCTGAAGGTCAGCTATGAAGTAGATCAGATTATCACAATGAACTTTTTACTCCAGTTCTTTATTTCCACAATTGAATTTGAATTCCCCAGCAATAGAGGCAGCAGGGTAGCACAGTGATTAGCACTGCTGCTTCACAGCTCCAGGGACCTGGGTTCAATTCCCAGCTTGGGTCACTGTGTGTGTGTGTGTGTGTGTGTGTGTGTGTGTGTGTGTGTGTGTGTGTGTGTGTGTGGAGTTTGCACATTCTCCTCGTGTCTGCATGGGTTTTCTCCAGGTACTCTGGTTTCCTCCCACAGTCCAAAGATGTGTGGGTTAGGTTGATTGGCCACACTAAAATTGGACCCTAGTGTCCTGAGATGCATAGGTTAGAGGGATTAGCAGGTAAATATGTAGGGATGGGGGGTAGGGCCTGGATGGGATTGTGGTCGGTGCAGACTCAATAGGTCAGATGGCCTCTTTCTGCACTGTAGGGTTTCTATGATTCTAAGTGAATTTCCCTTTCTAAGTCATGGGCTGGAATTCCCTGGTCTCACACACCTCCAAACGGAGAATTTGGTGCTCAGCAAAATCTCCATTCACTGCAGCAGGACTGGAGAATCTCAACCATGGACGAGGTAGAAGAATTCCGGCCATTAGTTTAGGTCTTTGGATAGCGATCATCGTATCACCATTCCCAGAGGGGTTGCCTTCAGTGCTGTTCTTGAGATGCCAACTCTTTTGGGGCATGCACCCATTTTTCTGAAACAGTTGGTCAATTCCGTACTGCAGGAAGAGACTCTGCTATATGTAAGAATATGAAATCGATGCTCACCATCAGCTGAGATCTCCTCAGGATTGCTGAGGTGATTATTCTTTTTCTCTAATCAATAGTCTTCAACTCCAAACTAGCTTATTAATTCCTGCATTGTCTTATGTAAGTTCACAACACATGATTTAAACAAATGGGTTAGTACTCAAATGCTCTAGTGCTTTCCTCGCCAAACTCGCCATGCTCCATTCTCTAGACTTTAGCTGGTTGAAAATGGGGGTGCCCACATGTCGAGCCAAAATCCCTTTGGCTCTTGTTCTTGCTGACTCATACTGGCTCCAGATCCTACAAAATCACCCAGTAACAGTTCTCACCCTCAGTTTCAAATACCTTCATGCATTTGCCAATAAATACCTGTGTAAACTCCTCTGGCCCTGGAAATTTCTCCACTTCTCCAATTTTGACCTCCTGTGAACTCTCTTCTCTCCATCCCACCATTGGTAACTCTGGCAATTCCGTCCCCCAAGCTTACCCAGACTTCTCCACATTCTGTCTTTTTAACACCCTCCTTAAAATCCATTTTTATATTCTTTTTGCTTCTGATGTCTCCTTCTTTACCTCAACGCCCATTTTCTGTACAAGTGTTTCTCTCTGATCTACATAATTGCATTTCATAGAATCATAGAAACCCTACAGGGCAGAAAGAGGCCATTTGGCCCATTGAGTCTGCACCAACCACAATCCCACCCCGGCCCTACCCTCATATCTCTTCAAATTTACCCACTAATCCCTCTAACCTACGCATTTCAGGACACTAAGGGGCAATTTTAGCATGGCCAAGCAACCTAGGTGCTCCTCTGGAGCACCCGGTGGAGCCCTATGCAGACACGAGGAGAATGTGCAAACTCCACACACACAGTGACCCAAGCCGGGAATTGAACCCAGGTTCCTGGAGCTGTAAAGCAGCAGTGCTAACCACTGTGCTACCATGCCGTCCATACACTTACGTTTATTCATTACTGTCACAAGTCGGCTTATATTAACACTGCAATGAAGTTACTGTGAAAATCCCCTCATCGCCACACTCCGGCACCTGTTCAGGCAGATGAATAGAGAATTTAGCGTGGCTGATACACTGAACCAGCACGTCTTTCAGACTATGGGAGGAAACCAGAGCGCCTCAAGAAAATCTATGCAGACACGGGGAGAGGGTACAGATTCCGCATAGACAGTGACCCAAGTTGGGAATCGAACCCTGGTTCTTAGCGCCATGATGCAGCAGTGCTAACTACTGTGCCACTGTGCTGCATACTGCAGTTGCTGTTAACCACAAAACTGCAGCTGGTTCTCTTTAAAAACAAATAAATACCTGAATGATAATCACTCTTGATGATTCGCTACAGAAACTGTGCATTATGGGAAATTTTATCTTTAATATCAGGTCAATTGGTCTTTAATATTAGGTCAATAGGTGGCATAGCAGCACAGTAGTTAGCACTGCTGCTTCACAGCTCCAAGGATCTGGGTTCAATTCTTGGCTTGGGTCACTGTCTGTGTGGAGTTTGCATATTCTCCTCGTGTCTGCATGGGTTTCCTCCGGATGCTCTGGTTTCCTCCCACAGTCCAAAAAGGTGCGGGTTAGGTTAATTAGCCATGCTAATAAAAATGCCCCTTAGAGTCGTGAGATGCGTCGGTTAGAGGGATTAGCGGGTAAATATGTCGGGATATAGGGGTAGGGCCTGGGTGGGATTGTGGTTAGTACAGACTCGATGGGCCGAATGACCTCCTTCTGCAATGTAGGGATTTTATGATGCGAGTTCTATGATGAAAGTAGACTGGCTTCAGAAAATAGATTTGGCAAAATAAATGTGCCTCATGAGAGCAAGAACTACACAAGCCTGTGCATGAACATAGAACAAGGATTAGGCCTGCAAAGTGAGTAGGATGATGGAAAGGCTTTAAGCCATCAATTTGACAACACTAATTTCCTTCCTTCTTGCTGAATAGATACATGCCTCGAAGATCGCAGTGGTGAAGTAGCTGATTAGCCGCTCGAATAATTCTGAATCTGGTAATTAAAGGTCTTGTATAACAATCAGGCAATACATACACCAGGTGGCATCTTGATTCGAACATTGGAACAGGAAAGCCGCAAATACATCAGAAAAGACCCAGTGTGAACTGGACAGCCAGAAATAAAATGATGAATAAACTACCTTGTTTGCAATACCTTATTCAGAACCAAAAATAAATAATGCTATTACTGTCATGTGACAAGGAGTTATGTACTAATAAACAGCCTTTTGTCTGTATCTGTCTATTATACCATTAAAAGTATTCATTGACTGATGTATTAACTAAAGATTGGCCTTGACAGCTGCTCTCGGTGTAGGTAGTGCAAAATGGAAGTGTATTGTTGGCTTCGTTATTACTCACTCAGTTTCAATAAAGAACTGAGCTTTGATTCTATTAGAGGGGATGTGCTGCTGTAGGCATCAGTTCATTTTAAACTGCATCTATCGTGCATGGCAAGCTGAGTGTTTGTTTCCTGCTGCACAGCGCAGTGACAACCCTAGCATACGTGCACTGACCATGACGGAACGAGGCCAGGGAAATCCCTGGAACTGGATTGAATGGTGCACAACCCGGCTAGCTTCCCCGGCAGGAGACCTCTGCTAGTCCACAGATGTTTAGTGACAATTGGCCACTTGTTGGCAGGGATGGGGGGGTGGAATGGAGGATCTAAGGTTGTGGAGGGGCCTTGCAGTTGGGGAGCGAAATTCAGTGGTGGGTGAGGGGTGATTGTGGGGACACCAAAACCTCCCGTGTTGGGGGAGGTCCGCACTCTTACCTCTGTCATCTCTACATCTGACTAGTCCGATGCATTCTCCTCACTTTCTAAGGAATTTACGAGCTGCCAAGAAAGCTGGCATCCATACACAATTTAGTGATGGTGGTTGCACACCAGATGGACTGTGATTTCATTGTTCCCATTTTTGTTTGCACTGGGGACCCAGCAGTAGCATAAAGGGAGACACATGTCCTAACAACATACCCTTGAACTTTGCCAACACCACCAACTAGGTAAAATCCTAATGCCAGTGTTGGCTATTCACACAGGCTCTGTGGGAGACAGAATTTGTTGGTTGGTTCGTGTGAGTGATACATCTGCCACCTCTGTTAGTATGAGCTGTGTTGCTGGTGGTATTTCTGAAAATCACCCAGTGCTGTGAACATTCAAGGTTGCCGTAACCTTGAAGGGCAGTGGAAGAACTGAGAGCACACAGCACACAACTCCTCCACTACCTCCCCACAGAAACTAAGCCACCTTGAACTAAATTTACATCTTCTGCTAATCTCAGCACAATAATAAAGCACTAATCACACTCAAATTTCCTGGGTCACCTCCAATTATATAATGATTCACAGCAAGGTTCCTTAAAGGGCAATGGTTGGGGGGATCAATGATGAGAGTAATCTGACTTAGCGTTGCTGGTTGACCAAAACACATCCCCAGATCGCCTTCAATTATCATGGAATCATTTATACCCACCTGATCACCCCAATTTAACATCTCATCCGAAAAGTAACACCTCTGACAATGCAGCAATTCCTGAGTAGTGTATTTAAATGACAGTCTAGATTATATGCTTCATGGTGACATGCTGGCACAGTGGTTGGCACTGCTGCCTCACACTGCCAGGGACCCTGACTCGATTCCGGTCTAACAAACCAAAATTATTTTCTTGAGGAATTAACTGAAGTACTAAATAGAGGAACGCCAATGGATGTCATTTATATGAATTCCCAGAAGAGATATATTCTGCCTAAGGGACTGTTAACTTATATTACAGTTCGCAGAGCTGAAGATAGGAGTATTGACCTGGTTAGGAGATTTCTTAGACGGAGAGTAGAAATTATGGGTGCTAATCGGAAGGAATTGATGAATGTTAGCCAACAAGGACAGTGGCTGTACGTTCATTAATGACTTGGATGTACAGTTCTTTGTACTGCATTATCTAAGTGTCACCAATATTGTATTATCAACAGTGTAGATTGCAGTATAAAACTGCATTGTGACATTAGCCTGAGTCTCTTGGGCAGTGTACGGCTGCTAAGCAAGTAGATTTTCCCAGCCTGCTGCTGCTGTGCATCACTTCTGAGACCTTTTCATCTTGCCTGTCAGAGAAATGCGTGCAGTGTCAACCATCCGCCCCCCTCAAACCCCGGTTCCCACCTCACACACCCCTCTTGAAATACATCAGTGTGGAATAGAATCAGGAGAACAGAGATCATGCATCCAAATAGCATCAGCCATCATATTCTGCTAAGGATTTGAATGTTGGGTCTTTAAATATATGTTGACGGATGAACAGGTAACCGGATGAGGGACTGAATGGGTAGGTGGGAGAGTAGTAACCAAGATGGTTGGAGAGATGGTTTGGTCCATTAGTGGGTAAGTAGTGATGTGGGTATTGTTACAATCCCAGATGATCTTAATACTGGTCAAGTGTTAAGAGATAGATCCTAACTTTTATTTTAAACAGTGGAAGCAAATTGTTGAACAAATTCGCAGGAATCTGCTGATGAACTTGCAATACAAAAGACAAAATATTTATTAAACAAGAAAAATGAACAAAATTACATCAGACGGAAAGGTTGGAAGGATCACAACATAGATACAAGAAAATTATTCAGATTCCTACAATTACTTTACTCCATCAATATCTTAACATACATATAACCCTGTAAGGATTTACTACTAGCTTGACTCAAAGGCTTCTCGCTTAGAATGAGCACAGTTGCAAATAGTTTTATTCTGTGAATTCCTGTGCATTTCCTTGATGCTTCTCACTCAACTCCTATCATTCCTCAAGAAGCCCAGTAACCACATTGTAAATTCACTCTTCCTTCAATTCAGAGCAAACAAATGAGTTCCCAAAACAAAGTCTTCCAGAAGCACCTCTGTTAAACTGATCCTATTACTGATTATTCAGTTAACTACTGTTCCAATAGCCTTGTAGTTTTACTTTGGAGAGAGTTTAAACCTTGTCCTCTCTCTCTGACACACATGGAACACTTCCTGTCAACTCCTACCTTTTACTGTGGCTGTGTCACTGGATCACTGTTGTTAGGCAACAGTAATTAGAATAAAGTGGAATTCCTACAGTGCAGAAGGAGGTGATGTGGCCCATTGAGTCTGCATTGACATCAATCCCACCCAGGCCCTATCTGGGCAGCCCCACATATTTACTACCTTAATACCGGTGACCCTAAGGTGTCAATTAAGCATGGTAAGAAGTCTCACAACACCAGGTTGAAGTCCGACAGGTTTATTTGGAATCACAAACTTTCAGAGTGCCGCTCCTTCACCAGGTGAGCGTTAACCTGGTGTTGTGAGACTTTTAACTGTGCCCAAACCCAGTCCAAACCCAAACCGAGTCAGGGACCCTGACTCGATTCCAGTCTAACAAACCAAAATTATTTTCTTGAGGAATTAACTGAAGTACTAAATAGAGGAACGCCAATGGATGTCATTTATATGAATTCCCAGAAGAGATATATTCTGCCTAAGGGACTCGTCCAGTATTAAGATCATCTGGGATTGTAACAATACCCACATCACTACTTACCCACTAATGGGCCAAACCATCTCTCCAACCATCTTGGTTACTACTCTCCCACAACTCGGCATGGTCAATCAACCTAACCTGCACATCTTTGGACTATGGGAGGAAACTGGACAACCCAGAGGAAACCCACACAGACATGGGGAGAATGTGCAAACTCTACACAGGCAGTTACCCAAGACTGGAATTGAACATGAGTCCCTGGCGCTGTGAACAGCAACAGCGCTACTCACTATGCCACTAATGAGAGGTTAGTAGGTTAGTCAAGTGATTGGATGCGGGGGGGGGGGGGCAGCAGAGATGTCATTGGGTCATATCTGTGGTTGGTGGGGGATTTACTGGTGGTTGGGTCCAGTCAGGGGATTAGTTAGGATGGGGAGGTCATTGGCATGGGTCGGGGATGGTCGTGTGGTCAGAGGGTTGCCACGTCAGGCTGCAGAGGTAATTGGGAGGGTCAGTTGTGTAATTGCTCAGGTGTTAGACAAGGTTTCAAACTGCTGGGCATTGCCTGGGTAACCACCCAGATAAGTCCCATGGGACGATCGCAAATCTCTGACCTTTGATTAGTTGGAGTCTTACACAGAGTTTCCTGGACAGCAGGGATGTTGTCCATTGTAAGTTTAAACATCCCAGGCAATTCCCACATAGGTTTGTGTGTCAGGACTTCCACAGGGTCCTGGTGCACATCTTCAGTTGTAAGTCCAGAGATCAGAAGATTTGGTTCATTAAGTGATAGGGCAGGAGTATGACAGATTTCAATGCAAGTCCTTGTAATGTCATCCATTGTGCAAAAGAAAGATCAACCTGAGTAAATTTGAAATTGTGAAAAGCTATGCACAGTAAAGGTCCATTAAAATTGAGGGGTCCATGTGCACAGGTCATGAAGCAAGTAAATTAATGGAACGTTGGACCATATAATTCGAGGGTTCAGGAACACCATTGGTCACAGGCCTCCACATTGAAAAATAACCCTTTACAACTACCCTCTGTCTTCTGTCATCAAGCTAATTGGCCACCTCACCCTGGATCTCTCAAGAATTAACCTCAAGTAGCAACCTACCATGCGCAACCTTGTCAAAGGCCTTGCTAAAGTCCATGTAGACAACGTCAACTGCACTGCCCTCATCTTCCTTCTTGGTTACCCCCTTCAAAAACCTTAATCAAATTCATGAGACGTAATTTTCCTCTGTAGATCCTGTCTCTCAGAATACCTTCTAACAACTTACCCACTACAGATATTTGGTTCACTGGTCCTGTAGTTCCCAAGCTTTTCTCTGCAGCCCTTCTTAAACAACATTTGCCAACTCCAATCTTCAGGTACCTCACCTCTGGCTGTCAATGATTCAACTATCTCTGCTAGGGGACCCACAATTTTCTCCCTAGCCTCCCACAACTTCCTGGGGTACACTTCATCAGGTCCTGGAGATTTATCTAACTTGATGTGCTTTAAGACTTCCAGCACCTCCTTCTCTGTAATATGTACACTTCTCAAGACATCACTATTTATTTCCCCAAGTTCCCTAACATCCATGCCTTTCTCAACAGCAAATTCTGATGAGAAATATTCATTTGGGATACCACTCATCTCTTATGGATCCGCACGTAGATGATCTTTTTGATCCTTAAGAGGCCCTACTTTCTCCCTTGTTACTCTTTTGCCCTTTATGTATTTGTAGAGGCTCTTTGGATTTTCCTTTGCCTTACCCGCCAAGGCCTTCCCATCCTAGTCAACCTGCCAGGAGGCTGATTCGGGCTAGCTGATGGTCTCCTCATATGGCAGGGGCATGTCCTGACACTGGTACATTGCTGGTGGGCGTGGGGTGAGGCCATTACTTGGCCTCCTGCCTCAGGTCACTCGTCAACTGCACCACTGCTATTTCCACTTCAGGTGGCAAAAATCTGCTAGGCTCTCTTTCATATGCCTTCCACCGCTATTTAATGAGACCTCCCGCCTCACGGCTCCCTCCATAATTCAGCCCTTGCGTCGCCTCAACAAAGACTATTGGCCCAAAAGAAATTGCAGCACAGAAACTTCGAAGTATAGCCGGGCTAAAAGTAATAATGCCATGGGGACAGCTTGAATAGACTAAACTTGCCTTGTACAACTTCAACAAGACATTCCAACTCCTGTATTCAATATTCTGACCAATGAAACCAAGCATGCCGAATGCATTCTTTCCCTCTAGCCACCTTGACTCCACTTTCAAGGAACTATAATCTGTACTCCTAGATCTCTTTGTTCTATAACTCTTCCAATGCCCTACCATTAATTGAGTAAGTCCTGCCATGGGTCATTCTACCAAAATGCATCACCTCACAGTCATCTATGTTAAGCTTCATCTGCCACTCAACAGCCCACTGGCCCAATTGATTAAGATCCCATTGCAATCCTAAATAATCTTCTTTACTACCTACTGTGTTATGAATCTTGTTGTCATCTGCAAACTTATTATGCTATGCTACCTAAATTCTCATCCAAATCATTAATATAAATGACAAATAATAGTGGATTCAGCACCGACCCATGAGGCACACCACTGGTCACAGCCTCCAGTTTGAGAAACAATCCTCTACAACTACCCTCTGTCTTCTGTCATCAAACCAATTTTGTATCCATTTGGTTACCTCACCCTGGATCCCATGAGATATAACCTTATGCAACAACCTACATGTGTACTTCGTCAAAGGCCTTGCTAAAGTCCATGTAGACAACATCAACTGCACTGTCTTCATCTACCTTTTTAGTTATCCCTTCAAAAAACTTGATGGGTGTTTGTTCAACAAGGGTATCAAAAGTTACAGAACCAAGGCAGGTAGATGGAATTAAGATGTGGACCAGTTATGACCTCACTAAATAGCAAAAAATGCTTAAGGGGCCTGATTGGCTTCTTGCGTTGTTATGTTCCTACATCTTTGCATATTCCAATTCTGACCTCTGATTTTCTTTGCTCCCGCATTTGTGGCAATGCTTTCAACGACATGTGCGATGCTCTGGCATTCCCTCTCTAAATCTTTCTCTACGTGGCTTGGTTTCAAACTTTGTTTGATAATTGATGCTGTGAAGCACCCTGAAAAGTTTGATTATGCTTACGGTATAGAGTAGGAGTCTGATGTTGCAGTTGTATAGAACGTTGGTTAGGCCTCACTTGGAGTACTGCGTCCAGTTCTGGTCGCCGTACTACCGGAAGGATGTAGAGATCCTGGAGAGAGTGCAGAGGAGATTTACCAGGATGTTGCCTGGTATGGAAGGGCTGTCTTACGAGGAAAGATTGAATGAACTTGGGCTGTTTTCCCTTGAGAGACGTCGGCTGAGGGGGGATCTAATAGAGGTTTATAAGATTATGAAGGGGATAGATAGAGTAAATGGTGGTAAGCTTTTTCCGCTATTAGAAATGGATAGAACGAGGGGTCACAGGCTTAGGGTGAGGGGGGCTAGGTATAAGACAAATATTAGAGGGCAGTTTTTCACACAAAGGGTAGTGGGGGTGTGGAATGCACTGCCGAGTAAGGTGGTGGAAGCAGGCACGCTAGGGTTGTTTAAGAGTCACTTAGACAGCCATATGAGCGGGCTACATATAGGGGGATATAGTAGGCCTTACTAAACATTGTAGGCTTGGGAATACGTTTTGCCTCAGGGATGTTACAGTCTTTGCCTGTTTAATAATGAATTTTTTTGTCTCCACAGGCATTTAAGTCCAGCAAGGGGCATGCATGCGGCAGGTTGTAGTGGGCTGCTCTTGGACGTTGCTTCGGGAGTTGCCTATTGCTTCATGTCGTTAGTGTGCTTAAACTGGACCATCTCGAGGGCAACATGACAGCTCAGAGACTATCTCTGTTGCTGTGCGGACACATGGATTTGGGCCTGTGTCTGTGGGAGTTTGCACGTTCTCCCCGTGGTTGCGTGGGTTTCCTCCGGGTGCTCCGGTTTCCTCCCACATCCCCCAAAGATGTGCTTTTAGGCTGATTGATTGGGTACTAAATTGTCCCTAAATTGGACCTCCCTGATCCTCGCACGTTAGGCGTAGACTAAAATCATGAATAGGTCACTGAGACAGGGGGACGGCGGCGCGGGCTCGTTGGGCCGAAGGGCCTGTTTCCCGTGCTGTGTTGTTCTTTGTTCTTTGTTCTTTGGTATGATACAAATGCAAGCTATTGCTTTTGCTCATAGTAAATAGAGGCGTGTACAAAACTAAGTGAGTAAATTGTACAACTGCACTCCCTTTAAATTTAACATTTGGCATCTTGGTGCAATGCTTATGGGATTCTTTATCTCGTTATTTTATGAAACTTGTTTATTCCTTCTATTTCTCCTCAGAGACATACAACCACTCCAGCCAATAGGAAGGGCATGCAGACATCAAAGGCAGGCATCTAACTGTGATGCTTATGGCATTCTTCAGCCTGATTCAAGCTGATTGCTAAGTAACACATTGGCATGAAATGAGATGGCAGATTTGTTATCCACAGGGCAGACCACTCCAAATGGACAGAGAAACGCTTGGCCCCGTAAAGCCGCCATGAAGTGGCCAAACTAAATACATCTGTGTCATCCTGCACTTGGCCTCCAACCTAGGCTGATGGGATGCAAAATCAAAGCCGCTACATTTGTAGTCACTTTGCCCTTTTTTAATTTTTGTGTTTGCATCTTGTAAATCTGTCTTGAGATCTTTTCCTTCAACAACTTAAAAACAATCGAAATGTGCAGCAGTGTTTTTCCTGTCAAGAAATGAAAAAGAGAGGCAAGATATTTCATGAATGATTTTTTAAAAAAAATGTTGATTTGAAGCAAGCACCTACACTTAGCAGCAGCATATAATGATTTATTATTGTCACATGTATTTGCATACAGTGAAAAGCATTATTTTGTGCGCACTATGCAAAGCATACCATTCATAGAGTACGTAGGAGACCAAGAAAGGAGAGGGTGCAGGCTGCAGTGTTACAGTCATAGCTAGGGTGTAGAGAAAGATTAGCTTAATATAAGGTAGGTCCATTCAAAAGTCTGATGGCAGCAGGAAAGAAGCTGCTCTTGAAACAGTTGGTATGTGACCTCAGACTCTTGTATCTTTTTCCCGATGGAAGAAGGTGGAAGAGGGTATGTCCGGGGTGAATGGGGTCATTGATTAGGCTGGTTGCTTTTCTGAGGCAGCTGGAAGTGTAGATGGGGAACTGGTTTGTGTGATGGACTGGGCTACCTTCACGAGCCTTTGTATTTCTTACGGTCTTGGGCAGAACAGGCACCATACCAAACTGTGATACAACCAGGAAGGATTCTTTCTATGGTGCATTTGTAAAAGTTAGTAAGGGTCACAGTGGGCATACCAAATTTCCTTAGCCTCCTGAGTAGGCATTGGTGGGCTATCTTAATTGCAATGTCAGCGTGGAGGGACCAGGACAGGTTGTTGGTGACCTAAACATTGAGAAGCTTAAATCTCTTGAACACTTCCATTTCATCCTCATTGATGTGGGCAGGGGCATGTTCAGGATGTGTGGGGTCCTTGATTATGCTAATTGCTTGTCCGAGGCAGTGGGAAATGTGGACGGAGTCAATGGTTGGGGGTTGGTTTGAGTGATGGACTGGGCTGTGACTTCCATTTCAAATCTAAAGTAGATTTGTGTGATTTTCAATGCCACTGCAGTGGCAAAATAAGTCAAGTTCAAGTACTTTCTTCGAGTAATTGTTTATAATTTTAGCTATATACCTCTTCAGTCATCGCTCTCCACTTTTCAGCTTACTTCAATTCTGGGTAGCGGGGGAGTTGGACCTGTCCTGAAAGACATCTGGTGCTAGGCAGGGTACACCCATGACAGGACATCAGTCCATCACAGGGCAAACACTCACTCACACACACAGACAAACTGAGGGGCAACGAAATATGGCCAGCCCACTTAATCTGCACATCTTTTGAGTGTGGGAGGAAACCCATGTAGACATGGGGAGAATGTGCAAACCCCACACACACAGTCACCCAAGGCCGGAATTGAGCCTGGGTCCCTAGAGCTGTGAGGCAGCTGTGCTAACCCTTATGTCACCCTCTCTTCAGTAACTCCAATCTTAATTCTTTATATCACGTGTCCTAGGTTACCTCTTGCTGCAATTTTCTTCAGAAAGTATACTTGGATTGCACTTCTTTTGCTAAATATGGCCCCATTATGACCATCTGTTGTCTTTTCCATAATCAAGATCATTATAAGGTTCAGAGTGAGCTCCCTTCATCATCACAGAGTCATGTGTGAAAATACAAAAGAGCAACATATTTGGTCCCTCGAGCTTGCTCTGCGATTTGATAAGATCATTTGTGTTTCAAATTCTGTTTTCCTTTTTACGCCCACAACCTTTGATTTCGCTGCCTAACAAGAATCTGTCTACCTCTGCCTTAAAGAAATTTTACTTCTGAGAAGGCGAGTTCCAATGCCGTACAAGTTCTCTGAGAGAATTTGTTTCCTTCATCTCCATTCTGAAAGGGCAAACCCTAATTTACGAGTTCCCATTAGTTCTGAACTTACCAACAAGGGGAAACAACATTTCCATGTCCACCTTGTTAATACTTTTGAGGATCTTATGTATCTCAATTAAGTATAACACAGAATCATAAAACCCTACAATGCAGAAAGAGGCCCTTCAGCCCATTGAGTCTATGTCACACACAATCCCACCCCGACCCTATCCCCATATATTATACCCACTAATCCCTCTAATCTACACATCCCTGGACACTAAGGGGCAATTTCTTAGCATGGCCAATTAACCTAACCCGCACATCTTTGGACTGTGGGAGGAAACCAGAGTACCAGGAGGAAGCCCACGCAGACACGAGGAGAATGTGCAAACTCAACACAGACAGTGACCCGAGCCAGGAATCAAACCAAGGGCCCTGGAACTGTGAAGCAGCAGTGCTAACCACTGTGCTACTGTGCCACCCCACAAAATACTTCAATACTTCAATATAACAAAGTCACTTGCCCCATCCTGCATGTGCTAGCTTTTTGAAAGAACTACAGAAATAGTCTCACTTCCCTGTATTTTCCTCACCGCCTTGAAACAATTTCCTTTTTAATACCTATCGAATTTCCTTTTTCAAGTCATTATTGAATCTGCCTGCACGAACCTTTCAGGCAGTGTATTACCAATCACAACTTGCTGCATCAAAAAAAAATCCCTTAGTTCCACTTTGGTTCTGTTACAACCAGCTCCGGACGGTATTGTCTGGTTAACAATGCTCCCGCCACGGAAACAATGGGGATGATTCTCCCAAAAGTGCTGAATTGGTGGGAAAGCTGCATGAGATCGTGACAGATCTGACAGTTCAGCTTCTCACCTGAATCTCCGCACTCTGTGCCCCCGAATAGGACCCCCACCCTCCCCCACCCCCGGGTTTTTAATGAGATTCATGACAGGCATGAATCTCATTAAAAACCCGGGAGTTGGTGGGGGACAGGAGATAGGGGGCCAGGAGGGGGGGACGGGGGGTGGCCTATTCACGTCGAGGACCCTTCGTCGTCCAGCATTTCCCCGGAGCGGAGAAACTACAACATCTTCTCCGGAGTCTTCAACGTATCATTGATGAAGACGAACATCTTGCCAGGGCCATCCCCACACCCCCACTTCTTGCCTTCAAACAACCGCACAACCTCAGACAGATGATTGTTCGCAGCAAACTACCCAGCCTTCCGGAAAACAGTGACCACAACACCACACAACCCTGCCACAGCAACCTCTGCAAGACATGTTGGATCATCGACATGGATGACATCATCTCACATGAGAACACCATCCACCAGGTACACGGTAAATACTCTTGCAACTTGACCAACATTGTCTGCCTGATACTCTGCGGGAAAGGATGTCCGAAGCATGGTACATTGGGGAGACCATGCAGATGCTAAGACAACAGATGAATGAACATCGCTCGACAATCACAAGGCAAGACTGTTCCCTTCCTGTTGGCGAACACTTCAGAGGTCACGGGCATTCGGCCTCCGAGCTTCGGGTAAGCATTCTCCAAGGCAGCCTTCACGACACACGACAGCGCGACGTCGCTGAGCAGAGACTGATAGACAAGTTCTGCACACATGAGGACGGTCTCAACAGGGATCCTGGGTTTATGTCGCATTATCTGTAACCCCCATGACTTGCCTGGGTTTGCAAAACCTCACTTACTGTACTGTCTGGAGACAATACACATCTCTTTAACCTGGGGCTTAATGCTCCTTCCACTCACATTGTTGGCCACTTTAAGACTTGAATAGCAGGTTAGGTATAAAGATTCGCATTCTAATCAGTAATCTGTAAACTGTCTGTGCTGTTATATGCTCTGTCTGAGGCCAGAACTCTCCATTCACCTGACGAAGGGGCAAACCCCAAAAGTTTACAAGTTTACTATCAAATAAATCAGTTGGACTTGCTTCGGGACATCCTTTCTTGCAACGTATCAGATAGACAATGTTGGCCGAGTTGCAAGAGTATTTACCATGTACCTGGTGGATGATATTCTCACGTGTGATGATGGTATCCATGTCGATGATCCGGCATGTCTTGCAGAGGTTGCTGTGGCAGGGTTGTGTGGAATTGTGGTCACTGTTCTCCTGAAGACTGGGTAGTTTGCTGCGAACAATAGTCTGTTTGAGGTTGTGTGGTTGTCTGAAGGCAAGAAGTGGGGGTGTACACCTCCAGACCCTGAAAGATGCCCTCATAAGAACAGGATATGGTGCTCGACTCATAGATAGACAGTTCCGATGCGCCACAGCGAAAAACCGCACCGATCTCCTCAGAAGGCAAACATGGGACACAGTGGACAGAGTACCCTTTGTCGTCCAGTACTTCCCCGGAGCGGAGAAGCTACGACATCTTCTCCGGAGTCTTCAACATATCATTGACGAAGACGAACATCTCGCCAGGGCTATCCCCACACCCCCACTCCAGTCCAACGCAGGCATCTCCACATCGTGTTCCAGGGTCACCACTGACATCCATCCTGAACTCTGGAAGTAGCCTCAGGCATTCAGGTGAGTTCTGACATTGGCATGCTATGCTGTTCCAGACCTGTTTTGCACCCGCATATTTTCCCACCAGCGCCGTGGAGATTCCAACACTGGAGAGGGGGTGGGGGGGGGGGGTTGGACATTCAGCTACATCCCATTAGTTGGTTGCAAATCAGTTTCACACAAGCCTCCAGCAAGTTCGCCAATCTGCATGGCCGACGCCCTTAGAAGATTCCGTGGGAAATTCATGCCAGCGTCAACCCACTTTTGGACTACCCATGTGATCTTAATTCCGTCCATTAATTCTGTTTCTCTCTCCACTGTCGCTGCCAGACTTGCAGGGTTTTTCCAGCATTTTCTGTTCTTATTTCAGATTTCCAGCATCTGCAGTATGTTGCTTTCAGTTAAGTCGATGTCCTGCCAAGGGGGACAAGTTCATCATACTTACACGGTTTAGACCCTTCTGATTTTGAACATTTCTATCAAAATCCCCCTCAATCTTTCTTCTCCAAGGAGAATAGCCTCTATCTTTGCTGCTGGACACACAATTAGCTGTGAGAGGGTAAGAGAGAGTTAGCTGGAATGTCAAGGCCAAAAATGGCAGTTTTAACGTTGAGTCAGTATTACATGTGAACTAATATCCAGGTCTGATTATTCTGCATATTTCTGGTGCACACTTCCTGTGCAAATACTGTCAGCAAAACCATGCCAGCACCAGGATTATTTTATTCCTGTCATGGGATGTGGGTGTCATTGACAAGGCCAGCAGTTGTTGTTCATCATTAATTGCCCTTAAACTGAGTCACTATTTCAGAGGGCTGTTGAATATCAATCACATTGCTGGGGGTCTGGATTCACATGTGATAAGAAGTCTCACCACACCAGGTTAAAATCAAACAGGTTTATTTGGTAGAACAAGCTTTTGGAGTGTTGCTCCTTTTCCAGGTGAGTGAAGAGTCATATTACACAACTCACACAACTCTTGACTCACCTGAAGAAGGAGTGTTAACTGGTGTTGTGAGACTTCTTACTGTGCTTACCCCAGTCCAACTCTGGCATCTCCGGAATTTCGGAGCCGTGAGGTCATGTTGCAACTGTACAAAACTCTGGTGTGGCCGCACTTGGAGTATTGCGTACAGTTCTGGTCGCCGCATTATAAGAAAGATGTGGAGGCATTGGAAAGGTTGCAGGGGAGGTTTACCAAGATGTTGCCTGATAGGGCGAGAAGGTCTTATGAGGAAAGGCTGAGGGACTTAAGGTTATTTTCATTAGAGAGAAGAAGATTAAGAAGTGACCTAATTGAAGCTTACAAGATGATCAGGGGGTTAGATAGGGTGGATAGTGAGAGCTTTTTTCCTCGGATGGTAACAGCTAACACAAGGGGACATAGCTTTAAATTAATGAGTGATAATTATAGGACGGATGTCAGAGGTAGGTTCTTTACTCAGAGGGTAGTAAGGGCATAGAATGCCCTGCCTGCAGCAGTTGTGGACTCACCAACTTTAAGGGCGTTCAAATGGTCAGTGGATAGGTATATGGATAACATTGGAATGGTTTAGGTTAGAGGGTCATTAGATTGATTCCACTGGTCAGCGTAACACTGAGGGCCAAAGGGCCTGTACTGCGCTGTAATATTCTATGTTCTATCTTCACATCATGATCAACGCAGGGCAGATTCAGTAAGGACAGCAAATTTCCTTCCCTAAAGGGACATCAGTCAACCAGATGTTTTCTTTATTCATTCGTGGAGCATGAGCACTGTTGGCCAGCCTGCATTTATTGCCCATACCTAGTTGCCCTTGGAAGGCAATTGAGTGTCAACCACTCTGCTTTGGCTCTGGAGTCACATGTAGGCCAGACTAGATAAAAACAGCAGATTTCCTTCTCTAAAGGACATTGGTGAACCAGATGTTTTTTTCCAACAATAGGCAGTGATTTCAGTCATCAATAGATCCCAGACATTTTTTACTGAACTTGAATTCCACCATCTGCCATTCTGGGACTCGAACCCAGGTCCCCAGAACATTAGCTGAGTTTCTGAATTAATAGTCTCGTAATAATACCACTAGGCCATCACTGCAACAATCGATGATAGTTACATGGTCACCAATACTGAGACCAGCTTTC
Source organism: Carcharhinus amblyrhynchos (assembly GCF_965287045.1). Taxonomy (NCBI): domain Eukaryota; kingdom Metazoa; phylum Chordata; class Chondrichthyes; order Carcharhiniformes; family Carcharhinidae; genus Carcharhinus; species Carcharhinus amblyrhynchos. The sequence continues at coordinate 16,304,476 of NC_137330.1, forward strand.
AAGTCCAAATTTCATCAACTGAGTACAAACTCCACCCAACTGCTATACTGAGCCATATCCCCAGGGCACTGTTTCTGGATTGCTAGTTCAATGATATTATCATTATGTCATTGTCCCCCCCATACCACGGGTGGCATGTTGGAGGCAAAATTACATCTGTGATTGGCATGAACAAAGTGGACTAACTGTCCTGAATTTTGGATACTTTGAGGGAGCAGTTAATCTCAGCTGCGATTACTTGGCACATCTTGGTTCAACCTCTATGTTTTGATTCAGGCTCCCTCGGATTTGATTTAAGCCAGTTCCCCAAATGATATCATCAGCTCCCTCTGATTAAACAAACCTTAAACTTAATCAACATAGGTTATGCGATGTTAAAAGGGAATCATCATTCATTTTAAAAAGAGGCACTGATTATGATGCACTTTGCTGTCACAGTTTTCCCATCGTGAGACATTTCTCATCAAATTGTATCGGGCAAGGTGTAATCAAAACTAATTTTGGTAACTGCTGGTTGTGACAGAACAGCTTGGCGGCAGATTGGAAGGCTTTCGACTAACCTGGAATAATTGGGGACATTAAAAACCAGGCGTTAGTGCAGCCAATAATTTGCTGAGGAAACAATAGTCACTAATGTAGTGTCTAGTTAAAAGCCAGGTAACCTGCAATCACATACCTAGTTCAAAGATGTTACCATTCTATGAATGCAGAATAATACTGGCTACAACTAAATTCAAGCTAACGTTATTGAAAATCTTCTCAAAAAGTGCGGTGGCATTTTTTTAAACACACTGTATTTTGTCACTGATTTTGCATTGTGCATACATGGATGAGAAATCAGCAAAGGATAAGGAAACTATACGTTGTGCATACTTTATTTTGAACGATAACACATTATAGTCACCATTGGATTTCTGAGTAATCAATTGCGAATAATTTCTATCTGCAATGATTGCCACCACGATCATCAATCCTTCAGTGTTAATGTCATTATCGCACATCAATAGAATAAAGCAGCCTGGTTGTTTGTATCTGCACTTGCAGTGACTAGCAGCATAAAAAGTGAACAAAAATAGAATGAAGTTGGGGTATAAAATCTGCAATGTCTGTTACACTTGAGAAATTAGTTGATGGACGTGTGTAATTTCGCGTAGTCTCGCTTTGTTCAAACTTCCAACAGTGCAGAATGAGGCCATTCAGCCCATCGAGATGCGCCAACTCTCTGAAAGAACATCTTACCGATGCCTACCCACCCTCACTCCCTCTTCTAGCCCTGCACATTTACCATGGCCAATCCCCCTAACCTGGAAAACCTAGACTGGAATATTGGACGGAGAAATGGCAGATGGAATTTAATCTGGACAAATGCATTTTGGTAGATCCAATTCAGGTTGGAGCTATAAAATAAATGGCAGAACAATCAGAAGCATAGATACAGAGAGAGTTCTGGGGGTACAGGTCTACAGATCTTTAAATGTGGCAGCATAGCTGGAAAAGGTGGTGAAGAAAGTAGATGGCATGCTTGCCTTCACTGGATGGGGCATCGAGTATAAAAGTTGGCAAATTATGTTATAAGTGTATAAAACATTGGTTAGGTCACGTTTGGAATACTTGTGTCCATTTCTGGTCACCATGCTTACAGAAGGACATGGAGGCTTTGGAGAGAGTGCAGGAAAGGTTTATCAGGATGTTGCCTGGTATGGAGGGTCTTAGCTATGAGGAAAGGTTGAATAAACTAGGATTGTTCTCCCCGGAAAGACAGAGGCTGAGAGGCGACCTGATGGAAGTTTATAAAATTATGAGAGGTATAGATAGGGTGAACAGTTGGAAGCTTTTTCCCAGGGCAGAAATGGCAATTACAAGAGGGCACAAGTTCAAGATAAGGGAGAAAGGTTCGGTGTAGATGTGCAGGGGAAGTTTTTAACACAGAGGGTGGTGGACCTGGAAGCTCTGCCAAGTGAGTGGCTGTGGCAGTTACATTAGTCACATTTAAGACTTATCTTGGTAGACATATCAACAAACGGAGAATAGAGGGATATAAGCGGTTGGTTAGATAAGTAAACATGATCGGTGCAAGTTTGGAGGGCCGAAGGCCTGTTCCTGTGCTGTACTGTTTATTGCTTTTTGTTCTAACCTCCATATCTTTGGATTCTAAGGGGCAATTTAGCATGGTCAATCCACCTAACATGTATATCTTTGGGCTGTGGGAGGAAACCAGATCATCCAGAGGAAACCCACGCAGACATGGGGAGAACATGCAAACATAGACAGTGTCCCAAAGCTGGAATTGAACATGGGTCTCTGGAGCTGTAAGGCAGCAATGTTACCCATTGTGACAGTGTGCCATAAGGTTTATGGCTTCAGTTGATGACAATTTCTTGATGCCTTGTTTGGATCCACTTCCATCCAACCACTATTCTTGCCAATTGGCCAGGTGGTTAACAGTGAGGTTGAGTGCCTTGGACTGTTGGAAGATAGGCAGCAAGGTCAAATGGGCAGATAAGTGGCAGATGAAATTTCATCCTGAAAAGGTGAGGTGACACACTTTGGAAGGAGTAATTTGAAAAGGAAGTATTCAAAGAATGGCAATGGCACTAGGAAGTTCTGTGGAATAAAATGACCTTGGCATTCATGTCTATAGCTCTCTGAAGGCGAAGAGCATGTTAGTGGGGTGGTGTAAAAGGTATATGGGATGTTTGCCTTTATGAGTCAAGGCATAGATTACAAAAACAGGGAAGTCATGTTAGAGCTGTACAGAACTTTGGTATAGCCACAGTACTGTGTACGGTTCTGGTCATCAGATTATAAGAAAGATGTGGTTGCACTGGAGGCATTGCAGTGGAAGTCCACCAAGATGCTGCATGGGATTGAAATTGAAGTTATGAAGAGAGGTTGGATAGATTTGGCCTGTTTTCCCTGGAGCAGAGAAGACTGAGGGGTGACCTGATTGGGGTGTACAAGATTAAGAAAGGCATGGACAGGGTGGATAGTTGAAGTTCAAGGTGAGGGGCAGGAGGTTTAGGGGGCATGTGAAGGAAAAACTTTTTTACCCAGAGGGTGGTGAAGGTCTAGAATGTGCTGCCTAGCATAGAACGTAGAAGATAGAAAACCACAGCACAAACAGGCCCTTCGGCCCACAAGTTGCGCTGATCATATCCCTACCTGCTAGGCCTACCTATAACCCTCAATCCCATTAAATCCCACGTACTCATCCAGAAGTCTCTTAAAAGACCCCAACGAGTTTGCCTTTACCACCACCGGCGGCAGCTGATTCTACTCACCCACCACCCTAGCAGAGTGGTAGAGGCAGGTGGCCAAACGTCCTTTAAAAAATACCTGAACGAACACTTGGTGCATCATAACATTCAGGGCTAAGGGCCAAGTGCTGGTTAATGGAATTAGGTAGGTAGTTCAGGTGTTTCTCACAGGTCGGTGCAGACTTGATGGGCGCAGGGTCTCTTCTGCACTGTGTGACTCTGGATATAGAGAAGGGATGCAGGCACACAGACCTCGCAAACAAAAGATACCTGCTCAAGCCTTGCTCCTTATTAAAAAATTCCCCAAGTATTACCTTGTGTGGCCCGGATTTAGACTGGGATTTTGGGGATTGTGTACTCTTGCAAAGTATGATGCTCAAGTCTGTGGTTTCTCAAATCCGTGACACTTGATTTAGGGAATTTTTTTTTATATAAATCTGAGTGTGGGGTCCCTCCTTCTTTTAGATCTGGTGTCATTATTACATCAGCATCATGTTTGCTTTTGACGTTAACCCTTTGCACCAGTCTCCTTTTTTTAAGGAATGTTGAAAATGCATCGGAAGCAGTTGAAAGAACATTTCCCAGAATAATACCAGTCTTTGGAACACTCTTCCTCAAAAGGCAATGGCATATTTGAGATTTTTGATAAACAAGTAGACAAAATGTTCCTGGTGGGTGCATGTAGATGTGAGCTGAGGGTACAATGAGACCATAAGATATAAAGTAAAGTTTATTTATTGGTCACAAGTAGGCTTACATTAACACTGCAATGAAGTTACTGTGAAAATCCCTTAGTCGCCACACTCCAGCACCTGTTCGGGTACACTGAGGGAGAATTTAGCATGGTTAATCCACCTGACCAGCACATTTGTCAGACTGTGGGAGGAAACCAGAGTATGGGGAGAAAACCAGAGCACCAGGGAGAATATGCAAACTGCACACAGACAGTGACCCAAGCCAGGAATCAAATACTAGTCCCTGGAGCTGAGAGGCAGCAGCGCTAGGAGCAGAATTAGACCATTCAGCCCATCAAGTCTTCTCCGCCATTCAATCATGGCTGATAAATTTCATAATCCCATTTTCCCACCTTTTCCTTTAATCGTTGATCCCCTTACCAATCAAATACACTCAATGAGCTGGCCTCCATTGCCTTCTGTGGCAATAAATTCCATAGATTCACCACACTCTGGCTGAAGAAATTTCTCGATATCGTAAAATCATCAAATCGCTAGAGTGCAGAATAAGACCATTCGACCAACCAAGTTTGCACCGACCACAATCCCAACCAGGCCCTATTCCCATAACATATTTGCCCTGTGAATGCTCCCGCCACTGAGGGGCAATTTGGCATGGCCAATTAACCTAATCCGCACATCTTTGGAACGTGGGGGGAAACCGGAACATACAGAGAAAGCCCATGCAGTCACTGAGATACTAAGCAAACTCCACACAGACAATGATCCGAGGCCGGGATTGAACACAGGTCCCTGGTGCTGTGAGGCAGCGGTGGTAACCATCGTGCCACTGTGCTGTCCTGTGACGCAGATGTGCAAGTTAAGTAGATTGGCCATGATAAATTGGCCTTTAGTGTCCAAAGATGTGAAGGTTAGGGGGATTAGCTAATCTTTGTAGGGGTAAGTACATAGGGTTACAGGGATAGAGTCTGGGAAGATGCTGTTAATGGTGCAGGCTTGATGGGCCAAATGGCCACCTTCTGCACTGTAGGGTTTCTATGGTTCTATGATTCTTAACTTGATATCAGCTATGGTGGCAATAGAGTGCCAGAACATGGCATGATTTTAATGCACGATAATCCTTGCACTGAAGAATTAATGACTTTGATCAGAGTGATGTAGGCTTATTGAAAAAACAGTAACTGTGACTTACCAGGAAGCGATACGAATCTATGTATCTTATAACACAATTACAATTTTTAATTTGCTTAGATGGTGCATGTTGAGAAACAGCCTTTGGTTCTGCTTGCTGTTATCTTTCTGCTTTCTAAAATTAGGTCCATTTCAGAAAATTACCTCAGCGCCTACTATATATTAGGAAAAAGATGTACTTTGAATGTGTTCTGAGAGATGAAACAGTCTACAAAGTACTAATAGAGTGAAATATTTCAATTTTCACTGCGGGAAGGCTACAATGTGACTCATGTTAAACTTGCACAATAATTTTAATAGAAAATAACAGCAATAAGGAGGAAATAGGATTGGATTACAATAATGACTGTGCAGTAATTGATGGCGTAGGAAATTGTCCTTAGAAAAAGAAAATTTTTAATAGGCAAGATACATTAAGGAAAGTAAGATGCAAGAATATGAAAATTGTCTGCACGCTTCAGGATATAACACGACTAATAAGAGAACATTTCCGAAGCAGAAAACAACCCGGTTTATTGTTAACCTGCTCACGATCTGGTGTTTGCAAAAGGCAGGTTATAGCATTGCAAATTGCATTGCAGAAACTTTTCTTTTTTGCAATGGCATTATTGCTAGATCAGTTACACAGTGTGTTCATAGGACTCGCTAAGCTCTCTATCTTACCATGTGATGACATTCAGAGTATCTCTGACCTGGTTAACTGATACGAACCATGCAAATGTGCTGTAGTCCAAAGGATGGATCTCAACTTCGTGCGACAACGTAGAATGAGTCATAAGCATTTAGATTGAAAGGAGAGGGACATGTTAATTGGTGGTGGCTCAGAGGGATATGCAAATCCTTTAGAACAAATCACCATTACAAGGGTGGAAGTTTTAGGTGTATTAAAAAACATTAAGGTAGACAAAATCCCAGGGCCAGATGGCATCTACTCCAGAGTACTGAGGGAGACAAGAGATGCTGGGCCTCGAATAGAAATCTTTGTTTCCTCATTGGCCACAGATGAGCTCCCAGAGGATTGGAGGAAAGCAAATGTTTTGTTATTTAACAAGGGTGGAAATAATAATCCAGATAATTACATGCCAGTGATCTTGTATGTTGACATATGTTGACAGTGAGTGGGGAAAATTTTAGAAGAGATGTAAGGGGCAAGTTTTTCACACAGTGGGTGGTGAATGCCTGGAACATGCTGACGGAAGTGGTGATGCTGGTGTGGGAATTGGAGTCAGCCGTTAGCAGGATGTTTACTGAATGTTGTGTGCTAAAATGTCAAGGACTCTGTACATCTGCGTGTGCAGTGATGTACAAACTAAGGATTGAAATGATGCTAAATTGTATCGGTTGAAAGTGCACACCAAATTGTAATGCTAATGGTGTTTTAACTGGCATGTACTGGTTAAGGAATGCTATAATTGAAACTATTTTACAGAATCTGGTAGAACATCGTAATGAGACCACTGTGTTAGAACAAAGAACAACACAGCAAGGGAAACAGGCCCTTCGGCCCAACGAGCCCATGCCACCATTTTAACATTATGAGTGCCCTCCTCTACCCATGACCTTTGTCTACACCTATTGGGGAAGATTGAGGGAAGACTAATTTAGGGACAATTTGTTACACCACTCAGCCTAAGAGCACGTTTTTGGGATGTGGGAGGAAACCGGAGCACCCAGAGAAAACCCATGCAATCACAGGGAGAAATGCAAACTCCCACAGACACCGGCCCAAATCCATGTATCTGCACAGCAAACAGTGATAGTCACTGAGCTGTCATGTTGCCCGTCAGATGGTCCAGTTTAAGCGTACACTAATGACGTGAAGCACTAGGCAACTCTGGAAGCAACATCCAAGAGCAGCCATCGCACGACCCATCACGTGTATGTCCCTTGTTGGTCAACAAGGCGGACCGAATCATCTGTGAAGTAAAAGACAAAAACATCAATAAACATGCAAAACTTAGACAGACATTTACGGAATCCCCAGAAGCTCAGAAATAAAGCAAGTGAACCACGAAATATTTTGGAAAGTCCATAGGAATCAATTGATTACCAGGGACGTCCCAAAGATCTTGATCTTTATTTAGAAAAGTCTCCTATGTCCCTCCAAGTGTTACTGTGTTGTTTTCCACAAAGGAAGGTAGACATCATTCCTCATGGGATCCAGGATACAAAATTGTCTTGATGACAGCAGACAGAGGGTGGTTGTTGAGGTTTGTCTTTTAAAATGGAGGCATGTGACCATGCGGTGTGCCTCAGGGATTGGTGCTGGGTCCACTGTTACTTGTCATTTATATTAATGATTTGGATAGGAATTTAAGAGGCATGGTTAGTAAGTTTGCAGATGATATCCAGATTGGTGGCGTAGTGGACAGTGAAGAAAGCTATCTAGGATTGCGACGGGACATTGATCAATTGGGCCAGTGGGCTGGTGAATGGCAGATGGAGTTTACTGTTGACAAAGGTGAGGTGATGCATTTTGGTAGATCGAACCAGGGCAGGGCCTACTCAGATAATGGTAGGGCGTTGGCATGAGATATAGAATAGAGAGATATAGGGGTACAAGTTTATAGCTCCTTGAAAGTGGAGTCACAGGTCGACATATTGGTGAAGAAGACATTTGGCATGCTTGGTTTCACTGGTCAGAACATTAGAACATTGGTCAGAACATTGATTCACCTGACGAAGAGGGAAACCTCGAAAGCTTGTGAGTTTACTGTCAAATAAATCGGTTGGACTTAAACCTGGTATTGTCAGACTTCTTACTGTGTTTACCCCAGTCCAACAACGGCATCTCCACATCAGAACATTGGAAGCCATAATGCGGAGATGCCGGCTTTGGACTGGGGTAAGCACAGTAAGAAGCCTCACAACACCAGGTTAAAGTCCAACAAGTTTATTTGGTAGCACAAGCCACAAGTTTTCTGAGTGCTGCCCCTTCATCAGGTGATTGGGAGTTCTGCTCACAAACAGGGCATATAAAGACACAAACTCAATTTACAAAATAACGGTTGGAATGCGAGTCCTTATGGATAAATAAAGACTTGCATCCCAACCATTATTTTGTAAATTGAGTTTGTGTCTTTATATGCCCTGTTTGTGAACAGAACTCCCATTCACCTGATGAAGGGGTAGCACTCCAAAAGCTTGTGGCTTGTGCTACCAAATAAGCCTGTTAGACTTTAACCTGGTGTTGTGAGACTTCTTACAAAATATTGGATACAGGAGTTGGGACACCTTGTTGAAGTTGTACAAGACATTAGTAAGGCCACACTTGGGATATTGTGTACAATTCTGGTCACCCTATTATAGAAAGAGTGCAGAAGAGATTTTAGTAAGGCATTTGATAAGATTCCCCATGGTAGGCTCATGAAGAAAGTAAGGAGGTGTGGTATAGAGGGAAAGTTGGCCAATTGGATAAGTAACTGGCTATCTCATAGAAGACAGCGGGTGGTGGAGGGAAAATTTTCAGACTGGAGACCAGTTACCAGCGGTGTACCACAGAGATCAGTGCTGGGTCCTCTGCTATTTGTGATTTTTATCAATGACTTGGAGGAGGGGGCTGAAGGATGGGTCAGTAAATTTGCTGATGACCCCAAGATTGATGGGGTAATAGATGAGGTGGAGGGCTGCTGTAGGCTGAAAGAGACATTGATAGGATGCAGAGCTGGGCCGAAAAGTGGCAGATGGAGTTTAACCCTAATAAGTGCGGGGTGATTAATTTTGGTAGGACAAGTTTGAATGTGGATTACAGGGTCAACAGCAGCATTCTGAAGAATGTGGAGGAACAGAGAAATTTTGGGGTTCATATCCACAAATCTCTGAAGGTTGCCACTCAAGTGGAAGGCCTATAGTGTGTTAGTGTTTATTAACAGGGGGTTTGAGTTTAAGAGCCGTGGGGTCATGCTGCAACTGTAAAGGACCTTGGTGAAACCACATTTGGAATATTATGTTCGGTTCTGGTCACTTCACTATAAGGAGGATGTGGAAGCATTCGAGAGAATGCAGAGGAGATTTACTAGGATGCTGCCTGGTTTGGAGAGTAGGTCTTATCAGGGAAGGTTGAGGGAGCTGGGGCTTTTCTCTTTAGAGTGGAGGAGGATGAGAGATGACTTAATGGAGGTTTATAAGATGATGAGGGGGATAGAGAGAGTGGATGTTCAGAGACTATTTCCTCGGGTGGATGTAGCTGTTACTAGTGGGCATAACTGTAAGGTTTATGGTGGGATATATAGGAGGGATGTCCGAGGCAGGTTCTTTACTCAGAGTGGTTGGGGTGTAGAATGGACTGCCTGCTGTGATAGTGAAGTTGGAGACTTTAGGAACTTTCAAGCGGTTATTGGATAGGCACATGGAGCACACCAGAATGATAGGGAGTGGGAATATCTTGATCTTGGTTTCAGACAAAGCTTGGCACAACATTGAGGGCCGAAGGGTCTGTACTATGTGGTAGTGTTCTGTTCTATGAGATTTATGAGAACGCTACAGGGACTTGATGTTTGAGTTATAAGGAATGGCTGGATACATTGGAACTTTTTTCCCTGGAGTGTAGGAAGTTTAACGGTGATTTTATTGAGGATTATAAAATGATGAGGGGTATGGATAAAGAAGATAGTCAACATTTTCCCCAAAGGTAGAGGGGTCTAAAACTAGAGGGCGTAGGTTTAAGATAAGAGGGGAGAGGAGAGAGATACAAAAGGGCCCAGAGGGGCAATTTTGTCACTCAGAGGGTGATGAGTGTCTGGAACAAGCTGCCAGAGTAGTAGCAGAGGCAGGTACAATTCTGTCTTTTAAAAAGCATTTAGGCAGTTCCATGAGTCATATGTATAGAGGGATATGGGCCAAATGTGGGCAAGTGCAACTAGCTTAATTGTAAAACTGGGCAGCATGGATAAGTTGGGCCAAAGGACTGTAAATCTCTATGTCTCTATAAGCAAGTAATGGACAGATCTAAGCAATTCCGCACCCAACAGATCAGACCCAAGCTCTGCAGTCCTGCCACATCTAGCCATATGGTGGTGGACAACTGAACAACTCACTGGAGGAGGAGGGTCAACAAATCTTTCAAGATAGTGGAGCTTAGCACATCAGTGGAAAAGATCAGCTGAAGCAATTGCAATAACCTTCAGCCAGAAATGCTCAGTAGTTAATCCATCTTGGCCTCTTCCAAAGGTCCTCAAAATCACAGATGCCACTCTGTAGCCAACTCGATTCACTCCACATGAAAACAAGAAATGGTTGAAGGCACTGGGTACTGCAAAGGATGTGGATGCTGACAATATCCTGGCAATAGTACTGATAATTTGTGCTTCAGAACTTCCATGCCCCAAGCCAAGCTGCTTCAGTACAGATACAACACTGGCATCTACCCAGCAATGTGGAAAAATGCCCAATATGTCCTGGACACAGAAAGCTGGACACATCCAAGCCAACCATTTACCACCCCATGAGTCTACTCTCGATCAACAGTAACATGATGCAAGGGATCTTTAACAGTTCTATCAGTTGCTTAGCAATAAATAACCCGCTCAATGACACTCAATTTGAATTTCACCAGGGTCCCTCAGCATCTGAGCTCATTACAGCCTTGGTTCAAGCATGGACAAAAGAGGTGAGGTGAGATTGGCTGCCCTTGGCAACAAGGCAGCAAGTTTGACATCCAGGAATTGTAGCAAAATTGAATTTCCTGGAATCAGGGGGGAAAACTCTCTGCTGGTTTGATTCATACCTGGCATAAATCCCAACAGACTAGAATGGCATACTGCTATCGCTACCTGGGCACTCAGGCATTTTGGCATTGACATCACCACCGTAGATGAGATCTGATGGTCAGGGGGAAGGCCAGCTCAAGGAACAAGCCGATGGTTGCACCTTCATCTGGAAAGATAAACCAAAATAAGATCACCACCTCCTCGGCTTTGCCGAGGTTCACTCCCCTTGTGGCATTAACAAAAGCCACATGACCCTCTGGCTCATCCCTGCCCAGAATCAATGCAGTACAAACCTCAAACTTATGCCCCAACACCGGAAGCTACAGACCAGTCCAAAGAGCAATTTTACTCCAACCTCGAACAATCCTTGACTCGGGTCCCAGTGGGCAACAAGCTGATCTTGCTTGGCAACATAAATGGCAGAGTTGGAAAGGACACAAATCTCTGCAGAGATGTAATTGGCAGACAGTGGGATAGGGAAATCCAACATCAATGGTGCTCTGCTCTTGACAAAATGTCTAGAACACTGCCTCATTATGAGTGATTGATGCCTTTATGCCATTAAAATAACAATGGGCACTGCAGGGACTAGACAGCATGATGGATATGCTAAATGATGGCTGAGAGCTTGCACAAGTCCGTGTTCCTGAAGTTGCTCAGATTGGCATTAAAAATTCACAGAATTTTTGATGCAAGCTGAACATTTCCACAAACTGGTTTTAATGATTGTCCACCAATTAAATCAATAATCACTTCAGTCTTTTAACATCATTTTGAGCAATTTGAAATTGGACAGTTTATAAGGTGTGGACCATGGAATCTGATTAGCTTGCTTTTTTTTGCGTGCTAAACCTGTTTTCTGCTGTGTGGATTAAACTGTAATAGGTTACCGACCATTCTTTAAATATATAAAGGAATAGTTTTATGGCAAATGAAGGAAAAACAAAGTCCATTATGTCATCAGATTGTGCTAGTTCCTGGAATATTTTACATATGTGAATAATGCAATAAGCTTGGGTGAGAAAGCTTCACTCTGGGTAATCACCATAACTTTGTGCCCGGGATGCTGCGCACAATCTTAATATCTTCAATGGACATCACTAAAAAGCCAGCACATGCTGCCCATCAACTGATCGTTTTCTAGACCATTTCAAAGGGCAGCAAAGAGTCAATTGCTCTATGATTCTGGAGTCATATATAGGTTAGACTAGGTGAGGTGGGTTTTGATGTCAGCTTTTAATTGATCACAGCTTGACCCTTCAAGTAACCAGATCAATAATGAAGTTCGCTTAAACAGTGTATTAATTTCAAGCTACAGGAAGATTCCTGGAAAGCTACAGCTCACATTCTGTAGCTAAGATCGTAAGCAATTCGAGTTTCAATTCTGATTACAAGTAATTAGTATATACCAATCACAATCACTTTATGCTTCTTCATTATAATATCAAATCAGAATGAAGTCTTAATATATCATTGTTTATAGAAGTTATCATGGTTCAGCTCATTCCCATGTCTGTAGATCACTCCCTTTCTCTTATTTACAGATGTCTGATTTAATGAGTTTTGCCCAGACTGATGGCCTTGATGCCTACCTGTGAAGGCTCATACAAGACTTCTTTTTTCATCATAGCTTGCGTGATTTTTAAACTTGTGTGATTATTAACCCTTTCACCAGGCAAAGACAACACATTTTCTTCTATAAAGGACCTCGCTAAATATTTTTAAGACGCGGGTTGATGGGTTTTTGATAGGAGAGGGGATTAAGGGTTATGGGGAGTGGGCGGGAATGTGGAACTGAGCCACGACAGATCAGCCATGATCTTATTGAATGGCGGGGCAGGCTCGAAGGGCCAGATGGCCTACTCCTGCTCCTATTTCTTATGTTCTTATGTTCTTATATTAGTGAATCAGATGAGTTTTTGTAACAAAGGTTTAATGGTACCATTTTGAAATTAGCTTTTAGTCTGAGATTTTGTAATACTTAATTAAATTTATTAATTAAGCTTAAATGCCATCAAGCTGCTGTAATTGGATTCAAATCCATGCCCACAGAATATTAGTTTAGGTCTCTACTCGCCCAATGACATTACCGCAATGCCACTATCCCCCCTTTCTACTATGTGCAAAGTGGATACATTACCCCAATATTTTTATTAATTTCCTTTATTTTTCACTTGAGTTTTCTATTAATTGTGCTCCTTCACAATTCTTGTTTTCTCACTTAATAACAGTCAGCCAACCCATAGTGTTCCTATTGCTTTCACTAAGCAAGTCTGATTCTGATCATTTCTATTGAAAGGTCACAGATCTGAAACATTGGCCTAAATCTTCCAGTTCCACCTTCCAGGTGGAATGTCGCAGGCAGCACAGAGAATTTGACAGACAAGGATAAAAGTTCATTGACCTGAGGAAGAATTTCTGGTCCCAATGGTGGGTGCACCCAGAATGTCTGTCCTGTTAACTCTGTTTCTCTCATGCTGCCCGACTATTTTTTTCTCATTCATTTGTGGGACGTGGGCATCACTGGCTGGCCAGAATTTATTGAGAAGGTGGTGGTGAGTTGCCTTCTTGAGTCACTGCAGTCCACGTGCTGTGGGTTGGCCCACAATGCCGTTAGGGAGAGAATTCCAGGATTTTGACCCAGTGACTGCAAAGGAATAGTCATATATGTTCAATTCAGGATGGTGAGTGGTTTGGAGGGGAACTTGCAGGTGGTGGTGTTCCCATGTATCTGCTGCCCTTGTCTTTTAGATGGAAGTGGTCATGGGTTTGGAAGATGCTGTCTAAGGATCTCTGGTGAATTGCTGCAATACATCTTGCAGATAGCACACACTGCTGCTACTGAGCTTCAGGGCTGGAGGGAGTGGATGCTTGTGGAATGGACGCCAATCGATCCGACTGCTTTGTCCTGGATGACATCAAGCTTCTTGCGTGTTCTTGGAGCTGCATCTATCCAAGCAAGTGGGGAATATTCCATCACATTCCTGACTTGTTCCTTGTAGATGGTGGTCAGGCTTTAGGTAGTTAGGTGCTGAGTTACTAGCATTAACAGTATTCCTAGCCTCTGACCTACTTTTGTAGCCACTGTGTTTGTGTGGTGAGTCCAGTTTAGCTTCTGGTTAATGGTAACTTCATGGCTGTTGACAGTGGAGGATTCAGTGATTGTAACATCGTTGAATGTCAAGAGATGGTGATTAGAGTGTCTCTTATTGGTAAATGTTACTTGCCGTTAATCAGCCTGAACCTGAATATTGAACAGGTTGTGCCTTATATGGGCATAGGCTGCTTCCTGAGCTTATTTTTAATGGGCAATATTACACTCACTATATTATTTCAATAGGTGGATAGGCTTTGGGGAGTCAGAAGGTGAGTTACTCGCCACAGTTTTCCTAGCCTCTGACCTGCTCTTGTAACCTGCTGAGTATTTCCAGCATTCCTGCTTTTATTTTGATTTCCAGCATATGTAATACTTTGCTTCAGAATGACTGGGATAGCTTTAAAAATGCTGGATGATATGGGCATGATGTGATATGAAGAGAGGCTTCGGGGCAATCAGATTATTTTCCCTACTTCAGTCATGAAGAATATCAGTTCCCAAATATTTCAAAAGGAACTCTATTGTCTCTCAAAAGTGAATTTTTCAAGACAGAAACTGCACAGCATGAATTCATTGGTAGCCAATATTGTGGCAGTTGATTGTTTCATTGCTATTGTTGCAATAATTACATTTCAGGAAAATTCCAGAGAAGTAATCTTGCTTCTGTCTTGAAAGTTCATCTTGGGGAGTTAATAGATATTTAAATTTGAAAGGAATAGATAAAGTGAATGCAAGTGAGTTCCTACAGTTAGGAAGCTGGGTTCAATATTAAACAGCTTGGAACGCCGTTGGCTTCATGCCGAGTCCACAAAAAAAATCATCTATGATTTTATGAATGGTAGAGCAGGCTCAAGGGGGCAGATGGCCTCCTCCTGTTCCGAGATTCTTATGCTCTTATGATCTAACTGCCCTTGAACCGAGTAGGTTCCTCATCCATTTCAGAGGACAGTTAAGAATCAACCACTCTGCTAAGAGCCTGGAGTCACGTATAGCCTCGACCTGGTAAGGAAGGCAGACTTCCTTCCCTAAAGGACATTAGTGAACCAGATGGGTTTTTATGACAATCAATGATATTTATCATGATCACCACTACTGAGAGCAACTTTACATTCCGACTTTATTTTTCATTAATTCAATTTAAATTCAACCACTTCAGCAAGTCCCCATTTCCCGATGTAGCATCCCCTGATCAGTCACTGAATGCCTTTGAATGATAGGTTTCTGAGGAGCCCACATGCCTTCCTGCCCCTGTGGAATATCAGCAATGGTAAGATAAGGTCCTTAAATGGACATTTTGAAGGCTGCAAATGGCAATGGAGCAGGATGGATCAGAAGACTTCTCAAATCGGGGCAGAGATGGGAAGGGGGCAGGGGCCCCCTGTTTCCAAACTCATCAACAGGGAGAATATTAACGTTCAGTTGTCAAGGGGAAGACCCAGCATTCAGCAGGGACAGAAGTTAATAGTACACCTCTGCCATGGTGTGTTAACCATGCTCCAGTTTTCTCCCATTAAGTTGACTGGCCATGCTAAATTTCCCCTACTGTCAGGGGGATTAGTAGGGTAAATATTTGGGGTTACGGGAATAGGGACAAGGTCGGATTGTTGTCAATCAGGTCCGATAGGCCATATAGTCTCCTTCTGTACTGTAGGGATTCTATGGTTAGAGGAGAGATGGAGGTTGTCTTTTCACCCAGAGAGTGGTTGGGGTCTCATTACTTGGTTGAAGCATTTAAAAGGTGCGCCTGAAATGCCATAACCTGCAGGGTTAAGGAAAAACTGCTGGAAAGTAGGATTAGGCTGGCAGGGTGCGGGTGGGGCTCAATGATTTAGGCTGGGACAAATATGGTGAGCCATGTGGCCTCTTCCTGTACCAGAAGCTTTCATTAATTCTAGGGATAGACTATTTGGCCCATCAAACCTGCTCCGTCATTCAATTTGTTTCAGCCATCTATTTTAATTGTCCTGCCTCTTGCAACATGAGGTACTTTAGAGGAGTACAAAAAACAAAATCGGGGATCTCTGAACATGTGCAGGATGGTTGGGTTTAAGTGTTTGCCTCTGCCTCTTTTGGAACGCCTGCATACCATTTTGAAATGTGTTTGTTCAGTTCACTCTGCAACAAGCCACTAGGTACACAATTAATCTTTTTTTGTTTTCTGAAATGACAGCAAACACTGCATCCATCAGTCTTTTTGTACCTGGAGACACTTGCATAAAGCTATACAAACAATTATTGCTTATCTTTGACAAGTAATTCATGTCCTTGTGGGTAATGGCTCTTTCTGTGTCTGTTGTATCAATGGGACTGCTGGTGCTCCAATTATAATTGAGAAGAAATCCTCAGTAATGGATCATAATTCCAGAATTGCGATGAATTCCATCTTAGATCATGTCATTCTATATTCATTTTTTTCTTGGATATATTAGGTGATCTAGCTGGTTTACTATCCATCAATTTTTATTGTATGACCGTCTTCACTTTTTCATATTGCAACTGTATAAGTCTTTGGTAAGGCTGCATTTGGGGTATTGTGTACAATTCTGGTCACCGTACTACCAGAAGGATGTTGGTGCATTGGAAAGGGTGCAGAAAAGATTTGCTAGATTGTTGCCTGGTTTGGAGGATATGGACAATGAAGAAAGGTTGAACACACTTGAATTATTTTCATTGGAGCGTCGGAGAATGAGGGTGACCTGATAGAGGTTTACAAGATTATGAAAGACTTGGATGGAGTGGATAGTCAGAATCTTTTTCCCAGGGTCAATTATTCAGGGCTTGGGTTGAAAGTGAGAGGGGGAAAGTTTAAAGTAAATATAACAGGCAAGCTTTTCACACAGGGTAGTGAATGCCTGGGACATGCTGCTGGAGGAGGTGGTGGAAGCAGATTCTGGAACAGCGTTCAAGAAGCACCTGAATAGATACATGGATAAAAGCAACATACTGCGGATGCTGGAATCCGAAACAAAAACAGAAAATGTTGGAAAACCTCAGCAGGTCTGACAGCATCTATGGGGAGAGATTAGAGCCAACAGTTTGAGTGCAGGTGACCCTTAATCAGGGAAAGCGACTGTAATCCTGATGAAGGGTCATCCAGACTTGAAACGTTGGCTCCATCCTCTCCCTATAGATGCTGTCACATTTTTAGCACTTTCCGTTTTTGTGTTAGATAGATACATGAATAGGCAAGGAATAGAGGGACATGGACCATGTAGAGGCAAGAAAATATTAGATAAATATTAGATTAGAGAGGTATCTGCATCAGCATAGACTTGGTGGGCTTGTGCTATATTGTCCTTTGTTTGTTATTTTCCAAAAGATTTAGAAAGCAGTATACACACTGATGTAGCATAACATAGAACACCAGCAAGATTGATGGTTGGGGGGAGGGGAAGGATGAAGACCAAATAAATGGGTGGAGCAGTGGTTAGCACTGCTGTCTCACAGTACCATGGACCCAGGTTCAATTCTGGCCTTGGGTGGCTGTGAGCCACCCAATGACAGTTTACATGTTCTCCCT
The DNA here is from genome assembly GCF_965287045.1 of Carcharhinus amblyrhynchos. Taxonomy (NCBI): domain Eukaryota; kingdom Metazoa; phylum Chordata; class Chondrichthyes; order Carcharhiniformes; family Carcharhinidae; genus Carcharhinus; species Carcharhinus amblyrhynchos. The sequence continues at coordinate 16,321,944 of NC_137330.1, forward strand.
GTGTCTACATAAGTTTGCTCTGAATGCCCCAGTTTACTCCCACAGTCCAAAGACATGCAACTTAGATAGAACGGCCAATAATAAATGCATGGGGTTATGGGAAAGGGCAGGACAGTGGTGGGGAGTGCTGGGTAAGTGAGTCGGGCAGACTTGATGGGTCAAATGGCCTCTTCTTGCACTATAGGGGTTCTAAGGTTCAACAGTGGCAAGACGATTCTAATCTTCGAGGGGGAAAGTTTAAAAGAGCTAAAGACAGTAAGGACCATAATCCTGGGAAATCATGATTATAGAGTAAAACCCGGTATAATAAGCCTTGCGACAGAATCTTGTTGAGGCGTCTGAAGTCTTGTGTCTTCAACATGTAGATATATAAAATGGCTAATCCCCATTTCAACAATTCATTGTAAACACTTTGCTCGTGAAAGATAAACGTGAGAATGATAGAACAATTAGCCAAATGTCAGTCTAAAGTTGTGTGAATTTGGAAATGTGTTAACTGAAAAGGACATGTTTGAATCATCGACAGCCACAGGTGAGGTGCCTGGACACTGGAAAGTGGCAAACATTGTGCCTTGGTTTAAGAAGGGCTGCAGGGAAAAGCCTGGGAACTACAGGCAGGTGAGCTTAACATCTGTGTGGGTAAGTTGTTAGAAGGTATTCTGAGAGACAGGTCTACAGGCATTTCGAGAGGAAAGGACTGATTGGGGACAGTCAGCATGGCTTTGTGAGTAGAAACTCATATCTCACAGATTTGATTGAGTTTTTTTGAAGGGGTAACCAAGATGATAGATGAAAGCAGTGCAGTTGATGTTGCATACATGGACTTTAGCAAGATCTTTGGCAAGGTACCACATGGTAGGTTGTTGCATAAGGTTAAATCTCACCAGGTCCAGGGTGAGGTAACCAATTGGATACAAAATTAGCTTGACAAAAGAAAACAGAGGGTGGTTGTCAAGGGTTGTTTTTCAAACTATGGACCTGTGACCAGCGGTGTGCCTCAGTGGTCAGTTCTGAGTCCACTGTTATTTGTTATTTATCTTCGTGATTTGGATGAGAATTTGGGTGGAATGGTTGGTAAGTTTGCAAATGACACCAAGACTGATGGCATAGTGGACAATGAAGAAGGTTATCTAGGATTGCAAAGGGATCTTGATCAATTGGGACAATGGGCCGTGAATGGCAGATAGAGTTTAATTTATCAATGCAATTTTGAGTTTTAAAAAGCATTTGGACAGTTACATGGGTAAGATGGATACAGAGAGATATGAGCCCAATGCAGGCAATTGGGACTAGCTTAATGGTAAAAATTGGGTAGCCTGGACAAGTAGTGTTTGTTTTCATGTTGTATACCTCTATGACTCCATGTTAAAGGCAACTGAAGGATTTAATAAAGTTTTTGACAAAGCAACCAATTAGATAAAGAATTGCTGTGTACAGTATGTATTCTTGACTAACAAGGAAGCCAAAAGTTATTGCGGGTCGGCGTAATGTGGAGTCGAGGCCACCATCTGAAGTCAGCCATGATCTTATTGAATGGCGATACAGGCTCAAGGAGCCAAATGGCCTCCACCTAGTTCAGATGTTTGTATTTTTTTGAATGTGCTAACTTTGCCATGAAGCTTGTCACAAACATGTTAGCCCCATGGTATTGCTCAGAAAGGGCGGAAGAAGATTTAGATGATTTGGTCTTGGGTACAGGGAGCATCAGCTCAAAATTTTATCATCATCATAGAAACCCCACAGTACAGAGAGAGGCCATTCGGTCCATCAAGTCGGCACCGACTACAATCCCACCCAGACCCTACCCCCATATCCCTACATATTTACCCACTAAACCCTCTAACCTACGCATCTCGAGACTCTAAGGGCAATTTTAGTATGGCCAATCTACCTAATCTGCACATCTTTGAACTGGGAGGAAACCAGAGCACCCGAATGAAACCCACGCAGACACGAGGCGAATGTACAAACTCCACACAGACAGTGACCCAAGCCGGAATCGAACCCAGGTCCCTGGAGCTGCAAAGCAGTAACGCTAACCACTGTGCTACTGTGCCGCCCTAAATTTGCTGACTTCAAAAAGATGGAGGTTGTTTCTACATCTCTCGAAAGGGAACGTGGCATCAGTAGAACATGGGTTAGTCAAGTGAGCTGGTGGTCGGTGCAGTTTAGTAGAAATAAGTGATTTCATTAAAAGAAGCATAGGATAATTTTTTTTTGAGTGCCTGGACCATTTAATGTGCTGACACCAAGACAGGGGGAACGGCAAATTGTGCGGAGGGTGTGGAGAGTCTGCAGAAGGATCTAGATAGGCTGGGCGAATGGGCCAGGAAATGGCAAATGGAATTTAATGTTGGGAAGTGTGAGGTGGTCCACTTTGGTAGGAATAATGGTAGGAAGGGCTATTACTTACGTGGCGAAAAACTGCAGCAGGCGACAGTGCAGAGGGACCTCGGGGTCCTTGTGCATGAGTCGCAAAAACCCAGCTTGCAGGTGCAGCAGGTGGTCAGGAAGGCGAATGGGATGCTGGCCTTCATAGCGAGGGGGATTGAATATAAAAGTAGGGAGGTCTTGCTGCAGCTGTATAGGGCACTGGTGAGGCTGCAGCTGGAGTACTGTGTGCAGTTTTGGGCGCCGCACCTGCGCAAAGATATTTTGGCCTTGGAGGGAGTGCAGAGGAGGTTTACTAGGCTGATACTGGAGTTGAGGGGGTTGAGCTATGAGGAGAGGCTGAATAAACTGGGCTTGTACTCGTTAGAGTTTAGAAGAATGAGGGGAGATCTCATTGAGACGTATAAGATGATGAATGGGATGGATAGGATAGAGGTGGAGAGACTCTTCCCGCTCAAAAAAGACAGTAGGACTAGGGGGCACAGCCTCAAGATAAAAGGGGGGCGGTTTAGAACAGAGTTGAGGAGGAACTTCTTCACTCAAAGGGTGGTGAATCTCTGGAATTCTCTGCCCGTTGAAGTGGTGGAGGCTGCCTCACTAAATATTTTTAAGACGCGGGTTGATGGGTTTTTGATAAGAGAGGGGATTAAGGGTTATGGGGAGAGGGCAGGAAAGTGGAACTGAGCAGCGACAGATCAGCCATGATCTAATTGAATGGCGGGGCAGGCTCGAAGGGCTGGATGGCCTACTCCTGCTCCTATTTCTTATGTTCTTCTGTTCTTATGTTCTGAAGCAAAAATTTAATAACGACTGCAATTAGTAGAGGATGTAGAGAAGTAGCATTAATTTAGAGATATTTTGGCAAACTGTAGACCTAACTGGCCTTCAGTGCTGTGAATTTCTCTAACTCTAACCTTGAATAGGACCAGGTATACTGACAGATGTGCATGCAATTTCCTGGCAGCCATGTTGGCATGATGCTGAGCCAGCAACTCACCCATAGGCTTTTCTGAATTACTGGGGCATACAGATTTGCAGAAGTCACCTTTAGAGAGAGATTGGTTAAGGTGATCTGGAGACCATCTCTTCACACTGTGCAACAACTCTACTCTCCCCATCTTACCTCACAGGAGCCAAATGACGTTTCGGAGCAATCGCTTAGGAACTGTCAATCTTTAACTACCATCACAACAGCAACACAACTGTATTGGTTATTTTCTGTGGAAGAGAAAAGGATCTGATTAAAGCTATTGGACTGTGACAAAGGCACTCTGCACAGAGTTACTGATTTCACACCAGAATCTATGGGTTCACACATATCAACTTTTATTTGTCAGAGCAGTAAGACTTTGAGAGTTCAAAATACAAGGAATGCTTCTATCAAACTTACTGAAAACAAGACACATCAGAGCCTGATAATGTTCAAAGATAATTGACATTCAATGGTGCAAGGTGTATATTGAGGTATATATTAGGCCAAGCAAATATATGTGTTGCGCTTTCTTCCAAGTCTTTTTGCAGCTTACAGCAGTGATTTTATTAACTTCTTGTTTCTTGCACTTGGACATTTATGAGCTTTTGTTCAACTACTCCGCTGTGTTTTTGTTAAATCTGCAGCTTGCTGGTCATGTGCTGCAGTTCACTCAGTGCGGGTTGCTGTGACAACATGCACACTAATGTATATGTTGTAGCCTGGAGCTATGGATAATGATTGGGGCTCCAATGTTAGAATCATAGAATTCCCACAATTCAGAAGGAGGCCATTCGGCCTGTCAAATATGCACTGACAACAATCCCACCTAGGTCCTATCCCCGTAACCCCACATATTTACCCCACTAATCCCTTTAACCTACGCCTCCAGGGACACTAAGGGGCAATTTAACGTGGCCAAATTACCTAACCCACACATCTTTGGACTGTGGGAGGAAACCCAAATGAAATGCATGCTGGCACAAGGAGAACGTGCGAACTCCACACAGGCAGTGACCCAAGATGGGAGTGAAACACAGATCCCTGAAACTGTGAGGCAGTAGTGCGAACCACTGAGTCACCCAAAATAGCCCAGAAACAGGTTCTCCTCATCATACAGCTGAACAGCAGTCTCTCTCAATCTTACCTCCTGCCATTGCTATGTGTTGGAAGGATTTGCAGGTTGATACTCAATCCCTATGGCCATCTTGTGAATGGACCTCCCTTAGCCAGCAAGCCCTGAGATAGGGAAGTCTTCAACTGAATGACTGTCAGATATGGGATCTTCGATGGGAGCGCCAACCCCACTCACCACCTGACTCCCATCCTCTTCTGCAGAGGTTTGTTTGGTCACCTCAGAAATGCTCTGTTCAATTTTCAGAACCAACAAAGTGCATGTTCAGATAGAAGCCTACAATCTTGCTTCGGCATGCGAGCATTGTCACAACTGTTCCTGTTCACTCCCACCCTCCCCCCACACATCCAGGCTGTTATATTTGGTGTTCCTCCTTTGCCTGACATTCTGTGCAAAACTATTTTGCAGCACCGTGGCACTTTGGTTAGCACTACTGCCTCAATGGTGCCGAGGACCCAGGTTCAATTTCCAGCTTGGGTCACTGTCTACGCAGAATTTACACATTCCTCCGGGTGCTCCAGTTTCCTTCCACTGTCCAAAGATGTGCGGGTTAGATGGGTTGGCCATGCTAAATTACCCCTTCGTGTCAGGGGGCTTGGCTAAATGCATGGAATTATGGGAATAGGGCCTGGTTGGGATTGTGGTTGGTACAGATGCGATGAGGCGAATGACCTCCTTCTGCACTGTATGAATCTATGATTCTATTGGTCATCCCATTGGAAAAGGAGGATTGATTTTGGCCTGGAATTCCTTAAAGGTATTCTTTATCCTATTATCTTAATTCCCAAACATACAAATGACTATCAGCGGCGGCCTACAGGGATCATTTGCAGGTGTACGTGGCTTTTTCCTCGACAGTTGGTAAACTCTGAACAGGAAGTGTTTTCCATTATGATGACCATAAGAAACACATGGGGTCAGGACCCTCACATTAGGCAGATGCAGAAGCAGCTTTTGGTAACTTCAGGACTAGATTCAATTGCAAAGTCATCGCCTCTGCATCCGTGAAATATTACATGCAATTAACAGCCCAGAAACAGAACATTTGGCATAATTGGTTTACCCTGGTGATCATGCTCCATACCAGCTTGCCATCCTTCTTCCTCCAACGCAATGTATACAATCTGTTTTATAATCCTTCCCTCTAAATGCAACATATTTAAAACAAGCCACTGCTTTGTGTCAGGATTCCTCCTGTATGTTACTCCGCAACAACCAACTCTGGTAATATAGAGCATAGAACATAGAACCTTACAGTGCAGAAACAGGCCCTTTGTCCCATTGAGTCTGCACCGACCACAATCCCACCAAGGCCCTACCCCCATATCCCTACACATTTACCCACTAATCCCTCTAACCTACACATACATCCCAGGACACTAAGGGGCAATTTTAACATGGCCAATCAACCTAAACTGCACATCTTTAGACTGTGGGAGGAAACCGGAGCACCCGGAGGAAACCCACGCAGACACGAGGAGAATGTACAAACTCCACACAGACAGTGACCTGAGCCGGGAATCGAACCCAGGACCCTGGAGCTGTGAAGCAGCAATGCTAACCACTGTGCTACTGTGCCGCCCACATACTGTATATACATTACATACTGTATTACAATCCTGGCTGCTGACAGTATTGTTCAAAAGCAGTCACAAAATCTACTGCATGAACAAAACGAAAACACATTTTGGTTATTTTTCCATTTAATTCAATGAAAATTAGAATAACAGGTGAAGACGTAATGAATCAGCATAGTATCTGACATGCTTTTTAAATAGATAAACAAATATTAACGTAGACAAATAGCTAAACTAAGTGAGGGTGCCATTGTTCAAGAAAGGACCTACCAGTAGTTATCAAAGATGGGGGTCTTGTGAAGCAGTGCTTGGGTCCCTATCACTCATACAGAAGTGAAGATTCAAATCCCACCTCAGGAATTGATGGCATGGAAGTTGTGTTCATTATATGGCCAAACACAGTGGTTATCAAGCCACAAATCTTTCGAATATGTCTGATGGCAAGAGTAGCAAACATAGAATCCCTACAATACAGGAGGAGACCTGGTTGGTAGAGGCCCATCGAGCCTCTACCATCTACAATCACATCCAGGCCCGATTCCCGTAATCCCACACATTTACCAACTATTCCCCCGACACTAGGGTCAATTTAGCATGGCCAATGCACCTAACCCACATATCTTTGGACAGTGGGAGGAAACAGGAGCATCCAGAGGGAACCCACGCAGAAGCGGGGAGAAAGTGCAAACTCCACACAGACAGTCACCCGAGGCCGGAATTGAACCTGGGTCCCTGACGCTGTGAGCCAGCAGTGCTGACCACTGTGCCACCATGCCTGAGGAGATTTGCCTGATCAGCCACACTGCAGAAGGCAATTGCAAACCACTACTGCACTTTATCTGGGATACAGTGGGTGTCGTTCCTCAGAAAATGCTTAAAATACCACGGAAACAGTGAACAAAACTGAGGCTGTCGGAACAGGAGAGTCAGTTGTCTGCTAGAATTTGAAAAAATAGCTGAATTCAGAAAACTGAGAGGCCAGGGTTTTCCAGCAGTTCATGGCTGTGGAACTTACGGTCTGCCCTGGTGGCAAACAGCCCTGCACATTCTTCCTGGCAGTGAGGGATGCGTTCATTGGGAAATCCTGTTAAAACACCAAGGGGGCTAGAAGTTCAAGTTCAAAGGTGTGCTGGGTTAGGTTGATTGGCCATGCTAAAATTGCCCCTTAGTGTCCTGAGATGTGCCGGTTAGAGGGATTAGTGGGTAAGACACGTAGGGATATGGGAGAAGGGCCTGGGTGGGATTGTGGTCGATGCAGACTCGATAGACTCTTTCTGAACTGTAGGGTTCTATGACTCTATGATTCTATTCTAAGTTGCCATCGGTCAGCCCCCTTCTGTGTGGAAAATACTGCCTTGAGTCATGATAGTTATTTTTCAGACTGGAGTATGGGAAATTATGGTATTCTCCAGGGACTAGTGCTTGGACCTTTGTTTTTATTTGAAACGTACAACTGATGTGAATATTGGAATGAATAACATTTTGCCACTGATACCAAACTTAGAGGTGGGGCAACATGGAGGATGTTACCAATTGAATAAAACAGGGTATAGGTAAGCTCTGAGAAAAGGCAGACAAGTGACAGGGTAGCATGGTGGCACAGTGGTTAGCACTGCTACCTCAAAGCACAAGGATCCAGGGTCAGTTCTGGCCTTGTGTGACTGTGTAGAGTTTGCACACTCTCCCATGCCTGCGTGAGTTTGCTCCAAATGCTCTGATTTCCTCCCACAATGCAAAGATATACAGGTTAGGTGGGTTACCAGTGAAAAATTGCCCTATAGTGCCTCAAGATGTGTTGGCTATAGGGATGAGCAGGGTAAATGCGTGGGATTATGGGAAAAGGGCCTGGGTAGGATCCTTTGTTGGAGAGTCGGTACAGACCTGATGGACCAAATGGCCTCCTTCTGCACTGTAGAGATTCTATGATTCCAGGATGGAATTTAATGAAAAGAAGCATGAGATAATGCCTATAATCAGGATGACGAAAATTGAAGTAATGTACCAACCTGTTCTTGAAAAGTCCTATTTGGAGCCCAAGGTTGCAGTCTACTACCCGAACCCGTCAACAGTGGATAAGTGCACTTATCTCAGCAGCACACTTTCTCAAGCTGCCTATATTGATAATGAGACACATGCAAGAAAAGCCTTTGGCAGACTTCTAACATCAATCTGAATAAGTGAGGAGCAAGTCTGTTTGCAAACTGAAAGCCAACAAAGCAACAGTCCCGCCCACTTTGCTCTCGAAAGTGAGACTTGGGCGGTACACAAACGCCACGCTAAGAAACTCAACAACTTTCACTTGAGCTGCTTGCAGAAGTTTCCGGAGATTAGACGGCAGGACCAAATATCAATCAGTGAGGTGCTCACCTCAGCAGGCATAAGAAGCAACTGCACCATATTGAGACAGTCACCACTAATTTGGGATGATCATGATGTGGATGTGCCGACGTTCGACTGGGGTAAACACAGTAAAAAGTCTGACAACACCAGGTTTTAGTCCAACCAATTTATTTGGTGGTATAGGTTAGGTGTAAAGATTTGCATTCTAATCAGTAATCTCTGAACCGTCTGTGCTTTATATGCTCTGTCCGAGGCCAGAACTCTCCATTCACCTGACGAAGAGGGAGTCCCCTCAAAAGCTTGTGAGTTTACTATCAAATAAATCGGTTGGACTAAAACCTGGTGTTGTCAGACTTTTTACTTGGGATGATCATGCAGCCGGAATGCCTGACACTGTCTTACCAAAGTAAATCTTCAATGGGGAGTTTGAGTCCGGGGTGCACTTTCAGTCTTCAAAGGAAGGACTACAAGGACACTCTGAGGGCACCAGTTTGGAGTTTTAACATTGACTTAAGCCCTGGGAGAAACCCACCCAGGATCTCTGCACCTGACACAACTAAAAAAAAATAGTGCAGCCTCTTTCAATAACAGACACACATCAGAGACCAAATCCCAAGCGGCAATTTCTCCAAGTCACAATCATCTGTGATATCCTTTCCTAGCAGAACTTTTCTGATGCAGGTTGGCCTTAGCGTTCCCCTACGCACCCTGCCAGAACCCTACTGAACACCCCAGGTGATAAGCATGATCATCTTTTCCTTGAAGAGCAAGGAGGATGAGGTCACATTTGCCAACTCCCAGCTAAAGCTTCTTTCTTGGCGAGAGCTCGTAGCAAGTCCCATTTCCCCCGTTCCCCTCTCTGACCCACACAGGTTCATGCCCAAGCAACATTCTAATTTTAAAATTCTCATTCTTCTTTTCAAATCTCTCCATGACTTTGCCTCTTCCTAATATCCTCCAACCCAAGTCCTCAATTTTAAAGCTCCACCATTGGTGGCCTTGCCTTCATTTGCCAGAGCTCTGGAATTCCTTCCCGATATCTCTTTGCTCACTTTTCTCCTTTAAGACACCCCTTAAAACCAATCTGTTTGACCGAGCATTTGTTCATGTGGCCTGACGTGACTTCGCCATATACATTGTTTTATAAAGCTCCTCTGAAGCAGAAAGGGATGTTTCATGACATTAAAGTTGCAATATCGGCACAGGTTGTTGACGAGAAAGCCTTTATTTCAGAATGTTCTCCATCAAGAGCAGTTCCTATTATGATTGCAGAATATTTCCATTTGCTTTGCCTGACCTCTGATGGTTTCAGAAAAGCTGAAGGATCTTGAGTGCATTTCCATAAAATTATACATCATCTCAGCAATTATGCAGTCTAATCTCCCAAACAGAAGTCCCTACACTTGATTATAAAAGGTCAAACGAAGGCACATGAATAGAAAAGCAATTAAGATTGCTGCAAGTTTCTAAACCTGAAATCTCTGAGTCTCAACTGCATGTTACACTCATCAGTTCAACTGTACAGACTTGCCGCTATCTTGTCAAGCTTCTAGCTTCATGTGAAGTCTGTTACTCTTGATATAATGTCGGTGGTCGTTTTAATTATCATCTTTTGAAAGAACAGGCCGAGTGACTTGGCACTGAGAATTGAGAAGGCATTCCATTAAAAACTTAAGTTACAGCTTTGCAAAATCCCAGTCACAAACACACCCAGCCTATTCTGGCCGTAGGAAGACTTTGTTAGCCCTGGAGAGAGGACTATAGATTTACCTGGGCTCTAAGGTTTAAGTTTTGAGCAATGATTACAAAAGCTTTTTATTCTTCCATAGGCTGTGGCCATCGCTGGAAAGGCTGGCATTCCTTGCCCATCCCCAATTGCGCTGGAACTGAGTGTCTCACTCGGCCATTTCAGAAGGGAGTTAAAAGTCAACCACACTGCTCTGGGGCCTGTTGTCACCTACGTCAGACCAGGATTTTTACCCTAAAGGGCCATAGTGAATCAGATGGATTTTTGGAACAATCAATGATAGTCTCACCATTACTGAAACTGGCTTTCATTTCCAGAATTGTTAATTAATTGAATTTGAATTCCACCATTGCTATGAACCTGTGTCCCCAATGCTTTAGCCTCTGGCTTCCTAATCCGCTGACATTACCATTGCACTACCCTTACTAGGGTTTTATTGCCTGGCATTTAGAAGGACAAGCGGTAAATTTTCAATGTTTTCAAGATATAAAGAGGAACATTGAGGTTGATAGAGAGAAACTATTTCCACTGGTTAGGGAATCTATAACTAGGGGACATAATTCACAATGGAGAGGGACACGTCGATTGATGGTTTCTTGGAGGGATACGCAAACTGTCTAGAGCAAGTCATCATTACAAGGGAGGAAATTTTAGGTGTATTAAGAAGCCTTAAGGTAGACAAATCTCCAAGGCCAGATGGCATCTATCCTAATTATCTGAGGGAGACAAAAGAAGAAATTGCTGGGCCTCGAACAGAAATCTTTGTTCCTCATTGGCCACAGGTAAGGTCCCAGAGGATTGAAGGATAGCCAGTGTTGTCCCATTGTTTAAGAAGGGTAGCAAGGATAACCCAGGTAATTATAGGCCAGTGAGCTCGACGTGAGTGATAGTGAAATTGTTGGAGAAGATTCTTAGAGGTAGGATCTTCACATATTTGGAACTGAATGGTCTTATTCGCGACAGACAGCATATTTTTGTGTGAGAGAAGTCATGAGTCACTAATTTAATTGAGTTTTTTGAGGAGGTGACAAAAATGATTGACGAGGGAAGAGTCCTGGATGTTGTCTATGTGGACTTCAGTAAAACATTTGACAAGGTCCTTCATGGCAGGCTGGTGCAAAAGGTTAAATCACATGGGATCAGGATTGAACTAGCTTGATGGATTTAGAATTGGCTTGGCCATAGAAGACAAAGGATAGCAGTGGAAGGATGTTTTACTAAATAGAGGTGTGTAACTCGTGGTGTGCCGCAGGAATCAGTGTTGGGACCTCCGTTGTTTGTAATATATATTAATAACTTGGAAGCAAACGTAGCTGGTCTGATTAGCAATTTTGTAGATAATTGCTGGAGTTTCGGATAGTGATGAAGATATAAGATTTAGCAGGATACAGATAAGCTGAAAAATTTGGCAGAAAAATGGCAGATGGAACTTAATCTGTTCAAGAGAAAGATGATACATTTTGGTAGTTCCAATTCAGGTGGGAGCTATAAAATAAATGACAGAACCATCAAGAGGATAGACAAGTACAGGTCCATAGATCCTTAAAAGTGATAGCACAAGTGGAAAAGGTGATGAAGAAAACATATGGCATGCTTGCCTTCATCAGATGGGGTACTGAGTACAAAAGTTGGCAAATTACGCTATAGTTACATAAAATGTTTGTTGGGGCACATTTGGAATACTGTGTCCAATTCTAGTCACAACACTACCAGAAGGACATGGAGGCTTTGGAGAGTGTGCAGAAAAGCTTTACCAGGGTGTTGTCTGGTATAGAGGGTATTAGCTATGAGAAGAGGTTGAATAAACTGGGATTGTTCTCCCCGGGGAGGACATAGGCTGAGGGGCAACCTGATAGAAGTTCATAAAATTATTAGGGGCATTAACAGTTGGAAGCTTTTTTTTTCCAGGGCAGGTATGACAATTACAAGGGGGCACAAGTTTAAGGTAAGGGGGGAAAGGTTCAGTAGAGATGTGTAGGGGACGTTTTTTACTGAGTGTGGTCAGAGCCTGGAATGCACTGCCAAGTGAGGTGGTTGAGGCAGACACATTAGCGACATATCAGACATGTCTGGATAGACACATGAACAGGCAGGGAATAGAGGGATACAGACAGTTGGTCCAGATAGGACAATGTGATCAACACAGTCTTGGTGGGCAGAAGGACATATTCCTGCATTGTGTTGTTCTTTGTTCCTTGTAATCTAAAACTTGGAGCCAGCTGTTATGTTTTTAATATTGGTACCTTCAAAGATTAACCAATACACATAGGCACAGAAGGTGAATAACATTGCAGCTGCTGTTTAATGCTTCAGCAATCCAACTAATTAAACACCCCTAAATGCACTGACTTGCAAAGTACAGCAAGCCAGACAAGATATACAATACATAACATGTTCTTCCTCCCTTACTGGAATTGTCGGTTTTTAACAAAACATGTTCTGAATTCGGGAAAGTGGGTAGACTACCTCAAAAATACACAAAACTTTCACCTTAAGCGTAACTCAGGCCCTCAAGGGATTTACTCTGCTGTTATGGGTTACGGCAAACTTCTGTTGCTCTAAGAGTAATGTTCATTGGAGATTGATGACAATTTGAAATATGTAGCCAAATCTGAAATTGTGCCTCAGGCTGGCGAGGGCAAGTCAACTTCAGTTGAGCTCGACTGAGGAGACGAGACTGCAGTCGGCATTCCTTGACTTGAAGATGACTTGCTGGAGGTGGTGGAGTCAGGCTGTTCTATAAGAGGTGTATCCTTAGATGGTGTTTCATTTGGTAACTCTTGGTCATCATGTCTCCGCCATGTGAGATCATTCACTCTTCAGACTATGTACCAAACAGGTTCTGTCTGAAGAATCACAGTAGCAGGAATTCAGTTAGCTCCAAGACCTTCCTGTCCAGAACAGAAAAATTTTTGGCTTTGATCTTTGTGCTCTTCTGTCCATTTGGTCATGCTATTGACCTTGCACAATTTGTCATATTTTTGTTGGTTTCGGAAGAACTCAGTTGCAGTCCGGATTAGAGGGAATGTTGAAGATGCTTTAATCATAGCATGTGGCTGTTTCAGTGTGTCAGCAGAAATGTATTTGGATGCTTTTGAATGGAGGGATGTCCATATGGCCATCTTGGATTGATTGGCGAATGGGTGGTATCGTGCTGAGGTGATGTGATGAATTCCATTATGTCTCAAAAACTGAGTTGTTCTGGTAATCTGTAATGACTGAAAATTTATTTTACCTTTTGAATTGTGCTCTGATTTAATAGAGGACATCACTCACATTTCTGGCCTTTTGAAATGAGCTTCCACAACTACAATGTACATTGTTAATTCAAATGGACCAGCAAAATTGAGGTGGATGCCCTGCCATGGGTCTTCCAGTCAATCCCATGGATGGAGGGGTACCAAATGAGGTATGTTTCTCACACTTTGAAATGAAGAGCATGATCTTGCCTTGGATCCAATGTATTAATGCAGTCCAAGCCAAATTAACTCCTGGTGATCTCTTTCATGCAAAATATCCCACAGTGTCCAGAATGCAGTTAGTCCAACACTGGCTTTTTCAATGTTGGTGGAATAAAAACTTTCGTGCCTCAAAGCAAATTTCCCTCAGTGACTGATAACTGCATGTTCCTAGATACATAAGGATAAAGTTCAGTGACACTTGGAAGTCTGGGGTAGAGTTGCCATGCATCACAAGTCCATGACTTTGGACAATGTTGGGTCCACTCGAGGCACCTTGTTGATTTGGACTGAAACGATGGGTGCATTCTTCAACTATGCAAAGTGAAAGTTGTCTTTATCAACAATTCCTCTGTGGTGGACAGTTAGGAGCAGCCTCGAAAGACCACACCCATCATCGTGCCAGTAGATTTTTGACATCTTACATGAACACTCAACATCAGTGCCCAATGCTGCATCTTGTTTGCAGATAAAGGAGGGATAACTGTGTGCGGACTAAATATCCAGGTGAGTGAGTGGTCGATGATCGGTCAGCAACAGGAATTTCTATCCAAACAGGTGAAATTTCTCGATTCCAAAAATCGTCCCCAGTGTTTTAAATTGATTTGAGCATATTGGCTCTCTGCTTTACTGTCTGTGAAGTGAATGCTATGAGCCTATCCATGTTAGAGGGTAGCTTGTGTACAACAATGGCTCTAAGTCCAAAAGACAATGCATCACATGCAAGTAATGTGGGTAAGGAGAGGTCAACATGTGTCAGCATCTCAGAATCTGTCAGTGCCACTTTAGCCTTCTGGAATGCAGCATCTCAGGCTTCTGTCCATTTCCAAGGGTTGTTCTGGCACAAAGTCTCATGGGCAGCAGGTGGGCACAGTGGTTGCATTGCTGCCTCACAGCACCAGGGACCCAGGTTTGATTCTGGCTTTGGGGGACTTGCCTGTGTGCAGTATATATGTTCTCCCCTTTTCTGAGTGAGTTTCTTCCCACAGTCCAAAGTTGTGCGGTTCGGTTGATTGGCCATACTAAAATTGCCCCTTAGTGTCAGGGGATTAGCTGGGTAAATATACGAGCTTAGGGGGAATAGGACTTGGGTGGAATTGCTAGTGCAGGCTCCAAGGGCCGAATAGCCACCTTCTGCATTGAAGGGATTCTACGATTTTAAGGGTTTCAGCAGCACTGCCAACTGTGGAATGATCTCCTGTAATAATTCAGCAGCCCTAAGAATGGGTAAAGCTGGCTGATATTCTGAGGAACTGGATCACTCATTGACCCCGCTAAATATATTTAAGTCACGGGTAGATAGGTTTTTGACAGACAAGGGAATTAAGGGTTATGGGGAGAGAGCGGAAAAGTGGAACTGATCTACTTCAGATCAGCCATGATCTTGTTGAATCGCGGCGCAGGCTCGAAGGGCTAGATGGCCTACTCCTGCTCCTATTTCTTATGTTCTTATGTCCTTATGTTCTTATGACCTTGGAGGATGCTTTGTGAAGGCCAGTAGCATCAATGATGTGCTTCAAATATTCCAAAGAGGGCTGAAAAAATTTGCATTAGTCTTTGTGGACACATCGGCCATACTCCTCTCACCTTTACAGGGTGACAGTGAAGTTCTTGGGCTGGTCTTCATCAGTCCTGACTGGTACCAACATGTCATCAAGGTAACACTGAGCTATAAGCAAGCCAGTCAGGATCTGGTCCATGGTCCTTTGAAACAGGGCTGAAGCTGATGCTACTCCAAAAAGCAAACAACAATATCTGTACAGTCATTTGTGTGCTGTGATGGTAAGATATTCTTGTGGTTTCTCATAGATAGAATTTACAGTGCATTTGGCCCATTGAGTCTGCACCAAAAACAATCCCACCCAGGTCCTACCCTTGTAAGCCCAAATATTTACCCTCCTAATCTCTCTGACACAAAAGGGGCAACTTGACATGATCAATCAACCTAACACACACATCTTTGGACTGTGGGAGGAAAAAGGAGCATGCGGAAAAAACCCAGACGGACGCGAGGAGAATGTACAAACTCCACAATAACCCAAGCCAGGAATCAAACTCTTGTCCCTGGCATTGAGGCAGCAGTGCTAATCACTGTGCCACCTTTCTCATTAAACTTGTCAGTCAGCCTGTTATTGGTTTATTTTGCTGAATTTCTATCCATCAGCCAGGCCAGCAAAATGTCCTCAATCCAAGCAAGTGGATATCGTTCAGCACACAACACATAATTAATCGTAACCTTGAAATCTCCACAGATGAGTATGGAGCCTTTTTTCTTGAGCAATGGAATGATGTTCCTGTTGAAAGCACAGCAGCAATCTCTTCTTTTTCCCCTCTGGGTGATTCTTAAGGTTTTTTTTAAACTCAGCAGGGATTTTTACTCTCTATGTTTCCCTTACTTTTTCAGGATCCTCAGGGATCAGTCACTTCATTCCCCTGGAAGCCTCCCAAACTTGTAAAACTTCTTGTTTTATTTTAAGCACACTGCAACAATGGTAGCCCAGAAACTCTGCAGCACTTCTTTTGTTTGTTTTTTGTTGTACACAGTGGGCTGTTTGCAGACTGTTAGTTGTGTCCTATTGATTTTCCCATCCTTCAGGGGTCCCAGTGGGCTTGTGGTCTGACCGGAACCTGTTTTTTCCTCTTACTAGTCATTTCTTCTCACTGAATCTTCTCATTAGCGACAGAGCTTCTGATTGCTGCATTTTCCTCCCAAATCTAACAAACAGCCGAGTTTCCTTTATTTTATGGAAGTTGTTATAGAACAAAAAAGAAAGAATAGTGCAGCCCAGGGACAAGCTCCTCAGCCGTCCAAGCTCGTGCCGATCACAGGGTGTCCCTCTATTCCCCATGCGTTCACGTGCCTATCAAGAAAGTCTTAAATGTGGCTAACGTAACTGCCACAATCACCTCACTTGGCAGTGCATTTCAGGCCCCCACACCCTCTGTGTAGAAGCGTCCCCTGCACTTCTCCACTGAACGTTTCCCCCCTTGCCCTGAACTTATGTCCCCTTGTCATTTCTGCGCTGGAAAAAACCTTCCAACTGTTCACCCTATCTATACCTCTCAATTTTATAAACTTCTATCAGCCTCCATTTTTCCAGGGAGAACAATCCCAGTTTATTCAATCTCCCCTCGTAGGCTATAACCTCCATACCAGTCAACACGCTGGTAAACCTTTTCTATATTCTCTCTAAAGCCTCCACCTCCTTCTGGTAGTGTGGTGGTCAGAATTGGACACAGTATTCCAAATGTGGCCTAAGCAATGTTTTATAAAACTGTAACATGATTTGCCACCTTTGATATTTGATGCCCCATCTGATGAAGGCAAGAATGACATAAGCTCTCTTCACTACCTTTTTCCATATGTGCGACCACTTTCGTGGATCTGTGGACATCCGTGGACGTGTACTCCCAGATCTCTGTGTATCTGATGGTTCCGCCATTTATTTGAAAGCTGCTATCTGAATAGGATCTACCAAAATGCCTTGCATTTGTCTGGATTAAATTCCAGCTGCCATTTCTCCATCCAATTTTCCAGCTGTGTTCTTTGACAATCTTCATCACTATCCGCAACTCCGCTAATCTTAGTATCACCCACAAACTTGCTAAACAGACCAGCTACTTTTTCTTCCAAGTCATTTATATATATTACAAACAGCAGAGGCCCCAGCACTGAACACCACTAGCTACAGGCCTCCTTTCAGAAAAACACCCTTCCACTGTTACCCTCTGCCTTCTATGACCAAGCCAGTTCTGAATACATCTAGTTACTTTACCTCTGATCCCATGAGATTTAATCTTATTCTCTGTAGTTTTTTATTTATTTTTAAAGTCTGCAGGTTTCTTTTTGTTCCAAATTCTGCAGATTCCTGTACTTAAATCCAGCTTTTTTTCTGCAGTGCAGTATAAATTCAACCCATGGCTCACAGCTGAAAAATAAAGTTTCCTTATTTTGGTTTTGTAATGCCCTAACTATGGTAGGAATTGTGGACTTTAAACAAAAAGACATTGTTTGCACATGTAGATTCAAAATAACACAGAACTGGTTTCCCGAGGAGCTCTTGTCTATACAGAGCATAAACTAAAATGTCACCATTAATTATGCAACTGGCCCTTAAAGTGCAATCATGCAACTACTTAAATATATAACAGGTTTCATTTTGAGTGGCATTACTGCAAAGATCCATCATCCTCTTCCCCAGTTTGTTATATTTTTAAATGCTAGTACTTTCAAAGATTATTCAATACGCATAGGCACAGGAGCTGATGAACATTACAACTGCCTTTCAATTCTTCAGCAACCAAACTAACAAAACAACACAGACCCTGTGATCCTGTAATGCACTGACTTGAGAGGTATGGCAAGCCAGACAAGACACGCAATACATAACACAGACCTTTCAGGAGAAAAATTTAAGATTGATTAACTACTGACATCAAGAGACATTATTCAAAGGTGGACCTAGGGAGTTGGACCATAAGTCAGCCTTGATCTTCACAGAATCCATAGAATCCCTACAGGGCAGAAGGAGGCCACACAGCCCATCGAACATGCATCGACATCAATTCCACCCAGGCCCTATCCCCATAACCTCATTTATTTACCCTACTAGTTCCCCTGACACTAAGAGACAATTTTGCACGGCCAATAAACCTAACCCACTCATCTTTGAAACATGGTAGGAAACTGGAGCACCTGGAGGAAACCCCCAAAGACACGAGAAGAACTTGCAAACTTCACACAGGCAGTCACCAGAGGCCAGAATTGAACCCGGATCACTGGCATTGAGGCAGCAGTGCTAACCACTTTGCCACCGTGCTACCCCAAAATCTCTCTGAACGGTGGAACAGATGTTAAGAGAGGAAAATCAGTACAAAAAAAAAGTCCTGCGTCAGCAATTGTCTAATGTGCATAAATGACTGCATTGGGAAGGTGTTGCCACAGTGTTTCCATGTCCACCATATCAAGGCTCGCCTTGTGTACAGTTCCCCAGTTCAGCTCTGTGCACTGGGAGCCAGCACCTCCTTCTGTTCCACAGTCCCTAAACTCTCATTTCTCCGAGTGCTGTCAGGACTAACCCACCTCACACCAAAAATTCATTAAAGTTCTTAGGCTGCTTGCTTCCCTCACAAGTCTTATTGAAATTCCAAATCATTGATCTAATGAAATAATAATGAAGTCATGGGTAGGCATAAATACACAGAAGCAAGATGACTTGGCAAGATGATAGGAGTTAGATAGAAGCAGGCCAGAATCATAGAATAGTTCCAGCATTGGAGGAGGCCATTCAGCCTATCATGTCTGTGCAAGCCTGCTGAATGAACAATGCATCAAGTGTAACTTTCCCTGCATGCCTGAAATGAATTTCTTTTTCAGACAATGACCCAATTCCTTTGAAGGTCTCACTGAAGCTGCCTCCACCACACCCTCTGGCAATGGTGAGGGGGATTTTCTGGCTTCTCATGGTGAGTTTCTCACGGTGGGAGGCAGCATTCCATTTACCGGTGGCAGGAGCTTATGGGTCTCGCTGTTGTTAATGGGTTTTCCCATTGACTGCACGCGATGCTACAGGGAAACAGAGATACGCTGTCGGTGGGCCCAGAAAATCCCCCAAGTGTGAACAGCCGAAACATTCCAGTGTGTTTTGGATCCCCAACACTCACTTTGTGAAAACAATTTTGCTTGTATCCCTCGGGACTCTCTTGCCAATTAAGTTAAATCTGTGCTCGATTCTTGGTCCTTCTGCCAATGGGATTGGTTTCTCCCTATCTACTCTAACCCCTCCTGATTTTGAACACTTTCATTAAATCTCCTCTCCAAGGAAAAGACTCCCAATTTCTTTAATCCTTCCATGTTTCTCATCACTGGAACCATTCTCCTGAATCTTCTCTGCACTCTCTCTCACTAATGCCCTCACATCAGAAGACTGCACAACCATGTTCAAACATAGAGCGAAGGAGATGGAAAATAGGAAAGAAACAAATAATGGGACAGAGATAGAAATAGGAAAGAAACAAATAATGGGACAGAGATAGAAATAGGAAAGAAACAAATAATGTACGGCCTTTATTACATTTTAGGTATTTTGTGAGCAATGAGTCACTTTCCACCTGAATTGCACAGATGAAGAGATTTGTTGTGTCTGAGCAATTACCTGGCACTGAAGTAAACATTAATACATTGTGCATTATGTGCAATAACCTCCCAGTTGTAAACCATAAACACTGTCACTTATTGTGAGCAAACCACACATATTTTGTACAATGACTGGCCATCTAGGCTATTGCTCGAGCATAGCCTCTGGTAACCAATGATGCAACTAGTTCAACTTTATTTTACAATTACCTGCAACAATCGTTAAAGGATCTAGACCTTAAGTTTCAACTGAAATGTATTTGAAGATGACTAAATCAGTCCAACTTGAGCACAAAACAGAATGGCTGCAGTGTGGACACACACATTGGCGTGGAAAGGATGCTTGCAGCTTTTGGCTTGCGAAACTCACATTTTCCGTTGGCCAATGCATCTCTATTCACAGCTTCACAAATAGGAGCATTCCGCTCAGAGGATCTTTGTGAAGTTTTGCCATACATCAGGAGCAATATGTAGACTCTTCCTCAAAACCCTCAGTGTCCCTAAAGTGCTTTCTTCCTGGCCTTCATGTGACAGCTTGCCTTCTATCAGCTGAGCTTCTGGATTCATTGTCAAATGATAATACCACAAGGCTATCACATTCTGGCCTTTGCTTTCTGCATTGGCACTTCCAATGTCCTCCAGTATCATGTGCCTTGGATATATTGCTAAAAGCTGGACAATTTCTGAGTGTATATATGAAGCCACATCTCCATCATTGCTTATTAAGGTTGCACGCATTGGCTATCATGTCACTGCTGGAAAAATGACCCATTGTCTGTACACTGTCTGCCCAGTAATACAATATCATACTTGCATCTGTTTTGCAGTTGTACCTCCATGTTCTATCCTGTGGATTGATCCTAGAGGTCATTTTTAAATGCTTCTAATGGGGTAGATGTGACCACAATCTTGCTTATTCAGCCAGCTAGCTCTGATGTTGCAAAGTGTTAATCAAGCCCCTTGTCTCTATTTCAGTGATCTTTTGATTAAAAGACATGAATCCTAGACAAAGAACAAAGAAAATTACAATATAGGAACAGGCTTACAGCAAGCCTGCACTGACCATGTTGCCCTGCTGAATTAAAACCTCCTACCCTTCCGGAGTCCATATCCCTCTACTCCCATCCTTGTCATGCATTTGTCCAGATGTCCCTTAAAACTCACTATCGTACCTGTTTCCACTGCCCTCCCTGGCAGCGAGTTCCAGGCACCAATCACCCTCTGTGTAAAAAAACTTGCCTCATACACTTCCTTTGCCATTCGCACCTTAAACCTACGCCCCCAAATAGTTGACTCTTCCACGTTGGGAAAAAGCTTCTGACTATCCATTCTGTCCATGTCACTCAATCTTGTAGACTTGTATCAGGTTGCTCCTCAGCCTCCATCGTTCCAGTGAGAACAAACCAAGTTTCTCCAATCTCTCCTCATAGTTAATGCCCTCCACACCAGGCAACATCCCGGTAAATTTTTTCTGTGCCCTCACCAAAGCCTTCTGGTAGTGTGGCGACCAGAATTGAACACTATATTCCAAGTGCAGCCTAACTAAGATTCTATAAAGCTGCGACATGACTTGCCAATTTTTAAACTTAATGCTCTGGCCAATGAAGGCAAACATGTCGTTTGCCTTTTTGGCTACCTTCTCCACCTGCGTTGTCACTTTCAGTGACCTGTGTACCTAGACATCCAGATCCTTCTGCCTATCAATACACATAAGGGTTCTGCCACTTACTCTACATTTTCTATCTGTATTAGACCTTCCAAAATTCATTACCTCACATTTGTCCAGATTAAATTCCACCTACCATCACTCTGTCCAAGCCTCCAATCGATCTGTATCCTCTGATGGTCCTCATTGCTATCTGCAAATCCACCAACCTTTGTGTCATCCACAAACTTAATAATCAAACCAAACCAAACCAAACAATATATTTGTGAGTTGATCATCACTCATAATTGATCTTTTCAGTGTCTGGATTTTTAAGATCATCATATAGCAGACCTGAATAGCTCAATCTCTGGAGGACTTCATTGCCTCTATTCATTTTAACCTTAATAATTTGTTTATCTGGTTCAGAAAAATATATATCTAAAACACATAACTCCAGCCTTAAGGACAAAGTAAATTCAGGATAATGTTGTCCTTGAGTGGTGGAAATGTCCTGGTTTATTAGCAAAAACTAGATTATTAACAGCTATTCAGGCATTTCACAACACTGAGTCGCAATACTTTAAGTGGCCATGGCCTGAGCTGGTCATAGATTGTTACTTGACGACAATGGTGGTGCTGTTGAGCTGTTTCTGCTTTCCTGGCCATGATGAAACTTTCCCCAGAAAACATGCTCAAGTGCAAAAATGGACTGGGGGCTTCAAGTAGAAAATTTAGACAAGGAAAAGCATTTTTTTTTTGCAGCCTGTGACTGGATGGACACTTCCCTTGCCCAGTCTCCAAAGGGTTGTGAACGAAGGCCAGTCCATCACGCAAACCAGCCTCCGAAAATCAAGTTCAAAACTGTGGATTCTGTCTATACTTCCCGCTGCCTCGGAAAAGCAGTCAACATAATCAAGGACCCCACTCACCCCAGACATTCTCTCTTCCACCTTCTTCCTTCAGTAAAAAGATACAGAAGTCTGAGATCACCTACCAACTGACTCAAGAACAGCTTCTTCCCTGCTGCCTTCAGACTTTTGAATGGGCCTAACTCACACTAAGTTGATCTTTCTCTAAACCCTAACTATGGCTGTAATGTTACATTCTGCACCCTCTCCTTTCCTTCACTATGAACGGGATGCTTTGTCTATATAGCATGCTAAGAAATCTTACAACACCAAGTTAAAGTCCAACAGATTTATTTGGAATTACGAGGTTTTGAAGAGCTGCTCCTGAGGAGGTGAGGAGGGAGCCTGAGGAAGGAACAGCGCTCTGAAAGCTCGTGATTCCAAATAAATCTGTTGGACTTTAACCTGATATTGCGAGACTTCTTACTGTGCCCACCCCAGTACAAAGACGTCATCTCCACATCATGTACAGATTGCAAGAAACAATACTTTTCAATATATACCAATACATGTGACAATAATAAATCAAATAGAAAACACAGAAACTAGAAGCAGGAGGAGGCTGTTTGGTGCTTCAAGCCTGTCCCACCACTCATTACAATCATTACTGACTATCCAACTCAATAACCTAATCCTGCTTTTTCCCCATAACCTTCAATCCTATTCGCCCCAAATGCTATCTCCAGCCACCGCTTGAACACATTCAATGTTTTGGTGTCATCTACTTCCTTTGGTAATGAATAGCACAAGCTCACCACACGTTGGGTGAAGAAATGTCTCCTCACCACCATCCTAAATCAGATCAGTACTTTAACCTTTCCTTGGCCTCCTGGAAGGACAGCAAGCATTTCTTTTTCGTGCCAACCAAATTAAACAAACTCAGGGACAAAGCAAAAAGGGCAACCCCCAAAAAGGGAACTGCCCGAACCAAAAAAAAAGCAGGAAGGAAGCAAGCAGTGGTGATGGATTCTTCAGTTTGAAGGTAGACCACCAATGTCCAGCTATTTATTTTTTGCTGCTGCGCAAACATTGTACCAAGTGGATTTGCATTAATTAAGCTTCCCTCAATTTTAACTTTCTACTGGACATGGAGTGAGGTGTGATGTCTCAGAATAAAGGTGTGTGTAGAATCCCTCTGCTGCAGAATCACTTACACATGGCGACTTTCACTTTCACACTTCTCCTACCTTTGAGGGTACTAAGCATTGGATAGTTCACAGCCAAGTCTTCAAAACTACGCTGCTACCATGTTGCATTCTTCTACATGACATTGATGCACCAATCATATGACAAGGTTCGGTAAGATAGAAATGATATTTTTTAATTAGAAGATGAGACTAAAAAGGAAGGTTATCTGAGAAACTATTGGGCACATCTGTTTTGTAATTGCAACCGGTGTGAACTGAGTTCTGAGTTGTGGCTCGACTACTTTGTTTCCTGTTTTGTTGGTAGTGATCAACAGCAGATACCTTTCCTGATAGGTATGTACATCATATCACAACCTATAAGGCAAGAGTGTGATGGAATAATCTCTATTTGCTTGGATGAGTGTATCCAATACACAGGAAACTTGGAACCACCTAGGCCAAAGCAATATGCATGAATGGCACCCAATCCACCACTTTAAAAATTCTCTCTCTCCACTCCCACTGCACAATGGCAGCCATGTACTATCTACAAGATGCATTGTAGCAACTCACCAAAGCCTCTTTGACAATGCCTTGCAAACTTTACTACCTAGAAGTACAAGGGCAGCCAATGTGTGGAAAGACTATCACCTATCATCCTGACTTGGAAATATAACACCGTTCCATCTCCGCCGCTGGGTCAAAATCCTGGAATTCTCTCAATAACAGCACTGTGGGTGTACCTACAAAAGGGTGGCACAGTTAACACTGCTGTCACACAACTCCATGGATCTGGGTTTGATTCTTGGCTTGGGTCACTGTCTGCGTGGAGTTTGCATGTTCTCCCCGTGTCTGTGTGCGTTTCCTCCAGGTGCTCCAATTTCCTCCCACAGTCCAAATATATGTGGGTTAGGTGGATTGGTCATGCTAAATTGCCCCTTAGTGTCACAGGATGCATAGGTTAGAGGGATTAGCGGGGTAAATATGTGGGATTACGGGGAGAGGGTTTGGGTGGGATTGTTGTCGGTGCCGGCTCGATGGGCTGAATGGCCTCTTTCTGCATGGTACAGTTTCTATGAACTGCAGCAGTTGAAACAGGCAGCTTACCACCTTCTGAAGGGCAGTTAAGAATGCAAAATGCCAGCCTTCACGCCAATGCCCACATCCTATGTTACAAAATCTTTCCCTTCAATTAATTACCCAATTTCCTTTCAAAAGTAATTTGAGCTTGTTTTCACTACCCTTCCAGGTCATAAGTTATTGCATTTTTAAAAAATATCTCATCTTATTTCTGGTTCTTTTGACAATTAGCTTAAATCTGTGTCCCCTGATTATCAACCTCTGTGCCAATAAAAATGGTTTCTGCTTTATTTGCTGTATTAATTACTAATTACCGACAATGGTAATCATCCCATCAGTCACTAACTGGGTGCTGTAATTAGTTTGAGCCATTAGTTGACTGTTTGTGGCAACATCTTGCTCATTTGCATCAATATTGCAGCTGTAGCTCA
This sequence comes from Carcharhinus amblyrhynchos, assembly GCF_965287045.1. Lineage (NCBI taxonomy): Eukaryota > Metazoa > Chordata > Chondrichthyes > Carcharhiniformes > Carcharhinidae > Carcharhinus > Carcharhinus amblyrhynchos. Next base: position 16,346,892 of record NC_137330.1, read on the forward strand.
AACCCTTCAAACACAACACAGTTTTGCTCAGTGCTCAGACTTGAGGACAAAACTACTCGAGGTACTTTTAGGCCGATTAGCAGTGTAACAGAGGGCTTGGACCTCATGGGAGCCACAGTCAGAGAAACATAAAAGATAGCAGCAGAAGGAGACCATTCAGCCCAATGAGCCTGCTCCACCATTCATCACGGTCATGGTTGAACATCCAACTCAATAGCCGCATCCTGTGTTCTCCCCATAACCTTTGATCCCATTCACCCCGAGTGCTAGATAGAACAAAGAACAAAATCAGCCCGGGAAACAGGCCCTTCGGCCCAACGAGCCCGCGCCACCATCTCAACACCACCAGTCCACCTCTCTACCCACGACCCCCTGTCTAATGTTTTATGGCTATCCAGATTGAGGGAAACTGATTTAGGGACAATTTATTCCTGCCAATCTGCTTAAGAGCACATCTTTGAGGTGTGGGAGGAAACCGGAGCACCCGGAGAAAACCCACGCAAGCACGGGGAGAATGCTCAAACTCCCACAGACACCGGCCCAAATCCATGTGTCTGCACAGCAATCAGCGATAGTCACTGAGCTGTCGTCTTGCCCAGTATCTTGTCCAGTTTAGGCACACACTAACGACATGAAGCACTAGGCCAATCTCGAACAACCAAGAGCAGCCCCAGTACGACCCATCGCGTGTATGCCCCTCGTTGGACACGAGGTGGACCGACTTAAAACCTGTGAATGAAAAGAGAAAAAACATTATTATCATACTATACCCATTTACATTACCAGGGACGCCCCAATGCTAATGACCCTTATTTAAAACAATCTCCTATATCCACCCATCTCCAACTCAGTCATGTGCCTGTCTAAGTTACTCTTGAAGGACTCTAGCGTGTTTGCCTCCACCACCTTACTTGGCAGAGCATTCCATACCCCCACTACCCTCTGTGTGAAAAACCTCCCTCTAATATCTGTGTTGTACCTCTCCCCCCTCACCTTAAGTCCATGGCCCCTTGTCCTACGTGTCTCTATTATAGGAAATAGCTTTTTATCTCTTGAATACAGCTTCAACAGTTTCCTATGGTAATGAATTCCAAAGGCTCACCTCTCTTTAGGTGAAGAAATGTCTCCTCATCTCCATCCCAAATGGTCTACCCTACATCCTCAGACTGTGACCCATTTCTGGACACCCCGACCATTAGGAACTTCCTTCTTGCATCTATCCTGTAAGTTTCTCTGAGATCCCCTTCACTTGTAGGGCAAAAACAATCCTAATTGAATCAATCTCTCCTCACACATCAATCCCCTCCATCCCCGGAATCAGCCTGACAAATCTCTGCTATACTCCCTCAAGACCAAGAACATCTTTCCTCAGAAAAGGAGATCAAAACTGCGCACAATATTCTCGGTGTGGCCTCACCAAGGCCCCTGTATAATTGCAGCAACACCTCTCTGCTTCTGTACTTGAAACCTCTCGCAATGAAGGCCATCATATTATTTGCCTTTGTCAGTGTTCAGAGGGTGCTAAAAGCAGCGTCCCCAGCCTGCGTGACTTCATTTTTGTTTCCAGGCCATTTACCAATTACAGGTTGGATTTGGGTGGGAGTGGTGCGTGGGGCAAGGCTGCTGTCATGCAATGACGTGACAAGTAGGAAACACAATTTGTTAAGGGATTTTAAAGGACTATTAAATGTGGCCAACTGGGGTTTTCCAGTCAACCTCACAGTGTGTGCTTCATATCACTGAAATCATAGAAACCCTTCAGTGCAGAAGGAGACCATTTGGCCCATTGAGTCTGCACTGACAACCATCCAACCTCGGTCCTATCCCTGTAATTTAACATATTTATCCCACTAATCCTTCAAACCTACATATCCCAGGACACCAAGGAGCAATTTAGCATGGCCAGTACACCTAACCCACATATCTTTGGACTGCGGAGGAAACCGGAGCACCTGGAGAAACTCATGCAGACACAGGGAGAATGTGCAAACTCCACACAGACAGTGAGTCAAGCCGGGAATCAAACTCAGATTCCGGGAGCTGTAAAGCAGCAGTGCTAATCACTGCACCACAAGGAGGTTCTGAGTCTTGTATGGTTCTACATCAAGTGTTTATGGAAAACACAGGTCACGGAAAGTGACAATGCAGGTGGAGAAAGTAGTCAAGAAGGCATGCTTGCCTTCATCAGCCAGGGCATTGAGTCTAAAAATTGGCAAGTCATGTTGCAGCTTTATAGAACCTTAGTCAGGCCACACTTGGAATATAGTGTTCAATTCTGGTTGCCACACTACCAGAAGGATATGGAGGCTTTGGTGAGGGTACAGAAAAGATTTACCCGTATGTTGCCTGGTATGGAGGGCATTAGCTATGAGGAGAGGTTGGAGAAACTTAGTTTGTTCTCACTGGAATGATAGAGGTTGAGGGGCAACCTATTAGAAGTCTACAAGATTATGAGAGGCTTACTTATTATACAAGAATCCCTATTTGGCCCATCAAGCCTGCACCAACAGCAATCGCACACAGGCCCTATCTCCATAACCCCACATATTTACCCTGCTAATCCCCCTGACACTAAGGGGCAATTTACCAAAGGACAAAGAAAATTACAGCACAGGAACAGGCCTTTTAGCCCTCTAGGCCTGCATCAACAATGCTGTCCAACTGAACTAAAACCCTTCCAGGGACCGTAAGCCTCTATTCCCATCCTATTCATGTATTTGTCCAACCTCACCATCTGCTTTCGCTATCTCCCCCGACAGCAAGTTCTAGGCACCCAACATCTTCTGTAAAAAAAACTTGCCCCTTGCACATTAAACCTATGCCCCCTAGTAATTAACTCTTCCACCTGGGAAAAAGCTCTGACTATCCACTCTGTCCATGCCTTACTTCTCCCAGAATGCACCAGTGAAGTCCCTCAGCCGCCTCTACCAGATACTGTAACTCCTGTTCATCACTTGAAGCTTTCTTCTACTTCCCACTTCTCAGTAGATGATGCTGGGCCGACTTCTCCCAGAATGCACCAATGAAGTCCCTCAGTCGCCTCTGCCAGATGTCCAATTAACCTTACCCGCGCATCTTTGGATTAAGGGGAAATAATTGGAGCACCCGAAGGAAACCCATGCAGACACAGGAGAATTTGCAAACTCCACACACTCAAGGCCAGGATCAAACCCTGAGTCCCTGACGCTGTGAGGCACCTTATATGTCGGCTCTTGCCCAATCAATGAACTAATTTCATGTTTGCTTCGACATAGGTCTCAGTTCTGTCCATTTCTGACAATAGTCTCAGGTGAAGTGTCTCCTTGCTCAAATCGTAGGTGATACCGTATTTCCACCCACCAACCAAGGCCAGTCCTTTGGTACAACACTGCCTTATTAAAACAAAGGAAAGGCCACAGGCCAAACTTACCACAAATCAAAACCAGTGCTCTGGACCTGCATAACCCACAATCACAGGTCTTAAACTCCCACCACCTGTCTCTCAGAGATCCGGCTCACTCAATTGGGCAACTAATATTTCACAGTCCCCACAGGGAGATCTATAATGACGCCATGTCCTTCACATTCACAGGAACATTCCTCCCCCCAGCTCCACAGGTCCCCCAGTAAAGGCGGTGCCAGATCTGGAGGCAGGAACCTAATCGGGGACTTCTGTTTTCAAAGGGAACACCAAAGTGTCATTTACCCGGGTTCATCTTGGGCACTTGCTTCCTCAACTTCTATCCCAGTTTGTTTCTTCACTGTCTGGAAGAACAGGCCCCGGGTCAACCTTGAGCTGTTGTCCTACACTGGGTGTACTCTGTGTCAGTTTCAAGCCATTGTCATGTACTGGGCCCCAGTTCAGTCTCGAGCTGTTGTCCTGTACTGGGCCCAAGATTAGCCTTGAGCTGTTGTCCTACACTGGGCTCTGGGTCAGACTTGAGCTGTTGTCATACACTGGCCCCCGGGTTAGCCTTGAGTTGTCGTCCTGCACTGAGCCCCAGTTCAGCCTCAAGTTGTCGCCCTGTACTGGGCGCCAGATCAGCCTTCAGCCATTGTCCTGCACTGGGCTCCAGGTTAGCCTCAAGTCATCGTCCCGCACTGAGCCCCGGTTCAGCCTTGAGACGTTGTCCTGCACTGGAACCCAGTTCAGCATCGAACTGTAGTTATACACTGGGCCCAGGGTTAGCCTCGAATTGTCATCCTGCACTGAGGTCCGGTTCAGCCTCAAGTTTTAGTCCTGTACTGGGCCCTGGTTCAGCCCTGAACCGTAGTCCTGTACCGGGCCTAGATTAGCCTTGAGCTGTTGTCCTGTATTGAGCCCTGGGTCAGCCTCGAGCTGTTGTTGTGTACTGGGCCCCAGGTTTGCCCCGGGCCATTGTCCTACACTGGGCCCTGGGTTAGCCTCAAGTTGTCATCCTGCAATGAGCCCCAGTTCAGCCTCGAGTTGTCATGCTGTCGGGAAGTGCAGACAGAGTCAACGAATGCTAGAAAATGGGATTCGTATAGTTAAGTGGTTTGCTTTGACCAGCACCGATGTGAAGGGCCTTTTTCTGTGCTGCAGCTCTTTATGACTGACTGCAGTTTGGTTTAGTTTACTCATTATTGTCACAAGTACGCTTACATTAACACTGCAATTAAGTTACTGTGAAAATCCCCCAGTTGCCACACTCCGATGTCTGTTCGGGCACACTGAGGGACAATTTAGCACGGCCAATGCACCTAACCAACACGTCTTTGGATTGTGGGAGGAAACTGGAGCACCCGGAGGAACCCCATGCAGACAAGGGGAGAGAGAATGTACAAACTCCACACAGACAGTGACCCAAACCAAGAACTGAACCTTGGAGCTGTGAAGCAGCAAGCGCTAATCACTCTGCCTCCATGCAAAAGCCATTTGTTAAATTTAAATTGAAAAGTAAAGAGAGGGTGTCTCTGTTTGACACGTCTTCTCCCTTGCTTAGCTTCCATTGCAGCTTGCTGTCTCTTTTGAGCTGAGGAGCTTCTGACTGGCTTTCCAATTGTTTAATTTAACAGCGAGCCCAGTCTATGGTCATTGATAGGTCGCATCAGAGTAAAAACAAAATCGCAGAGTTACTGTTTCACACACAGTCCGAGATCTGACACCCGAAATTTCAAAAGCCCACAGGGGAAATCCTGTCCAGACTTACTGAACACGACTTCCAATCTCCAACAGGCTTTAGATGAGGTTAATAACAAGTATGGAGCTGCTTTGCTCTAGTAACTGGTTGAATGAATTTGATCATTCCCTGATGTACTGTTTTCATTCCTTCTTAGTAACTGGATGTCAGGTGGCTAACTCAACATCATCTCCTGGTTCATTGAGCACATTTTTGTTCTCACACGCCTTATTATCTGTTAAACAATCTTCCGTGTATTTCGCTCGACAGCTGTTTATTCTCCACTGAGCTTGGTTTATTTTTGGCATTGTAGAACCACACAGTGCAAGAGAAGACCGTTTGGCCCATTGCGCTTCTGCTGTTCCTCTGAAAGAATTATGCAATTCATCCCACATAGAACTAGAAGGAGGCCATTTGGCCTATCTTATTCATGCCAGCCCCAGGACACCCAGCTGTCCTTTCTAATCCAACCTTCCTGCATCCGGCCCATAGCCCTGTAGCTTTCAGCATGGACCCACGTACTTCTTTAAAAATAGTTTCGAAGCCATTTCCTCAGCCATTCATCAAAGTGCAGTCTGGATAATAAATCACAGAACTCAGAACAAAAAACAATGATTCTCCTCTACAAAATCCTCCAAAATCATTTGCCAACTAAACTGGGCTAACAATATAAATACTGTGGCTTCCAGAGCAGGTCAAAGACTAAGAATCCTGCAGCAAGTAACTCACCTCCTGACTGCCCCCCCCCCCACCAAGCCTGTCCACCATCTACAAAGCACAAGTCAGAAGTGTGAAGGAATACTCTCCACTTGCCTGGACGAGTACGACTCCAACAACACTCAAAAAGCTGAACACCATCCAGGATAAAGCAGTCTGCTTGATTGCTACCCCTTCCACAAACATTCACACACGCCACCATCACCAATCATTGGCAACCATGTGTACCAACTACAAGATGCACTGCAGGAGTTCACCGAGGCTTTTTTAGGCGGCACCTTTTCAAACTCACGACCACTGTCAACGAGAAGAACCAGGGCAGCTGAAACCTGGGAACACCACCACTTGGAGGTTCCCGTCCAAGTCACTCACCACCCTGACTTGGCATCCTTGACTATCACCATTCTTTCACTGTCGCTGGGTTAAATTACTGGAATTCTCTCTCTCATAGCGCTGATGGTGTACTTATGCCACATGGACTGTAGTGGTTCAACAAGGTAGTGCACCAGCACCTTCTCAAGGGTAATTAGGGATGGGTAATGCATGTGCCTAACCAGTGACACCTGCATCCCATAACTAATATTTTTTAAATTATCTTCTGGTTACTGAATTTGCCAAGCAGTTTAAACTATTGCTCTGCACAATTGAAAAGTTTGTTTCGAAAATTATTTTTTCATGTCTTGCTTGAAGGCAAGGTGAGGGCAGCAGAGCAGTGATTCTGATGGGCTGTTGCAGGTAAGTTTGCATAGGTGCAGTCACTGCTACCAGAAGGTGGACCTCTGAATGACACCCTCTGTCTGTGTGTGTGTCAGGTTTGCATAGGCGGTCCTTGCTACCAGGAGGTGGATTTGGAAGACACCCTTCATCTGTGTGAAGGCAAGCATCCAGGTGAGGGCAGCAGAGCAGTGATGCTGATTGGCTGTTGTAGGTTAAGATTGGCATAGGTGCAGTCTCTGCTACCAGAAGGTGGACCTGCGGAGGACACCCTCCATCTTTGTATGAAGCCAATGCAAAGGGGAATAGCCACAGGAGACTCCTGCACCATCTGCCTGCCTCTCCTGATTGAACCTGTGGTGTGACAACCTCCCTGTAACTAGTGTCCAGGTGAGGGCAGCAGAGTGTGACGCTGGTTGGTTGTTGCAGGTAAGATTTGCATAAGCACAGTCACTGCTCCCAGAAGGTGGTTTGTGGAGGAGCTGTTGTAAAGGGACAGTCAAACACTACTTTGTTTTCCCCTACCTCCTCCTCTAACCAAAAAAAAAGTCACTGGGGGGAACCACAAGCAGGGGAAAGCTGAGATGATATTCTTTTATCCTTTTACCTGTATAAGGTAGCTCGGGCAGTGGTATGCTCCTCTGGCCAGGTGTGGGAAATCAGGGTGCAATCTAGTCTCCCTGACAACTTTGTCTGCATGAAATGTGTCCAGCTTCAGCTCCTCACATTGTTCGATTGGAGTAGCAGATGGACTCATTGCAGAGCATACAGGGGGCAGAGAATGTGATAGACACTAGTTACAGGGAGGTTGTCACACCCCAGGTTCAGTTAGGTAGATGGGTGACCACCAGAAGAGAGAGGCAGATGGTGCAGGAGTCTCCTGTGACTACTCCCCTTTCAGACAGGTATGCCATTTTGGATACTGTTGAGGGAGATAGCCTGTCAGGGGAAGATACCAGCAGCACAATACCTGGTCCATGGCACAACACCTGGTTCAGCTGTATAGCAGGGTTGGGCAAAGAGAAAGTAAGCAGTAGAAATGGGGGACTCGTTAGATAGAAGCACAGACAGGCATTTCCATGGCCACGATTGAGACTCCAGGATGGTGTGTTGCCTCCCGAATGCCAGGGGCAAGGACATCTCTGAAGAGTAACAGGACATTCTTGAGGGGGAAGGTGAGCAGCTAGAAGTTGTCGCACAGAAATTGAACCAACAACACAGGTAGGAAAAGGGATGAGGTCCTGAAGTGTGAATTAGGCCGAAGATTAAAGCGCAGGACCTCAAAGGTAACAATTTCTAGACTACTATTGGTGCCACATACTAGTGAGAATAGGAATTGAATGATTAGGCAGATGAGTGCATGGCTTTAGAGCTGGTGCATGGGGCAGGGATTTTGATTTTGGGATCATTGGGATCTCTTCTAGGGAAGAACTGATCTGTTCAAGAGGGATGGATTACAGCTGAACTGGAGGGGGACTAATATCCTGGTGGGAAGATTTGCCACAGCCATTTGGGAGGGTTTAAACTAGTTTGGCAGTGGGGGTGGGACCCAAAGCAGTAGGGAGACAGATGAAAAGATTGAGGACAGCACAGAAGTCACATTAAATAGTAAAGGCAGTGTCAGTAATCCTAGTACAAGACAGATTAGGCAAAAGCAAGACAGAGAACAAGGGAAGTCCAGATTAAACTGCATTACTTCAACGCAAGAGGCCTGATGGGCAAGGCCAATGAACTCAGAGCATGGATGGGTACGTGGGACTGGGATATTATAGCAATTATCGAAATGTGGCTAAGGGAAGTACAGGGTTGGCAGCTCAATGTTCCAGTGTACAGATACTTTAGGAAAGATAAAACAGGTAAGAGAGAAGGGGGAATTGCACTTTTGATTAGGAAAAACATCACAATAGTACTGAGGGGGGATTTGTCCAAGGATTCGCCCACTGAGTTGAACTGAGAAATAAGAAGGGGGGGCCGGAATCACTCTGGTAGGATTGTACTATAGGCCCCCAAATAGTCGGCAAGAAATTGAGGAGCAAATATGTAAGCAGATTTCAGATAGCTCCAATAAAAATAGGGTGGTAATAGAAGGGGATTTTAACTTTCCCAACATTGACTGGGACAGCCATAGTACTACAGGCTTAGATGGAGAGAAATTTGTTGAGTGTATTCAGGAGGAATTTCTCATTCAGTATGTGGATGGCCCGACTAGAGAGGGGACAATACTTGACCTCCTCTTGGGAAATAAGGGAAGGGCAGGTGACGGAAGTGTTAGTGACGGATCACTTTGGGATTAGTGACCATAATTCTATTAGTTTGAAGATAGCTATGGAGAATGATAGGTCTGGCCCAAAAGTTAAAATTCTAAATTGGGGCAAGGCCAATTTTGATGGTATCAGGCAGGAACTTTCAACAGTTAATTGGGGGAATCTGTGGGAAGGCAAAGGGATGTATGGTAAATGGGAGGCTTACAAAAGTGTGTTAATCAGGGTTCAGGGTAAGCACATTCCTTTTAGAATGAAGGGCAAGGCTGGCAGAAGTAGGGAACCCTGGATGGCTCGGGATATTGAGGCCCTGGTCAAGAAGAAGAAAGAGGCACATGACATGCATAGGTAGCTGGGATCAAGTGAATCTCTTGAAGAGTACAGAGGGTATTGGAATAGAGTTAAGAGAGAAATCAAGAAGGCAAAAAAGGAACATGAAATTGTGTTGGCAGCTAAGGCAAAGGAGAATCCAATGTGCTTCTACAAGTACATAAAGGGCAAAAGAGTAACTAGGGAGAGAGTAGGACCTCTTAAGGATCAACAAGGTCATCTATGCTTGGATCCACAAGAGGTAGAGGAGATCCTAAATGCATATTTCTCAGCAGTATTTACTGTTGAGAAAAACTTGGATGTTAGGGAACTTGGGGAATTAACTAATAATATCTTGAGGAGTGTACACATTACAGAGAAGGAGGTGCTGGAAGTCTTAAAAGCGCATCAAGATAGATAAATCCCTGAGACCTGATAAAGTGTATCCCAGGATACTTTGGGAGGCTAGGGAGGAAATTACAGGTCCCCAGCAGAGATATTTGAATCATCGATAAGCAAAGGTGAGGTGCCTGAAGATTGGCCTGGGAACTACAGGCCGGTGAGATTCACATCTGTAGGGGGTAAATTGTTAGAAGGTATTTTGAGAAATAGGATCTACAGGCATTTAGAGAAACAAGGACTGATTAGAGACAGTCAGCATGGCTTTGAGTGGAAAATCATGTCTCACAAGTTTTTTGAAGGGGTAACCAAGAAGGTAGGTGAGGGCAATGCAGTTGATATTGTCTACATGGACTTTGGCAAGGCTTTTGACAAGATACCATATTGTAGGTTGTTGCATAAGGTTAAATCTCACGGGATCCAGGGTGAGGTAACCAAATGGATGCAAAATTGGTTTGATGACACAAGACAGAGGGTAGTTGTGGAGGGTTGTTTTCAAACTGGAGGCCTATGACCTCGGGGATCAGTACTGGGTCCACCGTTATTTTTCATTTATATTAATGATTTGGATGAGAATTTAGTAGGCATGGTTAGTAAGTTTGCAGATGACACCAAGATTGGTGGCATAGTGAGCAGTGAAGAAGGTTATCTAAAATTGCAATGAGATCTTGATCAATTGGGCCAACGGGCTGATGAGTGGCAGATGAAGTTTAATTTAGATAAATGTGAGGTGATACATTTTGGTTCATCAAACCAGGGCAGGACTTACTCAGTTAATGGGAGGGTGTTAGGAGAGTTATCAAACAAAGAGATCTAGAGGTACAAGTTCCTAGCTCCATGGAAATGGAGTCACAGGTGGACAGAGCGGTAGAGAAGGCATCCAGTATGCTTGGTTTCATTGGTCAGAACATTGAATACATGAGTTGGGACATCTTGTTGAAGTTGTACAGGACCCTGGTAAAACCACACTTGGAATACCGTGGACAGTTCTGGTCATCCTACTATAGAAAGAATATTATTAAACTAGAAAGAGTACAGAAAAGATTCACTAGGATGTTACTGGGACTTGACTGTTTGAGTTATAAGGACAGGCTGATAGATCGGGATTTTTTTCTCTGGTGCGTAGAAGGTTTAGGGGTGATTTTATAGAGATCTATAAAATAACGAGTGGCGTAGTTCAGCCAGATAGTCAATATCTTTCCCCAAAGGTAGGGAGTCTCAAACTAGAGGATGTTGGTTTAAGGTGAAAAAGGAGAGACACAAAAGGGTCCAGAGGGGCACTTTCTTCAGAGGGTGCTGAATGGGTGAGTGTCTGGAACAAGTTGCCAGAGGTAGTGGTAGAGGCAGGTGCAATTTTGTCTTTTAAAAAGCATTTAGATAGTTACACGGGTGAGATGGGTATGGAGGGAGATGAGCCAAATGTGGGAAACTGGGATGAGATTATGGGTTTAAAAAAAAGGGCAGCATGAACAAATTGGGCCGAAGGGCTTGTTCCCCTGTTGTAAACCTCGATGACTCTATCACTATATAACATCTCCTTAAAAAGGAAAAAAATATGAAGACTTGCATTTATGTAGCACTTTTCATGACCAAGCACCTTTGCAGCCAATAAACTATTTTTTTGGATTTATCATACGGTCCTTAGTTCCCCCCAAGAAACCTATTGAAAATATGATGTTCCTTTGATGTTGCAGCTTTGATGCCTTTTAGGACATGCCAGAAGGTTTTACAGTCAGGTAAGTACTTTTGCAGTACAACCACTCTTCCTGTGGGTTAGGGCTAGGGACATGGTTACATGAGCTCTGCTGCAGAGGATTCAGATAAGAGCTTTGGTGGGATGGGGTATCAGATGAATACGAAAAAATCAAATACTTGTTGCATTGGGAAATCTGCCAACAATCTTCCTGAAACCGTCCTCAGCATGGAAGACCCACACGAGGATTTGCACTGAGCCTGGAGCCTGTCGCTTCCAGCATGGGGATTGGCCCTTTGGCCCAAATTGGTTCATGCCGACCAAAATACCCATCTAAGTTAAGCCCCTTTGCCTTTATTTGGCCCATATCCCTCTAAACCTTTCCTATCTATGACTCTGTCCAAATGCCTTTTAACTGTTGTCAATGTACCTGCCTCAACCACTTCCTCCAGCAGCTCATTCCACATACGTACGTCCCCTGAGCAAAAATGTCGCTCCTCAGGCTCCCACTAATTCTTTCCTCTCTTAACTTAAACCTATTAAATCTAGTTCTCGGTTCCTCGACCCTGTGAAAAAGACTGAATGCATTCAATTTATCCATGCCTCTCGTGATCTTATAGACTTCTGTAAGATCACCCCTCAGTCTCCTATGCTCCAAAGAAAAATATTCCAGTTTGTCCAATCTCTTTGCTCATTGTTCCTTGGGAGCACATCAGAGAGGGAGAGACTGGCGAGTAAGTTACTCTAGCCCTGCTATCCACACAAGTAGCATTCTGCTAGCTCCATACCCATATCTCCCAGCTTGCCCTCGCTGCCAGCTATTCAACCATGATAGCCACATGACTGCACTCACTGACACACTTCCTTTTCATTTAGAACAACGTGGCACACAACCAGAGGCAACAGCAATTGTCCGGCTGGGGACAGGCACAGAGCTGAACCCATGTAAGGTGGCCCACTCACCATAAGTGCTGAGGCCAAATGTGATGGTAATGCCACACCCAACTGTTCTTTTTACAGTGCACTTTCCTGTTCTCCCACATACGCTTGACTTAAGTTACAGATGGTGTGAGCACATTTTCCTTGCTTTATGAACATAGAAATTAAGAGAGGGAGTCGGCCCCTCGAGCCTTCTCTGCCTTACAGAAAGGTAATGATTGTTCTGATTGTAACTTCAACATATTTCCTCCTTACCTCCAATTACCTTTCACCCCCTTAATAATCAATCTCATAGAAATCATAGAAACTCTACAGTGCAGAAGGAGGCCATTTGGCCCATCGAGTCTGCACCGACCATAATCCCATCCATTCCCTACCCCAATATCCCTACATATTTACCCGCTAATCCCTCTGACCGAGACATTTCAGAACACTAAGAGGCAATTTTAGCATGGCCAATCAACCTAACCCGCACATCTTTGGACTGTGGGAGGAAACAGGAGCACCCAAAGAAAACCCATGCAGACACAAGGAGAATGTGCAAACTCCACACAGTAACCCAAGCCGGGAATCGAACTCGGATCCCTGGAGCTGTGAAGCAGCAGTTGCTAATCACTGTGTCACTGTGCCACCCTAGCTCTGTCTTAAAAATATTCAAAGACTCTGCTTCCACTGCCTTTTGAGGAAAAGAGTTCCAGAGACACTCAATTCTGAGAAATTTCTCCTAACCTCTCCATAAGTCAGTAACCCCTTATTTTTACACAATGACCCCCTAGGTCTAGATTCTCTGCAAGATTCTCTCCACTTCCGTCCTGTCAGTACCCCCTCAGAATCTTATGTTTTGTTCAAGTTGCCACTTACTCTTCTAAACTCTAATGGATACAAACCTAAACTCTCCAATATTTCCTCACCAGACAACCCACCCATTCTTGGTAATAACCCTTTTCTGAACTGCTTCTAACACTTTTACACCTTTTCTTAAATCAGGAGGCCAATACTGTATACATTACAACATACGTGCTATCACCAACGCTCTGTACACCCCGAAACATAACATTCCTATTTTCGTGGTCAATTCCAATCACAATAAATGATAGAAAGCTAATAGAATGTTATTATTTGCATAAAGCATCACTCAGATAAGTGGTTGCTACTTGCATTATAACAGGATTATAATGGAGGGGATTTTCACACTAACTTCATTGCAGTGTTAATATAAGCTTACTTGTGACACTAATAAAACTTTAAACTGAAAGATAAGAGGTCAGCCATGTATTACCATGGATGGGTTCACAAGTTTTATTTAAAAAAAAATGTTATTAAACTGGGGAGAGTGCAGAAGAGATTTATAAGGACATTGCCAGGACTAAGTCCAACAGGTTGTTGGACTTTAACCTGATGTTGTAAGACTTCAAAATGTAAAAAAAATGCCCAACTGAATGCCTTTGTATCTCTCTCCCTCACCTTAAAACCTATGCCCTCTAGTTTTAGACTCCCCTACCTCTAGGAAAAGATATTGACTATCTGATCTGTGCCTCTTATCATTTTATAGCTCTCTATAAGATCACCTCTCTACCTCCTATGCTCCAGAGAAAAAAGGTCCCAATCTATCCGGCCTCTCCTTATAACTCAATCCATCAAGTCCTGGTAGCATTCTAGTAAGTCTTTTCTGCACTCTTTCTAGTTTAATAATATCCTTTCGATGATAGGGTGACCAGAATTGCACACAGTATTCTAAGTGTGGCCTTACCAATGTCTTATACAACTTCAACAAGACAGTGCTGGGACCTTTGTTGTTTGTAAATAATCTGGAGGAAAATGTAGGTAGACTGATTAGTAAGTTTGCGGATAACCCAAAATTCGCAGATTTGCAGATAGTGACCAGGATTGTCGAAAGATACAGCAGCATTTAGATTGATTGTAAACTTGGACAGATAAATGGCAGATGGAGTTTAATCTGGACAAATGTGAGGTGATGCATTTTGAAGATCAAATTCAGTTGAAAATTATACAATAAATGGCAGACCCCTTAGGAGCATTGACATACAGAGGGATCTGGGTGTACAGGTCCTTGGACCCCTAAAAGTGGGAACATAAGCGGACAAGGTGATTAAGAAGGCATTCAGCATTCTTGTCTTCATTGGCTGGGGTATCCAGTATAAAAGTTGGCAAGTTATGTTACAGCTCTATAAAATTTTAGTTAAGCAGCATTTGGAATGTTGCGTTCAGTTCTGGTTGTCACACTATCGGAAGGGTGTGAATGCTTTGGAGAGGGGGCAAAGAAGGCTTACTAGCATGTAGCCTAGTCTGGAGAGTTTTAGGTATGAGAAGAGATTGTTTTCGCTGGACCGATGGTGGGTAAAGGATGACCTGATGGACATCAACAAAATTATGATGCATTAGAAAGGTGAAAAGGTCAAATACAAGAGGGTGCAGGTTTAAGGTGAGAGATAAACTTAGGGGAGACGTGTGGGGAAAGTTTTTCAGAGGATTGTACGTGCCTCCAATGCACTGCCAGTGGAGACGATGGACACAAACACATTAGCAACACACATCTTGATAGACCCATGAACTGGAGGCAAACAGAGGGATAGAAACCAAGTATCAGCACAGGGTTGGTGAGCTGAAGGGCCTGGTTCTGTGTTGTATTGTTCTTTGTTCTCTTTAAGACATGCAAGGAAATTGCAACATGACACAAAAAAATCCACAGACACCATCTAAACTTCTTTGAGACCATTAATGCCACTTGAGACACAGAATTGAGGCATCTAGGGCCGAGATTCTCCGATCCCATTTGACCCGCCAACGCTGCCAGCGGGAATGGAGAATTTGGCACTTATCCTAAACTCCATTCGCTGCAGCGGAACCAGAGAACGCGAGTGAATTTCTGCCGTTGTCACGTCACTCATGCATAATGTAACGGTCGTGTGCTTGAGCTGTAGGCATTCGCATTCGTAGTCCTTGACAGATACAGTTAATTATATCAGACTGACTGTGTGAAGTGAAGACGGTTTATGATGAAGCTAAATAGCCTTTCAACTGCCACTCAAAACAATGAAGGATTGCCCTGGATTCCATTGCTGAGCAGGTACTGTTAATTCTGTGCTTCACTGCGCTGGCAGGCTCCATAGGCAATCTAATAGAATCCTGTATTGATCTTCCAGTTCCATCCACAGTTATATCATAAAGTCCTTAAAGAATATTCTTGCCTTGATATTTTCTGCTGCCTCGTCACGGATTCTGAAACACAGGTTAATGGAAGGCCATGTAGAATAATAACTTGTCAGTTACAGTGCCAGATTCTAAGTGGTAAAGTAGATTATTTTCCATGTACTCTTATGCAACGGTTCACAGAGCCGCAGCAGAAAACTTGGAGGTGGGACAAGAGGAGAGAACAAACTCAAATGACATTTTGTAAAGCCACTCAACTTTAGGGTAACAAAATACAGATGTTTCATCCCGCAGAATCTAACACAGAAAGAGGCTCTTCAGCCTATCAAGCCTGAATCAAATTTTGATTGCTACAAATTAGTTCCTCTTCTCCCATAACATGGCATGTTTTTTACACTTCGGGTGTGTATCCAATACATTTCTGGAAGCTGCCACTGGATCTCTTTCCCGCCAATATTTACCATAAAAGAAATGCAACTCCATGAATGAAATTACTTTTTGAAATATTCATAACAAAACTTAATTATATATCGCATCTTGTGCTTTAGAATCACAAACTCTATCCAATTATATTTTATTCATCTATCCAGTAGAAAAGGAAAAAAATAAAACTTGCATTTATTTCACACTTTGCACAATCACTGGCTGTCTCAACAATCAATGTTTTTAAAATTCAGTTGTGGGATGTGGATACCACTGACTAGGCTCGCGTTTATTGCCCATCCATAGTTGCCCTTGGAAAGCTGTGGTGAGCTGCCTTTGCGAATCGTTGCAGTCCATTTGGTGTAAGTACACCCACAGTGCTGTTAGGGTTATACTTACAGCATTTTGACCAAGTGGAAGTGCAGGAATGGCGATATATTTCCAAGTCAAGATGGTGAGGGGCTCGGAAGGAAACCTGTAGGCAGTGTTCCCATGTGCCTGCTGCCTATCTTCTAGATAGGGATGGTCCTGGGTTTGGGAGGTGCTGCCCAAGGAACCTTGGTGAGTTCCTAGAAAGCATCTTGGTACACACGGCTGTCACTGCTCATCAGTGGTGGAGGGATTGAATGTTTATGGAGGGGCCGCCATCAAGTGGGCTCCATTTTGAAGGCATGCTATGCTGAGAGGTAGGGATGGGGTCTGCACAATTGTGCATATATATCTCATACTTTAAATTGGCTGCATTATGATGGAGGAAACTGCATCCCTCTCCATCTCCCCCATGCACAGTGAGAGAAACAGAGGCAACACAAAGATATTGCAGAGGGAAACTCACTCCCAATTCCAGATGATGCATATGCCACAGTCATACAGATGGGCTTCTCTTGATTTCACATTGTGGCCACTTCATTGAAGGTTCCAATGTTACTTAACCACTGTCCTCCACCGAGTAGTCACCATCTCTAACTCTTATCTGTGCTAGCAATTCACCAAGCTTTCATTTATACCCTATTGAATGAAACACCACCAACCTTTCCAAATCACATACTGTGTGCTATCAAAATTCTTTTTGTGGACTCTTGTGTGAGACATGGCAGTAAGAAGTAGTAGTTATATGATGTGCAAAGTATGATTTTATTCATCGTGGTTCAATTTGAATGATACCCAAGTGCCAGAAGATTAGATAGATGGATTAGATTGCAACAAAAGCCTCATGGTTCTCATCATACAACAGCAAAGTCCTGAATGGATCCATTTCAAGTGTAAACTGCATAGGTAGCATGGATCTGCAGCCCTTCCCTGGGGCAGGCACAGAGATTGTAAGGGAGATTGGTGGATGATAATAGAACCAGCATGTCGAACTAAGTTTGACGATATAACTAAGCTGACGATAGCCCTCATCCCTGTTTGGGATTATGCCAGATCAGGAGCACAGGGGGACGAGCAGAGTGAACACGCGGGTTTACGATGTTAGGGTTTGGATGGGATTGTCGTTGGGATGGACTTGGTGGGCCGAATGGCTTCCTTCTGCACTGTAGGGATTCTATGAATTCCAAGTCAGGATTGTGAGTGACTTGGAGGGGCACCTCCAGGTAGTAGTGTTCCCATAGATCTGGTTCTTCTAGATAGCAGTGGGAGTGGTTTGAAAGGAGCTGCTGATGGAACCTTGATGAGTTGTTGCAGTTATCTTGTAGATGGCACAAACCACAGTCACTGTTCATCAGTGGCAGAGGAAGTGAATGTTTGTGGAAGTGGTAATAATCAAATGAGCTGATTTGTCCTGGTTGGTGTCGAGCTTCTTGAGTGTTAGTGGCGTTGCACTCATCCAAACAAGTGAAGAGTATTCCAAAACTTACACTTTGTAGAGGGTGGACAGGTTTCGGGGAGTCAGGAGGTGAGTTACCCATCACAGGATTCCTAGTCTTTGAACTGGTCTGGTAGCCTCAGCATTGTCCAGTTCAGTTTCTGGTCTATGATATCTCCAGAGTGTTGATAATGAGAGATTCAATGTTGGTAATGCCATTGAATGTCAAGGAGGTGATGGTTACATCTTCTTTTGTTGGAGATAATCATTTCCTGGCACATGTGTTGTGCAAATGTTATTTGTTACTTGTCAGCACAAGCCTGAATATTGTCCAGGTCTTGTAGCATTTGTACATGGGCTGCTTCAGTATTTGAGGAACTTTGAATGATGCTGAACATGGAATTGTAGAATCCTTACAGTGCAGAAGGAGGCCTTTTGGCCCATCGAGGCTGTACCGACCAGAATCCTACCCAGGCCCTCTCCCTGTAACCCCATGTATTCACCTTGCCATTCCCCTTGACACTAAGGGGCAATTTAGCTTGGCCAATCCACCTAACCTGCACATTTCTGGAGTGTGGGAGGAAACCGGAGCACCCGGGGGAAACCCATGCAGACACAGGGAAAGCATGCAAACCCCACACAGTCATCCGAGGCTGAAATTGAACCTAGGCTCCTGGCGCTGAGTCAGCAGTGCTAACCACTGTGCCGCCGTGCTGCCCACAGTGTAGTCATTAGTTAATATCCCTATTTCTAACCTTATGATGGAAGGAAGGTACCACTTGTGGAACCTTGGTGAGTTGCTGCAGTGCATCTTGTAGATGGCACACAT
Source organism: Carcharhinus amblyrhynchos (assembly GCF_965287045.1). NCBI lineage: Eukaryota > Metazoa > Chordata > Chondrichthyes > Carcharhiniformes > Carcharhinidae > Carcharhinus > Carcharhinus amblyrhynchos. Next base: position 16,365,271 of record NC_137330.1, read on the forward strand.
CGATGAAGCAGCTGAAGGTGGTTGGGCCGAGTACATTACCCTGAGGAACTCCTGCAGTGATGTCCTGGAGCTGAGATAATTGACTTTTAACCACAACCAGCCTCCTTCGTGCCAGGTATGAGTGCAATCAGGTTTTCCCCCTTTGACTTCAATTCCCATTGACTTCAGTGTTGCCTCGACTCTTTGACATTCAGGTCCCACCAAAGCTAATGGAGTTTTGAAAAGCTCGCCACATTTTCCAGTCCTGCCCACATTATAGTAGGACTGTAAAATTCCACCCAATGTAACTGTACAGCTACCCAAGCAGCTTGCTAAGCATTGATTTGAGATTGCTTCAAAACTTGTATGTTCCAATGGTAAATCTTCTACCTTTACATTATATTGAACTGAATTAGCAACTGTGAATGTTACCTCACTATGTCAGCTGCTGTCCTTATTTCTAAGCTTATATCATTCCTCATTGTTGGCCAATGATACCAGTTTTGAGGATTGCGTTCGTATATAGTGAGCCTTTATCTGATCGACAGATATTTGCAATGATTTTCTGTGGCAAAGCCCACAATTCTCTCCACTGATGCTGTCAGACCTGCTGAGATTTTCCAGCATTTTGTCTTTTTCTACAACTTTTACTTGCTCCATACCTTCATAATCTGCATTTTACTTTTAAAAATTCTAAAATTTAACACAAAATGGTCATATTAGATTTTTATTCATCCCAAGGCCAAAGTCTCTTTTTTAACAACTGAGTGATTCTTGTAAGAAAGATGTAGAACATTCCATTTGATTTGATTGATGATTTTAAATCAATTCATCATTGTTCTGGACGAGTTGTACCATCTAGTGCTGGCTTTCAGTGAATCCTTTGTAAAACTTTTAAAAATTGCGTGTTTTTTTTGCAGATCAAGTTGATCTTGGCATACCTTGATGTGCTTTTCACTATTCCTTTGTTAAAAAATAAGTCATTTGAACCATAGAAACCCTACCATGCAGAAAGATGTCCTTCGGCCCATTGAGTCCGCACCGACCACAATCCCACCCAGGCCCCACCCCCATATCCCTACGTGTTAATTATCCACTAATCCCTCTAACCTAAGCATCTTAGGACACTAAGGGGCAATTTTAGCATGGCCAATCAACCTAACCCGCACATCTTTGGACTGTGGGAGGAAACCAGAGCACCCAGAGGAAACCCATGCAGACAAGACGATAATGTGCAAACTCCCACAGACAGTGACCCCAGCCGGGAATCGAACCCAGGTCCCTGGAGCTGTGAAGCAGCAGTGCTAACCACTGTGCTACTGTGCTGCCCCCAATTTGGAATTCTGAAGTGGACAGAATGTAAATATTCTGTTTTTGGGGCAGCACAGTGGTTAGCACTGCTATCTCACAATACCAGGGTCCCAGTTCAATTTGCAGCTTGGGTCGCCATCTGTGCGAAATCTGCACCTTCTCCCTGTGTCTGCATGTGTTTCCTCCAGGTGCTTCGGTTTCCTCTCACCGTCTGGAAGACTTGTGGTTAGGTGCATTGGCCATACTATATTCTGTCTGTATGCTGGCCGTTACAGCAAGGGGGATAGAATATAAAAGCAGGGAGGTCTTATTGCAACTGTACAGGGTACTGGTGAAGCTGCAGCTGGAGTACTGTGTGCAGTTTTGGTCGCTGCACTTGTGCAAGGATATTTTGGCCTTGGAGGGAGTGCAGAGGAGGTTCACTAGGCTGATACCGGAGATGAGGGGGTTACAAAACAAAGAAGAAAATCAGCCCGGGAAACAGGCCCTTCGGCCCAACGAGCCCGCGCTGCCATCTCAACACCACCAGTCCCACTCTCCCCCTACGACCCCTGTTTAATGTTTTATGGCCATCCAGATTGAGGGAAACTGATTTAGGGACAATTTATTCCTGCCAATCAGCCTAACAGCACATCTTTGGGGTGTGGGAGGAAACCGGAGCACCCGGACAAAACCCACGCAAGCATGGGGAGAATGCGCAAACTCCCACAGACACCGGCCCAAATCCATGTGTCTGCACAGCAATCGGCGATAGTCACTGAGCTGTCGTCTTGCCCAGTATCTTGTCCAGTTTAGGCACACACTAACGATATGAAGCACTAGGCCAATCCTGAACAACCAAGAGCAACCTCAGTACGACCCATCGCATGTATGCCCCTCATTGGACACGAGGTGGACCGACTTAAAACCTGTGAATGGAAAGAGAAAAACATTAATATCATACCATACCCATTTACATTACCAGGGACACCCCAATGCTAATGACCCTTATTTAAAACAATCTCCTATATCCACCCATCTCCAACCCAGTCATGTACCTGTCTAAGTTACTCTTAAATGACTCTAGGGTTGGACTATGAAGAGAGACTAAATAGACTGGGTCTGTACTCGTTGGAGTTTAGAAGGATGAGGGGGGATATTATAGAGACGTATAACATAATGAAGGGGATGGATAGGGTAGAGGTAGAGAGATTCTTCCCGCTTAGAAAGGATAGCAGGATTAGAGGGCATAGCCTCAAGATAAGGGGGGGGGGTGCAGTTTAGATCGGAGTTGAGGAGGAACTTCTTCACTCAAAGAGTGGTGAATCTCTGGAATTCTCTGCCCGTTAAAGTGGTGGAGGCTACCTCACTAAATATATTTAAGTCACGGGTAGATAGGTTTTTGACAGACACCTTATTGAAGCATATAAAATGATTAGAGGTTTAGATAGGGTGGACAGTGATAGCCTTTTTCCTCGGATGGAGAAAGCTAGCACGAGGGGGCATAGCTTTAAATTAAGGGGTGGTAGTTATAGGACGGATGTCAGAGTTCTTTACCCAGAGGGTGGTGAGGGATTGGAATGCCCTGCCTGCTGCAGTTGTAAATGCGCCTAGTTTGGGGGCGTTTAAGAGATCCGTGGATAGGTTTATGGATGGAAAGGGATTGGTTTAGCTTAGAGGGTCATTGCTTTTTAATTGGTCGGCGCAACATCGTGGGCCGAAGAGCCTGTTCTGCGCTGTAATGTTCTATGTTCTATGTTCTAAGGGAATCAAGGGTTATGGGGAGAGAGCAGGAAAGTGGAACTGATCTACTTCAGATCAGCCATGGTCTTATTGAATGGCAGGGCAGGCTCGAAGGGCTAGATGGCCTACTCCTGCTCCTATTTCTTATAGTGGTTCAGCTCTTATGGATTAGCAGAGCTTTTTTGGTCTCAGATTTTACCAGCACTGGCAGTGTGATTTGTCCAAGGTATCTTCATTATTCACCTCAAAAACCACAACTCTGCAGCCTCAATTCTTCTCTGTGTTGCTTCATTAGTCACCCAACGTCTTTCATGGACATGGATGGAAGATAAAGAAAGCAGGTGTCATTGTCGGATGCAGAAATGCTTCATTCAGCACAGTTTTGGAAGCACGAATTGTCACTTCATCCATCAGATTATTGCAGAATGAAACTATTCTCATGCATAATGCACCTTCAAAATGAAGATGCATATCTCTGCAGCATATGTTCATTGTATTTTAAATAGAAATTGCCAGATTTCCTGTCTTTCTGAATGATAACAGGCACAAAATGACAACCATGCAGATAGATAATGTTACTTTACACCTTTTCTTATGTCACGAGCATTTACCATGATGACATTGTCATAGCAGTATTCAAAGGGATTCTGAAGAGCTTCTGATTCTTTCTCCCTTTAACACAGCTCACTTTCTTTTGAAAGGAATTCCCATCCAATTCTGAATTAATGCACAAAAATTTTCCTCCACAGCTTTCATTCCACAAATCTGTTCTTGCCGTTCTACACATAGCTTTTCAAACTGGGGGCTCTCACGTACGAGCATCCCTGGTAAGGATGGTACATTTGAGTACCTTTTACAACCAGAGTGAGGGGTAAGAGTTGTTCAGATTGATGTGCACAATGATCACAAAGATGTTTCAGCGACCAATCGAAAGGAAAGCTCTTGTTGGCATGATTTTCAGGCTGGGTGCGCAACCAGAACAAGGGGAAAGCTCATTCAAAATAAAAATAACACATGCATGGCTGTTACAAAGGAGCACAATCAGATGATGCTCTGAAGAAAGCTAACCGACATGTTGGTATCCATCTGTAGAAGCAGAACAATCTACATCTGAACCAAAACGGAGCTAACATCCTTGCGGAACGTGTTGTGAGTGCTGTTGGGTGGAGTTTAAACTAATTTGGCAGGGGGAGGGGACACAGCAGAATAAGGGACAAAATAAAACATTCAAGTCAGAGGGAGTGAGTGCAGTTGTATTCAGGGGAATCAGGCAAGGCTGGATGGCCACTATTTATATGTTAGAAAGAAGTATTACAGATAAAATGGATGAGTTACGGGCAATGATTGACATGTGGAATTATGATATAGTGGCCATCAGAGGGACATGATTGAAGTAGAAGCAAAATTGGTAGCTCAACGTTCTGAGATATGGAATCTTCCGACAAGACAGAGGAGGGGTAAAAGAGGAAGGGGCATTGCATTATTAGTTAAGGAGTCAGTTCCTGCAATAAGGAGAGATGGTATCTTGGAGGGATGAAGCTTTGCAGGTAGAGCTTAGGAATAAAAAAGGGGCAGCAACATTGCTAGCTATTTATGATAAACACCAGAGAGTCAGTGGGAAATTGAGGAGTAAATATGTGCACAATTCATAGAGGTGTTTAATAGGTGATTTCAATTTTCCTAACATTGGCTGGAGTAGGCATCATGCTAAGGGCTTGGATGGAGTAGATTTCTTGAAATGTGCATAAGAAAACTTTTTGTGTCAACATGTAGAGAATCCAAAAAAGAAAGGAGATGTGCTGGACTTAATTCTGAGGAATGAAGCTGAATATATGGCTAAGCTGGTTCTGGGGGAACATTTTAGTGTTAGCGATCACAACATGATACAACTTAAGCTTTTTATTGACAAAGAAATAGACAAATTGCAAAAAAAAAGTATTGGATTGGAAGAGAACAGAATTAAATAAAATAAGGCAGACCTGGCCATGATAGATTGGGAACAGTTACGAGCAGTGGGGAGCATTCAGAAGGAAATGGGAAGGGTATAAGCCCATCATCTTCCCTCTAGGGTGATAGGAAGGAGTAACAAGCCCAGAGAACCACAAATGACCAGAGATATTCAAGACACAATGAGAAGGAAAGGAAAGAGTTTTTAGCAGGTTCAAGGACAGCAAATCAGCGGAGACATGAGTGAAAAACAGAAAGTGTATGGATGGAGCTTAGGAAAGCAATCTGAAAAGCGAAGAGGAGGTATGTTAAAACTTGATTACCTGTAAAGATTCACATTCCAACCTTATCTTACAAAGAACAGCTTCTCCCCTGCTGCCATCAGAGTTTTGGATGGACCATCCTTGCATTAAGTTGATCTTTCTCTACACTCTAGTTATGACTGCAACACAACATTCTGCACACTCTCATTTCCTCTCTATGAACGGTAGCTTTGCCTGTATAGATTGCAAGAACCAATACTTTTCACTGTATGCTAATACATGTGATTAAATATAATAAATTAAATCATAAATTAAATCAAATCCAATCAAAATAAACCAATTGTGCTTGGACACACCAACATCACAGTAATCATTCTGAAGCTAACCAACACACATTTGTACCTTCAATCAGTATGTTGTACATAAGAATGTAAGAACAAGGAGCAACAGTAGGAAATTCAACCTCTTGAGCCTGCCCAACCACTTAATATGATCATGTCTGATCTGATCGTAACCTCAAATCTGCATCCTGCCCACCCAGATAATCTATTTCCCCCCTCCCCCCTCACCCCACACACACACACACACACACACACACACACACACGCACACACTTTGCCTACCAAGACTCTACGTTGTGACCTGTCAATGTGACATATGACCCGGGTTCAACCCACTGTCTCTTGAGCTCTTGGTGGGGGTCACAGGGATTGTGCTCAACGTATACCTGACAGCTTGTTGGCAACTTGTTGTACCTTTCAGCAAAAAAAACTAAACATTTTCCTTTCAATGGCTCTTGAGAAATGAATACCAGCCATCTCAGAACTCACTAACTTTACTGCATGACTCCTATATATAGAGAAGAGACTCTGTTAGAATGGGAGGCCTTTAATGACGGGCCCCACACTGTCTGAGCATGGTATTGCCAGGTTTCCATAAGACCATAAGACATAAAAGCAGAATTAGGCCACTTGGCCCATGGAGTCTGCTCCGCCATTCAATCATGGCTGATATTTTCCTCACCCCCACTCTCCTACCTTTTCCCCATAACCCCTGATCCCTTTATCAATCAAGAACCTATCTATCTTTGTCTTAAAGACACTCAATGATCTGGTCTCCACAACCTTCTGCAGCAAAGATTTCCACAGATTCACCAATCTCTGGCTGAAGAAATTCCTGCTCATCTGTTTTAAAGGATCATCCCTTTAGTCTGGGTTGTGCCCTCTGGCTCTAGCTTTTCCTACTCATGGAAACATCCTCTCCACGTCCCCTCTATCCAGGCCTCATAGTATTTTGTAAGTTCCAATAAGATCTCCCTCTCATCTTTCTAAACTCCAACAAGTACAGACACAGAGTCCTCAACTGTCCTTCATTTGACAAGGCTGTTTCATTCCAGGGATCATTCTTGTGAACCTCCTCTGGGCCCTTTCCAAGGCCAGTGCATCCTTCCTTAGATATAGGGACCAAAACTGCTCACAATACCCCAAATAGGGTTTGACCAAAACATCATTCAGCCTCAGAAATACAACCCTGCTCTTGTCTTCTTGCCCTCTTGACATGAATGCTAACATTATATTTGTCTTCCTAATCTGCGCGTTAACCTCAAGAGAATCTTGATCAGTGACTCCCAAGTCCCTTTGTGTTTCTCATTTCCTGAGCATTTTCCCATTTAGAAAATAGTCTTTCCCTCCATTCCTCCTTCCAAAGTGCATAACCTCACATTTTTCCACATTGTATTCCATCTGCCACTTTTTTGCCTACTCTCTTAACCTGTCGAAGTCCGTCTGCAGCCCCCCCCCGCCTCCTCAATACTACCTGTCCCTCTATATATCTTTGAACCATCTGCAGACTTAGCAACAATGCCTTCAGTTCCTTTTCCAAATCATTAATGGATATTGTGAGAAGTTGTGGTCCCAGCACCGACCCCTGAAGCACAACACTAGTCACAGGCTGTCATCCTGAAAAAGACCGCTTTATCCCCACTCTCTGCCTTCTGCCAATCAGCCAATCCTCTATCCATGCCAGGATCTTACCCTTAACACCATGGCCTCTTAACTTATTTCACAATCTCCTATGCGGCACCTTGTCAAAAGCCTTTTGGAATCTAAATAAATCACACCCACTGACTCTCCTTAACTTCCTTACTACCTCCTCAAAGAACTCTAACAGATTTGTCAGACATGACCTCCCCTTGATGAAGCCATGATGACTCAGTTCTATTTTATCAAGCACTTCCAAGTACTTCACAATCTCATTTTTAATAATGGGTTCTTATGATATGTCAGTAATATGCCATCTTGACATATTTTTGGACTGGGGGACACCAGCCTTTAGTAAGGTTCGCAACTATCATTACACCGATCGCAAGTGCCCTCTGAAAGTAAATTGGCACAGAACTGATTAGAACATAGAGCATAGAATATAGAACACTACAGCACAAACAGGCCCTTCGGCCCACAAGTTGCGCTGATCATAACCCTACCTACCAGGCCTATCTATAACCCTCAATCCCATTAAATCCCATGTACCCATCCAGAAGTCTCTTAAAAGACTCCAACAAGTTTGCCTAGTGGGCCCAGAATGGAATTCTCTGGGTGTGCTAACATCTCCCCCTACCACCGGTGGTGTTTACGACTGCTCCCCACTTATGGGAACAGACGCCCTGACCCCACTGTAGGAACACTAAGAAGCCCGACAACAACAGGTTAAAATCCAACAGATTTATTTGGTAGCACAAGCCACAGGCTTTCGGAGCACTGCCTCCTCATCAGGTGAGAGGGCTTCTGTTCACAAACAGGGCATATATAGAACATATAGAACGTAGAACACTACAGTGCACGATGTTGCGCCGACCAGTTAAAAAACAGTGACCCTCTAACCTAAACCAATCCCTTTTCATCCATAAACCTATCCACGGATCTCTTAAACGCCCCCAAACTAGGCGCATTTACAACTGCAGATATAGATATATATACAAACCTGATAGTCTGAGTTTTGTGTTCCAATAGGTCCCAGGAAGGTAATGTGACCCAAAATGATCATAGGTTAGACAAGCCGCAGCAGAAGAAGTTAGGATGCAGAGACGAGAAAAGAATCGGATAAACTTCACCAAGAGCTAGAGCAAATAGAAAATAAGGTAAAAGTTTGTGACTCTCATTGAAATAAGAAGTGGCCTAGTTATATCAAAACTAAGAGAAAAAGAAAGCACAATGAAGTAGCGAGGAGATCCATTAAGAAAACCGTACAACATTCATCAACAAGCAATGAAGGAACCAGAGTTAGAGCACGAAGATGTGAATAAAAAGTTAAAAGGGTTGAGACAAAATGCATAAGCAGAACTCAGCAACAGAGGTCGGAGCATGGAACTCGAGAAGTGGCTGGCAAATCCCATGTGATAGATGCTATTAATTTTGTGATGGATGAGAGAACTGCGAGTCTCAGAGTGAAATGCAGCAAAGATTTGATTCATGGCAGTCATGTAGGACATCCTGTATCATCTATTGGAAGAGTCACTGTCCTGTTGAAGCAGAAATTCGGACAGAGCTATCACTCACCAGAGCCGTATTGCAAGCCCTTTCGAGATTCAATTGAATGATGGAACTACCAGTCATGTAGAACACAGGATTGAGCTTAAGAAATTGGCATTCTGCAGAGAGGCAGAAGCTGTCCAGTGTTTGAGAGTGCTGAGGGGGATATAGCAATGGACAAACCCAAAGACAGAACAAGTTAGCAATTCAGGAAAATTGTCTAATAAATATAATGAACATAAGAACATAAGAACATAAGAAATAGGAGCAGGAGTAGGCCATCCAGCCCTTCGAGCCTGCCCCGCCATTCAATAAGATCATGGCTGATCTGTCGCTACTCAGTTCCACTTTCCTGCCCTCTCCCCATAACCCTTAATCCCCTCTCCTATCAAAAACCCATCAACCCGCGTCTTAAAAATATTTAGCGAGGCAGCCTCCACCACTTCAACGGGCAGAGAATTCCAGAGATTCACCACCCTTTGAGTGAAGAAGTTCCTCCTCAACTCCGTTCTAAACCGCCCCCCTTTTATCTTGAGGCTGTGCCCCCTAGTCCTATTGTCTTTTTTGAGCGTGAAGAGTCTTTCCACCTCTATCCTATCCATCCCATTCATCATCTTATACGTCTCAATGAGATCTCCCCTCATTCTTCTAAACTCTAACGAGTACAAGCCCAGTTTATTCAGCCTCTCCTCATAGCTCAACCCCCTCAACTCCGGTATCAGCCTAGTAAACCTCCTCTGCACTCCCTCCAAGGCCAAAATATCTTTGCGCAGGTGCGGCGCCCAAAAATGCACACAGTACTCCAGTTGCGGCCTTACCAATGCCCTATACAGCTGCAGCAAGACCTCCCTACTTTTATATTCAATCCCCTTCGCTATGAAGGCCAGCATCCCATTCGCCTTCTTGACCACCTGCTGCACCTGCAAGCTGGGTTTTTGCGACTCATGCACAAGGACCCCGAGGTCCTTGAGAAGGAAGAAATGTTGAAAACAGAAATAGAATTTGTTACAACTACAACAAAAGAATGTGTCAGTTCTCTGAAAACATGAAATGCATGAGAGGAAGGGAACTTTTTCAAATGCTGTTAGAAGGGAATATTGGATTCACCTTGGGAAAAACCCAGAAACAGATACAGTGAATGGATTGTAAAAATGGATGCACAGAGTACAGAACAACTCAGGTCTAAGTGGAAAACTGGTTGATACAGAAGCTAATAGGAAGAAATTGGTAAATGAAGCCGGTCTGTTGAAGGAGTTGTGCCAGAGAGAACGGGACAAAGCAAAAATTCAGGCAGAGAAGGAAACTGGGATTACACACCAGCACAAGATTGCTGAATTGGTCGCACTAATAGAAATTCACAAAAACTAATATGAAACATTGATCAATGAAAAAGATGCCAAATAGAAATACTAGAAAGAGAAGAAACTTTATCATATGATCCAAGTACTGGAAATTGAATAAGATGACAATACCTTCACATGTGACAGAATCAAGTTTGTGGATGAGCTGTCAACACACACTTGACAGTTGTATGATGATGATGGTGCCTGCATGCATTTTAAAATAAGAGAAAAGCACAACAAGGGATCGGAGAGTGACATCGTCTGCAGAGTACAGATATAGTCCTTGGTCAGCACACAGTTTGGGACAGAAATCGGAAAGCAGGAAGCCTATATGGAAGAGTCCCACGCAAGACCATATTTTGGAACTGTGCATCACTGAAGCTTTCTAGAAGAAATGTTATGTTAAATGAAAACCTTAACATCCTTCTATTGAACAATTGCTACGTCAATTTACAAATTTCTAGCTTGTGTGAAAAATCTTTATTTAGAATGTGGATTGAGTAAATCGATTTTGAAGATTGTATAATAAAGTTAAAAGGAGAATAATGTTGTGTGTGTGTTGTCTGTCTCTGAGACAGCACAGCAGCAACCGACTTGAGGAACTAATGGGAACGGAGAGTGAGTGATCACCCCAGAGGATGGAGCCCTCTCTCAGGCAGAATCATCAGGCAGCCATGTAGTTAACATTATGAGGACAGCTTCTAGGCAGCCCAGGGCTACAACTCCTGTACCAAGTTTCTCGTTATCAATAAATGTCTTTTGTTCCCAACAAAGTCTGAAATCTCTTGACAATGCTAAAGTACCACAATGTAACAAAAAGAGAATATCTTGCTTGATCAACCTTTTTCAAGTTCAACACAGAGAAATGTGAGGTCAGACATTTAAGTAGAGGAAAAATTGAATTACTTATCCAACAGAAAGTGCAAGTCTAGCTGTAGAGGAACAGAGGGATCTCAAAATACAAATATGACTACTGTCAAATCTTGCGTCATAGGTTAGCAAGTCCATTAAAAGATAAACAAGCACTTTATTTCTAAGCGTTACGCTAAACCTCAATCCAACCTTGGTTAGACCACATTTGGTACACTGCCTGAGTTTTGGTTGCCATATTGTAAGAAGTACAAGAAAAAGGGGACAGAGATTTACAAGGATAATAGCAGAAATGCGTGGGGTTTTTTTGTTCCCAAAGACTGGTGACCAAGGACCTATCACAAACAGCACTTTATTCATGAGCTGTGCAGCTTCACCACGCTTGTACTCTGTCCCCACTCCAGAATGAAGCCCGTGCTTACGTCTTAAGTAGCCACATCATCAGGTGACCATTCAATCAACATCCTCCCCATTTAAATTGGAATGTAATTCCAACTTAATTCCAGCTGGTGGTACTGAGACGTAACGGTGAGTGCAAACAGTAATCATATGCTAGCTATTTTATAACGTGCAGATTGAACAGGCTAACAATATGTAACTATTTAATGGGGTGAAACACAGATTAAGCTATTGCAGCTGGTGCTCTAGATGTTCTTGAGCTAGTGTCCTCAGTGGGGGCAACCTGGGGCACTCCATTGGTGTGGCCAGTGGGTACAGGGTTCATTGTGTAGGTCTGGAGGGGCCTCTACAAATACCAACATCACTATGCCATTGCCTCCCCAGTGCTCCATGAAGGGGACAATCATGTTGGTTTTGAGTTTGGTCTGCACCTTAACAATAGGTATTGTGACCCTGGTGCGCCTGGAGAATCGTCTCTGTGCTGACGAAGGTAGCCCCTATCATGGCAGATTCTGCAGGCTAAGGAGTGCAGCATGTGTGATCCCACGGACATTTCTCCGGAAGATGTTTAGCTGAGTATACTGCCCGTTCTGCCAGGCCATTGGGTATAGGGGGCTCTAGATAAATGCTTAAAGTTCCATGTGTCTGCAAAGTTTCCATACTCGGTGGAGACAAATAGGTGAGCATTGATTGTCATGAATCTCTGTAGGATGCCATCTGTGACAAAGTGTCCCTTGAGCTTAATGATGACTGTTTCACTCATCATGTTTGGCAGTAGTTGAGTTCAAAACCATACAAGCCGACTAACGACAAATATTGTTTACCATCCCACTCGAAATGCCGGCTGCTGTGACTGACCATGGGTGCTGTGGGACCTCCTGTAGGTGTTTTTGTTTGCTGCAGCTTGAGTTCATTGCATGATGCATGAAGACTTCCCCTCTCCATGTCTGTGCACATGGAGTATAGTATAGTGATTCCTTGGCTTTGTATCAAGGGTACCGCTGGTGAATTTATTGGGTGTAGTATCCCCGAAGAGAAGTGGGGGTGATGAATCTCTGGCCACACAGTATCAGTCTGTCCTGTACATTTAGTTCATCTTGGATGACGAAGAGTTTTCAGAGCTCGAGGGGAAGCTCCCTTAAGGACTCTGGTCAGCCCCTCATGATGATGTTGTGCAGTTGTCTGCATGTGATGCCCACTTGTAAGGCCAACAAATACAGTACCTTTAATTAAATGACATCAGTGTCTTCCTCACAGTCTGTTGGTCTGTGGTGGGTAAAATGGCTCTAGAAAGGGCATCAGCCTAGTACAGCTCCTTATCACATTTGTAGGCAATGGTGTAATTGTAGAGTTGCAACTTTGGTATCATGCAGTATTGCAGGTACGGTGTGAAGAGGTGGTTTTGGGATAATTCTGAGTGGCTGATTAGTTTCGACATTTGGAAGGCGATCGTACCCAAAGTCATGAAATTTCTGACAGGTGAAAGCTAGAGTGAGGATTTCTTTCCCATCTGAGCATATGAGGGAGAAAGGAATAGACAGATACGATGATAGAGCAATGATGGGAGGAAAGTTGAGTGGAGGAAAAAATGCCAGTGTGAATTTTTTGGGATGAATGGCCTGTGCCTATGCCTATTTAATCCAAAGAGATCATTGGAGTAGATATAAACAAAGTTGATTGCCAAGATTTCAAACAGAATGAAAGAAAGATGAATGAGGAGCCGCATATTGTCTGTGGGTTTAATTGCAGTATGTTGGTATTCCTGAAAGCCACATCATCTATTATCTATACAACAGCTGCTGTATTTAATAACAAAAAAGAAACATTTGAGTATTACTGAATTGAATAAAAGCACAATAATGGATGGCCATCTGCCTGTTGATTTGTGTCCATTTGGAGCATTTGTTGTGCTTCCAGTTGCTGAGCTGAGACAGTTGGGCTCAACTTTGTCCATCTCATTAACAAACCTGCCAGTTCAGGAAGCAGCTGGGAAGCTGGCATTGATCATTCATGGGAGGGCAGCTTGAGCAGCAACAGTTATACTTGAAATAGGTTCATCATTTTAATGCCTTTTTTATTTCTCCAGGCTGATGCCATGAAACGGCCATGCATTTTCAATATTGATTATTAGATTGACAACCCACTTGAATGTGCGTGTATATCAGCTCTAGTTGCGCTGAATCCCACTGGTGATGAGAGGACCATTCTTCTCAACGTAGCAGAGGTCATTTCTGATAGAGGAAAGTGGTTGTAATGTGCGTGCAGTTAAATAAAGTGCAAAGGTTATATACAGTGACCATGTGTGTGTAATCCATACATCTCATTTATGTAGGCCACAGTGATGTTCACAGGCATGATGAGGATGTATCTGAGTATGAACAGATGTTGTTTTGTTGCTTGCTGATCCCTCGACTGCAATCCACGGTTGAGATAGTTGTGAATCATTCAAGTTATGAAATTAACTTGGATAGGTCTGAGTGTTATTTTTTAAACCTCTTTTCATTTCTCTTTTTGGAATACGTAGAAGGGTTTGCTCTCAGCCTCCAGGGTACGGCATATCTTGAAAGATATAATTCTTTCATTATTGAAAAACATGTTGATGTGCCAGTTATCTGTTTGTTTCTATTTAAATGACGCTCAACATCTAATCAGATCATAGAACCCTACAGTGCAGAAAGAGGCCCTTCGGCCCATCGAGTTGGCACAGAACACGCAGGCCCTACCCCCATATATTATACCCACTAATCCCTCTAACCTACACATCCCTGGACACTAGGGGCAATTTCTTAGTATGCCAATCAACCTAGCCCGCACATCTGTGGGAGGAAACCAGATTACCCAGAGGAAACCCACGCAGACACAAGGAGAATGTGCAAACTCCACACAGACAGTGACCTGAACCGGAAATCGAACGCAGGACCCTGGGGCTGTGAAGCAGCAGTGCTGAACTGGCAGGTTTGTTAATGAGATGGACAAAGTTGAACCCAACTGTCTCAGCTCAGCAACTGGAAACAAAACAAATGCACCAAATGGACACAAATCAACAGGCAGATGGCCATCCATTATTGTGGCAGCAGCCACAAAGATCTCCATCCCATCCCTCCCCAAAATAACCTCCCTATTTTTGCAGGATTACCATGAAGGCGCAGAACAGTTGATATGCCCCATAATGGAAAAGATAAATCTTGCGTCATTCATCTATGGTTTAACTTGGGTGACTCTTCAATTGCTCTTTAATGTTGATGCTCTCCACAGTGATTATGGGTTCTGTCCCTTTAAGACAGCACAACAGAAGAGGGCCAAAGGTCTTGAGGAAACAATGGGAACCAAGAGAAAGTGGTCACCCCAGAGGGTGGAGTCCTCTCTTGGGCAGAACACATTGGAAGCCATGCTGTAACATCTACGGACTGGAGCAACAGGGGATTATTTCTCCAAGGCAGTCTAGGGCTTCAAGCCTGTAATAACTCCATGGAAGCGAAAGTCCCGTCACCTAGTTACTTTATTTACAACTGTACCACAGCCAGCTTTCCCGTTGCTCTCTGCTGAATGCAGGCTGGGAGACTGACACACCTGCTTTAAATAGGGAGCATGAGGCTCCCTGATTTGACCATCAATTAGGACTCTTTAGGCAGTTCATACTCTAGCAGGCCAACCTCATTAGCCTGGCTGAAGTCATCACAAAATCCTTATAAGTCATTTTTTCTGTACAGTGGCATAGTGGTTAGCACTGCTGATTCACGGCACCAGGCACCCGGGTTCAATTCCTGGCTTGGATCACTGTCTGTGATGAGTCTGCATATTCTCCCCATGTCCGCGTGTGTTTCCTGCAGGTACTCCTGTTTTCTCTCTCAGTCCAAAAGATATGCTGGTTAGGTAATTGGCCATGCTAAATTCTCCCTTTGTGTAGTTGAACAATCAGCAGAGTGTGATGACTAGAAGATTTTCATTTCATTGCAGTGTTAATGTAGGTCTAACTGTGACACTAATAAATAAACTTGAAACTCTTGCTCAATAAATACCTTTTGATCCCAATGAAATCTGAAGTCTCTTGACGGCATTTGAAGTGCACCACATTACATGACATAACCTTGGGTCTCAGGTTATCAGCATCCATCAGTTCCCAGCATTTATCTGGTTAAATCATGTTCCCTTATAATCGCAGAGGTCTTTCAGCTGCTGGGGACAAAATAGGTCTTTAGTGGTTATTTTCTGTCTTGATCCAACTGATGGGAGAGCCTTCCCTATCAGGGGCACGTAACAAATATTCAAATGTGCAATGCTCACAATTTTCTGATCAAATTATGGTGAAAGAAATATTGAGAACGATTGTGCATGCAAAGAAGGAAGTTAAAATGTCGGGAGCTTGCTTGCTAATTCTGATCTGGCAGAATCAGAATATCCAACACTGGGAAGAGACTTTTTCCTTTGATAAGAGTGTTGGTAATGAAAGAACACATTTTGGAAAGACTGGGCACTTTAAAGCCTTGCACACTTAACACATCTAACATAGAAAGACATTGGCTGCAATTCTCCAGCTGTTTATACTGGTGGGATCAGAGAATCCCACCAGTATAAACAGCTGGAGAATCCCACCGACAGCGCACACCCATCCACAGGGTAACATCACTGGTGAATCCCATTGACAACGGCGGGAACAGAGAATCCCACCGCCCGCGAATGGCACACCACCTTCCACTGCAAGAAAGATATGGCTCGGAAGCCGGAGAATCCTGCCCATTATAAAACAAAGAGTGCAGGGACAGAGGGGTCTGATGTGCTATGGTTATTGATTGAAGCAGGACAGATCGAGAGGGCAGTTAATAAAATATACATTGCCCTCAGCTTTACTAATAGGGGCATAGAGTAGAAGAACAAGGAGGTTAGGTTGATAATAATGTCTTGTATGCATACTAGTTCAGCCCCAACTAGAGTATTGTGTCCAGCTCTATGGGCCATACTTCAGGTAGGATGTGCAGAAAAGATTCATGAGAGTAGTTCTGGGGATGAGGAACTTTAGTTACGGAGATAGATTGGAGAAGTTGGGACTGTTTTTCGTAGAGAAAGTAATATTGAGAGTTTTGTCAGGTATTCAAAATCATGAAGGATTGGACAGAGTGGATAGGAAGAAAGTGTTCCAACTCGTGAAAGCATCTGAATAAGAGGGTACAGATACAAATAAGTGGCAAAAGAGGCAATGATGGCCTGACAAAAAGCTTGTTCACTCAGTGGTTAAGACCAGGAATGCTTTGCCTGAAAGTGGGGTAGAGGCAGGTTAAAACAAGACTTTCAAAAGGAAATGATTTAATTTGATTTATTATTGCCACATGTATTGGTATACAGAGAAAGTACTGTTTTTTGTGCTCAATATAGACAAGCATATCATTCATAGAGAAGCAAAGGAGAGAGTGCAAAATGTAGTGTTACAGCCATAGATAGAGAAAGATCATTTTAATGCAAGGTGGATCCATTCAAAAATGTGATGGCAGCAGAGAAGAAGCTGTTCTTGAGTCGATTGGTAGGTGTCCTCAAACTTTTGTATCCTTTTTATATTGAAAAATGAGACTGTTATCTGAAAAGCAAGAGTATGCAGGGTTACGGGAAGAAGGTAAGGGATTGGCATAATATAATCCATTTAGTTAGAGAGCTGATGCAGACACAATGGGCCAAATATGTTGCAACAATTCTGAAAATCAGTGGAAAAATCGTAACACTGGCCCTCATTTTATTTAGTGTTTTTTTGGCTGGTCCAGTTTTTTTTTCCCCTTACTCCTTTCTCTATGAGTTTACTTTGCATTTGGACAGTGGTTATCCTGCCATTCGCACCTCATCTAGACATGTCGTTCATTTTATTACTCATCACACAACTTTGCTCTTTGATCATGCACCATGAGATCTTTTGTCATTTAATCTCTCCTGCCCTCCACCCTATCACAAAAATTTCTGTTTGCTCTTCTTCCCACTTTTCACTTGCTCAAAACCCATTACATTTCAAATTTTTCCCAGCACTGACAAAAGGTCACAGACCTGAAATGTTGCCTCGCTTTCTTTATCCACAGATGCTGCCAAACCTTGTGAACGTTTCCAGTATGTTCTGTATTTACTTCAGATGTAACATAATTGGCAAAAGATATAGGATTTAAACTACTTTTTCTTTAATGCAGTAAACTGATATCATCCAGAATGCATGCCTGTCAAGGTGGTGGAAGTGGTAACGTCCAAAGGGGAATTGAATAAACACTTGAAGCACACATGTTCAGCTCCAGGAAAATGAATCTGTCTCAATGGCTCTTTCGCAGATACAATGGATCAAACATTTCCTGTCTACGGTCGTTAATTCTTTTAAGTAACGTACAAACATAGCAAACATTTCTTACCAGCTTTCGTGAAGCATTAGTGTCTTGACACTTTGTGTTTCAATCATAGAGGACTTTACTTGGGTACATTTTGTAGCAATATCAATTATCACTTCTTGAGAGTGATACTGGCTGATTGTGTTTTAAGTTGTGAACTACTCTAAGGTGTTTTTATAAACATACAAGTCCACACAGTTAACCTGGTCCATGATCTCTCCTGATAATCTGTATCTCAATTACCAGTTCTCTCTTTGGAATTCTACCGCCTCGCCCACCACAGAATCGGAGTAGGCGAGGGGTGGACAACGGAAATGTCCATTGACCGCAGGCTAGTTCGAGCCAGGCTATAAAATCCCATCTTCTGCCTTTTTTGACTCCAGTTCATTGCTGTTGCCACCAAGATTCCCAGGGTACTAGTAAGATCGAGCCTCTTTTAAAATGTGGTGTTTTGTGCCTTGAAGAAGGTGCCCAGTTTGATTGGCTGCCTTGTATATGAAGTTCTTCGCTTCATTGGAAACCATGCTGTCGAGATTCCAGGCTTTTGCTCCGGGATTGGATGGCATGGTGGCTCAGTGGTTAGCATTGCTGCCTCACAACGCCAGGGACCCGGGTTCGTTTCCCTGCTTGGGTGACTGTCTGTCTGGAGTTTGCATGTTCTCCCTATGTCTGCATGGGTTCCCTCCAGGTGCTCCACTTTCCTCCCACAGTCCAAAGATACGTGGGTTGGGTGGATTGGCCACGCTAAATTTGCCCCTTAGTGTTCAAGGCTACTAGCTAGGGTAAATATGTGGAGTTATGGGAATAGGTCCCGGGTGGGATTGTAGTCAGTGCAGACTCGATGGGCCAAAAAGCTTCCTTCTGCACTGTCGGGGTTCAATGAAATGTTCTATGGAAGATCCTCCCACCCTCTGCTTGTCATTTTAAGATAGTGAAATTCATGCCTCTTTGATCAAACTTTTCAATCATAGAATCCCTACAATGCAGAAAGAGGCCATTTGGCCCATTATACCTGCATGACAACAATCCCACCCAGGCCCTATCCAGTAACCCCATATGTTTACCCTACTAATCCCCCTTACACTGAGGGGCAATTGAGTATGGCCAGTCAACCAAATCCATGCATCTTTGGACTATGGGAGGAAGCCAAAGCACCAGCAGGAAACCCACGCAGCCATGGGGAGAACATGCAAACTGCACACAGGCTGTCACCCAAGGCCTGAACTAAATCCAGCCCTGGCATTGTGAGACAGCAGTGCAAACCACTGTGCTACCATGCCACCCTAGTTTTTTCGATCAGTTTGGATTTCTTGAAAGATTCAGGATAGGGTTTCTGAGGAACACCAGATATTATAACTCAGTGAAATATGGAGAAGTAAACCTGTTGGAAGCTAGGAGTGAATTTATATTATTTCCTGAAAAGGCTGGAGTTCTGCAGACAGCGTGCAGTAAGGCACATATGTGGCACGGGGTAATTGGTTAGGATAAAGCATTGATAAGGGATGTATTTTCTATAAAGTATTAGTTTCTTCATAAGTAACGTTTAGTCAGTGTTGCTTTAGTTTGTTTGTTACAGTAAAAGCCAGAAAAGCTGAAATCTTGTACTTCCTTTACATTCGTCAGAGGCAATTCAAATAAGTTTTAAATGTCATCAGTCTCTATAGGCATCGTAACACTATATTAAAGTTATATATAAATGCTTGATGTTGTTTGTGTAACGGGAAAAGCTAGGCAGGGAATGGGCAGCCCGGTGGACCCAGTGGTTAGCACTGCTGACTCACAGTGCCAGGGACCTGGGTTTAATTCCAGCCTCGGATCACTGTCTGTGTGGAGTTTGCACATTCTCCCAACGTCTCTGTCGTTTTCCTCCCACAGTCCAAAGATGTGCAGGTAAGGTTGATTGGCCATGCTAAATTGACCCTCGTCTCAGGGGGATTAAGTGGGTAAATATGTGTGGTTATGGGAATATGTGACCTGGGTGGAATAGTGGTCTATGCAGACTCAATGGGCCAAACAGCCTCCTCTTGCACTGTAGGGATTCTATAATACATCTGATTGCCATTCCAGTATACTGGGTTCATTTATACTTGACTGTAGCCTTTCTACTGTACGCTGTGTCCCTTTTTAATGGTGATTTTACTTAGAATGCCTGGAAGCACTTTCTTGGTAGCTTCATGTGTGTTAATAGATCTCTGCTCAATTAGTTGTTGGTGCAAGATTCCTACTTTGGGATTTATTTCTGATTTAAATTTATTGCAATCTTCAAAATTGTTAATTAAAACAAATGTCAAAAATTGCCTGTCTGAAAGTAGGATATTAAAAGTTCAATTCAAAAATGCCTAGCAGCACATATTCCAGATCTTCCACAGTTGCAGGGAAATGATCAATCTGATTTGTTTCAGTCAGAACGAGGTACAAATCATTAAAATCCGCTTAACCCACTAATGCTGCACTTATTTTACATGTTTGAGTCCCTTAGCAACTGACTTGCTGAGCTGTAACAATGTTTAGTTTTACTTTTTGGATATTCTTGAAATTCTTTAATTGATGTAATGAAAAATTTGGTGCTGTTATGTAACAGTGTCTTGACCTCTGGGCCAGAAGCTCTGATTTCACGTCCCTCTTCAGGGCTTGACGGCCATAAGAAGTTTAAAGTTTATTTATTTGTGTCACAAGTAGGCTTGCATTAACACCGCAATGAAGTTATTGTGAAAATCACATCATCACCAAACTCCAGCATGTGTTCGGGTCCACTGAGGGAGAATTTAGCATAGTCAATGCACTTAACCATCACATCTTTCGGACTGTGGGAGGAAACCGGAGCACCGCGCAGGCACGGGGAGAATGTGCAGACTCCGTACAGACAGTGACTCAAGCCAGGAATGGAGTCTGGGTTACTGGTGCTGTGAGGTAGCAGTGCTAACCATTGTGTCACACAGATGTGTTCATAATATGGTTAAAAAGGTTGATTATCAGCCTGTAAATCTTTCCAATGTACCCAATGGCAAGCAGGAAGAGTGGGAGAGTTTCCTGGTCAGCTATACTGCAGAAAAAGCAACAGCAAACACTACAGTACTTGGCCAAGCACAATCAAGGACCAATACCAGTCCATGGTCCATTAATATAACTTTTTTTCTGGTGAAAATCTCATATGCCTGAACACTTTTCATATTTTGTGCTGACTGTTCTTCCTTGTCACACAGTATTGCTCCCTGAGTTCCTCAACAGGGTTTACAGGGAATGAAGGGTATCATGATGAATTAGGTTTAAGCTTTTGAACAGTTTGTATATATGTGGTATCTGCTTATCAAAGATAATGTACGGTCGAATGATTTGAATTTTACGTGACTGGAGTGTCAATCTTGATGTAAATCAAACCTTCCATCAATTTCAAAGGATATCTTTTTGCCTATTTGGTGTCAATTCAACAGTAGTAAAGGGGCTGGAGTAATATGAAGGCATATTTGGATGAAAGAAAATAAAGGTGGCAATGGGGAGAAAGTTAATATCTTCCCCAGCATGATGTGGCCAAATGCCTTTGATGTATTGTCTAATCAATGTTGCCCAGTTGATCCCAGTACATTGAAATACACTGAAATTAATGAGATTCTGGACTCCTATTATGGCACAACTAATTATGAAATTGTATTGAAAGCTGTAATTCATTCAAGAAAACAGTTGTCAAGCGAGATTGTTGCTGATTACATTCTTGAGTTAAAGAAAATCTCTCATCACTGTGGATATGGCACAGAATTAGAAATCAGCCTTGAGACATATTTTCCAGAGTTCAAAAGAACAATAAAATCCAGGCCGAGCTTTTAGGTGAAGTTAAATAGTTGGCATGGATGGAAACACCAGAAAGAGATACTTGTAAATGATATACTTCCTGAGCCAGCAAAGGAGGTCAACCTGGTGTCAGTGGGATCCACATCACAGTAACCATGTTCACAGTCTCAAAGTCAGGAGTTCAGATGTCACTGTTGCCATGGGAGCCACCAACCATTTAAAAGCTGACGTTTCCAGTTAAAGCCCAGTGTGAAAGTAGGCCAAATATAGGTGGCGTACAGAAGCAGAGGAAACATAATGCTCCAGGTTGTAGTAAAGTTTCAAATCACAATCAGCTGTCCAGTTGAGTTGAAAGTGTGCATGATAGATATGGGTACAGAAGTTGATGCTGTGGAGCAGGTAGATCAAGGCTAGAATTTTACATTGATCGGGTGGGTGGGCACCAGACTTCAGAAGAACATGAAAATCACAGGAGAAGACTTCTCATGTAATGCTGGTTATGTTTGTATGAGTTGTGATTACAATGAAAGCAAATATGAAACCCAATGTTAAAATTCTGAAGTTTATCATATTATATTCTAGGAAATTATCTGCATGCTCCACTGTCTGCATAACAAAATAAGGAGAACAAATATTGTAGTGTTTCTATAAGTGGGAGGAAAGGTATAATGTAAGAGCTGAACATATTGTGACATAGTCCTCTCTGCTGGATGACTCACCTGGTAAAGGAGCAGTGCTCCGAAAGCGCGTGGTTCTAAATAAACCCTTAACCTGGTGTTGTGAGACTTCTCTCTGCTGCGGCTGGTGCATAAGGTGTGTGACAACATGAGCGATTAAAGTTGAGTCTCTGTATGACTTATCTCTATTCCAAAATACTACAAAATGACTCACCATCACTCTGCCATCCTCACACAAAAATCTTACTTAAATCCAGGTAAACCCCAATATTCCTCCAAAGCTGCGCACGTGCACAGTTGCACAGCAGCCTATAAAGGTACAGCAGCGGCCTTGTTCAATGTTGAATACTCCAGTTGAGCTGCAGCTCAAATACATTTCAATGGGGCCATGCATTGAAGAAACTGGCTGTTCATGGCTAGCAATTTTTAAAGAATGTTCCTTGTGTCCTCTAAATCTAAACAAATTAAATAACCTTTTTGCATCTATGCTATCCAGTCTTTAAGCATTTTGAAAACTTACATCCTGTTTCTTTTCACTTAAAAGCCACATAACACACCAATAAATCTAAATTATCCTTGTCACCTTCTTTTGAACAGTTATCAGTTCATGAATATCACCTGGAAAAGATGCCCAGAACCTCGCACCATTTTGTAGTTTCATCAGTGCATGGAAAATGTATTCCAAGTATGAACCTTTCCATAAGACAAAAGCAAAATACTGCAGATGCTGGAATCTGAAACAAATGGAAAATGCTGGAAAATCTCAGCAAGTCTGACAGCATCCTCTGTGTGAAAAGAATTGCTCCTCTGGACCCTTTTATATCTCTCCCCTCTCACCTTAAATCTATGTCTTGTAGTTTTAGACTCCCCTACCTTTGGGAAAAGATATTGACTATACTGACTAGCCCCTCATTATTTTATAGACCTCCATAAGATTACCCCTAAGCCTCTGATGCTGTAGTGAAAAGAATCCCAGTCTATCCAGCCTCTCCTTATAACTCAAACCATCAAATCCCGGTGACACCCTAGTAAATCTTTCCTGCACTCTTTCTAGTTTAATAACATCCTTTCTATAATAGGGTGACAAGAACTGTACACAGTATTCCAAGTGTGGCCTTACCAAGGTCCTGTACAACTTTAACAAGATGACCCAGCTCCTGTATTCAATGTTCTGTGCTCTGACTGATGAAACCACACATGCCAAATGCCTTCTTCACCACTCTGCCCACTTGTGATTCCACTTTCAAGCAGCTATGAACCTGTACCCCTAGATCTCTTTGTTCTATAACTCTCCCCAATACCCTACCATTAACTGAGTAAGTCCTGCCCTGGTTCAATCCACCAAAATGCATTACCTCACATTTATCTAAATTAAACTCCACCTGCCATTCATCAGCCCACTGGCCCAATTGATCAAGATCCCATCCCAATTCTAGGTAACCTTCTTCACTGTCCACTATGCCAGCAATCTTGGTGTCATCTGCAAACTTACTAACCTTGCCTACTAAATTCTCATCCAAATCATTCATATAAATGACAAATAACCATGGACAGCACCGATCCCTGAAGGGTATACCACTGGTCATAGGTTTTAAGTCTGAAAAACAACCCTCTGCAATACCTGTCATTAAGCCAATTTTGTACCCATTTGGCTACCTCACCCTGGCTCCCGTAAAATTTAACCTGATGCAACAACCTACGTCTTGTCAAAGACCTTACTAAAGTCAAAGGAGACAACATCAATTGCACTGTCCTCATCTATCTTCTTGGTTACCCCTTCAAAAAAACTCAAATTTGTGAGACATGGTTCTCCACTCACAAAGACATGCTGATTTTCCCTAATCAGTCCTTGCGTCTCTAAATGCCTATCGATCCTATCTCTCAAAATACTTTCCAACAACTTAACCACTATAGATGTGAGGCTCACCAGCCTGTAGTTCCCAGGCTTTTCCCTGCAGCCCTTCTCAAACAAAGGCACAACATTTGTCACCTTCCAATCTTCAGGCACCCCACCTGTGTCTATTGATGATTCAAATGTCTCTGCTAGGGACCTGTAATTTCCTCCCTTACCTTCCAATATGTCCTGGGATATACTTTGTCAGGTCCCAGGGATTTATCTACCATGGTGCACTTTAAGATTTCCAGCACCTCATTCTAGGTTATATGTACATTCCTCAAGACATCACTATTTATCCCCAAGTTCCTGAAGATCCATGCTTTTCTCAATGAATATTGATGAGAAATATTCATTTAGGATCTCAGCCATCTCTTGTAGATCCATACATAGATGACTTTCTTGATCCTTAAGAGGTACTACTCTTTTCCTTTGCCTTCCCCAATTAACTGATGAAAGTTCCTGCCTGATACCATCAAAATTGGCCTTGCCCCAATTTAGAATTTTAACTTTTGGGCCAGACGTATCATTCTCCATAGCTACCTTCAAACTAATGGAATTATGGTCACTGGTCCAAAAGTGATCCCTCACTAACACTCCTGTCACCTGCCCTTCCTTATTTCCCAGGAGGAGGTCAAGTTTTGCCTCCTCATTTCAGTATGTGGATGGCCCGACTAGAGAGGAATTCCTCATGAATACACTCAACAAATTTCTCTCTATCCAACCCTCTGATACTACGTCTGTGACAGCCAATGTTGGGAAAGTTAAAATCCCCTACTATTACCACCCAATTTTACTTGGAGCTATTCGTAATCTCTTTTACATATTTGCTCCTCAATTTCCTACTGACTATTTGATAGTGTTGTAATATAGGCCCCCAAAGTGATTTCGCCCTTCTTATTTCTCAGTTCTACTCAGGGCAAACCCTCAGGCATCTTTCCGATCTCATCTTTACCCTGGAATATTGAGCTGCCAGTCCTGTCCTTCCCTTAGCCATGTTTCAGTAATTGCTATAATATCCCAGTCTCATGTACCCATCCAAGCCCTGGGTTCATCTGTCAGGCCTCTTGCATTGGAATAAAGGCAGCTTAATTTGGACTTCCTTTGCTCTGTCTTGCTTTCGTCTGATCTGTCTAGTACTAGGATCACCTTTACTATTTAATGTGCTCTTTTTAACTTCTGTGCTGTCCTCAACCTGCTCTTCCATCTCCCTACTGCTTTGGGTCCCACCCCTCTGCTAAACTAGTTTAAACCCTCTCGAGCCGCTCTGGCAAATCTCCCTGCCAGGATATTATTCCCCTTCCAGTGCAACTGTAGCCTGTCCCTCTTGAACAGACGCTACGGCAACGGATGAATGAACATCGCTCGACAATCACCAGGCAAGACTGTTCCCTTCCTGTTGGCGAACACTTCAGTGGTCACGGGCATTCAGCCTCTGACTTTCGGGTAAGCATTCTCCAAGGCGGCCTTCACGACACACGACAGCGCAGGGTCGCTGAACAGAGACTGATAGCCAAGTTCCGCACACATGAGGACGGTCTCAACAGGGATCTTGGGTTCATGTCGCACTATCTGTAAGCCCCATGACTTGCCTGGGTTTGCTAAACCTCACTCACTGTGCTGTCTGGAGACAATACACATCTCTGTAACCTGTGATCAGTGCTCCTTCCACACACATTGTCGGCCACTTCAGGTCTTGAACAGCAGGTTAGGTGTAAGGATTTGCATTCTAATCAGTAATCTCTAAACTGTCTGTGCTTTATATGCTCTGTCTGAGGCCAGAACTCTCCATTCACCTGACGAAGGGGCTAACCCCGAAAGCTTGTGAGTCTATTATCAAATAAATCGGTTGGACTAAAACCTGGTGTTGTCAGACTTTTTACTCCTCTTGAACAGGTCATCCTTTCCAGAAGAGATCCCAATAAATCCAAAAGATCTAAATCCCGCCCTCTACACCAGCTTTCAAGCCATGCATTCATCTGCCGAATCTTCCTATTCCTACTCTCACTAGGAGGGAGAAGGTGCTGTGGGGGGAAGCAGGGTTGCTCTGATGAAGACAAGGCAGGTAATGTACAAGGAGACAAGGAAGGGCAATGGCTCATGCTGACAGGCAAAAGGATAAGGAGGTGGATGAAGAAGGCAAACAAGGGAAGACAGAGGGAAGACCAAGGAGATGGAAGGGAAGCTGGACCCTGTCAAGGCTGCAATGTAAACTCACCAACAAAGGGAAACCACATCATTTACTAGAACGAGATAGGATGAAGACTCCAAATGTGGTGGTAAAGGTCCAAGTGGAGCATGGGCACTTTGCAGATGATGGGCTCAGATGAAAGGTGGTTGAATTGATGAACAGACTCCTTCTTGGGGCTGCTTGCCTTTTCCCTCTGGGTTGCTGACATCCTGACAGTCTGACCAGCTGGGCTGGTGAGATGATTTGAGTATGTTGGACTGGTGTTTGAATATTGTACAGGAACTACCAGCAAATGGCAGACAGATGAATAAACTGCTGGCCCTCCAGCGGAGTCGGAGGGGAACTTACCTTTGCTTAATTAATGAGGTTCAAAGTGCAGAATCTGGCATGGGATTCCGCCTTTCTGTCTGGCAGGACAGGTGCTGCAGGACCTACCCGCTACCACACCTACGCCAAAATTCTCCAGCCTCTCAGAGTTTCTCTGCAGCAAGAAATGATGCATCATTCGCTGGTAGAAGGATCTTCTGGTCCCACAGCTGTCAATGGGATTTCCCATTGCAGCCATACTGCACAGCTGGAAAATCTGCTCCAGAGGTGCACTGCCAGTAGAACCAGAGAATCCGCCACTGGCGAACAGCTGGAGAATTCTGACCTGAGTCTCAAAATGGGAGAATGCCGCCTTACATTTCAATGGCTATAATGAGCTTTTGAATTTCTTGTGATCCTGGCATGCGTTATATAAGAGTTTTTCATGCAGAAGAAGTGTACAGAATTTTTTTTTTGTTAACCTTTACAATAATGGGTCCTGGTACATTAAGAATAATCCCTTACTGCATAAAACAGGAGAGCACTAAATAGGAGCTTCTGCTTTCTAATTGTGTTTACAGGAATGGGTAAACACATTGCTGTGGTATTCCCAACACCGTAGGTTTCGACCATGCTGCATCGCTTTGCCACCACGGCTCTCACAGGCACTAAGCATCTTTGAGGTCTATTACCAGTAAATTTATAATGACTAAATTCCACATCCAACCTCAGCAGCACACTATTGTCCCTTAGTCAAGCTTAATGCTTCATGTACTGTCTGATGAAATGGTAAGTGAGCTTAAATTGAAAGTGAAATATTGTTACACCAATTCCCTGTGTGCATTTAATTAAATACCACCTGAGGATAGATGAGGAAAACATCGACGCTCGCTGCAGAGACCTACATAAAGGGATAAATCAGTCGTATCGTGTTGCAGTGAAATGAGCATAAACAGCCGCAAATTGTACTAATTAAAATCTTGCTAAAAATGGACTACATGCCCATATCTCATCTTAGTGGTATGTCTTTATTGATTAATGTTTTTTTTATATCAATTTCTAAAATCCTGTTAAATCAACAGAGAATTCGTAAAATATCCAGGGGTCAAGTCACTCACGTGTGTACATATAATGAATTCATAGTAAATTAATATCCATCAATGTCATAATACTTAACTCTAAACAGAAGGTCTTTCCAAATACTTTTCAAATATTAGTTGAATCTAATTATTTGACACAGCTTCCCCATAAATAAGGGGCTATTTTCTGTGTTGCGATTTTAACCAGTTCTGGAGAGCTATCCGTCTAAGCCAATAGCAATCACCAATGTTTGTCTCAAAATTCTGAATTTGTTGTGATGAAGGGTCGAGCTGGTGTCACTTCCATGTTGCAATGCTCCCATCCAGAGCTACCAAATAGAGTAAAAGCTTACTCCAGAATGAGGGACGGTTTAAGTATTTTGCACTTTTCTTTTCAGAAGCTGCCAGACACTGCTACTCCTCAACTGTCATTCAGGGATTATCACTGGAAGATTTCTTGGCAACAACAAGTTTTTAACTCGATCAACGCTTTCATTCAATATATGGGGTGAGTGGAATCGGCTGCCATCGGTGGTGGTAGAGGCCCACTCCACACTTGCATCCCACATTAATATAACTCCTTTTTTGTTAGTGACTACAAAGGACTGGAGAAGCTGAATAGACTGGGACTTTTTTTCCCTCTGGAGTGTAGGAGGGATCTTAACGAGCGCTATAAAATAATGAAGGGCATGATCAGCTAGAAAGTCAATATCTTTTCCTAAAGGTGGGGGAGTCTAAAACTAGAGAGCATAGGTTTAAGATGAGAGGGGCAATTCTTTCACGCAGAGGGTGGTGAGTGTCTGGAACAAGCTGCCAGAGGTAGTAGTAGAAGCAGGTACAATTTTGTCCTCTAAAAAGCATTTAGACAGTCGCATGTGTAAGACTAGGGGGCACAGCCTCAAGATAAAGGGGAGGCGGTTTAGAACGGAGTTGAGGAGGAACTTCTTCACTCAAAGGGTGGTGAATCTCTGGAATTCTCTGCCCGTTGAAGTGGTGGAGGCTGCCTCGCTAAATATTTTTAAGAAGCGGGTTGATGGGTTCTTGATAAGAGAGGGGATTAAGGGTTATGGGGAGAGGGCGGGAAAGTGGAACTGAGCCACAACAGATCAGCCATGATCTTATTGAATGGCGGGGCAGGCTCGAAGGGCTAGATGGCCTACTCCTGCTCCTATTTCTTATGTTCTTATGTTCTTATGGCTATAGAAGGATATGGGCCAAATATGGGCAATTGGGACTAGCTTCGTAGTTTCAAAAAAAAAAGGAGCAGAATGGACAGGTTGGTTCAAAGGGCCTGTTTCCATGCTGTAAATCTCCATGACTCCCTGACTAAACAGCTCTTTTTGTTCACCGGTTAGTGTCAGTTTTAACAAAGTTACATTCATTTGTTTGAATACAAGCATGGTTGCCTTCAACTTGCCAATTAGTCAAACAGCTACTGGAAATGCGGCTCTTATTACTTAATTGCAAACGTTGCAAGCTCACTTTGGGATGTGGAGATGGCATAGTACCAACTGGACTAGTAATCGAGAGGTTCTGGCTGATACTGTGGGAACAATTAATAAAATCCTTACCCAATCTGGCCTACATGTGACTCCAGAGTTCACTCTTAACTGCCCTCTGAATTGGCTGAGCAAGACAGTCAGTTCAAGGGAAATTGGGGATGGGCGACAAATATTTCCCTTTGTGACACCTGCTTTCCATGAAACAAATCCTCAAATGCACATTCAATGCGGCGGTGATATATTCGCTTTCTAATGCACTCTCACTTAACCATTCTTTCCTCTTTCCACTTTTCCCGCTCTCTCTATCCCAGTGGAAAAGTCACCATCAGCTCCCAATCCATTTGAGGTTTGCTGGCACTTTGCTTTGAATGAGTGCATCTATTTGTCTCCCAAGAAGTTCAGTCGCCTGCCTTCAACCTCTGGATTGGAGCAGTGAGTTTGCCAACTCAGCATTTGCAATAAGGGATGTGTGGTGATTGTCTCTTGAAGGGCAGCACACCTGAAGAGGATCATAGCTTGAAGGACCAATTGGAACAGGAATGAGTAATCACAGTGCCACGGACCTGGGTTCGATTCCCAGCTTGGGTCACTGTCTGTGGAGCTTGCACATTCTCCCTGTGTTTGCATGGGTTTCCTCCGGGTCATCTGGTTTCCTCCCAGTCCAAAGATGTGCAGGTTAGGCAGACTGGCCATGCTAAAATTGCCCCTTAATGTCAGGGGGACTAGCAAGGGCAAATGCATGGGGTTGTGGGGATAGGGCCTGGCTGGGATTGTGCTTGGTGCAGATATGATGGGCCAAATGGCCTCCTTCTGCACTTTGGGATTCATTGACTCACCCTGGAGATGGAGTCCTATTTTGGGCCAAGGACAGTCCGAAGACATCTAAAATCCATGTAGAGACTGGGGGAGTCAGGGGACTGCTGGCTTCTGTGCAGTTTTTCCTTGTTAATAAATTCCCGTTGTGCTCCTGACAAAGTTTGAGAGTGTGCATCATTACAGAATGTTAGTCGTCCATAGTCTCCGTTTGCACTAGTTCCTCCCAAGTTGTCCAAATGTGAAATTTGACTTCATTCCTCCATCACCATCATTGTCCCCTACACCTGCCACAAGTCAGCCAAAGCTTACACCATCACTGTTCCCTCCAAACTGCTTTTGCCAAATATTTTCATCTTACTCTCCCTCTCCTTCTTAAGAGGATGTTTTTCACCTTGGTGTTTTGATTTATTTTCCATTTCATTTTTCACGAGGGCCACTGTTGTGATTTTCTCTTTTGAAACAACAATCATTTTCACAAAGTGTTCTGACCAAGTAATGAGGGAGAAATTGTTTCCACTGGCAGGAGAGTGGATCAATGGAGGTCATTAATCTAGTGCATTGACAAATTGGGGTTCCGCTGAGCATTTTAAGGCTCTGGTTGGGCGACAATTAGCACATTGGATGGAAACTTCCCATCCTGCCCGCCTCGGCCCATCAAGCCTGCTCTACCATTGATTATAATCACAGCTGGTCATCCAAATCAATATCCTGATTCCGCCCTTCCCTCATTCTTTGATCCCCCTTCACTCCAAAAGCTATATCTAACTCCTTCATGAAAACATACAATATTTTGTCCTCAACTACTTTCTGCAGTAGAGAATTCCAGAAGCTTATCACTGAGTGAAGAAATGTCTTCTCATTTCAGTTGTAAAAGGTCTATCCTGTATCCTTGGACTATGACCCCTGATTTTGGATTCCCCACCATCAGGAATGTCCTTTGTGAATTACGCTGTCTAGTCCTGTTAGAATTTTAGATGAGGTGCCCCTTCATACTTCTAAACCCCTTCAAATATGATCCTAACCAATTCAATATCTCCTCACACATCAGTTCTGCCATCTCAGTAAACAATGTAGTAAATCTTTGCTTCACTCCCTCCATAGCAAAAACATCTTTCCTCAGATAAAGGGACCAAAAGTGCACACAATATTCCAGGTGTGGCCTCAGCAAACCCCACTAAAACTGGAGCAAGACATTCCTGCTCCTGTACTCAAATATTCTTGCTAATGAAGGTCAACATATCATTTGCCTTCTTTATCACCTGCTGCACTTGAATGCTTACCTTCAGTAATTGGTGCATGAGGACACTCAGGTCTTATTGCACATTCCCCTTTCTCAACTTGTAGCCATTCAAATAACAATTTGCATTCCCATTTTTGCTATCAGATGGATAACCTCACATTTATCCACATTATCATGCATCTGCCATGCATCACTCAGCTTGTCCAATAATATTGAAGGATCTCTGCATCCTCCTCACAGCTTACCTTCCCACCCAGCTTTGTATCATCTGCAAATTTGGAGATTTTACATTTAGTTCCTTCATCTAAAATCATTAATATATGTGAATCCTGGGATCCTAGGACTGACCCCTGTAGTACCCCACTAGTCACGACCTGCTATTCGAAAAAAAATGTTTATTCCTACTCTGTCAATCGGTCTTCTATTCATCTTAATACATTTCCCACAATCACATGAGCTTTAATTTTATACGGTAAACTCTAAAGTGGGACTTTGTCAGAAGCCTTCTGAAAGGCCAAATAAACCACATCCACTGGCTCTCCTTTATCAACTCTAAGAACCTACCAAGTATCAACAGCAAGTTACATCCTTAAAGAATTCCAGTCAATTTGTCAAGCCATCTTGACTCAGTCCAATGCTACCACTGTTTTCCAAATACTCTGCTATTAAATCTTTCAGAATGGACTCGAGCATTTTCCTCACTACTGACAACAGGCTGATTGGTCTATAGTTCCATGTTTTCTCTCGATCTCCCTTTCTAAATAGTGGGATTCCATTACCTACTCTCCAATCTGTAGGAATTGTTCCAGAGTCCATAGAATCTTGAAAGATTCATGCAATGCATTTACTATTTCTAGGATCACTTCCTTGAATACTCTGGGATGTTGATTATCAGGCCCTGGAGATTAAATCGGTCTTCAAACCCATCAATTTCTGCCACTGCATTTCTTGACGAACACTGATTTCCTTCAGTTCCTCCCTCTCACTTAACCTGGTGTTCCCCAATACTTCTGGTATGTTACTTGTATACTCCTTTGTGAAGAAAGTATGTGTTTAGTTGGTCAGTGAATGCTTTGTTTCCCATTATAAATTTCCCTGTTTCTGACTGTAAGGGACCTATATATTTGTCTTCAATCTTTTTCTCTCTTCACATACCAATAGAAACTTTTACAGTCAATTTTTATGTTTCCCAGAAGCTTACTCCTGCGCTCTATTTTCCCTTTCTTCATCAATTTCTTGGTCCTCCTTTGCTGAATTCTAAATTGCTTCCAATCCTGAGATCTGTTCTTTTTTCTGGCTAATTCTGGCCTCTTCATTGGATTTAATCCAGGGCACGATTTTCCAGCCACGTTCACCCAAAACTGGAAAATCCCACCCGAAGCCAAAGGAACTTTCAATAGTCCGCCCCTCACCCGCTACGATTGCCTTGGTGGGTGAAACAGTAAAATTTGCCCCACCGTCACTAATTTCCTTTTTAGTAGTGGTTTGGCCATCTTTTTCATTTTACTTTTGAACTAGATGGGAATAAAAAATTGTCGCAGTTCATCCATGGGCTCTTTGGATATTTGCTATTGCCTATCCACCATTATCCTTTTAAATAATGTTTCCTAATCCACCATAGCCAACTCACATCTCATATCATTGTAGTTTCCTTTATTAAGATTCAGGATCCTGGTCTCAGAATCAAATATGTCCCTCTCCATCCTGATGAAAAATTCTATCATATTATGGTTGTTCATCCCCAAGGGGTCTCAGACAACTAGATTGTCTTTCTCATTACACAATGCTCAATCCAGGATGGCCTATTCTCACTGGTTCCTTGACATATTGGTCCAGAAAATCATTCCACGCACAGTCCAAGAATTGCTCCTCTATGGCACTGTGACTAAGTTGATTGCCCAATCTGCAAATTAAAGTCATCTATAATTATTTTGTCAGGTCAGAAATGGGGATCTTTGCTGAATATTGCATCATGTTCAGCATTATTTGCAACTCCTCAGATACTGAAGCCATCCATGTTCAAACGCAACAAGATCTGGGCAATAGCCTTGGCTGACAAATGTTAAGTAACATTTACACCACACAAGTGGCAGGCAATGACCATCATCAATAAGAGACACTCTAATTGTAATAACTCAATGGAGGAGAAAGTCCTATCGCCTGATTACACTATACATCTGTACACATCCAGCTCTCCAATTGCTCCCTGTTGACATGCAGGCTGAGAGTCCTGCTTTGAATAGAGAGCATGAGGCTCTCTGATTTAACCATCAATTGGACCTCATCAGGTATTTCTTTTAACATAAGACTCATCAGGTAGTTCATACCTAGCAAGCCAACCTCATTAGCCTCCCACCCACAAAACTCTAAGGAATCCCCTCAGTTTGCTTCCCTCAGTTTGAGTGCTGGGTCAAGATCCTCCATCTCGGCCTCTGATGTCAGCAGTGTGTAAAGATTGGGTGCCTCTTCCACGTGAACGCTGGAGATCTGGTTCCTCCTACACTTCAGGTGGTAGGGGAATCACTGCAGCTTCATCCTGTGTCCATTTTGGACCTTGGCGGTCCCCATCAAGGGTGCAGGGGAGGCAATACTGGCTTGTGGAGGGGGACTCTGCTCATCCCTAGGGCTGCAGGGCAGACTCTGCTCCGAAATGGATGGAGAGCTTGAGGCCCAGACCCAGTCTAGGTGTTTCCTTACCACTGCCTCGTCTACGCATATTGGGTAGGATACCGGTCCAGTCCTGGACTGAACTGTTCCAGTTACCCAGGCAGGTCCATTTGTATAATTTTTTACCTAAAAATCACTCCCCCGCTTCAAGGTGCCTCTCCCAACGAGTGTTATTATGGCCCCTGCATTGGACTTCTTGGTGTCTTTCCATCTTTCCTACCAGATTTAGCATCAACAGGCTCAGTCTGGTGCGGGGCTGTTTGCCCATCAGTAATTATGCTGGCACAGTTCCCATGGCAGTGTGTAGAGCAGTCCTACAGTCAAATAATCACCTTGAGAATTTTGCCTCTAAAAGGAGGCCATTGGCTGTTTTTTCAACCTGGCCTTTAACATCTGAATTGCTCTCTCCGCTAACCCATTTGATGCCGGGTGATAAGGTGCCAGATTCCATTTGATTTCATAAATTTTGTGAACTCTAGGCTGGTGAACGTTGAACCATTAATTGGAAACTATTACCTCTGGGATCCTGTGTGTTGCAAACGAGGTGCGCAACTTCTCAACGGTTGCCGTCGTGTTTGCTGAGTTTAGTTTATAGATGTCTAACCACTTGGAATGGGCATCTATTACCACAAGAAACATGGACCCCATAAACAGGCCTGCAAAATCAACATGGAGTCGCGACCATGGTCCGCCTGGCCATTCCCACAGGTGCAGTGGGGTGACTGGTGGTGCCTCCTGTCCCCGCTGGCACTTCTGACACTGTCCTACCAGTTTTGCTACGTCTGTGTCCAGACCTGGCCACCAGACATGACTCCTGGCCAGCATCTTCATTTTTCATACTACACAATGGGCATCCTGGAGTTCGGCCAGTATGTCCTGATGGCCCTTCCTGGAATGATGAGCTGTGCTCCCCACAGCGGTTTCCCGTCTTCCACCGTGACCTGTTCCCTCCTGCTCTAGTATGGGTGGAACTGTGGATGGACCAGTCCTTCCAGCTGCCCTGTTAGCACCAGGTGCTTTACCTTTGCCAATACAGGGTCATTCTGCGTCCACTGGCAAATACTGTGTGCATCCACCGGGAGGGTATCCATAAAGTTTAACATCGTCACAGTCTCCTTCATTCTGGGTACCAATGAATGGGCTGTTTGGTAACGGTAGCTGGCTTATGAGTATTTGCCACTCTAGTCCCTGGTCAGTGCTCCAATCGATATTGACATGGCGCCAGCAATAACGCCCAACACGGGATCGGGGTTGACGCTAACGGCGGCACGAATTTGTCTTCCTTCAGTGGGCTGAGCAAGGGTTTATGATCTGCCACAATCGTAATCTCTCCGTCAATGTCAACAAAATTAAGGAGATTGTCATCGACTTCAGGAAGCATAAAGGAGAACATGCCCTTGTCTACATCAACGGTGACCTACCTTGCATTAAGCTGATCTTTCTCTACAATCTAGCTGTGAATATAACTCTACATTCAGCACTCTCTCATTTCCTTCTTGATGAATGGTATGTTTTGTCCGTATAGCGCGCAAGAAATGATACTTTTCACTGTATGCTAATACATGGGACAATAATAAATCAAAACAAAATTTTCAACCGTATAAATACTGGTTAAATTTTTTGACTGCAAAGATTACCGCCAGTCCTTCCTTTGCAATCTGCGCATATCTTCGCTCTGCCATTGCCAGGGTCCTGGAGGCATAAGCTATTGGCCACTCTTGTCTGTTCTGCCACCTGTCTGCCAGGACTGTGCCCACTCCATATGGGGTTGTGTCACAGGTGAGTACCAATTCCTTCTTGGGGTCATAACATACCAATACATTTTCAGATGAGAGTTGCTGTTTAATTTTCTTGAAGGCCTTGTCCCGGTGGGCCGACCGTCACCAAGTTTGTCCCCTTTTTAGCAACTCAGAGGGGATCCAGAATGGAGGCCCTATGCTGTATGAATTTCCCGTAGGATGTTACCAGTCCTAAAAACGACAGTAGCTCCTGGGTAGTTGTGGGAGCCAGGGCATCTTTTATTGCTCGCACCCGATTCTCAAGAGGATGTAGGCCCGACTTATCCAGTTTGTGCCCAAGATAGGTTACTTGTGATGCTAAAGAGAGGCATTTTTCACTTTTCAGATGCAGTCCCACTGCTGCAAATCTCCTGAGAACTTCCTCCAGGTTCTGCAGATGTTCTGCTCCTGTTTTACCCATAATGAGGACATTGTCTAGTTAAATGGCAACCTGTGGGTAACCCCTGTAGGATGCTCTCTATGGTCCTTTGGAATATGGCACAAGCTGCCGAAACCCCAAAAGGGTAATCTTCTATACTGGAAGAGGCCTTTCAGTGTATTTCTGTGAATTCTCGGCCAGCTGTAATTGTGGCTCATATCCAGTTTAGTGAATACGAGTCCTTCTGCCAACTCTGTGTACAGGTCCTCAATCCTGGGAATTGGGTATTTGTCTAGTTGAGTGTAACGGTTTATCGTCTGTTTGAAATCGCCGCAAAGGCGCACCGAGCCATCCGGCTTTAAGAATAGGAACCATGGGTGCCACCCATTCCATGAACTTGACCAGTTTTATTATTCCAGCAACCTTGTGATTTCTGCGTCAACCTTTTCCCTTAATGCAAATGGTACCAGTCAGGCTTTGCAAAACTTTGGGACATCCTCCGGGTCAAGGTGCAATTTTGCCTTGACTCCTTTGATTGTCCCTAGGCTTTCCCGAAAGACCTCCAGATATTTGCTCAAGGTCTCATTCAAGTGATCATTTTCCAGCTGGAAGATATTTGTCCAGCTGGATCTAGCCGGATCTGTTTTATCCAATTTCATCCTAATATGCTCGGTCCTGAACCTTCCACCACCATTAATGGGAGCCAAACTAATTGTTTCCCGTAAGCAACTGGCACATGGGTTGTACCCATCACTTTCAGTGGGTGCCCCCGTATAGATCCCCAGCCTTGCCGAAGTTTTAGTCAGGGCTATGGGTTGGAGCCCAGTGTGCATCTTGTTAAACACTGTCTGTGTTGACCTCCATTAAAATTGGACATCCATTCTTTGATGGATTCTGATTTTGTCATTGTTACACACAGTAGCTGTTCCTAGCCAGCTTCCTTGTGCATTCTCCTGTCCCTCGGCCTATGTGTTCTTTTCGGTCATGTTGGTTTAGGAGACTTGCTTTTCCTCTGTGCATCCTGACATTGGCAACCAACGCAATATCGTGTTGGGCAGAGCTCTACAGGAACTGCTGTCATTCTGGACTTAACCTGACCTTGTCTAGGTGCAGTTCTATAGGCATATTTGGGCTCCCTCATATTCGCATCCTTCTGGAGGGCCACTATGTTGTGGCCTGCCCCATAGTGGTAGTCCCCTAACCCATTCTCCGTTGTTGGCCTCTACCTCCATCAGATTACCTTGGAGCTCTGCTTGCTGCTTTTTCTAATGACAAGGCCAGTTGCAATGCCAGTTTACAGTCCTGCTGGGCCTCCGCCAACAGGCATTTCTG
The DNA here is from genome assembly GCF_965287045.1 of Carcharhinus amblyrhynchos. NCBI lineage: Eukaryota > Metazoa > Chordata > Chondrichthyes > Carcharhiniformes > Carcharhinidae > Carcharhinus > Carcharhinus amblyrhynchos. The sequence continues at coordinate 16,402,629 of NC_137330.1, forward strand.
TATAGTCATACCATTAATTCTGCACACCAACCGATCTCTGTGCATCTCATTTAGTGTCCCCCCAAATTTGCAAGCCTCCGCCAGACATCTTAGCCTTGTTCAGAAACTGGTGATTAACTCCCCTGCTTCTCTAAGTGTGGAGTAAAAACTGTACCTCCGCAGGATTGGGGGTGGCTTAGGATCATAATATTCTTGAACTACGTTCGACAACTCTTGAAAGGACTTTGTGTCCGGTGCCTCTGGAAAAATTAAACTGCGCATAATCGTAAAAGCTGCTGGTCCACACAGTCAGCAAGATAACCCTTTGCTACTCATCTGAGTTTATATCATTTGCCTTGAAGAAATACTTCATCCTTTCCACATATTGGGCCCAGTCCTCCCCTGCGGAGTCAAAAGAGTTCAATTTCCCAAAGAGTGGCATGTTTTCTCAACAATGGCTTACCCTCAATATATGGTAGCTCAGCAAGTTCCTTCAGGCCTCTCCTTTTTCCTGTGATAACTCCACGGAGGCAAAAGTCCCATCACTAAGTTACTTTATTTACACCATACATCTGCACACAGCCAGCTCTCCAGTTGCTCCCTGCTGACATGCAGGCTGGGAGTCTGCCACCCTTGCTTTAAATAGGGAGCTTCAGACTCCCTGATTTAACCATCAATTAGGACTCACAAGTTATTTCATACTCTAGCAAGCTAACCTCATTAGCCTAGCTGAAGTCATCACACTAACCACACCCACTTGACATCCAGTGGTTTTACCACCATTGAATCCCCTACTGTCAACACTCTTGGGGCTAACATTGACCAGAAACTCAACTGGACTAGCTACATAAACACAATGGCTGCAAGAGCAGGTCAAAGGCCATGAATATTGCAGTGAGTCGCACTTCCTGAGTCCCCAAAGCCTATCCACCATCCACAAGGAACAAGTCAAGAGTGTGATGGAATAAGCCCCACTTACCTGAATGGGTGCAGCTTCATCAACACTCAAGAAGCTTGACACTATCCAAGACAAAGCAGCCCAGTTGATTGGCATCACATCTACAAACATCCATTCCCTCCACCACTGACACTCAGTTGCAGCACTGTGCACTATCTACAAAATGCATTACAGAAATTCACCAAAGATCTTTAGACAACGCCCCCTACACACATGACCATTCACATCTGGAAGGACAAAGGCAGCAAATACATGGGAACATCATCACCGGAAACTTCCCCACCAACCAGTCACCATCCTAACTTGGAACTATATTGCCATTCCTTCGCAGTCGGTGGATCAAAATCCTGGAATTCCTTCTCTAACAGCATTGCAGGTCAACTCACAGCATATGCAGCATTTCAAGAAGATAGCTCACCACCATTTTGTCAAGGGCAACTAGGGATGGACAATAAATGCTGATTAGCCAGCAATGCCCATGTCCCACGAATGATTAAATAAAAATTCATTCCACACACAATTGTCCGGCAACAATCATTTCGAACCAAAGAGAACTTAAGCATCTCCCCTTAACAGTGAAAGGTATTACCATCACTGAAACCACACTAACAACATCTTCACTATCAACAACTACTGACCAGAGACTGCACTGGACTGGCCATAAAAATATTGTGGCTATGAGAGCAGGTCAGATGTTTGGAATTCTGCAGCGAGTAGCTCAGAATTCTCAACATCTGACCTGTTCTTGTAGCCGCAATATTTTTATGGCCAGTCCAGTGAAGTCTCTGGTCAGTAGTTGTTGGTAGTGTTGACAGTGAGTAGCTCACCTCCTTACTCCCTGAAGTATGTCAACCATCTACAAAGAACAAATCAGGAATGTGATGGAATACTCTTCATTTGCCTAGATGAATGCAGCTCCAGAAACACTCAAGTGTGTTACCATCCAGGTCAAAACAGCCAACTTCATTGGCACCTAATTTCCATCTTAAATATTCACTTCCTCTGCCACCAATGTATTTGCAGTGTGTTCCATCCACAAGATTCACTGCAGCAAGGCTCCTTCAACAGCCCAAACCTGCAACCTCTGCCACGTCAAAGAACAAGGGCAGCAAACACATAGGACCACCACCAACTGGAGATTCCCTTCCAAACAACTCAACATCCTGACTTGGAAATGTATTACTGTTCCTTCACTGTCGCTAGGTCAAAATCCTGGTACTCCCTCTCTAACAGCACCTTGGGTGTACCCGCACCATATGGATTGCAGCAGTTCAAGAGAGCAGCTCACCTTCTCAAGGGCAATTAGGAATGGGCAATAAATGATGGCCTAGCTGCAAAACTCACATCCCATGAAAGAATAAAGAAATAAAAAATAACATCATGCAGCCTGAGGCAATTCCTGGTATCACTCTGATGAAGAGTCATCCTGACTCAAAAGGCTGGCTCTATTCTCTCTCACCACAGATGCTGTCAGGCCTGCTGAGCTTTTCCAGTATTTTCTGTTCTTGTTTCAGATTCCAGCATCCGCAATATTTAGCTTTTATCTTTATAACAGTTTTTGTGCTCTCTTACATGTTAAAGAGGCAATGACCTTTGGAAGTTTATAGTATTTTTTGCCTTTTATGAAATTCAGCTCATCTCACTGACATTTTCTGACTGCACGTTATTTGTAAAGAATTTTGCTACCTGACTCCTGGCAATAATTAGCCTGGTTTCCAAAGGAAGTGTTGCAGTGTTTAACTAAGAGGTGCTTTCAATTGCTGAGCGTGACTTTATGCTCACACCTCAAACATAAGGATATCACTTCAATTTCGAAGAATAAGCAGATGATCACATTGAATTCACAGAGGACTCACAGTCATACACACTGTAATGAATCTTCATGTAGGAATAATGGATTGGAAGTTATTAAGAAAAATGCCTTCGGGTTCCTAATCTAAATACTGAGTTTGGCTCAGGGGTGATCCGACATAATCCTCCTCAATTAGAAAGATCAGTCAGAGGCCAGGCACAACCAGGAACAAAGTACTGCATTGATGAAGTCCATCTCATTCTTGGCTCTTCTCGTATGGGATATACCAGCTTTGATTTACATTGTCAAAGTCACACACACAATAGGCAAGCAATGACAAAATTTCAAAAAGTGCTGGTTCTGGCACATCTAAAATAGAAAGTTATGCTAATGGCAGCAAAAGAACATTGATAAGTCGTTCACAAAGGCACGTTGATGTCCTGATAAATACTGCTCTCTACACTACTGGGTATTGAGAATTAGCCTGTAGCAGGTACACCAAAGAAGGTTGGAGGTGAATGCTTCAGAATAATGAGCACAGAAGGAGGCCACTGTATCAGCCTTTAGCAGAGAATCATAGAATCCCCTACCATATAGAAGGAGACCATTCAGCCCATCGAGCCTACATAGACAACAATCCCACCCATGCCCTTTCCCTGTAACTCCACATATTTATCCTGTTAGTCCCCCTGACACTAAGTGGCAACTTAGCATAGCTAATCCACCTAACCTGTACATCATTGGAGTGTGGGAGGAAACCGGAGCACCCGGAAAAAAAACCTATGCAGACACGGGGAGAATGTACAAACTCCACACAGCCAGTGACCCGAGGCTGGAATTGAACCCAGGTCCCTGGTGCTGTGAGGCAGCAATATTAACCACTGTGCCACCATGAAATGGCTTTCCAATTAGTTCCAGGCCCTGTCCTTCTATTTCAACAATGCTCTTTTCAAAACTACTACTGAATCTGATTTCACATTCCATCAAAGGCAGTACATTTCAGATTTTTATTTGATTCATCTCTTTTTTTAATAGTCTGAGTTGTAGGGAAGGATTTTACATTTCACCAGGGTTTCTTCTTTCCAGGGAGAAAGTATTTGGAGATTCTGTACACACTCTGATGGGCTGCCCTGTAGCTATTTAACACTCAGAGGGTACATCAATCGGCTCAGGGCCTCCTTCAGGGAAGAATTCACATCTGCAAAAGTTCCCAGCTAATCAATTGGCTGACAACTCAACTTTCCAGCAGGACCACTGGGAGATGCGGCTATTGTTGGGATTGTAGCAAAACCCCCTGGGGATCATGAGTGAAGATGTAAGTTGGGGGAATTTTTGGTGGGAAGAATCTTGCATTCCCTTAAAAGGTGGACAGGGAAATGGGGAGGAAACCCTAAGGGGCAAAAAACATCAGTACATAGATTCCTAAATTTTCATCATGATGTTGAGAATGGCATTAAACAGAAAATTAGAAATGCACGTGATAGTATTTCTTTGTGGGACATGGGCATCACTGGCTGGTTAGCATTTATTTCCCATCCCTTGTTGCCCTTGAGAAGGTGGTGGGGAGCTGCCTTCTTGAAATGCTGCAATCCATGTGTTATGGGTTGACCTGCAATGCCATTAAGAAGGGAATCCCAGGATTTTGACCCAGCAACTGTGAAGGAACGACAATATATTTCCAACTCAGGATGTTGAGCGTCTTGGAGGAGAACTTAGTGGTGGTGACGTTCCCTTGTGTCTGCTGCTCTTGTCCTTCTCGATGAACTGGTTGTGTGTTTGGAAGGTGCTGTCTAAAGATCTTTGGTGAATTGCTGCTGTGCACCTTGTAGATGGTACACACTGCTGCTACTGAACGTTGGTGTTGGAGGGTATGGATGCTTGTGGATGTGGTGCCAATCAATCAGGCTGCTTTGTCCTAGATGAGTGTTGTTAGAGCTGCACCTACCCAGGCAAGTGGGGAATATTCCATCACACTTCTGACTTGTTCCTTGTAGATGTTGGTCAGGCTTCGGGGAGTTAGGAGATGAGTTATTCATTGCAGTCTTCCTAGCCTCTGATCTGCTTCTGTGGCCAATGTGTTTATGTGGTGAGTCCAGTTTAGTTTCTGGTCAATGGTAACCTCATGGTTGTTGACAGTGATTTGATTTGATTTATTATTGTCACATGTATTAGCATATAGTGAATAGTATTGTTTCTTTCACACTATACAGAAGAGCGTACAGAAGGAAAGGAGAGAGTGCAGAATGTAAGAATGTAGTGTTACAGTCATAGCTAGGGTGTAGAGAAAGATCAACTTAATGCAAGGTTGGTCCATTTAAAAGCCTGATGGCAGCAGAGGAGAAGCTGTTCATGAGTCGGTCGGTACGTGACCTCAGACTTCCGTATCTTTTTCCCGATGGAAGAAGGTGGAAGAGAGAATGTCCAGGGTACATGGGGTCCTTAATTATGCTGGCTGCTTTGCAGGAAGTGTAGATAGAGTCAATGGATGGGAGGCTGGTTTGCATGATGGATTGGGCTACATTCACAACCTTTTATAATCTTTTGTGGTCTTGGGCGGAGCAGAAGCCATGCCAACCTGTGGTACAACCAGAAAGAATGCTTTCTATGATGCTCTGTAAAAGTTGGTGAGAATCGTAGCTAACATGCCAAATTTTCTTCATCTTCTGAGAAAGTAGAGGCATTGATGGGCTTTCCTAACTATTGCATTGGCATGGGGGGAAAGGTCGTCGGTGATCTGGACATCTCAAAACCTGAAACTCTCAACCCTTTCCACTTCGTCCCCATTGATATAGACAGGGGTATGTTCCCTTCTACACTTCTTGAAGTCGATGCCAATCTCTGTTTCATTAACATTGAGGGAGAGGTTATTGTTGCTGTACGAATTCACCAGATTCTCTATCTCATTCCTGTATTCTGTCTCGTCAGTGTTTGAGATCCGACCCACTACAGTGCTGTTGTCAGTAAACTTGAAAATCGGGTTGGTGGAGAATTTGGTCACACAGTCATAAGGTGTATAAGGAGTATAGTAGAGGGCTAAGAACACACACACACAGCCTGTGGGGCATTGGTGTTGAGGATGATCATGTTGAGAAATGAAGTGTTGTGGTCTCTGGGTTATGAAGTTCAGGTTCCAGTCGCAGAAGAGCCAAGGCCCAGCCTACAGAGTTTGGAGATGAGAATAATGGTGTTGAAGGCTGAGCTGTAGTCAACAAATAGGAGTCTGACATAGGTGTCTTTTTTATCTAGGTGTTCCAGGGTTGAGTGCAGGGCCAGGGAGATGGTATCTACTGTGGACATATTACAGCAGTAGGCAAACTGGAATGGATTCAGGCAGCTCAGGAGGCTGGTGTTGATTTGTGGGGGATTCAGTAATGGTAACACCATTGAATGTCAAGGGTCAGTGGTTACAGTATCAGTTATTGGTGAATGTTACTTGCCATTAATCAGCCTGAGCCTGAATATTGAACAGGTTGTGCCTCATATGGGCATAGACTGCTTCAGTAAGCTTACTTTTAATAAGTAATGCGACACTCAGGATATTATTCCAATAAAGAAGGAACATTTTGGCAACTTTAACAATTAGATGAAATTGCAACAAATTATATCGTCCATTTAATGCAGCAAGATTCTTTCAAAGTGCTTCACAAGAGTGCATGAGACACAGTTACATCAGATATTAGGACAGTTTAGAGTTTGGCTTAAAAGGAGAGAGAAAGGGAAAACAGTCTAAGAAGGTTTGAGAAAAATTCCAGAACTTTAAACATTGACAGCTGAATACATGGCCATCAACTGTGGAATGATCAAATTTGGGCATGTGCAGGAGACCAGAATCAGAGGAATGCGGAGAACTCAGAGAGGTTATCTGGCTGAAGAATGCCATAGAGATGGTGAGGCCATGGAGGGAAAACCAGGATGAGAGTTTTAAAATTAAGCTTGGGCGGGATTTTCTCATTGCGCTCACCCCAAGACTGAAATATCCCACCCAAGATCAATGGACCTTTGCATGGTCCGTGTCCTGCCTGCTACGATTCCTGTGGTAGGCAGGATGGGAAAATCCTGCTCAAGGTGTTGCTGGACTAAGTGCCAGTATATATCAGCAAAAACTGGGGTCATGAGTAAACCGAAGTTGGTGTGAATTAAAATTCCAATGGCAGAATTTTGGATGAGTTCAGAATTAGAGACGATATGAGGTTCACAAAGTCATATGTGGCAAGTATCTGGTTAAAGTGAAAATAGTTGGTGTAGCCAGTATGGATTTCAAGAAGGATAATTACATTTGGCAAATGCCATGAACTTTTGAGGGGGCTGACAAGACATAGTAGATGGCAGAAATGCAAGTAGATATGGTCTCTATCAAACCTTTTGGAAAGGTCTTTAAATGAGGTACAAGATAAAGGGAAGGGTAAGAAATTAATCAGTCAATGGTGTCTGCCTGGTTTGAATTCTGGGGCTATATCTATGCACTATATATCAATAACATAGATATATGCTTCAGTTTTGAAATTTGCAGAGTATGCTACTCTATGGGGAGAATGGAATTCTCCGGCCATGTTTCTCGGTGGCAGGAGGTGGCACACCATTCACTGGTGGAGGGAATCTCAGATCCCGCTGTTGTCAATGGGATTTCCTCTTGATGTCATTCCATGCTACCACGAAACCCACCGGAGGGGGTGCGCTGCCAACTGTACCAGAGAATCCCACTGGCATGAAGGGTCAGAGAATTCCCTCGTGACATACACCTAATTACTGAGGTGCCCAAAGAAAAATTCAATGACATATTCGTAATTTGGGGACATCAGGGGAGGGAAAAAAGTAGCCAGGTAGAACTCAATGTTTGCGTGTGTGAGCTGTTGCATTTGATTTCAAAACATAATGCAATTAGTTTACTCTGAAAATAAGGCTCAGTGTTTTAAGCATTGGAAGTTTCAGCATACAGGACCTTAAAATCTTGGCTCCAGATTAACAAGACATAGAACACACACACAAAACTTTTGATACTGGCACTCTGTAGAACATTAAAGCCAAGAGGTGTCATGGTGGGGACTGGTACATACAGGTTAATGTGGGATTGAGTATAATATCACCACACAGTGATGTCAGAAGGCATATGATTCAAAGCTAGGGTCAGTCTAGTGTTGTGTAAAGATTTTGGTTGGAGTCAGTTCCAAATTTGTCCCCTTTGCTGTATATAGTTCTGAGTTGTCATTGAAGGTTTGGTATTAACAAACTCAGGACCACTAAGCCTACTTCATTGTGTCCAAAGCAGAATTCTTCAAGAGATAATGATTTGACTTTGAATAAATTAAAGTAATATGACCAATAAACAGAATTAGGCTCTATAGTCTTGGAAAGATATTTGGGCCTTCGAGAAGGTTCTATACAGCATTCTTGCATCTACAGAAGATGATGAAAATGTTTCAAACAGATCTATTTCAGAAAATGTACATAAAGATGTTGCCTGGTATGAGAATATTCAGATACAAACAAGGACCTGGAAAAATTAAGTCTTTCTTTTTTTAGATTTTTCTTTGATAAATACATTTAAAATGATGAAAGAATGGAATGGTGTACATTCAAGAGGTCATAGATATAATATGAAACATTGTTCTAAAACAGAGGGCAGGAGAAATGTTTTGAGTGTTGAGGATGTGAGTTCACCTCCAGAGATAGTGTTGAGGATAAAACAATATCAGCACTCAAGATGACACTATGTAGGCAGATGAAAGAAAGGGGACTGAATGATACTGGAAAGGTGTGAGTAAATGTCACATGTTTCACTTGCAGTGGACTGCTTGAGCCAAGAATTAATCTGGAAACAAGTATTTCTGCAGTCCTGTTGTTTCTGTCCTCTCAACATCTGAGAGTCATGATGATGAGATATTGATAAACTATTATCATGATCCTGGATGTGTCACTGGTGCCTTGACATTGAGTAATAATTGTGAAAACAGAAGAGGAACTTATTTTCACTATCCTCCATCTGTCTTTCATCCCCGAGCTCTTTTCAAAAGAACAATTAGTCTCCAATATTCCAAAAGCATGATCAAAGTATTAATGTAAATTTCATTTTGAAATAGAACGCACAGTCTCATTGAAGTTCTAAAACTTGTACAGTGACAAATATTATTTGATACATCTGTATTTTTCACAGTGTAAGTGATTTTTGTGATGATGTCCTTGCTACCAACATTGACTCTGTGATCAAGGAGGGATGTGGAGCTCAGAGCGAAGGTGCTAATATATTGGTGGCAGGCAAACAAGATAGTTTTGATTTGAGTTGATGGAAATTCTTGCCCAGACAGGGCATTGCTGGTTCAGGACTCAAATGTGGATTTTTTTGGGGAAAATAATTTCTTTGAGAAAAGTGGACTTCACACCAAACTGTTGCTAGTTCTGTGAGAATGCTCTATTGCCAATTGCTCTTTGAATGTAATTCGAACAGGAATGAATAAGGACAGATTTTTATTCTTTTAGTTCTTTTTTGGCAGGTTGATCATTATCTGTCCATGCCAAGCCATCAGTGCCACTTCCAGAATCATTATAATTCATTCCTGCCTCTCGCTAGATTAATTTCCCAGTTACCCTTTGGCTAATTAAATCCACTACAAAACAGCTTGGCTTCCTGGTGCTACTCCGCCACACTTAATATTAAGGCAGGGCAAGTGCGTTGTCACCAGAGTTGGTGCCCATGATATTGCACTCAGTGTGACATTTCTCACCTGCCTGCCAAACAACCTCCTAGAAGAGTAAAATTTAACACGTCGTTGTGACAATGATATTCTAGCTTTTACTGCAGTACTTTCCCATTGCTGGACTCTGCACAGAAAGGCAACCTTTACAAAAAGAATGATCATGGTGGCACAGTGGTTTATACTGCTGCGTCACAGTGCCAGTGATCAGTGTTAGATTCCTGGCTTGGGTCACTGTCTGTGTGGAGTCTGCATATTTTCCGCGAGTCTATTCCTCTGGGTACCCAGGTTTCCTCCCACAGTCCAAAGGTGTGTGGGTTAGGTGGATTGGCCTTGCTAAATTGACCCTTAGTGTTGAGGGACTAGTTAAGGTAAATGCTTGGGGGTTATAGGACAGGACCTAGGTGGGATTGGGATTGGTGCAGACTCAATGGGCCAAATGGCCTCCTTCTGCCCTGTAAGATTCTGTGATGTTCCTCATATTTACTGATCTTCCTTGGTTCTTGGCCCACCAACATTTTATCTTTAAAATTCCTGCTCTCATATTCATCTTCCCCAATGACCTTAACACCCCCCTCCCCAAACCACCACCCGCCACCCCCCACCCGTTCTCACCCCGTTCTACAACTCTGAGAATTCTGCAATCCTTCAAATCCAATCTTTGCTATGTCCCTCACTTCCATTGTCCCAGAATTGATTGCCTTATCTTCAGCTGCCAAGACCATAACTCTAAAATTCTTTCTGTAAAACTCCTCATCTCACTTGCCTACTTTTAGATATTTCCAACAATCTGCCTTTGACCAACTTTTTTGTCAACTTCTTTGACTATCTATTTATATGGCTTGATAAGTTTGCATTGATTACACATTCTAAAGTGCCTTGCGATAGCTGGTGATATATTAAAGACTCGCCAAACAGAAGTTGCCAAACCTGAACTGCCTTCAATAGCAAACAGGTGAAGGCGCCCATCACTTACAATTCTTGGGGAATGGCAGGGTACAGATTGTTTGCAGAGTGCATTATTTCACAAATTATGTCCACAGATTTAGATTGCTTTTAGCAGGGGCCGGTTCACTCATTCGGCTGAACGGCTGGTTCATGATGCAGCGTGACAGCAGTAGGTTCAATTCCCGCACTGGCTGCTGTTATTCATGAAGGCCCCGCCTTCTCAACCTTGCCTTCCACCTGAGGTGATCCTCGGGTTAAATCACCACCAGGCAGCTCTCCCCTTCAAAGGAGCTAAAGGGATCAAGGAAGTTGAATTCAATTATCAGTCATGATCAAAATGAATGGCAGTGCAGGCTTGAGGGGCCAAATGGCCTACTCCTGCTTCTAGTTTCTATGTAACTCAATGTTCAATCCGGAAGGCTGTAAAGTACTTATTCAAAAGATGAGGTGCTGTTCCTCCAGTTTGTGTTTTGCACTACTATTTACATTTCCTTTCTCTTATTACAGCCCCCACCCTGCATTGTATAAATTTCATCTGGTTCTCTTTGTTCTCAGCGCTGATGAAGGGTCATCCAGATTCGAAGTGTTGGCTCTATTCTCTTTCCACAGATGCTGACTGATCTGCTGAGAATTTCCAGCATTTTCTGTTTTTGTGTTATTTAGATGTCAGCTTGTCACTGTAAGTTCAATCACCATTGACAGGGCCAATCCTCCAAATCAGGTAGAGAAATTAGAAACCTTAAAGGTCCCAACATCCACCAACAGCCCTGATATTCACGTCAGACCACAGATTTCTATGAATGGTTAATGCAGTCTCATATATTGGCCGGGTTTCTCTGATGTCGCTGCCAAAACATAGATGAATCCGCAACATGTACATTAATGCTTGCTTCCTTGCTTTTTGCGAAAAGGTGTGGACAATGAAACCACCATTAAATTTTGACAAATCCAACATATATGTATTTAAAAACTTATTTTGATAGAATTTTTATGTAATGTCTGAAAGTAATTCAGGAGGTGATGGCCGAGTGATATTATTGCCAGATTATTAGGTTAGAGGGATTAGTGGGTATAATATGTAGGGATATGGGGATAGGGCCTGGGTGGGATTGTGTTCGGTGCAGACTCGATGGGCCGAAGGGCCTCTTTCTGCGCTGTAGGGTTCTATGATTGATCTATTATTAATCCAGAAACTCAGCTAATGTTCTCGGGGCCCGGGTTCAAATCCTGCCACAGCAGATTGTGGAATTTGAATTCAACAAAAAAAATGTGGAATTAAGAATCTACTGATGACCATGAAACCATTGCCGATTGTTGAGTAAAACCCATCTGGTTCACCAATGTCCTTTAGGGAAGGAAATCTGCTGTCCTTATCTGGTCTGGGCTACATGACTTCAGAGTCACAGCAATGTGGTTGACTTTCAATTGCTCTCTGAACAAGGGCAATTAGGATTGGGCAATAAATAACATGTGACACTCATCCCATGAATGAATTAAATAAAGCTACAAAAAAAAGTCCACTATTTTTACTCATTTTGTTCTGAATAGACCTGCTGTCAGTCTTCTCTACAGCATGGGAACATGTTGCTTGGATTTCTGATGAGGAACTGGAGGAATAGGACAAGCATTACCAGATGTGACTGTCTTCCCAGCCACATGATGCTTTATTGGATTCACGGGACGGAATGAAGTAGCCACTACCCCAACAGTGTCAAGAGGCAGAGGATCAGCTTTCTCTACATGATAGACCAAAGTATCCCAGTAATTTCTATTTAAAAAACAGCAACTGTGGGCTTTCCCATGGATGTGACCATCCATTCAAACCCCCTTTGACTTTGGCGGGACTGAAAGATCCTGCCAGCAAGTGAGGTGAGAAAATGCTCCCCATTGTAGGCAGAAAATCACTTGTTTTGAAACATTCCATTATGGCTCTTACCCACATCAATCTGTTCCTTTATCGGTGGGGTCTCTCCACCCACTGTCACTTAACTCCATCAGCACGGGGCTATTGTAATCAAAATAACTTTGCTTCACCAAGCAAATTGGGGCGGCATGTTAGCACAGTGGTTAGCACTGCTGTTTAGAGCTCCAGGGACCTGGGTTCAATTCCCAGCTTGGGTCACTGTGTGGAGGTTGCACATTCTCTTCATGTCTGCATGGGTTTTTTTCCAGGTGCTCCAGTTTCCTCCCACAGTCCAAAGATATGTGGGTTAGGCTGATTGGCCATGCTAAAATTGCCCCTTAGTGTCCTGCGATGCGTGGGATTAGTGGGTAAAATAAGTAGGGATATGGAGGTAGGGCCTGGGTGAGATTGTGGTCGGTGCAGTCTCAATGGGCCGAATGGCCTCTTTCTGTACTGTAGGGTTCTATGATTGAAATTTTGCTTAGAAATCAAGATGTCAGTCCTGATTTAGTTGGCATCACTCTGTCTTTGAGTCAAGTCACATTTCTGAGACTTGAGCACAGAAAACTCAGATGGCACTCCAGTTCAACACTGAGTTAAGGTCCCGTCTGCATTTTCGGGTACATTGTGAAAATGAATAATCCCAGGGCCCTGTATGATGAGCAGGGGATTCTCCTGAGAGTTCTGACAGCCACATTCATGGCCGTACAGTCTATCCTTTGTACATTTGAGGCAATCCAAAACCTTTCTGCCAGTGTGTCCCAATTTGCATCAGTTCACCTCTATGCTCACTAACCCACATTGGCTGGTGGTGAAGAACAGCCTTGGTGGTAAAATTTTAATCCTTTCTTTCAAATGCCATCATAGCCTCACCCTTCACAATCTGTCATTTCCTTCAACCCCACAACCCTCCAGGATATCTGTGCTCCTCTAACTCTGGCCTCTGGAATATTTCTGATTTTAATTTGATTAGATTTCATTTGCTATTGTCACATGTCTTGTGAAAAGTAATGTTTCTTGTGCGCCATACAGACAAAGCATACCGTCATCGACTACATAGAGGAGAAAGAAAGGAGAAGGTGCAGAATATAGTGTTATAGTTACAGTTAGGGTGTTAAGAAAGATCACCTTAATATGAGGTAGGTCCATTCAAAAGTCTGATGGCAGCGGGGAAGAAGCTTTTCTTGAACAGAGTTGGTACGCAGCTTCAGAATTTTGTACCTTTTTCCCGACGAAAGAAGGTGGAAGAGAGTATACCTGGCGTCCATGGATTCCTTGATTATGCTGGCTGCTTTTCCGAGATGGTTATGGAGAGGACAATTTTGAGAAGCAATCAAGGACAATCTGAGAAATGCGTGAAAAATAAGTCATGTGATTGGAAATGTCAGTTTTGGATTTGGTATACTTTTGAGAACTGGGAACAACAGAATTGGAGAAGTTGTAATACACTTAACCTTTCTGAATGACAGCCTGAAGGAATATCGCTTTGAATTTAAAAATGATGATGACCATCTTAATTATTTTGCTTAGATTCTCTGTCTCCTTCTGGATAGGCCCCCTTATTGGGAGTTAAATAAACGAATAATATCAATGAACCTCGTATTATGGATGAATATCAAGTTATAATTTCAGTTTTTGTAAAAAGATGGACTGATGGGGAAAAATTCGCTCTTCGCAAAGGCATTTTAAAAATATACAGAAGAACAGCTCCAATAAACTGTCACTTGTAGAACTAACCATCAAAAAAAAGTTTCCCTTAAAAACTGAACCTTGCCATGATCGAGGAAGGTATGTATTTTTCTGACAGCAGAAATAGAAATAAAATCATCCCCCCAGAGAATTCATGTCCCAGGGAAAACAAACAAGAAATGCTTTCCCACCTTGGAAAGGTGTGCTAATATCCCAAGAAATAGCCATTAGCCCCTTTCCCTTTGCTAGTCTCATTCACCCTGAGCATCAAAGCGTCTGGTTACCATGGTAACCAGGATTCTCAATTCCATTCTGGATTAGAAAGGTTGCATTTTCTTTTTGTTTTGCATCTTTCTCTTTTCATTTTTTTTTAAAATAACAACCCGGTGGAGTGAAATGTAATCCCGAGGTGGATTCTATTCTCACCGGCTCGCGAGTGAGTCACCTCCTACAGGTTTGTCTGGGGTTTGCTTTCTGCGAATGAACAGATGGCCAGCCGCTGTTTAATGCCAGATTAGGAAAGACGAGAGGGACGGCTTTCCTGTTGCTCTCTCTGTCTCTCTCTCTCTCCCTCCCTCTCGCGTGCTGTTGCTGCGGTTACTGCGTCGCATTGGTTGTGGTGCTTGGAGGTGAGTTTGCTGCACAGTAGCCTTCCTTGAATGGTTCACGACACAGAGCAACACTTGCTCTCCTCTGGGTTTGCAGGAGTGGCAGGGCTTCTGGGGTGACAAATAGGTTCTTCATGCCTCCAATTCTGAGTATCCATTTCACCCTGACCGGGCCTACAAATATACACCATCATGCTGTTTAGGTGAGCAGTAAAATGCGTTCCAGCCGGGCAAGAAAACAGTTTAAAAGTGCGTCAAAGCATATCTAGTACAAGTTTGTCGGGGGTGGTGGGGAGGGAAATCCTATTTAAGTTCAATTAGTGGTGAATAATTGTTAGGAACTCAGTCCTGGTGTGCAAGAATAGCGCGAGTGCGAATGTTTTTGTATAATGAAGAGGCTAATTGTGAAACAAATACTTAGTGTTAGTATTAAAATGTGATTTTTTTTCAAAAAAATTAAACATGCAAGGTGGGGGGGGGGGGGGGCTGCTGAAGTTTAGTTGCCATTTTCATTCGAGATATCAAAGCCAAATTTAATCTCCTGCTAACATAAGGTTGAGTAACAAGGTTTATATTCCTGAAAGATGAAATAGTGGACAAACACGTCGCTAGAATTATTTGCCGAATAGCGCTGATTAGATTTATGGGATGAACACTTCATAAGTAAGGTGGCCTATTAACTGGAGTGATTTAGAGACCCATAATGTGATTACAGTCAAAAAACATTTGTCGTACATGCCTAACTGTGGATTTAACTTTTTTGATGTGAAGCTTTGTTGCACCAGCCCAGCTGCCATCCATATCCCCGAAATCATAGAATAACAGAATCTCTGCAGTGCAGAAAGAGGCCATTCGGCTCATCAAGCCTACACTAACAACAATCCCACCCAAGCCTTATCCCTGCACCACATATTTACTCTGATAATCTCTCTCACGCTAAGGGGCAGTTTAGCATGGCCAATCCACCTAACTCGCATATCTTTGGACTGTGGGAGGAAACCAGAGCGCCTGGAGGAAACCCGTGCAGATACGGGGAGAACGTGCGCAGGGCTGGAATCGAACTCAGCTCCCTGGTGCTGTGAGGCAGCAGTGCTAACCACCGTGCCAGTTTTAGCAGTGTGGTTGAAATAAATATAAAACCTCCAGCGTACTTTAAATTGCGCTGTTTAGGTTATATTATAAATTTTCCGGAAAGGTCATACGCGTAATAGCAAACATAGAAACTGCCACAAACCAGGTCAGCTGGGAAGCAGAATAGTTTTTTTCCCCCAATGCTGTACATAAGAGGGGAACCTGGTGGTGTTTGGAATTCAGCTGATTGAGTTTAATCAACAAAACTATGCATCAAGGCTTCTGTTCATCTTCTTGTGAGGAATCAGCTATAAAACCACAGGCAATGAATTTCTACAAGCAATACAGCACCAGTTTCATTGGTTTCCTCTAATCTATTAGTAAATGAATTCTTGTAAATATTGAAGAAACTTTTAAAATGCCACCCAAGAAAATGAGTGCAATCTGAAGAATGTTCCTGAACCAATGGGATCGATAGAACCTTGGCGTCATGGCTCATTCAGCTTTGAGGTAAACTGAATCTTGCATGAGTGCCCAAGATCGCAGAAAACATGAACTTTAAAAGGTTCCCCCATCATTTGCTGAATGTGCTCTGAATTGCATTGATGTTAAGGGTGTTGGTGATTGGGAGTCCAATCTCTTAAATTCCTGGGATGGTCTCAACCTCAAGTACAACAGTTTCAACAGAGAGCTGTGGAGGGAGGGTAAGTTTTGTAGCCATGAGGCTGGGCACAAGTAACAGTTCAAGTGGATGATTGATTTTAGTATCAGCTGTGCTGCAGTCATAAAATTTGTGCTGATTTCATGCTTTCGCATTTCGAATGTGAATATTAAGCATAGGTATTCAATCCATAAACTTGTGTTTGGAATTATTGTGCCTATGGATGAACGTGATGGTTGACCATTAAAACAATTTAATTTGTGTTCAGGGCCAAGATTTTCAATTGCTCAGAACATTCGGATGCACTTTGAATGTAGCACATGCTGATGGCATATTAGTGTCTTAATGTCTCTGGGATATACTGGAATTTTCACAGTGGTGAAGGGGACGGTTTGGAGTTGGGGGGACAGGGGAGGAAGTTGGCAACCTGCCCTTCTCCACTCAACAGCCTGCTAAGCTCCCCAATGAACTGAGGGGGCCCGAAGGTAACTTTTCAATTCATAAATCGTCAAACCCGCACAGTTGGTTCATATTAGCCATAGTTGTCTGGCTGAATACAACATGTAAATAAAGTTATTGACAACTAACTTTTACATGAGATCGGATGCTGTTCTTGTATGGCCATTGGCCATTTGGCCAGTTCTCTGCGTAGTGAAGGTTCTGGCCCTGGAAGGTGTAGAACTTTATATATTGTAAAAGCTGTGCATTTTATTTCATTGTCCCCTCTACTGCCCCCTCTGTCAGGGAGGTATAAATAAAGTTAACTCAATAATGGCTGCATGGAGTTGAGCGTGTTAGTCTTTTCTCAGTGTGATACACAATAGAAAAATGGTGACAAGGATGAAAAAGATTTTCTTTTAAATTTTAGTTGAGAAATTAAGGGCTAAAGACCATTGTGACATAGTTTTGGAATCCCTAAAGTTGCGTTTGAGCAGGTCGAAAGATTGCTTCTCACGTTCATGTACAGCTCCATGAGTTTGCATGGGATACAACTGAATGAAAAAAATTGTGAAGTTATTAGTGACTGGTTCTGACGAGTTTGTGTGAAAGCATGTGGTCACTCAAGACAAAGAAGTACTGAAAGGAAAGTTACAAAACCTGGAAGTGGATCCTTGCTGGGAACAGCTGAGCAAAAACATTTATTGAAAGAAGATTCTAAAGCATGTCTCTTTGAGAGTTGAGTTTGGGAGTTGAAATCCAGTGAGATCAGTTAACTCATGGTGTAATAATCATCTGAGGGCATTTGAGGAAAAATATGCAGAAGATTGATTGGGCTGTGTCTAACCATAGTTAGCCTGTTGGATTACAGGGACTCTGTGTTTATTGAGAACTGTACATCAAAAGATATGTCTTATAACTGTGTTGTCCTTAAAATCTGTGTACATTTTTGAAGCTAAGTGGGAGTGAAATATTATAGTCAAACTTTTCAAGTTGAATAAATGTTTTTGTTATTAAAATCTAATTGGCAGTCCTGTGACTATGTTGCTCCACATTTTTGAAAATAAAAGTAAACATTATGGTCTTTTGAGCCAGGTTTCAATTCTGGGATCTTCCTGTAACATTAACTGGGATCATAATGACATTAAACTTAAGAAGCAGGAGCAGAAGGAGACCACATTGCCCATTGAGCCCGCTTAGCCATTCAAAATGATCATAGAACATAGAACACTGTAGCACAAACAGGCCCTTTGGCCCACAAGTTGTGCTGATCATATCCCTACCTACTTGGCCTACCTATAATCCTCAATCCCATTAAATCCCATGTACTCATCCAGAAGTCTCTTAAAAGACCCCAACGACTTTGCCTCCACCACCACCAATGGCAGCTAATTCCACTCACCCACCATCCTCTGAGTGAAAAACTTACCCCTGACATTTAGTGGGATTGAGAGTTATAGATAGTTCTATGGCCTGGTAGGTATGGATGTGATTGGCGCAACTTGTGGGCCGAAGGGCCTGTTTGTGCTGTAGTGTTCTGTGTTCTATGTTCTATCTGCTCTATACCTACTCTCCAGCACCTTAAACCTGCCTCCTTTCGTAGCAACCATTTCCGCCCTGGGAAATAGCCTCTGAGAATCCACCCTATCTGTGCCTCTCAACATCTTATAAACCTCCATCAGGTCACCTCTCATGCTTCGTCTCTCCAGGGAGAAAAGACCGAGCTCTCTCATAAGGCATGCCACCCAATCCAGGCAACATCCTTGTAATGGCTGAGCTTGGGCTTCAACTCTACTTTTCTGCCCACTCCCCACATCTCTTCTTTCCCTGAGACATCAAAAATCTGTAGCCAGCCTTAAATGTGTGCAATGATGGCAGAACTCCCAATTCTTGACTGCTAATCTCTCACTGAGTTCCATTTCAAACAACGTTATTTTTAGACTTCAGCCCCCTCTTTAAAATTATTCAGAAAAGCACAAGCTTACTTGCTTGTTTTAGGTTAACAGTCCTAGCGCTCACAGAGTGAGAGAGGGAAAGCAAAAGAAGACACTGACCTCCTGAGTTCCAACATTCCTGAATTGTATCTTATGGACTATGGAATGTCACTGACACAATCTTGTAACAACAGTATTTATATTACTGGTCCAGTCTCTTTCTGTTTAATGAGTTACTCCCCAGGATGTTGGGAGCCTGTAGAAGGGTCAATGAACTCAACGTAATCTGTGTTTCTCTCTGCACAGAGGCTCCCAGACCTGCTGAGTTTATCCAGCAATTTTCTGGTTTGATTGCAAGCATCTTCCTTTAAGCTAGGTTTGATTCCAACCAGTGATAAGTTTTCTTCCTGATTTCCTTCGACTTCAATTTCGCCAGAGTCCCTGGATGCCACAATCAGACAAGTGTGGCCTTGATTTCAAGGACAGTCACTCACTTTACTGCTGGAATTCAGCTCTCTTATCTGTGTTTGCACAAAGATTACAATGAGGTCTGGAGCTGAGTGCACCTCATAGGATGCAAGCTGAACACTGGTGAGCAGGTTATTGATAAATGTCATTTGATAACACTCTGCTGATGATTGAGACTGATGCACTCTTGGTCTTGTTTGGATTTGCCTTGTGTTTTATGAATAGCATTTACCTGAGCGATTTTCCATATTTCACAGAATAGAATCCCTAGAAGTGCAGAAGGAGGCCATTTGGCCCATCAAGTCTGCGTGGACTCTGACAGCGTATTTTACACCACAGGGCCTTCCCCTGTTCTATCCTCCTAAACCCCACACGTTGTCAGGGCTCAGGTATCTAGTGCCTTCAGCAGTTTCTTGATGTGGTTTGGAGTTAATCGAAATGGGTGAAGGCTGCTGTGTGATGCTGGGGACCTCAGAAGGAACCAGGGCTAGATCATGCACTGTGTTAAAGTAATGACACACACCATAGCCTTGTCTTTAGTGCTGTGCCATCATTGAGGATGTTCTTGGAGGTCCCTTCCTAATTCCCCATAAGAATTGATGATTGGATTTGTCAAGACTGCAGAACTTTGATCTGATCTGCAGGATCATTTAATTCTATCACATGCTACTTCCATTGTTTAACCTTATATGTAGTCCTCTGTTCTAGCTTCGTCAGACTGGCATGATAGCATACTCAGGTATGTCCTCATTGAACTGGCATGGTAGCAGTGGTAGAGTGTGGGATATACCGGGCTATGACGTTACAGATTATAGTGGAATACAATTCTGCTGCTGTTGATGGACCACAGCGCCTCATGGATGCCGAGCTTTTGAGCTGCTAGATTTGCCTGAATCTCTACCATCTTGCAACATGGAAATGCTGCATATTATGGAGGTTGTCCTCAGTATGAAGATGGTATTTTTGTCTTTGCAGGGATTCAGTGGTGTCATTCCTATCCCTGACAGAGGTATCTGTGGCAGGTAGATTTAGTGAGTAGAAGGTCTACTAGACGCTCTCTCCACCTGGTCTGGCACATACGTCCTTCAGTACATAGCCAGCTTAGTCAGCCATGGTGCTCCCAAGCTATTCTTGGTGATGGACATTGAAGTGCCCCACCCAGCATGTATCCTTTGGCCTTGCCACCACCAGTGCTTTCAGTTCAACACGGAGGAGTAATGATTCATCAGCTGAGAAGGAGAGTGATTAGAGGTGATGGAAGTAATCAGCACAAGGTTTCTTTCTGCGAGAGTTCATGGGTTCCAGAGTAAATGTTGAGGACTTCCAAGGCCACTCCCTCCTCACTGTATATCATTGTGGCACCACCTCTGGTCCTGCCAGTGGGCTAGGACATACCTAAGGATGATGATAGTGGAATTTGGGACATTGACTGTGAGGTATAATTCCATAAATATGACCATGTTGAGTTGTTGCTCACCAGTCTGTGGAACAAATCTCCCAATTTTGACTCAAGATCCCAGAGTTAATGAGAATGTCTTTGCAGGCTTTCTTGGGTTGGCTGTACTTTTGGTGTTTCTGATGCTTGGGTTGATGGTGCGCGGTCTGTCAGATTTTATGCTTATTTCTTTTGGTTTGGTTTGATCGAGCTGAATGGGTTGACATGGCCACTGGAAAGGACAGTTAAGACCTGGGAAATGGTTGAGGAGCTAAATTCAGTGTGAAATTGGGGATAAAGAGTGCTTTTAATAAATCCTCACAGTTTGTCAATTCGAGTTCACATACTTGCTATATACATATATACGAATTTAATTGCCATAATTTGATGGCTAACTTCAATTACATTAAATTGAGTCGACAATCCTGGGTTAAACCATGGTCATAGTCTGTTTTGGTATGCTGGTGGGCTTTACCATGTGATGATTTACAATTTGCACAATAACTAAAATTAATTGGATTCTGCTTCCATTATTTGGCTTTGTTGTTGCTTTTCATTAATTTGGGAGCAGATTAACATCATTTTAGCCCCAGAATGGAGTTTGCCCACATGCATAGTTGACTATGACCAGTTTACAACAGCAAGGTTTCAAATATCAATAATATTATGCAAAGGAATCCTACTAGGTAAAAACCTATCATAACTTATCTAGAAATGTACTCATTAGAAATGCTTATTCATTCACATTTACAAATCTCCATAAATAATGCATATGTCTGGCGTTGAGAGAGCTGACCTAAAAAACATGTTTTGCTTTGGAATTTTAATTATTTTGTTTTTTTTAACAAATAATATTCAGCCTTTTTGTTCCCCTCCCAAAGGTGCTTATGTTTGCAGAGCCTCTGTTGATTCTGCAGCCCTGTGAATAATTGGCAATTTTAAGTGTGTGCGCATAGGTAGTAGGATGAGGTTTTCAAGTGTTGAAAGCCCTGGGTTTTCTCTTGACGTTACATGGCATCAGTGTCTTCCACCAGGGGTTGCTGTATCATGAACAGAATTGTGAACCTTTGTTGAACTTTCTTCCAGTTCCCCTGCACCATCCCAGTCTATCATGCTAACACTTCGACACCTGCTCCAGTATGGATCAGCTAACAAAGTGTGGGCACCACTTTATCAAGCAGTACCGCTTACTGTCCTCCTGGGTCAAAGGAGAAGCGATCTGAGGGCTATTCATGACAACAACTGGAGAGTTTGGTCCAAAACCAGATTAGATGGAGAGAATTGGTTCATGGCCCATGTCCTGTCAAGGAGTGAAAATATTAAGATAAAGCAAAAAGGCCTGCCTAGAGCAGAGTGGGTGTGTTTGTTCTCTATAGGCACTGTCGTCTGATGTATTGTTCGTTTTCTGGGATGTGGTGCTAAGAAGTGTCCCTCCATAGACGGTTACCTTGTGGTCATGAAGACTTGCACAAGCCAGCGAACTCTAGGGCAATACCGTCTGGAGGATTATGCTCCTGGTAGGATCTGCCTTGACAATCAGGCCTGGAAGGAGGCTCCAGTCTGAGCTCAACCCAAAAGAATCCAAATCCTCAAGTGTGGACCGTGTGGAAGGAGAATTCTCAATGACTGTGATAGCTGATGCAGATGGCAGCAAGAAGCAAACTCATCAGTCATCCAAGATCTCCCAGGCCAGGGGTTCCAGTCAAGCCCTAAGTGTGCTAGGCGCAGGCACAGCAACAATTAAAACTCTCTGCCCACAGGGTAGGGAAATGGGCCTTTGTCTTTTCTGCTTTGATTTTCCCTGCACCTCCTTTATGTTGCACTACTCCATCCTGATCTCTCTTATAACCTCTCTCTTTGTTTGTCTCTTTCCCTCCCTCTTGCCCTCTTTTTACTAGCGGACTCAATGGAAAGCGTCCTTTCTCTGAGCTTGACCATTAGATAGTTAGGTAAGAAGCTGAATAAACAGTTGTGTAAAACCATTCTTAACAAGAAGGCACTGCAGGAATTAAATGAGCGTGGTTATTGAGAGACCAGACCATATCCCTGGTGTGTAGGCTCAGCTTCCAGCACAATACAGCAATAGAGTTGTACAGCACAGAAAAGGCCCATCGATTTTCCATCCTTGCTGTGGGGGAAGCAATGAACCAGTCAAAACTCCAGCGGGACCGCATGATCCTGGAAGTGGGAGAGGCCAGAAAATCCTATCTGATTAAATGACAATAAATATGATAGCCTCTCAATGGTGGCATCATTTTGCTGTCTCTAGTCCAAGCCTTGGCTAATGCTGACATTTCTACATCTGAATCAAGAGATGTTGGAGTAGTTCTACACCAGAAACAAAAATGGGAAGGGGAGAAGGAAGAAGCATCAATGTGACTGATGACCAGACAGTTCATTTTTATTTTTGTGTTGTTGATTGAAAGACAAATATTGGTCAGTTGACTGGGGATAATAGAATAGTACTTTATTGTCCAGGCAAAAGTCTTTGGTTTTGCATCCAGTGTGACACATAATCACACAGTCATCAGTTTAAAAAGAGTGTATATTTTATGTATATTCACATTCGTACATTTGTGCTTAGATGATGTACATGCATCCAATGTGGAGGGGGGCGGGGAAGGCAGAGGACCTCCTCATGAACCTGCTTCTGGGCCTGGCCAAGTTTGCCATAGTAAGAAGTCTCACAACACCAGGTTTAAGTCCAACCAGTTTATTTGATAGTAGCTTGTGGGATTACTATCAAATAAACTGGTTGGACTTAAACCTGGTGTTGTGAGACTTCTTACTGTGTTTACCCCAGTCCAATGCTGGCATCTCCACATCAAGTTTGCCATAAACAGGTCCAGACAGCAATTGACAGAGGGAGTTGTCTGACTTGACTGCCTGGCCTTCTACTATGGCTACATTCACAGGGGGTATCCTTGGAGAGGAAGAATGCAGAGTCCATAGCACCATCAAGCTCTTCTGTGCCCATTGGGCCCTGCAGGGGCTGGGATGTGTAATTGACCACTTAACACATTGAACCAGAATGTGATTAAAGTTTCCTTTGCACTTTGGGTGGTTTTTGGGGACTGCCCTTCTTGTTTGTCTCTTGAGTTTGATTTAGTTTATTTGTTTGGCACAAATTATACCATACAAACATAACACATTTCTCTCTGCCATTACAGCATTTACTGTGGTTGAATTAATAAAATGAATAAAACCAGTAAGTTGAATTTACATTATGTTATTTAGTAGGCTTATGGCACTTGGAACAAAGGAACAGATTTTTTTTCTATTTTGGAATCGGCATTCTAGAGCGAGGCTTTCAAGCTGAGAATACAAAGGATAAGAGGGATCACCAATGATGGCTTGAGCTTTCCTCCTAACTGCATTATTAAGTAGATTGTCGAGCTGGGTCTCACCAGCTAACCTTTGTATTTCGCGCTTTAACCTGTCACGTTGAATGTTAGGATGCTCTTTCCCAGACTAATTCTCTGGCTGTTCTTTGAAATAGCACTATGGGATCTTTTATCCCCATCCATGTGCTCAGGTAGGGCCTTAAATTAAGATCTTATCTGAAAGAAAACACCTCCGATATTGCAGCACTCCCTCAGTACGCACAGGTATGTCAGCCGTGATTTTTGTGCTTAGGTGCTAATCCAGGATTTATACTTCAGTAATAACATTAGTAGAGGAAAACGTTCCAAGGTGTGCTACAGGAATATTTGTGTATTTTACAGTGAGCCTTAGAAATAGATATTCAGAACATGGCAAATAAGAAGGAGGCTTTAAGGAAATTCAGCATGTGCGCTCAACTCTCTCCAGCTTTTACAGGTGCACCACAGAAAGCAACCTTTACCGCTTGGTGTGGCTCCTGTTCTTACCAAGACCACAAGAAACTACAAAAGGTTGTGAATGTAGCCCAGTCCACTGACTCCGCCTACACTTCCTGCTGCTTCGGAAAAGCAGTCAGTAGGGCAGCACGGTAGCACAGTGGTTAGCACTGCTACTTCACAGCTGCAGGGTCCTGGGTTCGATTCCTGGCTTGGGTCACTGTCTGTGTGGAGTTTGCACATTCTCCTCGTGTCTGCGTGAGTTTCCTCCGGGTACTCCGGTTTCCTCCCACAGTCCAAAGATGTGCGAGTTAGGTTGATTGGCCATGCTAAAATTGTCCCTTGGTGTCCAGGGATGTGTAGGTTAGAGGGATTAGGGGGTATAATATGTAAGGATATGGGGGTAGGGCCTGGGTGGGATTGTGTTCGGTGCAGACTTAATGGGCTGAAGGGCCTCTTTCTGCACTGTAGTGTTCTATGATCTATGATCAGTCAGCATAATCAGGGACTCCACACACCCTGGATGTGCTCTCTTTCACCTTATTCCGTCAGGAAAAAGATGCAAAGGTCTCAGATCACGCATGAACTGACTGAAGATCAGCTTCTTTGCCACTGCCATCAAACTTTAAAATGAACTTACCTCAATGTTATGTTGATCTTTCTCTACACTCTGGCTATGACTGTAACACGGCATTCTGCACCCTCTCCTTTACTTCTCCCATATGTACTCTATAAATGGTGTATGTTTTGGCTGTGTAGTGTGCAAAGAACAATATTTTTCACTGTATCTGTAACAATAATAAATCCAAAATCTTAAATGAAGGAGGCAATGAGTGAAGAGATTTAGGAAGTAAATTGCTGAACTTAGGGCTGAGGTGGCTGAATGCATGGCTGGAGGTGGAGACATTAAAATCGGGGATGTGCAAAAGGTCCAGATTAGAGGAGTGCTGAGCTTTTGTGGATTGTAGGAGTTGGGAGATCCGAGAAATCTGAAAACCAAGGGATTGTTGGACTGGGACCATTGTTGGTCAGTGAGCACAGATGTTGAATAAACAAGACTCAATACGCAGGTTAGGATTCCAACTATCTGCAAAAACTGCCATTATTTTTGAATGAGACACCTTAAAAAGAGACATAATCCAATTACGCCATTGGACAAAAAGTGGAGGAATGCTCCTGCTTTCCAGGGCAGCATATATCTTTCAACAAGCATCTGGGGCAGATGATCTGGCCGTTTATCTCATTGTTGTTTGTGGGATCTTGCTATGCACAAATTAGCTACCTACATTACAACAGTGACTATATTTCAAAAGCGCCGAATTGGCTGGCTATAAAGCCTTTTGGGACATATTGAGAACATTGGAGTTGCTTTGTAAATGCAACTCTTTTTCCTCTTTCCTCCACGCAGAGGACTTGATAGGTAATTGGGAGGAAGTTGCACATTTTGAAGAGAACCAGAGAGTTTTGGCACGAATATTACTATTAATAGTTAAACTCTATATACACGCAAGGGGAATGTGTAGGTGTAAAATACACTAAGCAAGAAATGTATTGATGCAGTGAAATGATAATGTGGCAGCTTACATAAAGAAAATAACAAGGACTTGAACATTTTCCATCACGGTAAAAAGATCTATGGCTAGGGATTTCCATGGGCGACATCACTTCAACTTCAAAGCTGTTGTTCTGTTATTCAAGGGCAAACGACTCAAAGAAGATTATTTTGCCCATAATATTGATGTTTTTGGTTTGTGGCTTTGCCCCCTGAACAAAGGGCAAACTGATAAATAGGAGCAGCGTGAATGATTCAACCGCCTTTGAGCAAGAGTTGCAAATAGGTTCTGTACCTGGAATAATCTGAAAATCAAGCTATTCACTCAGGAAATTGCTGCAGCGTTGGCTGGAATTGAACAAAGAAAGGCACCTGGAATGCTAACTGCTACAAACCCTTTTGCTAGCTCTCCCCTGGAAAAGAAGCCAAACAAGATTTACCATCTTGTTCCCTGAGATGCTCCTGGTGTACCCGGCATGGGAGAAGCTGTCTGAAAGCAGGCAAAACTAATCTTGGCCATAGCCAACAGACACGCGGCTCCTTGCAGTATAAGGTGTGTGTTTTAAGTGGAATCATTTGGCACAGCTGGCGAGATTGGCAATGGATGGTATTTGAAGGACTGAATGTGAAAATATAAGGAAAGGTTGTAAATGGATAGTTGCATGGTAGAGGTGGATAATAAGCTGAAGATAGAGTCATTCTTAATTCACAAACTAATAAGCTGCATCTGGTAATCAGCTGGTTTGCACTCACAGAAGGTGCCCTTTTACCTGCTGCCTCCTCACTGTCCAAGGGCCCAAAGAAACCCACTAATTTCGGGTGAAGCAGCATTTCACCTTCATCTTCAGCTTGGCCTCTGTTATTCGCTATGCTCAATGCAGTCTCCTTGACATTGGGAAGACTAAATACAGACTGGGTGACCGCTTTGTGGAACATCTTTGCTTGACCCACAAGCATGACCTCAATCTTCAGTTGCCTTTCTAACTCAGCATCTTGCTCCCATATCCATATATCCATCCTTGGTCTGCTGCAATCATAGAATCTCTATAGTGGCTATTTCAGCTCATCCAGTCCTCACTGACACAGTATCTTACCCAGGCTGTCTTTGCATCCATTCTATCTCTGTGTCCCATTTACCATGGCTAATCCACCTAACCTACACATCTTTGGATATCAAGGGGTAATTTAGCATTGCCAATCCAACTAACCTGCGCATCTTTGGAATGTGGGAGGAAACTGGAGCACCCGGAGGAAACGCAGACACGGTAAGAAATGTTCAAACTCCACATTGACAATAAACCGGGGCTGGAATTGAACCTGGGACCTTGGCATTGAGGCAGCAGTGCTAACGCCTATGCCATTGTGCTGCCCATTATGCCCATGACAAATTCGTCAGTATTTCCTTTGCCCCGACTTCTCCCTGTTCTTCTGTGCTGTCTGCTTTGGGCAGCAAAAAAAAAGTCCCTCTTGTTGATGTTTTTGGGACTTTGCTGTGCGCAATTATGCTGATTTGTTTTTGCCAATGCTGACTAAACTCATCTGCTGTGCAGCACCTGGGATGTATCGAGAGTGTGAAAAGTGCAAGTTCTTTTGGCTATCTCCCTACTTTGATGCCTCATTGTTTGTATTTAACACTATGCTGTGTGTTCACAACTTAATTTATGAAGTTGCAAATATAAGGTTAAAAATGTTTGGAAATGTAAATATTGAAAAGAAATGCTAAGAAAACCAAAAAAGTCTCACATTGTCTCTTTAAAAAGCATGTGTCTTTGTGCTTGGGATTTTAAATTTCAGAGAGCAGACACTGTGTCTAAAGAGTTTCAGCATAGCTAAACAGATTTTTGAAATGAGACCAATGATTTTAAAGCAAGCAATCAAGGGCACAGAATCAATTGAATTCAAATTTGAGTGTTGGTGACAGCCTTAAGCCATTTAAATTGCAGGAATACTGTGAGGTAATTCTTGGTATTTAAATCCGGATAAGGGGAAATAACAGTTAAGAGTATGCTTGCTAGCTCTTGGGGAAGGGAGGTAGGCAAGGCTCTCATATGAAATCCTGCAGTTTTAATATATGTCTCCATCAAATAGAGGGAGAAACCAACTCAAAGTATTCTAGACGTGAGCATCACCGGAGAATGTTCATACTGCCAACAGACGCCTGATTATATTATTTGCGAGTGACTATGTTCAGTAATGATTTATTTCATTATTCCTGAATGAGTCTTGTAATTGGAATTCTAGTGGGGAGTTTATTCAGTTTGTCAATTGTTTTAACAAGGTCATCACCAGTTTTAAAAATGAAGACCTGTTAATTGTTGATGATAGAGAGTGTCAAAAGCTGCTTTAATTTACCCAAAACCAGAGGCATCCGACTATCTCACACTTAAGAATACTTGGCGAGATTTCCATTTGGGGGGGTTCCAAAATGGCATAGAGAGAAAAATCGCCTTCATGTCGTAACAACAGGAAAATCACACAGATTGACAACCTGTAAGGACGTAAAAAGACCATGCAGGCAGTGAGGTAAAGTTTCTTGGTTTTCTTCAGGGTGAGCAGCGCAACACTAAACCATTCCATTGTCAAATCTTGCTACTGGAAAGATTAAGTTCACCTCCGGCAAGTGAATTCAGCAGATTTAACTCATGCAAGCGGGCAAAAATGGAACCACGTTCCAAGGTTTTTCTTCTCTCCTACTCTTGCATGTCATCGGCCTGGATTTTCATTCAGGCAATTTTCCTGCAGGAAATGGACTTCACTCCAGAGAAAGTAGGGTCTATTTGACATCAGCACTGGTTTCAAATGGCCCTGCTGTGTTTGGGTTTCCTGCAATCCACCCCCTACTGGCAAAAAATAAGATCTATCCGTAATGAGGGCTGGACTTCCAAATCCAGGATCCCAGTGTCATTTTGGATAAATCTCCATAACCTTGCAGATATCCAGGCCTTAAAGAGTTTGTAGTGTTTGTTTGTTCTGAATTTGATTACTTGAGTCTGATCTCTGCGCTCTACTCAATTGTTTGAGTCTGGATGTGGACTCAGGAGAGAGTAAACAAAGGTGCGGAAAGAGTTGGAAATCAGGGCTGTGTGGTGGAGTACAGATTTGAAAAGACTATTATGAAAACATATGACACACACACACACACACACACACACACACACACACAGAAACCAATGTCATCTCTGCATTATTTTTGAGGCAAATCTCAAAGAAGCAGTGGGGAACCCCCAGCCCAAATGTTCCCAGGTAAGGTTTGTATAGTGATTGCCCTTCGAAAGTTAAAACTTGGGGATACTTTCTTGGCACTGAAAACCATTCAAAAGTGTGATTTTAAATTGCAGACTTTGGATGGTTCCAACTGGCCTACAGCAATAAGTACCAAATGTAATTTAGAATAAACAATAATAAAAAAAAATAAAAATATAAAAGAAACAAATAATTCTCTACCACAGAAAGTAGTTGAGGCTAAAACATTGTATGTTTTCAAGAAGCAGCTACATATAGTTCTTGGGGTTAAAGGGAACAACCCCAGGGAACCAGGTTCAATTCCATCTTTGGGTCTGTGTGCAGTTTGCACATTCTCCTAGGGTCTGCATGGATTTCCTCCCATATTATAAAGATGTGCCGTTTAGGTGGATTGGCCGTGGTAAATGTGCGGGGAAGAGGATGGGAGAGGTCGGGCCTCAGTAAAATGCTCTATCAGAGATGTAGTGCAGACTCAGGCTAACTGGCAGCCTCTCTCACTGTAGTGGTTCTAAGGTGGGGTCAGGCCTGGATGATCAGCCATGAGCGTAATGAATGGTGGAGCAGGCTCGAAGGGACAAATGGCCTCTCCTTCTGTGTGCTTTGTTTCTATGTAAATAACAATAATAGAAGAATTTAAAACCACTCTAGCTTCTGGTTAACTTGTAATACCAATACCTACCCCTTTTATAGTGCAACACCGCCCCCCCCTCCCCAGCCAGAGTCGCAAACCACCATGTCATTCCCCCCAACATAGCCGATTACCCATCCAATCCCCCAACTCCCTCAACTATCCCCCTCCTGTAGGACTTCTCACAACCCCACCCCCCTCGATGGCGATACAGTTCACCCTCCAAAACATGTTCCCCCTCCCCTCTTCGCCACCAACCCATTACCTGTGTCTTTCACTATGGCACTTTCTGTGCTGCAACCCCTCAAACTACTTCCCACAGGCCAAACCTGACCTGAACTCCACCACCCACCACCCTGCCGCCCAAACCTGGCTGACTGTCTGTCCCCCGTCCCCTGTTTCCCTTTGCAACCTCCTGAAAATGCACCCTCTTGTTGACCCCTGCTGCCTGACGAACCTTCCCTCCCCCTTCTTAGCTGGCCTGAGTTAGAATGTCACCCATGACAGGATCAAATAGATTACAAGGTGAAAAAGTTGGAGAGGAGTAGGAATCTGAGTCTCACTGCAAATCCATGTAGCTTTAGGCTATGCTGTTCATAATGATACCGGAGAGGAATTTTATGACCTTGCACTTCAGAAGATTTCTCCACAAAGCATCCACTTCCAAAATATCATCAACCAGTCATTACTCTGAAGCAAACATAAACTTCATACATAAAAATCATTTGAACAATTTGAAGGTTTTTTTTCCTTTTTACACCCATTGTAATTGAGCTTCAGTTATATGATAATTTAGATTGACAGTATTGCAAACTCATCACCAGTCATCGCCTGTGCTCATCACTCAAAGTTTTAAACATCATATTTGACCTTTGTTCCTTTCAGTTTTCTTTTCAGCATGGGAGCACTGCTGCCTTACAATGTCTGGGTTTGATTCCCTGCTTGGGTTGCTTTCTGTGCAGAGTCTGCATATTTGTGTGGGTTTCCTCTGGGTGCTCTGCTTTCTGCCCATTGTTCGGAAGATGTGCTGGCTAAGTGCATTGACCGAGCTAAATTCTCCCTTGGTGTACTCGAGCAATCACCTGTGACGACTAGGGGATTTTCACAGTAACTTCATTGCAGTGTTAATGTAAGCTTATTTGTGACACTAATTAATAAACTTAAAAATGTTTAAATTTTTCATTTACACAAAGGTAAAACTCCCAGTTTTTGCAAATGCACACCCATAGTGCAGCGCACATTTGAGGGCTTGTCAAAAACAGTTGTCTTGATCTACTAATGTCCCACGTTGTGCAGCCAGACGGTGTCCCACTTACTTTCCTTGTTATTTGGAGTTGTATTTACATAAATAAATAGAAGACTAGTTTTGAGTTTTGTTGCAGGTGAGGGAACACTTTGCTGCTCTCATTATTGAGCATAGGAATATGGTTGATAATGCAATGGGCTTCAAGTCCACAGGTTCAATTAGATTGCAAGAGTTAAGGTGTATTTGGTGACATGCACACTGGCAGGTGCTGACTGAGGTAGATACAGATACTGTGTGTTTTCTATGAAGGTGGCCTCTTGTTTATTTAGCCTAATATAATCAGTGTGCCATGCAGTCTGCCTCCAGCATGCAGATTAGCCAAGCTTATTTAAAGTATCTTTGACCCACTTTTGTTTGTTACAGTTGCAGGCGCGCAATTGGTAGGCTGTTGGAGTGTGTTTGTTCGAAATCCAAAATTTGTGTTGTGTGCACAGTATAAAATCAAATATTACAGGAGCAAAGAGCAGGGTTAATACAATTACTGCTTGATTCTTGAGGCTTTGGATATAAAATCAAGCTTTGCAAGGCAGCCAAATGACATTGGCAGGTGATCGATGCAAGTTATATTGGAAAGCTACCTCTGCACACAACTCTGGATCTAATCTTGCATTCTGTCAATCAGGATGCTGATGGTGATGTGTCATGTCAGAGACGGCTCTGAAGTGACTTCAAAAAAAGTCACCTTGATGGGGTTTCTTTTTCCTCTTGATTTTTTTTTGAGAAGTTGCTGCTCACTTTGCCTAAATTATGTAGAGCAAAAGAACAGCAAGATTTACCTGCAGTAATCTCTTGCTAGCCACAAAAACCCTTGTCAGTGTACATTAGGGTCAAATCTTTTAGAAATCGCAAACATTTAATCTTATTTTCTGCAATTTGTTAAGATCCATATTATGCTTTGATTGTAACAGAGAAGGTGCAGGTCAACGCCAATGAAATGCCAACCATCTCAAAATGTATTTTGCCTTTCTGTATTCATATTTGATAGGATGTCATCAATGTAAGAAAAATATCCATTCTGAGCAGAGACCAACTTGGGCATCAGTGATATCCATGTGATTTCTCAGCCGAGGATGGGAATTCCTGCTTGTCATCTGAATGTTTACTCCATTTGTCGCAACTTTACGAGATGGAGTTTGGACTTTCTTCCAATGCTTCTTGTCTTGTGTGGGCTTCCATTAGTGCCCCATGCCCTCAAGCCTGCATTATTGACTGTACTGTAGATGGGATA
Source organism: Carcharhinus amblyrhynchos (assembly GCF_965287045.1). Taxonomy (NCBI): domain Eukaryota; kingdom Metazoa; phylum Chordata; class Chondrichthyes; order Carcharhiniformes; family Carcharhinidae; genus Carcharhinus; species Carcharhinus amblyrhynchos. The sequence goes on from NC_137330.1 coordinate 16,434,977, forward strand.
TCATGACTAGATTTAATAATTAGCAGTTAATTTAGTGAGAGCGGAGAGAGGGAGCCTGAGGCAAACCAGCACAAGGCTTAGTACGGAGGTGGCAAAACCACTAGAACTTGGAAATGAATGGTCCTAGTAAAACCTATCTGTACTAGTCTTATAAAATTTGAAAATGTTACAGCCATTCAGCCCATCGTGCCACTTTAATCCCACTCTCCAGTGTGTGGTCTGTAGCACTTCAGATGCAGACGTAAGTACCTTTTCTAAGTGAGTTGAATATTTCAGCCTCAACCACAATTTTGGCACTGAATGGCCACCACCCTCTGGGTGAAAAGGTTTACCTCATGATCCCATTTAATTATTCAATCAATCACTTTTAATCTATGACCCCTGCCAATTGCCCCCTCAGCTAGGAGAAACTGGTCTTCCCTTTCCACCTATCTAGGCCCCTCATAGTTTTGTACACCTCAACTAGGTCAATCTTAATCTCTCCTGCTCCTAAAAGAAACAACCTTAGCCTATTCAATATTGAACCCTGGAAACATTCTGGTGACTCTACTCTGCAATCTCTTCAGAGTCATTTTGCCCTTCCTGCAACAGGGTGACCAGAACTGTACAACAATTCCAGCTGTGGACTAACCAGCATTTTGTACAGTTCCAACATTATATCCCTGTTTTTATATTCAATAACTTTCCCAATTAAAGGAAATCATTCCATATGATTTCTTGATCATCTTGTCCACATATCCTGCCACTTTCAAGATCTGTGGACATGTACTCCCAAGGTCCCTCACACCCTCAACCTCTCGCCTCTCTCAATTTTTTACCATTTAAAGTTTATTCAATTGTGTCACGAGTAGGCCAACATTAACACTGCAGTGAAGTTACTGTGAGAATCCCCAAGTCACCACACTCGTCCCTATTTGGGTACACTGAGGGAGAATTTAGCATGGCCAACGCACCTAACCAGCACGTCTTTTAGACTGTGGGAGGAAACCCATGCAGACAAGGGGAGAATGTGCAAACTCCACACAGATAGTGACCCAAGCCGAGAATTGAACCCAGGTCCCTAGTGCTGTAAGACAGCAGTGCTAACTGCTAGAATGTAACGAGTGACAACTTTGTATTGGATATAATGTTACCAATGGGAACAAGGTGTAAGGGTCAGCTGACCCAGTAAACCATGAACCAATTACAGTCTGATGTAATAGTCAGCTGATTCACTATAAATAAGGAACTGTGTAGAATTCTGGATAGCTTGGAGTGGCCCAAAGCGAGGCCCCAAGTTTGGAGTAATGATGTTTCTTTATTAAACCATTTCTTTATCAGTGGAGTAAGTTTTGTATTTTCATTAGCTGGATCTTGAAGAGTTCCTCCCTGAAGAAACATTAACCACTATGCCACCGTGCCATATTCCCTTGCTTCGTTTGCCTGCCCCAAATATACTATCCCACAGTTTTCCAGATTGAATTCTATTTGTCACTTATGCCCATTCAGCCAAACCATTGATATCATTCTGGCGTTAACAATCCTTATTATTAACTACAAGGCAAATTTTTTGTTATCTGCAAATTTCCCAATCACATCTCCCACATTCAAGTCCAAATCGTTAATATAAAATGGAGCTTCAGTATCACTGCTGCCAATATAGAACCATAGAACTCTGCAGTGCAGAAAAAGGCCCTTCGGCCCATCGAGTCTGCAACGACCACAATCGCACCCAGGCCCTACCCCCATATCCCTACATATATCAACCCATCCCGCACATCTTTGCACTGTGGGAGGAAACCGGAGTACCCAGAGGAAAACCACGCAGACATGAGGAGAATGTGCAAGCTCCATGCAGACAGTGACCTGAGCTGGGAATCGAACCCAGGACCTTGGAGATGTGAAGCAGCAGTGCTGACCACTGTGCTACCGTGTCGCACGTAACCACCGTGCCGCCCAAGTTATATTACTCATTTTTGCTGGGAGTTTAAAAATGATTAACTGATTTGTCCGTGTGTGCAAGCTGAACATGGAAAGTAGAGAAAGAAATTCAGAAGTGGAACCACTGCTGCAGAAGAGTGAATCAGTGGGTGTCAAGAAAGTGCTAGTTTGTTGTTTTTATTAAACTATTTGTTTTTTCTCTGTTGAAAAACACTTGATGGCAATTTTTATTTGTCTTTTAGATTGATAGACGTCATGTCCAGTCTCTTTAGTTAATATTTTACTTTTGATTCATCCATGGAGATGCGATCATCTCTAGCAAAGCTAGCATTTATTGAGCATCCCTTGATGCGCAGTGGTGCCGGTAGATGCACAGTGCTGTTGTGGAACAAGTTCTGGGAATTTGATCCAGCAAAAGTGAAGAAACGGTGATTTATTTCCAAGTCAGGATGGTGAGTGACTTGGAGGGGAACTTGCAGGTGGTGGATTCCTACACACCTGCTGTCCTTGTCCTACTAGATGGTAGTATGGGTTTCAAAGGTGTTGCCTAAGGTGCCTTGGAGAGTTGCTGCAATGTATCTTGTAGTTGGTACATACAGCTGCTAGGATGGTCTTGAAGGGGAGCTTGTCGGTGGAGGTGTTCCCTTCCCTATACCGACTTTGTGCCTTGAGGTGATAGAGGGTGCTGGTTTGGAAACTGTGTTGCAAGAATCTTGGTAAATTGCTGCCAAGCATCTTGTAGCACCTAAGTACCTCAGTCTTTTGGAGAACAATCCTTTTGAACTTTAAGGGAAATTCCGTAGACGTCAGCTTTTTGGGTTTTTTGCTTTAAGCATTTAATGGTTAAGATTATGGTGGATTAGAGGTCAGTGCTTTTAGTACCATGACAGACCAGCTGGGATCCATTGCATGCACGTTCTATTCTATTTGGGAGCTCTGAGATACTCCATGCATCCAGGATGAACCATAAGTTATTCAAGCTGAGTTCAATGCAGCCAGTGGTTTGAGATTTTCCTCAAACATGCATTCTAAGATATGATCACCCCACAGCCACAGAAGGGGTAGGAAGTGTCCGGGGGGGTGGAGGGGGAGCTAATGCAAAAATCTCCCATGTTGTTATTATTCACTGTAAGTAGTCTTACAACACCAAGTTAAAGTCCAACAGTTGTATTTGGTAGCACAAGCTTTTTGTCCCTTCATCAGGTCTGTATTTGTGTCTATATGTACCCTGTTTGTGAACTGAACTCTTCACTCACCTGATGACGGGGCAACACCCTGAAAGCTTATGGTACAAAACAAACCTGTTGGACTTTAACTTGATGTTGTGAGACTACTTACTGTGCCTACCCCAGTCCAATGCCGGCAACTCCACATCATTGTTATTGACTCACAGGTTTTCAGTTTTGAATGCAGGGGAGGGTTGGAGTAACAATCAAAGCTCCTAAACAGTTAGAAATTTGGCTGCACAGAAAGGAAAAAAGGTAGAAGAATAGGCATTGACATAATGGCATTGTCCAGAGACTCGGGGTAATGCTTGGGAGACCTGGGTACGAATTCCACCACAACAGATGGTGAAATTTGAGTTCAACAAAAATTTGGAATTGGAAGTCTCATGATGGCCATGAAACCATTGTTGTAAAAACACATCTGGTTCATTAGTGATCTTTACTGAGAGCAATCTGCTGTCCTTACCTGGATCAGGTAAGGACAGCAGTTTTGACAAAGGGTCGTCTTGATTCGAAACGCCAGCTCTTTTCTCTCCTTACAGATGCTGCCAGACCTGCTGAGATTTTCCAGCATTTTCTCTTTTGCTGTCCTTACCTGGTCTGGCCTACATGTGACTCCAGGCCCACAGCAGTGTGGTACTATGTTAGCTGCCTTCTAAAATGGGCAAGTAGGGATGGGCAATAAATGCTTGTCCCACACACATTCCATGAATGAAATTCTTAAAGTAACCGTTGGAATTTCAGTAATTGGAGGCATAAGCAGATATGGTTAAAACCACCAATGTGGTTCCTGAATGGCATGTTGCACTATGATGTGGAGATACCGATGTTGGATTGGAGTAGGCACAGTAAGAAGTCTCACAACACCAGGTCCAACAGGTTTATTTGCTAGCACAAGCTTTCAGAGCATTGCCCCTTCATCAGTTGAGTGGAGAATTGAGTTCACAATCAGGGTATAACGTAGACATAGATTCAATTACAAGATAATGGTTGGAATGCAAGTCCTAACAGGTAATCAAGTCTTTACAGTTGCAGACAATGTGAGTGGAGAGAGGGTTAAGCACAAGTTAAAGAGGTGTGAATTGTCTCAAACCAGGACAGTTAGTAAGATTTTGCAAGCCCAGGCAAGTTATGAGGATTACAGGTAGTGTTTTAGATCGCTGACTGTTAACTCATTTATCATCCAGTGTGAATGAGATAAATCAATAAATGTGTTGATAAATTTCAAAGGCATGTAACAAGCATGGGGTCGTCATATCAGAAGAGTTTTGTTATACAAATGTTGCCTGGGATATACATGCTGAAAGTAGGAGAAGAGGGGAATTTCTGACATCTGCATTAGAGGACTTTATCAACACGTCTTTTTTTCAACAAGGAAGGATGCAGTGTTGGATTCAGTTCTGTACATGAGCTGGAGCAGGTAGAATGTGTTACATCTCACGGGCAGCACAGTAGCAGAGTGGTTAGCACTGCTGCTTCACAGCTCCAGGGACCTGGGTTCGATTCCCAGCTCGGGTCACTGTCTGTGTGGAGTTTGCACATTCTCCTCGTGTCTGCGTGGGTTTCCTCCAGGTGCTCCGGTTTCCTCCCACAGTCCAAAGATGTGCGGGTGATGTTGATTGGCCATGCTAAAATTGCCCATTAGTGTCCTGGGATATGTAGGTTAGAGGGTAAGTGTGTAGGGATATGGGGGGGTAGGGCCTGGGTGGGATTGTGGTCAGTGCAGACTCGATGGGCCTGTTTCTGCACTGTAGAGTTCTATGTTCTATCTCACGAACAGTGGCAACAACACAATTAATGTAATAATGGAAAGAAACCATAAAATATTGAAGGTAAACATGCTGAAAGAACAGTTACAGCAATTCAACAAGAGACCAATCATAGTGTGATTAGAAGAGATGAAGGTATGGGTTCATCAAAGAGCTAGATTGAAGTTGTGGAAGACTAACTTCAGTGAATTCTTTGATTAGGTAACAGAAGCTTGATCAAAATAGTGCAGTGGATGTTACAAATATGGAATTGAAAAATGCATTCAACAAAGGGTGGCACAGGAGGATTTTTCAAATGTTAGAACCCCATAGAATTAAGTGAAAACTGCCGGTATTGATACCAAGTTGGTTCTGTGATGAGAAGGAAAGCGTCACAGTGGATAGATGGTTTTCAGACTGGGAGATGGTTTGCAATGGTCCACAAAGGTGGCATTTCAGGGCAATTACTCTTGACGATTATTAAGCAGTGTATTCTTGGGTGTTGGGGCCAGAATTATAAAGTTTGCAGATGATGGAAAATTAGGCAAATGGTAAATCATGGTGTGGAGATGCAGGCGTTGGACTGGAATGGGCACAGTAAGACATTTCACAACACCAGGTTAAATTCCAGTGGGTTTATTTGGAATCACAAGTTTTTGGAGCTCTGTTCCTTCATCAGGAGACGCTCACCCGATGGAGTAGCGCTCTGAAAGCTCGTGATTCTAAATAAACCTGTTGAACTTCAACCTGGTGATGTGAAACTTTTTACGATGATGAAGATAGTCTCAGACTCAGTATGGCATTGGCAGATTGGTGAAATAGACAGAAGCATGACAAATGGAGTTCAATGCTTTGAACTGTAAAGTGATAAAATTTGGAAGGACAAATATAGAAAGAATATATGCTGTAAATTGCACAATTTTGAAATGTATAAATGAGCAGAGAAAGACCTTCATGTCCATATGCACAAATCCTCATATATGACGTGGCAGTTTGATAAGGTGGTTGTAAATCTACATGGGCTACTTATTCTTATGAATAGAGGAACAGAATGTGAAAATAAATAAATCATACTAGGACATTATAAATCATGGGTAAGGCCTCAGCTGGAGTATAACATAGTTCTGGACACTGCATTTAAGGAATGATTTAAAGGGTACAGTAGTGCTAAAACAGATGTTACCAGGGATGAGGAACTTCAGTTATGAGCAGAGAATTTGAGTTAGAAGTCTGTGGATTCAAGTCCCACCACAGATTTGAGCACTATCTCTGGGCTGACAATTCAGTGGAAGTGAGTGAAAGAACAGCTCAGTTTCCAACGAAGTTGAGCAGATGAATTGTTCTCAGCCCCATTGACCCATCTAGACCAACAACACAGAAAAGACAGCTAACGTGTCTGATTCGTATCTGCTGTTCCTGAAAACTGACATTGTGAGGAATTGGTGCCACAATCTCCCATTTAATAGTGAAGTCACTTCATAATTATACCACTGGCTGCAATGTACTTCAGAACATTCTGAGGACATGTAAAAAAAAAGCCCCTGTGTTTGCATTTATATAGTAAATTTGGAAGCTGAATGGAAGTAAATTGCTTTCCACCTGTTGACCACAAGGCACAAATTTATGATACTCAATAGCTAAAAAGTTTTGAAGTAGTTTCTTTGCACAGTGCACACAAAACGTGGGCAGCATGGTGGCACAGTGGTTAGCACTGCTGCCTCACAGCATCAGGGAACCGGGTTCGATTCCCGCCTTGGGTCACTGCGTATGTAGAGTCTGCACGTTCTCCCTGTGTGTATGTGGGTTTCCTCTGGGTGCATGGTTTCTTCCCACAGTCCGAAAGGCATGCTGGTTTGACAGATTGGCCATGCTAAATCCCCCCTCAGTGTACCCAAACAGGCACTGGAGTGTGGCCACCAGCGGATTTTCACAGTACGTTAATTGCATGTTAATGTAAACCTACTTGTGACTAATAAACTTTTTTAGCTTTTGTTATGGCCTTTTGAAATAGAGTTTATTTCAAACAAAAGAGTTTTTAAAAAGAGGAACACTAACTCGTGAAGTGTGGATCTCACTAAACGGTTCAGTGATGAAATACTCACAAACACAGTCCTAATGGACTATGTGATATATTACTGATGATGTCTAGTAATCAGTATACATTAAATAGCAGAATCCTGAAGAGCATTGATGTACAGAGGGATTTAGGTGCACAGGTCCATGGATCCCGGAAAATGGCAACTCGGATGGATAATATGGTCAAGAAGGCATACAACATGCTTGCCTTCATCAACCAGGGCATCGAGTATAAAAGTTGGCAAGTTAAGTTCCAGTTGTATAAAACTTCAGGCCCATTTGGAATATTGCGTGCAGTTCTGGTCGCCACACTGTCAGAAGGATGTGGATGCATTGGAGAGGGTGCAAAGAATGTTTACCAGGACGTAGCCTGGTCTGGAGGGTTTTGGGTATGAGAGAGGTCGGATAAACCCAGATTGTTTTCACTGGAAAGACTGAGGCTGAGGGGTGACTTGATAGAAATCTACAAAATTATGAGGCCTTGGTGAGGTGGATAGTCAGAGGCTTTTTTCCCCCCAGAGGAAAAAATTAATTATAAGTGGGCACAGATTTACAGTGAGGGGTGATGAATTTAGGGGAAACAGCAGGGAAAGTTTTTCACACACAGGGTATTGAGTGCCTGGAACGCACTGCCAGTGGAGGTGGTGAAAGCAGGCATATGAGCAACTTTCAAATTGCATCTTGTTGGACAAATGAATGGGAGGCAAACAGAGGGATAGAAACCATGTATTGGCACAGGCTTGGATGCGCCAAAGGGCCTGTTTCTGTGCTGTATTATACTTTGTTCTCTTGATTTTGTGCCTGAAGTATAGATTGAAGAATGTTTTAAAAGAAAAGTGCAGAGATTTTGATTAGGACAGTTGCGTCTTCAGAGCACTTAAAAATTCTGCGTGACCTTACGAAAGGTGGCGTTGTATTCATCTCTGTGAAATATCACAGCATTGCAAAAACTATGGTCACTTGAAATAAAGACTTCTCTGATCACCCCTGAAGTGTAATCATTGGTTCTGCTGCTCATCAAGCCTGTAACTGCAGTAAGACACCCACCTATAATCACGGCAACAAAGATTCCTGAACTCCTTTTCATGCCAATGAAACCCTTCACTCAAGTGCAGCACCAACAGAGTCTGACCCCAGCCTGCAGAGAGATCAAATGACATTTCGGTCTCCAGCAACTGTAATCAGCTCCACTGTGCATTGAGCCACAAGACTTGAAGTGATTAGTCCATTAGATCAATGTTGATATGATAAGTAGGATTGGGCTAATAGGCTAGTCTTTCACAGAATCATACAGCACAGAAGAGACCGTTCAGCCCATCGAGTCTTCACCAATACAGTAGCAACACCTGAACTCCCATCTAATCCCATCTGCCAGCACTTGGCCCACAGCCCTGAATGTTATGATGTGCTAAGTGCTCATCCAGCTTTTTAAAGGATGCGAGGTAACCCGCGTCTACCATTCCCCCAGGCAGCACATTCCAGACTGTCTGGATAAAAATGTTTTCCTCTAGCCCCCGCAGCCTTGTGTCTGACCTTTCAACTAAGGGGAATAGCTGTTCATTATGCATTCTGTCCATGTCTCTCTCAATCTTGTGCAGGTCTTTAACTCAGTCTTCTTAAACTAAGCCTAAGCAACGTCTCTCTTCATAACTTAAATGTTCCATCCCAGGCAACATTCTGGTCAATCTCTTCTGCACCCACTAAAGTGCAATCAAATCCTTCCTATTCTGTGACGACCAGAAGTGCACACAGTACCCCAGCTGTGGCCTCACCAAAGTTCAGTACAACTCCAACATGACCTCCCTGCTTCTGTAAGGAGTGTAATTTTGTAAAGTTTTTACACACTTCCACAAACTGAGCTCTTTAATATCACTCTGACAATCCGGGGTTTATGCTAAACACCTAACGATGTGACTGCTCCTTTTTTATTCCTAAGCTCTACCCATAAAGCTACATGTGATGTCCCCTCCAAGATCTCTCCTTACTGCAGTAACTGGCCTCTGAACGAATAATGAAATATCTCCTTTTTTAACCCCCTCCCCTGTCTCGCCTGAAGATTTTATATCTCAGAATGTTGAGTTGCCAATCGTGTCCTTCCTTCAACGATGTCTCTGTGATGGCTACTATATCACACTTGCAAGTGTCAATTATTGCCATCAGCTCATCCATTTTATCTGCAACACTCCTGGTGTTGAAGTGGAGAACATCTAGCCTGGTCTTACTCCCTTGAAATTTAATACAGTTGCGCTCCCTCTGACTTGTTTGTTTTGCTGTATGATTCCATATTTTTATTCTGCTAACAGTCTATGTCCTCTTCCCCCTGCCAAATTAGCTTAAGCTCCTTCCAACAACACTAGCAAAACGTCCTGCAAGAATGTTAATCTCATTTTGATTTGGACCGTCCCGCTTCTACAGGTCCCAGTGATTCAGGAATCTAAAAACTTCCCTCCTGCACCAACTAAACCAAACATTCTTCTGCGCACTCCTCCTATTTCTGTACTTGCTATTACTTGGCACTGGGAGTAATCCTTAGATTACAACCTGAGACATCTGCTACCGAACCCCCTGAATCCTTGATGCAAGACCTCATCCCTTTTTCTATCTCTTTCATCGGTACCAACATGGACCATGACCTCTGCCTTATCGATCTCTCCCTTCAGAATGCCCTACAGCTGTTTAGTGATATCCCAGATCCTAACACCAAGGAGGCAACATTATGTCCTGGAGTCACATTGACGGTCACAGTAATGCCTATCTGTACCCCTGACTATAGAATCCCCTATTACGATTGCCCTGTTTCTCTTTCCCCTCTCATTCCCCCTTTCCTGGACAGATAGGCTGCTTGTGGTGTCAGAAGCTTCGTTCTGTCTGCAGTCCCTGGAGGAACCAGAACCCTCCTCAGCCTCGAATGCAATGCCAATTTGCGAGCGAGATCCCAGGGGACTCCTGAATTATCTCATAGACTGCCTGGTCGTCACCCATTCCTTTCCTTCGTCAAGTACCTACGGCTGCATTGTGACCTCCCTAAATGTGCTATCCGCAGAGCCCTAAGACTTGCAGATGCTCCACAGTGTCCCCAGCTGCCATTCCAGCTCCAAAATTCATGCTTTCAGGAGCTGCAGCTAGACACACTCCCTACACATGTGCTGGCCCAGGCACTGGAAATGTGCCCACATGGAGCAAGAAGAGCAAAACACAGCATCAAAAAGAAATAAAAGCAAATAATCCCCTACCCTTGCCTTAACAATGAGTTTCAATTTAATATGGCGTGGGAATACCCACCAGGACTGACTCAACAATCAGCTACATCTGTTGGTCCCACGTCACTTTTTGACCTGTAATGCCTTTGCCCTTTCTTTTGGTCAGAGAAGGAGGGAGGGTGGGAAACATAAGTGTAGTGTTTTGGGCTTCACTGCTCCTTGATAGCTTCTGCTTCCCACTTTTCAGGAAATGTGCCTGTGTCGACTTCACCCAGGATGCTCCTCAGTGAAATCTCTCTGCCGCCCCTACGGGATGTGGCAATTCAGTTGTTGATGAAAGATTCCCAATTGTGTGAACAATCTATATTGGGTTAGAAAGTCATTCCAACAATTTCCTTGTGTTGAAGATAAAGCAGTTCCCAATTTTTGATAGAAGATCAATGTGCATGTTCAGAATTGATTGATGAGTTTAGATCGTTAACTATCCTACTGGCCAGAAGATTTTTTTGCTTTCTTTATTCTTTAATGGGATGTGGGGGTCACTGGCTGGACCAGCATTTGTCATCCTTCCCTTTTAACTGAGTGGCTCACTCGGCCATTTCAGAGGGCAGTGCTGTGGGTCTAGAGTCACATGTAGGATGGCAGATTTCCTTCCTTAAAGGACATGAGTTAACCAGATGGGTTTTTACAGCAATCTGTGATAGTTTTATGGTCATCATTACAGAGACCAGCTTTTAATTCCAGATTTATTTATTGTTCTTAAATTCCACCAGCTGCCATGGTGGGATTTTGAACAAATGTCCCCAGAATATTGGCTTGGGCCTCTGGATTGTGACAATACCAAGAAGCTACTGTGTCCCCTCATTCTTCCAGACCTGACACTTTCACTACAAAGGAAAGCTTTAGATGTGGCCATTGACATCACAGTTCAGATGTTCTAGATCTCCCTTTTGGCAAGCAAACAGATTGATTTCCTTATTTGTGACTGTCTCTAGTTGCACTGTGTTGTTTCATCACAAAACTGGAAAGAAAAGCCTGACTTTATATGAAGACTTCCAGGACTTGAGGACACCCCAAAGCACTTTGCCACCGATGAATTACTTTTCTGAAATTAACTTTGTGTTGCCGTGGAGACAATGCAGGAGCAAATTTGCAAAGAGCAAGGTGTTAATAACACTGCTGATATTAAATGTAAGAGTATCCTAAAACCCAAAATAACTTGGAACTCTGATTCTTAATGATGTAAATTTTCAATTTGGTATTCTGAGAGAAAAGACATACAAACCAGAGAGGAACTGTCCAGTCTTTGTGTGAACAATTAATAAAGAATATTTATTAATTTGAAAGAACACACAAGTCAGACTATAATATACAACAACAGTACACTTAACTACACTGATGGCTATACATACACAGTATTACATGAAAACCCCTTTGTTTCCAACTACCTATGTTTCCTGAACTTTGAGATCCCCTATTCCCAAATGACATCCAATATTATATAACTATGAGTTAAATCCAATAGTTAATTATCATCCACAGGCTGTTTGTCCACTTTTGGGAAAGCTGTCTTCGATTTCAGTGAACGAATAATATTTTCTGTTTTGAGTTTTGGATTTTAACCAGCAGCCTAGTCGCAATAATTTGTTTTCAGGAGACTTTTCTCTGCAGCCGGGCATGGCTGTGATGGTTGCTGCTTTTACTCTGTCTCTTTCTCCAGTTATTGTGCTATGAATATATCATTCTCACCCTTTGATGTTTCCCACCCTGAGGGCCTGGCTTTAAGCATATAAATGTCAATTCTCTTACCACTCCACTTTGACGTCACCCCTTCTACACGTCATGTTTTCCCCATGTCACATCAGTAAACACTTGCTTTTGTCACTAGTATGCTGATTTGCATAATAACAAAAAAATCCTTCCGATACCAGCACTTATCAATTCCCCTTTTTATTTTATCTCAGTTTCATTTTTTTATTAATTTTTCTGAATTCTTTACACATGATCCCACAAACAGCAAACAGAGGTATCATGTGATAATTATTGACCAACACATCACTCTTCTTTGATGTGAGTGATATTGGATCAATTGCACAGTCTTGTGAGGATATCCTTTATGCATGTCCAGAAATATTGAAATGTAGTTGTGTATACTTGTCCCACAACATAGCCCTATGTGAAGTGGTTCGGTTTAGGTTGGGTTAAAATAGGGCCGGAGTGTTATCAACAAAATTAGAGGAACTGAGTCTGATGTATGAACCATAGAATCTCTACAATACAGAAGGAGGCCATTTGGCTCTTTGAGTATGCAGCGATTCTCCAATGCCATCCTGCTCAGGCCCAAACCTGCAACTCTGCACAGCGACTGTGTGTAATCCACCAAGCCTGGATTGTGGGAGGAAACAGGAGTACTCAGAGGAAACCCATGCAGTTACCTGAGGCCAGAATTGAGCCCGGGTCCCTGATGCTGTGAGGCAGCATTGCTACCAAATGTGCCACCAGAATATGTTTAATATGTTCAATGTACAAAAGCAGGTCAGAGGCAAAGAATTCTGTGATGTAGAACTCACGCCCACACAATTCCCAAAGTCTGTCCATCATCTGTAGAGGCCAGGTTAGGAGTGTGATAGAGTATTCTCCACTTGTTTGGATCAGTGTAGATCCAACAACACTCAAAGCTTGATGCCATCCAGAACAAAGCAACCTGCTTGATCAGCGCCCCCATCCAGCATTCAAATATTCACTATCTCCACCACCACCAGGCCAAATCACTGGAATCCCTGGCCTGATTGGCTAAAATGGAAAGGGAGCCCTGGGTAATGCACCCTGTACTTCACCTTGCATACATCAATCAAGACTGAGCATTGAAAAGAATGCACTGTGCATCCCTCATCCCATCCCCCCTCCCTCTCCCCACAACAACTCACTCACTGGTCCCTTCGAATACTACCTGATCCACATGTGGAAGTTCTGCGGATCATCTTCGGGCTCCGTAGCCACATTAAAACATGCAGAACCAAAATGGAAGCACGCCATCCTGAATCCTGGAGGACTAAGATAAAAGAAAGATCCCTCAGAAGAGCTGGGGAAATCACTCAAGTGTCCTGGCCCAATATTTATACCTCAATCAGTTGATGATCACAGCAACAGAGACTCAGGTTCAATTCTGGCCTTGGTGAACTGTGTGGGTTTCCTCTGAGTGCTCCTGCTTCTTCCCACGATCCAGGCTACACAGAGTCACTTTGTGGGGTTGCAGGTTTGGTCCTAGGCAGGATACTATCGGAAAGTCACTACATACTGAAAGAGCCGAATGGTCACCTCCTGCATTATAGAGATTCTTTGGTTCATCTGACTGTGCATGTTGGTTCTTGTGATTCCCACATGACTACATATCTTTCAGACAAAAAAGTACTTCATAAGGTGTAAAGCACTTTGCACTCTGATCATATAGACATTATTAAAAATGCACTTTTTTGTGTCTCACCATTCCATTTTGGTATGCTACCTGCAAAGCACAGTGGGGTGCATATCTCTGCACAGAACAAACCTGTCTCCAGAAATATCTGTACAATGATATCTTGCGTTTTATCCCTGTGGCCCCTTGGAAGTAATATATTGTATATCATAATCTTAAACCAAGGAAGGCTGCATACACCAAATAATGATTCTCTTAAAAATGTTTGCAAATATAAGCTTCCTCATGGTAGTAAATAAGGGCTTTAAATGAGTTTGGAAACTAGTCATGTTGACGAAGCTTGTGGTACATTATGCATAAGCACAGTAACAAAATATTGTGCATATGAAAAGTTTGCCATAAAAACATTGACCTAGGGTTGTCAGAAATATTAAGGATAAAAGCAAAATATTGCGGATGCTGGAGTCTGAAATAAAAGCAAAATGCTGGAAAATGTCAGCAGGTCTGACAGCATCTGTGCAGACAGAATGGAGCCAACATTTCAAGTCTGGATGGCTGTTCATCAGAGCAGTATTAAGGCTTATTTTCAGACAACATATGGTACAATTAGGGAAGTGCTTTGTAATAGTTGAAATGCTGTTTTGGTTAGCTGAATAAAATCTGCCTTTTTAAAAATTCCGTTTCAGTAGTAGGGCTTAAAATTGTTTCCAAACATTTAAACTCAGGTAAAGTAAGTTCAGAAAATAAATTGGATTTGCACTCAATCGAGTGTCAAACTGAAGTTCTGCAAATCATTAGGACTAGCTGAGTTGCTCCTGCGGAGAACTAACACATGATGGTCCAAAAGACTGTCTTCTGTGCTGCAACCATTCTATGAGATTATGATCATTGATGACAGAATCTTTATTCCAGATTTATGCTGTCATGTGCGCATTGGAGAACATGACAAATTTCTTCATGCCAACATTAAACGTTGCAAAGTCGACACTCTTCATATTCACACCGGGGAATGTATCTTGTTACCTTTCTCGTTAAATCAAAGTTTCAAGTTTATTGATTAGTGTCACAAGTTGGCTTGCATTCGCACTGCAATGAAGTTACTGTGAAAATCTCCTGGTAACCACACTCCAGCGCCTGTTTGGGTACTCAGAGGGAGAATTTAGCATGGCCAATGTATCTAACCTGCACATCTTTGGACTGCGGGAGGAAACCAGAGCATCCAGAGGAAACACACACACACAAAACGAGAACGTGCAAACTCCACACAAACAATGACCCAGGCTGGGAATTGAACCTGTGCCCCTGGTGCTGTGAGGCAGCAGTGCTAACTAGTGTGCTACCGAGGCCACCCCCATCATAAACACTAATGAACGTTTTCATGATTCTTTTATATCCAGTGGACTGCCAACATCTTGCATGCAGGAGTGGTGGGGTAGAGGTTGGAAGGAGGTGAAAGACCCAGATCACAATATCCTACCTGTAAAGCAGAAACCGTAGAGCATCTGTGTATCTGATAACCAAACAATTCTTTGAAAAACATCCAGTCCAAAGATGTGCGGATTAGGATGATTGGCCCTGCTAAATTGACCCGAGTGTCATGGGGATTAGCAGATGCATTACTGGAATAGGGCCTGTGGGATTGTGATTGGTACAGAGCCAATGGGCTGAATGGCCTCCTTCTGTACTGTAGGGATTCTGTGATTATATATGTAACAGTCTTTCTTAAATCAAGTGTCCAACTTAGTGACAAATACATCAAATTAGAATGATAGAATAAAATCATAAAATCCCTATAGCACAGAAGGAGGCCATTTGGCCCATCAAGCCTGTGCCAGCAACAATCCCATCAAGACCCCATCCCCACAGCCCATGCATTTACCTTGCTAGTCTCCCTCACACTAAGGGGCAATGTAGCATAGCCAGTCACATGGGAGGCATGGTGGCACAGTGATTAGCACTTCCGCCTCACAGCTCCAGGGACCTGGGTCAATTCCCAACTTGGGTAACTGCCCGTGTGAGGTTTGCACCTTCTACCCATGTGGGTTTCTTCCGGGTGCTCCAATTTCCCCTCTCAGTCCAAAGATCTGCGGGTTAGGTGCATTGGCTATGTTAAATTGCCCCTTCGCTGTTCCAAGATCTGTAGGTTAGGGGGATTAGTGGGGTAAATATATGGGGTTACAGGGCCTGGGTAGGATTGTGGTTGGTGCAGACGCGATGGTCTGAAAGGCTTCCTTCTGCACTGTAGGGATTACATAGAATAGAACAGTAAGCACAGTACAGGCCCTTCGACCCTCAATGTTGTGCTGAGCTATGTCCGAACCCAAGATCAAGCTATCCCACTCCCTATCATTCTGGTGTGCTCCATGTGCCTATCCAATAACCGCTTGGAAGTTCCTAAAGTGTCCGACTCCACTATCACAGCAGGCAGTGATTATGTAACATTCTGAGGATGTGACTTTCTGTTGTCATATTATTGTGCCGTTCTTGTCATTTTTCCCATTTATAAACTATTTTATTCACATTTGTAATGACAAATGTATACAATCAGCATTCATTGTGTCGGTTATCTCAGTATGCTTTCTGATTCTTTTAATCCATCTGCTCTTTTCCCCAGTTCTTAAATATCTAGAACTAAGGGCACATGTAAAATAAAATCATGTTTCATTGCAAGTTTGAACTTATTTATTAATTCACCTTTTGTCTTCCAATAAAGATTTTGTTACTACAAGAGAGGCTGAACTTCTGATTCTCACCCCCCTGAAAAGGAGGGAGAAAGAAACTGAGAGGAATAAAATCACAGGAAAAAAAACCAAGTTATTTCTTTCAATCGAATTTTTCTTTTGACAAAAAGACAAATTGAAAAGCAAAAGCAAACAATGCCTCTTGGGAGAGAGAAATGAGAAGGTAGGCTGGGGAGGGGATTTGGCTGAGGGTGAAAGGGTTACCTCACATGGAATTGAGGAAGTGGATAGAGAGTAAAGGATGAAGTAAGAGACTCCTCAATCCAAATGTAACCGACAGCCTTTATCACAGCCTGGTCCCCATCTGAAAAGAATAAATAGAAAACAAACTGAGGAAAAGGCAATGAGAGGATCTTGAAAGAAAACTTTCCTCTACCTAGGCAAGTGGAATATGTTTATTTCATTTCCCCCCCTTGGGGATTCAGAAGGTGAGTAACTCTGCAGAATTCCCAGCCTCTGACTTGCTCCTGTAGCCACTGTATTCACATTGCTGGCCCAGTTAAGTTTCTGGTCCATGGTAACACCCAGAATGATGATCGCAAGAGATTCAGCAATAGCAATGGGGTTCATCAAGGAGGAAATGGCGAGGAATCTTGAGGGGAATTGCTTGATAGAGCAGACGCAGCACGGTTTTGTTAAGGGGAAGTCGTGTCTGACAAATTTATTGGAGTTCTATGAGGATGTGTCTAGGGCGGTGGATAGTGGAGAGCCAGTGGATGTGGTCTTTCTTGATTCTCAGAAGGCGTTTGACAAGGTGCCTCACAAGAGATTATTACAGAAGGTCAGGGGGCATGGAGTTGGGGGTAGGGTGTTAGAACATAGAACATAGAACATTACAGTGCAGAACAGGCCCTTCGGCCCACGATGTTGCGCTGACCAGCTTTTTAAAAAAAAAACAACACTAACCCACTAATCTAAACCAATCCCATTTCGTCCATAAACCTATCCACAGATCTCTTAAACGCCCCCAAGCTAGGCGCATTTACAACTGCAGCTGGCAGGGCATTCCAGTCCCTCACCACCCTCTGGGTAAAGAACCTACCCCTGACATCAGTCCTATAACTACCCCCCCTTAATTTAAAGCCGTGCCCCCTCGTGCTAGCTTTCTCCATCCTAGGAAAAAGGCTATCACTATCCACCCTGTCTAAACCTCTAATCATCTTATATGTTTCAATAAGGTCCCCTCTTAGCCGCCTTCTTTCCAGCGAAAACAACCCCAAATCTCTCAGTCTCTCCTCATAGGATCTCCCCTCCATACCAGGCAACATCCTGGTAAACCTCCTCTGCACCCTCTCCAAAGCCTCTACATCCTTCCTGTAATGTGGGGACCAGAACTGCACACAATACTCCAAGTGCGGCCGCACCAGAGTTGTGTACAGTTGCATCATGACGCTGCGACTCCTAAATTCAATCCCCCTACCAATAAACGCCAAGACACCGTATGCCTTCTTAACAACCTTATCTACTTGATTCCCAACTTTCAGGGATCTATATACACATACACCTAGATCCCTCTGCTCCTCCACACGTGTTAGCGTGGATAGAGGATTGGCTGTCAAATAGGAGGCAGAGAGTGGGGGTCAATGGGTGCTATTCGGATTGGCAGTTGGTGACTAGTGGAGTGCCCCAGGGGTCGGTGCTGGGGCCTCAGCTATTTACCATTTATATAGATGATCTGGAGGAGGGAACCGAGTGTATGGTGTCGAAATTTGCTGATGACACCAAGATTGGAGGAACGGCAAATTGCGCGGAGGGTGTGGAGAGTCTGCAGAAGGATCTAGATAGGCTGGGCGAATGGGACAGGAAATGGCAAATGGAATTTAATGTTGGCAAGTGTGAGGTGGTCCACTTTGGTAGGAATAATGGTATGAAGGACTATTACTTACATGGCGAAAAACTGCAGCAGGCGACGGTGCAGAGGGACCTCGGGGTCCTTGTGCATGAGTCGCAAAAACCCAGCCTGCAGGTGCAGCAGGTGGTCAGGAAGGCGAATGGGATGCTGGCCTTCATAGCGAGGGGGATTGAATATAAAAATAGGGAGGTCTTGCTGCAGCTGTATAGGGCATTGGTGAGGCTGCAGCTGGAGTACTGTGTGCAGTTTTGGTCGCCGCACTTGCGCAAGGATATTTTGGCCTTGGAGGGAGTGCAGAGGAGGCTTATTAGGCTGATACTGGAGTTGAGGGGGTTGAGCTATGAGGAGAGGCTGAATAAACTGGGCTTGTACTCGTTAGAGTTTAGAAGAATGAGGGGAGATCTCATTGAGACATATAAGATGATGAATGGGATGGACAGGATAGAGGTGGAGAGACTCTTCCCGCTCAGGAAGGACAGTAGGATTAGGGGACACCGCCACAAGATAAAGGGGGGGCGGTTTAGAACGGAGTTGAGGAGGAACTTCTTCACTCAAAGGGTGGTGAATCTCTGGAATTCTCTGCCCGTTGAAGTGGTGGAGGCTACCTCACTAAATATTTTTAAGACACGGGTTGATGGGTTTTTGATAAGCGAGGGGATTAAGGGTTATGGGGAGAGGGCGGGAATGTGGAACTGAGCCACGACAGATCAGCCATGATCTTATTGAATGGCGGGGCAGGCTCGAGGGGCTAGATGGCCTACTCCTGCTCCTATTTCTTATGTTCTTATGTTCAAATTCGAGGGTGTCAGCGATGCAATTTTAACTTGAAATGAAAGAAGCAGAGAAATAAAGTTTGATTTATTATGTTTGCCAATCAGTCTGTGAAAAGGAGTGATTGACAGCAGGTGTAGAATGAATGGCTAATATTAGGACAGTGGATTTACTGGACAAAAGCATTAGTATTGGATTGGAAATCTGGAAGTTACAACTAAATAGACTGGAGGTCTTTCACATGAAGTACGTCAAAATAATGCCTTTTATGGTTGTATTACTTACCTTCTTCTTGTTTATTTGCAAGTTCAAATGTGAACTGGTATGAAAATGTCAGATGCCATGAGTTTCCAATACGTACCCTTCATGCGTGAGGCCCTCTGCTGGGTATGTGAAGTCAAAAACTGAACCAAAATTAGCAATATATCTTTGTGAAAATGTAAAATGAGCCTGAATCACTTGTTTCTTCTTTGCTACTCGTTGTCCTGATGATGCTTATCACTTGAAATTACGTGTGCCACAAAGGAAGGTGATTGTAGGAGGCCAAGTATCTTAACCCCTGGACAGCACCAGATGGAAAACTGGTGTCAATGAGACAGCCCTGGATTGCTTGGGATTTATTTCTAGAAACCTGCAGTCCCATTGTTAGAACTCTTTCAAACATTGTCAAACTTTTGATGACCTTTCTTTGATTTGTAAGCGTCCTAGTTTTCAGCATACTTGGTACCTCATGAATTTTAATTCCCATTCAAATCAGATGGTAATAATCAGTGCACTGGAAAAGATTTGTTGCTCTTGTGTTTAATTCATTAGGTACAATTTGCAGTCAGGTTATTGTACATTTGAGGGGGCCACTTTGTCTAGGCGATAAAAAACATTTTATTTCAAAGCAAATTTACATTATTCTCATTGGAGAATATATGAAGGAGCCTTCAGTGTTCTAAATTGAAAATGGTCATCACTTTACAGATGGTGTCTGAAAAACTGATACCTGTGAGCATGCTATTTTTGATGTCACAGCAATAAAGGACAATACAGCGCAGGAACAGGCCCTTCGGCCCTCCAAGCCTGCACCGATCATGTCTTCCCAACACGATCATCCGTTTGTATCCCTCTATCCCCACTCTGCTGATGTGGCTATCTAGATAAGTCTTAAATGATCCTAGGGTGCCTGCCTCAACCTTGCTTGGTAGTGCAGTAACAAGAACAAGTTAAATGCCAAATATAAATAGTACCCAGAAGATTGACTATAAAATTTAAGAAGCAAAAATAGCTTGATTAAATTGAAAATTGTTACCAAAACCTATCAAACTGAATGGGTGACACACTGATTAGAGCACTGCTGTTTCACAGTACCAGAAACCCAGGGTTCAATTCCAGCCTCGGGTGATTGTCTGTGTGGAGTTTGCACATTTCCCCCATGTGTGAGGATTTCCTCTGGGTGCTCCAGTTTCCTCCCACACTCCAAAAATGTGCAGGTTAGCTGAATTGGCCCCATTGTCAGGGTAGGGTAAATAGGTGGGATAGGGTCTGAGAGTGATTATTGTCGGTGCAGGCTTGATAGGCCAAATGACCTTCAGCACTGTAGGGATTCTATGAACTATTCTCACTTAAAGAATATGTAGGGTGATATGGCGACATAGTGGTAAGCACTACTGCCTCTCTGCACCAGGGATCTAGGTTTGATTCCAGCCTTGGGTGACCATGTGGAGTTTGCACATTCTCCTCATGTTTGTGTGGGTTTCCTCCTGGTTTCCTTCCACTGTCCAAAAGTGCGTAGGTTAGGTAAAATGCATGGAGTTATGGAGATAGGGCGGAGGGAGGGTCTGGGTAGAATGCTGTTTTGGAGAGTCAGTGCAAACTCATTGTGCTGAATGGCCCTCTTCTGGAATGTAGAGATTGTATAGTCCTATTGGTGGAACTTAAATATCCATCACATTGAAGTAGAAGATGCTTTATTAAATCTAGAATTACATATTTAGACAGCATTGTTATAAAGGGTGCTGGTGGTGTTTTACAATTCACTGAGTCCATGTTGCTGTGGCCACATGCACTTTTACATGCATGTTTGTAAGACATTTTATGGGAATGTTAAAATTACTTCAACCTTTGCGATGAACCCAATTCATTAGTGATTAATTTTAGCTCAATCAATTGTCTTAATTTGAATGAACAGAGGGAAAACTCTTCACTGTTTGAAGTCATATCTGGCACAAAGGAAAATTGTTGTGGTTGCTGGAGTCAATCAACTAAGTTCCAGTTCATACCTGTAAGATTCAGGACCTGGACAACTTTTGGGCTTGGCCTGACAAGTGGCAAGTTGCATTCACCCCACTTGTTGGCCATCTCCAACAAGAGAGGATCTAACCGTTACCCTTAACACTCAATGGCATTGCCATTGTTGAATCCCCCACTATAAATATCCTGGGGCTTAACATTGCCTGGAAACTGAACTTCATTAGCCATAAAAAAATTCCATGAAGACAAGAAGACTTTGAGTGGCACTCAAAACTGGAACTTTTGAAATGGAGTATTTCTATTCAATTGGACTAAAGGCCATGTTTTCACACTGATGTGTTTTGTTTGGCATTGCCCCTTTAAAATCGATCAGAAATGGAATTATTTTCAGCATCGCATGCACAAAGGTGGGATTTATTTTTGATAAGTTCTGCACATTTGAAGTTTCAACACCAGCTGCTCTATTTTTCATGTAAGTTAGGTTTTTAAAAATACTTAATTTGGGCTTTAAGATGCTGCTTTCTTGTTGGCTGTTATCACAGTTGTGGTCTGTGGCTGTTTCCACAGCAGTACATGTAGAACATGTGTGATAGCCGCTCTGCATGTGTGATGCAGGCAAGTGTGGAAATGAATACTGGATTCTTGTTTATGCATTTAAATGTTGTAAAAATTGATGGATAACAGGTGACTGTGAATACATTTCCTTTTTGATGATGTCCCAAAGGAGGCTGTACAGTAGCACAGTGATCAGCACTGTTGATTCATGGCTCCAGAGACCATCACGGTCACGGTCCGTGCGGCGTTTGCACATTCTCCCCATGTCTGCGTGGGTTTCCTCCAGGTGCTCCGGTTTCCTGCCACAGTCCAGAGATGTGCGGGTTAGGTGGATTGGCCAAGCTAAATTGCCCCTTAGTGTCCCGGGATGCATAGGTTAGAGGGATTAGCCAGTAAGTATGGGGATAGGGCCTGAGTGGGATTGTTGTTGGTGCTGACTCGATGGACCGAATGGCCTCTTTCTGCACTGTAGGGCTTCTATGGTTTTCTAAACTAGGTTCGCGTCTGCTGGAGTCTAGAAGAGTAACGGATTGAAACATACAAGGAGGGATTGACAGGGTGGATGTGGAAAAGAGGTTTTTAATTTGTGCGAGAATCCTGAATTAGGGGTTAGTTTGTCTAACCTTTTCTCTTAAGACTTCCTCTTCTACCTGAGAACCCGCTTTGGGGATTTGAGGTATGTTCAAAGGTCAGAATAGTTGGCCTGTTCATTCCATGCTGGCTTAATTCACTACGGATTTAAACAATTCACGTCCTCCGTGCAGCACAGCTTACCAGAAATACTCTGCACCATATCTCAAATGTTTGAACGTGCAATTATCAACACTGGTTGGACATAATCCAGCACATTTTATCAGATGAATTTCCATCTTCAACAGCCCCACCCCTACACTTGTGGCATTGGTTAGCGGGCACAACCAGGTCAATTTAGCATGGCCAATCAACCTAACCCGCACATCTTTGGACTGTGGGAGGAAACTGGAGCACCTGCAGGAAACTAACGCAGATGCCAGGAGAACTCCACATAGCTTACCGACTAACATCAAAGTACCAGTCAGTCTTTTCTCCCGCGACCTCCAATCTAGAAAAATCATAGTGTTTTTTTTTTGTCTGCCCACCGCTTTCTAACTGGCTGGTGAGTTAACTTGGTTAGTGGCACGTGAAGGTACGTGGGCATAGAGAATTGGTGTGTATGCCTCATGTACAGCTGCTAATGGTTGGCGGGGTTGGGTAGGGTGGGGGGAGGCAGAAAGGGGGACTGGTCAATAGAAAAGAACAGTACAAAAGATAAGGGAAGCCTGCCAGGAAATATAGCCTGGCCAGAAGGATTGGAGAGAGGGAGGGTGTGTAGAGAAACAGCGTGGCAAAGGCGTTGAGATTCCTGGGTGGTTTGGAATGGGAGGGTTTTTTTAATAAGTTTATTAATTAGTGTCACAAGTAGGTTAACACCGCAATGAAGTTAGTGTGAATGTCGTCTTGTCGCCGCACTTCGCCTGTTTGAGTACACTGAGGAGGGATTTAGCATGGCCAATGCACCTGACCAGCACGTCTTTCGGACTGTGGGAAGAAACTGGAGCACCCAGAGGAAACCCACGCAGACACGGGGAGAACACACAGTCACTGAAACCGGGAATCGAACCTGAGTCCCTTGCACTGAGGGACACAATTGCTAACCACTCTGCAACTATGCCATCCGGGATGGAAAAAGGGATGGCGTTGTCACAGTTAGAAGAGGCGGGGGTGGGATGGCATGAGAGAGATGCCATAGGGAAGGTAGCATTGACATGGAAATGATATGGGAAGGATTTAAAGGCATGGGAGGGATGGGTGGTGAAATTGGTTAAATTTATTAATTTGACCACATGTTTTTTGAGTGTCTTTGCAAATATTTTTCCAATATTTAGAAGGAATGAAAAAGCAGCTTTTGAAAAAAGTCCCTCTTGAAGTGGGTCATTGTTTTTTTTTTAAAAATAAGACTGGTCGGCGCAACATTGTGGGCCGAAGGGCCTGTTCCGCGCTGTAATATTCTATGTTCTATGTTCTATGAAGTGTCTCTCTGGCTGGCTTGCGGCCTTAATGTATCATTAATTCTTGGAGGGGAAGCAGCTTTAATTTCCTGATCTTCTTAAATGCTGTCACTCAGTGGGAAATAGATGGGGAAACTTCCTGATGCATCCTTTGTGCCAAGTGCTGCTGGAATTGCACTCTAGGGCTAATTTAATTCCAGCAGAAATTCCAGACCAAGGGACCCAGTTCTGTGAGGAAGGAGGAAAAAAAAGCTTCTGAGCAAAGGGATAAAATTGAAAATGATGCATAGATTTTGCAACTGGGCAGATTGAGTCATAAAAGTTATGTAAACGGATAGTAAAACTAGAACCCAGGATTATAAAATAAATTTCAGTGCTCAGGATTGGAGTGCTGAGTGGCAGTTTGATTATAACTGGCCAAATTCAAGTCACCTTATTCTCTCTCTCTCTCTCTCTCTGCTGGCAGCTCCAAGTTAGAGCCTTCATACAATTAACCCGGGGTTGACTTGAAACTGGATTCCAGAGAGGAAGAAACAATTTGTGAACATACTCGACCACTCAGTTTCCTGAACCATGTAACAATGAAATGAACAAGGGCAGCTTGAGATGTTACTGTTAAATAAACAGCAAAGTAATAATGCACAGCGGAGCAACCAGGTGTTAAATGAAAGTTTTTTTTCCAATTCTTCCCCCATCTGCTGTGGCCAGGTTTCCCCAGTCATTTTTTTTTTGTGTCCCGCAGCAGGCACAGACATGCATTTATATAGCACCTTTTATAACCACAGGGCATTCCAAAGCTTTAAATAGGCAATGAAGTACTTTTGAAGTGTGGTGGCTGTTGTAATATAGGGATGAGGTCAGTCAATTGAACTGGTGACTAGCCGAGCACCTCATTCCAAATTGCAAATATTTTTCTAGCTGACAGCAGCTCACAGTCAAACTCTCTGATTTTGAACTCTGTCTTTCTCATCGTCTCTTCTGGTTCCTCTCCAGACTGGGTGAGTGGGAGCTGGAGAGAATGGTGCTAGGATGATCGTGCTCTGTCACTATACTACCCTTAGAATGATATTTTACATAGCTTGTCCATATTGATTTTTAAAATATGCATGACACTGGGCAAAAAGGTTTGTAATCTCATAGAACATAGAACACCACAGCACAAACAGACCCTTCGGCCCACTAGTTGCACCGATCACTCGTATACCTACTAAGCCATAGACCTATCTATAACCCCCAATCCCATTAGATCCCATATACTCATCCAGAAGTCTTTTAAAAGACCCCAGCGAGTTCGCCTCCACCACCACCGACGGCAGCCGATTCCATTCACTCACCACCCTCTGAGTGAAAAATTTACCCCTAACATCTCCTCTGTACTTGCTTCCCTGCACCTTAAATCTGTGTCCTCTTGTAGTGACCATTTCAGCCCTGGGAAATAGCCTCCGAGAATCCACCCTATCTATTCCTCTCAACAGCTTATAAACCTCTATCAGGTCACCTCTCAACCTTCGTCTCTCCAGGGAGAAGAATCCCAGCTCCCTCAACCTATCGTCATAAGGCATGCCTCCCAATCGAGGCAACATCCTTGTAAATCTCCTCTGCACCCTTTCAATAGCTTCCACGTCCTTCCTATAGTGAGGCGACCAGAACTGCACACA
This sequence comes from Carcharhinus amblyrhynchos, assembly GCF_965287045.1. Classification (NCBI taxonomy): domain Eukaryota; kingdom Metazoa; phylum Chordata; class Chondrichthyes; order Carcharhiniformes; family Carcharhinidae; genus Carcharhinus; species Carcharhinus amblyrhynchos. The sequence continues at coordinate 16,460,404 of NC_137330.1, forward strand.
GTACCCCAAGTGGGGTCTGACAAGGGCCCTATAAAGTTGCAGCATTACCTCCCGACTCCTAAACTCAATCCCTCGATTAATGAAGGCCAGTACACCATACGCCTTCTTGACCACATCCTCCACCTGCGAGGCCGATTTAAGAGTCCTTTGGACCCGGACCCCAAGATCCTTCTGCTCTTCAACACAGCTAAGACTCCTACCCTTGATATTGTATTCCTTCATCCCACTGGTCCTGCCAAAATGGACCACTACACATTTATCTGCGTTGAAGTCCATCTGCCACTTCTCCGCCCAGTCTTGCATCCTATCTATGTCCCGCTGCAATTTCTGACATCCCTCCAGACCACCCACAACACCACCAACCTTCGTATCGTCTGCGAACTTGCTAACCCATCCCTCCACTTCCTCATCCAGGTCATTTATGTAAATGACAAACAGCAAGGGTCCTAGAACAGATCCCTGGGGCACTCCACTGGTGACCAACCTCCATGCAGAAAAAGACCCATCCACAACCACTCTCTGCCTTCTGCAGGCAAGCCAGTTCTGGATCCACAAGGCCAAAGCCCCTTGGATCCCAAGCCCTCTCACCTGCTCAAGAAGTCTTGCATGGGGGATCTTATCAAACGCCTTGCTGAAGTCCATGTAAACCACGTCTACTGCTCTTCCTTCGTCAATGTGCTCAGTCACATTCTCACAGAACTCAACTAGGCTCGTAAGGCACGACCTGCCCTTGACAAAACCATGTTGACTATTTCTGATCATTCTAAACTTCTCCAAATGCTCATAAATCTTGTCCCTCAGAAGCCTCTCCATCAACTTACCAACCACTGAGGTCAGACTCACCGGTCGGTAATTTCCCGGGCTATCCCTGTTCCCTTTCTTGAAAATAGGAACCACATCTGCAATCCTCCAGAACCTCTCCCGTCTCCATCGACGACACAAAGATCACCGCCAGGGGCTCTGCAATCACTTCCCTCACCTCCCACAGTAACCTGGGGTACATCCCATCTGGTCCCGGCGACTTGTCTATCTTGATAGAGTTTAAAAGTTCTAACACATCCTCTTCCTTAACATCCACATACTCAATCTTTTCAGACTGCTGCAAACCTGTAGTACAACCTCCCAGATCACTTCCCACCGTGAATACCGAGACAAAGTACTCATGAAGCACCTCTGCCATTTCTTCCGGTTCCACACAGACTTTTCCCCCTTCACCTTTTATAGGTCCTATCCCTTCTCATCCTTTTACTTTTTACATATTTGTAGAAGGCCTTGGGACTCTCCTTAATCTTTACCCAGAGGGTGGTGAGGGATTGGAATGCCCTGCCTGCTGCAGTTGTAAATGTGCCTAGTTTGGGGGCGTTTAAGAGATCCGTGGATAGGTTTATGGATGGAAAGGGATTGGTTTAGGTTAGAGGGTCATTGTTTTTTAACTGGTCGGTGCAACATCGTGGGCCGAAGGGCCTGTTCTGCGCTGTTATGTTCTATGTTCGATGTTCTACCTGCCAAGGCCTTCTCATGACCCCTTCTGGCTCTTCTAATTTCCTTTTTAAGCTCCTTTCTACAAGCCTTATACTCCTCTAGATCCTTACCATCTCCTAGCTCTCTGAACCTTTTATACACCTTTCCTTTCTTCCTGACTAGGTTCACCACAACCTTCGTGCACCACCGTTCCCGTGCCCTACCAAAACCTCCTTGTCTCATTGGAACGTTGTCATGAAGAGCTCCAGACAAACATTCCTTGAATATTCGCCACCTTCCTTCTGTACTTTTCCCCAAGAACACCTCCTTTCAGTTTATTTGTCCAATTATCTGCCTGATGTCTTCATATTTCCCCTTACTCCAGACAAACACCTTCCTAGCCTGCCTGATCCTATCTCTTTCCAATGCTGTCGTGAAGGAGATAGAATTATGATCTCCATCCCCAAGATGCTCTCCAACCGAGAGATCCGACACCTGTTGGTTCATTAGCCAGTACCAGGTCAAGTACAGCCTCTCCTCTCGTAGGCTTATCCACGTACTGTGTCAGGAACCCCTCCTGAACACACCTAACAAACTCCTCCCCATCCAAACCCCTTACCCTTGGGATATTCCAGTCGATGTTTGCGAAATTAAAGTCTCCCATCACGACAACTCTGATATTACTACATCTCTCTAGGATCTGTTTCCTTATCTGCACCTCAACTTCCCTGTCACTGTTGGGCGGCCTATAGAAAACACCCAGCAAAGTTATCGAACCTTTGCTGTTCCTAACTTCCACCCACAATGACTCTGTTGGCAGTCTCCATGGCATCCTCCTTCTCTGCAGCCATGACACTGTCCCTGATCAACAGTGCCACTCCACCACCTCTTTTGGCCCCAACCCTGTCCTCCCTGAAGCATCTGAATCCTGGCACCTGAAGTACCCAGTCCTGTCCCTGAGATATCCAGGGACAGCTGCCCAACTTAACTCTTCTGATCTTAATTTTTCATATTGTTTTTCATCATCAGATGCTCGTTTGTGTATCCCTCAATACACTTAGTTACTATTAATCTGTTGGTCCATTTTCTGGATGCATTCCCTCTTACCCATGCACATTTCCATGAAAGGCCAATTATTAAGTACAGAAGCTCTTGAATACTTACGTACATTTTTTTTTAATGTGTGGGTAGCTTGATAAGAATCACATGTTACAATTATAGTAATAGCCTCATAATGCAGTGACAATAAATCTTCACCCACAAGGTTAGATTAAACTTGTCACTGACAAACTACTTTTTTCATTCAGTTCTCACTCATTCGGTTACTTAGCCTGATTACCTGTCTGCTTTGTATAGGATTTGAAACGTTATTGAACATGTTTTCTGCTTACAGCTCTCCAATAATCACTGTTCTTATATTTCAGTTCATTAGCACTGATGTCCTTCCACATGAAAATATGTGTTCTTAGCTTGTACTGATCTTTCACCACTTTGTTGCTGGTATTACAGGAAAGCTGGCCAATTTGGATAGTTGTGGCCGAGTTCCTGATGTTGTTTAACTGATTTTTGATTAGAAAATAAATCACACCAAAGGGCTGTGTGCAGGATGAAAGGTTCCATTATGGACGAATGGTGCAGTGGTTAACATTGCTGCCTCACAGTGCTAGGGTCCCAGGTTCGATTCTGGCCTTGGGTCACTTTCTGTGGAGTTTGCACATCCTTCCTATGTCTGTGTGGGTTTCCTCGGTTTCTTCCCAAAGTCCAAAAATAGGTAGGTTACGTTGACTGGCCATGCTCAATTGCCCCTTAGTGTCAGGGAGGTTAGCATGGTAAACATATGGGTTACATGATGGGAGCAGTGTGATATGAGGGCAGATAAAATTTCTGACATATAATGCCAATGTTAACTGAAAATTCAGGGCTGTGGCGGGTTGATGCCATTGCAATTTTCAAATTTCAAATTAAAAGTTTAAACAAAATGAATCAGAATGCATATTTCATAGAGTCTAAATGTGTTTATTTTGTTTTCTGTTTGTTAGTGCTATAATTTTAAAAATATATATTTTTGGTGGAACATTTGTTTTATTTTTGTATGATAAGTTGGGACACTACTTGGGCAGCACGGTAGCACAGTGGTTAGCACTGCTGCTTCACAGCTCCAGGGTCCTGGGTTTGATTCCCGGCTCGGGTTACTGTCTGTGTGGAATTTGCACATCCTCCTCGTGTCTGTGTGGGTTTCCTCCGGGTACTCCGGTTTCCTCCCACAGTCCAAAGATATGCAGGTTAGGTTGATTGGCCATGCTAAGAAATTGCCCCTTAGTGTCCAGGGATGCGTAGGTTAGAGGGATTAATGGGTATAATATGTAGGGATATGGGGGTAGGGCCTGGGTGGGATTGTGTTTGGTGCAGACTCGATGGGCCACAGGCCCTCTTTCTGCACTGTAGGGTTCTATGATCTATGATCTACTTGTTGACTGAGCTGAAATGAAAATTGTGCAGACTGATCCTGTTCACTGTATCTAAGTATCACGGAACTTCTCTGGGGATGGCAGCACCATGGGTGGCTGTGGTGCACAAGAGAGGAATAAGAATGGCAGGGTAGTAGTGATAGGAGATTCAATAAGGGAACAGACAGGTGCTTCTGTGATGCAAAGAGACTGCAGAACAGCGTATTGCCTACCTGATGCCAGAGCCAAGGGTGTCAGGGAGCAGCTGCAGGGTATACTGACGGGGAAGGGTGAAGAGTCAGTGGTCATAGTACATATCGATATCAACAATGTATGTTTAAATAAAGAAGTAAGGTCCCACATGCAGAATACAGGAGTTTGGATATGAATTAAAAAATAACATCTCAAAGGCAGTAATCTCAGCATTACTACCAATGCCATGTGCTAGCAAGTGAAAATAACAGGGTGTACCAGGCGCGTCTGTAGTCAGAGAGAGGAATTCAGATTCCTGGGACTTTGGGCCTGGTTCTGGGGAAAGTGGAACTGGTACAAACATCTCGGCAGGACCACAAGCTATGTCCTCGGGTGCTGAGAGAGTCAGGGGATTCATTTGCTTATGCTGCCAAGGAGGGGTTTAATCAAGGAGTAGCAAGGGGATGGGAACCTGAGTAGGGAGAAGAAGTAGGGATAAACGAGCGTGCAGTCAAAAGACAAAAAGGTAAGAACCAAACGTGGAAGGCAGAAAAATCAAAGGCAAAAAACAGATGGAGTCATAATGCAAAATAAAGCCATGATGGCTATCAAGGTTAACAAAACCAGCCTAAAAGCTTTGTGTCTTAATACATGGAGCATTCACAATAAAGTAGATGAATCAACAACTCAAATGGATATAAATGGTTATGATATCATTGTAATTACAGAAACATGGCTGCAACGTTACCAAAGATGGGCACGAAACATGTATGGGGAACATTTAGGAAGGATAGACAAAAAAGTAAAAGATGAAATCAATGCAATAGAGAGGAAGAATATTGGTTTGGAAAATCAGCATGTGGAAATTGCATGGGTAGAGATAAACAGTAAGGGACAGAAGATGTTGGTGGGTTCTCAAACAGTAGTGGAGATGTAAGGGAAAGTATTAAACAAGGAACCACAGATGCTATGTTTGAGGGGAGGGCTCTCACTTTTAATGCAGAGTTTGTATGTTCAAATCCCACTGCAGAACATTTTAGCATGAAACACAGGCTAGGACCTGAAGAATTGTTGTGTTGTTGGAGATGAGATGTTAAACCAAAATATTGCCCTCTCCTAAGGACATAGAAAGCCCATGCTACCATTTTAAAGATATGCAGTCGAGTTCCAGTATCATGCCTTTCCCTGGCTAATATTTCTTCTTTTTCCAACCCTGACCAAATCTGTCCTTTAACTAACATCACTAAAATCTCATCATTGCAGCTTGTGGAATCTTGCCGTGCACAAATTGGCTGCTGTATCTTCTACATCATATTAGTGGTGATGCTTCAGAATCCTTAATTGGCTGTGAAGTGCTTTGGGGCATCTTGCAGATGTAAAAGCTATTCTATAAATCAATGTTTTTTTCCTTACCATTTCTATACTCGACGCTTGTGTTCAATTAGCTGTGCTGATAAGTTGCTTTGTACGTTCCAGCACTTGGTGCCACACACAACTTTTAAGCAGTTTGCTGGTGAAATTTAGTATTTAGCAGACTGTGAGATGAAATGACAAGAGTAATGATGACATGACTGTAGCTTTTGAGTTGAATTCAATTAATCTTTCAAGGATTCTTAAGGTAAAGGGGAAGGGAGACAGTGGGCTCTTTTTATGTGACAGCAATTGTCAAAAATGTGATCAATATTGATGCCAGTAAATTTTCCTGACTTGTCTTTTTGATAAAAAAGGTTCATGCTAACCACATACATCTGTGAAAAAGCTTCTACTTCCTGGAGACATATAAGCATAGAGCAGTAGTAGGCCATTCAGTCCCTCATGCCTGCTCTTCCATTTAATGAAATCATGGCTAATGTTATAGAATGCGGAATTAAATTGTGGAGGGTCAGTCATCTCAGCTCCAAGACATCTCTGCAGGTGTCCCTCAGGGTAGTGATCTACCTCCAGCTGTTTCATCAATGATCTTCCCTCTGTCATAAGATCAGAAGTGGGGATCTTTGTTGATGATTGCACAATGTTCAACACCATCCATGACTTGAGGAGAGTTACAGAACAAAGAGATCTAGGGGTACATGTTCAAAGCTCCTTGAAAGTGGAGTCACAAGTGGACAGAGTGTTGAAGAAGGCATTCGGCATGCTTGGTTTCATGAGTCAGAGCACTGAATACAGGAGTTAGGACGTGTTGTTAAAGATATTGGTAAGGCCACAGTTGGAATACTGCGTGCAATTCTGGTCACCCTATTACAGGAAGGATTAAACTAGAAAGACTGCAAAAAAGATTTACTAGGATGCTACTGAGACTTGATGGATTGAGTTATAAGGAGAGGCTGAATAGACTGGGACTTTTTTCTCTGGAGCATAGGAGGCTGAGCGGTGATCTTATAGAGGTCTATAAAATAATGAGGGGCATAGACAAGCTAGATACTCACTATCTTTTCCCAAAGATGGGGGGATCTAAAACTAGAAAGGAAAGAACAAAAGTGCCCAGAGGGGCAATTTTTTCACACAGAGGGTGGTGAGTGTCTGAAACAAGCTGCCAGAGGTAGTAGTAGAGGCAGGTACAATTTTATCTTTTAAAAAACATTTAGATAGTTACATGGGTGTGATGGGTACAGAGGGATATGGGCCAAATGCGGGCAATTGGAATGAGCTTAGGGGTTTTAAAAAAAGGGGCACCATGGACAAGTTGGGCTGAAGGGCCTGCTTCCATGCTGTAAACCTCTATGATTCGTCAGATACTGAAGTAGTCCATGTTCAAATGCAACAAGATCTGGACAATATCCAGTCTTGGGCTGACAAATGGCAAGTAGCAATCATACCACATAAATGCCAGGCAATGACCATCACCAATGAGAGATATTCTTACCACTCCCCCTTGACATTCAATAGTATTAGCATCACTGAATCCCCACTGTCAACATCATTGGGTTTATCGTTGACCAGGACTGGCTACAACAGTAAGTCAGATGCTAGGAATACTGCAGTGAGTAACTCGTCACCTGACTCTCCAAAGCTTATCCACCATCTGCAAGGCACTAGTCAAGAGTTTGATGGAATACTTCCCACCTGCTTGCATGACTGCAACTCCAACAACATTCAAAAAACTTGACACCATCCAGGGCAAAGCAGCCGCTTGATTGGCACCACATCTACAAACATCCACTCCCTCCATCACGATCGATACTCAGTAGCAGCAGTTGTATTATCTACAAGATCACGCAGCAATTCACCAACGATCCTTGGGCAGCACCTTCCAAACCCATAATATCTAGAAGGACAAGTGTAGCAGAGCACCACTATCTGCAAGTTTCCCTCCTAACCACTCACAATCCTGACTTGTTCCTTCGGAGTCATTGGGTCAAAATCTTGGAATTTCCTCCCTAATGGCATTGTCAACCCACAGCACAAGAACTGCAGAGATTGAAGAAGGTGTCTCATCACCATCTTCTCAGGGACAACTGGGGATGGGCAAAGAATGCTGGCCAGCTAGTGACACCATGTCCCATGAATGAATTTTTAAAAAGGCTCCTTATGTTCTCTTCCCCACTTACTTTCCCAGTTATCATTGTGCCATCACAAATTTAGAAACCTTCCCTTCAATCTCTTCATCCAAGTAATGTATATAAATTGTAACCAGTTGAGGGCCCAGCACTGTGGCATACTACTTGTTACATCTTGTCAACCTGAAAAAGACCCATTTCTGAGTACCCTTTGCTTCCTGTTAGCCAGCTAATCTTCTATCCATGCCACTATGTTACCCCAACAGCACAAGCTTTTATTTCCACAGTAACCTTTGAAGTGGCACTTACTAAATGCCTTCTGGAAACTAAGTGCACAACATCCACTGATTCCTCTTTATTCACACAATACATTATTTCCTCAAAGAATTCCAATAAATTGGTTAAATGTGACTTCCCTTCAACAATATCATGTTGACTCTGTCTGATTATCTCGAGCCCTGCTATGTCTAAGCTATGTCAGGCAGCACAGTGGGTAGCACTGCTGCCTCAAAAGTCTGGGACCCAGGTTCCATTCCCAGATTGGGTCAGCATCTGTGCGGAGTCTGCTCATTCTCTCTGTGTCTATGTGGGTTTTCTTCGGGTGCTCCAGTTTCCTCCCACAGTCCAAAGATGTTAGAAGAATTAACCATGCTAAATTGGCCCGTAGTGCCCCAAGATGTGTAGGTTAGATGGATTAGCCGTGATAGATGTGTGGAATTACAGGGATAGGGCGTGTAGAGAGCTTGGGTTAGATACTCTGTCGGAGAGTTGGTGCAGACTTGATGGGCTGAATGGCTTCTTCTGCACTGGAGGGATTTGTTGGCAGTCATAACCTCTATATATTAGTCCTAACATTTTAGCTATGGCAGTTGTTAAACTAACTAGTCTGTAGTTTCCTGCATTCTGTCCATATTCAGAAAGGGAGTGGAATCTCCCTTGCTATCTCCAATCTAATGGGACCTTGCCCAAATCTAAGGAGTTTTGGAAAATTAAACCCAATGCAACAGTTCTTTCAGTAGACATTTTTAAGGTGCTAGGATGAAGCCCATTACGATTCAGGCTCTTATTAGGTCCAAATCTCCGATAATTTGCTCAGGGGCACGTCTTTGGTGACTATAATTTTCCTGAGTTTCTTCCCTTCCATTTCCTGGCTTATAGCTATTTCTGTGATGTTAGTTGTATCCTCTATAGCGAAGACTGAGACAAAATACCTATTCAATTCATCTCCTTGATATTATGTTCAGTATGTTATTAAAGTAGAAAGAGTGCAGAAAAAGATTTATTAGGATGCTACAGGCACTTGATGGTTTGAGTTATAAGGAGAAGTTGGATAGACTGGGACTTTTTTCTCTGGAAGAGGCTTAGGAGTGATCATGCCAAGGTCTATAAAATAATGAGGGGTATGGATCAGCCAGATAGTCACTATCTTTTCCCAAAGGTAGGGGAGTATAAAACTAGAGGGCATAGGTTTAAGATGAGAGGAGAGAGATGCAGAAGTGTCCAGAGGGGCAATTTTTTCCACACAGAGAGTGGTGAGTGCCTGGAACAAGCTGCCACAGGTAGTAATACTATTTTGTCTTTTAAAAAGCATTTAGACGGTTACATGGGTAAGATGGCAATAGAGGGATAAGGGCTAAGTGCGAGCAATTGGGACTAGCTTAGGGGTTTTCTAAAAAAAAGGGGGCAGCATGGACAAGCTGAGCCAAAAGGCCTGGTTCCCTGCTGTAAACCTCTATGATTCTGTGATATCTCCATTCCCAGACTCACTTTCTATAGGAGCAATGCTTATTTTGTTAACTTTTTTAATGACAAAATCTCTTGCTGTTTTTATATTTCCATCTAGCTCTTCCTCATACTCTCATGTTCCCTCCTTATTAATCTTTTAATCTATCCTATTTTGTGTCCAATTTTCTGATTGCCTATCTGAACTTGCACGATTATACGTTTTTTCTTTAATTTTGACACTATCTCTAACCTTTTTTGGTTGTTGGAATGTATCTACTCTGAGCATTCTGAAATATCCCCTTGTATGTTTTCCACTTTATTGACTTGTAACTTAACCTAATTTGCCCATTTCCTTCTGCAAACTCAGCTTCCATGCTCTCATAATTGGCCTTATTTACATTTTAAAACTGCAAAATTCTCCAACCATTCCTGTTGGCGAGATCCTCCAGTTCCAAAAAAGTCGACCCCACCACTGGTTCGTCGGTGATGGGGCCGGTGACAAATGTAAAGCTTTTTTAACTTTAGGGGACTGGAAGATCCCACTAGCAATTGGTGGCGAGTTTCCTCTGATGTGGGAAAACTCAACACTGGGACTGCAGGATTCAGTCCGTAGTCTCACCCATTCCTTTTTCCGACAAGCTGCATGTGAAATTCAATTATATTATGGTTGCTATTACCTCAGGGACCTTATAAGATCATTAATTACTCCCATCTTGTTGCCAATGCCAGGTAGCCTGCTCTTTGGCTGGTTCAAGAACATGTTGTTCTAAGAAACTATCCCAGAAACATTCTATGAGCTCCTCATATAGGTGAACTTTGCCCATTTGATTTTTCCAGTCTACATTAAAGCCATTGATTATTATTGCTTTCTGACAAACTCCAATTATTTCTTCTTTTATGCTTTGCCCTACCATGCAGTTATTGTTTGGGTGCTTGTACTTTCTCACATAGAGGGAGAAGTTAGCGTGGCCAATGCATCTAACCAGCACATCTTCCCTTGATCAAAGTTTCAGGTTAATGATGTTTCATCAGAGAAGTTCTGTCCACAGGTGCTGCCTTATCTGTGAAGTATTTCCTGACTTCATGGTGGAGAGAAGTGATCTCTGCTTCTTACGGAGGTGTGTGACTCAGAGATGTTTATTGCTTAATTCAAAGAATTTTCACTCCGTCAGTTATTTAGCTTTGCTGGAGGAGATTGTGAATTGGTTTCAGACTGAGTAGTTCCAAAACACAATTTGCTGATGTACAGTTTGCCCCATCAACACCATGGCCAGGATTCAGCCTCACTACCAATATCACAGGGGGATCAACTTGGACAGGACCAGAAGCTCCCACTGGGGCTGAAAAATCCTGTCCCATATTTTGAGTGAATGCCTGCACATGCATTTAAAGAGTCATATCCTCTGTTTTGAGAAACGAGATACAGAATTTTTTTCTTGATCATCAATTTTTAGAAACCGTTGCTTAATCTCATTATTTGCTTCATCTGCCTGCTGGTTTTTAACAGGATAACTATTGGCAGGTGTCCCAATTTAGCTACTTGCCTGGTGCTAAGCAACCCACTCACTGATCGGCAGGAATACCCAAATAGTTTTTCTTGCTCTCAGCAACACTACTTTGAAGTACCTGTGAATATTTCAGACACCTCTTTTTGATAACCCGATGATCAGACCTTGGAGTAATCCATCCATGGTTACCATATATATTTTTCCCATGAGGCACCCACTTATCATTTCTATCTCGTGTTTACAGACATGAATAAATCATACTGTTCTGCTCGTCATGGTGCAGAATACAAGGTTTGTAACTGTTCATATGCATTTCATGGAATCCTACAATGCAGAAGGAAGCTATTCGGCTCATCGAGTCTGTACCAACCACAATCCCATCCAGATCCTATTCCCATAACCCCATTTATTTACCCTAGTTAGTCCCCCTGACACTAAAGGGGCAATTTAACCTGGCCAATCCACCTAACCCACACAACTTTGCACCATGGGAGGAAACCCACATACGCAGGGGAGAAAATGCAAACTCTGCACAGACAGTGACCAAGTTGGGAATCGAACCTGGGTCCCTGGCGCTGTGAGGCAGCAGTGTTAACCACTGTGCCACCCTGCCATTCAAATATTCTTAGTTCGTCCTAAATAATCATTTGCATTTGCCTGTGATTTGATTATTTCTTTCTTTTTCTCTCCTAATAATTGAAAATTGGAAGTTTATTTTGTAATACTCTTCTGTCGTAGCTGGGAATCTGATACTAGGTCTTTATGCGTGACTGTGGAATGTGAATGTTGGTAAGCTGCATGAAAATGTAGCTCCAGCAGCAAGATAATCTGTCAAGGCCAAGATCTCCCGGATGCTGTTGTGCAAAGATTTTACAGGAATTGCCCTGGAAGTTCAAATTTTTATTATGCAATTACTCTGCACCGGAAGCCATTAAATACTCCGATATAAATTGAAGACTTTGGATGGTTCTGGCTCCTTTAGAAAGAATAGTTAGCCAGGAAGAGGTAGAAAAAGCAAAAACACTCCTAATATCTGGATAACTCTGCAGCCCAGGACTTAACTACTCTAACCACACTCCCGACTGCCCTGAATACTTCAAAGTTCCCAATGATTATCTTCCCAACACCCGACTAGAAGCTTCTTTTACGTTTATTTTATTAGTGTCGCAAGTAGACTTACGTTAACACTGCAGTGAAATTATCGTGAAAGTACCCATGCCAAATTCAACATGCAAAATGTATGGTCTATGCAGACTTTCTAAACCACCCTTGGTGCTTCTGACCTGAATCATAATAATATCCATTTACAATCTTTTTCTCCAGTATCCTTTCTAATGGCCTGTTTTACCTACAGCCACGTTGATGCTAAATCCTGCTCTCTTGAGAATTAGTTTCCTTAAGCTTGTTTAAATGCTTTAAGTTAATTTGTTTTTGAATGTGACTAGTTCACCATTTTGATTTTCAATGTGCCTCACGTTTTACTGCAAAAACTTACATAGCTTCCTTTTTGCTTCTGGTTCATTTTCTTTTAATAAGACCCTCTTTGCCAAAGCATTTAGCCACCTGTCTTAATTTTGTGGTTTGTTGTCAAATCTGATTCAATAGTCACACTTGTGGAGCACTGAGGGATTGTTTCAATGGCAAAGGTGCTTTGTAGATGGAAGTTGCTTGAAATGTAATAATTATTTCAGTGTTTTGGGGGCTTTCATGCTAAGGCACTCATTCCTATCAGTAATGTTAAACATCTTGCAGATCAATTAAAGCTTTGTTTGTTTAATATCTTTATTACTTTACATAAATCTGAGATGTTCTCAAGAATTTTTTTCAGTGCCTATGTGTTTATTTATACATGATTCAGACGTGTGAAATAACCAGAAGTTTTCGGTCATTGATACAATGGTCGGCTGGGATTTTAAAAGAAGACAATTTTTCAGAGGTTTATAAGATGAACATCTTTCCCTGCAGAGGAGATTTTCAAATCCCCCTTAACCTATTTTGAAGGTAAATGTCAAAACTTGGCAATAGCTCCTTGGTACTGTACATAATGGTTACTGGGAGAGTGAGTAGGGAAGATGCTTTGTGGGGTAATGTGGAAGGTGTACAAGGGATTTCAGTAGGCATGGTGAGAACATAGGATATGTGAAGGGGCATGGAGTGTTGATGGAGTGAGGGGTGAAGGCTTCAGAGCCTAATAGTTAAGATTACAATGAGACGGATGTTCCAGTAAACTAAAGCAGGCCCTAGAGCCTCCCAGTCTTGCCAAGTGCTCACCTCCTATGCCACTTCATGGCTGCTTCCAGAGGAGGCAGGCTCAACTCCACACCTCCCCAGAATGAAAATGGAACTTACCCAATTTCTTCTTCCTGTCTCCTTCATGAAAATCCAGCCCAGAGATTTGATTGAATGAAAGCTAGCATCTCCAACCATGTCACAATCCCTCTGTAGCCTGCAGCATCAGTTTAGACTCTGTGCTGAAGTCCCTGGAATGGGATTTGAATCCGTGGCCTTTTGACCCAGAGGCCAGAATTGAACCAAGGCTGGCAACACAAAAACCAATTGTATGGAACTTTGTGTACGATAACTTGGATAACTGGATTTAAAGTTTATTTATCTATAAGTATCACAAGTAGGCTTACATTAACACTGTGAAAATCCTCTAGTCGCCACACTCTGGCGTCTGTTTGGGTACACTGAGGGAGAATTTAACGTGGCCAATGCTCCTAACCAGCACGTCTTTCAGACTGAGGGAGAAAACCAGAGCACTCGAGGAAATCCATGAAGACATGGAGAGAATGTGCAGACTCTGCACAGACAGTCACTTAAGGCAGGAATTGAATCTGGGTCCCTGGTGCTGTGAGGCAGCAGTGCTTACCACCATGTCACCATGGATTTAAAGTTTATTATTTATTAGTCACAGTAAGGCTTACATTAACACTGTAATATAGTTACTGTGAAGTTCCCCTAGTCACCACACTCCGCCTGTTTGGGACAATGCACCTAACCAGCTCATCTTTCAGACTGTGGGAGGAAACTGGAGCACCCGGAGGAAGTCCACACAGGCAGGGGGAGCATGTTCAGACTCCGCGCAGACAGTGATCCAAGCTGGGAATTGAACCCCAGTCCCTGGCATTGAGAGGCAGCAGTGCTAACCACTTTGCCGCCGCAGATTTGTATTTTTGTTCAAGTAATTATTTGTTTTTTTTGATCGCTTAACTCTAGAGATGTGTGTAGGATCATGAGATTTGCTTGATTGCTAATCATATCAATTTGGCGTTGCTTCATTGCAACTATTTGGCAAGAGTGTTAGTTCTTGACATCAGACATTAAACTTTCTCCGCTGAATCACTTTAGGAACTTCCACTTCATTCTATTTGTAATTATGAGACCTGCTCTTTGATGAAAATGGGCAGAATTGCAAGCTCCAGGTGAACACTCTGAAGGGCCATCGTCGAACTTCAAACCCCCTTTCTTCGTGATTAGCAGATAGTTGACTCGTAAATCACTCACAAAGTTTTCATTTTCGTTCTTGGAAGAACTCTCACTTGAATTCTCTCCGCTCTTGAGAGAGACACCCAAGTGCACAATTAAGCCCTCATTACTCTTGGCAGCCATCCCAACTCCTACACAGCACAGCATTTCATATTTTACAGCTCTCTAAATTCATTTTTTTTTTCAGCCATGATATGAATATCAAGTATAAAAATCCATTGTAATATTTCTCAAAGCTAAGTGTTTGCTTGGCGTTCCGCTGTTGACACTGCCTGTTCCTTAATTACGTGCTGCCCCTTGTGGGCGATTCATAGATATAAATTCTGTTTTCATGTGTGTGCTAATGGCACCCAGCTTTGCCCTTCCTCTGCTTCTCTTGACCCTCTCAACAACACCTGAGCTGACTTAACATCCTCCTATTAAACACAGGAGGGACACAAACCGTTATTTATTATTCTAGGCCTAAAACTTTGACCCACACTCAATGACCTGACGTTTTTTGTCGTATGCCATTATGTGATTGCAGCTGGGCAGCACATCACAGCATGGTACAGTGGCACAGTGATTCGCACAGCACCAGGGATCCGGGTTCAATTCTGGCATCGGGTCACTGTCCACGTGGAGTTTACACGTTTTCCCTGTGTCTGCGAGGGTTTCTTCCGGGTGCTCTGGTTTCCGCCCCCAGTCTAAAGATGTGCGTTTGAGGTGGACTGGCCATGCTAAATTGCCCCTTAGTGTCAGGGGATTAGCAGAGTAAATAAGGTGGGTTACAGGGAAAAGGCCTGGATGGGATTGTTGTCAGTGAAGAGTCAATGGGCCAAATGGCCTCCTGCACTGTAGTGTATCTATAATTCTAAGAGCACAAGAAATAGAAGCAGGAGTAGACCACCAGCACTTCAAGCCTGTCCCACCATTCAATATCATCATGGCAGATCTGTGTCAACCTTAACTCTTTGCCATTTTCCCACAGCCCCTCTACTCCTTGATCTAGCAAGCATTTATCTACCTCCACTTTGAATACTTCTAATAATCCAGTCTTTACTACCCTTTGGGGCAGAGAATTCCAAAGATTCACCATCCTCTGCAAGAAGAAATTTCTATGCATCTCCATGACTTGCCTGTGTTTGCAAAACTTCACTTACTGTGCTGTCTGGAGACAATACACATCTCTTTAACCTGGGGCTTAATGCTCCTTCCACTCACATTGTTGGCCTCTTTAAGACTTGAATAGCAGGCCAGGTGTAAAGACTTGCATTCTTATCAGTAATCTGTAAACTGTGTGTGCTGTTATATGCTCTGACTGAGGCCAGAACTCTCCATTCACCTGATGAAGGGGCAAACCCCGAAAGCCTGTGAGTTTACTATCAAATAAATCGGTTGGACTTAAACCTGGTGTTGTCAGACTTCTTACTGTGTTTACCCCAGTCCAACGCTGACATCTCCACATTGCGTTTCAAGAAGGCAGCTCACCACCATCTTCTCAAGGGCAATGAGGGAGGGGCAATAAATGCTGTCCAGACAGCGACACTCAAGTCACACGAATGAATAAAAAAAGTCAAAACCACTTTCTTTGCCCTGACATCAAATGTACTAAAATCAAAACCCTAAAATGCTGTTTTCACCTCTTGTCTGATGCTGCCCTCCCTCATTCCCACAAATCTACCTTCTCTTTCACTCCGATTTATCTAGAACTCAACCATCTGACTTTTCCCCTCATGGTGTCGAGATGCTGGCATTGAATTAGGGTAAACACAGTAAGACGTCTCACAACATCAGGTTAAAGTCCAACCAATATTACCAAAATACTACCCAATAAACCTGTTGGGCTTTAACCTGGTGTTGTGAGACTTCTTACTGTGTTCTCCCCTTATGCCATGGTTTCTGGCATCTGTTCCTGAGTGCATCAATTTCTAATCTTTTTCCTCATCAACAAGTTGTTCCTTTGTTCTATCTCATTTTTTTCCAAGTACTTCTAGGAGACTCCCCATGACTGTTGTTCTGTGTACTTGACTGCTGGCTGTTTGGGGTAGAGGATTGTGTTGGGAGCAGTCATCTCCACATTTTGACACAGTATGTGTGCCAGAAAGTTCTTCTATCAAGGCTGCTCCATCTTGTTGTAATCCATCAGTCCTCCTGTTGTGTTTGATACTGTTACATCTCACTTAGCAACACTAGAGGAAGAATTCTCTTTTTCATACCATGTGTGGTGATGGGTGACTTTGGTGGTACCTGTCCTGCTGCCCAGAGTGGCATCCTGCATCAGATTTAGTGCTTGGCACCCCATTAATTATACAGAGGTGGGCTCCTCTCTGACTCGCCTGGTGGGCTGGCAGCGGATTCATCCACTGACGGGTTTGAAGGTTCTAGCACAATATTTAGCCACTGGTGTAGCACACTGATCACTTGCTACAGCCCAGGTTGTGCAGGATATCAGCAACCCTGAGGGAAAAGGATAGCAGCCCCGAGGCAAACTCTGTCCCAGGTCTTTGATTCAACTCGGCCATATGTTCTACTTCAACTTGGTTTTATTAAATAGTTATTGGATTCCTGCAGTACAGAAGGAGGCATTTGGCCCATCAAGCCTACATTGACAACAATTCCACCCACGCCCTATCCTTTTAACCCCATGTGTTTACCCTAGCTAGTCCCCCTGAGGCATTAAGAGGCATTTTCTTTCGGATATATTTATTGAAAATTTTCTTATTTTTCATAGCAGACAAGCACAGATTCAGATCCACACAGTCTTCACGTGTACATTTCAATGTGACTGGGGCACAGGGCACCCTGTGGCCAGGGGACAAGCTCCTGGTACCCCTGGCACCCATCTTGCCCAAGTCCCATCTAATTGCACCAATAATAATACAAAAACACAACGGCAGAGGAACGCCACTGGAGAACCAACTGAACGCCCAAAGCAGCCCAGGCTATAAACGAGCGAACTGAGAAAAGAAAGAGCGAAGGAGAAGAAAGAGAGTGAGAGGGAAAAGAGAAAGGTGCTTGTGTTGATCCCCACACCTCGGCAGATTAGGCAGGCCTGCTCAGGTAAATGGCCAGGGTGCATCCACCAGTTGCTGGGCCGGTGAGAACTGTGTGGGCTACCTGGGGTCCTGGAACCATTGGGTATCTACTCACCTGTCTCCAACTACAACATCCCAACATGCACTATAAATAGTTGCCAGGTCTTATAGAACCTAGGATGGACACATATAACATGCACCTCATCTTCTCCAGCTTAATAGTGTCTACCACCTCCTTTACTCACAGTGCGTTGGGGATGCACCTGATTTCCACCTAAAAAGGGTTAGTCATCTTGCCAGGAGTGTAGTGGAAAAGCTACAAAATCCGTTTGGAATTTCAGCAGCAGTGGATTTAAAGGCACAGCCCCAAACAGGGCAACCTGGGGAGATGCACTTATGTCCCAATCTAATGTTGCCGCAAATATCGATATCCAGTAGTTGTACAGTGATGGACAAGCCCAGGTCACACCTAAGAGGATAATGGGAGCTTGCCGGCACCGTTCACAAATGGGGCTTGTACCTGGGTATGTTCTTGGGAGTCTAACCCTAGTTAGATATGTTCTGTGAAGGAGTTTACATTGTATTTGTCCCAGCTTGGTACATATTGAAGAGAAGTGTACCCGATGCAGCACCATGTTCCAGTCCTCCTCTGAGACCTCCTTCCCCCAGATCTCGTTCCCATAAAGATTTAACTGCTGATGGAAAGTTTTGTTGGGAGAGAATTTGAGAATAAAGAAGAGAAATGATATCATGCATAATAATAGAAGGGACTAAGATGATGTCAATGGAGGCACGAGCTGGGAGCATCAGAAATTGGGGGTCGGCCCTACGCACACAGTCTTGAATTTGCAGATATCTGAAAAAGTGCGTTTTTCACTTTTGCAATGGTTTTGTAGAAGCATGAGCGTACACCCGAGAGCAACTTATTATCGACCAAGAAGTAATTTATCCATGAACATGTTCGGTGGACAGGTGAAAAATAGAATATTCCCTACTAGTGAGGTTAAGAAGCCTCCATGGGTCTGACACTGTGTATGCTGTGAGATTTAATCATTTCTGCCAACTTGGAAGATACAGCAGTCCTGGGGGATGAGCAGTCCAGGGCAGGATTCAACCAACAGTTGAAATCTCCGCCCAGTATCAACCAATGTGAATTCAAGTCTGGAAGAAGTGTGAAAAACGACCGGAAAAAAGAAATTCACATGTTTGAGGCATGTACATTGGCTAACACCAGGGGGTGTCCGATATAATTTACCCATGGCAATGACGTATTGGTCATTAGAGTCAGAAATGACAACATTGGTTACTACCAAGGGTAAGGACTAATCCCACAGTCCTGACAGTAATCTGGTCTCCCTTGTCACTGGGGAGCCTCCATCCCCAACTGCTGACATCGGCACGGCCCCACCCTCCCCACTGGCTGCGGGGAACCAACCACGAGAAAGAGAAGGTGGCCTTCAAAGAGGCCAAACCACACCCACAGATAAAGAAAGATATAGCAAAGACACAAAAACACTCACACAGACCAAACCTGCAAACACAGCGTTCCCCCCCACCCCAACCGCATGTGCCTTCCCAAACAGGGCGCCTGTGCCTCCAACATTACCTTATCACTGCACCTTCACAGCACTCCACATGGGACACGGTCTCCGCCTCCATTCCCATCGCAGTCACAGGTGCTATAACCTGAAAAGGTTTGTAGAGATACCTAATACTTAATTTAACAGTCGCAGAACTAATTACTCTTTCCTGGTTAACAGTTCAATCCAGGTGGAGAATGCAGGTTCATTAAAAAACAAATATCAGTTGAATTCTTTTGCATGGTCACCCGATTCAGAAGTCTGCTCCGTAAACTTTATCACCACTGCCGGATCCATGCTTGGTTCCCATTGTTGAGACTATTCCTCAAGTTGACTGGAAAGCAAAGCCCAAACCTGACCCCAGGACAGTCATGCAGAAGTTGTTTGACAACAGTGAAGACTGTCCTTCTACTTGCCACCACCAGGGGAAAATCTGGAAACATCAACAGCTTATTTTCCTGTTACCTCAGCGTGGTAGCCTGTGCTGATTGCCACAGGATTCTGTCTCGTGCCGAGATGTAACGTACTCTTGCAATAATGGGCCGAGGAGCTTCTCCCGGCCTGGACTTTGATCCGTGTGCATGATCCAGAAGCGGCTCATCCTCAAGTTCCAGCACATTCTTCAGTAGCCAGGTGGCAAAGCCTGTGGTATTTGGGCCCTTTATTCCCTCCTGAAGGCCTAATCAGATGGATTTTAATTTGTTTTTGGCATCCTACCATCTCATCACATTTCCCTGTCAGGGACTAAACCTCCAATGTCAAATGGGTAACTTGGCTCTTCAGCTCGGAGGTAGTATTTCCACTAAATGTCTCTGAATCCTCCAGGCTCCTTCAAGCCGTTCTCATGGGTGATGGAGACACTTTGGAGAGATTTAACAGATGATCCAAGCTCCCCTGTCAGCTTGTCTATCTTGGCCTGAAACTCAGTGGCCCACTGGTCCAAATTCTTGTTCAATCTTTGCATGGCATCCATAATAGCTTCCCCTGTCTTTTTGCTTAGTGTGCTCTGTTCAAGGAGCCCTCCAAGAGACCTCCCCTGTGGTCCCATTCTTCAAATTTGTTTTGCCTCTTACCAGTGCCAGCGCCCATGGACTTACCCATTTCCTCCAGCCTGGAGCGCTATTTCTTGGTCCACGTATCAAGTTGTCTCGCTGCTTGATCTATCAGTATTCTGACATGGATTGCTTTTCATTTTATTTCCCCCTTTTCTGGGTGAACAAAAGCAGCAAAGGGTTTCCAGCTGAGCTACAAGTTGCAACTCTTCTCCCTCATTTTAATTCACCCTTGGTTGGGTGAAAAAGGAAACAGCAGTGTCCCCAGGTTGATCTGACAGTTGCATTTGTTATATCACAGGAGTTCCCCCACCCACCCCAAACCAATTCACACTTGACTGAAAAAAACTACAAGATGGTTCCAGGCTGAATTGCAAGTCACAACGTACCCCTCATTGAGCACTAGCTGCAAAAAAAAAGCAATCCAAAAGTAGAAATAGAGGCTTGCAATTTGGAGCAGGACCTCAGCGGCTCCTGCTTCCCACTTTAAGTCACCCTTTTTTGGGTGAAAGAAGAACAGAGAGCGCGAGTTTGCAGACTGAGCTGAAATCCACATCCCCTCTCCTGTTGAGCACACAGTGATTCCAACTGGCAGGAAGGAATCTAAAAATAACCCTTTCTAGCTAGACTTTCGAAGTTCTCTCTTTGCAACAGCACTCCAAGCATGTTTAAAACTGGCTCGATGTACATTAAACTGTCTCCAGACCTCAACAAACCGGATCTCAAGAAGGATCTTGCCACCTGTGGATCACGCTTCCTCTCACACCGTCTTTGATTCCATCAGGGGGCAATTTAGCAATCCACCTAACCTGGACATCTTTGGACTGTAGGAGGAAACCAGAGCACCCAGAGGAAACTCACATAGACATGGGGAGGATGTACAAACTTCACACAGACAGGAACCCAAGCCGGGAATCGAATCCTGGTCCCTGGCACTGTGAGGCAACAGTGCCACTGAGCCGTGAGTTGGAATTAGCAGGCACGTTGGTATCAATGTCCTTGGAATTATATTATGTTTGAGAAGAGAGCTTGCAAGTTAATTTCGGTAACTGTGATGGATTTGAGAAATCTGCCTAACTTCAAATGTAACACTTAGTAACTCCTTGATTTTAAAAAGCCTCCCAAACATCGGAGAAGATACTGTAATCGGTTAAATTGTATTTACAACCTCATTAATTTGAAAAATGTATTGCCAGCACCAGGTCTTCATTGGCTTTTAGCCAAAATATTGGATAAGAAGATTTTCAAAGGCAGCGGATGTGATTTTATTGGTTAACCATTTTTATTGATGGTATTGTCGCCCAAATGCGTAAAATTATGTGATTTCCAGTCCCAGTTACTGATTTATTTTTTCCCTGTTCGTTTGTGATTTGGAACGAATGTGAAATTTGAGCCAATTGTATGCAAATATGACGATGAAATCTGTATGCACACAGCAGTGTGGGTCCAATCAAAAGCAGTGTTTGATGTACAGTGACAGGGATATTATACACAGTGTAAGGTACAATGCATGATTGTGTTTCTGAGGTGGGAGCAAGATGTTTTGTTGCTGCATTTGATTTCACTCAGATTTTGATCAGCTGTTTTTGTAAATTTCCCAAGTGCTCACTGGTTTAGTGGTATGATTGCCAAACTGTTAATACAGAAGCTCAGCTAATGTTCTGGGGGCTGGGTTCGAATCTTACAACGGCAGATGTTGAAATTTGAAATCAATAAAATAATTTGGAATTAAGAATATACTGATAACCATGAAACCATTGTCGATTGTTGGAAAAACCTGTAGAACACATGATCACTAAATGTTTCATCTCAATTCATTCACACATTCACTGACAATTCAGGCTCCAGGTAACCCTGTCTTGTTAATAGTGGGTGTGTTAATGAATTGAAGTGATACATCTGGTGACCATATGCTTTACAGGTTTCCCTCCATCTCAAAACCAGTAGGTCAGTGCTAAGTATGCCCTTCACCTAGCCTCTGTCTAAACATAGTATCCACACCCCACCCTTTCCAGGTAAGCAACATCCTGGAGGATCAGACATGAGTGTTCCTCCCATTCATACATGACTGCACATGGAGACATTATCCAGATGACGATAAGGAAGGCCCATTGCTGATTGTCCATAAGGTGTGAGAACCTGAATGATAAGCGGTAGCTAGATGTCTATAAGATCAATATGCTGATGAACAGGGTCCACTGCAATGGTAAGCATTAGCCCGATAATGAGAGCGTCACTGGCAGTATTCTTATCTAGAGATGAACAAAAGGTCCTCATATGAAATGAGGTGTGGTTGTTCACATCAACCAATGACCATTTACGCTGCTCACAACTGGAAGATCCTGCCAGTGGGAAGAGCCAGAAAATCCCACCCAAATATCCAATACCTTTTAATTTTGCTATTTTAATAAGTCTTGAATAGGACCTGAGGATTTAAAGATAGGAAAACTACTTGGAAAAATATGACTAAACTATAAAACCGCTAAATGCAGGCCAGTTAATTTAATCATTGTGGGAAGAATTTGTTGACGATATTCCATTTGATGCTACACAAAGTAAATAGCACTGCTTTAGGAGGAAAGGGGGTCAGCAGGGTTTGGGGTGTAATACGTCACACCTTATTGCATACTCAGTCTTTCATCAAGTTATTAAGCTGGTCAATTGGTAGAGGAAAAAGATGATCTCACAATCAAATGGACCCAGGAAATGCAATGTGGGAAATGGTGGATTTGTCAAGATTTTCCCTTGGAGCTGTAGGCCAGCAATTTTGCATTTTGTGATGCATTCCCTTCAGGATCATGGATCGAACACTGCCGTTCATGTATCTTTTCAAAGATATTTAGAAATGTTGTCCTGAACCTAATGGGAAAAGCTGAGGCTCATGGGATAATAATGAATCAAATTGATGGTAGAAAATCAAAGATAAAGGGTGGTTCTGAAAAGAAATTGCTTTGTCTCAGGAGAGACACCTACTGATGTTTGACAGTTTTTTCTAGAAGCCTTGCTCACTATACATTGTTGGATAATGTGGAGTATGGTGTATGTGTTTTAGCATCAAATTTGTCACTGATGCTAAGCTATGTGGGTAGATAATAAATGGAAAGTAGATTGAACATTGACAACAGACTTGAATCAATCACATAGATGTACCAAGATATGGCAAATGGATTTCAATATGCAGTGAGTTAAGTTAATGCACATTGAAGCAGGTGAATAATAAACACATACATAACAGGAATGATTCTGTACTGGCAGAGGCTGAAAAAGAAATGATCCAAGTGGTTACTGATCATGTTCTGAAATTGTTTCAGCCAAAAATGTGTGGGCTAGGTTGATGGCAGTACTCAATTGTCCCTTCATGCCAGAGCGACTAGCAGATTAAGTATGTGGGTTACGTGGACTAGGACCTGGTTGGGATTTGCCATGCTCAGTTGGCCCTTTGCGTCAGAGGGACTAGCAGGGTAAATACGTGGGTTATGGGGAATAGGACCCTGGGTGGGCTTGTTGTCACTGCAGGCTTGATGGGCCTCTTTCTGCATTATAGAAATGCTATGATTCTAAGAGTGGTTGATGAGACAATGCATTAAAAATCAGAACAGGTATAGTGACATTGCACTGATCAGACGTTCTGGCATGGCATTTTGGTGCATCAAATAAAAAGATTCAGATCGGGATGTGTCTGCAGTAATGCTGGACTTAAAGGTGACTAACTTGTGAAGAAAAGGCCTAAATTTAGTTTTGCAGGAGAAAGGTGACGTGAGTTCTGAGTTTAAAATAACAAACCTATTAAATGTCAATGGTGACACATTGGACCTGGACAAATAGCGTTTGCCTGCTCCAACCCGCATGCACTTCTGCAGTCTATCTGTACAAACGATCTAACAAACAAACTTACACAGAATTTGTATCCCAGAAACTTTAGCCCAACTGGTCAATGTTGGTGTTTATGCTCCACAGAATAATCTTCCTCTCTCTCTCCATCAAAGCATCTTATTACTGTTACTTCCTCCCTCACATAATTGACAAACTCCCTTTAAAATCATCAGTGAATTAGTCTTAACCACTCCTTGTGGTAATAGATTTCACATTCTAGCCATTCTCCGGTTGAAGAAATTTCTTCCAATTTTTAGAATCAGATTCATAGAACCCTACAGTGCAGAAACAGGCCCTTCGGCCCATTGAGTCTGCACCGAACACAATCCCACCCAGACCCTTTCCCCATATCCCTACACATTTACCTGCTAATCACTCTAACCTACACATCCCAAGACACTAAGGGGCAATTTTAGCATAGCCAATGAACCTAACCCGCACATCTTTGGACTATGGGAGGAAACCGGAGCACCCGGAGAAAACCCACGCAGACACGAGGAGAATGTGCAAACTCCACACAGACAGTGACCCGAGCCGGGAATCGAACCCAGGACCCTGGAGCTGTGAAGCAGCAGTGCTAACCACTGTGCTACCGTGCCGCCCAACTCCTTGCCTCCCCGCCCTATACAAGTAGAAAACTTCTCTTTGTTCAATTCAGCAAAATCTTTCAACTTTTTTTAACTACTTCACAGGATATGGGAGTCACTGACTAGGCGAGCATTTGTTGCTCATCCCTAACTGCCCTTGAGAAGGTGGTGCTGAGCTGTCTACTTGAACAGCTGCAGTCCATGTGGTGTAGGTACACCCTCAGTGCTGTTAAGAAGAGAGTTCCAAGAATTTGGCGCCATGAAGGAATGGCAATGTATTTTGTAGTCAGAATGATGAATGACTTGGAAGGGAACATGCAGGTTGTGGAGATCCCGTTTGCCTGTTACACCTGTCCTTCTGCAATGATCATAGGTTTGGAAGAGTTGTAGTCATTGATCACACAGTATAGAAGAGGTCCTTTGGCCCATTGAGTCTACATTGACAAATCTACTCTAAATCTACACTAATCCCACTTTCCAGCACTTGGCCCATAGCCTTGAATTTTAGGACACTTCAAGTGCTCATCCACTTAAGTTTAAAGGTTGTGAGGTTTCCCACCTCTACTACAGTCCCAGGCAGTGTATTCCAGACTTCCAGTGTCTTACAGAAAAAAGAAAATTTCGGCACAGGAACAGGCCCTTCGGCCTCCAAGCCTGCACTTGCCATGCTGCCTGACTTAATTAAAGCCCCTAACCCTTCCGAGGATCATATCCCTCCATTCTCATCCTATTCATGAATTTGTCAAGATGTCCCTTAAAACTCGCAGTCGTATCTGCTTCCACTACCTTCCCTGGCAGTGGGTTCCGGGCACCCACCACCCTCTATTTAAAAAAACCTGCCTCGTACATCTCCTTTAAACCTTGCCTCTCACACCTTAAACCTATGCTCCCAGTAATTGATTTTTCCACCCAGGGAAAAAGCTTCTGACTACCCACTCTGTCCATGCCCCTCATAATTTTTTAGCATTCTATCAAGTCGCTCCTCAACCTCCATCATTCCAGTGAGAACAAACCAAGTTTCTCCAACCTCTCCTCATAGCTAATGTCCTCCATACCAGGCAACATCCTGGTAAACCTTTTCTGCACCTCTCTAAAGCCTTCTGGTAGAGAACACTATATTCCAAGTGCTGCCTAACTAAGGTTCTATAAAGCTGCAAAATGATTTGCCAATTTTTAAACTTGGTGCCCCGGCTGATGATGGCAAGCGTGCAATATGCCTTGTTGACTACCTTCTCCACCTGCATTGCTACTTTCAATGACCTGTGTACCTGTACGCCCAGATCCCTTTGCCTATCAATACTCTTAAGTGTTCTGTCATTTACTGTACATTTCCTATTTTTATTAGACGTTCCAAAATGTATTACCTCACAGTTGTTTGGATTAAGCTCTCTCCGCCCAAGTCTCTAACTGATCTGTACCCTGCTGTAGCTCTGATGGTCCTCATCACTATCCACAAATCCATCAACCTTTGCGTCATCCGTAAACTTACGCGTCAAATCAGTTATGTTTTCCTCCAAATCACAGCACTGATCCCTGAGGAATGCCACTTGTCACAGCCCTCCATTCAGAAACACACCCTTCCACTGTTACCCTCTGTCTTCGATGACCAAGCCAGTTTTGTATCCACCAAGCCAGCTCACCTCTGATCCTATGCGATTTCACCTTCTGCACCATGAGGGACCTTGTCAAAGGCCTTTGTCAAATCCATGTAGACAACATCCACTGCCCCTACCCTCATCAATCATCTTCGTCACTTCCTCGAAAAACCCGATCAAGTTTGTGAGACATGACCTCCCTTCATAAAACCATGTTTATTTCCAAGTGGGAATAAATTCTGTCTTGAAGAATCCTCTCCAATAATTTCCCTCCTACTGATGTAAGACTCATCGGCCTGTAACTACCTGGATTATTCTTGCCACTCTTCTTAAACAAAGGAACAATATTGGCTATTCTCCAATCCTCTGGGACCTCCCCAGAGGCAGTCAGGATACAAAGATTTCTTTCAAGGCCCCAGCAATTTGGTCCCTTGCCTCTCTCAGTATTCTGGGGTATATCCCATCAGCCCCTGGGGACTTGCCTATCTTAATGTCTCTCAAGAACGCCAATACCTCTTCCCTTTTGATTTCAACATGACTCAAACTATCTATGTACCCTTTCCCAGACTCATCATCCACCCAGTCCTTCTCTTTGGTGAATATTGATGCAAAGTATTCATTTAATATCTTGCCCATTTACTCTGGCTCCACACAGATCCCCTCCCCTGTCCTTGAGTGGGTCAACACTCTCCCTGGCTACCCTCTTGCACTTCTTATATGTATAAAAAGCCTTGGGACTCTCCTTAACCCTGCTGCCTATGCTTTTTTGTGACCTCTTTTAGCCCTCCTTACTCATTGCTTAAGTTTCTTTCTACTTTCCTTGCATTCCACACTTGTTTTGTGTATTCCCAGCCCCCTAGCCTTGACAAATGCTTCATTTTTCTCTTTGACCAGACTCACAACATCTCTTGTTATCAAGGCTCCCAAAACATGCCGTACTTATCCTTCATCCTTACAGGAATATGCCGATCCTGAATCCCTATCAACTTGCATTTGAAAGCCTCTCAAATGTTAGATGTTGATTTGCCCTCAAATATTTGCTCCCAATCTACATTCTTCAGTTCCTGCCTAATATTGTTGTAATTAGCCTTCCCCCAATTTCACACCTTAACTGAAGACTACACATGTCTTTATCCATAAGCACCCTAAAGCTTAATGAATTGTAGTCACTATTCCCAAACTGTCCCCCTACTGAAACTTCGATCACCTGGCTGGGCTTATTTCCCAATACCCAGTATTACCCCTTCTCTAGTTGGATTATCTACTGTTTCAAGAAGCCCTCCTGCATTCTTCTTACCATCCATGTCCCTAACACTAAGTGAGTCCCAGTCAATATAGGGGAAGTTAAGATCTCTCACCACGACCATCCTGTCACTTTCACACCTTGCCAAAAATCTGCCTACGCATCTGTTCCTCTATCTCCTGCTGGCAGTTTGGCAGCCTACCTTCTGAGTGAAAATTGTTTTCCCCAAATCCCCTCTAAACCTCCTGCCCCTCACTGTAAAATTATGACCCTTGTTATTGACCCCTTCAGCTGAGCGGAACAGCTACTTCCTATTTACCCTGTCCGTATCTCACAAACATATTGTTATGAAGTACAGGTTAATCCCCTCTCTGAGAACTAACATCTAACTACGCAAAGAGGAGTATTTCACCTCACAATGTGTTAAAAGTATATGAGAAATAGTACAATCTGCTCGTTAGCAACTTCTTACTGTTAAATCAAAATAATTACCTGAGACACACTCTTTAAAATCAACAAGTAGCCTTTTATTTATCTAACTAACAGTGAAAGGTTAACTAAAATATTAACAAACAAAATTTTAAAAAAATCTAACGGTATGCTGTTTAGATAAATGCAATTCCCATTTATTAACCAAAAAAATAATTTTTTTAAATTCTAAATTACAACCAGGCTTGTCATCTTCCTGAATATTCTGGGATTCTCTGTTCTTTTCTTCTGCTTGGATTGTTCTTTTTCTTTCATCTTTGCTATCTATGGTCCCTTCACTTTTGAGATGAGGCTTTGACATAAGACGTAAATGAGGCTGTTGCGCTGGCAGATGGCCATTGCTGTGTCTGTTTATTATCCTGCTGCCTGTTGTTTCATACCTATGATGACACATCCACATTCCCATTATAGGATTGGTTTTCAGGTTACCAAAACATCCAATTTAAGTCTAATAGGTTGCTTTTATCCAAGTTCCTAATTTAAATTGATTTTTTTATATTCAAAAGCTTGTTCTGATTCAAATGCATGAAGCCTGTTATCAAGGCAACCCTGCTGCTTTGTCCTTTGATACAATGTTTCAGTCTGAGTTCTCCATTTGCACCTGGATCTTTTTTTAAAACTCTAAGTAGAGAAAAAAACATCACCTTTTAAAAGGACCACAAAATAGTTTCACCTCTTAGCATTTTACAATTTCTTTATAATTTTACAAACACTAACTTCACAGCAATCCGTATATCGTGAAGGCTGCCTTCGAGAATGTTTACCCAAAGATCAGAGGCCGAAGGCCGTGACCACTGAAGTGCTCACCAACAGGAAGGGAACAGTCTAGTCTGGTGACTGTCGAGCAGCGTTCATTCATCCATGCGGCCTTCACAACATACGACAGTGCAGAGTTGCTGAGCAGAAACTGATAGCCAAGTTCCGCACTCATGAGAGTGGCCTCAACCGGGATCTTGGGTTCATATCACACTATCTGTAACCCGCATGACTTGCCTGGGCTTGCAACATCTCACTTACTGTCCCATCTGGAGACAATACACATCTCTTTAACCTATGCTTAATGCTATCTCCACTCACACTGTTTGCACCTTCAAGAATTGATTAGCTGTAAAGAGTCACATTCTAATCAGTATTCTGTAAACTGTGTGTGCCTTTATATGCTCTGTTTGAGACCAGAACTCTCCACTCATCTGACGAAGGGGCAAACCCCAAAAGCTTGTGGGTTTACTATCAAATAAACTTGTTGGACTTTAACCTGGTGTTGTGAGACTTCTTATTGTGTTTACCCCAGTCCAACACCGGCATCTCCACATGGTGCAGATGGGAGCCATTAGCCCAGTGTGACAGCACCGGCTCTCTGACAGTGTATCTTACCCAGGCCCTCTTTCCCTGTCCTATCCTCATAACCCCACACACCTTGGGACCCTTAGGGGCAATTTAGCATGACCAGTCCACCTAACCTGCGCATCTTTGGAATATGGTAAGACGCAGGAGTACCCAGAAGAAACCCACGGACAAACTCCACGCAGTCACACCCAAAGCCAGTTTAGAACCCAGGTCCCTGGTGCTGTGAGGTAGCAGTGCTAACCCTATCAAACGTATCGCCAACAAGGTTGGGATTTCAACGCATACACGCAAAGCACGATGGATTAGCACCCATCACCTTAATCTCTTGAACAACTTGTCATCCAAGTTCCAGCAGGAATATGTCTGCTGCCATATTACGTGCTGCATTATGTAGCATTTTACATTGATTCTTGTGGCTGTGGGGAGGTCAAGGTTCTTACCGAGAACTGTTCACAGAAGCCTGGCAGTACCAATTTAGATTTCTAAAGGAAGCCATCAGCCAGACCTGCAGTCTGTTTTCAGCACAGAGCTGTCAATGACTGTCAGCGATACAACTGCTTATTCCACAATTCCTTTCTAAACACATCTGGGAGATTTTCATCATGAGCCATAGGTCACAACTGTATCAGACTGATGCATTTTCTGACAGGGTCAGAAATTTATTTGTTGCCGACTGTTTTTCATCATAAATTCAAAGAAAAATCGTCCAGTTCAGTGGGGCAAGATTTCTGCGAGTGACTCTGAGTGTTCCGACTTGCCATAACATCAACAACAACAACTTATTCTAGTGCCTTTTTCATGTGATAAAACAAAGCACTTCACAGGAACATTAGAAAGTAGAATTTGTCACCAAGGTGACCAAGGATTTTAGACCAGGTGGCTGAATGCCTGGGCAAAGAGATTTCAGGATCATCTTGGAGGAAGCGATGGAGAGGCAGAGACACACAGATTTAAAGAGTGGACTTAGGAAGGACCAAAAGATTTGCAGTAGATGTTGGTCATTTGACCCATTGAGTCCACCATGCCATTCAATGAGGTCATCACTGAGTTGATAGGATAATGTTCCAACTCCACTTTACCACCTTATCCCCATAAATCTTGATCACTGATTAGAACTCTGCCCATCTCAGTCTTGAATACACTTAATAACCCAGCCTCTACAGCTCTCTGAGGCAAAAAATTCCACAGATTCACTACCCTCTGAGAGAAAAAATTCCTTCTCATTTTTGTCCTAAATGGGTGACATAGAATCTATGTCACCCTAAACGGGTTGCACGGTAGCACAGTGGTTAGCACTGTTGCTTCACAGCTCCAGGGTCCTGGATTCGATTCCCGACTCGAGTCACTGTCTGTGTGGAGTTTGCACATTCTCCTCGTGTCTGTGTGGGTTTCCTCCGGGTGCTCCGGTTTCCTCCCACAGTCTAAAGATGTGCCGGTTAGGTTGATTGGCCATATTAAAATTGCCCCTTAGTGTCCCAGGATGCATAGGTTAGAGGGATTAGTGGGTAAAATATATAGGGATATGGGAGTAGAGCCAAGTTGGGATTGTGGTCAGTGCAGACTTTATGGGCCGAAGGGCCTCTTTCTGCACTGTAGAGTTCTATGGTTCTATGGTGACCCCTCACTCTGCGAGTATGCTCTCTGGTCCTACACTCTCCCACAAGGGGAAACAACCCCTTGTATGGTGCAGGGATGCTACCATAGCACCACAAGACTACCTCTTACTCCAGTCAGGTTACCTAAAATCATTTATATTGGGTGAAATGACATTTAAAATTTCATGAAGAGGATGTTTTTTTTAAACTGTGGAGGAATGATCATTTTGTAACAAAGTTTTTTTCACACTTTTTTATTTGTGTGCTGACATCGGCATACACATATAATTTTGAGATTACAAAAATACAGACGATAACGCACCATCTGTGATGTGTTATGAGGCAGCAACACATAAAGGATTTAAGCTGACACCATGAACTGATGAAGTTTATTAGTGTCTCTGCAAATTGAGATGTGTTAACACTTGAAACACGCTCCAGAGTGTGGTATCCTATTATAACTTGTGGACGATCTGCCGTACTGCTGACGAGTAGGTAGGGATTTGAAGTCAGATTTCCACTGTTTTACTGCAGTGGCCATCTGCTCATTACCACAATGTGGCAAATCCACTGAAGCCAGAAATCACGTAAGTTAAAGAGAAATGCATTTCTCTCTTCCCTGATAGAGATGGAGACAAGAACTTACAAATAGGAGGTAGATAATTTGTCTACCACTTAAAATTTGCGAAGGACAGCAGCAAATTTATTCTTTCTAAAAAAGCTTCCTACTTTCAATTATTTACAGAGAGGTTTTGCAATATTTATTCTCTGCAATGCTTCTCTTTGTTACTGTTACCCCCCTGATTGCTGAATTGACTTCCCCTTTTTCATTTCCAATGGTGAGTTTCTGTGTTTTTGTTGCAGTTGTCCCTGGTATGGAACTGAATTAGTTATGGAAGTTAAAATGCTCTGATTGAAGTTTCATAGTATGGAAGTT
Organism: Carcharhinus amblyrhynchos; assembly: GCF_965287045.1. Classification (NCBI taxonomy): domain Eukaryota; kingdom Metazoa; phylum Chordata; class Chondrichthyes; order Carcharhiniformes; family Carcharhinidae; genus Carcharhinus; species Carcharhinus amblyrhynchos. The sequence continues at coordinate 16,492,038 of NC_137330.1, forward strand.
AAATTGTGTGGAAATTAAAGTGGTCAATTTAAAGTTTTATGCCCTCTTTGTACAGTAGTGGAAGATATTTATCAGCTTACAGACCTTCAAAAGGGGTGAGTGCCTGCTATTCAGCATGAACAGGCTAATCTTCATCCGTGTAGACCCCGTAACATTCTATATTTCGGCCTTCACCAGAGGGCGAGCAAGACCAGATCTTTCCATAACAAATACCAAAGACAAGGTATAGAAATATGTTATGCAAATGAAGAATTAACACAAGACAGTTTTTCATCGAATGAGAAAGGGCGAAAAGCCCAGGATTTAATTGGCGAATATGTATACAAATGAAGGATTAGAAAAATTGCTTGTTTCTGATTTGCTGTAATTGACTATAATTGCCAAGTAGTTTGTTTGTAACTTCATAAAAATTGCAGGAAGACGGTGAGCTGATTTCTTCTCGTGCACAAGTCATTAAAGGCCTCGTATCGAATTATGCAATGTGTTTCTTTTGCACCCAAATCAACTAAGAGTACCTAAAGTGGCCGGAACACTGGATCTCTGACACAGTGATGGTTTCCCCGGGTCAGGTCCCCCGTGCCCAGCATGTTAATTAAATAGAAGCATTGAAGATTTACAGATATGTAGATCATTGATCAAAGGGAGTGCAGATAGAAATGACCGTAACACTAATAAACCGGTATTATGGTTGGGTCATTGGGTAGAATTCTCCCATTTTGGTACCAAGTGCCTTGACCCAGGTTCAGGAACGTGTGGTGTTTCCTGTTGTGGAGGCTGGTGGGGAAACATGTCAAATCTTCCAGCCCCATCCTCAATAATTTTGCAGCTGGGTGTTTCAGGCTGTGTTCAGTGGTGGAGCCTCAGTGGCATACAGTCTGCCATTGTGTCCAAGTGCCATATTGGAAAGGTGACCAATATCAGTGATCCACTATTGAACAAAGAAGATCGACCACCTGAAAATGAAGTGGCTTATTCCTTCCCCTGATTCATATGTTCATTTGTTTAATGTTGTATTTGTTAATGACAAGAATTAAGCAAATATACAGTGAATGGTTCAAGCTGGGAGCTGTTTGCTTATGCACACAGCTCTATCCCACACCAAGACTGAACTTGGGGTGCAGGCCATGCATTCTCTACCATCACTGTGTGGGCAGTATTTTACTCAGTCCCATGTTAACCTTATGCACTAGACCTTTATACAATAGAAAGTGTGAGGGAAAATAATTACATAAAAGATCACCTAGAAATGGTACCTGAAACATGTTGGACATGGTTGCATGCATTGAAAATACACACATTTTTATCCACATCAATGTTGAGGAGATGTATAAGTTTAAAAAAAATGTCAACCTACAAATGTAATGGGACATTATTCGTTTAGTTACTTAAAATGCCTTGTGCTCTAAATCTTAATACAAACACAAAAAGACAATATATGCAGACTTCCCCAATTTAATATTTCAACCTCCAGTTAAATCAACATATTTCCAATCTTTCATTATCCTATGATAAACAAAGGAAATAATCAAATGATTATGCGAAGCAAAATGAAAATTAACATGTAATTTTGGTATATTGCAACAAGTAATAGTACCTATATTGTCTGACATATCTTGAAATTACACTTCAATTTTTGTATCATCCTATTCAATTATATTACCTCCACCACAGAGGGCTCATTAACTGACAAAATGAATTTCTAAATGGAATTTCCACAGAACAAAGATACATTTCTTTGCAATCAATAGACTAAAATCAGCTATATTTTAGGATATGAGTGACTCATCAATGAGTATTGAGTTGCATCTACAGCACAAAGACAAGATGTTTTTCCTGCTCATCTATGATGGTATTAATGTTCCACACAACCCTTCTACTCCTTGTCATCTCACCCTACCATCATGGTCTTCTATTCCCCTTGTATGGTCATTCATCTTCAAATAGCATATAGGCTATTTATCTCAACTCTTCTGTGTTGGACTGAATGGCCTGTGAGTGTTGTGGGAGTTTGCTCTGAAATCTATGCAGCACATCTCCAGCCCGATGCAAAGTTGCCTCTGAACTGCCACACAAAACATCCCAATGTATCACTTCTGTATGCCTGCATGTCAAGAGGAATGGTTTTACTCTGAACCCCCATCTTCTGGTATGGATTCTGTTGTCTTCAATTTTAATCTTCAAGGCAGGTAGCCGTTATCACTGCATGAAGCCAAAGTGGGCTATTTTTAACATGCAGGTTGGAATCCAACATTGTCACTGGGAGTCCACTGTGATTTTCACTCTTATTCAGAAGTTATTGTTCCGGCATTCCCACCAGATGAGTAGAATCTGGAGCCAGAAGAACTGAGATCTATTCTGAAATGTTAAACGTGGCACCAGGATGAGCAGGAGTTTCTTTTCTCATCGAGTGTATTTAAGTCAAAGATAGACAGGTTCTTGATTTGTAAGTGATCAACGGTTAAAGAAAAAAGGGAGGAGAATGGGATTGAGAAACTTATCAGCAATGATTGAATGGCAAAATAGACTCAATGGGCTGAATGGCCTAATTGTGCTCCTCTTTATTATTCTGTTATGATCTTTTCAACAAGAATAGGCCTCTTCTGTTTCTTCTCCTCTCGCAAAACTTTCCCAAAACCTCTCCCTATCACTTGTAATGAATTGCTTTCAGATTGTCCCATTTACATCTCAGGATGCCTCAATGTGCTTTACAGCCAATAGGGCACTTTTGAAGTGTGGTCACTGTTGTTACGTAGGAAACATGGCAGCCAATCTGTGCACAGCAAGCTCCCAAAAACAGCAATGTTATAATTACCAGATAATCTGTTTCTAGGATGTTGGTTGAGGGATAAATGTTGATCAGGACAATGGGGATTGTCTTTGGATCCCTGATGTCCAACTGAGAGAGCAGGTGAGGTCTTATTTTAACATCTCATCTGAAAGACAGTGGGTGGAATTTTCCCCTCCCACCCTCCATGGGGATCGTAGCAGGCAGGGGATGGATCGTGCAGAGGTCCGTTGACTTCGGGCAGGAATTTCCAGCCTTGTGGTTAGTGCGGCTGGAAAATCCCGCCCACTAATTCTGCACTGCAACGTGCGGTGAACTGGAAAGGCTTGCTTTGCTGTCAGCCAGTTCTCTGATGGCACCTGCAATGTCATGTCTGCCTGCTGGCCAGCTACAATTCTCAGCCCTCTCACAAGGGCAGGTAGTTGCTGTGCAGATGAAGACTGGGTGTTATAGTCTTCTGGGCTTTATTCTGGCTGAGGCTGTGGAGTAAAGGAAATTGGTGGTCACTCTCTTTCTAGCCTCTTGCGTCCATCCCTCAGTTAGAATTGGGGGTCATGTTTCTGAAAAGCATTTTGCATATTTCATGAACTGTTAAATAAGGCCCAGCTTTTGCAAGGTTCGGCTTCCTGCATGGTACATCACTCACTGAGGCATAACTCAAAGAACTGAACCCCTAGTTTGCAGCCCACTAGTCTCATGCTATTAAAATTAATAGTGTATGGCCATCGATTGGAAATCCCATGCCTTTATGATCTCTGCAAGTTCTCCTTGAGGGCTGCAGCAATGTAAAGCAATCAGCTGACCATAGAAGTGACAAAGAACGCTCATTCGCTGCGGTAAGCAATTTCATCTAATTCTCGGAAGATGACAAGCCAAACCATATGAGAGCTCTGCAGTTTTTTTATAGAGTTGCACAATTCTGAAAGTCTCGGAACTGAAAGACTATACCAGGTACCTCACTCCACAAAACTACTATGGACACGAGAAGTTTTCACCTTCAACCAAGCCGGTGCCTGTTTGCCAGACACAAGCCGTGATGGCATTTTAAAGAACATCACGACGCCAACTTGGCGCACCTCATAAATGTAAATCTCCAGGTGCGACTTGGGAAATCTGCCTCATCTTGACATCTCTGCCAATCACAGTGACAATCGCAGTTGTTAACAATTCAGGACAAATATGTCCCGGTAACAATGAAGGATAAAGATGGCAAAATTCGGGATCGCTAGATGACGAGAGATTGCGAGCATCGTGAAAAAGAAGCACAGGTGTAGGCAGAAAGCAATACAGCTCAAAATCGGGCCCTTTGGCCCAACTGGCTGACCATGGTATCTTCTCATCTAGTCTCAATTTCCTGTGTTTGGTCCATATCCCTCTAATCCTTTCCCATCCATGTACTCATCCAAATGCTTTTTATATGTCGCCATTGAACGTGTCTTGACCACTTTCCCTGGAAGCTCATTCCACATATGCACCACCCCCTGTGTGAAGAAGTTGCCCCACAGATCCCTTTTAGATCTCTTCTTTCTCACCTTAAAGAGCCAAGTCAAGGAACTATCATTACATTGCATTTTCTACAGCAACAAGCTGCTTTTCCACCAGTAAAATGCCTTTGAAGTTTAGTCACTAATTCATAGAAAAATGTGATACTTAGTTTGCACACAACAGTATCCCAAAAAAGATGAATGATGAGCTATCCTGTTTTTCTTTGTAGTGTTGATTGAAGGATAAATGTTTTCCAGCATAATGGGAGAAGTCCTCTTTTCTTCAGTTTACCACCACGAAAACTTTTTGCATTTGCTTCGAGAACAGCATGGTTGCACAATGGTCAGCACTGCTGCCTCACAGCGCCAGGGACCTGGATTTGATTCCCGGCTTGCTCAGAAAGGACAGTAGGACTAGGGGGCACAGCCTCAAGATAAAGGGGGGGCGGTTTAGAACGGAGTTGAGGAGGAACTTCTTCACTCAAAGGGTGGTGAATCTCTGGAATTCTCTGCCCGTTGAGGTGGTGGAGGCTGCCTCGCTAAATATTTTTAAGACGCGGGTTGATGGGTTTTTGATAAGCGAGGGGATTAAGGGTTATGGGGAGAGGGCGGGAATGTGGAACTGAGCCACGACAGATCAGCCATGATCTTATTGAATGGCGGGGCAGGCTCGAAGGGCTAGATGGCCTACTCCTGCTCCTATTTCTTATGTTCTTATGTTCTTGGGTCACTGTCTGTGCGGACTCTGCATGTTCACCGTGTTCCTGCATGGGTTTCCTCCGGGTGCTCCAGCTTCCCCCCTCAGTCTGAAAGACGTGCTGGTTTGCTGCATTGGCCACGCTAAATTCTCCCTCACTGTACCCAAACAAGTGTCAGAGCGTGGCGACTAGGGAATTTCCATAGTCACTTCATTGCATTTTTAATGTAAGCTGACTTGTGATGCTAATGAATAAACTTTAAACATTAGATAAGACCTTGGTTTACTGTCCCAGCCAAAAGAAATGACCAGCAGTGCAGCACTCCATTCGTACTCCTCCAAAACATCAAGCTGGCCAGGTTCCAACTGCACATCAGATGCTGAGGTAAATCGATGGTGCTATAAAGAATTGTAGTTGTTGGTGTTCATTTTGTGCTATAGGAATGAAAAAGGTTACGGAGATAGGGAGGGGTGAGGCTATGAGCTGATTTGAAAATGACACTTAAGAAATTTTTGAATTTGAGGGAGCTAGTGTGGACAAGCGAGCACAGGGATGATGGATAAATCAGTGCTTGTTCGGTTTATGGCTGGCAGCAGTTTTTGGATGTGTTCAACTTGGGTGCAATGCAGAAAACCAAGCAGGAGCATTGGACTGTTCACGTTGAGAGGTAACAAAGGCACATTGTTGGGATGCTCCCATTCTTTTGGTGTCTGAATGAACAACACCATGATTGATGTCCAATCCAACCATGCCTCTGGTGTGATAGAACATAGAACATAGAACATTACAGCGCAGAACAGGCCCTTCGGCCCACGATGTTGCGCCGACCAGTTACAAAAACAATGACCCACTAGCCTATACCAATCCCTTTTCGTCCATAAACCTATCCAGAGATCTCTTAAACGCCCCCAAACTAGACGCATTTACAACTGCAGCAGGCAGGGCATTCCAATCCCTCACCACCCGCTGGGTAAAGAACCTACCCCTGACATCCGTCCTGTAGCTACCCCCCCTTAATTTAAAGCCATGCCCCCTCGTGCTAGCTTTCTCCATCCGAGGAAAAAGGCTATCACTATCCACCCTATCTAAACCTCTAATCATCTTATATGTTTCAATAAGATCCCCTCTTAGCCGCCTTCTTTCCAACGAAAACAACCCTAAATCCCTCAGTCTCTCCTCATAGGACCTCCCCACCATACCAGGCAACATCCTAGTAAACCTCCTCTGCACCCTCTCCAACGCCTCCACATCCTTCTTGTAATGCGGGGACCAGAACTGCACACAGTACTCCAAGTGCGGCCGCACTAGAGTAGTGTACAGTTGCAACATTACACTGCGACTCCTAAATTCAATCCCCCTACCAATAAACGCCAAGACACCGTACGCCTTCTTGACAACCTTATCTACTTGATTCCCAACTTTCAGGGATCTATGTACACACATATGGTGTGTATGGTGTCACCTGTGACTAAAACCATGTTCCATGATTCTCTTTGACCAGCTTCTATGTTAGCTGAAAGGAAGATTGGATTGCACATTCCAATTTACAACCCTTGGCCTATAAGGTAGTAGTCAGAATGGACGTGGGGGAGTCATTGACTTGTTTTATGCCTTTATTGGGAGAGATATGGATTTGCCACATATCCAAGGTAACCTGCAGTATTGCAAAAGCATCACAAAGCTGTGCCCCTGTAGTCCTTATGGTCCTGCAGTAAGATTGCCTGCTTACCTGAACCGGAGAGTCATCGATGGCAAAGGAGGCCATTCAGTTCATCAACTATATGCTAGCTCTCTGTACAGCAATCCAGACAGTCCCATTCCCCTGCTCTATTGCTGTCTCCCTTCAAATTTATTTTTTTTAACTGCCATCCAATTTTTTTTTTTGAAATTCCACTGCATTCAGAGTAAGAAGTCTCGCAACACCAGATTAAAGTCCAACAAGCTTATTTGGAATCACAAGCTTTTAGAGTGCTGCTCCTTCATCAGGTGAGTGAAGGGTGAAGGAGCAGTGCTCTAAAAGCTTGTGATTCCAAATAAACCTGTTGGACTTTAACCTAGTGTTGTGAGACTTCTTACTGTGCCCACCCCAGTCCAATGCCAGCATCTCCACATCATTGCCTTCATAGGCAGCGAGTCCAGGTCACTGTCACTCACCGCGCTTTTAAAAAAAAGTTCCTCACAGCCCATTGATCTCTTGCCAAAATCTTAAATCTCTCTCCTAATCTTTGCACCTCTATCTTGAATAGGATGGGAATAGAGGGATATGGTCCCCAGAACAGTAGGGGGTTTCAGTTCAGTCAGACAACATGATTGGTGCAGACTTGGAGGGCCAAAGTGTCTGTTCCTTTGCTGTAATTTTCTTTGTTCTTGCACCATCAGCAAATGAGAACAGTTTTTCCTTGTTTGCTTTATTCAAACCTGTCAGAATCACGTACACCTCTATCAAATCTCTCGTCAATTTTCTATGCTCCAGGGAGAACAATGTCAGTTTCTCCATCATTGGAACCATCCTGGTAAATCTTCTTTGTACCTTCTCAAGGTCTCTCATATCCTTCCTGAGGGATGAAGATCAGAACTGGACACAACACTTTAGCTGTGGCCTAACCAGGGCTTTCTGAAGGTTAATGTAACCTCACACCTCTATTTATGAAACTCAAGGCGCTGTACGGTCTGGAAACCACTCTCGCATTATGTCCTGCTGCCTCCAAAGAAGGGACTATACCTGTGCTGTACTATTCTTCTTCTTCTTTATATGTATATGAACATCCAGGTTGCCCTTAGATTGCTTTTAAAATTGTGTCATTAATTGTTTATTCTCTTTCCCTTTCACTTCAGGCATAATGCATCATCTCAGACTTCTGTGTGTCGAATTATCTCTGTCTATTTGACAGAATACTTAATGCTGCAGTATAGCTTCATGCTCAGACAGCATTCTTTAAAGTTGTCCCTGTCAGGTCGAGATCCCCAGCTTTGGGATGCCTGCTGACCCTCCGAACAGTGGGGAGCTGAGTGTGCTTCTGCAGTCTTTCTCAACAGATTGAGAAGGATCTCACGTCTGCCTTGACGACCGCACTTCAAAAAAGGTCCTGCCAAACAGGTGTCAGAAGGAAGGGTCTCATGCATGCAATAGGCGAATTAGAAAATATGATGAGAGGAAAAAGTAGATGAAATTGCTCAAGATACCAGCTGATTGAAAAGTCCCTATTCTTTATCTACTCCAAACTCCTAATGGCCATTGACATTGACAAGCATGTTTTCCTTTATGCTTCCTGAAGTCGATGACAATCTCCTTCATTTTGTTGACATTGAGAGAGGGATTGTTGTTGCTGCGCCAGTTCACCAGATTCTCTATCCCATTCCTGTACTCTGCCTCGTCATTGTTTGAGATCTGACCCACTACGGCAAACTTTAAAATCGAACTGGAGGGGAATTTGGCCGCGCAGTCAGAGGTGTATAAGGAGTGTAGTAGGGGGCTGAGAACACAGCCTGGTGTGGCACTGGTGTCAGGGATGATCGTGGAGGAGGTGTTGTTGCCTGTCCTTACTGAGTAAACACAGTAAAAAGCCTGACAACACCAGGTTTTAGTCCAACCGATTTATTTGATAGTAAAGTTTACTATCAAATAAATCAGTTGGACTAAAACCTGGTGTTGTCAGACTTTTTACTGTGTTTACCCCAGTCCAACGCTGGCATCTCCACATCATGACTTACTGAGTAAAGCATTGTAGCATTAACATTGAAGCATGAATGTAAGCCAACTTGTGACACTAATAAATAAACTTTTTAAACAGTGTGCCAATCTAAAATTCCTTCACTTACTGTTAATATGAATACGAGGGACCAAATTAGTTGAGCTTGTGTTCTTTTCCGAATATCATTCAGCAATCGATCAGGAAGCTGCCAAACTCTCCCGCATCTCTCGTACGTATTTGCTCGTTGGCTAATTATAAACTCAATGCCTGGTGGCTTTAACTGCTTTAGCTGAACTTGTCTAAACCGCAGCATATTTCCACAGACAAGCAGAGTAGATATGGCAAGACTGCAATGTCACCTCCTTACTTGCCAATTTATATAATAACCTGCTTGCCATATTTGAGGATAATGGACTCCCAAGGGTTGCCTTGCTTGTTTTTATTCAGCGCATTTGACATTGATACCCAATTAGCAGTATCAGAAAAACAGACCAGCCACTATTTGTCTCATCTTCGATTGTTCGCACCATAAAATTCAAGGCAATAGAAGCAAATCGGTTTTCTTTTTAATTTTAGTTTAATGATCCTTCCTCATATGATTGTAATTGCCTCTATTCTGAAATCGCCGATCACAGACATTGTATGAACCATATTATCCACAGCGTTATTTAAATTTTTTGTTTCTCATGGTACTTGAAGGAGATTTTAAATTGTTGTATACATCCGAGTCCATCATCTGAAATATTGCAACATATCCTTTCGGTTAAATTACACACGTTAAGTAAAAACAGTCAGAGAAGAATCAATCTCTAAACACAGTTGTGATCCTCCAGTACTTGTAATTCCAGAGTGAGCGTAGAGTCACAAGGTGCCTTCAATAGCTTTCTCTCAAAAACTATTCCACGACTAAAATTGCAGTGCACCCTATATCTCTTGGCCCCATTGCACAACTTTACTAATAATTATGATTGCTTCAAAACCCTTTTTGTAAACACATAAGGAGTAAACTGCATCCTTTAAGGGAGAAATGAAAACCACTTCGAAATGAGTGTGAGAGACTGCCATGGAAGCTAAATGTGTGGCGGATTTGCCTAATGAATACTTTGCTTCAGCTTTTACAGATGAGAAGATTGGAAGTCATGGAAGGTTTGTTGTTGAGTTAGAAGGTGAGTGGTTAATAGATGTAGGCATTGAATAGAAATCTTAAAAGGCTGAGCGTGCTTACTAGAAAGCAAATCAAACATCCAAGGCCAGATGGTTTTTCCAAATACAGACAGTGGTGAGTCAGGCAGTAGCAAAGGATAATTCAAAGTTTTAAAAAACTTAGCAATGATAGGATGCTCCCTAAGGATTTGTCGGGACAGAAGGGTTACAACTGTTGTGACTCTCCAGAAGTGAGAGATCAAAATAAGAGTTAATCTAGCTTTTTGTTGTGACATTAAACCTAAGCTGTGCTCATGGCCAAACCAGGAGGATGCCCTTTCGAAAAAGAGTAGGGATGTCCTACCTGGTGTCCTGCTCAACCTCGATCATCATCACTATGTGTTATGGAAGAAAGTGAACAATGAAGAAGGTTATCTAGGATTACAACGTGATCTTGATCAATTGGGCCAGTGGGCTGATGAATGGCAAATGGAGTTTAATTTAGATAAATGCAAGGTGATACACTTTGGTAGATTGAACCAGGGCAGGACTTGCCCAGTTAATGCTAGAACACTGGGGAGAGTTATAGAACAAAGAGATCTAGGGAGACAGGTTGATAGCTCCTTGAAAGTGGAATCACAGTGGACAGAATGGTGGAGAAGGCTTTCAACATGCTCAGTTTCATTGGTCAGACATTGAATTGGAACGTCTTGTTGAAGTTGTACAGGATACTGGTGAGGTCACACTTGGAATACTGTATAGAGTTCTGGTTACCCTATTTCAGAAAGGATATTATTAAACTAGAAAGAGTGTAGAAAAGATTTACTATGATGCTACTGTAACTTGATGCATTGGGTTATAACAAGAGGCTTGATAGACTGGGACTTTTTTTCTGGAGCGTAGGGGGATCTTCTAGGAGTCTGCAAAATAATGAGTGGCATAGATCAGCTAGATAGTCAATTTTTTTTATCCCAAAGGTAAGTAGCCTAAAACTTGAGGGCATAAATTTAAGGTGCGAGGGGAGAGATACAAAAGTGTCTCGAGGGGCAATTTTTTCACACAGGGGCTGGTGAGTGTCTGGAACTAGCTGTCAAAGGTAGTAGCAGAGACGGGTACAATATTGTCTTTTAAAAAATGTTTGGACGGTCACATTGAGGGATATGGTCCAAATGCAGTATGGACAATGGGATATGGATAATTGGACTAGCTTAGGGGTTAAAAAAGGGCCTGTTTCCATCCTGTAAACTTCTATGACTCCAAATGAATCTTGTCATCTTTACGTTGTTGTTTGTGGGTTCATTCTGTACTCAAGTTTCATAAATTATAGTGGCAGCAAACCTGTAAAGTACTTAATTGGCTGTAAACTGCTTTGGACATTGTGTAAATGCAAATCTTAAATAACTGAAAAGTTAATGGGGTATGTATTTACTGGAGTTGGTCAACATTGATTTCGACAAAGGAAGCTCCAGTTTAACTGATGTAATCATATTTGTTTGAATTATATTGGGAAGTATAGATCAGGAGCTGTGGCACATATAACTTATATGGCCTATCAATTCAGATTGGATAAAATGCCATAACGAAATTGAGAACTTTTGCAAAAGGGAAAATACTGATTATGGTATGGTGCAACTCTGAAGTAATTACTTTAACATCTAACAAGATTATCAATTATCTAAGGTCTGGTTCTGACCGATGCTTAATTGCTTTAATTGCAATACCTCCGACAATTTTGTGGGAATTGCTATCCTGAAGGAATGGGCCTTTTGTCCTTTAATAATGGCTCAATCCCTGTCTCACTCACTCAGTAAGGGTTTTAAAGCGTTGATCCCTATATTAGTTAGCTTCCAACCAAATGAAATGATCCATCAAAATAGTTCACAATTGATATGATCTCCTTTGCATATTTTCTAGTCAACTGGGTCTAGCTCCAGTATCTCAAATAATGCCTCAAAACTGCATTTTTAGTTCCCTGGTTTCATCTCTAGCTGTGTGTTCCTCCCTACAGCAGAGTTATCATAGCCCTGGAAAAAGTGCAATGAAGAGTTATTCGACGATGGATTCAGATTTCGCAGAAGTTTAATAGAATCCCGACAATGCAGAAGGAGGCATATCATTGAGCTTACACCGACAATAATCCACCCGGCCCCTATCCCTGTATTAACCATGATGCTAAGGGCGTCAATTACCATGGTCAATCTATCTAACCTGCACATCTTTGGACTATGGGAGGAAACTCGAGCACCCAAAGACAGCTCATGCAGATATGAGAAGAATGTGCAAACTCCACACAGTCACACAAGGCCAAGATTGAACCCAGGTCCCTGGTGCTATGGGGCAGCTGTGCTAACCACTGTGTCACTGTGCCACCCATAAAACATAGAAAGGTTGCAAGGAAAGATTGAGCTGCATTCATGCAAATGGAGCAGTCTGAGGGAGGTTTGGATGAACAATGAGGATGGTAAAATGATATAAACCACCTATATCGCATACCATTACATGTTTCCTGGAACAAACTCTCATCCTGTCTCTCTGCTTTTCTCTCTGTCTTCAGCTGGTATTATTTAATGTATCCTGTGACTCACCAAGTGCAATGTGCGGGAGGTTAATCATTATGTCACATTCTCTGGAGCCCTCAAATTTTCCAATTATATCCAAAGCTGGAAAAAGGATGGTGCTTTGACCCAACAAGAAGTCATGCCCAATTTTCTTTTCAACATTCCAGCCGAGAACTTTGCCCGGGGGAGTGCCTGTTAGGAATTTGAGTGTGAGCCCAGATTTCTGTTGGGTGTGCCAGCAGACAAAATATGCCAAGACATTGAAAATTAATGTATTTTGCCAATTATCTTAACACTTGCACGCCTGTGGCATTCAGTTGGTACGCTATGTGGCATATCCTATTTGCAATTAAGTCTCATTTGTATTGCAACATTTTTCCACTCCACTATTTCCCAGCTTTTCAATGTGACCTATTTAGATACAGTTCCTACAATTATTTATTATTTCAAATGTATTGCCTTTCTACGTTCTATCACTTGCAGTTTTGTATTTGGAAGCATTCCCTTGATTCTCATTACAAGCCATTTATTATTCATACTTAAATCTACATTTATTTTGGAAGTCTGTACAGCTTGTTATCAGTTAATTTCCTTTTATTGTATTTGGTATTATTAGTTCTTGCATTTTCTCGGAGGCAGTGTTTATTATGTTGCTTTATTTTAAATGTGTCTCTCCAGTTTGCTCTGGCCCTAGCTCTGTTGCTAGTTACCCGATAAACCCCATGTCTCCTGGCCTTTGTCCCATCTCCACAACCAGGCAATAGGTCATAACATCCTCACGTTAGTGATCTTCTTGTGTCAGCGAACATGGTCCCAGCTGTGGCTTCATGGACTTATCTCCCTGCAGCAGCGCAATGTCCCTCTGAGTGTCTCCCGTGAGTCTTGCTCCAGCTGCCCAATTTTGCGCTTCAGTGAAAGTTATTCACTCTGTGACTCTTCCATCTTTTGCCAGTGCATGTCTTCCTTCCTCTTCTTGCTGGTAGCACTTGCTTAACAGGTCGTGTGGTGGCTTTGCTGCTGTGGGAATGGTTTGAATTTGTGTGGCTGTAACATTTCACTAACTGTGCCTTTCCGAATAAAATGAAATCCAAGAAGTAATCCAATTTTTTTTTAACTGTTGTGATACATACAATTAATTTATTCAGATTTAATAAACAACCTCTCATTGTGTTGCTAATGGCCAGTAGGAAGGATAAGGGCATTAAAAGCTGTGGAGATAAGGCAGATAAATTGCCCAGATCATCCATGATCTAATTAAAAAACAAGAAGGACTCGAGGGATGGGGTCATCCAGTCCTGCCGATGGTGAGCCCCTGCCGCGGGTTCCCCAGCAGTGCAGGGTTTCAACAATGGGAACCCCTTTGACAGCAGTGGAAACTTGCTGCTGACGGCCAGTACCTCACAGGGCTAGAGATCCAGGTTCGACTCCAGCCTTTGGTAACGTTCTATGTTGCATTTGTACTTCTCCCAATGTCTGCCCGAGTTTTTTCCGGGTGTTCCCGTTTCCTCCCTCACACCGAAGATGTGCAGGTGAGGTGAATTAGCCATAGTAATTGCACAGGGTTCTGGGGTTAAGGTGGAATGGAGCGCCTGGGTTGATGCTCTTTGGCAGACTCAATGGGCCGAATGGTCTCTTTCTGCACTGTAGGGATTCTTTGTTTTGATGATGGACTGCTTCCGATGCTGCAATACACGCTGTCGGTGTTGGGGAGTTGGGGGGGGTGGTGCGGGGAGCACAAATCCCACCGAGGGGCTGAATGGCCTCCTCTTGTTCTCTTAAAGCTCCATTAAACTTGGTCTAACCTTTTCAGTCATCGTTCAGTGGCGAGCCCATCTGAAAATGCACATCATGAGTTAGTTAGAAGGTTATTATTAAGGGACATTTAATGTGGTTAGTAAAATACCAGTTCCTGACATTTTGAACAGGTGACGACTTGTTTCTTTCCCTGTCTATTATTACTTCCTGAAATACAAGATCAATTGTGTGACATGCACACTGATCAGAAGGCAAATATGTCAGCTACAGAATTGATCAGGATGATTCCGGCAAGGTATTCTACGTTAAATAACGTGCAATATATAATCAGCCCCACTGAGATGTAGTGATGGAATAAGCACTGTATGAGGGTTCAGTTACGTAACAGTTTTGTCTTTGAGCGAGGAGGATTTGAGTTCATGTCTGGGGAAGTAGTTAAGAATTCTTGGCCCTTTATTACTATTGGTAGCAACAGCACCTGAGCCTGATTTATCCTTCGGGGTCGAGGCAAGCCCTTTCTCCACTGTGACGGATGTGATGGGGAATTGGCTAAAGAATTTTTCTTTTGAAGAAAGAAAGGCTGCCAAACTGAAGCGTGCGAAGTGGGAATTATGCCCTTGTCAATGTGGGGAGCAGTCTTTCGGGGTTCAAATGGTGTCTAGAAATGTTAAGGCCAGGCCTGTCACAGCTGAACTGGCAGCTGTCATGGGGTGACAGGAATTGGTCGGGGGCCTGAACGTAGTAGCTTCATGGGTGAAGGATCGAGGTCAGTTAGAGGCAATTGCGCCACCTACATTGGATATCAAGTTGTGTGATTTCTTGAATTCAATATGTGGCAGCACTGCCCACCATTCAAACCCCAATTGGATGGCATAGTGGTTAGCAGTCCTGCCTTACAGAGCCAGGGACCCGAGCTCGATTCCCGGCTTGAGTCACTTCGTGCAGTTTGCACATTCTCCCTGTGTCTGCGCGGGTTTCCTCCGGGTGGTCTGGTTTCCTCCCACAGTGCAAAGGTGTGCATATTAGGTGGATTGGCCATGCTAAGTTGCCCCTTAGTGTCAGGGGGACTAGCTAGGCTAAGTGCATGGGGTTATGGGGATGGTGCCTGAGTGGGATTGTGGTCGGTGCTGACTCGATGGGCTGAATGGCCTCCTTCTGCACCGTAGGGATTCTATGATTCAACCTAGAAGGAGTTGTTCAGATCCAAGTTAAATGAACAAGTGAGTTACTTTGTGACTAAATAGTATGGCAAATCATGGAAATCATGCAGCAAGATATACATGGCAAATTGGACCTCAAGCCGAACATAGACTTGTGATCAGTAAGGGAATCGAGGATTATGGAGATAGTGAGAACATGGAGTTAAGTACTACATCAGCCATGATCTCATTAAATGGTGGGCCACACTTGATGGGCTGAATGGCTACTTCTGTTCCCACACCTTATAAAACACTTTTCAGCCAACAAAGTATTTTTGCAATAAAGTCATATCAGTAGGAAATTCAGCTGCCAGTTTGAACATAGGCTTCCACGGGTGATCAATTCGATAATGATTAGATAATCCAATCTTATTGTTTATCGTTTGTTCACAGATGTGGGCATCACTGGCAAGGTCAGTGGGTATTACCCATCCCTCATTGCTCTTGAGAAGATGATGGTGGTCCTTGAACCTCTGTAGTCCATGTAATAGTACGTGCACACTGTAGCTAGAAAGAGCTAAATATTGGCCAACCCCCTGGGGGACGGGTTGAAGGCCTCACCTGAAACTTGAGCAGTGCAGACCTCCTTCAATATTGCACCAGAGAATCATAGAATCCCTACAGTGCAGAAGGAGGCCATTTGGTCTATCGAGTCAGCAAAGCGACAACAATCCCATGCAGGCGCTATCCCCATAACCCCAAGTATTTACCCTGCTCGTCTCTCTGGCACTAAGGGGCAATTTAGCATGGCCAGTCAACGTAACCTGCACATCTTTGGAGCGCCGGAGGAAACTGGAGCACCCGGAGGAAACCCGTGCAAACTCCACACAGTCACCTGAGACTGGAATTGAGCTTCGGTCTCTGGCATTATGAGGCAACAGCGCTAACTGAGATCTTGTGCTCCAGTTTAGGGGAGAGAATCAAATGTTTGACGGAAAATAAATGTAACAATTGCAATAAGTATAAATTATACACCAGCTTTAGAATATATAGTTAGCTGGCTTCAATTGTTATCATACAGTGCTAAACGTGTTTTACCTGACTCTTATTTTCTTGATTTCTTTCTCTATTACTCTGCTTCTACTCCTTTTTTTTCCTTTTTTGCTGTCTTCTGAACAGTTTGCTTCTTTTAGTTTCCTCTATTTTTCTTTTTGGAAGGGAGTTATGGTAATGAAAGGATCCACCAATTGCAGAAGGCTGCATTTTGGGAGGCACGCTGGCACAGTGGTTAGCACCGCTGCCTCGCGGCATCAAGAACCTGGATTCAATTCCGGCCTGTGTCACTGTCTGTGTGGAGTTTGCACATTCTCCCCGTGTCTGCATGGGTTTCCTCTAGGTGTTCCCATCTCCTCCCTTGGTTTAGCATGGATTGGCCATGTTAAGTGTCAAGCCCCTTCGTGTCAAGAGGGCTGGTAGGGTGAATATATGGGGTTGCGGGGATAGGCCCTGAGTGGGGTTGTTTTTGGCGCAGAATTGATGGGCCAAATGGCCTCCTTGTGCACTGTGGGGATTCTATGATTTTGTTTGAGACGGTGAGAATAAGAATTTGCAGTGAAAATATGGCCTTTAGAGGCAATCTCTCGACTGCCTCTTTAAATCCTTCCTATGTTCCTTCATTCCTTTGCTTCTTCCCACACCTTAGTATTTAACCTTTCTTTTATCCCTGGTAATCTACCCCCTTCCCATCTGGCCTGCGTTTTTACTACTCTATTTTAACTTTCCAATTAGTGCACTTGCACCTAACCTCATCCTTATTCCAATTACCACCCTTGCTCAGTAATAGAGTTCAGAATTGTCAACATCAACCAGTTTTTCTTCTCCCCCTTCCTATGTTCCTTTCGTATCAGTTTTCCTGAAGCTCTTGTTTTTCCAGAATCAAATCATATTGAAGTGAAGAAATACACTCAGCCCCTTGTATCTCGCTCTGTGCCGTACAACTGTAATAATTATAACATTGGCCTTCTGTGCTGAGAAAACATTGGCAACATGAGTAGATAGCTTTAAAATTGCCTTCATTGTAATAAATGAACTATTGAGGGGTGTAGGCTTCCTCAACATAATTTTCTGAAGTTCATAGATGCAAATTGAACCCAGAACATCATTGCAGGCATTTCTCAAGGTGGTTTCCTAGGAATAGACTTAGGGGACGGCATGGTGGCATAGTAGTTAGCAATGCTGCCTTATAGCGCCATGGTTCCAGGTTTAATTCTCGGCTTGGGTCATTGTCTGTGTGGAGTTTGCACATTCTCCCCGTGTCTGCGTGGGTTCCTCCGGGAACTCCGGTTTCCTCCCACTGTCTGTAAGTTGTGCTGATTAGTGCCGGCGTGTGGTCAATGGCGGATTTTCACAGTAACTTCATTGCAGTAAGCCTACTTGTATAATAAATAAACTTTAAATTAATGATCTTCAGTTGCTTCATCAATGACCTTTCTTCCATCACAGTGTCAGAAGTGGGCACATTTGCTGATGACTGCACCATGAATGTTCAACACCATTCGTGACTCCTCAGGTACTAAAGTAATTCATGTCCAAGTGCAGCAAGACCTGGGCAATATCCAAGCTTGGATTGATTGACAAGTGGCAAGTAACATTCATGCCACACGAATGCTAGGCAATGGTCATCTGCCAACAAGAGAGGATCTAACCGTTGCCCCATGACATTCGGCTTGATTCGTGGATTGGGTCGCTGTCTGTGTAGAGTTTGCACGTTCTCCCTGTCGCTGTGTGGTTTTCACCCAGTGCTCTGGTTTCCTGCTACAGTCCAAAGATGCGCAGATTAGGTGAATTGGCCGTGCTAAATTGCCCCTTGGTGTCAGGAGGAATAGCCAGGGTAAATGGATGGGGTGGTGGGGGTGGGACCTGGGTGCGATTGTAGTCAGTGCAGACTTGATGGGCCAAATGGCCTTCTTCTGCACTGTAAGATTCTATGATTTCTATGATTCAGTTGTTTCATCATTGCTGAATCCCCCACTTTCAATATACTGGGTGTTAATATTAACCAGAAACAGAACTGGACAAGCCATATAAATACAGGTCAAATGCTGCAATCTGAAACAAAAACAGAAAATGCTGGAAAATTAGCGAGGGGGATAGAATAAAAAAGTAGGGAGGTCTTGCTGCAACTGTACAGGGTACTGATGAGGCCGCAGCTGGAGCACTGTGTGCAGTTTTGGTTGCCGCACTTGCGCAAGGATATATTGGCCTTGGAGGGAGTGCAGAGGAGGTTCACTAGGCTGATACCAGAGATGAGGGGGTTGGACTATGACGGGAGACTAAATATACTGGGTCTGTACTCGTTGGAGTTTAGAAGGATGAGGGGGATCTTATAGAGACGTATAAGATAATGAAAGGGATGGATAAGGTGGAGGTAGAGAGATTCTTCCTGCTTAGAAAGGATAGCAGGACTAGAGGGCACAGCCTCAAGATAAGGGGGGGCGCGGTTTAGATCAGAGTTGAGGGGGAACTTCTTCACTCAAAGGGTGGTGAATCTCTGGAATTCTCTGCCCATTGAAGTGGTGGAGGCTACCTCACTAAATATATTTAAGCCACAGGTAGATAGGTTTCTGATAGACAGGGGAATTAAGGGTTATGGAGAGAAAGCGGAAAAGTGGAACTGATCCACTTCAGATCAGCCATGATCTTATTGAATGGCGGGGCAGGCTCGAAGGGCTAGATGGCCTACTCCTGCTCCTATTTTTTATGTTCTTATGTTCTTAAAATCTCAACAGCATCTATGGAAAACAAATAGAGCCAATGTTGCCAGTCAGGATGACTCTTTGTTCAAACAGCAGGTCAAAGGCTATGAATCTTGTCGTGAGTATCTCTCCAAATCCTGTCCACAAGGCATAAGTCAAAAGTGTGTTGCAATACTATCCACTTGCATGGATGATAACTGCAGCTCCAGCAACACTCAAAAAACTTGACACCACCCAGGACAAAGCAGCTCCCTTGTTTGCTACACCTTCAACAAGTATTAAATCCCACCATTACAGTGGCAGCAGTGTGTATCATCTACAAGATGCAATGCAGGAACTCAACAAGCTTCCTAAGGCAGCACCTTCCAAACCCACAACCATTACCATCCAGAAGGCCAAAGGCAGCAGATACATGGGAACACCACCATCTGGAGATTCCGCTCCAAGTCACTCACTATCCTGATTTAGAAATATACCACCCTTCCTTCACTGTCATAGGAATTCAAATTCCTGGAACTCAGTCCCTAACAGCAATGTGGGTGTACCTGCACTTCAGAGACTGCAGTGATTCAAGAAGGCAACTCACCACCATCAAGGGCAACATACACAGATACGAAAAGGGATGAGGTCTGAAGTGTGAATATAGAGAGTTAGGCAGAAGGCTAAAGTGCAGGACCTGGAAGGTAGTAATTTCTGGGCTACTACCGATGCCTGTGATCGTAAGAGTAGGAATATGAAGATTGGACAGATGAATGTGTGGCTTGAGAGCTGGTGCAGGGGGCAGGGATTTAGATTTTTGGATCATTGGAATTTCTTCTGGGAAAGGGGTGACCTGTTCAAAGGGGACAGGTTACACCTGAACTGAAGGGGGACTAATATCCAGTCGGGGAGATTTGCGTGAGCCATTCGGGAGGGTTTAAAATAGTTTGTCGGGGGGGGGTGCGATCCAAAGCAGTCGGGAGACCAAAGAGAAGGTTGAGGACAGCGCAGAAGTTAAAAACAGCACATTAAATAGCAAAGGCGGTGTTAGTAATCCTAGCACTTGACAGATCAGGCAAAAGCAAGACAGAGAGCAAGGGAAATCCAAATTTAGTTACATTCATTTCAATGCAAGAGGTCTAACAGGCAAGGCAGATGAACCCAGGGCTTGGATGGGTACATGGGACTGGGATATTACAGCAATTACTGAAACATGGCTAAGAGAAGGACAAGACTGGCAGCTCAATATTCCAGGGTACAGAAGATAGAACAGGAGGTAAGGTGGTGGGGGTGGGGTGGGAGGGGAGTTTGCATTTTTGCATGGCAGTACTGAGAGGGGATATATCTCAGTTTGCCCACTGAGTCTACATGACTCAACCCTATATGGGTTGAACTAAGAAATAAGGAGGGGGGTATCACTTTGATAGGGTTGTACTCTAGGCCCACAAATAGTCAGTGAGATATTGAGGAGCAAATATGTAAGGAGATTACAGATTGTTCTAAGAAAAATAGGGAATTTTAACTTTCCCACCATTGACTAGGACAGCCACAGTATTGGAGAGTTGGATGGAGAGAAATTTATTGTGTATTCAGGAGGAATTTCTCACTCAGTACGTGGATGGCCAGATTGGAGAAGGGGCAAAACTTGACCTCCTCTTGGGAAACATGGAAGGGCAGGTGACAGAAGTGTTAGTGAGGGACTTGCACCTCATCCATACTCTCCATTCATCCTTTCACCCCTTATCTACTCTCTGTATCCCACACATTCGGCCACCTGTTAACCCACCCACTGACACCACAACAACCACAAAAACCTACTTGAGCACAGTAGCTGGGGTGGTAAAAAAGGGGACGTGACTCTGCACTCTCCTCTTCACCATTTTTCTCTGTGAGTGGACGCACAGAGCAATCAGTGCTATCACTGGGACAGGAATCCCCCACTGCAAGGTTGGAAGAAGGTAGGTCTATAATTATCTTCTCCGTCAGTTGTGATCACCCCAGCATTGCCGGTGCCTGAAGGATCTGGCTCAAGAGTTCAGCTTAAGCTGACATTGCAGCACAGAGACTTTGGCTAAGTTTGATTTGTGCTGCAATAGACAACATTGACCACCAGATGCTGCATCACTGATTGGCCCATAAATGTCCTCATGAAGTTGGCTGCTGCATCCCTGCTAGAAAGGATGAGCATCAAGCTTTGTGCAAAGCTTGATGCAAAGTTGGAGCTGGACTCCTCCATGTTCTTTGAAAATGTCAAGAGCCTGTCTGGCAGCATTATATTTCTGCTTGTATACCCACCTATTTACATCATCTCCAGCAGAACTCACGTGACCACGCGCTCCAGGAGCAGACACATATGGACTCATGTCTGGCTACAGGACAATCATATGCAGATTTTCACCATGTGCAGATTGCATCTCCATGCTACTCTCTGAAGTACACACTTTGCTAGTTTCTGAGCTGATGGCAATGGACATCAGATCGAGTGGTGATTTTTTTTCATCTGGGTCCTTTGTTCTTCATGTAATTTGGACATGTGTATCGTTTTCTGTGAAGATGCAGCAGATCTTGGGTATATGAAAGGATGTGAGACTTGTGTTATTTATTTCAGAGGGTATTTAAAGATGTATTCACTTATCTTGACCACTTATGTGAGATTGCTGGAGGTAGATAGGATGCAAGACTGGGCGGAGAAGTGGCAGATGGACTTCAACGCAGATAAATGTGTAGTGGTCCATTTTGGCAGGACCAATGGGATGAAGGAATACAATATCAAGGGTAGGAGTCTTAGCTGTGTTGAAGAGCAGAGGGATCTTGGGGTCCAGGTCCATAGGACTCTTAAATCAGCCTCGCAGGTGGAGGATGTGGTCAAGAAGGCGTATGGTGTACTGGCCTTCATTAATCGAGGGATTAAGTTTAGGAGTTGGGAGGTAATGCTGCAACTTTATAGGACCCTTGTCAGACCCCATTTGGAGTACTGTGCGCAGTTCTGGTCGCCTCACTACAGGAAGGATGTGGAAACTATTGAGAGGGTGCAGAGGAAATTTACAAGGATGTTGCCTGGATTGGGAGGCATGCCTTATGAAGATAGGTTGCGGGAGCTGGGACTCTTCTCCCTGGAGAGATGAAGGTTGAGAGGCGACCTGATAGAGGTTTATAAAATGTTGAGAGGAATAGATAGGGTGGATTCTCAGAGGCTATTTCCCAGGGCTGATATGGTCACTATGAGAGGACACAGATTTAAGGTGCTGGAAAGCAAGTACAGAGGAGATATTAGGGGTAAGTTTTTCACTCAGAGGATGGTGAGTGAGTGGAATTGGCTGCCGTCGGTGGTGGTGGAGGCGAACTCGCTGGGGTCTTTTAAAAGACTTCTGGATGAGTATATGGGATCTAATGGGATTGGGGGTTATAGATAGGTCTATGGCTTATTAGGTATAGAAGTGATCGGTGCAACTAGTGGGCCGAAGGGCCTGTTTGTGCTGTAGTGTTCTATGTTCTACGTTCTATTATTGAACTTTTTGTTGCACCGTATGCAGGTGCGTCAAGCTGGACCACTGGCATTGATGGTTACCTGGTCATATTACTTTTATGATGTCTGTCTGGAGGAGTTCCTGATTACTGGAAGGAAGGGGATCTCTTTCCTGCTGTTCACCTCCTGCACCAATTACGGTCTCCAATGCTACATCAGAGATTGTGGCATTTGTTTTGGCTGGTTGCACTTTTTATTCTAGTGTCCCTTTTGGTTATAAACTCTTCAGGTCCCACACCTGCTGCAGGCTGTCCTCACAATGCAGAAGGCTAGCTTGAAGTGGTGCTCGATTGGCCCTTCAGCAGGAGACCCAAGATCCTACAAATCGGGCACCACTTCACAGAAAAATATGATGACATTCTTTTATGAAGTGGTGCTCAACTCGTAGGATCTTGGGTCTCCTGTTGAAGTGTGCATTCACTCCACATCATGGTTAGAATGGGGCTGCGCACCACTAACATTTGATTGAATAAGTTGTGCAGTACCAGCATTCTTGTAGTCAAATATCGGGTATTGCAATAACTGTGATCATTTATTGGTCTTACTGAAGTTCAGCTGGAGTACTGTGTGCAGTTTTGGGCGCCGCACTTACGCAAGGATATTTTGGCCTTGGAGGGAGTGCAGAGGAGGTTCACTAGGCTGATACTGGAGTTGAGGGGGTTGAACTATGAGGAGAGGCTGAATAAACTAGGCTTGTACTCGTTAGAGTTTAGAAGAATGAGGGGAGACCTCATTGAGACGTATAAGATATTGAATGGGATGGATAGGATGGAGGTGGAGAGGCTCTTCCCGCTCAGAAAGGACAGTAGGACTAGAGGGCACAGCCTCAAGATAAAGGGGGGGCGGTTTAGAACGGAGTTGAGGAGGAACTTCTTCACTCAAAGGGTGGTGAATCTCTGGAATTCTCTGCCCGTTGAGGTGGTGGAGGCTGCCTCGCTCAATATTTTTAAGACGCGAGTTGATAGGTTTTTGATAGGCAAGGGGATTAAGGGTTATGGGGAGAGGGCGGGAATGTGGAACTGAGCCACGACAGATCAGCTATGATCTTATTGAATGGCGGGGCAGGCTCGAGGGGCTAGATGGCCTACTCCTCCTCCTATTTCTTATGTTCTTATGTTCTTTTCCTCCGCCCTCCACCCCTTCTGCTAAATCTCAGCTGGATCCCATAATTTATTAAATACAATCTTTGCTTCTGGACATAAGGGAACTCTCACTGTATCAGCCGACATTTGCAATTAAGATACCTAAGCCTCGAAAAAATAATTGAAGAATGAAAACAGAAACCTTGCACTTTGAAAGCTTTAACGCTCACTGTGTTAGGAAACTGTGTTTCCTATCGATCTCAGATACAAGTCTGCAGCTGACATCTGTCATCACTGCCCAATGGAATAAAGGAAAGAAAAACTTTCCATTTATAATGTATCTTTCACTACCTCAGGATTTCCCAAAGCACTTAGAGTCATGGAGTCATTGAGGTTTACAGCATGGAAACAGGCCTTCAGCCCAACTTGTCCATGCACCCTTTTTTTTAACACAACAAAACTAGGCCCAATTGCGTGCATTTGATCCATGTCCCTCCATACCCATCTTACCCATGTAACTGTCTAAATGCTTTTTAAAAGACAAAATTGTACCCACCTCCGTTCTTACCTCTGGCAGCTTGTTTCAGACACCACCCACCCTCTGTGTGAAAATATTACCCTTCTGGTCCCTTTTGTATCTGTTATCTCTCCGTTTAAGCCTATGCTCTCTAGTTTCAGACTTCCCTCCCTTTGGGAAAAGATTTGACTACCTAGCTGAACTATGCCCCTCATTGCTTTTTCCACCCCTATAAGATTACCCCTCAGTCTCCTTCACTCCAGGGAATAGAGTCCCAGTCTATCCAGCTTCTCCTTGTAACTCAAGCCATCAAGTCCTGGCCAGCCACTGAGGTACTTCTGAGCTGTCGTCACTATTACCATGTTGGGAACGTGGCAGTCACTTTGCACGCAGCAAACTCCTGACAATGGCCAGATAACCTGTGTTTCATGTGATGGTGCTGGAGGGATAAATATTGGTCAGGGCACCAGGAAGAGATTCCCTGTTGTTCCTCGCCGCACCCAGTGGAGGCACTCCCTCTTCTCTTGCACAATGGTGGCTCAGTTGCTGTTTCTAATTAATTTGTCAGAGCAAGGACACCTCCGAATTTAGTGCCATTTCTCACCTAAGATCCAAACATCATCTGACCACATTAAGGGAAGGTGAGGGGGTGGGGGATGGAGGATGGAGAGTCTCCTGTTTTCCCTTAAGCTCGCAATCTCAATTAAGAGTGATGAGCAGGCCCGCCACGGTTGCCAATTTGTCAATTCAGGGAAAATTATTGTTGGGTGACCAATTTCCATGCACTGCAAGGCTGTGACTCCCACCTGACCCCATGCCAAAAGGGGAAAGTTCCTTCCCTGTGTTTCTTCTATCATTTGAAACAAACTAAAACTTTTTTTAGGCTTAGTTAAGATCTGTTGGGTTACAGGATGAGGTGATTCGTCGAGTTACTGAGTTTCCAGGAAAGTAAATTCGGGACACCATTCAAATTGGAGCAAGTCCACCAAACCCTTGCCAAATGTACAAAATCCATCCCACCGCTGTGAACCAAATCCCACAATCTAGTGCATCAACACTTGTTGGTGCAGGTAACACTCCAAGCGTGTGTTGCATTCCTCTCTAACTGGCACACTTGCTTAGTTCTTGAGTTGATCAGAATTGAGTCGATGCCCAATGTAAATAAGGTGAGCGGTCAGAATCTGCTGAGCGATGCTGATTGAATGAGTGAGATTTTGCAGTAGTTCTTGTTCGACTCCGTTGGTACATGCTGACAGAATGTGCCACTGGCACATAGGAAGGTCTTCAGTCTAAGAGCTGTGCTCCTATGGTGATTAATAACATTGGCAAGACAGCATGTTACTGCAATCATATCTTAAACACCAGATATGCTGAGATCAATGGCAGAGACTGCATCTTCTGAAGCCTGTCAAACAATGGAATGAAATAACATTATTGCACCAGCTTTGACAATTAAGTATTGTAGTTTATTTTATTGGTTTCACAAGTTGGCTTAAAGTGCAATGAAGTTGCTGTAAAAATCCCCTCGTTGCCATAGTCCGGCACCTGTTCAGGTGTACTGAGGGAGAATTTAGCATGACCAATGCACCAAACCTGCATGTATTTGGACGGTGGGAGGAAACTGGAGAATCCAAAGGAAACACAGGGAGAATGTGCAGATTCTTAACAGCCAAGAATTGAACCTGGGTCCCTGGCGCTGTGAGGCAGCAGTACTAACCGCTGTGCAACTATGTTTCTCATAAATAATTAGCCATGCCATTTGAGATACCAGTAGTTTGTCAAATTAAGGGTTGTAATAGTAAAATAATTAATATAAAGTCAAAACATACAAAATTAAAATTGCCGGACTTTTGATTTACAATGAACACCGTTACATTGATTATAGAAATAAAACTGTACAAGAGTGAATCTGAATCAATAAATTGGAATGACAAGGGTGTAACTTGAGGAATTAATTTTCATAGGAGAGGAATTAATCGATGTAATGTAATAGAAAAGAATTCTTACATGATAAAGCAACTTCAGTCAGAAAAACAAAACCAGTTAGCCTTTCAAAAAATAGGTACCTATTGATGTTTAACTAAATTAAGAGAATATTAACCTGTAGCATTTCCTTGTAGTGCATGAAAATGAGTTTGTGTTCCCAACTCTCTGCCACCCAGAAAATCAGACATGTGCCGCTTGCTGCACTTTTGAAAGGCTGATTGATTAAATCATACTGATGAGAGCTCAGACCAGCAATCCAGCACATCCTTTCGGTACTGAAACCCACCTTATCTTGCTCAGATGAGCTGTAAATATTGTACACTGCGTGTAGGCTGAATTAGAAATTACCTTGGAATCGACTGAGTGAAGTACAAAGCCAGCAATGCTGTGCATCCAGATGGTCTGGCAAACGCTTTCTCGATGAAAGAGTTTATTAAATTTCAAATGGCGGTTAATAGTTTTGCTTGCTGGCTAAATTGTTAATCTTGGCAAAGCAGGATTCTGTAGTCATAGGATCATGGAGTCCCGACAGTGCAGAAGGAGACCATTCGGCCCATCGAACCTGCACTGACGACAATCCCCCCAAAGCCCTATGCCCATAACCTCATGTATTTACCCTGCTGGTCCCCCTGACATTCAAGGGCAAGCAATTGAACATGGCAATCCACCTAAGCCACACATGTTTAGACTGTGGAAGAAAACTGGAGGAAACCCAAGCAGACATGGGGTGAACACATCGAGTCCACACAGTCACCCGAGGATAGAATTAAACAAGATCCCTGGCAGCCGTATTAACCACTCTGCCACCATGCTGCCCACTGCAACGATTCAAATATCAAAAGATCAGAACGATCCTACCCAAATGCAATCTGTTTTAAAGAGTACGGTTTATAAAATAAGACATAACATTTAGGAATAATGATACGGAATAAGGATATTCCATCATGCTGACAGTTTGACCACTGACAGCATTGTAGCTGTCTATCACCAATGGATTAGCGCTGAGCCAATGCATTCTGAAAGACAGGAGATTAGAGACAGTTTGTCCGGCTGACGGTCTGCAGTTTTTTTTTTAATGATGGAAACTGAAGCGTCCTTCGTGAATGTGGATGGAACAGGTTCCGTATGGAAGTTCAGAGATAGTAGGATTCGTAAGAATAAACAAAAAGACCTAAATAGAAAATAGAAGACAGCTGAGTAATTAGAGAGGGGAGCGAACAGGATTGGAGCTCTGAAGATGAGGCAAACATCTTCTCTCTCCAGAGATGCAGCCAGATCTGTTCTTGCGAGAGTTCAGTATGTTGCTTGCAGACGGTCGAGTTATGATAATTGACAGGGTAGAACAAAGCCGTCTTTGGTTTTGGTTTAAATGCAAGCATTAAATAATGGTGCCAAAGAGCTCTGTATGAAAGAAATTTGAATTCCACTCTTCCAAAGTGCGCAAAACAATTTAAAAAGGAATAAGATGGCGCAGTAATATTCATCGCTATCTCACAGCGTAAGGGACCTGGGTTCAATTCCAGCCTTTGTGTCTGCGTGGGTTTTCTCCGAGTGCTCCAATTTCCTGCATTTCAGTCCCAAAATGTGCAGATTAATTGGATTAACCATGCTAAATTGTCCCTTAATCTCCCAACATGTGCAGATTAGGTGGGTTGGCAGGGAAAAGTGTGCTGGGTTACAGGGATGGAGCAGGAATGAGAGCATGTGGGCCTCGGTAAGATGCTGTTTTGGAGACTGGGTGCAGATTTGAGCTGAACGGCCTCTTACTACTCCGTAAGGACTCTCAGATAAGACTGCTGCCTCACAATTCCAGTTGTTCCTGATATTATCCTATATTACCATAGGAACAATGAAGAAAACTATGACTTAGGAGCAGGAGTAGGCTATCAGACAGAATAAAATTGGAAGAATAAAGAAAATTTCAGCACAAGAACAGGCTCTTCGCCCCTCCAAATCTGCACCGACTGAACTAAAACCCCTACCCTTTCGGGGACCATATCCCAATATTCCCATTCCTTTCATGTATTTGTCCAGAAGTCCCTTAAAACTCACTATCAGATCTGCTTCCACTACCTCCCCCGGTAGCGCGTTCCAGGCACCCACGACCATCTGTACATAAAAAAAACTTGCCTCGGACATCTCTTTTAAACCTTGTCCCTTGCACCTTAAACCTATGCCCCCTTGTAATTGATTCTCCCACCTAGGCCCCCTTCGTCAGGGCAAACTCCGAAAGCTTGTGAATTTACTATCAAATAAATTGGTTGGACTTAAACCTGGTGTTGTCAGACTTCTTACTGTGTTTACCCCAGTCAACGCCGGCATCTCTGCATCATGAGATAATCTGAAACATAGAGGGTAGACCATTTAGGATTGCAAGGAAGAGAAACATCTTCATTCAGAGGGTGATGAACATGTGAACGTCTTTAACACAAGGCTGTGGAGGCCAAGTCACTGACTATATTCAAGAAAAAAATAGATTTCCAGACTCTAAAGGGTCAAGAGGTATGAGGCGAACACAGGCATACGGCACTGAGAAACAGGACCAACTATGTAACGTTGATTGTCAGAGCAGGATTGAAGCACTGAATGGCCTACTCCTGCTCCTATAAAATAGAATACATACAGTGCAGAAGGAGATCATTTGGCCAAGCAAGCCTGCACTAATAGCCTATACCCTATCCTTGTATCCTCACATATTTAGCCAGCTAATCCCCAAACCACTAAGGGGTAATTAACCTAACCCGCACATCTTTGGAGTGTGGGAGGAAACTGGAGCACCTGGAGGAAACCCATGCAGGCACGGGGAGAACATGTAAACTCCACACAGATCCGGAATCGAACCCGCCACGGTGCCGCTGCAAATGCCCCCTGTTTTATATGTTTCTGCATTTCAGGCTGAGGACACAATAGAGAAAACATTTCATTGTCCATTAATGGATAAAGGAAAGGTAGACAACTACGGAATGGACAAAACAGTTTGAGAAGCATATCATTAATGGAGTGTTACATAGCAAATATGTGAGTTAGGGTTCACAGGTGAATCTGTTTTAATCAATGCTAACTTTGATTATAGCAGCAATCAGAGTGAAGATTGGATTACAATGGGTGAGATTAGCTTCTTGTTGTAAATTTGTATATTTGCGAAATTATCAGCATTAGATACAGTCTGTTGGATAACTCTGGCTAATATGCTACAAATTTTAGTGACCTAGCCTTTTATTAGTGACATGACTGAATTGATCTTTCTTCCTTGCTAATTTTTTTTAAAGTAATATAATGTTGGCATGGTTGTTGATTTAGAATATTCTTGTATAACCGGGAAAACATTGTTTACAATTTAATTATTTGTGTTTTTGTTTCTGATTGTTGTATATTAGGTTTAGATGAGAGGGTGCTGTGAATTGGAGAGAGTGTGAACATTATTCATGTGGGGTGAAAGGACTCACTTTACATTCTAACCCTGAAGCTTCCCACCCTTTCATGCATCAAGATGTATAGGTTAGTGGATTCGCAGGATAAATGCGTAGAGTTACAGGAATGGATTGGTATCTATCAGAAAGTCAGTGCAGACTCAATGGTCCGAATGGCCTCCTTCTGCAATGTAGGGATTCTATGGGTTGCAAAGTTATATTTTCCAAATGCCGCTAAATTGTTTTTTTTTGCTTCATTATCTTCTCAGACGTGGAGAGACAATGAGGAATGAAGAGGAGGTAGGGAAGTCTTGATTTTCTAACATTCATTCATTCATTGATTAAAAACACTTCCTCTGCACTGCAGTGCATCAGTATCTCCTTTGAGTCAGGAGCTTCTTCTGGAAGAGGTTTGAAAAAATGTAACCTGGCTGTTTTGCAGCCATTGCACTGTTCAGTTTATTAAGTGTGCAGCATGTCGAAATAAGCATGACCCGATGAGGCATTAATATTCAAAAAGTGAGCTCTGTAATGAAATCAACCACCGGGAAAAAAATTAGTTGGGGCAAGGGTCAGCTGGCGTTTGACATGGGTCTTGTCCCACCATATGCTGGTTTTACAATAGATCTGCTAAGTCTCTCAGTGGCGCTACGTGTCAACTCGACAGCTGGGACCATCAGCTGTTTGGCCTTCTAGATATTTTAATTGTATTGGTGGATTAACAGCAGATTTTTGGCCCATAACCAAAATGTTACTTGTGAACCTTAATTTGATGGGAAGGAAAAACAGAGCAGTTAAATGATTGGGCAGTTCAGTGCTTGTTCCAATTGTATTTCGGCTTATTAACGTTGAGATTATTCAAAAATTATTATTTTTCCTCCTCTTAAATTAGGCTCAACTAATCATTTTTGGTTGTAGTTTAGTTCAGTGATAGGAAACCTAAGCTGGTGAGTAGG
This sequence comes from Carcharhinus amblyrhynchos, assembly GCF_965287045.1. NCBI lineage: Eukaryota > Metazoa > Chordata > Chondrichthyes > Carcharhiniformes > Carcharhinidae > Carcharhinus > Carcharhinus amblyrhynchos. The sequence goes on from NC_137330.1 coordinate 16,522,503, forward strand.
GTGCATGAGTGGCCCACCTTCACCTTCATGTGCCACAAAATTAAAATCAACCACGACTCCATGAATAAGATTAAACACATTTAATACAAGCCAAGTATTTCATAATGAGTACCAGAAAATGCTTAATCATTTATACATTCATGAAACTGTCACAGAATCACTACTTTGCTGAATGAGGCCATGTGGCCCATTGAGTCTGCACGTACTGTCCGATAGAGTATCTTACCCGGGCCCTATTCCTATAACTCCACATATTTACCCTGCTAATCCACCTATACTTCAGGCACTAAGGGCCATTTTGCCATCGTCAAATACCTAACCTGCATACCTTCGGACTGTGGGAAGAAACTGGAGTACCTGGAGGAAACCCACACAGACATGGGGAGAATGTGCAAGCTCCACACACGCACGCACACACACACACACACACACACACACACACACAGTCACTCAAGGCTGGAATTGAATCTGGGTGTTTGTGGCAACTTCAAATGGTGAAAGCAAAATAAATGCTTTTTATTTTGGATGCAAAGAGAATGGCTCTCTCAGTTAGCACACACCTTCCCTTACTTGTCCTTACTTTATGCACATGTCACTTGAGTGATATTGGTAGGAAAATAACTGAGTGGACAGAGATTAGCAGAATGTGGCAAGCCTGTACATGGGCGATGGCCAGCAAAATGTCTCATGGGCCACAGTCAGAACCCCAATGAGTCGCACGTGGCCTGTGGGCCACAGCTTGCCCCACCAATGGCTTAGTTAAGATGTTTAAGCAGGCAGTTGAAATGAAATTCTATTCACGTCTCAAGAGTGCATGGTGCTAATTTTGGTTCTGAGGAGATTAACCCCAGGATGACTCCATCTTCAGAAACAATTTGAAAAAATAACTGTGAAGCTACCCTCAGTGGATTCAGTATGATCACGTGGAGGGCTGCCTTCACAGTTCGAAATCTGGCCATTGATTTGATAGGGAGACTTTAGGTGTTCCGTTTGGGAGCGATGGGGTCTGGGGCTGAGCATTGCCCTCCTGTGCGACCAAACGTGAAGGAAGCAATAAATGACAGTTCTCCCAAGTCTGAATGTGGTGATATTAGAGCTTCCCTGGCATGTGTGGGAATCCTAAGGTAAAGTTACCAGTGCCAATTGTATCTGATAAGCTGATATGATACACACCACAAACATTGAATCTCCAACATTAGCAAAGAAACTGGAAAGTATAAATCTTGTGCAACAAAGTTTCCATTTGTTTCTTAATTTTTGTTCAGCCAAAAGACATTTTGTTGCCCCCTGCAACTTTTCATGTGCTGCCATGTCATTTTGGATGTTGGGTGGGATATTCCTCCCAGTAAGCCCACCTTTGACTGCACATCCGTGGTCTTGACATTGTTCAGTGGTGAGCAGGTGTACGTTGTATGTTCATAGAATCCCGACAGTGCAGAAGGAGGCCATTCGGTCCATTGAGTCTGCACTGGCCACAATTGCACCCGGGCCCTATTCGCATAACCCCACATATTTACCCTATTAACCAAAAGAGAAAAGACTGAAAATCTCAGCAGGTCTGGCAGCATTTGTAAGGAGAGAAAAGGGCTGACGTTTCGAGCCCAGACAACCCTTTGTCAAAGCTTTCAATTTATCTTTGACAAAGGGTCATCTGGACTCGAAACATCAGCTCTTTTCTCTCCAGATCGGCTGAGATTTTTTAGCATTTTCTCTTTCAGTTTCAGATTTTGTATTTACCCTATTAAATTTCTGACACTAGGGTCAATTTAACATGGCCAATCAACCTAATCCACATATCTCTGGATTGTGGGAGGAAACTGGAGCACCTGGAGGAAACCCACGCAGACATGGGGAGAATGTCTCTGTGGAGTTCGCACAATGACCGGAGGCCAGAATTGAACCCGGGTCCCTGGTCCTGCGAAGCAGCAGTGCTGACCACGTTGGCACCCCGTTAAAGATTCCATCAGTGAAAATGTTTCAGTCACACTGATGATGGCACATTTATTAAAAGCCAATGAGTAGTTTTGTATTAATAACAATACTGCAGATAAATAATACTGCCTATCGAGGAGTTTACTTGTGAGCTGCATCAGATGCATGATGATGCGTGCATTGTGTTTTGATCTGCTGTTCTAGCAGGTAAGGTTCTCTCTCAAAGGAATGATCTCAAACAATTAACCCCATTTGACTTTCATTTTACCAATTCTCAGACAAATATAATGCAATAACACCCGAGCAATGTTTTTTAATCACCTCGGTTTCACAGCTCTTGGAGATTTTGATTGACATACAATCACAGTGTGAAGTTATAGAGATTGATGCTATCTGCTGCTCAGATCAAAGTATAACTTGAATCAAAACAATTTTGTGATTGACGGAAGAAAATAAAAGGCCTTCAAGGACAATTCATTCTGGTTAATTGGATGAATTTAAAAGTGTGAAATGTGTTCACTTGTATGGAATTATAGAATCTTGCATCAAAAAAGGAGGCCATTTGGCCTACCACCATTCCTGTGCCAGCTGTTGATAAAGCCGCGTAATACTCCTTTAGTTATTGTTCAACTTGTTCCAATCACCCTTTTAGGAACTACATTCGAGACCACAACACTTCAGTGTGTTTAAACGAGAAAAAATAAAACCTCCATCTCAATCCTGGCTCTTCTGCCAATTATTTTAAATCAGTGTGCTACTGGTGGAAACACAATCCATTTAGTCAAAACCCTTCATGATGTTGAACACCGCTATTAAATCTCTTTTTGCTCTCACCTCTGCTGTTTATTTTTGTAACTAAACTTAGACCTTTTGCTTTCCTCATGATTTCCCTCCCTTGTTTTCCATTTTTCTTTGGTTTCTTCAACAGCCAGAGCGAGAAAGAAAGGTAATAATTTATCCTTGCATCTGCAAAGTCAGAATTGGTGCATTCCTCAAAGCAGCAGTATCATCAGGAATCGTTGGCTTCCAGCCAATTTGCCAGTGAAGATGCAATCCCGATGTGATATCTTCTGTAAACATTTTTTGAATGCTTTCAAAGCTGTGTGCTCTCTGTGGAGTAGGAGAATTTGCCTTTTACCTCTCTTTCAGATGAGACATTAAACCAAGGCCCTGCATACACTCCATTTGTGTCGTTGGAGGGGATACATTGAAACATACATGGAAAATAGCAGCTGGAATAGGCCATTTAGCCCTTTGAACCTGCTCCGCCATTCATCATGATCATAGCTGATCATTAAATTCAATACCCCAATCCCCATATTCCTTGATCCCTTCAGATCCAAGAGCTATAGCTAACTCCACCTTGAAGAGACTCAACGTGTTGGCCTCAACTACTTTCTATGGTCGTGAATTCCATAGATTCACCACACTTTGGGTGAAGAAACTTCTCCTTATCTCAGTCCTAAAAGGTTGACTCCTTATCCTTAAACTATGACTCCCAATTCTGGGCATCCCCACCAACGTGAACATTCTTTCTTGAACAACCCTGTATAACCTGCATAATCTTTGCGATTCCCTCTCACTCTTTTAAATTCCAGTGAATATAATCCTAACTTAGTATCTCCTCATATGCCAGACTTGCCATCCCAGGAATCAGATTGGAAAATGCTTGCTGAACTCTCTCTATAGCAAGGACATCCTTCCTCAGATAAGACACCAAAACTGCACACAATACTCCAGATGTGGCCTCACCAGTGCCCTGTACAATTGCAGTAAAACAAGTAATGGATGTACTTCAAAGAAGAGCGGAGAACCTTTTCCAGTCTCATGAGCAGTATTTGTCCCTGAAATGATATAATTTTAAAAAAGACAGGTTATCACATGGTCAGTATCAGTTGTTGCATAATTACTGTGGTGTTTTCAGCATTGCAACACTTCAAAATTGCTTCATTAGTTGCCATTCCCTTGGGGCCCTGCTGGGTTGTGAAATGCACTTGCGTTAATGTCAATTTTCCTGCCTTTTTTATGCTCAGGACGTTCACGATCTTGACTTTTTAACAACGCACAAATCGACGAGTTGTTCATAAACAGGCAACTCCATTATGACAGTCAATTAAAATCTCACATTTGGTTCCCATTGAGCACCTTTTGTAGACTCAATCTATTTAGAAGCATTTTCTTCCCTAAGGAACACTACTTCAGCGCACCGTAATGACATAATAGCACTGAAAAGTGCTTCACCAAGCCCCAAATTCATGGGAAAGTGCCACTTCTCCTCTTCCCCTGCCCTCTCCCACTGTTAAACTTTGATGGCTAAAAACTGAGTGGTCCTTCATCAAAGACTGTCAGTCTTCTGAGAATGAATTTGATCTCTCATGGCCTTCAAAAGTACTGGGAACATGGGAATAAATTAAAATTATACAGTGGAGGTTATCTTGGAGACACATTTCTTAAAAAAAATACAAAAGACGAGGAAAAGTAATTTATATTTCAGGGTGTTAAATTTGGAAAGCAAGTAAGCTTATCACCCGTGCAAAGTTATATGTTTCTGGCTGGTTTCTTGAGGATAAATTTGTTAAATTCTGTCAAATAATTCCACATGTGGTACAACTGGCAATTCATAGAATCCTACAGTACAGAAAGAGGCCCTTCGGCCCATCGAGTCTGCACCGAACACAATCCCGCCCAGGCCCTATCCCCATATATTATGCCCACTAACCTACACATTCCTGGATGCTAAGAGCCAATTTCTTAGCATGGCCAATCAACCTAACCCGCACATTTTTGGACTGTGGGAGGAAACCAGAGTACCCAGAGGAAACCCATGCAGACACGAGGAGAACATGCAAACATCCACACAGACAGTGACCCGAGCCGGGAATCGAAGCCAGTACCCTGGAACTGTGAAGCAGCAGTGCTAAGCACTGTGCTACCGTGCCGCCCTATTATGCATACAAAAATGACACTTCCTTGTAGCAATTATTACAAAACAAACCTAACAATGGAAGGAGATCTCAACAACAGCAACAATAACTTGCATTTATATAGTACCTCCAGTGTAGTAAAATATCCCAATGCGCTTCATAGAGGCATCATCAGATAAAATTTGATACTATGTCACACAGAGATGAAGTTAAAGCTTGATTGAAGAGATTGGTTTTCAGGGCCTTCAGAAGGCAGTGCGTTAGTGTCACAAGTAGGCTTATATGAACACTGCAATGAAATTACTGTGAAAACCCCCTCGTTGCAATATTGAGATACCTGATCAGGTACACTGAGGGAGAATTTAGCATGGCCAGTGCACCTAAACCAGCACGTCTTTGGGACTGTGGGAGGAAAATGGAACACCCAGAGGAAACCCATGCAGACACGGGGAGAACGTGCAGACTCCGCTCAGACAGTGAATCAAGCTGGGAATCAAACCCGGGTCTCTGGCACTGTGAGGCCACTGTGCTGCCCCTGGAGGCGGAGAGGCAGAGAGTTTTAGGGGGTAATTTCCAGAGATTAGCACCTACGCAGTTGAAAGCACTGAAGGAATGATTAAACTCGGATGGACAAGAAGCCCGAATGGTAGGAGTGCAGTGATCGCTAAGGCTTGCAGGGCTGCAAGAGCTCACACATGCACAGAAAAGAGTCATGGAGAAATTCAAATACCAGAATGAGAAATTCAAAATGGCAGCATTACTTAACCAGGAAGCAATGTAAATGTGAACAATGTAAACAGTAAGCATGACAGTAAGGGTTGAAAGGGACTTGATGCAAATTAGAACATTGGCGGCAGATTTTTGTATGGCTTTAATGTGAAAGAGGGTGGAAGCGGGGAACCTGCCCTGGAATGCATCAGAATGGTCAAGCCTATGATCTAAGCCTATCATCTATTGAAACACTCATTCATGGCTTGGAAACCAAGTCATGAATGAATGTTTCAACAGATGATGAGCTTAGATATATGTATCAACTTAGAGTTGGTAATAGACTGGTGATGGCCATGTCAATTGTTGTGAAAACCCATTTGGTTCACCAATGTCCTTTAGGGAAGGAAATCTGCCATCCTTACCCGGTCTTGGCGATTCCAGAGCTACAGTAATGGTTGACTCTCTGAAATGGAGGGCAGTTAACGATGGACAATAAATGCTGCCTCAGCCAGTGACGCCCACATCCCATAAATTGAATGAATTAAAAAAGACTGTCTCAGTGATTGATTGGACACATGACTGGAAGCGCACCTCAGAGTCAAACATAATACAACACAGATATGGAACAAGTGGCTAGCTGACAGAATTTGTGGTGGAAACTGAAGGCAATAGATTTGATCATTGCAAAATTTAATTGGAGGATATTTCTGGTTAGATGCTGGATCCTCACAAACAGACAGACAAATTAGAGACAGTGGCTTGACCCAGGGAAATGGTGATGAGGGAGCATCACAGCATATATAGAATGCCTACAATGCCTACAGTACAGTGAGGGTCCCTCAGGCCCTCAAGCCTACACAAACAATAATCCACCCAAGCCCTGTCCTGTAATCCTGTATTTACTCTGCAATCCCTCTGACAGTAATGGCCCATCAATCTAACCTACACAATGTAGGAGGAAGCTGGGGCACCTGGAGGAAACCCATGCAGACACGGGGAGATTATGCAAACTCCACACAAACAGTCAACCTAGGCCAGAATTGAACCCAGATCCCTGGTGTTGTGAGGCAGCAGTGCTAACAGATGGAACCTGATGTTTGTTTTCAGATGATAGCACAGAGGGGCAACATATTTATCAAAAATTGGAGGGTTCAAGGATAGATACTTGATATTTATGAGACAGAACAGGAAGAGAAGGCATTGCTTGTAATATTCTTGACTACAACTGATGCATGAGAGTGAAACCTGACAACTGCAGTTCCACCAACCTGATTGACAGTGGAAAAGGATGTTCTGGTCATCCAGTCAACAACTCCAAACAGTTTAAGACGGATGAGGAGGGATATTTTATCATTGTTACAACCATATAGGACCCGATTTGTGACATTAATGAAAGACATTTTTGGTACTGTGACAGGGCAAAAACCTTGGGAGGCAGTAGCATTATTAGTATTGTCTCTGAACTAGTAATCCAGGGATGTGGGTTATACTCTGAGGCCCTAGGTTCAAATCCTACCGTTACAGATGGTGAAAATTGAACTCAGTAACTATCTGGAATTAAAAATCACTGGCCATGAAACAATTGCCATAAAAAGAAACCTATCACATCCAATTATGTCCTTCTGGGAAGGAAACCTAACCTACATGTGATGACTTGCCTTCAGGGATGGGCAATAAATGTTGGCCCAGCCAGCAGCGCTCAAATCCCATGAACATATCAAAAAAAACTTGATCACACATGCCCCTGGGAAAGAGGGCATGGATTTGGGAGGCAAAAACACATTTGAGGACTTTGGGCAGTTCCTCTGTACTGTTGTAGGTGTGGCTGAGAGTCTGCCCTTGACTCTGGCTAATCTTTCAGTGCAAATGACATTAAATTCTCAGTTAAGGATTCCTTGATTCCAGGCATTTTGCCATGGCAGAGTATGGCTGGCTGGGTGTGCCAGGGCAACTGAAGTGATGTTCCCAGGCAGAATGAACATCTTCATTCACTCCATGATTGATTGCACCTCTCTGGGACATGTTGTGCTCAATTATTCTGTGTTTGACCATGTGAGTCTTTTTTCATTGATGTTCGTTTTGCTCGATTGGTTAAGCCTGGGTGTGTACTCAGGAAAAAGTCAACAAAGCAGCAGAAAGAGCTGGAATGCAGAGCTGGAAGAATGGAGCAGACATTCTAAAGAAATGCAAGTTAATATATATAAACTAGTGTCACCATAGCATAGACATTGATAAAACATCAAACAGGAAGGTTCAAGTTTTAATATTTTTCTCACCACCAGTCCAATGTTACATGCCAAAAGTGTTGCAGTGTGCCTAATTAGCATGCCACGTTGTTGGGGCCTTAAGCAAAATCATTCCAATGGCATCATGGTGGAGTCGGCAGAATATTCCATGTACTGGCAGTATGTTACAAAATGCTGACAACTATTCTCTGACTTGTCTTCCGTTATCAACCACTGAAACAATTGCTGGAACAGCTGAGCTCAGGTCCTCCAGCTTGCTGGGGGGCAATGTTTCGAAAGCATGACCCTGCAGCTTGTACTGTGGTAGGTAACACTGAGGAATCTTTGTGAGGATGATTTAGTAATTTACATTACACCTCGCATGACATTGAGAGGGCCCAAAGCACTTCCTTTAGTGAAGCAGTTTTGAAGTGTTGTTACTGCTGTTATGTAGGAAAACTTCCTGGTTAGTGTGGAGGTTATTACGGGGGTACCTTGGAGACTAGGGTTCAATTCCCCATTGGGGAGCTGCCAAGTTCCATAAGAGCGTGGCGGCAGCATCTGATGTATCAGAAACACAAACAGACAATTTGTACAAGCAAGATCCCACAAACAGCAATATGATAATGACCAAACTATCCATTTTTTTTATGGCAATGCTTCTTCATTTACAGTGTGTACCCTTTTAGACAGATTGTTTTTCTTTGATTTAAGCCTCTTAGTTCCAAGCTGCAAGAGAAAATGGAAAATGTCTTGATGTTTGAAACAATGAATGCATTTCCATGTGCACTGCACCCATAACTTCTATTTGTAACCAAAATAAAATTGAAATATTCTTCCATTGGGTAATTGAATGCAGCAAATTTTGCACCTTCCTCAGGGGAGAATGAGTTCTTTATGCATCTGCATTTATTTTTTTCTTTAAGCTGTTAATCATTGGACTTCTTACATGTAAACCATTTGCCACCAGCTGCGCCACCCCCCCCCCCCCCACTCCCACAGAACCTGCTCTGCCATTCAATAAGATAGGGGCTGATCTGTGTTTTAAGTTCCACTTTCCCCATCAACTTCCGATAATCTTCGATTCCCTTGCCTAACAAGAATCTATCTACCTTGGCCTTAAAAATATCCAGTGATCCCGCCTCCAATGTCTTCTGAGGCAGAGAGTTTCAATGTCGCATAACCCACGGAGAAAATTTTTCTCCTCATCTCTGTCCCGTAATGATGATACCTAATTCTAAAACAGTGCACCCCCCACCCCCCCAACCTCCCCTCCACCAGTTCTGGGCTTAACCACAGGAAGGAACATCACAATTCAAACAACTGTCATGCAAAAAGATTAACTTAAACTGACATGACAGTGACAGAAAGGATGGTGACAGAAAATAGTGGCTGGGTCGACCGGGACTCTTTTCATAGAAGGCTGGGGGGGGTGATCTTGTAGAGGTCTATAAAATAATGAAGGACATAGATCAGCCAAAGGTAGGGCGTCTAAAACTAGAAGGCATAGGTTTAAGGTGAGAAGGGAGAGATACAGAAGTGCCTAGCGGGGCAATTTTTTCACGCAGAGGGTGGTGAGTGTCTGGAACAAGCTGCCAGAGGTAGTAGCAGAGGTGGGTACAATTTTGTCTTTTAAAAAGCATTTAGACAGTTACATGGGTAAGATGGGTATAGAGGGATATTGGCCAAATGTAGGCAATTGGGATTAATTTAGGCATTTTAAAAAAAAAGGGCAGCATTGGCAAGTTGTTCCGAAGGGCCTGTTTCCATGCTGTAATCCTCTGTGACTCTATATTCTGCAGTATTTTTCAATTCTTTCATGGGATGTGGGCATTGCTGGATACAGCAGCATTAATTGTCCAGCTCTAATTATTCTTGAGAAAGTGGTGATGAGCCACTTTCTTGAACCATTACAGAGCCTGTTGGGTAGTCACGCCACAGCGCTATTAGGAAGACTGTTCCAGGATTTTGACCCTGGAAGTAACATCAATACATTTCCAAGTCAGGATGGTGTGGGGCTTGGAGGGGAATTCAGCTCTTATGAAGGGTCATCTTGAAACTTTGGCTCTATTCTCTCTGCACAAATGCTATCAGACCTGCTGAAATTTTCCAGCATTTTCTGTTCTTGTTTTGCTTGTAGGGGAACTTACAGGTGATGGTGTTCCCAAATATCTGCTATCCATGTCCTTCTAGGTGGCAGAGGCTGCAGCTTTGGTTGGTGCGGGCAAATAGTGAATCGCTATAGTGCGACTTGTAATTGGTACACGGTGTTGTCACTTTGTGTCCATGGTGCAGGCACTGCATGTTTTAAGGTTATGGATTCAGAATCACTCAAGCAAGCTGCTTTATCCTGGATGGCACTGAACTTCTTGAGTGTTATTGGGTTTACACTCATGCAGGCAATTGGGGAGTATTCTATAAGATTCCTGACTTGTGTTTTGTAAATGGTGGCTAGGCTGTGGGAAGTCCAGAGATGAGTCAATCTCCAGAGAATTCCCAACCTCTGACCTGCTTTTGAAGCCACATTTATATGACGAGTCCAGTTCCGTTTCTTGTCAATGGTAATCCCCACAATGTTGATAGTGAATGATTCAGTGATGCTAAAGCCATTGAATATTAAGGGGACAGCAAGTTACTCTCCTGGTAGAAATGGTCATTGCCTGGTATTTATGTGGCACCCATGTTCCTTTCCACCTGTCAGCCCAAATTGAAATGTTGCCCAAATTTTCCAGCATATAGACACATGAGCAGAATGCTATCGCATCTGAGGGGTTGTGAATAAGATCATTGATGAAGTAACCGAAGATGGTTGGGCTAAGGACATTGTCCTGAAGAACTCCTGCAGTGATGCTCTGCAGCAATTCATCAGATCTCCTTAGGTAGCACTTTCCAAACTTATGACCACTCCCATCTTGAAGGACAAGAGCAGCAGATACTTGGGAATACCACCACTTGGAGGTTCACCATCTGACTTGGAAATATGTTGTGTTTCCTTTACTGTCGCTGGGTCAAAATTCAAGAACTCCCTCCCTAGCAGCACTGTGGGTGTACCTACACCAGGTGGACTGCAGTAATTCAAGAAGGCAGCTCACCACCACCTTCTGAAGGCCAGTTAGTGTTGGCTGTATGTTGGCACATTGGTTAGCACTGCCTCAGCCTCAGGGATCCAAGTTCGATTCCTGGCTTGGGTCACTGTCTGTATGGAGTTTGCACATTCTCCCCATGTCTGGGTATGACTTCAATCAGTGGAGAGGTTTTCTTCTCATACCCATTTACTTCAGTTTTGCTATGCAGACATCTATCACACTCACTCCAGTGTTTCATCCAACTTCCTGTTTGATTCTCTCCTGGTCTGAATTTGCATTTTTTTTTGCACCACCTTGGGGTGGCACGGTTGTGGTGGTTAGCACTACTGTATCATAGCGGCAGCAATCCGGGTTCAATCCAGCCTCAGGTCACTGTGTGTGTGGAGTTTGCACATTCTCCCCATGTATGCTTGGGTTTTCTCCAGGAGCTTTGGTTTCCTCCCACAGTCCCAAGATGTGAAGGATTGGTCATGCTAGTGTCAGGGGGTGTAACAGGGTAAATACACGGGGTTATGGGGATAAGGTATGTATGGGATTGTTGTTGGTGCAGACTCAATGGGCCAAATGGCCTTCATCTGCATTGCAGAGATTCTATGATAAGGGCACAAAACTATTGATACTGATTTGCCTGCTATTGAACCCAATTCCCTGAACTTAAACAATACTGAAGACGGGAAGGTATGCACAGAAATAAATCTGTGCTCTCACTCGCTGTAAATCCTTGACACTTATCAATAAATACAAGTGATTGAGACACAAATTCCTGTCATGCAGATTTCTGGCTTTATTTTCTGATGAAATGTTTTGTGTCTGCTGATTTTCTGTGACGTCCTTACGATTCAAAGGAATCAAACAGCTAGAGAATGAAAACAAAACATGATCAATCTTTGAAACCAGTCAGGTATCTGAGTGACTTTGAATGAATCAATAAAGGCTGGTGGTACAAATGAGGACAGAATAATCAGAACAGTTTGAGTGTTTGTGATTTTTTTCATTATGATTCTGATTTTGGAAATTCATTGAAGAAAATCTTACTATGACTCATCAATATTATACCAGTTCACCTAGGAGTCTGACAAGAACAAAGGATGATTGTGCAGGAATCTGTCAACTCCCTATGAGAAGATATTGGTACATTATTCAAGGTGTGAAAGAAGCATCTGAAGTTTGTCACAATATTACCCATACAGTGAATAAATATTGGAGAGGTTAAAAATGTGTGATCTGATTAGTAAGGTAGGAATACTATGAACAGCACATGTGTGGACACCTCTCCACATTTGAAGTCCGATTTTTCAGTTTGCATTTTGGTCACGCTTGCAACAGTCTTCATTCTCATCCTCACAGGTACCCTGCAGGTATTAAGGACTATCACTGCTGTCTCATGGTGCTAGGGACCTGGGTTTGATTCCAGCCTTGGGTGACTGTGTGGAGTTTGTATGTTCTCTCTGTGCCTGCATGGGTTTCTGCTGGATGCTCCGGGTTTCCTCCCACAATCCAAAGATGTGCAAATTATTTGGACTGGCCATGTTAAAAGATGCAGAGGTGAGGAAGATTAAATGTACAGGATTACAGGGATAGGCAGGGATGGGCCTGGGTATATCAGAGTCCGAATGGTCTCTTCATTGCACTGTTCAGATTTTATGATTCAATGCACTTTGTATCAGTTGTATAAGATCTGTGGATCCGTGTTCTTAATCTGAAGTCCGTTCCTCTTGCCCCTTGCACTATTGGCCACATCAAACCCCTGCCTCTCTTTGCAGTGTGAATGAGGTCTGAAGTGAACTGTGCAATTGGTAAACTTTGGTGTCATAATGTATACACAACTGTGAGCAAGGGATTTTCAGGAGGGAAGGGGTTACCAGTTGCGCTGGAGGAAAGTTCTTACACTAGTACCTAAGGAGTAATATGTCCTTAAAGAATAAAACATTGACGAGCTGATCCGTGAAGCCTGTCCCACGCCATGCACGGTTGATTATCAAAACTAGATACTTCCTTCCCCCCCATCCCCCCCATCTCTCCCATCTTCTGGCAGAGGCATTAGTCCTGGACCAAAAAGAAGACATTCTGGCATGTTCCGCTCTACTCAAGCAATTGAATCCAGCTCTGAATATCCCATTGACCAAATATTATCAATTAAAATATGGGTGGCACAGTGGCTAGCACTGCTGCCTCACAGTGCCAGGAACCAGGGTTCGATTCCCGTCTTGGCTGACTGTGCGAAGTCTGCACGTTCATTCTCTCTGTGTCTGGGTGGGTTTCATCCACATGCTCTGGTTTCCTCCCACAAGTCCAAAAGGTGTGCTGGTTAGGTGCATTGGCCGTGCTAAATTTTCCCTCAGTGTACCCAAATAGCATGAATAGAGGATTTTCACAGTAACTTCATTACAGCCTGCTTGCAATGTAATTGGAATGTATTTGCAATGTAAGCCTAGAATCATAGAATCCTACAGTGCAGAAGAAGGCCATTCGGCCCATCGAGTCTGTACCGACCACAATCTCATCCAGAGCCTATCCCCAGACATTTAGCCTAGCTAGTCCCCGACATTAAGGAGCAATTAAGCGTGGCCAATCAACTTAACCTGCATATCTTTGGGGTGTGGCAAGAAACCGGAGTACCTAGAGGAAACCCATGCAGACATGGGGAGTACGTGCAAACTCCACACAGACAGTGATCCAATCCAGGAATCAAATTCAGGTCCTAGGTGCAATAAGGTCCTAACCACTGTGCCACTAATAAATAGTGACACTAATAAATAAACTTTAAACTTTAAAAGAACTTGGCTTCTATCAGATGTAATCTTTTCCTCAGTCAAGAACTGGTCTAATATGCTCTTGCTGTCATGCAGAGTATCAATACATTCTAGTACACTATTGTTCGATGAGAAAGGAAGTCCTATTCCTACCCGAACAGAGTTTAAATGTCTGTTTTCTAGTCCTCCCCAGTCTGTCAAACCAGAATAATCCGTCACTAGCTCTTTGAAGCTTGAATCCTTCAGTCACCAAAATGTGTAATACCTTGAGTTAGCCATGTGAGATATTGCTATAGTAAATTTGCAGTGTTGCAGTATTGAAAGGAAACCACTGCACCATTTAACTTGCACCCAACTCGTAGCAAACATCACAAGCTGTAGTCCAAATCCCAGGCCACCTGTAAGCAATGCTACAGAAGATTAACCAGTGTAGGGTGGAAATGTAAAATTGATGGTGACTGACTCTGTACTTGATCAATGAAAGCAGGGCAATTCCCCTCGTAAACTGGAAGGATTTAAATGGTGCAAAACTCTGCAGCCACTGCATGTGCACGTCTTCTGCCGTACTTTTTGGAGAAATCTTAAAATTGTTGTATTGTGCCAGACATAAATTGGGTACATTTGCATACAGCTTGTGGACACAGAAGCAGAGCATAAAATTGAACATGTTTCTTTCAGAACGCAGTTGGGAAAAGGTTGAAGGATTTTACAATTGGAAACAAAAGCTCTTCAAGTCAGGCATTATGTTCAATTATTTACTAGACTGTTCAAATTGCATGTGTAGAATAGAGAGGAAGATTGTTTGAAGTTTCATTGCTGCAGCACAAGAATAACAATGACATAGAAAGTCTCCATTACGATGGCACAATGATAGCGCTCCTGTCTCAGAGCGCCAGGGACCCAGGTTCAATTCCGGCCTCAGGTCACTCTCTGTGTGGAGTTTGCACATTTTCCCCATGTCTGCATGGGTTTCCCCTGGGTACTCCGGTTTCCTCCCACAGTCAAAAGATGCGTGGGTTGATTGGCCATGCTAAATTGACCCGAATGTTGAGGAGGGGAGGGTGGTTTACAGGAATAAGACTGGGATGGGAATTGCATGGTCGATGCAGACATGATGGACCGAATGGCCTTCTGTTGCACTGTAGGGATTCTAGGATTCAATCTATGGCACAGAGTCTGCTCAACCTGAGAAGGGGCTGCACATGCCCAGTGTTCAATTGTTCCGGCTCTGTAACTGATGAAATTTGCGTATTATTTTGTATAGGCTTCTGATGCCTGGATTACAGTCCAGAATAATCTATACATTGTGTGCATGACATGGGTGCAATTTAGGGGGACTGCAGGAGTGAGCTGGGAGACATGAGGCCCATCGTCTTCCCACTGCCAGGGCATTTAACTAGAAGTGTGAGAGTGGAGGTTGGTCCTCCTGGCCAGAGACCATCAGTGCTACTGAAGTTACCAAGCAAGGGCTTCTAACTATCATTACTGAATTTGTATGAGCAGAAGGTGGAACTTCTGCAGTGTGCCTGGTAAATCATGGAGGCTTCCCTGAGGGGCTGTTCCTAATTGGGCGCCTGAAGAAGCACCCCCCCCCCCCCCACCCCTCCCCTCCAATGGTATTTGTCCCCCAGATTTGCTAGTGCTGTTTGGGAAGGTTTTAAACAAATTTGGTAGTGGGGTGTGTCACTGAGTGGGGGTACAGAAGAGGGTGATGTAGATGAAAAACCAAGTTGGTGTAGAAGGCAGAGCAAAGTGATACATGTTGAGTCACAAGGGAATATGGCAAGGTTGGATGGCATTTATTTTGATGCAAGGAGTCTTACACTCAAGCTGATGAATAACAAGTTGTACTACATTGGAAAGTCAACCTGGATCATTGCACTCAAGCCCTGGACTGGGACTTGAACCTGAAACCTTGCAACTCTACCATCTGAGTCGTGGTTAACTCTTTGTTTCCTGGGAATCGGCAGGGTTGAGGCATTGCAGTGAGAAGTGGGGGAGTTGATCCAGCCAAAAAAGGGCAGGCTTGTTGAAGTAAATGGATTTTGTTTTCATGTAGCAATAAACAAAACCTTGCCTTGTTTATACGTGTTTTTTTCAAATTGTGAATATAAATCCACATCACCCTACTGTCCCATAACTGCTGCTCTAAGGTCAGTATTTATTTGCCCCTGACTAATTTCAGCTTATTATCATTGACGAACATCATCAAATATCCGAATAGTGCATAAATTGGAGTTGTTATTCTGTGTGAGCTGCAGCTGTGGTCTCTGAGAACCAACATGACTTTATGTGAATTAAGATTCCCAGAAGGGCTGGATAAGATATAAATTGGAACAACCACTGTGCTTAGCACTCCTCTAAGAATAAAATAAAAACATTTATAAAAAGGAGCTTTCATTTTTAAAATGTTTTTTACTAACACTGGCATTTGCTCTTAACTGCATCGCAGCGTAATAAATATCAACATTATGCAACAGATTCAACAGGATCTGTAAAAGGAAAAGAGAAATGAGCACCTGTCCTGGTAACAACAAATTGCATTTTTTTTAATTCTTCCATGGGATGTGAGCATTGCTGGCAAGGCCAGCATTTATTGCCCATTCCTAATTGCCCTTGAGAAATGGTGGTGAGTCTTCTTCATGAATTGCTGCAATCTGTGTAGAGTAGGTACACTCACAGTTCTGGTGTGGAGGGAGTTCCAGGGTTTTGACCCAGAGACCATGAAGAAATGGTGATATATTTTCAAGTTAGAATGGTGTGCAGGTAACGGTGTGCCCAAAAATTTGCTGCCCTCATCTTATCACAGGTTGGAAGGTGCTGTCAATAGAGCCTTGCTGAGTTGCTGAAGTGCATCTTGTCAATATCTTGATCTATTTCCAAGCCAATATGGTGAGTGACTTGGTGGGGAACATTCAGGTGGTGGGTTATGCCAAGTATCAGCTGCCCTTGTCCTTCTAGTTGGTAGTGGTCGTGGATTTGGAAGGTGCTGTCTAAGGAACCTTGGTTAGTTCCTGCAGTGTATTTTGTAGATGGTAACATGGCTGCCAATGTTAGTCAGGGGTGGAAAGAGTGAATGTTTGTGGAAGGGGTAGCAATCAAGCAGATTGCTTTGTCCTGGATGATGTTGAGCTTATTGAGTGTGTTGGAGCTGCACTCATCCAGGCAAGTGAAGACTATTCTGTTACACTTGTGCCTCATAAACGATAGATAGGCTATGGGGAGTCAGGAAACGATTACTCACTGCAGGATCCCCAGCCATTGACCCACTCTTGTAGCCACAGTATTTATGTAGTTGATCCAGTTCAGTTTCTGGTTAGCATGAAGAGAGAATTTCACCTCCATAAGAGATGTATGATAGTCACTCCGTCAACTAATATCATGGTACTAGGCTGATACCGGAGTTGAGGGGGTTGAACTATGAGGAGAGGCTGAATAAACTAGGCTTGTACTCGTTAGAGTTTAGAAGAGTGAGGGGAGATCTCATTGAGACGTATAAGCTGATGAATGGGATGGATAGGATAGAGGTGGAGAGGCTCTTCCCGCTCAGAAAGGACAGTAGGACTAGAGGGCACAGCCTCAAGATAAGGGGGGTGCAGTTTAGAACGGAGTTGAGGAGGAACTTCTTCACTCAAAGGGTGGTGAATCTCTGGAATTCTCTGCCCGTTGAAGTGGTGGAGGCTGCCTCGCTAAATATATTTAAGACGCGGATAGATAGGTTTTTGATAGGCAAGGGGATTAAGGGTTATGGGGAGAAGGCGGGAAAGTGGAACTGAGCCACTTCAGATCAGCCATGATCTTATTGAATGGCGGGGCAGGCTCGAGGGGCTAGATGGCCTACTGCTGCTCCTATTTCTTATGTTCTTATGGACACATGTATCTGTGATAGGCAAGACAAGGCCCAGTATGTTTTTCCTCTAATATGTTTTTAACCTCACACTTTACAGGCCTAATCTGGCAGATATGTCTTTGAGGAGTTGGTCACCTCAGTTGGCAATGGTATTACTCTTGGTGGTGGATATTGAAGTTCCCAACATTTTGTGCCCTTGCTACTTCCAAGTGACGTTCAACTTGGAGAAGTACTGATTTATCAGCTGAGTGAATACTCTGAGGTAAACAGCAAAGATGTCGTTGTGTATGTTTGACATAAACAAACATATGCTCATGAGACTTGAAAACTCCGATGGCCAACTGTGGTGCCACCACCTTTGGCGGGATGGGGTGGTCTCTGAGACATTGGAATAAGATAGGATTACATGAGTATGAAAATGCTTGACTTGTGTGTGGGACAGCTCTTGAATTCTGGCACAACCCAAGTGTTTGTAGTAGGACTTTGCAGAGTCACAGGGTTGGGTGTACCTTTTTCTATTCATTCAAGAAACATGGGCATCACACGCTGGCTGGCATTTATCGCCCATCCCCAGTTGCCCTTGAACTGAGTGCCTCGTTAGGCAATTTTAGAGGGCAGTTGAGAGTTGACCACATTGCTGTGGATTGAGTCACATAGAATCATAGAATTCTGACAGATCAGGAGGAGGCCATTTGGCCCATTAAGCCTGTACCAACCACAATTGCACCCAGGGCCTATTTCCGTAACTGGACACATTTATGCTGCTAAGCCTCCTGGCACTAGAATCAATTTAGCTTTACCAATCAATCTACCCCACACATCTTTCAACTGTGGGAGGAAACCAGAGCACCTGGAGGAAACCCCATGCAGACACGAGGAGAAAATGCAAACCCAACAACACAGTGGCCAGAGTTGAACCTGGGTCCCTGGTGCTATGAGGTAGCAGTGCTAATCACTGTGCCATCGTGCTGCCCTACCTGTAGGCTAAACTGGAAAGATTTCCTTCCCCGAAGGACATTGTCATTTCCAATACATAGGGCAATGCCAGGTGGTTCAGTCAGTTTTATTCCTTTCTGACTTTTGTGGTCAGAGATGGTATTATATTTGATATTTTAGAGATAAATGGGTTATTCTGTAAAGCAGACTTGAAGGTCTATGTGCATCTGTGTGTGAAAATGATTTAATTAAATTTTACAAAGTTAATTTGAGATGTGGGTGTCACTGGCTAGGCCAGCATTTTTGCCCATCCCTAATTGCCCTTGAGAAGATGGTAGTAAGCTGCCTTCTTGAACCACTGTAGTTCATTTGGTGTAGATACACTCAGTGCTGTTAGGGAGGGAGTTCCAGGATTTTGAACCAGCGACAGTGAAGGAATGGTGATGTATTTCCAACTCAGGATGGTATTTGGCTTGGAGGGGAATCTCCAGGTGGTGGTATTTTCAGGTATCTGCTGCCCTTGTCTTTCCAGGCGGCAGTGTTTGTGGGTTTGGAAGGTGCTGCAAAAGGCGCCTTGATGAGTTCTTGCAATGCATCTTGTAGGTGGTATACAGGGCTGCCACTATTCATTGTTGGTGGAGAGATTAAGGACACACCTCGCCAGAAATCATTTTCATGCCCTGTTTCATACCGCACACAATGTTTGCTGGCGGGATCATCATTGCCCCCAGAAGACCACAAAACCAATTTGCATATTGATGTCATGATTGACATGGCTGGTTTACAAGTTAAGCCACACTAGTTTGTCCTCACACTGGCAAGAATTGCTCCATCTTGTGGAAACTAGACATGACGCCCAAGCTGTCGGGAGAGCGGGGGTGCGGAGGCATTGAATTTTGGCGTGGTGGTGGACGGCATAGCTGGACAGTGCCTGCCATCACTCTGTTCTCATGTGACCAACAATTCAGTTCTAACGTTTCATTCTTGTGTTCAGATCCCTCATTGGCCTCAACCATCCCAATCTCTGGAACTAATTTAAGCCCCCTCATTCCTTTGAGTTTTTCTCATTCCTTCAACTCTAAGCTCATATGTATCTATCATTTCTCCAACTCTGGCAGATGTGCCTTAACATGCTCAGACCCCAAATGCTGGAATTCCCTTACTGAACCTCGTGACATTTGACATCTGATGATCATAACATGTTTTTTGTGAAAGTTTGGTACTACGAACATTTCAGAGTTAAGAGCCAGCTACATTGTCATGAGTCTGGAGTCACATCATAAACCAGATTACATAAGGCAT
Source organism: Carcharhinus amblyrhynchos (assembly GCF_965287045.1). NCBI lineage: Eukaryota > Metazoa > Chordata > Chondrichthyes > Carcharhiniformes > Carcharhinidae > Carcharhinus > Carcharhinus amblyrhynchos. The sequence continues at coordinate 16,542,222 of NC_137330.1, forward strand.
CCAATTTCCTTCTGTAAAAGACATGGTTGAAGCAGATGGCTTTCAATAGCAATTGATTATAATTCATGGTTCCATTACTGAAACTAGATTTGCTCCTAATTAACTCATTGTTTTTAAATTTTGCCAGACTCTGTGGTGGGATTTGAATCAGGGGTCCCCAGGACATTGGACTGGGCTTCTGGATTACTAGTCAAATGATGTTACCTCTTCCATCACCATCTCATCTTTAAGATAATAAAAGAAGCCAATATTCTTCTCAGGAGTTTACAAACATACCCAAACATTAGGGCAGGTGACCAAAAGCTTGGTTAAAGAGGAATGTTTAAAGAACTCCTTTAAGGAATAGAAAAGGAGATAGAGGTATGCTATTTATCTCCTTACACAAATTTCTACTAACTGTTTATTCACTTGACCACTCTTACTTTAAATGCATGTCTTTGACACCAACATCCCTTTGATTTCCTGTACCTTGCAGGCAATCTGTCTTCAGCATTTGACTGAGTACGGCATCAAGGAGCTGAGGTTAATAGAAATCATGGAGGAAAACCCTCCAGTGGTTGGAGTCATACATGGTGCAAAGAAAGATGGTTGTGGTGATTAAAGGTCATTCATGTGAGTTCCAGATCACCACTGTAGAAGTTCCTCAGAGTAGTGTCTTAGACCCAACTATCTTCAGCTGCTTCACTTCCTTCCATCATGAGGAAGGATTTTGACTAATGATTGTGCAATTCTCAGCACGAGTTTCAACTCCTCAGATACTGAACGAGCTCATGTCCAATATCTAGGTTGGGGTTGACAAGTGGCAAGTAGCATTTATATCACACAAATGCCAATTAATGACAATCTCCAATACGACAGGATATAATCTTGGCATTCAATGACATTACCATTGCTGAACCCCCCCACCCCTTCCCTCCTACCCCCCCACTATCAACACCTTCTTGCCTGGTGATTGTCGAGTGGTGTTCATTCATTCGGTGTCCTAGTGTCTGCATTGTCTCCCCAATGTATCATGCCTTGGACTTCCCTGCAGTGGTGCTGTTTTCAACTGTGGTACCAGGGGAGGCTTGGTTGCTGCTGGTGGTGATGCCGAGTTTCTCAAGTTTCCTGTTCTTGGTGTGCATGTAAATGACGTAGTTCCTTTGTCTTGTCTGCTTGGCAGAGTTTCGCAGCTGGTCTGCATCCTGAGCGCACGTTGAGAATATGGACTCTATCTTGGTTTCCAGGATGCAGCATTTGCGGTACAGCTGGTACATAAGGTAGTTGAGGAGTGAGAGAGAGGTGCGATGGCAAAGTCTCTCAGTGTAGTCTGTGTTTTTGGTTGACCTGGAGGGGTTTGTATCAAGTAGACAAGTGTGTGTACCGTGTACCTGGCAGATGGTGTTCTCACGTGAGATGATGGCATCCATGTTGATGGTCCGGCACATCTTGTAGAGATTGTTATGGCAGGGTTGTTGGTGTCATGGTCACTGTTCTCCTGAAGGCTGGGTAGTTTGCGCGGACCATGTTCTGTTTTGAGGTTGTGCGGTTGTTTGAAGGCAAGAAATGGAGGTGTGGGGATGGCCTTGGCGAGATGTTCATCTTCATCGATGACATGTTGAAGTCTCCGGAGAAAATGTTATAGCTTCTCCGCTCCAGGGAAGTACTGGACGACGAAGAGTACCCTGTCGGCTGTGTTTGTCTTCTGAGGAGAGCAGTGCAGTTTCATAGAATCCTACTTTACAGAAAGAGTCCATTCGGCTTATTGAGTCTGCATCGACCACAACCCCACTCAGGCCCTACCCCCACATATTTTACCCATTAATCCCTCTCACCTATACATCCCAGGACACTGAGGGGCAATTTTAACATGGCCAATCAACCTAACCCGCACATCTTTAGACTGTGAAAGGAAACCGGAGCACCCGGAGGAACCCACGCAGACACGAGTAGAACGTGCAAACTCCACACAGACAGTGACCCAAGCCAGGAATCGAACCCAGGACCCTGGAGCTGTGACACAGCAGTGCTAACCACTGTGCTACTGTGCCATGGCACATCGCTGTGGCGCATTGGAACTGTCGATCGATGAGTCGAGCGCCATATCCTGTTCTTATGAGGGCATCTTTCAGCATCTGGAGGTGTCTGTTGAGATCCTCCTCATCTGAACAAATCCTGTGTATACAGAGGGCTTGTCCATAGTGGATGACTTCTTTAACGTGTTTAAGGTGGAAACTAGAGAAGTGGAGCATTGTGAAGTTATCTGTGGGCTGCAGTACAGTGAAGTGCCTGGGCTTGCAAAATCTCACTAACCGTCCTGGCTGGAGACAATACGCATCTCTTTAACCTGTGCTTAACCCTCTCTCCACTCACATTGTCCGTACCTTTAAGACTTGATTACCTGTAAGGACTCACATTCCAGTAATTATTCATGTAAATTGACTTTGTGTCTTTATATGCTCTGTTTGTGATCAGAATTCCCACTCACCTGACGAAGGAGCAGCGCTCCAAAAGCTAGAAGCATTTGCTACCAGATAAACCTGTTGGACTTTAACCTGGTGTTGTGAGACTTCTTACTGTGTTTACCCCAGTCCAACACCAGCATCTCCAATCATGGCTACCATTGACATCTCAAACTCTGGCTCCAAGTGGAGAGGATCTCAAAAAAGATTGCGCATATCGACACAGACATCAAGTTTCGACAAAGATATAGGAAAGCAAACAAGATACTGAAAGGACTACAGATCACAAATTCACTCAGGTCAACCAAAAACACAGACTACGCTGAGAGACTTTGCCATCGCTCCTCTGTCTCACTCCTCAACCACTTCATGTACTAGTTCTACAGCAAACGCTGCATCCTGGAAACCAAGACAGAGTCCATATTCTCAACGTGCGCTCAGGATGCAGACCAGTTGCGAAACTCTGCCAAGAAGACGAGACAAAGGAACTACGTCATTTAATGCACACCAAGAACAGGAAACTTGAGAAACTCGGCAGTAACCAAGCCTCCCCCAGGTACAACAGGCGAAAACAGCACCACTGCAGGGAAGTCCATTATCAACCTGTCGGACTACACACTTCAGCCAGATTAAATCGAAGTTCTCAGCCGAGAGTTCAATTTCTGCGCCACCACCAAAATAGACCCCATCAGTCTTGCAGCGGACACAGAGGAATTCATCAGGTGAATGAGGCTGCAGGAGTTCTTCCGCAAACCTGAAGAGACAACAGCGAACACAATGAGACAGCCAGTGAACCGGAACAGCCAACAGCGAGATCTGCAGTGCAGCAACCGAGGAGGAAAGAGTCAAATTGGACTCCTCGGGAAGGCCGCTGTCCTCGACTGGCCATGTATGCCCAGGCCGTCAGGAGGTGTGTCAATGCCAGATTCATCAGCTGCACTCACAAGACAACCCCGAACATCACGCAAGTGCAACGCAACGCCATTCGCGCTCTCAAGACGAACAGCAATATTGTCATCAAACCAGCAAAGGTGGTGGGGGGGGCCATCGTCATACTGAACAGAACGGATTACTGCAAAGAAGTGTACCGACAACTGAACGCTGAGGAACATCACAGACAGTTACCCGCTGATTCAAACAAAGAACACACTTGTCAACTCAACAGACTGATCAAGACCTTTGTTCCGGACCTTCAGAGCACTGTCCGTGCTCTCATCCCATGTACTGCGTTGGAGATCTCCACTGCCTCCCGTAGATACACAAGGCCCACACACCCGGCCGCCCCATCCTATTGGGCAATGGGACCCTGTGCGAAAACCTCTCTGGCTACGTCGAGGGCATCCTGAAACCCACTTTACAAAGAATCCCCAGCTTTTGTCGGGACACTGTGGACTTCTTACAGAAACTCTGAACACGTGGAACAGTTGAACCAGGATCACTCCTCGTCACAATGGATGTCTCAGCATTCTACATCAGCATCCCCCATGACGATGGCATTGCCACAACTGCCTCAGTACTCCACACCGACAATTGCCAGTTTCCAGATGCAATTTTACAGCTCATCCGCTTCATCCTGGACCACCTTCAATAACAAGTTCTTCATGCAGACACACGGAACGGCCATGGCGATGAAATTCTCACCTCATTAAACCAACATCTTCATGCACAGGTTTGAACAAGATCTCTTCACTGCACAGGACCTTCAACCGATGCTGTACACTAGATACATCAATGACATTTTCTTCCTTTGGACTCATGGTGAACAATCACTGAAACAACTATATGATGACATCAACAAGTCCCATCCCACAATCAGATTCACCATCGACTACTCTCCAGAATCGGTTGCATTCTTGAACACACACACATCTCTATCAAGGACGGTCACTTCACTGTACTGCAAGCCCACGGATAACCTCACAATGCTCCACTTCTCCATCTTCCACCCTAAACAGGTTAAAGAAGCCACCCTCTACGGACAATCCCTCTGTATATACAGGATCTACTCAAATGAGGAGGATCGCGACAGACACTCCCAGACACTGAAAGATGCCCCCATAAGAACAGGATATGGTGTTCGACTCAACAACCGACAGTTCCGATACGCCACAGCGAAAACCCGCACCCACCTCCTCAGAAGACGAACACGGGACATGGCGGACAGAGTACCCTTCGTCGTCCAGTACTTCCCCGGAGCGGAGAGGCTACGACATCTTCTCCGGACCCTTCAACATGTCATTGATGAAGACGAACATCTCGCCAAGGCCATCCCCACACCCCCACTTCTTGCCTTCAAACAACCGCGCAACCTCAAACAGACCATTGTCCGCAGCAAACTACCCAGCCTTCAGGAGAACAGTGACCATGACACCACATAACCCTGCCACAGCAACCTTTGCAAGATGTGCCGGATCATCGACATAAGAACATAAGTAGGAGCAGTAGTAGGCCATCTAGCCCTTCGAGCCTGCCCCGCCATTCAGTAAGATCATGGCTGATCTGAAGTGGATCAGTTCCACTTTCCCGCTTTCTCCCTATAACCCTTAATTCCCTTGCCTACCAAAAACCTATCTACCCGTGACTTAAATATATTCAGCGAGGTAGCCTCCACCACTTCAACGGGCAGAGAATTCCAGAGATTCACCACCCTTTGAGTGAAGAAGTTCCTCCTCATCTCCGTTCTAAACTGCCTCCCCCTTATCTTGAGGCTGTGCCATCTAGTCCTGCTATCCTTTCTAAGCGGGAAGAATCTCTCTACCTCTACTCTATCCATCCCCTTCATTATCTTATACGTCTCTAATAAGATCCCCCCTCATCCTTCTAAACTCCAACGAGTACAGACCCAGTCTATTTAGTCTCTCTTCATAGTCCAACCCCCTCATCTCCAGATGGACATGGATGCCATCATCTCACATGAGAACATCCTCCACCAGGTACACGATACAAATACTTGCAAGTCGGCCAACGTTGTCTTCCTGATACGCTGCAAAAAAGGATGTCCCGAGGCATGGTACACTGGGGAGACCATGCAGACGTTACGACAATGGATGAATGAACACCGCTCGACAATCACCAGGCAGGACTGTTGTCTTCCTGTTGGGGAACACTTCAGCGGTCACAGGCAGCTCTGATCTTCGGGTAAGCGTTCTCCAAGGCAGCCTTCATGACACACGACAGCGCAGAGTCGCTGAGCAGAGATTGATAGCCAAGTTCCGCACACATGGGGACGGCCTCAACCAGGATCTTGGGTTCATTTCACACTATTTGTAACCCCCACGACTTGCCTGGGCTTGCAAAATCTCACTCACAGTCCTGGCTGGAGACAATACGTATCTCTTTAACCTGTGCTTAACCCTGTCACATTGTCTGTATCTTTAAGACTTGATTACCTGTGAAGACTCACATTCCAATTATTATTTTGCAAATTGAGTTTGTGTCTTTATATGCCCTGTTTGTGAACAGAACTCCCATTCACCTGATGAAGGGACAGCACTCCGAAAGCATGTGGCTTGTGCTACCAAATAAACCTGTTGGACTTTAACATGGTGTTGTAATACTTACCATGCCCTTCTGTCAACTTTGAGCTCAACCCTTTCATTCTCCTTGGCAGTAGCAGGAGGCTGTCGGGCACACTAGCCAATGTGCCCAGCACCTACTGCGCATCAGCTTTATGTTGCCCATCTACAGCAGAATCTGCCTGGGATCTCACCCTCCTGATAAACTGGTAAATGAACCATTCTTTTCTTACGTCCTGGCTGTAGCCTCTTTGTCTCTGAATGCTGCACCATGTGATGATTGGAATCTATACTCTTAGGTACATGCAGTGCGAATATCTGTGTCTGTGGCTAATACTGGGGCCTCTTTGGTGCTGTGCTGTTGCTCTTCCGAGGGCTGTAGTAGCCTCACCTCTGGACGTTTCAGGAAGGTGAGTGTGTGGGAAGTAGGGTGGGCTGAAGGAAGCGATCCATGACCGCATCGTCAGCAACTTGTTCAGAATGCCAGGAAGTAAGATGCTGGGAGTTGAGAAAGGGAAAAAGTCAGGGACATATCATCAACTTGATTTCTTAGAACCATAGAATCATAGAACCCTACAGTGCAGAAAGAGGCCCTTCGGCCCATCAAGTCTGTACCGAACACAATCCCACCCAGGCCCTACCCCCATATCCCTACATATTATACCCACTAATCCCTCTAACCTACAGGAATTAGTGGGTATAATATGTAGGGACATGGGGGTAGGGCCTGGGTGGGATTTTTCAGTGGCGTCCTTAATTTTGTGCCTTTACCAGGTCAAGGCATTGAAATCCTCAAGCTCTTTTTTGTGAAAACAGCCTGTAGTTGAATAAAAAACAGTGCTTGCTATTTCACTAGCTGTCTGTTCACATAAGCCTGAAGGTGATTATCCTTCCAGGATTAGTGTCACATGATTGATTCCATTCTAACATTATCAAGATAGAGCAGGGATGGCAGGCTGCAATTTCATGGTTTTATTGACATCTCCAAATTGTGTTATAGTTTTCGTGGGGTATTAATGCACATTTGTAGAAGGGATTAAGCACTTGAAGGAATTAAGATGTATGCAGTGTTTTCTTTGAATGGCACTGTTTTTCTTTAAATAATATAGTTATCAATAGACAATTTTTCAGTCCAGCCCTGACATGGTGGGCCCCACCTTGGTGGATGCAGCAAGCTATTCAAAATTGTCTTCAATGGGACAAGCAGATCCTGCCACAGGGTGGGGGACAGAAATCTCCTCCCTGAGAACTTTATTTTGCTCCATTTCACCATGGCTCCTGAGATCTGGTCACGGAGAATAGTTGGTGAGTTTGCATGGTGGATGGATTGTAAAAGGTCATGGGGAGTGGACAGATGAGCCTAGGTTGGCATGGAGGCTGTGAGAGGCAGTGGGAGTGGATAGAGATGCACAGGTTATGCCAAGGGAGGTATAATGGGCCATGGCAGGTGAGTAGGTGGAAAGAGATAACATAAATTGGCATGAATGTGGTGTTTGTGGCTTCATTGTGTTTTTTACCGCCAGGACAAAGTCTCAGAGCACTGAGTCTGGGCCTCCTGACAGGCCACATCAGCACCCTGTTACCCTTACACTGTATTCAGGGATGCAGAGGCCTACTCCCGTTAACATTTGAAACCCCCCTAACCCCACACCCGAATTCTTTTCCAGACTCTACGCTTCTGACTGAGGAGAGAAAATTTAGCCCATAATGTAGTTCATTGTTCTAGCTTAACACATTGAGTGTCGTTTGGTTTGTTGAGCCTTCCCAACCACTGTAAATTGTTCATATGAATTAGTCCTGAAGTTCCAAAGTCACCTCCATAAAGAACAAAATTGGGCAGAGGATCTGAAACTGAAGGTGTGTTTGTCAACTTCCAAGAAACAGAACCCAAAGCTAAATGCCCCCACCTTTCATTTCACTTTTTGTTTTCACCACTGTTGAACAAGATGTTCCTTCATACACCATATTTTGCCGATGTATCTTCCCTTGAATCCTTTGAAAACAGTCCATTTAAGTTGAAGTTTACTCCAAAAGCCACTAAAAGGTTTTCCAAATTTAACTAATCTCAAAACCTTTGAAATACAGATTTTAGTAATCGTTTGTCATTGGTGTGATGCTAGTGCACCTTTAAGAATTTTTTAAAAATCATGTTCTCTGCAGTTATGCAACTTTGGTTTATTTCATTGCTGCTGAGCTGTCTGCTTAAAAGTCCTTTTGTTGCTGCTTCAATCGTTTAAATGGGGTTTTGCTTATTTTTTTTCAGTGAGCCTCAGAAACTTCCTGGGATTTTTTATGACCCTGCATTGTTCAGGACAAATTGATTGACAGGTCATGTGACAAGTTCTTTCATTTTCAGTTTTGGGCTCTTTTTTTAGTTGGAAGGTGCTTGGACATCAGGCTGAAAAATAATGTTACTCTGTCTCAACCTGGTTTTGTAAATTCTGCTGGCGAGCTTCCAGGAGTGAAAATTCTGCTGTTGGTGGCTTGCTAGCTGGTAACTGAATCTCTCTGCCTGATGTTTTGGGAACCTATTCTGACTTGAAGCTTATCTGTGTGTGTATCAAAAGAACTGTAGTATCCAACCAACAGACTAAGTTCCAGATCACATGTACCATTTGTATTTTCTGTGCTAAACCTGTGACATGGGATTTGTTTGGTTGGAACGATATTTAGCTGTTAAGGTTTAAACAATATTATTTTTTTTTCAGTTGTTTGTAACTGGTAAAAGTTATGGCTAATTTTTTTTTTCTTTGCTTGCCAAAAGCTTCCTAGTAGATTATTTGAATTATACCTGAAGTAAATCATCTTATGTCTATCCTAGCCATATTTAAATTGCAAAACTCATGATCCAGGTGGAGTTCAGAAAACATATTGCAGTTTCTGACTGAATTACAACATAGTTAATGGATCTCTCCATCTAAGTTTATACTCCGAGTCACCAAAACTATTCTTTAATCACTCGTGCTTGATGTCAGTACTGTCACTTATTTCCTTCTGCAAGCCCTTCTCGTATTAAGCATCAGAAAACATAAAAGCAGAAGACAAGCCATGCTTTCTTCTCCTGACTGTAGACATCTTGTTTGTTTTGGAAAATGTGTTGTTCCAAGGCACAAAAGAAATTCAGTTGTTAATCTACAACTAGCCAAGATGTGTAACATACTCAGCAGGTATAATAGAACGCAGCTGTGTTGACTGTATTTGCACCATTGTTGTCACAGAGAGTGGTGAGATGGGTTGCTTTCATTTATCAATGAAAATGTAAATGAAATAAATAACTTCACACTTTAATTGGAACTGAAGACCATTTTGTTTCAGATCACCAGCAGTGATCTGAAACAAAAACAGAAAATTCTGGAAAAAACTCAACAGTTTTGGCAACATCCTTGGAGAGAGAGAGAAACAGTGTCAATGTTTTGAGTGTAATGTGACTCTTCTTCTAAGAAGACTCTTATTTGCTTCAAAATGTCAACTCTATTTTTCACTCTCCAAAGATGCTGCCAGACCTGCTGAGTTTTCCCAACATTTCCTGTGTTTATGACCATTTTATACTGTTGGCGTTGAACCAAATAATTAACAGATGATCATCTGGGTTGATTTTATAATGGGAGATCAGCCTAAGTGGTTGAAAAAGAATGGTGAAAATTTATAAATTTACTGCTACCTGGACCCTTGGATCTAATATTTTGTCATCACGGACTCAAATTGTCTCCTTGGGGAGACATTTCATGAAGAAATGTTTTGTGACATCTGTGCCTCACTCTTTTTGGATAAGCTATCCTAGATTTTGATGTACAGAATGCTAGTGCACTGATGTAAAATGTTACTTAAACAAAGTGTTCAAGTCTCTTGCAGTTATTTGTGTAGATGCAGATTAGTGCTTTTAGCTGTAAATTGTTCATGTGAATTACTCCTGAAGTTCCAAAGTCACCTCCATAAAGAACGAAATTGGGCAGGGGATCTGAAACTGAAGGTGTGTTTGTCAACTTTCAAGTATCAGAACCCAAAGCTAAATGCCCCCACCTTTCATTTCACTTTTTGTGCATGAATTAAAACAGCAACGTTGTTTTGTGTGGTTTATTTGCATTCTAACACATTGCTATCAGACCACAGTATGTTTTGTGAGTTCATAACCATGATTATTCATTCTTTGGAGCAAAATCATGCCAGTTCAACTTCCCAGAGAGTGGAATGGCAAATACGATCACTAGAACATTTGGTTCATTTTTGTTCAGGGAGCAAAGAAAATTCTAGGACTTGATAATCAACTCCAGGTTGGAAAATTGAAGCTCTGGTCAGTTCCAGGTACCCAAAGTTGAATCCCATCAGCTTCACCCATATGTTGCAATTGTCAAATATAAATATCCTAATTTGAGTTGGCAGAAAGCTTGATGCCAAATTAATGGTGCCAAGTATTACAGACATTGGGTGGTGCCAGCAAAGTGGCAGTGACTGACAGTAACAATGATGGGGTTAGGGGCTGTCATACAAAGATATAAAATAAGAATAGAAGTAGGCCATTCAAGCCCTTAAACCTGCTTCTATTTCAAATTCCACATTCCCATTAATTCATGAACCTTTGATTCCCCCTCCTTTAAAATATTCAATGACCTCACCTCAATCTAAGACATTGAGTTCCAAAATCTCATAGCCCTCTGAGAGAGAAACATTTTCCCCATCACTGTCCTTTCAGGGGGAATCCCCTAATTTCAAAACGACATCCCTAATTCTGGACCCTTTGACAAAATAAAAACACTCTTTCCATGTCCACCTTGTCAAGACCATTGAGGAATTGTATACTTCATCCTTCACTCTTTGAAACACCATTGGAAATGGCCCCATCCTGTCCAACCTATCCTCAATCTAAATACCAATCTAGTAAACTTCCTCTAAACTGCCTCCCAGGCATTTACATCCTTTCTTAAATAAGGAGACCAGAACTTCACGCAGTATTCCAGATATGGTCTCACCAATGCCTGATATAGATGTAAATATGAATTACATCCTTACTTCTATGTTATTCCTCTGAGAAGAAAGCGTAGAACTCTATTTGCCTTCCTAATAACTGACCGTACCTGCATACTAATTCTTTGTGACTCATGCATTAGAACGCCCAGATCCCTCTGTACCTCAGCATTATGCACCTGTTCTTCATCTATGTAATACTCTGCTTTTTTATTCTTCCTACCAACTTAATGCTTTCCCACATCTGCCAGATTCTTTCTCACTCACTCAACCTACCTATAATCCTTCTGCAGCCTTTTCATAACATACTTTCCCACCTATCATCGTAAATTGTAAAATGTTGAGGTCTCAGCACCTTCAGAGTTCCATTTATCACAACCTGCCAATCAGAAAAAAAAATCATTTATCTCCAGCCAGCGAATCTTCAATCCATGCCAATATGTTACCCCACACTATGAGCATTTATTTTCTGCAGTAACCTTGGATGTGGCAGCATATGAAATGCTTTCTGGAAATCTAAGTACAGCATATCAATACATTGTCTTTATCCATAGCACATGAAACTACTTCACAGAACTCCAATAAATTGGTTAAATATGATTTTTGTGATGGTGTATAGTTTTGTTTACAGGAATGGTGTGAGGAGCCAGTGAGAATAGTAACCAGCCCAGTCACAGTATAACGCTTAAGATTATTTACAACATTAAGGAAAAACATATATACATGAACAGGTCTATAATGATCTAAGACAGTTACATACAAGGAACGACTAAACACTCCCGCACATTTTAAGTCAAAATTGTTCTGTTAGTTTCAAAGTACATTTACTACTTGGATGTTGTATTGAAAAAGGGACGTCCTGAAAGAGTTCTTTCAGGACATCCCTTTTTCAAAACAACATCCAACTGAATAGGTCTATAAGTAAAGGCTAACTTACAGTTACCACACTCCACTTGTGCTGCACATTTAACCTGACAGTTGTGCACCAGACCGCAGTGTAAAGAGTGAACAAAATGGTTATGCTCATGAATGATGTAGATCCTGAGGGAACATTGATGTCAGACTCCCTGTGCTGCAGAGTGAGCAGGCAACATTCAGGGGCAATATACCCCCTCAGGAAATCTTTGTGTGTATCGGTGGTGGGCACCCTGTTGCTGGGTGGTCACACGCAGCCCATCTGGGTTCTGATCAGAGACATTTCCCTAGGGTGAAAGGTCATTTGCAAGTGGGCACAGATTCAAGGTGAGAGGGAGATGTGCGGGGGTGATTTTTCACACACAGGGCAGCAGGTCCTGGAATGCACTGCCGGTGGAGGTGGTGGAAGCAGGCACATTAGCAACATGCAGTGTGCATCTCAGTAACCACATGAATGGAAGGGGAACAGAAGGATAGAAATTGCACATAAGTAAAAAGTAGCAGGTCTAAATAAGGATTAGGATTTGGCACAGAGATCATGGTGAGTGAACAGACCTGATTCCAATCTTGTGGCGCGCTGAGGTGAAGGAGGGACACTCATGCAGCCCACTCACTAGCCTAGGTTGCCAATCAGTGGTAGATATAGTGTAAAGTAACGGTTTGAAATAACAGCCTACGGTCTCTCTCTCTATAAGAGATGTTGCAGGTATATGAAACACATTTTCAGTGATTTACAAATGGAAAATCATCATCTCCAGCCCATCAACAAGCTCCTCATGAGACTGAACAGGCCGTTTGTTGGAGATGAGTGCATTCCTGATTTCCACCCCTCCACTTTCACTTCAAAAACTACAGTATGTCCCACCAGGTGAGGGGGACACTGACATGATGGCTGGAACTCTACCATCTTGTCCGTCACAGAATTAGCACTGGCAAGGGTCTGACGATGGAAATGTCCATTGACCTCGAACGGGAGTTTCCGGTCTCACACGACCGAGGCTGTGAAACCCCACCCCCTCTCTCAGAGCGCCATTTTCAAAGCGTGCCTGCTCCTTTCTGCCCCCCCCCCCCCCGACCCCCCCCAACCAGCAACTGAAAAGTCCTGCCTGGAAATCCAGTATCCCACCCTCCTGCATCCCCAGCTCCTCAAAACAGGAGTAGGCCATTCAGCCCTTTGAACCTGCTCCACAATTCATTTAGATCATGGCCGCTCATCAAATTCAATATCCTGATCCTGCCTTCTCCCACCCCCTTGATCCCCTAGACCAATATCTAATTTCTTCTTGAAATCTCACAATGTTTAGACCTCAACTGTGTGTAGGTTTTACAATACTTCTATAGAACATTGGCTGGACCCATCCTATATCACCTAAAAAGGATTTAGGGGCATTGGAGAAAATGCAGAAAAGATTTATATAATTAATGCCAGAACTTAAATGTTGTAACTATCAAGAAGGGATGAACAGACTGGAACTCTGTTCTCATAAAAAGAATAGACTAAGGGGTGACCTGATAGTGATCTTTAAAATGATCAAAGGAATTTGGAAATGTATACATAGAGAAGATATTTCTATATGCGCAGGGAATAAAAGATGTCATTCCTAGATATAAGGTCATCATTAATTAATCGAATGGGAAATTCAGGAGAACTTTCTTTTGCCCAGTGAGTGATTAGAATGTGGAACTCGCTACCAGCAGGAATGATTGAGAACAATAGCTGAGATACATTCGACACAAAGCTAATTAGACACATGAGAAAGAAATGGATAACAATTCTGATAATGTGAGATAAAGTAGGGTGGGAAGAAATTCCTGTGGAGCAGAAGCTGTACTGTGGATCAATTGGACTGAATTGCCTATTTGTGCAAGTTCCATATAGGTAAGCCATGATAATAACTTCATAGGAATAAGACAAAAAGTAAAACTCTCAAGCTGTACTTCTAACACACAATCTATAAATAGATCCGGCTCATTTTTCAGTTATTTTTCTGGTGGTTCTGCTGTACAGTTTATATTTTAACAGCTTGATGAAGGCAACACCCTTATGTTGCGAATCTTTTTCAAGGCAGGATTTATTCACAGAAGCTGGAAGTATCCAACAATCAAGGCAGTGGTGAAATTTGCAACACTGAATAATTCAATTTTTTGGACTTGAAGAGAGGGCGAGAGGTACTTTTTTATTGTTGCATATTTTGTACCTGTGATTTTACCAATAAGTTGAATTGAATATTTGCGTGCGTTTATTATTAGTCATATATTGGAGCAAACCTTTCCCTTATGACACAGAAGATCACACACTGAGATGGCATGTAGGAACTTAAGGGGTCAACATTAACATACCCATTATGTAACCTTCCCAATTTTATGTGCATGCTTTAATAAGATCTCAGATGAGATGTGTAATAGTTGCCCATTTGAACATAGCTGATATCTCACCATGTGTGATCTTTGGAGCCATGAGTGAGAAAGCAGAAAATGATTACAATCATTGAATGAGGCAGCACAGAAGGAAGATGTCAGCTGGTGCAAAAACTAATCCAATGAATCCCACTTTTCAGCCCATTTCCCCATAATTTTATATTTTTTTCAATGAAAAATGAATGACTGGTGTAGGCTGGCATACATGAGGAAAGAAATGATAAGCTTACATGGTTTGAAAATACTGTTTGATTTGTTCATTACATATCCTGATAGGTAGCTTTGGAAAATGGAATTGAACAATTTAATTGCTTGTTTCGTGATTCGTAACTTTGATTACCTGGATATATTTGAGTGAATCCAATGGTTATTCGAGTCAATTAACTGCAAGTGCTAAAATATTTTGCAAGCATGATTTACAGCCTGCAGTTTGGAAGTGCAAGGTCAGCTTCTCCATGCAGGATGAACTTATGATGGTCACAAAACATTTTAATTGAGTCAGCAGGAAGCAAAATCCTCGGGATTATAAAATTGAGCTAGTCAATGGCATGTGTGTGGATTGAGTTCCTCCCACTGTTACCTACGCCAGTATTACAATCCCAAACACTCCACAACAGCAATAACAAAGGTTTGAGCTCATTAATTGCAAGGTTAGTAACCTAAACAAGCAGTTCAGAGAAGTTATTGCAGGCAAACTCGGTTTGGTATTTTTTTTAGGGTAAACAATTGCGCTGAGAGTTCACGGAGCAAAATGTTGCTTTCTCAAAAGCAAAACCAAAAGGAGGCAAGAGTTCTATTTTACCAGAATTTTAAAAATTCTCACTCTACTATGTTTTCAACTCTCTTTCTGCCAGTGTTCTCCTCTTTCAACAATATTAACCTGCGATAGAAACACTAAAGTGCAGAAGGAGGCCATTCGGACCATCTGCACTGACAACAATCTCACCCAGGCCCAATCCCCATAACCCCACATATTTACCCTGCTAATCCCTTTAACCAACACATCCCAGGACGCTAAGGGACAGTTTAGCATGGCCAGTCAGCCTAACCCACACATCTTTGGACTGTGGAAGGAAACCGGAGCACCCAGAGGAAACCCACTCAGGCACGTGGAGAATGTGAAAACTCTGCACAAAGAGTGACCCAAGCTGTGAATCGAACCCAGATCCCTTGAGCTGTAAGGCAGCAGTGCTAACCACCGTGCCGCCCTTAAATTATGCAACGATGTATTCATAGAATCCCTACAGTGCAGAAGGAGGCCATTTAGTCCATCGGATTTGCACCAACTTCCTGACTGTCTTATCCAGGCCCTCTTCCTGCCCTATCTCCATAATGCCGCCATGGCTAATCCATCTAACCTACACATTTTGGGACGCCAAGGAAAATTTACCATGGCCAGTCCACCTAACCCACATATCTCTGGACTGTGGGAGGAAACCAGCGCACCCAAAGGAAACTCATATAGACATGGGAAGAACTTACAAACTCTACAGTCGCCCAAGGTCGGAATTGAACTCGGATCCCTGGCACTGTGAGGCTGCATTGCTATCCACTGCGCCACCCAGTGTTAACCTCATCCTTCAGTTTATTTTTTGTCCTTTCTACCAGTTGATTCCCACTGTGATTCAGAACAGATGAGCGCTCGAGTGTTCGCCATTTATTCTTTCATGGGGTGTGGGTATCGTTGGTAAAACCAGAATTTGTTGCCCATTCCCAATTGATCTTGAACTGAGTGGCTTGCTAAGAAGTATCAGAGGGCAGTTAAGAGTCAACCACATTGTTGTGCGTCTAAAATCACACGTAGGCCGGACCAGGTAAGGACGGCAAAGTTCCTTCCCCAAAGTGAACCAGATTTTTTTTATGATAAATGTTATTAACTGAGACCAGCTTTATTATTCAAGAATAATGAGTTGAGTTTAAACTCCATTTGCTGTAGTGCTGACATGTTGAACCCATGTCCCCAGAGCATTAGCTCAGACCTCTGGATTACTGATGTAGTGACATTATCAGTACACACTGTCTTGACTTCAACATGTTGCATTACTAATTGGGCACAGTAAAATTATGTTTTAATAACTAGATACCTTGCTAATAATATACAAAACTCAAATGTCAACAACTTTGGACATGATTTATGGCAACAAATGAAAGATACTTTATCATTTAAAGACACCAGATAAATTTAGTGCAATTGCACTGACTTAATTCATGTACCATGAATGAAGATGATGTGAAGATGGATCTAGTTTAACCTTTGTGCTTGTGTTCTTTGTGAATAAGTGTTCTGCAGAACAAAATGATTTTTCTAAGGTCCCAGACGCCATTGAGTCATTTTGGCACTTGATGGCTTTAGTGTACCAGATTGTGCATGGGGCAGTCAGTCAGAGTTGAGATTTAGGTTTTAGTTGAGCCAGTCAATGGGATAAACTTCCCCTCTCCTGTTTTACAAAGGACACATCTAAGTGAAATGAAGTTACTAATTTTAATCCAGATGTTTGTGATGTGATTCACACAACAGCACCAAGATTACTGTGTAGCTTTCCTTGCTTAAAAAGTGACATACATTATTTTAGAATGTCAGAGAAGGTTCTGTTAGAAGGTCTTCTGAGGAGTGGTTGAGCAATTTGGACCTCTACTGTTCGGAGTTTAGAAGAATGAGAGGTGATCTTAATTAATCATATTCTAAGAGGTTTTAGCAAGACAGATGTTAAAAACATTAGTTCCCCTGTGGGGGAATGTAGAACTGGAGGCACAATTTAAAAATAAGGGATCTCATATTGAAGTAGAGGAATTTATTCTCTGAGAGTTGTTAGGTTTTGAAATTCTCTTGCCCAAAAGGCAGTGACACAGTGGCATTTGATCTGAGTAATAACACATTGTCAGTATTTGGCAGTCTCACAAACAAAGCTGGTCACTAATACATGGAGTTTGTTGTAAGACTACACATACACTTATAGAGTGCTTATATGAACATAGAATATTTAGGGTTCAGTTAGTATATTGAAAGCTGAGTTAGATTTCTGATTTATGATCTCCATGCGTTTCAGGTGGGTATCTCTGTTCAATTATTGTTTCAATACCCAAGTCTTTGCATTTTTAATGTCCCTTCCTCAGACAGTTAAGAGTTTAGATGGTTGTCTGGATTATAGGAAATGTCTCTCTCATCACATTCCCATCATAGAATCCTTACAGTGCAGAAGGAAGCCTTTCAGCCCACCGAGTCTGCACCAATCACAATCCCACGTATTCACCCTGCTGGTCTTCCTGATACTAAGGGACAATTTAGAACAAAGAACAATACAGCACAGGAACAGACCCTTCGGCCCTCCAAGCCTGCACCGCTCATGTACCCAACTAGACCATTCGTTTGTATCCCTATTTAGCATGGCCAATCAGTCTAATCCATACATCTTTGGACTGTGGGATGAAACAGGAGCACCTGGAGGAAACCCATGCAGATACAGGAAGAATGTGCAGACACCGCACAGACAGTCACCCAAGGCTAAAATTGAACCAGGGCAATGCTAACCACTGTGCCACCATGCTGCCTGAGAGTGATATTTTAGTTTCTCACCTTCAGCTTGGAATGTGCCTTGCATTTTAAGCAATTTGCCCTGTCTCAGTTCAAATCGCAAAAGTTCCAGTCAGTTGAAAGCTGAAGAATCGTGGTTTAAAAAAAGGAAAGGGGGATAGGCTTGTATGGCAAAACTTGAATGGCAAATTTCAGAAGATTTATTCAAGCAAACAGTTTAGAGCTGTGTTTTCTATAACCTCAGAAAGCACACAGATGGAGTGCCATTCCTCATCCTTTATCATTTATCGGAAGGGTAGCATGGTGGCACAGTGGTTAGGATGGCGCGATGGCACAGTGGTTAACAGTGCTGCCTCACAGCACTAGGGACCTGGATTTGATTCCGGCCTGGGGTTACTATCTGTGTGGAATTTGCACCTTTTCCCCGTGTCTGAGTAGGTTTCCACTGGGCACTCTGGTCTCCTGCAATCCAAAGATGTGAGGGTGAGGTTGATTGGCCATGCTAAATTGCCCCTTAGTGTCCAAAGATATGTAGCTTAAGTGGATTAGCCATGGTGAATGTGTGGGCTTGAGACAATAGGGTAAGGAATGGGCATGTGTGGGATGTTCTTTCGGAGAGTTGGTGCAGACTTGATGGGCCGAATGGCCTCCTTCTACACTGTAGGAATTGTATGGATCCTAACTTAATTGAATTTTCCAATTGAAAGGGGTTGAATTTTGCTTTATCAATGCCTAGACAATATTACTGTGGATAGATATATGAGAATGTAAGTATATTAGCCTTTATCTAATGATCATAATTTTTCAACAGCATTGATAATTGTTGATCAATGATCCCACATCTGGCATGAAAATCCTGAAGGGAAATGAATTTGAAAACATACATTACTTCAACATTGAAACGCCAGATTGAGATAGAGACATACTACAGATAGAATCATTGCGTTGAAAGTTTGTATCAGTAACAGCATCTCCTCACTTTCATTTCATTTCATTTTGTCCTTAAATCCCAAAACTGATTCGAAGTCAGACCGCCCAAACCCACAGCAAGTGAGTTGTTGACGTTCCCTTTCAATGCAACGGTTAGACTGCATTTAAGTCCAGGTACCAAATATATCAAAGCTGGTTGTGCTTTGCCAATTTTTGTAATTATGCTCGTTTGTTTCATCCTTTAACTGCATTGCTCGATTTATGACCAGCAACACTCGAGTTTCACTGTGACAGGGGCGAATCCACCCTCTTGCTAGAATTACGGAACTGTTAAACGTGAGTGATTCTGTGCGCATCAAACTTATTTTTAGACTATGGTTAGAAATACAACAATATTCTTCAATTACTTATGGAAAGATTGAAAATTACAGCGAGCTCAACACTGCTGCCAGAGCACAAGCTGAGTGAACTGCAGTCCCTGAATATTTTGAGAATGTAAGTGGAAGCTTCCAACATGTTTATATATAAAAACATTATTCTTTGTAGAGAAAGGTTTATTTCTCTCTCTCTCCCTCTGTATATTATATCAAAATATCTGAATATATATCTACCTTTATATACAAACAAAATTACTCTCAATTTATGTGATATATTTAAATAATTTACACTTTGGCATTAAAAAGCGAACACAATTGCATTTTTTTTTTGCTTGATTTGTAAGATTGCCGTAGAAATTTTCAGTTTCTCGTGTTCCTTTGGCCACGGTAAAATTGGGACTGGGGGAAAGTAGGGCATCATTTTTTTACAGACACAAGGGAGACAAATAGGTCACACTGGACTCGTGCTGTGTTGGAAGCTTTTCTCTTTGGTAAACACAGGTGCCAGGCTGTTGTACTACACTTAAGCTGACACTCAAATGGTTTCGTAGCAACCAATTTTCCTGCGCATTATATTAGGGGCTCTCTGATTCCTGGTCCAAGCCATTAGCTCGCTAATCCCCTATCTCAAATATATGAAACACCCAGAAACGGATCAGCCACATTTGCGTCTGATAAGTGCTAACTTTTCCAAAAGGTTATAACTGCATCTTTGATTTCGACCAGGATGTTCTTGACAGGATTTTGTAAGCTAATCCACTGATATGTTAAGAAAATAGTATCATCTACATGTTTTTTGTGTGTTACAGATAATCAGTTAATTTATAATCCAGTGCATATTTTGTTTCAAAAGACAAGCATTTAATATTTAACCATTCATCTGTAAAACAAATATTGAAGCTTGTTTTGTACTGATTTAGCGTTGATGCACATTTCTGTGCTGATGGATCATCAGTGTGTACAATCATACTGATGTAATATTCTCTTTCAGGGAATGTTATATTGGTGTGTTTTCTCAGCATGGCATTTAAATAAAGGGTACATTGACAACCTAATTATACAATGAAATGACCTTGCATCAATGTGGATCACAGCTTACAAGATAACACAGCATTTTACAGCATTGCATGTTATCCAAGGAATAGTGCATGCAAACTAAGGTTCAGTTAATAAATATCAACAGCTTTTCTCTGTTAAAATATTTAGCACATACTTTTCCCTCCCTCTCATGGCACTTGGTCCAATGTGCATGTGCCAGTGTACACTCGATAACCTGTGTCAACCAATTCTACTTTTTAATTACACCTTTAGCCTAGGGTGACTGAGACACCATATGTCTTTCAAACTAAGGCCTTGATTATATCTACAAGATACTTGCTAAATGTTATTTGGTTAAAAAAAAGTGTGCCACAATCTCTTGCTGAACTAAAAATCTTGATGCAGTCAGTTATGATCAGAAGTTTGCCAATTTTCTCATTAACTTCATTGACAAGAATTTTACATGGCACTTGGCTCTATTCACATCTGATATTTCTGAAAGGGTAGAAAAATGGACGTAGGAGACGGTAGAAGCAAAAGTTCATCTGCGTCTTAAAAACAGGAAGAACGAAAGCAACAGATTATATTCTTATTGGACTAAGAGAACAAACCAAAGAATCCCATCTCTTTCTGTCAACAGTGGAATTGCCAAAATGGGCATTATGATGTCTCATGTATCAGAACAAAGGGCATGATTTGGATGTTAAGAAAAACATGAGATAACGGTAATTTAATTAGTAATTATTTTGTGTGTGACAATGAGAAAAATATATTTATACAGCACCTTTACTGACACCACAAAGCTATTGTTGGAAGAGTTTCAAGGGTATGAAAGACTTTGTAAGATAGGAACTGTGGCAACCAGTTTAACAGAGCAAGATCCCACAAACAGCACTGAGAAAATTAGTAGATATTTTGTTTTTAAGTTTTATTTGTTGGCCACAAGTAGGCTTACATTAATACTGCAATGAAGTCAATATAAAAATCTCTGAGTTGCCACACTCCAGCGCTTGTTCAAGTACACTGAGGGAGAATTTAGCCAATCTACCTAACCTGCATCTCTTTCAGACTATTGGAGGAAATTGGAGCATCCAGAGGAAACCCATGCAGCACTGGGAGAATGTGCAGACTCTGCACAGACAGTGACCCAAGCCAGGAATCGAACTTGGGTCTCTGGTGCAATGAGGCAGCAGCGCTGACCATTGTGTCACTATGATGCCCTATGCGATGTAGGTCAATAAGTAATTATTGGCCAGGATACCAGAGAGAGCTACCTTGCTCTCCTTTGAATAGTGATCTGTCATGCATGCAGGAGAGGCTTATAGGGCTTCAGTTTAACATCTCATCCAAAAGCACATCTCAAATGATGCAGCAGCTTTGCACTGGGGTGTCAGTTGGGATGACAAGCTCAAGGCTTTGGGTATTGGCATAAATATACAATTAGCTAGAGATCAAAAAACATGATTTACAATAATAAATAGAAAAGCATGGACTAAATTGTGAAAACAATAGAGAAAAGAAAGATGGCCTGTGTTGTTTTGTCAAGTTCAGGTCTCGGATGGGTTTCCTGAGGGTTTGTCTATTATCCTAAGAATACTACCGTAGGTTGTTATTCATAAAAATAAATAAAAATAAAATTTCAGATCTATACAGATAACTCAATGCTATACACAATGTTCTACTTCTTGCTTCCCACCAGATCCCCGTTAACTATGTAACATTGCGTTATAATTATCCCACTTGGAGTACTGTGCGCAGTTCTGGTTGCCTCACTACAAGAAGGATGTGAAAGCTATTGAAAGGGTGCAGAGGAGATTTACAAGAATGTTGCCTGGATTGGGTGGCATGCCTTATGAAGATAGGTTGAAGGAGCTAGATCTTTTCTCCCCTGAGAGACGAAGGATGAGAGGCGAACTGATAGAGGTTTATAAGATGTTGAGAGGTATAGATAGGGTGGATTCTCAGAGGCTATTTCCCAGGGCTGAAATGGTCTCTACGAGAGGACACAGGTTTAAGGTGCTTGGGACTAGGTACAGAGAAGATGTCAGGGGTATGTTTTTCACTCAGAGGGTGGTGAGTGAGTGGAATCGGCTGCCATCGGTGGTGTTGGAGGTGAACTAGTTGGGGTCTTTTAAGAGACTTCTGATTCAATACATGGGATTTAACGGGATTGAGGGTTATAGATAGGCCTGGTAGGTAGGGATATGATCGGCGCAACTTGTGGACCGAAAGGCCTGTTTGTGCTGTAGTGTTCTATGTTCTATGATCTAGTCATATCTGGACCAGGTGCTCTGAATGCTAACCCTATATCTCCCCAACAAGTCACTATCCCAACTATAGATACACTCCTCCAGAACTGAGCCTTGAACAGTGAGGGAGATACAATGGCTCTGAAATTGCAGGATAATTATCTTGGACTCCCAAGACTTTATCCATCAGAACAACAGTTTCATAGCCATCCACACTTATTCTGCAAACTGGCAAGAAAAAATAATTAAGGGAGAAGACTCAAAATAGCCAGGGTCAACGTTTTCTTTTCTGATTATCATGGTCTGACGCCTGAATAAGAACTGAGTAGCGGATAGTGGGAGCAGAAAGTTGAAAAAGATGTTTCAAGATGGACAAAAGAATAAGGAAAGAATCCAGAGCAATGAAATTCCATCTTGATTAAAATGGCGGGACAAGAGTCTTTGTACCAGCACAAGTTGTTTTCTCTGTGAGGTGACCTGTTGTCCTTCCCTGATTGATGTAATGCTGTAACGACTCAAATCCTGAGATTTGAGGGCAGAGACCAGAGGTTGGGGTTGGGGACAGAGTTTCTGACTTGGTACAAGTGCTTACTGCTGCAGGCAATGAGACTCATTGCGCAGTAAGTTATACTGAGGTGCAGTTTGCCTGTGTCCAGAGGTAAAGAAGAACACTGTGTCTTGGACATTGTTGGTGCGGCAGTGAAGTTAAATCTAAGAGCAAAACTAATACTCTCTACAATGAAGAGCTTGCCTGAAAGCTTGTGTATTGTGTCTATGGGGATGTAAGAATGGAGCTCCTGCTTGGCCAGTGGTCTGACACACAAGCTGGAAACCATCATCTCCAGGGTGCAGAGACTGGTTAATTCCAGTCCAGCATCATGCAGTGTGTGAAGATTGAGGTCACAGTTTTCATGGAACATCACATGCTTCCATGGGACAGAAATCCACTGCAAAGGAAGCTCAGGCAGCTGCTGTTGTCTTCTGGGCAGCTTAGTCACTGTGTAAGCCTCTTCTAATTGAACAGCCCAGATTAGTCCTCCCAGAAGATCACTGCGCTGGCTGATCAGAGATCAGTGATGCAGGAATCATAGAATCCTATTGTGCAGAAAGAGGCCATTCAGCCCATTGAGTCTGCACTGACCACAGTCCCACTCAGGCCCTATCCCTATAACCCCATACATTTACCCTAGCTAGTTCTTCTGCCACTATGGGACAATTTAGCATGGTCAGTCCACCTAACCCGCACATCTTTGGACTGTGGGAGGAAACACACACAGACACGGTGTACAAACTCCACACAGACAGTGACTCAAGCCGGTAATTTAACCTGGGTCCCTGGGGCTGTGAATCAGCAGTGCCTACCACTGTGTCACCCCATAACAACATGCAATGGAGCCAATTGGCCTTTCTCCAGATGCCCACAATCCTCCCTGTCTTTGCACCCCCTCCCCCTTACAGCCATCACTGCACCTTTGCACTGTCAGTCAGGCAGCTCAGACTGCGAAGCCCATTTTGAAATGGCACTGTCTGAGCGAGGCCACTGTGGCCCACAAATTCTTAAGGGCATTACAGAAGATTACCTGAACATTCCTCTTCAGAATCTCAACAACATCCACCTCATCTGCTATCATCACTCATTCTACATTTCATAGACTCTGTAGAGTGGTTAAAAACTCATATTGATAGTTACTGAGGGTGAACACGGTAGCACAGTGGTTAGCACTGCTGCTTCACAGCTCCAGGGTCCTGGATTCAATTCCCAGCTCGGGTCACTGTCTGTGTGGAGTTTGCACATTCTCCTCGTGTCTGCGTGGGTTTCCTCTGGGTACTCCGGTTTCCTCCCACAGTCCAAAGATGTGCGGGTTAGGTTGATTGTCCATGCTAAGAAATTGCCCTTTAGTGTCCAGGGATGTGTAGGTTAGAGGGATTAGTGGGTATAATGTGTAGGGATATGGGATAGGACCTGGATGGGATTGTGTTCCGTGCAGACTCGATGGGCCGAAGGGCCTCTTTCTGCACTGTAGGACTCTATGGTTCTAACACCAGATTTTTTGCAGTTTATAAATTTATAAATGCTGGTTTTCTCTTTCTGAATTCTGCCTTCATTTTTAATATATTTAAACAGAGCTGGTAGCAATTGGTGTCAGGGCGGAATAGTTTATAGTTATCTTCATGAGGATATGGTTGAAAAGTTTGAATGCAGATTACTGGAATTGTCTTTGTCATTTGGCTCTTCTCTCCTGCAGTAACGGGTCCTGCCTTGCCTGTCTTCGTCTCCTCTCATTCCGCTTCCGGAGCAGGCGGATTCCGTGGCAAAATCCCCGTTACCAACCACAACTATTCTCCTGGTAACTTGTGCAAGGCGACCAATTAGGTAGAGCAGAAAAACACTGACATTTTGGGGATGGCACACTGGTTAGCACTGCTACCTCACAGCACTAGGGACCCAGGTTCAATTCATGGCTTGGGTCACTATCTGCGTGAAGTTTACACATACTCCCCGTGTCTGCGTGGGTTTCCTCCAGGTGCTCTGGTTTCCTCCCACAATCTGAAAAATGTGCTGGTTAGGTGGATTGGCCATGCTAAACTCAGTGTACCCGAACAGGCACCGGATTGTGGTGACCAGGGGAGTTTCACAGTAAGTTCACTGCAGTATTGAGGTAAGCCTACTTGTGACAAATAAATAACCTTACTTGAATTTTCCAGATGAAGTCCTGAAAGATTTTCCAGGATGAAATCATGGGATCCCTACAGTGCAGAAGGAGGCCATTCAGCCCTTCGAGTCTGCACCGACTCTCTGACAGAGCAACTCATTCTGAAGAGGTGGCATAGGTCCAGTGGACCAGCTGGCCTATGTGGATGTTATTTCCATTCCATGATTCTATAATTTGAATTACTGACAAGTCCAGTATCTTTGAACAGACATAGAATCATAGAACTCTACAGTGCAGAAAGAGGCCCTTCGGCCCATCGAGTCTGCAC
This sequence comes from Carcharhinus amblyrhynchos, assembly GCF_965287045.1. Taxonomy (NCBI): domain Eukaryota; kingdom Metazoa; phylum Chordata; class Chondrichthyes; order Carcharhiniformes; family Carcharhinidae; genus Carcharhinus; species Carcharhinus amblyrhynchos. The sequence continues at coordinate 16,567,581 of NC_137330.1, forward strand.
CTAACACAATCCCACCCAGGACCTATCCCCATATCCTTACATATTATACCCACTAATCCCTCTAACCTACGCATCCCTAGACACTAAGGGGCAATTTCTTAGCATGGTCAATTAACCTAACCCTCACATCTTTGGACTGTGGGAGGAAACCAGAGTACCCGGAGGAAACACACGCAGACACAAGGAGAATGTGCAAACTCCACACAGACAGTGACCTGAGCAGGGAATCGAACCCAGGACCCTGGAGCTGTGAAGTAGCAGTGCTAACCATTGTGCTACCGTGCCGCCCATCCTGATAATCTGGAGAGAGCATTATACAGAGCTGTGCAATTGGCCCAATGGGCCATATTGGAGATTCACCTGGATGTGCAGAATGAGACTGTAGAATCAATCCGAAGAGGAAAAAGTACATTCTGCACTGCAGATCTAACTAAGGATGTGTGACTGATCCCTGAACAATAGTGATCTTGGAGAACAATGTTGAGGGCTAGTCATTCCTATCAGTTGCCATTATACACCTGGGAACAGGATTTCTGCTTAAGGCAGGGACATGCTTCAACTTCTTGAGCACAGTTACCATAAACCTGAAAAACTGCTGAAAAATTGCATTGATATCAATTGCTGTTAATGTGGTTCTTCTTGAGTTCTGTTGACTTGTACGGTTGACGTCTGCAGGGTAGTAGAGCTGGGGGGGAAAATAAAACAGACAAAATTTTGCCTTTCAGAAAATCGGAAGAAGTTATGTGGCTTATACAAGATTGTGAGATGTTGTAAAGCTCAGAGAGCCCACTGCTTTCATTAATTTTCACAAGACTTTTGATCTCGTGTCTCCTGTGGCCCTGTCGAAGAAGTTGGAACATAAAGCAGTGCATGGCATAATCTTGGATCTTATCCAGTTCCTAGATCCAAGTAAAGGCACATGAGAGTCTCAGTGAGCCTTGCACTCTTTCAAATGAGGAATGTGGCAAGGTCATTGAAAGTTAACCATTCATCATCAGTAATATCAGGGATGTCAAGGGATTTGGGGATTGGTAGTGAAAGTGTAATCAAGGCATAACGTCAGCCAGGATCTTACTGAATAGTTGAACGGGCTTGTGGGACCATAGGTTCTACTCCTCATTTCTTAAGTTTTAGCACAGTGATTGGCAGCCTAGGCTAGACAGTGGGCCACATGATTGTCCTCTTCCATCTCAGTGGGCCAGAAAATTGTAATCAGGTTTGTTCACTAATCATAATCCCACGAATAAGAACAAATACATTTAACACACCCCAAATATTTCATAATGAGTCATAGAAAATGCTTAATTTATATGTTAATGGTACTACCCTCAACCTCAAAGGGTAAAGGCTAAAGAAATATTTACACTTTGGACGCTGAGGGAGCACATGGTTCCCACAGTCAATGTTGTGTGCAGTCAGCACGCACCACACTTTAATTACCTTTGCATTAAGTGAGTGTCTCATCATTCGTACCAGAAGGGAAAAAAACTACGTGGTTGGAAATCAGTGCAATGTGGCAACCCTCTGTGTGGGCAATGGTCAGCAAAATGTCTTTTGGGTTCAGTGTTGCCCACATGTGCTGCATGTGGCCACTGGGCCTGAGGTTGCCCACTGCCATTTTAACATATCTTGAGGGATTGCCTCTTGAACGTCCTCCTCAAAAAAAAATTGCAGATGATATTATTTTGCTAGCAATCCTACCATAGGATATAGTTCAATTTCAATCAGCGTCTTGGAGTAATGAGTTAACCACCAGACATGTTCACCAATGCACGCATGTGTCAATATTATCACCTTGACTGCTCAAGAGGAGAATTTGATGGTGCTGGTTGTAAAATACAAATTGCAATTTGGAGCACATTAACATTAATGTTAAAATTGCACTTGAAAGGCAATGGTAACTAATTCATCAACTAGATGTAACTGATTGTTGGAGTAGAAAAACAAGTTTGACAGCCCAGGTACTGAAAAGACTTGGAGTGAACAAATGCATAATTGAACAAACACCTTGCCAGTCTGAACTCTCCATAGCTGAAAGTGTCAAGCTAGTTGTATTGTGCACAGTTACCTGTACTTTGATATAAGGCTGCTGTTAATTATATTGTATCATCTTGATCAATGTACTCGGAGCTACCTATGAACCTACTCTCCCATTTCAGCCAAGTGCCTGACATGTGTTTCGTGAAGTTTGTTCAACCAAGTTACTCAGAAAGTGTAACTGATAAAGTTTCTATTATGGCGATACGGGTTGCATATTCTTTAAGACACAGCCTTAACCTTAAAGTGGGGTGGGTTTAGCTCAGTCAACTGGACAACTGAATAGTGACGCAGAGCAACGCCAGTACTGTGGGTTCAATTCCCGTACTGGCTGAGGTTATTCGTGAAGGCCCACCTTCTCAACCTCGCCCCTCACTTGAGGTGTGATGGCCGTCATGTTAAATCATCATCACCAGTCACAGCCTATGGTCACCTGGGACTAAGGCGCTTTTACTATTAATTTAAACAAAGAAGCTGAGATTCCCTCCACTGTCCACAAGAGAAAACAATGCAGATTATAGGTACAAAGTGCTAATATGCTTCTTGTTGCATATCCTGCAAAAGAAATCTACCTTTTGGGAATAGCTGAGGTCAAGTGGTGAAATATTTACACATCTATCTATCCAGGTCCCATTACTGAGCCATCCAACCATTAATTATCGAGAAGATCTTTGAGTAATTTGAACTTTCCCTGCTCAGAAATTGAACAACTGCATCTCTACTCCTGGAGCTACCTGGCCGTTCTCCTGCTCAGCCCGGGATAAAATATTCAAATCTCTGCTGCCCATCTCCAACCTGAACCAAATTTCTTGCATCAACTCCATGCTTCCTGGCATTGGCTCCCATTCTCGACTGGACTCAACTTTCTTATTATTGTTTTCAAATCCCACCTGTTGCAAGATCTCAGAACAGTGGTTAACACGGCTGCCTTTCGGAGCCAGGGAGCCGGGTTCAATTCTAGCCCCAGGTGACTGCCTGTGTAGAGTATGCACGTTCTTCCCATGTCTCCATGGGTTTCCTCCAGATGCTCCGGTTTCCTCCCAGAGTCCAAAGATGTGTGGGTTAGGTTGATTAGTCATACCAAATTGTCCCTTTATGTCAGGGGGACTAGCAGGGTAAATACATGAGGTTATGGAGATAGGGTCAGGGTGGGATTGTTGTCGGTGTAGGCTTGATGGGCTGAATGGCCTCCTGAACTGGAGGCATTCTATTACTATATGATTCTATCTTTGTTCTCATTCAATTTTGAACACTTGCACATTTCCACTGATGGTATTTTTAGTCGCATAGGTTCTAAACTCTGGAATTCCCTCTCTAAACTCCTCCACATTGCTGCATTTCTCTCCTGTTTTTTAGATTCTTCTTTCTGCATATCTCTTTGACCAAGCTGCAGAGCATCTGTCCTGATATCTCCTTGTATGGTTCAATGCTGATTTTTGGTTTGGTAATGTTACTGTGAAAGTGCCTTGCCATGCTTTATTGCGCTATATGAATGCAAGCTGTTGCTGTTGTTGAAGCAACAGCATTGTGGGCAGACCAGCTCAACGTAAAATTGTGAGGATGCTTGTTGGCAACCCACTGACCTCAGTTTAGAAAGGTCCATGACTGGCTGTATCTATTTGAAAGTGTATTGCTCCTTTGCCATCTTCATTACAAACGTAACCATTATGAACTCTTCCAGGAGAGCTTGTCCCCTCTGGTGGGAAGCTGGGGTAAGGGGCAATGGTGAGTGAATGATACATTCAAGCTCCCTTCAATCCACAAAACACAGGTTTCAAGAACAATTGTCTGATAGTTTTCTTCTTATTTCTTTGGCTGGCTGACTGACTGAAATCTGTATTTCTCTGTGGCAGTGATTTTGTTTACAGTTGTTTCCATATTGAAATTTATTATTTGAATAATAGCCCTCATCTTTTTGAAGGACAACTTATTTGCATTCAGCCCTCACAACGTTGCCTGGTTTCTAAGGGCCTTGCTTAACTAATTTTATAACATATGTTTGTGCATCTGTGAACAGTGAGCAACCAAAGCAAAAGATTTTGTGAATGCGCTATCAATAATTAATCGTGTCTTGAAGTGCAAACATTTTGTGTCTTTAGTCATTTTAATATCCTATTCCCTCCTTCAATCTGCTGCGTATTGCCCCTTTTCCTGTGGTTTTAATATTTAACCATATGCCAATACTCTGTACTGAAAGAAAGAAAACACAAAACAGCCAGGCGCCTGAGTGTTCTAAGACCAAAGGAAATGTAGATTTTGTTTAGTACAGAAGAATATATTGTTTGGCTTTTTATCTCCATGATGCTTTTGTGAATGGATTTTCATTAATTGCTTAAATACTGCTCTGTTTATTTATACCTATTAATGTTAACCCTTTGCCAAGGGTTAGGGGAGGCAGTGGCGTTGTGGTATTGTCATTGGACTAGTAATCCCAGGACCCAGGGTAAGGTCTGAGGACCCGAATTCAATGAAAATCTGGAAGTAAAAGTCTAATGAAATGGAAATGGGAGACAGTTAGGGATAGGGAATAGATGCTGGGGCCAACCAGCAACTCCTACATTCTGTAGATGAATGAAAAGAAAATCTTCTGAACGTTACAGAAAGACGTTAACATTGTTAATAATCCATATTAGGACCTGAAAGTAGCCAGAGCGGCACCTCTGATTTAAAGGGGGTAAGGGATGTCACTGGAAAAAATGCAATCATCACGTGTCCACTTTGGACTACTTTCTGAGGAAGGCTTTGGGATCACTAATTCATATCACTGAATGGTCTTTTTGAGACTTTCAGTGAGGCGATATTTTAAAACATACCTGGTATAAAATGCAGACCAACCTGTGACATTTAACCAGAGTGTGTATGATCATCAAAAGTTTAAGGTCACTGCAACTCAGAAGTTGTGAGCTTCAATCCCACCGCATGAAACTGAACTCAGATGAAATAACCATATTAGTACGTTATTTTGTCACTTAAAATCTCAAACATGCCATCAACATCCTTCAGGGAAAGGAATCTGCCGGTCCTAATTTCTGTGCTCTGTACGTGACTCCAGTTCCACTTAATGTCGTTAACTCTTCATGCCCGCATGGTACCTAATGATTGCTAATAGGTACCACCCTTGCTAGTGATGTTACCCAAATATATTACAACGAAAAATTAACGCATGATAATATTTGATGCTTTGAAGTTTGCTTATGCTTTGTGACTTTTCAAATAACATTACCTTTGGTCAAATAATTTTCACTATTTCCCTGTGTTTCTGATACAGATTTCCAGATGCTGAAATAAAATATAGTGCGAGCATTATTTAAACAATCTGTGAAAATAAAAGTGTTGTGTTTTCCTTATTTTGCTGTACAAAGATTAGGTTTCAAAAGGGTTCTTAAGGTTAGAAGAATTATTAAGATGAGGAAAATGGGACTCAACCTGTTCTGATAATTTCTTCCTACTTGCCTTAACCTGGCTTTGACATTATTCTTGCTGTAAAAGCCAAGGAATGGGTTATTTTGGTATTGCATGTGCAGAATGTTGGCCGTTTGTGAGAACATAATGTCCCTTTGTGTCCCTGCGATTGCAGATGTCCTTTCGCACGTGTTGGGAACAATTCTTAGTCTCTCCATCTGCATGTCTTTATTGTGTTAAGTGCCAGTGATAGGTCAATTGCAGGAAAACTGGTTAGATCAAATGGCAAGCTGTATTTTTGTTCTGACACTGCTCGCCTTTATTCTATGATACTTGCCAAAAATAACTGTTGAGGCTAGATGTATCAGGATTGCTGATACAGGTGACGGAGAGCTCAGCAACAATCCCTTTTCAGACAGTCAGTTTATTTGGGCTGGCAACATCAAGTACCAACAAAACTTTGAATAAAACTTCAGAGAATGCAAGAAGAGAATTATCAAGCATGTTGATTATCACAATGTTCCAGAAAATGTGTTATCCTCAGATTATTTATGTAAGGCTCTTGGAGCAGTGTCAGCAGAAAGAGTGGCTGCAGACATATACCACCTGTTAAAACTGGGTTAACGGACATGATCAGCAATTAGAATTGCTGCCCAATTGGCCATTCAAGTTTTCACGAGCTGAAGATTTTGTGTGGCAGTCATGCCATCAACTGGGTCTCGGCTCTAGAATTCCCTCTCTAACCTTTCCGCCTCTTCATCTTTCCCTCTGCTTTAACAACCTTTCTCTAACATGTTTCCTGTACCCGCATGGTAACTTTAGTAAGGAAGGAATTGAATGCAATAACTCCAAGTTTGCAGATGACACTAAGCTGGGTGGCAGTGGGCACTGAGGAAGATGCTAAGAAGCTGCTGTGGCTTGGACAGGCTGGCTGAGTGGGCAAATACTTGGCATTGGCAAAACAGTGTGGATAAATGCGAGGTTATCCACTTTGGTAGCAAAAACAGGAAGGAAGATTATTACCTGATTGGTGGCGGTTTAGCAAAAGGGGAAATGCAACGTGACCTGGGTGTCATGGCGGAACAGTCGCTGAAGGCTCGTATGCAGGCTCAGCAGGTGATGAGAAAAGCTAATGGCATGCTGGCTTTCATAGCAAAAGGATTTGAGTATAGCAGTAAGGATGTCTTGTCTTTGTGAGACCACACATTAAGTACAGGGCATTTGTGAGGCTGCATGTTGAATACTGTGTGCAGTTTTGGTGCCCTTGTCTGAGGAAGAGTACTCTTAGTATCAAAAGAGGCCAGCGAGGTTTCAGCAGACTGATTCCCAAAATGACAGGACTGACAGAGACTGGATCAACTGGGCTTGTACTTATTGGAATTCAGAACAATGAGAGAACATCTCATCGAAACATATAAAAAACTGGATGGGACTGAGCAGGCTAGATGTGTGAAGAATCTTCCTGATGTTGGGGAAGTTCAGAACTGGGGGTCATTCACTAAGAATAAGGGGTAAGCCATTCAGGACTGAGTTGAGGAAGAACTTCTTCACCAAGTGTTGTGAACCTGTGGAATTCTCTACCACAGAAAGCTGTGGGGGCCAGTTTGTTAGATCTGCGGCAAAAGGGATCGAGGGGAGAAAGTGGGAGTGGGGTACTGAAAGTGCATGATCAGCCATGATTATATTGCATGGTGGTGCAGGCTCGTAGGGCCAAATGGCTGACTCCCGAACTATTTTTAACTTTCTCTGACACCCATTTCCCTCTGTATTCCAACATTTCCCAATCCCTCACCATTTACAAATATTCTGCCTTTCTACTTTTTCTTCCCGTCATCACACGCCTCCACATAAAATTTTAACAGCCACCTTCTTGCCCACTCATTTCACATTCCTATATTCCCTTGTAGCTTTTTTAAAAAATTGATTTACCAATGTCATAAGTAGGCTTACATTAACACTGCGATTAAGTGACTGAAAATCCCCTAATCATTACACTCTGGCGCCCACACAGACACAGGGAGAACATGCAGACTCCGCACAGGCAATGACTGAAGCCAGGAATCGAACCCAGGCCCCTGGCCCAGTGAGGCAACAATGCTAACCACTGTGCTGTCGTGCTGCCTGATAAATTCCCTTATCTAAATGAATGCTATAGACTGTGAACAGATGAGGCCCTAGTCTTGATCTTTCTGGTATTCTGCTAGTTACAGACTGCTGACCATGTATGACCCACTTATTCCTACTTTACGTTTTCTGTCCAATAACCAAGCCCTGTTCCATAATATACTCCTGCCAATGCTAAGAACTGTAGTTTTGCATAACAGCATCCTTTGCAGCACCGTAAATTCAAATAGGCAGATTCCTCCTATTTTTCTGAAACTAAAACGGAAAATTGCTGGAAAATTGCAGCAGGTCTGACAGCATTTGTGGAGAGAGAATGGAATCAACATTTCAAGTCTGGATGATCCTTTGTCAGAGCTTTAGACAAAGAAAATAGGATGAGATGTATACTGCAAGTGGGGGGGGTTGTGTAATTGACAAAGATATCATAGACAAATCGACAAACGGAATACAAATGGTGGTAGCAAAGGTTGAGAATGGTACAACAAAAGTGCAGAGTGTCAAAGGACAATCTGAGGTATATGGCAGGTGGCTTTAGTGGAGTGATGGGGGAAACAAGGTGGAAAGTGAGATTTTTTAAGAAGTGGACAAATGAAGCAATGAAAGAAATGAAAAATAAGAATAAGGACATAAAGTAATGAAAATGGATTAACGATGAAAATACATAAAAGTATGAACGTCAAGGTGACGGGTGATCGAAACAATAGAGAATTGCTGCTCCAAGCATTTTGATGTCCTGAATGGTACCTTCTGCTAGCTCTGAAACTGCTGAATTGATTCTGAAAACCAGAAGAGAGTCATGTATGGCCGGGATTCTTCAAAATTGTCTATTTCACCATAAGCGGAGGACACTGGAGGTTCTTCCTTTCACATGGGCACTATGTTTTCATGAAATTCAAGTTCTTTGAGGAGGTAGCAAGGAAGTTAGATAAAGGAGAGCCAGTGGACATGATTTATTTAGATTTCCAGAAGGCATTTGACAAGGTGCCGCACAGGAGACGGTTAAATAAGTGCCCATGGTGTTATGGATAAGATCCTGGCATGGATAGAGGATTGGTTGACTGGCAGAAGGCAGAGAATGGGGATGAAGGGGTCTTCCTGAGGATGGCAGCCGGAGACTAGTGGTGTGCCTCGGGGTCAGTGCTGGGAGCACAACTTTTCACGATATGCATTAATGATTTGGAGGAAGGAACTGAAGGCACTATTGCTAAGTTTGCAGATGATACAAAGATATTTACAGGGACAGGGGACCTGAGTAAACAGGGGAGCTTCAGAAGGACTTGGATAGGTTAGAAGAATAGGCAAAGAAGTGGCAGATGGAATACAATGTGGAAAAGTGAGAGGTTATGCACTTTGGAAGGCAGAATAGAGGCATAGACTATTTTCTAAATGGAAAATTGCTTAGGAATTCAGAAACACAACGGGACTTGAGTCATTGTTCAAGATTCTCTTAAGGTTAACATGCAGGTTCAGTTGGCAGCTAGTAAGGCAAATGTAATGTTAGCATTTGTGTCAAGAGGGCTAGATTACAAGAGCAGGAATGTACTTCTGACGCTGTACAAGGCTCTGATCAGACTGCATTTAGAGTATTGTGAGCAGTTTTGGCCCCTATATCTAGGGATGGATATGCTGGCCTTGGAAAGGGTCCAGAGGAGGTTTATAAGAATGATCCCTAGAATGAAGAGCTTGTCGTATGAGGAATGGTTGAGGACTCTGGGTCTGTCCTCAGAGTTTAGAAGGATGAGTGGTGATCTTATTGAAACTTGCAGGATACTGCAAGGTCTGGTTAGAGTGGACGTGGAGAGGATGTTTCCATTAATAGGAAAAACTAGAACCAGAGGGCACAACCTCAGGCTAAAAGGACGATCCTTTAAAACAGAGCTGAGGAGGAATTTCTTCAGCCAGAGAGTGGTGACTCTGTGGAACATTTTGCCACAGAAGGTTGTGAAGGCCAGGTAATTGAATGTCTTTAAGACAGAGTTAGATAGGTTCTTGTTTAATAAGAGCATCAGGGGTTATGCGGAAAGGGCAGAAGGATGGGGATAAGAAAAAATCAGCCATAATTGAATGGCGGAGCAGACTCGATGGGTCGAGTGGCCTAATTATGCTCCTATGTCTTATGGTCTTAAATAAATCGTCACCTTCAGTATATCTATGTATAAACATATAGGTGATCAGAGTGCTGTACCTGAAGTTTGCCAGCCTCAATCTCCTGGGATATAGTCCCAGGGCTGGAACTCCTAGCTGATTAAGAAGACCCAAGTGCCACAGCTTAATGTTTGTAGAGGCAAAGAATTAATTATCAGTGCGCAGCACTCGGGATCTGATACATAATTTTTCATAAATGATTCTCTAAATCATTTCAGTTGTTTTTTTTTAATACCCTTTGAAAAGATTCCATTAGATATTGGCACTAACTTAAGATGGCAAAACTGTAAGAAATCCCACATATGGGGCAGAATTTTACGATCTCGCCTGTGGCTGGTGGGGCAGAAACCGTGCAAAGATCCACTGACCTTGGAAGGAATTTCCTGGTCTTGGGGTGAGCGCGACCAGAAACTCCCACCTATTATCTTCTTCACAGTTGACACTGTTATCTCACAAACTGGGCTGAATTTTCGGTTTCTGGTGGCGTGAGGGCGAGTTTGTGGTCCACTTTTTCCAGCCCCGGCTGTTTCACTGTATCACATCATGTGTCGGCTGACCAATTGGCAGCCAACCAGCCAGAATGCTTGCCATGAACGGTATGAGGCACCGTGACGTCCAGCCGGATGTCTCATGTAAGATGTCCAGTGGGAGAAGGGGGTTAGCCTGTGAACCAGAAGGTGACTCCAGCCGCCAATTTAAGTTTTTAAGATTCTCTTATGCTTATTTATTAGTGTCACAAGTAGGCTTACGTTAACACTGCAATAAAGCCACTGTGAAAATCCCCGAGTCGCCTACTCCAGTGCCTATTAGGTTACACTGAGGGAGAACTTAGCCAGTGCACCTAATCAGCATGTCTTTCACGCTGTGGGGAGAAACTGGAGCACTCAGAGGAAACCCATGCAGACACGGAAAGAATGTGCAGACTCTGTACAGTGACCCAAGCCAGGGGTCTTCAATTCAAACCGGACAAATAAAGTTAACTAACATCCAAACACATTCAAACTGGACAAATAAAGTTAACTAACATCCAAACACCACCACTTTCTGCAGTAAGCTCTGCTGTTCGTTATGGTCTCATTTACATCAGCTCTTTTGCTTCCTCCCCATATCCTAGCAGTGCTGTGGAGGCGGGGCAGCAAATCTGATTTGTGGCAATAAAATCTACCCCATCATGCCTGTCGGCTGGATAATATCTGTTTGTCTAAGGGAAAAGATTTCCATATGTCAGTTTCCATTATCGTCATTTTAAATCCAATTGCTCAGAGCAGAAGGAGATAATTCCCTGTTGGTTTTGCAAGCTCTGTCTCTCAGACATTACGGGGTGAACTTTAACACACCCACAAGCTGGCACTCTGTGATCGGGTCAAACATTGACATGTTTAATATCACAAACCGAATTGTAACCCCCCCCCGCCCCTCCAATGGAGTGGAAGAGGAACGTGCAACCAACCTGCTTTAAGGACTGTTTTAATGCAGGGTTGGAAAGCTTCGATTTAATGTGCGTTGTGAGTTTAATCTGGGTCATCCAGATTTCCCAGGGCTCTGGTAACTCAGAAGGTCTGAAGAAAATAAGGAGAGCTTCAGCGAGCAGGTGATTTCCTTTTACAGCAGTGCTTGTGGGTCAGGAAGAGAAGGTGGGTTCTCTTCCACATTTCCCACCCCCCGCCCTTCCATTCATACTTTGCCAACAGTTCAAGAGCAGCTCCACGTTAGTCACATTCACCATATGAAGACCTCTGGGATCTGACACCATCGCTCAGATACTGGGGAATCAGATCGCCACACTGAGTCCCTCAGAACCAATTAGAGAGCAAACCTGTTACTCATGCTGATTTCCAGGCTGGGGACCTGTCAAGGTGAAAAGTTGCACATTACCGAGCTATAACTCAAAAGCATGTCTATCTGAAATCTTCATTTCCCCACCCTAAACCCAGCCATCCTAGACTATCTAATTTGCGACAGCTTGGGGCAGGATTCCATTTTCTTTGAGAAGGGATCTCAAAGTCTTCTTCTGAAAATGAAAGGAAATAAAAATACACAGATTAAAGAATCAATTCCAGTTTTTTTTTACCTTACTGTCAGAATGGACAATTGTGCAGAGTTTGATTTCAAACAAAAACAATAAATATCCCTGAACTCGTGATTCAACAACGAGTTACGACTAACTGCCTGAGCAGGCTAAGATTACATTCTCCAGAAAGGGAAAGACGGAAGGGTGAATTCACAGCATGTAATTATAAATCAAAGTGGACTTTCATGGGGAAGACACAGAGATATGACCTCTTATGCAAGATCTAGGGGCTGTGAATATCAAGCAGACATTTATAAATCTTGTCAGGAATTCAAAAGTAGTATCACTCATGCTGGGAATGAGGAGCTTGCAGAGTTGAGGCAAATCGCATTGACACTTTTAAAGGAAAACTAGAAAAACGCGTGAGGGAGAATGGAGTAGAAGAAATGATCATCTGAAGTGAAGTGGGGTGGGTGGAAACTCATGAGAAGTATAAACATCATGTTTATACTTGATCATTCAGACACAAGATCATTCGGGTTTTGAGGCATCATTTTGCACAACTTTTGCTAAACATAATCCTAAGCTGACTGTACTTTAGGATCACTTTTGCTTTGCTTCAAAAAGGTCTGCCACCATGTTCTCAAGGGCAACTCAGGGTGGGCAATAAATGCTGACCTTGCCAATGATGCCCACATCCCAAGTCAGAATGCAACGTGACTAATTGGACCACATGGTCTTTCTCGATGCTGTGATTTTTACATTATTCGATACAAAATAGATTACAATAAAAACAGAATTTGGCTTAATCTGTAACACAAGAACCCTGATAATATATAGTACGTTACACAATGGAATATTCTCAAATTCACCATGAGCAGTGCCACAAAAGACCCATAGCACAATTTCTCCTTTTTAATAGTTTTGAACATAACATAAGAACATAAGAAATAGGAGCAGGAGTAGGCCATCTAGCCCTTCGAGCCTGCCCGCCATTCAGTAAGATCATGGCTGATCTGTCGTGGCTCAGTTCCACATTCCCGCCCTCTCCCCATAACCCTTAATCCCCTCGCTTATCAAAAACCCATCAAACCGCGTCTTAAAAATATTTAGCGAGGCAGCCTCCACCACTTCAACGGGCAGAGAATTCCAGAGATTTACCACCCTTTGAGTGAAGAAGTTCCTCCTCAACTCCGTTCTAAACCACCCCCCCTTTACCTTGAGGCTGTGCCCTCTAGTCCTAGTTTTGGTCAATTAGAAAAGAAGAACATAATGCTCCTTCTTAATGACCTCAGCAAATCTTTCTGCTTGGCTATTAGTTTGAATAAGTATTATCTGCTCAGATTTATTTGGTTATCGCGGAAGTTGCAAACAGTCTTGTTGACCAACGTCAGGATGAGGAGAATTAATTGGCTTCCTCTTCGATGGACAGATTTGTAAATTCAGGTCATGAGGCATCACTTTGCACACTGTTCGCTGAACTAACAGTACCTTAGGATCAATTTCACTTTGCTTCAAAAAGACCTGCCACCATGTTCTCAAGGGCAACTGGGGATGGGCAATAAATGCTGGCCTTGCCAATGATACCCACAGCCCAAGTCAGAACACAACAAACAACGATGCACTATCTTCAATGTTTAGCCTCTTATAGATCAATAATTAAGTTCAGTAGTTTGGACATGGAACTGAAGCTGAACGGGGTGGACTCTCAATCTTCATTTCAGAAATAAGTTTCTTTACTAAGACAACTGTATCTAAACATGAAAGCAGCAGTTGTTTGAGAATGTAGAGTTAAAGTGGTCAGAAAAGGTTATAATTGTCAACTCACTTATTTCTCACTGCTTTGCAAATTACTAAAATTGAAACAAGTACAAGAAAAAGGTATAGTAGACTCCATTCACAATAAGTTGACTGTCTTGGATCCTGGGCAAGCATTGCTTAGTTGATGATTTTTCACCTTTTGTAGAAGAAATATATTTTAAATTTGACTGCCACTGGATCAAAATCCTGGAAATCACTTCCTAACAGCACTGGGGATGTACCTACACTGTAGTTGGCATGGTAACACAGAGGTTAGCACTGCTGCCCCATAGCACCAGGGACCTGGATTTGATTCTAGCCTGGGAAGATAATGTTATCATAATGTAACCAATGATAACATTGGAACTGTTATAATGTAACCAATGGTAACGTGCTGTGAGGGTCAGCTGATCCAGTAGACAATGTAACCAATGGCAAAGTGGCAAGAAGCAAATAGGAATTAGGGGGAGCTTTTGTGGCTCCAGGTGTTGGAGTAATGGAGTTACTTTATTAAACTAGTTTTTATTTCTGAGTTTTGAAGTATCCCTACTGCTGGATGAACAACTGCCTTTGAGGAGTTTGCATGTTCTCCTTGTGCATGCGTGTGTTTCCTCCAGGCACTCCGGTTTACTCCCACAGTCCAAAGATGTGTAGTTTAGGTGGACTGGCCATGGTAAATGCACGGGGTTAAGGGGATGGGGTGGGTGGGTGGGGGCATGGTTAAGATGATCTTTTGGAGTGTCAGTGCAGTCTCAACGGGCTGAATGGCCTCCTCCGACACTGTGATAATTCTGTGGTTCTATATAGATTGCAGAGGTTTAAGAAGGCAGCTCACCACTATCTTCTCAAAGGCAATTGAGGGTCTAGAACAGAATCTTGGAATGGAACCGCACAGGAGGTGGATACCAAATACTGCACATTCCATGAACAAGTAAGAATAAAAACCTCTTTGAAATCAGCACAAAGTGAGAAAACTGTGGCAGCAATGTGTCTCATCTTCAAGATACACTGCAGCAATTTGCCAAGCCTCCTTTGACAGGAGCTTCCAGGCACATAACCTAAAGCCCAAAGACAGCATACATAGACATTGAACACGTCCATCTACCAGACCACTCAAAGAAATTTAGCATCCTGACTTGGAAATATATCGGCATTCACTGCCACAGAGTCAAACTCCCGAGAACTGCCTTCCTAACAGAGTGTATACCTACACAACATGGACTGCAGCAGCTTAGAAGGCAGCTCATCATCACCTTCTCAAGGTCAGCTAGATTTGGGCAATAAATGCTGGCCTAGTCAGTGAGGCTCACAATTAATGAATCTATTCAAATAAATATAAACGTTGATGACTTTATCTGAGGGTTGGGTGTCACCTGTAAATCACAACACAAGAGCATAAATATTTGCCAAGTGCTAAATTTGGATTGTGCATTTTTTTGACATGCCTTATAATTTAGTGCAGCTTTCACCCAGTGGAGCTGTCTCAGCCATCTTCTCCATGTAGCATTGGGAAACCTCGCTGAAAACTTAACTCTCCTGATGGACGTTGCTGGTGTCACTGACAAAGTATTGATTCCAACTCAAGCCAAACTATCAACAAAACTATAATTCTTGCAGAGTAGAAGAAAGGCACCACCTGTGAAGATTTAAAGGAAGACTTTATCAGGAGACTTGAGCTATTTTCTAATTGATAGAATTATTATTTTAAGACCATTGTGTGAACTAACAGAGAAACTGTGCAAAAAGTGTTCCATATTACTCCCTATCTAATTAACAATGCCAGGTTAATTAGTAATCATTCAGATTGCTGACAAAGCAATTTTGTGTCCCTAAACTTGTAACAGTTCAGAGTTACAGGAACCTCTAAAAGGTGATAAGGATTCTTAATTCCTGAAGGATAAATTGGTGTTCTTTGCAGATAAGTACACCCTAAGCTACATTCCAGTTGTAGCTATTCTGGTTTTTATACATGCTTGGGACTCTTTCACTGTTAGACTTGAGGGCCTAGAGTAGTTCTGTTATTAAATCTCAAGAATCAGGGATTGATGTGACTAGAATATGCTTCAGGCTTTAATTGTCAAATAGAATCATTAAACAATAAGTAAACAGCAAACAATACAAGTGGGATTAAACCTTTGCCATTCCTTGTATCCAAGAGAACCATTGTTAACAATTAGCTTTATATTAATTGTAATCAGTCCCCTTACATGTTGAATCATTTAAACAAGTATGAGGATTATTTACGGAAGTATGACTTTTTGAAGTGGTGGAAGACTTAACATAAAGTTAATTGACTGTTAACGTCCATGCTAATTAATAAGTCCCAGAGGCACTGAAAATTTCAATAACTGCTTGCTAAATGACAACAAATGCACATTGCATTTACACAGCTTCTTCAACAGAGTAAAACACCCCAAGACACTTCATTTTCCTCGGATGGTGATGGCTAACACAAGGGGACATAGCTTTAAATTAAGGGGTGGTAGTTATAGGACGGATGTCGGAGGTAGGTTCTTTACTCAGAGGGTAGTAAGGGCGTGGAGTGCCCTGCCTGCAGCAGTTGTGGACTCGCCAACTTTAAGGGTGTTCAAATGGTCAGTAGATAGGCATATGGATAACATTGGAATAGTTTAGGTTAGAGGGTCATTAGATTGGTTCCACTGGTCAGCGCAACATCGAGGGCTGAAGACCCTGTACTGCGCTGTAATGTTCTACGTTCTATATATATACAAATTAGTCACTGAGTCACAGAAGCAGATATTAGGGCTGATGACAAAAAATCCTTGTCAAAAGAGTATGTTTTGAGGAGAGTCTTAAAAGAGGGGGGAGGGAGAGAGAGAGAGAGTAAAGTCAAGGGGTGGGATTTTATGGCTTTGCTTGTCTCAAAACTATAAAATCCCACCCGAGGCCAACGGACCTTACCATGGCTCGCCCCTCGTGTGCTCCGAATCCGGTGATGGGCGGTTGGGGCGGTAAACTTCAGGCCAAGAGATCCTGAAGGATTCAGAGAAGGAATTCTAGAGCACAGGGCCTTGGTAGCTGAAGACTTGGTCACTAGTGGTGGAGCAATTAAAATTGGGGAAGACAGAATTGGAATGGAGGTATCTTGGAAGACTGTGAGGTTGCAGTTAGATTAGAGATAGGGGGAGGCAAGGTCGTGGAGGGTCTTGAAAATAACAATGAGAATTTTAATATCAAAGCATTATTTGACCAGGAGCCAGTGTAGACTCGTGAACACAGGAGCCGTCTGTGAATTCAAAATGGTGCCTGTTAGCACTCAGGCAGCAGGATTTTGGATAGCCTCAATCTAACTGATAGGAGAACGTGAGAGGTTGGCTAGCAGAGCATTGGTACAGTCAAGTCTAGAGGTCACGAAGGCATGAATAAGGACTTTACCACCAAATGAGCTGAACACTCAAAGATGAGCAATATTACAGAGGTGGAACTAGGTGGTCTTAAGTGATAGAATGGGTATGTGGTTGGAAGCTGACCTCAATCAAGATAAAGGCGTGGGAATGTGAAGTGGGACTCGAACCTGGAGCTGTTGGCAGAGGGATGCTACCAAAGCAGGATGTAATAGTGTGGCACCCTTGTAGCATAGTCAAGACACTTTAGGCTTCATTTGAAAGAAAAGGTATTGATTGATAGTATGTGCAGGAGTTTGCAGCCATAGGCTGCTTTGGACATTTTCTTCCTTTGGATGCATGGCGAACAATCACTGAAACAACTATATGATGACATTAACAAGTTCCATCCCACCATCAAACTCACCATGGACTACTCTCTGGAATTGGCTGCATTCTTGGATACGTGCATCTCCATTAAGGACGGTCACCTCAGCACCTCACTGTACCGCAAGCCCACGGATAACCTCACAATGCTCCACTCCTCCATCTTCCTCCCTAAACACGTTAAAGAAGCCATCCCCTATGGATAAGCCCTCCGTATACACAGGATCTGCTCAGATGAGGAGGATTGCAACAGACACCTCCAGACGCTGAAAGATGCCCTCACAAGAACAGGATATGGCGCTTGGCTCATCAATTGACAATTCTGATGCACCGCAGTGAAAAACCGCACCGACCTCCTCAGAAGACAAACATGGGACACGGAGGACAGAGTACCTTTTGTCGTCCAGTACTTCCCTGGAATGGAGAAGCTATGACATCTTCTCTGGAGCCTTCAACATGTCATTGATGAAGACGAACATCTCACCAAGGCCATCCTCACACCCCCACTTCTTGCCTTCAAACAACTGTGCAACCTCAAACAGACCATTGTCCGCAGCAAACTACCCAGCCTTCAGGAGAACAATGACCAAGACACCACACAATCCTACCACAGCAACTTCTGCAAGACATGCTGGATCATCGACATGGATGCCATCACCTCACGTGAGGACACCATCTACCAGGTACACGGTACATATTCTTGCAACTTGGCCAACGTTGTCTACCTGATACGCTGCAAGAAAGGATATCCCAAGGCATGGTACATTGGGGAGACCATGCCGACGCTACAACAATGGATGAATGAACACCGCTTGACAATCACCAGGTAAGAGAACAATGACCACAACACCACAACACCTTCCTGTTGGGGAACACTTCAGTGGTCACGGGCATTCAGCCTCTGATCTGCGGGTAGGCATTCTCCAAGGCGGCCTTCATGACACTCGACAACTCAGAGTCGCTGAGCAGAGACTGATAGTCAAGTTTTGCACACATGAGGACAGCCTCAACCTGGATCTTGGGTTCATGTCACACTATCTATAACCTCCACAACTTGCCTGGGCTTGCAAAATTTCACTAACTCTCTTATCTGGAGACAATACACATCCCTTTAACCTGTGCTCAACGCAGTCTCCACTCACATTGTCTGTACCTTTAAAACTTGATTACCTGTAAAGAGTTGCATTCCAACCATTATTTTGTAAATTGAGTTTGTGTTTTTATATGCCCTGTTTGTGAACAGAACTCCCACTTACCTGATGAAGGAGCAGCGCTCTGAAAGCTAGTGGTTTTTGCTACCAAATAAATCTGTTGGACTTTAACCTGGTGTTGTGAGACTTCTTACTGTGTTTACTCCAGTCCAACTCCAGCATCTCCACATCTGTCTTAAAGGGACAGACACCACTATCCCTGCATTTCTCCCCCTTTTAACATTTTGTATACAATCTTCAAAATTGATTTTTGTCAATCCACAATCTAAATAAACATTATACACTCAAGTTAAAGTATAAAGCGTATTTATTACTGTCATAAGGAGGTCTATATTAACACTAAAATGAAGTTACTGTAAAAATCCCCTAGATATTTCTAATGTTCAATGATTAGATCTTGAGGTTCGCATTTAACATAGCACCTCTACATGTCGGCTTCAACTATGCATAGTTCCAAATGTGGTCTTGCATGGGACTGTTCCATACAGGCTTGCTGATTTCCAAGTCCTGACCTAGAATGTGCACTGACCAAGGACTACGTATTTTACTCTCCAACCTAACATTGATCCTTTTCTCTGTCAAACACTCTACAACGCATTTAGGTACCATCATCACATACAACACAGTCGTATGTTTTGACAGCTCATTCACAGACTCGGTCTGTTATTTGTGAAGGAAATGATCGTGGCACTCCAGTTCTAGTATTTGGGTTGTGTGATAAATGTCCTTCTCTCTCTTGCATTTCTATTATTGTGACCATTTCAGCAATCTTGTGCTGGCATCTAATCTCAGTTTCCACCTCTTCCTGAATTGCTGTTTTGTCTTGTTGTTTGTGACACAACCTCCACAGTTGAGTGGCTTCATTTTCCAATCTCTTCCTTCTGATTTCTGCATCAACTAATCTTCTGCTTGGTCCTGAGCAGTTCTTTATTTAATGCACCTGCTTTCTCCTCTAAATTCTTTTGCACTCTGTCTTGGCAAATTAATTCAGTTTGAGCCAGTTGCAGCTCCATCTCCTGCAGTTTTTTTTAATAACTCTTTCCCTTTATCCTGATATTCATCTGAAGTACCCTTAGATAAACTAACAATGTTGAGTGGCCTCACTTTGTTAATACAGTTATCTGCAATGATTGCAGTCTTCAACCAAAAGTCTTCAATTTGTTCCAATTTAGCTTTATTTTCCAATTGTTACCTTCCCAATCTTTCACTCAATTGAGATCTGTTTTGTCTGTATCTGCTGATCAAGCTGTTCTTCTTGCTTTCTGATTCTCATTCTCATTATGTGCAAGTTTAACTCTTAATCAATTTCTCTGCTTTTGCAATCCATTCAGTTTAACCATTTCTGTACTTCTCCCAAGGAGAATCCAATATTCTATTCTAAAAACATTCAATAATTGCTCCCTTTTCTTGCTTTGCATATTCTCAAACAACTGACATATTCCTTTTGCTGTAGTTGTGCAAACTCTACTCTATGCTCAAACTGAAATCATAGAATCCTTACAATGCAGGCCCATCACGTCTGCACTGACAGTCTGACAGAGTACCTTACCCAGGCCCAGTCCTCCACCTTATCCCCATTTATCATGGCCAATGCACCTAACCAGCACGTCTTTGGACTCTGGAAGGAAATTGGAGCACCCAGTGGGGAGAATGCACAAACTCCATGCAGGCAGTCACCCGAGGCCAGAATTGAACCTGGGTCTCTGGCACTTTGAGGTAACAGTGCCACTGGGTGACACTGCCACCGTGCCACCCGTATATTTCTTTCTTCCTTATTATATTCATTAGACACTTTTTTTCTGAATTTTTAACTTGTTCCAATAATTAGGTTCTCTCTTAGAGTTTCTACACTGCCATGTCCTCCTCAGCATCCTCAAACACTGGGCAGTTTCTCTCTGCAGAAGGTCAATTTCTTAAGCTCATTTGTATATTCCTGCTAGCTCAAACATTCAATTGAATCTATAAGGAATTCCCAACAATGATTCTGGTCTAATTTCTGGTACAACAGCACAGTGAGCCTTATAATAGATGATTCAAGATGTCCTACATGAATGCCATGAATCAAATCTTTGATGCCTTTTACTTTGAGATTAGCTGTTCTCTTATCCATCACAAAACCAATAGTATCTATTACGTGGGATTTACTTGGCTCTTAAGTTCCACGCTCTGACCTCTGCTGAGTTTTGCTTATGCATTTTTCTCAACTCTTTTTATTTTCTATTCACATCCTCATGCTCTAACTCCAGTTCCTTCACTGCTTGCTGGTGAATGTTATACTGTTTTCTATTGGCCCTAATAAATTTCCTAGCTACTTTTCCATTGTGCTTGCTTTTTATTTTAGCTTGATATAGCTGGGCCGTGTCTCATTTAGATTCAGGTCACAATTTATTACCTCATTTCCAATTTGCGGCACTTCTCAGTTAAGTTTATCCAACTCTTTTTTTTCCCCTTCACTCTTACTCCCTCTGCTGTGGCTGGTCTTACTTTCTGACTGATTATAGCTGTATATCGTTTGTTTGTAGTTCATTGCGAAAAGGTTCAAGGAACTTCTCATTACAATACAAAAGGATGAGACATAGCTGAATCAAGCTGCTTCAGCTCTTCATTTAGTCATATTGGGTCTTTAAATAAACTTTAAACTTCTGTTGCCCTCTTTCTGAGTTGCCTTGGTGACCCCGTCCTCTTCCAGGTTGTTGGTGCCCCCCAGTTCTCCAGCCCATCCCCCACTTCAGGGTCTTCCAGTGCTTTTTCTTTCCTGAAAACTAAATCTCGATCAACTTCATCAAAAGTCCACCCTGGAACACCTGGGGAAACCAAAGTAAACACAAGTGCATTAGCTCTGCTTAAATAAACATTTCATGTCTAAAACGAGTACTTACTATGTTCTTCTAGCTACTAATTTACTTTTTCAGACATATTGGCACCCTGAAAAACAGATCTGAATTTAAACATTTCCCTTCCAAGAAACATGATATAAATACATTTCTTAAAGACACAGTATCATCACACCTGACAATTTTCACAGCTGCTGTTTCTCCCTCTGTCTTTGCTTTTCCCTAACTCATGTTTTTGGCATTTTGAAATGGCTTGGTCTGCTGTCCTTATTTCATACTAAATACTTGACCATTTTTCCCATCATCCCACTGCTTCATTCATACAATATCACAACATAGCTTTAACGGGAACATTATTTCCTTCTCAGGCCTTTTAAAGGGACCTGCAAGCAATGTTTGAAGTTTTGGAACAAAGTAAGTCCTTTATCATAGAATCCTACAGTGCAGAAAGAGGCCATTCAGACCATCAAGTCAGCATTGACCACAATCCCGCCCAGACCCTACCCCCATAACCCCATGCATTTACTTAACTAGTCCCCCTGACACTAAGGGGCAATTTAGCATGGCCAACCCACCTAACTGCACACCTTTGGACTGTGGGAGGAAACCAGACCTCCTGGTGGAAACCCACATGGACACACGGAGAATGTGCAAACTCCACACAAACAGTGACCCAAGCTGTGAGGCGGCAGTGCTAACCACTCTGCCACCGTGCTGCCCAAACTGCTTAATTTTGTTTTAGCTGGTGGGAGAATACTGCATCAATTTCTGCAGTTCTCTCTTTTTTTCTGGCTGGTTGGAAAATCTGTTTCTCTCTCCTTGTTCTAATATTGATCTTTTCGTCAGTTTAGCAAATGGCTCCTGTGCTGTCCAGTCAGAACAAGTATCTTCTGTTTAAAGCGCCTTAATTTTTATTTTTCTTAAAGCAGGTAAAGGGTGTACTTTGTTCCAAAACTTCAAATCTTGACAGCCTGCAATCCCTCAGTGCACAGAGCACTAGCCAGTAAAAAAATCCCTTCCCATCCTGCTGCACCTACTGCAAACTCAGTTTCTCACTTTGCCGCATTCCTGGGGCAAGTTCTGCAGATCGGAAGCCTTTCTTCCCCTTTTACTCCTTTTAGCCTCTAGAACTTCTCAAACTGCTGCAAATCTCTGCCTTCTATCCAAATTCCTTCTGATTAAATCTGAAACTCAGCTTTCTTCCAGTTATGAAGAGATTTCCAGTTTCCCTATCAGAAAAAAAACTTGAGCAACTTCTTACTCTGCAGCTCAAGTTTTAATTTTCTTGCTCCTGCAGACTAATCTCTCCCCATTTTAATTTTCTATATCTTTCCAAAAAGCCTCTTGACTCATCAGTCTCAGTAAGTTCATTACTTCATACTCAGGGTCTGGCACAACCTCGACAACTCTGTCTGTTCATCCAAAAACAGACACTTGGATGACTATCCTGTTTTTTCAAACTTTAATTAAACCATGTACTCACAGGTAGGCTGTGCTATCACAGTTTATCCACCTTGTCACCAATGTGGAATAGCATGGCACACTTCTGGCATAGTCAAGATATTTCAGACTTAATTAAAGACAAGAGGTATTTATTGATAAAGAAAAGCTATGTACAAGGGTTTGAAGCCTTAGGCTGCCTTGGAGTAGTTTTAAAAGTTAAAGTTTTTAAAAGTTTACTCATGTCACAAGTTGGCTTACTGCAGTGAAGTTACTATGAAAATCTTCTAGTTGCCATACTCTGGTATCTATTTGGGTAGTAAGAGGTCTCACGGCACCAGGTTTAGGTCCAACAGGTTTATTTGGTAGCACAAGCCACAAGCTTTTGGAGCACTGCACCTTCATCAGGTGAGTGGGAGTTGTGTTCACAAACAGGGCATTATATAGACATACAGTCAATTTACAAAATAATGGTTGGAATGCGAGTCTTTACTGGTAATCAAGTCTTAAAAGGACAGACAATGTGAGTGGAGGGAGGGTTAAGCACAGTTGAAGAGATGTGTGTTGTCTCCAGCCAGAACACTTAGTGAGATTTTGCAAGCCCAGGCAAGTCATGGGAGTTACAGATAGTGTGACATGAACCCATGATCCCAGTTGAGGCCATCCTCATGTGTGTGGAACTTGGCTATCTGTTTTTGCTCAGCGATTCTGCGTTGTCGTGTATCACGAAGGCTGTCTTGGAGAAAGCTTAACCAAAGATCAGAGGCTGAACACCCGTGATTGCTGAGTGTTCCCCAACAGAAAGAGAACACTTCTGCCTGGTGATTGTCGAGCGGTGTTCATTCATCCGTTGTCCCGGCACCTGCCTGGTCTCCCCAATGTACCAGGCCTCAGGACATCCTTTCCTGCAGCATATCAGGTAAACGATGTTGGCTGAATTACACGGGTAAGTACCGCGTACCTGGTGAATGGTATTCTCACGTGAAATGATGGCATCCGTGTCGATGATCCGGCATGTCTTGCAGAGGTTACTATAGCAGGATTGTGTGGTGTTGTGGTCACTGTTCTCCTGAAGGCTGGTAGTTTGCAGTGGACAGTGATCTGTTTGAGGTTGTGCAGTTGTTTGAAGGCAAGAAGTAGGGGTGTGGGGATGGCTTGGTGAAATGTTCCTCTTCATTGACGGCATGTTGAAGGCTCCAAAGAAGATGTCGTAGCATCTCTGCTCTGCAGAAGTACTGGACGACGAAGGGTACTCTGTCTGCCAGCTTCTCCAGCTTCCACCCTAAACACGTTAAAGAAGCCATCCCCTAAGGACAAGCCCCCTCTGTACACACAGGATCTGCTCAGATGAGGAGGATCGCAACAGACACCTCCGGACATTGAAAGATGCCCTAATAAGAACAGGATATGGCGCTCAACTCATCAATTCCGACTCACCACAGCTAAAAACAGGCCTCCTCAGAAGACAAACACGGGACACAGCGGACAGAGTACCCACCTTTCATCATCCAGTACTTACCCAGAGCAGAGAAGCTACAACATTTTCTCCAGAGCCTTCAACATGTCATCGATGAAGAAGAACATCTCGTCAAGGCCATCTCCACACCCCCACTTCTTGCCTTCAAACAATTGCACAACCTCAAACAGACCATAGTCTGCATCATCTCACATGAGAACATCATCCACCAGGTACACGGTACATACTCTTGCAACTTGGCCAACATTGACTACCTGATATGCTGCAGGAAAGGATGCCCGGAGGCATGGTACATTGGGGAGACCATACAAAAGCTATGACAACGCATGAATGAACACCACCTGACAATCACCAGGCAAGAGTGTCCTCTTCCTGTTGGGGAGGTCACGGTCTCGGGCATTCGGCTTCTGGTCTTCGGGTAAGCGTTCTCCAAGGCGGCCTTCATGACACACGACAACGCAGAGATGCTGAGCAGACATTGATAACCAAGTTCCGCACACATGAGAACAGCCTCAACCGGGATCTTGGGTTCATGTCACACTATCTATAACCCCCACAACTTGCCTGGGCTTGCAAAATCTCACTAACTGTCCTGGCTGGAGACAATATGTATCTCTGTAACATGTGCTTAATCCTCTGTCCACTTACAGTGTCTGTACCCTTAAGACTTCATTACCTGTAAAGACTCGCATTCCAACCGTTATTTTGTAAATTGAGTTTGTTTCTTTATATGCCCTACTTGTGAACAGAACTCCCACTTACCTGATGAAGGAGCAGTGCGCCGAAAGCTAGCGGCTTTTGCTACCAAATAAACCTGTTGCACTTTAACCTAGTATTGTGAGACTTCTTATTGTGTTTACCCCAGTCCAATGCCAGCATGTCCACATCACAGCAAGTTACCCAGCCTTCAGGAGAACAGTGACCACGACACCACACAACCCTGTCACAGCAACCTCTGCAATACATGCCAGATCATCGACAAGGATGTCATCACCTCATGTGAGAACACCATCCACTAGGTACACAGTAAATACTCTTGCAACTCGGCCAGTGTTGTCGGCTTGATACGCTGCAGGATAGGATGTCCCCCACATGAGGATGGCCTCAGCCAGAATCTTGGGTTCATGTCATACTATCTGTAACTCCCATGACTTGTTTGGGCTTGCAAAATTTCACTAACTGTTCTGGCTGGAGACAATACACATCTCTTTAATCTGTGCTTAACCCTCTCTCCACTCACATTTTCTGTTCCTTTAAGACTTGGTTAGCTGTAAAGACTAGCATTCCAACCATTATCTTGTAAATTGAGTTTGTGTCTATATAATGCCCTGTTTGTGAATACAACTCCCACTCACCTGAAGAAGGGACAGTGCTCCAAGAGCTTGTGGTTTGTGCTACCAAATAAACCTGTTGGACTTTAACCTGGTGTTGTGAGACTTCTTATTGTGCTTACTCCAGTCCAACGGGAGAATGCCTGTGCCACGGGAGAATGAGGGAAGAAATGAAATGAGGTGGAGGCTGAATGCGTGGCTGAGGGACTGGTGTAGAGGGCAGGGATTTCGGTTCCTAGATCACTGGGACCTCTTTAGGGGTAGGTGGGACCTGTACAGTAAGGACGGGTGGCACTTAAATCCCAGGGGGACTAATATCTTGGCGGGAAGACTGGCTAAGGCTACTGGGGGGACTTTAAACTAGAAAGGATGGGGGGAAGGAATTGTGATGGGGAAACTGGGACGGAGGAGGTTAGCTCCCAGGTAGGGGAGGACCGCAGGCAGTATGGGAGGGAGGTTAGACAGGGGGTGGAGAAGGGAAATGCCCAGACTGAGGGGCTGAAGTGTATATATTTTAATGCAAGGAGTATAGTGAATAAGGTAGATGAGCTTAGGGCGTGGATTGCTGCTTGGGAATGTGATGTGGTGGCCATTACGGAGACTTGGATGTCTCAGGGACAGGACTGGGTACTTCAGGTGCCAGGTTTCAGATGCTTCAGGAAGGACAGGGAGGGTGGCAGAAGAGGTGGTGGAGTGGCACTGTTGATCAGGGACAGTGTCATGGCTGCAGAGAAAGAGGATGCCGTGGAGGGACTATCTACAGAGTCTCTGTGGGTGGAAGTTACGAACAGCAAAGGGTCGAAAACTTTGCTGGGTGTATTCTATAGGCCGCCCAATAGTGACAGGGAAGTTGAAGTGCAGATAGGGAAACAGATTCTGGAGAGATGTATTAATAACAGAGTTGTCGTGATGGGAGACTTCAATTTCCCAAACATTGACTGGAATATCCCTAGGGTAAGGGGTTTGGATGGGGAGGAGTTTGTTAGGTGTGTTCAGGAAGGTTTCCTAACACGGTACGTGGATAAGCCTACGAGGGGAGAGGCTGTACTTGACCTGGTACTGGCGAATGAACCAGGGCAGGTGATGGATCTCTCGGTAGGAGAGCATCTTGGGAATGGTGACCATAATTCTATCTCCTTCACAATTGCATTGGAACGAGATAGGATCAGGCAGGCTAGGAAGGTGTTTGTCTGGAGTAAGGGGAGATACGAAGAAGTCAGGAAGTTACTTGGACAAATAAACTGGAAGGAGGTGTTCTTAGGGAAAAGTACCGAAGGAAGGTGGCGGATATTCAAGGAATGTTTGTCTGGAGCTCTGCATGACAACGTTCCGATGAGACAAGAGGGTTTTGGTAGGTCGTGGGAACCGTGGTGCACGAAGGCTGTGTTGAACCTAGTCAGGAGGAAAGGGAAGGTGTACAAAAGGTTCAGGGAACTAGGAGGGGTTAAGGATCTTGAGGAGCATAAGGACTGTAGAAAGGAGCTTAAAAGGGAAATTAGGAGAGCCAGAAGGGGTCATGAGAAGACCTTGGCGGGTAAGATTAAGGAGAATCCCAAGGCCTTCTATAAATATGTGAAAGGTAAAAGGATGAGAAGAGAAGGGATAGGACCTATAAAAGGTGAAGGGGGAAAGGTCTGTGTGGAACCAGAAGAAATGGCAGAGGTGCTTAATGAGTACTTTGCCTCAGTATTCACGGTGGAAGCTGATCTGGGAGATTTTGCTACGGATTTGCAGCAGATGGAAAAGATTGAGTTTGTGGATATTAAGGTGGAGGATGTGTTAGAACTTTTGAATTCTATCAAGATAGATAAGTCGCCGGGACCAGATGGGATGTACCCCAGGATACTGTGGGAGGCGAGGGAAGTGATTGCAGAGCCCCTGGCGATGATCTTTGCGTCGTCAATGGAGACGGGAGAGGTTCCGGAAGATTGGAGGATTGCGGGTGTAGTCCCTATTTTCAAGAAAGGGAACAGAGATAGCCCGGGAAATTACTGACCGGTGAGTCTGACCTCAGTGGTTGGTAAGCTGATGGAGAGGCTTCTGAGGGACAAGATTTATGAGCATTTGGAGAGGTTTGACATGATCAGGAATAGTCAGCATGGATTTGTCAAGGGCAGGTCGTGCCTTACGAGCCTAGTTGAGTTCTTCGATAATGTGACTGAACACATTGACGAAGGAAGTGCCGTGGACGTGGTGTACATGGACTTCAGCAAGGCGTTTGATAAGGTCCCCCATGCAAGACTTCTTGAGAAGGTGAGAGGGCATGGGATCCAAGGGCCTTTGGCCTTGTGGATCCAGAACTGGCTTGCCTGCAGAAGGCAGAGAGTGGTTGTGGATGGGTCTTTTTCTGAATGGAGGTCAGTCACCAGTGGAGTGCCCCAGGGATCTGTTCTAGGACCCTTGCTGTTTGTCATTTTCATAAATGACCTAGATGAGGAAGTGGAGGGATGGGTAAGTAAGTTCGCTGATGACACGAAGGTCGGTGGTGTTGTGGATGGTCTGGAAGGATATCAAAAGTTGCAGCAGGACATAAATAGGATGTAGGACTGGGCGGAGAAGTGGCAGATGGACTTCAACGCGGATAAATGTGTAGTCGTCCGTTTTGGCAGAACCAACGGGATGAATGAGTACACTATCAAGGGCAGGAGTCTTAGTAGTGTTGAAGAGCAGAAGGATCTTGGGGTCCGGGTCCACAGGCCTCGCAGGTGGAGGAGGTGGTCAAGAAGGCGTATGGTGTACTGGCCTTCATTAATCGAGGGATTGAGTTTAGGAGTCGGGAGGTAATGCTGCAACTTTATAAGACCCTTGTCAGGCCTCATTTGGAGTACTGTGCGCAGTTCTGGTCGCCTCACTATAGGAAAGACGTAGAAGCTATTGAAAGGGTACAGAGGAGATTTACAAGGATGTTGCCTGGACTGGGAGGCATGCCTTATGAAGTTAGGTTGAGGGAGCTGGGTCTCTTTTCCCTGGAGAGACGAAGGTTGAGAGGCGACCTGATAGAAGTTTATAAAATGTTGAGAGGAATAGATAGGGTGGATTCTCAGAGGCTATTTCCCCGGGTTGAAATGGTCGCTACAAGAGGACACAGACTTAAGGTGCGGGGAGGAAAGTACAGAAGTGATGTTAGGGGTAAGTTTTTCACTCAGAGGGTGGTGAGTGAATGGAATCGGCTGCCGTCAGTGGTGGTGGAGGCGAACTCGCTGGGGTCTTTTAAAAGACTTCTGGATGAGTATATGGGGTTTTATGGGATTGGGGGTTATAGATAGGTCTATAGATTGGTAGGTGTTGATGTGATCGGCGCAACTCGTGGGCCGAAGGGCCTGTTTGTGCTGTAGTGTTCTATGTTCTATGTTCTAACGCTGGCATCTCTACATCATGTCTGTTTGGGTACACAGAGAGAATGTAGCATGACCAAGACACCTAACCAGCATGCTTTTTGGTCTGTGGGAGGAAATAGGAGCACCTGAAGCAAACCCATGCAGACACGGGGAGAATGTGCAGATTCCATACAGTGAGTGACCCAAGCCGAGAATTGAACTCGGATCCCTGGCGGTGTGAAGCAGCAGTGCTAACCACTATGCCACACCTCTGGCTGTTCCAGTCCTTACATGCTTACTATGTGGTAACCAGATATGTTCTGTCCAAGAGCGGTCTCCACTCTCTGGGGTGATCACTCACTCTCTGTTCGTATTGGGTTCTTTAAGAGGCAGACACCACAATCACTGCACAGGACAAGACCTCTGAATCTGAACTCAAAGAGCTAATAGAAAGATAACTCTAAGAACATTTTTCAGAGTGAAATAATAACTTTGTTCTGAGAATATCGGTGTCATTGGCAAGACCAACATTCACGGACCATTTTCATGCATACCAGGAAATCAGTCCCATGACCTTGAGAAGCTGACGGTGAGCCATCCTCTTGAATTGGTGCACTCCACGTGCTACAAATACACACTGTGCTTTTAAGGAAGGAGTTCCAGGATTTTGTCCCAGTGATGGTGAAGGCATGGAAATATATTTATGTTGTATGACTCAGAGAGGAACTTGGAACGCGGGTTGGGGTGGTGTTCCAAAAGGTCTTTTAACATCTTTTTGATGGTAAAGGTCTGGCGTCTGAGAGATGCTGCAAAAGAGGGGCGGCTCTGCAAAATGACATTTCTTGAATCCAGGAATCTTTCAGCGCTCGTAATCAAGACTCCTCGCTGTTTGGCCATGTCACAATTTCTGTATGTCACACCATCTTGCTGTAAAACAAAGGTGCTGGCAAAAAAATCCCAAAAAGCAATAATCTCTGACTTGGGGCGGTGAGAGAGCTTTTAAATGAACCAGTTGCAAAGATGTTTGCTGCCAAGGTTGAGGTTGAGAAGGAAACTTGTGTTGCCTCCGCGGCACACTTATGCGCTGCAGTACGAACAGCAAGCTACTTTTATGTCGGGTGCACTGTTCAACTCTGTCAAGATTGAGCTGCGCAGAGAGGAGAAAGGTGGGATAAGTGGGAGACAGGTGAATAAGCAGCCATGGAAAGAGAAGATAAAAATCTCGATTCAAAAGAAATACCGCCATGGACATCAAGCCAAGGGAGTAACAGAGAGACAAAATAGGGCAAAGTGTTTAAATCTCAATTGAGAGACTGGTTTCCTGGCGTGCGTGAATAACAGTATATCACAAATAAGCTGCAAGTTCATTTTTACTTATGTTTTATCAATGCGTTTGTGCTGCTGAATATTCCTGCCTTGAGAAATGTGCTCAAAATTCTCTTTATAGATAACCTTCATCCTGGTGAATGCAAACAAATGTTGAGTTTCTGCTTCAGACACAGTCAGCCACCTTGGCTCAGATTGTACTCAAATTTGCACTGGTTTCTCGGAATTGATTTTATGGTTTAAGCTTCCGCTTGAACTCATTGGAACAATCGCAAATGTAAATCTTTCACGAGCTAGCACAATCAATCTGTGTTTTAAAGCGTAATTGCTTTTTCCTTTTTTAAAAAAAAAATTCCTTGATAGATTTAAGGATGGTAATCTGGGGCACCTTTATTAATACCATTGCAAGTGGGTATATCACAAAGAATAAGCCGTTTTCCTAACCACTAACTCTAAATAGCCTGATTATAAGTCACTGAAAATGGCTTTAAAAGGCGATATCGAGCCATTTACTCCTTTCGTAATTGTACAGCAGTCATTTTCTTAGCAAATTAAATATATTTTAGCATTTCAAAGATTTTAAAAAGTATCTACCAGTGTCATTGTGTCAAAAAAAAAGCTTTTCAGTGAGCCTCATTGCGGGTTGATGGTTTTCAGCCCAGACTCAGTTAGCTGCGCTCTCTCATCTGAATCACAAGGTTCAAGTCCAGGCCTTAAGCAAAAAAACATCAAGACCCGATAATAGAATCATAGAGTCCCTGCAGTACTGAAGGAGGCCTTGTGGCCCATCGAGTCTGTACCGACCACCTTCCCACTCTGGCCCTGTTCTTGTAACCTCATACAATACCCTGCTAATCCCCCTGCTTGGGATCAATTTAGCATGGCCAATCAACCAAACTGCACATCTTTAGACTGTGGGAGGAAACCGAAGCACCCGGTCGAAATCCATGCAGACGCGGGAACAAAGTGCAAACTCCACACAGATAGTGAGTGATCCAAGCCGGGAATCGAACCCATGTCCCTGGTGAGGCAGCAGTGCTAATACTCCTGTGCAGTGCAGAGAGAGCACTGCACTGTTGGATATGCTATTTTTCAGATGAGGTATGGAACCGTAGTCCCATCTGCCTGCACAGATGGATGTAGAAGACCCCCAAGGCACTATTTTGAAGAGGAGTAGGAAAGTTATCCCCAGTGTGCTGTCTAAAATCTATTCCTCAATTAACATGACACAACCAAAAAACAGATTTCTGTCCATCACCACATTAACCATGTTCCTAAATGTTGGCGAGATACGGTTGGTTGTATGTGAGGCTGACACAACCAAAGCAGAAGAGTGCTGCAATTAGTGGTGATGGATTTGTTCTAGGGTGTGGCCAGTTATGTTGTCAGGGTCAGTTTCCTGCATGATTTTTTTGAACCGACGCAGACAATTATCAAAATTTGATATGCCTTCACCGTAATGCACAGTTGCAATTCCTCAATCTTTTGCACTGGTTTCATTCAATTTCAGGTGAATTGTTGAGAGGGTGGGTGTGGAAGAGGAAAAAGACACACAAAGCCAGAATCATAGACACCCTACAATGCAGAAAGAGGCCATTCAGCCCATCGAGCCTGCACTGACAACAATCCCCCCTCTGCCAATGGTCAATTTAGCATGGCCAATCCACCTAACCGACACGTGTTTGGACTGTGGGAAGAAACCATGTTCTTACTGAGGGGTCGAGTGGCCTACTGTTCATAATTTACATGTTCATCCCTCATCGTCTGGTCCATTTCTAGTAAGTTTCCTCAACACTTTCCCCAAAATCTAGATATCATTCACGAGCAACAATATTCAGAATGGAATGCAACATACCAGCTAAAGACTAACCAGTGGATTTAACACAGCATCCTTCTTTTTGTATTCCATGCCTTTATGAATGAAGTCAACAATTGCAGATGTTTACTTTATCAGTCTCAATGTAACATTTTGGGTATGATTCTCTAGCCTTTCAGTTGTATGTTCCCCACTAGCGGGAGGTGGCGTGCTGTTTGCTAGTGGCAGAATTGCGGCCTTTATCTGCTGTGTGTTTGTCCATTCCACTATGTCACAGTGATCTCCTGAGGTCTGTTATTATCCTTATTTATTGCTAACTGCATTTCTGAGGCCCATTATACTCCTTATATGGCTGTGGTGATTGTCCCTGTAAGGATAGCATAAGGATCAAATGACCTGGGGATGGGGATCACCCTGGTAAACGTGGGCTCCTTCAACATAGAGTATAATCCCCACAGTGCAGAAGGAGCCCATTCAGCCGATTGAGTCTGTGTCGACCACAATCCCACCCAGGCCCTATTCCCATAACTCCACATATTTACCTTGCTAATTTCCCTGACACTAGTATCAATTTACCATGGCCAGTCAATCTAATCCACAATCCAAAAATGTGCAGGTTAGATGGATTGGCCATGCTACATTGCCCCTTAGTATCCCAAGTGTCCCAAGACGTATAGGTTAGGTGGATTGGCCATGATAAATGCACATAGTTATGGGGACAGTGCAGGGGGTGGAGGGGCCTAGGTAAGGTGCTCTTTCGGACAGTTGGTACAGACCTGATGGGCCAAATGGCCTCCTTCTACCCTGCAGAAATTCTGTGAGGGATTCTATGATTAAACAAATTGCAATATGAAAAGAACTCATCAGTATAGCATGCTATAGTAACTGTAAATGGAAACCAAGGATGTTATAACATCAAATTCAAAGAATTGGCTATTGTCTGAGAGTATTGTCTAAGCTTGCTGAAGTTATGACTTCATTTGAGCCAATAGCTAACTGTTCAGCATTTGTAACATGCCTAAATTTAATTGGATCCATTCTGAAATAATTGGACTAATGATTTAATCCATTGCTAAAAAAGATTTATTGGCCTATGTCAGTGTACTCACAGCTTGCGCTATTATCTGAAGTTGTCTGATAGGCTGAAATGTCCACTGTCACTAATAATGTAGATTGTCTGGTCAGTATTTCATTGCTTTTTCCAGTGATGTGTATTTACAGTAGCTTGTGCATAAATTGGCCATTACATTTCTTTACATGTTAAAAGTGACTTATTCATAACCACAAAAACATTTGCCATCTTTTTGATGCACTAATGGAGCTAGCATCATACAAAGTCTTTCACTTAACATTGTTTAGCAGGTGCTTAAATAAAATTAGCAGCGTATGGTGTTAAGGGCAATGAATATCTCATTGGAGCACTTAATTTTGTTAGTAACACTTGTGTGTGCTTTATTGATCCTCTCCCATTTGTCATTTAAACAACCTTTAGCTGGCGCCATCCAGGTCAGGTAAAAAAACAAATTGTCTTAATTGCTAAATATATTGTCTGGCAAGGAAAGGCCCTTGGTGCAAACCCTATTTGTTTTTAGTTGATTGACGTTAGTATAGATTGTCGGAAGGGCACTATAATGCAGCTTGGCGCTTTTCAACTGTGGAGAGAAAATATCATTTTGAGTCTCTACTGCTGATTGCTACCCAGTGATTCTTGTTAGAATGTGTGTTCACGCGTCAGTGGTTGAGGGCAGGACTTGAGTTTGGCTGCGATATACCCCAGGACCTGCTGACAATCACTGCCTGTTCACTGCCGGTTGCTGGTAGGTGTCAGAAAAGCAAGGAAACAATGATTCAATAAATAAAAGAGCAGGATGAAGTATTTTGGTTCATTGACATAATCTGGCAGAGAGGAAGGCAGTTTGGTGCATTTTCCATGTAAAAGAGCTGCGTTTGCAGTTTTCAGATGGGCGAACCAACCCTGTTCGAATTTTCTGATGGAAGGCAAGTCGAATGTGAATTCATTCTGTTAAACAAATGCTCATATACGTCCTGAATTTCAAGAGGATTTAAATTGGTAAGCAACACTTGGCTATAACCGTGATCTTGACAGTAAGCTTGTCCTCTGTTTACAATGCCACCTGAAGATACATTCGGCATCAGTTAAACCCATCTCATTATGTGTAACTTGATGAAGTTAAATAATCGCTCGATTACCTTCCCAATGACCTGGGAACTGAAAATGCAACAAAGCTGTAGCTGACTTTCCTCAGTGTTATTTATCCCACAAGGATACACCTTCTGGAGATAGAATCTTCATACAATTAGAAGTGATGCAATGGCTTAACTACAATTTAAAAAAAATCACAATTCTCATTAGTTTCTTACACACATCACTGGCAGGGATCTTATTTGCTCTTTATGAGTCAGTTTCCCCCAGAGCCTGAAATTGATCTTGAGAATAATTGGTGATTTAATTGTTACGCCCTAGAAATATTTGTGATGACTCCCATTTCAAGTCAATGCAGACTTACTCAGGCACGGTAAGATGACATGTATCGATATGTGAGAAAGACATTAGTGATTGATTTCAAATCCATTTCCACGACTACTGTAGAGCAGGCTTCTGTTACAAGCCAACATTGAAATAGGCAGCCTGAGTTCCAAGTCAGGACATGTGTGACCTGTCATGGAAGGAAGTGCGGCGGCAAGAAGGCCACTGCCTCATGGCATCAGAGACCTGGATTTGATTTCAGTCTTTGGTGACTGTGGAGTTTGCATCTTCTCCTCGAGTCTGCGTGGGTTTCCTTTGGGTGCTCTGGTTTCCTCCCACGTTCCAGAGATGTGTAAATTTGGTGGATTGGCCACGCTGAATTTTGTGTCCAAAGATGTGTAAATTAGGGGGATTAGCGGGTTAAATTCATTAGGTTATGGCAATATGGTCTGGGTCCGGTCCTCTGTCAGAGAGCCGGTGCAGACTCGATGGGCCAAATGGCCCCCCCTTCTGTACTGCAGGGCTACTGCAGGATATTCTGAGGAGGTAGAAATCTCATTATTTTGGCCCTTGGCACCACACAAGCTTCACATGGATGCTGAGATGAAACTGCTTTATTGCTCCCCGAAACCTTGAGGGGAAATGTATCTTCAGTGTATTGGAGTTGTTTCCATTGTTCTGACTTGCTTCCAATGCCATTCACTGATCACACTTGGACCCCGCTGACTTGCTTTGCCTCTGGGTCTGGAAACACATTGATTTCAATAATCTTATCCTTTTCATTAATCCCTTAGCAGGCACATCCTCTCCCGATCCATGTAACCCCACAACCCTTCTGAGATGATTGTGCTCCTCCAATTCAGACTTCTTACGCATCCTCCATTTTCATCCCTTCATCCTGGTGGCTGTTTTTGCAGCTGCCAAGATCCTAACCTCTAAAATGCACTCCTTAAAACTTTTCTACCTCCCTGTTCCTCATTCCTTCTTTAAAATGTGGAGTTTGCACGTTCTCCCATCTCTGTGTGGGTTTCCTCTGGGTGCTCTGGTTTCCTCCCACAGTCCAAAGATGTGTAGGTTAGGTTGATTAGCCATGCTAAATTGTGCCTTAGGGTCCCAGGATGTGTGGGTTAGGGAGGTTAACAGGGTAAATGTGTGGGGATATGGGGGATAGGTCTTGGGATGGGATTGTCGGTGCAGACTCAATGGGCCGAATGGTCTCCTTCTGCAGTGTAGGGGTTTCTATTGTTCTTTCTATGGTTTAGATCGCTTGTCCAAGTATCTCCTAGTGTGGTTTGGTGAAAAATTCTGTTCAATAATCACTCCTATGATCATATTAACAAATGAACGTAGCCCATTCCTTCTCCTAATTTGTTATTTGGCCTCTCTTGCCTGCTCTGCCATTCAATAAGATCATGGCTGATCAGATCATGGCCCCAACTTCCACCTGTTCCCTATTCTGTTTGGCCACCTTGTCAATCAAGAATGTATCCACCCTTGCCAAAAAAAATTCAATGGCTGGGATTTCACTGCCCTTCCCACGCTGTGGCAAAGTGGTAAAAATTTGGCCAATGACCCTGCTTCCGCTTCTTTCTTGGGGAAGAGAGTTCCAAAGATTCACAGCTCAGTGAGAAAATAATTCTCTTTATCGCCGTCTTAAATGGGTAACCTCTTATTTTTAAGTTGTGTCTCCTAATTCCATTCTCTCCCACAAGCGTCCACCCTATCAAGTCCCCGTGCGTTTCAATCTTGTATGTTTCAATCAGATCATCTCTCATTCTTCTAAATTCCAATAGGTACAGGCCCAGCCTATCCAACCTTGCCTCAGAAGACAATCACCCACCTCCCCCTTCATTGGTGGCATGGTGACACAGTGGTTGGCACTGCTGCCTCACAATTCCAGGGCCCAGTTTTAATACCTGGCTTGGGTGACTGTGCGGAGACAGCACATTTTCCCAGTGTTTGCGTGAGTTTCTTCCAGATACTCCGGTTTCCTCCTCCTGCTCGTAAGCCTACTTGTGACACTAATAAATAAACTTAAACTTAGACATTGCATCAGTGCTATCCACCACCTACATTTACTTCATGAAGAGAACTAGATATTAATTTAAGCCGATTTTACAGTAGCTTTGCATTTTAAAATGGATAATTATTTTTCCTGTCAAACGCTGCAATGTAAACCAGTCATTATAGAACCTTACTCCAGCAGAATGTTCCAAATGGTCTTTTATGAGTTTAACAGTGGCTGGGATTTTGATGAAGTGGGTGCAAAATCCTGCAAGAGGCTAAAAGCGAGATTCCCATCGGAGAGACCTCATGGCCCGGTTGTCCCTGCTCCCATCATTGCTGTGATGCGGTCCTACCCAGGAAGATTGAGAACTTCATTTAAATGCATTATTATCTCATGAGTGGGCTCCCCCTCTCCATCCACTGTATCATCCCCCCATATTGGGTCTTCACGGGAGAAAGAACATGCCAGGGGTCAGTGTCAAGGAGCAGTGCCAGGGTAGGGTTCTCTCCGGGGAGGTCCCTGCAGGGGGTAGTCCCTGTATAAGTGTGGATGGTCCCCATGTGAGTGAGGGTGGAGGATTCCTGTGGGCCTGTGGGGGCTTTATTCATTCTTTTTACCCACCATTGCACATCTTTCAGACCTGACCCACCAATATGGTGGTGTGAGACACGGCTCCAGGATTTTTATCTTCTAAGTGTTGGACATTCTGGGGATAAAGACCGGCTATATATCGGGCAAGGTAGAATCATAAAACCTTACAGTGCAGAAAGAGGCCCTCTGGCCCATCTAGTCTGCACCGACCACTATCCCACCTTGGCCCTACCCCATATCTCTACATATTTACCCATTAATCCCTCTAACCTATGCATCCTGGGACACGAAGGGGCAATTTAGCTTGGCCAATCAACCCAGCCTGCACATCTTCGGACTGTGGGAGGAAACCAGAGCGCCCGGAGGAAACCCACGCAGACACGAGGAGAACGTGCAAACTCCACACAGGCAGTGACCCAAGCCAGGAATCGAACCTGGAGCTATGAAACAGCAGTGCTAACCACTGTGCTACCGTGCTACACACACCACTTTTCTCACTGGAACCAGCACTGAGAAGGAAAAGTGCAGAATTCTGCCCAGTGAGTTTTTGTATTGATTTGAAAAAACACCCAATAGGCTCAGCATAAAAGTTCCTATCAAATTGAAACAGTGGAAATCAGTAAATCATCAGTGCGTGGCAGAGTGTTAAAAAAATACAAACAAATGCCCTGCAGTCCTACCACATTCAACTGAGAGTGGTGGTGGATAATCAAATAACTCACTGAAGTTTTATAGAGCTCTCTATATTCCCCAATCACAAAGACAGGGGAGTCCAGCACATCAACCCAAAAGATAAGGCTGAAGCATTTGCAACACTGTTTAACCAGAGTGGATGATCTATTTTGGCCTCACCCAGAGGTCCCCAGCATCACAGATGCCAGTATTCAGCCAATTTGATTCACTCTATGTGATATCAAGAAACAGCTGAAGACTCTGGACAATATTTTGCAAATAGTACCGAAGACTTATGTTCCCGAACTTGCTATACCCCCTGGCCAAGCTGTTCCAGTACAGCTACAACACTGGTATCTACCTGCTAATGTGCTCAGTACATCGTGTTCTCAAGATGCAGGATAAATCCAATCCAATCAACGGCCAACTCATTCAGTATGCTCTCAATTGTCAGCAAAATGATGGAAGGTGTTGTTGTCCGTGCCAACAAGCGATATTCACACAGCAATAAGCTGCCCATTCATGCTTAGTTTGGGTGTCTCGAGGGTGACATCCTTTGTCTCATTACAGTTACTGTCTGAATGTGACAAAAGAGTTACTTTCAGAGGTGAGGGTGACTACTGTTGACACAGTATTTGACTGAGAATGACATCAAGGAGCCCTAATAAAATAAAAGTCAAAGGTGAATCAAAGCTTGACACCATCCATGACAGGACAGCCTGCCTGAACATCCATCACCTTAAATATGCATTTCCTCCAACACCGATGCACAGTGGCAGCGTCTTCAAGATGAACTGCAAGAATTCACTTGACTCAAAGAACAAAGAACCACACAGCACGGGAAACAGGCCCTTTGGCCCAACGAGCCCGCGCCGCCATTTTAACATTGTGAGTTCCGTCTTCCACCCATGACCCTTGTCTATGCTTATGGCACTCCGCATTGGAAACCAGATGGAGGGGAGACTAATTTAGGGACAATTTGTTACATCAATCAGCCTAAGAGCACATCTTTGGGGTGTGGGAGGAAACCAGAGCACCTGGAGAAAACCCACGCAAGCACAGGGAGAATGCGTAAACTCCCACAGACACTGGCCCAAATCCATGTGTCTGCACAGCAAACAGTGATAGTCACTGAGCTGTCGTGTTGCCCATCAGCCGGTCTAGTTTAAGCGCACACTAACGACGTGAAGTACTAGGATACTCTTGAAACATCCAAGTGCAGCCCTCACATGACCCACCGCGTGTATGCCCCTTGTTGGACAATAAGGCGGACCAAAGCACCTGTGGATTAAAAGAGAAAAACATCAATAACATGTACATCTTATGCAAACATTCAAGGGAACCCCCAGAAGCTCAAAAGTAAAACAAGTGAGCCAGAAAATATGTTGGAAGGTCCGTAGGAATCAATTCAAATCCATGACCTTTATCATCTGGAAGGACATGGAAACACCACCACCTGCAGGTTTCCTTCCAAGTTATCATCCTGACTTCAAAATATATCAATGTCCCTTCACTGTCACTGGGTCAACATGCTAGAACTCCCTCTCTAACAGCATTGGGTATGATCCTACACCACATGGACTGCAGCAGCTCAAAAAGATGGCTCACCTTCTCAACAGACAAAGGAAATATTAATAAGTTCTGGCTTTACCAACAATGCTCACATCCCAGTTTAAAAAAAAACTATCCAATCCCCATAAATGTGGGTGTTTAAAAGGGGCTGGTCCTTTTGACAAATTCAGTCTGCCCTTTAGGATCTATGGTTATATTAAATATATATGGCAATAATTTGGTTCAACTGTTCAGATGCAACTGTGTATTTTTAGCCATTCCTTATGCATGTTTCAAGATATTTTTTCAGTCCTTTGTAATAGCAGTATTGTAATAAATGTAAGTAATCGCTTGTGAAATGGAAATGAATGGTCATTATGCAAAGGGAATAAAACACTGCACCTTGTTTGAATACAGACAAATTAATTATCAGATAGTTCTCAATTTGTTAATGTGCAGTCAAAAGAATGTTGGACTTCTTCCTGGCAGTCATTTGTGAGAAATTTGTTATCGCTAAATGAGGAACAAAAATGCAAGGCGCATGTTCACTCCTTTGACAATTCGATATTCAAAATGTCTTGATTGCTTATTATAGTCAGTTTGTTTTTGAAAGATCAATGTGTCTATTTTTACTGAGTTTACCAATAAGGAGGAGCCTGCAATCAGAATCACCCATCCCCAGAAGTCCATTTTGCATGTTGTTTTTCTGAATCTGTTTGATGAGCTTGGCTGTTGGTTGCTATCAGGGAGTCTTTGACCAAATCAAGCTGCTTTCACAAGGTGCATCCTAAAACAGCTTGACACAAGCTATCACAAAATGTTTCATCTCAAATATTATTCGATTCACCAGGGATTATTAATGTGACCTTACATGAGAAGATGACTCATCTTTTTAGACAGTGGGGGCGTCAGACAAAATTGTTAAGACCAAACTATCAGCTTGACAACTTGGCCTTTCATTTCACACACTTTGTCTCTCTGATGTAGACATCTATTGTGTTTAAAACATTGCTAATAACTTCAATCTGCATAACTTCAATGTTCCTTTGTAGCTGTCAACTATCAGAGCTATGAACCAGAGGCAGCTTGGAATTGGCCCCTTTCTCACCTGGAATTGTGTGCAAGTTCTCACTGAGATTGCCATTGGAGGACCTGTGGCTCAGTGTGTCTTGCTTTTTGTTTTGTAACCAATTAATTTATCATGGTTGTAATTTTGGGCTCAGTGATGGAGTGGCTGGCCACAAAGATCCAGGGATCACTGTGGCATGGATATCCTCCTTCCCAACGTCAGTTTGAACCCGATGCTAAGTCAGAGGGACCTCCAAGCATCCAGCAAATGATGTTAGCAAGTTGTGTAATTAGACAGTCACATTGCCAATCAACCAGTACAGAAAATGATAAAACCCCTTCAATTTAAATATTTAAATTTTACAGTAAATGAGCTGGATATTTAAAACAGGAACTAAAGTTTTAAAAATATAAGGAACAAATAAAATATTTTTATGGAAATATTTGGCATTCAGTAAATATAACATCACTTTTTAAGGGCTAGTGAGGTGCTTCATAATAATTAAGAGAAGTGCATTGTTAACAACACAATCATGCCTAAATCGCTGAGTTCAATCAGACCATCACACCCATCATCGGGCTTTCCCGTCTCCAATTTCCCTACACGCCCCTGCAAGCATACCAAAGCCCACCCCATTACTGACTGCTGCCACTGATCTGCCTTGACCTGGTCAGACAAGATAGTCTGTACCCAGTGCCCCCACTGCAGCCGCCTTGTGATTTCCATCCAGTAGCAAGATGCCAACTTGTCCTGAGCTGCAAGCTCTGTTGCAGTGCAATGTTTACCACCCAACCAGGCACCAGGCCTGGCAGTCAAGTGGCCTTCTGGGCAAGGATCCTACTTAAAGAAAAATGTACAGGCATGCACGCACACACACTCGCCGTCACACCTGCCCTCATGCCCTCACACTTGCCCTCACACCTACACACACTCACACCCATGCTCCACAGTGTGTCTCACACACGCACGTCTACCACAATCTTACACAGCAGAGTTATACCGCTCACAGAACTCCCCCTCCAAGTTCACTGGAGAATTCCACTGCCGTAAAGATCAGTGTCTGTGTGCGCACGAGTTCAATATCATGAAGTGAAAACAAGCAAATAAAAGGATGAATTCAAATAAGTGTGGAGCTTTCTTTCGGCTGATATAACCACAGAGTCAGGATGTCATTTCGGAAGGGTTTTATGTAAGTGGGCTCAGTAACGCCTAAGGTACTGTCAATAAAAAGACAAATTCAAAAACCAATATATTGTACTAACAGAATGGCTGTTTGACACTTGCTATAAAGAACAGGCAAAGGCATTTCATGGGACGCAGTCAGCTCAGGGCAAGTGAGGCATTCATTTCATTGATGGACATTGAAAAATATTTCTGTCAGCTGCTTGCAAGAAGGAA
Organism: Carcharhinus amblyrhynchos; assembly: GCF_965287045.1. Lineage (NCBI taxonomy): Eukaryota > Metazoa > Chordata > Chondrichthyes > Carcharhiniformes > Carcharhinidae > Carcharhinus > Carcharhinus amblyrhynchos. The sequence continues at coordinate 16,609,360 of NC_137330.1, forward strand.
CAGTTTTGCTGCGAAACTTGCTCCCAGGTTGTCAGGTTGTCTTTTGCATCATTGTTCTTCCTTAGAGGAATAGAATGTAGAAAATCCTGCTGATATGGGGAAGCGGGGGAGAGAAGTTCTCTTTAAACAAGTACAGCTTCAGAGTCAGAGACCCTGGGCAATATACAGCAGAACGCGAGCTTTATTTTATTATTTCCCAACCTGCAGAGATGCCTTTGTCCCCACTCAATACATACTTAATTTCAGATCGAATTTTCTACCCAGAAATTCATTGTTCCATTGTCGCTTTTTTAAACTGGAGTGTTATGTTTTGAAATAGTTATGTTGAAAAAGGGAAACAGTCAGAGGAAATAGGTCATTGCGCAATTCTTGCCTATGCAAGGTGACCACCGACATGCGCTCCTGCCTGCGTATAGACAAAAAACCATGGGTGACCTGATAGCACAGTGGTTAACACTGCTGCCTCACAGCGCCAGGGTCTCTGGTTCGATTCCTGGCTTGGGTCACCGTTTGTGCGGAATCTGCATGTCCTCCCCCTCCCCCTCACCGTGTCTGCATGGGTTTCCTCCGGATACTCTGATTTCCTCCTACAGTGCTGATTAGGTGGATTAGCCATGCTAAATTTTCCCTCAGTGTACCCAAACAGACGCTGGAGTGTGGCAACTATGGGATTTTCACAGTAACTTCATTGCAGTGTTAATGTAAGCCTACTTGTGACACTAATAAATAAACTTGAACATCATTGGTTGGAGGAGTCAGCAGCAAAGACAGTCTGTTTATTTTTTAAAAAGCTGGAACGTAAAACCATACATTTCCATGGTTAACAAAACTATGGTGGGGATTTTCTGACCAATACTAGTTGGGTAATTTGAGATTATATTAAATTTGATTCGGTGGATAGCGAATGCGTCTCACAGCTGGATTTGCAAACAAAACAGACCTTTTAATTTTAAAGCTGAAAGAAATGTTATTATAGTGTTATAGTGCACTGACCTGATTTTTTTTCTCTCATTTTAGAGGAGGAGATGGTCTACTGCTATTGTCACTAGATTGTTAAGCCAGAAACTCAGCTAATGTTTTGAATCCTGCCAAGGCAGATGGTTGAATTTGAATTCAATAAAAAATATCTGGACTTTAGAATCTGCTGATGACCATGAAACCATTGCCGATTGTCGGAAAATCACATCTAGTTTATTGATATCCTTTGGAGAAGGAAATCTGCCGTCCTTACCTGACCTGGCCTACATGGCTTACTCCAGATCCACAGCAATGTGGTTGACTCTCAACTACCCTCTGAACAAGGGCAGCTAGGGGTGGGCAATAAATGCTGGCCAGTGAGTAGTGTCCATGAGCCACAAATGATTTTGTAAAAAAATTATTCACCGAGCAAATAGCACATGTAAATTTGTTTGCCCTGCATCTTCCTGTAGGGTTTCTGATGCATGCCCTGCCTGCACCATTTCCATTGGCTATAACCCAAACCCAAATTTGGTTCTCTCACCTCGTTTACCTGATTGTAGCACAGGTCTCAGGAAGTTCTTCACTGCTGACATCCTTTTCACTCAGTTGTGTGCTTCTGCGCACAGCAGAGAGACAGACAGCATTATGTGGCATGGTAGCACAGTGGTTAGCACTGCTGCTTCACAGCTCCAGAGACCTGGGTTGGATCCCTGGCTTGGGTCACTGTCTGTGTGGAGTGTGCACATTCTCCTCATCTCTGCATGGGTTTCCTCCGGGTGCTTCGGTTTCCTCCCACAGACCAAAGATGTGTGGGTTAGGTTGATTGACCATGTTAAAATTTCCCCTTAGTGTCCTAAGATGCTTAGGCTAGAGGGATTAGCGGGTAAAATATGTAGGGGAATGGGGGTAGGGCCTGGGTGGGATTGTGGTCGGTGCAGACTCGATGGGCCGAAAGGCCTCTTTCTGCACTGTAAGGTTCTATGATTCTATGATATGCTGAGAACAAGTAGTGCAATTCCCTCTGTTCTTCTTAAAGGTAGCCTGTCCTCCAAAAAGAGAAGCGGTAATGAATAATATCCTTGTGGTAGCACAGCCTCTTTAAGGGGGAAATTGCTGAGTGCCATGTATTCGGGCCGGACGCTATGGAGAGGCAGTGCAGGAAGCCAAGCCAATTGGCTACAAGGATTACATCCTGGGTTGGGGAGGAGCCAGGGAGGAGGAGAGAATACGTGTATTGCAGTTCCGTCGATCCTTGTTTGTACATATGTAAATAAACTTGAATAACTTGAAGCCTCAAAAAGTCACCTTTCAAGTTATTACAGTTCTGGAATTTAAGGGATGGATAATTAAACATCAGGGCAAAGAGAGGGCTTCAGTGTGGTGGATGTGGCACTGGAGGCACTAGTGATGGAAGTTGATGAAGGAAATACCATGTATACATGGAGAAGTATCCCAGGAGACACTCAAGTACCATCTTCAGAAGAAAGTGGTCAAAGAGGTCAACTCCCCAACTCTAGACCCGATGATCTAACTGCAGCATCGCAAGAGGTCAAATACCATCACCGTGGTGGGGGGATGGGGATGGTGTGTAAATGGATGCTTCTCCATTCTTTGACTATGATCTCTCATTGTTGAATCTACCAGACTTTCATCACTCACCCATCAGCACTCAGGACTCACGCCTGACATCCAGATACCCCAACTCAGTCTCAAACACTGATCAAAGCTGTTAGCCTCATGCCCACCTCTCCCTAACCATAACCCCAAGTACTCTGCTGTGGCAGGGAAAACTCCCAAACAACTCCCAGTGATCAGTGACACTCTGCTCTCTCTACTGCAGGACATGATGGCACACAAGAGGAGTGAGTGGAGCACAATTGGTGGGGAGTAACGATGTGAGCATCTCCTGCGCTCTATGGAGTAAATGGCCCCTTGCATCATGGAGCTGATTGTGACAGAGTCTGTGACTCCGGTGTGCTGAGGGTTCCTGCCTTATGTCCTTTGTGTCCCTGCCTATGCCCCTTCTCAACTCTAAGCTTACCCTCATTGCCCGGTGAGTAAGCTGCTGGTGGTATGACCACAAACGTCTTGCCCTCCCATTCCACCTCCATGCATCACAACCAAACTGCTCTCAGACATCCAGGAACTGCCAACTTTCCAGCTACGGTAACACACCGAGGAAGAAAGGGAGAGCAATAACCCAACAATGATGATGACACCCACTTGTTCTGACACTCAAAGCTATCAGCTTAGACGTTGGAACCATACATACATTGGCAGCAAGACCAGACTTGGACGCAGCAGATTGTGAGTCAAATGACCACGAGAGGGTTGCAGCTAGTGAGGGAAGAGAATAGTTCACTTCCCTGCTCACCAGAGAGCAAGGCTACAGATAGACTCCACTTCACTGAACTAAAATGGGGTGGTATACATTGGAGTGCTGATGGATATGTACACCACCAAACAGTCCCCTTTTACTATCAAGGAACTTGGAGGACACTGGTGCCAAAACGGCAGTGGGCAATGCACAGACCTTCTCTCCCCGTACCCTCAGCATCATCTCCTTTCCATGCCACAGGCACTGTCTCCATTCTTACTGTGCTGAGATCACCTACTCCGCTGCCGCTTCCATGTGGAAGCAGAAACCCTCACTGCCAAATCCAAGAACCCACCCCAGAATCTCCAAAAATATTCCTGAGGCACATTGCACGTGCAGGGTTTCTTAAAAAAAAAACATGCCAGCAATTAGGAGTCATGGCCCTTTAAGGGACGACGATGCTGGGTCCATTTTGCGGTTTAACGCTTGTTAATGTATAGGTTTGTTGTACAAACCTTCTGTGGTGCAAACTGAGTACCATCTGGCCGGTTGGAATGTTTGGCATCAGGACAGCCCTGCCGTCCATTACAACATACTGGTGGAGTGGTGACATTGGCACAGGCATGCTGCGCAAGCAAGCATTCTGTACAGACTGGGTGGAATTGTTGGCGGTGACAGTACAGTCTCGATGGGCTGAATGGCCTCTTTCTGCATTGTAGGGATTCTACGATAACCAGCATGTCCTGCACTGACAATGTACTGAAGTCTTCTTTAAGAACAAAGAACTCATTACTCATCAGTTTTGTTCTTCGGACTGTATTTTTAAGTTACATGCAATGAATTAGAAGATCTGGACTTCTATCAGCAATTTTTCTCCAATTTCTTGATAATTTAAGTAAAAGTTTTTAAATAATGACATTGAAGGTAATACATGTCCTGATGAGCACTTGATAAGTACAAGGCTATGAATCAGGTGATGGAAAATATTAGAGTAGATAGGCATTTGATGGCTTGTATAGACACGATGGACTGCAGTGCCTCTTTCTGTGCTATAAAACTCTATGAAATAAGATTAATTTCATCAAATCATTTATGCAGATTGTAAAGTAAGTGGAACCCTTTTTCAGTCAGTAACCTGTGAAATAAAGGGGTATATTGAAGGGGGCAGCAATTGGGTCCAATAGACAATGTAGCACAATCTTGATGGCTTAGATTGTACATTTATTACATCATTGTCCGTGCTTGCCCTTTGCTGGAACAAGTTAAAGCACCTTCAGTTGCTCCATTGGCTTTCTATAGCCTTGTACCTCCCTTTGAGAAAAGGAAGCACTGTGTAACACAGTGAGAAGATAAGCAGATTGAGTTAATCGACCAAGAGTAGACAGGATTCAATGATGAGCTTTCAGCAATTATTGTTAAAAGATCTAGTGCTGACACGTTAGATGAAATAAGCCCATCATTAATTTCTGGTTATGAAACAAATGTAAATTACTTGCCACGTGCGTTTGTATTAGAGTGACAAGTTTACCAATGCATGCTCCTGACTTGGAACTGCACGGTAACACAGTGGTTAGCGCTGCTGCCTCATAATGCCAGAGACCCAGGTTCAATTCCTGGCTTCGGTCACTGTCTACGTAGAGTCTCACATTCTCCCCATGTCTGCGTTGGTTTCTGGTTTCCTGCCACAGTCCGAAAGATATGCTGGTTAGAACATAGAACATAGAACATTACAGCGCAGAACAGGCCCTGTTGCGCCGACCAGTTAAAAAAAAACAATGACCCACTAATCTAAACCAATCCCTTTTTGTCCATAAACCTATCCACGGATCTCTTAAACGCCCCCAAACTAGGCGCATTTACAACCGCAGCAGGCAGGGCATTCCAATCCCTCACCACCCTCTGCGTAAAGAACCTACCCCTGACATCCGTCCTATAACTACCCCCCCTTAATTTAAAGCCATGCCCCCTCGTGCTAGCTTTCTCCATCAGAGGAAAAAGGCTATCACTATCCACCCTATCTAAACCTCTAATCATCTTATATGTTTCAATAAGATCCCCTCTTAACCGCCTTATTTCTAGCGAAAACAACCCCAAATCCCTCAGTCTTTCCTCATAGGACCTCCCCTCCATACCAGGCAACATCCTGGTAAAACTCCTCTGCACCGTCTCCAAAGCCTCCACACCCTTCCTGTAATGTGGGGACCAGAACTGCACACAGTACTCCAAGTGCGGCCGCACCAGAGTTGTGTACACTTGCAACATGATGCTGCGACTCCTAAATTCAATCCCCCTACCAATAAACGCCAAGACACCGTATGCCTTCTTAACAACCTTATCTACTTGATTCCCAACTTTCAGGGATCTATGTACACATACACCTAGATCCCTCTGTTCATCCACACTATTCAAAGTCCTCCTGTTAGCCCTATACTCAACACATCTGTTATTCCTACCAAAGTGAATCACCTCACACTTCTCCGCATTAAACTCCATCCGCCACTTCTCGGCCCAGCTCTGCAACCTGTCTAAGTCTCCCTGCAAAATATGACTATGCAAACTAAACCTAACTATGGTTAGGTGCATTGATCATGCTAAATTCTCCCTCAGTGTACCCAAACAGGAGCCGGAGTCTGGTGACTGGGGTATTTTCACAGTAGCTTCATTGCAGTGTTAATGTAAGCCACTAATAAATAAACTTTAAACTGTACACCTGCAGACACTCTTGTTGGAGGAAGGAGTTTGACATTTTAATTTGGTGTCTCAAGCCTGGATTTACTCGACACATCATCTCAAGGAGCTTCAATGGGAAGTGGAAAGTAGTTCATACCTACATTAAGCATTCAGAGGGTCATTTCAATGAAAGCAACCGTATCGGAAACCCACAGGATTAGGTGGCACACCTAACATTGCTCTCTATTGGTACTAGTGAATGAAAGGGATGGCTGGGGTAGAGGTAGAGAGATTCTTCCTGCTTAGAAAGGATAGCAGGACTAGAGGGCACAGCCTCAAGATAAGGGGGGGGGGGTGCAGTTTAGATCAGAGTTGAGGAGGAACTTCTTCACTCAAAGGGTGGTGAATCTCTGGAATTCTCTACCCGTTGGAGTGGTGGAGGCTACCTCGCTAAATATATTTAAGTCACGGGTAGATAGGTTTTTGATAGACAAGGGAATTAAGGGTTATGGGGAGAAAGCGGGAAAGTGGAACTGATCCACTTCAGATCAGCCATGATCTTATTGAATGGCAGGGCAGGCTCGAAGGGCTAGATGGCCTACTCCTGCTCCTATTTCTTATGTTCTTATGTAGTGAATACTGCTGCCTTACAGCGCAGGTTCAGCTCCCTGATTGGGTCACTGTCTATGCGGAGTCTGCATGTTCCACACGTCTCTGCGTGGGCTTCCTCCGGGTGCTCTGCTTTCCTCCCACAGTCTGAAAGACGTGCTGGTTAGGTGTGTTGGCCATGCTAAATTCTCCCTCAGTGTAACCCAAACAGGTGCCAGAACGTGGCAACTCGGGGATTTTCACAGTAACTTCATGGCAATGTCAATGTAAGCCTATTTGTGACACTAATAAATAATTTTTTGAAAAAGTTGTGGAAAAACAAACATTTGGAAGAATTGTGGGTTATTGTTTGTCAGAATTGGGTGAGCAAAATATTCGGGAAGCTATGTTAACCCCTTCAAGTTTGAAATGCATTTGTATTTACTGGTGTTCAGTTCCCAGGCCCTATTGCCATATCCCTACACATGTGCCCACTAATCCCTCTAACCTACACATCTCAGGACACTAAGGGGCAATTTTAGCATGGCCAGTCAACCTAATCCGCACATCTGTGGGAGGAAACCGGAGCACCCGGAGAAAACCCATGCAGACACGAGGAGAATGTGCAAACTCCACACACATAGTGACCAGAGCCAGGAATCGAACCTAGGCCCCTGGAAGTGTGAAGCAGCAGTGCTAACCACTGTGCTACCATGCAGCGTTTCCAATAAACAAGTGGCAGTATTAAATGTTGATACTGAAGTAATGGAATTATCTCATTCTCAGAGCATCGACAATAAAGGCAGGATTACTTGTGGAGGAAGCTTTAGCGTGTTCTGATCTCTGCAGCTTTTCTGTGCCACAGTCCGAGTTCTCACAGACCCGTAGGAAGTCGAGGACTGGAACATTGTTAAGCAGCAGAAATAGGAATGCAGATGGCACATAATGACGAGGAGTCACGGGCGCAAGGTGAGAGGGGCGAGGTATAACTCCGATATCAGAGGGTCATTTTTTACGCAGAGGGTGGTGGGGGCCTGGAATGTGCTGCCAAGTAGGGTGGTGGAGGCAGACACGCTGGCATAGTTTAAGAATTGCCTGGATAGTCACATGAGCAGACTGGGAATGGAGGGATACAAACAGATGGTCTAGTTGGACCAATGAGCAGCGCAGGCCTGGAGGGACGAAGGACCTGTATTGTTCTTTGTTCTTTATTTGTTTATAATTATGAAGACAGAATTCTCAAAATCAGACAAGAATCCCACTGCGCAAGGCTCTCAGTGCACAGCCTGAAATTGGGCAACTCAAACCTACCATTTGTCGTCTGCCATATCGATGGGAGAGCTCGTGCCAGAACCAGCACTTGAGCAAGTTGTTCGCTTGCAAGTGACATTTTCAGCACCAATTTGGGCAATCATGCCAGAATTTGGCAGACTGTCAGTTCTGGTGAGAAAACAGGCGTGAATCCCTTCAGCTTCAGTCGTTTCTTTTTCCTCGAGATTTTGTCGCTTTAACACCTAAAGGAAGAGTGGGCAGGGTTTGCACCATCGCTCCAGCAAGGCAGGGACTCTTTGACTCTACAGAGATCAGGGTGCCATTTTTAAAGGGAGTCTCAATCATAAATAAGAATAAATCCCTCCCACCTCCTCCCTCAGGCATCCCCATTCCCTCTCTGCCTGCCAATCATCCTTGAAATTCCCATTCCCCAATCATGCCGGTATTTCCATCCCCAGTATCCCGTTGTCCTCAGTGTCCACTCCCACCTCCCACAATAAATAGATGAATCCCTGCACAAGTCTCCCCCCTAAGGGGCTTTCAGCCCATATCCCCCTCCCTGGGTTATACTCAGCTTTGCATACTCAGAGGGATCTGTCGCAACAGGTTTCCCTTTATGTAAACCTGTCGAGAATCCTGCCCATGTGACAATGCATCAGCGAGGTATGAAAATTTGGCGTGGGGATAATTTGGTGAGAGTTATATTTATATATAAATTTATTGAAAAGAATTAACATCATGTTCAAGCCATTATGGGTATGTACCTGATTACATCTCCAGCGAGAAGCAGGGAATACTAGAGATCATGATCCCACTGGTGAGATTTGCGATTTTTAGTCCTTACCAGATTTTGAGCCCCTCCAGCAATCTCGCGCAGAGTTTAAAATTTTGTGTTTGCCGGAGTGTCACTGGGTTTTATTGACTAACTCCAACGATAGATGCATTTTACCCCCAGCCTTTATGCTTTAAGCTAGCTCTGCTGAGCCCGTCATCAAACCACAGCCCTCACTGTTCTTGTTGATATTGCTATTAACAAAATCATAGAACCATAGAATCCCAACAGTGCAGAAGGCGCTTATTTCTTCCATTCAGTTTGCACTGACTCTTCAAAAGAACATTTTATCCTGGCCAGCACCCCCCACCCCCCCAACACCTGACCCCTGTAACCTCATGCATTCACCCTGCTATTCCCCTTACCCCACGCATCTTTGGACTGTGGGGGGAAACTGGAGCTCCCAGTGGAAAACCACACAGACAGTCACCCGAGGCCGGAATTGAACCCCGGGTCCTTGGCGCCGTGAGGCAGTAGTGCTTACCGCTGTGCCACCCTGGATGAAAAAATGAAACAGTTTATTAGCACGGACTTTTCTTACCATCCAGTGAAATTGTTCTGATTTTGTAGCGTGGGACGAGAAATGTGACCCAATCACTTACTATGAGGAAATTAATTCCGATCTAAGGGATCAGGTGATGTAGACCATTCGGCTCTTCAAAGTTGCTCTGCCTTCAACAATATCAAGATTTATCTAATGGTGGCCTTGACTCCACTTCCCTGCCTGCCACCAGCCCACCATCCCCACCGTGACTATGTTGTCAATCAAACACATGTCTACCTCAACCTTGAATATATTCAATGACTTGGCCTCCATTACTTCCTGTGAAGAATCTCAAACACTAACCAAACCTCTGAGAGAAGAAAATCCTCCTTGCTTGCACCAAAAGTAGGAGACTTCTTAATTTAAAACAGCACCCCAAACTTCCAATTATCCTATTTAAGTCCCTCAGATTGTTATATGCTTCGATAAGATTCTTCTAAGATTCTCATTCTCATTCTTCTAAACCCTAATGACTATGGAGCCTAACCTACTCAACTTGTTCTCATGGACTCCTCATCCCAGGAATCAGCCCAGGCAACTTTCTCTGACTGCTTCAGTCGCAAGTATGTCCCTCCTTAAGCATGGTAATCATAACAGCACACAGAACAACCATTAGGGAAATTCACCACTGCAGTAATATTTGATTTATTATTGTCGCATGCATTAAAATACGGTGAAAAGTATTGTTTCCTGCATGCTATACAGACAAAGCATACTATTCACAGAGAAGGAAAGGAGAGAGTGCAGAATGTGGGTGCCGTCATAGCTGTGGTGCAGAGAAAGATCAATTTAATGCAAGGTAGGTCCATTCAAAAGTCTGACGGCAACAGGGAAAAAGCTGTTCTTGAGTCAGCTGGTACGTGACCTTATACTTCTGTATCTTTTTCCTGATGGAAGAAGGTGGAAGAGGGTTTTCCCGGGGTGCATGAGGTTCTTATTTATGCTGGCTGTTTCTCTGAGGCAGCAGGAAGTATAGACAAAGTCAATGGATGGGAGGCTAGTTTGCATGATGGATTGGGCTTCATTCATGACCCTTTATAGTTTCTTGCGGTCTGAGACAAAGCAGGAGCCATACTAAGCTGTGATACAACCACAAAGGATGCTTTCTATGGTGCATCTGTAAAAGTTGATGAGAGTTGTAGCAGACATACCAAATTTCCTTAGTCTTCTGATAAAGTAGGGGTATTAGTGGGCTTTCTTAACTATAGTATCGGCATTGGGGAGGGGGGCGGGGGGCAGGACAGATTGTTTGTGATCTGAACACCTAAACCTTGAAACTAAAAACTTAATAGTGTCCAGCAGCAAGCTGGAAGCAAAGCCAGGATTAAAGCAATTTTGCTGTCAACTTTATCATTCACAAAGGGCTTTTGTCTCTATGGTGAAGAGGAACCATGTCTTACCAGAATAATTGTTATTCATAGTTTGACTTTTTCCTTGAAAGATTTTTCAACTCCATTGCAAGTCAAGTGATTTTGGTAAGTCATTCTTCATGTAAGCTGGTTAAATGATTGTTTTTATCTTATTTTGTCATTTCAATTTGCATTGGTTGACAATGTAAAGGGCGATGATGAATTCATGTAATTAGCTCCAGTGAGGTTCTGTTGGCATGATAAGAATAAATTTAATACAGAAAAAATAAACAGTAGTTTAAGTTCTTGCAAACGAGGTGAGAATGAAGACCATATTTCAATGGAAATTTCAATCCATTGTTTTGAATACATTGCAACAAAGGTTAGAGGCAAGTCAATTGTGAAGTAATTGTGTTATTTTGGGTTGAAATTGTTCCTCCTTTCTCATTTTTTGATTTTCTCCGTATTCCACCACTCCAGATCAAAAGGTCAGGTGACTGAATTCCTTTGCTGAAATGTTATTTTGAAATGCGCTGCAACAAGGCACCCATTTTGGGACAGTTGCTTGAAAGTACACAGCAGAAAAACAGAATAGCCCCTTTTAATTACCTACTCTTCTCTGCAGAGGTACTGGTCAATTCTTACTTCCAACATAAAGTGCAAAGAAGCTCTGGACAGGCTTGGGATTACGACCATCAGGTTAAAGTCCAACAGGTTTATTTGGCAGCACAAGCCACAAGCTTTCAGAGCGCTGCTCCTTCATCAGGTGAATCAGATGACTTATCTGATGAAGGAGCAGCGCTCTGAAAGCTTATGGCTTGTGCTGCCAAATAAACCTGTTGGACTTTATCCTGGTGTTGTGAGAGCTCTTACTTTGCTTACTCCAGTCCAACGCCAGTATCTCCACATCATTACTACCATCCACGGCTGTGTGGCTGTTTGCATTGCCCCACAGCGATAACAAGCTCTTCATTCAAAGTTGTTTAATACAAATTGTCTGACAATTCCGAGAGTCAGCACTCACATCACACTTTGTTTCATTCTAATTATTGGATTTTTGTTTTAGCACAAGAATTTACTTTTGATAATTCACTCAGCAATCAGAGAAGTCACACGGGTTTAATATCCTGTTCAAAACACTTCAGCCTGGATTTAAGAACATAAGAAATAGGAGCAGGAGTAGGCTATCTAGCTCTTCGAGCCTGCTCCACCATTCAACAAGATTATGGCTGATCTGAAGAGGATCAGTTCCACTTTCCCGCTTACTCCCCATAACCCTTAATTCCCTTGTCTATATTCAGCGAGGTAGCCTCCACCACTTCAACGGGCAGAGAATTCCAGAGACTCACCACCCTTTGAGTGAAGAAGTTCCTCTTCAACTCTGATCTAAACTACCCCCCTCCCTTATTTTGAGGCTGTGCCCTCTAGTTCTGTTATCCTTTGTAAGCGGGAAGAATCTCTCTACCCCTACCATATCTAGCCCCTTCATTATCTTGTAAGTCTCTATAAGATCCCTCCTCAGCATTCTAAACTCTAATGAGTACAGACCCAGTCTATTCAATCTCTTTTCATAGGCTAACCCCCTCATCTCCAGTATTTATGTGGATTCGTGGTGGGGGGGTGTGGGGGGTGTGCAGTATTGGGACAATTCTAGAGGCTATTAACAGTAGTGGGTGGAACCTGATTCTGGGATTGCTGCACCCATTCCTGGTATTGGTAAATTGGCTGGCAGGGGATAAGTGGCATTCCTGATCTGGCTGGTTATGTTGTGGGGATGGGTGGGGTGTGCGGTGGATAGACTTTCCACACCACACCCTCCCCTGCATGGCCCCAATACATCAGTGAAGTCACAAACCAATGGTCTGAATTTGAGTCAGTTTAAAAGCTTTTACCCATGTCTCTCCATATGTCTCATGCCTTCTCCATTCCCCTTCCTTATCTCCCATCACTAACTACATGTCTCTTCTATGTCCCTATGCTGCCTCCATGAGCCCACAATCCTGTATGACCACTCAACCAGTGTGCATCATTTACCCAGTATCCATCTTGTAAAGTATATAATAATAGAAAGTCTTGAAATATTCATGCAAAAAATACTGTCATGGAAAGCACCCATGTTGGGTCAATGTAGAGTGCAGGAGAGCATGGCAAATGTCGCAATAGGCAGACTTAAAAATGAAGTGTCAACCTGGTGAAGCTACAACAGATGACTACTTGCGTAACAAACAATGTAAGCAGCATGTTTTGGATAGAGCTCAGCCATTCCAAAACCAATGGATTTGATCTACACTCTGCAGTCCTGCTGCATCCAGCCATAAATGATGGTGGACAACTGGACAGCTTACTGGAGTAGGAAACTCTGCAAATATCCCCATTTTCAATGGCTGGAAAGCCCAGCCCATCAATGCAAAAGACAAAGATGAAGTATTTGCAGCCACCTTCAGCCAGAATTGTCAGTTAATCTCCTCTTGAAGACTCTAGCATTTCAGATGTCAGAAAATTTGATTCACTCCATGTGACGTAGAGTCATAGAGGTTTACAGCATGGAAACAAGCTTTTCGGCCCAACTTGTCCATACTGCCCTTTTTTTAAAACCCCTAAGCCAATCCCAATTGCCCGCATTTGGCCCATATCCCTCTATACACATTATATCCATGTTACTACCTAAAAGCTTTTTAAAAGATAAAATTGTACCCGCCTCTGCTACTACCTCTGGCAGCTTATTCCAGATTTCACCATGCTGTGTGTGAAAAAATGCCCCTCTGGGCACTTTTGTACCTCTCTCCTCTCATCTTAAACCTATGCCCTCTAGTTTTAGACTCCCCTACCTTTGGGAAAAGATATTGACTGTCTAGCTGATCTGTGCCCCTCATTATTTTATAGACCTCTGTAAGGTCACCCCTCCGTCTCCTACGGTCCAGAGAGAAAAGTCCCAGATGATTCAGCCTCTCCTTATAACTCAATCCATCAAGTCCCAGTAGCATCCTAGTAAATCTTTTCTGCAGTCTTTCGAGTTTAATAATATCCTTTCTATAATAGAGTGGCCAGAATTGCACACAGCATTCCAAGCGTTGACCTTACATTGTCTTGGACAACTTCATCAAGACGTCCCAACTCCTGTATTCAATGTTCTGATCAATGAAACCAAGCATGCCAAATGCCTTCTTCACCAACCTGTCCACCTGTGACTCCACTTTCAAGGGACTATGAAAATGTACCCCTACATCTCTTGTTCTGTAATTCTCCCCATCGCCCTATCATTAACTGAGTAAGTCCTGCTTTGGTTCAATCTACCAAAATGCATCACCTCACATTTGTCTAAATTAAATTCCATCTGCCATTCGTCAGCCCACCGGCCCAATTGATCAAGATCCCATTGCAATTGGAGATAACTTTTTTCACTGCCCACTATGCCACCAATTTTGCTGTCATCTGCAAACTTGCTAACCATGCCCCCTATATTCTCATCCAAATCATTAATATAAATGACAAATAACAGTGGACCCAGCACTGATCCCTGAGACACACTGCTGGTCACAGACCTCCAGCTTGAGAAATAACTCTCTACAAGCACCCTCTGGCTTCTGTCAAGAAGCCGATTTTGTATCCATTTAGATACGTCACCCTGGATCCTGTGAGATTTAACTTTATGCAAAAACCTACCATGCAGTACCTTGTCAAAGGCCTTGCTAAAGTCTACGTAGACAATTTCAACTGCACTGCCCTCATCTACCTTCTTGGTTACCCCTTCAAAAAACTCAATTAAATTTGTGAGACATGATTTTCCACTCATAAAACCATGCTCAGTGTCCCTTACCAGTCCTTGCATCTCTAAATGTCTGTAGATCCTATCTCTTAAAATACCTTCCAACAATTTTCCCACCATGGATATGAGGCTCACTGGCCTGTAGTTCCCATGCTTTTCCCTGCAGCCATTTTTAAATGAAGGCACAACATTTGCCACTCTCCAATCTTCAGGCACTTCACCTGTGACCATCGATGATTCAAGTATCTCGGGTAGGGGACACACAATTTCTTCCCTAGCCTCCCACAATGTCCTGGGATCTACTTCATCAGGTCCTGGGGATTTATCTAACTTGATGTTCTTTAAAACTTCCAGCATCTCCTTCTCCATAATATGTACATTCCTCAAGACATCACTATTAGTTTCCCCAAGTTCCCTAACATCCATGCTTTTCTCAACAGTAAATACTGATGAGAAATATTCATTTAGAATTTCACCCATCCTTTGTGGATCACTCATAGATGACCTTGTTGATCCTTAAGAGGCCCTACTCTCTCCCTTGTTACCCCTTTATGTATTTGTAAAAGCTCTTTGGATTCTCCTTTGCCTTATCTGCCAAAACAATTTTGTGTCCCCTTTTTGCCCTCCTGATTTCCTTCTTAACTCTACTCCTACACCCCCTATACTCTTCAAGAGATTCACTTGATCCCAACTGCCTATGCATGCCACGTGCATCTTTCTTCTTCTTGACCAGGGCCTCAATATCCCGAGTCATCCAGGATTCCTGAATTCTGCCAGCCTTGCCCTTCACTGTATGAGGAATGTGTTTACCCTGAACCCTGGTTAACACACTTTTGAAAGCATGCCACTTACCAGACATCCCTTCGCCTTCCCACAGACATCCCTCAATTAACTTTTGAAAGTTCCCACCTGATACCATCAAAATTGGCCTTGCCCCAATTTAGAATCTTAACTTTTGGGCCAGACCTATCATTCTCCATAGCTATCTTAAAACTAATAGAATTATGGTCACTAGTCCCAAAGTGATGCCTCAGTAACATTTCTGTCACCTGCCCTTCTTTATTTCCCAAGAATAGGTCAACTTTTGGCCCCTCTCTAGTCTGGCCATCCATATGCTGAATGAGAAATTCCTCCTGAATACACTCAACAAATTTCTTTCCATCCAACCCTCTAATGTGGCTGTCCCAGTCATTGTTGGGAAAAATAAAATCTCTGACTATTAGCACCCTATTTTTCTTGGAGCTATCTGTAATCTCCTTACATATTTGCTTCTCTATGTCCTGCTGACTATTTGGGGGCCTATAGTACAACCCTATCAAACTGATTTCCCCCTTCTTATTTCTCAGTTCTACCCATATAGACTCAATGGCTGAACCCTCAGATATATTCCCACTCCGTACGGCTAGCTTTCCCTAATCAAAAGTGCAACTCCCCCTCCTCTCTTACCTCCTGTTCTATCTTTCCTAAAACATCTCTACCCTGCAACATTGAGCTGCCAGTCCTGTCCCTCCCTTAGCCAGGTTTCAGTAATTGCTATAATATCCCAGTCCCACATACCGATCAATGCCCTGAGTTCATCTGCCTCTGCCATCGGGCCTCTTTCAGTGAAATAAATGCAGTTTAATCTGGACTTCCCTTGCTCCCTGTCTTGCTTTTGCCTGATCTGTCTGGTACTAGGATTACTGACACTGCCCAGCAATAACTGACGGTACCAGATACTACAAAGGTTACTGCAGAGCTCTAACAATATTCCAGCAATAGTACTGAAGACATGCTCCAGAACTGTCCAAGCCATTCCAGCACAACCACTTTACTACACAAAAAGTAGGACAAATCAAACCCAGCCCAATACCAGGAGTGCCGCACATATGCGGGGCAAGGACCACCTCCAACAAGAGAACACCTACTGTCGTCCCTTGACATTCAATGGCATTACCATTGTTGAAACATCTACTATCAATGTTCTGCGAGTTTCTATTGACCAGAAACTGAACTGGACTAGCCATACAAATAATGTGGTTACAAGTCAGGAGTGTGATGGGACACTGTCTACTTGCTTGGGTGAGTGCAGCTTCAACAACACTTAGCTCAACATCATCCAGACAAAGCAGCCCACTTGTTTGGCACCCCATTCACCTTAACTATTCACTCCCTCTGCCACCAATGCACAGTGGCAGCAGTATTTACCATTTACAGGATGATCTGCCACAAATTACCAAAGCTCCTTTGGCAGCACCTCCAAAACCTATGTCTGCTACAAGGAGAAGGGCAACATATTGATTTAGATTTAGAATTTAGAACCCTACAGTGCAGAAACAGGCCCTTCGGCCCATCGAGTCTCCACCGACTACAATCCCACCCAGGCCCTACCCCCATATCCCTACATATTTACCCACTAATCCCTCTAATCTACACATCCCAGGACACTAAGGGACAACTTTAGCATGGCCAATCAACCTAACCTGCACATTTTTGGGAAAGGCAACACTTCCAACTTCCTCTTCAAGGCATTCCACATCCTGACTTGAAAATATATCATCATTTATTGATCACTGGATCAAAATTGTGGAACTCCCTTACTAACTGTGCTGTTGGTGTACCTGCACCACATCATTTCACTCATTCAAGAAGGTGGTTCACCAACACCTTCTCAAGGGCAATTAGGGATTTGCAATGAGTGCTAACCTAACCATTAATGTCTGCATCTGTGAAAGAATAAAAGAAAACTCTGCTTTAAAAAAAATACTGCTCTCGTAACTTTTATTTAAGAGTAATTTACATACTCCCATTTATGGTTTCAACAAAAGAGGCTTTACCCCGTTTCATACTTCTTAATGTTGCCTAAAAAACCTGCAGATATTGAAGAAGTAGATCAAGGAAATAATTATTAGAACCCCAAAGATGTTAATCAATCAATGTTACCTTGGTCCACCTTGTTGTCTAACGAGGGGCATACACGTGACGGGTTGTGCGTGGGCTGCTCTTGGATGTTTCAAGAGTAGCCTAGTACTTCGCGTCGTTTGTGTACGCTTAAACTGGCCCAGCAGGTGGGCACCACGACAGTTCAGTGACTATGACTGTTTGCTGTGGATTTGGGCCAGTATCTGTGGGAGTTTGCGCATTCTCCCCGTGGTTGCGTGGGTTTCCTCCGGGTGCTCTGGTTTCCTCCCACACCCCAAAGATGTGCTCTTAGGCTGCTTGGTGTAACAACTTGTCCCTAAATTATTCTCCCCTCAATCTGGTTTCCAATGGGGGTGCCATAAGCATAGACATGGGTTAAGGGTGGAAGAGGGAAAGCACAATGTTAAAATGGTGGCACGGGCTCGTTGGGCTGAAGGGCCTGTTTCCCATGCTGTGTTGTTCTTTGTTCTTTGTTCTTTGTTCTAAAGAGATCGATATAAAGAGATTCCATTAGTACATGTTGGAGTTCAGACAAACATTCATAATGAGCTGATCTGAGGAAAAAGATGTCTGGCAGTGTGTTTTT
Organism: Carcharhinus amblyrhynchos; assembly: GCF_965287045.1. NCBI lineage: Eukaryota > Metazoa > Chordata > Chondrichthyes > Carcharhiniformes > Carcharhinidae > Carcharhinus > Carcharhinus amblyrhynchos. Next base: position 16,627,145 of record NC_137330.1, read on the forward strand.
GTTGATGCAGTTGCCTGTTAATATTAATAATGTTACAAAATACATTTGAGGGTGGTTTTTACCTGTGTGGGTGATAATTTGACCGAGCAGCTTGCTTGCTCATTTTAGAGCGTGATCTTCATTCCCAGTGTTTTGAGCACAAAAATTGAGGCTGACACTTCAGTGCAATACTGAGGGAGTGCTGCACGGTCAGAAGTAACATCTTTCAGTTGAAACATTTCACCAATGCCTCTCTGCCCTCCCAGGTAGATGTTACAGATTTCAAGCCCCTATTTTAGCAAAGATCCGGGGAATTATCCCTGATGTTGTGGCCAATGTTTATCCCTCAGCCATCACATCATATGATTATTATCACATTATCATCTGTGGGATCTTACAATTTCCCTGTGATTCCGACATAACTGAAGTGACTATGTTTCAAGAAGCATTGAACTGGCTGTGAAGTACTTGGAGGTGATTGGTAGTTGTAAATGGCTTCATATAAATTCAAGTTTTTTTTTCTTTTTTAATCTCTTTGAATGGGTTGAATAATGAGCAAGTTCCCTGACATGGAAAGTCGTTTCATCTGGTTCATAAAAAGAAGGAAGATTTGGATTTCTACAAAGATATGAAAATGACTAGCTGGTCGATCAAGCTTGCCTCACTCTCACAATGCCTGGACCATTATGATTAGACATTTCCTCATCACAACCTATCGGTAATGGGTCTCCTGAGAGACGAATATACCCAGAGCTTTGAAGGGAAATAACAAATATCAAAAATTCCTCTTGAACCTTCAGGTAGCTGAAACCAGCCCATAAGATCATGCGAACCGAGTGTTACTCATAAAGACATCTCGATCTTTGGCTCCGGGAAAGAACCAGTCCCTATGCCTCTTGACAAGGTGTCGTCTTAAAGTACCTAGCACATTTTTTCAAAGTGTTTGTAGTGTTTTACAGCCAATGGTACACTTCTGAGGTGGGGTTTGTTGTTGTATGAAGGGAATAATTGATGCAAGACAAGGTCCCATAAACAGCAATATGATCAGAAGCAGATAATGACTGAAATCCTCCTTGTCTTGCATATCCCTCCACCGTTGCAAGAAAGAATGGATAATTTGGCACTCAGCCAAAACTCCATTCACTGCCCATAATCCCAGCTGCGGATGGGGTCGGAGAATTCCGGCTAACATTTCAACAATGCTGGTTGAGGAATAAGTATTGGCAGGGAATAACTGTCCTAAACTATTTCAGGGGATTGTTCATGTCCATCTCAGGGGGTCAACATCTCTTGTGAAAAACAGTGCAGCATTCCCCCGGCAATGTGCTGAAAATTGAATTAACTGCACAGACTTGGTAAACAAGCTTCAGTAGTCTTTGGGTTTTATCTCGCCTGTCAAATGTCTGTTTCTAGTTTGTGTGTTACTGAAGCCAGTTGCTGGAAGATAATTCTGATTCCTGGTAAATAGCAAAGCTGGCAGCAGTGCATCTTCTCAATCCTGCAATGTTTGCTAAAATGTTGAACAAAATACCATGGCATATTTGAAAAAGCAGAAAGATGGTCACACTGGGAACTCATAGTTATTCAATAGCCTCGATGTCGGCTTCTCTGGAAATTAATCATTCATTTTCAATAAATGAGCACCTTCTGAAGAAGCATGTGAAATTGCAGTCAATTTAAGTGTGATGGACAACGTTAAGTTGCAGTAATAAATGATAATTTTACATAGGGCAAAAGTAAAAACAGCTGAGACCCCAGCTGAAGCTAAAAATAGGGCAGATTTTGTTATTTACTGAGACAGAGATAGTTAGTCCACATAATTACATAAATAATGAATACCAATGAAATGCACACTCAATGTTTGCCCTTCCATCTTAACCTTTTCTCATCCAATTTGAAAAGTACAGTATCCACAAGATCAGATTTTAACTGACTTTGCTTACCATCCCTGTTCTCGTTAATGTTGACACGTGACTGGAAGTTGATATGGCTCAATATAAAGTTTTAAAGTTCATTTATTAGTGTGTCACAGGTCGGTTTATATTAACACTGTCATGGACTTGCTGTGAAAACCCCCTAGCCACCACACTCGGTTGTGCCGGTTTGGGAACTGAGGGAGAATTTATCATGGCCGATGCACTTAACAAGCATGTCTTTTGGAGTGTGGGAGGAAACTGGAGCATCTTGAGGAAACCCACGCAGACACAAGGAGAATGTGCAAACTGCTCACAGACAGTGACCCAAGCCAAGAATTGAATTGAACCAGGGTCCCTGGCGCTGTGAGGCAGCAGTGCTAACAACAGTACCATCGTGCCACCCCTATAGAGGGCAACTGGAGGATCATGTCAAGTAGAAACACCAACCTAGAACAATTAGACAACGTTTTGTCCTGTTAATAGCATTTAGTCACTCTTGATTTTTGCTTCCTCTTAAGACATCTTGACTGGGGAAGGTAGACCACAGATTATTCAACAAATGTGTCAGCTACAAGATCATTTTGACTTCAATATAAATGTGACCAACCTTTGACTCTTTGCCTAATTGAAAGGACCCAGCATGGAAGTAGTTGGACAGACATTTGACAGTTAATTGCAGACCTCTTTTTGCTGCTAAGGAAGAACAACAGGCATAGAACAGAAAAGGATCACCACATTGGGCAGTAAAATTAAAGAGATAACATGGAAGGCACAAAATGATTGAGACTCCAAACTGTTTAAAAGTGGAACAAATCATACTCGCATCTGGAGAGACACGGTGAGACAATGCCCCATATGCACCTTAATTGATGCATATCTTAATCAACTGTCAATCACTGACAGCTTGACAGGATGTGATGTATTAGTCACATGATGTGTACTCAGTCCGCCAGCAGATAGTGGAAGTCAGATTATGCACTTAACTTCCTCAACTGATATTTGTGTATAGTCTTCAAACGAAGAATCCACATTATTCTTTTACCAATCCTTGTCATATAATTACATCAAAGAGCAGGGCCTATATAAAAATGATAAGATTTTCAAGAAGGAGTTAGATATAGCAGTTGAGGCGAAGGGTATCGAAGGATAAGGGGGAAGACAGGATCAGGCTATTGAGTTGGATGATCAGCCCTGATCATAATGAATGGTAGAGCAGGTTTGAAGTGTCAAATGGCCTCCACCTGCTCCTATTTTCTATGTTTCTATGAATCACTTTGGTCAACATTCTGGGCTCTCCTTTAGAACTATTTCCTGGTCAATCTCCACCTGAAAGCAGATTCCACAGTTCTGAGCATAATTTTGATCTGTTGCTTTTTGCTGTCTACATCGAACATAGAACAATACAGCGCAGTACAGGCCCTTTGGCCCTCAATGTTGCGCCAACCAGTGGAACCAATCTAATGACCCTCTAACCTACACTATTCCAATATTATCCATATGCCTATCCAATGACCATTTGAATGCCCTTAAAGTTGGCAAGTCCATCACTGTTGCAGGCAGGGCATGCCCTAACTACCCTCTGAGTAAAGAACTTACCTCTGACATCCTTCCTATATTTATCACCCCTCAATTTAAAGCTATGTCCCCTCGTGTTAGCCATCACCATCTGAGGAAAAAGGCTCTCACTGTCCACCCTATCCAATCCTCTGATCATCTTGTATGCCTCAATTAGGTCACTAAATTGAGGCACTCAATATACTTATATTTCCTGATATCAGTTTCTCTGGTTGATGTCTCCACTCAAGGATAGAACTAAAAATAAGGTTATTTCCATAAACACAGAGACCAACAAAATAATAATCCAACAGTTCCAATGGATAATGGCAGACCTTCATCAAAATATCAGCATTTTTGTGTTGAAAAGTTGGACTATTTTATTCAAAGAGAAGAAACTATGGGTTTACTGGGAAGTGATGTTGAAAGTTAAGAAAGAATAGAAGAGAGTGTTTTCAGTGACTGAGGGGACTAGAATGAGTGTCTAGATACAAGATTAAGTACTAGAGTTCAGCAGACAACTCAAAACATGATTTTATAGAAGAGGGCTGTCGAATACGTTAGCAGAATGGATGACTGACGCAGAAGTCATGTTTGAGAATAAGCTGAAGGGAAGGCAGTTTAAAAAAAACTAGCTTAATGATTAGGGGTACTGTTTACAAAATGAACAGAAACTGATTGGACTAAATATCCTTCTATCCTTTGATTTCTATATATCTTGGATGAAATTCAGAAACTCTAAGATGTAGCTGATTACACTTTGAATATTAACTGTTATTACAATTTGGTCTGACTATCTTTACAAACTTATTATTGTCTTTGTTGTACTGTAATACTGCATGTTTGAGACTAGGATTTATTTAGAGCAATGTAGGGGTGCCTGATATCAGTTATATTGTCAGCTTCAGACTACTGTCTAGTCAAAAAACATATCAGAATGTTTCTTTCTAGTCTCTGAAAGTTGGGTATGGTGTGTTTCTTTAACAAGTTGCAAGAACTAGTTAACACACAACTGTAATCTGCAAGTATAACTATCTGTCTCTTCTTTGAACATCTCCAGTACATGGATACATACGCAGAAAAAGGACATACAAGGAGTCTCTGCAGAGATGAACAAGTAAAGGTTTGCAGAGTTTGACGCCGTAGATCTGGAGCTCTCATACGTGAAGACATGCTGTTCCCAGAGATGTCTAGACGTTCTCATCAATGGAGCTTCGGAATGGAGGAATACATAAGAGCCATTTCAATCATTTTTCCCTCAGCTTTGCAGGTTTCCAAATGCACAGAAGTTAGACTCAGATGAGAGTTCTCTGGCTGCAGTTTGATAACCACACACTGCATTTCAGACATGGCAGGAAGAGAGTGTTGTAGGCCAGTCTCCCTTCTGAACTTATTGTCCAAACACAATACTGCTTTCAAAAATAGCAGGTCCCAAAACTAGTTTGCCTCTGTCATATGATTACCAGTAAATCACTAGCCTTTGCTTTTATTCAGTTTTTTTTTACCTGACCTTCCAACGTACAACCTGAAAGACTGAATTTTTGTTGAGTCTCAGAGACTGCCAAAATTGGGGCATAATCCAGATATGGAAGTCCCATTCCCAACAGATCGTATTTTTATGAGGGGAAAGGAATAGAGGTGGGACATGACTTGCACATGTTGGAAACCTGAACTCAGCCGGGCCATTTAAACTAGTGTTACTAGTGTTTTGTTGCAAAATGTGCCTTAATCAACAGTGTGTGAGTTAAGAATCTTCAGAGATGTTGCAAAAATAGAACATAGAACACTACAGCACAAGCAGGCCCTTTGGCCCACAAGTTGCACTGATCTTATCCCTACCTACCAGGCCTATCTATCATCCTCAATCCCATTAAACCACATGTACTCATCCAGAAGTCTCTTAAAAGACCCCAACGAGTTTGCCTCCACCACCACCGACGGCAGCCGATTCCACTCACCCACCATCCTCTGAGTGAAAAACTTACCCCTGATAGCTCCTCTGTACCTGCTCCCCACCACCTGAAACCTGTGTCCTCTCATAGCGATAATTTCAGCCTTGGGAAATAGCCTCTGAGAATCCACCCTCTCAACATTTTATAAACCTCTATCAGGTCACCTCTTATCCTTCATCTCTCAGGGAAGAAAAGACCGAGCTCCCTCAACCTATCTTCATAAGGCATGCCACCCAATCCAGGCAACATCCTTGTAAACCTCCTCTGCACCCTTTCAATAGCTTCCACATCTTTCTTGTAATGAGGCGACCAGAACTGCGCACAGTACTCCGAGTGGGGCCTGACAAGGGTCTTATAATAGCGCAGATAAGATTTGTAGAACCATCAGGCTATCAGATTGTTTAAATGGTTAGCCCTTCAAAATTGAAATAAAACTGCTTGCCTATGCCTGAGAGTTGAAAAAAGTCTCCTCTTGTTGTTCCAGTTGAGGTTTGTAGACATAACTCTAATAACTGTTTGACTGCTTTTTACATCCTATTATTATCACATTAGGGGATATTGTAAGTTGGCAGTTTGACTGGCAGCTACAAGTAGTTATTAAACTATTAGTTGTCTTTGATTTCCATTCTGTGAATACAAATGTTTGTTTTTTGAATAGGTGAAGTACCTACTGGGATTTAAATGCATTGAATGGATTTTCATGAATGCAAGTTTCTTAATATAATGAAATCTGAGAGAGATATTGAGATTTTAAAAAAAATCTTAGTATAATTCCTGAGGTCAGCACAATTTTTTTTTCAATTTTCAATGTGTTCAGAGGATGTGGGATGTGGTTGGACCAGCATTTGTTGCTTTTCCCTAACTGTCTTTCAGAGGGCATTTGAGATTCAACCACATTGCTATGTATCTGGAGTGGGCCAGACCAACTAAGGATGGCAGACTTCCTTCCCTTCAGGATTTTGTGAACCAGATGGATTCTTATGACAATTGACAATGATTTCATGGTGACCATTCAGAACACGTCTTCTCAAGGCATTTGGGGAGAGTCAGGAAATTGTCCAACTCAAGCGCCTGCCTGAGGAGCAAAAATCCAGGCCATGAAGTCAATCAGCTGGAGCAATTTGGGGAAGAAGACCCATAACGGGTGCTGCCATGCCAGCCAGAGGACAAAAGGACTGCTTTGGAGTTAACAACCAAGTAGAGTGCTGGCCAGATCAGATTCCTGGTTGGAAGAAACAAAGGCTGGTAAAGGCCATGGAATTGCCAGAACACATCCTGCGCCTGGAAATTCCTTTGAGTTTCCTCAAAAATTTGAGTGGAGAGCTTTTGTTTAAAAGGACACTGGAAGATTCACTCTGGTACGACAGGGAGAAAAGATCTTGCTAAAACTGGGAAGAGCTTGAGGCTTCAAACATGGCGTGGAAATTTGGGTTGTATTAAGAAGTTAATAAGGAGTAACCATTTCTATAATTTTGTGTACTAGTTGCCTAGATGCAATGTTTAGTCTATGTTGGTTTTAGTTTTTGTTGCAGTAAAAGTCTTAACATGAAAACTAGCCATGTAATTCTTTGAGTTGGTCGCTTAGAAATTCATATCTCCTTTTCAAAGCAAACTACCTCCAGGTGGATAGTAACACTTCATATTTTAATAACAAAACACTGCTGTGTGGATCACTGTCTCCTAATTACTTTTATATATTATTTATGCTTTAAGTGAATTGCTGTTCAAGTGCCTGAACCTATACCGTTCAAAGAGTCGAGAGTGTTCCCACTAAGCTGTGACTAATGTTATAATGTAACCAATGAAAAAATTGGAATCTGTAATAATGTAATCATTGGTAACATGCTGTGAGGTTCAACTGACCAGCTGACCCAGTAGACAATATAACTAATGGCAAAATGATACAGTGGTCAGCTGACCAGTTGACCTGTATAAACAGGAAGCCGATGGGGATTGTGGGAAGCTTGTGTGACGCAGGGCATGGTCTGAGTGTTGCGTAATGAAATATCTTTATTAAACCTTTTTTCTTTGATTTATTTTGTTAAGTTAGTCCTTTTATTGCTTGTAATTGCTACATGAACAGCTAATACCTGAGGTGCACTTGTCACTGTCTTGTGACAACACAAAAGTGTTCTTGAGGAAAACGTATCAAGTTGATCTCTCTTTACACCCTAGCTATGATAGCGACACTACATTCTGCACCCTCTCCTTTCCTTCTCCTCTACGTACTCTATGAATGGTATGCTTTGTCTGTGTAATGCATAAAAAAAATACTTTCCACTGAATACCAATACATGTGACAATAATAAATCAAATCAAAATCATTTTGAAGTTGCCCACGCATAGTGTCAGACTAGTTCTTGTTCTCGCTTTTCATCCTCACCAATCTGCTGCCTTAACCCCAAAGTGGGTCCCCAGCAATTTTGGTTTTTCATTACAGATCCAAATCAAGGTGAAGTGTAAGGGGGACAGGTTTGATTCGTACTTTGCAAACGAATACCACATCAGTTGACCTTCTGACATCCTGCAAATGTCAGCTAATGCTGTATTATTCTGTGTTTGTCCTTTCTCCGTTCACTGTACACATGTTGACTCTCCCGAATACACACTGTGCACCTCCGGGAATATTTTGCGTTGAAATTTATTTATATTACAGTGTGGCTGAGCAACACTTGATTTCCATTTTGATGGAAAAGTACGCTGTGAATAATGATATCAGCAAAGCAAAATTTACTTTTCAACGACCATATGTTAAGCTTAAACACAGTAGCCTGCAGCGTTTAAAATTATGATGCAATACAATTTTCATAAATTGTTTTTCGATAACTATTGACCAAACTGCATTTTTAAAAAATCATGTTTGCAGATAGTTTAGGACCATAATTAATAAGTTTATATTGTAAATCTTTGTTTTAGCTGGTGATATACAAGCGAAAGAGCAGCCAGTTACGAGCACAAGTGCCATATGATTTTTAAAAATAAATGTTCAGAATGTGCTGACTCCATCCTTTAAAATGTATTATTGGTGACACACTTAATATAATTTACTTTGGTAGATTAATGAGCAAAGCTGCTTGTAAAAATAAACTGCTACCACTGGGTGAAAATTCTGCCCCATGGCTTTTAATCAGGCCAGTGCTAATGGAATAAATATATTGTCTGGCCACAAGGGATTCAATTGCAGCCGCTTTGGACAGGTTTCACTCAGCCCTTATCTGTACGTGAGTTCAGAAGCCAAGGAACATAAGGGCAAGAATAGGCCATTCATTCACATTCCGGCATTCAGTTAGCTCATTAGATCATGGCTTATCCTAACCCCACTTACCCACCTTGGTTCTGGAACACTTAACACCTTCGCCTCAGAAATATCCATCAATCTCAATTTTGAAATGTTTTGTTAGTGCCCTTCCTGGAGAAATTTTTTTATCTGGTATTTAACGTGTGGAGAGACAACTCACAAAGTTAATCTCTCTCTCTACACCCTAGCTATGACTGTAACATTGCACCTGTACCGTCTCCTTTCCTTTTCTATTTGCTTTGCCAGTATAAACAATACTTCTCACTGTATTCCGATACATGGTACAATAATAAATCAAATCAAAGAGTGGCATCATGGTAATGTCACTAGTAAACCAAAGGTGTAAGCTTATGTCCTGGATACATAGGCTCAAATCCTGCTGTGGCTGCTGGCAGAACTCAAATTCAATTAATAAATTAAAAATTTGGAGCTGAAAGCTTGTCTCAGTAGCAGTGCCATCAATTGTCATAAAAACCCATCTGATCCTTTAAGGAAGGAAATGTACAATCCTTAAGCAATCTGGCCAATGTGTGACTCCAGATCCAAAGCAATGTGATTGACTGTTAACTACCCTCTGAAATGACCAAGTAAGCCACTCAGTTCAAGGGCAGTTAGGGTTGGACAACAAATATTAGTTTTGTCAGCATCACCCAGGTCCCATGAAAAAATGAAAAAATGAAAAAAAAACATCCTTTCCAGTGTACACATTTTGCATGAATCTCCTCCCATTCCTCCTTATCAAATCCTTCTAATCCTTTTTTGGAAACTCATTCATGGGATGTGGGTGTCGTTGGCTGGGCCAACATTTGTTGCCCATCCATCAAGGCACTTAAAAGTGAACCACATTGCTGTGGGTCTGGAGTCACGTGTCGACCAGACCAGGTATGGATGGCAGATTTCTACTCTGAAGGACAATTGTGAACCAGTTGGGTTTTTCCAACAATCAACAATGGTTTCATGGTCATCATTGGACTTTTAGTTTCAGATTTTTTTATTGAATTCAAATTTCACCAGCTGCCATGGTGGGATTCGAACCCAGATGCCCAGAATATTATCTTGGATCTCTGAATTATTAGTCCAGTGACAATACCACTACGCCACCACTTTCCCACATGTCGATGGAAAATGTTTGCCTCAAACATTCCTTATGATAGCACATTCCACATTCTGACCTGCTTTTCGGTAAATAAATTCCTCTTGAATTTTTATTAGGTTTATTTTGTGTAGAGTATTCCAGATTTCCACTGCTCCTTGTACGAAGAAGAGCTTGCTGACTTTATATGTCTTGGTATGGCTCCTGCTCTGACCATAACCGCAAGAAACTACAAATGGTTGTGAACAGAGCCCAGTCCATCATGCAAATCAGCCTCCCATCCATTGAAACCAAAAGAGAAAATACTGGAAAATCTCAGCTGGTCTGGCAGCATCTGTAAGGAGGGAAAAGAGCTGACATTTCGAGGCCAGATGACCCTGTCGTCTGGAGTCGAAATGTTAGCTCATTTCTCAGATTCCAGCATCTGCAGTAATTTGCTTTTATTCTATCCATTGACTCAGGCTACACTTGCCCCTGCCGCATTAAAACAGCCAGCATAATCAAGGACCCTACACAGCCGGGACGTACTCTCTTCCATATTCTTCTGTTGGGGAAAAAAGATACAGAAGTCTGAGGCCATGTGTCAACCAATCCAAGAATAGCTTCTTCCCTGCTGCCATCAGACCTTTGAATGGACCGACCTTGCATTAAGTGGATCTTTTTCTACTCCCTAGCTATGTGAGTAACATTACATTCTGCAGTCTCTCTCTTCCCTGTTGACGAACGGTATGCTTTGCCTGTCTAGTGTGCAAGAAACAATACATGTATACTAAATACATGTCACAATAAATCAAATCAAATCCAATTTCAAGGCTTTAAAGTTTAATTTTCAGGTTGTGCATTAATGGTGGGGTTCGCTCCCAACTCTCTGCCCTCCTCTCCCTCCCCACCTCACTGCAGCATACTTCACTTTCCATTCTATATCTCTCCCTTTCACTTCAGTCACATTCCTACTCATGTGCAGTCAGACATTTCAGTAGAGCACACCAGTGTTTTACCACGTGAAGCCATGTTTCATGGAGGGATGTTGCTGTACGTAAATCAGATCAGTTTTACATATCGACCATCAGCATTGAGCTAACCCTTGCCACTGAATTGATTAAGACTTTGATTGCATTGATTTTCTCCACGTTTGCAATCTCTCCATCCTTTAGCGTGCAATAGTACAGTTCTTGTGTGTGTCTGCAGAGCACTCTTGCTACTTCAGAATTCCTACTTATTTATTGGTTCCTCGTGCAAAATCATCAATCACGCCAGTTCACTCTTCCAGTATATTTACAGGTTGACTCTGGACAAATTGGTGTTGCTTAACAAGTGAATTTATCCATTCTCTTGACAGGCACATTTTTTAGTTTTTAACAGCAGTGTTCAGGTAGACGTAACACATTCCTCATTAATATTCAAAGTAGGTTGGATAAATTAAGCAACACCAATTTGGTGGTGAGCTGCATACTTGAGCCACTGCAGTCCACGTGGTAAGGTACATCCACAGTGCTGTTCGGGAAGGAGTTCCAGGATTTCGACCCTGCGATGATGAAGCAACGGTGATATATTTACAAGCCAGGTTAATGCGAGGCTTGGAGGGGAACCTCCAAGTGTGATGGTCTCATATGTCAGTTGTGCTTGTCTTCCAATGTATTGGTCATGGATTTGGAAGATGTTGTTTAAGATTACTGGTGACACTCTGCACTGCATCTTGCAGATGGTACACATGGCTGCTGATGTTTATTGGTGGAGGAGGGAGTGTATCTTTGTGGAAAATGTGCCAATCCAGTGGGGTCAATGTTGTTGAGCTTCTTGAGCGTTTTTGGAGCTGCGCTCACCCAAGCGAGTGGGGAATATTTCATCACACTCCTGGCAGCTACCTTGTCGATGGTGGACAGGCTGAAGGAGGGTCGGGGTGAGTTGCTCACCATTGGATTCCTCGCCTCTGACACGTTCTCGGAGCCACAGTATTTATATGGCTGGTTCAATTCAGTTTTTGGTCAGTGCTAACATCCAGGATGTCCGTAATGGGGGATTTAGTGATAGTAATGCCATTGAATGTCAACATTTCAGGCTGAAGATTGTTGCAAATGCCATTGCACTAATATGCAGGTGTCTTCCATCACTGAGGATGGGGATATTTGTGGAGCCTCCTCCTTTACTTGTTTAGTTGTCCACAACCATTCCTGACAACAGCAAACCCAGGGCGAAGGCCTTCTGCTGTCAGAGATTCTACTCTCGCTCACCCTTCAGACCAACGTCACATTGTTGGTATTATAGAATGTACCACATGAATGCCTCCAGAGTCTTCTTCAATTCACCCTATCAGCATATCCTCCTTTAGTCCTGTTTATCCCCCTCAGTTTGCTTATGATATTGCCAGCATAAGAAGAAAAGACTCATTTTTAATTTTCTTTTGTCTCTGGGTTGTCAGGCAGGGAGGCAGTTTCCTGAGGGTGGAGGAGAGGCTAGTTACATGTGTTGATGTTTTTTCTCTTTTACTTCGCAGATGCGTCGGTCCACCTTGTTGTCTAACGAGGGGCATACACACGGCGGGCCGTGCGTGGGCTGCTCTTGGATGTTTCGAGAGTAGCCTAGTACTTCGCATCGTTTGTGTACGCTTAAACTGGACCAGCAGATGGGCACCACGACAGCTCAGTGACTATTACTGCTAGCTGTGCTGATACATGGATTTGGGCCTGTGTCTGTGGGAGTTTGCGCATTCTCCCCATACTTGCGTGGGTTTCCTCCAGGTGCTCTGGTTTCCTCCCACACCCCAAAGATGTGTTCTTAGGCTGATTGGTGTAACAAATTGCCCCTAAATTATTCTCCCCTTAATCTGGTTTCCAATGGGGTTACCATAAGCATAGACATGGGTCAAGGGTGGAGGAGGAAAAACACATTGTTAAGATGGCGGTGCGGGCTCGTTGGGCGAAGGGCCTGTTTCCCGTGCTGTGTTGTTCTTTGTTCTTTAGTTGGGAGACATTGGAGATCAGGGTTCGGGGAATAGGAAGGTCGGACCATGGGTGAAGGAATCCTGGGAAGGGAAGCAGCTAAGCTTTGGAGTCCTGGAGGAAAAACAAAACACTTCTGCTCTCCTGATCATGAGCTGTGCTGAAAACATATCTAGCTGATGGATGCTGCCCTTTAGCTGCCAGGTTTCCTAGCCAATGTGTGACTCATCCTATATTTTATTAGCATTAACGAGAAGAATGAGAGGCGATCTTATTGAAACAAAAAAGATTCTGAAGGATCTTGACAGGGTAGATGCTGGAAAGAAGTTTTTCCTCACGGGAGAATCTAAAACTTGGAGACACTCTTTCAAAATAAGCTCATTGAAGAAAAAGTTGAGAAGGAACTTCTTCTCTCAAATAGTCATTAGTGTTTGAAAATTTCTCCCCTAGAAAGCAATGGAAGTTGGATCATTGAATATATTCAAGGCTGAGTTTGACACATGTTTGACTGATAAGGGAATTAGTATTTACTGGGGGGACGGGGGTGGGGGGGGCAGACAAGACAGTGAAGTAAGGCCGCAATTAGCTTTGCCATGAAGTTATCAAATGGCAAAGCAGACTCAAGAGGCTGACTGGCTTATTCCTGTTCCTATTTTTCATGTTCTCAGAGTCTTCTGTTCAGTTGAATGAAGTTGTCAGTGTTACGAGTATGCACATTCTGTCTTCTCATCATTCAGGAAATGAGGAACAGTGTTGGCACTCATTTTCCCTCGTGACTGCCAAGCAATTAAGAAAGGAAAAGCAAGACAATGAGGAACATAGAAGTTGGAAATGCTGCAATCCTGAGTACGGATTGTTGTATTCTATAAATGCTGAAGAGAGGCAACAAGGGAAAGACAGCAGCGACTGAAATGTGGGTATGGAGGGGAATGTTCAGAATCAGCTGGGTGGAAAGAAAGGCAAGTGAGTGGGTTAGATCAAGAGGTGAAGTTCAGGAATTAAAGAAGTTTGCGAAGTACAGTTGGAGACAGGAAGATAACCCAGCATGGACATTGGAAATGGAGACCTGTCCGCCTTCTCCTGGCAACAGTTGAAGGAGAAATTGAGAGTAAAAACAGAGGAGAAAGAAGAAAAATGGAATGGGTGGATGACATTGAAACATGGATTATGAGGGTAACTAGAAAAGAAGCAAAGGTGATGCTGATGGCCTCGCTGAGGCTAAAGTGACAATGAACAAATGGACAACAGCTCCTTCCGAACCTGAAAAGAGAAATGATAGCATTTCAGGCATTTCCAGAGCCACATTCCAAACAAGCATGAACACTGGCAATAGCAGCTCATCATCCTCCTTCAATTAACAATGGATCGATAGATCAACCCCATCACTCATTTGTCTTCAATAATGAACAGAATCATAGATTTTTACAGCACAGAAAAAGACCTTTCAGTGTATCATGCCTGTACCATCTCTATGAAGGATCTATCTAATTAATCCCAGTCCTCCCCAACATCCTTTTCAGAGATAGTTTGTGAAGGTTGTTGTTCAGTCTACTTTTTCCATCCTTTCAGCCAATGCATCCCAGATCTTAGCGAATCACTGCGAAAAAACAAATATCTCCTCATGTTCCCTTTGTTTTTTTTTGACAATTATGTTAAACACATGTCTTTCAGTTATTGACCATCTGGCCAGTTTTCCAATCGTTTACTTGAGTGAGAGTCAGCTCAAAGGATGAGTCAAACACATTCTGAAGTCCCAATATAAAAAGTTAAAGGAGTCAACTGCAACATAGCCAGCAGAGAAACAAGATACCATTCCTCTAGTTTGCAGTGAGGTAACGTACAATTGCTGCAGTTTTACACTGAGGTAAGATACTGTTCCTGCAGTTTGGTGCAATATTATTACAGGAGGTTTTTGATAGTGGACTGCAGTGACTGACAAGTCAACATAAGATGAAAGCAGGATGGAAGGGGAATGAGATTTTATGAGGCTTGAAAGAGCAGAAAACATGGAGGACTGGGTAACTTAATTGGGCAGGAGCTAATGTTTACTTCCCCGAAGAGGGATTCAACTTACATATTAATGCTGCAACTTTATCAGACCCTTGTCACACCCCACTTGGAGTACTGTGCTCAGTTCTGGTCGCCTCACTACAAGAAGGATGTGGAAGCTATTGAGAGGGTGCAGAGGAGATTTACAAGGATGTTGCCTGGATTGGGAGGCATGCCTTATGAAGATAGGTTGAGGGAACTAGATCTCTTCTCCCTGGAGAGACAAAGATTGAGAGGCGACCTGATAGAGGTTTATAAGATGTTGAGAGGTATAGATAGGGTGGATTCTCGGAGGCTATTTCCCAGGGCTGAAATGGTCGCTACGAGAGGACACAGGTTTAAGGTGCTGGGGAGCAGGTACAGAGGAGATAGAACATAGAACATAGAACATTACAGCGCAGAACAGGCCCTTCGGCCCACGCTGTTGCGCCGACCAGTTACAAAACAATGACCCACTAACCTAAACCAATCCCTTCTCGTCCATAAACCTATCCACGGATCTCTTAAACGCCCCCAAACTAGGCGCATTTACAACTGCAGCAGGCAGGGCATTCCAATCCCTCACCACCCTCTGGGTAAAGAACCTACCCCTGACATCCGTCCTATAACTACCACCCCTTAATTTAAAGCCATGCCCCCTCGTGCTAGATTTCTCCATCAGAGGAAAAAGGCTATTACTATCCACCCTATCTAAACGAACTCGCTGGGGTCTTTTATGAGACTTCTGGATGAGTACATGGGATTTAATGGGATTGAGGGTTATAGATAGGTCTGGTAGGTAGGGATATGATTGGCGTAACTTGTGGGCCGAAGGGCCTGTTTGTGCTGTAGTGTCCTATGTTCTATTAACTTAGCAACATTTTATGGCGTGTTTGGCCTCATACTGTTTTGTGGCAGGTTGCTGACCTGTAATATATTTGCATGCTGTTATTCATTTTATTCTATCCCTTTGTACGTATGTCCGATCTTCATGATAAGGTCAGCTGTGCTTGAGAATCTCATGGCGCACAGTTCATGTTTGCTTAAGGGTAGCTTTGTACCAGTCGGCTTTGTGATCTTGTGTCTGTGGTCAGTGTTTTTCGTGTTGAACTCTGCAACACATGGGAGGGGAGCAGGAGAATGACAGCCTTCAATTGGCCCAGAACCAGCAAGGGAGAGGCCAATGGTGAGGGGTGGGGGGGCAACTTGGGGTTGGGAGAAGAATGAAGGAATTGAAAAAAGATGCAGTGGACCACAAAGTGGGGTGAGGAGGCATGGAGGAATGAAGTCGGACAGGACCGGAGCCAAAAGTATGGGGAACAGTCCATCAAGGGAAGAAAAAATGAGGCATAAAGAGTGGTGTCATTGCTGTCCAAATATGGGTCCATATCAGGATGTTGGTTGGCAGAGTCCTTACAAGATTTTGAGTTCACCGACAACATTTTAATTATACTCGGAGAGAATGATCTCTCAATGCAAAGAAGGGATGGTCAACTGAGTCTTCAAATTAACACATTATCACTCAGAATGGTGAGTATAACACTTGACACCAACGTTGACATTCAATAATGAATGAACAAAAAAAAACACAACATTGTTTCTTCCACAATAAAAAAACACACCTAATTCCCCCTGTAACCATCAATACATTCCCATCATGTCAGTATATTTAGGTCTCTGGCTATATTAGTCTCAACAAATAATGAAGATGTTCAAGTGAATAAAGTGAAACCAATGTAATGTGAAATATTTTGAAGTGAAATTTATCTTTGTAAGAAACACCACTGCCACCTTTGTGTTCTCAATATGTGTTATGTTGATCGCAATGGAATTGGGAAGAACAGTTGTGGCCATGATGGAGAGCCTTCCTGTTTGACCAGGGGGTCCTTTGTAGCCCACCCGAACTTGCAGCATTGTCAGCTGATGGCAGGTTTCACCCTTCTAAAGCTTTACCCATTGCGTGATCATACACGTGTCTCCCATGCACACCACTTCAAATTGTAACCGGAGCCATATGGGAACCAACAAAAAGGCAAGAGAGCAAAAGTGGAAGTCCTTCCTCTTCCACCATCAGGATTGTCACGCCACAGTTAAAATTCTGCCTGAAGGTGTTGGCAGAATAAGTAGCAAGCTGTGTTCAGCATCTTCAATTAGAGGGGACCACACAATGAGCGGTGAACACAGTGTATTTTATATCAAAATGATCAAATTCACGATAGCTACCTGTGATGTTTCTTAATGGAAGTCTCCTAATGGTTGGGAGAAAGAGAAGTAAATGTGGATAATAATATGTGAGAATGTTTTTTTTTCAGTTTAAAGATTAATTCTTTTGGTAGGACAAACTTAAATGCGGATTACAGGGTCAACGGCAAGATTCTGAGGAATGTATCCACAGGTCTCTGAAGGTTGTCACTGAGGATATAACTAGTAGGGTAGATAGGAGGGGAACCCAGTGGATTTAATATATTTGGATTTTTAAAAGGCAGCTGATAAGGTGCAAGAGCTTGCAAACGATTCGCGTTGAGGAAATTGAGAGTTAAATCGTTTGGACTGAGGATTTGTTTATGGATGGAAAACAGTTGGAATAAGCATATCATTTTTGGGCTGGCAGGCTGTAATTGATGAACTATGACAAGGATCAGAACTTAGACCTCAACTGTTTACAATCTACATGACGATGAGGGGGCCGGGTGCAATTTATTCAGGTGTTCTACAATACAAATTTAGGTGGGAAAGTAAGCTGTGATAAGGGCACAAATGAACTGTGAAAGGAACTTAGAAATATTAAGATAGTGGGCAAGGGTCTGCAGATGAAGAAATGTGATATACTCCTCTTTGGTGCGGTAATACTCAAGACTTGAGATTGATAGATTTTGGGTACTGAAGGAATTGAGGTGTATGGCGATAGGGCAAAAAGATGGAGTTGAAATCGAAGGTTTGAATGGCAGCACAGAATCAAGTGTCTATAAGGCCCACTCCTGTCCTATTTTGTATTATTCATTTGATTCTTTTTAGCACACTCACAGGAACAAACTCATTGCATTGTTCATCTCTGGCACCTGAGATGGGTGTTACAGTTTACAACTTGGAGAGACAAAGCCCTGCTCATTTAATAAATTCAGCAGCTTGTTCCTTTACCAGATATAAGGGCACTGTAAATAAAATTCAATCATGGGACCCACCCCTTGCTTTATTTTTTTCCATGCCCTAAATTATACAGTGGAGAAAGCCTTCATGAGGGGTGGTAATTATAGGACGGATGCCAGAGGTAGGTTCTTTACTCAGAGGCGTGGAATGCCCTGCCTGCAGCAGTTATGGACTCGCCAACTTTAAGGGCTTTCAAATGGACAGTGGATAGGCATATGGATAACATTGGAATAGTTTAGGTTAGAGAGTCATTAGATTGGTTCCACTGGTCGGCGCAACATCGAGGGCCGAAGGGCCTGTACTGCGCTGTAATGTTCTATGTTCTATGTTCATTGTTGCCAGTGGCTCCAATGCCTCTTTTCTCACCCACTGTCAGCCTTTGTATCAATCCAGCTCTGAAGTGTACAACTTGAGTGCTTTAAAGTGCAGAAAGGCCCATTCTATTAACAGTAGTTTTCATATTGCAATGAGGGAACATGAATGACTAACAGGCCTGGCAAGTCAAGACTGTCTCCACAAACTGTCGTTAATGTTGTTAGAAATGAAGAAAAGTGCAAAGGTTAGCAATGATGATCACTACCAATTATGTCACGTCACCGTAAATAAGTATGACTTTCCATGACCTTAAATTATGATAACTGTATAAGTGGTTAGCACTGCTGCCTCCCAGCACCAGGGATCTGGGTTCAATTCCGACCTCAGATAACTGTGTGGCGTTTTCACATTCTCTCCGTCTCTGCATGGGTTGCCTCTGGTTTCCTCCCACATGATGTGGATATGCCGGCGTTGGACTGGAGTAAACACAGTAAAAAATCTGACAACACCAGGTTTAAGTCCAACCGATTTATTTGATAGTAAACTCACTAGCTTTCGGGGTTAGTCCCTTCGTCAGGTGAATGAACTCTCCATTCACCGAACGAAGGGACTAACCCCGAAAGCTAGTGAGTTTACTATCAAATAAATCGGTTGGACTTAAACCTGGTGTTGTCAGACTTTTTACTGTGTTTACTCCCACATTCCAGAAGTGTTAAGGTTAGGTGAATTGGCCGTGCCAAATTTCCCCTTAGTGCCAAGGATTAGCAGGAGAAAAACATGGGGTTATGAAGAAAGGGCCTGGGTGGGATTGTTGTCAGCGCAGACTCGATGGGTTGAATGGCCTCTTTCTGCAGTGTTGGAATTCTATGATTTTATGAGTGTCGGTCTAGTGTGGACCAAGGATGGAAGGTGGGCAGTGGAGGGGGCGGTCAGTGAGTGAAATGTATTCAAGTGCTCCACAATACGAAGCGAGATGGGAAAGTGGTTACTTGAGCAGCTTCACACATGGCTATTACTATTTGGAATTTAGCCCATTTCTCTTTGTGAGTGAGATGCAAAAGAGCTATCTGAGATAAAAGCGAAAATCACTGTCCTCCATTTTGATATTTTTAATCCATCTCTCCCCCTCCTCCACCTCACCACCTTGACAACGTGCCAGACTATATATTTTTCTCCTGCTTTGCTTTCAGAAAACATTGACCCTTGTTCTGCAATTAGAACATTTCTGCTATCTTGTTTTCAGATGAGGCTGACCTTTATGCCACTATTGACATCTACTTTAATCTTTGATCCTATTGTTACCGCTCCCTTTGTCTTGTGTCCATGATAGGTTTTGTAATTTAATCTTTCCTGACTTTCAGCCTATCCCTGACCTTATATTTTGCTCCACCTGCTCTAACCTCTGCCGACTTTCAACCGCATGAAACATTACCCCTCTTCATCTCTGAAGAAGAGTCATACAGACTCAAAACATTTATTCTGTTTCTCTCCCATTGATGCTGAGTTTTTCCAGCATTTTCTGTTCTAATTGGAACTAACTGGGTTTTTTCTGAACCAATTATTAAATGCTGGAAAAGGTGAGAAAATGTTAGTATTTAGAATCAAAGAAAAACTACAGCACAAACAGGCCCTTCGGCCCATAAGTTGCGCCAATCTTATCTCTACCTACTAGGCTTACCTATAACCCTCAATCCTATTAAGTCCCATGTACTCATCCAGAAGTCTCTTAAAAGACCCTAAAGAGTTTGCCTCTACCACCACTGACGGCAGCCGATTCCACTCACCCACCACTCTCTGAGTGAAAAACTTACCCCTGACATCTCCTCTGTACCTGCTCCCCAGCACCTTAAACCTGTGTCCTCTTGTGGCAGCCATTTCAGGGCACAGGTTTTACCTGGGGAAAGGTTCTTCATTAACTATCCCTTGGCACAGATCTGCTTACAAGTATCATATTGGTTGTCCAACTTCAGCTGAAAAGACATTTTACATTTCATTCTACTGGAACTGACAACAGACATACTCATGTATAGTACCTTGCTCCTCTGCAGAGTTGTTTCAAAATCAATTCACTCAGCTGTTTTTGCTGGGAAAACAGGTCCCACAAGGCAGCAGTCTGTAGGGACAAGTGGCTGCAGTCAAGCGTAGGAAAAGCAACAAGTTGTATTTGCAAAATGAGGTAATGTTGAGAAACGGGAGTGATTATCAAACAAAGTACTGAGGCACACGATGAGATACGAGGATAAGTGACCAACATCTTGGGCAGTGAGGTAGGTTTTAGAGGGAGTGCATTAGAGGAGGAGGTTTAAGACAAGAACCCCACGCACCCTGGACATGTTCTTTTCCAACTTCTTCCAACGGGAAAAAGATATGAAAGTCTGAAGTCACTTACCAACCGACTCAAGAACAGCTTCTTCCCTGCTGCCATTAGACTTTCGAATGGACTTACCTTATATTAAGCTGATCTTTCCTGACACCCTAGCTATGACTGTAATATTACATTCTGCACCCGCTCCTTTGTTCTCTATAAATAGTAGCTTTGTCTGTATAGCGTGCAAGAAACAATGCTTTTCACAGTGTCCCAATACATGTGACAGTAATAAATCAAATCAAATCAAGAAGAGAATTCTTGAGCTTAGGGCCTTGACAGCTGAAGGTACGACCATCAACAGATGAACAATTAAAATTGTGAATGTATAGGAGGCCCAAGTTGAACCCAGAGATCACAAATGATTTTAGCATTAGAGAAAGTTACAGTGACCGGGACCATGAGACCATGGAGAGATTCAAGAATAAAGTTAAGGATATTAAAATCAACTCCTCGTTAGGCGACAACCCAGTGTAGATCAGTGAGCACAGGAGCAATGAATGGGTGTGAGTTAAAATACAGGAGCCATAGTTTTGGGTGAGTTCCACTTGAGGGGAGGTGCATGTTGGGAGGCTGGCCAGGATAACATCAGAATTGTCACGTTCAGAGGTGGTGTTCTCACAAGTCGGATCATTGGCATGGATATCACCATCACATGTGAGAACACCACCCATCAGGTACATGGTACATTGTCATGCAACTCGGCCAGCGTTCTCTACCTCATACACTACAAGAAAGGTTATCTTGAGGTGTGGTACATCTGCGGGACCATGTAAACACTATGACAACAGACACTGTGTAACAATTGCCAGGCAAGAGAATTCCCTTCCAATCGGGGGAACACTTGAGCAGTCAAGGGCATTCAGCCTCCGATCTTTGGGTAAGTGTTCTCCAAGGCAGCCTTTAAGACAGCAACAACACAGAATTGCTGAGTAGAAACTGAAAGCCAAGTTCTGTACGCATGAGGACAAGCTCAACTGGGATCTTGGGTCCATAAACGAACAAAGAGAATTGCAGGAACAGGCCCTTCAATGCGTCAAACCTGCACTGACCTTGCTGCCCGACTTAACTGAAGTCCCCTACCCTTCCGGGGACAGTATCCCTCCATTCCCATCCTATACATGTATTTGTCAAGACGCCTCTTAAAACTCACTATCGTACCTGCTTCCAGTACTTCCCCTGGCAGTGAGTTCCAGGCACTCTTTTTGGAAAAACCTGCCTTGTCCATCTCCTTTTAACCTTGCTCCTCGCACCTTACACCTAATAATTGACTCTTCGAACCTGGGAAAAAGCTTCTGACTATCCATTCTGTTCCTGCCTCTCATAATCTTGAGGACTTCCATCAGGTCACCTCTCAACTTCCACCCCTCAACCTTTATGTTACACTGCACGTAAAACTATCATTTGGCCCGGGCTTTCAAAATCCTACTAACTGTCCTGGCTTGAGACAATTCACACCTCTTTAACCTGTGATTATCCCTCTCTGCACTGGCACTTTCTGTGCCTGTAAGGACTGTATTACTTAAAAAGATTTGCATTCCAACCATTCTCTTGCAATTGTGTCTTTATCCAAATGTGCTGTTTTTGTGAAACTTACCTCTCCACTCAGTGGTGGGTCAGTTGTTGGAAGGTATTTTGAGAGACAAGATCTACAGGCATTTTGAGACGCAAGGACTGATTAAGTACAATCAGCATGGCTTTGTGAGTGGAAGATCATGTCTCACAAATTTGATTGAGTTTTTTGAAGGGGTAATCAAGAAGGTAGATGAAGGCAGTGCAGTTGATGTTGTCTACATGGGCTTTAGCATGACCTTTGACAAGGCACCGCATAGTAGGTTGTTGCATAAGGTTAAATCTCACGGGATCCAGGGTGAGGTAGCTAAATGGATGCAAAATTGGCTTGATGACAGAAGCCAGAGAGTGGTTGTTGAGGTTTATTTTTAAAACTGGAAGCCTGTGACCAACGGAGTGTCTCAGGGATTGGTGCTGTGTCCACTGTTATTTGTTATTTATATTTATGATTTGGATGAAAATATAGGAGGCATGGTTAGTAAATTTGCAGATGACATTAAGATTGGTGGCATTGTGGATAGTGAAGAAAGTTATCTTGGATTGCAATGGGATCTTGGGCTGACGAAAGGCAGATGGAGTTTAATTTAGATAAATACGAGGTGATGCATTTTGATAGATTGAACCAGATCAGGGCTTATTCAGTTGATGGTAGGACGTTGGGGAAAGTTACAGAACAAAAGGATCTTAGGGTACAGGTTCATAGCTCCTTGAAAGTGATGTCACAGGTGGACAGCATGATGAAGAAGGCTTTTGATATGCTTGGTTTCATTGGTCAGAATATTGAATACAGGAGTTGGGATGTCTTGTTGAAGTTGTACAAGACATTGGTAAGGCCAAGCTTGGAATACCGTGTACAGTTCTGGTCACCCTATTATATAAAGAATATTATTAAACTAAAAAGAGTGCAAAAAAGATTTATTAGGATGCTACTGGGATTTGATGGTTTGAGTTATAAGGAGAGGCTGGATAGTCTGGACTTTTTTCTCTGGAGTGTAGGTGGCTGAGGGGTGTTCTTATAGAGGTCTATAAAATAATGAGGGGCATAGACAAGGTTGTTAGTCAATATCTTTTCCCAAAGGTAGGGGAGTCTAAAACTAGAGGGCACCGATTTAAGGTGAGGGGGGGAAGATACAGAAGTGTCCAGAGGGGCAATTGTTTCATGCACAGTGTTTTAGAGTCTGGAACAAACTACCAGAGGTATTAGTAGCAGAGGCGGATACAATTTTGTGTTTTATAAAGCATTTAGATAATTACATGGATAAGATGGGTATAGAGGGGTATGGGCCAAATGTGGGCAATTGGGACTAGCTTAGGGGTTTAAAATAAAAGGATGGCATGGACAAACTGGACTGAAGAGCCTGTTTCCATGCTGTAAACTTCTATGACTCCATGAATCTCTGACACTCATCTGATGAAGGAGCAGCACTCCGAAAGCTCACGATTCCAAATAAACCTGTTGGTCTTTAACCTGGCGTTATGAGACTTCTTAGTGTTGAATTGATGGTGAAGAGCAGAATATGTGGAGCTGAGGGACAAGTAACAGAATGGATTGCAAGCTAGGAACAAGCAGGTTTTAAAGTTGCTTCTCAGACTGGCAAGAATTAGGAAGTGATGTTCTCCAAGAATCAGTACCAGGTCCACTGTTGTTCAGAACTTTCATTAATAAGACCATAAGTCAATAAGGTATAGGAATAGAATTAGACCATTCAGTCCATCGAATCTACTCCACCATTTAATCATGGCTACTAAGTTTCTCAACCCCATTCTCCCTATTTTTCTCTGTAACCTTTGATCCCTTTACTAATCAATAACCTATCTACCTCTGTTTTAAATACACTTACTGACCTGCCTTCACAGCCTTCTGTGACAATTAATTCTATTAATTCATCACCCTCTGGTTGAAGAAACTACTCCCCATCTCGGTTCTAAAGGATCATCCCTTTACTCTGAGGCTGTGCCTTTGGATCCTAGTCTCTCCTACTGATAGAAACTATGATTTGGTTTGAAAAGTTATTTCAAAATTTGTGGATGACACCAAAGGGAGGAAAGCAAATAAATGCAGGAAGATGTGAATGAGCTGGCAGAATGGAGGTATAATTGGAAATAAAATTCAATATAGACAATTGTGAGGTGGTGCATTTTAGCGGAAAGAATAATGCCCACAGAGATCTGTGGCCAAAGTTATCAGTTCCGACATCCAAGCAGATGCACTGTGGGGGGCGCAGGGGGTTCTGAATATCACCAACAGTCCATTATCATCATTTTAATCGCAAGTGATTGGAATTAAAGTACGCAATGAGCAAATGGGAAGCCTCCTGTTCCTTGAGATACCATCAATATTTAGAAATATTACACAAGAAAGAATGTATCTACACTAGTTGATAAAGCACAAGACAATAGCACAAAACTGAGAGACGTTTTTTCAGAGTAAAATAAAATCCCGGTTAGATAGAGCAAACAAGCATTAATATGGGGAAACATACAGTTCTCATTATTCTGTACCATTACATGGTGACAAGTACCAATTTAAGTAAATGAATCTGATGATAATTGAGTTTAAAACAGCTTAATGATTGATAGCTTGCCTCTTGTTACTAAGTCTTTTTGAGTCTGTCTACAGTGACTAACAAAGCAAATGTACTATGTAAAGTTCAAATTTCACACCACATGAACAGGACTAAATACTAATCTCCTGCACACATCAAAACAACTTGGGCAAATATTGTCATAGAAGCCAAGAGGAAACATGAATTTCTAGGAATAAATTATTGACTTATAAGGAAGCATTTCCCCATTGATTCTAGCTTCAGTTGTGGCTGTAAAAGATGCACAATTTCTCATAAATAATTTCCGTTTAGTGTTGTTCACATTTCCATAGCACACTTACAGCATAGAAAAAGGCCACTTGGGCCCATCAAATCTGCATCAACTGCCCAAAAGAGCTTCCCATCCAGGCCCTCCCCTTCCCTCCATTCCCCTCTCACTTATCCCCATAACCCCATTTATTTACCATGGCTAACCCAATTAACCTACACACCTTGGGAAACTAAGGGAGAATTTTACATGGACAGTCCATTAAATCTGCGCAACTTTGGAATGTGGGAGGAAACCAAGAGTACCCGGAGGAAACCCATGCAGACATGGCAAGAACGTGCAATCTCCACACAGGCAGTCACTCAAGGCCAGAATTGAACCCAGGTCCCTGGAACTGTGAGGCAGCAGTGCAAACCATTGTGCCACCCCTGAACACTTGTATTGAGCAGAATATAACTTTTTAAAAAGAGAAAACAATGACACCTAATCATAGGAATCATAGAACCCTACAGTGCAGAAAGAGGCCCTTTGGCCCATCAAGTCTGCACCAAACACAATCCCACCCAGGCCCTACCCCCATATCCCTACATGTTATACCCACTAATCCCTCTAACCTACGCATCCCTAGACACTAAGGGGCAATTTCTTAGCATTGCCAATCAACCTAACCCACACATCTTTGGACACTTGTACTGAGAAAGTGATGATGATGGTCCAAACTTAGTAATTATTAATTAGAAAATATGAAAGATTAACGAAAAAAGTGAATGGATTTCATTCAGAAGAGTAGAATTTACACAATTGACCTCAAGGAATGAAAGGCAACAACTAGCTATATCTTTTTGATCTTTAGCCCTTAGTAAAACCATTAGAGGTTTATTCTGCTTTAAAGGCTTATTTGCCATCGACTAAGAGGCCTGGAGCCTTGCAAGTTCAAACATAAACCATTTATTGTTAACCCATGACAATACATATATCCCCTGTACTGCCATGCATGGCTGCTGCCTCCATGATGCCTCCTTCCAGGTTCAATGATCAAGTGGTTCTCTGCATACCATGAGCGGTACTGTTCTCTGCCCTCATATTAACCCCTGCTCCACCAAACACCTTTATACTACAATGGTATGCTGCTGCCCCTTCATGGCATATACCACAGCCCCCTTTTTATTATTTTTTTTTAAATTCCCATTCCAATGAAGTGTAACTATTTACATTGCAATCTTTACATTTCTTGCTAACCATGTTCTCATCCTTGAGTCTCTACATCTTAAATTCAAATGGAACTAAAAATTGACTATTCTTCCACATTTTGGGAAGTCACATTTAGAGGAATATCAGTCTTAGTTGCTTTGGGTTGACTTTGTTGGTTTCATTTTAAAATTACAGTACATTGTGTTTTCTACCATTGGCTCCATTTGATTTGCTTTTTGCACCCATTTAAGTTGCACTTGATCAACAACCTGTCTGCTTTGTCTGGACAAATTGGGTTTATTCCATTTGTTTGAAGGGAAGCGCACGCCATTCATTCCTCGAGTGGACTTTTCCTTGCAGTCTGCTATGTTCTTCTGAAATAGTGCTAACCACTGAGCGCGAGGGACCAGGTTCAATTTCCAGCTTTGATCACTGTTTGTGCGGAGTCTGTACGTTCTCCTGTGTCTTTGTGCATTTGCTCCAAATGCTCCTGTTTCCTCCCACAGTCCTAAAGATGCGCAGGTTAGGTGCACTGGGTATGTTAAATTCTCCCACAGTGTATCCGAATAGGCACCGGAATGTGGCAACGAGGGAATTTTCATAATAACTTCATTGCAGTGTTAATGTAAACCTACTTATGAAATAAAAAAAATCAAAAATTGAACTCTTGTTGCACAATTTCAGGCAAATATTTGTTTACTCTTTTATTTTCCAATTCTTGTTTCAGCTTTTGATTCTTTTCATTCAGTTCAGCCACTACCCTGGTGAGTTCAGACGCTTTTGTTTCAGACTTACCTGTGAGATCCTTATACAAGCTCAACAGATTCACCTGGGTCCTTTCAGCTTTCAGCTCCTTTCAGAGTATTTTATCCATGGCCTCTGACTGCTCTGTAGATTCTCCCAATCCACTCGCAAGATTAGAACATAGAACATAGAATACTACAGTACAAACAGGCCCTTCAGCCCACAGGTTGCACTGATCATATCCCTGTCTACCAGGCCTATCTATAACTCTCAATCCCATCAAATCCCATGTACTCATCCAGAAGTCTCTTAAAAGACCCCAATGAGTTCGCCTCCACCACCACCGACGGCAGCCGATTCCACTCACTCACCACCCTCTGAGTGAAAAACTTACCCCTAACATCTCCTCTGTACTTACTCCCCAAAACCTTAAACCTGTGTCCTCTCGTAGCGATCATTTCAGCCCTGGGAAATAGCCTCCAAGAATCCACCCTATCTATACCTCTCAACATCTTATAAACCTCTATCAGGTCGTCTCTCAACCTTCGTCTCTCCAGGGAGAAAAGACCGAGCTCCCTCAACCTATCCTCATAAGGCATGCCACCCAATCCAGGCAACATCCTTGTAAATCTCCTCTGCACCCTTTCAATAGCTTCCACATCCTTCTGGTCGTGAGGCGACCAGAACTGTGCACAGTACTCCAAGTGGGGTCTGACAAGGATCTTATAAAGTTGTAGCAGTTTGTCTGTTTGTTTCTTAGAATTTCCCTTTTCTTGCTTTTAAAGTCTGGATTTACCCTTTCATTTTTTTCATGTTCTTCAGATTGGATTGAAGTTTGAACTTGTTCAACCGTGGTTGTTAATTCTAAATTGAACTAACTCTCCTGATTCATCAGCAACTCCTTTTCCTATTCCAGACATTTTACACAACACCATAAGAGACATTGGATGCTTGAAGTTTGTCTGTTTTAATCAAAGGCCTATCATTAATGTATTTGCTTCCGCGAGTTTATTATTTAGACATTGCAACTCTTGTTTCAAGCATTCAACTCCTTGCAAATGACCCTTCAGTGCTCTCTTAATTTTTCATTCGCAAATTCAACTCTCATCCATTATAGTTGGTTAGAACATAGAACACTACAGCACAAACAGGCCCTTCGGCCCACGAGTTGCGCCGATCACATCAACACCTACCAAACCATAGACCTATCTATAACCCCCAATCCCACTAAATCCCATACACTCATCCAGAAGTCTTTTAAAAGACCCCAGCGAGTTCACCTCCACCACCACTGACGGCAGCCGATTCCATTCACTCACCACCCTCTGAGTGAAAAACTTACCCCTAACATCACTTCTGCACTTGCCTCCCCGCACCTTAAATCTGTGTCCTCTCGTAGTGACCATTTCAACCCGGGGAAATAGCCTCTGAGAATCCACCTTATCTATTCCTCTCAACATTTTATAAACCTCTATCAGGTCGCCTCTCAACCTTCGTCTCTCCAGGGAGAAGAGTCCCAGCTCCCTCAACCTATCTTCATAAGGCATGCCTCCCAATCCAGGCAACATCCTTGTAAATCTCCTCTGCACCCTTTCAATAGCTTCTACATCCTTCCTATAGTGAGGCGACCGGAACTGCGCACAGTACTCCAAGTGAGGCCTGACAAGGGTCTCTGCACTGGCCAGTTTTTCTTGGATCCGGCAACCTGGTGTTGTCAGACTTTTTACAGTTTTTCTTCAGCAGAGTCTAATTTCTGTGTGCGACCTTTCAAACTGATATTCTTTTGTTTAATTCTGTGAATTGCTTCTGAGACCCTTCTCGCTGCTTTGCGAAAATTTCAACTTTGACTTTTCCCTCTAGCTCCACTACCAGCTCCAACCTTTTTGTTGAAATACTCGGTTCTTGATTTTCATTTCAATTGTAGTCATTTTACAACTCGATGGTTCTCAATATCTTTGAGACAGACAATGATTCTGCTTCTAATCCCTTGAGCTTCAGCATTGGATTTACATTTTTAATCTTTTTTTTTCTGTCTTTCCTTTCTCAGTCTGCAGCAGAACTCTGTCCTTCTCTTCCATTTCAGTATCACTGTTGGTCATGCCTGTCTCACTTCTTTCAATTCTGTAATTGGGTTAAGCATGGCTTCATTATTCATTCACAGCCTGGGAAGTTTGATGGCTTTTTTCTTTTAGTACCACTCAGCTCTTCAGTCTCTTTCTTGTACCTCTTGGCTTCCTCCTGGAATTCTGAACATTGCTGAGCCTTCTCTGTCAATTGATTCTTTGGTTTATTCAGCGTGACCTTAAATTAATTAATCTTTCCAAAGCGGTGCTTCGAATATATGCTCCTTTTCCCTCAGCTGTGGATTCCCATCTACGGTTGTTGACAGGCCCTCAACTGTGTGCAGGACATCTCCCACGCCACGAACTTCACTCCATCCCCTCCCTCCCAGAACAATGATAGAGTTCCCCTTGTTCTCACATTTCACCCTCCCAGCCTCTGCATGCAGAGTATTTTTGCCATTTTTGCCAGCTTCAGCGTGATGCCACCACCAAACATATCTCCCCTTCACTCCCTCTGTCAGCACAGCACAGCACAGAGACCATTCCCTCCTGGGTAACCTAGTCCACTCCCACATTATACCCAACCGTCACTCACAGCACCTTCCCATGTGTTATCAGACAACAGATTTTATGAAATTGGGCACACAAAATGGAAGCAAACTGAAGCTATCCTCAGAGCCCTCCTCTAAAATCACAAAGTAACAGACACCGATCAGTAGGCAAGAGCATGCTTTTAGAATGCAAATGAGGGCTAGCACATGAGGGAAATTGGACAGGATGGTACCTACAGGAACTAAGTTAAAGAACACATCCCCACCCCATCAAAATCAGGACTTCTAAACCAGTCAAACAACCCATGGGGTTAATTAACACAGTTAAGGAAAGATCCCTGGCCCCTCAAGATCAATAACACACCTATGGTTCAAACCCCAGAGATTCTAGACCATTGATAACCAACCAGACAAAAACAATTAACACACACTTAAAACAATTGCTCCAACACTCAAAAACATTGAAACAGGATGGCTGAAGTCAAATACTGTAAATAAATAAATTTCAAATAGCATTTGAAACGCGAAGTTCAGGTATAACTATAGCCCGTTGTGGGGGAGTCTTTAGAGCGCTTTCGGGACAGTCCGATTGTATGTCCTGACTGTGTTTCTCCGTCGACGTAAAAAGAAAATAAAGCTGTGCCGTTATTGAACTTCACTCTGAGTCCGTAGTGGTTGTTTCGCCCACTCGTGCTGACCCTAATCTCTTCGATGCTCACCATCCAAGGTTCAAAACATTCATAGAATGTAGTACATAGAACACTACAGCACAAGCAGGCCCTTCAGCCCACAAGTTGCGCCAATCATATCCATACCTACCAAGCCTATCTATAACTCTCAATCCCATGAAATCCCATGTACACATCCAGAAGTCTCTTAAAAGACCCCAGTGAGTTTGCCTCTACCACCACCGATGGCAGCCGATTCCACTCACATTCATTCATTGCAGGAAGCAGCATTTCACTTAAATCTCTTTCGATTTGGTGTATTGCATTTGCTGTTCCCAATGTGGTCTCCTCTATATTGGAGAGACCAAACGTAGACTGGGTGATCACTTTGCTGAGCACCTTCAGTCTGTGCACAATCAGGACCCTGACCTTCTGGTTGCTTGTCATTTTAACATATGATCCTGCCCCCATGCCCACATGTCCATCGTTGGCTTGCTGCAATGTTCTAATGAAACTCATCGCAAACTGGAGGAACAGCATCTCATCTTCCGGCCAGGCACTTTACAGCCTTCTGGTCTCAACATCAAATTCAGCAACTTCAGATGATTTGCTCTCCCCCCACCTCGGCCCCCTTTGCTTTAATTCAATTTTATTAAAACATTTTTACCGTTCTCTACCTTTTATTTCTTTATTGTCTTTCTTAATTTTTCTTCCCTTCCCAATCTTCTCCCCTACTTCATCCCCCTTCCCTTCTTTCCTCCCCCTGCACCGCCGCCCCACCCCCCCATCCCCCGCCCCAACATCTTCATCTATCACAGCTTACAGCTTCTCTACTGTTTGGCCATTCACACAACATTTATTCTCCCTGTCCATAGCTATTAGCAGTCTTTTCCCGTGGTTTCCACGTCTATAATTCATCTTTCATTCCCTCCACCTGCAGTATAAATATCTCCCACTTTCTATGCCTTTTAGCTTTGACAAAGGGTGATCTGGACTCAAAACATGAGCTCTTCTCTCTCCTGACAGACCTGCTGAAATTTTCCAGCGTTTTCCCTTTTGGTTAAATTAATTTTCCTTCTTCTCATCGCTTTCCAGAGGGGCGGCATGGTGGCGCAGTGGTCAGCACTGCTGCCTCACAGCGCCAGGGACTTGGGTTCAGTTCCAGCCTCGGGTGACTGTCTATGTGGAGTAGGCTCAAAGGGTTAAAAGGCGTCCTTCTGCACTGTAGATTCTATGATTCTATGACCCGAGGGTTCCTTGTAACATGCGAAGATCTTTCAACAGGTTTTCCTTTTCTTTATGAAGTTCGATTGCTTCTTCTTGACTTCTGTTGTAATTCAGCAGCCTCCTTGAGTTCATTCTGCTGTTCTTCCATTCTGCTCTAAAACAGTCTTCATTTCTTCATGCTGCTGAAGATTTTTGTGCTCCTTTTGTATTTCATCTTGAAGGACATTCAAGTGTTCCTTCAGCTGTTTATTTTTTGTTGACTTTTTGTCAACAAAACTTACTTACTGCATTACTTTGTTGTCCCTATTAGTTCCAATGCTGAAGTAGCATTTAGCATGTCTTTCTTAGCTCTTTAAGTTTTCCTATGGCTACTTATTGATTTTTCAAAGTGTCTTTTAGGGTCAGAACTTCTCTGAGCACCTTATTTTTTACCTGCTGTTGTACTTAAATGTACATCCGGTTACATTTTCCAAACTCCCAGTTCAATTTGCCAACTGTGGAATGGTGGGTCTTTATTTTTTTTGGTACGTTTGTGTTGGTCCTGAAATGTGTCTGTTTGGTTCATTGAAGACTGCAGGTTATTGTGCATTTTCAAAGGTATATACTCAAATTCAATTTTGCACATAAAATCTTCCAGTTCAACGTTTTCCCTTAGAATAGTTTCATTTTTGTTTTGCAGGTCTTGTTTCTTTTGTATGCCATTCCTTCATTCACAGCCATTAGCTCTCTTTGCACTGCCATCTGCTGTTGTCATTTGACAATGTTTTCAAAAACCTCTGTTTCTTAGCCTCTGGCTTCTTCTCGGTCTTTTCTTTCTTTCACTAACCCCTGGCTCATGCACTTCATTGTGCTGACACGTTCCATGACCATTCACCAGGTACATGGTAAATACTCTTGCAACTCGGCCAACATTGTCTACCTGATACGTTGCAAGAAAGGATGTCCCGAAGCATGGTACATTGGGGAGACCATGCAGACGCTACGACAACGGATGAATGAACATCGCTCGACAATCACCAGGCAAGACTGTTCCCTTCCTGTTGGCGAACACTTCAGTGGTCACGGGCATTCAGCCTCTGACCTTCGGGTAAGCATTCTCCAAGGCAGCCTTCACGACACACGACAGCGCAGAGTCGCTGAACAGAGACTGATAGCCAAGTTCCGCACACATGAGGACGGTCTCAACAGGGATCTTGGGTTCATGTCGCACTATCTGTAACCCCCGTGACTTGCCTGGGTTTGCAAAACCTCACTTACTGTACTGTCTGGAGACAATACACATCTCTGTAACCTGTGATCAGCGCTCCTTCCACTCACATTGTCAGCCACTTCAGGTCTTGAACAGCAGGTTGGGTGTAAGGATTCGCATTCTAATCAGTAATCTCTAAACTGTCTGTGCTTTATATGCTCTGTCTGAGGCCAGAACTCTCCATTCACCTGACGAAGAGGGAAACCTCGAAAGCTTGTGAGTTTACTATCAAATAAATCGGTTGGATTAAAACCTGGTGTTGTCAGTCTTTTTACTACATCCTGTGATTTGCATGTGTATTGTTTCCCTCACTCTTGGGTTTTCTGCCTCCCTTCCTCTTCGTTCTTTTGTACCCCTTGTTCCTACCTGTAGCCCATTATTTTTTCAGTCACTGCTTTAAATATCATTTTTTTTTAAGAATGTTTGTGTAGGAACTGTGTTTCTCTCCCTCCAATATGGTTCTGCAGCTGTATTTTTCCTTCTGTCTAATCTTCCCATACTTTGCTGGATTTGGCAGGCTCCAGTTTTGTTCACAGACTCGCTTTAAAAAAATTAAAACTGCAGTAACGTAATCCTCTGATCTGTGAAGGTCTATTTCAGGGTGATTTTTTTTCTTTTCTTGTCTGCCGACCGTCTTTAAAAACATTTCTTTTAACTTCACTCCAGCCCGACCTTCTCATGTTATAATGCTGGCTGTTGACCCTTTTGCTGCGTGTTTCCCTCAGCTGAGCTTTATATGTACTGATCCTGACTCCTATTTCAAAGAGCTGGTTCAGTTTCTTTTTATTGTACTTTCCACACCCTTGTGATTTGGCTCAGTCTCTGCTTTACTCAGGTCTGCATTATAGACGGAGTAGATTCCTCTTTTGTCAACCTTTTGCCATTTTGAAAAAATCTTTTTGTTTTAGCGATCAGGCCAGGTTCCTTGACTTTGCCTTTTTTGATTGGATCTGGCAATGAACCTTCACATGCTCTGATGGAGTCCTTCAGCCTCCAGGTCTGTCTTGGAACTTTCTATTAAGGCAATCTTGAACTGTGCCTTCAATTTCTCTTTTGAGGCAATCTGTAATTGTTCACAATGAGACACACTTTTCTCAGGTTGAACTTTACTTCTCTCAGTCTCTTGTACCTTGCAGTTCCAGATACTTCTCCAGCCTCTTTAACAGTCTGGGTTCATTCATTCAGCTGTCACTGTGCCCTGAATTTATCATTTGCTGTCTCACTAAGAGGCCTGGAGTTTTCTATGTCTTAACATAAACAATTTATTGTTGACCCATAACTATATACTTATCCCAGGTTCTACCATGTCTGGCTGCTGCCTCCTTGCTGACTCCTTTGAGGCACTATTACCCTGTGACTCTCTACAGCATACTTTGGGCGGTGCTCTTCTCCAGTCTCACATTAACTCCACTGGACACCTTAATACTACAGTGGCATGCTGCTGTCGCTTGCACAACAATTTGAAGATGAAAGGTTTGGATTTAAACAGAGTCCTCCACAACCTCAGCCATCCCTGTGTGACTGACCAGGTCACTGTTGGCCAGCTGCAACTGTAGGCACTTTGTTTTGCTATGACTCTCTGTCGTACAAGGTAAGCCCATTTAATTGGTTGGTAATTACCTCACTGTCCTTCCTGTACAACTCCGTGGGCTCACAGTTCCACTCCAGGTCTCCCCTTTTAGAGACTCTTGAAGAAATTTCAAGAGTCTACTGAGTGAAGGCAATGATGCCAGTTGCAGTTCTTTACTTCTAATGTCATTATCACTCACCAAGGCTGGCAGAGAAAACCTGTTCATCTACTTAAAGGGCAAGGTTCAGCATTTTCCCTGATGTAGCCATTTCTGCTCAGTCTGACTTTTTTTTTGCAACTCTGTTAGTTTCTCAAAAGCTGCTCCATGGCTAAATTAATCATCATTTGCATGTCTTCATCCCACACTGCACAGTTCTTTTATTGCTTACGGTCTTGGGTTCTTCTTTCACCTTGAAGTTCTACCAGACAAATTCCACCAAATACATAGTTCTAAAGGCACTAACACAGTTAAAAACAATTAATCTAGCTTGGTCTCACCTGGTATATACATTTACCCACAGATTGGTTGGTGGGTGTACTATCTGCCTTTGCTGAAAAATGGTTACCTTGATTAAACAGGGAGGAACCCACACTGGAGACTGAGTTCCACCCAAATTCCCACAGCTGATTTGGCCTCAGAATTGTAAATCTATTGTACCTGTAACTTACATTGTCTTTCTGCTGCATGGTGTAAGAGAATAGACACCAGCAGGATATCACAGTACAAGCTCACTCTGTATCATGCTGTGATGGTCTGTTCTATGGGTTTTGTACACTGCTTAGTTGGGTGAGAAAAAACTCTGTAGTGTTGCCAACATTTATGTTGTTGTTTCAGATTGACATAAGGTGATTGGCAAAAGAACAAATTGCAACGTGAGGAGGAGGTGTTTTTTACACAGTGAATGACTAGGAATTGGAATGCACTGCCAGACTGTGCGCTGGATGAAGACACTGGGGCTTTCAACAAAGAATTGGGTGAGCAGCTGAAGATAAAACAAAATTGCAGAGCGACGAGAGTGGGATTAACTGAGTTGCCCTTGCAGAGATGGACTGAATGATCTCCTATACTGCAACCATTCCACGATTCTATCACAACAGGGCATAGAACATAGAACACTACAGCACAAATAGGCCCTTCGGCCCACAAGTTGCCCCGATCATATCCATACCT
Source organism: Carcharhinus amblyrhynchos (assembly GCF_965287045.1). NCBI lineage: Eukaryota > Metazoa > Chordata > Chondrichthyes > Carcharhiniformes > Carcharhinidae > Carcharhinus > Carcharhinus amblyrhynchos. Next base: position 16,662,551 of record NC_137330.1, read on the forward strand.
ACCAGGCCTATCTATAACTCTCAATCCCATTAAATCCCACGTACTCATCCAGAAGTCTCTTAAAAGACCCCAGCGAGTTTGCCTCCACCACCACCGACAGCAGCCGATTCCACTCGCTCACTCGCCCTCTGAGTGAAAAACTTACCCCTGACATCTCCATATGTGAAGTTGAAGCCTGAGAATCTGGCATGCAAAAAAAAGCATGAACCTGCTCCAGAACATTTGAAGTGACTCTGGAGCATAAGTTCAAGACAAACTAAGACAATCAACTAATAACTTGTGAAAGGCCAATTTATGGCAAGTGGAAGGTTATATTCCTTTGCCCAAAGAATGTTTGGCATTTTTAATTGTTTTAAAAATAATTTTTAAAAGAGGCAATATTCTGCTGAATGACCTGGTGGGAAATTTTCCCTGCAGTGCAGAAGGAGGCCATTCAGCCCATTGAGTCTGTACCGACTCTACAAAACAGCATCTTATCCAGGCCCACCCCCAGCTCTATCCCTGCAACCTTGCACGTTTACCACGGTTAATCCTTTAATTTACACGTATTTGGATACTAAGAAGCAATTTAGTATGGCCAGTTCACCTAACCTACACATCTCTGGACTGTTGGAGGAAACTGGAGCGCCCGGAGGAAACCCACGCAGATACGGACAGAATATGCAAACTCCATAAAGACAGTCACACAAGGCTGGAAACGAACACGGGTCCATGGCACTGTGAGGCAGCAGTGCTAACCACTGTGCCATCATCTTGATTATAGCGTGCAAAAATCATGAACCTTCGTTTCAATAACAGGGAAAATTAAAGTCTCAAATTGTGTACCTTTGTGAGTAGGTTTGTCAGGAAACTCTCAGATAAACTTCATGGAGTCATCAGGATACTCCATACAATTATTACAGTTAATGGAATAGATTTGGCCCAGTTCAACTTACAGATCTGGGCAAATCTTCCATTTACCGATATCCTGCCTTTTTAGCTTTGACAAAAGTTGGCCATGACTGGGATGTACACTAAGCTCTCCAAAAGCTTCCAGATTATTGTGCCCACTCGTTTCTTACTATTCTCCTTCTTTCAGGTTTAGTTTCTCTCTCCTACCATGTTATCTTCCTTGGGTGTAGATGGTGGTGTCACTGCATGGGTAATCCAGAATCCAAGCTATGGTCTGGGGACGTAGGCTTAAGTCCCACTATGAGAGTGGTGGAATTTAAGTTCAGATAGTAAAATCTGGAATTATGAAGCTAGTCTCAGTAAAGTTGACCATAAAAACCTCAACTTATGTTTTAGAAACCTGTCTGGCTTCCTTTTAGGGAAAGAAATCTGCCATCCTAACCTGGTCTGGCCTACATGTGACTCCAACCCCACAGCGATGTGGTAGGCTCTTAACTCATCTCTGAACAGGCCGAACAAATTGCTCAGTTCGAGGGCAATTAAGGATGGACAATAAATTCTGGCCTTACCAACAAGAGGGAAAAAACAGTAAAACGGGGAAATAAAAAAATTGGTCTGAATTGGTCTTGTATACTTTAAAATGGGACACCAGTAAAACGGGGAAATAAGAATACTGGTCTGAAGGTTTCTTTTTCTGGACGCCCACTCTCCCCATATCTTGTGAAAATAAAGCTTTAAAAAAAGAGCAATTTGAGTTTTTTGCTGGAATTATGAATTTACACCAGAAAATTGTGCATTTGTGTATTTGAGATCTGGGTGAATTCCCAAACAGTAAAAACTCAGTTGGGACTGAATTACAGCTGACGGTAGATACTGACCCCAAAATCTCCCACCAGGTCATTGACTCAATCAGAATGGTTTTTCGCTCACCTGGAATACCATTATAAATGCCAATCATTCTTTGGGTAAAGAAACATAGCTTTCCATTGTCCGTAAATTGGCCTTTGGCACGTTATTGATCAATTGTCCTGGCTTGCCTTGAACCTCTGCTCCTGAGTCATTTCACCTGTACCACTTACTCACTGCTTCTCAAGATTAGAAACCTCTATTTCCCCTGCCTTTCCTCTTAATTTGTATCATGATGATTGAATTATCAATCGCCTCTCTTTCCTATATTGCTGAATGCTTCTCTTGTATCATCAGAGCAACATCTGAGCAGAATTCTCAGAAGTAGGGTAGAGAAGGAGGCTGTAGAATCTGACTCTGGCAACTCCTTACTCTCTTAATCTGGCAAAGCAGCTCCTCTTAGAATTTGCTTCTGCAGCAGTTTGGTATGTCAAGTACCAAAATACACAAGTGCCTTTCAAATGCTTTTGTTCTTTCTCCACTGTCAACATTCTGTGTGCAACCTTTATTCATTGATCCCATGCATACACTTAAGTGTATTCATTTAGAGTTGCCACTTTCCACCCACTTAAAGACTTTATTTGATGGTTTTATTTGCGTCAAAGGGAGTAAAACTGATTAGAATACATTATAACATAAGTTAGCCCAAATTTTATTCATTCATTTTATTCAGTAGTGCCTAGTACAGGGTATATTCAATTTTAGCCAAGTTTTTTTCCTATGGCAATGTGTGGTGTGTAACTTTCAGTTCCTTATCCCGTGCTCCATCTCACCTTCTCTCCAATGGAAGGCATATAAATAGAGTTAGATAGAATACACAGCACAGAAATAGGCCATTTGGCCCTTTAGCTCCATGCTGATGTTTATCATCGATACATGCTTCCTCCCATATTACTTCATCTCACCCTATCTGAATATTCTTCTATTCCTTTCTGCCTCATGTTGCTGTATCTAGCTTCCCCCAAAGAAAGGTCTTTCTCCTGAATTCCCTATTTGACTTAATTGTGACTGTTTCATAGATCCTGTTTCATGTATAAGAACATAAGCGATGGGAACAAGAATAGACCATTCAGTACATTGAGCCTGCTGCACCATTCAATATGATCATGGCTGATCTTTGGCTTCAATTCCACTTTCCCACCCGTTCTCCATATCTCTGATTCTTTGAGAGGCCAAACAATCTGTCTAATCCCAGCCTTAAGCATGTTTAGTGACAGAGTGCCCACAATCCTCTGGGCTGAAGAATTCCAAAGATCCACAACCCTTTGAGTGAAAACAAATTTCCCAATCCTAAATGATCATCCTTTTACCCTCAGACTGTACACCAATGTTCTGTATTCCCTAGCCAAGTCTAGTATTAACTTATCAAGCCCTTTCAGAATCTTTATGTTTCAATTAGATCACCTTTCACACATATAACATCCAGAGAAGACAGATCAACTGTACTCGGCTTCCCATCATAGAGCAATCCTCTTGCTCCTGTGACCAATCTAAAGAACCTTTTACTGCACTAATTCTAGTGCAAGTACGTCAGGCTGGGGTTTAGTGTATGAGGCGGGTAATTGGAGTTTGGAATTTCCAGACTTGGTGCACCCACCTTGGGAGAAAGCTTCTCAAATGGAGTGAATTTAATTCCAGGAAGGGAAGGTTATGTACCAGCCACCCCTAGATGCAGATACAAGGGACTGTTAAGTGCTGAGGCAGGCCAGCAACAATGCCCGTCTCTGGGACTCGGTCCCAGTTTTATTATTAAACATTAGGCCCTCTAGTCCTCATCTCATATACCTTTGTATCCTCATGCCACAATCATGCCAGCTCATGACAACATTTGTCCTTCCACTCAACCACAATGACCCCTTATACTCCCCATGCCCATTCACCCAGTATACAAGTATGTATGGAAGCAATGTACCCTATACTCTGTGTCTGCTTCTCTCTGTGTCTGCTTGGCTGTGTTTCCTCCTGGTACTCCGGTTACCTCCCATAATCTGAAAGACATGCTGGTTAGATGGATTGGCCATGCTGAATTCTCCCTCAGTGTCGTCGAACAATTGCTAGAGTCTGGCAACTGGAGAATTTCACAGTAACTTCATTGTAGTGTTAATATAAGCCAACTTGTGACTAATAAATAAACTTGAACTTTATTGTAACAATTGCACGTGTAGAGAAGATGAAAGAAATCAAACAGCCATGAATAATGTTCTTTAGAAAACTATTGTTTTTACCGATTGCTGTTAAAAAGCCAAAAGTGACAATTGACCAGACCTTTAAAATATCAGTAGCAGCAATTATAAGCATTTGGCACTTCTTTATCCTGTGTAAATAAATATTGTGCCATTGGGAAAATAGATCGAAGAAAATAAAACCTAGCAATTAAGCAATGTTTTTCAGAGTGAGTACTTGTTTCAAGAAAGTTTTGAAAGTCTGGGCTCTCAGTCAGTCATACATAATGAGGCTTCCTTAAGTAGCAGTGCATACATTTGCTAATTTTCAACCTGTTGGTACCTTTCTAGAAAATCTGGAGAATTTTGGAAAGTTATCATGAGCTAATTCACTAGCTCTGTGGCTATCTCTTTTAGAATCCTTGGATATAAATCACCAGGCACTTTTGGATTTTAACTCAAGTTTCTCTTGGACATTTTTTCTGCTGATATTAACGACCTCAATGTCCTCATTCTTTTTGGCCCCCAGGTTACCCTTGTTTTCTGGTAGGTAACTTATATATTCTACTACAACAACAGGTACAAATATTTGTTAAATAGTCTCTGACTTTTCATCACCCTCCCCATGATAATTTTTCCAATCTCTTCTTCTGAGAGGCCAATATTTACTTCAGCTACTCTCCTCCTTTTTATATTCTTTTACAAATTCTAATATTCTGCTTTAAAATTCTTCACAAATTTACTCTCGTTCAATTTTTTTCTCTTTTTACCAACTTTCCAGTGGCTCTCTTTCTAAAACATTCCAACTCTTCAGTTTTGCTACTATTCTTTGCAATATTACATCCTCAACTTCCGTATTAAGCCACAGATTGATCTTTAGCGTTGAGTTTTTGTTTCAACAGCATGGATTTTTGTTGAACATTTTGAATTGTATCTTTAAATGTTCCCCACTGATTATTTACCTTTTATCTATGTATAGCACGGTGGCACAGTGTTTAGCAGCGCCAGGGACCCAGGTTTGATTCCCGGCTTGGGTCACTGTCTGTATGGAGTTTGCACATTCTCGCTATGTCTGTGTGGGTTTCCTCCGGGTGGCCCAGTTTCCTCCCACAGTCCAAAGATGTGCAAGTTAGATGGTTTGGCCATCCTAAATTGCCCCTGCATGTCAAGGGGACTAGCTAGGATAAACGTATGGGGTTAGGGCCTGGCTAAGATTGTGGCCAATGCAGACCCAGTGGGCTGAATGGCCTCCTTCTGCACTGTGGTATTCTATGATTCTATAATTAACCTTAACTCGTTTTCTCCTCTCACACCTGTGTAATTGGCTTTGTTGAAATTCAATGTTCTTTTTTGTTTTTGGAGTATTACTAGATATTGTTTTTCATCTATCACCTACTTTTTTATTGCAAAAAAAAACCTACAGCTTAGATTTGCATGCTAGTGCTAACACATAGCTAGATTTCTGCAAAATGCAGAACAAATAATTCCATTTCACCCTGCCAAAGCCCTGCTCACAGTTTAACTGTGAGAATCTTGAAGCACTAGACATGAGAAAGCCTTGTGTAATTGTATATGCATTATATTACAATATTGATTGCATTTAACATGATTTTCACTGCCTGTGATATGCTTCGAATGAGGATATGAAAGGTGCTATATAAATATCCATCCTTCCATCCCGCCGCTAATATGTGTCAACATTCATAAGCATTATTTCATTTTGAAGTAGAAATCTATTGGGATCAAGACAAAAATTTCTCCCTCGCACTTCCAGACTGTGTTTGATAAATGATGTGATATGTCATTCATGCAAGCTTGAAACCTATCCCTTTTTACGAAATGCTAAGTAACCGTTGTAACCAATGGGTAGTATATTCTGGAACCGTCCTTGAGGAGAATTCAGATAAGAGCAACCTGGGTGATTCTAAGATTTGGGGTTCTGAATCATGAGCAAAAGATTCACAGTATTATAATTGTCTTCAGAGTGGAAAGAAGGCTTGAGCGGAGATGGGCTCAAGATTTTTGAAATGGATATTGTAGGATCAAGAGAATGTTTAAAGTGGACTGAAGAGAAAAGAAACATGCCTAAAGCAGGAACTAAGATTGGAAGGATTTGTTTCCTCCCCCGCAGAGGAGAATTAATGTGGCATAGACTCTCAACTAAAGCTAATACTCCATCAATTGGTACCACTAGAAAAGATTCACAATAATGCAATTGAGAGCAAAATGGAAGTATAATTGAGCGCATTTGTGACAGGCTCTGGATCATTCTTGTTTCTCGCTTAATGGGAATAAAGAGTTACCACCCTAAGCTGTCAGTGGTGGATGAACACAGTGGAATGATATTAACCTTCATGTAGGAGGAAACTGATGAGGACATGTTCATTTTGAAAGTTAGACATGGGCCCATATGTATCTTTTTATGTATCTATTTGACACTTCTCAGATAGCTGAGAGTTGTTCAAGAATGTTAAAATATATAAAATTGAGGGGTTTGCCTCGCGAAAAATGATTTATTTGCATATATCTTCATGACAATTAGATACATAGAGATAAGCTTGCTGAGGGAATGTTACATGCTCGCAAATACTGTGATGTACAAGGAAAGGTGAGCTTTGTGGCTGTGAGAGTGAGTTGAGAACTGCTGGCTGTGTGGGGCTAAACTTAAGTAACGCACAGAATGACTTTGTAAATTTCTTGAATGTAGGAATGATTTGAAGAGAGTGATGCTGTCTTCTACACACAGGCTTATGTTAGTTCTGTAAGAAGCCTGACAACACCAGGTTTAAGTCCAACCAATTTATTTGATAGTTACCTCTTCGTCAGGTGAATGGAGAGTTCTGGCCTCAGACAGAGCATATAAAGCACAGTTTACAGATTACTGATTAGAATGCCTGTGCTTTATATGCTCTGTCTGAGGCCAGAACTCTCCATTCACCTGACGAAGAGGTAAACCTCGAAAGCTTGTGAGTTTACTATCAAATAAACTGGTTAGACTTAAACCTGGTGTTGTTAGACTTCTTACTGTGTTTACCCCAGTCCAACACTGGCATCTCCACATTATGTTAGTTCTGCCAGAACTCCATTATGTTGTGACATCCACCACTCAGTTTTCAGCTATTTCAGTTAAAACCTGTACCCCTTATTGCAGTCTTCATATTGTGACACCAGTACACAATTCACCCTTCATAAACCCATTTTCATTTCACTCTTGATAACACCTCACATGAAAACAATGAAATTACATACCAATTGCAACTAAATTCATTGTATGTTGGGATGATTGATACACTCCTGTTTTAATTATTTCTTAAATCACTGAACAATGATCACCCATTCCAATTAAGAATCAACCCTCCTAGCTCCCTCTTCATGGACAAGTCAGTTATGCGTAGAATGGCAACTAGTAAGGTTTCTTTCTATAAATTTCTCTCAATTCTAACAATAAAATGACTTTAAAACTCTCTCCCTCACCCACAAAGTATTTAGTCAGCTAATACATAGTTCATTTTAGTTTATACAGTGGTGGTTTGACACTCGAAATGTGTACATTTTATCATGGGTTTCACTGAAGGTTCTGGGCAACATAGCAGTAACAGGTGCCAAGGTCTGAAATAGCGGATTCTTCTTGGACCAGGCGATGTGAAGGAGGTCGTACAGCCCTGATTTTAACCACAAGTCAAACTTGGGCGGGTGATAACAAAACCCCTCCACCATCTCTCATTCCCGCAAACTTTGCAACAATGTAGTACCCTAGGTAATACTTCACTGTCAGAGGTGCCATTGTCCAGATGGGTTTTAAACCATTGCTCTCTTAGGTGGATGTTAAATGATCCATGGCACAATTTCAAAAAAAACAACTGTGCACGTTACCCAATAGCCTGGCCATTATTTACCCCCAACACAGTATCACTGAATTGGATTACCTGGTTATTTTCACTTTGCAGGTTGTGATGCTTTGCTCTGTTCATTACAACAGTGACTACACTTCAAAAGTACCTTATTGACTGTGAAATGCTTTGTGATGACCTGAGGCTCAACCGAAATACAAGTCTTTCTTACTGACTCAACAAGGAGGGTGAAAAGGGGGTGGACGGAAAACTCACCTTTAATGGCCTCTTTTAGTTTTGGTGCATCTTCTTCAATGTCTCCCAGTGCGGAAAAGAGGCAGGTCTTCCACACTCAGGACGATCAAATAACTACTGCTTATGCCATCTGGCCCTGAGCTACATACAGAGGAATTTAAAGAGCTGGATTCATGTGGTTGTCCTCATTGTTCATTTGAACTAGCAGGTTAAAATTGAAGATGGGGGCATTCATAATTGAAGCCATATAGTTGGTCAAAGAATAAAGAAAATTATAGCACAGGAACAGGCTCTTTGGCTCTCCAAGCCTGCATTGACCATGCTGCCCGACTTAACTAAAACCCTCTACCTTTCTGGGGACCATATCCCTCTATTCCCATCCTATTCATGTACTTGTCAAGACACCCTTTAAAAGTCACTACCGAATCTGCTTCCATTACTTCCTGCGGCAACAAGTTCCAGGCGCCCACCACTCTCTGTGTAAAAAAATCTGCTTTGTACATCTCCTTTAAACCTTGCCTCTCTCACCTTAAACCTACGCCCCCTAGTAATTGACTCTCCCACCCTGGGAAAAAGCTTCTGATTACCCACTCTGGCCATGCTTCCCATAATCTTGTAGGTCAGGTCTCCCCTCAACGTCCACCGCTCCAGTGAGAATAAACCAAGTTTCTCCAACCTCTCTCACAGCTAATGCCCTCCATACCAGGCAGTGTCCTGGTAAATATTTTCTGTACCCTCTCCAAAGCCTCCACATCCTTCTGGTAGTGTGGCGACCAGAATTGAACACTATATTCCAAGTGCAGCCTAAGGTTCTATAAAGCTGCAACATGACTTGCCAATTTTTAAACTCAGTACCCAGGCCGATGAAGGCTAGCATGCCATATGCCTCCGTGACTATCTTCTCCATCTGCATTGACACCTGTGTACCTGTACACCCAGATCCCTTTGCCTAACAATACTCCTAAAGGTTCTGCCATTTACTGTATATTTCCTATCTGTATTAGACCTTCCAGAATGCATTGGTCACTTGGTCAATTTTACATGTCTGGCTCTGTTGTGTCTCAAGCACCCAGGTTAATGAATCATACAGTCTTTTAGATGTTGGGAAACAAGAATTCATCAATGTTTTGTGTCGTTGAAGGAATGAATCTGATCACTGGCCAACTGGATGGACAGAAATGGATGTGCATTATCTCTTATTTGTGTGATGATAATATGGAGCCTTTAAGAAATATGTTTTAATCATGTTTTCTGTAGTTTTTCCAAGCAGGTCTGGCATTTTTGTTTTGATGCCGTGGTCCCCTTCAGTACCTTTTATTGTTGCTGGAGTAGGACAACGGACTAATGTTTATTTCCATTATGTGCCTAATGCAGTGTCCTGGAGTTTTATGACCCTTTTTAGAATGACTGCCTGGGGTTTGATTTGTGAATGTTTGGCAGATTAGGTGGCTCCTTGAGACAGTTTTTATTCGCAGGAGAAATCCAAAGGTTTTACTTTCCTTTTAGCAGAAGCTGTTCGAACTGTAGGCTGAAAGCAGTGTTTTTTGGCTCTCTCCCTGATATTGGCAACTCTGCTGTTAGTGGCTGGCTAGGTAGAAGCTAGAGGCAAGTAGTTCCTCTGTGTCTTGAAGTATGCTGAAAGTTCCACAGCCAAAAGCTTCAGTTCCATATCCAAAGGATTAATTCATAACCGGTGTGGCAAAGCTGCAAAATCTAGCATTGCTTTCTGTGCTAAGCCTCGAATACAGTGTACATTTGTGAGAGTTGTTCAGCTTGGAACAAGATATTCAACTGTTAAGGTTTATACAATATTATAGTTGTTTATTTGTAATTGGTAAAAGTTATTGCTGAGCGCAAGATGTTTTACTCCAGATATGATTCAAGTGACTCATTTGAATAATACCTGGGGTGAAACATCTTATGCTTACCTGTGCCAAATTCAAAGTGCAAAACCTATGGTCTAGGCTGACTTCGTAAAGCACTTTGGAGTTTCTGACTTGGCTCATAAGACTTTTAATGTACAAATTGATATGAGCCATTATTCCAAGTTTCACAGTTGTGGAGATTGGCCACTTGAAATGTTAACTCTGTTGGGGATTATTATAGAGATAGCAAAGAGGAAAGCACTTAGGTCCTTCAGCTTAACCTGTATTTCTTCAATTTTAAAAGTAAAGAAATAGAGTAGTCTCTCCTGCCTGTCTGCACACGTACATGCTCTCCCGCAACCCCGCCCAATAGCCCTGCAATTTTTCCCCTTGGAGTATATGAATTGATATCCTAAATATATACAATCACCTTTTGAAAGTTAATGTTAAAATGAGCTTTATTCTGAATTTCTCTCAACTGATTCAAATTAGCCAGCCGAGGTATTAAGTCTCTCTGCTGGGCACTATTCAATATATAACTGGGGAAACTTGGCTCCCTTGCCTTAATCTCTCTTCTGCTGCTGCCTGATATCTTTCTAGTTTAGCATTACAATGGGACAATAATCATGTGTTAACAAGTGTGTTGTACCATGCAGACTATGCTGGTCTAGACCTTGCTGTGTAATCACAGTCCACTAACCTGAAATGGCAACTGCTTCTAACCCTCAGAGATAGCAACTGAATGAATCTGTCTCAGTCAAAAAAAGTTACTATTCTTACAAATAAATTCACCCCCACAATATTAATTCCTTGAGCAATGGTTCAACCGAAATCTTTCATTGCATGTGACCGTTCGTATCCTCTGCCAGAGTTTCTGCTACTTGATCTAATGTTTTATAACAAAATGGCTAACTTCTCTCCACCTCCCCATATTCTTGAAGTGAGAACATTTTCTTTCTTTCTTAAATTGGGCTGTTCATTAAACAACAGGGAAGGAAGTAGCCAGGGAGAAAGGCGATTTCTGACAGAAGAAGCTGAAAATGCTGGAAACAGTCAGCAAGTTGGCTGGTGTTGGTCTGAATCAGTAGCATGTATTTACTGTGAAAAAAATTTGCTATCACACTCCCTATGTGATTACAGGGACTCCATTGGCTGTAAAGTGCATTGAGACATCCAGTGACCGTGAAAAGCATCATACAGACACAAATATTTCTTTCTTTTGTCCAGTTTGTGTCTTTCTGGACAAACTTGAGTTGTGTGTGGTGTTATCCATTTATTTTGTGAAGTAAGTGTTGGCCAGCCTTACCTTGGAAAGTTTGGGAAGGTGCTCTATTTATGGAACATGCCGTTGATATTCTGTGTCCCTTTATTTCATGCCAGCCAGTGTGAACAGGCTGCTTGCTGAAACTATCAGTACCTCAAGATTTCTTTGTGAGTGTTTGGTACAATGTCTTCCTGCCCCCTACCCTCTTTTGGAAGAAAGAAAGAAATCAGATCGCCTTTAAAAGTTGCAATGAAAATCCCATCGCTATTTGGTGATGACTGGTCTGAACCAGACGGGGAGCTCTCACTGAATATGCAGTTCAACTAATCCCAGAAGTTACAGCAAGATTGATCATTTCCAAGTGCTTGGCTCCAGTTTGTGGGGTTCCCTACCTGAGGACTGGCTGTGAAAGATCTCTCCTCTCACATTGTAGAAAATCAAAGTTCCAGTGATGCTATCAGGAGCACCCTGAGTACTCTGAACTTTATTTTGTCTAGTGAAAATGTGTTGCCTCATCCTTATTGCCAGGATTTTAAAAAATATAATTTCCCTGTGTATCTTTCTGAATATCTGCTCTGGTCAAACAGATATGTTAATCTAAGCAATTTGCTTGTGATGTTAAGACAGAAGGGGCACAAAGTTGGCCTTTATGCTGGATTGCTGCTGCTGCCAGTGCCTTTATTCAGCTCCAGTCCTGCTCAGCGATCACCCCTGTGTTCGCTAACTGACATCACCTCCCATGTTAACTTTAAAATCCTTATCTTTGTTTTCAAATCCCTCTGTGTCCTCATCCCCTTGTGTGCCTTCAATCTCTTCTAGCCTGATAACATTTTGAGTCTTTGCCCTCCTCTCATTCTGGCCTCTTGAGCACCCTGTGTTTTAGCTGTTCCACCTGCGGTGGCCATGTCTTCAGTTGCCTTGCCCCCAGCCCCCACTACCGCCCCCCCTCCCCCCCACCCCCCGCACTGGAATTTCCTCCCTAAACCACCCTCTCTTTCTTTCTAACTCACTTTTCTCCTCTAAGAATCTCCTCAACATATACCTCAACGACCAAGATTTTGGACCAAAAAGGATAAAGGCAAAATACTGCGGATGCTGTAATCTGACACAAAAACAGAGAACACTAGTGAAAATCATCAGGTCTGACAGCATCTGTAAAGACAGAACAGAGCCACCATTTCAAGTCATGATGACCCTTTGTCAGAGCTCTGGCAAAGGGTCATCGTGACTCGAGGTATCGGCTCTTCGTGTTGGCCCCATTCTCTTTCCACAGATGCCGACAGACCTGCTGAGTTTTTCCAGCATTTTAAGATTTTGGACCTAATATCTCATGTGACTCAGCATCATGCTGTATTTTGTTGTGTAATGCTCCTGTACATCATGGGATGTTTTCTACGTTAAAGGTGCTGTATAAGTATAAGCTGGGGTCATTGCTGTGACAGCCCCATATAGAAGTATTGTTGAATTAAACTAAAATTCAATAACTTCTGAACATACTGAACATTGACATCAATATTTCTTGCTGCAAGAATACATCCTGATCAGCCCCGAGCATGAATCAATGTTGGACTGACCTGACTTGAACGGAATGAGAGCTCAATGATTAAAATAGAATTGATAAAGATTCATATTGTTATACGATTCCAACTCTAAGGGTCGTAGGGCGCAGCAACTCTGACCTCTTAGTGCCACAGTTGGATCGAGACCCACCTGCTCTGGCAATTGAGCAGCCATTGATAGCTAAAGTCTGGTAACAGACAGATATAGAAGTACCTCGTATTGCAGGTATGAACAGTGTAACATTTCTCCTTATGAAATAGACATCAACATTTTCCCTGCCATTCTGAACATAACAAGTGAAGCTTGATAAAGGACGCTTAATTTTTCAGGGATTAATTCCACCTTGCTTCAGTCTCCCAGTCAGTAAAGTCTGTTGAAGCATGTACTTTTATCAATACCTTACTAGCTTCAATTTCACTTTTCTGCAGGCAGAGATTATTTTAGGACGGTCTATTTTTAACACACCTAGTTTATTCTTGATGCTCATTGCATGACTGTTCCCTGTTGTGGAAATACTACACACTTGCCATTCATTTCCTGGATATTTTCCAACACCACACTGGAGGTAAAATTATTTCTATCATTCACATGCCATGGTTCAGTGGGTAGCACTCACACCTTTGATCAAAGATTTGTGGGTTTAAATCTCACTCCAGACACTTAAGCACAAAATCTGGGCCAACACACTGGTGTAACACTGAGGGAGTGCCACACTGTTGGAGATGCCATTCCACAGATGAGGTGTTAAACTGAGCTTCTGTCTGTACTTTTCAGAAGAGAGCAGGGGAGATCTCCAAGGCAGTAGTTATCAGTCAACCAATGGCGTTGAAGTAACAGCCCTGAAGTAACAGATTGTTGTTTATGAGAGCTTGCTGTGTGCAAATTGGCTGCTGTGTTTCTTACAACAATCATTATCCCTCAAAATTAGCTGCAAAGTGGGAGTGCACCCCAAGATTAAGATGTGCCTTTCCTTTATTGATCAGTTGATTATCAAGTGGACAAAAGAAAATCTCCTTCTTCTGCACTAAATTGTATTAAGTATGGCAGTGGCCGAGAATAGTATATGTCACAGGGAAGCGAAAATTGCTAAAACTGTGCTGTGTGTGATCAGCACTACTGCCTCACAGCGCCAGGGACCTGGGTTTGATTCCTGGCTTGGGTCACGGTCACTGCAAAGCCTGCACCTTCTCCCCATGTCTGTGTGGGTTTCCTCCGGGTGCTCCAGTTTCTTCCCACAGTCTGAATGAAGATTTGTAGGTTAGGTGGATTAGCCATGGTAAATGCGTGGGGTTACAGAGATAGGGTGGGTAAGATGCTGTTTCGGAGAGTTGGTGCAGACTTAATGAAGCAAGTGGCTGCGTCCTGCACTGTAGAGATTCTGTGGTTCTAATTATCTTATTTTAAAAATTGTTAAGCCTCTTTCACTTTTGCTGGGATTAATTCAAAACATATATCGCCAATCATTCTGATTTCTTTTCGAAGTTCCAGCTATTTGCCAAGGAGGAAGAATTCATGGGGATCCTTCCATTAGTTTTTGGATAAGTGACTCTCCAATTTCTTTCCTGACTTCATGACCCCGGACTCCACTGCTCCAGGTGGTGCCTCCCAGTAACTCCTAAACAGTGACTTAAAACATCAGAGACCACCCTTGGTCCCCATTAACCTGCTGCTGCAGTTTAAACATCAACCAACCTGATCAGAGAGTAATACAGTGCAGAAAAAGCCCTTCAGCCCATTGAATAATAGCTACCATTAAAGCCACGCTAATCCCATTTCCCAGCATTTGTTCCATATCCTTGAATGTTATGATGTTTCAAGTGCTCATCCAAATACTTCTTCAATGTTGTATGGTTTCCAGCTTCCACTACCTTCCCAGGCAGTGCATTCCACATCCCCACCACCCCCCGAGTGAAAAATGTTTTCTAAAACCCCCTCTGAATCTCCAGCCCATCACCTTTATGCCCCTTGGTTACTGACCCCTGAACCAAGGGGCACAGCTGCTTCTTATTTACCCTGCCGATGCCCCTCATAATCCTGTACATCTCAGTCATGGTCCGCCTCAGCCTTCTCTGCTCTAAAGAAAGCAATTTAAGCCTATTTAGTGTCACCTAACAGCTCAAATGCTCCATCCTAGGCAACACCCTGGTGAATCTCCTCTGTACCCCTTTTAGTGCTATCACTTTCTTCTTATAGTGAGGTGACCAGAACAACACACAGGACTCCAGCTGTGGCCTCATCAATGTTCTGTGCAGCTCCAACATTACCTCCTTGCTCTTGTACTCTGTGCCGTGACTGATACAAGCAAGTATTCCAAATGCCTTCCAGAGCTCCAACTGCACCAAGGGTTAACTGCCTTTCACAGAGAGGGCTACTTTAGTGGCTGCCAGCAAGTGAAATATTCCAGTTCTTCTCCTTCTCAACTTTGTCTTATACTGATTACTAACTCTGAGTGTCAGGTAGCATCATTTACTCTACACTCCAAGTGTAGGTCCAGCTTTACCTCTCAACTTGCGAGAAGCTACATTATTTCTCAAAGCTGCTTTTATTAAACATCAACCAGTCTTACCTGTTGGCTATGCCTTAACTGAATTCACGTAAATAAACCCATCCATCTTGAAGATCTGTTCCCAAGTAAAAGTGCAAATTAGCTACCTTTTAATTCCAAAGCTTTCTTTAATTCCTGAAATAACTGCAAATATCATGTCTCCAGTTCCCTATCCATGTAAGTGCACAAACATTTTATTATCTTACCTTTCTGGATAGTAATGCCTTCAGTTAACATGGACACAATCTTTTCTGTGTAATGGCCTCCAAGCTTAATTGAATTGCATTTATTTTAATTTAGGTTATCCAATTTTATCAGCCTTAAAAGTAGGCCCTGTTTATATTACACCGTTGACAAGGTATCACATGGTAGGTTGTTGCAAAAGGTTAAATTTCGCGGGATCCCGGGTGAGTTGGCCAAATGGATACAAAATTGGCTTGATGACAGAGAGGGTGGTTGTAGAAGGGTTGATTTTCAAACTTGAGGGTTGTGACCAGTGGTGTACCTCAGGGATCGGTGCTGGGTCGACTGTTATTTGTCATTTATATTAATGATTTGGATGAGAATATGGAAGGCATGGTTAGTAAGTTTGCAGATGACACCAAGATTTGTGGCATAGGGGACAGTGAAGAAGGTTACCTCGGATTGCAAGGGGATCTTGATTATTTGGGCCAGTGGGCTGACGAATGGCAGATGGAGTTTAATTTGGATAGATGCGAGGTGATGCATTTTGGTAGATTGAATCAGGACTGGACTTACTCAATTAATTCCCAGGTGCTGGGGAGAGTTACAGAACTAAGAGATCTAGGGGTACATATCATAGCTCCTTGAAAGTGGAGTCACAGGTGGACAGAGTGGTGAAGAAGGCATTCAGCATGCTTGGTTTCATTGTGTCAGAATATTGAATACATGAGTTGAGATATCTTGTGAAGTTATACAAGACATTGGTAATGCCACACTTGAAATACTGTGCACAGTTCTGGTCACCCTATTGTAGAAAGGATCTTATTAAACTAGAAAGAGTGCAGAAAAGATTTACTAGGATGCTCCCAGGACTTGATGATTTGAGTTATGAGGAAAGGCTGGATAGTCTGGGACATTTTTCTCTGGAGTGTAGTACGCTTTGAGGTGATGTTATAGAGGTCTATAAAACAATGAAGGGCATAGATCAGCTAGATAGTCAAATTTTTTCCCAAAGGTAGGGGAGTCTAAAACTAGAGGGCATAGGTTTAAGGTGAGAGGGGAGAATTATGAAGTGTTCAGATTGACAGTTTTTTCACACAGAGGGTGGTGAGTGTCTGGAACAAGCTGCCAGAGGCAGTAGTAGAGGTGGGTACAGTTTTGTCTTTTAAAAAGTGTTTAGACAGTTACATGGGTAGGATGAGTATCGAGGGATATGGGGCAAATGTGAGCAATTGGGACTAGTTTCAGGGTTTAGAAAAATGGGCAGCATGAACAAGTTGGGCCAAAGGGCCTGTTTCCATGCTGTAAATCTTTATGGCTGTATCCCCTGTGTGCTCATAATCCATCCCATCCTCATGGCCAAAGTAATGATGCATGCCCAGGGACTTAGTCAGCAACACAATTTGTTAACAAGGAAAATCTGTGCAGAGGTCGGTTGCCTCCTGGCAGCCCTGGTGCAGCCCACCAGCTGCCCCAGTCTCAACGTGTCTTCAACGTATATTCAGACTGTCTAAGGGAGGATTCCACCCGCTGGCATGATTGCCTACTCTCATCCCAATTGATCCCTCAACCAGGTGATTCTGCTGTGTTTCTTTTAAAGAAACAGTCACCGCAATCATACTAACTTTGAGTGATTATTGTGTAAAGGGACTTGTACAGATTATATGTCAAATTCTTCAGCTCACATTTGTCCAAATTCAATACTGGCTCCTAGCTAACTGGTTCCTAATTATTCAGAAATATTTACCCCACTATACAACAATATATAAAAGAACTGAACAGTTCTCAGAATTTACCTATTCTTAATCTAACCATTCTCTCCACCACAATTACTAAATTACTTACATTGAATTGAGTGAATATCTCCACTTGAGTTATTTTCAACTTTCCAACTCATCCTTTATTCTGAATGGTGGTTTTTATACCAACCATAATCCAGAAACAAACTTTTAAGATGTACATAATGTATAAGTGAGTCATCTGTTTTATGTGTCAAAGTTTTCTGCAAAAGCCAGTTCTTTCTCAAGTGAATTTCCTTTAAATTATGTCTGTTTTCCCAACATCATTGGCAAAATATGATTTCATATATAAACATTTTACCGTTTCCCGTGCAAGTATAGAATATAAAGTCAGAGAGTCAGAGAAGTTTATGGCATGGAAACAGGCCCTTCGACCCAACTTGTCCATGCTGCCCTTTTTTTAAACCACTAAGCTGGTCACAATTGCCCGCTTTTGGCCCCTGTCCCTCCATACCCATTTACCCATGTAACTATCTAAATGTTTTTTAAAAGACAAAATTGTACCTATAACCATTTGAGCACTTTCAGTTCTCTATATTCAGTTAATTTCTCCGTAAGGCAGTTAATGTTCTGCAGATTAAATATACTATTGAATATGGAAATACATGCTCTTTCAGAGCAAATACGCGTGTTTCTGAAATAAGAGTTATAAGAACATAAGAACATAAGAAATAGGAGCAGGAGTAGGCCATCTGGCCCTTCGAGCCTGCCCCGCCATTCAATAAGATCATGGCTGATCTGTCGTGGCTCAGTTCCACTTTCCCGCCCTCTCCCCATAACCCTTAATCCCCTCTCTTATCAAAAACCCATCAACCCGCTTCTTAAAAATATTTAGCGAGGCAGCCTCCACCACTTCAACGGGCAGAGAATTCCAGAGATTCACCACCCTTTGAGTGAAGAAGTTCCTCCTCAACTCCGCTCCGAACCGCCTCCCCCTTATCTTGAGGCTGTGCCCCCTAGTCCTACTGTCTTTTTTGAGCGGGAAGAGTCTTTCCACCTCTATCCTATCCATCCCATTCATCATGTCATGTTATGTCATTTATGTTATTCATGTTATGTCATTTGTTAAATTACGCAGGTATCATTTCTGGTTAAATAGCTGTATGATTTTTTTTCATTGTTTGATTATGGTAGTATAGGAATCACTGGTGCATTTCCAACCAGCTTAGTGCAGTTAAAATATTGAAAACCCACAGTATCAACATATGTAAATAGAAATTCATATTTCTACATTGCATGAAAGGAAATTGTGTAATTTGATTTAATGACTGAACTGGATTTCATTGACTTAGCTGTGGGGTTATGCCAAATTTAATACCTAATTCAGAGAAGTAAAATTAATGTGAATCTTTGAAATCGTAGTTGCTTTCAGCTAGATCTTGATTAATACATTCACCATCATTCCCCATCTGCTTCAGGTGAAAATAGGGCTGACTACGACTGCAGTCTCTAAGTAACCAGTGGGTCACACCTTTATGATTCAAAGTTAATTTCCATTTGTTTGAAGTATACAATTAAATTCTCCCATTGAAGTCTGTGAAAGGCCAGGTGATGGCAAATTGTGACATGTTGCCACTAGTAATGATTCCGTCAGAAAAACAGAGAACATTTCACATGGCATTCACTCTGGTTGCTGGAATAGCTGTCCAACATTTATTTTTCTCTCTGTTCCAAAAGCTTGGAGAACGATGAAGGCTCGGAATGCACGATAAACCCAAAAAGGGGACCGAGTACATGAGCAAATGATGGTTTAGTGATGGCAAGCTGGGCTTTCGCATGTTCCAGAAGCAAAAGAAATAGGTTCACAACTCTTGAGATCCGAGCAAAGCACAAGTCTGAATAGAAGATGGTGAAAAGAGGATTTGGATACGAGATGCAAATCTGTAACTTGTTGAGACTCTGAATTGGACTTGATTTGATTGAATTGGAATAAAAACAAAACAAAAATGAGATTCCAAAATTGTCCACAATAAAGAGCAAGACAAAAATGAATAAGGTGTGAAATATTAGTATTGTTACGAATGTTGGGGGCATGTTAGTACATAGTGTTTCTTTGCAACTTCTTGATTTGATTTGATTTGATTTATTATTTTCACATGTATTTAGTATGCAGTGAAAAGTATTATTTTTTGCGTGCTGTACAGGCAAAGCATACTGTTCATAGATTACATGGTTAAGAAGGAAAGGAGAAGGTGCAGATTGTCATGTTATATGCATAGCTAGGATGTAGCGAAAGATCAATGTAATATAAGGTAAGTCCATTCAAAAGTCTGATGGCAGCAGGGAAGAAGCTGTTCTTGAGTCGTTTGGTAGGTGTCCTCAAACTTTTGTACCTTTTCCCTAGTGAAAGAAGGTAGGAGAGAGTATATTGGGATGCATAGGGTCATTGATTATGCTGGCTGCTTTTGCGAGGCAGCAGGAGATATAGACAGAGTCAATGGATGGGAAGCTGGTTTGTATGATGGACTGGACTACGTTCACAACCCTTTGTAGTTTCTTGCAGGCTTGGTCAGAGCAGAATCCATAGCAAACTGTGGTACATCCAGAAAGGATGATTGATGTTGACAGGGGTTTCTATGATTGATGTTGATAGGGGTTTTTTTTACCATTTATAAGGATGAAGGTATGAATTAATCCCTGCAAAGCCAGGAAAACAAAGCTCCAGTTTCTTGTCAGCAGGAAACTGCACCACTGCACCAAAGTTAGTGCCCCTGCCCACTATGATTCCCATCACCGACAGAAATGGAAATTTGCACCCAAGTATTACACATGAACCTGTTGCATCATTATGACAATATGAGATTAAAACAATGAATGAGAGAGGGAATTTCACAAAGAAATGCCACTCAGTGATTGTAATGGCATAAGGATGAGTTTATTACCTTATCAATATGGGACGAGTGATATATTTATCTATTTTTCTATCCTTGGATATGTTTGGTGAGTTCAAATTACTTTTGCCTTACTAACCAGGTTGCATGATAGAACACAATCAGACATTAATAGGAAATAGCTTGTTGCTTTGGATCTCAGTGGTAAGCATTTTACTATTACAAGCTACAGTAACAATAAATGGGTTTCGTTGCCTTCTATCAAAGTAGGGAATCAAATATAATCTCCTGAAATTGTTGCATGTATTTATTCATGAATACAAGGGCACAGTTTAAGTTTATACTTTGGGTAAAAGTAAGATGTACAGATCAGTGGTAGATTGGAGCAAATCAATGGTGTGTGTTCAGGAAGTTAAGATACTGGAATGATTTCTGTTCAAAGTAAATCATATGGAACGTGCACATTTCTATAGCATCTTGTTTACACTATTGCACTGCTTTTTATCATACTGTAAAGCTTGTGGGATTGTGGTAGTGCATTAAGATGGATAGAAAACTTGCTGGTAGATAGGAAAAAAGAGTAGGAAAAAATGGAACCTTATTCGAATTACAGTCAGTGACTAGTGGGGTATTGTAGGGATCAGTGGGGCATTGCTGGGACCCCAGCTATTCACTATATACATTAATAATTTAGATGCGGGAACAAAATGTAATATCTCCAAATTTGCAGGTGAGTAAGAATAAAAGGAGAGAGTCGGGCCTCTTGAGGATCAACAAGGTCATCTATGTGCGCATCCACAGGAGATGGGTGAGATCCTAAATCAATATATCTCATCAGTATTTACTGTTAAAAAAAGCATGCATCTTAGGGAACTTAAGGAAATAAATAATGATGTTTTGAGGAGTGTACATATTACAGAGAAAGAGGTGCTGGAAGCCTTAAAGCACACAGATAAATCCCTGGGACTTGATGAAGTGTATCCCAGGATATTGTGGGAGGCTAGGGAGGAATTTGCGGGTCCCCCAGCAGAGATATTTGAATCATTGAAAGTCATGGGTGAGGTGCCTAAAGATTGGAGGATGGCAAATGTTGTGCTTTTGTTTAAAAAGGGCTGCAGGGAAAAGCCTGGGAACTACAGGCCAGAGAGCCTCTCATCTGTGGTGGGTAAGTTGTTGAAAGTTTTTTTGAGAGACAGGATCTACAGGCATTTAGAGACTGATTCAGGACAATCAGCGTGGCTTTGTGAGTGGAAAATCATGTCTCACAAATTTGATTGAGTTTTTTGAAGGGGTAACCAAGAAGGTCGATGAGGACAGTGCAGATGATGTTGTCTACGTGGACTTTAGCAATGTCTTTGACAAGGTACCGTTGTTGCAAAAGGTTAAATCTCACTGGATCCAGGGTGAGGTATCTAAATGGACGCAAAATTAGGTTTTTGATAGAAGCCAGAGGGTGGTTGTAGAGGGTTGTTTTTCAAACTGGAGGCCTGTGACCAGCAGTATGCCTCAGGGATCAGTGCTGGCTCCACTGTTATTTATCATTTATATTAAAGATTTGGATGAGAATACAGGAGACATAGTTAGTAAGTTTGCAGATGACACTAAGATTAGTGGCATAATGGATAGTGAAGAAGGTTATCTTGGATTGCAATGGGATCTTTATCAATTGGGCCAGTGGGCTGATGAATGGCAGATGGAGTTTAATTTGGATAAATGCGAAGTGATGCATTTTGGTTGATTGAACCGTGGCAGGACTTACTTAGTTAATGATAGGGCGTTGCGGATAGTTACAGGACACAAAGGTCTAGGGGTATATGTTCATAACTCCTTGAAAGTGGAGTCACAGGTGGACAGAGTGGTGAAGAAAGCATTCAGCATGCTTGGTTTCATTGGTCAGAACATTGAATACAGGAGTTGGGATGTCTTGTTGTAGTTGTACAAGACATTGGTAAGGTCACACTTGGAGTACTGTGTACAGTTATATATTATTGTGTACAGGCCAATATATTATAGAAAGGATATTATTAAACTACAAAGAATGCAGAAGAGATTTACTAGGATGCTACCGGGACTTGATGGTTTGAGTTATAAGGAGAGGCTGGATAGACTGGGACTTTTTTCTCTGGAGCATAGAAGGCTGAGGGGTGATCTTATAGAGATCTATAAAATAATGAGGGGCATAGATCAGCTAGATAGTCAATATCTTTTCCCAAAGGAAGGAAAGTCTAAAGCTAGATGATTTAAGATGAGGAAAGTGATACAAAAGTGCCCAGAGGAGCAATTTTTTCACACAGTTGGTGGTGAGTGTTTGGAACAAACTGCCAAAGGTAGTAGTAGAGGTGGATACAGTCTTTTCCTATAAAACACATTTAGACAGTTACATGAAAAAGATGGGTATAGAATGATATGGGCCAAATGTGAGCAATTGGGATTAGCTTAGGGGTTTAAAAAATGGATGGCATGGACAAGTTGAGCCAAAGGGCCTGTTTCCATGCTGTAACTCTTTCACTCTATGACACAAAGAGGGGTGGGAAAGTGAGCTGTGAAAAGGACGATGAGACACTTCAGTGGGATTTGCGCAAGTTGAGTGAGTGGTCACATGCAAGGCAGATGAAGTCTCATGTGGAGTTTGAATGTTCTTTCTGCGTTGGCGTGGGTTTCCTCCAGGTGCTCCGGCTTCCTCCTGCAGTCCAAAGATGTGTAGGTTAGATGCATTGGTCATACTGAATTGCCCATTGGTATGCTGGGATGTATAGCTTAGAGGGATTTGTGGGATAAATGTGTGCGATTACCGGGATAGTGCCAAGGTAGGATTGTTGTCGGTGTAGATTCTCTAAATTAAACTTGGGTCCCTGGTGCTATGAGGCACTACTGTTCCACTGTGCTGCCATGTTAACAGTTTCAGAATAAAAGATAAAAACAGTAACCGTACTCTGAGAAATATTTCATTAGCTTCACTGAGATGCTGAACATTATCACAAGATTTTTCTAATGTGCTAGGGCCAAACGTATTCAGAAACAGTAAACTGCCTTAAGATTTTACCAGCTGCTCCAATAAAACAAATGTATGTGCTCAGTGCCTTATTGCATACAAATCCCAATTCAGCCACCCTCTCAAGTGCAGTGTCTGTATCTGAGTTGGTGGCTGGGGTTGAGTGATATTGTTTCTTCAGCATCTTCCCAAAAGGGAAGGCAATGGCCTAGTGGCATTAGTGTTACACTGGTAATCCAGAAACTCAGCTAATGTTTTGGGGACCCATGTTCGAATCCAGTCATGATAGATGGTGAAATTTGAATTCAATGAAAAACATTTGGAATTAAGAATATACTGATGACCATGAAATCATTGTCAATTGTCAGAAAAACCCATCTGGTTCACTAATGTCCTTTAGGGGAAGAAATCTTACCTGTTCTGTCCTATGTGTGACTCCAGAGCCAAAGCAATGTGGTTGACTCTTATCTGCTCTCGGGCAACTAGGGCTGGCCAATAAATACTGATGTGGGGATGCCTGTGTTGGACTAGGGTAAACACAGTAAGAAGTCTCACAACACCAGGTTAAAGCCCAACAGGTTTATTTAGTAGCAAAAACCACCAGTTTCGGAGTGCTTGCTACCCCTTTGTCAGGTGAGTGGGAGTTCTATTCTTAACCAGGGCATATAAAGACACAAACTCAATTTACAAAATAATGATTGGAATTTGAATCTTTACAGGTAATCAAGTCTTAAATGTACAGACAATGTGAGTGGAGAGAGTGTTAAGCTCAGGTTAAAGAGATGTGTATTGTCTCCAGACAGGACAGTTAGTGAGATTTTGCAAGTCCAGGCACGTTGTGGGAGTTATAGATAGTGTGACATGAACCCAAGATCCCGGTTGAGGCCGTCCTCATGTGTGTGGAACTTGGCTATCAGTGTCTGTTCAGCGACTCTGCACTGTGGTGTGTCGTGAAGGCCTCCTCGGAGAATGCTTATTTGAAGATCAGAGGCCGAATACCCATGACCGCTGAAGTGTTCGCCAACAGGAAGAGAACACTCCTGCCTGGTGATTGTTGAGTGGTGTTCATTCATCCTTTGTTGCAGCTTCTGCATGGTCTCCCCAATGTGCAGCTTATGTCTCCCCTTTCCTGCAGCTTATCAGATAGACAACATTGGCCGAGTTGCAAGAGTATGTACCGTGTAACTGGTGGATGATATTCTCATGTGAGATGATGTCATCTGTGTCGATGATCCGGCATGTCTTGCAGGGGTTGCTGTGGCAGGGTTGTGTGGTGTTGTGGTCATTGTTCTCCTGAAGACTGGGTAGTTTGCTGCAGACAATGGTCTATTTGAAGTTGTGCGGTTGTTTGAAGGCAATAAGTGGGGGTGTGGGGATGGCCTTGGCGAGATGTTTGTCTTCATCAGTGACATGTTGAAGGCTCCGGAAAATATGTCGTAGCTTCTCTGCTCTGGGGAAGTACTGGACGACGAAGGGCACAACCTCAAACAGACCATTGTCCACAGCAAACTACCCAGCCTTCAGGAGAATAGTGACCACGACACCATCCACCAGGATGATAGCTATGGTTTCTACCTAATCACAATAAAGTGAACATTTGGGATGGCATGATGGCACGATGGTCAGCACTGCTTCCCCACAGCATCATTGACCTGGATTCTATTGCAGCCTTGGGTAACTGTTTGTGTGGAGTTTGCACGTTCTCACTGTGTCTGCATGGGTTTCTTCCTGTAGTCCAAAAATGCGCAGATTGGGTGAACTGGCCATGCTGAATTATTCCTTAGTGTCCAAAAGGTGTTAATTAGTTATAGTAAATGGGTGGTGGGGTGGGCCTGGCATCTTCCGTGGAGTTGGTGCAGACTGGATGGCCTACTTCTGCATTTCAGGGGATCTGTGTGATTCAGTCTCCATAATAAGGTTCTCACAGTTTACATGGTGCAATAGCAAAGACTGGTGAATGTTGCTGAAGTAAATCTTAAGTAGCTCATTCACAGTTCCTGGGAAAGTAAGTTGCTGCGGCTGTATAGGGCATTGGTGAGGCCGCAGCTGGAGTACTGTGTGCAGTTTTGGGCGCCGTACTTACGCAAGGATATTTTGGCCTTGGAGGGAGTGCAGAGGAGGTTTACTAGGCTGATGCCGGAGTTGAGGGGGTTGAGCTATGAGGAGAGGCTGAATAAACTAGGCTTGTACTCGTTAGAGTTTAGAAGAATGAGGGGAGATCTCATTGAGACGTATAAGATGATGAATGGGATGGATAGGATAGAGGTGGAGAGACTCTTCCCGCTCAGAAAGGGTAGTAGGACTAGGGGGCACAGCCTCAAGATAAAGGGGGGGGGGGCGGTTTAGAACGGAGTTGAGGAGGAACTTCTTCACTCAAAGGGTGGTGAATCTCTGGAATTCTCTGCCCGTTGAAGTGGTGGAGGTTGCCTCGCTAAATATTTTTAAGACGCGGGTTGATGGGTTTTTGATAAGAGAGGGGATTAAGGGTTATGGGGAGAGGGCAGGAATGTGGAACTGAGCCACGACAGATCATCCATGATCTTATTGAATGGCGGGGCAGGCTCGAAGGGCTAGATGGCCTACTCCTGCTCCTATTTCTTATGTTCTTATGTTCTTTAGGGCAGATCAAAGGAAGCCTATTGGGAGTCTGGATCTCTGCATGGAAATTTATAATTGTCCTGTTGATATGATACTTTATCAATGATAAAAAATATATTTTGTGCAATCATGGCAAAGTCTACCAATGGTTGCTGAAATGCTTGTTTTAGGAGAGTGGAAGTACAGGAGTACATTAGGAGCTGCAGAGGGAGGGACCTCACTCACAAAGTTTGAAAAGCATTGTGTAATGGGTCACCTGTACACATAGAGTTGTACAATGCAGAAAAGACCCTTTAGCCCGTGGGATCTGCATTGACAATAATTACCATTAATGTCACGCTGATCCTGTTTTCCAGCACTTGTCCCATATCCTTGAGTGTTATGACACTTCAAGCGCTAATCTAAAAACTTCTTAAAGGTTGTCAGGTTGTGATGGGGGGTAGTATAGAATTCTAGTATCACGCCCTTCATTTTAGTTTTATGATAGTAAGTAGACTGGGTTAAGATAATTATAAAGTGCCATATATATAGTGAGAATCCACAACGTGTATGGAACAAAATATACAAAGATATTATAAACTGCAATGGTATTATAAATTCTATCTAGATAGCCACATGCATAGACTGGGAATGGAGGGATACAAGTAAATGGTCTAGTTGGACCAATGAGCGGTGCAGGCTTGGAGGGCCGAGGGCCTGTTTCCTGTGCTGTATTGTCCTTTGTTCTTTGTATAACCACAAATTAACCAAGTATTACAAGCTTAAATTGTATGTTCAATATATATGTATTGTGCACCTTGGCCAACTTTGTTCTGAATGCAGCATGATGGGAAAGAAAGTAGTAGACAGGCCAAATTCTTTTAAAACAATGGAACACGGCTTCTGTTGCTTGTTTTTGGATATACAAAAGGCAAGTTTAGTATGCCTGCTATTTAAGGGAGTAAATTCATTCATGGGTGGTGAGGCTGGAGCAGTCTCTCAAGCTGATAAAGGAGGCCCAGGCTCCAGTGAAAGAGTGACACCTTTCACCAATTGAAAATCACAGATATTAATAATAGCCTTGGTTACTGCTAATAACATGGGAAGGAACCAATAAGCTAATAATCTCCTATTCCTGTTGACAGGTGGAACGTTATTGGCTAAGGTAATAAGATTAAATATTGCAATTGGGCTCTCCAGTCTGACTGATGAGACAAGGCGGGATATTGAAATGTTCAGAATAATACAATAATTTTATCAGACAATATTAGGTCAGAGAGGACAGTCAACCCTCATTGATTGTCTCTCTCTCTCCTGATGCATGCATGAGCAAATAATTAACTATATACTGTCCTTCGCAGTCTATGTATTGGTTGAGTGAGGTTCGTACAGAGCATCCCAGGGAAACACCATCAGAAAATTCCCCTTACAAGTTGCCAGCCTCCACAAACTTCCCAGGCAGTACATTCCAGATTCCCACCACCCTTTGAGTGAAAAAAATGTTTTCGCAAACCCCCTCTGAATATCCCGCTCCTCACCCTTAAACTATGTCCTCTCGTGCTTGACCTCTCCACTAAGGAGAACAACTGCTTCCTATTCATCCTCCCCATACTCCACATAATCCAACACACCTCAATCACATCCCTCCCTCAACCTTCTCTGCTCGAAAGAAAGCAATTCCAAGCCTACCTAGTCTCCCATTATAACTCAAATGCTCCATCCCAGGCAGTATCCTGGTGAACCTCTTCTGTACCCCCTCCAGCACAAGTACATCCTTCCTGTAGTGAGGTGACCAGAATAGCATACAGTACTCCAACTGTGGCCTAACTAACACTCTGTTTAACAACATCACCTCCTTGCTCTTATACTGTATGCCATGACTGATAAAAACAAGTATCCCCTGTGCCTTCCAGAACTCCTACTGCAGCAAAATTAACTGCCTTTCACAGAGCGGGTTACTGTGGTAGTTTCCAGCAAATGAAATATTCCACTTCTTCTTCTCCTTTCCAGCTTTGTCTTATGCTGATTACCAGCTTTGAGTGGCAGGCGGTATCATGGGTGCTAGATCTGGCATTTACTCTACAGTCATCATGTGTACGTCAGGTTTTACCTCTCAAACTCCTACTGCCCTCCCAGGTGGACCCACAAATCCACAGACGCCCAGGGTCACAAGACCTGTTCCCTTCAAGGGACTATGCCCAAACACACGTAACACTCCTCTCGTGCAACCACATCTCTCCTATAGTGAGGAGACTAGAACTGCACACAGTACCCCAGCTATGGTTCTGTACAGCTTCTTTGGAGGTTTCAGTGAGGTAAATGTTGGGAGGGTGACCACAGGACATAGTTGCAGAACAAGCGAGTGCTCATTTAGGACAGATTTGAGGAAGAATTTCTTCTCTCAAAGAGTGGTGAATCTTTGGAATTCTTTATCCCAGGAATTTTTAAAGGCTGAGATTGATAAGATTTTCAATCAGTATGGGAATAAGGATTATGGAAAGAAAGCATGAAAGTGGACATAGTGAGTGTTAGATCAGTCATGAACTCACTAAATGGCAGAGCAAGCTTGAACGGCTGAATGACCTATTCCTGTTCTTCAGTGTACAAGCAATCAAAACTAATTTGTTCACCAAAGTTCTCACTTGCTGAATCCTGTCTGTTTAATTGCCATTGGTGTAGTGAACACTATTATTTATCTTTAACTGAAGCATTTTGTGCGCCTTTGTTTTGCTTGTAGTTATGAATAATGACTATAATATCCATGATTTCTTCTTCCACATCACCAGCTGCTTTGCATATGCTTTGTTTGTGGGTTAATTTGTTTTTGTTCCGTGGTTAAAAAGTATATATAATACTATCTGCTTTGGATTATTGAAGCATCTCGCAAGCTCATTTCTTAACCATGCATTCAAATGAGTTAGAGACTGATTATTTCACTATTCATGTATTTAAATAAGTAATTTAATGCAATTAGAGATGAAGAAAATGACAGCATTAGATTAGAAATATTCCTGTGTGCACATAAACTTTAATAAAACTTTAATGAACAAGAGCTGGCAAGATCTAATTAGTTGTGCACCTGCAATAATGGTGATTTGTTTTGTTTTGAAATACTTGAGAGAAAAAGCTGGTGGCATTGATCTGTTTTTGTCTTATTCAGGAAGGATTTTTCTCAGTCCTACACAAAATCATGTCTCACAGAAGGAGGTCATTTGGCCCGTTTTGCTGTACCTGCTCTGTGAAAGAGCTGTATAATTAGTCCCACTCTTCTGCTCCGTGTTGTTTTCTGATGCATTTATCCAATTCCTTTTGCAAAGTTATTATCGAATCTGCTTCAACCACGCGTTCATGTGGTGCATTCCAAATCATCATAACATATTGCAGTATTAAGTAAGCCTACTTGTGACTAATAAATTAACTTTTTGCTATGTAAAAACAAAACAGATTTTCACCCTCTCCTAGGATTCTTTGGCAGCTTATTTTAAATCAGTGTTCTCTGGCAACTAACCAGATAAATTCTTTCTTCCCATTCACCCTATTAAAACCCTAACTAGTTTTGAGCACGTCCGTTAAAGCTCCTCTTAACTCTGGTAAATCTTTGAAACATGGAAACTGAGCCGTTCATTTTGAATCTCAACCCATCCTACTTCATCTGGTACTCTCAGCATGTCCTTCTATTCTTTTCTCTCTAAGGTGTTGATGTGGAGATACCGGCGTTAGACTGGGGTGGGCATGGTGAGAAGTTTCACAACACCAGGCTAAAGTCCAACAGGTTTATCTGGAGTCATGAGCTTTTGGAGCACTTCTCCTTTATCAGTTGAGTGCTTAGCAAGCTTCCCCTTTAGATGCATCTATGCTATTCACCTCAACCACTCCCAGCAATTGTGCGTTCCACATTCTAACCATTCTCTGCAAAACATTTCTCCTGAGATGCTTATTCATTATTAAGTTTTATATTTATAGCCCTTATTTCTTGCATTGTCTGCTGATGGGAACATCTTCTCACTTTCCAGCCAATGAAACCCATTTAGAAGCTTGAAGATGACTATCAGGTCAGTATGTGGTCTTCACTGCAGACCTCCCTTCTCTCATCTCGCCACATAACTGACATCTCTCTCTACTTGGTGACTTTCTGACAAATCTCATCCGAACCATCTCCTTGGCCTGGACATCCTTCCTAAATTGTCATGCACAGAACTGGAAATAGCACTCCATTTGTTGCCTAACCAGGGATTTATAATGGGTCAGTACAGCTTACACATTAATAACTTGAGAAACATTTGCAAATAAAAAACTGGAAATGTTTAATCTTCTCCGCCTCACCACTTTTCTCTGCTTCTTGCATAATAACTTTTATCAAAACATTTGGATGGATGTACACAAATCTCCTTCTTTATTGCTCACTCACTTCTGAAATACATGGGGATGGTTTTCTGTTTTAAAGGTTCTGTATCAGCGCAAGTAGTAGTATCAACCTTTTCTTGCCACAAAAATAATTAGAAACCGACGAGATAACAGCACAAATAGAAATTAAATTTGAAGCAATTTCTCCTCGAATAATTTTTTTTCATTGCAACTACTTCCTTAACTATACCAAACATATTATAATAGTGAATTGATTTAAGGAACTTTGACCTGTTATAACAAAATATTGCGAGTGTGTCCATATGATGATAGTTGTTGACACTGCTATACCAGCCAATGAATTGTAAGTAGGACAGGCCTTATGTATTTAACACACAATAAAGAGTCTATTTACTGATAAACCACAGCAAACAGAGGTCAGGATTTCCCAGCTGCGTTCGCCCCACAACCAGAAAATCCCGTCCCAGGTCAATGTACCTTTGCACGATTCCTTCCCCCCCCCCCTCCCAAAGGTCATTCCCCTGGCAGGCAGGACAGGAAAATTCCCCCGGAGTGTTTATTACCAATAAGCAACAGCAGTTACACTCTATTTAGTGATAAACAACAGCAAACAGAGTCAATTTACCAATCGTAGAATCCCAGTGCAGAAGAAGCCTATTTGGCCCATTGAGTCTGAATGGACCACAATCTCACCCTATTCCTGTAACCTCACACATTTACCCTGTTAATCTGCTGACACTAGGATCGATTTAGCATGGCCAATCAACCTAACCTGTACAACTTTGGACTGTGGCAGGAAACCGGAGCACCAGGAGGAAACCCACGCAGGCCTGGGAGAATGTGCAATCCCACACAGACAATGAATGGAGGCCAGAATTGAACCTGGGTCCCCGGTGCTATGAGGCAGCCATGCTAACCAACAGTAAACAGATTCAATTTATTGAAAACTGCAGACACCAGTGTCAATTATTGATACACTTTAGCAAGAGTCCAATAAACAACAGCAGTCTATTGGCCACCCCCATGGCCAGCCCCAATTGCCCCTCAGTCCTTTCCCCACTGATCCCATTGCAGTATGGCAGTGAGTTCCCCAACACCCATCAGTGGGCCCTGCCTCTTATGACACCAACCCCTTGGCACTCCCCAGCGCCCCCTTGGCACTGCCCATCCATAGCCCTGTGGGCAGTGCCAGGGTGTCCAGTGAGCAATGCCAGGCTGGCACTGTCCAAGGGGTACCCCACTGCCCCTGACCTAGGGAGTCCTCAGTGGCATCGGTCCTCACCTGCAAGGTGAGGATGCCTGTTCCCCGTTGGTGGGGAGCAGCTGTAAACCCCGCTAGTGAGAACCTCTCCTACCATGGGGAGATTCACTAGCAGCTCCAAAGATGCTAATCATATGGAGATGTTCATTTTCATGTGTTAATCAGCCTCTCAATGGAAATCAGCGGGGTTGATTACACGGAAGGAAGGGCTAGGAGACTCATCAGCCGGACACCGGTCGTGAGTCCCGCTATAGGCAACCCGCTGATACCTCCTGTACTACTCGAGCAGTGGCTGAGAGAATCCCAGCCGAAATATTGATAAATGACTGCAAGCGACCAATTTACTGATAATGCGATGAAAACTGAGTCTAATTAGTAATAAGCTGCAGAAGAGAAAAACTCAGAGTTGAATACAAATTGTGGAGAAGCTTTTGTGACATATTATTGGACAGAGTTGCTGAACAGCCGATCTTGTGAATGACCACAGATTTGTGAAGGATAAGAGTTGTCTGACTAATCTCATTGAATGTAGTAAGAAGGTCACTTGCAAGGTTGATAATGACTAACAGTTGCTGGCGACGTCTGAGTAAAGCAGGGGCTCATTGAGGAGACAACAGGATGTGGTGATGAGCTGAGATGGGGCAAGTTGCTTGTTCATGTCTATTTATCGTATGATCTTAATGTACTTTTTGTACTGTTCAGTCATCGTCATTATAGCAACAAGACGCAATAATGACTTTGCATGAAAGTGGTACAGATCTAATATATTTTCTTACAAAACTCCATTTCTTGGGGGAGCCGTGAACAATTAATGGAAGTTGAATTTCTAATCGAACACTGGCACTTATCACTGTAGATGTTAGTCATTTACTCTTGGACTGAAAAAGATCATATTATGTGTAATTTACATCTAATTAAGGAGCTTAGTAATGTAAGTCGATAAAAAATGTTGAGTTTGATTGAAGCCTCTGGTATATCTAAGCCCCGCATTGACAGATGTGCCCATAAATAATCTCATCTAATAGTAAATTAAGAAAAATATTTCCAGCTAGCCTGGGAACAATGTAAAACAATTAGTGTTGTCCTTGCATTTTAATTAGGATCTTCAGAGTCTTGTAAATGAACAATCTATTATACTATAATGCAACACACTAATGCTATATTACAACTGCTGTGAGGATTTTACAAATCACTGGCTTCTCCTCACTCCTCTGCTCCTGAAAGTCCTTCTTGTTGAAGCATAGTTCTTGTTGAAGGATAATTCCATTGCCAAAGACACTTTATTCATCTCTGAAGTTTGATGATGAATGTTAATTGGTTACTTTACCAGGAGGGTATCTCAGCTGAATCTGATTCAGGTTTCACACAGGGATATCCTGCAACCATGACGATGAACTCGATGGATGGCTGCTACCTAGCTCACGGTAGAGATTAGCTGACAGATCAGGATTCAGATCTGCTGCCCTCCTGATCCCAATGACTTGGCATTCCCTGGGGTAAAGCACCAAGTTAATGGGGGAATATCTTAAAAGTGAGTATGGGCAAAATAACACAGTTAATCATTCCATTGCTTCCAGAATCTAACTCACAACAGGAACAGGAATTTGCTTTAAACAGTATTGTTGTGTTTTTTTCATTTTGAGAGTCATTCTTTTTGGTTCGCTTCTCCATAAATCACTCTTTTGTCTAGTTTCTCTTATTTATCTGTCTTTTTGCACTCTATTTTCACTTCTGGCACTCCATGTATAAGAATCACGTACTATTTAATGAATGTACACTGCATGCAATGGCCTAATTATACAGAAATTCTCTTCTCATGTAAACGGTTATTGATTTTAGAAGTTTTGCCTTTCTTTCGTATATTCTTATTTTCCTTTATTGATTTTCCCAGCCTTTGAAAGCCAGGCACTTAACCTCAAACATGATGGACTTAAGAACTGTTCCAAGCATTGAGGAAAGAATGTTTTAGCTGTCCCCATGAAATTAACTTCAGTTGGTTTCCTATTCTCAGCGCCTCTGTCCAATATTTCCCTGGCCTGATTAGTAACCAGACTGCGCAGACATTGTGCTTCAAACTCAACCATTCTGGCCTGCTTGAGCCATATGTTCTTTTAAAGATTCAAGCCATGAATTCATCCATTGACTGTCTACACTTCCCGCTGCCTCGGCAAAGCGGCTAGCATAATTAAGGACGCCACACACCCTGGACATTCTCTTTTCCACCTTTCTTTGGGAAAAAGATACAAAAGTCTGAGGTCACGTACCAACCAACTAAGAACAACTTCTTTCCTGCTGCTGTCAGACTTTTGAATGGACTTACCTTGCATTAAGTTGATCGTTCTCTAGCTATGACTGTAACACTGCATTCTGCACTCTCATTTCTTTCTCTATGAACAGTATGTTTTGTCTGTATAGCGTGCAAGAAACAATACTTTTCACTGTATGTTAATATATGTGACAATAATAAATCAAATCAAATCAAATCAAAATGTTGCATAGGGGAGTGGAAAAGGATTTTTTTCTGCCAAAAATCAGCTGAACTCAATGAAGTTGAATTATCAGTTGAAGTCCAATACCAAAAACTCTTAAGTTTTCTCTTTTTCTCTTAAGTATGCATTTAAATGTAACTAACAGGGTGCCACAGTGGTCAGTCCATAGACCTCAACTGTTTACAATCTATTTAAATGACCTGCAAGCAGGGACAGAGTGAAATATAGTAAAAATTGCATATGATAATAAAATAGGTGGGAAAGCAAACAGCTAAGAGGATATAAAGATTTTACAGATGGATATAGATAGGCTTGGAGAAAACACCAAAATTTGGCAGATGGAGTTTAATGTGGATAAATGTGAATTAATCCATTTTGGCAGAAAAAACTAGAAAGGCAAATTATTACTTATATAGAAAGCAGATTCAAAATGTGCCTTGGCACCAAGATCTGAGTGTCTATGCTCATGAAAGTCAGTATGCAGGTGCAGCATGTAATAAAAAAGGCAAAAGGAGATGTTGGCATCCATTGCAAAGGGACTGGAGTATAAAAGTAGAGAAGTGTTGTTGCAACTGTATAGGGTGTTGGTGAGTCCACAACTGGAGTGTTGTGTCCAGTTTTGAGGAAGGATGCAGTGACATTGGGGGCAGTTCAGCGAAGATTCATCAGATTGCTTCTGGGGATTGAAGGGTTGACGTATGAAGAGCGATTAAACAGTTTGGGCTTGCACTTGCTGGAGTTTGGAAGGATGAGAAAGGATCTGATCGAGGTATATAAAATTTTAAAAGGGATTGATAAAGTAAATGTAGACCAGATGTTTCCTCTTATGGGGCAATCTAGAACAAGAGGTCACAGGTATAGGTTGAGAGGCAGTAGATTTAAAACTGAGATGAAGAGGAACAACTTCTCTTAGTGGATGATGAATTTGTGAAACTTGTTGCCCCATTACAGGATGGTGTCTGAATCATTGAACGGTTTCAAGAAGAAGACAGATATATTTCTAATTTAAAAACAGAAAATGGGGAACAAGTAGAGAGATGGATTTGAAACCAGCCATGATCTGATTGAATAGTGGAGCAGGCTTGAAGGGCTGAATTTGCCGCCTTCTGTTCATAATTCCTATGTCCCTATTTGGGTCATTGGATTGGATCTTAACAAATGAAATACTTTTGTCCAAGAAGGCATAACCATAACCAAGGTAACCGTAGACAAACCAATCATCAAACCCTCTCTGAATCCATAACTTAAGAAAAAAATGAGAGAGCATTTAGTAATGCAGGGGTCAAATTAATGAACTGTTAAATGTAAGTCATATTAGGCAAATGTTTGTCGTGGGTCTGGAAATGTAAAGGCAAATAATGTTGATGTAATGCCATATGAACATTCAGGAAGCACATGACAGGCTGATACTAGGCTGATACCGGAGTTGAGGGGGTTGAGCTATGAGGAGAGGCTGAATAAACTAGGCTTGTACTCATTGGAGTTTAGAAGAATGAGGGGAGATCTCATTGAGACGTATAAGATGATGAATGGGATGGATAGGATAGAGGTGGAGAGACTCTTCCCGCTCAAAAAAGACACTAGGACTAGGGGGCACAGCCTCAAGATAAAGGGGGGGTGTTTTAGAACGGAGTTGAGGAGGAACTTCTTCACTCAAAGGGTGGTGAATCTCTGGAATTCTCTACCCGTTGAAGTGGTGGAGGCTGCCTCGCTAAATATTTTCAAGAAGCGGGTTGATGGGTTTTTGATAAGAGAGGGGATTAAGGGTTATGGGGAGAGGGCCGGAAAGTGGAACTGAGCCACGACAGATCAGCCATGATCTTGTTGAATGGCGGGGCAGGCTCGGGGGGCCGGATGGCCTGCTCCTGCTCCTATTTCTTGTGTTCTTGTGTTCTTGTGTTCTATAATGGGTCTATTGGGAGTTACATTTGAAAAAAATCGATGTATGGTATAGGTGGAATTGTCGGCTGACAGGAAACAATGCGATCTACTGATGTGGTACTCAGGCTAGGTAAGGACTGGAATCAATGCTCGGTCCATTTTTCTTCTTTGGATATGTCAGTAATTTGAATTTGGCCTGCAAACAATCTCAAAATGTTCTCGTGACGCATATATAGGAGATCTGATAGACAGTGAGACGGGTTTAAGGAACATCATGGAGACATAGAGATTAGGGAGCTTTGTGGAATGGAGAGATATGTTACAATGTGGGAAATATTGGGGTGATGCATTTTAGAACATAAAGCAAATAAAGAGTTAAGTATACCACAGAATGGAAGTGTTCTTCAGGATGGTGGTCTACCAAGGTATACAGGTGCAAGAAATAATTCCCTGGAAGTATGAATCGATAAAACAAAAGTTTTAAAGTTTACTTACATCAACACTGCATTGAAGTTACTGTGCAAAATTCCCTAGTCACCACACTCCGAGCCTGTTCTGGGACATTGAGGGAGAGTTTAGCATGACCAATGCATCCAATCAGCACGTCTTTCGGACTGTGGGAGGAAACCTGATCACCGGGAGGAAAGGCACGCAGACATGGGGAGAATATGCAAACTCCGCACAGACAGTGACCCAAGCCGAGAATCGAACATGGGCTCCTGGAGCTGTGAGGCAGCAGAGCTAACCACTGTGTCACCGTGCCGCCCAAGTGTGAATAGATAAGCCAACAATAGGTTAGGTTCAGGTTAATATGGGTATGAATTATCAAAGCAAATAAGTGATGATGAATTTTTACAATACATTGTTTGGACCATAGTTTGAGTATTGTGTACGGCTTTCAGCAGCATCTTATACACATATTGAAATCATTGTAGAATCCCTGCAGTGCAGAAGGAAGCCATTCAGCTCATTGAGTCTGCATCGACCACAATCCCACCCAGGCCCTGTAATCCTACATATTTATCTTACTGATCCCCCTGACACTACCGTAAATTTAGCATAGCCAATCAACTGAACCCGCACATCTTTGGATGGTGGGAGGAAACTGGAGCATCCAGACGAAACCCATACAGACACGGGGAGAATGTGCAAACTCCACACAGTGATCGGATTTGAACTCGGTTCCCTGCTGCTGTGAGGCAGCAATGCTAACAACTGTGCCACCATGTCGCCATTGAGAACGCACAGTGTAGATTAACTGAAACTACTGGAAATAGCAAACTCTAGTTGTGATGAGAGACTAGGAGTCTTCTGAGGAAATTTAATAAAGGCTTTTAAAATGAGAAATGATGAAATGATGAATAGGGAAAAACCATTTCTTCTGATTGGGGATCAATAACAAGGTGTTAACAATTTAAAATCAGCTACGAGGAAGGGAAGAGGTCAGGGGAAGTGTTGTTACTCAAAAGTTTAGAGATATTGAATGCTTTACCACAGGGGAAATGCTTGAGTCAAGAATCACTATATTTAAAGTAAGTTATTGTTTGAAGCCAAGGAAGACACGACAGTGAGGCATGAGCGGACAACTGGGATTAGTTTTTGATTTCTCCATAAAGAGCTAGCACTGACTCAAATAGCCTCCTCCTCCTCCTGTACCTTTGGTTATGGTTATGTTGCCTTACAGCAGAGAGGTTTGCCCATTAGAAGATCATTTCAGAGACTTGGCATGATTTAGTAAATTGAGGGTGGCTCAGAGTAGCAAGGGATTTAATGACAATGACAAATAACTACTTACAAACAAGGATATGACAGACCTAACTGTGTGACTGTGCAACTTCTCCCTGGCTCATAGAATCATCGAACCCTACAGTGCAGAAAGAGGCCCTTCGGCCCATCGAGTCTGCACCGAACACAATCCCACCCAGGCCCTACCCCCATATCCTTACATATTATACCCACTAATCCCTCTAACCTACGCATCCCTGCACACTAAGGGGCAATTTCTTAGCATGGCCAATCAACCTAACCCGCACATCTTTGGCTCCAATAAGGATCCCCCCCCACCTGAAATACATGCTCTTGCACCAAATTTGCTCTGCTTCCTCCAACACTCCAGAGGGTCCAGCCTGATCATGTGGCCCTCAGGAATCGTCCCCTTAAAGGGCCCATGCTGCCATACTCTCCCCACCCCCCAAGCTCCTGAACTCAACTATGGATGAAATGAAAAAGAAATCATTAACGTAGGCATGCAAATTATAAAAGTCATCAGAAATACCCCAGAAAAGCTCATCATAAGTTGGTCTGGGGACTTTTGAATCCTGGTAGAACTCCTCAATTCTGCTCTTTGGAAATAAAGGGTTTGGTCAGACATTCACAAAAAATAAACTCATAAATCCAGGATTGAGATGCCCTGCTGTAACTGCTGTATCCTCAGTTACATAAACCACTGGTTACTCCAGTTCCATATTTACAACCAGGATTCCTGTAACCAATCCTGGCGAATTCAGATTTACTGCAGGATAGCCCTTGGGTCAGGTCCTGCTCTTCTATTCAGGTGGTCTGCCTTTTTCTTAATGCAACAACCCTGTATCTTTATGATACAGGAGACCAGTCCTGTTCTTTCCACAATCTTACCAGCTGCCCATAGAATCGTAGAATCCTGACGTTGCAGAAAGAGGCCATTCGACCCATCGATTTTGCACTGACCACTATCCCACCCAGGCCCTATTTCCCTAACTCCACATATTTACCCTGCTAATCCTCCTGACACTAGGGTCAATTTCGCAAGGCCAATCAATCTGACCCACATGTTGGACTGTGGGAGGAAACCAGAGCACCCCAAGGAAACCCATGCAGACACGGGGAGAACATGCAGCCTCCACACAGATGGTCACCTGAGGCCGGAATTGAACCCGGGTCCCTGGCACTGTGAAGCAGCAGTGCTAACCATTGTGCTGCCCACATGTCAGCCTGCTGCGAACTTTCTGATCATGACCAAATCATCAATTTGGGACACTCTGTCCTTTTTTCCTTGAGTCATGATTTTCTTTCTGGGGGGGTCGTTGAGCCTCCAACCTCCCCACCAAATCTGAGAATATGGTATCCAACTGTATCCTTAAGTAGTGTCCCATTAGTAGCTCGGCTGGTGTGATTTACGGTTGCATTTGACATGGTGGTGTAAGATGAGAAGAAACTGGCTTTCAGGGAGGGAGAGGCCTATTGACTTGTTTCTTCATTGATCACTTGAACAGTTGAAAAGCTGTCTCCCTTTGCCCATTTGAGATTGGGTGGTAAGATGCTGACTGAACATGGCAAACACCATTTGATTTGACAAATATTTGAAATTCGACCATTGCAAACCATGTGCCACGATCTGACACTAGAACCTCTGGGATGCCATGAATGGCAAAAGTTTTCCTTGATATGTCAGTGGTGGCAGTGGCTGTTGTGGACTTCATCAACTGGACATCCAACCATTTAGGATGTGTGTCTACTGATATGAGAAGCATATGGCCCTGTTGTTTGGTAGTTTAAGTCGCCCTGACTTATCAGATCACCACTCTTGCATCACCGTCTGCTTAAGGTTTGAGAGCACTGGGTCACTTTCTGTCCTCATCTTTGTGTTAAGCTGAGACGAGCAGTGCTAGCACTATCGCTTGTGTGACTGGTGGTGAAGGTACTGTCTATGCCAAAGACAACTGGCTGAGTGCATCCACGTTTGACATTTGTGTCCCTGGGCATTGCTAAAATGTATAACTGTATACTGGTAACAACAGAGCCCACCTCTGTATCCTTGCTGAGACAATTGGTGGCACTGGCTTACCACCTCGAAATAAAACGAACAACGATTTGTGAAAATCGTTCATAAATATACTGATTAAACTTTTTGTCTGCATGAATGACCGCCAGGTTTCCTTTATCCGGGAATACTGTTTTCCACATCTGATGACATTTTTGATGCAAAGGGAATTGGTCTTTCTACTCCATCAGATATCCTGTGGGACAAAACTGCTCCCACTCCATATGGTGATGAATCGCAGTTTACTACCAATGTTTTGATTGGGTCTAAGTACACCAACAATGTAAATGCTTCTTTTTGTTCTTCTCCCATGTTGCCATTGAGAACGTACAGTGTAGATTAACTGAAACTACTGGAAATAGCAAACTCTAGTTGTGATGAGAGGCTAGGACTCTTTTGAGGAAATTTAATAAAGGCTTTTAAAATGCCAACATTGATGTTTCTTTAGCAACTGGTGAAGTGTGGCTGAGAAGGTTGATGCATTTTGTAAAATTTGCCATAATAATTAACCATTCCTTGGAATAACTTTAACTCTGAGACATCTTTTGGCTGTGGAACCTCCTTTCTGATTTTACCTTTATCTTCTAAAGAATGTAAATCTTTTGTGTCCACCCTAAGCACTAAATATGTAATTTCATCTCCCTGGAACGTATAGTTCTCCCATTCAACCTGAAACCTACTTCTTTAAATTGTCGCAACCCTTCTCCAAGTGTGATCTGTGTTCTGTAGATGAGGCTGCTGTAATTAGAAAGTCATCCAGATAAACCATTACATTAGGGATGCCCTGTAATAAACTCTTCATTGTATGTTGGAAAATGGCACGGCTAATGAGAGTCCTAAAGGTAAACATAAACTGGTGTAAACCTTGTGCTTGTTGATAGCAACCAACCTTTATGAATCCTTATCCAATTCCAGCTGCTGGTAGATATGACTCAAACCTAACTTAGTATATTTCAAATCTAAGTCAGTTTTTGGCATAAAGATCCTTGATTCTAAGAATGGGGTATCTGTTACCTGCATTGTTACTTTATAATTCCTTCAAATACTTCTAATACGATCCAGTTTGAGGAGAGGGACTATGGGTGTGGCCCATTCAGAGAATTGTATGATACTTATATCTTCCAATCTTCTGGGCTCAACCTCAACCTTATGATGAAGGGCACAGGGCACTGGGCAAGCCCAAAAAAATGTAGGTGTTGCATCCAGATTCAGATAAATTTTGGCTTTAGCTCTCCTTGTATTTCCTAGTTTATTTTGGAAAATCTCAGAACATTTACACAGCAGCTCCTGAAAACTCCCATATCATAGGTTTAATATTTCCAACCAATTTAATTTTATCTGCTTGAGCCAATCGTGGCCCATTAGCCAAGGTCTATGATCTTCAATTACCAGTAACTGTTTAATTTGGTTCTTGGAAGGCACAGAAACTGTTGCTGCCCCTCGGGTCTGCAATGTCTCTCCAGTATATGTAGGCAATATGATTCCTGTCTCATTCAATCTCAATAGTTGGAGACTTTTTTGAAGGTAATGAAATGCCTGCTCCTCTATGGCTGTGGCTGCAGCACTGTGTTGATTTCCACTTTAAAAGATCTGCCATCTACCATCAAGGCTGTCTCTATTGGAAACACTTTACTCAGTTGGTTTAAGCTAAGTGAGCTGGGTCACTTTGCGGGTTCCAGATCCAGTTTTTTAAAAAGGAGTTAAACTAACCATTGTGGGGTTTTCTTTTCATATTCTGTCCTGACTGCTGCACTCTGCACCATGCTTGCAAATGACCCTTCCTATTGATTTGATTTGATTTATTATTGTCACATACATTAGTATACAGTGAAAAGCATTGTTTTTTGCATGCTATACAGACAAAGCATAGAGAAGGAAAGGAGAGAGTGCAGAATGTCATGTTACAATCATAGCTAGGGTGTAGAGAAAAATCAACTTTGTGCGAGGTAAGTCCATTCAAAAGTCTGATGGCAGTAGGGAAGAAGCTGTTCTTGAGTCGGTTGGTAAGTGACCATAGACTTTTTGTACCTTTTCCTTGACGGAGGAGAGTATATCCCGGGTACGTGGAGTTCTTAATTATGCTGGCTGCTTTTCTGAGGCAATGGGAAGTGTAGACAAAATCAGTGGATGGGAGGCTGGTTGGAGTGATGGTTTGGGCTACATTCTTTTGTTGTTTCTTGCTGTCTTGGGCAGAGCAGGAGACATACCAAGCTGTGATACAACTAAAAATAATGTTTTCTATGGTGCATCTGTAAAAGTTGGTGAGAGACTTAGCTGATATGCCAAATTTCCTGTCTTCTGAGAAAGTAGAGGTGTTCGTGGGCTGTCTTAACTATAGTGTCGGCACTGGGGGGACCAGGACAGATTGTTGGTGATCTAGTCGTCTGAAAACTTGAAGTACCTTAAACATATGTAACTTCTGCATCAGCAAACTTCTTAGGAGCAGCATATATGCCCTTACATCCAGTTGGCTCGGTTTCCCACCTCAGCATTTCATAGGGTCCGGTCCAATCACATTGTCCTTGGGGATCATCCCTTAAAGGGTCCACGCTACCATACATTTTAGATCTATGTGTTCCATGCAATTTTCCTCTCATTAAAATAACATCTGGTGAGTGTAGCTTTGGACTAGCCTCCCAATTTGTTTAGTATTTCCTAGTTCTTCCGCATAATGCTCTGAGTTAAAAGAGGCGATGTTTGGCTTTAGACATGTGTAGTGATGAAGGTAAATTTGGATAAATTGTGTGAAGACCAGAATGATAAATCTGCAAGGCAACTCCTTGGCCATGTACTTTCACTGCAATGATGTATCACACCATCAGCCAATAGAAAATTTCTGCTGGTAAATCATATTTGCGAAGAAATTTAGCACAGG
This sequence comes from Carcharhinus amblyrhynchos, assembly GCF_965287045.1. Classification (NCBI taxonomy): domain Eukaryota; kingdom Metazoa; phylum Chordata; class Chondrichthyes; order Carcharhiniformes; family Carcharhinidae; genus Carcharhinus; species Carcharhinus amblyrhynchos. The sequence goes on from NC_137330.1 coordinate 16,704,881, forward strand.
TTTATTTTTTGGCTGAATTGCTTTGTCACATTCCGTATGAATTCATGATTTGATTTTGTGTTTTGTGGGCTTTCTTGTCACATTTTGGAATGGTGACTTGTTGATCTCTGCTATTTTGTAGAGACGAAACCTATTCAGACAGATGGAAATAAGAGATGCATACAATGAATTCACAATGATACAAAAGCAAAATACTGGAAAACACTGAGTAGACCAGGCAGTATGTATGGGAAGAGAAATAGTGTTCATTTCTCAATTCAATAACCTTTCTTCTGAATTCAGAAAAGTTTGAATAACAATAATAATAATAAAGTTCTTTTATTACTATCACAAGTAGATGGACTTGGGACAAATGGATGGACTAAGACTTCTTTCCCTAGAGCATAAGAGGCTTAGGAGTGATTTTATAGAGAGCTAGAAAATAGTGAGGGGAATAGATCAGCTAGACTGTCAACATCTTTTCCCAATGATAGCGAAGTCTAAACTAGAGGACATAGGTTTAAGGTGAGAGGAAAGAGATACAAAAGGGTCCAGAGGGGCATTTTTCTTTCACTCAAAGGAAGGTGAGTGGCTGGAATGAGTTGCCTGAGGTAGTACAATTTTGTCTTTTAAAAAGTATTTAGACAGTTAAATGGATAAGATGGGTATGAAGGTAAATGCAGACAATTGGGACTAGCTAAGTGGTAAAAAAAAACTGGGTGGCATGGACGAGTTGGGCCAAAGGGCCTGTTTCCATGCTGTGAACCTCTATGACTTTAACTTTAAGTTTACATTGACATTGCAATGAAGTTACTGTGAAAATCCCCTCGTCGCCTCAGTCCAGTGCCTGTTCAGGTACACTGAGGGAGAACTTAGAGAAGCAAATGCACCATAACCAGCACATCTTTTGGACTGTGGGAGGAAACCAGAGCAACAGGAGGAAACGCACACAAGCACAGGAAGAAGATTCAGACTCTGCTCAGACAATGACCTAAGTCAGGAATTGAACCCAGTTTTAAGCAAGTTAAAAAGTGGAAGGCCAGGGAGAAGTAACAAAATAGAAAAGCTCAATGACAGGATACAGTGTGAAAAAGATTAAATGACAAAAGCGTTAATGGTGCAGGGCCAGAGGGAGTGGGAATGGGTCAGGTAAAGGAACAAAATATGTCAGGAACAAGTATGAATGGCAGCCTGATGGACCACTGCCCCGGACAAGCAAGCAGAATCATTGTAAAACAAAGAGTCAAACCAAAACCAGCAAAGAAAATTAACACAACGTGGTTTATGACCTGAAATTGCTGAACTTGACATTGGGTGGCATGTTGGCACAATGGTTAGCACTGCTGCTTTACAGTGCCAGGGACCTGGGTTCAATTCCTGGTTTGGGTCACTGTCTGTGTGGAGTTTGCATGTTCTTCCCATGACTGCATGGATTTCCTCCGGATATTCTGGTTTCCTCCCACAGTCCAAAGATGTGTGAGTTAGGTTGATTGGCCGTGTTAAATTGCCCCTTAGTGTCAGCTGGATCAAGAGAGTAAATATGTGGGGTTATGGAGATAGGACAGTACCTGGGTGAGATTATTGTTGGTGCAGGCTTGCTGGGCCAAATGGCCTCTTTCTGCACTGTAGATTGGATTGTTATGTTCGTTTTTCACGAGACTCTTCCGTCTTTGATACAAAGGCAAACACCAACCATTGTCAGAATCAAAATTCTTTATTTGTCCTACATATGTAGGCTGGCTAAACTTTGCTACTTAACTTCCACTCAGTGCTGGAAGTCAGTTAGCAAGAAGCACGCCAGAGTAACAAGGCTGACCCCTTTTATACAGTTTTACTACTGCATCAGGTAGATGTGATTTCAAACGACACTTAAGCACACATCACCTGATTCAATCAAAAACGAATAGTCACAGGAATTGCTGCATAAGAAAGAACATTCTATTCAAATACCATTCACTAGTAACAGCTCCCATCCATCAGATCATAAGCATAATATCTTTAAGATACGCTGTCTGCTAGTACAAAAGAGAACATTGTCACGCACTTAGCTAAATTCGCACCCCAGCTGTGCCCAGCAAGCTGGAGCCTGTGGTTATCTTGTTTTGTCAGTTTGCTCCCACGAGCTGCTTCTCTGCCGTTCTTGCAAGCCCAGTAGTTCACCTTGCCCTCTAGCAGTGGACATTAACTCTTTAATATCTCAGTGTGCTGCGCAGTAGACTCTATGATGCCATTAGCACTTGAAATGTCATAACAGGATATGGGACAATTGCTGAAAAACAGGGTCAGCATGACATTGGTGGCAGTTACTATCGGTGCATATCCGATGGACTGAAAGGTTTTTCCTGCACTGTACAGCTCTATTAGTAAGAAGTCTGACACACCTGACGAAGGAACACCGTTTCCGAAAGCTTGTGGGATTGCTATCAAATAAACTGGTTGGACTTAAACCTGGTGTTGTCAGGCTTCTAACTGTGTTTACCCCAGTCCAGCACCGGCATCTCTACATCAGCTCTATTAGCACAGATGACCCATTGTTCAATGTTTTGAAAGTTTGTGAATGAGGTCCCTCCCTTTGCATCTCCTAATGTACTCTCATTGTTCTAAAACAAGCATTTCAGCAATCTGTTAGTAAACTTTGTTCTGAATGCACAAAATATTTTTTTTATCATTGATAAAGTATCATATCAACAGTACAATTACAGATTTGCACGCAGAAATGCAGATAGATGTGCAGGCTAGCTTGATTGGGCATAGTACATTGCCCCTTCGTGTTGAGGGGGAACTGGCATGGTAAATATGTGGGGTATGAAGATAGGGTCTGATTGGGATTGTGATTGGTGCACACTCGATGGCTGAATGGCCTTCTTGTGCACTGCAGGGATTGTGCGGAGTCCAAAGGGCTGTAAGATGCCTGTCAAAAGATGAAGTATTGTTCCTCAAGTTGGCTTTGAGCATTACTGAAGCACTGCAACAGGCCAAAGTCAGAGAGGTCAGCATGGGAGAAGGGGAGAGAATTAAATTGACAGGCGACTGGAAGTTTAGAATCATGTTTGCCAATGCATAGGGGTGTTCCACAAAGCAGTCAACCTGTTTGTGTTTAGTGTACCCCAATTAGAGAGGACTGCATTGTGAGTGGCAAATACTATGTTGAAAAAAATGCGCAAACAGTACTGTTTCATTTGGAAGGAGAATTCAGAAGCCTGGACATTGAGAAGGGAGGAACTCCGACTTGAAAAGGTGCCATGTGAAGGGGAGAGGTGCTGGGGGGCAACTTGGACCAGCGTATCACGGAAGGGACAGTGCCTTTGAATTCTAAAGGGCAAAGGAGGGAGGAAAACATGTTTTCAGCTCTCATCACGCTGGAGAGGGCAGAGGATGATCTGGCAATTTAAATAGCTGATGGGGCGGAAGGTGAGGACAAGGGGAAACCTATCATAATTCAGGCGAGGGGAGAGAAAGAGGTGAGATGAGACTCAGTGGATGTTCCTGTTAACCGTGGTGGGTGAAGTGGGGTGGTGGGGGGGGGAGCATAATCATAGTGTCCTCAGTTAAGAAGGAAAGGAAGACATATCAGATCCATTGGGATAGAAGTTTGCATGATTAGAATATGACTCAAACATTTCCTAGGATGGCTGTGAGAGACAAGCTTGTGTAGTTAAGCAACAAGGATATTCTCTGAGCCACAGCTGGTGCGCGGCTGAGGAGACCAGAAAATGTTAAGAACTAGAACTTAAAATGAAAAAGGAATTCTTATTTTCATTGCCCCCAACCCTAACACCTCCCCCTCCCGACCCCCCCACAAAAGTACATGTAGACAGATACACAATAGCACAGTGATTGCACTCACAGCTCTAGGGACCTACGTTCAATTCCCGGCTTGGTCACTGTCTGTGTGGAATTTGCACTTTCTTCCCATGTCTTTGTGAGTTTCCGCCATGTGTTAGAATCCATAGAATCCCTACACTGCAGAAGGAGGCCATTCAGCCCATCTACTCTACACCAACCACAATCCCATCCAGGACCTATTCCCGTAACCCCACATATTTACCCCACTAATCCCCCTTACACTATGGTCAATTTAGTTCGGTCAATCAACTTAACCCGCTCATCTTTGGACTGTGGGAGGAAACTGGAGAACCTGGAGGAAACCCACGCAGACACGGGGTGAATATGCAAATTCCACACAGACAGTGACCCAAGCCGGGGATCGAACCTGGGTCCCTGGCGCTATGAGGCAGCAGTGCTAACCATTGTGCCGCAGTGCCATCCAATAATTGAAAGAAGTCCCCTTTTGTGAAGCAGAGCATTCCTGGGTATTTTCAGAGTGACAGTTCTAGCCCAAAAATGTGTTCCCGTGTTCTGAATAATATGTTCCCTCATATATATGTGTGCTCTGTTTCCTCCCACAGTCCAGAGATGTGCAGGTTAGGTTGATTGGCCATGCTAAAATTGCTCCTTAGTGTCCCAGGATATGTAGGTTAGAGGGATTAGTAGGATAAATGCATGGGGTTGTGGAGGTGGGGCCTGGGTGGAATTGTTGTCAGTGTGGACTCGATGGGCTGAATAGCCTCCTCCTGCACTGTAGGGATTATATGATTATATTCACAGGCTGTCATTTCAGCAGAGAAGATTGTTTTCATTTCAACAGGAAGAATTATGTAGCACGCACAGATGGTCTGATCGTCGTACTGCATGTTTTTAAAGAAATTGAAGAAAGAACTAGCCGATGAAGACAGTTATCAGATGATACAACCACAGCACAGCTTGGTGTACAGCACATTAGGTTCTAATCAAAGCTGAAGCTGAAGCCATGTACAGGTTCTGGGATTGATGTTCCCCAATAATGTAATGGGGAAAGAATCTTGCAGCAAGCACTTTAAAATGATAAGCTGATATCCTTACCTTGTTCTACATTCCTTAGTTCATAAGGGGGGGTGAATTATTCATTAAGAATTTGAAACAGCGAGGCTCAAATTCAACTCAGTGCTATATTTAGTACACCAAGGAATTTTAACAGAAGCTTGCTCGCCAAAATAGCCCATAGCAGCATTTGAAAGTCATAGTTAATATAATTGATATGTTTCGATATGCTTCAATAAGCACTTAGACATTTACATGGAATGAATCAATATAGTTCTTTTGAAATAATGGCGCAGGATTAAGGGGTTTTTTTTATGACTCAGTTTCCTTTACATTGAAATGTGCCAGTAAATATTGGCATTTTTTTTAAATTTTCCACAAATTCTATCGTAACTTTAAAATGAGGAATGCTAATTATCTTGAAAAGCACTTCCATGTCATTCAGAATGCTAGACGAGGAATGTTGAGAAATTCATTACGACTGTCAACATAAACCAACACTCACTTCAGAACATTTTGACAGACACATGTAAATGCTAATTATCATGGCCCTTTGTTGAAGTTCTAAATATTTCAAGCCATCAGTAGAGCTTCTCACTGGAGGCGATGAGGAACCTCAAAATTCTATGAGTATTTGGCATGAAAATTTGTCAGCCCAATCTTTGCTTCATTGGGCCCAATATATTAGGGCCACTGTATATTGCATTCCACTTTCCTCCGTGTCGTTCTTACTTTGTAGCCTGGCAACGAATTTGTAAATAAATTGCTGCATTTATCCTTTTCAGAAACAAATCAATATGCCTTAAAGTGTTGGAAAAGAATAGTGCTTAAAACTATATACCTTTGGACAGTTCCTAGCTGTGTGAGTACAGAATTTCGCTTAACTGTTCTAGTTACCGCTTAACATTTGAAGCATAACTTTTACCTGAGAATTGGAGGACAGTGTTCCTGTGGTCCTCTGCATCTGTTCCAATGGAGCTAATCCACTCTGCAGGCAGAAGGAGAGGAGGCTCCTCTGAAGAGGAAGGGAAGAGCAGGAGGGAGAGGAGGCTAGGTGAGTGCAGAGAGAGTTCCAGGGCATGATTCTAAGAGGAGAGGCAGAGGTGCAAGGCCAGCAGGGAGGCCGAGGAGGGAAGAGATGCTGCTAACCAGCAGCTAGAGTGTACAGGCAGCTCACCAACTCCCTCCAGGACAGTGCCTGGACAGGGGCAGTGACATCCCTTTGCAAATTGATAGATTCTGACATTGCCTCCAACTGTGTGGGAAAGGTCCTACCGATTTTGCTGTCGCAGTGACCGTGATGACCTTGAACTAGCGCTGGGGAGGAGCTGCAGCCCCAGGGCTGGACAAACCTCAGATGTCACCTCATCGACAGATGCAGCCGTCAGTGGCAGAGGGGCGGAGGAGCTGGCGCCCTCATGCAGAGTGCCATTAAAGCAACCCACATAGATGAGAGACAGTTCATCCGCCAGTATGAGGTTCGCACCTCCCTATTCACCATAGACACTATGGTGAACGGAGAAACTAGGTTCCTCACCCACCTTTTGCAATTGCAGTAATCTCCAGAGATGTGTTGATCTTGCAGATCCATGCAGGACCCCAGGAACTTCAAAGGGTGTCCCTGAAGCAGCCTCTCCATGAGAGTTGCCACTCTCACTGGAGGGAGATTTGCACTCAGCACTCTGGGTCAATGCAGTCCTCAAGTCCTCAGGAATAGTAGATGTTAATGGGACAAAAGGAAGGGAGGGAAGTAATATAATCACTACTGCTGGAGTAAAAATACTAGATAAAATAATCAGACTAAAGGCTGACAAGTCCATGGGAGCAGATTGGCAAGATCCTTGGGTCTTAAAAGAAGAGGCTGTAGAAAGAGAACGGATGCATTGGTTGGAATCTTCCAAAATTCCCAAGATTCTAGAAAGTCACAGCGGACTGGGAAAGCACAAATGTAACAATTCTATTCAAGAAAGGAGAAAGATAGAAAGCAGGAAATTATTGGCCAGTTAGTTTAAAATCTGTTATTGGAAAAATGCTGGAATCCGTGAATTAACCGCAAGAAGTTGAGAAAATCTTCATCAAATCAAACAAGGCCAATATGGTACTTTGAATGTTCCAGGGAAATAAGTCTCAGTCTATCCAGTCCCTTCTTATAATTCAAACCATCAAAGGATGAAGGGACTGAGTGTATTATAGCCATGTTTGTTACTGTGCAATGATTGGCAGATGGAGGACCATGTGAGATTGTCCACTTTGGTGGGTAGAATAGAAAAACAGAATACTATTTTGTAGAGAAACTGCAGAATGTTGCAGTGCAGAAAGATCTATGTACCCTCATACATGAATCAAATAAGTCAATATGTTGGTACGGCAAGTAATTTGGAAGGCAAATAGAATGTTGGATTTTATTACAAGACTATAACAGTGCGGAAATTTTGCCAAAACCATTCAATGTATTAGTGAGACTGCACCGAGTATACTGTGCATAGCTTTTGTCTCCCATCCCCAACTGGGAATAATCCTAGCTTAGCTCAAGTATTGTGTAATGAATTGGGTTCATTAATATAGTCAAGGTAAAAGATCCACTGGGAAATAGTGGCCATAATACTATGCAACTCCATGTTAAGTTTGAAAGTGACATATTACAAACAAAAATCTTATACTTAAACCAAGCCAATAACATAGGTATGAGGGTAGAACAGGCTCTGATTACATGGGTAAATAGACTAAAATATATCAAGGTGAATAAGAAGTGGGGAACGTTCAAAGGAACAATTCAAAATGTTCAACTAAAGTATATTCCAATGAATAACAAAGCCAGAAAGACCCATCTGTGGCTGAATCGGGAAGTTAAGGATAGGATTAGGTTAAAAGAAGATGCTTACAATGTTGTAAAAGACAATAGTGAGTTATCAAGTCATAGAACAATACAGCATGGAAACAGATCCCTCTCTCCAACCGGTCCATGCCAATCATGGTGCCCTCCCACTGTTCCAATTTCCTGCATTTGGCCTCTAATTCATTCCCATCCATGTACTTATCCAAATGTTCTTTAAATGTTGCTATTGAACCTGCCTCAACCACTTTCTCTGGTAGCTCATTTCATACAGGCACCACCCTCTGTGTGAAGAAGTTGCCCCTCAGGTCCCTTTGAAGTCTTTCCTTCTCACATTAAACCTACGCCCTAAGTCTAAGTCTGAGGATTGGGAGTGAACAAAGAACAATACAGCACAGGAAACAGGCCCTTCGGCCCTCCAAGCCTGCGCCGCTCATTGGTCCAACTAGACCATCTGTTTGTATCCCTCCATTCCCAGTCTGTTCATGTGACTATCCAGATAAGTCTTAAACGATCCCAGCGTGTCCACCTTCACCACCCTGCTTGGCAGTGCATTCCAGGCCCCCACCACCCTCTGTGTAAAATACGTCCCTCTGATATCTGAGTGAAATCTCGCCGGTCCCCCCCCCCACCCCCCACACCCCCCACCCCCCCTTGAATCTGGGACCCCTCGTGTTCGTCACCTCCGACCTGGGAAAAAGCTTCCCACTGTTCACCCTATCTATGCCCTTTTTAATTTTATACACCTCTATTAGGTCTCCCCTCATCCTCCGTCTTTCCAGGGAGAACAGCCCCAGTTTACCCAATCTCTTGTCATAGCTAAGACCCTCCATACCAGGCAACGTCCTGGTAAACCTTCTCTGTACTCCCTCCAAAGCCTCCATATCCTTATGGTAGTGTGAAGTGGTGGAGTGCTTTAGAATCAATAAGATGATAAGAAGAGAAAGAGAGTGAGCTAGTCAGAAATATAAAAATGGGTTGTAATCATGTTAGTAAGTATATTAGAAGGAACAGAGAAACCAAAGACCAAACTTCTTCAGCCTTCATGCCAGCGTGATTCTCTGGTCCTGCAGCAGTACATCCCCTTGCTATGGGTTTTCCAGTGGGCTGGAATGGCTTCAGTGCAAATTCCCATTGACAGCGCACAACCAGGAGACTCGCTGTCTCTCGGTGCTGAGACTGCCACTGACAGGAGGCCGAAGAATCTCGCCCAAAGTATACATTGGTCCCTTAGTGTCAAAGGCAAGAAAACTTATCTGGGGGAATGAGGAAATGGTGGAGGCCGTGAACAAAGTATTTGTGTCTGTATTCACAGTGGGAGACGCAAGTTCCATACTAGGAATAGACAATAATGTACAGGCTAAAAAGAGAGTGAAAAAGTTAAGGAAATTTATATTAGCAGAGATGAAATATTGGAGATACTGAAGGGACTAAAATCTAAGACCTGATGGCCTCAACCCTGGCATTCTGAAGAGAAAGTTGATTGTCTGCTGTGGTTTTCTAAAATTTCTTAGATTAAGGAATGGTCTAACGAGATTAGAAATTGGCAAATTTCTACCCAAAAAATTTGGATAGTAGATAAATCCCCAGGACCGGACAGGATATTCCCTTGGACCTTGAAGGAGACTAGTGTTGAAATTGGAGCCCTGGCAGATACACTTAAAATGTCGGTATCCACGGGTGAGGTGCTGGATGATTGGAGGATAGCTCATTTTGTTCCGTTGTTTAAAAAAGGCTCAAAAAGTAATCCAGGAAATTATAGGCCAGTAAGTTTGACATCAGTGGTAGGTAAATTATTGGATGGAGCACTAAGAAATAGGATCTACAAATATTTGGATGGACAGGGACTTATTAGGGAGAGTCAGCATGGCTTTGTGCGTGGTAGGTCATGTTTAACCAATCTGTTAGGGTTTTTTGAGGAGGTTACCAGGAAAATGGATGAAGGGAAGGCAGAGGATGTTGTCAACATGGACTTCAGTAAGGCCTTTGAAAAGATCCCGCGTGGGACGTTAGTTAGGAAGGTTCAGCTGCTAGGTATACATGAAGAGGTAATAAATTGGATTGGACATTGGCTTAATGGAAGAAGCCAGTGAGTGGTAGTGGAGGATTACTTCTCTGAGTGGAGGCCTGTGATTAGTGGTGTGCCGCAGGGATCAGTGCTGGATCCATTGTTCTTTGTCATCTATATCAATGATCTGGATGATAGTGTGGTAAATTGGATCAGTAAATTTGCTGCTGATACAAAGACTGAAGGTATAGTGGACAGCGAGGAAGGTTTTCAAAGCTTGCAGAGGGGTTTGGACCGGCTAGAAAAATGGACTGAGAAATGGCAGATGGAATTTAATGCAGACAAGTGTAAGGTATTGCACTTTGGGAGGACAAACCAAGGTAGAACATACATGGCAAATGATAGGACACTGAAGAGTGTAGTAGAACAGAGGGATCTGGGAATACAGATACATAATTCTCTAAAAGTGGCGTCACAGGTCGATAGATTCGTAAAGAGTACTTTTGGAACATTGGCCTTTATGAATCAAAGCATTGAGTATAAGAGTTGAAATGTTATGGTGAGGTTGTATAAGACATTGGTGAGGCCAAATTTAGAATATTGTGTGCAGTTTTAGCCACCTAATTATAGGAAGGATATTAATAAGGTTGAAAGAGTGCAAAGAAAGTTTACAAGGTTGTTGCCGGGACTTGAGAAACTGAGTTACAGAGGAAGGTTAAATAGCTTGGGACTTCAGTCCCCGGAGCGTAGAAGAATTAGGGGAGATTTGATAGAGGTGTATAAAATTATGATGGGTACAGATAGAGTGAATGCAAGCAGGCTTTTTTCCCCTGAGGCTAGAGGAGAAAAAAACTAGAGGACATGGGTTAAGGGTGAAGGGGGAAAAGTTTAAAGGGAATGGTGGGAGTGTGGAATGAGCTGCCTGATGAAGTGGTAAATGCGGGCTCACTTTTAACATTTAAGAAAAAACTTGGACAGGTACATGGATGAGACGGGTGTGGAGGGATATGGTCCAGGTGCAGGTCAGTGGGACTAGGCAGAAAAGTAGTTCGGCACAGACAAGAAGGGCCAAAAGACCTGTTTCTGTGCTGTAGTGTTCTATGCGGAAAGAAAACAATGCACAGCTGGCCAGTTTGCCTAACATCATTTTTTTGAGAAAATGCTGGAATTTGTTGTTAAGAAAGTCTTAACAATGCATTTTAAAAAGCACAATATCATTAGAATGAATCAACAAGGTTTTGCTGAAGGGAAATCCTGTTTGACAAATTAGTAGATATTTTTGAGGACAAAACGAGTAGGGTAGACAAAGGGAAACCAGTAGACATGGTGTACTTGGATTTCCAAAATACATTTGCTAAGGTGCCACATAACAAGGGCTTATGGAATTGGAAGGAATACATCAACATGGATAGAGGATTGGTTAACAGCTAGAAATCAGAGAGTGGGCATAAGTGGGGCCTTTCCAAATTAGCAGACAGTGAATAGTGGAATGCCACAAGGAACATCAGCTGTTTACAATCTGTATTAATGACTGAGATCAAGAGACAGAGACTAATGTATCCAAGTTTTCTGGTGACAACAAGCTGGGTGGGAAGGTAAGTTGTTGGGAGGACACAAAGAGGTTTCAAAGAGATGTAGAAGTGTTAGGTGAGAGGACAACAAGATGGCAAATGGAGTATGATGTAAGGAAATACAGTTATTTTCTTTGATCATAAGATTTTTTAAAAAAAAGATGAATAACTTGTATATGTTGATCTTCAAAGAATTTGGGTGTGCTGATACAAGGGACATTGGAAGTTAGCATACAAGTGCAGTAGGCAAATTGCATATTGGACTTTATTGAGGTGAAATTGGAATACAAGGATAAAACATCTTGCCATAGTTGTATAAGAACATAACATAAGAACATAAGAAATAGGAGCAGGAGTAGGCCGTCTAGACCTTCGAGCCTGCCCCGCCATTCAATAAGATCATGGCTGATCTGTCGTGGCTCAGTTCCACATTCCCACCCTCTCCCCATAACCCTTAATCCCCTCTCTTATCAAAAACCCATCAACCCGCGTCTTAAAAATATTTAGCGAGGTAGCCTCCACCACTTCAACGGGCAGAGAATTCCAGAGATTCACCACCCTTTGAGTGAAGAAGTTCCTCCTCAACTCCGTTCTAAACCGCCCCCCTTTTATCTTGAGGCTGTGCCCCCTAGTCCTACTATCCTTTCTGAGTGGGAAGAGTCTCTCCACCTCTATCCTATCCATCCCATTCATCATCTTATACGTCTCAATGAGATCTCCCCTCATTCTTCTAAACTCTAACGAGTACAAGCCTAATTTATTCAGCCTCTCCTCATAGCTCAACCCCCTCAACTCCGGCATCAGCCTAGTAAACCTCCTCTGCACTCCCTCCAAGGCCAAAATATCCTTGCGTAAGTACGGCGCCCAAAACTGCACACAGTACTCCAGCTGCGGCCTCACCAATGCCCTATACAGCTGCAGCAAGACCTCCCTACTTTTATATTCAATCCCCCTCGCTATGAAGGCCAGCATCCCATTCGCCTTCCTGACCACCTGCTGCACCTGCAGGCTGGGTTTTTGCGACTCATGCACAAGGACCCCGAGGTCCCTCTGCACCGTCGCCTGCTGCAGTTTTTCGCCACATAAGTAATAATCCTTCCTACCATTATTCCTACCAAAGTGGACCACCTCACACTTGCCAACATTAAATTCCATTTGCCATTTCCTGGCCCATTCGCCCAGCCTATCTAGATCCTTCTGTAGACTCTCCACACCCTCCGCACAATTTGCCGTTCCACCAATCTTGGTGTCATCAGCAAATTTCGACACCCTACGCTCGGTTCCCTCCTCCAGATCATCTATATAAATGGTAAATAGCTGAGGCCCCAGCACCGACCCCTGGGGCACTCCACTAGTCACCATCCGCCAATCCGAATAGCACCCATTGACCCCCACTCTCTGCCTCCTATTTGACAACCAATCCTCTATCCACGCTAACACCCTACGCCCAACTCCATGTCCCCTGACCTTCTGCAATAACATCTTGTGAGGTACCTTGTCAAACGCCTTCTGAAAATCAAGAAAGACCACATCCACCGGCTCTCCTCTATCCACCACCCTAGACACATCCTCATAGAACTCCAGTAAATTTGTCAGACACGACTTCCCTTTAACGAAACCGTGCTGCGTCTGCTCTATCAAGCAATTCCTCTCAAGATGCCTCGCAATTTCCTCCTTGATGACGGATTCTAACATTTTACCTACAACAGACATTAAACTAACCGGCCTATAATTCCCTGCCTTTTGCCTGGCACCCTTCTTAAACAACAGCATAACATTAGCCGTTTTCCAATCTTCCGGCACTTCCCCGGAATCCAGCGACGTCTGGAAAATAACCACCAAGGCATCCACTATCACCTCCGCCATTTCTTTCAGAACCCTCGGATGCATTCCATCCGGTCCTGGCGACTTGTCCACAATCAGCCCCTCCAGTCTGTCGAGCACTGCCTCTCTAGTAACAGTAATGTCATTAAGACCCTCCAGTCGTACCACCTTTCCATCTCTAACACCCAGCAAATTATTCACGTCCTCCTCTGTGAAGACAGAAACAAAAAAGTTATTCAAGACCTCAGCCATATCCCCATCCCCTACCACTAAGTCCCCCTTCTCATCCTCTAAGGGACCAACGTTCACCCTAGCCAGCCTCTTCCTTTTTATATATTTATAAAAACTCTTGCTATCCTTTTTTATATTAAGCGCTAGCCCAGCTGGCGAGACCATATCTGGAGCATAATGTGTAGCTTAAGAATGGATACACTTACACTGGAAGCAGTATAGCGAAGGTTCACTAAATTGCTCCCTGAGATAAACAAGTTGTCCGATGATAAGAGGCTGAGCAAATTGAGCTTACATTTTCTGGATGAATGTGTGGTGATCTCATTGGAACCTTCAAAGTTTAAAGGTGTTTAATAGAATGGACGCTGAGAGATTGTTTCCGCAGGTCAGGGGATCTAAAACATGGGGACACAGGGCTGATCTGGGATGAGGAGACATTCATTCACCAAAGACTTGTGAATTTTTGAAATTCTCTATCCCAGGGTGTTGTTGCTTCTTGGAAACGTGCAAAAAGTCATTTGACCTTTCCTTGTGAGCTTTCCAGAGGGAGGTATCAAAGCTGGCTGAATTTAAAGTTGTTTTCCCAGCAATAGCATTTATCTTTATCCGGATGTCAAGCTGCATTGCCCAGATGTTTGGTGAGCTTGTGGAAAATGTCATGCCATTAAGCAACCAAGCATGATTATTGAAGTCTTCAATCAGTATGACAAAGAAACAAAGAAGATAGGTCAAATGTTCTAGGATGGAGGACTCTGAACTGAAAAATCCATGTACATCAGCACACAATGGTTAAATCACATCAATTATCCCACAAATAAAACAAACTTTGTGCTCTTTGCTGAGAGTACAAATGTTGTAAATCTCAGGTGGTGCTTCATGAGTTGCTTTATTTTCTCCAAAACTAGATTTGGATGTATTAATCACGGATTGTACTTATATTGACCATAAGGCAGATACCTCTCACACCCTGGAGATTGTTGAAGAATATTTAATAACATTTCCAGTTGCAAACCTGACAATGCTGCACTTTTACTAGTTTCTCTGAAGGATAGTCTACTCATAACTTGTGGTTCAGGATTCTTAAGAAGGAACGATAGAGTCCACAGGCCTATCTACCACCAGAGTTTAATAGTAATGGGATGTGATACTAAAGGATTATTGAAGTTTAACATTTATTTATTAATGTCACAAGTGGGCTTACATTAACACTGCAATTAAGTTACTGTGAAAAATCCCCTAGTCGCCACACTCTGGTGCCTATTTGGGTCCACTGAGGGAGAATTTGGCATGGCAGAGGCACCTAACCAACACATCATTTGGATGAGGAAACCAGAGCACCCAAAAGAAACCCAAAGAAGAAAGTCTGAAAACGACTTGAAAAGCACAAATATATTTACAATCTCGACTGAGAGTTTCTCGCTAAGAACAGTAAGATACTCAGTAAGAAGCAATTAGGACTAGACATGTGTGCCTTAAGTGGGAAAACGTACAATACAATTTTCTATATGTTGCATCTCTCCTCTTCTTACTAAATGAAAGGCATAGCATAATTCAATGATTTGTTTCCAAAAAGTATAAATAATAAACTTATACACAGTATTCAATTTCGCCAGTAACACTATAACATTTGCATTTCAGTATTAATTGAACTGTGGACTCATTCTTATAAAATTAGATGAAAGATTTGTTCACCAACTGAAATAATTCACTTCATCACATATAAAATATGGTGGATGTTTTCTCTCACAAGTGGATATCGTCTGACATCAGGTTTAATTTCATTTAATTCATTCTTGCTCTGAAATGTCAATGTCTAAACTGGATTCAATACTTGAGAATTTTGTTGTTCGTGATTTGAAGAATGATACATCTCTTCTGAAAATTTGCAATCCACACAGGGGTCATTGATCCTTTTGTGTTGATCACAAGAAGTGGCTGGGAATCAGAATTTTTTTTTTTTTTGCTTTCCAACAAGACTATCAAATTCATAATCACTTTATCTTCTGGCTTCACTGCAGCTCCAAATGTCATGTGTTGCATTTGCTCTCATTTGATCCTCCTGTTTTCATTTTGTCCATGTGTTAACACAGGAAGATGTATTGAATGTGCACAGATGAGTGTAATTAGAAGCTATTCAGTAGCTGAACACAGAATCATTCTATAATTGAGAAGAGAGTGATCTCGATATTGTGCCTGTGACTGGCTCTCAACTGTAGCTGTATGCACCCTTTTTTCCAAGGTGTACAAGGTGTTGCCAAACCTGTTGAATCTTTGCAGCTCTTCCTGTTTTTGCTTCAGATTGCAGCATCAACAGTATTTTGCTTTACTATTTTGCTAGCGGCCTATGCTCGGCTTATTCATTCAAATTTGCTTCCGTACAAGTAGCATAAAAAGTGCAAGGTAGCCCATGTGATTGACAGTCCACCGTTTCTGAATAACAATGCTCTCTTAGCATTAACATGGTCTTGTGGTGTGGTGGGTAGCCAGAAGTTCTCTGTTCAAGTCCCACCAAAGGATTTGATGACCAAAGAAAGTATGTTCATACTGTGGCCAGAAAGGTTAAGTGTCAACCTATAAAGTCCTTCAAGCATTCCATTAGCTGGTGGTAAGAGCGTGAGAGACTGGTCAACCATTCCTTGCTGTGGAGTGGTGCCCTCTGACAACAGACTAGTGACCTGTTCCAGAAATAACTAGATAGGCAAATAGATGAAAGTGTACCTTTTTGCACCATTGGTTGCAGGAAGTGAACTGGAATTGCTATTAGTGATTGGTTTGCCATTGCAATAATTGATATGTTTCCTGCCTGATCTTCATGGCCAAAAGCTGCACTTAAGCCGACCAGACTTTCATCCATGACTAACTGGGTGGTTTTCTCAGCATCAGAATAAGTTTTGTGTAACTTGTTGACAACTGTTGCTTGATCTAGTGTCCAGTCCATTTGTGTGACGTAGTCCACTCCCACTTGGTGGTTGCTTTTATCAGATTGTGGGGCACATAGATAGCATCAAGTGATTAAGAATGAAGTGACAAATCCTGTTAGACTGTGAACTTCTCACCCCGTTTGTGGGATCTCTCCTGTTCATAGAAGCTTCGACTTTCCGTGGGTCACGTGATACTGTTTCGCCCTGAACACAAGACCAAAAAATTTGATTCTGTTTCCATTGTATTGTGCAAAGTTAACAGGATATTCTGCATAGATTTTAGTCTGTGCATGGAAGGAGATCGCTATTTCAACCATTCAAGCAAACAACTTTGTTGTCAGATAATACTGATGGTGCATTGAACAGTGAGATATTAGTTGTGATGTTAAGGGAACACTGGAGGCGCAGGGGTTTAAGAAATGGGCAAAAAAGTGGAATTAAAGTGAAAGATCAGCAATTAAATGGTGGAGCAGGCACGAGAGGATCTACAGAGTATTCCTACTCTTGTTTCTTATGTCCTTATCATTTGGAGTGCAACTCGGAATGTTTCATAGAAGTAAATTAAGCAATAAGTCATCACATTTCCCTATAGGCAAGTTGTTTGTCATGTATCAGTTTTTTTAAAATAAGTAGTTTGTTTCAGAAAGGGTCCAAAAAATGACAAAAAGTGCTCTTTCTGATATTTTACATTATTTACTTGGATTATTCTTCAACTCATCACAATTAAAAACAAGGCACATTTTCTGCTGTAATAAATACTGCAGTTGATGAAGGTTTTTACATTGATTTTAGTACCTGTCTTTTGATAAAACTGTTGCAAAAGGGAGATTAAAGCTCATAAATTGCCGTAACTGGAATGCCAGCACACAACCTTTCACATGATAGTCTGACATTCAACTCTCTCCTATTGTAATGGAGGCATTAACTTGCTTCAGATAATTGGGTTAATATGTTAGATCAACAACATATTCTCCATTGACATGCCAGTATGTCATGGCATAATTTCAGGGCACTAATCTGAGTTTTATCATTCTGGTGGAAACAAGACCCCTTGAATTGCTGCCTCCTCCCTACAGGCAGCACAATGGCACAGTGACTGCTGCCTCACATTGCCAGGGTCTCAGGTTCAGTTCCAGCCTCAGGTGACTATCTGGAGTTTGCACGTTCTCTCTGTACCTGCGCGGGTTTCCTCCGGATTCTCCTGTTTCCTCCCATGCTCCAAAGATATGTGGTTTAGGTTGATTGGCCATGCTAAATTGACCCATAGTATCAAGGGGATTAACAAAGTAAATAGAGGATAGGGCATAGGTGGGATAGTTGTTGGTGCAGGCTCAATGGACTGATTGGCCTCCTTCTGCACCCTAGGGACGCTATAAGAATGTATCGTCAGTCATGGTTTTCAGAGCTGTAGAAGGTCAAATATAGTACATTATTATAAGATTAGGGGATAGCTTCTGCTTTGTTCCTGCACTGTTATTGTCTTGGTTTGCGAGTGCACAGTAATCTAGCCTTGGTCCAGAACTCATCACTCACAATGTGGAATGCCACTTATAGGATGTTTATGGAATGGGCTAGGCCTAACATCTTGCAAAGAGGAGCTGTAACCAGGCCCGGGTACTTGTTTAAAACTAATTTATTTACACTGTTTACAATCTCTGCAAAGGTGGCTTACTGAGTAGGCGTATCTCCATTAAGAGTTTCAGGTCTACTGGACAGAGCCTCTGATGCCACTGGTTCAGGAGAGTCCACAGCAATCATTAGCATGTCCGTTTATTACACCAGAGAGGGATTGAAGGTAGAAAAACTGTGGGTAAGACCTGGCAGCCCCATTCACCAAGGAGGCAAATCCTGTTATAGCCGTTAAATCTCGTGAGAAAGCCAAAATGCCATTTGCACCAGCGAGATCTTGGTTTGAGATCTTCCCTGCCTCTCCGCCAGTGACATGATCCCATTCATGCACAGTGAGGGTGTGAACCAGATTTCCATGAAAGTGAATATTTTTTGATATAATTAAAGTGTCCACCCACCCTTCCCCCCAGCAGGGTGATGTCATGCCAGCAAGAAACACAAAAACCAGTCATGTTGACAATGTCAGGGGCACAGAAGTGGCTGGTGGCCCCGAGGGTTGAGGGGTCAGGGTGGGCATTGCCGTTGGCTGTGTACACTCCTGGGGAAGTGTAAGGGGGTACATACAGTGGCAGTGCCAATGGAGCTCCTCAAGGGCATGATATATCACCTTCATCGGGGAAGGGGGTTTTCTTCCAGCACGCAGGGAGATAAATGTAGAACACAGAACAATATAGCGCAAACAGGCCCTTCGGCCCACAAGTTGTGCCGATCATATTCCAACCTACCAGGCCTATCTATAACCCTCAATCCCATTAAATCCCATGTACTCATCCAGAAGCCTCTTAAAAGACCCCAGTGAGTTCACCTCCACCACCACCACTGACGGCAGCCGATGCCACTGAGAAAACCCCAATGACAACCAGGGAATTTGGGGTAGCCTGATTTTGGTGTTGTGGTGGTTGGGTGCTCTGAACTCAAATGCTTAGGGCGGGGTTGGGGGTTTGGTGGATGGGAGGATGGTGTGGGTGACTGCCTCAATTCCCATTGAAGGGATCCCAATCTTTGTGGAGATGTCCCGATCTATAGATATGTTAAGAACAGAAGATTGGTTAGGGCAAGATTAGGGCCAGTTAGAGACAGCAGTGGGAAGTTATGTGTGGAACCGGAAGAGATTGGAGAGGCATTGAACCAATATTTCTCTTCGGTATTCACACAGGGAGACATAAATGTGGCGGTGGAGAACACTGGTACCTACGACTGTAACACTACATGTTGCACTCTCTCCTTTGCTTCTCTCTGAATGGTATGCTTTGTCTGTATAGCACGCAGGAAACAATATTCTTCACTGTATACCGATACATTTGACAGTAATAAAACAAATCAAATCAAACAGTGGATGTGTGAGGATGGCGCCAGACAGGCAGAGGAATGTGACTGACTGTGACAGCAGGTCTCCTGGTCGAAGTGGCTGTGAGCAGCAGCAGTCGCTCTTTCTTTCAGATAATTTTTTAGCTCCTGCTTGCTCTTTCGATCTAGAGTGCTGATGTGTAGTCCGAAATGGAAGGGGACCTGATATGAACACTGCAAAATCCAGCTGCGGTGTAGGGTGTGCCTCAAAGTCTGGTGTTGATCACTATGTTATTCTTGCCATGATGACACTTAGTTTTCTGGGGGTGAAGTTCCATTACGTTCTTCAGTTCTTTAACCCATCCATTCAGAGTGTTACAGGCAGCATGCTGAATTCAATTTTCAATGCTGCTGCTGCCTGCTCTTTTGAATGATTTCCACATGCAGTTCGCACTCCCTTGGGCCCATTGGCCACAGATGATCAAGATCAAGAATGATAAGTGCTGCTTAAAGGCAATCTTCTTAAAAAGGGAGGGCACGGTGGCACAGTGGTTAACACTGCTGCCTGTCAATGCCAGGGGCCTGGGTTCAATTCTGGCCTTGGGTCTCTGTCTGTGTGGAGTTTGCATGTTCTTCCCGTGTGTGTGTGGGTTTCCTCCAGGAACTCCTATTTCTTTCCACAGTCCACGGGTGTGCTGGTTAGGTGAATTGGTCATACTAAATTGCCCCTTTGTGTCAGGGGGATTAGCAGGGTAAATATGTGAGATTATGGGAATAGGGCCTGGGTGGAATTGAGATGAGTGCAGACTCAATGGGCTGACTGGTCTCCTCCTGCACTGTAAGGATTCTCTCTGATATTATTGTCACAGAGAAATCTGTTCGCCAGAACACTTTGCAGCTGCTGAGCTAATTTTGGATCTAACTTGCCACTTTCCCTTGGGTCTTAACTTTTCCTCCCAGCCTGCCATGTGGGACAATGTTAAAAGCCTTGCTAAAATTCTTTTAGAGTAAATCAAATAACTTACCCTTATCGATCCTCCTTGTTACCTCCTCAAAAAATTCAATCAAGTTAGTCAAGCATGACCTTTGCTTAGCAAATCCATGCTGCCTGTCCTTGATTCATTTATTTTATCCTGTCTCCCAGAACACTTTCCAATAATTTGCCCACCACTGAGGTTTGGCTGACTGGTTTGTAATTATTCGGTCTATTCCTTTCTCTTGTTGAAGAAAGGTTCCAACGTTAGCAGTCTATATTTAAGCAATGTTGTTGAGTTTATCAAAGATGCAACAGAAGGAAGTATACACACTGTGCAAGTGAAGTGGATAGGCTTCCTAAAGCCTTCTAAAGTGCTGTATGAGTGAGCCGATGACCAAAGTTAGGGTGCATTGAGCCAGAGGATAGGTACCGGTTGAATTAGAAAAAGGATCATACGAGAAAACAAGTACAAGCGCCGGAAACCTCCAACTTTGCCAGGAGCTGGGATTCTCTGCTACAGTGAATAAGTTTTAGCTGAGCACCAAGTTCTGCGTCCCCGTTGGCAGCAGGGGGCAGGACGAACAAAGTCAGAGAATTCTGCCCAAGGAGTTAAGGGAAATCCCATTTTTTTATTCATTCGTGGGCCAGAGTGTCGCTGGCTGGCCAGCATTTATTGCCCATCCCGAGTTGCTCCTGAGGAGGTGTTGGTAAGCTGCTTTCTAGAATTGCTGTCGTCCGTGTGCTGTGGGTTGCCATTAGGGAGGGAATTCCAGGATTTTGACCCGGCGACTGTGAAGGAACGCCGGTATATTTCCAAGTCAGGATGGTGAATGTCTTGGAGGAAACAGGGTGGTGTTCCCAGATATCTGCTGTCTTTGCCCTTCTAGGTGGAAGTGATTGTGGGTTTGGAAGATGCGGTCTACGGATCTTTGGTGAATTGCTGGAGTGCAGTTGTAGAAGATACACACTGCTGCTACTCAGCACCAGTGGTGGAGGGAGTGGATGTTTGTGGATGTGGGGCCAATCAAGTGGGCTGCTTTCTCCTGAATGGTTTCAAACCTATTGAGTGTTGTTGGACCTGCACCCATCTAGGCAAATGGGGAGTATTCCATCACACTCCTGTCTTGTGCAAAGTAGATAGTGCACAGACCTTGTGGTATCAGGATATGAGTTACTCACTGCAGCATTTCTAACCTCTGATCTGCTCTTGTAGCCATGAGTCCAGTTGAGTTACTGGTCAATGGTAACCCCAAGGATGTTGACAATGGGGGATTCAGTGATGGCAACACCATTGAGTGTCATGGGGCAGTGATTAGAGTGTCTCTTATTAGCGATGGTCATTGCCTTACATTTGTGTGGCATGAATGTTACTTGCCACTTGTCTGCCCAAGGTTGGATATTGTCCACTTCTTGTTGAATTTGAACACAAACTGCTTCAGTATCTGAGGACGCGCGGAATGGTGCTGAACATTGTGCAATCATCAGTGAATATCCCCACTTCTGCCTTTCTGATGGAGGGAAGGCCATTGATGAAGCAGCTGAAGATGGTTGGGTCTAGGATACTACTGCAGAGATATCATGGAGTTGAGTTGACTGACCCTCCACAGCTACAGCCATCTTCTTATGTGCCAGCTATGACTCCAACTCCCAGCAGAGTGTTTGCTCCCTAATCCTCATTGATTCCAGTTTTGATGTCCCATTCGGTGGAATGCAACCTTGATGTCAAAGGCTACCACTCTCTCCACATCTTTGGAATCCAACTCTTTTGTTCATGTTTGAACCAAGGCTGTAATGAAGTCAGGAGCTGAGTGACCCTGGCGAAACCCAAACTGGGCATCACTGAGCAGGCTATTGCTGAGCAGGTCCTGCTTAATAGCACTGTTGATGACCACTGCCATCATCGATCTAGATCGAACGAGGCCGGCATGGTAGCACAGTGGTTAGCACTGCTGCTTCACAGCTCCAGGGTCCCGGGTTCAATTCCCTGGCTCGGGTCACTGTCTGTGTGGAGTTTGCACATTCTCCTTGTGTCTGCGTGGGTTTCCTCTGGGTACTCCGGTTTCCTCCCAAAGTCCAAAGATGTGCGGGTTAGGTTGATTGGCCACGCTAAGAAATTGTCCCTTAGTGTCCAGGGATGTGCAGATTAGAGGGATTAGTGAGTATAATATGTAGGGATATGGGGGAAGGGCCTGGGTGGGATTGTGTTCGGTGCAGACTCGAAGGGCCTCTTTCTGCGCTGTAGATTTCTATGATAGATTGGACGGTGATTGACCGGGTTGGATTTGTCCTGCTTTTTGTGTACAGGACACACTTGGGCAATTTTCCATTGTTGGATAGATGCCAGTGTTCTAACTGTACTGGAAAAGCTTGGTTAGAAGAGAAACAAGTTCTGGAGTACAAGTCTTCAGTGCGATGGCCAGAACTTTATCAGGGCCCATTATCTTTGCAGAATCCACTACCTCTAACCAGTTCTTGACACCATGTGGAGTGAATCAACTTCCATTTTGGTAGGAATATCAACGAAATGGACTATTATTTAAATGGTAAAAAATTGCAGTATGCTGCTGTGCAGAGGAATCTGGATGTCCTTGTGCAAGAATCACAAGGAGTTGGTTTGCAGGTGCAGCAGGTAATTAAGAAAGCAAATTGCTAGAGGGATGGAGTTTAAAAACAGCAAGTTTGTATTGCAGCTGGATAAGGTGCTAGTGAGGCCACACCTGGAGTACTGTGTACAGTTTTGGTCTCCTTAGTTGAAAAAGGATATACTGGCACTGGGGGGGCGGTGAGGTGCAGAGGAGGTTCACTAGGTTGACTCTGGAGTTGAGAGGGTTGGCTTATGAGGAGAGGCTGAGTAGACTGGGCATTGATTTCAGAAGAATGAGGTGAGATCTTATAGAAACATATCAGGTTATAAAGGGAATAGAGAAGATAGAAGCAAGGAAGTTGTTTCCACTGGCAGGTGAAACTAGAACTAGGGGGCATAGCCTCAAAATAAGGGGAAGTAGATTTAGGACTGAGTTGAGGAGGAACTTCTTCACACAAAGGGTTGTGAGTCTGTGGAATTCCCTGCCCAGTGAAGCAGATGAGGCTACCTCATTGAATGTTTTTAAGGCAAGGTAGATAAATTTTTGAACAATCAAGGAATTAAGGTGGAGCTGAGTCCACAAAAATCAACCGTAATCCCATTGAATGGCAGAGCAGGCTCGAGGGGCCAAATGGGCTACTCCTACTCCTTATATCTGTGATTATTGATGACTTCAATCTGCATATAGATTGGACAAATCAAACGTATCAGAATATCATAGAGGAGGAATGCCTGAAGAATGTACGGGATGGTTTTTGGGACCAATACATTGAGGAATCAACTAGAGACCAGGCCATTCTAGACTGAGTATTGTATAATGAGAATTGAATTGAATAATTGGCAATCTATTGGCAATGATTGTGCAAGATCCTTGGGGATGAGTGACCATGATATGGAGATGCCAGCGTTGGACTGGGGTAAACACAATAGTTCACAACACAGGTTAAAGTCCAACAGGTTTATTTGGTAGCACAAGCCACGAGATGCCCTTCATCAGGTAAGATGAGTGATTAATTTTTCAATGATAAAATTTTTCATCAAGGTGGGGAGTTACCTCGTTGATTTTGTGACTAGAATCCTGAACATAAGAACGTAAGAACATAAGAAATAGGAGCAGGAGTAGGCCATCTAGCCCCTCGAGCCTGCCCCGCCATTCAATAAGATCATGGCTGATCTGTCGTGTCTCAGTTCCACTTTCCCGCCCTCTCCCCATAACCCTTAATCCCCTTGCTTATCAAAAACCTATCAACCCGTGTCTTAAAAATATTTAGCGAGGCAGCCTCCACCACTTCAACGGGCAGAGAATTCCAGAGATTCACCACCCTTTGAGTGAAGAAGTTCCCCCTCAACTCCGTTCTAAACCGCCCCCCCCTTTATCTTGAGGCTGTGCCCTCTAGTCCTACTGTCCTTTCTGAGCAGGAAGAGCCTCTCCACCTCTATCCTATCTTATACGTCTCCCCTCATTCTTCTAAACTCTAACGAGTACAAGCCTAGTTTATTCAGCCTCTCCTCATAGTTCAACCCCCTCAACTCCGGTATCAGCCTAGTAAACCTCCTCTGCACTCCCTCCAAGGCCAAAATATCCTTGCGTAAGTGCGGCGACTAAAACTGTACACAGTACTCCAGCTGCGGCCTCACCAGTGCCCTATACAGCTGCAGCAAGACCTCCCTACTTTTATATTCAATCCCCCTCGCTATGAAGGCCAGCATCCCATTTGCCTTCCTGACCACCTGCTGCACCTACAGGCTGGGTTTTTGCAACTCATGCACAAGGACCCCGAGGTCCCTCTGCACCGTCACACGCTGCAGTTTTTCGCCATGTAAGTAATAGTCCTCCCTACCATTATTCCTACCAAAGTGGACAACCTCACATTTGCCAACATTAAATTCCATTTGCCAGTTCCTGGCCCATTCGCCCTGCCTATCTAGGTCCGACACATTCTGACACATTCACTACAATTCTCACCAATTCCTATAAATAGACCATAGAAAGCATCCTTTTCAGTTGTATTACAGCTTGGTATGGCACCTACTCTGACCAAGGTTGCTAGAAACTACAAAGGATTGTGAATGTAGCCCAGTCCATCACACAAACCAGCCTCCTGTCCACTGACTCCATCTATATTTCCTGCTGCCTTGAGAAAGCAGCCAGCCAATCAATGACCCCAAGCATCCTGGTCATATTCTCTTTCACTTCTATGATTCTTCTGTCAGGGAAAGAGACAAACTTTGAAAACACATACTGATTCAACAACATCTTCCCTGCTGCCTTCAAACATTTGAATGGTCCTAACATAAAGTTGATCTTTCTCTACACAAATACATAATAATAGAGTACCTGCCCTTTATCACTATTGTGTGCTCTCGCTCAATGAATTTCCGTAAGCATCATCCATTCAAGTATAATCAAGTTTGACAGGCATACCTCCCCACCACAAATTTGTTTGTAAATATTTGGCAATGCAGTCATTTAGTTTCCCAACAGATAGATGTCAAGCAAACTGTTGTCATGTTTCATCATCATAGAATTGCAGATAGTTCAAGATAAGTCTGTTTCGCTGGATGTTCAATCAAAGCAATCTTCAATAAATACCATCATCCTTCCTGTAATTATACAAGACCTTGATGAGGCCACACCTGGAACACTGTGCAGTTTTGGTCTCCTTTTCTGAGGATGTTCTTGCTCTCAGGAGTGCAGCAGAGGTTTATTAGAATGATTCCAGGGATGGCGAGGCTGATGTGAGAGGTGACTAGGTTAGGAATGTTTTCACTGGAGTTCAGGCAAATGGGGGGTGAAACATCTCAGAGACTTATAAAATTCTAATAGGATTAGACAGGGTAAATGCAGGGATGTTCTTGATGGTGGGGAAATCCAGAACCAGGATTCAGCGTAGACCTTTTAGAAGAGGTGAGGAGACACTTCTTCAGCCAAAGAATGATGAGCCTATGGAATTCACTACAGAGGAAATAGTTGATGCCAAAACATTGAATGTATTCAAGAGGCAATTGGATGTAGCACTGGGGCGAATGGGATCAAAGGTTATGGAGAAAAAGCATGATTAGGCTGTTGAGTTGGATGATCAGCCATGATCGTAATGAATGACAGAGTAGACGCAAAGGACCAAATGGCCACCTCCAGTTCGATCTTCGATCCCCTGAAGATAGTGGCACACTCCAGTGATCTAATGAAAAAACCAGCACACTCTTGCTAACCCTGTAAGTATTGATGCAGCCAGGGAGATTACTTCACATCTCTGCCCTAAACCATTTCTTGATGTTACTGAAGTCTCTCATCCCTGTAGCTAATGAGTGAACATCTTACCTAAAGTGTGATGCTCAGAATTGAAGAGCAGCATATGCCTAAAGGTTTACATTTTGCGCCAGTTACTCAAAGGAGGGGGGAAGAAAAGCGTGACAACAATAACTTTTGATAAGTTTTATTGTGAATTGGTACTCCAACAAACAAAGGATGCAGCTTAGAACTGGATGACTTGGCCCTTCTTCTTATCTTGAATCTGAATAAAGATTGAAAAAGGTTACTTCGAGGGATCACGATGGCTAGGCAATGGCAAATATTTAAAGAGTGCACGGGTGAACTGCAAAAATTGTTCATTCCTGCAAAAATAAAATGGGAAAGGTGGCCAAATCGTGGTTTATATGGGAAATTACAGACAGTATTAGATACAATGAAGAGGCATACATATTGACTGAAAAAAGCAACAGACCTGAGGATTGGGAGCAGTTTAGAATTCACCAAGGCTGGAGAACCTAGTGGCTGCCTAGTGTCCTCCATTCATCCCTAAAATCCATCTCCATCCAATAATTAGGTCAACCCAAAATACTTCGGCACAAAATGGGCCAAAGTATGAGACAGAAAAGAGATGAATGGAAAATGCTTCAGGACGACAGAAATAAAGATATGAGAAGGTGTTGCCCCTCTTTCTGTGGCGGCATTGGGGCCACCTGAGTCGCACATTCAGGTCGGGAAAAGTCTGAGTTGAGCACCGTTCTGATTGTATTAAGAAAATCCAGGAAACAAGTGGATGACACCCTTGGGACAATGAAGAATTTGATCCCAGAACTGGAACAAACTGTCAGTAGTTTGGAAAAGTTGGTTGCGGATTCCGAGAACAGTATTAATAAGGTTCAGGATGGCAACATGTGCCACGACATTTGCTCGGAAAGACGGGCAGTTTGAGGATAGATGTGAGCGCCTTAAAAGTTTCATGAGCGGTATTACCTGCAAATTTATGGGGTTCCAGAAAACTCAGAAAGCAGGGATGTTATCTAATGGGTCAAAAGCAGGGACCATTATCCAGTGGGTCGAAAGCAGGGATCGTTATCCAGTGGATTGAAAGCAGGGACCATTATCCATTATCCAGTGGGTTGAAAGCAGGGATCTTTATCCAGTGGGTCAAAAACTTTCTCAAGGACCTACTTAAATGATTGGTTGATTTTCTATTACTACTACAACATAAGATTCTGTTGTGCCTGCCACACATGTGTTTTAACCCTTATACAGTGGGCAAACAACTGCGAGTAGACGTCTAGTTAGTTCAATCAGTATTTATTCAAGACACACAATCAATAATCACCCACCCAACCAACAATAACTTAATCTTATGGAAAAATACTAGAGTTCAAGTCTAATACAAGAGCTTGACTTATCTTTGCATGTCTGGCAAGTACCCAAGCAGATATTGGCCTTTATTTGTGCGCTGTTCTCGGTCGTCCTCTGCATAGTCTAGTCTTTTGGATTGGTCTGGAACTCTGGCTCTGGTCTCCCTTCCTTTTTGGGTGTGGTGGCTCTCCTCACGCTGGTCATCGCTGGCAGTGGTCACCGGTGTTGTACCTCATTCGTGGGGTCAGAGAGAGAGAACGATTCTTGGTTGCGCAACACCCTTTAAACCCCATTGGGTTTTGCACTCCTTTTGGCCATTGCCAACCAATCACTCAGGACTTGATCACCCTGATCAATAAAGTCCAATCGGGTGCTGCCGCACCAATCTCAGGGTGTGTCCCCAACAGCCATGTCTGGAGGTGCTGGGGGCACGTAGGGTTCACACCTCCCTCCCAAATAAGAGGTTATGGCGCCCTTATGTCTGGTAAACAACCCAGTTTGACCAGAAAATCTCTTTTGTCCTGGAGATGACCCATATCCTGTGTATTCACTCTTCTGGATTGCAACCTGTTTATCTCTGTCTTTTAGGCTGCAGCCTGTCGTTTTAGTTCTTGCCCAGAGTGCTTTACACATCACCATTATGGCCACATTTGGCCACGATTCCAAACACCTTGCCTGGCAATGCCAGGAATCCATCTCGAGGATGAAAGCAAGACTTTGGAGGGAGTCGTGCACCATACCGGATAGCACACCGCTGGTAGGAATCAATAGTGAAGTGATTCCCTGCTTAGCTGCCTGATGCTTTGGGATGTAGAGGGTCTCCTTCTGAGCCGCAATGAGGGTGGGCGATGTTAAAACTGTGGTGAGGTGTGTCTCAGATATCAGTGGGAACAAAATGAAACTGCTTAAATTGCATAATCTTTAACTTCTGCGTTACCCATGGACTGAGTTAGCTCACTACAACTCAATTGCAGCCAGCTTGATAGCTGTAACTCAGGTAATCCGTTGTAATGTTATCTAGCTGATGTGATACTGTTCTTTGGGGATATTGCTTTACAAGTGGCTGAAAAATGTTTTATGTTCTATATACACTTCATTTTATTCATTGAGAAATATTCAGAATGTTTTTAGCTTGGGGCTGTGATAAAGAGTCATCCTGACTCGAAACATTGGCTCTATTCTCTCTCCACAGATGCTGTCAGATCTGCTGAGTTTCTCCAGCGTTACCCATCACGTCAATTGAACACAGATTACTGTGGATGCATTAAAGGTAATCAATTATAATGTGAAATAATGACATAACCCCATGAAGAGAAAAAAAAATACTGTGGCTGCTGAAACATCCAAGCTGTGAAATTGCGTTTTTTACATGAAACACAGTTGTCAGACGTAGAACATAGTAAGCTGGGCAGATCTTGGGCAAACCAGGAGTTCTCTTCCTCTCGTGCATCAGGAAGAAAAAGGGGTGTAGCAAATTTATTTCTGTATCCATTCACAATATAAAGACAATGCTTTCATATCGCTTAATGAAACAGTGGAGCAGACTCAATGGGCTGAATGGTCTAATACTACTCCTATGTCTTATGGTCTTATGGAGTTGTTTCATTGACCAACTCCGAAACCACTTTTCTTCCAAGCCAAATCTATCTCTTCCTCTCTATGACCTGAAAGTTAGGGTGTGTTATGATGGACATGTCAATGAAACAAATGATGAATTGTTAGTTGTCCAGATAGGATATTCAGCACATGGAAAGATGGGGACAAATGCATTTGTTGTGATGGGGGTTATAGAACATAGAACATAGAACATTACAGCGCAGAACAGGCCCTTCGGCCCACGATGTTGCGCCGACCAGTTAAAAAACAATGACCCTGTAACCTAAACCAAACCCTTACCATCCATAAACCTATCCACGGACCTCTTAAACGCCCCCAAACTAGGTGCATTTACAACTGCAGCAGGCAGGGCATTCCAATCCCTCACCACCCTCTGGGTAAAGAACCTACCCCTGACATCCGTCCTATAACTACCACCCCTTAATTTAAAGCTATGCCCCCTCGTGCTAGCTTTCTCCATCCGAGGAAAAAGGCTATCACTGTCCACCCTATCTAAACCTCTAATCATCTTATGTGTTTCAATAAGGTCCCCTCTTAGCCGCCTTCTTTCTAACGAAAACAACCTCAAATCCCTCAGTCTCTCCTAATTATTATAATTATAATAATTATTATAATTATTATAACATTATAATCAATGTTAACATTATTTATGGTTATTTAAGTAATCTACAGTTAGAAAAGTTTTTATTTCAATTTGTCTCTTTTGAAGAGTGTGGCGTAAACACTTTGGAAAGTCTCAACTAATTTGAAGTTTATTTATTAGTGTCACAAGTAGACTTGCATTAACGCTGCAGTAAAGTTACTGTGCAAATCCCCGAGTTGCCACAATCTGGCGCCTGTTTGGGCACACAGAGTGAGAATTTAGCACGACCAATGCACCTAACCAGCATATCTTTCAGACTGGGAGGGAACCGGAGGACACATTCACAGACAATGAGCAGATTCCACTTAGCCAGGCTAAGCTGGGAATTGAATTCGGGTCCCTGGCACTATGACGCAGCAGCACTAACCACTGTGCCACCGTGTCACCCCTCCAAGGTCTGTGGATACTGGTTTGAAAACCACTGGAATAGAGAGATACAGATCAATGTGAGGAGAGATGATTGGAATCTCTTGTGGAGTGCATAAAACTCAGACTGAATGGCTTAGTTTATGCTTCAGTTTCTATGTACTGCAAAGATTTACCAGGATGTTGCGTGGTATGGAAGGCATTAGCTATGAGGAGAGGTTGGAAAACTTGGTGTGTTCTCACTGGAACAACGGAGGTTGAGGGGTGACCTGATAGAAGTCTACAAGATTATGAGGGACAATAGACAGAGTGGATAGTCAGAAGCTTTTCCCCAGGGCGGAAGAATCAGTTAATAGAGAACCTAGTTTGAGGTGCAAGGAGCAAGGTTTAAAGGAGATGTTCGAGGCAAGTTTTTTACACAGAGGGTGGTGGGCGCTGGAACTCGCTGCCTGGGGAGGTAGCGGAAGCAGATACGATAGTGAGTTTTAAGGGGCGTCTGAATAATACATAATGAATAGGATGGAAAGAGAGGGATATGGTGCCCAGAAGGGTGAGGGATGTTAGTTCAATCAGGCAGTGTGGTCAGTGCAGGCTTGGAGGGTCAAAGGGCCTAATTCTGTCCTGTAATTTTCTTTATCCGTTGTTCTTTGTAAAAGTAAGCAAGTTAGGAAATGTTATGTGAGCACATAACGTTATCTTAACTCCTATCTCTGGCTCGGGTCACTCCTATACCCGGCTCAGGTCACTGTCTGTGTGGAGTTTGCACATTCTCCTCGTGTCTGTGTGGGTTTCCTCCGGGTGCTCTGGTTTCCTCCCACAGTCCAAAGATGTGCGGGTTAGGTTGATTGGCCGTGTTAAGAAATTGCCCCTTAGTATCCAGGGTAACGGACGTTAGAGGGATTAGTATGGGGGTAGGACCTGGGTGGGATTGTGTTCGGTGCAGACTCGATGGGCTGAAGGGCCTCTTTCTGCATTGTAGGGTCCTATGGTTCTATCTGCACACACTAATTGTGTCTTTAAACATTTTAGCGGTTACGTTTAATTGTCTTTTAAAAATGTGCAGCTGTTTGGTTCGTCCAGTTGTGAGCTGCACATACCCAAACAAATTCATGCATAAGTTACAAAGTAGCTGCATTCATTCGTACCAGCTATTCTTAAGCCAGAAATGCTTGGCAATTTTGTTTCTTCTGAGTTAGGTCTCTATTGTGTTGCATTATTAGGTGACTAGCTGAATTCACAGTTTGCAGTACTGTGTATAGCCTCATGAAGTATCTGGCATAATTTTGAACAAATTTGTTTAGCGCATCTGTTGATATCTTATTGCTGCAGCTGTTTTTTTTTTAATTGCGTCTCGCGTCTCCTCAGATTTTGCTACTGTATATTATTTTTAAATGCAGACGCAAGAGACAATTTGTTGGACATTGCACAGATGTCCTTCAGCTCCCTGATCATCACTGGATCTATATTTGTTGGAATAGCTGGATCATGATATGCTTAGGGCTTAAAATGTTTTATTTTGTTTCGATCATGTTTCTGACTGGGCTTGTGCTGTCTCAGCACAGAACGTTATTGTTTCAGTATCTATTTCTGTCTAATGAACAGCCAGCCCATCATCTCCCTGTGTTAATTAACTTTACTGGTAACAGAAACTCTCTTGGATCAGAGTGCTGGCTCACTGAGTGACAGACTCAACTGACATGAAAGCAAAATACTGCGGATGCC
This sequence comes from Carcharhinus amblyrhynchos, assembly GCF_965287045.1. Lineage (NCBI taxonomy): Eukaryota > Metazoa > Chordata > Chondrichthyes > Carcharhiniformes > Carcharhinidae > Carcharhinus > Carcharhinus amblyrhynchos. Next base: position 16,736,553 of record NC_137330.1, read on the forward strand.
GGAATCTGAAACATAAACAGAAAATGCTGGAAAATATCAGCAGGTCTGACCGCGTTTATGGAGAGAGAGTAGAGTAGAGACTGGGTGACCCTTCGTCAGAGCTCTGACATCTAGACTTGAAACATTAGCTCTGTTATTTCTCCACAGATGCTGTCAGACCCGCTGAGGTTTTCCAGCATCTTCTGTTTTTGCTTGAGAAACAACTAAACCTCTAAACTTCACCCTACTTTCCTCCGTTCTCACATTGCAGCAATTTGGGGGTGGGGGGGGAGGGGGGGTGCAGTGGGGAGGGTGGGGTGTGGAGGTGAAAACATGAAAGTTGGAAATTTCAAATAGAAAATTCTAGAGCTAACATGGCACGTGGATGAACATAATCGCACCTTCTGAGAGATAACTGCAGAAGGTTTGGACAAGATTTTTCCAGCCATATGCTGCTAAATCATTTGCATGCTTTCAGCGGGTTATATCTTGATTAAAACTAGTTGGCCCCAAAATATTTACTCTCTAAAGGTAATTTTTTTTTTCCCTTTATTAATTTTAGCCATTGGACCAAAATAGTGGGTGAAAGCTGGATGCTGTGTGCAGCAAAGATGGCAACTCACCCTATGACCCCCAGTCTAAGCCTCAAAAGCACTATGGCTGAACTGCCTGCTGGACTTTTGAGGCAGTTGTACCTAATGTTCCATAAAGGTGGCGTGGCAGTGGGCATGGTGTGTGACTTTCATCACAGGCCTGAGGTGATCTTTCATCTCCTTGGATAGTTGACGCACCGGCAGTTGGTCTGTCAGGTCTACCTCTCTGCTGACTGGAGAACCATGCCTAAGACACTTTCTATTCACTCCTGCGGCTATGTGCATTCATAGGAGAGACAGAAGTAAACATAAAATCTCAGAGCCGGTGAAGGCATCACGTTCTGGAAAGTTCCTCGTTGACCCAGTCCAAAGATGTACGGGTTAGGTGGATTGGCCATGGTAAATTGCCTCTTAGTGTCAGGGAAACGAACTAAGGTAAATGCATGGATTTATGGGGATAGGGCTTGGGTGGGATTGTGGCCTGTGCAGACATGATGGGCCAAATGGCCTCATTCTGCACTGTAGGATTCTATGATTCTATGATCAGTTTAGCATTTGCAAAGTCCCTAAGGCAAGCAGCTTTTTCCAGTACTACTGTGTTGAGTATGGATAGGCCTCCGCTGAGTCTGTGGAACATAGAACCCTACAGTGCAGAAAGAGGCCCTTCGGGCCATCGTGTCTGCACTGAACACAATCCCACCCAGGCCCTACCCCCATATCCTTACATATTATACCCACTAATCCCTCTAACCTACGCATCCCTGGACACTAAGGGGCAATTTCCTGGCATGGCCAATCAACCTAACCTGCACATTTTTGGACAGGACTTGACATTCTTGATTGGTTTAATTTATTATTGTCACATGCATTGGTATACAGTGAAAAGTATTGTTTTTTGCGTGCAAAAGCATTCCATTCACAGAATACATAGGAGAGAAGGAAAGGAGAGGGTGCAGAATGTAGTGCTACAGTCATAACTAGGGTAGAGAGAAACATTAGCTTAAGGTATAGTAGGTCCATTCAAGGTCTGATGGCAGCAGGGAAGAAGCTGTTCTTGACTCGGTTAGTCCGTGATCTTGGACTTTAGTATTTTTTTCCCGAAGAAGGTGAAAGAGAGTATATCTGTCCTATGTGGGGTCCTTGATTATGCTGGCTGCTTTTCCAAGGCAGCAGGAAGTGTGGACAGAGTTAATGGATTTGGTGCAAAGTTTTCTCTCTCTCATGCACATATAAGGGGCTGGCACTAATGCCCCATAAGTGCAGGTTGGCCAAGTGGGGTCTCTGAATCTACTGAGGATGGACCACTTCTTGCTTTCGAGGATGAAACCAGGCTGCTGTTGGGTTGGGTTTGAGACCAGGTACTTGTTTGTCATGTTCAATGATTTCCATACCATCCCATTATAGGCTGCGAACACTGCGTGTATCTGGGCATTCTGGCTCGAGCTAAAGGAGAAATTAAGATGATAAGGTCACGGGGTGTAAGAAATTACACCTCATGACCTTATTCATTCCAGCCCTACATGGCGCCTCCATCTCACCAGGCCCTCTGGCTCGCAGTTGCAAACATCTGAGATAGTGACGTAAGGAGAGACCTCCCTATCTCGTGCCCCACGTGAAGAAGCCAATCAGTAGCCCTACCCCATGATGTATTGATAGTGCAGACCAAAGCCCGAATGGTAGTTGTTTGCACTGAACTACAGAGAAGGTACATCATGAGAAGAGGCCATTCAACCCTATAGGGGTATCAGATTGCACATTCTAACAAACTTTCTCAGCGAAGAAGTTTGTCCTCTGTTCATCACTGGATTTCAAGATGTGGAGATGCTGGCGTTGGACTGGGGTAAATGTAGTAAGAAGTCTCATTACACCAAGTTAACATCCAACAGGTTTATTTAGTAGCAAAAGCCACTGGCTTTCGGAGCGCTTGCTGCCCCTTCATCAGGTGAGTGGGAGATCGATTCACAAACAGGGCATATAAAGACACAAACTCAATTTACAAAATAATGATTGGAATGTGTGTCTTTACAGGTAATCAAGTCTTACAGGGACAGACAATGTGAGTGGAGAGAAGGTTAAGCACAGGTTAAAGAGAACAAAGAACAATACAGCACGGGAAACAGGCCCTTCGGCCCAACGAGCCCACGCCGCCGTCCCACTGTCTGTGACCTATTCATGATTTTAGTCTACACCTAACGTGCAAGGATCAGGGAGGTCCAATTTAGGGACAATTTAGTACCCAATCAATCAGCCTAAAAGCACATCTTTGGGGGATGTGGGAGGAAACCGGAGCACCCGGAGGAAACCCACGCAACCACGGGGAGAACGTGCAAACTCCCACAGACACAGGCCCAAATTCATGTGTCCGCACAGCAACAGAGATAGTCTCTGAGCTGTCATGTGTATTGTCTCCAGACAGGACGGTTAGTGAGATGTTGCAAGTCCAGACAAGTCATGGTGGTTACAGATTGTGTGACATGAACCCAAGATCCCGAAATTATGTGCGGAACTTGGCTATCAGTCTCTGCTTAGCGACTCTGCGTTGTCATGTGTCATGAAGGCCGCCTTGGAGAACGCTTACCCGAAGATCAGAGGCTAAATGCCTGTGACAGCTGAAGTTCCCTAACAGGAAGAGAACAGTCTTGCCTTGTGATTGTCGAGCGGTGTTCATTCATCCATTGTCATAGTGTCTGTATGGTCTCCCCAATGTACCATGCCTCGGTAGTGGATTTATCAGTGACTAATTTACATTTAAAGTACAGTCTTAATTTCGAAATCACTCAAGTAGAAACAAATTTTCTAAATCTTTTCTCACTGAGCCCTTCTTACTCTTAAAGACCATTATCATGGAACTTGTCTGTTTGTTGGAGAAAGAGTCCCAGCATACTCAGGCTTTCCTCCAAGTCATGATATCAACCTTATAAAACTTTTTTGCAGTTTCCCTGGGCTCTCTATTTTCTATAATAGGGAAACTATAACCATGCACAATACTCACAAGCATGGCCAAACCACAATTCTATGCAAGTTTTTTTTAATTCATTCATTCACGAGATGTGGGCTTTGCTGACTAGAACAAAGAACAAAGAAAATTACAGCACAGGAACTGGCCCTCAGGCCCTCCAAGCTTGCACCACCATGCTGCCCGACTGAACTAAAACCCCCTACCCTTCTGGGGACCATATCCCTCTAATCCCATCTCGTTCAGCTATTTACCATTTATATAGATGATCTGGAGGAGGGAACCGAGTGTATAGTGTCGAAATTTGCTGATGACGCCAAGATTGGTGGAATGACAAATTGCGCGGAGGGTGTGGAGAGTCTACAGAAGGATCTAGATGGGCTGGGCGAATGGGCCAGGAACTGGCAAATGGAATTTAATGTTGGCAAGTGCGAGGTGGTCCACTTTGGTAGGAATAATGGTAGGAAGGATTATTACTTACGTGGAGAAAAACTGCAGCAGGCGACGGTGCAGAAGGACCTCGGGGTCCTTGTGCATGAGTCGCAAAAACCCAGCTTGCAGGTGCAGCAGGTGGTCAGGGAGGCGAATGGGATGCTGGCCTTCATAGCGAGGGGGATTGAATATAAAAGTAGGGAGGTCTTGCTGCGGCTGTATAGGGCATTGGTGAGGCTGCAGCTGGAGTACTGTGTGCAGTTTTGGGCGCCGTACTTACGCAAGGATATTTTGGCCTTGGAGGGAGTGCAGAGGAGGTTTACTAGGCTGATGCCGGAGTTGAGGGGGTTGAGCTATGAGGAGAATAAACTAGGCTGAATAAACTAGGCTTGTACTCGTTAGAGTTTAGAAGAATGAGGGGAGATGATGGGTAGGATAGAGGTGGAGAGACTCTTCCCTCTTAGAAAGGGTAGTAGGACTAGGGGGCACAGCCTGAAGATAAAGGGGGGGCGGTTTAGAATGGAGTTGAGGAGGAACTTCTTCACTCAAAGGGTGGTGAATCTCTGGAATTCTCTGTCCATTGAAGTGGTGGAGGCTACCTCGCTAAATATTTTTAAGACGCGGGTTGAAGGGTTTTTGATAAGAGAGGGGATTAAGGGTTATGGGGAGAGGGCAGGAATGTGGAACTGAGCCATGACAGATCAGCCATGATCTTATTGAATGGCGGGGCAGGCTCGAAGGGCTAGATGGCCTACTTCTGCTCCTATTTCTTATGTTCAAGTACTTGTCAAGATGCCCCTTAAAAGTCACTACTGTATCCACTTCCACTAACCCCCCCGGCAATGAGTTCCAGGCACCCACCACTCTCTGTAAAAAATTTGCCTCGTACATCTTTTTTAAACCTTGCTCCTCGCAGCTTAAACCTATGCCCCCTAGTAATTGACTCTTCACCCTGGGAAAAAGCTTCTGACTATCCATTCTGCCCATGCCTCTCAGAATTTTGTAGACTTCTATTAGGTCTTCCCTCAACTTCTGTCGCTCCAGTGAGAACAAACCAAGTTTCTCCAACCTCTCCTCATAGCTGATGCCCTCCATCCCAGGCAACATCCTGGTAAATCTTTTCTGTACCCTCTGCAAAGCCTCCACATCCTTCTGGTAGTGTGACAACCAGAATTGAACACTATATTCTAAATGTGGCCTAACTAAGGTTCTATAAACTGCAACATGACTTGCCAATTTTTAACCTCAGTACCTCAGCCAATGAAGGCAAGCATGCCATATGCCTTCTTGACCACCTTCTCCACCTACATTGCTACTTTCAGTGACCTATGAACCTGTACTCCCAGATACCTTTGCCTATCAATACTCCTACGTGTCCTGCCATTTACTGTATATTTCCTATCTGTGTTAGATCTTCCAAAATGAATTACCTCACATTTGTCTGGATTAAACTCCATCTGCCATCTCTCCACCAAGTCTCCAACTGATTGATATCCTCTGTATCCTCTAATGGTTCTCATTGCTATCCGCAAATCCACCATCCTTTTTGTCTTCCACAAACTTACTAATCAATCCAGTTATATTTTCCTCCAAATCATTTATATATATGACCAACAACAAAGGTCTAAAGGGGATGATGCTTCATCATCCTCAAAATGAAGCATCTCCAATCACAGCATTCATTAGCAGCATGGTGACACAGCGGTTAGCACTGCTGCCTTCAGTGCAAGGGACCCGGGTTCAATTTCGGCCTCAGATCACTGTCTGTGTGGAGTTTGCACATTCTCCCTGTGACCGCGTGGGTTTCCTCTGGGTGCTCCGGTTTCCTCCCACAGCCCAAAAATGCGTGGGTTAGGGTAATTGGTCATGCTAAATTAACCCTAGTGTCAGGGGGATGAGGAGGTCAAATATGTGGGAATAGGGTCTGGATGGGATTGTGGTTGGTGCAGACTCAATGGGCTGAATGGCCTCCTTCTGCACTGTAGGAATTCTATGATTCTATTCTGTGACTCAATATTCACCGTGTCGAATATTTCTGAATCACATCAGCAGCCTTGAAATTTAGTCAAAGATTGGCAGTTCACCAACTGAGTGACAACCCGTCAATTTAAACTTATCTGTGAAAGCTTTGTAGAATTTTTTCAAGAGGGGGAAAGATTCTTCTTTCTTCTGTAGCATCTGACTGACTTGAACAGCAAAAGGGCTTCGCCTCAATTGACCCTGATATTCCAAACCATGTGTAACTTGATTAATTATTTCATTAGGAAATATGAATGACCAAAATTTGTGAAAGAGGAAATCCTGATTATAAATGCAGTTGAAGAAAATGGAAACAATATTGTGCAATTCCGACTTATCGCATTTGCAAGTGACATCTGCGTAGTTTCAACTGACCTGGAACTACTCTGTTCTACTGCACTGTGGAGCGGTTTCCAAGCAACACTATTAATTAGATCATTCAGGGTTTGAAGTGAGCATTGTGTTTTTGGTGAATAATTCTAGACATTGGTAGCACCCAATTCAATTAGACTTGCTTATGCAGTAACCTCTAAAATATCCTACTTATATACTTGAAAGCGTGTAGTGCAGTGATTGTGTCAGGATCAAGTGGTTGCAGTTTGCATTTAAAATACTGCATGAATACGTGGATTTCTGGTAATATGGGATCACTGTTTCAACTTGTCCCAGAATAGGACTTCGTGCTTGGTACTTTTTCTTCAAATAACTCCACAAAGCATGAAAACAAATGTTGATCACTTTATTGAGGTGAATTTATATAATGTTTATTTAAAAACAAGTAATATCAGTCTACTTGTGACACAAATAAATTTCAAAATAAACTTACAAAGAAGGCGAGAGAACTGACAACAGAGAGAAAGCCTTAGTTTAATGTTAATCGGCCCTTGATGTTGCACCGACCAGTGGAACCAATCTAAAGACCCTCTAACCTAAACTATTCCAATATTATCCATATGCCTATCCACTGACCATTTGAACACCCTTAAAGTTGGCAAGTCCACAACTGCTGCAGGCACGGCATTTCATGCCCTTACTACCCTCTGAGTAAAGAACCTACCTCTGACATTTGTCCTATAACTACCACCCATTAATTTAAAGCTATGTCCCCTCATGTTAGCCAGCACCATCCGAGGAAAAAGGCTCTCACTGTTCACCCTATCCAATCCTCTGATCATCTTGTGTGCCTCAATTAGGTCACCTCATAACCTTCTTCTCTCTAATGAAAATAACCTCAAGTCCCTCAGCCTTTCCTCAAGGACCTTCCCACCATACCAGGCAACATCCTGGTAAACCTCCTCTGCACCCTTTCCAATGCCTCCACATCTTTCTGATAATGCCTGATATAATAATATCAGAAGTCATTTCAACCAGTGAAATAGATTTGAAATTCTACCATATGTTCAGTTGAGACAGGGAAGGGCAGAAAAATACAAGTAGGAGAGAAAGTTAGGTGGGTGCTTTCTTTATCCATTCTAATTTGTTTTTCTAAAAAAAAACATAAACAATGAATGTTGAAAGCAAATAAAATCGCATTTGAAACAAACAAGTGAGAACAGTGTAGAAGTCCGTTCAAATTATCCCCTGCCTTTTTGAACCCCGCTTCACGTGAGCATCACGAACGCTTCTGACTTGGGAGGGTTGTGGAGACAAGTGGAAGTAATTGAAGTAGTGGGACGATTAAGAACGAGCTGTCTCAAAACAGAGTGAAGGACATTTTTCTTGTACAATGGTTAATGCTTAGGAGGGTGACTGAGTGTTAGCAAGATAAAGAGGAAAGGACAGTGGAGAGTAATTGGATAAGGGACGTGATGAGATTGAGGGATGTTGAATTAAGTGAGGTTCAGGGAGAAATTGTGACTATAGCCCCATTCAACTTCAGATTGATGGCTTGGATATTAACTGGAAGGAGGTTGAAAATGAAGGTGATGCAGCTAAAATGACAAGAATTTGGTTATCATTCATGCACTATTTTGAGCAACCTTCCTTTGTCTAGCTGGTGCTCATGTTCCATTTGCTGTAGATTTCCAGTTCTGCTGAATTTGTAAGCTGTTTTTGAGGGCTTTCTGCAAATGTGTCCCATTAAGATCAGTGCCATAGTTATTTTGGCTATGGTCCAGGTCTATGTTGTCACGTTTGATGAATTGGTTGAAACAAGTAAAGCTCCATTGAAAAGTGGATAGTGCCTCAATCGAGCTTATTCTTCTGTTAAATTAACTCATATATGAACCATTTTACTTAGTGATATATGTGACTACACTACTTATTTCTGAGGCCACAAAAGAGAATAACTTCACCAGAGGAATAAGTAATTAAGCTACAATACCTACAATTACATCCAGACTGAATGATTGGCAAGTGTTACTGTTTATAACCCATGGGGAGGAATGCTGAAATTGTTAATCTGGAGAAAAGTAAAACACATTAACATCCAAGGCAGTTTAATCAGAAAAATCTAAAAGATTGCAAATTGAACAAGTTTAGTTTGCTCCCTCAGCAAAACTTTGCTAGGGTCCATTCTTCAATCTGTGTTCCTATCTAGCGAGGCTGCAGGCTGTGTGTTGCATGTACTATATGTATGTTTTAATGAAAAGAGTCCATATCCCGCTTCCTGAGATTGGCCTGTATGCTTAAATGAAACCTGGTTTCAGAGATGCACTTGAAAGGTCCAGTCGCTCTCTGATCTATTGTGTGTTCTCTCCAATACGTGATGCAGGTAACGTTTGCAACTATTGTGTGATTTTTGTTAGCTTCCCCCAGGTTCTTATCAGTGCTCTGCATCTAATCCTGTGCTTCAAGCCTATAGATCCTATATTGATTGATCTTATCCTCTGATTTCTCATGATAATCATTCAGGTTCAGCTTTTTGTGTTTTGGAATGAAAGGTGATTGATTTGTCATGCTTGTCCCCTTGTTCTCTTGCTGTGGCTCTCAGTTACATTTTATAATTTCTCGGATGCTAATTTCAAAGTTTATTTATCAGTGTCACAAGTAGGCTCCCATTAACACTGCGATGAAGTTACTGTGGAAAATCCCCCAAATCACCACACTCCTGTGCCCATTCAGGCACATTGAGGGAGAATTTCGCATGGCCAATACATCTAACCAGCACATCTTTCAGACTTTGGGAAGAAACCAATGTAGACATGGGGAGAATCTGCAGATTCTGCACAGACAGTGACCCAAGCTGGGAATCGAACCCAGTGAAGAGGCATTGCTAACCACTGTGCCGCCATGCCAATTGCGCATCTCTTGTCATTCCCTGTTGCAGAATGGATTGGGGCTGAGTCTCTTTGATGGTGTCTCATTACGGGTCCCTTATGCTGCTAGACTCTCGCTGCTGAGAAATACTCGAATATCATGAAGAATAGATAATAAGTATTGAAACCAAAAACTTGAAAACTCTGAATTTTCTGACATGTGCTATGGACACTTTCAGATTGGACATCTCATTTGACGAAGTGGTAAGAGGCCAACTGTTAACCCCATGGGAATACACAAACTAAAGCAACCAAATTTAATAAATGAACCACAAATGAAGAAATTACAGGACAAGATTTCACTTTTTGTATATTTTACTTGACTATGAATCAGAATCAATGTAAATTAAACATGAATTGATGGGGAAATCACAGTCAACACAAACTGTAAATTACTAATGAGATAGCAGACGCAACAAATACTACCTCAAGAAATTAGTCGGCAGGCATTCCGCCTGTATGGACTCAGTTTCAGCCACAAAGATTTTCCAAGCAAAATTCCAATTCCTTTTCTTTAAGGACTTAACTTAATCTCCGCAGGCTGCAGTTTCTATGTAAACAGTGTTCCACTTGTGCAATCTTCCCACTACTGCATTTGTCTTTCCAGAACTTAACTGACATTTTCCATCAATTGTGGTCACATGAATCCACTCGAACCGCCTTTACCTTGGGGCTACGTGGCTGATTCTGTCCAATAGCAACTTTTAAATGTGCTTTCTGACTTGGCTTGTCCACCTTTTCTGTCTCCAACTCTTCACTTTCTTCACTGTGTCTGTGCCACATGGCCTCCCTATCTCCTTCCTGTTCTTACTGCTTCGAGGTCAAAGGTTGTCACACTTCATTGGGTTTGAATTGAGTTTCTGTCTGATAGCAACTGGGTAGTACAGGCATATTGCTCATCTGAGGTATTTGTTTGGAATTTTCTATCTTAATTTTGAGTTAAGAATACAGTTCAAAACATAACGTGTAAAGGTCAGTATTCCTGGCGCCAGCTAAGTTCATTACGTTCAGTGACAATTCCTTGTACTTTAAAAATTATTCCAGGTAGTTAACTCACAAAATCATCACTGTGGATGCTGAAAATCCCTCTTGTAATATTATGAACTCAAGAAGTAGGTAGTGTTGAGATATCTGGGAATACCACCATTTGTAAGCTCTCCCCTCAAGGCACACACCACCCTAACTTGGAAATATATCGCCAATCCTTGACTATCGCTGGGTTAAAATCCTGGAAGTCCCTCGCTGACTGCACTGTGGGTCAGAAAGCATATTACTGGCTTAGTAATAGGACACAAAGAGTAGTGGTAGGAGGCTGCTCGAATGACTGGCTGGTGTCGAGTGCCGTACCACAAGGGAACCAACTTGTTTGTCATGCACATAAATGATATAGATGAAAATGTGAGGGGAATGTTAAGCAAGTTTGCAGGTGACACTAAGATTGTTAGGGTGGTTAATAGTGAAGAAGGTGATTGTAGGTTACAGGAGACATAGATGGGTTGGTCAGATGGGCAGAGCAGTGGCAGATGGTATTTAACCCTGATAAGTGTGAGGCAATGCACTTTGGAAGAAGAAACAAGATGAGGGAGTATTTAATGAATGACAGGATACTGGGTAGCTCAGAGGAATAGAGGGATTTTGGTGTAATTATTCATAAACCCTTAACAGCGGCAGAGCACATGAATGGGATAGTTGCTTGTGATATAGGGTGTGGCCAAATGGACCACCTAAAATTGTGATTTGTAAAGCACTCTGGGACAATTGGGCAAGAACTAAAATGGAAGGCTGCAGCCTAAAAGACAGAGATAAACAGACTGCAACCCAGATGACTGAATACACAGGGTATGGGCCATCTCCAGGACAAAAGGGACTTTCTGGTCAAAATGGATTGTTTACCAGACATAGGGGTGCCATAACCCCTTATTTGGGAGGGAGGTGTGTGTCATACATGCCCCCAACACTGCAGACATGGCTGCTGAGGACACAGTAAAAAGTCTGACAACACCAGGTTTTAGTCCAACCGATTTATTTGATAGTAAACTCACTAGCTTTTGAGGGGTTTCCCTCTTCTTCAGGTGAATGGAGAGTTCTGGCCTCAGACAGAGTATATAAAGCACAGACAGTTTACAGATTACTGATTAGAGTGCAAATCTTTACACCTAACCTGCTGTTCAAGTCCTAAAGTGGCCGACAATGTGTGTGGAAGGAGCACTGATCACAGGCTGAAGAGATGTGTATTGTCTCCAGACAGCACAGTGAGTGAGGCTTTGCAAACCCAGGCAAGTCACGGGGGTTACAGATAGTGTGACATGAACCCAAGATCCTTGTTGAGACCGTCCTCATGTGTGCGGAACTTGGCTCTCAGTCTCTGCTCAGCGACTCTGCGCTGTCGTGTGTCGTGAAGGCCGCCTTGGAGAATGCTTACCCGAAAGTCAGAGGCTGAATGCCCGTGACCACTGAAGACACACCCAGAGATTGGTGTGGCGGCACCCGAATGGACTTTATCGATCAGGGTGATCAAATCCTGATCGATTGATCGGTAATGTCCAAAAGGGGCGCGAAACCCAACGGGGTATAAAGAGTGCTGCACAACCAAGATTCTCTCTCTCTCTTTGACCCCATGAATGAGCTACAACAACGGTGACCATCGCCAGCAGCGACCAGCACGAGGAGAGACACCACACCCGAGAAGGCTGCTTGAATCAGCCCTTGCTCAGAGACAACTGAACTAGCCAGAACAGCTGAACTGCCAACAAATTCTGACTAACCCTTGTGCTGTCGCATCCAGGATGCAAGGAGGCCATGTCACCTTCCTTATTAGGCTTTCAGATACAATTAAACGTCACATCAGCTTATATAGATGCAATTTCTGTTTCTTAAATAAACCAGAGCAGTTGTGAAACAAAAGCAGTAAATGCTGGAAAAGGTTAACTTGTCTGGCAGCATCTGTGGCAAGAGAAACAATGTTAATGTTTCAAGTCTGAATGACTGTTCTTCAGAACTGAAGTGGGGCAGAAATGCAAAGAATTATATAGTTGGAGAGGCATTGAAGGAAGTGGAGCAAAGTAGAAAGTCAGAACCATAGAATCCCTACAGTGCAGAAAGAGACCATTCGGCTCATCGAGTCTGCACCAACTCGGAAGATTTCACACCCAAGCCCTTCCCTCCGCCCTATCCCTGTAGCCCCACACATTTACCATGGCTAATCCACCTAACCTGCACATCTTTGCAACCAAGGAGCAACTTAGCATCATCGGTCTACCTAACCTGTAAATCTTTGGGATGTGGGAAGGAACTGGAGTACCCGGAGGAAACCCACGCTGACACGGGGAGAAGGTGCAAATTCCACCCTGACATTCACCCAGAATTGAGAGAAACGAACGCGGGTCCCTGGAGCTATGAGGCAGCAGTGCTAATCAATGTGCCATCAGAGGTGGGCTGGAGCTAAGGAGAGAAATGTGCCTAATCAGAAGATGAGACGTTGTGTCTCTGGTTTGCGTTCGGCTTTGCTGGAAACACCTTGTGAAACAAGAGGGAAATAGAAAGCAGTGAAGATGAACATGGTAAAGGAGACAAATGGAAATCACGTCAGAGAGAATAGCAGTACTTCTTCAAGGAAGGCATTCCTGGAATAGAAGTGGCAATGAATTAAATACTCAAAGTAAAAGCAGAGCACTGCAGATACTGGAAATCTGAAATAAAAACTGACAATTCTGGATAAGCACAGGAGATCTGGCAGCATCTGTGAAGAGAGAAACAGAGTTAACTTTTTTTTTTGCTTTTACTAATTTACAATTGATTGATTGCTGGTTATTTCTTAAAAAATGATGTTATGTCACGTCGATAGAAGGAGCGGCCTTCTCAGTTTTTTCAATATGATCCCTTTTACCACTGAGAGGACAACAAAGAAATCTTAGCGAGAACTCAGTGCCTTTATTTGAATGGTCATCATGAATGCATATGTCAGTGACGTGGGAAGGACAGTCCACATGAATATGCCAAAGGAGTTCATATCAGGAGCACAGGGTAAAAATGTGATGAAAACCCTCTCCTATCTCACTACAGTGCTGTAAGCTGGAGATTGCCATTTGGTGAGATATTGCAGTGTTTGTTTGCAGTGGGCAGCAATGGAGTGAGGCGGGGAGGGTGGGCATAAGATATCACAGGAGCCACATAAAGGGGCTTTACAACTTAGAGATGACCTGCAGCGAATCTCCCTAGCCTCCTCCACTAACGTGGGGTTAGAGGTGGGGGGTATTATAACTAATTATTATAACCATTAAAACTATTATATCATGAGTGAGCAGTCCTGCTGTAACCTGCCCCAACGCACACTCAGCTGCCCTGGTGTCACAACCTCAAGCCGGCAGGGTTTACTGCAGCTTTTTAAAGCTGTGAACCTGTCAGCCTCAGTTCCAGTGGTAAGTGACCAGGGAACTCCAACAGCCTGTTTGTAGAGAGATCGAATGAGAGCAGGCTGGCATAAATAGGTGGCAAAAAGTGAAGCTTAATACACTGACAAACGTTTAATCCTTACATAAGTGCTTTCTATCTACTATTGCCAAAGAGCACCAGTGCCCCCTTGGCACAGGGGCAGTCCTGTCCCTCTTTGGAACGCAAGACAGCTCCTTCTTCAAACTCCGTTTGGAGTTCAACTCGACTATTCATCTGCTAGACTGTGCCCTCTCTCCTGGCAGTTGTGAAACAGCTTTTCCTGTGTGGGAACAGCTGGGGAGCATGTAAGCAGGCTCCTATGCAGGGAGCACTGAGGTCCTATGCAGGGAGTTGGTGCTTACCAGCGCTGCCACCATGTTGGGTTGGTAACCTTGCTGGATGCTCTCCTCGCCACCTGAGGATAAACAATCTGCATTCTCATCTCCACTATGTCCAGCATTCTGCTCAGAGCTCAGTTTGGATACTTTGATGTGGCCTTCCCGACAGTCACCCTCTGCTCTGGACTTGGAACAGGATCAGGTGCCGGGAAGGTGGTGAAGTGGAGCTCCCTAACAATTAAGCCCTCAGCCTGAAGGAAGTATGACCCAGTCGGATTCCACTCACTGATAAGGTGGCGTGGAAACCAAGAAAATTTTGTTCCATGTCTCAGTGGCTAAAGAGGTGATGGAAAAATCCGCCACCAATGCCAGTGGGCAACATACTAGTTTTCCCACCTGACTCAGCACTTTGCCAAAATATCAGAAAATTCCATCCCCTGGGTGGAATTTTCCTGGTGTGTTCACTCGAAGCTGGGAAAATCCTGCCCGAGGTCAGCGGACCTTTGTATGGTCTGTGTCCCGCCTGTGGCAGGTGGGACAGGAAAATTCCACCCACTCTGTATGTTGCTGAAAATTGTTCCTTTTCTGATAACCATGTAAGCATCTATTTTTTCGTCAAATCTGATTGATGGCTGTGCATTTCAACAGCGTGATAAGGTCCATATGACATGAGTTTTTTTTAATGTGACTGTTAGCTGAGAGTGATAAGAACATAAGAACATAAGAAATAGGAGCAGGAGTAGGCCATAACCCTTAATCTCCTCTCTTATCAAAAACCCATCAACCCGCGTCTTAAAAATATTTAGCGAGGCAGCCTCCACCACTTCAATGGGCAGAGAATTCCAGAGATTCACCACCCTTTGAGTGAAGAAGTTCCTCCTCAACTCCGTTCTAAACCGCCCCCCCTTTATCTTGAGGCTGTGCCCCCTAGTCCTACTGTCTTTTTTGAGCGGGAAGAGTCTCTCCACCTCTATCCTATCCATCCCATTCATCATCTTATACGTCTCAATGAGATCTCCCCTCATTCTTCTAAACTCTAACGAGTACAAGCCTAGTTTATTCAGCCTCTCCACATAGCTCAATCCCCTCAACTCCGGTATCAGCCTAGTAAACCTCCTCTGCACTCCCTCCAAGGCCAAAATATCTTTGCACAGGTGCGGCGCCCAAAACTGCACACAGTACTCCAGCTGCGGCCTCACCAATGCCCTATACAGCTGCAGCAAGACCTCCCTACTTTTATATTCAATCCTCCTCGCTATGAAGGCCAGCATCCCATTCGCCTTCCTGACCACCTGCTGCACCTGCAAGCTGGGTTTTTGCGACTCATGCACAAGGACCCCGAGGTCCCTCTGCACCGTCGCCTGCTGCAGTTTTTCGCCCCGTAAGTAATAGTCCTTCCTACCATTATTCCTACCAAAGTGGACCACCTCACACTTGCCAACATTAAATTCCGTTTGCCATTTCCTGGCCCATTCGCCCAGCCTATCTAGATCCTTCTGTAGACTCTCCACACCCTCCGCACAATTTGCCGTTCCCCCAATCTTGGTGATTTGGCATTGTTGTCTTTCTTAAGTTCTGGAGAAAAATGGTAAAACTACTGATGTAGAAATGATCTTTCCTAATTTTAAAAATTGCTCTTTGTGCAGTGTCTACATACCTGTATTGGCAGGTGGGAGGGTGGTTTGAAGTGTGTATACTTTAATGCTAGGAGCATATGCAATAAGGTGGATGAACTTGCAGCCTGGATTGGTACCTGGGACTTTGATGTTGTGGCCATTTCAGAGACATGGATAGAGCGGGGACAGGAATGGTTGTTGCAGGTTCTGGGGTTCAGATGTTTCAGTCAGAGCAGAGAAGGTGGTAGAAATGGGGAAGGCGTGGCATTGTTAGTCAAGGACAGTATTACGGTAGCAGAAAGGACATTTGATGTGGACTTGTCTATTGAAGTAGCATGGGCTGAGATTAGAAACAGGAAAGGAGAGGCCACCCTGCTGGGAGTTTTTTATAGGCCTCCAAAAAGCTCCAGAGATGTAGAGGAAAGGATTGCAAAGATGATCCTGGATAGGAACGAAAGTAACAGAGTAGTTGTTATGGGGGTCTTTAACTTTACAAATATCGATTGGAAAAGTTATCGTTCGAGCATGTTAGAGGGGTCAGTTTTTGCCCAATGTCTGCAGGAAGGTTTCCTGACACAGTATGTAGATAGGCCAACAAGAGGTGAGGCCACATTGGATTTGGTACTGGGTAATGAACCGGACCAGGTGTTAGATTTGGAGGTAGGTGAGCACTTTGATGATACTGACCACAATTCGGTTACGTTTACCTTAGTGTTGGAAAGGGATAGGTATATACCGAAGGGCAAAGTTATAGCTGGGAAAAAGGTAATTATGAGGCGATTAGGCAAGATTTAGGATACATAGCTTGGAGTAGGAAACTGCATGGACTGGGAACAATTGAAATGTGGGAGCTTGTTCAAGGAGCAGCTACTGCGAGTCCTTGATAAATATATACCTGTCAGGCAGGGGGAAAGTGGTCGAGCGAGGTGTACTGAGGAAGTTGAATCTCTGGTGAAGAGGAAGAAGGAGGCTTATGTAAAGATGAGACATGAAGGCTCAGTTAGGGCACTGGAGAGTTACAGATTAGCCAGGAAGGAGCTAAAGAGAGAGTTAAGAAGAGCTAGAAGAGGACATGAGAAGACTTTGGCAGGTAGGATCAAGGAGAACCCTAAAGCTTTCTATAGGTATGTCAGGAATAAAAGATTTATTAGGGCAAGATAAGGTCCAGACAGGGACATGTGTGGAAAGTTGTGCATGGAGTCTGAAGAGATAGGAAGGCACTAAATGAATATTTTTCGTCAGTATTCACGCAGAAAATAGTCAACGTAGTCAAGCAGAATACTGAGACACAGGCTTTTAGACTAGACGGGATTGAGGTACATAAGGAGGAGGTATTGGCAATTCTTGAGAGAATGAAAATAGATAAATCCCCTGGGCCGGATGGGATTTACCCTAAGATTCTCTGGGAGGCAAGGGAGGAGATTGTAGAGCCTTTGACTTTGATCGTCATGTTGTCATTGGCTACAGGTATAGTGCCAGAAGACTGGAGGATAGCCAATGTTGTCCCCTTGTTCAAGAAGGGGAGTAGAGACCATCCTGGGAATTATAGACCAGTGAGCCTTACTTCTGTTGTAGGCAAAGTTTTGGAAAGAATTATAAGAGATAGGATTTATAATCATCTAGAGAGAAATAAATTGATTAAGGATAGTCAACACGGTTTTGTGAAGGGTAGGTCGTGCCTCACAAACCTTAGCAAATTCTTTGAGAAGGTGACCAAAGAGGTGGATAAGGGTAAAGCAGTTGACGTGGTGTATATGGATTTTAGTAAAGCGTTTGATAAGGTTCCCCATGGTAGGCTACTGCAGAAAATGCAGATGCATGGGATTGAGGGTGATTTAGCAGTTTGGATCAGGAATTGGCTAGCTGATAGAAGACAGCGGGTGGTGGTTGATGGGAAATATTCAACCTGGAGTTCAGTTACTAGTGGTGTGCCTCAGGTATCTGGGGCCACTGCTGTTTGTCATTTTTATAAATGACTTGGATGAGGGTGTAGAAGGATGGTTTAGTAAATTTGCTGACGACACCAAAGTCGGAAGAGTTGTAGACAGTGAGGATGGATGTTACAGTTTGCAGAGGGACATAGATAAGCTGCAGAGCTGGGCTGAGAGGTGGCAAATGGAGTGTAATGCGGAAAAGTGTGAGGTGATTCACTTTGGAAAGAGTAACAGGAGTACAGAATATAGGGCTAATGGAAGGACTCTTGGTAGTGTTGATGAGCAGAGAGATCTCGGTGTACATGTGCATAGATCCCTGAAAGTTGGCACCCAGGTTGATAAGGTTGTTAAGAAGGCATACGGTGTTTTAGCTTTTATTGGTAGAGGGATTGAATTTTGGAGCCGTGAGATCATGTTGCAACTGTACAAAACTCTGGTGCGACCGCACTTGGATTATTGTGTACAGTGAAAGAAAGATGCGGAAGCATTGGAAAGGGTGCAGAGCAGGTTTACCAGGATGTTGCCTGGTATGCTGGAAAGGTCTTATGAGAAAGGCTGAGGGACTTGAGGTTGTTTTCGTTAGAGAGAAGAAGGTTAAGAGATGACCTAATTGAGGCATACAAGATGATCAGAGGGTTAGATAGGGTGGACAGTGAGAGCCTTTTTCCTTGGATGGTGATGGCTAACACGAGGGGACATAGCTTTAAATTGAGGGTTGGTAATTATAGGACGGATGTCAGGGGTAGGTTCTTTACTCAGAGGTTAGTAAGGGCATGGAATGCCCTGCCTGTAGCAGTTGCGGACTCGCCAATTTTAAGGGCATTCAAATGGTCAGTGGATAGGCATATGGATAATATTGGAATAGTTTAGGTTAGAGGGTGACTAGATTGGTTCCACTGGTCGGCACAATATCAAGGGCCAAAGGGCCTGGACTGCGCTGTAATGTTCTATGTTCTATCAAAGCACAATCCTGATTATCGCTGCACCAACTTTAAAGTTCTTCCTTGAAAGACATGAAGGTGCATCATTTAATAATTATAATGATATTTTCTCAGGATTTAATAACTAACATTAATTATGCATCAATTGAATACTGCAAGCTATGTATGACCTGTTATTTAAACAATCTGCAGACCCAGCATGACAACACTGTCTCGACTTTATATTCTGCAGTGTGTTATATTCATTATTTTAATGCACTCTCAGTGATTCCTACCTCTGCTTTTCACCCATAAATCAAAAATAATTATAAAGGAAAGATTAAGCTGGTTTAAAATGCCAAGCTGGGTTTTTGCTATCATGGTTACTCACAGTTTTTGTGTGGGCATTGTTCAATAAAATTGATCAAAACCTCTGACGGTGAAAAGAATAGAAGCTTTTTGTTGATTGTTACTCCATCAGTGCCAGGATAAGAAGAAATGTGTTGGATTCTGATATCAGTCTCGACTGTACCATCCTCACCTCTGAGTTGAAAGATCAGGAGTTTAAGATCCACTCCAGATTCTTGGACCAGGATTTTAAAGTCTCTGCCCCACCCCCCATGCCAACTCCCCAGTGGATGTAGAAGGTCTTTAAATTGTCATTTACCGCAGCGGAACCATAATAACCTGTCAATATGCATTGTTTATATTGGATCTTAACTAATCCCATAATTGTCTTTAAGAATTTGGTGCAGTGCACCAGAGGAGAGGCCCTGAAATCCTGGCCTTGAGCATTGACATTTCAGTACACAACTGAGGGAGTGCTACATTGGAGCTGATATCAGTTTGAGGCTTGCTAAAGTATATTGCCGTCTGTGGGAGCATGCTGTGTACAGATTGGCTGTGAGTCCCCATGGCATAGCAGCACCTAGAGACATTTGAAAAATGTGAAAGACCTTTATCTCTTTGTTATTCTTCTCACAGGATGTGTGAAGGTGGCTGTAAGTAGTCTTCTTGAACTTCAGCCATCCATGTGATGTCGATGAGGAATTTCCAGGATTTTGACTCAGCGACAGTGAAGGAACAGCGATATATTTTCATTTGTGTTGGAGGGGAACTTGTAGGTAGTGATGTCCCCATGAGCCTGCTGCTTGTCCTACTAGGTAGCAGAGGCCATGGGTTTGGAAGGTGCTTTTGAAGGAACCTTGATGAGTTCCTATGGTGGATTTTGTAGTTGGTTCACACTATTGTCACTGTGTGTCAATAAAGGAGGCAGTAAATTTTTGAAGATGGGGTGCCAATCAAGCTATTTTGTCTTGGATGGCGTTGAGCTTTTTCAATGTTTTTGGAGCTGCATTCATCCAAGCAAGTGGAGAATATTCCATTACACTCCTGACTTGTGCCTTGTAGATGATGGACAGGCTCTGGAGAGTCAGGAGGTGAGTTACTCGCTGCAGAATTCCCAGCCTCTGGCCTGCTCTTTTATATGACTAGTCCTGTTAAGTTTCTGGTCAACGATAACCTCCAGGATGTTGTTAGTGATGGATTCAGTGATGGTAATGTCATTGAATGTCAAGGGGCGATGGTTAATTCCTCTCTTGTTGGAGATAATCATTGCTTGCAGTTGTGTGGTGCAAATGTTATTGCCATTTACTATCCCAAGCCTAACTATCATCCAGGTCTTGTTGCATATGGAAATGGACTGTTTCAGTATCTGACGAGTCATGAATGGACTGTGCATTCAAATGAGGGAATGAGTGAAGCAGCTAATGGTTTGATCAAGGATTCTACCCCAAGGAACTCTTGTGATAATCCCCTGGGACTGAGGTTATTGGCCTTTAACAACCGTAGCCATTGGCCTATCAGATGTGACCGTGTCAGGCTGTTGCTGAACTAGTTTGAGGGACATCTATCCTAATTTTGGCACAACCACCCAGATATTGGTGAGGATGACTTTGAAGGATCGATAGGCATTAACATTTCCAGTGCTATGGTCGAATCCAATTTTTTTTTTGACTATTCTGAAGCGGTTTCACACAACTGAATGGGTGATTTCAGATGGCAGCTAAGAGTCAACCATATTGGAGATGCTGTGAAATGGTCTTTCTTTCTATTGAAATAGGCAAAAGAGAAAATTGAAAATGTGTTGTTTATATTGGACCTTATTTAATCTCATAACTGTCTTTAAGAATTTGGTGCAGTGCATTGCTTTCAAAGCCACAATCTCTATTGTCTCGAAGGACAAAGGCAGCAGACGTATGGGAACACCACCAGTTGGCAGTTGCCCTCCAAGGCACACACTATCCTGGCTTGGAAATATATTGCCATTCCTCATTATCACTGGGTCAAAATCCTGGAACCACCTCTCTAACAGTACTGTGGATGTACCTGCACCACATTTTTGATTTGATTTATTATTGTCATCTATAATAGTACACAGTGAAAAGTATTGTTTCCTGCACGTTATACAGGAATAGCATACCATTCATAAGGAAGGGAAGGAGATAGTGTAGAATGTAGTGTTACAGTCATAGCTAGGGTGTTGAGAAAGATCAACTTTATGCGAGGAAGATCCATTCAAAAGTCTGAAGGCAGCAGGGAAGAAACTGTTTGTGAATCAGTTTGTACGTGTCCTTAGACTTTTGTATCTTTTTCCCAACTGAAGAAGGCGGAAGAGAGTTTGTCCGGGATGCGTGGCGTCAGACTTCTTTAGTCTCCTGAGAAAGTAGAGGCGTTAGTGGGCTTTTTTAACCATAGCTTTGGTGTAGGGGGACCAGTACAGGTTGTTGGTGATCTGGACACCTAAAGACTTGAAACTTTGCAGCAGTTCAAGCACAGTAAGAAGTCTCACAGCACCAGGTTAAAGCCAAGCACAAGCCACTAGCTTTCGGAGCACTGCTCCTTCATCAGATGAGTGGGAGTTCTGCTCAGAAACGGGGCATATAAAGACTGTCTGTACAGACAACTGTCTGTACCTTTAAGACTTGATTACCTGTAAAGGCTCACATTCCAACCATTATTATGTTAATTGAGTTTGTGTCTTTATATGCCTTGTTTGTGATCAGAACTCCCACTCACCTGATGAAAGGGCAGTGCTCCAAAAGCTCATGGCTTGCGCTACCAAGTAAACCTGTTGGACTTTAACCTGGTGTTGCGAGACTTCTTACTGTGTTCACCCCAGTCTAACGCTGGCATCTCCACATCGTGGTTCCAGAAGGCAGCTCACCACCACCTTCTTAGAGGGCAGTTAGGGATGGAAGGTAAATGCTGGCCTTACCCACAATGTCTGCATTTCATAAATTAAAAAAAATGCTTTTAATTGCTCTTGTTTATCAGGCCAATAGCACAGCCATTTTGTCCTGAATAAGATTGCAGGAGCAACATTGAGGTTTTGCAGTATGGAGGAAGCCAATTTGGCCCACTGTGTCTTCAAGTGACTATTCCCATTTTCCCCTTCAGTATTGCAATTTTTTCCTGTTCAAATATGTGTCCAATTCCCTGTTGAAAGTTAATATATTTCCATCAGGCAGTTCATTCCAGATCATAACTCTGTGTAAAAATTTTCAAAAAATCTTATCTACCATCACTAACCAGCATTTTCACCAACTACCTTCAATCTATGTCCTCTGGTTATCAACCATCCGCCCATTGAAAATGGTTTCTCCTTGTCTTCTCCGTCCAAATTCTTCAGGCTATCAGTTTATGAGAGGAAAATAAAAATAAAATTAAGTCTGTTGCAATTGCAAACTTTTTTTTTCCAACTGAGTGCAGCTGAAGAATTACACTGTCGGGTGAACAGCTGTGATGGCTCGGGAGCTGGTTATTAATGAGATGTTTCTTAAAATCAATAACGTAATTGCTCCAATCTGAGAGATGCAGTTTATCCAATATAACCTTGTCTCTTGTGTATTGTTTTGTGTACGCGTGTTACATTTTGTTCCACATTGTGATAGAAAGTTTATACAAATCTTATGAGACATTGTCAAGTTAATTCTTACTGGCCACGTGATTTGTTGTTCCTCATCAAATAAATCTGCTGATCTTGCAAGTATCGATTAATTAAAAGAGCCCCTCTTACTTTATACCAGGAAAAATGTTGACACTACTGTCATTACCTCTGAGTTAGTGGTGCATTATTTTTTTCTGGTAACAACTGCTCAGATTGTGTTTCCCTCACACACAGCCACAATTTACTTTTTACCCTGACATTTCCACAATTAGTTTTTTTTCAAAATACAGAATGGTTGGTAGAATGAGATTGTGCAGAAAGAGGCCATTCAGCCCATCACACCGGTACAAGATGTTTGAAAGACATGGTCAGCTTGCCTCATTCCCCATAAGTCTTGGAAAATGTTCCTCTTTAAGTATTTATCCAATACTGTTTTGAATATTACTGTTCATAGAATCATAGAAACCCTACAGTGCAGAAGGAGACTATTTGGCCAACCAATCTGCACCGATTCTCTGACGGAGCATCCTACCAAGTTCCACCCAACCTATCCCTTAGTCGCCACACTCCAGTGCCTGTTCAGATACACTGTGGGAGATTTTAGCATGGCCAATACAGCTAACCAGCACAACTGATGTGCTGTCCAAAGATATGCGAGTTAGGTTGATTGGCCATGCTAAAAATTCCCCCCTAGAGTCCTGAGATGCGTAGGTTAGAGGGATTAGCTGGCAAATATGTAGGGATGTGGGGCTGGAGCGTGGGTGGGATTGTGGTCGGTGCAGACTCGATGGGCCAAATGGTTTCTTTCTGCACTGTAGGATTTCTATGATATTATGATTCCGTGACTTCCGGACTGTGGGAAGAAACCAGAGCAGCCAGAGGAAACCCACGTAGACATGGGGAGAACCTGCAGACTCCTCGCAGACATTGATCCGAGCTGGGAATCGAACCCACATCCGGGTGCTGTGGGGCAGCAGTGCTGCCTGCAGTCTTCCAATTGGAGAAGAAATGAATGTTCAGGTATTTGCCACTGTTTAGCACATGCCCCAGAGGAAATCTTGATTTGTGCGATACTTTGACAAGAGCTTCACACTTCTGGAGGGCAGAGAAGCGCCACCCAGACGCCTCTGAGGAAGCTGTAGCATTTATAATAGACTTGGGATAGTTACTCTCAACCTGCTCAGAAATTTACACCCAAAAGCTAAGGATCACAGGCTAAGGATTATAGTTGGCAGTGATATATTGCAGATGATGGCTTAGGAAGGATTTTTATACAAAATGTATTTAAAAGCAAACTTGCTGGACACTTACTACCCATTTCCAGACAGGTAGTCCACCCACCTCCACCCACTCCTGTATAAACAGTTCAAACCTCTTAAAGCCACTTCAAAGCCATAAGAGCAATTACAAGCGACAGTCTCCCCTCAGAACACGTTGCGTTCAGTAGTATAAACACATTTTAAAAACTGGAATTAATCCAAAATCCTAAAAAAAACACTGTGTAAGCAATTCAAACCACTTGAACCCACTGTGTAAACAACTAAAAGTAAACATATAAGAGCAATCAAAAAACATTTACACGATGAGAAATTGTTGCTTATTTTACTATGCAACATTTACGCTAATATAAAATAGACATTGCAATTTATTTCATGCTAATTACATTTTTAATTCATTTAAAGACTTTTCCACATTTAATTATATTAAATTAAAAGGTTATACAAGCTAATAAAACCAATTAAGAGCCTTGGATGATTAAATATTGTTTTAAAAAAGAAATGCTGAAAATATTTTCTCACCACAACACTACAAGGCAGCTGGATCTCGAGGGCTATTCCTTCCACTGCTGGATCAGAGGTTTGGCCTCAGCACTTCATCCTGCTCTCTGCTCCTCATGGTTACCTCTGATGATGTCTGTGTCCTGCAGCTTAGGACAGGGGGTCCTCAAATCTCCAGCGAGAACTGGTAAGACCACATGTTAACTCATAGCCAGTGGCAGTCAAGCTCCTCAGCCTCCCCACTGACTGCAAAGTCTGACCTTTCTCTCAAGGGTGACATGATAGCACAGTGGTTAGCACTGCTGCCTCACAGCACCAGGGACCTGGGTTCAATTCTGGCCTCGGATCACTGTCTGTGTGGAGTTTGCATGTTCTCCCTGTGTCTGTGTGAGTTTCTTCCAGGTGCTCTGGTTTCCTCCCATGACCCAAAGATGTCCAGGTTAGGTTGATTGGCGATGCTGAATTGACCCTAGCGTCATGCAGTGATGATGTTGCAGAAGAGGAACCATGAATTCTTGATTGGGACCTTATTTTGAAATGATGGTTTAAAAAAATCATTTTAACTAAAATGTTGTGGAATATGGTGGCTGAACATCAGATGTGCATTTTTGAGTTGCCGAATTGATTGCTGTAAATTGGGACAAAGCTCCTTTAATATGCTTAATATTTGGTAGCAAAAATATATTTTATTTATATATATTAACAGTAAATATATGGGGTTACCCAAATAAGGCCTGGGTGGGATTGGGTGGCCTCGATAGGCCAAATAGCCTGCCTCTGCGCTGTAGAGATACTATAATGATTCAAGTCTGGCTATTTTGCCAATTCTGCATCCTCTGGTCACCAGCACCTCTGCCCCAGCAATAGACCTGAATGGCCCAGAATAATACATTTTACGACGTGTTTTTATCTTAAGGGCTTCTTGTGCTGCCTTTGCCATCCCATATGGTGGGCAGGCTATCATGAAGAACTGTTCTGTCTCATTAATGGCTCGCTTGGCCCTGAGCAGGTGCATCTCGGGGCAGTCTCTTAAGTTGGTGTAATGTTGAAGGTAGGGCACCACATACGCTAGGTAGCATGATCCAAACCAATTCTGGGGAAGCCACGGATAGGCATTATTTCCACAGATAAAGTATGTTCCATTATATACATTAGGTTGTTGTACTGGCCATGGTCCGGTGACATTAATAGACTTTCCTCAGCAGTTTGTGGGGAGTATCAGTTGTTTGGACATGGTAGGTGTGGTAATGTTCAGAGTCTGGGTACAATTACTCCAGCCCACTGATTTAGCACCACTCCCAGTGATGCATATAGATCCTTTCTGGTTGTTTATGAGAACAAAGTGGGCTGGGGGTTTTGATCTATTATAAAAAGGTTGGTAATTACTGGAGAAGGAAGTTAGATCACAATTATCCAGGCCTTAATCTTTCACTATCCTGGTAATATTAACTGTGTTTTGATCCTGATGAGACTACGCGTCCGTTGGCATTAACCTCCCTTATGGTGCTATAAGTTCCATCACCTCTAATCCACCACCCCCCCTCCCCCAATCTGTCCCGTTTTGCCTCAACAACCATTTAACTGTTTTTCAAAGGGATGGGGAATATAGGATTCCCTCCCCTGCCTCCGTGCGTGGGAATGTGTGAGCAGATCCAGTGCTTGCTCAGAGTTGATTGTGATGCATACAGGTAAGACACATACATAAAGGTATTTCTGGAGGACAGGTGCAATGACCGCTTGGGTTGGCCAAGTCTCTTGCTGAGGTACTCATCCTCCTGAATCCTCCGCCTTTGCTGGGCACAGGCCCCCTCCGGTTCTTCAATTAAGCACTGGAAACTCCAACTGCACCAGGTTACATTGCATGGAAGTTCCCACTCACCCCACCCCTCCAACAGGGTTGGCAAAATGGTACGTTTAAGGGATCCTGAGCAACGGTCCCTACAGGTTACCTCCCTGGGGCCTATCCCATGTATCGGGTGGTTACAATAGGCAGAGTCACCGTTACAGAGATGTTTACGGTGCTCTGTCCCTACATCCTCACAATAGCACCTATACTTTCCCTCTGTGGCTGACAGGACAAGGATCATGAGAAGAGCAAGAGAATCATTCTATCACTTAACTATAACCCGTGTGACCGTTATACAATGGTTCAAAGGCGATAACACCCACGTGCAACTTCCCGCGAACCCAATCAGCTTGCTGGAGCTCAGCCGTCTCACGTATCTATGAATTGAGCACATTACATATTTTTCCAGTTGGCGCCAGTATATTCTTTCAACTAAGTCCAATGTTTCCAGGCGCCCTGCCTTGCCTATCTAAGCAGGTATAGGTGTCTCCACTGATGATCACCTCATAAGGGCTGTTCCATTTGGGGGTGAACCCAGGTTTTCTGAGTAATGTTTTTACCATAATTTTACTGCCCGCCAGGGGTACTTCGGGGGTTTGTTCTCAGTCATTTTGCTTGTCTACCGCTATTTGTTCCGTACTATTTTTTGCATATCCTTTAGTTGGGCGCTTAAGTCTAAAACATACCGCCTAATCCTGTCCCTCAGTGGGCCTACATCGGCCCCCCAGGTAATGATGGACTCGGGCAGTTGCATAGCCCTCCCGGTCATTAACTCATATGGTGTCAGCCCAGTGGTTTGATTCGTAGTGGCTCTGAGTTTCATTAATATGGTGGGTAATACCTTTGTCCACCTCTTCACTGATTCCTGTATGGCCTTTGCCAGGGAGGTCTTAAGTGTCCTATTCATACATTCTACCATTCCCGAGCTTTGTGAGTGGTAGGAGATGTGAAATTTCTGTTTTATCCCCATCAGTTGATATATGGTTTTTACTACCTTCCCCGTGCAACGTGTGCCCTGATCGGAGCCTATTTGCAAAGGTATTTCCCACCTTGGGATAACTCCCTCAGCAAATATTCTTGCCATAATAGTGGCAGAACAGTTTTTTGTTGGGAATGCCTCTAACCATCTGGTGAATTGGTCAATTATTACCAGGCAGTAGGTTCTCTCGC
This sequence comes from Carcharhinus amblyrhynchos, assembly GCF_965287045.1. NCBI lineage: Eukaryota > Metazoa > Chordata > Chondrichthyes > Carcharhiniformes > Carcharhinidae > Carcharhinus > Carcharhinus amblyrhynchos. The sequence continues at coordinate 16,763,771 of NC_137330.1, forward strand.
GTGACTGCAGAAGAGGCCCAGTAAAGTCAATTTGTAGATGTTCCCAGGGGCCCTTGGGATGAGGCTGGTGTCCCGTCTTGATTTTTACAGGCCTCCCTGGGTTATACTGGGCACAGGTTATGCACTGATGACAATACTGGGCTGAGAGGTGGCAAATGGAGTTTAATGTGGAAAAGTGTGAGGTGATTCACTTTGGTAAGAGTAACAGGAGTACAGAATATAGGGCTAATGGAAGGACGCTTGGTAGTGTCGATGAACAGAGAGATCTCGGTGTACAGGTGCATAGATCCCTGGAAGTTGGCACCCAGGTTGATAAGGTTGTTAAGAAGGCATACGGTGTGTTAGCTTTTATTGGTAGAGGGATTGAATTTCGGAGCCTTGAGATCATGTTGCAACTGTACAAAACTCTGCTGCGGCCGCACTTGGAGTATTGTGTACAGTTCTGGTCGCCGCATTTTAAGAAAGATGTGGAGGCATTGGAAAGGGTGCAGAGGAGGTTTACCAGGATGTTGCCTGGTATGGTGGGAAGGTCTTATGAGGAAAGGCTGAGGGACTTGAGGTTTTTTCGTTAGAGAGAAGAAGGTTGAGAGGTGACCTAATTGAGGCATACAAGATGATCAGAGGATTAGATAGGGTGGATAGTGAGAGCCTTTTTCCTTGGATGGTGATGGCTAACACGAGGGGACATAGCTTTAAATTGAAGGGTGGTAATTATAGGATGGATGTCAAAAGTAGGTTCTTTACTCAGAGGGTAGTAAGGTCGTAGAATGTCCTGTCTGCAGCAGTTGTGGACTCACCAACTTAAAGGGTGTTCAAATGGTCAGTGGATAGGCATATGGATAACACTGGAATAGTTTAGGTTAGAGGGTCATTAGATTGGTTCCACTGGTCGGTGCAACATCGAGGGCCGAAGGGCCTGGACTGCGCTGTAATGTTCCATGTTCTATGTTCTACACCAGGCAATGTCCCGTCCCATACCTTTCCAGCACCATTCCTTCCCCATACTGGCCATCATAGCATCCCTTCCCACATGCGACAGCACATGATGTAACCTCATCAGAGTATGCTGAATACATTCAGATGCTCGGACTTTATTATTTAATCTCCATACCCCCCTCCATCAGGCGTAGCTCCTTGAGCTTTTCACCTCGCATGTTCTTCTTTGGGGGTATTGGCATGTAGTTGTGAGATACCTGTTGGGGGTTCGACTTTATCCAAGGTGGCTGGCACAACCTGCACTTCCCCTATTTCCAAGGCAGATCGTGCCGCCTTGTCGGACGCCTGGCTCCCTTTAAAGATACGCCACTCAGGGCTTTGTTGGGTTTCTTCTGATGTTCCGCTTTAGTTTCACAGGTTATCAAGATGTCATGTACGCATTGTAAAATTGTGCTCCCTTTCGGGAGTTCCAGTTGTTTCAGTATCTTGCTCATTATTCGGTGAAATATGGCTGGGTTATTATGGGATCCCTGTGGGAGCCTAACCCATGTGTACTGCCTGTCACCCACGGTGAAGGCGAATTTGTCCTACGAACTAAAATCCAAGGGAATGGACCAGAATCCGTTAGCTATATCCAACACTGTAAATATCTTGTGGGATGATGGTAGTCCATTTCATATTGTGGAGGGGCTAGCTACAACGGGATGTATGTTGGGAGTCACTTTGTTTGGAGCGCTGTAATCTATGGTTAATCTATAACTTCCATCCAGTTTAGGCACCGGCCATGTTGGAGAATTGGTGGCACTGGTGATTTCCCTAAGGATCCCCTTCCTTACCAACTGTTCCATGGTTTCCTCGACTGCCCTTTTGGCTTCGGGTTGAATTGGGTATTGTCAGTGGGGTTTATGTTCTGGGCCCTCTATTGTTTCGGGGTCCATTTTAATTAGTCCGGTATCCAATTTGGTTTCCACCCAGACCCCTGGAACTGAGGCGCAAATAGCACCAAATCTGTTACCTTCTAAGGGCCAGTCATGTCCTGATGCAGATGCTGCATGGACAACCCCCAAATTGTTTCCATATGTCCCTGCCCGATTCTCCCTTCTGTCAAAGCGGAGCCAAATTAATTCACCCTTCCCACAATCTACTCAGACTTTGTGTTCCTCCATCAGGTCATTTACCATAATAGTTCCTTCATTATTTTTACATACATAAAATCTCATAGGTATATATAGGTTATTAATTTCTACCAGGGTGGTTTCACTTAAGTAGGCAGAGGTCTTCTGTCCGTTGATTCCTTTTACATAGATCATTTTATTTGTTATGGGTAAAGGTAGGTCCGTGATAGATATGGAGGGTCACTTGTCCACCAGCATTTCACATTGTTGGCCCGCTACTAGTGCACACATGTAGATTCTACCCTCCTTCTCACCCAAACTCGCTGGGGCTGCCCCTCGTCAGTTTGCCCCTTCTGTGATGACGTAGGAAGCCTGACGAGGTCATCCATGTTTGCTCTAACAGGTGGCCTCTGTGTGGCCCTCTTTATTACAAAATTGACAGGTAGGGCCCTTCTTCCTACCAACACCACCACCTCTAAAATTTGGTTTCTCTTTTCTAGTTCTCTGTTGCATGCTTCCAACATTTTGATTTTTGCTTTGTCGTCAGCCCAGTTTTTACCCGAGACTGAGACCTGTTCAATTAATCCGGCCAATTGGTGAACTAAGAGAATGCCAATTTTCTTAGCTCTGACCTTTTTTCCCTTTTCCGAACATTTTCATTGTTGGTTTAGTGGGTGGGACGAATCACACCCCCCTTTCCTCATCTGCTTAATGATGATGTCCTCTCAGTCGTATATTTGTTTAATAATGATGTCCTTTCAGTCATGTATTCGTTTTTTAGGGATCCCAGGGGTCCCCACTGGCCTTGTGATCCCAACGTAATACAGATAAGTTTATACTCACCACCTGGAGTCTTCTATTCTCCCTTCTCACTCTCCCACTCCTAGGTCGCTCTTATGATACCTGTCAGGGATGATCAGCTCCCTCCGTACTTAAGCCAGCTTTTCCTTCTACTCTTGCGATCACTCAGACAGTCTCTTTCTCACTCTCATCTGAACATCACACCCCAGGCATCTTTCTCCAGTCTCCACACCCACTTCGAAATCCTGACCTTCGCATGGGGTGGGGGGGGCTACCCCTTTTAACAACAGGTCTAAGGCTGGGTGTTTGAGACGGATGCCTCCTTGTCCGTATGTGTTCAGTTCAGATGTCTTTCACTCACACACTCTCTCATCACAGATGATCATCTACTGTAGTTTGACCCACCCTATTAAGTTTGGTGATCTATTCCGGAGCCCCAGTCATGGCCATTCGACTGGACCCGTGAACAGATCCCAGGTTTCGGCACCAATTTGTTGTCAGTAAATGATACCTCTGAGACTAGTCGTGAATCAAAGTACAGCAGGTTTATTACAAAAGCTTTTGGGAGAAGGTCGGTTTCTAAAGTGGTTCATCAGACTCCCCCCCGAACACAAGGAAGAGTTTTATACATCCCGGTTCCCGTCCCTTGTTATGCCCTCAGTTCTCCAGGCTGTTCGTCATGGTTTGCCATCATGTGGTTATTGCTGCCTCAGCGGTTTCATCTTTTGCATAGTCCGTTGTAATTGTAGCTGTCTCAAGGCCGTGACTGCCTCCGTTCTGTTCCTCTAGTGTGATTAGCCGTTATCGCATCTCGACACCTGCGGTTTGCTTAGCCAGCATACAAGGCTACAAGCTCGCACAAACAAGTTAACTGGCATACAACGTTACTGGGATACAAAAGCAAGTCTTGCAATGCTCTGCACAAATCTTTTAAGTATTACAAAGTTCATTAACCCGTTCTCTTCTTCAGGGAAGGAAATCTGCCGTCCTTACCTGGTCTGGCCTACATGTGACTCCAGAACCACAGCAAATGTGGATAACTGCCCTTGGGCAACTAGGGATGGGCAATAAATACTGATCAGGCAGTGATGCCCATGTCCCATGAATGAATTAAAAGAAAACGGTTGCTGATTACACATTTACTTGTGGTGTTATTTTATGGCTAATCTAAGGTTGCAAAGATTCATCAGGTGCCATGTATCCCCCACAGACTCAGGCCATGCACAGACTTAACTGTAAAGGATGCTCCACAGGAAAGAACCAATTACTGTTGCAGTGTGCATTTATGGGATAGCAACATGACATCACCTGAAAGGGTGTTGTGTAATCCAATCTCCATTTCATTTTGGTTTGTAAACGGAGCACAGCACATCTGGCTCTGCTGTTAACACCTTCAAGCATTCAACCTGTGTATAGCTGTTCCCATGTGCTCGTCTGAATAAACAACTCTACAATGTGTTTACCCACTCTCTTCTGAGTGATTGATGCCTTTGTATCCTTGGGAAATGTTGAAGCCAGGAGGATTCCCTGTGAATTTTAGAACAAGCTATCTGTTGAACTGACTATCTTCTTTGTTGATTCTGCTGCAGTATGCACCAGATGCACCAAATGTGCACTCCCTAATACACACCTAGTGTACAAGACAGTATCGTTCATGTTTGTACCTTGCTACCCGTGGGCCTTTGCAATTTACCTGTCAGATTTGATTCCCACATGTGCCAAATGTCATCAGTTAAAACACTTCTTTAACCTGAAGATTGGAGAGTGGCAAATGTTTTGCCTTTGTTTAAAAAGGGCTGCCGGGAGAAGCCTGGGAACTATAGACTAGTGAGCCTCACATCTGTTGGGTAAGTTGTTGGAAGGTATTTTGAGAGACAGGATCTGCTGGCATTTAGAGATGCAAGGGACAGTCAGCATGGCTTTGTGAGTGGAAAATCATGTCTCACAAATTTGATTGAGTTTTTTGAAGGGATAACCAAGAAAGTAGATGAGGGCAGTGCAGTTGTTGTTGTCTACGTGGACTTCAGCAAGGCCTTTGACAAGGTACTGCAAGGTAAGTTGTTGCATAAGGTTAAATCTCAATGGATCCAGAGTGCGGTATCTAAATGGATACAAAATTGGCTTCTTGGCTGAAGCCAGAGGGTGGTTGTAAAGGGTTGTTTTTCAAACTGAAGGCCTGTGACAAGCGTTGTGCCTTAGGGATTAATGCTGGGTCCACTGTTATTTGTCATTTATATTAATGATTTGGATGAGAATATAAGAGGCATGGTCTGTACATTTGCAGATGATGCTAAGATTGGTGGCATAGTGGACAGTGAAGGAAGTTATCTCCAATTGCAATGGGATCTTGATCAATTGGGCCAGTGGGCTGATGGATGGCAGATGGAGTTTAATTTAGACAAATGCAAGGTGATGCATTTTGATAGATTGAACGAGGGCAGGACATACTCAGTGAATGGTAGGACATTAGGGAGAGTTACAGAACAAAGAGATCTAGGGGTATATGTTCATAACTCCTTGAAAGTAGAGTCACAGGTGACAGAGTGGTGAAGAAAGCATTTGGCATACTTGGTTTCATCAGTCAGAACATTGAATACAGGAGTTGGGACATCTTGTTGAAGTTGTACAAGACATTGGTAAGGCCACACTTGGAATACTGTGTGCAATTCTGGTCATCCTATTATAGAAAGGATATTATTAAACTAGAAAGAGTGCAGAAAAGATTTACCAGGATGCTACTGGGACTTGATGGATTGAGTTATAAATGGAGGCTGGATAGACTAGGACTCTCTTCTCTAGAGCGTAGGAGGCTAAAGGTGACTTTATAGAGATCTGTAAAATAATGAGGGGCACAGATCAGCTAGATAGTCAATATCTTTTCCCAAAGGGGAGTCTAGAACTAGAGGGCATAGGTTTAAGATGAGAGAAGAGAGATACAAAAGTGTCCAGAGGGACAAATTTTACACAGTGAGTGGAACAAGCTGCTAGAGGTAGTAGGAGAGGAGGGTACAATTTTGTCTTTTAAAAAGCATTTGGATAGTTACATGGGTATGATGGGTATAGAGGGATATGGGCCAAATGTGGGCAATTGGGATGAGTTTAGGGGTTTAAAAAAGAAAGGGCAGCATGGACAAATTGGCTGAAAGGCCTGTTTCCATGCTGTAAACCGCTATGACATTTATTTGTGAGACAAGATGTCTTGCTTCCAAACTGACAGAGGCTGGCAGACTTGAGTGTCAAGTGAGACTCAAGCTGGTGGTCTTCTAGGGTAGAACGCATGCATGTGATTGCTAATTTTCATTCTATCTTCACATTTTGGATCCTTCCGACAGGAATGAAACCACACCTTTACTTCAATAACAGTATCATTACTGTGCTATCGACGAAATAAGGCAATTTCAGGAATAGTCACAGAGTGGATCACTTCCAAATCTCTTCACAGCAGTCTGATCTTGATACAGACGTATAGCCAGCCAGCAGAATGTCCTCAAACTGCTGCACTGCTATGAGATTAATGAGTTTTTCCAATAAATTATTTTAAAAAATCCAAGATACTTGCCAGGGTAGTGACATTTAGCTTCACTGGGAGTTCTTAACCAATTAGTGCTGCTGCTAACTTAGGGAGACACAGTTGCAAGAATTCACACATCTGTCCATGCATTAACATTTGTCCTTTATTGAAGTTACTGTGAAAGACATTTAGTCCAAAGATCCTTTCTGGAGGACTGCACACTGGCTCTCATTAATGGGAAAAAACTACCAGAAATTTTTCTTTGGCATCGCTGGATAGTTTGTGATATTCCTTTGCCCATTTTGCTGCTAACATGTGTAAACGTAGCACACAACTCCTGAATGCATTTCCTGAATGCCAGAACCTCGTGTTGATTAGTGAATGCGACCTTTCCTAAATTTCAACAACATGTCCTATGACACAGCGTGTTTATGAAGATGAAGTTTAGCTGGTTGCACTCATTAACCTTTTGTCGGCTGCCTGCCAAGATGACTGGAGTAAATTAGTTTGTGTGGTATCAAATTTATCGCACTTGTGACTTGCATCCTCAAAATTGCTTCTGACATCCGAAGGCAGATGATGAGTTTTTCCTTCCTTCAGACATCAGTGCTATTTCACTGCTTTGCGATCCAGCTTTGATGAGAGCTTTCCATTTAATCATTCTAACATGACTCCCTTGCTAAAAGCAATTATCTTATCCAGTCTTTAGAAAACTATTGTCATGCTTAACAAACTAGAATTGTGACAACCCTGAAATCCCAGGGACTTCTATTTAAACATTTCAAAGTCTAACAATTCAATTTTACGTGACGATAATTAAAATGAATCTGTGGGTTTTAGCAGTTTCTTATAGGATAGAAGTAAGCATTCAGTCAAATTTATACCCGAGTCTTTTTTTTGGAAGAGTAGTAGCTGAGTAGATGACTGCATTATAGAATCAAAGAATCCCACAATACAGAAGGAGGCCAGCTAGTGATTTCCTGCCATCGCTCGACAATTTGAATGCACGCTTGAGTAGCTTCTCTGTTCCATCCTCTCTAATGGTCAAGACATGTAAAATTCTGCTACCAATGTCCTAACTCTCAAAAGATCCCGTTCACCCATCACCCTTGTGGTCACTGACCTATGTCAAAATGGCGGCGCGGGCTTGTAGGGCCTGTTTCCTGAGCTGTGTTGTTCTTTGTCTTTGTCTTTGTCTATATTGGTTCCCGGTCAAGCAGTGTCTCAACTGTAAGATTTTCACTGTCCTTTGCAATTGCCTCCAATGGTGATGGGTCTGTCCCTACCTTTGGCCCTAAAACCCTCTGAAATATCTGCATTCTTCTCATTCCAGCCTTGTGCCCCATTTTTAAACACTATACCATCGGTGACTGTTCCTTCCGCTGTCAAGGCCAGAAAAGCTGCAATCCCCTCCCCCTCTTTCCTTCTTAAAATGCTGGGATCCCAAAGACTGGCGAACCAAGGGCCAGTAGCAAACAATACTTTGTTCGCTATTAGAGCAGCCACTCCTTGCTTGTGACCTGCCCGCTCTCCAAGGAGAACATCAGCACTTGTATCATGTGACCTCCTCAGTAGCCAAGTCTTCACATGACCACTGAGCCCAATGATGCTCCTTAAAATCTGATTCTTTGACCAAATATTTTGCGATCTGCCATAATACAGATGACAGCAGTTCCAGGGCGCAGTTCACCATCAAACTGAGGGTAATTAGAGATGGGCAATAAATGCTGGCCAAACCAGCTTCATTCAATGTTTGAATAAATACGTGGAATCACAGAATCCCTGCAATGTCGAAGGAGGCCTTCGGCCCATCGAGTTTGCACCGACTCTCTGAAAGAGCATCTTACCCAGGCTCACCCCTGCTTGTATTCTATCCGTGTAACACAATTACCTTCACTGCTCAACCTAACCTACACATCTTTGGACACTAAGGAGCAATTTACCATGGATAATCCACCTAATTTACACATCTTGGACACGAAGGGAAAATTTAGCATGGCAAATCCATCTAACCTGCACAGCTTTGAACAATTTAAAATAATCTCCTCATGCTATTCAGTGTCAAATAACGTTAATGTGAAACACCTTGAGATGTTTTGCTATGCAAACAGAGCTGTGTACATGTGAAACATTACTGTTGCGTCATAAAGATACAAGATGAATTTGTGCATGTTAGCTGATCTTAGCCAGCGATTTGAGGTGTAGAATTCCTGGACTGGGTAAAAGGAAAGAGGGAAGAATCAGTTGTTCTTACTTGTGTGTTTTACGTGACATCAGCCTTAGTGATCCCTGAAACAAAGGTGGTCAGTTAACCACTTAATGTATCCATAATGAGCTGGCCATTTCTTAACTCTCATATCAACTTCTGTTCATCCGTAACTCTTGATTGGCCGATTTGCATTAGCCCCAAGTCCGTAAATGCCTCCATTTTAAAATTCTCAGCCTCAAATCCAAATTCTTGCATGGCTTTACCCCTGCTTATCTCTGTAACCTTTTCCCAGCCTGTGGCCCCCTGTGATGCAACAAAGTATACTGATGGAAGTTTGGGCTGGAAATTGAGGAGGCAGGACCATAAACTTCTAATCCTTCTTGGATAGAGGAATGGTGCCAGAGGATTGGAGATTTGCAGCTTTTGCACCGTTGTTCAAAGAAAGCATGTGACAGTTAGCCCAGCACAGTCAGTTTAATCTTGGTGATGGGAAAACCTTTAGAAATGGTAATCTGGGACAAAATGAACATTCACTTGGACAAGAGTGGGTTAACTGAGGAATTATTTTTCCTCTGTCATTCATAAATCAGAGCAGTTCCAGCCTTTTAGAACCGGAACCTTCTGGACAAGTAGCAAAAGAGCTATAACCAGCCCTGGATTAACTGATGAAAACCAGCAAAGATGTGTTGAAGACAATTTGTGTTTAACTCAGTTGATTGGGTTATCTGATGAGTTTATTGATTAGGTAACAGAAGGCTGATGAGGGGAATGTGCTCAGTGTTATGTACAGAGACTTCTCAAAAGAATTTCGGAAAGTGCCATATGAAAGACTTGTGGGCAAAATTAAAACTAATTGGATTAAAAGGGACATTGACATTATGGATATAAATTTGGCTGAGTGACAGGTGGACAGCCATGCTTTCAGAATGAAGGAAGGCATGTGATGGCATTTTCCAAATGCTTTTCTTTATCTATTTCAATCACTTGTGCAGGGTATAATTTCAAAATGACCAAAATTTGAAAGTATTGTAAACTGTGGAAATATTGGAGATAGACTTCCAAAGGGCATAGAGGGACTTGAGGAATGACCAGGCAAATGACAGATGAAATTTAATGTGGCGAATTGTGAGATGATTTGTTTTGGAAGGAAAAGCAAGGAGAGGTCATTTAAAAGGGCATAGTTCGAAAGGAGAAGATGGATTGTTGAAGGTGATAGGGCCATTTGAGAAAGTGATTAAAATGGCACATGGGATCAAATGCTTTACAAATGGAGACACACCACAAAAAGCAAGGAAAGCATGATAAGCTGTTGGAACATGTTGGTTTGACCTCAGCTGGAATATTATATTCAGTTCTGGGCATTGCACTTTAGGAAGATGAAAGCCTTTGAGAGGGTGAAGGAGAAATTCACGAGAATCATCCTGAGCTGAGGAATTTCAGTTCGGTGAATAGGCAGGGGAGATAGGAATATCTTCCTTAAATAAGAGAACATTGAGCTGAGATTTGGAAGAAGTGTTCAGAATTGTAAGCCTAGTTTCTCTGGCCAATGGACAGAAAGGCTCCATCAATCACGATTTCTTTCAGAGTTGAAGCTATCCAGACATAGCTGTACTGAATGAGAGAATGAGTTGTTAGATGTGGATGTTCACAGACAGTTGTGCCCTTATCAGTGAGGACCTCATACTTTATTGCACTGATTGCCACACCCTGCTTGGAGTGGCCAAGGTTTCCAGAGCCTTGAAATTCGTGGCCACAATAGGACCAGGAGGTGTCAAAAAACAGAATGGAACCATTTGGCCCATCGAGCCTGCTCCACCTTATCATCATCACCTCATCCACCTTAGAAGTTTCTCAACCCCGCTCTCTTACCTTTTCCCTGTGGCTTGTGATCCTTTACCAATCAAGAACCTATCTACCTCTGTCTTAAATACACTCAATGACCTGGTCTCCACAGCTACCTGTGACAATGAATTCCATAAATCCACCATCCTCTGGCTGAAGAAATGCCTCCATATCTCAGTTCTAAAGAGGCATCCCTTTACTCCTAGGCTGTGCTGTCAGATCTTAGCGTCTTCTACTTATGGAAACATCTTCCCCATGTTTTCACTCTCCAGGTCTTTCATTATTCTGTAAGTTTGAATGAGATTCCACCCCTTTCCCCCCATTCCTTCTAAACTCCATAGAGTACAGACACAAACGCTCTTCATACATCAAGCTTTTCATTCCCTGGATCATTCTTGTGAACCTTCTCTGACCCTCTCGAAGACTAACGCATCCTTTCTATGATACAGGGTCCAAATTTGCTCGCAATATTTCAAATGTGGTGTCACCAGAACCTTGCAAAGGCCACTGGATCCTTCCAGCTGTTAAACTCTGCAACATCCGACAGGCATTACCATGACGATAGATGCCCCCTTCACCAAGGCTGCAGAACACATTAGATTCCCAACTGATGGGGCATTGCAGGCTCAGAGGGCACTGGGTTTTTTCTGCCACCATTGGATTCTCCCAAATGTAGCACCTTGCTGACCTGACCCATTGAGGCATCCACTGGCTGATTGCAAAGTTTTATTAATAGGAAGGCCTACCAGTTCCTGAATGTGCAGCTGGTTTACGACCACAAGAAGTGCCTCCTTCATGTATGTGCATGCTTTCCTGGGAGCTGTTTGACTGTTACATTCTCCATCAGTCAACATAAGAACATAAGAAATAGGAGCAGGAGTAGGCCATCTAGCCCTTCGAGCCTGCCCCGCCATTCAATAAGATCATGGCTGATCTGTCGTGGCTCAGTTCCACATTCCCGCCCTCTCCCCATAACCCTTAATCCCCTCTCTTATCAAAAACCCATCAACCCGCGTCTTAAAAATATTTAGCGAGGCAGCCTCCATCACTTCAACGGGCAGAGAATTCCAGAGATTCACCACCCTTTGAGTGAAGAAGTTCCTCCTCAACTCCGTTCTAAACCGCCTCCCCTTTATCTTGAGGCTGTGCCCCCTAGTCCTACTGTCTTTTCTGAGCGGGAAGAATCTCTCCACCTCTATCCTATCCATCCCATTCAACATCTTATATGTCTCAATGAGATCTCCCCTCATTCTTCTAAACTCTAACGAGTACAAGCCTAGTTTATTCAGCCTCTCCTCATAGCTCAACCCCCTCAACTCCGGTATCAGCCTAGTAAACCTCCCCTGCACTCCCTCCGAGGCCAAAATATCCTTGCGTAAGTGCGGTGACCAAAACTGCACACAGTACTCCAGCTGCGGCCTCACCAATGCCCTATACAGCCGCAGCAAGACCTCCCTACTTTTATATTCAATCCTTCATATCTGTGCCATCCTACCCATGAATCCGTGGATCAATTTTAGGGGACAAGGGCTAGAATTTAAGGAGATGGACTTCTCATCAGTCTACTAGTGACTAAAACAGAGTCACCGAGCCCCTACAATGACAGTCATCTGCTGACTAGAACCCCTGTCACGTTGTCCATCAAAAGGACATTAAAAGTGCATTTTCACTGTCTGGAGGTGCCCGGCAAAACACATCTGCTAGGACCTCATGGTCGACTGTCTACATCACAATCTGCCCCAGTAACGATGGGTGGATCTTGAATGTGCAGTGACAGTCAAAGGAATGATCCTGTTGGAGCAAACAAAAGGGAGCGGGACATGGGAAAGCATGGGAAAGGGACAACCTTCTGCTGTGGGTGGTGGTCCGCTTGACTATGGAGATATCCAGGCCTGGGCTATCAGAATGAGATAGTGGGTGCTCCGGTTTCCTCCCACAGTCCAAAGATGTACGGGTTAGGTTGATTGGCTATGCTAAAATTGCCCCTTAGTGTCCTGGGATGTGTAGGTTAGAGGGTAAAATATGTAGGGGTATGGGGGTAGGGCCTGGGTGGGATTGTGGTCGGTGCAGACTCGGTGGGCCGAAGGGCCTCTTTCTGCACTGTAGGGCTCTATGTTCTATGTTCATCTGTCCAAGAAGCCAGAAATGACAATGATCATCCAATCCATCAGAGGTTCAGTCCTCCAAGTATTGAGGGACTTAGTAGATGTGAATGGTCCAAACCCACACTATCACAATAAATGATATCCATGCATGAAGACATTGGAATCTTACCATCATGGAGAGCTGCATTACACACTTTACTGGAGTCTAATGTCACTGGTGAGGAGCTGCTGTTTGATTGACGCATTTTTATTATAATTTGGTGAAAAATGAATATCAACATGCATTTCATGATTATGATGTGATTCTTGTTTACACTTGCGGCTGCTGATATTTACGTAGCACAGCAGTGACCCATTCAGTACTCAGCAATGTGGTGACCCCTGTAAATAATGTTCTCCTTATGGCTCTGGGAGAGAAGAAGGAAGCCTGACCATGTTATTTTCTGATAAATGTGGTGGTCATCCTAATTGTAAGGGGATGCATCAGGTCACTCCCGGGGCTGCTTTGCTTGTGGCAGTTCCCTCTGTCAGAGGGGCCAGAGAAGCCCAGGCTGATGAGGGTGTGCCAAGAATTGTCACCACCCCCCCCCCCACCCATCCCGCACCCCCGTCCTCTTGCGTCATATCCTCAGCCCTCATTTGGCACTTCTGCTGCCTTATGGGAGGATACCACTAGGGCAAAGTTGGCATCTTCTCCAGGCACCTTTGCGCCATCTATGACTTTCCATAGATGTCATTGCTCAGGTTTTGGTTAGACTAGCACTGAGTGAATAAAATACCATGAACAACTATTGCTGGCATTGTTGGCTGTCATTGGGATCTATGTGAGACACAAAAAAGCTCAGGAAAGCCAGCATTGGAGCCCCTGTAAAGGCTTTTAATGTCATGGTCTTCCAAACCAAGCATGATTTTAGATGATGAGTCAACCCCCAGCCTCAAAGAATATAAAGAGAAGCCATGTCAGTGACCGTGTGCACCTGTAATGGCAGCCTTATCAACTCCAGCTTCTTCAAACTGCAGCACAGCTGTCCTATATGGAGGAGGACCAAATCCCCCAGATTTTGAGAGGTAGTTTGTTTCCACAGAGACCTGTCCACTAAGGCACTGCACCCCAGAGCGCCTCTGAGAGCTGAGTGAATGCGGTGCCTCTTCACTGACTGAGAATGTTGTTGTGTGTATAGCCATGGGTGTACCCCATTTGGTGGAGGTCTCATTGATCACACTGAATAAGGCCATCAAAAAACCACTTGAAGCACTGGATCCAGGTGCACCCCACCTCTCCATTGCCAATCACTATGTTCGAGATCTCCAAACACACCCTCTTGGTTGTCACTGGTGGCATCTTTTTTTCTGGGTGCAGCGTGTCCCTCCTCTCCCTCACTGTGACCACCAGTGAAGTCCATGTCTGAAAACGTGGGCACACTGGTCTGGCCTGGTATGGTCCTCCTGTTTGCTGCTCTGTTGTAGTGTTCTAGCTTCGAAGTGGAAGATATATAAAAAGTCAAATATGTTTTTTCTGGTTTAGCCATGGAAACTGGAACCTGAGCAGCTGCTTAGTTCTGGGTAACAGGCAAATGATGGCTGTCTTGTGTGTGAGGCCAGGTTTTCTCACTGTTAATGTGTACAGCTTCCTGCAGTGAGGCAAGGTTAATGAGTGGTTGATCTCTCTGAGTTCTACAATCCCTTGGGATGGGATGAAGTTCAGTGTGGCAAAGTCATTATTTCTGAGGAAGATATTCATCTAGAAAATCGCCACATTGAGTTATTGGAAAAAGCCTCTTACTTCAGGTTCATAAATCTGGAGATCTCCCTCAAAATGGTTTCTCACTTCCAATTCCACATGTGACTAGCGCTTGCATTATTTCTACTTTGCAGCCTGCACCCAAATGCTCTGTTCTCCAGCATTTCCGCACGTTATTTACAAGCATACTCTGTCCGAGTGAAAGATGAAGGAACTTTGAAGACTTTGTTCTTTGCATTCTTGTACCATCAGTGGACTTTCCAGAGGGGAGGGAGAGAGTGACAATCGAAATCCAGAAATGAGAGGGAACTGGCAAATATCTTTTTCTTCCTCCCCTTCAACTTTGCCAGTATTTTGAGAACAGTTGCAGTTGCCAGCCACACTGATACCGCCCTGGATACTCACTCGGATCTTGCAGATATTCTGAGGTGCAGTGCGGGAAGGATTATCGGTTTGAAATTTGTGACAGGGCAGTGTGTACGACCTTGAATCAAACACACTTCCTGTTTCCCTTCTCGATTGATTGATTAATTTATTGTTGTCACATGAATTGGTATACAGTGAAAGGTACTGCTTCTTGCATACTATACAGACAAAGCATACCATTCATAGAGTACATAGGGAAGAAGAAAAGGAGAGGGTGCAGAATGTAGTGTTACAGCCATAGGTTGGGTGTAGAGAAAAATCAGCATAATATAAGATAAGTCCATTCAAAAGTCTGATGGCAGCAGGGAACAAGCTGTTCTTGAGTCCTGCAAGAAAACCCAAGCCCCCAAGTATTTCTCCCAATCTCCCTCGATTGTGGGATTGGTTGGGAAAAGACTGGTGGCATTACTAATAGCCGATCATTAATATCCTTATTCTGTTGCAAGCCTGTTTTAATGCAAAATGTATTTTGTACTCATCACATTTTCCAGCAATTCAGAGTTATTGAACATTAACTTTGGAAGAACGCTATCAATATGATTAAGAGTATTTAAAAGATGAGCTATTGTCTTGGGTTCAATTGCATTGGTCTCTTTATAAGAATAATAGTGACCACAATTGTTTAGACAGCAGTTTCCCAAATAAATTATTTCTAATCTCTGTGCAGATTATGCAGTCCAGAACTAGGGGAAACATCTCAGAATAAGAGGTAGATCATTTAGGACTGAGAAAAGGCGGAATTTCTTTATTCACAGGGTGTTGAATCCTTGAAAATCTCTACCCCTTCAGACTGTGAAGGCCCAGCCATTGAGATTGATAAATTTCCAGACATTAAAAACATTAAGTGACATGGAGATAGTGCAGAAAATGGATTTGAGGTAGAAAATTAGCTGTGATGTAGTTGAATGGCAGAACAGGCTGGAGGGGTGGAATGGCCTACTCCTGCTCCTATCATAGTAATCATAGAGCCCTACAGTGCAGAAAGAGGCCCTTCGGCCCATCGAGTCTGCACTGAACACAATCCCACCCAGGCCCCAAGCCCATATCCCTACATATTATACCCACTAATCCCTCTAACCTACACATCCCTGGACACTCAGGGGCAATTTCTTAGCATGGCCAATCAACCTAACCCACATGTCTTTGGACTGCGGGAGGAAACCGGAGCACTCGGAGGAAACCCACGCAGACATGTGGAGAATGTGCAAACTCCACACAGGCCTGAGTCAGGAATCGAACCCAGGACCCTGGAGCTGTGAAGCAGCAGTGCTAACAACTGTGCTCCCATGCCGTCCCATTTCCTATTTCCCATGTTCCCACAATTACCTCACCATAGTCTGGGTATCATCATCTTCCTTGGTATAAATGCAAATTATTCATGTATTATCTTTGCTATCACCTCTGCCTCCCTGGAAAATCCCTTTTTTAGCTCCTAAGTGGCCCTACTCCTTTTTATTATGTTTTTAGAACGTAGAACATAGAACACTACAGCACAAACAGGCCCTTCGGCCCACTAGTTGCACCGATCACTTCCATACCTCCTAAGCCATAGACCTATCTATAACCCCCAATCCCATTAGATCCCATATACTCATCCAGAAGTCTTTTAAAAGACCCCAGCGAGTTCGCCTCCACCACCACCGACGGCAGCCGATTCCATTCACTCACCACCCTCTGAGTGAAAAACTTACCCCGAACATCTCCTCTGTACTTGCTTCCCTGCACCTTAAATCTGTGTCCTCTCGTAGCGACACTACTTTATCTAATCCTACGATTTCCTTTTATGTCAGCCAACAGTCTATTTTCATTCTCCCTCTTTGCTTCTCTTATTTGTTTTTGCACTTTCTCTCTGAACCCCGTACATCCAGTGTGGTAAAAGCAAATTACTGCAGATGCTGGAATGTGAAACTAAAACAGAAAATGCTGGAAAATCTGACAGCAGGTGTCTCTCCACAAATGCTTTCAGATCTATTGAGATTTCCTGGCATTTTCAGTTTATATTTAATGTGTTTCTCAGCTGTAGTGTCTGCCTCGCAGCTGTCGCAAACACACCTTTTTTTAATCTTAATCTTTATCTTTCCTTCTTCTGTCATTCAGGTAGCTCTAGATTAGTTTGTCCCAACCTTTCTCATAGAATCATAGAATCATATAACCGTACAGTGCAGAAAGAGACCCTTCGGCCCATCAAGTCTGCACCAAACACAATCTCACCCAGGCCCTACCCCCATATCCCTACATATTATACCCACCAATCCCTCTAACCTACGCATCCTTGGACACTAAGGGGCAATTTCTTAGCATGGCCAATCAACCTAACCTGCACATCTTTGAGGAAATATGCCTCGACTGTACTCAGACTATTTTTTTTACTGCTCAGTTAGGTTTTGCTGCTAACCTTTCACACCAGTTAAGAAATCCCAAGTGCATTTTTACCCCCACTGAAGTTAAAAACATAGAACATAGAACATAGAACATTACAGCGCAGAACAGGCCCTTCGGCCCATGATGTTGCGCCGACCAGTGAAAAAAAAACAACAACAATGACCCACTAACCTAAACCAATCCCTTTTCGTCCATAAACCTGTCCACAGACCTCTTAAACGCCCCCAAACTAGGCGCATTTACAACTGCAGCAGGCAGGGCATTCCAATCCCTCACCACCCTCTGGGTAAAGAACCTACCCCTGACATCTGTCCTATAACTACCCCCCCTTAGTTTAAAGCCATGCCCCCTCGTGCTAGATTTTTCCATCAGAGGAAAAAGGCTATCACTATCCACCCTATCTAAACCTCTAATCATCTTATATGCTTCAATAAGATCCCCTCTTAGCCGCCTTCTTTCCAGCGAAAACAACCCCAAATCCCTCAGCCTCTCCTCATAGGATCTCCCCTCCATACCAGGCAACATCCTGGTAAACCTCCTCTGCACCCTCTCCAAAGCCTCCACATCCTTCCTGTAATGTGGGGACCAGAACTGCACACAATACTCCAAGTGCGGCCGCACCAGAGTTGTGTACAGTTGCAACATAACGCTACGACTCCTAAATTCAATCCCCCTACCAATAAACGCCAAGACACTGTATGCCTTCCCCAGTTATTTATTCTTACTCTGGATTGTTCTTTGTTCTTTTCTATAGCCAATCTAAATGTTCTGTTGCAATGATCGCCTTTTGCTAAATGTTCTCCTCCTGACACTCGATCCACTTGGTTTGCCTCATTCTCAGGAACCACGTCGGACAATGGATCCCTTTTGTTGGACTGAAAGCATCTTGCTGTAGAAAATCTTTCTGAACACATTGGGCAGGATCCTCCGGCCTCCATCACCCCAAAACCAGAAAGTCCTGAGGTCAGCTGACCTTTCCATGGTCCACCCCTCTCCCGCTCTGATTCCCATGGTGTATGGGATGGTAAGATTCACCCCATTTGGCATGGTGATACAATAGTTAGCACTGCTGCCTCATGGCAGCAGGGACTCTGCGTCGAATCCGGCCTCGAGTGATTGTGTGGAGTTTACATGTTCACCCTGTGTCTGCGTGGGTTTCTTTCAGGTGCTCCAGTTTCCTTCCACAGTCCAAAGCTTACCAACACAAAGCTGTGTGGGTGAGGTTGATTAGCCATAGGAAATGCGAAGGGTTAGCAGGATAAATACCCATTCGGAGAGCAGTATAGACATGATGGCTGAATGGCCTCCTTCTGCACTGTAGTGATATTACAGTCCTTCCAAATATTTAAAATCCCAATATAACAAACTCAGGCTTATCATGGACTTTAAACTTACCTATGTTAAACCAATCATCTCTTTCATCTTCCAGATACTGTCTTCAAGCTCCAGCACTTCTACCTACTCTTTAAGTTGGTATTGCATTTATGCTTGTCAATATTGTAGTGATCCCTGCTATTACAGTCTTGTCTTTTTTTTTACCTTCTAATTCCTTAATGGCCCACCAGTTTTTATTTCTCTGGTTATGGTTATTCTGATCATTTTCCATTTATTGCTCTTCCATTTCCTTGCCTCAGTCACTCAAATATTTTCAAATTTAAGTAAATAAGCTCCTTCGAACCCAATAATAATCTTGATCATGCATCCCGTAATGGCCCTGTCAAGCAAGGATCTGCAGGAAAAAATGGAGTAAACCATAACCGCATCATGGACAACTTACGTTCCTCTTATTCAATCAACTTCATTGTGCAGAAAAGTCGTAAGTGAAGGACTGTTGCTTTCTGCAGGGAGAGATGGTTTCAGAAATTAAGAGTGAGCATCACTCCCCTGTCCTTGTCATGGCAGTGGTACATCATTGAGTAGCACTCACAATGCTGAATTGAGTCATAGAATAGAATCATAGAACACCTACAGTGCAGAATGAGACTATTCAGCCTACTGAGTCTACACCGAATCTCTGCCAGCGCAACTTACGGAGGCCCACTCCCCTGCTCCCACTTATTTATCCTGCTAATCCCCCTAAACTTGGGGCACTGTGTGGCCAAATTTCCCTCCAACTCGATTTTCAAGTTTGCTCAAGACAACGGCGCTATGGGTTGGATCACAAACAATGATGAGATGGAGCACAGGAAAGAGATAGAGAATCTGGTAAATTGGTACATTGATAATAATCTCTCCCTCAATGTCAACAAAATGAAGAAGATAGTCACCGACTTCAAGAAGTGGGGGACATTCTCCTGTCTACATCAATGGGGATAAAGTGAAATGGTCGAGAGCTTCATGTTTCTAGGTGGCCTTGTCCCTCCACGCTGACACCTTTCTCAGGAGGCTCAGGAAATTTGGTACACCCATTACGACTCCCTTCAACTTTTACAGATTCACCATAGAAATCATTCATTCCGGTTGTATCACAGCTTGGGATGGCTCCTGCTCTGAACAAAGCCACAAGAAACTATAAGGGGTTGTAAATGAAGCCAAGTCCATCATGCAAACTAGTGCCTTAATGACTATTGTCTGGTGGCTCTGACATCCATCATTATGAAGTGCTTCAAAACGTTAGTCATGGCCCGAATCAATTCCAGCCTCCCAGACTGCCTGGATCCACAGCCGCAACAGATGCACTGCAAACACTATCTTCCTAGCCGTACATGAAATCCTGGAACACCGTGCCAACAAAGACACCTATGTCAGACTCCTATTTATTGATTACAGCTCAGTCTTTAACACCATTATTCCGACAAAACTCATCTCCAAAGTCCGTGGACTGGGCTCGGCTCCTCCCTCTGAGACTGGAGCCTAGACTTCCAAACACACAGACCGCAATCAGTAAGAATAAGCAACAACATCTCCTCAATGATCATCCTTAACACCAGTTTCCCACAAGAATGTGTCCTCAGCCCCTTATTATACTCTTTATACATATATGTCAGTGTGGCCAAATTCCCCTCCAACTCAATTTTCAAGTTTGTTGATGACACCACCATAGTGGGTTGGACCTCAAACAATGATGTGACAGAGTACAGGAAAGAGGTGGAGAATTTGATGAACTGGTGCGATGACAATAATCTCTCCCTTGTTGTCAACAAAATGAAGGAGGTAGACATTGAGTTCAGGAAGTGTAGTGGAAAACGTGCCCCTGTCTATATCAACAGAAACGAAGAGGAAATGGTCAAGAGCTTCAAGTTTCTAAGTGTCCAGATCACGAACAACCTGTCCTGCTCCCTCCATGCCAATGGATAGTTAAGAAAGTTCACCATCACCTCTTCTTTCTTAGGAGCCTAAGGAAATTTGACATGCCAGCTGTGACTCCCACCAACCTTTACAGATGCACATAGAAAGCATTCTTTCTGGTTGTATCACAGCTTGATATGGCTCCTGCTCTGACCAAGACTGCAAGAAACTACAAAGGGTTGTGAACGAAGCCCAGTCCATCACGCAAACCAGCCTCCCATCCACTGACTCTGCCTACACCACCCGCTGCCTCAGAAGAGCAGCCAGCATAATCAAGAATTGCATGTACCCTGCACATATTCTCTCCCACCTTCTTCTGTCAAGAAAAAGATACAAAAGTTTGAGGACACTTACCAACTAGCTCAAAAACAGCTTCTTCCCTTCTGCAATCAGACTTTTGGGTGGAGCTATCTCGTATTAAGTTGATCTTTCTCTACACCCTAGCTACGACTGTAACGCTACATTCTGCACCCTCTCCTTTGCTTCCCTATGTGTGGTATGCTTTGTTTATATAGCATGCAAGGAACAATACTTTTCACGATATACTAATACATGTGACAAGAATGAAACAAATCAAATCGAAATTTAGCATGACTAATCCGCATATGCACTAACCTGCACATCTTTGGACTGTGGGAGGAAACCAGAGCACCTAGAGGAAACCCACCCAGACACAATGAGAACATGCATAGTCCAACAGAAAGTCACCCAAGGTTGGAATCGAAGCCGGGTCTCTGATGTTGTGATGCAGCAGTGCTACTCATTGTGGCACTGTGTATCCCTTCAATCTCTGCATTCTTCTCACAGCTCACCCTCTCACCAATCTTTGTGTCATCTGCAAATTCTCTCATCTAAGTAGTTTATGTGAATAATCGTAACATTGATCCCTGCGGCACCCTACTAGTCACTGCCTGCCATGAAGTCCACATAATCTCAACTGTCAATGCAGCACCATGGGAGAGTTGCATTGTTGGTGGTGCTGCTGCTTTTTGGATGAGATGCTAAACTTAGGCCACATCTCCCCTCTCAGATGGACAATCCCATGGTCCTATTTGTACAACAGTATGGGAAACTTCTACGGTGTTCTGTCCAATATTATCCCCCAACCAACTACATGGTAAACATATCTGGCCATTGCTGTTTGTGAGACCTTCATGCCAATACAATAGTGAGTCTATTTCAAAAGCACTCCTCTGGCTGTCAGCCACTTTGGGACAGCAGGTTATTGGATTAAGAGAATTGATTAATGCAAGTTCTTCAGTTACTTACAGCAGCCCATGCTAGTTTGCTCGGTTAGTAGGCTGGGGGATCTGATGATTGTTGGGACTCTTAAAAAAAAGAATAAATGATGATGCCACACTCAGAAATAGATGGAACTTGTTACAGAACTGGCTGGATTTTACTGCAGGATTTGGGACCCCAACTTTGGAATAAATAGGGGTCCAGAGTTTGCATTTTCTGGCGAGATGATGACAGAGAAGACTTTCCTGGAACTGACCTCCTAGTTAACTAGAACATAGAACATTACAGCGCAGCACAGGCCCTTCGGCCCTCCATGTTACGCCGACCAGTGGAACAAATCTAATGACCTCTAACCTCAACTATTCCAATGTTATCCATGTGCCTATCCACTGACCATTTGAACGCCCTTAGAGTTTGGCAAATAAACTAGGAGATAACTTGGGTGACGGTCTGTGCGGACTTTGCACGTTCTCGCTCCATCTGGGTGGGTTTCCTCTAGGTGCTCTGGCTTCCTTCCACAGTCCAAAGATGTGCAGGTTAGTGCGTACATGGATTGGCCATGCTAA
This sequence comes from Carcharhinus amblyrhynchos, assembly GCF_965287045.1. Lineage (NCBI taxonomy): Eukaryota > Metazoa > Chordata > Chondrichthyes > Carcharhiniformes > Carcharhinidae > Carcharhinus > Carcharhinus amblyrhynchos. The sequence continues at coordinate 16,785,935 of NC_137330.1, forward strand.
ATTTTGATTTGATTTGTTTCATTATTGTCACATGTATTAGTACATCGTGAAAAGTATTGTTTCTTGCATGTTATACAAACAAAGCGTAGCATACATCAGGAAACAAAGGAGAGAGTGCAGAATGTAGTGTTACAGTCATAGCTAGGGTGTGGAGAAAGATCAACTTAATACAAGGTAGCTCCATTCAAAAGTCTAATGGCAGCAGGGAAGAAGCTGTTTTTGAGTTAGTTGGTCAGGGTTCCTGATGTTGCCAGCTCCATCAAAAGGTCAGCAACTCCAGAATCCCACCAGGAATGGTGGGCTCTGCTGAAGGAGGTTTGGGGACCACAAAGCTCTCTCACTGGGCTGCACATCATGGAATAAAAACAACAGGATCTAAACTGCAAGTGGAGTAGTAGATGGGAAAACCCACTGATGGATTGATCTTAACTGTAGTTGCAGCCTTTGTGGCATGGAATTGCACCCCCCCCCGCCACCTCCTCCCCACCCCACCCCAATAGTTTCTCCAGCTTGTCGTAGGGAGGCTGCCTTCATCAAACTGGCAGCCTCCGTGGGCACCATGGGTGGTGAGGTGGGGTAGTGGTGGTGGTGGTGGTGGTGGTGGTGGTGGTGGGGGGGGGTGGGGGGGGGGGGGGCGTTGGGGGGGGGGGGGGGGGGGGGGGGGCTCTGCTGCCATCAAAAAATAGCAGAGAGAGCACAAGATAGACCCACGGCAACACAGCTCTGATATTTAAGGATGATATCAGGGCGGTAGTGAGAGATGATAAAGGTTCTATGGAAAAAATAGAGTTGAATCCATTTGGGTGGAAATTAGAAACAGTAAGGAGAAAAAGTCATTGATAGGTGTAGTCTTTAGACTAGCAAATAATAACATCATGCTGGGATGAGAAATAAACCAAGAAATAACTGATGCATGTAAAAATGGTACAGCAATTATTATGGGGGATTTTAATCTCTTTTAATATCAATTGGTCAATCCAGGTCGGTCAAGGCAGCCTTGAGAAGGAGCTCATAGAGTGTATCTGCGATAGCTTCCCTGAACAGTATGTAATGGAACCTACAAGGAGCAAGCTATCCTAGATCTGGTTCTGTGCAAGGAATAATTACTGATCTTGCAGTTAGGGATCCTCTTGGAAGAAACAATCACAGTATGATTGAATTAAAAATACAAATGGAGCGTTAGAAGGTAAAACCCAATACCAGTGTCTTGTGTTAAAACAAAGGAGACTACCAAGGGATGAGAGAGGCATTGGCCATGGTAGACTGGGAGCAAAAACTTTATGGTGGGACCATTGAGGAACAGTGGAGGACTTTCAAAGCAACCTTTCACAGTGCCCAGCAAACTTATATACCAGAGATAAGTGGCAAAGTGGTCAGCACTGCTGTCTCATAATGCCAGGGACCCACATTTGATTCCCAGCTTGGCTGACTGTGTGGTGTCTGCACGTTCTCCCTTTGTCTGCATGGGTTTCCTCTGGTTGCTTCAACAGTCTGTAAGATTTGCTGGTTAGATGCATTGGATATGCTAAACTCTCCCTCAATGTACCCGAGCAGGCACTGGAATGTGGCGGCTAGGGGATTTTCGCAGTAACTTCATTGCAAGTCTACTTGTGACACTAATAAATTAACTCCAGTTGGGGTTTTTACCATGCCTAGTGACTGACCATATCCACGGAGTGGGCAGCTGACCTACCTCCCAGCACACTCCTCACTAAGATCCCTAGTGGCTGGAATATTGTCGTGGAGTTGTCCTAACGTAGCTCCCAGTATTCTCCCAGCAACTCCTCCCAATTCCAAAGCTGTCGAGATAATTCTAATGATGTGGATATGCCGGCATTGGATTGGGGTAAACACCGTAAAAAGTCTGACAACTCCAGGTTTAAGTCCAACTGATTTATTAATTGGTTGGACTTATACCTGGTGTTGCCAGACTTTTTACTGAGATAATTCTACTCAACCATCCAGTGTGAGGGTTAGACAAGAGGAGTAAATGCTGTTTCCCATCCATCGCAGATTGAATAATTCATCACTTCTCTTTCCAAAGTGGGCATTTCCTCCAATAATCACAGATTTCCAATTATTACATCTCATCCTCTAAAAGACGAATGTTCACTTTAGCCACTCTTATTCATTTTATATATTTGTAGAAACTTTTGCTATCTGTTTTTATACTCTGAGGTAGTTTACTCCCATAATCCATCTTACTCTTTTTTATAGCTTTTTTTGTGGCTTTCTGCTTTCCTTTAAAGATTTCCCAATCCTGTAGGTTCCCACTAATCTTTGCCACTTTGTATGCATTTTCTTTCAATTTGATACAAATTGCAATTGGGTGCAGACTCGATGGGCCAAAGGGCCTCTTTCTGCACTGTCGGGTTCTATGATTCTATGATACCCTCCTTTATTTCCCTAGATATCCATGGTTGATTATCTCTTTTTCCACAGTCTTTCCTTATCCCTGGTATATAAGTTTGCTGAGCACTGTGAAAGGTTGCTTTGAAAGTCCTCCACTGTTCCTCAATGGTCCCACCATAAAGTTTTTGCTCCCAGTCTACCATGTCCAATGCCTCTCTCATCCCTTGGTAGTCTCCTTTGTTTTAACACAAGACACTGGTATTGGATTTTACCTTCTAACGCTCCATTTGTATTTTTAATTCAATCATACTGTGATTGTTTCTTCCAAGAGGATCCCTAACTGCAAGATCAGTAATTATTCCTTGCACAGAACCAGATCTAGGATAGCTTGCTCCCTTGTCGGTTCCATTACATACTGTTCAGGGAAGCTATTGCAGATACACTCTATGAGCTCCTTCTCAAGGCTGCCTTGACCGGCTTGGTTTGACCATTTGATATTAAAAGAGATTAAAATCCCCCATAATAATTGCTGCACCATTTTTACATGCATCAGTTATTTCTTTGTTTATTTCTCATCCCAGCATGATATTATTTGCTAGTCTAAAGACTACACCTATCAGTGACTTTTTCACCTTACTATTTCTAATTTCCACCCAAATGGATTCAACCCTTTTTTTTCCATAGAACCTTTATCATCTCTCACTACCGCCCTGATATCATCCTTAAATATCAGAGCTGCACCACCCCCCTTACCTTCCTCTGTGCTTTCACTCTGTGGCAAGTGCACCCTTTCTTGGATAAGGAGACCAAAACTGTGCACAATACTCCAGGTGCGGTCTCACCAAGGCTCTATACAAACGTAGGAAGATATCTTGATTCACGTCCTCAAGCCTTGTTGCAATAAAAACCAACACACCAGTTGCCTTCACAATTGTTTGCTTTGCCTGCATGTAAGCATTCAGTGACTTGAAAAGGGATAAATTAATTGATGAATATAATTGAAGAATTTAAATTTGATAGGAAGGCAGCTGTAAATAGGCTATCTGTACTTAATTTCGATAAGGTGCCTGATAATGTACTTAATTTCAATAAGGTGCCAGGATTTCATGCAATACATCCAAGGGAACTGAGGGAAGTGAGAATGGAAATTGGCAAGGCATTGGCCACAATTTTACAATCTTCTTCAGACTCGGGTAACGCCAGAGGATTGTGGGGAATTTCAAACATTACACCCTTGTTCAAAAAAGACCAGCCCACCAACTCCAGGCCAGTCAGTTTAATGTTGGTGGTGGAAAAATGTTTAGAGACAACTTTATTAGCCAGATTGACAAATGTTGATTCATTAAGGAAAGCCAGATTTGGATTTGTGATAGGAAAATTACATTGGACTAACTGGCTGAAGTTTTTTGAAGAGGTAACAGTGAGGATTGATGAGGGTTATGCTGTTAATGGGATGTCAAACCTGGTTTGGGGACCACGCTGACAGCTGTGCAGATTTGTCAGTCATACATGGAGGCTAAAGGCAGGGGACAGTGACTCCAGCAAGTGAAATACCAGCAGTACGCCATAACGGGTCCACCATAAACCGACTGAGAGAGACCTGACCGCCACCATCCTGCCCCCCCGACCTCTTGCACTTGCTCTGCCATTGACTTTTATTAAGTTCAAAAACTGAAAAATACATCATGTGCAAGCTAAATGTTTCCAGTAGCTGAAAATATTAAGGGTTGTGAATAATCCTGAGGTGAAATGATTGTCGCACTTTACTTCAGTAAATGTTGAAGCAATTTACTAGGAATTTATGTTTTGCAAAAAAAAATCTAATCTTTGCAACTAATGCTTTCCTCCACATGCAATACAGAACAATACCAGTGTTTATATTAGTGCAACAGGACGAAATTGCAGTGTTCATATTAATGTCAAGCAGAACAATATTAGTATGATAGATCACAGTAATACAGGAGAACACAACAATGTTCATATTAATGTACTTCAGTTCAATAATGCAGAGTATATATTAACATAATACAGTTCAGTACTGTATTACATTAATTTACAGTACAACCCAGAGCATATAGTAATGTAATACAGGACAATACTACGGAGTAAATGTGAACATAACACAGTTCAATACTAGAGTTTATATTAATGCAATATAATTCAATGCTACAGAGTATATATTATTGTAATACAGTTCAATACCAGAGGATATATTAATGCAATGCAGTTCAATATACACCGTTTATATTAACAATACATTTCAATACTACAGAGTATATATTAACATAAAATTCAATACTGCATAGTATATCTTAACATAAAGTTCAGTACTGTAGAGTAATCTATAATACAGGACAATACTAGAGTATACGTTAATGTAACACAGTTCAATATTGCAGAGTATATATTAACATAATACAGTTCAATATGACAGAGTATATATAATGAAATACAGCGCAATACAAGAGTATATGTTAACATAACATAGTTTCATACTGCAACTGGTATAACCAATAGTATTAATGTAAGACAGGACAATACTACAGAGTGTATATTAATATAAAATGGGATTGTGGTTGGTGCAGACTCGATGGGCCGAAGGGCCTCTTTCTGCACTGTAGGGTTTTATGATTCTATTCTATAAAGTTCAATACTACAGAGTATATATTAATGTAATACAGAACAACACAGTTGAGTCAGTGATACTGATGTGTTGACACACCTCCATGAACTACTCCTGCTCAGTTCAGTTATCAGGCACATTTGGGATCTTGCCCTGCCAAGGTTGACTGCGGCCCACGTACAAAGCCTCTGTTTCTTTTCTTTTAACAATTCATCAAAGTACATTTGAAATTACAATCCAAATACATTTTCATTTCACAATGATAAATTATTAAAAGAGAGGTCAACAGCAAATACACCTTCCTTAATACTGCGGCAAACAACCTCCCTTCCACTGAAAATGGAGTCCATTGTAAGTCATCTGTTATCTTTGGGCCGCGACTTCTGGGGCCTCGGCTTCTGGGGTTTCACTGTCCAGGGCTTCGCCTTCTCGGACGCACAAGTCCCAACTGGAACGGTAGTTCTCATCCAAGTCCCATTCTTCTTTTTGGTAAAATAACTAAATTAAAGCAATCAAACTAATGGATAAAGCAAGGTAGTCAGCCCCCTTAAAAGATGGCGGGGGGTGGGGGAGGGACTGCCTGAAACAAAGCATAAAGGACAGTTAAAATACTAAACCAAAATGTGATTAAAGGGTCAGTAATACATTCCAATCCCTGCGGTGCCCAGCAAGCACGGAAGGCCCCAGTGGTGCTGTGAACACCTCATACTCCCTCTCCAGGGTCACCCGACTGTGAATGTAACCGTGGTAGAGGGCCAGGCAGACAGGTTGGGCGACCTCCTCAGCCACACCATGCTGGAATTGTTTATGGCAAGTTTAGCCAGGCCCAGGAGCAGGTTCACAAGGAGGCCCTTCTCCTTCCCGGCCTCCCTCCGCACCAGGTGCTGGCCAATCAGGAGCGTGGTTCTTAAGTGCTTACAAAACGTTAATGAAAGATTTTACAAATACCGAAAAGGGAGCGCAGCCAAAAGCAAGTAACATAGACATGGTCCACAGACTCCACAAGGCTGTAAAAAGGACACGTTTTTTGGAAGCCTGTGAAGTGGTTCAATTTATGATTGTGCAGGAATGCTCCAGACGCTACCCTCCACCCCAGGTTCCCATTGTAGTAGGGGAGGATCACTCCATAGAGGGGCATCTCCTGGGGACCTCCACCACTGGACAGCAACAAGGCACACCAAGGCACAATGGTAGAAGGTGTACAACAGCAGTCCAGAGAGTGACAAAGTACACAGAGGGCACTTCTGTGAGGCGACTCGGACTGTGGGGCTCCAGCCGTGGGGAACAGGTCTGGGCTTGGGACCAATCTGAAATTCTGTCCGAGCAGAGGTGCACTCAGATGGGATTCCATCACACAGTTGTGCTTTCTCGACACCATGTGTAGTGTTGAGTCCGAGCATGACCGTTTGAGGTCACGGATGGCATCAGTCATGAGCTGAATGTCCACCGTTGCTGTGCATTGAACCAACTTGTGGTACATCATCCAGCCTACTCGCAACGCAGCAGTTCCCTGACTCTGCTCATCTCAACAGCCAAAGTCTGTCTCTTTGTCAGCCACCGGAAATTGAATAGGTGGAGGAGCAGGACACTAAGCATCGTCTCCTGGATGTCAGTCACCACCCAAGACAGGGAAGAGCTGCAGCACAAAGTGACTGTGTCCCAGACTTTGAGAAGATCCTGGTAAAAGACGGGCAATGCCTGTTGGGAGTTCCAAAGACACTTAGCTCTATGAACAGGAGCTGTACTTTATAACTCATGCACCCGGCAGAAGTAATAAGTTACCAGGGCACACAATCGAGGAGGGGGCTCAGCGTAAAGCAATTGCTGCAGTATCTGAAGATGGAATGTCACCAACATTACGAAGGCACATTAGCGCCTGACCGCCCTTCCTAAGCAGGAGAATCAGAGCCGCAGCAGTGACCAAGTGCAGTCTTTTGTCCCAGAAGGACTCTATGAGGCTTTGCTGGCTGATACTGACAAAATCAGAGGAGAGGTCAAAATGACCAGTCAGTACCACAACATGGAGGCAATCAGTTGGTTTATGACGAGACAGCACCCAGGAAAGCACTGCCCGGAAATTCAGGCAAGCAGGGACCTTGGCCTCCAGCACTTGCCAATTCGCCCCCCAGGCAAAGCCGGGCAAAGGTGGATTCCCAAGTAGAGGAGGCTGGTCCTACTCTAGGTGAAAGGTCTGAACCCCACTGGGAGGGGTCCATCTGCCATAGACTGAGCAGGAGCCCGGAACACTTGGCCTAGTTTAGGCTGGCATTTGTAATACAACAGTTACAGTGTTAGAATCACTATGATACAGGATAATATTACTGTGTTAGAATCACTGTGATACCACATCATATTACTGTGTGAGAACCACAATGATACAGGACAATATAACAGTTTTAGAACCACTGTAATACAGGATAATTTTCCATCATTTGATTTATTGTTGTCATCTGTACTAGAAGACAGTGAAAAGTATTGTTTCTTGCAGACTATACAAAGTAAACTGTTCATCAAGAAGGAAAGGAGAATGTACTGTTACAGTCATAGCTCGGGTGTAGAGAAAAGCCAACTTTATAGAAATTAGGTCCATTCAAAAATCGGGTGGCAGCAGGGGAGAAGCTTTTCTTGAGTGTGTTGGTTCTTGCCCTCAGACATTTGTATCTTTTTCCTGATGGAAGAAGGTGGAAGAGAGTATATCCAGGATGTATTATGTGGCTGCTTTTCCGATGCAGTTGGAAGTGTGGACAGAGTCAATGGATGGGAGGCTGGTTTGCATGATCGACAGGGCTTCATTCACAGCCCTTTATATTTCTTGCGGTCTTGGTTAGAGCAGGAGCCACACCAAGCTGTGATACATCCAGAAATGATGCTTTCTATGTTGCATCTGTAAATGTTGTTGAGCGTATTAGTGATCGTGCCGAATTTCATTAGCCTTCTGAGGCATTGGTGGGCTTTCCTAACTGTAGCATCAGCATGGAGGGACCAGGACATGTTGTTGGTGACCTGGATACCGAGAAACATGAAGCTCTCAACCATTTCCACTTCATCCCCATTGATGTAGACAGGGGCATGTCCTCCACTACACTCCCTGAAGTCCATGACTATCTTCTTCATTTTACTGACATTGAGGGAGAGATGATTGTCGTCACACTATTTCATCAGATCCTCTATCTCATTCCTGTCATCCATCTCATCATTGTTTGAGATCCAACCAACTACGGTGGTGTCATCAGCAACCTTGAAAATCGGGTTGGACACAAGTTTGGCCGTACAGTCAGAGCTGTATAAGGATTATAATAAGGGGCTGAGAACACAGCCTTTTGAGACATTGGTGTTGAGGAGGTGTTGTTGCCTATCCTTATTGATGGTGGTCTATGGGTTTGGAAGTCTAGGATCCAATTGCAGAGGGAGGAGCCGAGAATTTTGTTGAAATAATGGTGTTGAAGACTGAACTGTAGTCAATAAATCGAAGTCTAACAGTTTTTGTTATCCACGTGCTCCAGCGTTGAGTGTAGGGCCATGGAGATGTCTGCTGTGGACCTAATACGCTGATAGGCGAACTGTAATAGATCAGGCAATCTGGGAGGCTGGTATTGATCCATGCCATGACTAACCTTTCAAAGCACTTCATGATGATGGATGTCAGAGCCACTGGGCTCATTGTGAGAATCGCTGCAATACAGACCATTACTGCAGTGTTAGAACCATTGTAATACAGAATGATTCTACAGCGCAAGTATCACTGTAATGTAGGACAATACTGTAGTGTTAGAATCACTAATACAGGACAATACTACAGTGTTAAAATCAATGTTTTTATACAAGATCATAGACTTTAAGCCTTGGTACCATTCTAAAATCTAGAAATTCATGCCTGCTGTTTGGTGACATGGAGGATTAAATGGAGAGACATCTGCATTCATTTTTGTGTATTGATTAACTGGCTTTAGAACCAAACTTTGCACATTCTCGAGGGGATTCTGCATTCAAGGGCAACAAAGTTCAAAGAAACAGCACAAAATAGAAAGGAACTTGTTCAAATCATTAATTAGATAATTACAGTCAATATTGTGTTGATTTTTGTAAATGGTGTCACAAGTCTGACACTAAGTTTTTAAACCTCATTGTGCCCTTAAATGTACTTAAATGTTTTCTTCCAAAAAATAAATACTTGAAGTCATTAAGTTTAAGTCCTTAAAGATTTTTCTTTGAACTAATCCACCAATGATTCCTGCTTTCTTTTGTCTTGCTTTCGCATAAAAGACTATTTCTTTTCCTTCTATGATCATGATAGTAGATATGGTGACTTAAAGAAAACTTGGGAAGAAATGTGGAACAACTTGCTTATTTCTGTGCTGGAAGAGGATTTAATGGGTTACATGTGAGTCATGGAAGTTATTGCTGTCAGTAAAATAGACAGTATTGACCCGAAATATATAACAGAAGTTTAAGCTCAAATGCATTTTCAAAATGGGTTAAATAAAGATGGCAAACCATTAAGTTACTCAAAAGCATCATGTGACCTTTGCTCTCGCACAGTGGTACAGTGGCTGTCTCACAATGCCAGGACACATGCTCACTTCCCGGCTTGGGTTACTGTCTATGTGGAGTTTGCACATCCTCCCCGTGTCTGCGTGGATTTCTTCCGGGTACTCTGGTTTCCTCCCATGGTCTAAAAGACATGCTGGTTAGGTGCATTGGCCATGCTAAATACTCCCTCAATGCACCCGAACAGGTGCTGGAGTATGGCAACTAGGGGATTTTCCAGTAACTTCATTGTAATATTAATGTAAGTCTACTCGTGACGCTAATAAATAATAAATAAATTAACTTCTTTCAGATACAGATGCGACAATCTTATGATCCCTCTCTCTTCCTGGTTTGGAAGGATCAAGTGTTACAAACACATCGATAATTCAGCCCCAAGGATGCTTCATATTGTGCTTTAGTAGTGAGCATGGTATGAAAACTTTTTTCCATAATTTCTTCAATCTCTGACAGAATATCACTTTTACCACTTGCTTAACAGATTGTAACTGCAGCAACATTTCCAAAAGATGTCAGAAAAAAGCAAAATTGTAATATTAACTTGAGAAAAGTGAATCCCACTCAGAATGTATCACCCCCTGTGATAATGATGGTTCATGCCCAATAATTTAGCTGTAATTAATTTAATCATTAACATTTTAACATTTGTTAACTAGGATTCTTCCAATTGAATAGATGATTGCAAATTTCTGTGGACTGGTCTTAAGCATTGCATTTTAACCTAGCTATGAGGAGAAGCTGAATAAACTAGGCTTGTACTCGTTAGAGTTTAGAAGAATGAGGGGAGATCTCATTGAGACATATAAGATGATGAATGGGATGGATAGGATAGAGGTGGAGATGCTCTTCCCACTCAGAAAGGACAATAGGACTAGGGGGCACAGCCTCAAGATAAAGGGGGGGGCGGTTTAGAATGGAGCTGAGGAGGAACTTCTTCACTCAAAGGGTGGTGAATCTCTGGAATTCTCTGCCCATTGAAGTGGTGGAGGCTGCCTCGCTAAATATTTTTAAGACGCGGGTTGATGGGTTTTTGATAAGCGAGGGGATTAAGGGTTATGGGGAGAGGGCGGGAATGTGGAACTGAGCCACGACAGATCAGCCATGATCTTATTGAATGGCGGGGCAGGCTCGAAGGGCTAGATGGCCTACTCCTGCTCCTATTTCTAATGTTCTTATGTTCTTATGTCAATATCAAAGAAAATTCCTTATTCCTTTTAAGATTACTACAATAAATACATTGATCAACGCAATCCAAGGATGATTGCAAAAAGATTGAAAAAGTAAATACTAAGTAGAGTGTTGTCACTTTTATACCAATTATTCACGTCCATTCTAAGTAATTCACATTTACCAGAATTGATTACTCTGTGGTTTGAACTCTAAAAGCATCAAAAGAAAATTTGCTTTTATACTTGTATTTTTTTTTCATCATTTACTGAGGCACACAATGCAGCCTTGTGTTTATATAATGTGGGAGTGATGGATTTGAACATAAAAAGCTGAAACCAGGATGATGAAAATTGCCTCTTGCGCTAAATTTAACGTGTATTTCTCCCACCCCCCCTCCCATATTGTCACATGGTTGTCACATGATTAAAATGAAAGTGTGACAGTTCATTGAAGTGGTTTGTATTGATAAACAACCAGACTTTTTATTAACTGTATTCGAGGGACGTGGAATGCAATTTGAAATGATGTTCTGTGTTGGTGATTGCTTACACATGACTGCTCCCTCCCCATACCCACCACCACCACCCTCCCCCCTCCCCGCCCCAAGAGATGGTCTATGGCAAAGGCACAGAAAGGAGTGTAATTGTCAAATAACCATAATGAAGGGATAATGTCCGAGGGAAACCAGATTCTCTTGAGTTGCTTGGTGTTGGCCAGATTAGATCAATTGTGTCCCAGATGCCTCCTTCCTTTTCTCCTCCTCTCCCTCTTCACCTCCTTTTAGCCCTTGATGAAGGGCTATGCCTTCAAGAGAAGCAAATGTTCACCCTTTGGTTGAGAGATTTCTTGGAGAACCAGAACTTTAAAAATGGTCGCCTGCTGGTTGGATTTTCAGTTGGGGTGGAAGTGGTGTGTATGGTGGACAAGCTGAAAAAGGTGTTGGGATAGGCGACTCTGGAATGAATGTGCAGCTGCTGGGTATGGGTCACAAGGTCTGCCTCTGGGTTTAAATAAAGAAAAAGATAAAAAAAACAAAAAAAATTCCTCCAGCCCTCACCCTTCATTGTCCCCAAACCCCATCATCTCAAAATGGCCAAGCCATGCATCCAACCAAACCCAAGGCCCCTTGCCCCTTATCTCCATGCCCATCTAACCAGCCCCTATTACCCCATATACCCTGTGCCAATTCATGTGCCCCACCCAGTGCTTTTTTTTCTTACCCCCTCCATGCCAACACACCTAGTACCTTTGACCAGTTCCTTGACAGCTTTGACACATCCTGGATAGCATTGACAACTTTGATACTTCCTGGGCAGCATTGGCAACTTTGATAACTGGACAGCTCTTTAACTTTTCATTAGTTGCTGGGAAGTTTCTTAATAACAGGTCAGATCATTTACAACTCCTTGAGAGTTGGAATGCTGTTTGACAGTTTGGCAGTTCCAATAATTTACGCAGAGGAAAACGTATAATCTTGTTAACTTTTAATAACCCAAAGGTTGCCTTCCTCTCCTGACTATATCCAAAGGGGTGCTTTACCTCTTCAAAGAAGTGCTGAAACTATTAAGTTCAGACCTCCTCTTCTACCTGGTTTAATCGTCACACTTCATGATCCTGACCTTCCAAAATTCTACTTCAGTGGAGGCAGCTGTTGAATGAAGTAGCCAGCTGTCTCCATAAACCATGAATGTGCAAACCCCAGCCCAACAATGGTCTTGCCCCCACAAAGGTGGGAAATTCTGGATTTGGGCCTCTCCATCATGGTAAAAATCAGCATAGAATACTTCAGACTACCACAGATTTGGGGACATCATCTAATGGGAGTTTTAAGGCTCCCAGTGAGCAGCCCAGACAGTAGGACCTTTCTTTGGTCATGATTTGGATCATAATATTTCTGGTCACTGCATGACTTTACAACAAATGTTCATCAGGTTGATACAAAGAAAAGAGATTGAGGAAACTGGGCCTCAATCTCTAGAATTTACAAAATGAGAGATGATCTCACTGAAGTGTATGCAATTCTTGCAGAGTAAGTCCATGAAGGATGTTTCCCCTGTCTGGGGAAAAGGTTTGCATTGGGCGGGGAGAGGGGGCAGGGGCGTCTAGAAATAGTGGACACAATCCCAGGATGAGGAGTGGCCAATGTTGGACTGAGAGAAGAAGGAATTTCTTCACTCAGGCTCTTAAACTTTGAAAATTAGCCATCCTAGTCTTTGGAATTCTCCACGCCATTGGGCTCAATGGTGGCTCAGTCATTGAGAATGTTGAGGACAGAGATTGGTGGATCTGAGATGAGAACTATCAAGTGATTTGGGGATAAAAAGGCAGTGAGGCAGCAGAAGATCAGCATGTTGAATGGTCAAGCAAGCTTGAGGAGCCAAATGATTTATTCTTGCATGACCCATTGGGACTATTACCCTTCCAAGCACGGCAAGCCACACAGGAAGTGGTCAAAAGCAGATTGTCCACCATTAGGTTGATTAGAGAATCGGCTGCCATCGGTGGTGATGGAGGCAAACTCGTTGGGGTCTTTTAGGAGACTTCTGGTTGCGTACATGGGATTTAATGGGTTTGAGGGTTATAGATAGGCCTAGTAGGTAGGGATATGATCAGCGCAACTTGGGGGCCAAAGGGCCTGCTTGTGCTGCAGTGTTCTATGTTCTACATTCTATTTTCGGCTCCTTTAGGTTCCTATAGCATTGACACAAGTGATAGTATAGAATGAAAGTTTTGACCCATCTCTTTTCCCAGTCTACATGTTTTTGCCTCCAGCATGGGCTGTAGGAGAGCTACCTCCTTTATCGAGGGAATTATTCATGCAGCGATTATTCATTTTGAACATGTCTCTTGCAGTGGAAGGATCGTGCAAACGCTACGGACTTGAAACAGATGATTTTGTCAAGTAACCCCATGGACCTAAATTTTTTCTTTGAAATCGAAGATTTGCTCTTTTGTTGAATGGGTGGTTTATGCACCCATTACGCTCATTCTCGACTGTCACTTCTGATTCACTTAAAACATGATGAGCCATGATTTTAATGGGTCCAATGGTCAACCCAAAATGATTTTTGCAGTTGGTTAACTTGCTAAAATAACCAGCAACGCACTCTAGGAATAAATGAGCCATGTGTGTTTTGCAGCCATTAACAGTATCACTTTGAGTGCACTGAAGGTAAGCTAAAGGAACAGACTCCCTTAAATTTAATAGCTTGCCATCAGATTGACTGATCGCATCCATATATCCTTTTACTGTGTGGTCAACTGTTGCTCGACATTCCAGAAGCAATGAATGTACCTGCCAGCCTTCCGGAGCAGAACATCACTCACCTTCTCAATGCAGCTGGACACCGAGCAAGGATAACAGCAGCAAAAACACCCTTTGAGCTCTGGATGGTTTTACAGCTTGTAAATTGACGGCTGCCTTGGTATTAACAGTTTCAAGCAGAATAGTTCGAGTCACTGCAGACCCCTTCAATTCCGGTATCACACATTGACATGATCGATCTGCCAAAGAGAGCTTCCGTCCAGTAATGATGGTATATCTAATATTAAGCCTGTGTTCTGCTGAACTGCATTGTCTGGGTCAAGCCCGTTAACCTAACAGGCTGAACAGACACCTCAACTGTGCAGTGGGTAGCAGAAGAATTTCTCCAGTGATAAACAGGAGGAAGAGCATCCAACAGTGACAGAGGAGCATCCTGGGAGATGTCAGCACAGTCACCTTGACTGAGCAGTGAGGTAGTTGAGTTGAGGCCAAAATGTTGTCTGATTTTGATTTTGTGAGGTCATGTTGCAACTGTACAAAACTCTGATGCGGCCGCACTTGGAGAATTGCGTACAGTTCTGGTCGCCGCATTATAAGAAGGATGTGGAGGCATTGGAAAGGATGCAGAGGAGGTTTACCAGGATGTTGCCTGGTATGGTGGGAAGGTCTTATGAGGAAAGGCTGAAGGACTTGAGGTTGTTTTTGTTAGAAAGAAGAAGGTTGAGAGGTGACCGAATTGAGGCATACAAGATGATCAGAAGGTTAGATAGGGTGGACAGTGAGAGCCTTTCTCCTCGGATGGTGACGGCTAACACGAGGGGACATAGCTTTAAATTAAGGGATGGTAATTATAGGACAGATGTCAGAGGTAGGTTCTTTACTCAGAGGGTAGTAAGGGCATAGAATGCCCTGCCTGCAGCAGTTGTGGACTCGCCAACTTTAAGGGCGTTCAAATGGTCGTTGGATAGGCATATGGATAACATTGGAATAGTTCAGGTTAGTGGGTCATTAGATTCGTTCCACTGGTCGGTGCAACATCAAGGGCCGAAGGGCCTGTACTGCGCTGTAATGTCCTATGATTTCAAGAAGTAATTAGATATCGCACTTGAGACTAAAGGGATCAAGAGATATGGGGGGAAGGCAGGATAATGATATTGAATTCGCACTTTAGCCATGATCAAAATGAATGGCGGAGCAGACTCGAATGGCCTACTCCTGCTTCTCATTTCTTTATTTCGATGAACATATGCTTAGTAACTAAATTGGATACACTTCTCAGTAATTAAGTTAATTAGTGTCCTTGATCCTCTTGCAGTTGTGGTGGAACTCATGTATACAAGGGGGAATGGCAGTAAAACCACTTAAATGGGCCATAAACTCAGTTTCTTGCTTGACATATTGACAGTGGGAAAATGGTTCAAAGTTCTTTTGCCCAGTTGGTTGTCGTCTTTGTTCAGTCTCCACGTACAGATCATCTCTGGCAGAACTTCATCAATTTGTGCTCTAAAACTAGCCAGATCGCTAGCCAAGGTGTTCCAGTGTGATTTCAACATCAGCATCTGTCAGACAGCTGGACCCTGTCTGCAAAAGAACAGGCCAGATATCATCCTATCATTGAGGAAAGGGGATGTTGGCAGTGCTATAAAGCAGCACCTAATTTATTCTTTTGGCAGATGTGGGCATCAATGAATGTCTTGTTAGACCATTGCAGAGGGCCTTTAAGATTCAGCTACATTATTGTGTATGTGGAGTCATATGTCAGTATAGCAGATTTCCTTCCCAAAAGGACATTAATAAACCGGATGGGTTTTTATGACTTATCAATGTTGGTTTTATGGTCACCACTACTGAGACTAGCTTTATATTCCAGATTTATTGCTTGAATTTAAATTTCACCAGCTGTGTGGTGGGATTTAACCTTGTGTCCCCAGAGCATTAGCCTGAGCCTCTTAATGATTAACCCACTGACACTGCTGCCTCACCAATAATCCGGTTTCTGATTCTCAGTTTGAGTTTCACCAGGATCACTCAGCTGTAAACCTGACTCTGGTCTCGGTGTAAACTTGGACACAAGAGCTGAATTCCAGAGGTGAGGTGAGAGTGATTGCAGTTTACCAAGTCTGGCCTAAAGATATCCTGGCAAAATTAAAGCCAATGGGAGTCAAGGAAAACTCTCTGCTGGTTGGAGGAGCCTCTGCCGGTTGGAGTTATACCTGGCATAAGGACAATGGTTGTGGTTGTTGGAAGTCCATCATCTCGGCTCTAGGACATCAACGCGGGAGTTCCTCAGGGTAGTGTCCTAGACCCAACCACCTTTAGCTGCTTCACAAATGACCTTCCTTCTACCATAGGGTCAGAATTGGGACAGTACATTGAAGACTTTTTAGTATTCAGCACCTTTCACGATTCCTCAGAAGCAGTTCATGTCCAAATGTAGCAAGACCTGAACAATATTTAGTTTTGGCCTGACAAGTGGCAAGTAGCATTTGCGCTACACAGGTGCCAGGCAATGACCGCCTCCAACACAGCATAATTTAACCAAATGACCTTGACAGTCATAGAGTCATAGAGGTTTACAGCATGGAAACAGGCCCCTTGGCCCACCTTGTTCATGTTGTCCTTTTTTTAAACGCCTAAACTAATCCCAATTGCCCGCATTTGGCCCATATCCCTCAATACCCATCATACCCATGTAACTATCTAAATGATTTTAGAAGATAAAATTGTATCTGCCTCTACCAGTACTTCTGGTAGCTTGTTCCAGATGCTCACCACCATCTGTGTAAAAAAATTGCCCCTTTTGTATCTTTCCCCTCTCACCTTAAACCTATACCCTCTAGTTTTAGACTTTGGGAAAAGATATTGACTACCTACCTTGTCTATCCCCCTCATTATTTTATTGACCTCAATAAGGTCACCCCTCAGCCTCTACACTCCAGAGAAAAACGTCCCAGTCTATTCAGCCTCTCCTTATAGCTCAATCAATCAAGTCCGAGTAGCATCCTAGTAAACCTTCTCTACATTTTTTCTAGTTTAATAATATCATTGCTATAATAGGGTGACCAGAATTGCACACAGTATTCCAAGTGTGGCCTTAACAATGTCTTGTACCACTTCAACAAGACGTCCCAACTCCTGTATTCTAATCGATGAAACCAAGCATGCCGAATGTCTTCTTCACCACTCTGTCCACTTGTGACTCCACTATGAGCGTGTACCCGTAGATCTCTTTGTTCTGTAACTCTCCCCAACGCTCTACAATTAACTGACTAAGTCCTGACCTGGTTCAATCTACCAAAATGCATTACCTCTCATTTGTCAAAATTAAACTCCATCTGCCATTCATCAGCCCACTGGCCCAATTGATCAAGATGCCACTGCAGTTAGAGATAACCTTCCTCACTGTTCACCATGCCACCAATCCTGGTGTCATCTGCAAACTTTACTCACCATGCCCTCTATGTTTTCATCCAAATTTTTAATATAAATGACAGTAACAGTGAGGCCAGCACTGATCCCTGAGGCACACCACTGGTCACAGGCCTCCAATTTGAAAAACAATTTTCTACGACCACCCTCTGGCTTCTGTCAAGAAGCCAATTTTGTATCCATTTAGATACCTCACCCTGTATCCTGTGAGATTTAACTTTATGCAACAATCTGTCATGCAGTACCTTGTCAAAGGCCTTGCTAAAGTCCGTGTAGACAACATCAACTGCACTGCCCTCATCTAACTTCTTGGTTACCCCTTAACTGGCCTGTAACTGGCCTGTAGTTCCAAGGCTTTTCTCTCCAGTTGCGCCAACTGGTGACCTCTATCATCTGGAAGGACAAGGGCAGCATGTGCACAGGAACACCAGCATCTGCAGTTTTCCCTCCAGATCAAAAACCACCCTGAGCTGGGAACAGATTGCTGTATTTCATAACCGCGTCAAAATCCTGGAACTCTCTCCCTAACAGCACTGTAGGTGTACCTACACCACATGAACTACAGTGGTACACCAAAGCAGCTCACCATGTCAGGGCAACAACAGTATAGCTAGTAAATGCTGGCTTTACCAGCGATGCCCACATCTTGTAACCTACCTGTCTCACAGTGCCAGGGTTCAATTCCCAGCTCGGGTCATTGTTTGTGTGTAATGTGTACTTTCTCCCCATGTCTGCATGGGTTTCCTCTGGGTGCACGGTTTCCTCCCACAGTCCAAAGGATGTGGGTTAGGTGCATTGGCCATGCCAAATTCTCCCTCAATGTACCCACTGGTGCCAGAGTGTGGCAACCAGGGGATTTTCAGAGACTTGATTGCAGTGTTAATGTCAGCCTACTTGTGACACTAATAAATTAACTTGAAAAATTGTTCTGCCCTGTTGATGGGTAAATTTGGTGGGTGGTGTCTGGGACACACAAGAGCATGTGGGGCACATAGAAGGGCTGGAACTTGTGATGCATTTACTGAGGGCTGAATGGCTTCCTCCTGTTGAGATCCAAAGTCTCAAACTGTTGAATAACTGGGTGAAGAAAAAAAACTGGCTCTGAATTGACTTTCAGACTGAGAAAAGGTCCAATAGCCAAATATGTAAACACATTTCCAATTACTCCTCTTTGTCCTTATGAGGCTAATCTTTCCTCAGTTTACCAGGCAACGGTGGTGGAGGTGGATTCGATAGGGTCTTTTAAGAGACTTTTAGTTAAGTACATGGAACTTAGTAAGATAGAGGGTTATAGGTAAGCCTAATAATCTCTAATGTAGGGATATGTTCGGCACAACTTTGTGGGCCAAAAGGCCTGTATTGTACTGTAGTTTTTCTATGTTTCTGTAACATGAAGCAGATCCTTTTTAAGTTATGTCTTGTGGAAAATATCATGCAGGCAGTATTATCTTGTTCTGTGGTTTTGTCCTCACAGTCCTGTCTTATTCTTTTCATTAGTTCTCTTCTATCTGATGATTCAATTGAGGATGGGCAATAAATGCTGGCCCAGCTGGCAGTGCCCAATCCCCATAAATGAATTTTCAAAGAATTGATTAGGTCTGTGGTCGAGACTTCTTTGAGGATCAAAATTTGTTTTCTATCGCAAGCTCATTTTCTTTGTGGCCCTCTCCTTTGGATGCTGACACTGACAAACACTTAACATAGATTATTTGGCATATTGTCAGAGTGCCTCAGATTCTTATTAACTTGCACCCAAAAGTTAAGTTTTTGAAGATGCGTTGTAAAATTGATGCGCTGTACTTTTTTACATTTCGTACTTCTCGCCACCGTAACCGGATTCTTTTAACTGGAAGTGTCTGTCATCCTTCTTATTATTTTAAAAATAGAATTAAAATATGAGGGAAAGGAGGAGCTGCCATTCATTTCTGAACTTCTTTTATTCATTCGTGGGACATGGGCGTCATTGGCAGTAGCATTTGTTGCCCATCCCAAGTTGCCATGGGTAGTTGAGAGTCTCCCATCTGGGACTAAGTCCTGGGTGGGGGGGTGGGTGGGAAGTGTTTCCGGCTGTAGAGGACAATGGGAACAAACGTCATTTCTTCCACGCCTGGCATAGTTGATTATTCCTCTGGGGGTTTTGTGCCATTTTCTGTGGCAGGTTTGATTTGATTTATTATTGTCACATTTATTAGTATACTGTGATAAGTATTGTTTCTTGCATGCTATACAGACAAAGCATACCGTTCCTAGAAAAGGGAACAAGAGAATGCAGAATGTAGTGTTACAGTCATGGCTAGAGTGTAGAGAAAGATCAAATTCATGCAAGGTAGGTCCATTCAAAGTCTGACGGCAGCAGGGAAGAAGGTTTCTTGAGTCAGTTGATATGTGACGTCAGACTTTTGTACCTTTGTCCCGAAGGAAGAAGGTGGAAGGGAGAATGGCTGGCATGCGTGGGGTCCTTAATTATGTTGGCTGCTTTGCCGAGGCAGTGGG
The DNA here is from genome assembly GCF_965287045.1 of Carcharhinus amblyrhynchos. Taxonomy (NCBI): domain Eukaryota; kingdom Metazoa; phylum Chordata; class Chondrichthyes; order Carcharhiniformes; family Carcharhinidae; genus Carcharhinus; species Carcharhinus amblyrhynchos. The sequence continues at coordinate 16,805,815 of NC_137330.1, forward strand.
AAGTGGACCCAGAGTCAATGGATGGGAGGCTGGTTTGCGTGATGGACTGGGCTACATTCATGACCCTTTGTAGTTTCTTGCAGTCTTGGGTAGAGCAGGAGACATACCAAGCTGTGATACAACCAGAAAGAGTGCATCTGTAAAAGTTGGTGAGAGTCGTAGCTGACATGCCAAATTTCCTTAGTCTTCTGAGAGATAGTAGAGGCATTGGTGGACTTTCTTAAATATAGTGTTGGCATGTGCGGACCAGGACAGGTTGCTGGTGATCTGGACACCTAAAAACATGAAGCTTTTGACCATTTCTACTTCTTCTCCATTGATGTAGACAAGTTCTCCACTACACTTCCTGAAGTCGATGACAATCTCCTTCATTTTGTTGACATTGAGGGAGAGATTATTGTTGTTGCACCACTTCACCAGATTCCCTATCTCATTCCTGTACTGGGTCTTGTCCTTGTTTGAGAGCTGACCCACTATGGTGGTGTAGTCAGCAAACTTGAAGATTGAGTTTGAATAATGACTATAGTCGCTGGCTGAGAACAGAACCGGGTGGGGCACCGGTTTTGAGGATGATCATGGAGGAGGAGTTGTTGCTTATCCTTACTGATATGGGCATAATGGCATCTGTTCTGCCCATCATACCTGGGTGCCATAATTAAAGGGTACCTAAAATTACTAATCCACCATTGAAGAAAGAAGGTGAACCTCCTGAAGAAAGAAGATGGATCTCCAGGAACACGCTAAAGCTGGAAGATTCCCCTGATAGGTGCTCTCACCCTCCCCCACCCACTACTATGGTGGTCCAGGATCGAGGGTCACTACCGGCCTCCATCCAAAATAGGTAGCCCCAGGCATCCTTCAGGTAAATACTGACTTTCCCACATTGTTCCAGACATGTTCTGGACCAGGGTGTTTTCCCGCTGACGCTGTGGAGGATTGGGCATGCTGGGAGAAAATTCCATACAGGCCTTCATCTGCATGCCATCACCAGAAGGCAAATCGGTTTCACGCTGGCCTTTGGTGGGATTTTCAATCGCCATGACAGCCACTTGCAATTTAACCAATTTCTAGGCCTTTCCCACATACTAACTCCCACCACCCTGCCCAACACCACCCCCCCTCCCCTCCACACCCCCACCATTAATCCCACCCACAGGGCATGGAAGAACTCCATCTACAGGCTCATCAACTAAAAAAGCCAGGCAGCATGTATTCTTAGTCTAGATTGCAATTGGTGCCAACTCTGTACACAACAAATATTAAAGTAAAAGCTCACATCAAAACATGACTGAACCATATCACAATCAATTGACAACCATGAGGTAAAAGAAGCAAATTGTTGAACAAGAAGACAGAACTACATGGCAGGTCTAGACAAATGACAAATAGTTGAGTGAAGAAGGTGAGGAAACTGAGTATGAATGAGCTGACAGTGCTAGTCATCAATGTTATCAGTTATCACAGATAAAATAAACTGAAGGAACCATGTAAACTTGTTGACGCAACTGTTCGACAGAACTAAAGAAGCAAACCTGTGAACAGAAAAGAAAGGCGTAATTGGACGATGGAGGATATGACAAAGCTAAGTGATAAAGCTGGTCCATAAAATAGGACAATTTTCTCATTCTCTCATGCAACATGTCGCATTCAGTTCAACACATGTCATATTAGGCAGTGAACTGGGTGACGGATGAGATGCAGCTGCAACAGAGGAGAAGTTTTATGGAAAGCAATGCGGAGGAAAACGAATCTAAAATCTATTCTTCAGTCACAGTCAATGAAATAAACCACATTTTTCCTGCTGACTGCATAGAAAACACCACTGAGTGTTCTTCAAATGACATTTTGGTAGTGGCCTCGTGCATTTTTACTTCTTTCATTCCTAATCATTCTTCCATTATGTTCCCCGGGTATGCTCGGACAACTTAGCAAGTAAAAGTTGAAAGTTCTGTAATGTGGAATATATGGATATTACTCTTTGGGGAACCATAAGAAAATAACTTCAACTACATTCGACAGTTGCTTGAGAAACATTGAATCCCCTCCAACTAAATGCCTCCAAGGCAATGAGATTTCCGAAGTGATGGTCGATTTGATAAATAAAGGAAATGCAGTACACGTAGTGTATCCAAATTTTTAGAAGACATTCAATGAGGCGCCTGCCAAGAAGTTCATTAGAAAAATTCAGGCATATGGTGCAAGAGAAAATGTAGCAGCACAGAGAGAAAATTGGTCAATGGACAGTAAATGAGAAATTAAGATAGGTGTATGTTCTTGACACATTGAGATGATAGAATCTATTTTTCCTTTCATGGGACCTGGTTGCCCCCTGTCAGGCCAGCATTTGTTGCCCATCCCTAATTGTCCTTGAACTGAGCGGCTTACAGTCCATTTCAGAGGGCAGTTGTGGGCACATGTAGGCTAGACCAAGTAAGACCGGCAGATTTCCTTCCCTAAAAAGTATTGGTGAAGCAGATGTGTTTTTTTCTGTGGTCACCGTTACTGAGACTAGCAGTACCTTCTTGATTTGTTAACGCAATCCAAATTAAACCAGCTACTATGATGGGATTTGGACTCAAGTCTCAAGAGCATTAGCAATTAAGGGAGGCATGGTGGCATAATGGTTAGCACTGTTGCCGCCCAGCACCAGGGACCCGGGCTTGATTCCCGGTTTGAGTCACTGTCTGTGTGGAGTTTGCACGTTCTCTCCGTTTCTGCATAAGTTTCCTCTGGATAGTCCAGTTTTCTCCCACAGTCTGAAAAACATGCTTGTTAGATGCATTGATCCAAGCAAGTGCCAGAGTGTGGCGACTAGGGAAATTTCACAGTTACTTCATTGCAGTGTTAATGTAAGCTTACTTGTGACTAATAAATAAGCTTTAAAACTTTTACTTTACTGGAGAAAGTTTTGGCACCCAATTATAAAAAACGTTCATAGAAAGCCAACACCAGGGTGGAGTTATGTCAACAATCTTCTGTTGATCAAAGAAAACCAAAAAGATTTAATTGAGTTTTTTTAAATTTGTGAAGTGTTTTAATTGGGCAAACGGGCTATTTCCTCTGTTTGGCCTGTTAGCATTGTGGTTATTTAAATAATTGTCAATAAGAAAGGAAAAAGAGTGGTTTGGAGAAACCCCTTCACACAGAGCAAGCTTGGAGGTTGGAGTACTTGGCTATAGGGAATGGGTGACCCTATCGTTTCTTCTGAGGCTAAATTGATACATGAATAAACCAAGGTACAAAGAACGAAGAAGAAAAACAGCCCGGGAAACAGGCCCTTCGGCCCAATGAGCCCACGCCGCCATTTTAACATTACCAGCCCCCCTCCACCCATGACCCTCATCTACGATTATGGCGTTCCACATTGAGGGAAACTAATTTAGGTACAAGGCTATGGAGAAGTGATTGGCTTTAGATTGTTTTTAACAAAGAGCCAGCAATGGCATGATGGGCTACAAAGTCTCCTTCTGCACTGTAACCTACTCTGGTTCAATTATTCAATGTTGGAAGTCAAGTAGGATTGTGTCATATTCTGGTTGGACCTATTTATGGAGATGGGAGATCAATTGTTTACACATTCACTTTGCTTCAATTGAACCAAATGTATTAAGATTCAGTTCTTTTCTGAGCAGTGGGCATTTGGGAACTTGATAGACTTTATTGTTATAATTGCACACCACGTCTGGGGAAGTAGTTAGCTATAACATACCTGTAATCACAATTATGATACAAAGTCAAAGGAGTTAAGTATTTATTTGGTGAAGGATACTATGGTGAAAAATCAGAGACGTAATATAGTCTGTACCTCACAGTACAGGTGGTTCATGACAGAAAGCCCGAAACATGTTATATACATTTGATAGCTGAGGCCAGTCACCAGGATGGATGAGATGCTGTCCTGGGCAGATGGGGTGGATAGGTGACAGTGATCCCATAGAGTACAAATCTCATGTTATCTCGCAATGTGATAGGGAGGACTCCAGGCAGGAGTGTTCCCTTCCTGTTGGGGGAAACTTCAGCATTCAAGAGCATTCAGCCTCCAATCTTCGGGTAAGCGTTCTCCAAGGTGGCCTTCAAGACACAAGACAACGCAGAATTGCTGAGCAGAAACTGATAGCCAAGTTCGGCACACATGTGGATGGCCTCAACTGGAATCTTGGGTTCATATCACACTACCTTAACCCCCACCATTTGGTCTGGGCTTGCAAAATCCTACTAACTGTCTTGGCTTAATCTGTGATTATCCCTCTCTCCACTCACATTGTCTCTACCTGTAAAGACTTGATTACCTGTAACGACTCGCATTGCAACCATTATCTTGCAATTGAGTCTTTGTCAATATATACCCTGTTTGTGAAGCCCACTCTCCACTCACCTGATGAAGGAGCAGCACTCTGAAAGCTCATGATAACAAATAAATCTGTTGGACTTTAACCTGGTGTTGTGAGACTTCTTACGGTGCCCATCTGAGTCTACTGCTTGCTAACAGCTGTTATACTGTTAACAGCAGTAAAATTCAACACTATAATCATTAAGTACTGGAATTTTACCACTACTGAGCAATGTGCATGATCTGCTGACCCACCAGAAGCAGACAATAAGGTGATATAGATTAAATTCTAAAAGAATTCCTGAGCTTAGCTCCACATCATCACAGCATGACAGCATTTCTAATAAGAACCACTGAGAGAGCATCTCATTGGAACTCAGAGAGAGATAAAAGATCACGGAAGAGGCATTAAGGGAAGGTGATGGGCGATTGGTTTACTTTTGTATCCATTGTGTCATGATTGATCAATTTGGATTCCAATGTGTCTTTCTGGGATTGTCCAGGATAGTGAAAGGTGAACGGGTGTGGGATTGTTGGGTAATGAGGAGGTGTAATTGAGAATCCTAGCATTTCTCATTAATGATTTGATCACAAAAAGCCAGGCAGAGAGTTTGTGCCAACACTGTATCCTCCCTATCCTCTCCCACTTTCTGTTCTCCCACTTATTTCTCCTCCACCAGCTCTTTCTTGTGTTCCTGGGGCCTGCTTTTATTCTGCAACAGAGAATGAAATGAAGCTCCCTGTGACTTCTTCTCAGCAGCAACTTTTGGACTTCAAACTGCAAGCTGTCGCTTTCATCTGCAGGAGTTTCTTGGAACAGAGCAGGTACATAAAAAAATTAAGAGTCGCCTTCACTGATGGTGGGAAGGCAATCCTTGTTCTATGTTAAGATTGCAGCTGTGGCTGAAGCAGTTAGAATCATAGAATCACATAGTACAAAAGGAGGCTATTCAGCCCATTGAGTCTGCACTGACCACAATCCCATCCAGGCCCTATCTCCACAACCACATGCATTTTTTCTAGCTAGTCTCTCTGACACTAAGGGGAAATTTAGCATGGTCAAACCACCTAACCCACACATCTTGGACTGTAGGAAGAATCTGGAGAACTCAGAGGAAAGCCATGCAGGGAGAATGTGCAAACTCCACTCAGACAGTGAGCCAATCTGAGAATCGAAACTGGGTCCCTGGCACTGTGAGGCAGCAGTGTTAACCAGTGTGCCGACGTACTGCCCAGATTTGGCAGATTTGAGTCAAAGCTTGTTTATTGAAGCAAAGACACTGGGGAGGCAGGCACAGGGGAGAGCATGCAAACTCCACATAGACAGTCACCCAAGGCCGGAACTGAACTGAGGTCTCTGGCGCTGTGAGGCAGTCATGCTAACCACTGTGCCGCCGGGCACAGTGCACTTATTTATACGATTTCACTTACCTTCACCCTTCGCTGTCTGGACCTCCTCGGTTAAAACCCTTTGCCACTCCACCTTGCTGCAGGCTTCAAACCTTCTCGCAACCCATCTCTTTAACCAAACAGGCTTATTTTCTCTCTTTCTGTCTTAGCGCTCATTTGCTGCCGTTGGGTTGGCAAAGTGCCCAAAGGCTGTGTTATTTCAACATTATAGAAATATAAAAGTTCATTGACCCGGTGTGTTTTTCTTCACTGTGCCACTGGTTCATTTGGATTTTGTCGACAGTTTGGACATATGTAACTCCGAATCTCTTGCCTTCCTGTCCCCCCGAAATATTTAGTCACACATCCAAAGCTCCTTTATTCTACAGATGCTCCAGTTTGTATTTTCATAAGTGACTATATTACAAAGGCTGGTCTGCAGTTTACTGCATCAAAATGGAGTTTTTTTTTTGAAGGCAGAGTTATTGAAAACGGTCACACATTTCCTCAGTGCTCATTAAAGCTGCAGCAGAAAGTGCAAATGGATTTGTTGGAAATGTCACATCTGCCAGCGATGCTGCTAAAGCTCATTAGTATTGTTTCCTGATACATTATCATTTACAAGAAAGGCTCTTCCTGATGATAAAAATCATTAAACCTATTGATGCAAAACTGTTAGACCTTGATCCAAGTGTAGCTAAGAGCTCTGCGCTCAGAATGGGTAATAATGCCAGGCATTTGCACCTCACTTAATAATTGGCTTAATTAATGTCTTTAATCTAATGGAGGAGATCATTTACACTGAGTTAAACACATCTTCTATATTATAGAGAGACACTACCACTGACATTGATCCCATTTTTACTATTTTCTAATAGAGATGGAGTATGAGAAATTAATGCTGACGTTATGTCAGTTTTTTATCAATCAATGGAGTGAAGAAACTTTCAGTTCACTAGCCTGATCAGGAATCAAACTTAGTTTGAAAAGTGAGGGCCCGATGTGCAAATTCCTCTGACAGCTCAGATTCAGATTATGGACTCTAGCGATAGTTAGAAGAATTTGAAAGCCAGGGGCAGAAATTACCCATCCCTTGAGGTGGGCAGGCAGGCGATCAGGGAGTGTAAAATAAGGCGTAATAGGTCTGTTCGTGGTGTCTACGTCCCCAAGCCCGCCCTAATTTTAAATGTAGCAGGAGAGATATCAGGCAGCCCACTCCCCTTGGGCCAATTGAAGACCTCAAGTGGCCAATTCATGGTCTCGCCTTGGTGCAAGTTTTGCCACACTGGGTCAAGGCTCAGTGAGTAATGGGGAGGGGGGGGCGCAGAGTACGTCATTTACAATCCCCTAAGCTAATCAGAAGTATCCCCCACCCCCAAACCCAACCGCCCCGACTCCCCCTCCACCATCCCCCATGGGTTTATGCTTCCCTGGGTTTTCCCTCATCCACTGGCCAATGCATTCCCAGCCACCACCCTCCTCACCCACCTTGCCACCCTCAGGAGAGTCCCCCTGCCCCATCAAAAGCCCGCCCGTCTGTCCGCAGCAAAGATTTTGTCAGGGCATTGAACGCTCCCAGTAGTGCTGCCGGAACTGGGGAGATGTCAACCATTTGAGGTGTGACTTCCTCCACAGATCAGGGGTGAAAATCTCACACTGAGTACATTTGCACATCCCTCCCCCCACCCTCCCCCTACTCCCTCATCATCGTTCCCTCACCACTCCGCCCTAAGGATTAAATGACTGTGGCCAACCAGTCAACGTAGGGGTGATGGGTTCACCACTAACTTCATGTTCAAGGTGGGGGTAGACAGGAACCCCACTGCATTGCAAATCTCGTCCCAGGAATAGTAATTTGTGTCTTATCGAGCATACAATAGATTACATGAGAAAAATGTTCAAAAGTCAAAGGCACAGCCTCAAGTTTTCCAATAGGTCTAGCATGACTTCAGATTCGCTAGCTGTGCTCCATCCATTCCAGCTGTCTGAGCTGATTTTTCACTCAATGGAGTTACATGTATCATTGTATCTGTTGGAGACCCCTGACAGAGCTGTCTGCCTGAGTTTGGTTTCAGATAAGAGACAGAGCAAAATTTAGTGCTTGTGTGAATCGTGTTCCATATGAGGTACTGTACAGTACTGTCGGCCAATCCTGAACATGTTCTCAACAAGTTCTCAGTTGCTTGAGACTTAAAATCATAGAGAATCACAGAATTCCGACAGTGCAGAAGACCATAAGACATAGGTGCAGAATTAGGCCACTCAGCCCTTCGAGTCTGCCCCGCCATTTAATCATGGCTGATATTTTTCTCATCCTCATTCTCTTGCCTTTTCCCCAGAACCCTTGATCACCTTATTAATTAAGAGCCTATCTATCTCTGTCTTAAAGACACTCAATGACCTGGCATCCGCAGCCTCCTACATAAGAACATAAGAAAGAAATAAGAAACAGGAGCAGGAGTAGGCCATCTAGCCCTTCGAGCCTAACCCGCCATTCAATAAGATCATGGCTGATCTGAAGTGGCTCAGTTCCACTTTCCCGCCCTCTCCCCATAACCCTTAATTCCCTTGCCTACCAAAAACCTATCTACCCGCGTCTTAAATATATTTAGCGAGGTAGCCTCCACCACTTCAACGGGCAGAGAATTCCAGAGATTCACCACCCTTTGAGTGAAGAAGTTCCTCCTCAACTCTGTTCTAAACTGTCCCCCCCCCCCCTTATCTTGAGGCTGTGCCCTCTAGTCCTGCTGTCCTTTCTGAGCAGGAAGAACCTCTCCACCTCTACCCTATCCATCCCTTTCATCATCTTATACGTCTCAATAAGATCCCCCCTCATCCTTCTAAACTCTAACAAGTACAAGCCCAGTTTAACATAGAACATAGAACATAGAACATTACAGCGCAGAACAGGCCCTTCGGCCCACGATGTTGCGCCGACCAGTTACAAAAACAATGACCCACTAGCCTATACCAATCCCTTCTCGTCCATAAACCTATCCAGAGATCTCTTAAACGCCCCCAAACTAGACGCATCTACAACTGCAGCAGGCAGGGCATTCCAATCCCTCACCACCCGCTGGGTAAAGAACCTACCCCTGACATCCGTCCTGTAGCTACCCCCCCTTAATTTAAAGTCATGCCCCCTCGTGCTAGCTTTCTCCATCCGAGGAAAAAGGCTATCACTATCCACCCTATCTAAACCTCTAATCATCTTATATGTTTCAATAAGATCCCCTCTTAGCCGCCTTCTTCCCAACGAAAACAACCCTAGATCCCTCAGTCTCTCCTCATAGGACCTCCCCACCATACCAGGCAACATCCTAGTAAACCTCCTCTGCACCCTCTCCAACGCCTCCACATCCTTCTTGTAATGCGGGGACCAGAACTGCACACAGTACTCCAAGTGCGGCCGCACTAGAGTAGTGTACAGTTGCAACATTACACTGCGACTCCTAAATTCAATCCCCCTACCAATAAACGCCAAGACACCGTACGCCTTCTTGACAACCTTATCTACTTGATTCCCAACTTTCAGGGATCTATGTACACACACACCTAGATCCCTCTGTTCATCCACACTATTCAAAGTCCTCCCGTTAGCCCTATACTCGACACATCTGTTGCTCCTACCAAAGTGAATTACCTCACACTTCTCCGCATTAAATTCCATCCGCCACCTCTCGGCCCAGCTCTGCAACCTATCTAAGTCTCCCTGCAGACTATTATGACACCCTTCCTCACAATCTACCACACCTCCAACTTTGGTGTCATCAGCAAATTTACTAATCCACCCAACTATACCCTCATCCAGATCATTAATAAAAATTACAAACAACAGTGGCCCCAAAACAGATCCCTGAGGCACACCACTCGTAACTGCACTCCATGATTTATTCAGCCTCTCCTCATAGCTCAACCCCCTCAACTCCAGTATCAGCCTAGTGAACCTCCTCTGCACTCCCTCCAAGGCCAAAATATCCTTGCACAAGTGCGGCGACCAAAACTGCACACAGTACTCCAGCAGCGGCCTCACCAGTGCCCTATACAGCTGCAGCAAGACCTCCCTACTTTTATATTCAATCCCCCTCGTCATGAAGGCCAGCATCCCATTCGCCTTCCTGACCACCTGCTGCACCTGTAGGCTGGGTTTTTGCGATTCATGCACAAGGACCCCCAGGTCCCTCTGCACCGTAGCATGCTGCAGCTTTTCGCCCCTGTAAGTAGTAGTCCTTCCTACTATTATTCCTACCAAAGTGGGTAACCTCACACTTGCCAACATTGTATTCCATCTGCCAGGTCCTGCGGCAAACAGTTCCGCAGATGGCTGAAGAAATTCCTCCTCAGCTCCGTGTTAAAGGACCATCCCTTTCACCTGAGGTTGTGCCCTCTGGTTTAGATTTTCCTACTAGAGGAAACATCCTCTCCACTCTATCCAGGCCACACAGTACCCTGTAAGTTTCAAAAAGACACCCCGCCCCCCCACACCTCATTCTTCTAAACTCCAATGAGTACAGACCCAGAGTCCTCAACTTATTCAGCCAATTCAGTCTGCAACAACTTGCTGAGTTCTATTCCCATAACCCCATGCATTTACCATGGCTAATCTACTGAACTAACACATGTTGGGACAATAAGGGTCAATTTGGCATGGCCAATCCACCTAACCTGCACACCTTTGGATTGTGGGAGGAAACCAGAGCACTCGGAGGGAATCCATGTAGATATGGGAGAATGTGCAGACTCCACACAGGCTGGAATTGAACCCAGGTCCCTGACGCTGTGAAGCAGTTGTGCTAACTCCTGTATCACTGGGACCATCGGTCCCCTTGTATTCTTTGGTGATTTTGGAATGATGCCACTTATTCTTGAATGTGTTCAGAATATAAATTATTTCTATGGATCTAGAATTATTGCGGTCACGTTAAACATCAGTGAGGGCGAGATGAAGTGCATCTTTTCATTAACATATTTAGAACATGTCATTGTCGGTTAGAAGTTCATAGATTCCTGTCGTGCGCTGGTGTTTCGTATATTTTAATTTCTTGTTTCATCAGTAAATGGGAAAGAAAACAAAGCTGGTAATTTGGGAATGGTGTAAGGGACATGAAAGTCTGAAGCAATGGATCCGAACAACCAACTCTGCAGCTAATGAGGCGAAAATATATTGGTTGACCTCGCACAGCCATTAACTATGTCAATTTCAATGATATTTGTAGCAAACACAATACAGAATGCAATTGGTGAACAAAGAACAAAGAACAAAACAGCCCGGGAAACAGACCCTTTGGCCCAACGAGCCCGTGCCGCCATTTTAACATTATGAGTCCCCTCTCCACCCATGACCCTTGACTATGCTTATGGCATTCCACATTGAGGGAAGACTAATTTAGGGACAATTTGTTACACCAATCAGCCTAAGAGCACATCTTTGGGGTGTGGGATGAAACCGGAGTACCCGGAGAAAACCCACACAAGCACGGGGAGAAGGCGTAAACTCCCACAGACACTCGCCCAAATCCATGTGTCTGCACAGCAAACAGTGATAGTCACTGAGCTGTTGTGTTGCCCAGCATCTGGTCCAGTTTAAGCACACACTAACGACATGAAGCACTAGGCTATTCTCGAAACAACCAAGAGCAGCTCTCGTATGACCCCTCATTGTGTATGCCCCTCATTGGACAACAAGGCAGACCGAAGCACCTGTGGATTAAAAGAGAAAAACATCAGTATCATCCACATCCTCATACATTCCCAGGGATGTCCCAAGGCTCCTGAACCTTCTTTAAAACAATCTCCTGTATCCCTCCATCTCCATCCCACTCATGTGCCTGTCTAAGTAACTCTTAAACAACTCCAGCGTGCCTGCCTCCACCACCTTGCTTGGCAGAGCATTCCATACCCCCACTACCCTCTGCGTGAAAAGCCTCTCTCTAACGTCCGAATTATACCTCGTCCCCCCCCCCCCCCCCCCCCAACACACCCTAAGCCCGTGGCCCCTCGTAATGTGCATTTCCAACCTAGGAAAAAGCTTACCACTGTTTACTCTATCTATACCCTTCATAATCTTATATACCTCTATTAGATCTCCCCTCAGTCACCGTCTTTCAAGGGAAAACAGCCCCAATTTGCTCAATCTTTCCTCATAGCCCAGTCCTTCCATACCAGGCAGCATCCTGGTAAACCTCCTCTGCACTCTCTCCAGGGTCTCCACATCTTTCCGGTAGTAAGGCAACCAGAACTGGATGCAGTACTCCAAATGCGGCCTAACTAACGTTCTATACAACTGCAACACTAGACTCCAGTTCTTATACTCTATACCCCTTCCTATAAAGGCTAACATACCATAAGCTTTCTTCACAACCTTTTCCACTTGTACTGCCACCTTCAAAGACTTGTGCACTTGCACCCCCAGGTCCCTCTGCATCTCTATACTCTTTATAGGCCTACCTTTTATCATGTAACTCCCCCCTACATTATTTCTGCCAAAATACATCACCTCACATTTATCAGGATTAAACTCCATTTGCCATATATCTGCCCAATAAACCAGCCTATCTATATCCCATTATAGTGCCAGACACTGCTCCTCACTGCCCGCCAATCCAGCCATCTTAGTGTCATCTGCAAATTTGCTGATCACACCACTTACTCCCTCTTCCAAGTCATTTATGTATATTACAAATAGAAGAGGTCCTAGTACTGAGCCCTGCGGCACACTACTAGTGACAGACCTCCAGCTAGAAAAGGACCCTTCCACTACTACGCTCTGTCTCCTCTTACCAAGCCAGTTATCAATCCATCTTGATACCTGGCCTTGTATTCCATGAGCCTTAACCTTTTCAACCAACCTACCATTAGGGACTTTGTCAAACGCCTTACTGAAATCCATATAGACGACATCAACGGCTCGTCCTTCATCAACCGTTTTTGGTCACCTCCTCAAAAACTTCTACCAGATTCGTAAGGCAAGACTCCCCCTGAACAAAGCCGTGCTGCGTATCCTTAATCAGATCGCAAAGCTCTAAATGCTCATACATCCTATCTCTAAGAATCCTCGCCATCAACTTGCCTACCACTGAAATCAAACTCACCGGCCTATAGTTACTAGGATTATCCCTAACTCCTCTATATTACCTTCCCTCTGCACCGCTGTGATGTGCTTCCTAACTAACAATGCCACTCTCCCACCTCTTTTCGACCCTCCTCTGTCGTGCCTAAAACACTTATACCCAGGAATATTTAGCTGCCAGTGCTGCCCTTCCTTTAACCACGGCTCTGTCACTGCCACCACATCTAAATTCCTCGCGAACATTAAGGCCTTAAGTTCATCCGTTTTACCCCTCACACTCCTCGCATTAAAACAGATGCACTCCAGACTTCCAGGCCCACTCGGATCCTCCTACTCCTGGGGAATTTTCCTCTCATCCAAACTTACCCTGTCATCCAACTCACTCCCAATCCCAGTGCCTACTGAGCATGGTGATTGACAAAGAACAAAGAACAAAAAAACTACAGCACAGAAACAACCCTTTGGCCCTCCAAGCTTGCACTGACCATGCTGCCTGACTTAACTAAAACCCCCCCTCTTCCGAGAACCATATCGCTCTATTCCCATCTCATTCATGTATTTGTCAAGACGCTCCTTAAAAGTCGCTATCATATCCGATTCCGCTACCTCCCCCAGCAACGGGTTCCAGGCACCCACTACTCTCTGTGTAAAAAATCTGCCTCATAGATGTCCTTTAAACCTTACCCCTTGCACTTTAACCCTATGTCCCCTAGTAATTGACTCTTCCACCCTGGAAAAAAGCTTCTGACTATCCACTCTGTCTGTGCCTCTCATAATCTTGTAGACTTCTATCAGGTCTCTTCCCAACCTCTGTCACACCAATGAGAACATGCCAAGTTTCTCCAACCTCTCCTCATAGCCAATGCCCTCCATACCAAGCAACATGCTGGTAAATCTTTCCAGTATCCTCTCCAAAACCTCCACTACCTTCTGGTAGTGTGGCGACCAGAATTGAACACTATATTCCTAATGAGGCCTAACTAACGTTCTATAAAGCTGCGACATGGCTTGCCAATTTATAAACTCAAAGCCCCTGCCGATGAAGGCAAGTGTGCCGTATGCCTTCTTGACTACCTTCTCCATGTGCATTGCCACTTTCAGTGACTTGTGCACTTGTACACCCAGATCCCTTTGCCTATCAATACTTTTAAGGGTTCTGCCATTTCCTGTACATTTCCTATCCATATAAGACCTTCCAAAATGCATTACCTCACATTTGTCCGGATTAAACTTCATCTGCCATCTCTCCGCCCAAGTCTCCAACTGATCTATATCCTGCTGTATCCTTTGATGGTCCTCATTGCTAAGCTATGCCCCCTAGTAATTGACTCTTCCACCCTGGGAAGAGTCACCAACCTTCGTGTTGTCCGCAAACTTACTAATCAATCCAGTTACATTTTCCTCCAAATCATTTATATATATTACACTCCAGCAAAGATGAATGAGGTTGTACAGATTCATGCCTTTGACATGCTGCTTCTGGTTTATTCTCCACTTTGCTAAGGTGTCTCAGTCAATTCTGGTAAAAGCTAGCCACCTGGAACCTGGACATTTTATGTGGTCAACTATTCTGTTGTCAACAAGGAGTTAAACTGCGGGAGACCAAGAAATGAAACTATGTGTGCCAAAGTTAAAAATCTGGCATGGTGGCACAGTGGTTAGCACTACTGCCTCACAGCGCCAAGGACCCGGGTTCGATTCCTGGCTTGGATCACTGTCTGTGTGGAGTCTGCACGCTCTCCCCATGTCTGTGTGGGTTTCCTCCGGGCGCTCCCATTTCCTCCCACACTCCAAAAGACATGCTGATTAGGTATATTGGCCATGCTAAATTCTCCCACGGTGTACCTGAACAGGTGCTGGAGTGTAGCAACTCGGGGATTTTCACAGTAACTTCATTGCAGTGTCCATGTAAGCCTGCTTGTGATAACAATAAATAAACCTTTAAAAAGAAACTATGAGTGGAATTTTCTAGCCCTCCCTGCCAGCGCGATCTTCCACCCCTACCAGAGATGACCCTGGCAATGGGACAAGCGCATTGTGCAAATCACCATTGTCATAGCCAGAGTTGGAAGATCCCACCAGCAGTCAATGGCAAGTCACCTCTGCCACGGGTAAAGCAGTCGGGACTGCAGAATTCTGGCCTCTGCTTGGAAATTTGAGCTGCAAAAGCCATTCGACTTCATCATAGCTTGGAATTTTCCATTGCCCGAGTGGCTGGAATTTTCTGTTGACAACTGGCCGGAATTTTCCATTGCCCGAGTGGCTGGAATTTTCTTTTGCATGAGTAGCTGGAATTTCCCATTGCACGAGTGGCCGGAATTTTCCATTTCACGTATGGCTAGAATTTCCCGTTGACGAGCGGCTGGAATTTTCCATTACATGAGTGGCCGGAAATTCCCATTAACGAACGGCCGGAATTTTTCATTGCACGTATGGTCAGAATTTCCCATTGATGAGTGGCCGGAATTTTCCATTACACGAGTGGCCGGAATTTCCCGTTAACGAGTGGCTGGAATTTTTCATTGCACAAGTGTTCAGAATTTTCCATTGCACGTATGGCCGGAATTTTCCGTTGACGAGTGGCCAGAATTTCCCGTTGACGAGTGGCCAGAATTTTCCATTGCACGAGTGGCTGGAATTTTCCATGGCACGAGTGGCCGGAATTTTCCATGGCACGAGTGGCCGGAATTTTCCATTGCACAAGTGTTCGGAATTTTCCATTGCACGAGTGGCCGGAATTTTCCATTGCACGAGTGGCCGGAATTTTCCATAGCACGAGTGGCCGGAATTTTCCATAGCACGAGTGGCCGGAATTTTCCATTGCACAAGTGTTCGGAATTTTCCATTGCACGAGTGGCCGGAATTTTCCATTGCACAAGTGTTCGGAATTTTCCATTGCACGAGTGGCCGGAATTTTCCATTGCACAAGTGTTCGGAATTTTCCATTGCACGAGTGGCCGGAATTTTCCATTGCACAAGTGTTCAGAATTTTCCATTGCACGAGTGGCCGGAATTTTCCATTAAACGAGTGGCCAGAATTTTACATGGCTCGAGTGATCGGAATTCTACATTGTCTGAAGGAGTGCATGCCCAAACTGGGAGCTCGTAAAATCATACATGATGGTGTCAGACAAGTGTCCCAACATCATTGTGCGCTCACACAATATTTTGGTCGACAGGCGTGCGCAAGAGTAGGAAGCTCTCCTGCTGACAATCAAGTGGGCAGTTTAACCCATTAAGGGGCCATGTGCTTTTATGCTTGGCAGGTGGACCAATTGACCAGATGACATTTACAATTTAGCTGCAACCACAATCCAGGGCAGGTTGAACTTTCATAGCTGAAATAGAATTAACAAATGAGTCTGGGGATGAGGTCTGTGTAGGATTGTGCTACATAGTTTTTCCATCGATATTTATTTTTCATGAGTCAGTAGCTGACTGAGACAGCTCTGCAGAAGCTACCCTCCCTGAGCGAGCACAGTAGAAGCCGGCCACCTTCCTTTTCTCGGCTCTGTCCTCTCCATGCCCTCTCCTGGAAGCACTCAGCATTTTGCAGAATGTTCTTCTTACTGGATGGCCATTAATTGGTCAATAAATGGGCAATAAATGCTGGCCCAGCCAGCGAAACCCATATCTCATAAACGAAGAAATAATAAATGTGCACACTCGGTGAAAGCAGCTGCATCATATTTTTTATTCATTTGTGGGACATGGGCATCACTGACTGGCCAGCATCCCTTGTTGGCCCTGGAGAGCAGTAAAAAGAGTCAACCACACTAGTGTGGCTCTGGAGTCATATGTAGGCCAGACCAGGTCAGGATGGCAGATTTCCTTCCACATTAGGGTGCCAGATTGTTTTTTTCCAACAATTGACAATGGTTTCATGGTCATCTGTAGAGTCTTAGTTCCTGATATTTTTTATTGCACTGTCTGCCGTAGAGGTTTCGAACCCAGGTCCCCAGAACATCAACTGAGTTCCTGAATTAATAGTCCACCGATAATACCACTAAGCCATCACCTGCTTTATAGTGGCTCAGTTCAAAATCCAAATATTGTGTGTTTACGTCCTGTTCCAGAGATTTTGGCATATCATTCCAGAGGATCAACTCTGATGGATTGTTTCCTGGTTGAATGTCCTTTCTTTAGGATTTTAAATCAAGGGCTCTTTTCCCCCTCCCAGGTGGATGGTATTACTGAAAAAAGAGAAAGAGTGTTCTCTCTTCCCTCTGTGTCCTGACCAATTTTTATCTCTCAACTAACATTGCTAAGAACTAATTATTTGGTCATTATCACATTGCTGTAAGTGGAACCTTGCTGTGTTCAATTTGGCTGCTGCGTTTCCACATTAGAATGGTGACAATACTTCAGAAGTTCTTAATTGGCTGTAAACCACTTTAGGATGTCCTCAGGATCCTCAATGCACGACTAAAATACAAATCGTTCCATTATTTCATTATTGTTTTAAAGAAACTACACCAAACAGGCACCCAAGCAGAACATAGATCTGAACTTCATAAAGAAATGCTATCATCTGTTTTGTTTCTTCTGAATACTTTTAGAAATTTTGAGATGAAAGCAATTTACTTAAATCACCTTGGACCACATCTATTATTCAAACTGCATCATAAACACAGCAGAGGTTGGGCAGTAACTAATGGTTTTGAAAATATGATCTTGCTTTCAATAAACTTCAACAAAATTGAAGTTGATGATAGATTAGATTATACAGTGCTGGGCTTGACATTAGTGTGTCCTGCACATTAACAGTGTGAGGTTATCTGAACAGCTTTGTCAGTCATACATTAATAAATTTAATACAGACTGTTTCTATTAGATAAATTCTGCACCTGGTAGATGCATGGTTTGACGTTGCTCTGGAAGACTTCCCCAAAATTTAATATGTGCTCATTTGAAAAGGCCTACATGGGTGGTGACTTCAAACACATTGTGTGCCTGATCTAATTCCTAAACCGTGTCTTTTTGAACTCCAAATTTCATTTGAATATAGATTGACAACCTTTTCAATCACCGATGCAGCACGTTAGCTGTGTACATGATTACCACTAGTGAGTTTAATAGCATCAACTTTGCTACATGTATATTTTGCAGTCTGTCACCCCTACGCTCTGCAGACATGAAAATGCATATTACTTGAGGGAAGGAAACATAGGTAACTCTCCAAAACTTAAAAAATCGCATAGAAAATCATAATTCTGTGATGATAAATCTGTCCACTGGAAGATAACAGCATCCAGTTTATTGGTTCACTGCAAGAATTAAGTGATGAGATCCTGTAAGATGTAACATTTTATCATTGGCAGGGAAATATGGTTTGAACACAAACCTTGTGAGAAATAAGGAGGCTCAAACTAAACATTAATGACTACTAGCTTTGGTAGAAATGCTACTTAATAATATAATACACGCACTGGCAATGTAACCATTCATCACCAATCCATTTCAAGGAATCACTTGGTTAGCATCACTTCCCTGCCAATCATCTCATTCAGTAACTGACCAAATTTTGTGCCTTGATAACATTTCCTCTATCTTTCCTTTCCAGATGGACAGGATGTCTCATCGACAAGATTGTGCTGTGGACGGGGGGTGTTAGGGGTGAATTCCGTCCATTTAATTTTATGTTCACCACAGCACCTTCTCCCAACCTCCCGAGAGTTACACCGACCACTTATTTGAGATTATCAATCAGGCTCCCCATGTAGTTCACTTACGCTCGTTAGAAGCTACCTATGTTCATGTGTACGGGGCCTGTTCCATTCAGGCAAAAAAAAATGACCAAGCATTGTACATTTTTAATTAAACAAAAACATGGGATACACTAGTTTCCCAGTGTGTTCTCCATGCCAACGGCTTGACCAATCAGTGTTGAATTGTCAACTAATCAGCATCCTTGTCTCATGTGGCATAAATTCTTACTCCCTTTGAAATTTGGTATTCTTGCATTTGTCCTATAACTGTAATTGTAAAGCTTTGATGTATCTCTCTGTCTCTCTTTCCAAGTTCATAGAATCATAGAACCCCACAGTGCAGAAAGAGGCCCTTCGGCCCATCGAGTCAGCACCGACCATAATCCCAACCAGGCCCTACCTCCATATCCCTACACATTTACCCACTAATCCCTCTAATCTACACATCCCAGGACACTAAGGGGCAATTTTTTTAAGCATGGCGAATCAACCTAACTCGCACCTCTTCGGACTGTGGGAGGAAACCGGAGCACCCGGAGGAAACCCACGCAGGCACGAGGAGAATGTGCAAATTCCACACAGACAGTGACCTGAGCCGGGAATTGAACCCAGGTCCCTGGAGCTGTGAAGCAGCAGTGCTAACCACTGTGCTACCGTATCGTTCATTGTGAAACCGTTATACCAGGTCTGCTATAACAAAGCTCTTTCCTGTCAAAGTGTTTGCCCAACTGCAGCTTTCCTTAAACTCCTCAGATATCTGTTTATTAACGGCGCTGGTGCAAATGTGCCTTGGTTCTGGAATGGCTGCTGACGTATAGGGTGGGATTCTCCCAAAAAAATTCTAAGTGTCGAAATCGCGTAAAAAACTGGAGTAAATCCCATTAGTTTCCTCAATGGGATTTTCAAAATGAATCTCCCACACTCTGTGCATCACAGAGGGCCTTAGCTTGAGTCACACTGAAAAGATGGGGGTGGGGGTCTATTCTCGCTGAAGAGGCCAGCAGCGTAGTGTTGAGCAGACCACAGCGCATGCACCGATCTGTCAGTGCAGAGCGCCGCACGTGCAGTAGCTCCGCATTGCCGGCCTCCTGATCGCTGGCCAGCCCCATGACCCCCATCGCTGCCCCACTGCTCCCCTAACAGACCGATCTCTGGCCTCCCGGACGTGCCCAAGCCTGCTGCAAACCCCCTCTCCACCCCAGCCCAATCCACTCCCGTGGGGTCGGGTCGCCAGCTCCCTGCTAGAGGGGAACTGTTGTCAGCCCCGCTAGAGTGAAACACTCCTGGCAGAGGCAGGGGAGACTTCAGTCCCAGGTCTGCTAATGAGATGCAAATCATCATTTAAATAATTTTGCTGACGATGCGGGAAATCCAGAGATGCAGAGAGGCCGTGCTGGGAGAATTGCCCCTGTAACCTCCAATTTCCTGTATGTTGTACAGCAATAACTTGCGTTTATATGGTGCCTTTAATGTAGCAAAACATCCCAAGGTACTCCACAGTAGTGTCATTAGGACAAGCGTTAAAAGCTAGATATTTTCAGGAATTTTGAAGCAGAAAAGAGATGCAGAGAGATTGGGAAATATATAAATCTATAAAATCAGGGCAACACATGCTTGTATCGATGTGATCGCTCACTGCTAAGGAAGGAGGATGGGAGCGAATGTAATGCTAGGGCTATCCCTTTCTAAGGACACAATAGCTGACTCCTATAATGAAGCCCTCTAGATGCAAAAGGCCCCGTAGCAAATTCACCGAGGAGACACATAGAACATAGAACATTACAGTGCATGTTCTATGTGTCCTACATGCATGTTATATAACTGTCCCCAAACAGACCACCAAACGTCTGCATGCCATTGGTTCAAATGCTTCATTTGCACCCACATTTAGAGACTAAGGAAATTCAGCATGTCCGCTATGACTCTCTGCCTCCGGGGAGGGGCCATGATCGGCACTACTGTTTAGTTAAATACAGTTTACGTGGTCAAATATACACAGTCATTAGCAGTGCAGTGCAGAGGACTAACTGTCCTTGCAGGTCTCATGTTAATAGGACACATTTGTCACAATCTCCCTCTTCAACCTGAGCGCATTGCGGTTTTACGATCCCTCAATTGGTCATGTGTTCAGCTGATCCTATTGCCTGGGTTTCTGGAACTTTCTGTGTTCACTTCTTTCCTTTTTGCCTTCCAGTTTTGCTTGCTGTTGTGAAAATTTAGATTCTCTTCCTCAGAGGACTGTGGATGCTCCCTTGTTGAATACATTTAAGGTTGGGACAGACGGATTTTTGATTTCTGAGGGAGTTAAGGGATATAGGGAGCAGGCAGGAAAATGGAGCTGAAGACATGGTGGCGCTGCATGGCGGAGCAGGTTCAACCGGCCCTGTGGTCTACTCCTGCTGCTCTTTCACATATTCTTGTCATACCCTTAGGCATGCCCTTTTTGCACTGATATGGAAATCTTCTGTTCCACATCTTTATAAGCTGTCATGAAGGAAAATCAAAATCTCTGATCTGATTTTCTGCTTATTAATTTTGTTTCTGTGGGCATAACGTTCAATTTGTATGATGAAATGTTGCCAACCCATTTTTCATCCCTCCTGATTATTGCTTCCGGTGACTTCAGTCAAGAGAAATGTAAAGTGCGCTGTTGAGTCACTGTCATTTACTTTACACCACCACATAGTCCACAATGTCCCTCTCGTGCGTTTTGGTTAAAAGTCAAAACTATTGTGTCTTTGTTCTAATTTAGAACATAGAACATAGAAAAAAACTACAGCACAAATAGGCCCTTCGGCCCACAAGTTGTGCTGATGATATCCCTACCTACTGGGCTTACCTATAACCCTCAATCCTATTAGGCCCCATGTACTCATCCAGAAGTCTCTTATAAGACCCTATCGAATTTGCCTCCACCACCACTGACGGCAGCCTATTGCACTCACCGACCACCCTCTGAGTGAAACACTTACCCTTGATATCTCCTCTGTTCCAACTCCCCAGCACCTTAAACCTGTACCCTCTTGTAGCAACCATTTCAGCCCTGGGGAAAAGCCTCTGAGAATCCACCCAATCTATACCTCTCAACATCTTATACATTCTATCAGGTCACCTCTCATCCTTCGTCTCTCCAAGGAGAAAAGACCAAGCTCCCTCAACCTATCCTCATAAGGCATGCCACCCAATCCAGGCAACATCCTTATAAATCTCCTCTGCCCCCTTTCAATATCTTCCACATCCCTCCTGTAATGAGGCGACCAGAACTGAGCACAGTACTCTAAGAGGGATCTGACTAGGGTCTTATAAAGCTGCAGCATTATCTCCCGATTCCTAAACTTAATCTCTCGATTGATGATGGCCAGTACACCATATGCCTTCTTAACCACATCCTCCACCTGCGAG
Organism: Carcharhinus amblyrhynchos; assembly: GCF_965287045.1. Lineage (NCBI taxonomy): Eukaryota > Metazoa > Chordata > Chondrichthyes > Carcharhiniformes > Carcharhinidae > Carcharhinus > Carcharhinus amblyrhynchos. Next base: position 16,827,713 of record NC_137330.1, read on the forward strand.
GCCGATTTGAGAGTCCGATAGACCCAGACCCCAGGGTCCTTCTGATCCTCTACACTGCTACTCTTGATATTATACTCCTTCATCCCATTTGACCTGCCAAAATGGACCACTGCATATTTATCCAGGTTGAAGTCCCTCTGCCACTTCTCCGCCCAGCCTTGCATCCTATCTATGTCACGCTGCGACTTCTACATCCCTCCAAACTATCCACAACACCACCAACCTTCGTCTCATCAGCAAACTTATCAACCCATCCCTCCACTTCCTCATTCAGGTCATCTATGAAAATTGCAAACAGCAAGGGTCCTAGAACAGATTCCTGGGGCACTCCACTGGTGACCGAACTCCATGAAGAAAAAGACCCATCCACAACCGCTCTCTGCCTTCTGCAGGCAAGCCAGTTCTGGATCCACAAGACAACAGCTCCTTGGATCCCATGCCCTCTCACTTTCTCAAGAAGTCTTGCATGGGGGACCTTATCCAACGCCTTGCTGAAATCCATATAAACCACATCTAACGCTCTTCCTTCATCAATGTGTTTAGTCACATTTTTAAAGAAAATGAATTTCTGAACATAATTTACATTTTCAGTTGTGCTAATTTGCTATAAAAATGCCAGCAGAGAGCCACCAAAACAAAGGTGACTTCCAGCTGTATTACTGCCATTAAGTGTGTTTGACAGTGCTGTAACCTGTTGGCTCCAGTCTGACAGATGGAGCAAGTAAATATCTTACTCTCCAGATTACGGCGAAATAATCTGAAATGCACCTACTGGCAGGAGATGTATCTTTCGATGTCTTGGCAAGTAAGAACGCACAAATACATGATAATTTGCCTTCCTGTGAATCATGAAGAACTCCTGAATAAGATACAGGTGTTATTGTGTGCAGAGTGACAAATGGGGTGACATTATTTAATCTTCCTCAGCACCAACTGTTTTTAATGCAACTTGGCATTTACGTTCAGGAATGTTAGGAAAAGAACTATTAGTTAACACTGGTTCCATTCACAGCTAGGGTTGGAGTCATTGGCTGGGATATTCCATGCCTTCCCTCACAGCATGATTTGTCAGCAGCAAAGGCCACTGGCTAGTGGTGGGATCTTCCTGTCCCGTCTCTGTCAATGTGTTTCCCCATTTCTCGCACTCTCCCACCCTGGAGAATCTATGGCGGGGAGTCACCGTTGGCGGAACTGGAAGATCCCACCAGCGGGAGTGGCCAGAGAATTTTGGCCATTGAGTCATTACAACATTAAAGGAGGTTATTTGACACATCCAATCTGTGCCAGTTCTCTGCAGCTCAATCCAGTCAGTTCCATTCCCTTACTCTAACCTGTAGCCTTGCAAATTTATTAACCTCAAATGCCCACCCAATTTGTTTTAGAAATCATTCATCCACTTCCAACTTAGCCCTAAGTAGGGAGTTTGCTCCATTCTCCGTGTATTGTTGTTCATGTAAGTACAGTTTTATCTCCTTTATTCTTAATATGCAGCAACAGTTGGAGAAACTTTGTTCTCAGTGAAACTAAATCAACTCTGTATATTTGAAAAAAAAAGAAATGAATTAAGTTCTGTCTTTTTCAGTCACGGGATTAGTGGGGATTTGCACTGCACAATACTGACTCGAGTCATTCTAACCAAGTTGAACCTCTGGCTCTGAGTTTTGCCTGGTGGATGCAGTACAGTTGTAGTAAGATAAAGGTCCCTGTACCATTTGGGTGTTAGCTGATGTAATTCAGACCCCACCATTTCCAGGGACCAGGTTTCCAAAGTGGGAACTGCTGCCTGGTGCCAGTGTCAAGTGACAGCAACAGGAAGTTCCATGGTGGCCCAAAGGCTGAACGCAGATGTCCAAAATGAAGGGAATGAGCGTGTTCTGGCACCCGATAAGACCATAAGACATAGGAGCAGAATTAGACCATTCGATCCATCAAGTCTGCTCTGCTATTCAATCATGGCTGATATTTTTCTCGTCCCCGTTCTCCTGCCTTTTCCCCATGGATCTTGCTCGCCTGATTAATCAAGAACCTATCTGTCTCAGCCAATGAACTGGCCGCCACAGCCTTCTGCACCACTCTCTGGCTGAAGAAATTCCTCCACATCTCTGTTTTAAAGGGTTGTCCCTTTAGTCTGAGGTTGTGCCCTCTGGTTCTAGTTTTACCTACTAGTGGAAGCATTCTCTCCAAATCCACTCTATCCAGGCCTTGCCATTTCCTGTAAGTTTCAGTAAGATCCCCCTTCATCCTTCTAAATATCAATGAATACAGGCCCAGAGTCCTCAACAGTTCATCATACGACAAGCTCTTCATTCCAGGGATCATTCTTGTGAACCTCCTCTGGATCCTTTCCAAGGGCAGCACATCCTTCCTTAGATACAGGGCCTAAAACTGCTCATTATGCTCCAAATGGGGTCTGACCAGAGACTTAAACAGCCTCAGAAGCACATCCCAGCTCTTGTATTCTAGCCCTCTCGACATCAATGCTAACATTGCATTTGCCACCCAAACTGCCGACTGAACCTGCACGTCAACCTTAAGAGAACCTTGAATGAGGACTCCCAAGTCCCTTTGTGCTTCTGATTTCCTAAACATTTTCCCCATTTAGAAAATAATCTTTGTCTACCTTCCCCCTTCCATAGTGCATAATCTCCCACTTTTCCACATTGTATTCCATCTGCCGCTTCTTGGCCAATCTCCTGACCTGTCCAAGTCCTTCTGCAGTCCCCTGCTTCTGGGTGACCAGATCATTTTGTGCATTTAAAAAATAAACTGACCCTTTATCTATGAGCAAATCCAACAGCAGTGCACTGACGCTTCCTTGGAAAATTAGACTCCTGGCCTCTCTGCGGCCTGTTAACAAGCTCCCCACAAAGCTGACTGGCTCATTAATTGGAGGCAGGATTGGGAGTGTTGTCATTGCAGGCTCAATCGGTCAAATGTACTGCACTAGTGGGAATCATTCTATGACTCTGTGATAAACATATCATTACATTCACTCTGTGTCTGTATTCAGAAGTAACTGAAGAGCAGGGAAATCTGTTTTGGCTACTCAGGGCACAGAACCAAATTTTTTCTCTACCAATTTGGGCATGTGAGGTTAATTCATCTGCCACCACTTCCTGTCCTGAAATCCAGATAATTCTGCATTAAACCCAAGACTTTCACAGCACCCTAGCTTTACGCTTGAGAAGTGCCCTCTTCATTACTTTTGTATACTTGCAAAATACATACATCAGACAACACGGTGGCACAATGGTTCACACTGCTGCCTCCTTGTACCAGGGACCTGGCTTCAATTCCAGCACGGGTGACTATGTGGAGTTCACACATTCTCCCCGTGACTGCATGGGTTTCAACATCCTCCCACAGGATTAACTTGACTGGCCATGCTAAATTACCCCTTAGTGTCAGGGGATTAGCAGGGTAAATATGTGGGGTTACAGGGATTGGACCTGAGTGGGATTGTTGCTAGTGCAGTCTTGATGAGACAAATGCCCTCTTTAAGTACTGTAGGTTCGTAGAATCCATCTATGATAAACATATCAGTATATTCACTATGTGTCTATATTCAGAGGCTGTTAAAATTGAGAGAAATTACCTCCTCATTAGTACAAGTCCAAAGAAGCCAACAACTTTAGTTCAGCACAAAATGAGATTAACTCCACATTTAGACTTCTGAATACTGGTTGCAGAGTCCAGATCATTCTATTATCTGAGAGAGAACTTGCCAATCAAGGCAAATGCTGTGTAAATCTCTGATACTAGGATTTTTGAGTTATTGGTTCAAGTTATATTGTTGCCTCTGGCACCAACCTCGAGCTTTGGCTTGGAAATAATGACTGTGAATAGGCATAATAAATTGTACAGATTGACTCTATGGAACCATCTGCAGGAAAGGCAATTTGGAATTCACGATGCTATTCTTCACTTCACTGTTCTAATGGGGTTTAAAATATTCAAAATGCAAAAGCTGAGGCTTTCTTTTCCTCTCTGGATCCTGCAAAATTACTTAAAGGAGTTCATCCCTTTCTCTTTAAGTACCACACCCAATTGAAGGTTTTGGTGACCATATTGGTTTTTGTTGGTCTATAATTCTGCTTGCCAAGGCACAACAGTATCTTTGCCTTTGCCTTTTGCAGTATGCCTAACCAAGAGACTCTCCAACTCTTACCACCTGCAATAGTCGCATTGGAAAGATTTGCAGGTTGAAAATCAACTTCTTTGGATACATTATGAATGCACCTTCTATGATTATCAAGTCCAAGAACAAGACTCAAATGTGGAGAGGTAGGGAGGTTACCAACTCCATCACAAGAGCTCCTAATAAAGGAACTCAGCACCTGGTGAATATCAGTCTCTTAGGATACTATTAGGTCAAATAGGACAACATTTTCAACAGAGTTTTTCTCACTTATTAATTGATCCAGATATCATTAACCGCATAATAAAAACGAGAAGGCATCTGTGCTTTGTGGACATGATGTTTGCTCATTTGTCAACTCACTTTAGATTATTTAACCTCCAAAAGGATATATTTGGGTAACATTTTCAAGGTTCTGGTATATCTCCATTACCAGCTGGTATAATCCAGTCACACCCCAATGTTAATGTCTCATTATCTACATTGGTCCACTCCTATGCTTCTCCAGCTTTGTCGTGTGAAGGGACGCATTTCAATGTGAGAATAGGAGGAGAGTACACGTTGATATTGGAGGTGTGGGTGAATAAGAATCCTGAGACTGGGAATGAGCCAGATTTGTGCACACACTGTTTCCCCTCACACAATCTTCCCTATTCTTGCACTGTGTCCTTCAACACAATTCCCCTCCACCTCCCTCTCTCTCTCTCTTATCTCACACACTCTCTCCCCTTCACACACACTCTCCCCTTCACATACACTCATTCCCTTTCTCTCCCCCTTGCACTCTGTTTTTCCCTCACATTTGCTCTCTCCCTACAAGCTCTCTTCTCTCTCTCCCCCTCACAAACACTCTCTGTCTCCTGTTTACACACACTCATATTCTATCTCCTCCTCACAAACTCTCTCTCTCTCTCCCCCCCACACTCTGTTTTCCCCTCACATTCTCTCCCTCTCTCTCCCTTGTAAACTCTAATTCTCTCACTCTCTCCGCCTCACAAACGCTCACTCTCTCTCCACCTCACTCTCCCACTGTCTTCATTCACTCAAGTTCCAGAGGGCCCTGTTCCAATTTGCCTAGTCCTTTCTTTGGCTCCCTTGCAATCCTTCTTCACCTGTTGTGGGACCTGCTCGGGGTCCCTTACACGCTTATTCTCCGGGCCCTGCAACTTGAGGAATCAGCCTTTAATCAGCTGAGCTGCTTTACAGCATTTTTCAAATATAGGTCAGTTGAATGCCCAGCAAATTTGGAGAGTAGGTCTTATGAGGAAAGGTTGAGGGAACTGGGGCTTTTCTCTTTAGAGCGGAGGAGGATGAGAGACGACTTAATAGAAGTTTATAAGATGATGAGGGGGATAGATAGAGTGGATGTTCAGAGACTATTTTCTTGGTTGGATGTAGCTGTTACTAGAGGGCATAACTATAAGATTTGTGGTGGGAGATATAGGAGGGATGTCCGAGGTAGGTTATTTACTCAGAGAGTGGTTGGGTGTGGAATGCACTGCCTGCTGTGATAGTGGAGTCGGACACTTTAGGAACTTTCAAATGGTTATTGGATAGGCACATGGAGCACACCAGAATGATAGGGAGTGGGATAGCTTGATCTTGGATTCAGACATAGCTCGGTACATCATCAAGGGCCAAAGGGCCTGTACTGTTCTATGTTCTATGTTCTAAGTTTGGCAGGCTGGTCCAAAGGCCAAAGGGCCCACAATGTGTCCCATGGCTCAGACAAGCCTTGTCTTCAACAACAGAACTTGTATTTATGTCACTCACATCCAAGTAAAATATATCAAGGCGCATAATTGTAGCTTTATCATACAAAACCTGGCATCAAGCTATAGAAGGAGGCATTAGGAGGGGTAACTAAAAAGCTAGGTTTAAAGAGTGAGGATTTAAGGAGTGTCTTAAAGAAAGACTGAGAAGTAGAGAGCTATGAGGTTTAAGGAGGCAATTCCAGAGTTTGGGGCCAAGATAGCCAAAGGCTCAACCACTAGTCGTGAAGAAATATCAACCAGAATGTGGAAGATACCAAAATTAGAAGAGCACAAAATAAGACAGCAGGGAAAATCACTGAAACCTGGTATGTGATACAGAGTAGAAGTCTCACAACACCAGGTTAAAGTCCAACAGGTTTATTTGGTGGCAAATGCCACTAGCTTTCGCAGTACTGCTCCTTCGTCAAGTGAATGGGAGTCAACAGGGCAGAAAAATCACAAACCCAATTTACATGAATAATGATTGGAATGTGAGCCTTTACAGCTAATCAAGTCTTAAAGATACAGACAATGTGAGTGGAGCGAGCTTTTAGCACAGGTTAAAGAGATATGTATTGTCTCTAGACAGGACAGTTAGTGAGATTTTGCAAGTCCAGGCAAGTCATGGGGGTTACAGATGTGCGACATGAACACAAGATCCCAGTTGAGGCCGTCGTCATGTGGCTATCAGTCTCTGCTCAGCGCCTCTGCGCTGTTGTACGTCGTGAAGGCCACCTTGGAGAATGCTTACTCTAAGATCAGAGCCAAATGCCCATGACTGCTGAAGTGTTCCCCAACAGGAAGGGAACAGTCTGCCTGGTGATTGTCGAGTGGTGTTCATTCATCCATTGTCATAGCGTCTGCATGGTCTCCCCAATGTATCATGCCTCGGGACATGCTTTCCTGCAGCGTATCAGGTAGACAACGTTTGGCGAGTTGCAAGAGTATGTACCATGTACCTGGTGGATGGTGTTCTCACGTGAGATGATGGCATCTGTATCGATCATCCGGCATGTCTTGCAGAGGTTGCTGTGGCAGGGTTGTGTGGTGTCATGGTCACTGTTCTCATGAAGGCTGGGTAGTTTGCTGCAAACAATGGTCTGTTTGAGGTTATGCGGTTGTTTGAAGGCAAGAAGTGGGAGTGTGGGGATGGCCTTGGCGATGTGATACAGAGCCAGATTTAAGCCTTAAGCAGGGATGGCTTACATCTGATTTGCAAAGTAGAGGAATTGGAAAAACGGGAAGATCAGTCTAAAAATTTCAGGGCTAAATTCTCACAGCTGTTCACAGGACTAGGAAAGTTGAAGACAGCATCACACCATGCCCTGAAACAAAGCCAAAGTGTCTGGTTACACACAGAGAAAGGTCAAAGAACAAAGAACAACCCGGCGCGGGAAACAGGCCCTTCGTCCCAATGAGCCCGCACCGCCACTTTAAAGCATTTTCCTTCACTTACCTTGCCCCATGTGAATGCAAATGGTACCCCTACTGTAGCCAGATTCAGGGGAGAATAGTGTAGGGTCAATTTGGTAAATTGGTTGAGAAGGAAGTTAACTCTGTGTTGAAGCAGGGGTTATTTCACTTGTGACAGAAACAACGAGCTAGAGCTTGGAAATGTTCCCAATGCAGCAGACCAATGGATCTATTAGAATTTATATAGATCTTACACAGCTGATCAAATTGGTGGAATGCAAAGTTTATCCTGTAGATGAGAGCTTAGCAAAACTAGGAAAGACTTCAATCTTCATGAAGCTAGATGCAATAGTGTTTTTTTGGCAGCTACTCCTTGATGAAGAGTCTAAATTGCTCACAACCGCCATTACCAGGTGTGGGGAGAGTTTTTTTTCAATATGTCACCTTATGGCATCATATCGGCCCCACAAGTCTTTGAGAGGATGATACCAGGTGTCCTAGAAGGACTGCATGGAGTGGTATGATGGATGTATGATGTTCTGATCCATGGATCCACTCAGATAGAAGATGACATTAAAGTGTGTGCTGCGCTACAATGCCAACTGGAAGCAGGACTCAAAGACAAGTGAGAATTCTCTGCCACGGGCAATGCCTAGAAACAGTAAACCTTACTCTAAGTAACACATTCAAATTCAGTGCCAAGTTCCTTGGGAATGTAGCAGATGTACTAGAGTCATTGAATCTCTGCAGTGCAGAAGAGGACATTTAGCCCATCAAGTCTGTACTAACTCTCTGACACACTATCTTACTCAGTCCCTCTCATTCGCCCTATCTCTGTAACCCCAACATATATCATGATTAATCCCCCAATAACCCTACACAACCCTACAGTGTGACACTAAGGGGCAATTTAGCACGGCCAATCTATCTAACCTGCCGGACGAGACTCATGCAGACGTGGGGAGAACATGCAGACTCCTCACAGACAGTGACCCAAACCAGAAATTGAAGCCAGGTTCTTGGTGTTGTGAGGCAGCTGTGGAACTGCTGTGCCACTGAGTGGCCCCACTATAGATAAACTCTTAGTGACAGTTCACAAACCCTTAGTGACAGTTAAAGAGTGGTTATTCTGAGACTCAACAGACTGCAATGCTTGCACCAAGAACATCGGGTGTCACAAAATGTCAAGCTGGAGCAAAATATTCTTTTGGTTGCCAGGGCTCTCAAAAGTAATTGGAAGAAATTATATCAAGCTGTAGTACTTATGCTCATTATCATTGAGATACAAGAGATCTGTTGATGTCATCTTCCTTTCCATCATGAGCGTGTTAATTCGTCATGGTGCAAAGATTGAGAACTCAACTCTCTACTCTCCTATACGCACTCATATCATGATTACAGACCAATGACTTGGTAAAAGAGAGGAAGAAAGATGACTATCATTTCAGCTAGATCTGGCATGATGATGAACACCACAAGACATATAATCTGCCAGATCTCCACTCAGGAGAGCCAGGATGGATCCAAACATGTTATAGATGAGTGGTTGAACAGACATCACATCCACGGTCCTACCTCATCCAACCAAAGCATGGTGAGGTGAGACAGGCCAGACACGCACTGGTTTCCTTACACGAGCAACCACCTGAACAGTGGAAGAACTCGTCTGGCCATTCCTCTTCTACCCAATAGAGTTTGAATATCACCCACAGGACTCAAAACCTCAAATCCCCCCAAAGGAGAAGAGAAGGACCATTCTGGTAAACTTGTGAAACCGTCAAACTAGCAGTCCCAATAAAAGTGAGGGATGAAAGAAGAGGATCAAAGAGAAGAACACAAAAAAAAACTGCAACACACCAGAGTTATGGTTTGTTTGATTTTTGCTGTATTAGAAATAGAAATAAATGACTTGAAGGAGAGATATACTATATGCTGTAAGACCAGAGGCAATTAATGCATGTTTGTTTAAGATGTTGTGCAGTATCACTGAGCCTTGTGGCAGACAGAGAAGATAGTTCCCAAATGAGCAACCCACTGCTTCAGAGTTTAAAAGAAGAAAGATTAGCATCTGGCCCTCACACTTCTTACAATTACATCTGTTTAAAGATTGTGTTGTGTCACAGCTTGGGATGCAGGATTCAGGCTTGGGGAGTTCCGTTGGAGCAAAGCCTAGAATCCAAATGGAATGCTGGCCATTTCTCTCACGGAACAAGTTTGGTCCAGTTTCAAACAATGGCCTTTCCTCCGATGCAGGCTCAGTCACTTTACACTTCCTAGTAGCTCTCATATTCAAGCTAGTGCCAAAACTTTTCTTGCATGAATCCTTCCCAACAATTTTTCTAGTTCCTTGTACCATTTTGGGTTGGTCTGCCTCTGTAATCATAGGATCCCCACTATGCATAAAGAGGCAATTTGGTCCCTTGGGGTAGTGCTGACAACAACCCCACTCAGCCCGATCCCTGTTGCCCCACATTTTTTTTTCCCTGCTGGTCCCCCTAACACTAAGGGAAAATTTAACATGGCCAATCAGACAATCAAATCTTTTGAGCATAGGAGGGAGCTGGAGCACCCGGAGGAAAGCACGGAGACACGGGGAGAACGTGAATTTGGGTACCTTGTGCTGTGTGGCAGCAGTACTGTGCCTTGTTGCCTGTGACATTTTAATTGTCAGTTTCCATCAATGCTTCTCGCTCTGCTATTTACTGTTAATGGATGTGGATTTAATATTAAACTGATTCTAGGCCCAGAAATATCTTTATGCGTATGTCTGAGCAATAGGAAGTTTTTATTGACCCTAGTTTCTTGCCTCTACTCTGTTCTTTTCCACAGTCAAGGACTCATTCTCTCTTTTACCTGTGTTGCCCTAAAAATTCAAATGGCATAAGATGAGAAGCAACGTTAATTAGGAAAGCTAATAAAAGTTATCATTTACTGTGAGGCGAATTGAATACAAAGATTGGGAGCTTATGCTTCAGTTAGGGTGTAGGCAAGACCATGTCTGGAGTATTATATGCAGCATTGATCTCCTTATTTAAGAGCGTAAGTGTATCTTGTGGGAGAGTCTAAAACTGGGGGTCACTGTTTAAAAATAAGCGGTTGCCCATTTAATGCAGAGATAAGGAAAGTTCTTTTTTCCTCTTGTGTCATGAGTCTTTGGAAAAGACAAGGGAACTCTACAATCTCTATGTTGGAGAAAGAGTCCGTTCTGCACTGACTCTCCAAAAAAGCATCCTGGCCAAGTCCTTCCCTTCATCCTATCCCCATAAACCTGTGCATTTACCACAGTTAATCCACCTAACCTGCACATCTTTGGGCTGTGGGAGCACCTGGGAAGAACTCTCACAGGGAATGTGCAAACTCCCCACAGTCACCCGAGTCAAACCTGTGTCCCTGGCACTGAGAGGCAGCAGTGCTAACCACTGTGCCACCGTGCTGTCTCAGAAGCAGAGAATTTGAATATTTCTAAGGCAGATCTAGCTGTATTGTTGATCAGCCAGGCTAAGGGTACAGTCGGATCAGGCACACTTTTTTGTGTACGTGCAGTAATCACCAAGTCAGGCAATAGCTCCCACAGTGGTTAAATGGAGCTCTCAGAGCATTCCACTGAATTTTGTCAAGAGGCAGTCTTCAGGTGGGATCCTGGGTAGAGGGGGTGAAAGTAAGGGGGGCATAGAAGGGGACGGCATTGCACGGCATTGTGGGGGTGGGGCGGAGCGAGGTTTGAAATGTATATACTTTAACGCGAGGAGTATTCGCAATAAAGTGGATGAACTTGCAGCGTGGACCAGTACCTGGGACTTTGATGTTGTGGCCATTTCAGAGACGTGGATAGAGCAGGGTCAGGAATGGATGTTGCAGGTGCCGGGGTACAAGTGCTTTAGTCGGAGTAGAGAAGGAGGTAGAAGGGGGGGTGGAGTAGCATTATTGGTCAAGGACTATATCACAGTGTCAGAGAGGAAGTTTAATGAGGACTTGTCTGTTGAGGTAGTATGGGCAGAAATTAGAAATAGGAGAGGAGAGGTCACCCTGTTGGGAGTCTTTTATAGACCTCCAAAAAGTTCTAGAGAGGTTGAGGAAAGGATTGCAGAGACAATCCTGGTTAGGAGTGAAAGTAATAGGGTAATTGTTATGGGGGATTTTAACTTTACTAACATTGATTGGAATTGCTATAGCTCTGGCTCATTAGAGGGGTCAGTTTTTGTTCAAAGTGTGCAGGAAGGTTTTTTGACTCAATATGTAGATAGGCCAACTAGAGGTGAGGCTATATTGGACTTGGTGCTGGGAAATGAGCCAGACCAGGTGCTAGACTTGGAAGTTGGTGTGCTTTTTGGTGATAGTGACCACAATTCGGTTACGTTCACCTTAGTGATGGAAAGGGATAGGCATGAACCTCGGGTCAGTAGTTTTAGCTGGGGGAAGGGTAATTATGAGGCCATTAGGAGAGAATTAGGAAGCATTGGTTGGACTAGGAGATTACAGGGACTAGGAACGTCTGAAATGTGGAGTTTTTTCAAGGAGCAGCTACTGTGGGTCTGTGATAGGTATGTCCCTGTCAGGCAAGGAGGAATTGGTAGGGCTAGGGAACCGTGGTGCACAAAAAAAGTTGATTTGTTGGTTAGGAAGAAGAAGGAGGCTTATGTTCGGATGAGGCTTGAGGGCTCGGGTAGTGCAGTAGAAAGCTTTAGATTGGCTAGGAGGGAGTTGAAGAGGGAGTTAAGAAGGGCTAGAAGAGGGCATGAGATGACTTTGGCTGATAGGATTAAGGAGAATCCTAAGGCATTCTATAGGTATGTCAAGAACAGAAGGTTGGTTAGGGCAAGATTAGGGCCAGTTACAGACAGTAAGGGGAAGTTGTGTGTGGAACCGGAAGAGATTGGAGAGGCATTGAACCATTATTTCTCTTCGGTGTTCACGCAGGACGATATGAATGTAGCTGAGGAGGTCACTGGGGTGAAGGGGTGTAAAATAGAAAGTATTGTAGTTGATACAGAGGATGTGTTGGATATTCTAGATGGGTTGAAAATAGATAAGTCCCCTGGTCCAGACGGGATTTACCCTAGGATTCTATGGGAGGCAAGAGAGGTGATTGCAGAGCCACTGGCTCTGATCTTCAGGTCGTCGTTGGTCTCTGGTATAGTACCGGAAGATTGGAGGACAGTGAATGTTGTCCCATTGTTTAAGAAGGGGAGCAGAGACTTCCCTGGGAATTATAGACCAGTGAGTCTTACTTCTGTAGTGGGCAAGGTTTTAGAAAGAATTATTAGGGATAGGATTTATAGTTATTTGGAGAGTAATGAATTGATTAGAGATAGTCAGCATGGTTTTGTAGCGGGAAGGTCGTGCCTTACTAACCTTATTGAGTTCTTTGAGAAGGTGACCAAAGAGGTGGATAGGGGTAAGGCAGTAGATGTATATATGGATTTTAGTAAGGCGTTTGATAAGGTTCACCATGGTATGCTTCTGCAGAAAATGCAGATGTATGGGATTGGTGGTAATTTAGGTACTTGGATCAGGAATTGGTTAGCAGATAGGAGACAGAGGGTGGTGGTTGATGGTAATTATTCATCATGGAGTTCGGTTACGAGTGGTGTGCCTCAGGGATCTGTTTTGGGGCCACTGCTGTTTGTAATCTTTATTAATGATCTGGATGAGGGTATAGTTGGGTGGATTAGTAAGTTCGCTGATGACACCAAAGTCGGAGGTGTGGTAGATTGTGAGGAAGGGTGTTGAAGTTTGCAAGGTGACTTGGACAGGTTGCAGAGCTGGGCCGCGAGGTGGCGGATGGAGTTTAATGCGGAGAAGTGTGAGGTAATCCATTTCGGTAGGAATAACAGATGTGTTGAGTATAGGGCTAACGGGAGGACTTTGAATAGAGTGGAGGAGCAGAGGGATCTAGGTGTATGTGTACATAGATCCCTGAAAGTTGGGAATCAAGTAGATAAGGTTGTTAAGAAGGCGTATGGTGTCTTGGCGTTTATTGGTAGGGGGATTGAATTTAGGAGTCGCAGCGTCATGTTGCAACTGTACACAACTCTGGTGCGGCCGCACTTGGAGTACTGTGTGCAGTTCTGGTCCCCACATTACAGGAAGGATGTGGAGGCTTTGGAGAGGGTGCAGAGGAGGTTTACCAGGATGTTGCCTGGTATGCAGGGGAGGTCCTATGAGGAGAGACTGAGGGATTTGGGGTTGTTTTCACTGGAAAGAAGGCGGCTAAGAGGGGATCTTATAGAAACATATAAGATGATTAGAGGTTTAGATAGGGTGGATGGTGATAGCCTGTTTCCTCGGATGGAGAAATCTAGCACGAGGGGGCATGGCTTTAAATTAAGGGGGGGTAGTTATAGGACGGATGTCAGGGGCAGGTTCTTTACCCAGAGGGTGGTGAGGGACTGGAATGCCCTGCCTGCTGCAGTTGTAAATGCGCCTAGTTTGGGGGCGTTTAAGAGATTGGTGGATAGGTTTATGGACGAAAAGGGATTGGTTTAGATTAGTGGGTCAATGTTTTTTTTTAAAAATAAGACTGGTCGGCGCAACATTGTGGGCCGAAGGGCCTGTTCCGCGCTGTAATGTTCTATGTTCTATGTTCAATGATGTGAGTCATTGATCAGTGGGAGAACACTGCAGCTTTAGTTCAGGTTCCCTGCAAGACACCACTTGTGCCAATTTGCTGCACAAAAGGCCTTGGCCAGTGTAGAAAGGGTTGAGGGGTGCCCACTGTTGGCATGGCAGATTGAAGCCAGGCTGTGGGGTCGGTGATGAGGAAGTGTTCTTTGGTGGTTGTGTGTCGATTCCATTTCTGCTGTCATAAGGCCTCTGCTGGTGGTCTTAGCCATACAAGCAGGCATGATGGCAGTGGGGGCACAGAGAGAGGTGGTGGGTGTAGGTACATGGACTATATACATGCCAATTCAAGCGCCATCTGCTAATTTCCCAAAACAATTTAAAGTCAAAGAGCTTCCATCTATTGAGCATGCAGATTTGTATGCAAGTAGCAAATTCTACTTCTCAGTGCTAGATTTTCCATACTTGACCACTCAATGGTGACCAATTGTTCACGCAGGCATTAAAAGTGGCAGCAAGAGTGGATTTACAATGAAACACTGTGCCATGGAATAGATGATAAGGGGTCCCCAAAATGCAGTGAGATATAAACTAATATTGCAGCATCACCACAACGGACTGACTTTGAATCTGAGAAATGCAGTGAAGCTCTTCAGCCAACCATAGATTCATTCCTCCCTGCATTCGCTGCTGATAGACTCACTGGTGAATCACACAGGGAGGAATCGGTCTCTGGCTGAATGGCTTTGCTCACATGTTTCAAACAGCTTAGCAGTCAGTGGGTGAGGAGTCTTGGTTCCATTTGGAAATATTGACACTTTCAGAAAATGTGCAAAGACTGAGACTGTGCCCCTCCGAGCAAGTCCCCAGCCAAGAGTTGGTCGTGTTTGAAAAACCTGAGTGAAGTCATTCTGTGTCACTGTGAGCCTGGATTAACAGTGTGAGGTACACATGAGGTGTTTTTGTTGTTTTATTTTTAGATACACGATGCCACTCTGAATGTATGTGCCTTTCTGGGATGTTTGTAACTCTACGCTGTGAGAACTAACCTGGGGAATATTTGGCCATGCAGACGAGGTGATGGAATTTTCCTCCAGGGCACCATGGGCTATTGCCTGCATTATTTGTGATTTTGTGTAATTCTGAGCGTACATCCAACCTTCCCTTGCACCCATCTGTAGACCACAACTCCATCCTTCAATCTGCACTGTCTGGGGAGGCAAAGTACAATCAACAGATTGAGTGCTTACATTCAATATCAGGAAACAACAATTTATTTTCAGCATTCCTATTTCGGACATGGTACTTCTCTTTGGAACCCTTGCAAGACCTTCACAACTAATTGGATGTTCTATCTCGGTGCTATTGAATGTGGGTCTGAACCTCAGGTACTAAGTGAGATTGTGATCCTTTTGAAACTCCAGGCAATGGAATCTTACCACACAGCTCCTTTTGCCAGGGCAACCTGGTTTTACCTTCTTCCTTTACAGGGGCAGGCTTTTGAAGGGTCTACTCAAAACAGTGTGGACGTTTCTACTCAGATATGATGTGATCAGACTCATACCAAAACGTTGGAACTGCCCTTGGTTATGGCTTTCCAGTGGTCAGTCGGAGGACTGACCCAAGGGCTGCAATCAGATCCACTAAACACTGGGAAATGTTTGTCCATGTCTTTGAGCTCTTGGAAGTAGATGGTGTGTTTCCCAATCTTTCCCCTGAAGTCTCAAGTATGTGGAGGAAGCACTAACCGGTCTTGCAACCTCTGAGTTGTGGCGGATGGCTGTAGCTGTCATGTACCCCTTATACTAATGATGCAATTTCCATGAAACGATGCTGAGATTGGCAATGGACTCTCCTACGACTTGACCATCTCCTATAAACAATTGAAACCATTCTCAGAACGTCTACATGTGCTTCACAAACATTAATTTTTTAGCACAACTCATGAGGGTGGGAATAAGGGCTGACATCTTCTGAGAGATCATTCAACACCACTTGGCCCTGTTTACACTTCCAAATCAGTTCCTTCCTGCATTATGGGAAGTCCTCCTCTACTCCATAGAGGCAGATAAGCCTGGGTCAGTGAATGGACGAATGACAGCATGACTTGAGTTGAAAGAACCTGGTTCTCCTCTCCCTTATGTGGAGGATGAGAAGATGGAGAGATTAAAATAGTTGTCAATAAACTGAGACATGATGAGTTGCAGGGGAGGAGCAACAAGATTACTTTCAGGAAGATTGGCTGTGCTACAACAGCAGGCAACGGAGGGTGACATCAACAGAGAGAAAACAAATCGAGGAGGCTGGAAAGCTGCAATCAAAACTGGAAACTCTGTAAAAACTGGCAATCTCTAATTTGTGATGGTGAAAGGCAGATGGTCAAATCAAAACTAATATTGGCACTGGACTTTTGACTTCTTCAGAGCCGGATTTCAAACTCAAATATTGACTGAAATGGAAACTGTGACCAAAACTAATATTTCCAAATGTAAAAATATTCAAACAGCTCTCTTTTTTTTTGCAGACTTTTTCTTTCACATAACCAGTGATCTTTCACTGGCACCTGGAATGGCAAAACGACAAAGGAGCTTCAATGATCTGATCTGGGAAATGATCGCAGCTTCCAAGTTCCCTGAGAATTTCTACTTTCTCCTATCCTGCTCATCAGCTCTGTTTTGAGCCAAACTTCTTCATTAACAACTCCCAAAATCTGACATCTGTACCACTGACATCTGTAAACATTTCACAGTGCAAGCACGCCATCACTTTTGTTTTCTGATCCGACCAAGATGTAAATATCTTTGCCAGAATAACATCCTTATAATGAATATTAATATAAACTATTGGAAACTCAAATCAGTAGTAATTTTTAGCATTGGTGTGTGTAGGGATTTGTAGAGCAATCACAACTGTCGCAGTATCATAAAATTTTGGGTCTCAACATCAAACTTTGGGCAGATACTAATTGTGAACACATTTTTGTATATGAAATCTTACATGTATAAATGCACTTCCAGAATGTTAATCGTACAATAAGATGTATGGTGTACAATGTACACTACAGCTTTGGTGTGAATACACCCAAACACTTTGAAAAATTGTGGAAATTTCTGAAGAATGCATAGCCAGAGCAGATAACATGTATTAATTCCAGAGAATGAAGAGAGAGACTGAACAGTTTAGGCCTACACTCTCTGGAATTTAGAAGAATGAGGGGAGATCAAATTGATGTGTACAAGATGATAAAAGGTATGGATAAAGTAAATGTAGAGCGGATGTTTCCGCTGGTGGTGCATTCTTGGATGAAAGGCCATCATCTTAGGATAAGGGGTTGCAAATTTAAAACAGAATTGAGGAGAAACTACTTCTCCCAAAGAGTTGTGAGTCTGTGGAATTTGCTACCCCAAAGTGCAGTGGATGCTGGGACAGTGAGTAAATTTAAGGAAGAGTTAGATAGTTTTTCAAATTGGTAATGGGTTGAAGGGTTATGAGGAGAAGAAAGGAAAATGGGGAGAAGAAGCATATCAGCCATGATTGAATAGCAGCGTGGACTTGATGGGCCAAATGGCCTAATTCTGCTCCTATATTTTATGAACATGGTCTGGAGACAGTTGTACAAGAGAGAGATTTGAAATGTTTGGCTTGCCATCAGCAGGAATCCTGGTGGATGATGGAATTTAATTTGGCATGAGGCCAAAAATCAGTTTCCAGATAGCAGGGTGAGCTTTGACAATTGAGTTCTTGAGACATTAAAGATGGATTTATTTTCCTGATGAACAATATTCAAAAGTCCTTTTACATATCTGAGCATCAAATGTATGCTCAGTAAAAGGCCACCTCGATGGAATTAAGTTGTCTGTCAGATTAAGTTCCCTACCAATAAGAAATTGGAACATTGACATTCATGACTGCATCAAAGCGTATGCATTGAGCAAGATAGATTCCTTCCATGATTAACGGTGAGTTACTGTTGCATTTTCCCATTTGGGGAGTGACTGGAAATGTCAGCCTGGATTTGAGAGTGGGTGGGTGACAGTGCAGGTTGTGTGGAGGGTGACCAGGTAGGGAAGAAGGGTTACCAGGGAAGTGTAGGGTACTGACCTGGCAAAGGTGGAATAGGTACTGCAGGGTCTCTGCGTTCTCTTTAAATATGGCAGTCAGACCTCCAACACCATGAGATAATGTTGGGAACAGTGACTTCCTACTTGGCCCCACCACAAGAATTGGTGAGTACCGCGTGGGTGCATGCATAATGAACTGAACAGCACAAGGTTGTGCATCATCAGCTGTAGTATTGGAAATCTCTTTTGTGCCTGCCAAGATGTCTGCATCCTGGGGGCTAGGGTGAGGAAGCACAGCACCAGATCATCCACAACCATGCCATCATTTCATGCGAGAACACTATCCACCAGGTACACGGTATATACTCTTGTGACTTGACCAATGTTGACATCCTGCAGGAAAGGATGTCCCGAGGCATGGTACACTGTGGAGACCATGCAAACGCTACGACAACGGATGAATGAATTCCGCTTGACAATCACCAGGCAAGACTGCTCCCTTCCTGTTGGTGAACACTTCAGCGGTCAAGGGCATCAAGCCTCCGATCTTCAGGTAAATATTATCCAAGGCAACCTTCACGACACACAACGCAGAATCACTGAACAGAAACTGATAGCCACACACATGAGGATGGCCTCAACCAGGATCTTGGGCTCATGTCACACTATCTGTAATCCCATGAATTGCCTTGGCTTGCAAAATCTCATTAACTATCTTGGCTAACTTTCACCTGTGCTTGGCCCTCTCTCCACTCACATTGTCTTTACCTTTGAGACTTGATTACCTGTAAAGAATCGCATTTCAATCATTATCTTGTAGATTGAGTTTGTGTCTGTATATGCCCTGTTTGTGAATACCACTCCTCACTCACCTGAAGAAGGAGCGAGACTCCAAAAGCTTGTGCTGCCAAATTAGCGTGTTGGACCTTAACCTGGCGTTGTGAGACTTCTTACTACAAAGTTTGCAGTCAGAGTCTTTGCAAGTAGATATGCACAGGAAAACAATTTATGTTGTAGCTTTCATGACCTTACGATGTCTCAGGGCACTCTACAGCTAATACACTACTTGCGGGAGTGTAGCCCCTTTAATAGACAATCCTTACTGGGCCACGTAATTGGGTCAGAATCTATAGCTTATTGGGAGCAAGGGGATCCCCCAGGTGGATAGGCTGCAGTTAGAGTCAGAGCATGCTAAGAGCAGACCTATACAGTTGTGCTGTTAAACCCTTTGTTGTATCCTCAATAATCCTTTAATCAATTATGTGCATCGAGTTACTACAGTACTTTAGAGATGTAAGGTATGAAAATACAGCAGCTAATTTGATTGCAGTCAGCAACTGGCTGCTATATTACAACATTGGTATCTATTCGGCAATGTATAAACTTAGCCAGAAATGACCAGTCTGTAAAAAGCAGAACTAACCCAGCATAGACAATTGCCACCCCAGCAGTCTCAATCATCAGCAAAGTAATGGGAGGTCTCATAGCGCAGCAAACAGCATTTCCTCATTAATAACCTGCTCATTGATACTCAGCTTGCGTACCGCTGGGACCTCTCAGCTTTCAGCCTTGATCTAAAAATGGACAAAAGAAGAAAACTCAAGGTGAGAGTCACTACTCTTGACATCAAGGCAGCCTTTGACTGAATGTGACATCAAGGAACGCTAATGCAGTGAGGATCAGGGGGGAAGTTCCTCACTGATGGAGCTGGAGTTATACCTATCACAAAGGAAGGTGATTGTGAGGCTAATCATCTCAGTACCAGGACATTGCTAGGGAGTTCTTCAGGATAGTAGCCAAGGCTCACTCATCTTCAGTTACTTCATAAGACCATCAGAAATAGGAGCAAGGGAAGGTCATTCAAGTCATTCAGTAGGTCATTCTGCTCTGCCATTCGATAAGACAACATTTCTTTTTGTACATTCATCCATGGGATGTGATGGACATTACTGGCTAAACTAGCATTGGTTGCTCATCCCTAATTGCTCTTGATAGGTGGTATTGAGCTGCTTTCTTGAAACGCTGTAGTCCATGGGATGTAGGTATACTCACAGTGCTGTTTGGAAGGGAGTTCCAGGATTTTGATCCAGCAACAGTGAAGTAATGGTGATATATTTCCAAGTCAGAATGGTGATTGGCTTGGGTATGAATTCACACGTGGTGCCTGTTCTGATTATGGCATTAACTCCTCATTCCTTTTCATCCCCAAAACCCTTGATGCCCTTGCAGATCAAAGTTCTAACTCAGCCATTCAATAAACCAGCCTCCCTGCTCTCTGTGCAAGAGAATTCTGAAGACCAATCAACCTGTAAGGGAAGAAATTCCTCTCTCCGTCTTAACTGAAAGAACCCCTGAATTTTAACTGAACCCCTTAGCTTTAGATTTCCCCAAAAGTGGAAATGTCCTCTTGGTATTTATTTTGTCAGGCCATCTTCGAATCTTGTATCTCAATAAGATTACTCCTCACTCTTCTGAACTCCAGTGAGTATCAGCCCAGCCTGCTCAACCTGTCCTCATAAGACAGTACCTTCACTTGCCTAGTGAACTTTCTTTGAACTGCTTCTAATATAATTGTATCCCATCTTTAGTTAAGAGAAGAGGACAGTACTACTGCCCTTGTGTAGTTTGCAGCAAGAGTTTCCTACTTTTATAATTCATTCTCCTTGCAATAAAAGCCAGCATTCCATTGCCTTCTTAATTACTTGCATTTTAACCTTTTCTGATTCATGTACAAGGATACCCAGATCCCTTGGTACTGCAGTTCTGTAGTTTTTTGCCCAGTAACTTAATCTACCTATATTACTTTGCAGATTCTGTATCCTCCTCACAGCTTGCTTTCTTACCTATCTTTGCATTATCAGCAAATTTGGCTACAACACTGTTGTGAATAGCTGAAGCCCCAACAGTGATTCCAGCGGCACTCCACTGGCTACACTCTGCCAATATAAAAATCACTCACCTATCCTGGCTTTCTTTTAGTTAACCAATCCTCTATCCATGCTAATGTATACAACAAGGAGCTTTTATCTTGTGCAGTGACAATTTCTGCGACGCCTTTTTAAATGCTTTTTGGAAATGCAAATACATTGCATTCACTGGTTCCCCTTTATCCCCCCTCCTTGTTACATCATGAAACAACTCCAACAGAATTAGCAACTACATTGTCTCTTTCACAAAACCTCGTTGACTCATCCTGCCTCTGTTATGATTTCCTAAATGCCCTGCTGCTATCTCTTTAGTAATGGATTGTAGCATTTTCCCAACGTACAGATGTTAGGTTAACTGGCCTGTAGTTTGTTGCTTTCTGTCTCCCTCCTTTCTTCAATAGAGGTGGTACATTCTAGTTTTCCAATATCCTGGAAAATTTCTGGAATCTGGAATTTTGGGAGATTGCCATCAATGCATCCTGTGCCTGTACACCAAATTCCTTTAAAATGCAGGCAATCCGATGCAGGGTATTTGTCAGCCTTTAGTTCGGGTCATTTTCCAAATGTTTTTTCTCAAGTGATTGTCTAATTTGGTCATTGGATTGGTTCCACTGATCGGCGCAACATCGAGGGCCGAAGGGCCTGTACTGCGCTGTAATGTTCTATGTTCTATGTTCTATGTTTTCCTCCCTCCTATTTTCGCCTGCTTTTCCATAAAATGTTAAGATGCTTTCCATACATTTTATTTTAAGACAGATACATCGCACTTCTTCAAAGCCTCTGCCATTTCCATGTCATAGAATCATAGCATCCCTTCAGTGCAGAAAGGGGCCATTTGGCCCATCGAGTCTGCACTGACCACAATCCCACCCAGGCCCTATCCTCATATCCCTCCATATTTACCCACTAATCTTTCTAAACTACACATCAGAGGCAACTAAGGAGGAATTTTAACATGGCCAATCAACCATCTTCGGACATCTTCGGACTGTGCGAGGAAACCGGAACACCCGGAGGAAACACGCGCAGACATGAGGAGAATGTGCAAACTCCACACAGACTTAACCTATTCAACCAGATTTAACCTATTCATCCGGAGAACTACTACAAGTAGTGGGGAATTCTGTGGCGAGTAATTCACCTTCTGTCTCACCAAAACCTGTCCATAAGGCACAAATCAGGAGCGTGATGAAGTATTTTCCACTTGTCTGGATGAGTGTAGCTCCAACAACACTCAAGAATCTGAACACATCCAGGACAAAGCAGCCCCGCTTAAGTGGCACCCCCACTTCAACATTCACTCCATCCAGCACCTAAGCACAGTGATAGCAGTGTGTATCACCTACAAAATGCACAACAGTAACTCACAAAAATTCCTTTGGCAGCACCTTTCAAACTCTCAACCTTTACCTCCAAGGGACTGCAGACACATTGGAATGTGTTCTCTTTCATACATTGATAGACTGCCGAGCGAGATGGCCACACAAACCTCCAGATCCCTGGATAATCCAGTGAGCTGGAGAAATTGAGTGCCAATGTCACTTCTATGGTGACAAGTATTCGGTGGCCCTCACATCCCTATGATTTCAATTGCTGTTCCATTATCCCTCAGTTTTCTCCTGCCAACTCTTTGGAATGGTACGGTTGGCATCAGTTTTATTGTTCAAACATCTTGATGAAGCTAAATGTCAGCTGGTAGATGCCCTTGCGCAGGGCAGTGCCAGCAGCAGCCAAGTCGCCAGTTTGCCCCTTGCGTCTTCCTTCATTCGATGCTCTCCTCCAGCCACTCCGAAGCACCCTTATGTCTGCTAAGACACTCCACTTGGCTACATGCCCATCTCTGGACTGCTTGCCTCACTGAAGGATGCATCAGCAAACACTCCACCCATTTCCAGATGATGCTTCCACTGCCTCGATACTCCTACTGAACTTTGTTGTGCTTCTGGTAAATCCTTAGGACCTTGCAGACACCCTTCCAGTAGCAATATCTTTCTTTGGACCCTCACTCCACCAAGCAATAAACTTGGCCTGATTGGGACTGCACATTGCAGTCTGGATTACAGAGCAGTCAATTATCCTCATAGAATCATACAGTGCAGAAAGAGGCCCTTCAGCCCATTGAGTCTGTACGGAACACAATCCCACCCAGGTCCTACCCCCATATCCCTACATATTATATCCACTAATACCTCTAAGCTCCGCTACCCTGGACATTAAGGGGCAATTTCTTAGTGTGGCCAATCAACCTAACTCACACATCTTTGGACAGTGGGAGGAAACCGGAGTACCCGGAAGAAACCCACACAGACATGAGGAGAATGTCACCTTACTACCGGAAGGACGTGGAGTCTCTGGAAAGGGTGCAGAGGAGGTTTACCAGGATGTTGCCTGGCATGGGGGGACTGGGTTACGAGGAGAGGTTGAAGAAACTGGGGCTATTCTCCTTGGAAAGACGGAGATTGAGAGGGGACATGATAGAAGTATATAAGATACTGAAGGGAATAGATAGAGTTAATAGTGAGAGACTGCTCCCTAGACTGGGTACGAACACGAGAGGTCATCATTTAAGGGTGAGGGGGGAGAGGTATAATTTGGAGGTGAGAAGAAGGTTCTTTACGCAGAGAGTTGTGGGGGTCTGGAACGCGCTACCGAGTAGGGTGGTGGAGGCAGGAACGTTGGACTCGTTTAAGATGCAGTTAGATAGGCACATGAGTGAAACGAGAATGGAGGGATATGGTAGGGGCTATTAAATAGGGTTAAACCTCGGGAGACACCGGAAGGGCAGGCTGTATGATTAATATTTTTTGTCTTTATTCCACAGGTGGAGGTCCACCTTGTGTCAAACGAGGGGCATGCACACGGTGGGTCGTGCGTGGGCTGCTCTTGGAAGTTCCGGGAGTGGCCTAGTACTTCGTGTCGGTGTGTGTGCTTGATCCTGGACCGGTAGACGGGCGCCGCGACAGCTCAGTGACTAGCACTGCTGGCTGTGCAGACACATGGATTTGGGCCTGTGTCTGTGGGAGTTTGCGCATTCTCCCTGTGGTTGCGTGGGTTTCCTCCGGGCGCTCCGGTTTCCTCCCACACCCCAAAGATGTGCTCTTAGGCTAATCGGTTTTTACCAAATTGACACTATTTCTTCCCTGAATCTGACTGAGTAGGGTTCCATTCGTAGACATGCAGGGTAGAATAGGTGTAGGGTGATGCGGTGGCGCGGGCTCGTTGGGCCGAAGGGCCTGTTTCCCGTGCTGGGTTGTTCTTTGTTCTTTGTTCTAATGTGCAAACTCCACACAGACAGTGACCCGAGCCAAGAATGGAACCCAGGACCCTGGAGTTGTGAAGCAGCAGTGCTAACCACTGTGCTCCTGGCCCTGTTGGCTGTTTTCACGTCTGCTTTCACTCTCCATAATTGTGAGATGTGTAGATTAGAGGGATTAGTGGGTAAATATGCAGGGATATGGGGGTAGGGCCTGGGTGGGATTGTGGTCGGTGCAGACCCAATGGGCCAAATGGCCTCCTTCTGCACTGTGGGGTTTCTATGATTTCATTCTATGAATTGCGATGGTCCCAGGACTGTTGTAATTCCCTGGAGTTCTGTGGCCTCCTCAGCTATCCAAACTGCCTTCCAACTCCTTTCTGACTGACTTTGACCGGCTGCCACCCTTGAAAGTATCGGCTGATGGCAGGAGACATGCAGGAATCCTGGTCGACATGGTCCCTCGTGATGTTACCAGCTTTCTGGCCTTGTGCAGGCTGCTACAATTCAGGACTCAATGTAATTTCAAAATGCACTTGAGAACAGAACCCACTTTCTTTTAGTTGACGTCCAAATTTTTTAAGGATGTGACTTCTTGGAAGAGCCAAGATGACCCACCAGAGATCATTCCCATGTGGCCTCAGAAACAAGGCCTAGCTTCTGTAGCAGCTGTATGATTTAGATACCTACCCGGGCCTTTTGAGTGCCATTGTTTCGCTTGGGCTTTGCAAAGCTGTGCATGCTTTTTCTGATGAGATTCTTGGATCTTTTTAGGTACAATAGCATATCCACTGTCCAAATTGATTTCTAAGGACAGGACATGCTTTGTTCTTGCAGCCTTTCTCCTTCAAAGCAATTTCAATGTTTTGTTTGGTTTATTATCATCATGAATGGGCTCTCATTGATGTGAGTCAACCAGTGGGACTCTGTCCTCTTTAGTGTTTGGCACGAGAAACTGGTCATTTATCATCTGCTCTTCCCATATCACGTCCACGGATAATGGCCTCATTTTCGAAATGTACCTCCATTCTTTCTCTTGCTATTGGCAGGCAACCAGAGAAGAACATGTTCGCCCTCAGATTGATTTTTACTGGTTGTTTTATTCTGAATTGTATTCTCCATATAGCTGTAATTTTGCACAAGTTTCCAGAAACCTTGGCAGTCAAAGCACTGTTTGTTTTCATTTTTCACTTGCCTTATGGCACTCTCACCCCTCCACTAAGCCAAAGTGTATATCATAGTAATACTAACTGCTAAGGTTCCCTGTGAGCCAGAGTCCAGCTCAGTCATGAATCTGATGATAAAATCCTCTGCGTGCATCTCCTGAGTGATAGCCCAAATTGCTCTGAACCCCTATTGTTCCAGTGGTTCTGTGGGATCTTTCTTTATATCCTTTTGTTCACTCTGGGCCTGTGGCATACAATGTTAAGCCTGCTTTCAGACCATTTCATTCATTTTTTAAAAAATTACATCAATACCTTTCCCCTTGTTGTTGTATCCTGAGCTGCGCACAAGGCCACACTCAAAGGAATAGAACCAGCCTGACTCTGCTTTGTTATCACTTACACTGTTTTCAGTCCCCAGACTGATTCAGGTAGGCACCTTGACCCCCCAAAATGGACACAAAAGGGTCCATCTTGCCCATAGTTCCAGGTTAGCTCTCCTACACATTTTGCAGACCTTGCTAATTCTGGCCAGAGTTTGACTTGGCTAAATTGAACATTGTGTTTGAGCCCATGGTGCAGTTCAATACAGTTATTTTACCTCGATGTTCCATGTCACTGCCACAAGACAGAATGAACATATGGAGTTACACCACAGCCAGTCTACATTGATTAACATAAAATACACAAAGAAGCTGTTACATTGTTTAAAAAAAAGTGACTGTACATTAAAAAGTTAAATAATACGTTGGCTTACTTTCTTAGACAAGAGCCTCAGCTGCTACTGGAAGGTTAAAGTTGCGACTGAACTTCATTACAGCAGCAAGTACAGCTGCCTAATTTTAACACCCATCTCTCCCAGTTCATGCTAAATGGGAGGCCAAGTGGGCTGGCACTCACAGCGCCAGGACCTGCATTGAATTCTTGTCTTGGGTCACTGTCTGTGTGGAGTTGGCACGTTCTCCTTGTGTCTGTGTGGGTTTCCTCTGGGTGCCCTGGTTTCCTCCCACAGTCTGAAAGATGTGCTGGTTAGATGTACTGGCCACGCTAAATTCTCCCTCAGTGTACCCGAACAGCTGCCGGAGTGTGGCGACTTGGGGATTTTCACAATAACTTCATTGCAGTGTTCATGTAAGCCTATTTGTGACATCAATAAATAAACTCAAACTTTAAGCTTTAAAATTCCCTCTGCAATACTGTCCATATAGCCACTGTTAAAATAGTTTATTTTAGAATATGTATATATGGCATTATATATATATATATATATAAATACATTTTAATCTTCCAGTGCTAATCCACAATATGTGCTCCTGCGTTAGCAATGTGCTAGCCAATAGTTACTTACCTTAGAAACTTTAGGTTATTTTGAAAACCTCTACTGGGCTCCTCTTCTCTGTTCCATTTTTTTTCAAAACAGGCCTCTCTAATTCCTTTGTACCATTCATTACCCCAATGTTCTCCTTGTAGTGTAGTGCCTGAGACTGCACACAATGTTCCTTCACTTCAGCCTGACCAATATCTTGTACAAACTCAGCTGCATACCTTGGTTTTACATTCTGTGCCACCATTTATAAAGTTTAGAGTTGTCAGTACCTATTCTGTTTGCATACTCATCTTTTAAAAACATGTTTTTGCCTCCACCCCTCAGGTCTCTGTGTTCATTCGTTTCTCTAACAATCATACCATTTGGTATATACTTCCTAACAATGATATTATTCATTTGTTCATAAGGAGGAGGTGATCTTTGGCAGCATATCTGTAGCCTCTTCCCTCTTAAACCACACAACACCCCAATTTAATGTTCCTTAGGTGCCATTGGTGACTAAAGTATCAATGTTATCTGCTATGGAAATGATAGCTTGCAGTTCTATTGCACCTTCATTCCGTTGGATTTAATCCACCTCATCATAGTGGGCAACATGTGGTAGATGGGCCCATTTAATCATAGGAGAGCCAATGATGTCAGTCTCCCCATAGAGGAGAAATCTGAGGGGTTATCAGTCTTGTTAAAGAAACCATAAGGAATATCTTTTTGAGGCTGTGAAACCTTGTTGGGTGATCCTTTAAATTGGTCACTGGGGATCCAATTGAAAAACAGAACAGCGCAGATGCTGAAAATCTGAAATTAATGCACAATGGTTAGGTGGATTAGTCATGGTAAATTTCCCTTAGTGTCCCAGGATAAGTAGGTTTGATGGGTTGAACATAAGAACATAAAAACATAAGAACATAAGAAATAGGAGCAGGAGTAGGCCATCTAGCCCTTCGAGCCTGCCCCGCCATTCAACAAGATCATGGCTGATCTGAAGTGACTCAGTTCCACTTTCCCGCTTTCTCCCCATAACCCTTAATTCCCTTGCCTACCAAAAACCTATCTACCCGCGTCTTAAATATATTTAGCGAGGTAGCCTCAACCACTTCAACGGGCAGAGAATTCCAGAGATTCACCACCCTTTGAGTGAAGAAGTTCCTCCCCAACTCCGTTCTAAACCGCCCCCCCCTTTATCTTGAGGCTGTGCCCTCTAGTCCTGCTGTCCTTCCTGAGCGGGAAGAACCTCTCCACCTCTACCCTATCCATCCCTTTCATCATCTTATACGTCTCAATGAGATCCCCCCTCATCTTTCTAAACTCTAATGAGTACAAGCCCAGTCTATTCAGCCTCTCCTCATAGCTCAACCCCCTCAACTCCGGTATCAGCCTAGTGAACCTCCTCTGCACTCCCTCCAAGGCCAAAATATCCTTGCGCAGGTGCGGCGAACAAAACTGCACACAGTACTCCAGCTGCGGCCTCACCAATGCCCTGTACAGTTGCAGCAAGACCTCCCTACTTTTATATTCAATCCCCCTCGCTATGAAGGCCAGCATCCCATTCGCCTTCCTGACCACCTGCTACACCTGCAGACTGGGTTTTTGTGACTCATGCACAAGGACCCCCAGATCCCTCTGCACCGTAGCATGCTTCAGCTTTTCGCCCTGTAAGTAGTAGTCCTTCCTACCATTATTCCTACCAAAGTGGATAACCTCACACTTGCCAACATTGTATACCATCTGCCAGGTCCTCGCCCACTCGCTCAAGTTGGCCATGGTGAAAGTGCAGAGTTACAGGGATAGGGCAGGGGAGGGGACCTTGGTAAGATATTCTGTCAGAAAATCAGTGTGGAATCGATGGGCCAAATGGCCTCCTTCTTCACTGTAGGGATTCTATAATTCGGTACTTTACAGCCTTCCTGACTCAACACTGAATACATCAATTTCAGGCTGTTAACTCTGAAATATTTTGTCACCTTTTTTTCTGCTTGTTTTCTTTTTCATTTTGGCAGGGTGGTATAGTGGCTAGCAGTGCTGCCTCACAGCACCAGGGATCCGGGTTCAATTCCGACCTCGGGCGACCGTGTGGAGTTTGCACATTCTTCCCGTGTCTGCATGGGTTTCCTCCGGGTGCTATGGTTTCCTCTCACAGTCCAAAGATGTGTGGGTTAGGTTGATTGCTAAATTGACCCTAGTATCAGACGATTAGCAGGGTAAATATGTGGGGTTATGGGGATAGGGCCTGAGTGAGATAGAGGTTGGTGTAGACTCAATGGCCCGAATGGCCTCCTTCTACGTTGTGGGGATTCGATGGTTCTATAGTTCAGTCTGCAGCCACCAGCTCTAGGAATGTCTCTTATTTCTTTGTTTCCTTTCTTGTCCCATCATCTGGATTACAAATTATGTTGTCTTTCCATCTCTCCTGTGACCCATCCCATCATAGGCCTGCAGTCTTCGGGCTGTCAAACCTGCTGATTTTTATTTTTCCCTTCATTTTCCATTTTAATTACTGGGAATTTAAGTCTCTTTTGAAAAGTTACTGATTTCTACGAAGGCTATGACAAGCTGAATATTGTGCCATCACAAGTGAATATTTCACTTCTGATCTTGTGATGGGGTGCAGGTCATTGATGATGAAGCTGAAGTTAACGTTTCCAAGGACACTGAGAAATACTTGGACTGATGTCCTGGGGCTGAGCTGATTGGCCTCCAACAGTTACAAACCATCTTCCTGTGATTGCTAAGAATCAGAATTTCTAATTACTGCAATTAGCATGAGCGGCAATATCTGTTGTGGTATTGTGTCTTTATGTCCAGCAGTTGCAAAATAAGATGAGAAAATTGATTTGTATCTTGTTTTATTGTTTTCCAAACAATTGGGAAATGTGCAGTTCCAACATGGGTTTTGAGAACATCCTCGTGGCATTCAGTAAAAACGTAAAGTCTCCTCAGTCCCAGATGACCATCGGCTATTCTCCCCTTTGTGGGAGAGAGCTGACTGCGAGTGATTTAACCTGAGGGATGCCACAGCTCAGGTGAGGGGCAAGGTTGAGAAAGTGGGGTGTAGTAGGGAATGAGTTAATGAACTTTGTAATACTTGAGAGAATGTGAAAAAATATCCAGTAGTCTAGATGAAGCCTGTTTATAGTCGAGATGCATATATTTCATATATTTCAGATACACGTAACTTTGTTTTCGTGTGCCCAGACTGCTCAGTGCCCTTGCTGTTGTACACAAGTTTCAGGTGACCCAGGCAGGGAGATGGCAGCAGCTCTTGTTATTATACACAAGTTTTATGATAAGCCTGCTTAGAAATGTAGTTGACCCAGCTTGTAGTTATGTTGTGTCTTTAATTTCGTGGACTTTCGCCTAATATAGTGAAGCCTGCATGTCCTAAATATATTTTATGTATATATTCATTATATACTGCTTATGTGTCATGTACTAACATATTATACATACACATACGTTATACAACTTATGAGCATAGATTGTTATACTGGCCCGTTAAGTTTAACTTGTCTTGTCAGCCTGTATGTTAGCTGAGGGCTAATCACACACGTCAATTGCGTCCTTGAGATAATCATGAAGAAATGCCGAGGCAGCCATGTTCCCACGATGGAGGACAACCCACAGCCTGGGAACCTGCTGAGAATGAGAAGATGCATACGTGACTGGGGCGGGGTATAAATATATGCTGTTAACTTGTATTCGGAGAGATGCCTGGGGAGCCGCTGTTAGGTGCCAGGTGTATCTCCCAAAAGCTTTTGAATAAACTGCCGTACTTTGACTCACAGTTAGTCTCAGAGGTATCTTTACCTACAACAGGGGCCTTCGTGAATAACCTCAGCCAGTACAGGAATTGAACCCACGCTCTTGGCATCGCTTCGCATCACTAACCAGCTATCTGTGCAAAAATTGCTCTAATTGTATTGTCATTTTTCATATGATATCATATTTATATGGTAAATGTTTTGTATTCCTTTTGTGATTAAAAGTTAGAATCACTGAAACCCTACAGTGCAGGAAGAGGCCATTCGGCCCATTGAGTCTGTACTGAGTTTGGGCCCTACCCCCATATCCCTGCGTAAAGTAGAAGACTGGAACTGCAGAGGTGAGATCTTGGTTTTACGATCAGAAGTTGCTGAAGCTGCACAACCACACCTAGGTCCTACCCCCATATCCCTACATATGTTATCCG
This sequence comes from Carcharhinus amblyrhynchos, assembly GCF_965287045.1. NCBI lineage: Eukaryota > Metazoa > Chordata > Chondrichthyes > Carcharhiniformes > Carcharhinidae > Carcharhinus > Carcharhinus amblyrhynchos. The sequence continues at coordinate 16,858,496 of NC_137330.1, forward strand.
TTAATCCCTCTAACCTACACATCTCAGGACACTAAGGGGCAATTTTAGCATGGCCAATCAACCTGACCCACACATCTTTGGACTGTGGGAGGAAACCGAATCACCCAGAGGAAACTCGTGCAGACACGAGGAGAATGTACAAACTCCACACAGACAGTGATCCGAGCCGGGAATTGAACCCAGGTCCTTGGAGCTGTGAAGCAGCAGTACTAACCACTGTCCAACTGTGTCGCCCAAATGTTCTCATGGAATAGATTTCTTCTGATGTTATTTGCTCTTAACTCAGTCTAAGGGTCATCCAGACTTGAAACGTTGGCTCTATTCTCTTTTCACAGATGCTGTCAGAGCTGCTGAGATTTTCCAGCATCCGCAGTATTTTGTATTTACCCCAATATCCCTTGATTGCCCAAGAAACCAAAGATCTGTCTTAAATGAATTTAATAATGGAACATCTACAACCCTCTGGTGTAGAGAATTCCAAAGATTCACAACCTTTTGAGTGAATAAATTTCTCCCCTTCTCAGTCCTAAATGATTGGCCCCTCATTCATCTTTTAGATTCCATTATCAGCGAAACAATCTCTCAGTGAGACGCCTACAGAATCTTGTGTAGTTTCAGATTTGAATGTTTAATTTACATGAAATTTAAATGTACTTGAAAATGGAACATGTCAAGTATTTGACGTGCATCGAGGGGCCTTCTGTAAATATTATGCTATAAGCGACATGCATTTTGAAAATTAATAATATTTGGTGCTCTAGTGCACATTGAAAACATTAAGATAGCAAACTAGAAAACTATCCAGCACATCAAACAGTAAATTAATTGTCTCTATTCAGGAAATGTTTATTCTAGAGTTTGTTTAAGTTTGTTTATCCGTGTCACAAGGTGGCTTATATTCACACTGCAATGAAGTTACTGTGAAAATCCCTGAGTTGCCACAATCTGCGCTTCTTTGGGTGCAGAGAGGGAAAAATTAGCATGACTAATGCACCTAACCAGCACATCTTTTGAACTGTAGGAGGAAACCAGAGTACCCAAAGGAAAACTTGTGCAGACACAGGCAGAATGTGCAAACTCCAGTTAGACAATGACCCAAGATGGAAATCGAATACGGGTTCCTGGAGCTGTGAGGCAACAGTGCAGACCGCTGTGCCATATTTTGAATGAACAACATAGAGTTTGCTCCTGAACAAATTGATCTTTGCTGATGCTAGTAGTAGGTTTCCTATGGTGCAGCTTATGGCAAGACAAAGGATACGTCATGTTTGTAATTATACCACACAGTATAATTTGGGTGGCAAGATGGCACTGTGGTTAGCACTGCTGTCTCACAGCACCTGGGACCCAGGTTCAATTCTGGCATTTGGTGATGTGGAGTTTGCACGTTCTCCCCGAGTCTGCATGGGTTTTGTCCGGGTGCTCCAGTTTCCTCCGACAGTCCAAAGATGTGCGGGTTATGTAGATTGGCCATGCTAAATTTCCCCTTAGTGTCCCAATGTACGTAGGTTAGGGTGATTAGCAGGGTAACTAGATGGGGTTATGGAAAAAGGGGCTAGGTGGGATCGTACTTGGTGCAGACTCGATGGGCCAAATGGCCTTCTTCTGCACTGTCGGGATTCTGAGTACACAATTTATTAATCTGCAATTCATGTGTGACTCTGTGAATTGGAATGTCCCTTTGGGATCACAAAGTGCTGAAGTTCTCTTTAATGTAGCATGGACATTTTGATAAACCTTGCTGTGAATTACCGCAAAATAGAAACATCCTTCAACACTTTCAATTTTTCTGGCATTTTGCACGTATCAAACAAAATGTGTCACTAATTAGCCGCAAAAGTGATATTCAGAAACCTTAGTCCAAGGCGCTAATTTTACAAGTAATTTTAAAGGAGAAGGAAGGGTAGAGAGTCAGAGAACTGCCAAAAAGAAAGTTGAAAATTAAGGTCAAGGGAACAGAAAGCCAATAGTAATAAGATTTAGGACAAGATAAGAATTGGAGGAACACAGAGATCTTGGGGGTCGGGGGGTGGGGGAATTTGTGTGGTTGACAACGGTTTCGCAGATAAAGAGGGTGCAAAAGGAAGGAATGAATTAGAAAGTAAGGATGAGAGTTTTGAAATTGAGGCATTGTCAGACCTGGTACTAACCTAGGACATGCACTAACTTGACTCTTTATATTGCCCATGGCTGAATTCCCAATAATCAGGGTGACATCAACATGTGCATCAGAAGCAGCCAGCTTGAAATTAAGATTGAAATTGGCAACCTGCTACTAGGACCTAATGAATTGAAATCCAACATCCAACCCACATTGTCACAATTTTGCAAGTGCAATTCAACTTCTCTGCTAAACAGAATCAGAGAATCCTACAAGGCAGAAGGAGGACATTTGGTCCATCGAGTCTGCCCCTTCAGGCCCTATTCTCATAATCCCATACATTTATTCTAGCTGGTCCTCCTAACACTAAGGGACAACTTATCAAGGCCAATCAACATAACCCACACATCTTTGGACTGCGGGAGGAAACCGGAGCACCCGGAGGAAACCCACGCAGACATGGGGAGATCGCGCAAACTCCACAAAGACAATGACCCAAGCCAGGAATCGAACCTAGGTTCCTGGCACTGTGGGGCATCTGTGGTAACCACTGTGCCACCGTGCTGCCCTATACTGTAGGTAATCTTCACCATTGTCCATCTTTAGTCACAAAAAATTAACTTGAGCTCAATGAACAATTGCCATGAATGGTGATGCCTTTTTGTGTGTGTTTAATTTGCTCAACATACCAAGGAGGTCCCTCTGTTGTTGCCCCTTTCAAAATGAATGAGTTCTACTTCTTGAATGGAGCCCACCAAGAGGAATCAGCACAGTGTAAGCTTTGAAAGGGACAAAATCCATGCTAAATCTCTCATACTTTAATTAGGCTTCTTTTTGGTTTTGGTGCCATTCAACCTTCCTCTATGTGGACTCTAATGTGCTCTGCGAGCAGGAATTTCTAACCTTTCCATATCATGTAGCAGCAGAAGATAAGGGCAGCAGCAATTTGTATTCCTTTGTATTCCCTACGTTCTGTGGATTCCAATCTGCCCTCCATGTTTGTGGTATTCCCTGCTTGGTGAATCTCCTACAGTTGAGTGAATACCAGCAGTTGTGGCATGAGGCCCTCAGATGGACCTTAATTACCCTCCTTAACTGCATCAGTAGGGAGTGAGGCTGGAAGGCAGTTTAAAGACATTCCCGGCATGGACGGACTTAACTGGAGCAGAAATGTACGGATGCTGAGGCCTCAACCGGCCAGATGCCTGCCCAATTAAATGCCCCCACCACCAAACTTGCCACAGAGGAGGGCATTAAATTTTGCCCCTCATCTCCTGTGCTTTCAAATTCTAGTACTTGATCTTGTGAATTTCAAACAAAGCAGGAATCCCAGTCGACAATATTAGATTGGTTAGTGCTATCAAAAAAGCAAGCAAGCAAATGTTTGGTTAGGAATTAATTGTTGGTTAGGGACAGGCTATGATGATCAAACAATCCAGGAGCAATTGATTGTGTTCTATCCCACGGTGAGAATGGGGAATATATTCAGGGAAGGCTGAATGGTGGAGATGTGATGATGTGTGAATATTCTCGACATTTTTAGGTCCAGGTTCCGGACCTTCAGGAGGATAGATTGTACAGCTGCTGTGCACAAGAAGATCGAAGAAGTGAGTCTGATTGAATGGGGGACCTCTCACATTGTTCTGTCCTTCTACATCTTTCTTCAATTCTTAATTTGGCCTGGTTCCTCAGGGGTGAGGCATTTGCTCCCTCCAGTCACCTTTTACACCCTAACATTGGTCAAATTAAAATCACAAGTTCCTTGAGCACTCACTGGGACAGACAGGAGAGAAGCATAAATAGCTCAGCTGATAGCTAACACAGGTCCGTGGAGCTAGGTGCAGACAGAGCAACAAGTTAGATTTCCTTAAGGAAGAAAAGAGCAAAACAACTTACTAACTTACTGTTAAGGAAATCTCCTTTTTGTGCATAGATCAGATTTTAAACAGATTAGTTTTACATGGAGACTAAAGAAGTTAACATTAATGGCAATGATTAACATGAATATTGTATGATTTCATCCAATTTATTGGTTATACTTGTAAGGGACTTAGTTAAAGTCTGCCAAGCTGCAATAAAAAAATCATAACATGGTACCTCCCTTCAGGCAGACACTGCTTGTTTCTGTTGGGTCTTGCAAAAAAAACTGTAGGTGATTTCATAGAATCCCTACAGTGCAGAAGGAAGCCATTTGGCCCATCGTGTTTGCACCAACAACAATCCCACCTTGCCCCTATCCACATAACCCCAACATACTTACCTTGCTAATCCCTCCAACCTACACATCAAGAGGCAATTGAGCATGGTCAATGCACCTAACCTGCATAGCTTTGGACTGTGGGAAGAAACCGGAGCACCCAAGACCAGAATCAAACCCAGCCCCCGGCACTGTGAGGCAGCAGTGCCACAATTTGATCAGAATTGATTTTAACTTTCCCCAAATTCATGCTTCTATTTTTATTTTACAACTGATTTGTCCTGTTGATCTTATCTGGTGAGGATCTGTAACACTGGTGGGTTTCTGAAAGAAGAGATTGCCAACAAAAACAGAAAATGCTGGAAAATCTCAGCAGGTCTGACAGCATCTGGAGAGAGAATAGAGCCAATGTTTCGAGTCTGGATGACCCTTCATCAGAAGGGATTGCCATTTGGTGAAATTTGAATCTTGATGGAGTCAGTGATTCTTTTACTTTTAAGCCAGGCTATTAAACACTGCTTTTTTTTAACTTAGCTGAGATTTCATGTCAAGAACCTGAAACGAGGCAATAGAATATATTCCCCTCAAGGATTCCTCTAAGTTTGAGACATTAAGCTTTCTAAGTTCATTGGAAAATTAAGACCTTTCCTGATATAGGCAACCCTCTGAGCAACTTCTTCATGCATTCTCATCCTTCCAGCATCAATCCCAATGATGCTTTTCTGTAATGGTCTAACTATGAGTGCTGATCAAAGTAAAATTAATTCAGGGAATTTTCATTTGCCATTGACTTTGGTGCAGGATAGCACTTTATTACTGTTTCGATCAGAGGTCGACAGGATGACACACAGGTCAGAGCTTTGATGAAAAGTCATCTAGACTCTCAACATTGGCTCTATGCCCCCTCCAAGGATGCTGTCAGACCTATTGAGATTTTCCAGCATCTTCTGTTTTTATTTCAGATTCCAGCATCTACACTATTTTGATTTTATCTTAGTAAAAAGCATAATAATTGGCCTAGATATGCCTTTACCATGGCACATACTTGCAGGAATATGTGACCTTTCAGGGAATCTTGTAATGTGAAAACCTTTGGAACTAGTTCAAGAGCCAGGGGGAACAGTATTTTTTTCTCTCTGCTTCCCAGTCTAAAAGTGCTCAACATTTCGTAAGTGTTCATTTGAATTTTTTGACTCAGTTGCCTGTGATTATGAGTACTCCTAACCGAAAGTCCACAAGCCAAGTTACTACCAGTTTTGCAGTCAGATGTTGAAATACAACCACATTGATAAATGCACCAACTATTTGAGGTCAAATTCTTAAACACTCAAAAGAGCTGCTTTATTGGTTTGAGGTCATTTCTTTCTTCAGACCCAACAAGTGGCATAACTTTCCTGTGGATGCAATCAAGAGACAGTGAGCAAAGCAGTGTTCAAGATCTGAACAAAACAACCAAAGCAAAATGAACAGATCGAGCTGCAGAATCTCTGGCTCGTTGCAAGTTAAGGTTTAGTTAGAGGTATCGAAAAGAAGGCAGATTTGTGGAGTATTTGAATACATTTTGTTTCTCAACATAACGGGTGATTTTCCGCTCTCTCGCTGCTGGGGATGGGTAGCCTGACCCACCCAAAAGGACAATTGGAAACTCAGCCAGCAAGTTGCACACAATCTCACGGCCATTAATGCTAAACGGTTATAAAATTGTGCACGGCACGTATGAAATTTCCAATATGTGCTTCCGTCAGGCGTGATGACGCTCTTGATGCTGGAATTCAGAAAATTACGCCCATCGATTCAAAGTAATGCGAAATGCAATAGAAAACCAATACCGTCAGCTGATGGAGGCTTCTTTTGGGGGCACTTCTCAGAAAACATGTTTCAAGTGAAGAAATGTTCCTTAAGTCAATCAGAAAAAGCTGGTGGGAGGAATGGATTCAGTTTATGCAAATATCACACCTTATCTTTGGCAACGTCCACCATTTTATCTTTTAGATGATTAAAAATGTTAATATAAATGTTGCTTTGTCCTACAGGCCACTTTCTCCTTCTGAGAGAGAGGTGACTGGTGATGATTTAACCTAAGTGCCACCACACCTCAGGTGAGGGGTAAGGGTTGAGAAGACAGGGCCTTCATGAATAACTTTTTGAGAGTGGGAACAGATTTTCCCTATCTATTCTGGCCCGCCATGATTTTGAGTACCCCTATCACATCTCCTCTTAACCTTCTTCTCATCAATGAGGACAGTCCCATCCTCTCCAATCCATCCTCAGAACTGAAGTTAGGAGCCTCTGTGGCTCTTCCATCCTGTTGGTACTCCAATTGTTGTGTCTTGATAGTTGACCATTTGCACAGATTACTCTCCTATATACGCTCAAGCAGCCTCTACATGGTTCACATGAGGAATGAGTGCTGGCGGGTTGTTTAACAGTGGGATGAAGGGAGTGGGAGTAGCATCACAAGTTAAGGCCTGGTCTTGTTTAAGCCAGTGTTTCATAAATCTACCTGTCTGGCAGAAGTCTGTGTATAGTGAGTCACAACCCCAACCCCTTGCTTCTTCAACCGAAAGCAGTTGCTCCTAGTTGATTCTGGCTACCTCAAGTACACACTTGGAATCAAGACAGCCACCTTCTAATCTGTAGCACTGTTGTTTGTAGATTGAATGTCCCCCACGACTGCATCTGCAGGAAGTGTGTCCAGTTTCAGCTCCTGTCAGGCGCCATGGATCGGTTTGAGAGGCAGTAGGACACACTTAGGAGCCTGCAGGAGCTGGCAAGCATTGTAGTCAGGAGTTTCAGAGACATGGTCACACCCAAAGTTCAGACTGATAGATGGGTGAATGCTAGAAGGGGCAGGCAGGCAATGCAGGAGTCCCTTGTAGCTATCCCCTGTTCTATCTGGTGGGATCCCCTGATGGGTATAGATAGAGTGAATGCAAGCAGGCTTTTTCCACTGAGGCTAGGCGAGAAAAAGAAACAGAGGGCATGGGTTAAGGGTGAAAGGAGAAAAATTTAAAGGGAATATTAGGGAGGGCTTCTTCACGCAGAGAGCGGTGGGAGTGTGGAATGAGCTGCCGGATAAAGCGGTAAATGCGGGGTCACTTTTAACATTTAAGAAAAGCTTGTACAGGTTCATGGATAAGAGGTGCGTGGAGGGATATGGTTCAAGTGCAGGTCAGTGGGACTAGGCAAAAAATGGTGCAGCACAGACAAGAAGGGCTGTAACTTTCTATGGGTCTATGGTTCTACGGCAACTGGTATACCATTTTGAATACTGTTGGGGGGTAGCTGCCCCTCAGGGGACAGTGACAGCAGCAGCCAGAGCAGTTCCACCACAACTGGCTCTGCTGTACAGCAGGAAGGGCCAAAGTGCAGCAGAGCAGTGGTAATAGGGAACTCTATAGTCAGGGGTACAGATAGGTTCTTCTGTGACTGCAAAAAAGACTCCAGGATGGCAGGTTGGCCCTTTGGGGCCATATGGGTTAAGGATTTCTTTGAGTGAGTGCAGGACATTCTCAGAAAGGAGGGAGAGCAGCCAGAGGTTGTGGTACATGTTGGTACTAACAGCACAGGCAAGGATAGTGACGAGGTCTTGCAAAGGGAGTTAGGAAATAAGTTGAAAAGCAGGACCTCTAAGGTCTGTGCCATATGCCAGTGAGGCTAGAAATAGGAAAATAGTACAAAAAATACGTGGCTTAGGATTTGGTGTAGGAGGGAGGGCTTGGATATGTGGATTATTGGGATGTCTTCCTGCCCAGATGGAGCCTGTCCTACAAGAAGGATGGATTGCACTAAACTGGAGGGTCATCAATATCCTGGCAGGGAGGTTTGCCAGTGTCACTGGGGAGAACTTAAACGAGTGTGGCAGGGGGGTGGAAACAAGGGCAGTATGTCAGAAAATGAAATGACCAAGGAGGAGCTCAAGACTATGGGCAAAAAGGCTAAGAGGAAGAGCAAACAGGGAGAGGTTACTGAACATGGCAGGACTGGTGGTTTGAAGTGCATTTGTTTTAATGCGAGGAGTATGGCAGGTAAGACAGATAAACCGAGAGCTTGGAGTACTACAATAAGAAGTCTCACAACACTAGGTTAAAGTCCAACAGGTTTATTTGGAATCACGAGCTTTCAAAGTACTGCTTCTTCATCAGGTGAATGGAGAGGTTAAACACAGCACATACAGACTAAGACACAATTGCAAGATAATGGTTGGAGTCACATTCTAATCATTATCTCACAGTTGTGTCTGTGTCGATATATGCTGTGCTTGTGAAACTACCTTTCCATTTATCTGATGAAGGAGCAGCACTCTGTAAGCTCATGATTCCAAATGAATCTGTTGGACTTCAACTTGGTGTTGTGAGACTTCTTACTGTGCCCACCCCAGTTCAACACTGGCATCTCCACATCTTGGATTAGTACATATGACCATAAGAACATAAGAAATAAGAACATAAGAAATAGGAGCAGGAGTAGGCCATCTAGCCCTTCGAGCCTGCCCCACCATTCAATAAGATCATGGCTGATCTGTCGTGGCTCAGTTCCACTTTCCCGCCCTCTCCCCATAACCCTTAATCCCCTCTCTTATCAAGAACCCATCAACCCGCTTCTTAAAAATATTTAGCGAGGCAGCCTCCACCACTTCAACGGGCAGAGAATTCCAGAGATTCACCACCCTTTGAGTGAAGAAGTTCCTCCTCAACTCCGTTCTAAACCGCCTCCCCTTTACCTTGAGGCTGTGCCCCCTAGTCCTGCTGCCTTTTTTGAGCGGGAAGAGTCTCTCCACCTCTATCCTATCCATCCCATTCATCATCTTATACGTCTCAATGAGATCTCCCCTCATTCTTCTAAACTCTAACGAGTACAAGCCTAGTTTATTCAGCCTCTCCTCATAGCTCAATCCCCTCAACTCCGGTATCAGCCTAGTAAACCTCCTCTGCACTCCCTCCAGGGCCAAAATATCCTTGCGCAGGTGCGGCGCCCAAAACCGCACACAGTACTCCAGCTGCGGCCTCACCAATGCCCCATACAGCCGCAGCAAGACCTCCCCACCTCTACACTCAATCCCCCTCGCCATAATATTGTAGTTATGATAGAGACTTGGTTGAGAGAGGAACAAGACTGGCAGCTTAATGTTCGTAACTTAGTTCCTCAGGGTGATGCAGAGGGATGTAAAAGAGGTGGGGAATTGCATGAGTGATTAGGGAGAATATCATGGGAGGACCCTTGGAGGGTTCATCCATCAAGGCCATATGGGTGGAGTTCAGGAAGCGGAACGGTGCAGTCACTTTGGGGTTGGACAACAGGCCTCCCAACAACCAGCGAGCTATAGAAGAGTAGATATGCGGACAGATTATGGAAAAATGGAAAAAGAACAGGGTTGTTGTGGTGGGTGGTTTTAACTTCTCTTATATTGACTGGGATTCCCTTACTACCAGGGGCTTGGATGGGAGGGGAGGAGTTTGTTAGGTATATCCAGGAGGTCTTCTTGAAGCAAGTGAAATGGCAGAGGAGAAGTTCGAGACTAAGGGAAGCAAAGGAACTAGGGAAGAGGCCATACTAGGTCTGGTATAGGGAGATGAGTCTGGTGAGGCAATTGAAGTTTCAGTGGGGGAGCATTTTGGGAACAATGACAATTCTGAGAGTTTGAAGTAACTTACGGATAAAGACAAGTGTAGTCCTTGGGTGAAAGTATTAAATTGGGAAAAGCTTACTGCAGCAATATTAAACAGGAATTGGGGAATGTAGATTTGGGGACGGGGGGGGATGCAATCTGTCACATGGGAACCTTTTACCAGTTGATTAGAGTTCAGGACCAGAATGTTCTTGTGAAAAAGAAGGATGAGTTTAGCAAGTCTCAAAGAATATCAAGAAAGCAGGAAATAACTTAAGGAATGAGTTAAGAGGGCTGAAAGGAACCATGAAATATCCTTAGCAAACAGGATTAAGGAACATCCGAAGGTGTTGAATATGTATATAATAGGATTCTTGACAGATACTTGAATAAGCAGGGAATAGAGGGATATTTACCACATAGAGGCAAAATGCCTTTAGTTTAGAAAGGGGAATTTCATAGTAACTTCGCTGCAGTGTAGCCTTACTTGTGACTAATAAATAAACTTTTTTTTTTAACTTTTGTGTCATGTGCCGGCACAGGCTTGTTGGTCAAAGGGCCTGTTCCTATGCTGTACCGTTTTTTTGTTCTTTTGCAAATTCCTTTATCCAGGTTAATGCACAAATTCACAGCAACTCTGTGGATAACTCCATTCCCTCATTATGCAGTACAGGTAGTGGGAGCTCCATTGTTTCTGTGCGTCGTAATTATACCTTTAAAATTCTCCTGGATACAAAGGAGACTGTATAATGCGCTGACGCCCCATTGGGAATATAACAACAGGGCCACGAATAAAAACAAGACTTGTCATTTTGCATCCTAACCAGAAGTGCCCACAGCTGAAACATGAAAAGATCTTTTGCTTTCTCAGGTCCTGACTGATGCGGTTCAGCACTGACATCCATTTCTGTTGATGTTTACATCCATTAGTGGGCTCCCAGCACCTCAACAAAATTTAATAAATTATTGTCATTTAATTTTTAGCAGCTCAGTGTTAAAATAATGTACTGTGCCATGGAGTGTTAAGATTCTGCTTTATATCCATGGCTGTCCATTGATCCATTTTATAATGGAAAACCGTCCTTATAAATTCTCATTCATTCTCATACATTCTGACGCAGCCTTCTATAAAAGAGACAATTGGACAAGATTCCTGTTAGAAGTGAAATCCACATCAGTCAAGATGCCACTGATTTGAAATTTAAGAACCAACAGACTTGGGTTGTAGTGAAGAGTGGATGTATGAGGAGTGACGCCAGAAGTCACAGCGGTGTTGCCATATACTGGGAAATGATTGGTAAAGAATCTGACTGAGAAAATGAGTGCGCCTGGAGTGAGAGATATTCTGGGTGATACAGAAGAGTGTGATCAAGATTCAGCTGGAGAGTAGAATGCTGCCGTAGCAAGACACTGAGATCAATATGCTCTGTTTATAGAGTGCTACAACATTTGTGGTATTGGATACTTACTGCATTAAATTGTATTTTGGCATTTATTGTAAAGGCATTAGGGAACAAGAATAAGGAAGGCTTGCTAAAATCGTATAGGGCTTTGGTGAGGCCACATCTGAACGACAGTGTGCAGTTTCGTCTCTGTGTTTAAGAAATGATCGACTTGTATTGAGGCAGTACATTGAAAGTCCATCAGATTGGTCCCAGGGATGAGAGGCTGAGTAAGTTGGTTCAATATTCTCCAGAGTTTCGAAGAATATGAGGTGAGTTCATTGAAACACTCAAGATTTTGAAGGGGCAGGGCCAGCCACAGGAGGATTGGGAATCTGCAACACGGGGACCCAGTCTTAGGAAAGGGATTGATCATTTAGGACTATGATGAGGAGGAACTTATTCACTCAAAGTACTGTTAGGACTCTCAAACACAGAGGGTTGTGGATTCTCCATCAATTGATGTGTTTAAGGTTAAGTTAGACAGAATTTATTTTTGTTCTCTCAGAGAAGTTATGGGTATGGTAAACAGTTGGGAAAGTTGAATTAAGACAGAGGGTCAACCATGATCGTATTGAATGGTGGGGAATCTTCTTGAGGTAGCATGTACTACTGCTCCCCTTATTTTTGTTCATTTTTTTGGTCTTGTAACTCAAGTGAATGCAGTGTCATGCGGAATCTATTGGCCTGTCAGTGCCAGTATTCAGAAAGTGATGTGGTAAGGCAGTTATTTGAGACAGCTTTAATCTCCCCTGTAGAGCTCTCATGCTTTTTAAGTGTCTTTAATCTGATGGCAACTGCCCCCAATGATCTGGAAGAGCAGATTTTACATAAAGTGCAAGCATTCCAATTATTCAGCAACATCCCCTTAACAGTATGAATATTTCACTGAATTGAAGATTTGCATTTCATAATTGGTTTTCCACACTTAATTATTTTAAAAATGTGTGGGTTAGGTTGATTGGCCGTGGTAAATTGCCGCTTCGTGTCTGGCAGATTTGCAGAGTAAATATGTGGGATTACGGGGATAGAGCCTGGGTGTGATTGATGTTGGTGCAGACTCAATGGGCTAAATGGCGGCCTCCTGCTCTGTAGGGATTCTATGATTCTATTTGTAGAAACTGTTTCCTGAACTGTTCATCAAAATTGATACGATATTTGAATTTAAGTGGTGCAGCACAATTTAATGCGTCATTCACTAATTCTTCTTCACCTATTTAAGGTCATTGGACAAGGTGGGTTGGCAGGGGGGGTGGAAAAGAAGGATTTGTTCTTTCAAAGCAGGTCTACAAGTCCTTGGTGTGTGGGAAAAGATCTCAGTTTGCAACTACTCTAAACTCGCTTAGGCCCCAGCCAGAAATCTTTCATTCACTCCCAACTGTCGCTCCCCAGCTCATCATGATCCCTGGCAGCTCGTTCAGCTTTCATGAATCACACCCTTGCAGTTTGCACTGCAGTCTCCCATTTCTTTCACTTCAATCATCACACCTTGGCCAAGTGCATGCTGCGTCATAGGCACAGCCATAGGTTACTCAACCCCTTGAGCCTGCTCTGCCATTCACTTGGATCATGGCTGACCTGTACCTTAACATCATCTATACAATTTACTTTGATAATCCTTGATACCCTTATGTAATAAATATCTATTAATCTCAGTTTTGAAAATTTAATTGGACCCAGCAACGACACCTTTTTGGGGGAGAGAGTTCCAGATTTTCACTGTCTTATTCACTGCTCCTTGGCATCACCCTCGAGTGGTTTATTGCTAATTTTAAGGTCATGCCCCCTTGTTGCGAATCCTGCCATCTGAGCTCTAAGTTTCTCCTTATCAAGCCTCTCTATCGACATGCCACTGCCCCCTTCAGCTCAAATGATTTGTGCATAAAAAGCAGCAAGCTGGCAATAGCATCGTGAGGGGATAGGAGTCAACAGGGCATTAACCAAGGAAATGAAAGGATTGATAAACAGACGGCAGAAGGACTGAGAAGATGGGTTAACTAACGCCAAAACCAGCGTAAAAAGAAAAAAAAGAAAATTATATTCCAAGAGAGAGCAAATAGTAGCAAATGAAAAGACAAAAAAAATCAATTTGACATTGTTTAATATCTCCTCAAAAAAAAATCAAAATCTGAAGGAATAAGACTCTTGTGAGAATTAATTTAGCTGCCAAAGAGATCGATTGGTAATGACGAGATGTAAACTTGAATGGAAAATTCAATGGACAAAATGTTTTAAACACAAATACGGGCGGCTGATGGCGAGATGACATTTTTGCAAAGTGGCACAATGCGGACAGCAAAGTTGAGGATATTTCCATCTAAGCACACCTCTCCCCTCACCTGAAATTGCTGTGCTGTTTGCACATAAATGACAGCAAACATCATTAGCCTCAACGTTATTTTGACAGCAAATTCTGGCCCATTTGTAACAGTTTAAGTTTGTTTATTATTGTCACAAGTAGCCTTACATTAACACTACAATTAAGTTGCTGTGAAAATACTCTAGTCGCCACACTCCGGCACCTGTTCGGGTACACTGAGGGAGAATTTAGCATGGCCAATTCACTGAACCAGCACGTTCTTCAGACTGTGGAAGGAAACCAGAGTACCCGGAGGAAACCCATGAATAAACGTGGAGGATGTGCAGACTCCACCGAGGCAGCGACCCAAGTTGTGAATCAAACCCGCGTCCCTGGTGCTGTGAGGCAGCAGTGCAAACCACTGAGCCACCATGCTGCCCATAAGTTATAATAGTCCACTCACGTATGTTTCTTCGATACGTCACTTTCCCATTGTACAGCACAGCTCCTTCAGCAGACTTGGGACTGAGAAGCCAACCTTATTATACTTTCATATTTGAACACCATTTGCCATTGCATGTTTTATTTGCCTCAACAGTTTTGTTTCGGTGTTGACAGAAGAATGAGAGCGTCAATCTTCCTTGTTTATTTAATTCTGGTAAGGAAACACTAACTAGGATCTTTTGTGAGAAGCATGTAATCTTCTGCAAATAGTTTAAAGCCCTCATATTTTAGAGCATACATGGTTTAGTTTATTTTTGGTAAAAAAAATTAATTGCTGAAGAAGTAAATATTTAAGAGTGTAATAGCCGATAATAGTCCAGATCTAGTGCCTGCGGGGTTCTCTGCGCCCCAAGGGAAATGCCCATTTTCAGTTGGGACTTTTCAAGCTGAAGCAGAAATGGGCCAGTGCAGTCTCTCCTTTGGTATGTCACATGTGAAGGAGCACCCATGAAAATGGAGCTTATCTCCCTCTTTAAGGCGCTAGGTTTTCTATTCAGTTAAGTTGTGGGTGAGCTGCAGGGCGGGTGAGGGTGAGTGGGTGGGTGGGTGAGGGCGAGTGGGTGGTTGGGTGGGTCAGGGCAAGTGTACGGCCCTCTGTGAAGTTCTGCCCAAACATTAGCTCACAATAATGGAAGGAATATATCAGCTTGGGTTGACAGTTGGTAAATGGACGGAAAGAAAACAGCAAGAATGAATGCGTAGTTTCCTGGCTCTGAGTACTTCAAGGACAAAATACTTTGGTATCAGCTACTTACAATTATTTAATTCCTTTCACATGGTTGTTCATTCAAATGTATTCAAGTTTGCTGATGATACAAAGAAAGTAAGCTGTGTAGAGGATATAAAGGCTTGCAAGTGCTTACAGTCTGTTAAACAATCAGCATGAATATGGCAAGTGCAGTGTAGGCTGGAATTTTGTCAGTGCCATTCCTAATGACAGAACTAATTGGTGTACCATTTCCACACTCTTGCCTTTTTGTTGGTTCCCACATGGTTTCAATTACAATTTAAAGTGTCGATAGTGTTTTTGGGAGACACTTATGCGAACATATGACAGGGAAAACTCTAGACAGGTGAAACCAGCCAAAAGCGGGGGAGGGGGGGGAGTTCAGAACAGTGAAACCAGCCATCAGCTGACAATGCTGTAGGTATGGGTGGGCCAAAAAAAAGTCCCCTGGTCAAACAGGGAGGCTCTACATCATGGTCACAACTGTTCTGCCCAATTCCATTGCCATTAACATAATACATAATGAGAGCACAAAGTTGGCACTGGTGTTTTTATAAAGATAAGTGTTTCGCATTACATTGGTTTCACCTTATTCATGTGTTCATCATCATTATTTGTTGAGACAAGTTTAGTCAGAGTGTTAGTTGTACTGACACACCGCCTGGTTGGTGTGTACTGCTGTTTGGGGTGGGGCAAGGGTGTTAGGGACATTTCCTTTGTTGTGGCAGACGCAGTGTTGTGCTTTTGGGTCTTTAATGAATGTTAATGTCTAGTGTTATACTCACCACTCTGTGGAACATGACTGGACTTGCAGACGTAGCTGGCCCTTCCTGCAATGCATTGTGAGGGACATTCTCTGAGATCATTCTCAGCAAGGATAATTTAAATGTAGTCGGTGAACTCAAAACCCTGACTCTGCAAACCAACACCCTGAGATAAACGCACATTTGGGCAGTATTGACACCATCCTTTAGCCTCACATTTACTCAGTCTGGCTGATTTTCCCCACCACACCCAGGATGCCAGCTGTATCCCACATCACCCCATGCCCCTATTGCCTAGTCTTCCTTTCAATCAGTCTCCTATGCCTCTGACCCCACTCAACCCCTACTTCCCACTTATTACTGACTCACCGTTACTCGGCCCTGACCTTCATGCAAGCTGCCATTCTCCTGCTCCCCTAGTTTTTGTTGTAGAATTTGACAAGAAAATCCACTGACCTCAGAGTCAACGGCACAAAGCTGATTGGTGTCCTCCAGCCTTAAACAAACATGAACTATATGCCACGTGATTTTCAAGCACTTTATCATGAAAGTAGGATATAATTCTAATATGGTTTACATGAATGAGTATTGGTAACATGCAAATGTATTGACAGTAACAACCTACCACAGGAGGATGTACCTCAGATTCTCTCTCTTGCCGTCTCAATCTGCCATTGGGAAATCACAATTTTACATTCCACCTAATTCACATGCCATGTCTTCAGCTATTATCCCCATAAAATCCATAATGTGGAAAAAAATTTTGCTCAAACAATGTGTTTGCAGAATCGTTAAAAGTAGAAGCCTTATTGCAATTGTAGAGGGCCTGGGTAAGACTGCATCTTGTGCATTGTGTGCAGTTTTGTGTTTCCTTTCCTCGGGAAGGATATATTTGCCTTCAACCTCGAATAATGAAGGTGTGTTAGCCTGATTTCTGGAAAGGATGGATTACCCCATGAGGAGACATTGAGTAAATTATGTCATTATTCCTTAGAGTTTAGAATGATGAAAGTTGATCTCATTGAAATATACAAGATTCTTAAGAGCCTTGGCAGAGTAGATGCTGAGGATTCCAGAACAAGGGGGTCAAACTCTCAGAAGATGAGTTCTATCATTTGGAATGAAGGTGAGGAGTAAGGTTCAGAACTGAAAGCACTCGGAGCTTTTGGAGATCTCTACTGCAGAGACTCAGTCACTGGATATATTCAAAGCTGAGATTGGTAGATTTTTGGACAATAAATGAATCAAATGTGTTATGATGATTGGCTTGCACAAGTGATATCAATCTGCAATTTCATCAGCTGAATAAACATATATTGAACCATTTAGAAGGAACTTCCAAAAAGCAAGAGAAGAACTCTGCCAAATTGCTAATGGCAATAGGTATGGATAACCTGGCATGAGCCAAAAAGTTGGAAACCCACCCGTGTAAAATTACATTGCAATTGTCCCAAGGGTGGATTGCTGACCCTGCTGACTGGTATTGGAAACATCATTTGCATTTATTTGCATGCCATGGATGCTCATGCTCCAGCAGGCATCCTGTCAGGCCTTCCAATCTTGTGTCAATGAGAAATCATGTTAGCATCAAACCTGATTGCTAAAGAGTAGCATTCACAAGGACAGTCCTCTGTTGCCTTAAAATAGCTGCTACAAAGTCATCTGACATTTGATATTGTAAGTTTCTGGAAAGATCTGATGTGAATTACATCCGTACATAGATGTAACAGTTGGCCATTCAGCTCCTTCACCTGACTCCGCCATTTAACCAGATCACTATTGATCTTCTCCCTCAATGCCATCTTGTTGCACTATCCTTTGATGTCATTGGTATCCAGGAATCTGCTTTGAATATGCTGAACAACACAGCCCTTTCAGGTAGAAAATTCCAAAGATTCACTGCCCTCGGACTGAAGAAATTGCTCCTCATCTCATTTTGAAATGCCTTGCTCTTGTCCCGAGACAACTGCGTGAGTGTCAACTCAGTTCCGTAATTGAGTTGACGGGCCAAAAACTGATGCTGGATCATTCACTTTTCCGGTACAGGTAACTTCCATACTGGGATAGGCATATAGGAATGAATTATTCTTGTAGGCACTAGTAAAGAAGTTTAGGAGTTCCAGCAAATTCAGCATAGAGAGGGACCAGGGCATTCAAGCCTGGAACAGAGCTCTGGTTCTGAGCAGTTTCTTGGCTGATGGGAGATGACAAAGATGTGTGGCCATGCTAAGTTGCCCCTTAGTGTCCCGGCATGTGTTGGTTAGAGGGCTTAGTGGGGTAAATGCATGGGGTTGTGGGGACAGAGCTTGGGATGGGATTGTTGTTGGAGCAGATTCAATGGCTTCCTGCACTATAGGATTTCTATGATTCTATGATGGCAGTCTCAGTTTGGCAACTGTACGAGACAATAATACCTTCTGCAGCAGCTTGGGAGTGGGAAGTGATGGGGGATGTAGTCACAGGGTTCATTAGTGTCTCTTTAGAGATCATGAGATATCAGCTTCTTTTGAATGACGGAATATTCTTTTTATTGGAATTATTGCCAGCCATGGCTTTAGCCTTTGTTCAGTCTTTTTTAAATTATAACTTACCATGTAGTTTGGCTCCCCAATATTTCAGGGAAGATTTTCGTATCTTCCTCCCTGAAGGCAGACACAAATTGTTTTGGTTTCTCTGACATTTCCTGATTTCCCATTATAAATTTTCTAGATATTTTCTTAGAAGTATACATAAATTAACCACTATGATATATAAATATATTATGTATATATGTGCGTGTGTGTCCTGCCCAATCTCACTATTATTTTCTTAGTGTACCATAATCATATCTTTTAAAATAGATTCTAGCATTCTCCTGACTATTGATGTCAGATAACAAGGTTGTTCCCTATTTTTCCTCTCCCACTACTTTCTTAAAGAGTCAGGTTACATTTGCAATCGCAGATATTTCAGACTCTAAAGAGTTTTGAAAGATGATCATCAATGCATGCAGTATCTCTGCAGTCACCTATTTCAACTCTCTGAATAGTCTATCATCAGGCTCAGGGGATTTATTAACTTTCCATCCTATCAATTTCTCCAGCACTGCTACTTTACTGATATTAATATCTTTCAGATTCTCAATCTCGCTCTTGGCTCCCCAGTATTTGTGTCAAACATTGGTCACCTTGTACCCATGACTCTAACAGCAATTAGGTCATATTTGTTTGCTTCTATTATTCCCATCAATTCATCCAACTTGTTGCTAATGCCGCATGCGTTCAGGTAACATGCCGTGAGTTCTGTCTCGTTAGTTTTGCAATCTCTGGCCTTGACTGCAGGTGTACTGGTTGCAAGTTGTGTAAGGCACTGGAGAACATTGCACGAATAGACTACTTAAACCCTTGAGCCTGTTCCTGCTGTTCAATAAGCTGATCTCCCGCTTCAGCTCCAGTTAACCGAACTGTAAGGCACTGCTGCCTTCCAGCGTCAGGGATCTAGGTTTGATTCCCGGCTTGTGTGACTGCGTACAGTCTGCATGTTCACCCTGTGTCTGCTTGGGTTCCCTCCGGGTGCTCCGATTTCCTCCTCCAATCCAAAAGACATGCTGGTTATGTGCATTGGTCATGCTAAATTCTTCCTCAGTGTACCTGAACAAGTGCTGGAGTATGGCAACTAGGATTTTCACAGTAACTTCGCTGCGGTGTTAATGTAAGACTACTTGTGATGCTAATCAAATAAAATTTCTAAAAACTCCTGTTACATTACATAACCATTTCCCTTGCTGCTATTGTCCTCTCTCACATTTTCATCTCTTGTAAGTTTATCACACCTTCCCTCACGCCCATTATTTACCAGAAAGCCCCCTCATGCTTTTATCATTAAGTGATTCATCAGTGCACTATTCCAGCCCAGTTGCGATGAGGACTGTCCTACTGGTACAGCTTGTAATTTCCCCAATGCTGATGCCAGTGATCCAGGAACTGAAGCCCATTTCATCCATACCAATCTTTGAGCCACACATTTAACTCTCTAAGTTTATTTACTGTAATAACTTTGAAGGCAACTCGTTGTGACTTCAGGTTATAAGTTATTTTATTAACAATGGTGCCCTTGCTTCTGATTGGTTCAACTTCCTGTGTAGCCTCTCCATAGTGTCCGGCCCAATCATGTGGCCCTCAAGGATTGCCCCCTTACAGGGGCCATGTTACCACATATACCTGACGTCAGTTTGTTTGTAGCTCAGAGTTATCTGTGAATTTTGGTTTTTAATTTAACCTCTAGTTGGCAGCCCATCATTGGCCAGTGGTGGGATCTTCTGCTCCCACCTCTCTGAGGGCTTTCCCTTTGTCTGTACCCTCCACTGCTTGGGAGCCTGCAGCAAGGGTTGGCGTCGACAGATCCAGAAGTTTCGATCGGCTGAAAAATTTAATTATTTGTCCTTTGAACCCCTGTCAAACAAGGTTTTTTGCAATCAACACGTGAATGGTCAAGCAAAAATATTGAGTGTATACATTCATCCTTCCATTTTCACAAAAACTCCTGATACTTGGAGTGGTAGGATAGGTGAGTCATTTTTATCCCTCGTTACAAAGCTGTAACAAGTGATGTGTGGATAGTTTGGGTAACTGGAGCTGAGGCGGAAGATCAGCTTATTGAACAGCAGGAACAGGCTCAAGAGTTTAAGTAGTCTATTTGTGCAATGTTCTCCAGAGTTATCCAGCTTACAGATCATGCACACTCTGTTCATCAATGGAAAATCCACTTGTGGGTCTTAATACCTCCTCCTGTCGCTAGGTATTAAATATTTGGTTGGTAATCGTCCTGCTAAGTGTTTTAAGATGTTTCGTTGTGTTGAATGTACTACATAAAGGCCAACTGTTGTGATTGCATGCCTACCTGTGTGTTGGTGACAAAGGGGACATTCAAGAGAAAATTTCCTGCCGTACTTGAATTTCAAAAAGGCAGAACTTTGATTTGGAGTGAACAACCTGCTGAAGATATTAAGTCTTTAAAGGTCTATAAATTCCTGAAATGTTGTCAATGGGTTTATAGATGTTACATAAACCACTGAGTGCTGAACTACCGAAAATCACAAGCTTGTTTGATAGGAGCAACGTAGAACACAGAACCGGTCAGGATTGTTCAGAGACGCATAACAGACCTCGGCATCCAGGAAGATACAATGGCTAAGATTGACTTTTTTTCTCATCTGCACCGCAAGTAAGTTGATGCACCGAGAGAGAGATGATTTCACTGCAGAATTCCCAAAACAGTCTGAAAGCTAAGAACTTCAGTAATTACTAACACAGTTAGGAGTCACACTCCAGCAGATTATACCCCCACTTGCATTTTGCATGTAAGGATGTCCTCAAGACTCCTTTCCTGATGAGTAAGCCGGCATTCCTGCAGATTTCAGCTTTGCAAAAACAAAAAGAGAAGTCGCCTCCTTTTCTAATTCTCCTGCAAACAGTAAATGGCTTGTCTACTTCAGCTGACAGCACAAATCCTAAACAATGACATTTTTCCAACTGATGGCTGCAGCTGCAGGAAGGCTATTAAACTCACTGTCACAGATGAGATTCTTTGCTTATTCAACAGGGGAATACGTCTCCCCGCGCATCTTTGAACAAATGCATGAAAGGTCAGGTCGTGCGGCTAAAGTTACAGTGTCACCTCATATTGTGAGAGTTTCCTTTCTTTGGGGCTCGGGGAGGGGTTGTGTGGTGAGGGGGTGGTAGTCTGGTAGGTGACATGCTGAACCCATGGGTTGTGAAATTACTGATCACATCTTACAGCATGGTCTGCAATGCCACTCATCAGGCATTAGTATTTCAGCAGCGCTAATAGATCTGCTTTGATATTGCAGTGCTGAGAGCCTTTTTTGGAAGGTGCTTTCTGCCCTCAAAATGGAAAGACAAATTGAAATTAATTTAACAGGAAGGGAAAAGTGAAGTAGCAGATCAATTTGCTCATTAAAGGACTGACTATGTTTATTTGTAAATTAGAAACCATATATTAGAGGTAATTATACTGATTTATCTTGTTTGTTCCTGGTGATTTTGTTTTTGGGCAATTGTAGTTTAACACTCAAGTCCTGAAGTATTTTGTATTTGTATTATTCTTTTATAATAACTCATATATAAATGTATAAATGTGCATTCCATGTGGATGAAATCCATTGCCAGTGTAATGAAGAGAAAAAGAGTTTGAACTTTATGTTGTATACTCCTTTGTCCAGATCTGAATCTGAATATGGCTGACTTTCTGTAGTAATTTAGTCAAACGCCAGTTTCCTGTCACCAAACACCCTTCATTGTTCGATTTGATTTGATTTTTCTTGTCATATGTATTGGAATATAATGAAAAGTATTGTTTTCTGAGTGCTATACAGACAAAGCATATCGTTCATAAAGAAGAAAATGAGAGGGTACAGAATGTAGTGTTACAGTCATAGCTAGAGTGAAGACAACGATCAACTTAATATAAGGTAGATCCATTTAAAGTCTGATGGCAGCAGGGAAGAAGCTGTTCTTGAGTCGGTTGGTACATGCTCTCAGATTTTTTGTGTCTTTTTCCCGGTGGGAGAAGGGATGCCCAGTGTGGTCTGCGGAGTCCTTGATTATGCTGGCTGCTTTTCTGAGGTAGCAGAAAGTGTAGACAGAGTCAATGGATGGGAGGCTGGTTTGCGTGATGGACTGGGCTTCGTTTACAATCCTTTGTGGTGTCTTGTGGTCTTGGCCAGAGCAGGAGCCATACTAAGCTGTGATATATCTGGAAAGTTGGTGAGGGTTGTGGCGGACGTGCCAAATTTCCTTAGCCTCCTGGGAAAGTTGGTGAGTTTTCTTAACTATAGCATCGGCGTGGTGTGGAACAGTCAGGTTGTTGGTGATCTGGACATCTAAAAACTTGTGTACCAAAGAGAAGGGTTGTGCCTGCGGCTCACAGCTAGATAGTCTGCCCCTCCAACACCCGTCTGGGTCGAACAGGTTTAAAAAACCCCGCTGATCACCCGCTCAATTAGGGTGCTTGTACTCCACTAAGCCCAAGGACAGCTTTATTGATGATCCCCCATGTCCTTAGTGGCTATCATAACGGCCTCAAACAGATTTCAAACAGATTTACCAGGATGTTGCCTGGTATGGAGGGGAGGTCCTATGAGGAGAGGCTGAGGGATTTGGGGTTGTTTTCGCTGGAAAGAAGGCGGCTAAGAGGGGATCTTATTGAAACATATAAGATGATTAGAGGTTTAGATAGGATGGATAGTGATAGCCTTTTTCCTCTGATGGAGAAATCTAGCACGAGGGGGCATGGCTTTAAATTAAGGGGGGGTAGTTATAGGACGGATGTCAGGGGTAGGTTCTTTACCCAGAGGGTGGTGAGGGATTGGAATGCCCTGCCTGCTGCAGTTGTAAATGCGCCTAGTTTGGGGGCGTTTAAGAGATCCGTGGATAGGTTTATGGACGAAAAGGGATTGGTTTAGGTTAGTGGGTCATTGTTTTTGTAACTGGTCAGCGCAACATCGTGGGCCGAAGGGCCTGTTCTGCGCTGTAATGTTCTATGTTCTATTTCTGCGGTAATGCCTTGGTCAATAGCTCGTGCCTGCAATGCGAACATGTTTATAATTGGATGAAAAATCGAATGACTTTGTATTTCTCCTTGTTACACATCTCAGTGGGGTGAGAAGTGACACATAGCGAGTGCCTGTTTCTGAAAGTCATCAGCAGACTCCTCAGCACCTCATCCTTGGAGATATGGAATGACTGGATAGAAGACAGTGCAGGGGGACCTTGGGGTCCTTGTGCATGAGTCGCAAAAACCCAGCCTGCAGTTGCAGCAGGTGGTCAGGAAGGCGAATGGGATGCTGGCCTTCATAACGAGGGGGATTGAATATATAAGTAGGGAGGTCTTGCTGCAGCTGTATAGGGCATTGGTGAGGCCGCAGCTGGAGTACTGTGTGCAGTTTTGGTCGCCGTACTTACGCAAGGATATTTTGGCCTTGGAGGGAGTGCAGAGGAGGTTTACTAGGCTGATACCAGAGTTGAGGGGGTTGAGCTATGAGGAGAGGCTGAATAAACTAGGTTTGTACTCGTTAGAGTTTAGAAGAATGAGGGGAGATCTCATTGAGACGTATAAGATGATGAATGGGATGGATAGGATAGAGGTGGAGAGACTCTTCCCGCTCAGAAAGGACAGTAGGACTAGGGGGCACAGCCTCAAGATAAAGGGGGGGCGGTTTAGAACGGAGTTGAGGAGGAACTTCTTCACTCAAAGGGTCGTGAATCTCTGGAATTCTCTGCCCGTTGAAGTGGTGGAGGCTACCTCGCTAAATATTTTTAAGATGCAGGTTGATGGGCTTTTGATAAGCGAGGGGATTAAGGGTTATGGGGAGAGGGCAGGAATGTGGAACTGAGCCACGACAGATCAGCCATGATCTTACTGAATGGCGGGGCAGGCTCGAAGGGCTAGATGGCCTACTCCTGCTCCTATTTCTTATGTTCTTATGTTCTTATGTTAAGTTGGCAGTGGATCAGGAAAAGCAAGATCACGGTTCTTAGTATAGAATGTCTGCCTGTCCCTCGTGGGGAGGAGAGCCCATTCATGTCATTCCTGCTGAGGCAAGAGGTATTTATGTTGCAACTTTCAGATCTCAGACCCTCTCTTTGTTAGACGCCTCAGTGGTTTTAAGTGCTGTCCAAGCTTATAAGTTTTAAGTCTAGTTCTGACAGCATATCAGCAAACTGCCCGTTCAAAGGAATATAAATACACACAGTTAAAAAGTTTTCCCCATTTTCTGCCAGTTCATCACAACGTGCAGAGATCTTTCCATCTCCACCTGTAAGGGACTGTTAATTCCGAATGTCTCTGTAGCCTGTTTGGCCTTGACGTCGCATTGAACTTTGGACCTTCCCTGTGCTCACTGTCCTCTCCGGCACTTAGCCCTTGGTTTTAAAATTCACATTCTTGTTTTCAAGTCCGTCCTCAGCCTTGCACCTCCCTATTTCTATAACTTTCTCCGGCTCTATAACCCTCTGAGATGTCTGTGCTGCTCTTGAACATACCCAGTTTTCATGGCCTTTTTCTGGAATTATCTCCTCTTCATCCATGTTAAAACTTATTTCCTTAACCAATCTTGAACTACTCCTAACACCTAGCATGTGGAGCCAGAGAACATTACACCACAGAAACAGGCCTTTTGGCCTTTCTTGGCTGTGCCAAACCATTTTTTCTGCCTATTCCCACTGACCTGCACCTGCACCATATCCCTCCACACCCCTCTCATCCATGTACCTGTCCAAGTTTCTCTTAAATGTTAAAACTATATTGTCAATTTTGGGATTTGCATTGATGCAAGTAGGTTGATGCATAGATTCATAAAGTCAGAGGTTTAACAGCATGAAAACAGGCCCTTCGGCCCAACTTGACCATGTGTCTAGTTTTTACCATTAAACTAGTCCCAATTGCCCACATTTGGCCTGTATCCCTCCAGGCCAATCTTACCAATGTAACTGTCTAAGTGCTTTTTAAAAAACAAAATTGTACCCTCCTCTATTACCACCTCTGGCAGCTTGTTTTCGGAACTCATCACCATCTGTGTGGACAAATTGCCTTTTTGTATCTCTCCCCTCTCAGCTTAAACATATGCCCTCTAGTTTTAGATTTCCCTATCTTTGGGAAAAGATGTTAAACTTCAACAAGATGCCCCAACTCTCGTATTCATTGTTCTGACTAATGAAACCAAGCATGTCGAATGCCTTCTTCACCATCCTGTCCACCTGTGACTCCACTTTCAAGGAGCTATGAACCTGTATCCCCAGATTTTTTTGTTCTGTAACTCTCCCCAGTGCCCTACCATTAACTGAGTAAGGCCTGCCCTGGTTCCATCTACTAAATGTATCATCTTACATTTATCTAATTAAACTTCATTGGCCATTCATCAGCCCATTGGTCCAACTGATCAAGACCCCATTGCAGTTCTTGATAACCACCTTCACTGTCCACTATGCCACCAATCTTGGTGTCACCTGCAAACTTACTAACCATGCCTCCTAATTCCCATTCAAAACCTTCATATAAATGACAAAAAACAGTGGACCCAGTACCAATCTCTGAGGTGCACCACTGGTAACAGACCTCCGGATTGAAAAACAACCGTGTGCAACCATTCTCTGTCTTCAGCAATCAAGCCAATTTTGTATCCTATTGGCTACTTCACCCTGGATCCCTGGATCAACAACCCACCATGCGGTACTTTGTCAAATGCATTGCTAAAGTCCATGTAGACAACGTCAACTGCACTGCTGTCACCTACCTTTTAGGTTATCCCTTCAAAAAACTCAGTCAAATTCATGAGACATGATTTTCCACTCAAAAAGCCATGCTGACTCATCCCAATCTCAATGCTGTAGACTCTGTTTCTCAGAATACCTTCTAACAACTTAACCACTACAGACATTAGGCTCACTAGCCTGCAGTTCCCAGGCTTTTGCAGCCCTACTTAAGCAATGACACAATATCTGCCACCCTCCAATCATAGAATCCCTAAAATACAGAAGGTGACCAATTAGCCCATCAAGCCTGTACCTACCACAATCCCACACACCCTATTCCCGTAACCCCACACAAATTTACCCTGCTAATCCCTCTGACACTAGGGTTAATTTAGCATGGCTACTCTCTCCCTAGGACAACACAGTAGCACAGTGGTTAGCAATGCTGCCTCACAGTGCCAGGGACGTGGGTTTCCAGTCTCTGATCACTGTCTGTGTGGAGTTTGCACATTCTCGCTGTGTCTGGGTGGTTTTCCTCCAGGTGCTCTGGTTTCCTCCCACAGTCGAAAGATGTGAGGGTTAGATTGATTGACCGTGATAAATTTCCCCTTAGTGTCAGGGAAATTAGGAGGATAAATATGTGGGGTTATGGGGATAGAACCTGGGTGGGATTGTTGTCAGTGCAATCTCAATGGGTCAGATGGCCTTTTTCTGTGCTGCAGATTCTATGATAGTTGCACTTTAACCCATTATGTATTTGTAGAAGCTCTTTTGGATTCTCCTGTACCTTATCTGCCAAAACAATCTCATGTCCTCTTTTCGCCCAACCTGACTTCTCTTTTAACTCTAATCCAACACCTTCTATACTCTTCGAGGGATTCACTTGATCTCAGCTGCCTATGCATGTCATATGTCTCCTTCTTCTTGACCAGGGCCTCAATATCCTGAGTCACCCTGGGTTCCCTACTTCTACCAGCCTTGCCCTTCACTCTAAAAGGAATGTGCTTACCCTGAACCCTGGTTAACTCACTTTTGAAAGACTCCCATTTACCAGACATCCCTTTGCCTGCTGGCAGACTCTTCCAGTCAGAGCTTACAGAATGGCAATGATTGCATTTCATCAAATCATAGAGTCCCTACAATACAGAAGGAGGCCATTCAGCCCATTGAGCCTACACCGACAACAGTCCCACCCAGGGCCCCATCTCCTTAACCCCACACATTTACCCCAACAGTCCCCCTAACACTGAGGGGCAATTTTGCACGGCCATTCAACCTAACCCGCACATCTTTGGACTGTGGGAGGAAACCGGAGCACCCAGAGGAACCCCACGCAGACACGAGGAAAATGTGCAAACTCTACACACCAGAATTGAACACGGGTCTCTGGCACTATGAAGTAACAGTGCTAACCACTGTGTCACCGTGGTTCTTTCCTTTCATGATTCTCTCGTGCTGGACAAGATTTCCACTTCATTTTATTTGTCATTTATTTTCTCTTTACTTTTCCTAAATGCCTCTCTTCTCCTTTTATACCTCCTCTCACTTCTCCACTTTCTGGCCCTCTGCCCTTTCTATTCCATTCTCTAACCTTTCAGTACTGCCATACTTTCTGAGTCTCTTCTTACCATGTCAGGTTTGATACCATGTCAGGCTTGATACCATGGCAGGTTGGATTCCATGTCAGATAAGCCTGCAACTTTCCCATTGTACCTCGCTTGGTATCCTCCAAAAGGCTCACTGAGGCAGTCAGTGCTGGTTCATTTCTGTCAGTGATCCCAGTTCTCCCACCCAACTCTGTGCAAACATCACCCAAGTCACACTCTAGGCACCCATCTGGGGTTGAGCTTACCAAGTTCCTTTCTGACCAATTTACCACTCCAAACTCTGGCCGAATGAGGCTCTACCATTGAGGAGGATCTCATCACCGCTTCTCTATCCACCTCTCCAGAATGTCCGTTTATCGACCAGTCACAAACTTATTGTCTGCGTGGGTTTCCTCCGGGAGCTCTGGTTTCCTCCTGCAGTCCAAAGATGTGTAGGTTAGGTGAATTGGCCATGCTAAATGACCTCTTAGTGTCAAAATAGAAAAACTAAGTTTAAAAGTTTATTTATTTATTGTCACGGTAGATTTTCATTAACTGTAATCAAGCTACTGTGAAAATCTACACTGGCGCATGTTCATAAGAACATAAGAACATAAGAAATAGGAGCAGGAGTAGGCCATCCAGCCCTTTGAGCCTGCCCCGCCATTCAATAAGATCATGGCTGATCTGTCGTGGCTCAGTTCCACATTCCCGCCCTCTCCCCATAACCCTTAATCCCCTCTCTTATCAAAAACCCATCAACCCGCGTCTTAAAAATATTTAGCGAGGTAGCCTCCACCACTTCAACGGGCAGAGAATTCCAGAGATTCACCACCCTTTGAGTGAAGAAGTTCCTCCTCAACTCCGTTCTAAACCACCCCCCCCCTTTATCTTGAGGCTGTGCACCCTAGTCCTATGGACAATGCACCTAACCAGCACGTCTTTTGGACTGTGGGAATAAACCAGAGCACCCAGAGGAAACCCACGCAGACAGTGGCGAACGTGCAGACTCCGCACAGTCAGTGGCCCAAGCCAGGAATCGAACCCGGATCTCTGGAACTATAAGACAGCATTACTAACATTACTACTGTGCCAACATGCCACCCATTAGGATAAGATGCCCTATTGGAGAGTCGATGCAGACTTGGTGGACCAAATGGACTGTTTCTGCGCTACAGGAATTCTATTGATCGGTACAGACCATTTCCTTAAATCCATGGCTGCAGACTTGAATTCACCACCAGATCTTGCTGAATCTCCCTATTAAAGCGCTGTTGGTTTCTGCTCTTGTCTAATGAGAACAGCTTCTTCCATGCTGCATTCAGACTTTTGAGTAGACCTACTTTATATTAAGTTGATCTTTCTCTACATCCTATCTATACCTGTAAGACTACACTCTGCATCCTCTTCTTTCTTTGTCCTCTGTGCTGGATAAACGGTTTGCTTTGTCTGTATAGAGTGCAAGAAACAATACGTTTCACAGTATACCAATATGTGTAACAATTACAAACCAAATCAAATGTATGCATGTAATGTTTTAAAGTTTAAAAGTAAATGTATTTATTTGTGTCACAAGTAGAAGCTCCTGTGTGCTAACAAAAGTGTATGGCTATGAGATGTGGGTAATGGCAGCACAGGTCAGACTTTATTGGTGGGTTGGACATAAATGAAGGCTAGAGCACCTAATAGTTAAGGAAACAATTGGACAATATCCTGCCCCCATGCCCTGTCCTGGCACTCAGCGGCTTCTCATCTGGATTTGAGGTTGACGAGTCTGATTCCATCCCATATCTACCCCCTCAACCCAGCGGGAAAATTTCACCATCCCGTGCACTGTTTCCCCATCCTGAGCTGGAAAATTTTCCAACCCTACAACCCAACTGGAGAAGTGAAAATCCAGGCCGTGATCTGCAGTCGGAGAGAAAAAGAAAATCATGATAAAATATTTATGTGTCTGTGGATTTATTTTTTTAATATTATTGCTGGGAAGTCATTCCATCCTTCCCCAAAGTCATGACTTTTTAATGTCCATCTCGTTATTTTTGATTGCTGAGGATTGGCAGTAATGACTACTGTAGACTATTGAAGACGATTGATTTGATTCATCTGACTCCGCTAGTCAGCTTTGACCAGACCCATTGGGGTGAGTTATATTAAAGTACTAATTTACCCGACACTTCACACATGCTGTGGGGTAGGGAATAAGTGAAACGTGGCAAATAGTTTCTGCACATTGTCCTCTGCATTACACTTGCTATTGCGGAGCCTTGAATCCCAGTTGTCACTGACATCAGTTTAAATCTTGCCTGTCACTGTTTGACGATTGAAAGCATTGTATTTCTATCATTCTTCCACTGGTATTTAGCATTTTTAGCCTCTGTGTCCCTGACTTCTGGTTCATTACAATCAAATCTTCCAGGCAATTGAACCATCTTTGTCGCATTCTTCCTCTTAGTCCAGTATTCTCCAGTTGTTGGTCCACAAGAGTCTTTCAGATTTAAAACAAAAGGTCAGAACCAGCATTGTAATGAAACTGAAAGACGTTTCTTGGACTGAAAGGATACAGCCCAGAATTTGAACAGCCTCGAAATCTTTGCAGTGACGCACTGCATTTTGTTGAATAGTTAGGCCAGTGTGCAATTTATTCAGCTTGTCTGAATTTCTGCTGCTTTTGGACTGTTCTTGTAAACATCAGCCCATTGATTGAGTGATATAACCATGTCTAATTTAAAGCTCGGCTGCAGTTTGACTGGCTGTAAAAACACTCTTGAATGACATCTTTACAAGCAACAAGAGCCTGTTTTTGTTTAAAACTGATTAAGTTCTAAAACTGACCATATGGAGAAAGGGGAAGCAAATTTGGCAAGTTAAAGATTGAGGCAGTCAGAACAGTTTGGGGTGAGGAGGGGGAACTTAATTCAAATTCTGTAATGTTAAAGAGAGGAAAAAAACGTTTTATTTGTTCTCTCACTTACAAACAGCAGAAAGCACGTCAGACAGGCTATCTGATGTAGTTAAAAGCAAAATAATGTGGATGCTGGAATGAAACAAAAACAGAAAAATGCTGGAAAATCTCAGCAGGTCTGACAGCACCTGTGGAGAGAGAATAGAGCCAATGTTTCGAGTCTGGATGAAGCTTCATCAAAGCTGGACAAAGGATCATCTAGACTCAAAACTCTGCTCTGTTCACTTTCTGCAGTTGCTGTCAGAACTACTGAGATTTTTCAGCATTTTTTGTATTTGTTTTCTATCTGATATAGTGCCTGCTATAATCTGGGTAAGTGTGTAAGTGTTCTGAATTCCTGTTTGCCATCTCGAGTAGTTTAAAGTTTATTTATTTATTCATGTCATAAGTAGGCTTATGTTCACACTGCAATGAAGTTACTGTCAAAATCCCCTAGTTGCCACAACTCTGGTGCCTGTTTGAGTCCACTGAGGGAGAATTTAGCATGGCCAATGCACCTAACCAACATGTCTTTTGGAGTGTGGGGGGAAATGACAGGAACCCACACAGACACAGGGAGAACGTGCAGGCTTTGAACAGGCAGTGACCCAGTCCAAGAATTGAACCTGACTCTGTGGTGCTGTGAGGCAGCAGTGCTTACCACTGTGCTGCCCATGCACTCAATGTTATGGCATCAATCACTCCCATAAGTAATCAGATTGCTTTCACTTCTTTGGCAATTGATTTTGCCTTGTCCTGTATCCTCTCTCAAAATCATGGTACCTTAGTATGCATGAATAAAAGTCCGTTTAGACCAAGGCTGTCTGCCACACTCCTTCGATCTCTGACGGTTGACTGACTTCTTACTAGAGAAGGTGAAAATTTACAACTGCATTGTTCCACAGAATGGGGAAATATGCAGAGTGATGGGTGCAATTAGGGCAATGTAGTTCAACATATAATTTTGCATACAAAATGTGAATTATAAAGTACTATTTCTGCCTCATAGCTCCATGGACCTGAGTTTCATTCTAGCCTTGCGTAACTGTATGGAATTTTTACCTTCTCGTGTGGTTTCCTCTAGGTGGTTAGTGTGTGCATGTGTGTGTGTGTGTGTGTGTGTGTGTGTGTGTGTGTGTGTGTGTGTGTGTGTGTGTGTGTGTGTGTGTGTGTGTGTGTCATGTATCCGCTTGTTAGCTGAGTCCAAAAATTAGACTGGTTTCCTGGGCATGAGTGACTTGCTTTATTCCTTTGTTTTATTATTTTCAGTGTCATTGATGTGGGCTTTTTACTGAATTTAATAAATGTATTATAGGGCAGTCCAAGCAAGGGACTATAAATACAGGATCACAAACAGAAAATGCTGGAAAATCCCAGCAGGCCTGACAGCATCTGTGGAGAGAGAATAGAGCCAATATTTCGAGTCCAGATGACCCTTCGTCTTTTGGGATGATCAACCACAAACCCAGAAGGAAAGCCAGAAGAAACATGCTGAGTGGTTAGAGTCTGGAACTCACTGTCACATAGTTAGGATGAATAGTATTGATCCATTTAAGGGACAGCTGGATTAAGACAAGAGGGTGGAAGGAATAGAAGGATCTAGTGATGAAGCTAGAAGAAGAGATGAAGGTGGCTCAAAGAACAAAGAACAAAGAACAAAAACAGCCCGGGAAACAGGCCCTTTGGCCCAACGAGCCCGCGCCACCATTTTAATATTACCAGCCCCCCCCTCCACCCATGACCCCTATCTATTGTTTTATGGCAATCCACATTGAGGGAAACTAACTTAGGGAAAATTTATTACTTCCAGTCAGCCTAACAGCACATCTCTGGGGTGTGGGAGGAAACCGAAGCACCCGGAGAAAACCCAAGCAAGCACGGGGAGAATGCGCAAACTCCCACAGACACCGGCCCAAATCCATGTGTCTGCACAGCAATCAGCGATAGTCACTGAGCTGTCGTGTTAAGATGAAGCATCAACACCAGCATGGATTAGTTGAGTCGAACGGCCCGTTTCCCGCCCGAGGTCAGCAGAGATTTCAGTTGTCGGACTCTCGCCCGCACCAATTCTGTGGCAAACGAAGTGATAAGAGTTCTGGCCATTTTAGCTTGTTCTCTGAGGTGGTGGTGTTAGGGAGCAGGAGGAAAATAAAACAGCTTTACTAACAATCTGTTGTCTAACTTTTGATTCAATCAGCCCTGCAATAAATGCTACCTGTAACTCAAAATCTGTAATAAAGTAGCTCACTTTTTGACTCATTCCGTGGACTAATAGCCAAGGAGTCGTGGAACGTGACAGCGTCCATCTGCACATACATGGCAATGCCCCACAAGCAGTGATGACGATGCGTAAAGCAGATGGTCCATGTTTTCATTGCTGCCTTGTTGAGAGAAAACAGTTGGGCGACAGACCAGTAGAACTCACTCGTCTTTTTTGAACAGAGCGTGATGAATTGTTTATCAGTAGAATATGAAGGGTTGCAGAACCCTTCACAGAAGTGGGTAGATGGCTTACGAAAAATGGTTCACCATGACATCATTAAACAGCAGAAGAGGCACAACAGGCTGCATGTCCTCCTGTTTGTGTGAGAGACAATGCTATGACCCAGGAGAACCGTGTACCCTACATAGCATATCATCAGAAGGATACTATTTCCAACAACAAACCCAGCTACTGCACTGAGGGGGTCAGTCTGAAATATGGGCTTAAGTTCTGGAGTTAGGTTTGCTTAGTTTGATTTAGATAAGTTGCAAACATAAAAACACAAATGAAAGAAATACAAAATACAGAGGGAGGGAATGATGTGAGCAAACAGAAAAAATGCAGTTTTTCAAATTTTGGAATTGTGTACAGTAGGCTTTCAGGATTCAAACAATTTAGCTGATAACTAATACACAAGAATGACTTTATAGCTAATTTAAATATTCAAGGTGGGAAAAGAAATGCATAGCTTCAATCTATTTGGTTTGACCTTAAAAGAGGACAGGAAAAGAGGAGGAGAATGGACTTGATTGGATTGCTGTTCAAAAAGGCCATCGGACACTCGATGGATTGAATGGCCCGATGCTGTGCAGAACTATTCAATGTCTGAATGTGATCAGTGAAGTTACAGTAAGGAACCAGCAGTCAAGGGAAGATTAAATCCTTTGCTGGATCTGCTGGTTGTTTAAGGGTTGAAGTTTGCAGTGGCACAGTGGTTAGCACTGCTGCCTCACAGTGCCAGGGACCTGGGCTCAATTCCCGGCTTGGATCACTGTCTGCCTGGTGTTTGCACATTCTTTCCGTGTCTGTATGGATTTCCTCCTGGTGCTCAGGTTTCCCCCCACAGTCCAAAGGTATGCAGGTTAGGTGAATTAGCCACGCCAAATTCTCTTTCAGTGTACCCGAACAGGCATCGGAATACGTCAACTTGGGGGATTTTCACAGTAACTTCATATAAGCCTAACTGTGACTAATAAACTTTAAAATTTACTTTGAGTCAACATAATAGCTTTTGACATTTTCATGTCTTGTATCAGATTACACTGCAGCTTCATTAGCTCACGAGTAGACAGAAATGTTTTCAGCCATAATATAAAAGCTGTTATTGTGATTACTCAATATTTTCTATTGATCCAAAACGATCTGCAAAGGCAAATCAGTGAGAAGCTTTATGGCTTGTACAGAACTTCTTTGTACAAGACCATGGCCTGAGATTCTCAACTTGGTTTTTTAACCAGCAGCCGACTCGTTGGTCTTGTTGAGGGTTGGAATCCCTTTCTGCTCAACTGGAATTGTGGATTAGCACACTTACTGGATCCACTTAATAAACGAGTATTTATTAATAAAGGATAAGAATAAGATTCGGAATCTTGGACTTGGAGATGCTACCCGATGCGGTGGAGCTGATCACACACTTCCTATGAAGGGTCTTCACTGAGTCCCAGCTCAGGGTCCACCTTGCATGATGGTTCTTCCTCCAGGTTTTCTGCTCACATCTCTGATGAGATGCCACCTTACGAAGCTAATAATTGGCACCCTTGACCTCTGCCTAGCTTTCTTGGTGAGTAAGTCTGCACATATCTTGTGATTATGCAGATTCTTGTCATTCCTCCTTTG
Source organism: Carcharhinus amblyrhynchos (assembly GCF_965287045.1). Classification (NCBI taxonomy): domain Eukaryota; kingdom Metazoa; phylum Chordata; class Chondrichthyes; order Carcharhiniformes; family Carcharhinidae; genus Carcharhinus; species Carcharhinus amblyrhynchos. The sequence goes on from NC_137330.1 coordinate 16,893,017, forward strand.
TCATGTCAGTCCTTTTAATGTGCAACATCATCTTTACCGATCACAGGAGATGTCTGCTCCATTGTTTCTCCTTCAGTCCTTTGTTTAGGAACATTTGCAGCAATTCCATGTTTAATAGATCCTTAACACAGGATGATTGTTCAGCAGGCTAGTCTGTTAAACTGTAATCATGATTCCTCTAGAGCTGATGCTCTGTATAAGGTTGGCTTCTTTTCCCATCATGCTTTAACATTTTAACTGTCAGCCATATGGTTATAGACTTGTTTAATGATACCATAAAGCTCCCAGGAAATTATGTGCTCACAGCAGTGTCAGGACAAGTTTACTTTGCTCCAGTTGCTGTTGCTACTTAATGTTTGAACATGCAATAATTGATGGAAAAAACCCATCAAACTTGTTTCTCAGCAAAGATGGGAAAGGGAATAGAAGTGTACGAGACAACGACAGGTATGGAGCAAAGAAAAACTGTTCCCATAAACTGACGGCACAAGGATTAGGGGAAACAGATTTAACAATTTGGGGAAGAGATTCAAGGGAAGAGCTTGTTCTACACAATGAGTGTTAATGGTTTGAAACCCACTGACAATGAGAGTGGTGAATGCAGAAATGATCAATGATTTCAAATGATTTTGGGAGAGATGAACTTGTCGGGTACAGGGAGCGAGCTTGGGGCATGGGACTGACAGGATTGCTCAATAGGGGGTAGGACAGTGATTAGCACTGTTGCCTCACAGCGCCAGGGACCCGGGTTCAATTCCAGCCTCGGGTAACTGTGTGGAGCTTGCATGGTCTCCTTGTGTATGCATGGATTTTGTTTGTGTGTCCTGGTATCCTCCCACAGTCCAAAGAACATAAGAACATAAGAAATAGGAGCAGGAGTAGGTCATCTAGCCCCTCGAGCCTGCCCTGCCATTCAATGAGATCATGGCTGATCTGTTGTGGCTCAGTTCCACATTCCCGCCCTCTCCCCATAACCCTTAATCCCCTCGCTTATCAAAAACCCATCAACCCGCTTCTTAAAAATATTTAGCGAGGCAGCCTCCACCACCCCAACGGGCAGAGAATTCCAGAGATTCACCACCCTTTGAGTGAAGAAGTTCCTCCTCAACTCCGTTCTAAACCGCCCCCCCTTTATCTTGAGGCTGTGCCCCCTAGTCCTACTGTCCTTTCTGAGCGGGAAGAGCCTCACCACCTCTATCCTATCCATCCCATTCATCATCTTATATGTCTCAATGAGATCTCCCCTCATTCTTCTAAACTCTAACGAGTACAAGCCTAGTTTATTAAGCCATCTGGGTTAGATTGATTGTAAGAACTGTCACAATACCAGGTTAAAGTCCAACAGATTTATTTGGTGGCAAACGCCACTAGCTTTCGGGGCTCTGCCCCTTCGTCAGATGAGATTGATTGGCCGTGCTAAATTGTCCCTTAGCATCAGGGGGATTAGTGGGGTAAATACTTGAGGTTACAGGGATAGGACCTGGATGGCTTTGTTGTCAGTGCAGACTGGGTGGGCCGAATGGCCTACTTCTGTACTGTAGGGATTCCAGCTGGTCTGAATGTGACAAGACATGGTGTGAGGCAACCATGGGTCAATAAATTGTTGGTGGATTTTACAGTTATTTATAGAGTCCAGCAGTGCAGAAAGAGGCCAGTCGGCCCATCAAGTCTGCACCAACACAATCCCACCCAGGCCCTTTCCTCATTACCCCATAATCCCATGCATTTACTCTGGCTAATCCCCCTGGACACTAAGGTGCAATTTTAACATAGCCAATCCACCTAACCCTCACATTTTTGGACTGTGGGAGGAAAACAGAGCACCTGGAGGAAACTCACGCAGACATGGAGAGAATATGCAAACTCCACATTGTGACAGTGACCCAAACTGGAATTGAACCGGGTCCCTGGCGCAGTGAGACAGTAGTGCTAACCACTGTGCTGCCCATTAATGGGCCAATCATAATAGTTTGAATTTTCCAGTTGTCAATGAGGTTATCCCAAATGATATGGTCATACCAGAGAAAAACATGAGTGAAATGGAAGTTGGCAAAGTCTGAGATGACCACAGGATGTTCTCTCTCCTTTTGAGGGGAGCGAGCTGACTGGTGGTGATTTAACCTGAGGGTTACCACACCTCAGGCGAGGGGCAAAGTTGAGAAGATAAGGCCTTCATGAATAGCCTAGGCCGGTACGAAAATTGAATCCATGCTTTTGGCATCGCTCTGCATCACAAACTAGCTGCCCAGTAATTGACCTGGGAAGTATGGCTACTGTAACCATTGATTCTTTGCTCAGCATTTCTCCCCTACATATGCTTGAATATTCCACATATCTCTATCCCCAGACTGGTTCTTGAAATCCCCGCATGAATGGACTCTTTCTGTGCCATCATGACGTTATGACCATGATAGTTGCAGGATCATGATGGCTAACCATTCCTCCTTTTGTCCCAAAATCCTGCCCTCATTCCCCGCTTTCCTCCACAGCCATTGTCGAAACCTGAAAGGCAAAAAAAAACTTTGAGCTGGACACTTGCTTGCAGACCCCTCAGGTCAGTAAAGCCAATCCTGGAGTTCACATGAATCAAATATCAGTTAGAAAGACAGATCTGTTTGATATGCTCTCTGTTCTTATAAGAAACCGACCCAAGTCTCTCTTGAAGACGTGCAGGGTTATCACCTACCTAAGGGCAATGTACCCCAGATGTTCACTCAGCACTGAGAATAAAAGAAACACCTAACGTCAAGTTTATTCCTTCTCTTGAATAGTTCAAATAAAGTGTATATTGTTGCTCATTCTGTTTTGACTGCAAGAGGGGGAGTATTACCCTTTTCAGTGATGCTCCCAATTATCTCGGTTCTTCATTCTCACGGCCAGGCAGAAATGAGGACAGTGTCAGGAAAAGCTCAGGAATTTCACATCAAGTTGCAATATTGTGATAAATGTTGTCAGTTTTCAGCTGGATTGGAAATTGAAACTTTTCACCCCTCAGGGCAGGGCCATCTAAACTGACCTCTTCTCTTTTGCTACAGCCAGTTAACTGAAACATAAATCAGTAATAGAGGTCAAAATTAGCATTTGCTGCCCTGCAGAATAATGGAAAGCTGCGATATTCCTTCCAGTGAATAGAAGTTTTAAAATGCGTCATTCAAAGCTGTTCCATTCAAGTCTGTATCCTTAGGCAAAGAGCTCCAGAGGCAGATGGGTCAGTAACCAGAAGATAGAGCTTTAAGTTAATTGGCAATAGAACCTGAGGCAAGAGATTTTGTTGTCCGGCGAGTTGTGTTTTGGAACAGGGGAAACAGAATCAGTAGGAACATTCAAAAGAGAATCGGATAAATGCCCGATGGGAAAAACAAATTGCTGGGATGTAGGAAAAGGGCAGAGGAATGGAACAATTTTGATCGTTCTTTCAAAGAGTTGTCACAGATTTGATGGGCTGAATGGCCTTCTTCTGTGCTATACTATGCTGTCATTCTTTGAACTTCCATCAACCATATGCTGTTCGCTTAGCAGGAACAATGTGTGATGTCTCGCCCTCTGATTTTTCTTCCACACCTCTTTCCACTTCTCAGGAAGTGTATGAATTTGTGCCCAGTTTGGATCTTGGCACTTTGGTGCATGTTGCTGCTTGAGTCCTGACTACTGGTTTTTATTGCTTTGCATAAAGATCGGATGGCATATTATATGGAATCAACAATTAGACACTGTAAGCCTGCCTCATCATTCCTGGCTCCTCTGCAGTTGTGAACAATCATTATTTGTGTGGCTGAGTTTATGGAATATATAGTGCAAATCGGAGGATATTTATATCACAGAACACATCTTAAATAATCCCATGGTTCTGCTCGGTTTGTGAACCTTAAACTGCATCACACTTTTCCAACTAAGTTCCAAAAAATCTATGCCTGTCCACTCCAAAAACCCAAAACCAATTCCATTTTGCACCGCCCAATTTTCAAAAATGTCTTTGATTCGATAAATGTATTAATATGCAGTGAAAAGTATTGTTTCCTGCACGCCATACAGACAAAGCATACTGTTCATAGAGAAGAAAGGAGAGGATGCAGAATTTAGTGTTACAGCCATAGCTAGAGTGTAGAGAAGATCAACTTAAAGCGAGGTAGGTCCATTCAAAAGTGTGATGGCAGCAGGGAAGAAGCTGTTCTTGAGTCGGTTGATAATTAGCCTCAGACTTTTGTATCTTTTTCCCAACAGTAGAAGACGGAAGAGAGTATGTTGGGGTGTGTGGGCTCCTTAATTATGTTGATTGATTGCCGAGGCAGTGGGAAGTGGAGACAGATTCATTGGGTGGGAGCATGGTTTGCATGGATTGGGCGACGTTCATGATCTTTTGTAGTTTTTTTGGTCTTGGGCAGTGCAGAAGCCACACGAAGCTGTGATACAACCAGAAAGAATGTTTTCTGTGGTGTATCTGTAAAAGTTGGTGAGAGTCGTAGCTGACATGCCAAATTTCCTGAGTCTTCTGAGCACATAGAGGCATTGATGGACTTTCTTAACTATAGTGTCAGCATGGGGGACCAAGACAGGTTGTTGGTGATCTGGACACCTTAATAACTTGAAGCTCTCAACTATTTCTACTTCGTCCCCATTGATGTAGACAGGGGCCTATTCTCCATTACACATCCTGAAATTGATGACAATCTCCTTCATTTTGTGTTCATTGAGGGAGAGATTATTGTCACCGCAGCAGTTCATCGGATTCTCTATCTCATTCTTGTTCTCTGTCTCAGTATTGTTTGAGATCCGATCCACTATGGTGGTGTTGTCAGCAAACTTGAAAATTGAGTTGGAAGGGAGTTGCTGTTGAAAGAACCTTGGTAATGTCTCAGTTGCTCAGTTACTTCTGTTGCAAATATCTCTGAATGATGCTTATATCATCAACGATATAAGCATCATTGATGAGGCTAGCATTTGTTGTCTGTGAGAAAGTGGCAATGAGCCCCCTTCTCGAACCTCTGGTGTCCCTGAGATGTCGGGAGCATGTACTGCTGTCTGGAAGGGAGTTCTGGGTTTTTGACCATGCGGGTGATGTCAGGATGATGTGTGACTTGGAGAGAAACTTGTCGGTGATGGTGTTCCCATTCACCTACTACCCGTCCTTCTAGGTGGCAGACGGTTGAGAGTTGAAAGGTACTGTTGAAGGAAGCTTGATCAGTGCATTTTGTAGATGGCACACACAGCTGCCACTGTGCATTGCTGGTGGAGGGAGTGAATGATTAAGGTGGTGGATGAGGTTTGAATCAAGTGGACTGCTTTGTCCTGGATGGTGTTGAGCTTCTTGAGTGTTCTTAGAGCACTACTCATCCAGGCAGGTAGAAATATTACATCACACTTTTGACTTGTGCTTTGTAGATGGTGGACAGGCTTTGGGGAGTTACCCCAGAAACATATTGGATAAGCAAAGGCGCATCAGGTTCAAACTGTTCTGAACAGGTATTTTTTCCAATTGGCAAAGTTCCTGGAGAAATTTTTGTTCTTGATTTTTTAAAAATATCTTTCATTGGTGCTTCACTGGGTAAGCTAGCACTTAATTGTCCTTGGCAAGGTCATGGTGAGCCGCCTTCTTGAACAGCTGCAGTTCATGGGGTGGAGGTACACCCCATGTGCTGTTAGGAAGGGAGCTCCAGGATTTTGACTCCGCCACAATGAAGAAACAGTGATGTACTTCCAAAATATTTGCAATATATTAGAAATATATTTGCACATAAGCAAGGTGTGACCAAGTCAGAATATTGAGTGGGTTGGAGGGAATTCAGGTCATAGAGGATGTAAAGGGACATGGGGTGGAGTGAGCATGGGTTGGCATGGTAGTTATAAGGGGATGGGGAGGGGCTTGCATTGGCATGAGGCCATGGAGGAGGTGCTGAGAGTAGGTGGGGCTGGTGCTGGGTAAGAGAATGTGAGGAATGAAGGGCTGGACAGCTATTGTACAACTGACATGGAGTCCTGAAGAACTGTTAAGCCAAACCCCATAGAATTATAGAATCCTAGAACCTGGACAGTGCAAAAAGAGGCCAGTTGGCCCATCAAGTCTGCACCAACCACAATCCCACCCAATCCCTATACCTGTAACCCCACATATTTTATCCTTTAATCCCCGATACTAGGGTCAATTTAGCATGACCAATCAACCTAACCCGCACATTTTTGGACTGTGGGAGCAAACACAACAGACATGGCGAGAATGTGCAAATGCCACACAGAAAGTGACCCAAGGCTGGAATTGAACCCTGGCACTGAGGCAGCAGTGCTAACAATTGTGCCTCTGTGCGCCCTCCTCAGCATGCAGCTGTCTCACTGACCGCTTAAGCCTGTTTCCAGGGTTGGTGGACTCAACTCTATCCTGTACCTATGCAACCCCCTTCCCCACTCCCAGAGTGAAGAACACTCCATTTGGCAGTCTTGCAAGTTGGCAAATATCGTGACTTGAGCTACCCACCTCAACAGTGACTATCCAAACCTCAGTGCCCACCTTGTCAAGCCTTTTCAGAATGTTTTATTTCTATGGGTACTTGCACAAGTGAATATTCTGATAATGTTCTGGAAGAAATGTTTAAAGCTTGAGGAGAGTGCTGGGTACACTCAGCAAGAGATTGTGCATGGAGGTCAGTTGAGCACAAAAAGAAACTAAGGGTTTGGACAGCACGGTGACACAATGGTTAGCGTTGCTGTCTCATAGCACCAGGGACTCGGGTTCAATTCCAGCCTTGGGTCACTGTCTGTGTGGAGTTTACAAATTCTCCCTATGTCTGTATGGGTTTCCTCCGGGTGCTCGGGTTTCCCCTCTCAGTCCAAAGATGTGCAAGTTAGGTTAATTGGCTGTATGAAATTGACCCTAGCATCAGGGGAATAGCAGGGTAAATATGCGGGGTTATGGGTGGGATTGTGGTCAGTGCAGACTTGATGGGTCAAATGGCACCCTTCTGCACTGCAGGGGTTGTATGATTCTAAAATCACCCATCTTCCTGCATGGAATGGCTTGCCTTTGCTTGGGGGGTGCAGAAAAATAAGAGATTTGGAAACTCTTTTGCGAGTACGCAAATAGATGATTTCAAATTTCAGGTGAGAATATATGGAAAAATGCAGCATTGGTCTTCACTTCCGTCATCCAGATTATTTCCACTCGGGACTTAATTTGGGAAATTTCACACCCACAACTTAGTTTGGGAAATAAGGCACATTTATACTTTGAGTCTCCGTACATGAATTTTAAGGGAGAGACAATCATGGTGTAACAAGTGTGTGCGCTCTATTTGTTCAACTCACTGCCCAATAGCACAGTGGAGTCTGATTTGTTGAATGGTTTCAGGGGGAGATAGATATATTTCTAACTAAAAAAAGGAAAGAGGGATAATGGGAACAGGTGGGAGGTGGATTTGAGACCAGGCAGAGATCAGCCATGCTCTAATTGAATGGCGGAGCAGGTTTGAAGGGCTGAATTTGGCGACTTCTGCTTCTAATTCATCTGTCCTTGTGTGCTTTTTGTGATGAATATTATTGATCAGTACACTTCCATTCCAGGGGTATTGAGAGGAAAAATCTCCCTTTACATCTCTATTCCGAGGACCCTTTCTGACAGCGTAATGCATGAAGCAACATTTCAGCTGCTCTTTTGAGCATTAAACAGAGTGCGTGTATATGGTTTGATAGTGCAAAATGCAGCATCATGGAATTTGAAAAACAGGAAAAGTCACTTTCAGCGTTACTTCTCTCTGTCACACTTAACCCATTTGGGAAAAGGCAAATGCTAGGCTGTCTTTGAATGTATTATTATTTTCTCCAGAACATCATTGTGTTTCCGTTGGCTACTGAGTCACATTTATTCTTGGTAATTTCTTCTCGACAGTCCAACCAGTAATATGTCACGGACAAACAACCTAATGATGCGATTCCGATGGGAACGCTTTGCTGATGCTGATTTTTTTTTTAATCTCCAGGCACTTCTGCGCAGTCATTGCTCCTTGATAGAGAGGCTGTCTGTCAGCTTAAGTGACAGACTCACTCAGGCCTAGCGACTCCGAGCTGCAATTGACAAAGCATATGTGACATCCCCATTGAGACGGTAAGTGGTAACTTTATCTCCTGAGAATGGTTTTGAGTGACATGTTATGGAATCCGGCTTCTACTGGAGGTGGTGTAGGCTGAATGGAGTGAGTTGTTTTCCTTGGGTTATTTTTAAACTGAGGAGGGATGATGCTGATGTTGCAAAGTTAAGTTCCAGTCCATCACTGGAACATTTTACTTAACCTTTGTACCTCACCTAGACAAAGCAGTCTATGAAATTCTACCACGTAGAATGACTTAGAATGTACAACACAGATCACTCAACCTCGGTTTCGACTCTGGTGTTTAATCTCCTCACCCTCTCCTCTTCACCTCATTCTATTAGCAGAACCCTGTATTCCTTTCCCCCTCTTGTAATCATCCAGCCTCCCCTTGGAGGGGAGGGGAGAGAATTGAGATGAGGTGACTGGGAGCGAGGAGGTTAGCTAGCAAATAGAGAAGGATTGTAGACAGCGTAAGAGGGAGGATAGACGGGTGATGGAGAAGAGGAGCGCTCAGACCGAAGGTTTGAGGTGTGTCTATTTTAACACCAGCAGTGTAGTGAGTAAAGTGGATGAGCTTAGAGCGTGGATCGCTGCTTGGAATAGTGATGTGGTGGCCGTTACCGAGACTTGGATGTCTCAGGGACAGGACTGGATACTTCAGGTGCCGGGATTCAGATGTTTCAGAGGGGACAGGGAGGGAGGCAAGAGAGGTGGGGGAGTGGCACTGTTGATCAGGGATAGTGTCACAGCTGTAGAGAAGGTGGACGCCGTGGAGGGATTGTCTACGGAGTCTCTGTGAGTGGAACTTCGGAACAGGAAGGGGTCGATAACTTCACTGGGTGTTTTCTGTAGGCTGCCCAATAGTAACAGGGATGTTGAGGAGCAGATTGGGAAACAGATCCTGGAGAGATGTAATAATAACAGAGTTGTCATGATGGGAGGCTTTAATTTCCCAAATATCGATTGGAATATCCCTAGGTTAGGGGGTTTGGATGGGGAGGAGTTTGCTAGGTGTGTTCAGGAGGGTTCCCTGACACTGTGGATAAGCCTACGAGAGGAGAGGCTGTACTCGACCCGGTATTGGCTAATGAACCTGGACAGGTGTCGGATCTCTCAGTGGGAGAGCATATTGGGGATAGTGATCATAACTCTATCTCCTTTACACTAGCATTGGAAAGAGATAGGATCAGGCAAGCTCGGAAAGTGTTTATCTGGAGTAAGGGGAAATATGAAGCCATCAGGCAGGAAATTAGACGAGTAAATTGGAAGGAGGTATTCTCGGGGAGAAGTACCGAAATAAGGTGGCAGGTTTTCAAGGAATGTTTGCCTGGAGTTCTGCACGACAAGGTTCTGATGAGAAGGGAGGTTTTGGTAGGTTACAGGAACCGTGGTGCACAAAAGTTGTAACAAACCTAGTCAAAAAGAAAAGAAAAGCGTACAATAGGTTCAGAGAGCTTGGCGATGTTAGCGATCTAGAGGAGTATACGGCTTGTAGGAAGGGACTTAAGAAGGAAATTAGGAGAGCCAGAAGGGGTCATGAGAAGGACTTGGCAGTAAGATTAAGGAGAACCCTAAGGCATTCTACAAATATGTGAAGAGTAAAAAGATAAGATGTGAAGGAATAGGACCTATAAAATGTGAAGGTGGGAAAGTTTGTCCCGAGCCGGTAGAAATAGCAGAGGTGCTCAATGAATACTTCAGTATTCATGGTGGAAAAGAATCCGGGTGGTTGTACTGCAGGCTTGAGGCGAACTGAAAAGATTGAGTATGTGGACATTAAGAAAGAGGATGTGTTGGAACATTTGAATAGCATCAAGATAGATAAGTCACCAGGACCAGATGGGATGTACCCCAGGTTACTGTGGGAGGCGAGGGAAGAGATTGCAGAGCCTCTGGCGATGATCTTTGCATCATCGATGGAGACGGGAGAGGTTCCGGAGGATTGGAGGATTGCGGATGTGTTTCCTATATTCAAGAAAGAGAATAGGGATAGCTCAGGAAATTACTGACCGGTGAGTCTAATCTCAAAGGTTGGTAAGTTGATGGAGAAGATCCTGAGGGACAGGATTTATGAATATTTAGAGAAGTTTAGTATGCTCAAAAGTAGTCAGCACGGCTTTGTCAAAGGCAGATTGTGCCTTATGAGCCTGGTTGAGTTCTTTGAAAATGTGACTAAACACATTGACGAAGGAAGAGCAGTAGATGCAGTTTATATGGACTTCAACAAGGCATTTGATAAGGCCCCCCATGCAAGACTTCTTGAGAAAGTGAGAGGGCCTGGGATCCAAGAGGCTGTTGCCTTGGGGATCCAGAACTGGCTTGCCTGCAGAAGGCAGAGAGCAGTTGTGGATGGGTCTTTTTCTGCATGGAGGTCGGTCACCAGTGGAGTGCCCCAGGGATCTGTTCTGGGACTCCTGATGTTTGTAATTTTCATAAATGACCTGGATGAGAAAGTGGAGGGATGGGTTGGTAAATTTGTCAATGATACGAAGGTTGATGGTGTTGCGGATAGTTTGGAGGGAAGTCAGAAGTTGCAGCGCGACATAGATAGGATACAAGACTGGGTGGAGAAGTGGCAGATGGACTTCAACCCGGATAAATGTGTAGTGGTCCACTTTGGCAGGTCAAATGGCATGAAGGAGTATAATATCAAGGGTAAGACTCTTAGCAGTGTAGAGGATCAGAAGGATCTTAGGGTCCGGAGCCATAGGACTCTTAAATTGGCCTCGCAGGTAGAGGATGTGGTTAAGAAGGCGTATGGTGTACTGGCCTTCATCAATCGAGGGATTGAGTTTAGGAGTTGGGAGATAATGCTGCAGCTTTATAAGATCCTAGTCAGACCCCACCTGGAGTACTGGGCTCAGTTCTGGTCGCCTCATTACAGGAGGGATGTGGAAGCTATTGAAAGGGTGCAGAGGAGATTTACAAGGATGTTGCCTGGATTGGGTTCTGAAGGAAATGGCAGGCTTCCAAAAGAAATGGCAGAAGTAATAGCAGATGCGTTAGTAGTTATTTATCAAAATTCTCTGGACTGTGGGGAAGTGCGGGCCGTATGGAAAACAACTACTGTTACACCGCTGTTTAAAAAAGGTAGCAGACAAAAGGCGGGTAACTACAGGCCGGTTAGCTTAACGTCCGCAGTTGGGAAAATGCTAGAATCCATCATTAAAGAAGAAATAGCAGGACACCTAGAAAAGAATGGTTCAATCAAGCAGATGCAGCATGGATTCGTGAAGGGGAAGTCGTGTTTAACAAATTTATTAGATTTCTATGAGGATGTGACTAGTGCGGTAGACTGAGGGGAACCAGTCGATGTGGTGTTTTTAGATTTCCAGAAGGCGTTCGATAAGCAAAAGGTTGCTGCAAAAGGTTAGGGTACACAGAGTTGAGGGTAAAGTGTCAGCGTGGATTGAGGATTGGCTATCTAACAGGAAGCAGAGAGTTGGAATAAATGGGTGCTTTTCTGGCTGGCAGTTGGTGACTAGTGGAGTGCCACAGGATCGGTGCCGGGGTCTGAACTGTTTACCATATACATAGATGATCTGGAGGAGGGGGCTGAGTGTAGGTTAACAAAATTTGCTGATGACACGAAGATGAGTGGAAAAGCGAATTGCGTGGAGGATGCGGAAAGTCTGCAGAGAGATTTGGACAGGCTGAGTGAGTGGGCGAGGACCTGGCCGATGGGGTATAATATTAGCAAATGTGAGGTTATCCACTTTGGTAGAAATAATCGTAGGATGGAATATTATTTAAATGGTGAAAAGTTGCAGCATGCTACGGTGCAGAGGGACCTGGGGGTCCTTGTGCACGAATCGCAAAAACCCAGTCTGCAGGTGCAGCAGGTGATCAAGAAGGCGAATGGGATGTCGGCCTTTATAGCGAAGGGGATAGAATATAAAAGCAGGGAGGTCTTGCTGCAACTGTACAGGGCACTGGTGAGTCTGCAGCTGGAGTACTGTGTGCAGTTTTGGTCCCCTTATTTGCGAAGGGATATATTGGCCTTGGAAGGAGTACAGAAAAGGTTCACCAGGCTGATACCAGAGACGAGGGGATCTGTAATCATTGGAGTTTAGAAGGCTGAGGGGAGATCTAAGAGACTTACAAGATAATGAAGGGGCTAGATAGGGTAGAGGTAGAGAGATTCTTTCTGCTTAGAAAGGAAACCAGAACTAAAATAAAACTCAAAATAAGGGGCGGGGGCAGGGCAGTTTAGAACAGAATTGAGGAGGAACTTCTTCACTCAAAGAGTGGTGAATCTCTGGAATTCTCTGCCCATTGAAGTTGTGGAGGCTACCTCATTGAATATGTTTAAGTCACGTGAAGATAGATTTCTGATAGATAAGGGAATTAAGGGTTATAGGGAGCTGGCGGGAAAGTGGAACTGATCCACTTCAGATCAGCCATGATCTTATTGAATGGCGGGGCAGGCTCAAAGGGGCTAGATGGCCTAATCCTGCTCCTATTTCTTATGTTCTTATTGGGTGGCATGTCTTATGAGGATAGGTTGAGGGAGCTCGATCTTTTCTCCTTGGAGAGACGAAGGATGAGAGGTGACCTGATAGAGGTGTATAGGATGTTGAGAGATATTGATCAGGTAGATTTTCAGAGGCTTTTTCCCAGGGCTGAAATGATTGCTTTGAGAGGACACAGGTTTAAGGTGATGGGGAGTAAGTACAGAGGAGATGTTAGGGCTACATAGAACATAGAACATTATAGCGCAGTACAGGCCCTTCAGCCCTTGATGTTGCGTCGACCAGTGGAACCAACCTAATGACCCTCTAACCTAAACTATTCCAATATTATCCATGTGCCGATCCAATGACCATTTGAATGCCCTTAAAGTTGGCGAGTCCACAACTGCTGCAGGCAGGACATTCCACACTCTTACTACCCTCTGAGTAAAGAACCTACCTCTGACATCCGCCCTATAATTTTTTCACTCAGAGGGTGGTGGGTGAGTGGAATCGGCTGCCGTCGGTGGTGGTGGAGGCAAATTCGATAGGGTCTTTTAAGACACTTCTGGATGAGTACATGGGACTTAATAGGATTGAGGGTTATAGGTAAGCCTATTAGCGACATGATCGGCACAACTTGTGGGCCGAAGGGCCTGTTTGTGCTGTAGTTTTTCTATGTTCTATGCTCTATGAATATATCATTACTACTTTCCCTAGGAGAGACTGTTGTGAAATGGTCATAACACTGGACTCGTGACCCAGAGACCCAGAACAATGTCAGAAGATACTGGAGAATCTCAGCAAATCTGGCAGCTTCTGTGGGGAGAGAACGGAGTCAATGTTTTGAGTCTAGATGACCCTTTATCATTTCAGCTCTGACCCGCTGAGAATTTCCGCATTTTCTGTTTTTGTTTCAGCTTCCAGCATCTGCAATATCTTGCTTTTAACCCAGACCAATGTACTGGGGACATGGGTTCAAATCAAAACCTCAGCAGTTGTTGGAATAAAACTTTGATTAACTAACAAACAACCGGACTTGGAAGAATAATAATGCCAGGAAATATTTTCAATTGTTGTTTAAAAAAAATGCTAATATCCTTTTGGGAAGGAAATCTGCTGTCCTTCCCTGACCTAGTTCACATCTGAATCCAGACCCACAGCAATGTGGTTGAATCTTAATTGCTCTCTGAAATGACCGAACAAGACATTCAGATCAAGGCTGATTTGGATTGGGCAACAAATGCCAGCCTTGCCAGGGACACCCTCATGAAAGAACATCTCATGAAAGAACAAAGAGAAAAAAGAGTTAATCCTTACAGTTTGAATTCATCATTCTGTTCATTAAAGACATTGCTCCTGTATTTCATATCTTATATTTATGGCTCTTAGTTTTGATCTCTCCCACAAGTAGAAAGATCTTTTGCACATCAACTTTAATGTGGAGATGCCTGCATTGGACTGGGGTGGGCACAGTGAGAAGTCTCACAACACCAGGTTAAAGTCCAACAGGTTTATTTGGTATCACAAACTTTCAGAGGGTTGCTCCTTCATTGGGTGATCAAAAGGTTGGTTCACAAGCACGGCATATATAGACACAGGCACATCTACCTTATGTTGCTCCTTCATCATGTTCATAATGCAAAGACATCATTAAACGATGCAATATCATTGCACTGAAGTGAAATAAGTCACGAGTTAACATGTTTTCGTGAAGTTGACTGAAGGGTGAAGATTGGCTAGGAGACCAAAGCGTGCCTAAGGGCTGGAGAGAGTGGGGGAAGAGGGAATAGATGCAAGCTTGGATCCGTGTGGTAAGTGTGATGACAAGAGAGATATCCAGGAAATAAATAGAATCAGGTCTTGTGCCTCAGTCTCTGCTCAGGCTTATTAATTTGTTTGGAAGCCGAAACTAAATGAATTAAGCGGCGATGATGGAACCTCAAGGCTAGAGGCCTGCTGGCTGATGTCAAAAACAACAGCAGCCAGAGAGCCTTGAAACTGGAAGTCATCATTGGTTCGGGCCTGATAGCATTTGAGGACTTCTACAGAAAGAGTAAAGCTGGGTTTCCATCTTGGAGATGGGAATCAGGTTTTGGAAACACTGGAACATCTTTTGCCTGGCATAGCCACCCATTCTATTTTTGCACTGTGTTGGAATCGGGGCTACTGCATCCCGAAAGGAGCTGGTGCCAGGCATGGAGTCAGCTGGATATCAAGGCAGGCAGAATTTCAGCTTCTGTTCACTGGGACAATTGTGAGACCTATGCATGAATACCAGGTATTCTAACCCTCATGCCACACCTCCACACACCCCATGCCCCTCACCCAGTATTCAGTTTTGGCCAGGATTCACGAAGCCTTTAATAAGTTGTCAAATATTTGAGTTGCTTCTGCAGCTGTCAAAATAAACAAACAGCCATTCAGAAACATTTTCAAAAGATACCTTTGGACCTCATAAAACTATCAATAGAAATCAAGGATCACAGTTTGTTTGACAGCTGTATGAACAAAAGATATTGAGCCAAATCCATTATTTGATTTTGGAACTCAGCCAAGCTTTCATAATGAGATGCCATTGCACAATTGTGCAAATTAAGCCTCCAGATTTGAATATATTAAAAACTTTAAAGTATTGGAAAAGCTGGACATTTGATTAATTGCTTTTAGGGCAGTATAGATGGCTCAGCTGTCAACCTAAGAAGTCACCATCTGTTCAGGTATTTCAAAGTTTTAACAGATGACTGTGTGTCTACCAACATAAAGGTTAAAGCACAGTCTCCAATGGACTTGTTAAAATTTGAATCTCAGCATTATTGAATATAGAAGAGCATTACATCCACTGGAAAAAGTATGCTACTGATGTTTCACAACGTTGGTCAATTCAGTAGTCATGTGCCCTTTCATCACTGAATTAAAAACACACAAACTGTCACGCAGCATTGAATTTTGAATTTAAAAGTTATAAAAACCTTTTGAACATGTCTGTCAAAAGTTTCCCAACACCAGGCTAGGGTACTCTCAGATCTCTCAATCCTTCTGAGGTGCTGTGTACCACACCACCTAACAAAATGGGCAGGATTCCATGAATAAAATAGGGGTTCTAAAATACCTCCTCTTCAACCTTAGTAAGTGAAGGTAGAATTGCTGGAAACAAGCTCATTACCCACATCATTATTCTGCACCCTTATAATTGCTTTGGGATGGAAATTCCACAATGAGGTTAAATCCCACTCACCTCCCTACAGACATGGATGGGGCAGTGGTCTGGTCTGCCTGATGACTGCAAATCAAAAGATAAGCAAAATTCAGTGACCATGGCATAGAACTTGCACAATAATTTCTTGATTTAAAAAGGGAACATGCTCATTGTTTAAGGCATAGTAGTTTAACCCTTCATTTAGATGACAAACTGCTATTAAGTTTAGAACAGGAGACCTAAAGCAGGATTTTTTCTACCTTTTAGTCTTTGAGAAAACCATTTATTTGTTCATGAAGTTTATTAATTTCACAAGTAGGCTTACATTTACCCTGCAATGAAGTTATTGATCAGGCACACTGAGGGAAAAATTAGCATGGCCAATACACTTAACCAGCACATCTTTTGGACTGTGAGAAGAAACTGGAGCACCGGAGAAAACCCACACAGACACAGAGAGAACATGCAGAGTCCACATAGATAGTGACCCAAGCTTGGAATTGAATCCAAGTCCTTGGTGCTATGAGGTAACAGTGCTAATCATTGTCCCGCAAAGTAGTGGAAGGGATGTAGAGAAACAAGTTTGCAAAGAAATTACACAGATGTACAAGAATTATTGAGTAAATATAGAGACTTAAATTATCCAACTGGACTGGAATTGGAAAAGTCCAAAGGGATATGAAGAGTGAGAGTTCCTGAAATGTGTTTGAAATAATTTTCTGCAGCAGTATATTTTTAGCCCAATGAGAGGGCAGCCAGTGTTGGCCCTGGTCCTGGGGAATGACTTGGCCCAAATGGATCAAGATCAGCGGGAGAGTAGTTAGGGGACAATGACCATTGTATCGTAAAGTTTAGTTTGGTCATGGAAAATGATGAGCAACAATCCAGAGCACAGGCAATCTGTTGGGGGAAGCCAGTGTCGATGGCATGAGAATGCATCTGAGTTGAGGGAGGTGTAATCAAATGTTGGCAGAAAGGAATGGCTGGGTAATAGGCCACCTTCAGAGAGAAAAATATTGGAGGAAATAGCAAGACAGTTTCCTTGGAGGGGAAAGGTCGGACAAACAAATCCAGAGCAACCTGGATGATGTGAAAAACAGAGATAAAGATGAAATGGACAAAGGACATGTACAACAGGCGTTGGGTTGGAAATACAATGGAGAATCAGGCTGAATATCGAGGGACCAGAGGGGGAGTGAACAAAAAAACTAATAACAAAAGAAAGGAGAGAGCATGAAAAGAGACTGGCAGCTAACACAATCAATAATAAAAGGGTGGTAAAGGAACGAGTAGGGTCGATGGACTCAAGAGAAATAGCAGAGGTATTAAACAAGTACGCCTGTCATTAGGAAGGTAATGCTACCTAGGATCAGGTGAGTGAGAAGGTATCTGTGAGTAGGAGGAGGTGTTAGAAAGGTTATCTTTGCTTTAAATTAATAAAGTACCAGGACCGGATAAGCTGCATCCAAGTAGGGAAGTCAGAGTGGAAATTGCAGAGGTGCTTATGATAATATTCCAGATTTCCTTCGACAGAATTACAAAGTTGTACCCTTCTTCAAAAAAGGGTGCCGGCAACTACAGAGCTGTCATTTTAACTTCAGTGGTAGGGAAACTTCTAGAAATTATAGTTCAGGACAAAGTTGATTGTTCCTTAGGCAAGCGCAAGATAATTAAGTAAGGCCAGCATGGATTCATTAAGGGAAATTATGTTTAACAGGTTGCTGGAGCTTTTGAGGTAACAGAGAAAGTCGATAAGTGCAACATTGTTGATGTGGTGTGTATGTATTTTCAAATGTTATTTGATACAATATCACACCACAAACTTTTGAGGAAAATTCTAGCTCATGGAATAAAAAGGAACACAGGCACTTGGATATGAAATTGGCTGAGTGACAGGAAATAGAGAGTGGTGATAAATAGCTGTTTTCTAAATTGGAGAAAGGTTTGTAATGGAGTTCCTCACGGGTCAGTGTTGGGACCCTTGATCTTCTTGATATATATTAATGATCTCGGCTGTGGCGTTCAGGGCATGATTTCAAAATGTACAGATGATACAAAGACTGCAAAGATAGTTGTCTGTGATGGGGATAATCAGGAACATCAAAAAGATAGAGATATATTTGTAGATTAGGCAGACAAGCAGCAGATGAAATTCATTGCAGAGAAGTGTCAGGCGATTCATTTTGGCTGGGAGAATATGGAGAGGTGATATAAAATGAAAGCGGGGGGGAAACTCTAAAGGAGGTACAGGAACCTTAGTGTATATGTACATAAATCATTGGCGATGGCAGGGCATGTTGAGAGAGCAGTTAATTGAGCATATAATGTTTTGGGCTTGATAAATAGTGCCACTGAGTCGAAGAATAAGGAGGTGATGTTCAACTTTTATCAGATACTAGTTGGACCTCATTTGCAGTACTGTGTCCATGTCTGGGCCTCATACTTGAGGAAGGATGTAAAGGCATTGGAGAGAGTACAGAGGAGATTCGCAAGGATGATTCCTGAGATAAAGGACAATAGGTGTGAGGATAGATGAGAGAGATTAAGACTTTTGCCCTTGAATAAAAGAAGGCTGAAAGGAGACTTGATAGACGTATTCAAGATCCTGAGGGGAAATAGCGAGAGACTGTTCCCACTCAAAAGAGCATCAAGGACTCGAGGGCACAGACTCAAAATGATGGGCAAAAGGAGTAGAAGTGATGTAAAGAAAACATTTGCTCCTGGAGTGTGGTTGGAGTCTGGAACAAACTTCCTGAGAGGTAAAGGAGGCCGGTTCGATCGAGGTTTTCAAAAGGATTGCTATCTGAAAAGAAAAATTGTTTAAGGCGGGGGTGGGATGAGTATAATGTTCTTTCAAAGAGCCACCATGGACTCGACAGACAGAATGGCCCCTTCCTGCACTGTAAACATTCTATAATATATAAGAACATAAGAACATAAGAAATAGGAGCAGGAGTAGGCCTGCTATGTTGCTATGAATGTGGAACTGTTGTATAAAAGGAGTTGACAGGATGAACTAATGTAATGTTGCATGCCCCATTGATTTGGGATGATAGAATTTTGTTTGACGTACATTTAAGCACAGAGAGTAAGTTTACAGAATGCCTAAGAGATCCAATTGTTGTAGTTGGGTCCCCTAATCATACATGGTTTGTGGAGCAATGAATTAGATAGGTCATTGACCTCTTAGTCTGTGTTTCCTGAAACTGCTCCCATGCTGCATTGTTTTGTGTTCAACATGAACTTAGGCTCAGAATATAATGCAACCTGATCCCTGTTGTGTTTAGGGGAAATACTATTTTCTGTGTGCACCACAATGAGTCACAAATCAATAAGATGATATGGGGAACGTTTTATTAAAAGTCTCCATTCTTGCCAGCTGTTTCACTCAGACCATTCAATTCTCTGCAACCTCTTCGAAAGTTATCGACAAATCTGGTTAAATTTTACTGATTGTAACTCTGTTCTCTCAGATTATTCATTGAGAAAAAAAAATGATCACATTTGTCCTGAGGGATTGGAAGAAGAGCTGTCATCGATGTGCCATATTTTTGTCAGAGTTGCATTATTCTTGAGTGGCAATGAATTGCTGTCATTTCATCTCATTTGAAAACCAATGTAATAGGGTCTGCCAAAGAACCTTGCTTTGACAACAGTCCTCCCCTTTATTGTCTCCAGTTTTATCCCCATTGTGTTCAGAGCAGATTATGGACTTCCTCAGCAAGTCAGTTTCCAATCTTGTGACCTTTTTTACGTGCAATTTATGCCTTGGCATGACACGTTACCCACATTTCCTGACACTTGCCTTCGGTTGGAGCCAGCTAGAAAATGGCTCCCGGCCAACTGGAGTCTTGATGTGGAGATGCCGGCGTTGGACTGGGATAAACACAGTAAGAAGTCTGACAACACCAGGTTTAAGTCCAACCAATTTATTTGATATCTACTATCAAATAAATTGGTTGGACTTAAACCTGGTGTTGTCAGACTTCCATTTGGAGTCTGCCAGCCTCCCAATTAAATGTGGGTGGGGAACTTTCCTGAGCAAGACTACTCATGCGTCCAAATTCCACTGTATGAGAGAAACTGTATGAGTTTCCTGAGAGAAAACTTTGATTTGATTTATTATTGTCACATGTATTAACATACAGTGAAAAATATTGTTTCTTGTGTGCTATACAGACAAAACATACCATTCATAGAGAAGGAAACAAGAGAGTGCAGAATGCACTCTTGCAGTCATAGCTAGGGTATAGAGAAAGATCAACTTAGTACAATGTAAGTCCATTCAAAAATCTGATTGCAGCAGGGAAGGTGTTCTTGAATCGGTTAGTATGTGACCTCAGACTTTTATATCTTTTTCCTGATGGAAGAAGGTGGAAGAGAGAATGTCCGGGGTGTGTGGGCTCCTTAATTATGCTGCCTGCTTTGCCGAGGCAGCGAGAAATGTAGACAGAGTCAATGAATGGGAGGCTGGTTTGTGTGTTGGATTGGGCTACATTCAAATTTGTAGTTCCTTGCAGTGTTGGGCAGAGCAGGAGCCATACCAAGCTGTGATACAACTAGAAGTAATGCTTTCTATGGTACATCTGTGAAAGCTGGTGAGAGTCATAGCTGATATTCCAAATTTCGTTCATCTTCTGAGATGGACTTTCTTAACTGTAGTGTCGGCATGGGGGGACCAGGTGGGGTTGTTGGTGATCTGGACACCTAAAAACTTACAGATCTTGACCCTTTCTACTTCATCCCCAGTGATGTAGACAGGGGCATGTTTTCCTTTACCCTTCCTGAAGTCGATGACAATCTGCTTTGTTTTGTTGACATTGAGGGAGAGATTATTGTTGCCACACCAGTTCACCAGATTCTCCATCTCGTTCCTGTACACTGTCCTGTGAACAATCAGAAAGTGTCAGGAAATGTGGGTAACATGTCTTACCAAGGCAAAAATTACACATAAAAAGGTCACAAGATTGGAAAATGACTTGCTGAGGAAGCCCATAATCTGCTCTGAGCACAATGGAGATAAAATTGGCGATAATTAGACTAATAAAGGGGAGCACTGTTGCCATGATAAGAGGTAAACAATCTTCACCTTGAAAGTGGAGCCTGGAAGCTTCAGCCAAATTGAAATCGGGTAATAAAATCTGCTAATGGAAATGCAAACAGTTATCGTTTACTGCGCAGGCTGATTTATGGATCAAACTAACTTCTTTTACCTCCTTCCATCGGGAAAAAGTTACAGAAGTCTGAAGTCACGTACCAACCGACTCAAGATCAGCTTCTTGCCTGCTGCCATCAGACTTTTGAGTTGACCTTTCTCTACACCCTCGTTATGACCATAACACTACATTCTGCACCCTCTCCTCTTCTTACCTAGGAATAGAATGCTTTGTCTGTATAGCGTGCAAGAAACAATACTTTTCACTGCATACGTAATACGTACGATAAATCAAATCAAGTCCTGTCAACTGAGCATCGAAGAAGTTGTACAATTACAGTCATTATTGGATTCAGGTTGTTAGGATCTGATCTTGAATGAACAGGCAAAGGCATTTCAAAAGAGGAAGTTGGGACTGCATTTATGTGTATTATACTCACAGTATCATCTTTGAGTACTCCAGCGAACTCCACATAGAGCCAGGATGAACTGTGCATTTCACCTGGTCAGTGTAGCTCAGTGTCATGCCAAGTGTTACACTTACCCAGTCAGGCATTCTGGAAGCTCTACCACAGAGTTTTGAAACCAGCTACGATCAAGTAAAAGTAGACATCTGTATACTATGGAATTATTGAATGTTTCTTACCATGAAGCGTCCTCTGAGTGACCGTGTAAAATGTGTCTGTTGCATTTTGATCCCGATTCAAAAGGCTTTGGCTGTCTGAGGCCACCGACAAAACAAGTTTGATTCCCTTGAACTGTTTGTGATTGAAAAGCAGCTTGGGAACAGCAATTTATATAATGGCCTTTATGTTTATCAGCAGTTGCAATCGGTACAAAAAAACCAATGCAGTGGTTTTCTTTGCAAAACCATTATTGGCTTATTTAGTCCCTATTGGAATGTGTAACAAAGGGAAAGATGTGGCAATGGGAGAAGCAGTGAAGAAGTGTGCCTTCAAAGCAGACTTGGTTAGTTAACGTTGATTAGAGAAACAGCCACATGACTGCCCCTGTGAGTACCAGATCATGGAACGTTCAACTTCTAGCAGACAAATTCCAAATGTACCTGTGCCGAGAGTACCGTGTGTATTTATCAGCAACAGCTTGTATTTATACAGCATCTTTAATTTAGTAGAATGTCTCAAGTGTTATCGGACAAAATTTTACATTGTACCACGTAAAGGCAGGTAGGAGAGATGGTCTGGCAATGACGCTGGCACCGTGTCTGGGGCTGATGTCTGATGAATGGCAGGTGGAATTTAATTTAGATAAATGCGAGGTGATGCATTTTGGTAGATTGAACCAGGGCAGCACTTACTCAGTTAATGGTAGAGTGTCGGGGAGAGTTATAGAACAAAGGGATCGAGGGGTACAGGTTCATAACTCCTTGAAAGTGGAGTCACAGGTGGACAGGATGGTGAAGAAGGCATTCAACATGCTTGATTTCATTGGTCAGAACATTGAATACAGGAGTTGGAATGTCTTGTTGAAGTTGTACAAAATATTGGTAAGGTCACACTTGGAACGCTGAGTACAGTTCTGGTCACCCTATTATAGAAAGGATATTATTAAACAAGAAAGAGTGCAGGAAAGATTTACAAGAATGTTACCAGGATTTGATGATTTGGGTGACAAGGAGAGGCTGAGTAGACTGGGACTTTTTTCCCTGGAGCGTAGGAGAGTCAGGGGTGATCTTACAGAGGTCTATAAAACAATGAGGGGCATAAATAGCCAATATCTTTTCCCAACGATAGGTGAGCCTAAAACTAGGTTTAAGGTGAGAGGGGAGACATAAAAAAGGGTCCAGAGGAGCAGTTTTTTCACACAGAGGGTGGTGAGTGTCTGGAACAATCTGCCAGAGGTAGTAATGGAGAATCATAGAACCCTACAGTGCAGGAAGAGTCTGCACCGAACGCAATCCACCCAAGCCCTACCCCCATATCCCTACCTATTATACTCACTAATCCCTCTAACCTACACACCCCTGGACACTAAGGGACAATTTCTTAGCATGGCCAAACAACCTAACCCGCACGTCTTTGGGCTGTGGGAGGAAACCGGAGTATCTGGAAGAAACCCACGCAGACATGAGGAGAATGTGCAAACTCCACACAGACAGTGACCCAAGCCGGGAATCAAACGCAGGACCCTGGAGCTGTGAAGTAGCAGTGCTAACCACTGTGCTACCATGCCGTCCATGCTACAATTTTGCCTTTCAAGAAACACATAGACAGTTACATGGGTAAGATAGGTATAGAGGCATATGGGCCAAAGACAGGAAATTGGGACTAGCTTAATGGTTAAAAAGAAGAGTGGCATGGACAAATTGGGCCGAAGGGCCTGCTTCCGTACTGTAAACCTTTATGACTCTATGACTACAGCTTCCAAACCCATTAACTCTTTCACTGAAAATGATAAGGGCAACAGATGTACTGTAACACCACAAGCTGTGAGTTCCCCTTACAAGCCACAGACCATCCTGACTCAGCACTGTATCACCAATCCTTCACTGCCACTGGATCCAAACCCTCAAATTCTGTTTTCTCATTTTCTTCTAATTTTTCTCTTTCAGTATGGACCGCAACTCTTCATTATTCTGCCATTCACACCTCCTCTCACCAAAACGTTTGTCTGTTCACTTGTCCCATCAACACTCTCTTGAACTCTGCACCACCAAGCCATTTGTCATATAACTCTCCTAATCCATCACATACCTTCCCTTTTTGTTCTTATTCCTCACCCTCCCTGCTTGTCCTTGTTTTAAACCTTGCTTAAAATAAGGGAGGCCCTGGCATCGCGTTGATGTGATTTGACCAGTAATCCAGCAGCCCAAGCTAATGTTCAAATCCCACTCCGGCATCTGGTGGAATTTTAAATTCAATTTGTAGGTCTTATGAGGAAAGGTTGAGGGAGCTGGGGCTTTTCTCTTTAGAGCAGAGGAGCATGAGAGATGACTTAATAGAGGTTTATAAGACGATGAGGGGGATAGATAGAGTGGACACGCAGAAACTATTTCCTCGGGTGGATGTAGCTGTTACTAGGGGGCATAACTTTAAGGTTCATGGTGGGAAATGTAGGAGGGATGTCCGACGTAGATTATTTACGCAGAGAATGGTTGGGGTGTGGAATAAACTGCCTGCTGTGATAGTGGAGTTGGACACTTGAGGAATTTTCAAGCGGTTATTGGATAGGCACATGGAGCATACCAGAATGATAGAGAGTGGGATAGCTTGATCTTGGGTTCAGACAGCTTGGCACAACATCGAGGGCCGAAGGGCCTGTACTGTTCTATGTTCTATGTAATTCAATGGTGATTCGATCATCAGAAAAACCATCTGATTCATTAATGTCCTTTCCAGAAAAAAAATCTGCCATCCTTACCTGGCCTGGTCTATGTGTGACTCCAGACCCAGAGCAATGTGTTGACTCTCAACTGCCCTCTGAAATGGCTGAACGAGACACTCAGTTCAAGGGCAATGAGAGATGGGCAATAAATACTATGACAGTCAATGACGTCCACTTCTCATGAAAGAACTGAAAAAAAAACCTTAACATTTTCCAGCTTGGATTAAACTTTGTCATCCACAATTTCTATCTAACCTATTGAATATTTCCAACATTTTTTCCCCCCAGATTTCCAGCATTTGCCATCTTTTATGTTGTATAGTGGCAGTCAACTGTGTTTGATATCAAAAGCTGGCTTCTGGAGCACAAGGATTAACCACTCATGTCATGGCTCAGGACACTGGTCTGGAACACATGCACAGCTGGCCTACCTGTCCCCCTACATATCTTTGTTCAGGGTCTTATATGCTTCAATATAGTCACCCCTCACTCTGCTAAATGATATTGAAACACAAACAGACAACTTGTCAAAGAATTGTAAGATAATTTATAGGTTCCAAGATCATGGTTGAAGATCAAATTTGGGACACGAAGAACTCAAAAGATACGGAAAGACGGAGTTACTCAAGTTAAATAGGGCATGACTAATGGACGCAGTTATTTAACAAATTGACTTGTTAAACAGATAATTCAGTTTATCACTGATAATTGGTTTTAACAGGCATTGAACCTGAATTACAACAATGCGCAGTTTGAGATTGGTGAGACGAACCCTCCTTGTAACTCCTTAAATAGTTGACAGGTTAATAACTTGGTTAACCAGGCTATTAAATAGATTATCAAGTAAAATTTATGTCCTAAGCATCAGATCAAGTCCAAAATGAGGTGCGATGCCTTTTCTTGTCAGTCTGGATCTTGTTTGTTTCTCTTGTGGGGGCCTTGAATTGGATTTTACTGGATTTTGAATTTATTTTTTTGAGCAAGCAAGGAGTAGATTTGGGTTTGCACAGCCCAGTCTGAGCATTGGTTCTGTAACTTTAAGAATGGAGCAGAAAATTAAAACTAATGAATGGCGTTGTTGGGTCAAACTCCTCCTTTTCCTCAAATTCATCAAAATGTTGGCATCCAAAGAGTCGTCACTGAGATATTGTCCGCAGTGAACATTTAAATTAATGTTTATTTTCAACTGAAGCCTCCTTGTGCACTGTAATGGTGACTGAACTGGCTTAATTCGCCTCTTTCTCAATCTCGCACTTCAATAACACTCATACTTTGCCTCCAACAGGCTGTTATTGGCTGTTATTGAACTCTCTTGACTTGCTCTCTTGACTTGCTATCTTGAACACACTACTTTTCTGAAGCCACTATTAAGTTTATGATTTTTCACGTATAAAGGAGACTAAATGAGAACATGAATAATACTCTGAACATCAAGAACAAACTGTATTTACAAGAGATTACATTTAGTAAAGGTCAGTAGTTGTTATTGCTGCTTTTGCCAGTCACTTGATTTCCAGACAAGATTGTGTGTGGACGACCAAATCTTTTTATAGTTTAATTTCAATTAGGTCTCTACTTCCCATGGGCTAAGTCAAATGGTACATGTTCAAATGCTTGCATAAACAGTCTCCATCCCAACAATGTGAACGCTTCTTTCTCTGTAAATTACTGGAGCATGGTTTTCCCTGAGTTGACAGAATTCATTTCGGCACAGTGGCATGATGATTAGCACTGCTGCCTCGCAGTGCCAGGGACCTAGGTCCCAGTGCATCCTTGAGTGACTGTCTGTGTATGGAGTTTGCACGTTCTCCCTGTCTGCATGGGTTTGCTCCGAGCGCTCCGGTTTCCACCCACAGTCCAAAGACATGAGGGTTAGATGTATCAGCCATGCTATATTGCCTCCTAAGTGTCCAAAGTTTTGTAGATTAGGGGGGTTAGTGGGGTAAATGCATGAGGTTATGGGGATAGAGCGGGTGTGGGCCTGAAGCAAATGCTCTCTTGGAGATTTGGTGCAGACTTGATGGGCCGAATAGCCTCCTCCTGCACTATAAGGATCCTGTGATTCTATTCTGTGTTACCAATCTCCTTATCCATTGTAATTTCTCAAAACATGAATTCTACACAAATGAAAAAATGAGTTGTATTTATCCTCTCTCTGTGTTATCCAAATTGGAACAGAAACATTTATATTGTAGTGAGGAACATCCTGCACATATATGGGTCTTTCTGGAATTATTATTTTGAACCTTTAGTGATATTAGTTGCTACATGGCCTTTACCTTGGCAGATTTTTATGGCTCAATTATCTGGGAATGTCT
Source organism: Carcharhinus amblyrhynchos (assembly GCF_965287045.1). Lineage (NCBI taxonomy): Eukaryota > Metazoa > Chordata > Chondrichthyes > Carcharhiniformes > Carcharhinidae > Carcharhinus > Carcharhinus amblyrhynchos. Next base: position 16,919,560 of record NC_137330.1, read on the forward strand.
ATGATTAAGAGCTTGGTGATGGTTCGATTGAGTCTTGCTTTGCGGCTATTTTCAGCTTCCATTTTGAGTTCTGAAGTTAAGCAAAGTTTTTGACTCGTTTCAGGCAATGCCCATAATTTCCTCAACAAATACTGAAGACATCCTTCAGACAACTTGTGGGACACTGTCCTTAAAAAATTGAATCAGAGTGACTGACACTTAATTGTGAATGTTTGATGGATACTTCTAATAAAGACACCTTGTGCAGGCAATTTAAATTAGTAAAGCCCAGCTTTATTCCTGTTTACTTTCGCATTTATTTAAATCCATTTACTGATGGTTCAAAGCATTATTAACTGTAAATTTGTAGCTGTAATTTTGCATTAGTCAGCAATCTGTCAGTTCTATGTCTCAGTTTCTCTTTTGTTCCATTTTAATAGCAGTCACTGTATATGGTTCTGCTCTGGAATGAACATTTCAAAGTAAAAGTCATAAAAGATTTGCTTACAAAAGGTTTTGTAACCTGGAATGAAGACTTGCCTCCCCCAACACATTTCAGTTGAACACCCAAAAAAGAGTCTTTTAATTTGGCAACCAACTATTTGAGGAGTGTTCAACAATAAAGCCTGAATCTGTCTCTTCACTGCATTATCAGTCGACTTATGTGCAGAGCAAAAATTTCAAACACAGCACTATTTTCTCCAGGAAATGGGAGAGTGTTTAAGAATAGCGAGCAATTCAAAGTAAAATCTTCTTCAAGCTGCTCAATTTGATCAGATACCAAGTACCAACGTAACTTACGTGTTATCGTAGAATCCCTACAGTGCAGAAGGAGACCATTCAGCCCATCCAGCCTGCACCAAACTACAATCACACCTAGCCCTATCCTCTTAAGGCCACCTATTTAACTTGCTAATCCACCTGACACTAAGGGGCAATTTAACATGTCCAATCAACCTAACCTGCACATCTTTAGAATGTAGGGGGAAATTGGAGCATCCAGAGGGAACTCACACAGATACAAGGAGATCATGCAAATTTTACATAGTCACCTGACGCCAGAATCGAACCGAGGTCCCTGGTGCCGTGAGGCAGCAGTATTAACCACTGTGACTTTAAACTCTGAAAGAACCAAGAAGCTGAAGGGCATGTTCTTAAATTTCAGGAACTTTTCCCATCTATTCTTTCAGATTAAAATGAATTAAACACTGAATTCTAAACCACCACCTATATCACTTATGGATTATCGTGTCCAAAACAAGTTTTAATGAGCAGTTTCTACATTTTAAAAAAATCAAGTGTAATCCTGTCACTGGTTGTCCAATGATTGAGTGATATTATTCATGTGAATGTATGAATTGTTCATATTACATTCTGATTTCTGCAACTTATACGGATTTAGTTTCAGTCAAATTCCAGAAGGAAAGTTCCTTTTCTACGAATCTCACGGGATCCAGAATAAGGTAGCTAAATGGATACAAAATTGATTTGATGACAGAAGCCAGAGAATGATTATAGAGGGTTGTTTCTCAAACTGGAGGCCTGTGACCGGCAGTGTGCCTCAGGGATCAGTGCTGGATCCACTGTCATTTATCACTTACATTAATGATTTAGATGAGAATATGGGAGGCATAGTGGCACTGTCCACTATGCCACCAATCTTGGTGTTGTCTGTTTGCAGATGACAGTAAGGTTGGTGGCATAGTGGACAGTGAAGAAAGTTATCTCCAATTTCAATGGGACCTTGATCAATTGGGCCAGTGGGCCGACGAATGGCTGATGGAGTTTAATTTAGATAAATGCAAGGTGATGCATTTTGGTAGATTGAACCAGATCAGGACTTAGTCAGTTGAGTGTTGGGAGAGTTACAGAACAAAGAGATCTAGGGGTACATGTTCATAGCTCCTTGAAAATAGAGTCACCCATGGACAGAGTGAGGAAGAAAGCATTCAGCATGCTTGATTTCATTGGTCAGAACATTGAATACAGGAGTTGGGACATCTTGTTGAAGTTTACAAGACATTGGTAAGGCTACCCTTGGAGTACTGTGTACAGCTCTGGTCATCTTATTATAGAAAGGATATTATTAAACTAGAAAGAGTGCGGAAAAGATTTACTAGGATGCTACTGGGACTTGATGGTTTGAGTTATAAGGAGAGACTGGATAGATTGGGACTTTTTTCTCTGAGTGTAGAAGGCTGAAGGTTGATCTTATAGAGGTCTACAAAATAATGAGAGGCACAGATCAGCTAGAGAATCAGTACCTTTTTCCAAAGGTAGGGGAGTCTAAAACTAGATATGTTTAAGGTGAGAGGTGAGAGATATGGAAGTATCCAGTGGGGCAATTTTTTCACATCGAGAGTGGTGAGTGTCTGGAACAAGCTGCCAGTGATAGTAGTTGAGGCAGGTTCAATTTTGTCTTTTAAAAAACATTTACACGGTTACATGGGTAAGGTGGATACTGAGCAAGCACTTGGTGAGTTTTTAAAAAACATTTTAATTTACTTGAATGGAAGGATGGGCAGGTTTGTTGACTCATGTTAGGAGAATGCCCAAACTTTCAGGCCTCCGTCCTGTCAGGGAATTTTCATGATTGTTTTTTCTCAGTTGTGAAGAGGGTAAAACAAACACAACCATGCTGATTTCCTGGGCCGCCCAATCCGTTTGAGATTGTATAGCCAGAACTAATATTTGATATGTTATCAGTTGCTGCCGAGGAGACCTGCTTTGATTATATGCCTAACTTTGTTCTGGATTTGTTTTCAAAGAGTGTGTCATAGCAATTTGAGTTGGATCCTGTTTCTGATACCTCCTCACTTCATCAGGAGATAAATTGCCTCTTTTGTATTCTGTGCTTGTGTTGATTTGAACTGTATGATTTTATCTTTGGTCCGTTTTGCATGTTCGGCGTCTTTCTTTTCTGATTAAAAAGAGCAAAGCATCAGTTTTGAATTAATGTCACTTAATTGAGGCTTTGCTCTGAAACGGGGGCAGATCTGGGGCCAGACATTTTAAATCCAAATAAATCACCTTGTTCTCTGTTAGTTAAACATTCCTGACACAGCGGTGCTGAGCGGCTAATGGAACATTCAGTTCCTTGAACCCGTTCTGCCACTAAGTTGGATTATGACTGATCTTCACCTCAAATCCATTTACTCATATTTTTCTCCATATCCCTTAACCTAAGAAAAAATCTCTCAATCTCAATCATGAAAGATCACCAATTATTGACCCAGAATCCACAGCCTTCTGAGGGATGAAGTTCAAGATTACACTGCTGTTTATGTGAAAAGGTGTTCCCTGATATCACCCCTGAATGACCTTGCTCCAGTTTTGATGTGATGGCAGCGATTTTCCGACCTCGCTGGGCCTGACACAGAACGCGTCAATCCCGGAAAAATCCCCTAAAAGTTGGGGCAAAGGCGAAATACTGCAGATGCTGGAACCTGAAACGAAAATAGAAAATGCTGGAAAAACAGCAGTGAAGTGCGTAAGTGAAAATGGAGATTTTGAGTCAGAATAACTGATGAAGGATCACCCAAACTTGAAACGTTGGTTCTATTCTCTCTCCACAGATGCTGTCAGACCTGTTGAAATTTTCCAGCGTTTTCTGTTTTTGCCCCAAAAAATGCACTCAAAAACAAGAAAAATGTGGTTTGAATTACGTATCCATGTTGGGTTATGTAGCCAAAGCTTAATCGGAAAAGACATGACTCTGTTGCAACTGATGTCTGTATTGTCTGATACTTAAAATGACAAAATGAAGTAGAACAGAGAAACAGTCCACATTCTTGGCCATCAGAGTGATCTGCGCAGAGATTAAAGGCAGAATAGTGGTGAGGCAGCAGGGGATTTGATTTGATTTTATTATTGTCGCAAGTACTGGGATTCAGTGAAAAGTGTCTCTTGCACACGATACAGGCAGAACATACCATTCATAGAGTACAAAGAACAAAGCAAATCATAGCTCAGGAACAGGCCCTTTGGCCCTCCAAGCCTGCATCAACCATGCCGCCCGACTGAACTGAAACCCTTTAGCCTTGCAGGGACCATATCCCCCTATTCCCTTCATAATCATGTATTTGTCAAGATACTCCTTAAAAATCACTATCGTATCTGCTTCCACTATCTCCCCTAGCAGCAAGTTCCAGTCACCCGTCACCCTATGTGTAAAAAAAAACTTGCTTCACGCATCTGCTTTAAAGTTGCTGTGCGCATCTTAAACCTATGACAGCTGATAATTGACTCTTCCACCTGGGAAAAGACTTCTGACTATCCCCTCTGTCCATGCCTCTCATAACCTTGTAGACTTCTATAATGTCTCCCCTCAACCTCCAACACTCCATTGAGAGGCCTCCAACTTCTCAAAGCTAATGCCCTCCATACCAAGCCACATCCTGGTAAATCTTTTCTCTACCCTCTCCAAAGCCTCCACATCCTTTTGGTAATGTGGCAACCAGAAATGAACACTATATTCTAAGTGCAACCTAACTAAGCTTCTATAAAGCTGCAACATGACTTGCCAATTTTTAAACTCAGTCTACCGGCTGATAAAGGCAAACATGCCATGTGCCTTCTTGACTCCATCTCCACCTACATTGCCAATTTAAGTGATCTGTGTACCTGTACACCCAGATCCCTCTGCCAATCAGTACTCTGAAGGGTTCTGCCATTTACTGTGTATTTCCCTTTGTACTGGACCTGCCAAAATGCATAACCTCACATTTATCCAGATTAAACTCCATCTGCCATCTCTCCATCCAAGCCTCTAACCAACCTATATCCTCTGATGGTCCTCATTGCTATCTGCAATTCCCCCAACCTTTGTATCATCCACCAATTTTCTGATAAAACCAGATACATTTCCCCCAAATCATATAGATATTATACAGGAAAGATCCCAGCACTGATCCCTGAGGAACACCATTTGTCACAGCCCTTCATTTGGAAATCTACGCTTCCACTGCTACCCTCTATCTTCTCTGATTCAGCCATGTCTGTAACCATCTTGCCAGCTCACCAATAATCCCATGCGACTTCACCTTCTATACCAGCCTGCCATGAAGGACCTTGTCAAAAGCCTCACTGAAGTCCATGTAGACAACATCCACTGCCCTACCCTCATCAATAACTTTGTCACTTCCTCGAAAAACTCACTCAAATCAGTGAGACACGACCTCCCCTTCACAAAACCATGTTGCCTCTCGCTAATACTTCTTATTTCCAAGTGGGAGTAAATCTTGCCTCAAAGAATCCTCTCCAATAATTTCCCTGCACTGACACAAGACTCACCAGCCTGTAATTACCTGGCTATCCTTACATAGGGGAGAAAGAATGGAGAGAGTGGAGAATATAATGCTACAGGCATAGCTAGGATGTAGAGAACCATGAGCTTAATATAAGGTAGGCCCATTCAAAAGTCTGATGGCAGCAGGGGAAAAGCTGTTCTTAACTCAGTTGGTAGGTTATTTCAGACTTTAGTATCTTTTCCTGATGGAAGAAAGTGGAAGAGAGTATTTCCAGAGTGCTTGGGGTCCTTGATTATGCTGGCTGCTTTTCTAAGGCAGCGGGAAGCATAGATGGAATTGATGGATGGGAGGCTGGTTTGCATGATGGACTGGGCTGCGTTCACAACACTTTGTAGTTTTCTTGCTGACTTGGTCAGAGCTGGCGCCATACCAAGCTGTGATACACCCGGAAAGGATGCTTTGTCTGGTCCATCTGTAAAAATTGGTGAGAGTCGTAACGGACACACCAAATTTCCCAAACCCTGCCTTCTCCGAAGCCTCCCCAGGATCTCACCTCCTTTCTGCAGAGCTGGTGAAAGACCTGCGTTGCCTCTTTTCGGGAAGATCCACTGAGCCACAAGGTGATCAAGAAGTCACGTGGACATTGGTGGGCCTCTCCTTGGAATCAAGACCCCAGAGACGTAAAAGTCTCATCTATTGAGAAAAGTCAGAAGTTGGCAGCGCCCGTGCTCACCAGCAGCACAGGGAAGGCTGTGACTGCTATTGGGGGTGAGGCATCAGCCAAAGGGAAGTAATGCTGTCGAGTGGAGGTAGTTGTGGTAATAATTAATGGAATGGGAAATCAGGTGAGAGGGCTGCAGGGAGTTTGGTGGCAAGAGCAAGGGTGAAGGGGATTGGCTGCCAGTGCGCCCTCCGGCCACCCCCACCTCCTCCCTGATGTCTGATCCTTCAGGGTTTGCCCCTTCTCGACAGACTGGAGGGGCTGATTGTGGACAAGTCCCCAGGACCGGATGGAATGCATCCGAGGGTTCTGAAAGAAATGGCGGAGGTGATAGTGGATGCCTTGGTGGTTATTTTCCAGACATCGCTGGATTCCGGGGAAGTGCCGGAAGATTGGAAAACGGCTAATGTTACGCCGTTGTTTAAGAAGGGTGCCAGGCAAAAGGCAGGGAATTATAGGCCGGTTAGTTTAACGTCTGTGGTAGGTAAAATGTTAGAATCCGTCATTAAGGAGGAAATTGCGAGGCATCTTGAGAGGAATTGCTTGATAGAGCAGACGCAGCACGGTTTCATTAAAGGGAAGTCGTGTCTGACAAATTTACTGGAGTTCTATGAGGATGTGTCTAGGGCGGTGGATAGAGGAGAGCCGGTGGATGTGGTCTTTCTGGATTTTCAGAAGGCGTTTGACAAAGTACCTCATAAGAGGTTATTGCAGAAGGTCAGGGGACTTGGAGTTGGGGGTAGGGTGTTAGCGTGGATAGAGGATTGGTTGTCAAATAGGAGGCAGAGAGTGGGGGTCAACGGGTGCTATTCGGATTGGCGGATGGTGACTAGTGGAGTGCCCCGGGGTCGGTGCTGGGGCCTCAGCTTTTTACCATTTATATAGATGATCTGGAGGAGGGAACCGAGTGTATGGTGTCGAAATTTGCGGATGACACCAAGATTGGGGGAACGGCAAATTGTGCGGAGGGTGTGGAGAGTCTGCAGAAGGATCTAGATAGGCTGGGCGAATGGGCCAGGAAATGGCAAATGGAATTTAATGTTGGCAAGTGTGAGGTGGTCCACTTTGGAAGGAAGAATGGTAGGAAGGACTATTACTTACGTGGCGAAAAACTGCAGCAGGCGACGGTGCAGAGGGACCTCGGGGTCCTTGTGCATGAGTCACAAAAACCCAGCTTGCAGGTGCAGCAGGTGGTCAGGAAGGCGAATGGGATGCTGGCCTTCATAGCGAAGGGGATTGAATATAAAAGTAGGGAGGTCTTGCTGCAGCTGTATAGGGCATTGGTGAGGCCGCAGCTGGAGTACTGTGTGCAGTTTTGGGCGCCGCACCTGCGCAAAGATATTTTGGCCTTGGAGGGAGTGCAGAGGAGGTTTACTAGGCTGATACCGGAGTTGAGGGGGTTGAGCTATGAGGAGAGGCTGAATGAACTAGGCTTGTACTCGTTGGAGTTTAGAAGAATGAGGGGAGATCTCATTGAGACGTATAAGATGATGAATGGGATGGATAGGATAGAGGTGGAGAGACTCTTCCCGCTCAAAAAAGACAGTAGGACTAGGGGGCACAGCCTCAAGATAAAGGGGGGGCATTTTAGAACAGAGTTGAGGAGGAACTTCTTCACTCAAAGGGTGGTGAATCTCTGGAATTCTCTACCCGTTGAAGTGGTGGAGGCTGCCTCGCTAAATATTTTCAAGAAGCGGGTTGATGGGTTTTTGATAAGAGAGGGGATTAAGGGTTATGGGGAGAGGGCCGGAAAGTGGAACTGAGCCATGACAGATCAGCCATGATCTTATTGAATGGCGGGGCAGGCTCGAAGGGCCAGATGGCCTACTCCTGCTCCTATTTCTTATGTTCTTATGAATGGAGAGTTCTGGCCTCAGACAGAGCATATAACAGCACACACAGTTCATGCACAGCACACAAGCGGTCTCAACCGGGATCTTGGGCTCATGTCGCACTATCTGTAACCCCCCATGACTTGCCTGGGTTTGCAAAACCTCACTTACTGTCCTGTCTGGAGACAATACACATCTCTTTAACCTATGCCTAATGCTCTTTCCACTCACATTGTCTGCATCTTTAAGACTTGAATAGTAGGTTGGGTGTAAAGACTCGCATTCCAATCAGTATTCTGTAAACTGTGTGCGCTGTTATATGCTCTGTCTGAGGCCAGAACTCTCCATTCACCTGACGAAGGGGCAAACCCCAAAAGCTTGTGAGTTTACTATCAAATAAACCTGTTGGACTTTAACATGGTGTTGTGAGACTTCTTACTGTGTTTACTCCAGTCCAACGCTGGCATCTCCACATCATGTCTGATCCTTCAATCAGGCATGGAGCCTTTGACACTGCATAGAACCCTACAGTGCAGAAAGAGGCCCTTCAGCCCATCAAGTCTGCACCAAACACAATCCCACCCAAGCCCTACCCCCATATCCCTACATATTATACCCACTAATCCCTCTAACCTACGCATCCATGGACACTAAGGGGCTATTTCTTAGCATGCCAATCAACCTAACCCACATATCTTTGGACTGTGGGAGGAAACTAGAGTATCCGGAGGAAACCCACGCAGAGATGAGGAGAACGTGCAAACACCACACAGACAGTGACCTGAGCCGGGAATCGAACCCAGGACCCTGGAGCTGTGAAGCAGCAGTGCTAACCACTGTGCTACCGTGCTGCCCACCCCAGCTGAGCACACAGTTTTAGCTGCATGTTAACTGCCCATGCGTAGCGTAGCTCCTAACAATGGAGTTCGGATGAGGCCCCAGTTGATAGAGAGGCAGAGAGATTGACTATGGGCCTTTCTTCTCGAGAGTTAATTCTGGCAGGTGCAGGAAGACGATGGGGTTTGATACACCACTTTATGTGCCCTCGCCCCCTGTAAGCTTGCCACCAGTAACAGCACAAGATTCTACACTGTGGCCGACCAGGAAGGTCAGAGTGCATCGCGAGGTTGAAATTGAACTGGTACACAATGTCTCTAGCACAGTAATTAACATGCTAAATACCTAATTAGACTATTTTACTAAACTCACAAGCATTTTTATATTTTGTTAACCGTGTTAGATTCTTTGCAAGCTCTTGCTCCTGTGGAATAGATAGGGAGCTTCAAGCTAGCTCTCAAATCCACTCTTCCCTCCTGACTGATGCATGGAATACAGATAATGTGAATTAAATGGAATCAGAGAAGGGTGTTTGATCATACCTTCATCCATCTGTGGACTATCCCTGGAGCAAGATGCTGTTGAAACCTCTGCAGTTCACAGAAGCTATCACATTAAAAAATAAACAGTACCACTCAGAAAAGAACACAATGCATCAACAGGAGAAACAAACTTGCGTTGTCCTGTGTGCCAGAGTTATTTCCTCCTGTGTTAGTTCTCAGTCATATGGTTGAGCATTTTTTTCCTATTTGTTTATTTGGCTGTAGGGGAATGATTTGTTCCAATAACAATTCCCCAGGTATTTCTCTTGAAATCAGGTTACTTCCACTGCAGCCACTCTCATCCAAATCATATATCTCTTGCATGCCACTGTGCCTTGAGCTATAAAATATTATAGCAGGCAGCAATGTTAGTCTTATAACAGACTGTACTCAGACAGCTTTCATGCCATTCCAGTCGAACTAACATCTGAAGAAACCACTGCCATAAAGCAGGGCAACGTGACCAATTACATGAGCCAGTTGACTCAAAATCATGTACTTGAGTACAAAATTAGACATCAATTTTTTTAGCAAACCTTTATTTGTAAAAGGCTGCTTTTAATGCCCTATATATACATTTTCACAAAGGCAGAGTTTTGTATCAGCAATGAACAAAGAACAAAGAATATTACAGCACCCTCTACCTTTCCGTGGACCATATCCCTCTATTCCCATCTCATTCATGTATTTGTCAAGACGCCCCTTAAAAGTCACTACCATTACCGCTTCCACTACCTCCTGCGGCAATGAGTTCCAAGAACCCACTACTCTCTGCATAAAAAAATCTGCCTCGTACATCTCCTTTAAACCTTGCCCCTCACACCTTAAACCTGTACCCACTTGTAATTGACTCTTCCACCCTGGGAAAAAGCTTCTGACAATCCACTCTGTCCATGCCTCCCATAATCTTGTAGACTTCTATCAGTCAAAGAAGACAGAGGGTAGCAGTGGAAGGGTGTGTTTCTGAATGGAGGGCTGTGACAAGTGGTGATCAGTGCTAGGACCTTCGCAGTTTATAATATTTGGAGGAAAATGTAACTGGATTGATCAGTAAGTTTGCGGACGACACAAAGGTTGCTGGATTTGTGGATAATGATAAGGACCATAAGAGGATAAAGCAGGATACAGATCACTTGGAGACTTGGGCGGATAGACGGTAGATGGAGTTTAATCCAGACAAATGTGAGTAATTTATTTTGGAAGTTCTAATACAGAAAGGAAATATACAGTAAATGGCAGAATCCTTAAGAGTATTGATAGGCAAAAAGATCTGGGTGTATAGGTAAACAGGTCACTGAAAGTGGCAATGCAGGTGGAGAAGGTAGTCAAGAAGGCATACGGCATACTTGCCTTTATCACTGGGATATTGAGTTTAAAAATTGGCAAGTCATGTTGCAGCTTTATAGAACCTTAGTTAGGTTGCACTTAGAATATAGTGTTCAATTCTCGTTGTCACATTACCAGAAGGACGTGGAGGCTTTGGAGAGGGTTCAGAAAATATTACCAGGATGTTGTCTGGTATGGAGGGCATTAGCTATGAAGAGAGGTTGGAGAAACCTGATTTGTTCTCACTGGAACGATGGAGGTTGAGGGGAGATGTGATATGAGAGGCACGAACAGAGTGGATAGTCAAAAGCTTTTGCCCAGGGGGAAGAGTCAATTACTAGGGGACATAGGTTTGAGATGTGAGGGCAAGGTTTAAAGGAGATGTACGAGGCAGATTTTTTACACATAGAGTGGTGGGTGCCTGCAACTCATTGCCGGGGGAGGTAGTGGAAGCAGATACAGTAGTGGCTTTTAAGAGGCATCTTGACAAGTACATAAATAGGATCGGAATAAAGGGATATGGTCCCCGGGAAGGTAGAGGGTTTTAGTTAAGTCAGGCAGAACAGTTGGTGCAAGCTTGAAGGACCAAAGGGCCTGTTCCTGGGCTGTAATTTTCTTTGTTCTTTGTTTGTTCTTTGTCCATGGAGACAACATCTACTGCCCTACCCTCATCATTCATCTTCGTCACTTCCTCGAAAAACTCAATCAAGTTCGCGAGACACGACCTCCCCTTCACAAAACCATGTTGTGTCTCACTAATGCATTCACTTATTTCCAAGAGGGAATAAATCCTGTTTCAAAGAATCCTCTCCAATAATTTCCCTACCACTGATGTAAGGCTCGCCAGCCTGTAATTACCTGGATTATTCTTGCTACCCTTCTTCAACAAAGGAACAACATTGGCTATTCTCCAATCCTCTGCGATCTCCCCTGTAGCCAGTGAGGATATACAGATTTCTCTCAAGGCCCCAGCAATTTCCTCCCTTGCCTCTCTCAGCATTCTGGAGTATATCCCAGTAGGCCCTGGGGACTTGTTTATCTTAACAGTTCCCAAGAACCCTAATACCTCCCCCTTTTTAATCTCAACATGACTCAAATTATCTATACATCCTTTCCCAGACTCACCATCCACCAAGCCCTTCTCTTCGGTGAAAACTGATGCAAAGTACTCATTTAATACCTCGCCCATCTTGTCTGGCTCCACACATAGATTCTCTCCCTTGTCCTTGAGTGGGCCAACCCTTTCCCTGGCTACCCTCTTGCTCTATATAGATGTATAAGTTGCAATGCTTTTGAGGATTTCCCTCAGTGGAAGAGTTATCTCCTGTTCAAATAGACACGTATGAACACCATATGAGGCCTACAATTCCATACAGTGCATACTGTAACCAAATAGGTGTTGTGGGAACAAAGAACCTTTTATGGCATTTTGCCGAAATGCATTAGAGACGACTCACCCAAAACATTTAAACTGGTGGACAAGAATTGACAAATCTGAGGAACACACATTTGTGATAGTCATTAACAGAGTAACACACTAAATAATCTCCCTGATGGAAAATTTCTGGATCCTATGGATGGATATTCTAAAATAAATGTCTTGGCATTGAGTATTATTTCTGTTGACTCATTTCATTACACCCTTACTGCTGTAAACAAACAACATAATCATGACTTTATATTCTTATGTCCAGAATGCCAGTGTTAACAGGCCAAGCGTGCCTCACTTGATATCATTAAGCGTGTCCATTAAACTGCTTCATAAATACACACATGCATCCCTGGGATTGCATACTTCAACACATGAAATACTATAGAAGCATCTGTTACGTTGTAAGTGTATGTCCTAAATAATTGTGACTCGCAGCAAGACATGATAGATAACTCCACTCCTGAGGTTAAACATAACTTAGTTTCAACTTTATTGCTTGTGAGTTATCACCATGGCCTCATATTTGTCACAAAGTGGCTGTGACATTGCTTAAGCATGTTATTTATTATTCTACAAAGTGAGAAGCAAAAATGGGAAGGGAGAAAAGGCATTTTCTCTTTGAAACTGTGCAACTCCCAACTGCCATTGCCAAAAGCCTGATTGTCTGTTGGCTGCAACCAGCATGAAGTAACATCAACACACTATGGGAATGTCTATTGAGCTCCCATTTGGATAGCAAGTATTTTACAAAAGCAGCGAAATCTGTGAATTATGTACATATTGTAAGTACATTGAGACAGCACCTCAAAAAGCAGTAAAACCTACTCCAGGTTGCAGTGGGGGGCCAGATTTTCCTGCATGAGATGATAAAAGGAAACACAGAAACTAGAAGCAGGACGAAGCCATTTGGCTCTTCGAGCCTGCTCTGCCATTTAATATGATCATGGCTGATCATCAAATTCAATAGCCCCCTATATCTCTTGATCCCTTTTGCCCCAAAGCCATATCTATTTTTTTTTCTTAAAAATCACACAATGTTTTGGCCTCAATTAGTTTCTGTGGTACTGAATTCCACACATTCACCACCATCTGGGTGAAGAAATTTCACATCACCTCAGCCCTAAAAGGCTTACTCCTGATTCTCAAACTATGACCTCTAGTTCTGGACTCCCCCACTATTGGGAACATGCATTCTGAATCTACCCCGTCTAAATCTATTAGAATTTTATAAGTTTCTATGAGATCCTCTTTCACTTTTTTAAACTCCAGCAAATATAATCCAAACTGACTTAGTCTCCCCTCATATGACAGACCTGCCCTCCTAGGAAGCAGCCTGGTAAACCTTTGCTGTTTTCCCTCAATAGCAAGGACATCATTCCTCAGATAAGGACACTAAAACTGCACACAATACTCCAGACGTGGCCTCACCAACACCCTAAACAAATGCAGGAAAGCGGATTTGATTCCGGGTCGCAAAATCAGAACCAGCAATGAATTTTTTTAATACAAAAAAATCTTGTCTTCAGAGCTCATACGGACTTGAAATATTAACTCAATTTCTGTCTGCGTGGACACTGCAGTTTTTCCAACATTCTCGGTTTACATTCTTATGATTATTTTTCCCTCTGGATTGAAGCCTTAATTAGGTAATGTCATCCAACTAGACTGCACGGAGTGGGGGAAAATAATATGAGTCACATCTGGAAGGTGCAAGGTAAAAATGCTCCTGTAAATATTTCTCCGAAGTGATCCTGTATTTCATTTGCTGCTTCCAAACCATGATGTATGCATAGTTTTCTTCATAGAATCATAGAATCCCTACAGTGCAGGAGGTCATCATTCAGCCCATCAAGTCTGTACTGGCCACAATTCCACCCAGGCCCTATTCCCATAACCCCTCAAATTTACCCTGCTAATCCCCCTGACACTAGAGTTAATTTAGCATGGCCCATCAACCTAACCTGCACATCTTTGGATTGTGGGAGGAAACTGGGGCACTCGGAGGAAACCCATCACACTCTAGGAGAGAATGTGTAAACTCCACACAGACAGTGACCCGGAACTGAACCTGGTAGCAGTGCAAACCACTGTGCCACTATGACGCCTTGCTGCCTTTCCCAAACCTGGCATCATTGAGGACATTGCTATGCATCCTCCCTGTTGAAAGCTTAATTGTGTTGGAACACACTATTATCTCTTCCTATGTATTTATCTTAACAAGTATTTCCCTTCTTGCCACCTTCAATAGCTCTATTATATCACAAAAACATGGAATCATAGAACCCTTCCAGTGCATAAGGATGCCATTTGGTTCATCAAGCCTGCATCATCTCTTCAACAGAGCATCCCACCCAGGTCCTGTCTCCCGCATATCAGACAGAGGAGCTGATTCCCAAATGAGCATTCCACTTCTTCAGTGCTTAAAAGCAGCAAGATCAGTATTTGGCCCTCACACTTCTTACAATTATGTCTGTTTGAAGACTGTGCGGTGTCACAGCTTGGGATGCAGGATTCAGACTTGGGAGTTGGGTTGGAGCAAAGCCTGGAACCTAATTGGAGTGCTGGCCCTATCCGTCATGGAACAAGTTTGGTCTAGTTTCAAACAACAGCTTTTCCTCCAATGCGGGCTCAGCCACTTTACCCTTCCTGGTAGCTCTCAATGAAGCTAATGCCAAAACTTTTCTTGCAACAATTTTCTAGTTCCTTGCACCATCTTGGGTTGGTCTGCCTCTATAATCATAGAATTCCCACAGTGCAGAGAGAGGCCGTTTGGCAAGGTACCGCATGGTAAGTTATTGTACAAAGTTAAATTTCAGGGGGTCCAGGGTGAGGTATCTAAATGGATACAAAATTGGATCTAAATGGATACAAAAGAGAATGTCTGGGGTGCGTGGGATCCTTCATTATGCTGGCTGCTTTGCCGAGGCAGTAGGAAATGTTGACAGAGTCTCTTTTGTCAATATCTCAATTTTTATTTACACACAAGTTAGATGTGCAAAGTGACTAAAGCTACATTATTGATATTTAATGGTCTCTTTGATATTTTCATAGATTTGTAGGAACACTAACTTTTTGACCAAAAAATTAAGAACAGACTATTTTTCTCAACAGTTTCACACATGCCATTGTTATCATAGGGTTCATTGGTTCTGTATATTAGCATAAGTAAAGAAGGAATAGTATTGGAGCTCATGGGGTAAATGGGGACATGAGTTGGCATCAAGGCTATCAGGAGCCAGAGGATGTGTGGGGAAATTAGTTGACATTATGTTGGCTGGAGGAAGTTGAGGAATGAATAGCACCAACCTACCTTTCACAAAGTTCCTGAATCCAGACGATGGTTTAGTAAGACAAATGAAAGTGGTAAGCCAGAAATCAGGTCCTGCTGGCTATTTTTAGAAGGCTCCAATGTTCTTCCAACTCTGTGAAAACCTGCACCATTATGTCTGCAGTAGCAGAAAACGTATTTTGTTGCATAGATGTATTTGCTATGTTTTTCCAGAACCACTGAATATGATTTGACGATTTTCTTTATAAATTTTGTTTTTTTTTGGTAGAATTTGTTTCTCTAGATTATCATTGATCAACTTCTTGTTCTTTAGGTGATAACAGCATTGAGCAAGATCTTTCTATTTCAGATTTCCTTCCTCACTTATTCAACCAATGTACACTATATACAGAACCAGTGAACTGTATAGTAACTGTGACATGTGTGAAACTGCTGAGAAAGAATTGTTCTTAATCTGAAGGGAAGGGAGCATGAGCTTCTGCTCAAACTTTTACAAAACCCCATACTCATGAATCTATAGCTTATATTAGTTGTAATTTAGTTTTTCACAAATCAGACGCAAGATAAAACAAAAACTGAAAATACTGGAACGATGCAGCAGGTTGGGTAGTATCTAACAGAGAGAAAATTGAGTTAACATTTCAAGTTTGTATCTTCAGACTCTGAGTCTGAAGGCTGGTGGCTTGTAGTCCCACTCTGGACCTTGAGTGCCCTGGGTTGTTATATCCATGAGGGAGTGCTGCATAATGGAGGTGCCATTCTTTTGATGGGATGTTAAACCAAGGCCTGAATTCATTATCAGGTGAACATAAAATATCTGACAGTACTCATTGAAGAAAAACAGAGAAGGTGTCCTGTTCAATGATTATTCATCAACCAATGTGATCAAATTATATTGTGCTTAATTCCATTACCTAAGGCAAAAAAACAGTCACTGCATTGGTAGCATCTGTCTGTTGGGACTTCTGATTCCCGGTTGTTCATGGTTAATGGGCAGTAGTCGTTGGTTGACTGAAACCATTAGGGATGAGCAAAAATTGCTGGCCTAGCTAGTGACTACCACATTCTGCCAATGAATAAAAATATCACAACTGGACACAACCTAAATCTGGCTAACAAAATTGGGGGGAGGGGGATAAGTTCTTTCCAGCTGGTTGCTGGTTAGTTTCTGGTTAACACCAGGTTAATGCCAGTTGCTCCAGTTGGGATCTGATCTGGTTACAACTGCTTTTTCCTTCCGGGATTTTGATTTTGATGGAATCTCGTTGTGCACAAATTCCGTGCCCTATCTCTGTACTCTTCAGTAGTTAGCTACACTACAAAAACACCTCACTGGTTGTACCATCCAAGGACATGAAAGGCTTCACATAAATACAATTTTTTTTCTTACAAATGTTGTATTTCTTGCATCTAATTTACTCCCCTCATTCTGGGATCTGCTTATCTGCATAAGGCTTGAAGCAATCATTAATGAAGCCTGGCCACACTTGCAGCTTTGACTCTTCTTTTGCCCAAATACCACAAGTATGCTCTGACAGAATTTGTAATGGGAAATTGGAACAGGGTGGATTTTGTTGCTTTCTTCTTAAAAAAAACTTGTTTGATTGATGGCTTTATGAGCTTTTAATGAATGTATTAGTTTTTCATCTGTTTTTTATGAATATAGATTGTTCAGCATGGAAATCTGAAACAAAGAAATCTTGCTCCGTGCTTTTACCACTCAAAGAACAATCGTAATTTGTTCATTAAATTAGCTTTAGTGGTTATTGCCATCTGTTTGCATTTAGGCTGGTAGGTAATTGAGAAGTTATTACTGCTGAGAAGTAGTCAAGAAACAATTGCTTCAGTGAATAAGGTGGTGTATGTTCTCTTAAGTACCCACTCCTATTTCAAAATTGCGACAAGAGGGGAGCATGATGTGTGGTTCCCATATGGTTTAGAAAACAAGTGTCAGCTTGTTAATTTGTTGACTTTGATATGCTGCCATTACTTTGATGAAAACATAGGAAATATTTTATTCCCATTGCCAGGAAAAGGGATAAAATAACCCAACTCTTTGTCTGAATTGTGTAATTTGATTAGACATTTGGGCCCTCTAAGACATGTACTTTGATCTACTCGTTGACAGGCAAGTTATACTGCTTCAATAACCAACTGTAGAGAATGTACGATGCTGATATATTGGGGTTCAGTGAATGCATCGAGCTAACTCTACTGCATTCATACAAGCTGCAGCACCAACACCATCAATTTCTGACTATGACCTGCACAGTTGGTGATTCAAATGCTGGGGTAGGCATGAAACTTGGTGAGTGAGCTCTACTGTTGTCCCATGAACCTCTTGCTGAAGATCCTGCCTGATCGTTCAGCCAAATAGCCAATGCATCCTCTTCAAAGAACTGACTACCATGGATGAAAAAATGGATTTCTCATGAGGAGTTGACTCATTTTGTTCACCCTCTAACTAGAGAACTATTTATGCCCCCCTGCCACCTCCCCCTTGTGTAAGTGCTATCTTCAATTGTACAAGGTCTAAATAGCACCTATTCTCGCAAACAACACAGGAACATATTGATGAAGCATTGACTCTTTGGATAGCTACTAAAAAATACCTAGATCACAGTTGGAGGCAAAGTAGTTTATCTGTTATCTTGACTGTACTTGAAGGGCATGTTATGGAGAATTAGCTAACAAGCTGGGACTGATATATTGCTGGAATTTCAGCGTGAGATAATTGGTCTATAATTGCCACTCCAAAGGCCTGAATTTTGCAGAATTAATGACAACAAAACTGTGTTAGCATTCACCCTCAGTATTCTTCTAAAACTGACACCAATTTCTGGAATCCCTATAAGTGCAGCGTTACTAGGAAATCCAGAATGGATTCTGAATTTCACAGTGGGGTGTGCTTCTGCAACCCCAAGATTGCAATCAATTAGAGATTGGTAAGCTGACAAAAAAAAAGTCCCCTCATATTCTATTGGTCTCTTTGCAAAGGCGCATGTTGATGAATGTGGTGTAACTGAGTTTTTTATGATGCAATCACCCGAACTCTACCATCTCGCCCGCCACGAATCAGAGTGGGCAAGGGTCCGACAACGGAAATCTTGATTGATCTTGGGTTTGAATTTCCAGTGTCATTTGAGCGAGGTCATAAAATCCTGCCCAATATATTCTTTACTATGATTGAACAGTCATATTGGCCCCTCTAACTCATTTTATTTTTGTGAATGCCAAGTTTCTCCATTATGATAAAAATAATATTATCATAAGTTGATGTTTCATTTTATTCTCATTTATATGTCACAGTATTTAATTTTCCATGAAATTTTAACTAAAATTAAAACATTCAGTACATTTTACTGCCTGATTTGCTGTCTATACAAATACTTCAATGTGATTAGCTAATTACCCTGTGTTTGGTGATATGACTCGCCAACTTTTAGGGCGTTCAAATGGTCAGTGGATAGGCATATGGATAACATTGGAATAGTTTAGGTTAGAGGGTCATTAGATTCGTTCCACTGGTCGGCGCAACATCGAGGGCCGAAGGGCCTGTACTGCGCTGTAATGTTCTATGTTCTATATTCTACTAGTGCTCGACACATGCAGATTCCTGTAAAATAGTGACAAATTCAAACCGACGTCATGAAAGGGAAAATCTAACCACAGAGGTCCCCCAAGCTGCCTCTACTCTTCGTGTCCTTGAATACAAATAAGGCAAGTTCCAAACATTTCATTGTTTCATTCACCACTCAAATCACTGTAGCTCTTCCCTAATGCTATTTCTTGCACTGTATTAAACGGCATCTCAATCCTTCTGAAAGTCAGATATCAGGTTGGGTGGAATCTGGGGATTTTGGATTAGAGCTAGAGAAATAGTGTCATAGAGGTTTACAGCATGGAAACAGGCCCTCTGGCCTTGTCTAAGCTGCCCTTTTTTTTTGAAACCACTAAGCTAGTCCTAATTGCCCACGTTTGGCCCATATCCTTCTCTACCCATCTTACCCATGTAACTGTCTAAATGCTTTTAAAAGACAAAATTGTACCCGCCCCTACTACTATCTCTGGCAGTTTGTTCCAGACACTCACTCACCATCCTCTGTGTTTTGCCTTTTTTGTGCCTTGGTAACGTATGGCACAACATTTAGCAATTAATGTGTTTGTGCTGTCAGATCCCTTCATTCCTCTGTTAAATTTAGATATGCCCCTTCATCAAATAAATTGCCTCTCTATTCTTCCTTCCAAAATGTACAACCTCAAACTTATCTGTCTTAAACTTCATTTGCCCATTATTTGCCTGTTTTGCAAGTTTCTGCATCTTGCTTTGTCCTGTCCATAATTTGACTCAGTCCTACTAACTCTTGTTTTTTGTACATTTCCTCACAGCATGGTTACTGACTTGAGCAGAAACAAGCATTAATCAACCAGTAATCCTGTGCGGACAAAGTAAGTGCATAACTGCTTCTTCATGTATCTCAAAAATTACTCTTTTTGATTTGTATAGAATCAGTGGGAATCAACTATTGACAAAAAGTCTACCCCATAGTCTTGAACAAGGCTGACATTGTGTCAGATGTGTCCCAACATGAGTGACAAACCTTGTCAGTTCCTCTCTTAACAGGCCAGAGCAATTCCTGCAGAGATGTCTTTCTTGGCGGTTGATTGTGAGCAATCACGTTCTTCTTCTGAAGCCATTCTTGCTGTGTTATTCAAAATGAACAACCAATCCTAAACTTAATCACCCAGCAGGTCAGTCAGCATCTGTGGAGTGAACAGACAAGATGACATTCCTTGTATAATCCTTCATCATGTTCACTTGACATGATGTTGACTGGCCTGCTGTGTGTAATGACCATTGTCAACTTTTCTTTCAGACTTGTAGATTTTTCATATGCTTTTCATTCAAATCCACTCAGGACTGGTTGAAGAAACATCGAAAGCAACTTGCATTTTTATAACACCTTCAGATAGTTAACATACAAAGGTGATTTACAGAGTGCAAAATGGAAACATCTGGGTAGGTGACCAAAAGCTTTGCCAAAAGTATAAGGAACTTATTCAAGGAGAAAGAGAGAAAGTGATGGTGAGGTTTAGAGGGGTAATTTAAGGCTGAAGACTAAGGCAGCTGAATAATGGAGCAATGAAAGTTGCGAATATATGAGGTCAGAATGAAAGGAGCGCAGAGATCTCAAAGATTTGTACGACTCAAGGTGGTTACAGAAATTGAGAAGGGCAGATCCATGGAGGAATTTGAAAACAAGGATACAAATTTTAAGATCAAAGCACTTGAGTATTTGACTGTTTAAAATAAACTTCATTATTCATAAAGAGGGGGAGCTGGAAAGCACAGAACTACAGACCAGTTAACATCTGTCGTAGGGAAGATGTTAAAAGCTATTCTTAATGAAGCTATCACAAGGTAATTACATGATCATCACTTGGAGTCAACATGGTTTTGCCATGTTAGGAAATCATGTTTCGCCAATTTATTGCAGTTTTTTGAAGGAGTCACATTGCCGCGGATGAGGGGAAACAGTGATGTACTATAGTTAAAATTGATAAATTCCCACATCAAACGTTATTGAGGAAAATAAAAGATCATGGTGTGGGGATAAAATATTGGCATGGATAGAAGATTGGTTACCTAACAGGAAATACAGATTAGGCATAAATGGGTCTTTTTGAGGATGGCAAGATGTAACAAGCGGTGTGCCACAAGAATCTGTGCTGGGACTGCAACTATTTACAATTTATATCAATCACAAAATGGATAATCTTATTAATTGGAGAAGCAGACTCAAGGTGCCCATTCAGCCCCTCAGACTTGCTTCTCCAATTAATATGACCATGACTGACCTGATGGTAACAAAGCTGCATCCTGCCTACCCCAAATAATCTATCAACCCTTGCTTACCAAGAATCTATCCAGCTCTGCCTGAAGAATAGGTTTACCAGGATGTTGCCTGGTATGGAGGGGAGGTCATATGAGAGAGACTGAGGGATTTGGGGTTGTTTTCGCTGGAAAGGAGGAGGCTAAGAGGGGATCTTATTGAAACATATAAGATGATTAGAGGTTTAGATAGGGTGGATAGTGATAGCCTTTTTCCTCGGATGGAGAATGCTAGCACGAGGGGGCATGGCTTTAAATTAAGGGGTGGTAGTTATAGGACGGATGTCAGGGGTAGGTTCTTTACCTAGAGGGTGGTGAGGGATTGGAATGCCCTGCCTGCTGCGGTTGTAAATGCGCCTAGTTTGGGGGCGTTTAAGCGATCTATGGATAGGTTTATGGACGAAAAGGGATTGGTTTAGATTAGTGGGTCAGTGTTTTTTTAAAAAAAAAACTGGTTGGCGCAACATCGTGGGCCGAAGGGCCTGTTCTGCGCTGTAATGTTCTATGTTCTATCCAAAGACCCTAATTCTACTGTCTTTTCAGATAGAGAGAGCAAGAGACTCACAACTCTCTGAGTGAAAAAATTCTCCTAATTTCAGTTTAAATGGGTGATCCTTTATTTTTAAACAGTGACCCCCAATTTCCCCCCCCCCCCCACCTTGTTCTAGAATCTCCAACAAGATCCTGTCCACATCCACCCTGTCAAAATCACTCAGGATCTTGTATATTTTAATCAAGTTACCTCTTGTCCTTCTAAACTCCAGTGGGTACAAGCTTAGTCTATCCAACATTTCCGCATGAGACAACCATTCCTGAACCTTCACTGAACTGCTTCCAATGTTTTGCATCATTCCTTAAATGAGGAGACCAATACTGTACGCATTGTTCCAAAGGTGGTCTCACCAATGTACTGTACAATGGAATGATAACCTCGGTACTTTTGTAATCAGCTCTCCTTCCAATAAATGACAACATTCTATGAGTTTTCCTAATCATTTGTTATGCCTGCATACTAGAATTTGGGACTCATTTCTTTGTTTGCAAATCTAATTGGAATTTAAGGCTATCTAGGATTGCAACAGGATCTTGATCAAATGGACCAGTGGGCCGATGAATGACAGATGGAGTTTAATTTAGATAAATATGAGGTGATGCATTTTGGTAGATCGAATCACGGCAGGACTTACTCAGTTAACAGTCGGATTTTGGATAACAAAGAAATCTAGGAGTACAGGTCCATAGCTCCTTGAAAGTGGATTCATAGGTGGACAGATAGGTGAAGAAGGCTTTTGGCATGCTTGGCTTCATTGGTCAGAACATTGAATATAGGAGTTGGGACATCTTGTAGAAGCTGTACAGACCATTTGTCGGGCCACACTTGGAACGCTGTAGTTCTGGTCACTCTATTATAGAAAGGATGTTATTAAACTAGAAAGAGTGCAAAAAAGATTTACTAGGATGAAACCGGGACTTGATGGTTTGAGTGGTAAAGAAAGGCTGGATAGATTGGGATCTTTTCCCCTGGAGCGTAGGAGGCTTAGGTGTGATCCTATAGCAGTCTATAAAATAATGAAGGGCATAGATATGGTTGATAGTCAACATCTTTTCCCAAAGACAGGCGGCAAGTCTGAGAGCATCGGTTTAACGTGAGATGGGAGGGATACAAAAGCCAGTCGTTTCACTCAGAGGGTGGTAAGTGTCTCGAACAAGCTGCCAGAGGCAGCAATAGAGGTGGGTACAATTTTGTCTTTTAAAAAGGATTTAGACAGTTGCATGGATAAGATGGGTATTAGAGGGGTATGGATCAAATGCAGGTGATTGGGGCTACCTTAGTGATAAAAACTGGGCAGCATGGACAAATTGGGGTGAAAAGCCTGTCTCCATGCTGTAAACCTCTACGATTCTAAAGGATTACAACATTTTTCCCTTGGATTGTTTGGTCTAGTATTACTGATATTGAGTTTCTGAATTCAAATTTTTAGTTATTTAATGTTTTTCCAATTAGTTTAAAGTCGTTCCCATTTCTATCGCTGTGACTCCTGGAAACTGTAAATCATGTATACTTGGCTGGAGAATGTGTTGTGGCCTGTGAGAATGAAGAGCTATGGAAAATTTGAAAAGGAATGGGATGGCATCAGAGAATTTGGACATGGGGTGACACGGGGGCTGAGTATGGCAGGTGAGGTTTAGAGGTCCTTACCTGAAGCTGCGAGCTGAACTGATGTTTTGGAGAATCAAGGCAGGCCACCTTACCCTTCACCTCACTACGCGCTTCATACCCTCAAATACAATGCAAAGCCAAACCCTGTGTAGAAAGACAAAAATCTCTTAATGTTCCGCATGGGTCAGGTGTGCATTTTGTGAGTCCTGGAGCTGCGCGGATCAGTTTTTCCCGAATCTAGATGAAACCCTGGCTCTTGGAGCCTCCTGGTGTGTTAGGCAGGAGTAAATTGCTACAGTTCCTATTGACAGCAACAGTTCCCAGTATTGATAGAACATAGAACATTACAGCACAGTACAGGCCCTATGGCCCTCAATGTTGTGCCGAGCTATGTCCAATCCCAAGATCAAGCTACCCCACTCCCTATCATCCTGGCCTGCTCTATGTGCCTATCCAATAACCGCTTGAAAGTTCCTGAAGTGTCCGATTCCACAATCACAGCAGGCAGTCTATTCCACACCCCAGCCACTCTCTGAGTTAGGTATCTACCTTGGACATCCCTCCTATATCTCCCACCATGAACCTTATAGTTATGCCCCTAGTAACAGCTACATCCACCCGAGGAAATAGTCTCTGTATGTCCACTCTATTAATCCCTCTCATCATCTTATAAACCTCTATTAAGTCACCTCTCATCCTCATGCGCCCCAAAGTGAAAAGCCCCAACACCCTCAATTTTTCCTCATAAGACCTACCCTCAAAACCAGTCCGCATCCTGGTAGATCTCCTCTGCACTCTCTCCAATGCTTCCACATCCTTCTTATAATGAGGTGACCAGAACTGAACACATTATTCCAAATGTGGTCTCACCAATGTCCGGTATAGTTGCAGCATAACCCAGCTCTTAAACTCAAACCCCATGTTGATAAACGCGAACATACTATAAGCCTTCTTCACAGCTCTATCTACTTGAGTGCCAACCTTCAGAGGTCTGTGGATATGAACCCCAATATCTCTCTGTTCCTCCACATTCCTGAGATGCACTGTAGGGTTCTATGAGTCTCTGATACCCGGGAGAAGGAAAGGAGAGGGTTCAAAATGTAGTGTTACAGTCATAGATAGACCGTAGAGAAAGATCAGCTTAATATCAGGTAGGTCCATTCAAAAGTCTGATGGCAGCAGGTTATTCATGAAAGCCCCACCCGAGGTGTGGTGATCCTCATGTTAAATCATCCCCAGTCAGCTATTTCCCTCAAATGATGTGAAGATGCCAGCGCTGGACATGGGTGGTCACAGTAAGAAGTCTCACAACACCGAGGTTAAAGTCCAGCAGGTTATTTGGAATCATGAAGTTTCAGAGCCTTGCTCCTTCATCAGGTGAGCCAACTGGCGAAGGAGCAGTACTCCGAAACCTTGTGATTCCAAATAAACCTGTTGGATTTGAACCTGGTGTTGAAATACCACTCCCCCTCAAAAGGAGAGAGCAGACTATGGTCATCTGGGACTACAGTGACTTTACCTTGATGCAAGGCCAGTTTGGTCCAGTCCCAGTCACTTCCCAAGTTTTACTGCTTTTCCTTCCATCTTTGTTGCATTTGAAGATGGTGATATCTTCCTCTGAGGAGGCTAGTTAAATCGGGAAGAGTTCACCAGAGTGTATACAGAATGTCCCGGTTTCAAAAGTATGTTGCCTTCTATTGTCCCTCAGAGTTATCTTGCAGCCTTCGTTGTCTGAAACAATTTGCCACTTCAGTGGCTAATTTGGTATCGGTTAATGGCAGATGTCATCACTGATTTCAAAAACTGAATTGATGGCCTGTTAAATTTTTAAGGAACTATTATACCAAGGGAGAACCAAGTAATTCAGTGATCAAACCCAATCACCAGACAAACTAAAGTCATTCTGTGAAAAGTTTGGGACATTTTGAAAGATCTCAACAAGACCTGTGCCATTGCTTAGCTGGCTAGAGTCCTGCTAAGACCTTGTGTATGTACAATGGGTCAAAGGTAGTCCAGGACTTCTCAGCCTTGATGTGGATGTGGGCTGGCATGATGTGTGTTCCTGTTCCCTCTTATCAACAAAAAAAAAACTGGCTCTTTGAAGGAAATAGGCTGGGAAATGATTCTGGTCCAGATTTTAGCCATTCTCCAACCTTGAACTGGATTTGGGTCCATTTATCTGTATCTTTATATTTAAAAAATTATTCAGTAGTCTCACAAGTAAGCTAACATTAAGATTGCAATGAAGTTACTGTGAAAATCTCCTAGTTACCAATGTTAATATCTCATCATTTAAAAAGCAGATGACCAGGTCGTTACTGCTCTGGGGATTTTGTGGTGTGAAAATTAGCTTTAGCATTTCACAAAATTACAATAATGACTACACTTCAAAAAAAAAAGAACCTGAACTGGCTGAAGTGTTCTGCAATGGCCTGAGGTTGTGAAATTTAATCTTTTCTTTCAAATCGCAATGAGGTTCTGCCACATTCAATTAGAAACGAACTGGAAAATTTAGCCTTGTGGATACTGAGCATAATGAACACAGTGAGCATGGAGAAGGTACGAACTGGTCTTGGAACCTCTGAACTCTTCAGGTACGCTGAGGAAGAATTCAGCATGGCCAATGCACCCAACCAGCACATTTTTTGAACTGTGGGAGGAAACTGGAGCACCTGGAGTAAATCCGTAAATAGGAAATATGTGCGGTCTCTGCACAATTACCTAAGCTGGGGATCAAACTCGTGTCCCTGGCACTGTAAGGCAGCAGTGCTAACTACTGTGTCACCCCACATCTTCCACAGTTCAGAGGTTTCAAGACCAGTTAGTACCTCCTCCATGTTCACTGTGTTCACTAGGCTCAGTGTCCACAGGCCTGCTCCTGCTTCTGGTTGCTACATTACCCACTGAGAAAGCCCCGATGCTGGCATTCTGTTTCAGGTAGGGGGGTGGGGAAATGTGCCACTGATGGGGGATGAGAGATCCCGTTGTCCATGGGGAGGGGGGACACTCTTTCAAAACATCGCCCGATTGATTTTCAGCCAGGCTCACTGGCATGTTTAGGTCCCACCCCTTTTAGAACCCGACAGCTTAGTGTGGGACGATGGTGTCCAGTCTGCGACGAACAGACAGGCATGGACCGTTTTTCTCGCTGTTATGGCATTCAGTCATTTGTTGGTAAAATTGCGGTCATTGTATATTTTGGATCTTTTGTTTGCTTTTTTAGAAATTGCCTTTGCTAAGTTTCAGGACTGGCCTTGATTGGATAGATCCACTTGCCTCTGTTGTGCATGCCCATCCCATGCACTGGCCTTCCCTATATATTCTCAGTTGAAGATTTTTGTCTTGAAATATCAACAAACAGCCCAAATGAACAATATGCCAACTTCACTCACTGCAGCCATCACAAGGCAGATGTGAGAGACTCCGTTAAGAGAAGTAGATTAATTTGCACATTGGATTTGTGCCAAGAGAAATCTACATGCCTCTCCCCAACAGCTGAAACCAGCTGATATCTGATGCATGTTAACAGTTAGGATTGGACTCCTTGCCGAAATTACCAACCACAGATGGGCATCTGAAATGAAAGGTTTGATAGGATTAGGGAGGATACTACAAGGATCAATATGGATAAAATATGCTTATCCTAACCAGGAAATCTTAGACAAGCTGTTGTTTGTTTTATATTCCCTGGATTTCACATTGGATACTTATGTCCCATCTTATCCAAATGCAGAATTATGATTTACTCTTATCTTGCCCAACTCAGAACATTCTGATTTTGGCGACAACTCTGTTTTCTTATCATTGAGTGGTTACCGTGGAATCTCCTCCACAGCAGCAATATAACAAGTAGCTCACCACAGTGGTCTCAAAAGGCCGATCACCATTTTCCCGTCACATCTAATCATAATCAACGCAGCTTTGTCACTTAATAACAATCCATATTGTCGTTAGCAAATCACTGGTGGCATTGCTGCCTTGCAGCACCAGGACCCGTGTTCAGTTCTGGCCTTGGGTGACTGTCTGTGTGAAATTTACACGGTCTCCCCTGTTTGCATGTTCCGTTTTCTTCCCAAAATCTAAAGACACGTGGGTCAGGTGGCGTAGCCATGGTGAATGTGTGGGGTTATGGGGATAGGGACGGAGGAGTGGGCATGGGTGGGATGCTCTTTGGGAGAGTCGGTGCAGGTTTACATAAGAACATAAGAAATAGGAGCAGGAGTAGGCCATCCAGCCCTTCGAGCCTGCCCCGCCATTCAATAAGATCATGGCTGATCTGAAGTGGATCAGTTCCATTTTCCCGCTTTCCCCCCACAACCCTTAATTCCCTTGTCTGTCAAAAACCTATCTACCCGTGACTTAAATATATTCAGCGAGGTAGCCTCCACCACTTCAACGGGCAAAGAATTCCAGAGGTTCACCACCCTTTGAGTGAAGAAGTTCCTCCTCAACTCCGATCTAAACTGCCCCCCCCCCTTATCTTGAGGCTGTGCCCTCTAGTCCTGTTGTCCTTTCTGAGCGGGAAGAATCTCTCTACCTCTACCCTATCCATCCCTTTCATTATCTTATACGTCTCTATAAGATCCCCCCTCATCCTTCTAAGCTCCAACGAGTAAAGACCCAGTCTATTTAATCTCTCTTCATAGCCTAACCCCCTCATCTCCGGTATCAGCCTAGTGAACCTAAGCTTGATGGGCTGAATAATGTCCTTTTGCACTGCAGGGATTCTATGAAGGAGATTCCCTTAAACTACAAAGAACACTAAGAAATCTATTAAACAATGAAAGAATATCTGATTTCAGACAGCATTTTGTTAAGATTAGCAAGGTTTTTTTCCTCAGATGGGGTTGCTAAAATAGCCTTGTTCCTGTGAGAATGTCCCAGACGTGGAGACCAAAACTTATTCCTGTCATTCTACAAAAAAACACTTTACCAAATAAATGTAAACCTGCCAATGTGCAAGCACTTTTGCCAACAGTTAGTAACCCACTCCATTGAGGTTCCAGTCCATATATTCTGTCCTGGGAGTCAATTGTATATTCCACATCGTTGGGATTCAGCTCTTTGCTCAGGTAGCCCAGTGAACTGCAGGAAGGATGCACGTTGGTGTTTTTCTTCCCCCTGTTTTCAAGAATGAACATATTGACATAAATTTTACCGCCCCACCTACCACAGAATTGGAGCGGGAGAGAGACCAACAATGGAAATGTCCATTGACCTCGGGCGGGAATTTCCGGTCTCACTTGAGCAAATTATGTTAATGAAGCACCTTTAAGGGCCTCAGGGTGCTCCACAACACCTTGCAGTACTTCAGAAGTGCACTCACTATTTCAACGCAGGAAATATAGCGGACAGTTTTCATGCAACAAGTTCCCACAAACAGCAGCAAGGTCATCCGTTTTGGTCTTGTCATGTAAGGATTATGTGTCAGCCTACTGCTGCTCTTATATTCTACAGTCGGAACATGAGCAATATCCAGATATTGATGTGAATCCTCTGCATCCCCGTGACAGAGCAGAAGAGACCTTGGTTTAATGTCACTTTGGACAGGCAGCAACTCTGTCAGAGCAGCACTCCTTTGGTGCTGCACCACAGTTGATTTGATTCATTATTGTCACATGTATTAGCATACAATGAAAAGTATTATTTCTTGCACTGTACAGATAAAGCATACCATTCATGGAGAAGTGCAGTCCTAGCTCGAGTATAGCGATCAACTTAATGCACATTAGGCCCATTCAAATGGCAGCAAGGAC
Organism: Carcharhinus amblyrhynchos; assembly: GCF_965287045.1. NCBI lineage: Eukaryota > Metazoa > Chordata > Chondrichthyes > Carcharhiniformes > Carcharhinidae > Carcharhinus > Carcharhinus amblyrhynchos. Next base: position 16,948,577 of record NC_137330.1, read on the forward strand.
GAAACTGTTCTTGAGTCGGTTGGTACGTGACCTCGGACTTTTGTATCCTTTTCCCGATGGAAGAGGGTGGAAGAGAGAATGTCCGAGGCGCATGGAGTCCTTAATTATGTTGGCTGCTTTGCCAAGACAGTGGGAATTGTAGAAAGAATCAATGGATGGAAGACTGGCATGCATGGTGGATTGGGCTCCATTCACAACCTTTGTAGTTTGTTGCGGTCTTGGGAAGAGCAGGAGTCATTCCAAGTTGTGATACATCCAGAAAGAATGCTTTCTATGGTGCATTTGTAAAAGTTGGTGAGAGGTGTAGCTGACATGCCACATTTCCTCAGTCTTCTGAGATAGTAGAGACATTGGTGGGCTTTCTTAACTATAGCGTCAGCATGGGGGGACCAGGACAGATTGTTGGTAATCTGGACACCTAAAAACTTGAAGCTCTCAACCCTTTCTACTTCATCCTCATTGATGTAGACAGGGGCCTATTCTCCACTACGCTCCCTGAAGTCGATGACAATCTCTTTCATTTTGTTGACATTGAGGGAGAGATTATTGTCACTGCACCAGACCTCTAGATTCTATATCTCATTCTTGTACTCTGTCTTATCATTGTTTGAGATCCAACAGTGGTGTCGTCAACAAGCTTGAAAATCGAGTTGGAGGAGAATTTGGCCGCACAGTCATAGGTGTATAAGGAGTATAGTTGGGGGCTGAGAACACAGCCTTGTGGGGCACTGGCGTTGAGGGTGATTGTGGAGGAGATGTTACATCTTTACAGATTGTGGACTGTGGGTTAGGAAGTTCAGGATCCAATTGCAGAGGGAGGAGACTCCAGTGTTAGTCTCGATACTGTGTTCAAGCCTCAAGTGGGTCTTGAAGCACAGTCTTCTGACTCTTGGCGAAGTGTGAGCGAGGCTGGCACAAATCAAATTCTTGTAGGTAATATTTAACCGCATGAAAGGAAAGAGAATAAGGACAATTATGTCCTAGGAGCAACATGGTAACATAATTATGATGTTTGAAGAGTAATCCAGATGCTTCTATAAAGGCTCTGGGGACATGGGTTCAAATCCAGCTACAGACAGTAAGCAGTCTGCCCTGGCAAAGTGGTGAAGAGTGCATCAGGAGTAAAGCTATGGCAGAAAGGCTTTGTTGCGCTCACCTCAAAGTCTCTGTGAACTGTGCCTACCACTCATTAGCAATCAGAATTGACACCAACGTAAATTCCTGCTGGTGTGACGCAAGATTGGACAGTTTGATGAGATATGTGAATGCAAATGGTGGAAGAGCGACCCGTCATTTGCCTGGGAGAATTGCCGTGGGATTTTAGACTGATGGGTTTCCAGCCTTTTGGCTCTCCCCCCAGACACTCTGCCCCTATAACCCGTCATCAAACCTGCTACAGGTGCCCGCCCAACGTCAGGCCCCACAAGTACACTGATGACACTGAGCTCTGCCTCCATAGCATATCCCTGGATTCCTTGAGTACCAGTGATTTCTCATGGACCCGCATCCAGTATACTGTATTGGCAAAAGGGAAGTGGATAGGGAGTCGACCTACCTGCTAATGGCAGTGTTAATTCAGTTACATTATGCATTCAGCCTCTGCAAATCCATTTGCCCAAATCCCCAGTGGTGTAATTAGTATTAGCCAAGCAAAATTGAAACTCAAGGGGACAGAATACACAGTGAGAGATGATGTCACTCAGGTTAGAAACCATCTGGAAGATTGGCCAGAGCTCTCTCCTTGATTGTACTGGTTTACTGAAATTGGATTAACCGGCGCAAACTTTCAATGTAATTTCTCCCATTTTTCATGATCTTAGCCACTCATTTTAAAAAGCAATGCACTGGAAGCAAGCCTAGCCAATGAACTAACCAAGCCCCCAGAGTAATTCATGACCAACAAGTCACTCATTTAGATTACACTTTTTTATTCATTTGTGGGACATGGACATCGCTGGCTGGCCCAACCCTAGTTGCCCTTGGAGGGCTGTTGAGTGTCAACCATATTTCTGTAGCTCTGGAGTCACATGTAGGCCAGACAAGATAAGGACAACACATTTCCTTCCCTAAAGGACCATTCAATTCTGGTTTAATCAGTAGATTCTTAGTTCCAGTTTTTTTTTATTGAACTCACCAACCTCTGAGTGAAAAAATTGTGCCTCTGGGGACACTTTTGCATTTCTCCCCTCTCACCTTAAACCTATGCCCTCTAGTTTTAGACTCCCCTGTCTTTGGGAAAATATGTTGATTATCTAGCTGATGAATGCTCCTCATTATTTTATAGACCTCTATAAGAACACCTTTAAGCCTCCTACACTCCAGGGAAAAAAGTCCCAGTCTACCCAGCCTCTCCTTAATAACTCAACCATCAAGTCCCAGTAGCATCTGAGTGAATCTTTACTGCATTCCTTCTAGTTTAAAAATATCCTTTCTATAATAGGGTGACCAAAACTGTATACAGTATTTCAAATGTGGCCTTACTAATGTCTTGTACAACTTCAAGAAGATGTCCAATGTTCTGCTCAGTGCAACCAAGCATCCCAAATGCTTCTTCACCACCCTGTCCACCTGTGACTGCTCCACTTTCAAGGAGTTATCAACCTGTACTCCTAGATCTCTTTATTCTATAATTCTTCCCCAATGTCCCACCATTAATTGAGTGCCCTGATTCGATCTACCAAAATGCATCACCTCACATTGATCTAAATTGAAATTGTACTTGTTGATATTTGAAGATAAGCTTTGAGGTAACCTACTAGTGTCTTCCCAGTCACTTATTAGTGATCAGTTTTAGTCTTGTGTTCAATTCTGAGTGTTAAGGCCTTAGGAAGATACAAAGCAGATTCACCAGAATGGCACCTGGGACAAAGGATGTTGCAAAACTAGAAATTTTTTCCTCACAGCAGACTACGAGGGGTTTTGACAGAATAGATGGGGGCAAATTTTTCCACTAGTAGGTTTAAGATAATTCACAAAACAAATGAAGAAATTAATTGAATGGTTTTACATGGCAGGTTGTTACGATCTGGAATGCTCTGCCTGATAGAGTGGAGAACATAGACTCAATAATAATTTTCAAAATGCATGAAAGGGAGAAACCAGAAGGGCTCTGAGCCAAGAGCAGGGAGTGAAGCTAATTGGTAGCCCTTTAAGAGCGCAAGGATGGATACAATGATCTTTTCAAATGGTGGACGGAACTCAGATCTGGAAGTCATGACCCTGGCTGATCCTATTTTTCTGGGAAGGGGGACAGGGGTTGCACTTGACTTCTACATGTCAGAAAGCCAAACTCAGCGGGACTATTTGAACTTAATGCTGCTTGGATGCAACAAGGGTCTCATCCTGCAGAGTGGGAGGTACAAATCTTTCGCTAGTCATGAATGCTGTGGAAGGGTGGAAAGTTCTGTAGAACTGACTTAGCTTGGAATTAAAAATTAACAAGAATTGCCTTGCGTCTGAGAGATTTAGGAAAAAAAATTCAAGCTGTTGAGTTATTTAAATCCACATTCCTTTTGAAAACATAAAATAAAGACTGCCTGTGGCTAAAAGATAAAAGCAATCTGTTCCAGCTGTTTCAATGGCTATCCATTGGCATAACTCTAGTGTTATCATTTTAGCATTTTAACACAACCTCTCATTATCACCGCAGAGGGTTTTATGTTCACAATCTGATTGATAGTTCAGAGGATGAGCTGAAGTTGATGTGGGATTATGAATACAACTCTTTGTTTTACAAGTGATTAAATACTTGAGGGGATTTAAATACATTGAATGAGCTTTCTTGAATTTGAGTATTTTTTACAGGTCAGTCTGTGATAGATATTTAGAATGTTATTTCATTTCATCTCAGTATGGCTCCTGAGGTCTGCCCATAATAGACACTGACTGCTTTGGTCTGGAGAATGTAAGGACAAGGCATGCTGGTGAGGGCATGAATTGCCACTAAGTTGGCATTGGGGCTAAAAGAGGCCATGGAAATGAGTAGGGGGCATAAGTTTGAATAGATTGACACTAAGTTGGCATGGGGTTGTATGGGGCATGGGAATAGGTTCGCTTGAAGAATCTGAGTGTGAGTGGGGGCATGTTTGGAAATAGGGAGTGGAGTTGTGAAGAGGTCTTAAGAGGGTCTAATGTTTGAGAAAACAACAGTGACAAAGTCAGACAAGCAGAACAAAGATCCAGTCAGTCGTAGCACTTTGTCCTGAGGAGGTTTCCTGACTCCCACTACCTTACTCAGGGGTGCAATCTGATCCAGTGGGCCCATAAAATCTGAAGAGCCATACAATGCCAATAGTGCAGAAGGAAGTCATTTGACCCACTGAGTCTCCATCAACCCTCTTAAAGAGCACCCTACCTAGGGCCACTTCCTGTACTATCTCCATAACCCTTTGAACATTTAAGGGGCAATTTAACATGGCCAATCCACCTAACCAGCGCATCTTTCGGACTGTGGGAGGAAACCGGAGCACCCAGGGGAAACCCACGCTTACATGGGGAGAACGTGCAAATTCCACACAGATTGTCATCCAAGGGTAGAATCGAACCCAGGTCCCTGGCAGTATGAGAAGGCAGTGCTAATCATTGTGTCACCTCTATGATCTCCTTCTGTGCTGTATAATTCAATGATAACAGAACATGCTGAAGTTGGAATTGAAATGATGTTGGGGAGATTTCAAAAACTTGATACAATTTACAAATTTGGATGTTAACCTTAGACAACATGGCAGGAGCCATGAAAACTGTACAAATCATTGCAAACCTTGGGGGCATATAGACCTCTCTGATAAAGGACTATACCAACAACAGCTGCAGGAACCATACAGATCCACAGTATAAGGCATCCTTGATAAGTAGCTGAGGCAAAAGATTATATATGAAAAAACAAGGTGGGATAAAATATAGATGTGAAAGTGTTTGCATTTTAAGAAAAACCTACAATTTTGCTGTTGCAAACGGGAAAAAATAAGTGATTAAGGGATTCTGAAGCAAAGTAGAATAAAGAAACTGACTGGCATTTTCAGCACGTTTTCTCAAGCCACCACTAAAACAAACAATGAAACATTTATTCAATGATATTGCCAATGGCAATTTGAAGATTTATGCAAGCCATCTACCATTTGATACCAGTAGTTAATACCAGTGATATCGTTTCAACAAAGTTCCAGCAATTCACAAGGTGAGCAAACACTCGCAATTTTAGCCTGAGAAGATGTTAGGAGTTGCATTGTTGAGGATCACAAATTCGCATCGGCAATTACATTCACTGTTTGTCCTGAACGGCCAGAAAATACACCTAGAATATTTTTTTGGAAGTGACTTCTTTTTTTTTTGGAGTCTGTTTTTGCTCAGAATGGTTGTTCCTTTATAGCCCAGATTGATTACACAGTTGGCATAGAGTCATAAAGGTTTACAGCATCGAAAAAAAGCCCTTCGGCCTAACTTGTCCATTTTTTTTTAAAACACCTAAGCTAATCCCAATTACCCACATTTGGCCCACTTCCCTCTATACCCATCGTGCCCACGTAACTACCTAATTGCTTTTTAAAAGATAAAATTGTACCCGCCTCTATTACTACTTCTGGCAGCTTGTTCCAGACATTCACCATCCTCTGTGTGAAAAAATTGCCTCTCTGGACACTTTTGTATCTCTCCCCTCTCATGTTAAACCTATAGAACATAGAACATAGAACATTACAGCGCAGAACAGGCCCTTCGGCCCACGATGTTGCGCCGACCAGTTACAAAAACAATGACCCACTAGCCTATACCAATCCCTTTTCGTCCATAAACCTATCCAGAGATCTCTTAAACGCCCCCAAACTAGACGCATTTACAACTGCAGCAGGCAGGGCATTCCAATCCCTCACCACCCGCTGGGTAAAGAACCTACCCCTGACATCCGTCCTATAGCTACCCCCCCTTAATTTAAAGCCATGCCCCCTCGTGCTAGCTTTCTCCATCCGAGGAAAAAGGCTATCACTATCCACCCTATCTAAACCTCTAATCATCTTATATGTTTCAATAAGATCCCCTCTTAGCCGCCTTCTTTCCAACGAAAACAACCCTAAATCCCTCAGTCTCTCCTCATAGGACCTCCCCACCATACCAGGCAACATCCTAGTAAACCTCCTCTGCACCCTCTCCAACGCCTCCACATCCTTCTTGTAATGCGGGGACCAGAACTGCACACAGTACTCCAAGTGCGGCCGCACTAGAGTAGTGTACAGTTGCAACATTACACTGCGACTCCTAAATTCAATCCCCCTACCAATAAACGCCAAGACACCGTACGCCTTCTTAACAACCTTATCTACTTGATTCCCAACTTTCAGGGATCTATGTACACACGCACCTAGATCCCTCTGTTCATCCACACTATTCAAAGTCCTCCCGTTAGCCCTATACTCGACACATCTGTTGCTCCTACCAAAGTGAATTACCTCACACTTCTCCGCATTAAATTCCATCCGCCACCTCTCGGCCCAGCTCTGCAACCTATCTAAGTCTCCCTGCAGACTATGACACCCTTCCTCACAATCTACCACACCTCCAACTTTGGTGTCATCAGCAAATTTACTAATCCACCCAACTATACCCTCATCCAGATCATTAATAAAAATTACAAACAACAGTGGCCCCAAAACAGATCCCTGAGGCACACCACTTGTAACTGTACTCCATGATGAATATTTACCATCCACCACCACCCTCTGTCTCCTATCTGATAGCCAATTCCTGATCCAACTTCCTAGATTACCCACAATCCCATACATCTGCATTTTCTGCAGAAGCCTACCATGGTGAACCTTATCGAACGCCTTACTAAAATCCATGTATACCACGTCCTCTAGTTGTATACCATGTATACTATGTCCTCTAGTTTTAGACTCACCTACCTTTGGGAAAAGGTATTGACTATCTACCTTGTCTATGCCCCTCATTATTTTATAGACCTCTATAAGGTCTATTTGATTCAGTTTGATTCAGCACCAATGATGTAAAGATACCTCCTGGGCTTTTTTATTTCTGCTGTGCTTTCTCACACTGAATAACGGACATCTATTTTGAACTGCATAAAAGGAGCTTTTAAGCAATCTTTATATTTTATATTGCCACTATTTGAACAATTTCTCAGCTAGACTCCTATAATATTGAGAATGGGTGTTCCACTAGAAGTATTTGTTTTTCAGATTTGATAAAAGATCCCCTAACAGTTTACTATGCAATTGCCATTCTTTAATAGGGATTAGGAATCATTTCCAGTCAGTCGACTGCTGGGGCATCACAAAACATAAAGTTCCACAAGCTGCTCTGAATGTATTAATGCATCGAACGAAAAAGTCACCTTAACTTTGCCAAAGCCTTATTGAAGAGTGATTAGGTCTCCATGTTAGAGTTAGTTCTGGGATTGAAGGATTGAGTTTGGTGAGTTATTCGCTCCAGCTTAGGTTTGATGTCTGCTAAGGAGAGAGTATTATCAAGATGCACATTAAGCACCAAGGGCATGATTTTACCACCTTGCCGTGCCCAGCGATCAGTGCAGTGAGCAGGGAAAATGACATGCAAAGCTAAAAAAATCTGATTTGCACCCAATGCAAAATGGCTTATGATCATTCTGGCCTCTTTCTAATGATGTAGATATGATGGCGTTGGACTGGGGTAAACATAGTAAGAAGTCTCACAGCACCAGGTTAAAGTCCAACAGGTTTATTTGGTCGCACAAGCCACTAGCTTTCGGAGCGCTGCCCCTTCATCAGGTGAGTAGAAGTTCTATTCACCAACAGGGAATATAAAGACATTTGTAATAAGTGCCTTTCTAAAGGCCCAAACCACTTTGTGCCCAGAAAGAACAGGAAGCCAATTAGCATATTTACAGTAGCATTTAAATACGAATAGTCCATTCAAGACCCAGCATAGAAATATTCCAGACTTCTGACATGATCCACAATAACGCAAATTGGTACAGGTCTCCACTGGCGTAGATCTCGTGCAATGGTTATGCTGGGAGGTTTGGGCCATTGAAGCCCTCTGGGTGGTCAGGGGCATGGCCAGGCAGTGCTCATCAGACACTGCCCACTTGGCGGTGTCCAGCAGACACCCAGTAGTGCCCACCCGACACTGCAGCTGTGTGCCAGTTGGGCACTGCCAGTGTGCCAGTAGCAGTGCCAAAGTAGTGGAGCCTGTGTAGGTGGTCATGACTAAGGGGGCTGTGTGAGGTGAGCCGTGGAAGGGTGGATCTGAGTGGGGGGGTGGATGTCCAGGGTCTGGCAGGGGCACTCATTGGGAGGGCTCTGATGCCCAAATGCAGGAGGCCCATGTCAAGGGTGGGGTTGGGGGGTTGGTGGGGGGTATAGAAATATGCTTCTGATGAGGTGGGGAGGGTCCCAATGTCCGTGCGGGAAGGGGGTGGTTTTCCAGTGCAATGAGAGATGGAGGCGCCATTGAAAAATGGTGTCCAAAGTCTCTGAAGCCAGTTCACGGGCATGTCCCACCCGTCCCAGCCCCCAGTGCTGGCGCACACATCATCGCTCTCCAGAAAAGTAACCGAGTGTGGAATGAATGCGGTGTCATATTCTCGCCATTCTGACACTTAGAATTTTTGGGGGAAAATTCCGCCCCAGATCTTTGCAGTTCAGAAATCACTGTTGTAGCCCAAGGTGTGTGATTATTCAGCGCACAATTCATCTGCTCACTGTTTGAACCTTGTAATGATGTTCCATTAAGGAAGATGAACCCAGGACTCAACCAATTATCCCCATTATAAGCCCATTCTGGGAACACATATCCCATCCAAACAAAATGATTAAACCACCGTAGTAGTAAAGCTTAATAGTCTGCCTTTCTCACAGGGCTGAAGGAACAGCGTAAAGTGCATCATAATGCGTTGAGTGTAGTGCAAACAGATTCTTCAATGAGCCATAGATCAAGCTGACTGAGTAATGACATGTTGAGGTTGATTATTTTTGAACCACAAGCACATTGTGTACTCTCATCTGGCATTGGCAAGAGCATCACGTTCACTTTCTCTGTGCTCTTGCACATGTGAATGAACATTTGCATTGTTTCATTATTGGAATAGTTTCAGGTGTGGAACTAAAGGTCAGGATCTCTCCATGGGCACACAGTACAAGCACTTTACAGCATTGCAAGTATGAGTTTTAGCATCTATTAAGACCATGACCTCTGAGGTTGGAAAACACTGCGAAAAGTTAGGTAGCAATGTTGCTCATTTTATGCAATGTTGACATTATACAGTGCTGGAAAGGGAGTAGGATATTCCCGTTTCTCGTATTTAGAAGAGGCACAATTTTTACAATGTGGACTAATATTGCTTGAGGTTCTTAAAGGAAACAAGAATTTGAACAAATAAATTATGGTCTGATCAGAAAGCATTTCTTTTTTCTAATCTAGCTTCAGTCATTGTTATAAAGCCAGACTCAGTAACATAGAATAAAATCGTAGAATCCCAGCAGTGCAGAAGGAGGCCATTCAACCCATGAGACTGCACCGACTCTTGGAAAGAGCATTTTACCCAGGATCACCCCCTCCCTGCCCCGCCCTCGGCCCTCCATCCAAAACCTCGTGCATTTACCATGGCTAATCCACTATACCACATGCCTTCGAACACTAAGAATTTTGTATGGCTAATCCACCTAACCTGCACACCTTTGGATACAAAGAGTCAATTTAGTTAGCCAATCCACCTAACCTGCTCATCTTTGAACTGTGGGAGGAAAGCTGAGCACCTGGAGGAAACCCGTGAAGACACTTAGCGGAGAATGTGAAAACTCCACACAGTCACTGAAGACTGGAATTGAACCCGGATCCCAGACACTGAGAGGCAGCAATGCTAACCACTGTACCAAATGATATTATGGGTTTACTGGCTGACAACCATGGATTGTGGTTTGAAAGACTGAATTCGCATTCCAATCACTTGAGACAGTGGTACCAAAAATGGATGAGCATTTTCATGACTGTAGCTTACAGACTAACATACAAAATAGGTGCAAAAGTAGACCATTCAGCCCCTTGGACCTGCTCTACTTTTCAACAAAATTATACCTGATCTATTTGTGTTTCACATAACTTTCAACCTCTGATCACCTTTGATTCTCTTGCCTAACAAGAATCTGTCAAGTTCCCCTTATAATATATTCAGTGAGCCCTCTTCTGCCATCTTTCTCCTAAACTGCCTGCAACATATTTACCTCATTCTGTAAATTAAGAGACCAAAATTCCACACAGTATTCAAGGTATGGGCAACACAGTGATTCACACTGTTGCCGTACAGCACCATGGGCCCAGATTTAATTTCGACCTCAGGTCACTGTCTGTGCAGTATCTGCACGTTCTCCCCGTGTCTCCTCCAGGTGCTCCAGTTTGCTCCCACACTCCAAACATGTGTAAATTAAGTTGATTGGCCATGCTAAATTCATGGGGTTATGTCAGGGGAGAATGGCTGGGTAAGACACTCTGTCAGAGAGGTGGTGCAGACTTATGCACTGTAGGGATTCTATAATTGTATAGTTCTATTCTGGGTGTCGCTTTATAACTAAAGCATAATATGCTTACTTTTATGTTCAATTTCCCTCATAATAAAGGATAGCATTCTGTTAGCCTCCTTAATTATTTGCTGTACCTGCTCAATAACTTTTTGTGTCTCATGCACTTGAACACCTACATCCCTCTTCATATCATAATTCTGCCTTCATTCTCCGTTAAGTAATACTCTGCTTTTTTATTCTTCCTACCAAAGTGAACATTTTCCCACATCATGCTCATCTGCCAGATTTCTACCCACTCATTCAACCTCGTAATATCTTTCTGCAGCCTCCTTATGTCCTCTTAGCGACATACTTTCTTACCTATCTTTGTCCCATCTGCAAATTTAGTTACCATGCCTTCACTCTCCTCATATAAGTTATTGATATAAATTGTAAAAGAGGTCCCAGCACAGAGCCCCATCTGACTCCAGTCTCCAAATTCTGCCAATTTTAACATGTTGTACCATGAGCTTTAATTTTCTCCAATAAGCACAGTGGTTAGCACTGCTGCTTCACAGCTCCAGGGACCTATGTTCGATTCCTAGCTTGGGTCACTATCTGTGTGGAGTTTGCACATTCTCCTCGTGTCTGCGTGGGTTTCCTCCGGGTGCTCTGGTTTCCTATCATAGTCCAAAGATGTGTGGGTTAAGTTCATTGGTCATGCTAAATTTCCCCTTAGTGTCCTGAGAGGTGTAGGTTAGAGGGATTAGTGGGTAAATGTGTAGGGATTGGAGGGTAGGGTCTAGGTGGGATTGTGTTCGGTGCAGACTCGATGAGCTGAATGACCTACTTCTGCACTGTAGGGTTTCTATGATTTCTATGATCTGTGACATCTTATCAAATGCCTTCTGTAAATATGTAGAGTACATTGATTCTAACACCTTCCCCATGACTGGCAACCAGCTAAATGGATGACAGCTTCCTGTTTTCTGCCTCTCTCCCTTCTTGAATATTTGTTACGTTCCACTTTGATGGAACCTTTCCAGAATCTAATGAATGTTGGAAAACTAACCAACACATCATCTACCTCATTCACAGTCTCTTTTAAGACACTGGGATGAAGTCCATCTGATCTCGTAGACTTGTTAGCTCACAGCTCACACCAGTTTACTCAGCATCAGTTCCCTAGTGATTGTAATTTGACCACGTTCCTCTCTTTCTTCCACCTCCTGATTTACAACCATTGCTAAAATGTCTTTGTATACTCTACAGTGAAGACAGCAGCAAAATAATTTTTTAATTTCATCAGCCATTTCCTTATTATTTACGATTGACTCCCTATTCTCATTCTCTAATGGACTAACACTGACTTTGCTAACTCTTTTCTTTTATAAATACATGTAGAAACTCTTGCTATGCATTTTACATTACTAGCTAACTTCCATTCAAACTCTAATTTTTCTCCTGATTAACATTTCAGTCATTCTCTGCGAATCATCTGACCTACCATTCATTTTTGCACAGATATGTGCTTTTTCTTAATTCTGATGCTTTCCTTAACTTTGTTAGTCAACCATATTCAGGATCCATTAAAGTGGAGCCAACCTCAATGAAATTACCTCAGACAATGAACTCTGGCTGAGAAAGGAAATCATGGGAAGTTGATCAACCATAATCTAATCATATAAGCTGTTGACCTGAAATCTGTGTGTCATGGCCATGTTTGGGTAACTGGTCAGATGAAGAAAAAGGATCATATGACAAACCAACAAATTCTCTTTTGGTCTTCAAGAAACTGTTTTGCTCCAGGCCACAAGTCAGAAGCCAGAGAAATGCTGGATGAGCAGGATGCCTGAGTAGGTCACTCTCTCCCTCTAATTCTACCTGCAGGTTTGAGCCCTGTCTGTTTTTGGCCATCCATCCACCAAGGCAGTGATTTAAGAACTCACCCAACAGTTCAGGACTCCATAAAAGCCCAAAGGAATTGTTTGTCAACTTAATTATCTTCTCTCAACCCTGGATCCAGAGAGACTACTAAGCTCAGCCTGAAATCTGTCAGTCATCAATCGACAAGACATACGTACTGTAAACTTGCATTGGACTCTAAAAAGGCTACTAAATCTATCCCTGCACTCTTTAATTTGCTTGTGCCTGTTACGTGTGTTGCAGCACTTTTATGGAACTCCCTTCCTAACAACGCTTCTTTCTCGTGTTTGTCAAACTTCCCTTCAATGTCTTCATCCCACTCTGACAGTACGTTCTAAGACTCGAGCACTGAGAAGGACAGCATCAGCAGACACATGGGAACACCACCATCTGCAAGTTCCCCTCTAAGTCACTCACCATCCTGACTTGGAAATGTATCACCATTTCTTCACTGCTGCTGGGTCAAAATCCTGGAACTCCCTCTTTCCCAGCACTGTGGGTGTACTTGCATCATATGGACTGCAGCAGTTCAAGAAGGTAGCTCACCCCCACCTTCTCAAGGTCAATTAAAGATGGGCAATAAATGCTGGCCTAGCCTGCGGCACCTACCTCCTTTGAATGAACAAAAAATAATTATATTGGTTGAATACAATGTAAATACTTTTCTTAAACCTTATAGGGAAGTCTGTCCAAATGTATCTCTTATGGTCACAGCACTTTAAACAATTAAACACTCACTGAATTGTCAAGCATATACTTAAAAAAATGCTGTCGTGATTAAATAAGGAATGGGAAAAGTGAAAAGCCATTTCATTCCTCCGCATCTTATTGTTGGTACAGCGAATACAGAAAACACCTAGAACATAGTAATAAATATTCATAAGCCTTAACTCGGATCAAATGTGAAAAGGACCTTTTAAAAACAGAAAACTTAGAAGCTGGGAAAAAAAATCAGCTCTGTTGAGTATTGCAGGTTGCAGGTTAGAGTCTTGATTCTGTCACATGTAAATTATTACAAAATAATATCATGTGAACATGAACTTTGACCAGTTGACCTCAGTCTAGATCATTCCATCAGTCAGTCACTCTTTCCTATCATGCTGCTATTGTCCCAATCATTGTTGTACAGGGTTAATGGGGTTACCCCTTGTTACATGCACACATCTGCACCTACTCATGAATCACAAAAGGCAGGTTCAGAAAGTAATTAGGAAAGCTAATACAATGCTTCTTTTTGTGAAGGGAATTGATTACAAAAGTAGAAAGGTTATAGAGTCATGGAGGTTTGCAGCATGGAAACAGGCCCCGCGGCCCAACTTGTCCATGCCACCCTTTTTATTTGAAACCCCTAAACTAATCCCAATTGCCCGCATTTGGCCCATATCCCTCTATACCCACCGTAACCATGTAACTATCTAAATGCTTTTTAAAAGACAAAATTGTACCTGTCTCTGCTATTGCCTCTGGCAGTTTGTTCCAGACACTCTCCACCCTCTGTATGAAAAAATTGTCCCTCTGGTCACTTATGTATCTCTCCCCTCTTACCTTAAACCTATACCCTCTAGTTTTAGATTCATGTACCTTTGGGAAAAGATATTGATCTTGTCTCTGCCCCTCATTATTTTATAGACCTTTATAAGGTCACCCCTCCTATGCTCCAAAGAAAAATATCCCAGTCTATTCAGCCTCTCCTTATAACTCAATCCATCAAGTCCTGGCAGCATCATAGTAGATCTTTTCTGCGCTCTTTCTAGTTTATTAATACCCTTTCATAATAGGGAGACTAGAATTGCAGACAGTATTCCAAGTGTGGCCTTACCAATGTCTTGTACAACTTTAACAAGACGTCCCAACTCCTGTGTTCAATGTTCCGCTTCAGTTATGCAGGGCATTCAGTGGCAAGGCCACATCTGGAGCACTGTGCACAGTATTGATGTCCTTATTTAAGGAAGGATGTAAATGTCATAAAAGCAGTTCAGGAAATGTTTATTAGACTAATACCTGGAACGAAAGGGTTTTCTAATGAGGGCAGGATAGGCTTGTATTCATTGGATTTTAGAAGAGTAAGAGGTGGGTTGATTGAAACGTACAAGATCCTGAGCAGTGTGGACGTGAAGAGGGTGAAACTAGAATGAGGGCCCACTGTTTGAAAATAAGTTGCCCGTCCAACTCAGATGGGGAGAATTTTTTTTCCCCTCACAGGGTCTTGAGTCTTTGGAACTTTCTTTCTCAAAAGGCAGTGGAAGCAGAGTCTTTGAACTCTAAGGCAGAGTTAGATGGATTCTTGATAAACAAGGCCCTGAAAGGTTATTGGGACTGGGCAGAAATATGAAGTTGAGTTTAAAATCAGATTCCCCATGATCTGATTGAATAGCGAAGCAGGCTTAAAGGGCCATGTGACCTACTCCTGCTATAATTCATACGTTCATATGTACTTGGCTGTGACTGCAATGCAGTCAAATGGGGTCAAATAATGCAAGGTGGGACTGGGATCTTTATGAATGGCGCCATGGTGTCACTGGTCATTTGGGATTTGATTTGCATGACCAATTGTCTCGCGGAAGGAAAAGAGTGAGGGGTGACTTGATAAAGGACTTTAAGGTGATGGACACGTTTGATAGGGTAGATGTAGAAAAGATGGTTTTGCCTTTGGGCTAAAAATGTCAGGTCATAAATTTAAGATGATCACGAATAAATCCAATGGGGAATTCAGGAGAAACCTAATTATTATGAGAGTGGGTCCAATATTGAACTCACTGTCTCAAAGTGTTTCTTGAAGTTATTTCATGGGAAATGATGTTGCTGGCTAGGACAGAATATCTTATTACCCTTCCCCAATTACTCTTGAGAAGGTGATGGTGAGCCATTTTCTCAAACCACTGTAGATACACCCACAGTGTTCTTAGGGAGATTGTTCCAGGACTTTGACCCAGCGACTGTGAAGGAACGGCGGGCGATATATTTCCAGGTCAAGACTATGAGTGGCTTGGAGGGGAACTTGATGGTGTTCCTATGTGTCTGCTGCCCTTATCCTTCGAGATGATAGAGTCTCAGAATGTGCTACCAGGATGAAGTGAATACATTTACGGGAAAATTTGATAATCACATAAAAGAAAAGAATCGGACGATGTGCTAATTGGGTGAAGGAAAGAGTGGTGGGAGGAAACTCTTGGGAAATGCTGGTTATAAGACATTTGTAGTTCCAGGATATGGTCCGGCATTTTTACAGTTGTTGACCTGAGTCCTCCCTATTGCTAGGCAATGGACATTCCTGAGAGTGTGCAGAATGTTTTTAGGGAGAAGGGGGACAAATGTTTGGAATCATGCCTTGCACAGAGGAAGATGGTTGTTGTGTTAGGAGGTTGATCACCTCAGTTTTAGGAGTTCCTCAGGGTAGTTTCCTAGGCCCAGCCATCTTTAACTGTTCATCAATAACCTCCCTTCCATCATAAGGTCAGAAATGGGGACATCCACTGATAACTGCGCAATGCTCACCATTCTTGACTCCTCAGATACTGAAGCAGTCCTTGTTCAAATGCAGCAAGACCTGGACAATATCGAGGATTGGGCTGACAGGTGGCAAGTAACTTTTGTATCATACAACTGCCAGGCAATGATCTTATTTAACGAGAGAGGAGCTAACTATCACCCCTTGATATAACCATCATGATCTTCATCCAGGAGGTTCACTTTGACCAGAAATTGAATTGAATTAGCTGTATAAATACTATGGTTACTGCATCCCAGGAGAGATTGGGTAAACTGGGGTTGATTGGAGAGGAGAGATTGGGTAAACTGGGGTTGATTGGAGAGGAGAGATTGGGTAAACTGGGGTTGATTGGAGAGGAGAGATTGGGTAAAGTGGGGTTGTTCTCCCTGGAAAGACGGAGGATGAGGGGGCGACCTAATAGAGGTGTATAAAATTATGAAGGGCATAGATAGGGCGAACAGTGGGAAACTTCTTCCCAGGTCAGAGGTGACGAACACAAGGGGTCACAGGTTCAATGTTTAACACAGCTGTCAGAGGGATGTATTTTACACAGAGGGTGGTGGGGGCCTGGAATGCACTCCCAACCAAGCGGGTAGAGGCGGACACGCTGGGATTGTTTAAGACTTATCTGGATAGCCACATGAACAAACTGGGAATGGAGGGATACAAACAAATAATCTAGTTGGAAGCATGAGTGGCGCAGGCTTGGAGGACCTGTTTCCTGTGCTGTGCTGTTCTTTGTTTGTTATCTCTGTACGTGCTGGAGAGAAGGGGAAGGAGCATAAAATTCTGGCCACAGCCTGGTGGAATGTTTGGTCAGATGACGGAGAATGCAGAAAAGTGAGAAGTGAGACATTTTGATGGACCGATGACAGCCAACATGAACCAAATGCCACAATCTGATAGGCAGTGCAAGGGACACCTCAGAGTACATTTTGATAAACCTTTGGTGATGTGACAAGTTAATAAAGCTGTTTTCTTTTAAAAGAAAGCATCTTGGATCCTGGACTTTGGGCATAGCACACAAACACAGGAAATTTATGCTAATCCTTCAGAAAATATTGGTTAGGCCTCAGCTGGAGTACTGTGTTCAATTCTGGACACAACACCTTTGGAAGGATGTCAAAGCTCTGGAAAAGGCACAGATGAGATTCACTGGGATAGTGCCAGAGATGAAACATTTTGGTTATGTGGAGCATGAAGAGAAGCCAGGTTTCTTGTCAGAGAAGAGATCATTGAGGGAAGATTTGACTGAGGAGTTAAACGTCTGTCAAGTTTTTGAAGACTAAATAAGGAGAAACATGTTTAACTTTATTTATTAGTGTCACCTAAGACTGCAATGAAGTTACTGTGAAAATCCCCTAGTTGCCACACTCCAGTGCCTGTTCAGGTACAGTGAGGGAGAATTTAACATGGCCAATGCACCTGATCAGCAGGTCTTTCAGACTGTGGGAGGAAACTGTAGCACCCGGAGGAAACCCACGCAGACACGGGGACAACATGCAAACACTGCACAGACAGTGACCCAAGCTGGGAATTGAACTGAGTCCCTGGCACTGTGAGGCAACTGTGCTAACCACTGCGCCACTATGCTACTGTAAGTTTCCAATGGTAGAAATGTTGGTAAGCATAGGGCACAGATTGAAGATGACTGACAAAGAAATCGGGAACAACATGAGAATTTTATTTTGTTGAATGAATTTGTTAGAGATGGTGGAAGCTGATTCCATAGTAGCTCTCAAAAAGGGATTGGATAATTATTTGAAGGGAGCAAAATACAGAGTGATGACATCAGCCCAGATGATGAGAGACTAACTGGATGGTTAGCACAGACGTGATGGTTGAATGGCCTCTTTCAATACTGCATGGCTCTATCAAGCCCCACAGTCACTGGGCTGGAGATCTCTTTATTCAGGCATTTTTTTCTGCATTCTCAGCTTATAAATATTTTGTGTCCTAATTTGCTGGAACACAGCGAAAAATCAAGTATAGAAAGGGAATTAAACCGAGGGAGACAATGACAAATTAAGAAAGAGGAAAATGAGAGTTGAAGAAAAAAAAAGGCAAGAACTTTTTAACATTCGCAACAATAATTAAGGAATGATCATCTACAGTTTAAAATGTTCTTTTCCTCAGCTAGAGAGATTGATTAACAATCATCCAGAACCTTCACATTTGTTCACATTGTTACGAAGGGGCTTATGTTATTGATTACTCAACCTTACTTTCTACAATGAGCTTAATGGTTGATTAATGTGCTATAGGTGGTTCTTATAAAAACAGGGGACTAACGGTGACATTTAATATGTGCAAAGCAAGCATTAGAGTGACGTAGACCACCACAAGTTCTGAAGGTTCATGGCTCTGTGTGATTCTTAATTCTTTGAACTCACTGGCTGATTTTCCCCTAATAGCATCACTAACCCAATGTTATTGTTCCAGCGATATTTGGCCAGATCTATTCATTTTCTGTAGTGCTGAGAGTGTCCTATACCTGTTAGAACCGATGATTGCGGCTGGAATTCTCTGGCCGTTCACGCCACACCACCGCTGCCAGCGAAATCAGAATTTGCCGCTCAGCCAAATCTCCACTCACTGCAGTATTCCAAGTGTGGCCTTATCAATGTCTTGTACAACTTTTAACAAGACGTCCCAACTCCTGTATTCAACGTTCTGCTGGAGAATCCCAGCTGCGGGCGAGGTCGGAGGAACCAGCCCTGCCTGTTGTTTCCCAACCCAGAAAGCAAGATCAGAATTGTCAAATTCCAATCAAAATCAGTAATATTGGCGTTCTATTTTAAGGTATACAATCTAGTCTTACTGGTTCTTGGTTCCTGTCATTTCCAGGTTTTGCTGGATTTTCCATTTGGGAAGCCTGTAGTTCTGTAGAATTTCGTTGATCTCATTATCTCTCACTTGCATGTAACAGCCTGACTGTCCTGCTGTTCGTATGCATCAATGTGTGCACTCTATTCATTATATGCAGCATTTTTTAATGGTAGCTATAGAAATAGTGCAGTAGCTGTATTGTGTGAAGTGAAGACACAGTATCTTTTGGATACAATGTGCCTCATGTGATAAGCAATTTTATGTTCACCTTCTGGAGTGTGTATTCATTGGATTTTTTTCTACCTCTGTTTCTAATATACATATATATATCTGTGGTCAGTGCCAAATTGCTACAACATGGGCGACTGCAGCTGGGAGTAGGAGGTGGTGGGAGGTGATTGGGGGGGGGGGTAGTGCAGTTGCAAGATGGTGAATATCCTGCTGCTACTGCATGCAAACAGTCCAGAGCGTCATATACCACATCAAGGAAGGGACGGATACAATTGCCCTTTCTTGCAAAGGTTCAGATTTATGCCACTGGACACTGATATCGAGCACCGTGATTGCACACTTCTCTCCCTGAGCTTCCCTGCTCTCAAATCATCAAAGTTGGCTGAACGATCTCTTGCAGTCTGACATCCACTAAGTTTAGAGCAGAGTGTGGATACAGACATTAAGCTTGCACATGCTGTGCTACTATGTATGCCCAGAGGATCACTTTTGCGATGTAGAGCTGCTCCATGGTGCAAAACAAGTTGGCCTGTTTTGTGGACATCTGGATACTGAGCAATTAAACTGGGAATCATACTGTGCTCTATATGGAGCCTAGTGACCTGCTTACAGCTGTGATATTTAAGCTCCTTCCATTCCAAAGAATCTGTCACAAGAAGCCTCCATCTCTAAACAATGCCAAAGTAGCTGCAGGCAATTGAAATCCCATATTGAGTTGGCCCCCTCGGTATACACGCCATGACTCATTCTTATGGTGTGTAACCCTTTGCTGAGAAAGTGAGGTGCACACTGCTCAGATTCTTCAGCTTCTGGGAAATGCTTTGTGACCATGACTGCAGATCTTTGGGTGGGTTCACCTGGCAAGCCTGGTCCCCTTATGCTGCCAAGACCTGATTGATTGAGACCCATAAATCATACTTGATGCTGAACAAGCGTAGTTAAAGCAGTAATTGTTTGTTTTCAAATCCAACATCCCCCATAGGATCATGCAATGCCCACAGTGCAGAAAGAAGCGAAGTGGTCCATCGAGCCTACACCGACAACAGTTCCACCCAGGCCTTATCCCTGTAACCCATGCTTTTATGCTGACACTAAGAGGTGGCTTAGCATAGCCAATCAACCGACTCTCACATCTTTGGACTGTGGGAGGAAACCAGAGCCACCCGAAGGAATCCCACGCAAGACATGAGGAGAGAATGTAAACTCCAGTCACCCAAGGACTGAATTGAACCTGGGTCTCTGGTACTGTGAGGCAGCAGTGCTAACCACCTGAGCCGCTATATTGCCGCAGTCCTACAATGCTTTAAAATCTTTACACTCCTTCAGTTCTGGCCTCTTCAACATTCTTGACTTTGATCAACATACCATTGATGGCATTACCTCCCACACAACTATGGCACCACTTGCAATCTCACAGTCTTTCCAAATTAGTTTTTGGGATGTTGGATCCATTTACTTTTCTCACTTAATAAGATACTTTGTCAAGCCACCTGAACAAGTAGCTCCACTCCATCCAAGTGTACAAAAGACAATCGATGCATAAAACATTCTACACATTTTTGTGGAATCCCATTATCTATGTTAATGACCATTGTGGTGGTACAGATTCTCCAGAATTCCTTTATTAAAACCCTCATTAAACATTTGAGCCAAAACTAAGACACAGCCATGAAATTTTCCAATTCTCAATCTCTGCTTCATCCCTGTCTTCTGCTTTCTGTCCTTTTTAATTGCATTGTACACTCAACTCCTTGTAAATGTGCATTCTCTGTACTTCCCCTGCCGCAGCTTCTTTGTCTCTGGCCACATTGTATGTAAAGGCTTCAACTTTCTTCCTGTTACTTCTAAGCCAAGGATTGCCAGGTCACATGGATGAGTATTTTTCAATACCCAAAGAAAATTACAATTGCTTTACAACAAATGGCAACAGTTAGAGATGCCACCAATAGTTTAAAGTCATTACATTTCGGTTACAAGTGGTGTGCCTCAGGGATCTGTTTTGGGGCCACTGCTGTTTGTAATCTTTATTAATGATCTGGATGAGGGTATAGTTGGGTGGATTAGTAAGTTTGCTGATGACACCAAAGTCGGAGGTGTGGTAGATTGTGAGGAAGGGTGTCGAAGTTTGCAGGGTGACTTGGACAGGTTGCAGAGCTGGGCCGCGAGGTGGCGGATGGAATTTAATGCGGAGAAGTGTGAGGTAATCCATTTCGGTAGGAATAACAGATGTGTTGAGTATAGGGCTAACGGGAGGACTTTGAATAGAGTGGAGGAGCAGAGGGATCTAGGTGTATGTGTACATAGATCCCTGAAAGTTGGGAATCAAGTAGATAAGGTTGTTAAGAAGGCGTACAGTGTCTTGGCGTTTATTGGTAGGGGGATTGAATTTAGGAGTCGCAGCGTCATGTTGCAACTGTACACAACTCTGGTGCGGCCGCACTTGGAGTACTGTGTGCAGTTCTGGTCCCCACATTACAGGAAGGATGTGGAGGCTTTGGAGAGGGTGCAGAGGAGGTTTACCAGGATGTTGCCTGGTATGCAGGGGAGGTCCTATGAGGAGAGACTGAGGGATTTGGGGTTGTTTTCACTGGAAAGAAGGCGGCTAAGAGGGGATCTTATAGAAACATATAAGATGATTAGAGGTTTAGATAGGGTGGATGGTGATAGCCTGTTTCCTCGGATGGAGAAAGCTAGCACGAGGGGGCATGGCTTTAAATTAAGGGGGGGTAGTTATAGGACGGATGTCAGGGGCAGGTTCTTTACCCAGAGGGTGGTGAGGGACTGGAATGCCCTGCCTGCTGCAGTTGTAAATGCGCCTAGTTTGGGGGCGTTTAAGAGATTGGTGGATAGGTTTATGGACGAAAAGGGATTGGTTTAGATTAGTGGGTAAGACTGGTCGGCGCAACATTGTGGGCCGAAGGGCCTGTTCCGCGCTGTAATGTTCTATGTTCTATGTTCTATGTTCTATGTTCTTTTATTGTACTCTTTCTGGGTCAAAGGTCACTGCAAGACCAGGGAAAAGAGGAACTTGATGGAAGCACCGACTTTACCACATGGGTTTGATCAGAGTCAGCCGATCTTTATTGATGTTTAGCATGCAGTGAATTTTAGTGGTTTGGTGTATGAAGATAAGTTACTTCATCTTAATTACATTCACTTGTTATTTAATGATAATGTTGGCAGAACAATAGCCTGACTGAGGTCCCATAAGAACAGAGATGAAGTAAGTTTGACAGGGTCACTAAATGAAGAAACATATTTGTTACACTGACATAGCTAGCATGTATTATAAATTAGTGGCGTGTTGTACAATGTTATTAATTATGTATGAATTGGCCATAATTCTATCTTTGCTGTACTGGGATATTGCTAATAAATTATTAGTGATATTGCAGCTCTTACTAAAATGATTCATTATTCATGGTGTTAGTTCAGTGCTTTGAAATCATAAACATTTCACTGTGAGACTTCAAATTTGTTAAACATGAACCATTGGTTAATACTGACTGCTTAAAGTCAAGTATTACCACCATGTGGTATCAAGCTTAAATTTTACAAAGTCGGCAATTTGAGATCCCTTCTTTTCAATTCATGTTATCAGATTGGTCATAATGTGTTGGGGGTTACTTCATTGCAAGGGCAGGTAGAAGTTCAGATGTGTGAGTGGGGAAAGGTGCACAACCTTCCTGAAAAGATGACTGGAAGCAGTCTCTGTGCATGCAGGAAAATAAATCAACTTTATCTTCCTGAACCTGTCAGTGAATGAATAAATATTTATTTGTTAATTCCTGCCATAGTGAAAAATAAATTAATCTCAGCATGCATATTGCAAAGGCTCTGGGCCCTATCAACATCCCGGCGGCAGCACTGAAGATTAGTTCTTCAGAACTAGCCGCATCGCGAGACAAGTGGTTATAACTTATGCATCTGCCCTGCAATGTGGAAAATCACCCAGATATTGCGGCACGGTGGCACAGTGGTTAGCACTGCTGCCTCACACCGCCAGGGACCTGAGTTCAATTCCAGCCGTGGGTCACTGTCTGTGGAGTTTGCGTGTTCTCCCCATGTCTGCCCACTCTCTTCCCACACTCCAAAGATGTGCAGGTTAGGTGGAGTGGCCATGCTAAGTTGCCCCTTAGTGTCATGGGGACTAGAAGGATAAATACATGGGGATAGGGTCTGGGTGGCAATGCTGTCAGTGCAGACTTGATGAGCCAAATGGCCCCCTTTTGCACTGTAGAGATTCTATGATTCTATGAATTTATAAGATTTGTCTGATCCTCAAGAAGCAGGACAAATCCACTCCATGAAATTACTTCTCTCGTCAGTCTACCCTCGATGTTTAGCAACGTGATTCAAGCCACATTTATGACTGATGCTCAGTTTGCATCCTGCCAGGGCTTACTGGGCCCTTGACTCATGCATGCCAGACTACACCAAACATAGAAAGAAGAGCTGACTCCAAAAGCTGAAGTGCGAGTGACTGCTCTTGACATCAAGGCAGCATTTTACTGTCAAGGAAACCAGCAAACCATCAACGGGAATCGGGAGGAAATTGTTCCACTGGTTGGAGTCACACTTGGTGCAAAGGAAGATGGTTGTGGTGGTTGGAAGCCTGTCATCTCAGGTCCAGGGCATCACTGCAGGACTTCTTCATGGCAGTGTCCTCGGCCCAACCATCTTCAGCTGCTTCACCAATGATCTTTCAACCATCGAAAGATGAGAGCTGCTATCCGTGCAGTAAGAAGTGGACAACATTCAGTCATGGGCTGATAAATGGCAAGCAGCATTCATGAGATACAAGTACCAGACAATGACCAGCTTCAGTCAAAGAGAATCTAACCATCCCCCCTTGACGCTCAACGCTGAATCCCCCACTATCAACATCCCTGAGATAACCATTGACCAGAAACTAAACTGGGCGAATCATATAGATACTGTGGTTACAAAAGAAGGCCACAGGATGAGAGTTTGAGGGAAAGTAACCCAGCTTCCAACTCCCCAAAGCCTGTTCACCATCTACTAGGCATAAGTCAGGAGTGTGATAGAATGCTCCCCACTTGCCAGGATGAATGCAGTCCAATAACACTCAGGAAGCTTGACACACCCACAGTAAAATGTCCACTGTGTGTGTGCCTACACCACACGGACTGCAATGATTCAAGAAGGCAGTGAGTCATCACCTTCTCAAGGGCAATGAAGGATGTTCAAGAAAAATGCTGGGCTTTTCAGCAATGCCCTCATCAAATGAAGAAGTTTAAGGCGTAGAGAGCCTGACCTGCTGCCTGTGGGTTTGAGTTTTACAGAAATTTCCAACAAATAAATTCAGCCAGTGAAATGTCATGTTACACTCCTCCAAAGTAATGGCCTCAGTATTCTAAATGTTTGATATGAAATGACCGTGAACCTATCATTTTGAACTCCCTGTTTGCAAGGTCTGCTCCATATGCAGCATCAGAAATAACATATTTAGGAGGCATGTGGAGAGATTGTGAATGAAAGGGCAAACTGTGAAAAGGAGAGACTGACAGTGAGAGGAAGTGAGGGATCCAGACTGTCAGAAACAAATGAAAGTGCAGGCTTGAGCGAACATGTGGAGAAGGCTGATAGGTAGAAGAGGTCAGACAAAGAAAATGAGGGAGAAGCTGCTGAAGATAGTCCTTGCCATAAATAGCACCAGGACGTCAAAGCAACTGGTAGTAAATTGTCATCAGGTGTTCTGTCTGTTGGCTTCACTGAGAAACTAATTCTGGTGGATTAGAGTAATAAACACCTCCAAAAATCAAGGTCATGCCCAACTTCCAATTATTGGGCAGAAGTTCTAATTCCTAAACAATGGCAACTGGAAAATAACATTGTCTCTGTTCTATTACAGAGTTTGTTCCCTGAATGAACTAATGCTATCAAGTCAACATGCTCCAGAACAAAACCAGTCTTTAATTCTGTTTTCTCATTTAAGCATCTGGTGATAGATGGAGAATTTGTGCAGAAAGAAAATTTTATCTTTGCTAAGCCATTACAGCTCTTGTTTCCTTACAATGGATCTTATTTCTGTTCAGATTTGCCACTTCTGTGCTGATGTATCCTCACATGAAGCTGGGTTGATTAATGACGGCCAAAAGGATGGCCAACTATTCCTTCTATAATCAGGGGATTACACACTATTGTAACAGCATTGCTCAATTGTTTTTTTTCCATAGTGGTTTTTTTCTTCAGTTTTCATTCCTCGCTGTTCCAACAGAGGAATTAACGCCATGCTGGGATCCAGTTCCACACACTGGCAGCATGACAGAGCCCACACAATTCATTTAGAATAGCTATTCCATTCTAAAGTTTCTGAAGGCAAGTCATAGAATCATAGAACGCTACAGTGGAGAAAGAGGCCGTTCGGCCCATCGAGTCTGCACCGAACACAATCCCACCCAGGCCCTACCCCCATATCCCTACATATTATACCCACTAATCCCTCTAACCTACACATCCCTGGACACTAAGGGGCAATTTCTTAGCATGGCCAATGAACCTAACCCGCACATCTTTGGACTGTGGGAGGAAACCGGAGTACCCGGAGGAAACCCACGCAGACATGATGAGAATGTGCAAACTCTACACAGGCGGTGACCCGAGCCGGGAATTGAAGCCAGGACCCTGGAGCTGTGAAGCAGCAGTGCTAACCACTGTGCTACGGTCAGTGTGCTGGCCACTCAGTGGCTACCCCAGTTAATTTCCTATTTCTCTCAGTCATTGGTACCACAACTGAAATGTTGCAAAGCCAAACATCCCAAGCACCAACCTATTTGAGAACAGAACTAGCATGAACCCAAAGATGCGACCTCAAGAAATATTTAGATAAAGGCAAAATACTGTGGGCTGAAACAAAAACAGAAAACATAGGAAAATCTTAGCAGGTCTGATGGTGTCTATGGAGAGAGAATAGTGCCAACATTTCAAGCCTGGATGTCAGAGCTCTGGCTAAGTGTAGTCCAGACTCAAAATATTTGTCCTTATGTCACATCTTTCACACTCTCTGGGCATTGTATTGCACTTTACAAACAAATAAATACTTCACTGAACTGTAGCCGCTGTTGTAACATAGGAAACGTGGCAATAAATTTGCATAGCAAGCTCTCACAATCTGAAAATGTGAAAAAAGTCAAATTGTCTGTTCTTAACAATATTGTTCAAAGATTTAATGTTGGTTGCCAGGACACTTCCTCTCTCCTTTGTTAAATGCTGTCATAGGACCCTTATCCTCCACGTGACAGAGCAGTCAAATCCTCGGCTTAAAGTCTTATCCAAAGGACAGCACTCCGGACAATGCAGCATTCAATTGATTGCTTATTCATTCAGGGGATATGGGCGTGGCTGGCTGGGCCGGCATTTATTGCCCATCCCAACTTGCCCTTGCACAGAGTGGCTTTCTGAGCCATTTTACAGTCAACCACATTGCCGTGGGTGTGAAGTCACATGATCAGGTAGGGATGGTAGATTTCCTTCCCCTAAAGGACGTTAGTAAACTAGATGGTTTTTTCTGACAATCAACAATTGCTTCATGGTCTTTATTAGATAATTAATGCTAGATTTTTCTGAATTTCTCCATTTGGCACGGTGGGATTTGAACCCAAGTCCTCGGAAAATTAGCCTGGATCTCTGGATTACTAGTCTAGTCACAATACCACTACGCCACTGCCTGCCCTGTACTGTGGCTGTGACAGCCTGGACACTTGAATGTCTGAAACAAAAGGAACTTGCTGGTTGTTGTGACTCAGCACTGCACTAGATAAGCTGGCTGTACCTTTGAGGAACCATGTCACCTAATTTTATTGGGCAGCACGGTAGCACTGTGGTTAGCACTCATGCTTCACAGCTCCAGGGTCCTGGGTTTGATTCTCGGCTCGGGTCACTGTCTGTGTGGAGTTTGCACATTCTCCTCGTGTCTGCGTGGGTTTCCTCCCATAGTCCAAAGGTGTGCAGGTTAGGTAGATTGGCCATGCTAAGAAATTGTCCTTTAGTGTCCAGGGTAGCGGAGGTTAGAGGGATTAGTGGGTAGAATATGTAGGGATATGGGGGTAGGGCCTGGGTGGGATTGTATTTGGTGCAGACTCGATGGGCCGAAGGGCTTCTTTCTGCACTGTAGGGTTCTATGGTCTATGGCGCAGCAATGATTGCGCATATTTATTCTAATCTGACCTTTAACTTAACAGAGTATTACTACACTTTACATTTGCACTTTAATGTTGCTGATCCAAGTACAACGTCCAGATAATGAGAAAGACTTATCTTCCACTTGCACCATTTGCAACACAATTAAAACCATCCCCTCAAGATAAAGGACTGGATTTGTTTTGTGAACTCAGTAATACAGAAGTATGAGTCCACTAATAATTGAATCAAAGAAAATCAATGTTGGTGAATTAAATTCTGCAAGAAAACTGGACTGTATAAAATCTCAGAGAGAATATGAAGAATGTGATGGCCACTTTTTTGGAAACTGTTATGTGACATTAATAGTGAGGGTTGTCTGATTCCAACCATTCTCTGATTAGCTCTTCTGCAATAAATTGAGTTACAAAATGCAAGTCCATCACTTTTGTGGGAAGCACCAATATGGAATTCCAATACACTCAGGACACAGACCTCCATAGAAACAGAGAATCTCTACAGTGCAGAAAGAGGCCATTCGGCCCATCAAGTCTTCACCAACTCTCTGAAAAGTATTCCATTAGGCCTTCCTTTCCTCCCAATCCCCATAACCCCGCACATTTACAGTGGCCAATCCAGCTAACTACACATCTTCGGACTTTGGGAGGAAATCGCGCACCCAGAGGAAACCCACGTAGACACAAAGAGAATGTGCAAACTTCACACAGTTACCCAAGGTCAGGATTGAACCCAGATCCCCTGGTGCTGCGAGGCAGCAGTGTGAACCACTGTGCTACCGAGCAGATCATTTGAGAAAAGTTAAAGCAGATGCTGCTGGAAATAGGTGTCAGGTTAGAAGGATGACCAAATGTTTTGCTTGGGACCTCCCTGATAAGAGGAAACCTGAATCCAGACGGGAAAATGAATCTGTGTTAAATGTTAATCCACCTTGGAGCAGATGCTTTGTCTTAAACCCCGTTGTCTGCACGTTTAATTTTTATTACATTTGCAAACAAAAATGAGAGGGAGGAAAATAATCTGCTGGTCAATTAATCCGCTCCGCACTCATTATACTTGGAACATCAGATTTGAGAGGTACCCAGACCACTCTATAACTTGCCCAATGTCCGCTGTCCCACAGCAGTACAATCACCTGGGGGTAGAAAAGTAATCTAGGGGTACACAGATCCCCCTCAAAAAGCCAAGAATGTGATTAATTATCAATAACCTAAGAGAAAGGTGATTATTTTAATTTCTGATTGATAGAATCATACAACACCAAAGGCATTTTGCTCATTGTGTTCATGCAAACTCTTTAAAACAATTATCCCATTATTTTCACTCCTCAGCTCCTTCTCTAAGCTTCTTTCTCACATATGTAACCAATTTCCTTCTGAGCATAACTATATCGCTTCACATATCGCTTCACATATCGCTTCTAATTCTTTGGCCAGTGACCTTAAGTCTGCCTTCTAGTTACCAACTCTGCTGCCAGTGGAAACTATTTCTCCTTATTCTAAACCTATTCCTATTCTAAACCTTTTCAGAGCTCTGAACTGTCCTATCAAATCTCCCTTTAACCTTCTCTGCTGCAAAGAGAACAATCCCCGCTTTTCAGCAACAACTTGAGGTTATAAAGCACCTTTGATGTCATCGCAGGTTAGAGAGTTTGGGGTATGAAAACAAGAATGACAATGTTGAAATTGAGGCCATGTCAAGCTCGGAACTCTAGGATTTACAACTGCTGGCAAACAGCTGACTAAAATGACAATATTAAGATGTTCACAGCAAATTACATCCAATCTACACTAAATAAAACCTGTCATGCATGTAACAATTCCGTGAGTCAGAGCTGAATTGAACCTTTGCTGTGTTAACTGTGGAACGTCACGGATGTGCTTAATAATTATTTAGTAATACAGAACTTCAGCATTGCTGAAAAATACATTGGCCAAAGCTTTTCATTTCACTCTCATCAGGACAATCGTGAGAATATCAGTGTCAGGGGGAAATCAGTAAATTTGTCCTGTATGAGAAGATGGTTGAACTCTGACATTGTAAGAAGTCTGACAACACCAGGTTTAAGTCCAACCGGTTTACTTGATTGTAAACTCACAAGCTTTCGAGGTTAACCTCTTCGTCAGGTGAAACATTCGTCAGGCATTCACCTGACAAAGAGGTTAACCTCGAAAGCTTGTGAGTTTACTATCAAACAAATCAGTTGGACTTAAACCTGGTGTTGTCAGACTTCTTACTGAGTTTACCCCCGTCCAACGCCAGCACCTCCACATCATAAAAGCGACATTACCATGGAGAATGCAGGCAGTTGATGGTGAGTGACAGTCAACTGCCAAATCTGATGCCGGAGAGCTTAGAAATTATGGCCCATCATTATTTTATAATATATTCAGATTGGCTCCATTGCCTTTCTATTTCTCAGATTATTTGATGTTCTTGCTTTAGCATCATCTGCTGTCAGATGCATAACATAAGCATTCTTAAATATTTTGATATCTGTGGATTTGGCAAGGCTAATTGTCTCAGTTATGTTTTGTTGACTATTAGTGCGACAGTAAAGAAAACAGTTGAAATTGATTTCACTTCAGAGAATATATCACAAACCTCAAAACAATCATAGGCTCCAAATAATCCTTTAACTTTAATTTACACTATTTCTCATTCTGAAAACTAATGGAACATTAATTTTACAGATGAAGCACAGCAGTGATTATGGTATTTCTATTTAATTCTGTAAATTGACAATAGGAAAATGAAGGAGATCTTCCTCTCCTACTTAGATTGTGCATGTGTCCACACTCATATCACGCTCTCACACTGGATTGAATATTACAGGGAGCTCTGCACGCTGGCCCACAACACAGTCTTAACATGCTGTAGGTGGGCGAAACAATGATTGCAGCTAAGAGTAGTGGGCGAGAAGAGGATTGGGAGAGGTTTAAATGTCAACAAAGAATGACAAAGAAGTTGATAAAGAAGGGTAGGATAAACTATGAAGCTAGGCTAGCGCTTTATATAAAAAAGGATAGCAAGAGTTTTTATAAATATATGAAAAGGAAGAGGCTGGCTAGGGTGAACGTTGGACCCTTAGAGGATGAGAGGGGGGACTTAGTGGTAGGGGATGGAGAAATGGCTGAGGCCTTGAATAACTTTTTTGTTTCGGTCTTCACGGAGGAGGACGTGAATAATTTGTCAGGTGTTAGCGATGGAAAGATGGTAGGAGTGGAGGGCCTGAATGACATTATTGTTACTAGAGAGGCGGTGCTCGACAGACTGGAGGGACTGATTGTGGACAAGTCCCCAGGACCGGATGGAATGCATCCAAGGGTTCTGAAAGAAATGGCGGAGGTGATAGTGGATGCCTTCGTGATTATTTTCCAAACGTCGCTGGATTCCGGGGAAGTGTTGGAAGATTGGAAAACGGCTAATGTTACGCCGCTGTTTAAGAAGGGTGGCAGGCAAAAGGCAGGGAATTTTAGGCCGGTTAGTTTAACGTCTGTTGTAGGTAAAATGTTAGAATCCGTGATCAAGGATAAAATAGCGAGCATTCTTGAGGAGAATTGTTTGATAGAGCAGACGCAGCACGGTTTCGTTAAGGGGAAGTCGTGTCTGACAAATTTATTGGAGTTCTATGAGGATGTGTCTAGGGCGGTGGATAGAGGAGAGCCGGTGGATGTGGTGTTTCTTGATTTTCAGAAGGCGTTTGACAAGGTGCCTCATAAGAGGTTATTACAGAAGGTCAGGGGGCATGGAGTTGGGGGTAGGGTGTTAGCGTGGATAGAGGATTGGCTGTCAAATAGGAGGCAGAGAGTGGGGGTCAATGGGTGCTATTCGGATTGGTGGTTGGTGACCAGTGGAGTGCCCCAGGGGTCGGTGCTGGGGCCTCAGCTATTTACCATTTATATAGATAATCTGGAGGAGGGAACCGAGTGTATGGTGTCGAAATTTGCTGATGACACCAAGTTTGGTGGAACGGCAAATTGTGCGGAAGGTATGGAGAGTCTGCAGAAGGATCTGGATAGGCTGGGCGAATGGGCCAGGAACTGGCAAATGGAATTTAATGTTGGCAAATGTGAGGTTGTCCACTTTGGTAGGAATAATGGTAGGAAGGACTATTACTTACGTGGTGAAAAACTGCAGCAGGCGACAGTGCAGAGGGACCTCGGGGTCCTTGTGCATGAGTCGCAAAAACCCAGCTTGCAGGTGCAGCAGGTGGTCAGGAAGGCGAATGGGATGCTGGCCTTCATAGCGAGGGGGATTGAATATAAAAGTAGGGAGGTCTTGCTGCAGCTGTATAGGACACTGGGGAGGCCGCAGCCGGAGTACTGTCTGCAGTTTTGGTCGCTGCACTTACGCAAGGATATTTTGGCCTTGGAGGGAGTGCAGAGGAGGTTTACTAGGCTGATACCGGAGTTGAGGGGGTTGAACTATGAGGAGAGGCTGAATAAACTAGGCTTGTACTCATTAGGGTTTAGAAGAATGAGGGGAGATCTCATTGAGACACATAAGATGATGAATGGGATGGATAGGATAGAGGTGGAGAGGCTCTTCCCGCTCAGAAAGGACAGTAGGAATAGAGGGCACAGCCTCAAGATAAAGGGGGGGGCGGTTTAGAACGGAGTTGAGGAGGAACTTCTTCACTCAAAGGGTGGTGAATCTCTGGAATTCTCTGCCCGTTGAAGTGGTGGAGGCTGCCTTGCTAAATATTTTTAAGACACGGGTTGATGGGTTTTTGATAAGCGAGGGGATTAAGGGTTATGGGGAGAGGGCGGGAATGTGGAACTGGGCCACTTCAGATCAGCCATGATCTTATTGAATGGCGGGGCAGGCTCGAGGGGCTAGATGGCCTACTCCTGCTCCTATTTCTTATGTTCTTAAGTTCTTAAGGACCAAGTGGGACTTCCACCCCTATCTAGTCCCCTGCCTCCAGGAACTGCCAGCGAGTACAATTGTCAGCAGCTACAAGAGTGCATTGGTGGGAACTCATGGGGACTGCACGAGGCGGAAGAAGGAGGCCCATGGATCCCTAGAAACATGTAATCCTGGAGCCAAAAGAAAAAATTCTGGAAAATCTCAGCGGGGCTGACAACACTTGTAAGGAGAGAAAAGAGATGACATTTTGAGTCCAGATAACCCTTTGTCAAAGCTCAACTTTGACAAAACTTTGACAAAAGTTCATCTGGATTGAAACATCAGTTGTTTTATCTCCTTACAGATGCTGTCAGACCTGCTAAGATTTTCCAGCGTTTTCTCTTTTGGTTTCAGATTCCAGCATCCACAGTAATTTGCTTTTATTAAGTAACCCCCGGGGCCTTGGGTGGGGAAGGTTTGGGCAGGTTAGGGAGGGGGTGGAGGGTTTAAGGTTGTAAGTGAATAAGAAGAAAGTATCGGGAGTTCTATCTTCAGGAACTGTCAGGAATGGGAAGTCCCCGAAGAGAAAACCCCATCTTCCTTCTGCTCCTTTGAAGGATTTGTTGAAAAACCAGTGAAGTGGTTAAGAGAGGCGTTAGAGAATTAAAACTAGGTATCTTCAGGCTGATTAAAAGCTCATCTGTATATGATTTTGTAATGGAGACTGTAAGACGATAAGGAAGAAGAGAGAAGCAAAACTGGATCTTTGAGAGACTCCCAGGATGATATTGTAAGGGCAGTATGGTGGCACTGTGGTTAGTTCAGCTGCCTCATAGTTGCATCACGGATCCTGGTTTGATTCCAGCCTTCTGTGGGGTTTGCACATTTGTGAGGGTTTCCTCCGGGTGGTCTGGTTTTGATAAGATTTGATTTGATTTATTATTGTCACATGTATTGGGATACAATGAAAAGTATTGTTTCTTGCAGAATATACAGACAAGGCACATTGTTTATAGAGCGGAAAGGAGAGAGTGCAGAATATAGTGTTACACTCATAGTTAGAGTGTAGAGAAAGATTAGTTTATATAATGGATCTGGGTGTACAGGTACACAGATCACTGAAAGTGGCAATGCAGGTGGAGAAAGTAGTCAAGAAGGCATACGGCATGCTTGCCTTCATCGGCCAGGGCATTGAGTTTAAAAATTGTCAAGTCATGTTGCAGCTTTACAGAACCGTAGTTAGGCTGCACTTGGAATATAGTGTTCAATTCTGGTCGTCACACTACCAGAAGGATGTGGAGGCTTTGGAGAGGGTACAGAAAAGATTTACCAGGACGTTGCCTGGTATGGAGGGCTTTAGCTATGGGAAGAGGTTGGAGAAACTTGGTTTGTCTCGTGGAACGATGGAGGTTGAGGGGGGACCTGATAGACATCTACAAGATTATGAGGGGCATGGACAGAGTGGATAGTCAGAAACTTTTTCCCAGGGTGGAAGAGTCAATTACTCGGGCACAGGGTTAGCGTGTGAGGGGCAAGATTTAAAGGAGATGTACGGGGCAAGTTTTTACACAGAGGATGGTGGGTGCCTGGAACTCGTTGCCAGGGGAGATTGTGGAAGCAGATGTGACAGTGACTTTTAAGGGGAGTCTTAACAAATACATGAATAGGATGGGAATAGAGAGCTATGGTCCCCGGAAAGGGAGGAGGTTTTAGTTAAGTCGGGCAGGATGAGACTATATACGAACCAACTAAAGAACAGCTTTGACCCTGCTGCAGTCAGATTTCTGAATGGGCGTCCCATATATTAAACAATGGACAAGGAAATGTCCATTCGATAATGTGACTGAACACATTGACGAAGGAAGTGCCGTGGACGTAGTGTACATGGACTTCAGCAAGGCGTTTGATAAGGTCCCCCATGCAAGACTTCTTGAGAAGGTGAGAGGGCATGGGATCCAAGGGCCTTTGGCCTTGTGGATCCAAAATTGGCTTGCCTGCAGAAGGCAGAGAGTGGTTGTGGATGGGGCTTTTTCTGAATGGAGGTCAGTCACCAGCGGTGTGCCTCAAGGATCTGTTCTGGGACCCTTGTTGTTTGTCATTTTCATAAATGACCTGGATGAGGAA
Organism: Carcharhinus amblyrhynchos; assembly: GCF_965287045.1. NCBI lineage: Eukaryota > Metazoa > Chordata > Chondrichthyes > Carcharhiniformes > Carcharhinidae > Carcharhinus > Carcharhinus amblyrhynchos. The sequence goes on from NC_137330.1 coordinate 16,982,675, forward strand.
GTGGAGGGATGGGTAAGTAAGTTCGCTGATGACACTAAGGTCGGTGGTGTTGTGGATGGTCTGGAAGGATGGCAAAAGTTGCAGCAGGACATAGATAGGATGCAGGACTGGGCGGAGAAGTGGCAGATGGACTTCAACGCGGATAAATGTGTAGTCGTCCATTTTGGCAGAACCAACGGGATGAACGAGTACACTATCAAGGGCAGAAGTCTGAGTAGTGTTGAAGAGCAGAAGGATCTTGGGGTCCGGGTCCACAGGACTCATAAATCGGCCTCGCAGGTGGAGGAGGTGGTCAAGAAGGCGTATGGTGTACTGGCCTTCATTAATCGAGGGATTGAGTTTAGGAGTCGGGAGGTAATGCTGCAACTTTATAAGACCCTTGTCAGGCATCATTTAGAGTATTGTGCGCAGTTCTGGTCGCCTCACTATAGGAAAGATGTAGAAGCTATTGAGAGGGTAAAGAGGAGATTTACAAGGATGTTGCCTGGACTGGGAGGCATGCCTTATGAAGTTAGGTTGAGGGAGCTGGGACTCTTTTCCCTGGAGAGACGAAGGTTGAGAGGCGACCTGATAGAGGTTTACAAAATGTTGAGAGGAATAGATAGGGTGGACTCTCAGAGGCTATTTCCCCGGGTTGAAATGGTTGCTACGAGAGGACACAGATTTAAGGTGCAAGGAGGGAAGTTCAGAAGTGATGTTAGGGGTAAGTTTTTCACTCAGAGGGTGGTGAGTGAATGGAATCGGCTGCCGTCAGTGGTGGTGGAGGCGAACTCGCTGGGGTCTTTTAAAAGACTTCTGGATGAGTATATGGGGTTTAATGAGATTGAGGGTTATAGATAGGTCTGTAGGTTGGTAGGTGTTGATGTGATCGGCGCAACTCGTGGGCCGAAGGGCCTGTTGTGCTGTAGTGTTCTATGTTCTATGTTCTATGAAAATTACAGCACAGGAACAGGGCCTTTTGGCCCTCCAAGCTGTTCCTGTGCTGTAATTTTCCTTGTTCATTGTTTAATATATGGCAGGCCCATTCAAAAGTCTGATGGCAGCAGGGTTGAAGCTGTTCTTTAGTTGGTTAGTATATAATCTCAGACTTTTGTATTGTTTTCCTGACCGAAGAAAGTGGAAGAGAGTATGTGTGGGCTGCACTGGGTCCTTAATTATGCTGGCGGCTTTTCTGAGGCAGCTGAATGTGTAAACGGAGTCAGTGAATGGGAGGCTAGGTTGCGTGATGAACTGGGCTATGTTCACAACCTTTTGTAGTTTCATGTAGCCTAGATTAGAGCAGGAGCCATATCAAGCTGTGATATGTCCAGAAAGGATGCTTCCTGTGGCATATCTGTAAAAATTGGTGAGTTGTAGTGGAAGTGCCCAATTTCCTTAGCCTCCTCAGAAAATAGAGGCATTGGTATACTTTCTTAACTAGAGCGTCAGCATGGAAGAACCAGGGCAAGTTGTTGTTGTTGAGCTGGACCTCTGAAAACATGAAGCTCTCGACCATTTCTACTTCATCACCATTGACGTAGATGGAGGCATGTTCTCCACTATGCTTCCTGAAGTTGAAGACTATCTCTTTATTTTACTGACTATGAGGGAGAGATTATCGTTGTCAGACCATTTCACTAGACTGTCTATCTCTTTACTGTATTCCATTCTCGTCATTGTTTGCGATCCAACCCATTACAGTGGTGCCATCAGCAAATTTGAAATTGGATGGGAATTTGGCCACACTGTTACAGGCGTATAAAGAGTATACGAAGGGACTGAGGTGACAGCCTTCAGGATAATCATGGATGAGGTGTTGTTGCCTATCCTTATTGATTGTGGTCTATGGTTTTGGAAGAGCTGAGCCCTGTTGAAGGTGAGATGGGGTCAATAAATAGGATTCTGACATACGTGTCTTTGTTATCTAGATAGTTCAGTGTCGAGGTTAGGGCCAGGGAGATGGTGTCTGCTGTGGACATGTTGTGCCATTAAGCGAACTGTAGTGGGTCCAAGCAATCTCGGATACCAGAGTTGGTGCTTGCCATGACTAACCTTTTGAAGCACTTCAGGATGATGGATTTCAGTGCCACCGGGCGATAGTCATTAATGTATGCTGCCTGGTTTTTCTTTGGTACAGGGATGATGGTCATCTTCTTGAATGGGACCTCAGATCAGTGAAAGGGGAGGTTAAAGATGTCTGTGAATACCCCCACCAGCTGGTCCACACAGGATCTGAGTGCTTCTCTGGGTACCCCATCCGGGCTAGTCACTTTCCATGGGTTAACTATCAAGAAGGCCGATCTGATATCTGCAATGGCGACATCGGATACCAGTCCAGCAGCTGATACTTCCACGTTGGAAGATGTCCTCTCACTGGTCTCTTGCTCAAAACCAGAAAAGAATGCGGTGAGCTCATCAGGGAGGGGTGCATTTTTGCCAGGTGCTTCAACATGCCTTCATCTTTTGCCTGTTACATTTTGTAGAACTTGTCGTAACCAGTGTGAGTTTGTGTGGCTAGTCTGGGACTTAACTTGGTCCGGCACTGTCTCTTAGCTTCTTTGGTGGTCAGGATTCTATGCGCTGAATTTGCATAAAAACTGGAGTAACTCCTGCTAATTTTTTTTTAAACAGGATTTTCAAAATGAATTTCCCACACACTCTGTGCATAATAAAATGCCTCAGAAAGACTTAGGCTGAATATCTGTGGGTGGGGCCAGTCCTGCTGGAGAGGCCAGCAGCTTAGCACTGAGCAGGCCACTGTACATGTGTCGATCTGTCATAGCGGAGATTGGCACATACGTACCAGCCCCGCACTGCCAGCCTCCCGATTGCTGGCCAGCCCGATCGCTGGCCAGCACAGCTTTGCCCCATTGCTGCTCCTTTGACCCTCCCAGTCGCTGGTCTCCTGGATGTCTCCGAGCCAGCCCCACACAGATCACTGGCACGCGCGCGCACACACACACACACACACACACACACACGCTCCACTACCCACCCACTGGCAGTCTCCAACGCCCTGACGCACTTTCCCACCACCCTCCCCGCCACCCTTCTCCCACCCCACCCACAATCCCTGGTGATTCTGGCAGCACTCTTCCCTCTCCCTGATGGCCAGTTGTGATCAGCCCCTTCCAACTCAATCTTTGCTGCAAATTTAGAAGTTGTCCCTCTGATTTTGGAATCCAGATCATTGATGTGAATTGTGAACAACATCAATCATCACCAATCCCTGTGGAACACCACTTTTTTCAAGATAGTAACTATCTTTCAACCCTGTTCTCTATTTTGTGTTTTGTAGCTCACTTACTATTCAATCTTCTACCTGTCGCTCGACCTCCACACTCCAATGATAGTTGTGGATCTACTGTGTGGTATTTTACTGTTTTTGAAATCCAAATATGTCACATACAATGTATCTACTCTTCCTGCTAATTCTTTGAAGGATTCAGGAAGATTAGTGAAGCATGAATTTGAATTTGACAAAAATTATCCTTTTCGTTTCAGCTGTTTCTTCTATTACATTTTTGAGTACAGATTCTATTATTTTCTTTGCACTGACATTAAGCTATCTGGTCCATAAGAACTGGAAGCAGGAGTAGGACATCTGGCCCCTAGAACCTGCTCTGCCATTCAAGAGGATCATGGCTCATCTTTTTGTGGACTCAGCTCCACTTCCCCGCCCACTCACCATAACCCTTAATTCCTTTACTGTTCAAAAATTTATCTACACTTGCCTTAAAAACATTCAATAAGGGAGCCTCAACTGCTTCACTGGGCAGAGAATTCCACAGATTAAGGTGGTTCATGGTTCCTTCGACTTGTTCTGTCTCCCTTTTCAAATATATGAGTAACATTAGCTGTCACTATTCACTTCCCTAGTGATCTTTTATAGACGGGTAATATTGCCTCTGCTATCTCTTCCTTAACTCTTAGTTCATGCCGATGCAGTCAACTGGGGACAATGGAGTTTATCCTCCCTTACGCCAATTATCTCCTCACAATCTCTGTTTTAAATACATTAATGTAGTTTTTGATTGCATCTCCTAATGTCACGTTCAGCATCTAAGTGTCCCTGGTAAATATTGAGGGTAACGTAACGATTCAATATTTCTGCCAGTTTGTTGTTGTTACCTGAGAGCTTAGCTTGTGCATCCATCAGTGACCCGATCCATTTGTTGTTTGTGTTACAAATAGGTGGAATGTAGGAGGGACTGTCTCTTCTGTGATGATGCACAGAAGAGCATGTGGCGCCTTGACAGATTCCGGTTGCAAAAGCACTCTGGGAAGTGGTCAGGTTAGGAAGTGGTGAGAGACAGAGCTTTTCAAAGGACAATGGCCCTCAGAGAAGATCATAATGACAGCCTTGGATAATCGCATATTTTGAACATGGAGGTCCTCCTGTTTGGCTTATGCCTTCTGTCGTGGTGATTTAGAATCATAGAATCCCTACAGTGCAGAGAGAGGCCATTCATTACATTTAATCTACATCAGCTCTCCAACAGAGTCCCACCTTTATGGGTGGCACGGTGGCACTGTGGTCAGCACTGATGCCTCACAGTGCCAGTGTCCCAGGTTCAATTCCGACCTCGGGTCACTGTCTGTGTGGAGTTTGCACGTTCTCTCCGTGTCGGCGTGTGTTTCCTCTGGGTGCTCCGATTTCCTCCCACAGTCCAAACATGTGCAGGTCAGGTTGATTGGGCATGCTAAAGTGCCCCTTAGCATCAGGGAGACTGGCAGAGTAATTACAAGGGATTATGGGGATAAGGCCTGCATGGTGGGATTATGATCGGTGCAGACTCGATGGACTGAATGGCCTCCTTCTGCACTGCAGGGATTCTCTAGAGAGCATCTCACCCAGACCGTATCCCCGTAGTCCCATGTATTTACCCCCCTAGTGCCCCTAACCTACACATCTTGGGATGCTAAGTGGCAATTTGGCAATCCACCTAACCTGCACATCTTTGGACCATGGGAGGAAAACAGAGCACCCGATGGAAACCCACGCAGACACAAGGAGAATGTGCCAATTCCATACAGTCACCCGAGGCAGGAATTGAACCTGGCTCCCTCGCGCTGTGAGGCAGCAGTGCTATCCACCATACAGCCCAGCCTCATCGTAAGATGGGATAAACAATTATTCCCATAGCCCTTGTGCGGGAACAGTGAAAGCGGGTGGGCTGGGATTGAGAATTGGGATGGGAGGGATTTCAGTAAGCAATTCTGCAAAAGAAATAGGTAAAAAGGAAGGTTGTGAACCCAGAAATCAGCGAGAAAGCTCTCCAACTGAGTCAGTGACCGTGGAGCTGTAGCACCTGTTTTATCTCATAGAGTCATAGAAGTTTACAGCATGGAAGTTTACAGTATGTACTTAGCCCTGCTGGATTGCATCATTTCAAGAAGACAACTAACCACCATCTTTTCAAGGGCAGCTGGAGGTGGGCAATAACAATGCTGGTCTAGCCAGCGACACCCAGATCCCATAAAATGAATAAAAATATTTTGCACGGCATCCTACAACTTAGAAACCATAGATTGTTTGGGAATCTGAAGCTCTCATTTAAAATAAGCAGAAATGGCATTCTATTGACATGTGCCAATGGTTGTATCTTTGTTGAACAGCAAGTTACACGCAGTCAGTCCTCTAATCCATCCTTACATCTTATTCTGGTCTCAGTCTCAACAATAATGTTCACTCTTATCTCTTATCTACATAAGCCTCCACTGGCATTATTTTCTTAGTTCTTAGCTTTTGGGATATTGACTTTCTGTGATTTGGTTTTTAATGCTAGCTTTTTTTTAGTTACAGCTGCCTTCCTAATCTGTAATATCTGATTTATCTAACATGCTCTGCTCCAATCAGCCGTGCCTTTAGCTTTTCTACTTTCTTTAGCTCCTTGCTATAATTATCTCTGTTTTACTTTTGATTTTCCTATCTCGAAGAGTCAGTTCCATTTCCTTTCCCTTTGCCAGTCACTCATCATGATATTACAGTCTTTAACCTCTCCTCTCTGCTTCTGGAGGATGTACGCTCGTTATCAGTGACTCCCTTTCTCAGTACATAACCGACGGATCACCACAGTCTCTGAAGGATATATGAAATAAGAGCAGGAATAGACCACTTCAAGGGGAGGCAGTGGTATTGTCACTGGACCAGTAATCCAGAGACTCAGAATGACACTCTGCAGACCAAGGTGCAAATCCCACCGTAACAGATGATGAAATCTGAATTCAGTAAAATGACTCACGATGACTATGTCCCACATGACAGATTGGTCAAAAAAATAAAATCCCATGGACAATGTGGCAAACCGGATCAAAATTTGACTTAGTAACAGGAGCAAAGGGTCATAGTTGATGGATGCCCTTGCGAATGGAAATCTGTTTCAAGCGGTGTCCCACGGGACTCAGAGACCCTGCTGTTTTCTTTATATATTAACGATTGAGTTGTAAATGTGAGAGGCACAATTGGCAAGTTTGCAGAAGGCACAAAAATTGACTGAGTAGTGGATGGTGTAGAAGATAGCTATAATGTACAACATGATATCGATGGGTTGGTGGAGTGGGCGGTAAAGTGGCAGACGTACTTCAACATAGAGAAGTGTAGGGTAATGCACTTCGAAAGGTCAAACAGTTAGAGGGTATACATAATGAACAGGAATATACTAAGAAGGCAAGATAAAGTGAGAGATCTTGATGTACTAGTACATACGTCTCGAAAGACGTGTGTTTGGGTGGCACGGTAGCGCAGTGGTTAGCACTGCTGCTTCACAGCTCGAGGGTCCTGGGTTCGATTCTCGGCTCGGGTCACTGTCTGTGTGGAGTTTGCACATTCTCCTCATGTCTGCGTGGGTTTCCTCCGGGTACTCTGGTTTCCTCCCGCAGTCCAAAGATGTGCGGGTTAGGTTGGTTGGTAAGAGTAGGCGGCGTTGCAGTGGTATTGTCACTGGACTAGTAATCCAGAAACCTATCTTAATAATCTGGGGACCCAGGTTCGAATCTCACCGTGAAGATGTTGAAATTTGAATTCAATAAAAATCTGGAATGGAAAGTCTAATGATGACCAAGAAGCCATTGTCGATTATTATAAAAATCCATCTTGTTCACTAATGTCCTCTAAGGAAGAAAATCTGCCATCCTTACCTGGTCTCGCCTACATGTGACTCCAGACCGAAAGCAATGTGGTCAATTCAAAAAGTACCACTCAGTTCAAGGGCAATTCACGATCAGCAAAAAATGCTGGCCTTGTCACTGATGCCCACATCACACATAATAAAGAAAAAAATTAAATGACCAACTTTAAATGCCATAATTAGATGATCATAAGACACAGGAGCCGAAGTAGGCCATTTGGCCAATCAAGTTTGCTCCACCATGCAATTAGATCATGACTGAGCTGATATAACTTTCCACAACTCCACTTCCCGACCTTGTCCTCATCTACTCACTTATTGAATAAAAATCTGCCTATCTCAGCCTTGAATTTACTTACAATCCAGCCTCTACAGCTCTTTGTGGTAAACGATTCCACAGATCCATTACTTTCTGAGAAAAGAAATTCAACCTCATTTATTGTCTTAAATGGGTGACCCCTTATTCTGAGAATATGTCTTCTGGTCATAGACTTTCCCATGAGGGGAAACAACCTCTCAGCATCTCCCTTGTCAAGCCCCCTGAGAATCTTGTAGATCTCAGTAAGGTCACCTCTCATTCTTCTAAATTCCAATGAGCACAGGCCCAACCTACTCAACCTCCCCTCACAAGAAAATCCCTCCGTACTGGGATCAAACTAGTGAACCTTCTCTGGACTGCCTCCAATGCAATATATCTTTCCTGAGATAAGGAGACCAAAACAGTTCACAGTAATCCAAGTATGGTCTAACTAATGTCTTGAATAGTTTTAGCAAGACTTCCCTATTTTTGTGCCCCATTCCTTGGAAATAAATTCCATATATCTTTCCTATTACCTACTGAACTTGCACGGTAGCTTTTTGTGATTTATACATGAAGACACCCAAATCTCTTATGTTGCAGCTTTCTGCAGCCTTTCTCCATTTAGATAACATTCATCTCCTTTTTTCTTCCTATCAGATGCCTGACTTCACATTTTCCACATTATATACCATCTGCCAAGTTTTTCCCCACTCACCTAATCTGCCTTTATCTGTCTTTGATCACCCCCACTACTTGCCTTCTCACCTATTTTTGTGTCATTTGCAAACTTGCCAATAGTGCATTCACTTCTCTTAACCAAGTCACTCACATTTATGGTCAATAATTGTGGCCCCAGCAATGATCCCTGTGGCATTTCACGAGTTGCAAGTTGCCATCCTGAAAATTCCCCTCTTATCCAAATGGTCTTTCTTCTATTGGTTAGCCAATCATCTATCCATGCTGATATACTACCTTCAACATCATGGGCTCTTTTCTTATCAGGTAGCCTTTTGTGTGATACCTTTTCAAAATCTTTTTGGAGATCAATGTATATTATATCTACTGGTCCCCCTTCATTTGTCCTGTTCATTAGTACCTCAAAAGAATTCTTATCATTTTTTCAGGCATGATTTCCCTTTTATGAAGCCATGCTGACTCTGCTTGATTATTATTTTGTATTTGTAAATGCTCTGCTAATACATTCTTTATAATGGACTCTAATATTTTCCCAGTGATAGATAGTCATTCATTACCTGTTTTTTGAATCCCTGCCTTTTGAATCATAGAACCTCTCCACTGCAGAATGAAGCCATTTGGCCCATCGAGCCTGTACTGACAACAATCCCACGGAGGCCATATCTCCATAAGCCCACATATTACTAATCTCCCAATCCTAAGGAGCAATTTAGCATGGCCAATTCACATAGCCAGCATATCTTTGGACTGTAGGAGGAAATTGGAATACTCAGAGGAAACCCATGCAGACGTGGGGAGAACGTGCAAACTCCACACAGACAGTCACCCAAGGCCGGAATTGAATCCAGGTTCCTGGTGCTGTGAGGCAGCAGTGCTAACTACTGTGCCACTGTGATGCCCATATAAGGGTGTTACATTGGCAGTTTTACAATGTTCTGGGTCTTTACTAGAATTTAAGTGTCACTATCTCTGTATCCTTAGATGCAGTCATGATGTGGAGATGCCGGTGTTGGACTGGAATAAACACTCTCAACGTCAGGTTAAGGTCCAACAGGTTTATTTGGTAGCAAAAACCACTAGCTTTTGGAGCACTGCTCCTTATCCAGGAAACATAGAACATAGAACATAGAACACTACAGCACAAACGGGCCCTTCGGCCCATGAGTTGCGCCGATCACATCAACACCTACCAATCTATAGACCTATCTATAACCCCCAATCCCATTAAATTCCATATACTCATCCAGAAGTCTTTTAAAAGACCCCAGCGAGTTCGCCTCCACCACCACTGACGGCAGCCAATTCCATTCACTCACCACCCTCTGAGTGAAAAACTTACCCCTAACATCACTTCTGTACTTGCCTCCCCACACCTTAAATCTGTGTCCTCTCGTAGCGACCATTTCAACCCGGGGAAATAGCCTCTGAGAATCCACCCTATCTATTCCTCTCAATATTTTATAAACCTCTATCAGGTTGCCTCTCAACCTTCGTCTCTCCAGGGAAAAGAGTCCCAGCTCCCTCAACCTAACTTCATAAGGCATGCCTCCCAGTCCAGGCAACATCCTTGTAAATCTCCTCTGTACCCTTTCAATAGCTTCTACGTCCTTCCTATAGTGAGGCGACCAGAACTGCGCACAGTACTCCAAATGAGGCCTGACAAGGGTCTTATAAAGTTGCAGCATTACCTCCCGATTCCTAAACTCAATCCCTCGATTAATGAAGGCCAGTACACCATACGCCTTCTTGACCACATCCTCCACCTGCGAGGCCGATTTAAGAGTCCTGTGGACCTGGACCCCAAGATCCTTCTGCTCTTCAACACTACTAAGACTCCTGCCCTTGATAGTGTACTTGTTCATCCCATTGGTTCTGCCAAAATGGATGACTACACATTTATCCGCGTTGAAGTCCATCTGCCACTTCTCTGCCCAGTCCTGCATCCTATTTATGTCCTGCTGCAACTTTTGACATCCTTCCAGACCATCCACAACACCACCGACCTTCGTGTCATCAGCGAACTTACTTACCCATCCCTCCACTTCCTCATCTAGATCATTTATGAAAATGACAAACAGCAAGGGTCCTAGAACAGATCCCTGGGGCACTCCACTGGTGACTGACCTCCATGCCGGAAAAGACCCATCCACAACCACTCTCTGCCTTCTGCAGGCAAGCCAGTTCTGGATCCACAAGGCCAAAGGCCCTTGGATCCCATGCCCTCTCACCTTCTCAAGAAGTCTTGCATGGGGGACCTTATCAAACGCCTTGCTGAAGTCCATGTACACCACATCCACGGCACTTCCTTCGTCAATGTGTTCAGTCACATTATTGAAGAACTCAACTAGGCTCGTAAAGCACGACCTGCCCTTGACAAAACCATGCTGACTATTTCTGATCATTGCAAACCTCTCCAAATGCTCGTAAATCTTGTCCCTCAGAAGCCTCTCCATCAGCTTACCAACCACTGAGGTCAGACTCACCGGTCGGTAATTTCCCGGGCTATCTCTGTTCCCTTTCTTGAAAATAAGAACTACATCCGCAATCCTCCAATCTTCCGGAACCTCTCCCGTCTCCATTGACGACGCAAAGATCATCGCCAGGGGCTCTGCAATCACTTCCCTCGCCTCCCACAGTATCCTGGGGTACATCCCATCTGGTCCCGGCGACTTATCTATCTTGATAGAATTCAAAAGTTCTAACACATCCTCCTCCTTAATATCCACATACTCAATCTTTTCCATCTGCTGCAAATCCGTAGCAAAATCTCCCAGATCAGTTTCCACTGTGAATACTGAGGCAAAGTACTCATTAAGCACCTCTGCCATTTCTTCTGGTTCCACAAAGACCTTTCCCCCTTCACCTTTTATAGGTCCTATCCCTTCTCTTCTCATCCTTTTACTTTTCACATATTTATAGAAGGCCTTGGGATTCTCCTTAATCTTACTCGCCAAGGTCTTCTCATGGCCCCTTCTGGCTCTCCTAATTTCCCTTTTAAGCTCCTTTCTACAATCCTTATACACCTCAAGATCCTTAACATCTCCTAGTTCCCTGAACCTTTTGTACACCGTCCTTTTCCTCCTGACTAGGTTCACCACAGCCTTCATGCACCACGGTTCCCGCGACCTACCAAAACCCCCTTGTCTCATCGGAACGTTGTCATGCAGAGCTCCAAACAAACATTCCTTGAATATCCGCCACCTTCCTTCGATACTTTTCCCTAAGAACGCCTCCTTCCAGTTTATTTGTCCAAGTAATTTCCTGACTTCTTCGTATTTCCCCTTACTCCAGACAAACACCTTCCTAGCCTGCCTGATCCTATCTCGTTCCAATGTAATTGTGAAGGAGATAGAATTATGATCACCATTCCCAAGATGCTCTCCTACCGAGAGATCCATCACCTGTCCTGGTTCATTTGCCAGTACCAGGTCAAGTACAGCCTCTCCCCTCGTAGGCTTATCCACGTACTGTGTCAGGAAACCTTCCTGAACACACCTAACAAACTCCTCCCCATCCAAACCCCTTACCCTAGGGATATTCCAGTCGATGTTTGGGAAATTGAAGTCTCCCATCACGACAACTCTGTTATTACTACATCTCTCTAAAATCTGTTTCCCTATCTGCACCTCAACTTCCCTGTTGGACCCTAACCTAGTGTTGTGAGGCTTCTTACTGTGCTTAGATGCAGCCCTGCAGGTCCAGGCCTTTTGCCCCATGAGTTTTATTAGTTAACTAAGATTGATTTATCCCCTTTTTTGGATCTTCCTTTCTTGGTGGAATATATGAGCAGCAGGGCAGCACAGTGGTTAGCACTGCTGCTTCACAGCGCCAGGGACCCGAGTTCAATTCCAGTCTTGGGTCACTGTCTGTGGGGAGTTTGCATGTTCTCCCTGTTTCTGTGTGGGTTTCCTCCAAATACTGTGGTTTCTTCCCACAGTCCAAAGTTATGTGGGTTAGGTCGATTGGCCATGCTAAATTGCCTCTTAGCGTCAGGATAGACACATGAACAGAAGGGGACTAAAGGGTTACAGGCAATTGGTCTAGATAGGACAATGTGATCAGTGCAGGCTTGGTGGGCTGAAGGGCCTGTTCCTGTGCTGTTCTGTTGTTTACTCTTTGTTGAGGAGGTGGTGAACCACTTTATTGGATCACTGCAGCCCTTGTGGTGTAGGTACACCCACAGTGCTGTCAGGGAAGGAGTTCCAGGATTTTGAACCAGCGACGGTGAAGGAACAGCAATGCAATTTGCTTCCGTTATTACACCTCTGTCGCCTGCATGTAGTCTGTCTCCAACACTTCTCTTACCTTCCTTGACCTCTCTCTGTCTATTTCTGATGACAGACTGACCACCAATATATTTCGAAAGCAGGGTGGGGAATTTCCAGGTGGTGATGTTCCCAGGTTGTCAGCTGCCCTTGTCTTTGCAGATGATAGCAGCCTTGGGTTTGGAAAGTGGTGTCTCAGCAGCCTTGGTGAGTCTGCACCTTGTGGATGGTACACACAACTGCCACTGTCATTTGGTGGTGGAGGGAGTGAATGTTTGAGGTGGTGGATGGGGTGCTAATTACGTGGGTTACTTTGCCTTGAATGGTGTTGAGCTTTCTCACTGTTTGCTAGCCTCGGGATTCTCCCGCTGCTGTCAATGGAGATCCCAATTGACGTCACCCTACGCCAGCGGGAAACCTGCAGGTGAGAGTGGCGGTGGGACTGGAGAATCCCGCCAGTGCGAATGGCTGGAGAATTCTGGCTAGTGTGTGTTAATACTTCCTTCCATCAAATTTTGTTTGGGAACACTGTTGTGAAGTACTGTATTCAGTGTAATATGTGGCTAATCATTGTTCAAAAATCCTTTTAAAAAAAAAATACATGTTTGGTTTCTTTTTTAAAATATTTAATATAATTTATTTTTAAAGAAACACATTGTTGTAAAAAAGTATGAAAATAAATCAGTTTGCAATCATTTTAAAAAAGTGATTTGTTCACTGGGAGTCTGCGATAGAATGAAAATTAATTGAATTTTGAATTTCCTCTGTATTTGTTGCAGATGCATGTTCCTCAGATTATATACCTTTTGAAATGCGATTGTCAAAAAAGGAAAGTAACATGAAGAGAAATGCAAATAGAACTTTCAATTATGCAGCTAGCCTTTGCCATCATTACTCTGTGAACAGGAGATGGAGTTTATTAATGAGAAATATTTCTGAAGCAAGGCTTGCATCTCAGAAGGAGGCAGATGGGAACAAGTAGTTTTTATCTGTGTTTGAACTGAATGGTTAATATATGTATTTGCGTAACAAATTACTTTTAATTATGAATATTGGTGAAAGGTTGCCTGTGATATCTGAAGGAAAAAAATTCAACGTAATGGAATTATAATTTAAAAACTCCAAAGCTCAAAGATGAAGAGAACTTGAAAGGACATGGAGAAAAAGCAACTTCTGATGCCTAATAGCTTTAAAAGCTTCATAAAGCTGATTCATATAATTAGACGTTATTTTTGTAGATGGTAGAAATTAAGATCATTTATGTTAGATTTCATGCTGAAAGGATTTTGGTAGAATGTGCAAAACAAATATGAGACTTTGTGTACTGTGTTGAGCAACATTGGCATGTTATTTGATTCCGGTGTTACTCCTTTTTTTTATTCATTTGTGGCATTTGGGCTAGCACTTATTCTCCATCTCTAATTAGGCCCTTGAGAAGGTAGTGATGAGTTGCCTTCTTGAACTGTTGCAGTACTTCCGGTGTCAATGCTGTGAGGGAGGGAATTCCAGGATTTTGACCCAGTGACAATGAAGGAACGGCGATAGATTTCCAAGTCAGGATGGCGAATGCTTGCAGGGGAACTTTGAGGTTTCCATGTATCCACTGCTCTTGTTCTTCTGGATGGTAGTGGTTCTGTTGAGGAGGTGACTTATGCTGAGATTTGGTTCTCAAAATGTTGTGGCCATCTTTCGAGGGGCAACTCTTTGGGCATTGACTGAAGGCACCAACTGACCCCATCAAAGGGACAGAGCCGATCTCAAACTATGTTTTGTGGTTTTCTGAAGCATATCTAATCAGCAATGGTTACGACAAGGTGTCCAACTATTGGAATAACTTGTCCCTCTCTTGTCTAGACAGATCTGCCTTATCAACTGTTCCTGTGATAGCCTATACTGGTTCACTCAACAAGTTAGTTCAAATTTCTTCCTGGTTTATGCTGCACAATGCTGTACTCTATCTTGTAATTAGTTCGCAGGTTGTGGACTAACCTGACCATTACAGGAAAGATATGATATAGTGAAAATATGGGGATTACATTATTTCAGAAATTAATAAAAAAAGCTTTTAGTTCAATCACAGAAAAGATCATCTTAATTCACTGATCAGGAGTTCCATCTGGAGCTTTACAAAAAAATGGTTAGACCAGATTGCCTATTTCTATATGGTGCATTCTGTCCGATATTTTAATTGAGTTACTGAGACTGCCAGTTGCAGGAAGATTTAAAAAAAAGCTATTTTATTTCATAAAGGAGTTGGGAAAATCTTGGTAGGGCACACAATGGGAATTTATAGAAGCAGATTGAGACTGACACTCCAACACTCCTATGGTTCAATAGATCCTGGAGGCAGGATAATGGTCAGTGAGCTTAAGCTGAACAACGAAAATGCAATCATGAAGGAAGATGTGGAGTTTTGCTCAATTGTTATTACTCATGTTTATATATCTTTCTTCTCACGGAAGATATGGAATGCCCTTGGCAGCTGGTTCCAACTTGGTCAGAATTCCCAAATTTGAATGCATCAATTCAATCTTATTCCAGCTTCAAAGGGACATTCCCAAATTTTACAGAATGCCAATTGCTATTGCAGCTTTCAATCCATCAGTAAAGTTATGAGTTGAAGGGATCTTTGACCTGTTCATTTTTGTTTTACCACTCTTATTTTGATAGTATGTGGTTTAAAGTTCAAAATCAAAACACAGCGGTGGGATTAATAGATAGAAATGTGAGGTATACGATGAAGTACCACTGACACGAGTCAATCATGTTTTCGACTCATAGACTCCCTGCAGTGCAGGAGGAGGTCATTTGGCTCATTCGTGCACCAGTTCTCTGAAAGAGCATCTGACCCAGACCCCTCTCCCACCCTATCCCTGTTATCATTGGCAAATCCACCTCATCTACACATCTTTGAGAGAGAGATTATGAAACATGAAAACAAGGAGCAATGTGCCTACTTTGTAACGCATTAACATGTGGAGCTAATACATAAATATTCATCAAATACCAGGTATGTTTATAGTCTGTCTGAGAACCAAGTCCCACATATACCATCCAAGATAGAATGACCCAATCCCAGAACACCCTCCAATCGAGGGCTATCTTGCTCTGTAAGAGAGAGGGCAGTATGTCAGTGATTATACAGCATTGTATTTGGGATAATGTGCCTTTCATAGCTAGAAATACGTAGGAACAATGGGAGGTGGAAGCGAGGAAGCAATTGTTGGAAGGTAGGTTGAATGTGAGCCAGAGTGTCTGAATATGAGGTGGGTGTGTGGATTGCCAGAGATTGTCAATGGCTGAATGACTGGAACGTGATGCATCGGGAAACGGATGATGCCTGGGTGCTTATTCAAGCTGCATTGCTATTCCTAATGTTTAGACAGGTTGTGATTTCATCACCAAGAGATACAGGAGCTTAGAATTAAACTTGCTGGTCCACTGACAGCCTTGTTTTATGCCACACGCCCCTTTGTCACAAATCCTGACGCGGCTTAAAGCTATTTTTCATGTTTCAAAATCAGCCAGATGTGTTCAGTAAGACCTGTTCAATAAATGGCTTTGCGTATCTTTTTCCATCTGTTGGAGAACAATGCATAGTGTTAGAAGGATTTTTTTCAGGCTGATTAGCAACCTGGTTTAAACAACACACATGCCCCTTCTGTGACCAGCACCTTTTGGTTATCACTCGAGGGTGGGCAGAGGCGGTCTCATCTTCAACCACGAGTCTGCGCAGGGAGTGGAGGGGGCCAGGCTGGAGACCCTCATGGGGGTTGGCCCCGGGGCCGTGGCCCTTACCCACGCCAGTGCCTCCCATGCGGGTGGGAAGTCACTCCGACACTTTCGCCGTACCCGTCAAACATACCATACGGTACACAGAGAAGGAAAGGAGAGGGTGCAGAATGCAGTGTTACAGTCATCGGTAGGGTGTAGAGAAAGATCAACTTCAGATGAGGTAGGTCCATTCAAAAGTCTGATGGAAGCAGGGAAGGAGCTGTTCTTGAGTTGGTTGGTACACGACCTCAGACATAAGAACATAAGAACATAAGAAATAGGAGCAGGAGTAGGCCATCTAGCCCTTCGAGCCTGCCCCGCCATTCAATAAGATCATGGCTGATCTGTTGTGGCTCAGTTCCACTTTCCCGCCCTCTCCCCATAACCCTTAATCCCCTCTCTTATCAAGAACCCATCAACCCGCTTCTTAAAAATATTTAGCGAGGCAGCCTCCACCACTTCAACGGGCAGAGAATTCCAGAGATTCACCACCCTTTGAGTGAAGAAGTTCCTCCTCAACTCCGTTCTAAACCGCCTCCCCTTTATCTTGAGGCTGTGCCCCCTAGTCCTACTGTCTTTTTTGAGCGGGAAGAGTCTCTCCACCTCTATCCTATCCATCCCATTCATCATCTTATACGTCTCAATGAGATCTCCCCTCATTCTTCTAAACTCTAACGAGTACAAGCCTAGTTTATTCAGCCTCTCCTCATAGCTCAATCCCCTCAACTCCGGTATCAGCCTAGTAAACCTCCTCTGCACTCCCTCCAGGGCCAAAATATCCTTGCGCAGGTGCGGCGCCCAAAACTGCACACAGTACTCCAGCTGCGGCCTCACCAATGCCCTATACAGCTGCAGCAAGACCTCCCTACTTTTATATTCAATCCCCCTCGCTATGAAGGCCAGCATCCCATTCGCCTTCCTGACCACCTGCTGCACCTGCAAGCTGGGTTTTTGCGACTCATGCACAAGGACCCCGAGGTCCCTCTGCACCGTCGCCTGCTGCAGTTTTTCGCCACGTAAGTAATAGTCCTTCCTACCATTCTTCCTACCAAAGTGGACCACCTCACACTTGCCAACATTAAATTCCATTTGCCATTTCCTGGCCCATTCGCCCAGCCTATCTAGATCCTTCTGCAGACTCTCCACACCCTCCGCACAATTTGCCTTTCCCCCAATCTTGGTGTCATCATTTTCATCATTTTCCTGACGGAAGAACATGAAGGAGAGTATGTCCGGGATGCATGACATCCTTGATTATGCTGACTGCTTTTCTGAGGCAGTGAGAAATTTCCTCAGAGTCAATGGGTGGGAGGCTGGTTTGTGTGATGAACTGGGCTTTGTTCACAACTCTTTGCAGTTTTTTTGCAGTCTTGAATAGAGCAGGAGTCATATCAAGCTGTGATACAACCAGAAAGAATGCTTTCTATGGTGCATCTGTAAACATTGGTGAGATTTGTAATGGACATGCCAAATTCCCTCAGTTCTCCTGTTCAAGAATTGTGGCCTAGATAATAAATATAATAAATATATTATAATATATTTATTATAATAAATATATTAATTATAATATATAATAATAATTAGAATTATTATTATAAATTCTAATAATATTTAAGAATTATAGATCTGCACATCCACATTTATTTTCTTGGGACATGTGGACAGTTACTTCCTGGCTCTCATGTAGTATATTTTAAGAGCTGCCTTCTCCAATGCTGTCTTTGTTGGAGCAGTGTAAATAAAATTAGTTGAAGAACCTCTGTCAGAATTGCCAATGTTACTCAGTATAATATGCAACACTTCAGTTGTGATGCTGTGTGTAATTTAAAAGTGCTTGGCAGGGTGGGGGTTAACATGGGGCTGGAGAGTACCACTGCCCATGGTATGATGTATAGTGTCACATGGCAATAGATTCTAGGTGAACAGTCAAGAGAGGGATATTCCTAAGAAACCAGCCTGCATGTTTGATGATAGTAACCAGGCATCTGTATACGGTTAAAGACCGACAATAAATTATTCCAATTTAAACATAGAAATCTCAAGATATCATCATTGAGACGCACAAGAAACACGTATTAAAACAACACCATGCATCACTCTGTTGTCATTTGTTTGCACCTGAGACAGGAATTTTAGGTTGTTTATTCTCCCGAAGTATGATGCTCAAGTCTGTAATTTATCAAAATAAATGCTTTTTATTTGCAATAAGTACTTACACATTTCAAAAAATAGAAGAATCATAGAATCCCTAGAGAGCACAGGGAGGCCATTCAGCCTATCAAGCCTGCACTGGCAAAAGTGCCATGCAGGCCTTATCCCCGTAACCCCCACGTATTTACCTTGCTGAGTCCCCTAACATTAAGGGACAATTTACCTGCTCACCTTTGGAGTGTGGTAGAAAACCAGAGCACCCTGAGAAACCCCATGCAGATGGTGGGGGGAGGTGGAATGTCACAGTCACCAAGACTAGAATTGAACTTGGGCTCCTGGCATTGTGAGACAGCAGTGCTATAACTTCTGTGCCACCGTGCTGCCCTATTTAGACCTCAACATGATGTTCTCCTCCTTCCAGATCTCTCTCTCTTTCTCTCTCTCTCTCTCTCTCTCTCTCTCTCTCTCTCTCGTCAGTCATGTGATCTGTGACCATTATTCCATCAGCACCATGTATGCTTCAGATGTTACGTGTTTATTCTGCACCCTAGACTTCATCTTTCCTTCAACATTGACTCGGTCATCATCCAAGGGGATTTGCAGTCAGTGTGCTAAAGGGGAATATTTCTTCCCCCTCTCTCGACATTTCCCCATCATGAATATCTGTTGGGATTCAGACTGGAGGTCTCAGCAAACTGTGATTGCTGGGATTACGGAGCGACTTTGTGTTCACTGTTTGTTTCCCATTATAGACCTTTGAACAAGTATCTGTTGATTCTTCTCATGGTGAGCGACAGGGATAAAAACAAGCTGTCTCAAAGAGGAATATATACATAGTGTGGTC
Source organism: Carcharhinus amblyrhynchos (assembly GCF_965287045.1). Classification (NCBI taxonomy): domain Eukaryota; kingdom Metazoa; phylum Chordata; class Chondrichthyes; order Carcharhiniformes; family Carcharhinidae; genus Carcharhinus; species Carcharhinus amblyrhynchos. Next base: position 17,001,815 of record NC_137330.1, read on the forward strand.
CAGAATTTCACACCATTAAAATTCTCATCCTTGGTTCCAAGCCCAATCTCTGTCACATCCCCTAGCCTTACAAACCTATGAGATACGTGCATTGCTCCAATCCTGATCACTTGCACATTGATGATTTTAATCACTTCACCATTGACAATTGTGCCTTCAGGTACCTGAATCCTAAGCTCTGTAGTCACCTTCCTAAACATTCACGGGGCTCATTGTTAAATTTTCATTGTTTGAGATTTCCTCCTGTTAGCACGAGTGGGCGAAACGACCACTACGGACACAGGGTGAAGTTCAATAACGGCACAGCTTTATTTTCTTTACGTCGATGGAGTAGCACAGTCAGGACATACAATCGGACTGTCCCGAAAGTGCTCTAAAGACTCCCCCACAATGGGCTATAGTTATACCTGAACTTCGCGTTTCAAATGCGAATCCTTTATTTACAGTATTTGACTTCAGCCATCCTGTTTCGATGTTTTCGAGTGTTGGAGCAATTGTTTTAAGTGTGTGTTAATCGTTTTTGTCTGGTAGGTCATCAATGGTCTGGAATCTCTGGGGTTTGAACCATAGGTGTGTTATTGATCTCAAGAGTTTTGAGGGGCCTGGGATGCTTTCTTTACTCTGTTAATTTCAGGTGTCCCCATGGGTTGTTTGACTGGTTTAGAAGTGCTGATTTTGATGGGGTAGGGATGTGTTCTTTAATTTAGTTCCTGTAGGTGCCATCTTGTCCAATTTCCCTTATGTCCTAGCCCTCATTTGCATTCTAGAAGCATGCTCTTGCCTACTGATCAGTGTCTGTTACTTTGTGATTTTAGTGGAGGGCTCTGAGGATAGCTTTAGTTTTCTTCCATTTTGTGTGCCCAATTTCATAAAATTTTGTTGTCCGATAACACTCCCACAGTTCAGAGATGTGCAGGTTTAGGTTGATTGGCCATGCTAAATTGTCTCTTACTATCCTGAGATGTGTTGGTTGGGGGGATTAATGGGTAAATGGGTTGCAGGGATAGGCCCTGACTAAGATGCTCTGTCGGAAAATAGGAGCAGAATTGGTGGGCTGAATGGCTTTCTTCTGGATTCTTCTTTCATAGGGATTCTATGATATTTTACACACATTTTCACAGTAACTTCATTGCAGTGTTAATACAAGCCGACTGTGACACTAATAAATAAACAGGAAAATGTTAAACGTTTATGTGTGTATTACAATTGTTGTTATTGTTCAAACAATCACGTTAACTTTAAAGATCGGGTTGCACCAACAGATCAAATGAGCTGATATGAAGGAAAAAATTCTGTTAAAAACAACCTAGTCGCCCATCAGAGATTTCTGACATCATCGGTGCTCAACATAGAAACATAGAAGATAGGAGCAGGAAGAGGCCATTTGGCCCTTCGAGCCTGCTCCGCCATTCATCATGATACAAAGAACAACACAGCACGGGAAACAGGCCCTTCGGCCCAACGAGCCCGCGCCGCCGTCCTACTATCTCAGTGACCTATTCATGATTTTAGTCTACGTCTAACGTGCGAGGATCAGGGAGGTCCAATTTAGGGACAATTTTAGTACCCAATCAATCAGCCTAAAAGCACATCTTTGGGGGATGTGGGAGGAAACCGGAGCACCCGGAGGAAACCCACGCAACCACGGGGAGAACGTGCAAACTCCCACAGACACAGGCCCAAATCCATGTGTCCGCACAGCAACAGAGATAGTCTCTGAGCTGTCATGTTGCCCTCGAGATGGTCCAGTTTAAGCACACTAACGACATGAAGCAATAGGCAACTCCCGAAGCAACATTCAAGAGCAGCCCACTACAACCTGCCGCCTGCATGCCCCTTGCTGGACTTAAATGCCTGTGGAGACAAAAAAATTCATTATTAAACAGGCAAAGACTAACATTCCTGAGGCAAAATGTATTCCCAAGCCTACAATGTTCAGTAAGGCCTACTATATCCCCCTATATGTAGCCCGCTCATATGGCTGTCTAAGTGACTCTTAAACAACCCTAGCGTGCCTGCTTCCACCACCTTACTCGGCAGTGCATTCCACACCCCCACTACCCTTTGCGTGAAAAACTGCCCTCTAATATTTGTCTTATACCTAGCCCCCCTCACCCTAAGCCCGTGACCCCTCGTTCTATCCATTTCTTGTAGCGGAAAAAGCTTACCACCATTTACTCTATCTATCCCCTTCATAATCTTATAAACCTCTATTAGATCCCCCCTCAGCCGACGTCTCTCAAGGGAAAACAGCCCAAGTTCATCCAATCTTTCCTCGTAAGACAGCCCTTCCATACCAGGCAACATCCTGGTAAATCTCCTCTGCACTCTCTCCAGGATCTCTACATCCTTCCGGTGATCATGGCTGATCGTCCAACTCAATAGCCTAATCCTACTTTTTCCCCATAACCTTAGATCCTGTTCACTCCAAGGATATATCTAGCCATCTATCACTATATCTAGCCATCCCCTCTAATGTTTTGACATCAACTACTTCCTGTGGTAATGAATTCCACAGGCTCACCACTCTCTGGGTGAAGAAATATCGTCTCATTTCTGTAGCATTCATTTGCACTCACTTGGCATCAATTATGCCCAAAAGCAACCATTTAACCATCATTTGATATCATTTGCACTCAAAAAGCCATCATTTGGCTTTCATTTAACATTGTAAATAGCATCATTGATATAATTGTCAAATTCCCCCAAATGGCAGTGCTGAGCCATTTGTGATTAGCAACATCATGTTCAGACACCAGAAATGATCAGAAAGTTCATTCTCCTCATTTCTGAATTTTGAATAGTTTCAAACATACTAAAACCGAGCTAACTTCAGAAAAAAGCAGACTCTTGTTTCAACATGTGTTTTGACAAGCCAGTTTTTAACTCCATTACCTGTAAGTAGTGCAGCATACCCTTGTCCTGAATGCCCACACCCCTCCCCGACACCTTTCACCCCCTCCCCCACACCATTGACCACAGAACTTGTCTCCATCATCATGTTCAAATGGTGGTACGGTATTGATATGATGCCAATGAAACCTCAAGCCATTTGATGCTGTTTTGCTGTGTCATGATTAATCACACAACATTAGGTTAAAGCCCAACATGTTTATTTGGAATCATGAGCTTTCGGGGCGTTGTTCCTTCCTCAGGTGAGTGGTGCCTGTTGGACTTGTCTATAGTCTATAACTATGCGTATTCTACCATCACATATAGTCACTATGTAGTATATTGTGTGTCACACGAGGTTGTCCCTGCATCCAAAGTTAATTGGCCTTCCTAATTAGGATTGTGTTATGTGTCATTGAGTCACTTTTATGCAGCAATTCTACATTGAATTGTAAATTCACCATAAATAATTTTAAGTAATAGACTGTTGAACTTTAACCTAGTTTTGTGAGACTTCTTACTGTGCCCACCTCAGCCCAAGGCCGACATCTCCACATCATGATTAATCACACGGGAATACCTTGTTACATTAATTACAAAATTTAGTCGTTGCAGTTCAAAGTAACGTTTGTAGTATTTTACGATTTTTTGCAAAGGTGTGTTTTTTTTTCAACGTCTTCACACCTCGGCACTTTCCGTAGTCAATTTTGAAGCCTTGTCATTGTGGTAATGTGAGAAATGTGAGGCCAGTTTGTACTTGGCAAGCTCCCACAAACAGCAGTGTGATGGATTATCTGCTTTTTCTGAAGTTAGTTAAAGGATAAATATTGGCCAGGACAGCAGACAAGTCCCACCTCTTCTGATGGTGCCGAGGTATATTTTGTGCCTAGCTGAAAGGATAGACAGGGACTTGGTTAATGTCTCATCTGGAAGTTGGCCTCCAACAGTGCAGCACTCCCCAGCACTGGATCACTGTTTGATTTTATGGAGTGGGGCTTAAACATTGATTGAGAAATGAGAATGTTACTACTGAACCACAGCTAATCCGTGATTACAGTGTATGTCTATGCATATTATAGTTTCCTACCATCACATTCTGGTCGCCTCACTACAAGAAGGACGTGGAAGCTATTGAGAGGGTGCAGAGGAGATTTACAAGGATGTTGCCTGGATTGGGAGGCATGCCTTATGAAGATAGGTTGAGGGAGCTAGGTCTCTCCTCCCTGGAGAGACAAAGGTTGAGAGGCGACCTGATAGAGGTTTATAAAATGTTGAGAGGCATAGATAGGGGGGATTCTTGGAGGCTATTTCCCAGGGCTGAAATGGCCGCTATGAAAGGACACAGGTTTAAAGTGCTGGGGAGCAAGTACAGAGGAGATGTTAGGGGTAAGTTTTTCACTTAGAGGGTGGTGAGTGAGTGGAATCAGCTGCCGTCAGTGGTGATAGAGGCGCACTCGCTGGGGTCTTTTAAAAGACTTCTGAATGAGTACACAGGATTTAATGGGATTGAGAGTTACATATAGTCCTATGGCCTGGTAGGTATGGATATGATTGGCGCAACTTGTGGACCGAAGGGCCTGTTTGTGCAGTAGTGTTCTATGTTCTATGTTCTACATGCAGTCACTGTTGTTGTACATTGTGTGTCACATCAGGTTGTTCCTGCATCCAAAGTTAATTGGTCTTTCTAATTAGGATTGCGTTATGTGTCTTTGAGTCATTTTTATGCAGCGACTCAACATTGAATTATAAATTCACCATAAATAATTAACTCAAGATATACATTCTCAATAATTTTCTCCTATAATACAACATTCTTGCCTTGGCACGAAGACGTAACACCACACTCAGCAATATATTCACTCCACACCTTGAAAGAATAAATCTTTGTTCCAAACTAAATTTAATGTTACTAAATCCAATTAAACCTGGTAGCTGCACTGATAGCGGACATGAATTTCAACAAATTGTTATGTTCAGCTTTTGCAAAGTAGGAAATGTTGCTAGGTAAAAGGGTCAATTAGCAGAAAGGAAAGAGAGAGAGGAGGAGGGCGGTGTTGGTGAGGACTTGTGAATAGTCTTGAATATTTCTAATACCATAGTAAACATTAAAAATTAACAGCATTGTTCCCAGGTCAACTCTGTATTTTGTGGTCCAACAGGCAATGGATCATCTAGAGTTTCCATTTTTCCTTAGAAGGGGCTCAATTTTACCAGTTCCCAGGTGACAGGGATGGAGACTTCTGGTAAACGTGGCGAGGGATGAGGTGAAGTGTTAAAATACTGGGGAGCCAGGAACACTAAACTGCTGTCTCAGCAGTGGAGGAGCTGAAGTTAAGTTTACTTATGAGTCACAAACAAGCTTTCATTAACACTGCAATGAAGTTACTCTAAAAATCCCCTGATTCCCGCACTTCGGTGTCTTTTGGGTATGCAGAAGGAGAATTTAGCATGGTCAATGCACCTAACCAGCACATCTTTCAAACTGTGGGAGGAAACTGGAGGAAAAGGGAGAGAACATGCAAACTCCACATGGACAGGGATCCTAGCCGGGAATCGAACCCAGGCTCCTGGCATTATGAACAAAGAGAACAAAGAGCAAAGAACAATACAGCACAGGAAACAGGTCCTTCGGCCCTCCAAACCTGCGCCGATTTTTTAAACAAATTCTACAAAGTGTGGGAAGGATTCTATTTTCAAAATATTTCCTTTGCAGATTAGGCTGCCTACCCCCGCCTCCAGGACAAATGCCCCCCTTTCTTCCTAACTGCCTGTCGCCCAAAACTCAGCAGCACCTCGAGCCTGCTCTACCATTCGATAAGATCATGGCTGATCTTTTCATGGACTCAGTTCCACGTACCTGTCTGCTCACCAGAACCTTTAATTTCTTATTTAGCCCACAGACATCATATTATGGCTGCGGGGTGAGCCAACACGCAGCAGGTCAGCCCCCCTGTCTACATGTAACCCCTACCCCCATGATATTCAGCCTCATATACCTTTACAGCTGAATTTCCATGTGGACCACAGTACAGCATCATTAACACAGGTGAATTCTCTGATCTGGATAGAATACGTTTTTTTGTCTTTGGTTTCAGTCTTAATGCATTGTAGAACTTCTCATGTAACTAAGTGTGCAAAGAGACTCTTCCCATATCTGCAGTGTGGGCAATAGGTTATTGTGTGGGCATTGCATTGAGCTAATGTGTTGGCTAATGTGGTTCCTTGTCGAGCGGCAATGTCGACACCAGGCTTGGGTGGTTCATGGTCAATTAGGGCAGGTTATTTTGCATTCATTGTGGATGGTGGATCATTGTTCATGCCAAGGCAGAGTCCTCAGTCTCCAGCTTCAAAACTGAAAGTTATTTTACTTCGATTGCTGTGTCATATTGTTCAGTATTGGGTCAAATTTGACAAAAGTCCAAGCTCCAGCTGTACTCACATTATTAATGCTCCCTATCTAATGCTATGAGTAAGAGAGGCCATTGTAACAACATCCCAAATATTTGAAAACCTCCAATTTTGCTCTATCTGGTTTGGCCTCTTGTCTTTGTTCCTTGATTTAGAAATGATACTAAAGGTGTCATGGGATCGCAAGTACCTGATCAGATTCCTTTACCTCCCCGACATCGCCAAGGCTGATTTTGTTGTTGTCCATTGATCTTTCCTGAGGTACGATGTAGCGATGCCGGCGTTGGACTGGGGTAAACACTGTAGGAAGTCTCACAACACCAGGTTTAAGTCCAACCAGTTTATTTGATAGTAATCCCACAAGCTTTCGAAAACGGTGTTCCTTCGTCAGGAACCTTCCACACACCTGACGAAGGCACACCATTTCCAAAAGCTTGTGGGATTACTATCAAATAAACTGGTTGGACTTCAACCTGGTGTTGTGAGACTTCTTACTGTCTCTTCCTTGAGGCAGCATTGGTCAGTGTTTATACTTGGTCCTTGCAAGTCTGTCATAGCTCCTTGCCACTCAATGTGGCCATTCATCCATGGAGAATTAAAGAGACATGAGAATGAGATTTAGGAACATTGTAGATATCAAGCACTTAGATTCTTTGGAAATAGACAATGACATAGGTGGAGAACAGTGAGGAGTGACCACATGAATGACTGGAAAATGGTCACTGCCTTGTGAACTGTACTTTATAATGAGTTGTTGTTTTTCAGAGAGAAAAGTGACAAATGGGAAGAACGTAAAAGGAAAATCACACTCTGGGACATTAGTTGACTGACGAGGATATCAGAAAAAATGCACAAGCTATGTTCATCCAACTCTTATCATCGACTCCATCCAAGGGCCCATCCGCTTTTTTGTCCTCAGTCTTCCGAACAGATTCACTCAACTAAGGGTCAGATGGGTGACCCAAAGCTTTGTCAAAGAAGTACAGTTTAAGAACTGACATTCCAGGAGGAGAGAAAGGTAGTGTATCCGAGAGGTTCAGGGGAAGGAGCCTCGTAGGTTGGGACTTGAGATGAGGGGGTTGGACTATGAAAAGAGACTGAATAGACTGGGTCTGCACTCATTGGAGTTTAGAAGGATGAGGGGGGGATCTTATAGATTCGTATAAGATAATGAAAGGGATGGATAGGGTAGAGGTAGAGAGATTCTTCCTGCTTAGAAAGGATAGCAGGACTAGAGGGCACAGCCTCAAGATAAGGGGGGGGGAGCAGTTTAGATCAGAGTTGAGGAGGAACTTCTTCACTCAAAGGGTGGTGAATCTTTGGAATTCTCTGCCCGTTGAAGTGGTGGAGGCTACCTCGCTAAATATATTTAAGTCATGGGTAGATAGGTTTTTGATAGTCAAGGGAATTAAGGGTTATGGGGAGAGAGCGGGAAAGTGGAACTGATCCACTTCAGATCAGCCACGATCTTATTGAATGGCGGGGCAGGCTCAAAGGGCTAGATGGCCTACTCCTGCTCCTATTTCTTATGTTCTTATGACTTGGATAACTGAAGACGTGGCTGCCATTTGTGGAGTGAAGCAAATTGGTGATGTACAGGAGGCTAAAGTTGGAAGAACTTGGAAATCTTGGATCAGAGCAACTCCAGAGGCTGGGACTTCATTCCCCAGTGAGGGGGGTGGAAGAAGTTACGAGGGAGCCATGAAGGGATTCCAGCACAAGCATGTGGATTTTAAAATTGAGGCATTGTTGAATGAGGAGCCACTGAGACTCATGGAGCACAAATGGGACAATTGAGCAGGACTTGGAGTGAGTTGAGAATTTTGAATGAGCTCCAGTTGTCAGAGGATTGTAACGGAGAGGAGAGCACTGGAACAAGGAATCATAAATAGTCAAACCTCCAGGCATTCTTATAAAACAGTAATAAACAGTAAATTCAATGCTTTCTGGAAAGAGAATTTGCACCGATAGAATTTTGATTGTTTAACTGAGTACCACTATTTGAGTTTGCTGAATGTTGCAATTGTATTATCAACAGATGATCAATCTCATTCCCATCTCTAATGCAGCACCATGAGTTTTAATGTACGATAAATCGGTGCTATCCTAAAGCAGAAAATAATTATATTATACAGAAGGTAACCACTTGACCCATCTTGGCTGTACCGGGGTGGCAATTATTCCCACTTCCACTCTTTTCAACAGCCCGCCATTTATTTTCATTTTCAAGTTTTCATGGGGGAGGCAGTGACATAGTGGTCATGTCGCTGGACTGGTAATTCAGAGGTCTGGACCACTGCTTTGGGGACATGAGCTCAAATCCCATCAGTGCAGCCGTTGGAATATAGATTCAATCAATTAATACATTTGGAATTGAAAGTTATGGCCCCAGGAATGTTGAAGCAATTATTGTAAAAACCCTATATCTTTCACGGAAATAAATCTGCCATCCTTACCTGGCTGAGCCTAGATTTGATTCTTAAATGGCCTCGCCAGCCACTCAATTGGACAGCTACAAAAGAGATCAAACTCCTTCCCAAACAGCACTGTGGATATACCTACACCACATGGACTGCCGCGGTTCAAGAAGGTAGCCCATCTTCTCGAGGGAAATTAGCGATGGGAAGAAGTGTTTGCGTCCTGTGGGAAATAAAGTGAAGGGCGTTATTTTACCATCTCGCTGTGCCTGGCGAGCAGTGCAGTGAGCGTAGCTATAGATCTGATTTGCGTCAAACGTGAAATGGTTTCTGATCTTGCCGGCACCTCCCAAACGGTGTGAACTGCTTGGATTTTGATATCAATAGTGCATTCGGCACGCATGCTTCTCCCCTCTCTGGTGAGATGTCATGCTGGCGCAAGCATTAGCGCAGAGTTGGTCACCATGGGGCTCGGAGGCCATTGAAGCCCCCAGGGAGTCGGGGGCACGACCAGACGGTGCCCGTCAAGCAGTGTCCAGTTGTCAGTGTCCTCTAGAGACACCCTGGTAGCGGACGTGAGGCACTGCTGGTATGGCGGGGGCAGTGCCAAGGGCTTGGGGCCTGAATGGCGGCAACGATGGAGTGGCGAGGGTGGGATCATGGATGCTATGCAGTAGGGTCATCACGCAGGGGTGGATCATGAAGGGGGTCATGATTTGGGGGCATGTCGGGGGTCATGATGCGGTTGCAGGGCATGTCAGGGGTCTGCCAGGGAACTTATCGGGTGGGCATTGGTTTCCCCCCAAGCGGCCAACATGTGTCGGGGTGGAGGGAGAACATTGCTGTCATTGAAGGGGATGGGATATTCGGGATGACAGAATTAACAGGCGTTCAGGTCTCTCCCTCACTGGGTAGGCAGGCGGTCACTGGTGTTGGCTCTGTTCAGCAAGAAATGTGAACAAAGACTGAAGAAAATCGAATTGATCGCTTATGCTTATTCTGAACTGTCATGATGTGGGTATGCCGGCGTTGGACTGGCGTAAACACAGTAAAAAGTCTGACAACACCAGGTTTTAGTCCAACCTATTTATTTCATAATATTCTCACAAGCTTTCGAGGGGTTACCCTCTTCGTCAGGTGAATGGAGAGTTCTGGCCTCAGACAGAGCATATAAAGCACAGACAGTTTAGAGATTACTGATTAAAATGCGAATCCTTACACCTAACCTGCTGTTCAAGACCTGAAGTGGCTGACAATGTGAGTGGTAGGAGCACTGATCACAGTTCAAAGAGATGTGTATTGTCTCCAGACAGTACAGTAAGTGAGGTTTAGCAAACCCAGGCAAGTCACGGGGGTTACAGATAGTGCGACATGAACCCAAGATCCCTGTTGAGACCGTCCTCATGTGTGCGGAACTTGGCTATCAGTCTCTGCTCAGCGACTCTGCGCTGTCGTGTGTTGTGAAGGCCACCTTGGAGAATGCTTACCCGAAGGTCAGAGGCTGAATGCCCGTGACCACTGAAGTGTTCGCCAACAGGAAGGGAACAGTCTTGCCTGGTGACTGTCGAGCGATGTTCATTCATCCGTTGTCGCGGAGATCTCTACTGCCTCCCAAAGATTCACAAGGCGAACACACCTGGCCGTCCCATCGTATCGGGCAATGGAACTCTGTGTGAGAACCTCTCCGGCTACGTCGAGGGCATCCTGAAACCCATTGTACAAAGAACCCCCAGCTTTTGTCGCGACACTACGGACTTCCTACTGAAACTCAGCACACATGGAGCAGTTGAACCAGGGACACTCCTCGTCACAATGGATGTCTCAGCGCTCTACACCAACATCCCCCACGACGATGGCATTGCTGCGACTGCCTCAGTACTCAATGCTGACAACTGCCAGTTTCCAGATGCAATTTTACAACTCATCCGCTTTATCCTGGACCACAATGTCTTCACCTTCAACGACCAGTTTTTCATCCAGACACATGGAACAGCCATGGGGACCAAATTTGCGCCTCAATGTGCCAACATCTTCATGCACAGGTTCGAACAAGACTTCTTCACTGCACAGAATCTTCAACCAATGCTGTACACTAGATACATCGATGACATTTTCTTCCTCTGGCCTCATGGTGAACAATCACTGAAACAACTATATGATGATATCAACAAATTCCACCCCACCATCAGACTCACCATGGACTATTCCCCAGAATCAGTTGCATTCTTGGACACACGCATCTCCATTAAGGACGGTCACCTCAGCACCTCACTGTACCGCAAGCCCACAGACAATCTCACAATGCTCCACTTCTCCAGTTTCCACCCTAAACATGTTAAAGAAGCCATTCCCTATGGACAAGCCCTCCGTATACACAGGATTTGCTCAGATGAGGAGGATCGTGACAGACACCTCCAGACCCTGAAAGATGCCCTCGTAAGAACAGGATATGGTGCTCGACTCATAGATCGGCAGTTTCGATGCGCCACAGCGAAAAACCGCACCGATCTCCTCAGAAGACAAACACGAGACACAGTGGACAGAGTTCCCTTCGTCGTCCAGTACTTCCCCGGAGCGGAGAAGCTACGACATCTTCTCCGGAGTCTTCAACATATCATTGATGAAGACGAACATCTCGCCAGGGCCATCCCCACACCCCCACTTCTTGCTTTCAGACAACCACACAACCTCAAACAGACCATTGTTCGCAGCAAACTACCCAGCCTTCAGGAGAACAGTGACCACAATACCACACAACCCTGTCACAGCAACCTCTGCAAGACATGCCGGATCATCGACATGGATACCATCATCACACGTGAGAATACCATCCACCAGGTACATGGTAAATACTCTTGCAACTCGGCCAACATTGTCTACCTGATACGTTGCAAGAAAGGATGTCCCGAAGCATGGTACATTGGGGAGACCATGCAGACGCTACGACAACGGATGAATGAACATCGCTCGACAGTCACCAGGCAAGACTGTTCCCTTACTGTTGGCGAACACTTCAGTGGTCACGGGCATTCAGCCTCTGACCTTCGGGTAAGCATTCTCCAAGGCAGCCTTCACGACACACGACAGCGCAGAGTCGCTGAGCAGAGACTGATAGCCAAGTTCCGCACGCATGAGGACGGTCTCAACAGGGATCTTGGGTTCATGTCGCACTATCTGTAACCCCCGTGACTTGCCTGGGTTTGCAAAACCTCACTTACTGTACTGTCTGGAGACAATACACATCTCTTTGAACTGTGATCAGTGCTCCTACCACTCACATTGTCAGCCACTTCAGGTCTTGAACAGCAGGTTAGGTGTAAGGATTCGCATTTTAATCAGTAATCTCTAAACTGTCTGTGCTTTATGTGCTCTGTCTGAGGCCAGAACTCTCCATTCACCTGACGAAGAGGGTAACCCCTCGAAAGCTTGTGAGAATATTATCAAATAAATAGGTTGGACTAAAACCTGGTGTTGTCAGACTTTTTACTGTATTCTGAACTGTGACAGAGTGAGTGCCAAAATTAAACAAAAAATAGCATTTGTGACCTGCCCGAGCAGAATAGCGACCAAGCACTCTGGAGCCAGTTTCATTCGCGTGTTTAAGCTCTGCCCACCACCCCTCCTCCCCCCAGTACCAACACCAAGCTCCCAACTTTAATGAAGTGACTGAATGTTGAAAGATTGCAATGCAGAGTGTACCTGAGGGACTGACGCAATTCACCCCATGTTCCTTGCCGTTATGACCCTTGGAAATCAGAAAAAAAAATCCATCCCATCTATCGATTCAAATCCCTTTTCAAAGTTGCAATTACATTTGTTTCCACAACCCATTTAGGTTGTGCATCCCAAATCATAACAAATTGCTGCATTAAAAATAATATTCATCTCCCCTCTGGCTCTTCTGCTGATTTTCTGAAATTTATGTCCTCTGGTTACCAACCGCCATCTCCAAATTCCTTAAATTTTTTGAATCTCTTCTTGCTCTTCTTCAGGAGAAACATTGCAGTGCGTCACCTACAAAACAAATGCAAATTTGCATCCTTTGTAGGTGCAATACTTGTTCACAAGAGAGCTCAGAAATCATTTGGCTGCGGTCTTGCTACAGCTGGAGAGTTTTAATGCAGGATTTTGTCTTCAAAAATTAATGTAACTCGGCCAGGTAATAGGTCTTCTGACACAATGGATAGCATCCCTGTCTTTGAGACAGAAGATTTGAACCCCACGCCAGGACTTCATGGTCAAAGAAGGTGTGTTTGTCCCACAGCCAGACAGGTTGAGTATCAAATCATTCCATCGGAAGAGATTCCTGGTCAGCCATCATGTTCAAATGACGGAAAAAGAAAGTTGGAGACTCGAGCATCACTGTACATAGCTCCAGATTTGCAACATGTAGGCAAAAGTGTATGTTGCCACAGCAACGTGGATTGCCTGAGTCATTTGTAATACATCACCAGGCCGTGTGATGGACTGTCTGGAGAGACACAAATTGGAAATAAGAAATTTGCTGTTTGCATTTTGTTTTACTTTCCACTTTCTGTTTCATTCCTGTTCTTCACGATGTGGGTCATTTAATTATGTAAGTGGCAAAGAAGTGCCATTATATATGCATGTCATTATCAATAGAATTAATGCAGTGCTCCGGTCTGTCCTCCCTCACTGAGCCGCAGACGGCCACTGGTACTGGTTCTGTTCAGCAGGAAATGGGAGCAAAGGCGGAGTAAAATTGAATTAATTCCTTTTGGTAACTCTCAACTGTGGCAGAATCAACGCCAAAATAAAAAAAAAATCAGAATTTGTGAATCTGATATTTTAAGGCTATGGTTATCGAAGGGTTAACACTATGGGGCATTTTGATTTTATGTTCAAGCTGATGACTAACTTGATGTCAGAATTCATTGTAAACCCAGGGAAATGGGAGTCTTTGCACTTGCCTCTAATCAATTGTGAATGTCAATTATAGCTTTGCAGAAAATCTGATTTAAGCTTATGTTGCACAAGATTACTGGTGAAATAGAAAACAATATTTTTTATGTCATCCAGTCGGCAAGAAAAGTGCACTGAAGAGCTCTTTGATATGATTGAATTTTCATACGTTGAAGTCACGCTGCCGACACAGAATCATAAAGTTTGCTTTCACAAAGAGTCATCTGGACTCGAAACATCAGCTTCCTTTCTCTCCTTCCAGATGCTGCCAGACCTGCTGAGATTTTCCAACATTTTCTCCTCCAGATTCCAGCACGTGCAGTAATTTGCTTTTACCATAAAATCATAGTGCAGAAGAGGCCCTTCAGCCCATCAAATCTGCACCGACATATGGGGGGAGGGGGGGGGGCAAACATGCCGCTAATGGGCGCCTGACCTTCCACCTCATCCCATTTACCAACACTTGGCCTGTAGCCTTCAATGTTATGACGTGCCAACTGCTCATCCAGATACTTTTTAAAGATATGAGACAATCCGCTTCTACCACTCTCCCAGGCAGCACACAAGAACATAAGAAATAGGAGCAGGAGTAGACCATCTCGTCCTTCGAGCCTGCCCCGCCATTCAATAGGATCATGGCTGATCTGAAGTGGCTCAGTTCCACTTTCCCGCTTTCTCCCCATAACCCTTAATTCCCTTGTCTATCAGAAACCTATCTACCCGTGATTCAGCGAGGTAGCCTTCACCACTTCAACGGGCAGAGAATTCCAGAGATTCACCACCCTTTGAATGAAGAAGTTCCTCCTCAACTCTGTTCTAAACTGCCCTCCCCCCCCTCATCTTGAGGCTGCGCCCTCTAGTCCTGCTATCCTTTCTAAGCGGGAAGAATCTCTCTACCTCTACCCTATCCATCCCCTTCATTATCTTATACGTCTCTATAACATCCCCCCTCATCCTTCTAAACTCCAACGAGTACAGAGCCAGTCTATTCAGTCTCTCTTCATAGGCCAACCCCCTCATCTCCGGTATCAGCCTAGTGAACCTCCTCTGCACTCCCTCTAAGGCCAATATATCCTTCCGCAAGGATTCCAGACCGTTACCACTCACTGGACTCCTCACCCTCCCCCCTGCCCCCCCAACACAAACCTCATGCTCCTCACTTCGAATGTCCCTGCATGACTGACCCTTGAACTCAGGTGAACAGCTGCTCCTTATCCACTCTGTCTTGTGCACCTCAATCAGGTTGCCCCTCAGTCTTCTCTGATAACCACTCTTAACTGAAATGTCCTATCCTGGGTAGCATCCTGATGAATTTCCTCTGCATCCCCTCATCAGCACAATTACATCCTTCCCATAATTGTGTCAATGTCAGCCTACTTGTGACAAGAAATAAACTTTAATGTGGCAATCAGAAGTGCACACTAGACTCGAGCTGTGGCCTCGCCAGAGTTCTATGCAGCTCCAGCATGATTTCCCTGCTTCAGTAATCTATGCCTCAATTGACAAAGGCAAGTGTCCCATACACCTTTTTCATCACCCCGTGTACATGCCCTTCCATCTTCAGAGATCTGTGGACACAGAGTAGGATTTTGGGACTTCAATACCAGAGTCAAATATAGGTTACAACCCCACACTGTTGGGGGGGCAGTCCCCTCCCACAGTGATTCAGATTTCAGCCAGGCTTGCAAAGCTCCTTCCCCCCAGAAGGAGATGAAGCCTGATGCTCAGGGAAGAAAAAGAGAGCAAGCATGTCTCAAAGTGAAAGTACCCTCTTGGTACATTTTCAAAATTTTAACTTCTGCAACGTCCTCAGCAGCCGGGCTACCATTGTGGAAGGGGAACACATTCCACAGTGTGGTCTGAGGCAGGAATGATAAGGACGGCCTCAGAGACTGCCTGAAGCACCAGTCTTCCTATCTGACTTCCTACAGAAACTCAGCACACATGGAGCAGTTGAACCAGGGACACTGCTCGTCACAATGGATGTCTCGGCGCTCTACACCAACATCCCCCACAATGATGGCATTGCTGCGACTGCCTCAGTACTCAATGCTGACAACTGCCAGTTTCCAGATGCAATTTTACAACTCATCCGCTTTATCCTGGACCACAATGTCTTCACCTTCAACAACCAGTTTTTCATCCAGACACACGGAACAGCCATGGGGACTTGCCTGGGTTTGCAAAACCTCACTCACTGTGCTGTCTGGAGACAATACACATCTCTTTAACCTGTGATCAGTGCTCCTTCCACACACATTGTCGGCCACTTTAGGACTTGAACGGCAGGTTAGGTGTAAGGATTCGCATTCTAATCAGTAATCTGTAAACCGTCTGTGCTGTTATATGCTCTGTCCGAGGCCAGAACTCTCCACTCACCTGACGAAGAGGGAGTCCCCTCGAAAGCTTGTGCGTTTACTATCAAATAAATCGGTTGGACTAAAACCTGGTGTTGTCAGACTTTTTACTGTGTGCACCAGTCTACACCAGGGTTACTTGCGCACAGCTGGTCAACTGCACGCTTTGCGGAGAGTAGAGGCTTTCCCCTTAATTCGAACCTTTCCTGAAATCGGATGGTTCCCGGATCAAAGGAACTTTACAAGATTTTAGGTTAAAAAAAAATCTAGGATTGAAACTACTTGGCCTTTCAGATTTATTGTTCTTTACTTCAGTTGATATTTCTGTTTCCATTATGCAAATTAGGGGCAGGAACAGGCCACTCTGCCCCTTTAGCCTTCTCTGCCTTTCAGTAAGAAGATGGCTGATTAGATTGTGGTCTCAGCATCACATTCTGCCTTCCCAACACCCACTCCCCGCCCCCCCCCAAAAAAAACTTTATCTTGCTTATTATAGTTTGGTGAATCCCTTTCCCAACTTCATTTATGTACAAGAAGAGGCCCAATGGCCCAGATAGGCTGACATTAACACTCCGGTGAAGTCACTGTGAAAATCCCCGAGTTGCACCTGTTTGGATACATCGAGGGAGAATTTAGCCTGGCCAATGCAACAAACCAGCACTTTGTTTGGATTGTAGGAGGAAACTGGAGCACCCGGGGAAACCCACGCAGACATGGGGAGAACATGCAGGCTCTACACAGACAGTCATCCGAGGCTGGAAACGAACCCAGGTCCCTGGTGCTGTGAGGCAGCAGTGCTGACCACTGTGCCACCATGCCTCCTCAATTTTGTTGACCAGCTTTTTATGTAGTGCCTTTTCAAATGCTTTCTTGAAATCGACGAGGACAACATCCACCGCGTTCCCCTCACCTGCTTCTTCAAAGGAAAAAAATCAGATTTATCAAGCATGATCTTCCACTTATGAATCCATCCTGGCTGTCATAGAATCATAGAATCATAGACCCCTTCGGCCCATCGAGGGTGCACCAACCACAATCCCACCCAGGCCCTATCCCCACACATTTACCCGCTAATCACTCTAACCTACGCATCCCAGGACACTAAGGGGCAATTTTAGCACTGCCAATCAACCTAACCTGCACATCTTTGTCCTTAATAATGACGAACCTCTGCAAATGCCTTTTGACTTTTTTCCTGATTATTGTTTTTGAAATCTTACCCACCACTGATGTTAGACTAACTGGCCTGTAGCAGCTAGGACTGTCCTTGCATCCTTTCGTGAAGAAAGGTGTCACGTTTGCTGCTCTGCAACCCTCGATACCTTCACCGTATTGACGGGAGATTGAATAACTGTGATAAGACCTTCCGGTATCTCCACATCACTTTCTTTAGTAATGTGGGATGCAAGCAGTTGGCGATTTTCACAGTAACTTCATTGCAGTATTAACGTAAGCATACTTGTGAGAAATAATAAACTTTAAGCTTTACAGATGTGGCCAGCCTGGCCTGTACCTCCTCCCTTCTTAATAGCCCATTTTCCCTGCTTAATTGCCTTGCAGGCAGGCCTGTCAACCTCCATTCTGCCTCTGGGCAAACATCTCGGTTGTGGGATGGAGCTGGAAAATGTTAGTACCAGCCTGTAGCAGAATTTTCACACCCATCTGCCCTTGTATGCACCATCTTCTGAGGACGAAAATCTTGCCCATGGAAACAGTTTGTAGGCCGTGACTTCCATTGAGCTGTACCTAATTGTCAGGGTGAAGCTTAATCATATTGTGATCACTCTTCCCCCGCACATCACCCAGCCCGGCAGTCTCTTGGGAGAGGGTGAAAGATAAGACCAAAGAACACTTCAGCACAGGAAGAGGCCCTTAGGCCCTTCGAGCCTGCGCCAATCATGATTGAAAACCATACGCACTCACGGAGTCCATATTCATCCATCCCCATCCTATTCATGTATTCATCTAGATGCTCCTTAAATGCCCCTAATGGACCTTCTCCCATCAGGGGCAGTGTATTCCAAACATTCACCACCCTCTGTATAGAAGCAATTAATTGAGAGGGGAAAAGTGTCACTGATACCGCCAGCCACAACGTGCAATAGCCCATCTATTTTGGATTGCTGTGATAGTTACCAGAATCTAGGATTTCCTCCAGTTCCTTTTAAAACAGTCGCCATTCCACATTCAGCTTGCTGATCAGAAAGGAGGGCCACCATTTGCGTGAATGTGAGAAGCCAAAAGGAATTGGCGACCAATAAGTTGCATAAAATTTAAAACTTGTTCTGGAAGAAAGTGCAAACTAACAACAATGAAGAACGAATGCCAGTGGGATGAAAACTGCAAGGGGTAGCAGCTTGTTAATGGCTCATTCTCCCCTCTGCCAGAGTGTGTGGAACTATTAACTGTGGTGCAGAATGTGTGTGGGATGCTGGAGTCTTTCATTATTTCTTAATTCTCCATTAATTCATTTCCAATAGATCTGATACTTCACAAATGGAAGGTTCCCAATGGTCTCTGTCTGAAGATAATCCTTGCATTTCTTTCTTTCCCCCTCGTACATTCAGCCATTATAACAGCCTGCTGCGTTCTTGATGCTGTGATCAAATTGTGCCAGGTATAGATTAAAACCACACTTGGTCTCACTGCTTCACAATAGGCACCAGCTTCCAACATCACAGATCTACATCCTACCATTTATTTTCCAAAAGAATCTCACTATATGTATTGTTGTGGGATTCCTCTCAGTCAAACTGATCCCATGGATGGAAAGATTAATTAATAGGATCCAATTCTCAACATTAAATGCAGTTGTACCCTAAACAATTCCGTCTTACAGCACAGCTGGATTCTTATATGATTTGGAAAAGTACAAGACTGAAACACGGATTTCTTGAGAAAAGAGTTTTTCTAAGATGTCATCCTTGACACAACTGTAGTGCCAACAACATGCATTCTTATCATGCCTCTGTAGTGGTGCTTCCCCTCCGCCAGTTGCTGTGTGATATGGACCCAGGCCATAATCAGGACTGTTCAAAACTTCTGATGGTGGCTGGAGAAGCAAGAAGCGGACTGGCCATGCTGGAGACCTAATCAGACTGAATGAGCAATATCCCTGAGCCCGAGAAGCACCTAGGAGAGAAAGCTTCCCCTTTTGTCTGTAAGAATGTAATCTGGTTCACATGTTCAGTAGATTAGTAATTGGAGCTCCAGCAACCAAACAGCATGGTTGACACAGTGGTTAGCACTGCTGCCTCTCAGTCCCAGGGACCCAGGTTCAATTCCGGTCTTGGGTGACTGGGTGGAGTTTGCACATGGATTTCCTCTGGGTGCCCTGGTTTCCTTCCAGAGTCCAAAGGTGTGCAGGTTAGCTGGGTTGGCCATGCTAAATTGACCCTTAGTGTCAAGTAGATGTTATTTACTTCAACCTTATTGCTGATAAGAGACATGGACTGTCGAAGCTTTCCATCCTGCACTCATCAGGTCAAACACAAGAATGCCAAATTTCAAACAATCACCAACAATTTATATCACAGTAAACTATCTTGTTGAAACTTTGAATTTACTCTCTGTTCTACAATTATCCCAGATGGACACAGAGTTGTTTGGTGCTATTGAATTTTTATGCCATGTAGCACTCACACAATACTTCAGTCATGTTTAATTAATAATATTTTGTTTGAAGGAGGAAGAGGGATATCAATTTTATATTTCCTATTTGAATTCCTTTCCTTCTCTTTGCCAATAGAAAGGTGAAACCTTTTTTTAAAGATTACAGACTCTTTGGAATGTTGTCAGCCAGATGTATATTGCACAACAACATACTCCCTCAAAGGACATTGCATCTGCCAAGATGGAATCAGCTGCCATTATAGGCCATTTGATCTGATGAGCCTGCCAAGCGGCAACAAAAACTACCCTCGGAGGACAGTCAACTTTCAGTATCAATAAAAACAAGGTCTTCTCTATGGAAGACAAATCCTCTGCTGCAATCCATACCAGTCTGCTACTTTATAAAGAAAATTGCACTTTTAGCACCCAATTGACATTATTATTTCTCATTAAAAGGACATTATAACAAAGCAGCCATTTATCTGGATTTTCTCCGACAGCCCACTGAATTAAATGCCACCGCGAGCGGCTTATGATATTGTTTTGATTTTAGTTCAACTGAAAACAAATCTCTCAAATTATCCTCTGGATTCTAGCTGGAAATCTATAGGAATGCAAATTCATAACTTTTTTAAAAAATATATATCCCTGCAGAGCAGAATGCAGTGTGCTGTATTGATTTTTCATCTTTTTGGTTGAGAAGATTGACATAAAGTCTACCCGACATCGGATCTGTGACAATATATCAGCTGGTGTCAGTATTGAGAAATGTATAATTGCTGCTCGCTGAATGAATCCAGCAGTTGATGATCACTAAGGGAATGCTGAGGGTGATAGGGAGCCTTTTGGGAAATAATTCACACGATTTACGAGAAAGTGGATCTCGAATGTAATCACATGCAGGGATCATATGCAGGGATGTGTTGAATAATGAAAACAGATGGCAGGGTTATTGGATAGAATAGGATACATCTGAAAGCATTGCCCTTTGCTGTGTACAATTGAAAAGGATGTGCATCCAATGTAAATGCCACACTTCTACTTCAAAGAAGATTCATTAAGACCAGTGGTTCTTTAGAATGATGGTTTATTGACTTTAATCACTTTCTTTTCTTTTTTTTCAGGGTCATTTGAATTTTCCTACTGTATGCAAACGAATGGAATATTAGAATCAGAACCTTCGAGGGACGTATATCATATTCCGATTGCATATCCCATCCAGTTCTCATTGTTGCCTGCCACAGTTTGAATATGTTTATAGGAAAACACTGACTCCGTGGGAAAAATAGTTCTTGCTGTTTTGAGTTTTATTGATTAGAAACCATGGCAGCGAGAACCGGAGCCCACACGATTCAAACCGTTACGGTATTATTTCGAGTTATAATTGGTGTTTCCATCTGGCATTCAGCCCCGAGCTGGAAGGCGACTGGACAAACTGTTTGTCAGCGAGAGAAAGTCACTGAATGGAATCCAGATCTTCAGGAAGTCCGCATTAACTGGACGCTCACGCAGAATGTATGCTCCGATTTCTACACAGATTGCTGGAGTTTTAACACGCAGAATATTCCTGCCAGTGATCCAGCTCTTAACTTGGCCCAAAATTGTCCTTTAGATCTGCAGTTTGGAGTCAACGTTTATCTTTCCCCGGACCCAATCTTTGAAAAGCGTGGAATGAACGTGGCAAATGTTTCGGAGGCAGAATTCATTGGCTGCACTAATGCGGGTTTTCCACGTGCCCAGCTGTTGTTTGGTGGGAGAGCGAAAGGCACCCAGCTCATTGGCCTCAAATGGTTGACAGTTGGAACGCATTATTTTGTGGAAGTGCAGGATGACGGGCCTCCTCTCTGCAGGCTTGGCCTGCGGCTGAATGTCACCGTTAAGTCAGAACTTTGCAGAGGTTTCAATAGTACAACATTCTGCTCAGGACGTGGTAAATGTCAAACTGAACGTTTGCAGGCAGCCTATTACTGCCATTGCCAGCATCCCTACACTGGCCTTCTCTGTGAGGAATATAATGCCTGTTCTGGGAGGCCTTGCCTGAATGGAGGCACTTGCATTGACAAGAAGGAAGGACTTGATGGACAAGGGTATGACTGTGTTTGTCCACCACAATTTACAGGTATGTGTTTTTCTTGTATATAATGCATGTATGTGATACTCGAATCCTGCTGCATTTTCCATTTAAAAGTATTGATTTTTTTTAATCTCTTTCTGCAACTTTCTTCTCTTTGCCTTTCTGTTTCTTACGCTCATTTTTGTATCTTATATTTCTCTTTCATCCTCTTTCTTTATGCACTTTGGATCGTGTCTATTAATGTGCAGGTTGTGTAGATTGGTCATGCTTGATTGCCATTTAGTGTTGGGGGATTAGCTGGGTAAATACATGGGGTTATGGGGACAGGGCCTGGGTGGAATTGTTATCGGTGCAGGCTCCATGGGCTGAATAGTTTCTATCTGCGCTGTAGGCATTCTGTGATTGTATATCTTTCCCATTGTACTTGTGGCTTCCTCTCTCGCTCGATTTGTATTCACGTGTCTGTATGCATCATCACACTGCCGCCACACACGTTCTTTCTCCCTTTTTCTTTCTCCTTCTCACTCCTCCGATCGGTCAACCATTCTGATCCTTTCACCTTACCCGTCATTGTGATCTAAAGGCAGATGAAGAACTCAACATTGAGGCAGAATATTGCGGATCCTGAAATAAAAACAGTAAAAGCTGGAAATGCTCAGCAGATCTGATAGTATGTGTGGAGAGGGGAACAGAGTTAACATTTGGAGTTGAATATGACTAGAAAGAGCTATATTCGATTAGAAACATTGGGTAGATTCTTCCAGTTCCGCCAGCAGTCGGAATCGCGGTGGGCAGGGAACTTAAATTGGTGTGAGGCCAAAAATTAGTTCCCCAATGGCAGCATGAACATTAGGGATTATGTTCTCATGACTTTAAAGGTATATAAAAGTGAAGCAGTTGAGGCTACCTCATTATATGTTTTTAAGGCAAAGATAGATAAATTTTTGAAGAGTAAAGGAATTAAGGGTTATGGTGAGCGAGCGGTTAAATGGAGCTGTGCCCACGAAAAGATCAGCCGTGATCTTATTGAATGGCAGAGCAGGCTCGAGAGGCAAATGGCCTACCTTCTTATGTTTGATGGCAGCTTCCCACGAAGAATGTTGAGAAACCCTTTATCATACATTAGCCATCTCATGTTACGACACCACCACATGTGCAAACATTATTGAGATGTGCAGGTGAGCGCGAGTGTTGGATCTGTGCCTACCAACAATTACATGCTGAATTAATGCCATTTAAAATCTATTAGCAAGATTTTATGTTGCCTGTGTGATTTTGGGCTTGCTGTCTAGGCAGGAAGAGCAGGCAGACATTATGATCTCATCAATTTGCCATCCAAGGGCAGGATAAAAAGGCCCCTGGAATACCAGCGCTTTGATTTTACTTGTTGTGTTCTGCTGCTGTTGTGCTTCTCAATTTTGCCAGACTCCCTTGCTCTCTGGAGCTCAATGGATTATGAGTTCAAGTCCCGCTCCAGAAAGTTGAGCACATGGACTCACAGTCAGTCGCACAGCGATTTGGAGAGAGTGCGGCACTCTCTGTGGTGCTTGCGTTCAGGTGAGCTGTTGATCTCGAACAGGTCCACCCTCTCAGATGGATGTAAAAGATCCAATATTGCTATGGGAGCTTGCTGTGCACAACATGGCTGGCTGGCACATTTCCCACATTATCACTTCAAATGGCAGTGAGGCATTCTGAAAGGAGGTGGAGCAATGCTTATTTAGTACATCTTTCTTTCTTCACTGATATAAGTAGATGTAGGGAACCTTTTCTCCACCTACAGCTTCCTCAAGGATGCCACAGATTGCCATTGGATTGGTGGCAGATGCTGGATCCTGTCACTTTGCAAGGTATATTTCAGGGCAGCTGCATACAAACACACTGAGTCAATGAAGGTTTTAGTTAGGACCAGTTCACAGCCGAAAAGCCGCAGTAGTAACGCCAAATTCCTTTCCGTGTTGTCGGACCCGTCTGTTTTTCAACTGTAAGTTTGATTGAACATAAGAACATAAGAAATAGGAGCAGGAGTAGGCCATCCAGCCTTTCGAGCCTGCCCCGCCATTCAACAAGATCATGGCTGATCTGTCGCTGCTCAGTTCCACTTTCCCGCCCTCTCCCCATAACCCTTAATCCCCTCTCCTATCAAAAACCCATCAACCCGCATCTTAAAAATATTTAGTGAGGCAGCCTTTGAAGTTATGGAAGGCCTGGGGCAATACCAGTGGACCTATTGCCTGACTCGTCCCTACGCACACCGGTCAGCCTAACTGGAAGGCGAGTTTCAGTCAGGGCGGACCTTAATTGGTCAGCCAGTTGAGAAGGCAATCTTGTTCAGGAGTGGATTCTACATCCTCTTCTGCGTTTGACAACTTAACGCGCATACCAATTGCCAAATTCAAGCCTACTTAATTCTATCCAGTTCATTACGAGTGGGAATGTTTCAATCTGGAGTGGGTTTCGCACAAAGGCAAGTGGTTACTAAAACAATCCTAAGGGGAAGAGTCTGTCTGCGTGTGATTGCATTGCATTTGTAACCAATAGCTTGTTCATTAGAGTTTCCAGGAATCTAAGGTTTAATTTCAACAGTTTTTAGACTGTGTTGCTGTAAGTTGAGTACAGCAGCTGCAGAAATCATTTCTCTGGCGTATCCATGGCCTTCTTGCAATGGCTAAGCAGGAGGTCGTACCGCTATACTAGTTAAGGGGACTGACACGATCTTAAGATACCACAGACTGTGCAAGTCCAAACTATACTTGCTGCTCAGTTAAAAATGGACTTTGCTGAACCAAAGCACGACTACAACATGTCACACGATTTTGCAAGTCTGGAAATTTCCAACGGCATTTATAAAAATAAAGCTGAAAAATCATGCTTTTGGAATCTCACACCTATTACTGTACGGATCAATTATAATCAATGAAACAAAGAGGCAGCAAATGGTTTGATAGCTCTGGAGAAGAGGCATAGAGACTGAAAACATTAACTCTGTTTCTCTCTCCATGGATGCTGCTGGATCTGCTGAGCTTTCCCAGCATTTTCTGTTTGTTTCAAATAGTCTCTCTCCCCAGTCTCTACTTTTAACAAAGAGAGTCTCTACTTTTAACAAGAGAGCATTGTACTCTAATGTAAGAGGCACTAATAGCTGCTGCCTTTTTCCCAAGGTGACCAGAAACATAGGCTAGGTTCCCCGTGGCTTATGTAGTGAGCCGCTCAAATCTCTGTTGACTCTGGTAGGAGGCTGGAAAATCCTACCCACAGAAACTGATTGTTAACCTGAAACTGACTCATCAGTGGGCAATACCACATGACCTAAGACCCGCTGCCCTTTGCCGTCATGTTACATTCTTGGACTCCCAAGGTAGTCTGCTGTTAATACCCAGCCTGTCAATATCGAAGCTGGATTCCCAGCTGACATTAAGTTTGAAGTTTATTTATTACTGTCACAAGTAGGCTTACGTTAACACTGCAATGAAGTTATTGTGAAAATCACCCCACATCGGCATCTGTTTGGGTACATAGAGAGGATTTAGCATGGCCAATGTACGTAACCAGCACGTCTTTCAGACTCTGGGAGAAAAACCGGAGCATTCAGCGAAAACCCACGCAGACACTGGGAGAATGTGCAAACTCTGCACCGTCACCCAAGCCAGGAATCAAACCTGGGTCCCTGACACTGTGAGGCAGCAGTGCCAGCCAACAAGCCTAAACCTCTGAAGTCTGGTTCTCTGAGTGATTCTGCTATCGCCTTAGTGCGGACAAAGTTCCTGTACGTCAAACTCAACTTGCCGTGTCATCACCAACTGTGAAGGAATTCTGCAATACCAGCTAGCTGAACCAACCTGAATTTTAGCTCCTTATGTGAAGTGATCCTCATTGAACTCCGACATTCTGACCAATTTGACATAAATTGAGATCCATATCTTTGGTGTTTATTTTTGCTTTAAGTTCTCCCTAGTTATAAAGCTCTTTTCTTTCCTATCTACTCCTTGTGTGTAATCATTGTGGTGACCATCTCTCTGGCTTGAATGTATGAGTAATCAATGTTTCTTATTCATCCTCAAAGAGAGTTTGCTGTGAGTTCCTTTAAAATTTACCTGACACAGCCCTCGTCAAAAAAGAAAATACCTCTGCTCATGAACAGACGGTGAGAAAAATAAAGCGGTTCAATTTGTCGTTTTCTCCTGCCCTTATCCTTGTTCAACCATTCTAGTTCATCAGATGTTTTCTTGTAGTGACAAATAACAAGTTGTGATCGCTATCAACACAATCAATTAATTATTTGCTATTTTCTGCCTGTTCTTTGTGCCATTTCAAAAGATAACAACTGTAAAGGAAGATGATTGGCTTTGACAAGAATCCGCTTGGCCCTTCTCAGTCCGATGTTTCTCAAAGTACAAGAATAATTTGCAGTTAGAAAACAATTGTAATGTAGTCAACTGCCCCAATCACCAATCCACATAACAGGGGAGAGGGATAAGTGAGACCTTGTGAGAGATAGCAGCGATTTGGGTGAGCTCAGGTTCCGAGAATCATAAGATCCCTAGAGTGCTGAAGAAGGTCATTTGGCTCATCAAGCGTGCACAGACAACAATCCCACCAAGGTCCTATCCCTGTAACCCCACGTATTTGCCCTGTTAGTCCCCCGACACAAAGGGGCAATGTAGCCAGGCCAATCCATTTAACTTGCACGTCTTTTGGACAATGGGATGAAACCAAAGCAGCCGAAAGAAACCCATGCAGACATGGGGAGAACATGCAAACTCCACACAGACAGTCACCTGAGGCCAGAATTGAACACCGGTCCTTGGCACTGAGAGGCAGCAGTGCAAACCACTTATGGAGAACACAGTTTGAGAGACTAGCCAGGAAAACATTGGCCGAGTCAACTCCAAAGGTAAAACAAGGCGAGAATAAGGGTTTCAACAATCATTGAGTTGGGACAGGGATGGGGACAGAACATGTTGGAAGAAGATAGTCTTGAATTTGACAGATTATGGTCCTTGGGTTCCTCGGGCATGGTTGTTACATGCCAGAAGACCATTCACATGTCTTCAGGCAAGCTGCTGTAACTCATTTCATTCTAACCTTTATTTGTTATCCACCCTTTGGGTGATTTGAACCTCTCATGTAACCTATTAATCAGCCAGCCATTCTAATTTACCAGTGGGATTTTAATAGCCTGCAATGATCTCCACTAGACTGGTCCTTTCACATTTTGTTTGAATTTTGTGAGTAATAGTTGCATTGGCTGTAGGAAAACCTTCAAACAGATAGCAAGAATGAAACATTTGAATTCTGCAGTCAATAATTGCTGTAAAGTCAGGACAATAAATCATACCTTCAAATGTTTCAAAACAAAAGATGTTCTCGGGGTGTAAGCAATTCTGGTGCGGCAGTGTTTATTGTTCAATTGGTTTCCCTGAGGATATCAGAAGTATACAAATGGAAAATTCTTTGGATGCTGAAAATCTGAAATAAAACGCAACATGTAGGACACTTTCAGCAGATCTGGCAGCGTTAATGGAGAGACAGAGTTGATGTTTTCATTTTGTGGCCTTGTGTTCTGGCATTGAAAGTATATCGTATGGTACCAGAGGTATGTTTGCACAGAATGAATGATGGTGGCAAATACTTTTTCTTACAGGATATTCCTGAGGTGGTTGGGTCTTTTGGTACAACAAATCGACACCTTTCATCGTAATTTGCATTTTATATATTCATGGGACATGAGTATCACTGGCTGAATCAAGAATCATAGAACCCTTCACTGCAGAAAGAGGCCTTTCGGCCCATCAAGTCTGCACTGACCACAATCCCACCCAGGCCCTACCCCCATATCCCTACACATTTTGCCCACCAATCCCTCCAACCTAAGCATCCTAGTACACTAAGGGGCAATTTTAGCATGGCCAATCGACCTAACCCGCTCATCTTTGGACTGTGGGAGGAAACCGGAGCACCCGGAGGAAACCCACGCAGACACAAGGAGAATGTGCAAACTCCACACAGAAGTGACCCGAGCCGGGAATCGAACCCAGGTCCCTGGAGCTGTGAAGCAGCAGTGTTAACTACTATGCTACCGTGCCACCCCATCATTTATGGCTGGCCAGCATTTATTGCCCATTACTAGTTGCTGTTGCTCTGAAGTAAGCCAGGCCAAGTAAGGACGACACGTTTCCTTCCCTAAAAGACATTAGTGAACCAGCTGGGTTTTTATAACAATCAACAATGGTTTCATGGTCATCAGCAGATTCTCAATCCCAGATATATTTTATTGAATTCAAATTCCACCATCGATCCCATTATGGGATCGAACCAGGGTCCCCAGGACATTAACTAAATTTCTGTATTAATGGTCTAGTGATAATGCCACTCGGCCATTGCCTTCCCTCGTTTTATTTGGGTGCTCGCCCACAAAGAATACCAGAATTATTAAATTCCATTTCCTAATTCGCTCAAACAGGTATGGTGTTTGCGCTATGTGATTGACTGAGCTGTCTGATTACAAGGCAGGTGATGTGGAAACTAAGCCAAAGGCCATGCTAAGTATCGCGCCTTGGAAAACAAACCAATGGGAAGGCTTAAGGCAGAATATTCCTTCTCATGTGATACATACCTACATAGGGGAGGATGGCCAAAAAGAAAGGATCCTGTTGGATGACAAACTATTTGTAGACAAGTTATCAGATACTTGAGATGATAGAGAAATTGCAACTCAGAAATAGGCCATTTGGCCCAATGAGTCCATATTCATGTTTAGTTCAATATGGCAGCTATTTCCCATCATACTTCACCCAACCCTATCAACATACATGTCAAGATCTTTCTTTCTCCCACATGTTTATCTTGCTTCACTGTAACACGTTCCACCTCAACTACTCCATGTGGTAGGGAGTTCCACATGTTAAACACTGAAGAGTTACATTTAATAGTAGATACCCCTGCCACCTAGTTTTGAAATTGCCCCCCACCCCCAGCAGACACCAGAAAGACCTACAGATGCAAGACAATGAACAAAAGCGCAAAACTTACCAAAATCAAAGGCATGAGGAGAAGTCAACTGTAATTCAGAAGAGGTGTACCATCTAACTCCTGTGAAAAGGGGGAGACTGATGACCAGGTGACCTCTGCAGAGGCGAAGATGTGCCGACTGTGTAAGAGATTGAAGATGTAGATGTGAAAGTTGTGCTTGTTTCACAGAACTCCACAATCGTTACATAGGAACAGTGCTTTAACAAAATAAAGTCGACTGAAAACACATTCCTCTCCAAAACATCGCAAAGCACTTCACTTAAAATTAGTTATTTAAGCACAGCAACTGACCTTTGATTTGTTGGTGCTCACAGCACTCAGTTTGCACATGGCAAGTTTCTGTAAACTTCAATTAAATCAATTAACCATTCAAGCTCCAATGGTGACATTAACTAAGGTTCCAACATTAGCCTGGGAATTGAGGGGAGAAGTTCAAGGTAATCTTCAACATGCACTCAAATCAGCACATTATGTTATATAGAATTATATAAATGATGCAATATGCGCAGGCCATTCCAGCTCACTGGTTCAAATTCATCATGTTTATGCTCAACCTTAATTTGACTTATTATTGTCACGTGTTAGTATACAGTGAAAAGTATTATTCCTTGTGCGCTTATACAGACAAAGCATATTACTCATAGAAAAGGAGGGGAGGGCACAGAATGTATTGTTACAGTTGTACTAGGGTGTAGAAATAGATTGACTTAATATAAGATAGGTCCATTCAAATGTCTGATGGCAGCAGTGAAGAAGCTGTTCTTAAGTTGGTTGGTGCATGATCTCAGACTTTTGTAGCTTCGTATTGACAGAAGAAAGTGGAAGAGAGTATGTCTGGGTGCATGCGGTCCTTGATTGTGCTGGCTGCTTTCCCGAGGCAGCGGGAAGTGTAGACAGAGTCAATGAATGGGAGGCTGGTTTGTGTGATGAACTGGGCCATATTCACAGCCCTGTGTAGTTTCTGCAGTCTTTTATTAGCAGCCTTCTTTCTTGA
Source organism: Carcharhinus amblyrhynchos (assembly GCF_965287045.1). Lineage (NCBI taxonomy): Eukaryota > Metazoa > Chordata > Chondrichthyes > Carcharhiniformes > Carcharhinidae > Carcharhinus > Carcharhinus amblyrhynchos. Next base: position 17,031,524 of record NC_137330.1, read on the forward strand.
GCTTCCTCCCATCTTTTCCCATCTAATTCTGTCATCAGAACCCTCCATTCCTTTCTCTTTCATGTTTACCTAGTCTCTACTTACACTATTCACCTCACTCCACCCTGTGATAGCAAACTGCAAACTCTCACCACTCTGAGTAAAGAAGTTTCTTCTGAATTCTCGCTTCGATTTATTGGTGACTTTCTTACATTGATGGTCTCGAGTTCTGTTCTTCCCCACAAGAGGTAACATTCTCTCTGCATCCACTTAATCAAAACCTTTCATCATTTTAAAGATTTCTTTTACGTCGCCCCCTCAGCCTTCTCCTATCATGGCGAAATAATGATCTTTAGGCATGCCACAACAGGCCTCAGATAAAATCTGAATCATGTAATGTGATCCTTCACAATCCATCACGTCGCAAATCCACTCAAAATGTTAGCAAAGGTGTGGAGAGTCCTCCCCATAAGCTCGTGGCAATCACACAGTCATTGTGATTTCTGGAAACAAAGGATGTTTAATCCCAGTGGGAAACTAAATGCGACAAAACTTTTCAGCAGTCAGGGGTTGTTGTGCTCCAGTGCCGATTAGCCAGAGCGTGTGTGGTCAATGGGAATGCACCACGCTTGTTCGCATTCAGCTGGAGCCCATACCAATCAGCCACTCACCAGTTCTACGTTGATGGGTTATTCCTATGTTCTGCCCATTTCCTGTGACATTTATAGAACATAGAACACTACACCACAAACAGGCCCTTCGGCCCACAAGTTGCGCCGGTCACATCCATACCTCCCAGGCTTATCCATAACTCTCAATCCCGTTAAATCCCATGTACTCATCCAGAAGACCCCAGCGAGTTCGCCTCTACCACCACCAACGGCAGCCTATTCCACTCACTCACCACCCTCTGAGTGAAAAACTTGCCCCTGACATCTCCTCTGTACCTGCTCCCCAGCACCTTAAACCTGTGTCCTCTCATAGCGACCATTTCAGCCCTGGGAAATAGCCTCTGAGAATCCACCCTATCTATACCTCTCAACATTTTATGAACCTCTATCAGGCCGCCTCTCAACCTTCGTCTCTCCAGGGAGAAGAGACCTAGCTCCCTCAACCTATCTTCATAAGGCATGCCTCCCAATCCAGGCAACATCTTTGTAAATCTCCTCTGCACCCTCTCAATAGCTTCCACATCCTTCTTGTAGTGAGGCAACCAGAACTGCGCACAGTACTCCAGGTGGGGTCTGACAAGGGTCTTATAAAGTTGCAGGGGATTATGGGGATTTTGGGGGTTTTATGGGGATTTTGCCAGGGTGGGTGAATCGATTCAACCTTCTCCTTCCGCATAATCTATGTGTTGTGCTTAGATACCAAGAAAACAATCAAACATTGAGTGCCTCTGTTCACCTTAGAGCAGCACTGAATGTGATAAAACCAAATCATGAAAAACTGTCAGAGATGCCAGTTGTATGTTATCTGCTACAGAGCACATGCTAAATACCTGCCTGTGATCAATGATGATTAGTTAAGATTTGTAGAAGCAGAAACGCTAAAATTGCCATCTGTTTCAACAACAGGCCCAAACCTAGAAAAGGTACACAACTATTCATAACATTTAAGAATATGTCAAAACTGATAAGGTCAGCCGCTTAAAGGTGCAACATCTGCTTTTCATGATGATGTTAGTCTTCATTCAAACTGTTGGCCACAGCTCAGTGGGAAACAAGAAAAACAAGTAAGAGCAGGAGGAGGCCTTTTGGCCCCTTTGTCTTTGAGACAGAAGGATGTGGGTTCAAATCCCGCTCCCACCCCACTGCAGTGCTGATGTACTGCTACTCTAGTGGCAAGCAAGAGGGGGAATCTTGCAGCTTGGGACAGTCAGCGACTGGGAAGGTTCCCATCAGACTATAGGACTCAGGAGTAGAAGTAGGCTGTTCAGCTCTGCCATTCAATCAGATACCACTCCAAAGATGTGCACGTTAGGTAGATTGGCTGAATTGCCCCTTAGTGTGCCAAGATGTGTAGGTTCAGGGGATTAGTAAGGTAAATGCATGGGGTTGCAGGGATAGGGGCTGGGTGGGCTTGTTGTTTGTGTAGGCTCAATGGACCAAATGGTGGCCTCCTGCACTGTAGGGATTCAATGATTCTATTCTATGATTCTACTATGATAACCCTCAAATCCACTCTCCTGTCTTATCCCCATAACCCTTGATTCCCTTGCTGAATAAAATTCTGTCTACCTCAGCCTTGAATGCACTTAATGACCCAACCTCTACAGCCCTTTGTGGTAAGAATTCCACAGATTCATTCCCTATCTCTGTCTTGAATGGTTGACCCCTTATTCTGAGATTATGCCCTAGATTCTCCCACAAGAGAAAACAACCTCTCAACATCTACCCTGCCAAGCTGCCTGAGAATCCTATATGCCTTATATGGTTACCCCTCGTGCTTCTAATCCCCAGTGAGTACAAGCTCAACCTACTGAACCTCCCTCATAAGAAAATCCCTCCAGACCCAGGATCAATCTAGTGAACCTTCTCTTGACTGCCTCCAATACTACTATATCTTTCCAGATGTAGTCTAAATGGTGCCTTGTAAGGTTTTAGGAAGACTTCCTTCTTTTTATACTCCATTCCCTTTGAAATAAAGGCCAACTTTCCATTTGCCTTCCACATTTACTGGCTGAACTTGCATGCTAGATTTTTGTGATTTATGCACGAGGACCCCCAAATCTCTCCGTCCTGCAGCTTTCTGCAGTCTTTCTCTGTTTACGATGTGGAGATGCCAGCGTTGGACTTGGGTGGGCACAGTAAGAAATCTCGCAACACCAGGCTCAAGTCCAACAGGTTTATTTGAAATCATGAGCTTTTGGAGGACTGCTCCTTCATCAGGTGTGTAGACTCCGGAGCACCCAGAGGAAACCCACACAAACACAGGAACTCTGCACAGACAGTGACCCAAGCCGGGAATCGAAACTGGTTCCCTGGCGCTGTGAGACAACACTATGAGGTGCAGTGAGACAGCAGTGTGAACCACTCTGCCACAAAGTGGACTCGGAGTTGGGGGGAGTGGGAAGGGGGTTTGTTGTGGAGCATAAGCACCATAAAGACCACTGGTGCCAGAGAATCATAGAATCCTAGAATCCTACAGTGCAGAAAGAGGCCCTTCGGTCCATCGAGTCTGCACTGAACACAATCCCACCCGGGCCCTACCCCCATATCCCTAAATATTATACCCAGTAATCCCTCTAACCTACACATCCCTGGACATTCAGGGGCAATTTCTTAGCATGGCCAATGAACCTAACCCACACATCTTTGGACTGTGGGAGGAAACCGGAGCACTTGGAGGAAACCCATGCAGACACGAGGAGAATGTGTCCACACAGACTCCACACTCCAAACTCCACACAGACAGTGACTCAAGGCCGGGAATTGAACCCACGGCCCTGGAGCTGTGAAGCAGCAGTGCTAACCACTGTGCTACCGTGCCAAATGTTTCTGTGCTGCAAATTCTATGTAATATTGTGTACATTGTGGATGTCGCAGGGATTGTGAGATATCCGGAGCCAGGAGGAGGGTGAATCATGAGGATTCTTCAGATTAAAGGAATGTGGTGTGAGCAGGCACTGGCTATGTTTGTCAGAAAGCACTGTGTCACCCCTTTTCTGAGTGGTAAAACATGCACCAGAACCACGTTTGATGGAGGAGCTAGAATCAAACCGTAGCAGCAGGAACAGCTCCTGCAGAAGGGGAGCCGAAGGAACTGCACTGACCAAGCAACAGAGGAAATAGCACTGAAGGAAAACTATGAACATGAAAAACAGAGATCTGCATACGCATGCCACAAATGTACAAGAGATAACCAACTTCAAAGCTTGAGGGGAATGAGTTTGTATTGCCTGTTGCTAACTAACTCATAGCTTCCTAGATGGAGGGATTCCATTTCAATTCAACCATGTCCGCCAAGTTGTGGGGATCATAGGATCCTACAGTGCACAAGAAGGCCATTCAGTCCATCAAGGCTGCACTGACTCACTGACAGAACATCCCACCCAGGCACCCCCCCTTCCCTATTCCTAATCCCCCGAATGTACAGCTCCTGAGACACTTAGGGACAATTTAGCATGGCCAATCCATCTTTGGAGTGCAGGAGGAAACCAGGGCCACCGGAGGAAACCCACACAGACACGGGGAGAATGTGCAAACTTCACACAGACAGTGACCCATGCAGGGAATTGAACCCGCTCCTTGGCGCTGTGAGGCAGCAGTGCTAACCCTAAGCAGTGTTGCCTGAAGGGATTGGCTACATACCCTAAAGGATCATGAAATTAACTAAGATTAATGCAAAACAGCATTTTTCAATCTTTAAATTCAACTCTGGCAAACTACTTCCTCCACTCTGAACTCCAGTTTTCTGAATTTCCATTCCAGTGTTTCCTGAGCACTCACCAAAAAAATCTCTTCAATGCACCTTTGAAGGAATGACTGTCCATCAATGTGCATGATGTTATAAATCTGCTCCAACCAATGTCCTTTTGTGATTTGAACCTTAAAACTAAACGAGGTCAGCTTGAATTGCAGTCACTGTGTTGGTAAGAACATAGCATTGTCTTGCAACCTTAAGGGATCGAATGATCAGAAATCAGAATGAAAACTGTTCTTATTCATTCCCATCTTTGCCATTGGACACCTGTTCACATATCAGTATGTTCCATATTTACTATTGCATTGAATCATGTCAAAATTCTTCTGCCATTTCTTAACTTAAATACTTAATTGATTCAGCTTCTTGACAGTCATTAACCACCTGCTGTGTAGTTTACTGCCATCTGTTTGATTTTCAATATTTCTAGAACTTGCTTTTCAATTGGTTTGTGACTAGTGTGAACATCAGGGGACCCTGAACAGACTCTTGCGGAATGTCTGCAATCTCTGACCTCTAGATGGGAACATTTGTCTGTCGTTCTGCTGGCTCAGTGTGTTCATCCAGTGGATAGCGGAATAATATGTCACTTAAAAAAAAACTCTAAGTGAGGTTTCCACGATGATTAAAGGATCTAATGGGTTAGAAGGAGAGAATCTATTTCCTCCAGTGGGCGAATCCTAGAACAGAGAGCCACATCCTTAAAACTAATACCAGGAGTAATATCAGGAAGCACCGCTCTACAAACACAGCTGTGAGAATGTGGAACCCTTCCCCCTCTTGGGATCTCTCAAGACTAGGTTAAAGTCCAACAGGTTTATTTGGAATCACAAATTTCATTAGCCCATAGCATTGCAAGACTTTTACTGTGCCCAGACCAGCCCAACGCTGGCATCTCCACACCATGGCCCTCCTGAAATGATGTGGAAGCTGAGATGGACGGGTTTTAGTTCAGCAAAGGTAGCAAGGGTTACACAGTCGAGGCGGGTAGATGGAGGTGAGATATAGATAAGCCAAGATCTAACTAATGGCAAAAACAGGTTTGAAAGACTGACAGCCTGCTGTGTTCCTAAAGTTCCTATATTAAATGTTTCTATTTAAGACAGAAAGAGATAGATTCTTGATTGGTAAAGGGATCAAAGATTGCAGGGAAAAAGCAGGTGAATGGGGTTGAGAAACTTATCAGCCATGTTTGAATGGTAGAGCAGACTTGATGGGCTGAGTGGCTAATTCTGCCCCTGTACCTTATGATCAAACATGCTGAAGGTTATTTTTTAAAAATACTGGTAATGGCCTTTAAATGATTCTGAAATCAATGTTGTGCACTTTCTCTCACAACAGATGTTTGGCAATGTACAATTTCTGGGTTCGCATATGTTTACTTTTAAATAATGTTAGTGTGGTCATCTTCAGGTCATAAAATCATGGAATCCTGACAGTGCAGAAAAAGGCTATTTAGCCCACTGAACCTGCACGTTTACTATAGCTAATTTATCTAATCTACGCATCTTTCGGCATTTAGGGACAATTTACCATGGTCAATCTATTTAATCTGCACATCTTTGGACTGCGGGAGCAAACTGGAGAACCCAGAGGAAACCCACACAGACATGGGGAGAACGTGCAAACTCCACACAGACAGTCACGCATGGCTGGAATTGAACCTGAGTCCCTCGTGTTGTGAGGAAGCAATGCTAAAAACTGTGTCCCCGTGGTATAACTCCTATGTTGATTCAAGTCTTAAAAACATTAAACATTTATCATTTTGCTCCTTTGTTGCATATTGAATTCTATAGGCTCTCTTCTGAAGTTGCAGGGTATTCAATTAGGTGGGAATGTGTTCATTGCCAACCTTTTGGTGGTAGGAAATGAAACCCCCACCCCATCCAGAAAATTCAGGCACTATGTTTTACTGTAAACGATAACACTCTGCTGACATCATAATTGATGTGTTCCCCTATCAGTGCATCTATGAATGGTCAATAATGTGTTCAAAATCCATTATGGTCTCAGTTCTCCCTCCTTCTGTGGAACAGCATGGTCGCACAGTTGTTAGCACTGCTGCTTCACAGCGTTAGGGACCCGGGTTGGATTCCAATCATGGGTTACTGTCTGTATGCAGTTTGAACATTCTTCCTTACATGCCTATATGGGTTCCTGTCGGGTGCTCCGGTTTCCTCCCACAGTCCAAAGATGTGCTGGCTAGGTGAATTAACCATGTTAAATTGACCCTGAGTGTCCCAAGATATATTTGGGGAGATTGGCAGGATAAATGTGTTGGGATATGTGGCTAGGGCAGGAGTTGGGATGTGGTGTATCAGAGAGTGAGTGCAGACTTGATGGATCGAATGGCCTCCTTCTCCATTGTAGATATTCTGTGATTCTTTTCAAACCTCTTACAGCCTTAAGACTCCTTAAATATTCCTTCAATACTGGCCTTTGCAAATACCTGAGTATTTGGTAGCATTCCCAACTCATAGTCACAAGGTTCCAGATCTCAGTCCCACTCCAGGAGTTGAGGACTGGAGGTCAGCGAATGTGGTTCCACTTTTCAAGAAGGGTGGTAAAAATGAATCAGGAAATTACAGATCAGTGTATCTCACATCAGTAGTAGGGAAACTATTGGAGAAAATTCTGAAGGAGAGAATTAATGGATCTTGGGGTACTCTTTTGCCTTCAGAGATTCACAGATCGCTGAAGGCAGCAGAGTAGATGAATAGGATAGTTGAGAAGTCAGATGGGACACTTCCTTTTATCAGTCGTGGCATAGAGTATAAGAGTGAGGAGGTGATGTTGGAGTTGTACAGAGCTTTGGTTAGGTCACAGCTGGAGCAGCGTGTGCAGTTCTGGTCACCTGACTATGGGAAGGATGTGATTGCACCAGAGGAGGTTCACCAGGGATGGAGAGACTAGGTAGGCTTTGATTGTTTTCTTAGGAGCAGAGAAGATTAATGGGATGTATAAGATTATCAGAGGTATGGACAGGGTGATATGGAGCAGCTGTTTCCCTCGGTTGAGGGGTCAATCTCGAGGGGGCATAGTTTTAGGGTAAGGGGCAGGATATTCAGAGGTGTTTGAGAAAAAGAGTTTTCATTCGGAGGGTGGTGGAAATCTGAAATGCACTGCCTGGTAGAGGCAAGAAACTTGAGAACCTTTAAAAGATATTTGGATGAGTGCTTGAAATATCATAACATTCAAGGATAGGGACCAACTGCAGAAAAGTGGGATTAAGCGTGTCTTTGGTGGTAGTTAATCTTGGTGCAGATGCGATGGACTGAAGGGTCTTTTCTGCAATGTATGACTCTATGAAAAATCAACACTGATACAAGGCTATAAAAGTCAGGGCTTACACTCCAGAGCAATAGCACTGGAGGGCTGCAGAGTTGGGAATGTTGTCTTTCAGATGAGACCTTAAACCAAGGATCTATTTGCATATTTGGGCACATGTAAATGATCCAATTTTTAAAATCTATCCATTCATGAGGCGCAGGCGTTACTGGCTGTGCCAGCACTTATTTCCATCCCTAACTCCCCTCGAGAAGGTGGTGGTGAGCTGCCACCTGGAACTGCTGCAGCCCCTGTGTTGCTGGAATACCCACAGTGCTGTTAGAAAGGGAATTCCAGGATTTTTACCCAGTGACAGTGAAGAAAAATATCCCATGGCACTATTTTAAAGAGGAGCAGAGGAGTTCTCTCCACGATAATGAACAATATTTCTCTCTCAATCAACATCAAGAAATTTATCATTATTACATTGTTGTTGGTGGAAGTTTGCTGTGTGTAAATTGACTGTCCCATTTCCCACTTCACTTTATGAAGTAACTCATCGGCTGTAAGAAACTTTGGGACATCCAGCGGTCATGAAAAATGCTAAATAGATACAAATCATTCCTTTCTTTCTGATGTGCCATTGGCAACTGTGCCTTCACTTGATCTTGCCATTCTTCCATCCACTGAAATGTTTCTTAATACCCACTTCCTCACCAAACTTTTTACTCACCTAATGCCCCCTTACATGACACAACTCCAACATTACCTCCTCACTCTTATACTCTATGCCACGACTGATAAAAGGAAGTGTCCCACCTGACTTCTCAACTATCCTATTCATCTACTCTGCTGCCTTCAGAGATCTGTGAATCTCTGAAGGCAGCAGAGTACCCTAAGATCCATTAATTCTCTCCTTTGTCTGAAAGCTCTCCTGTGAAGTTGGGTTGGGATGTTTTACTGTCTTAGCCATGCTATAAATGCAAATTATTATTGTGGTGGCCCATTAGGAGATGAGTAGGCGAGTTTATAAATGTGTCTCTTACCTATTTTTCCCAAGAGGCCATCACAGAGTACGACTTAGACTTGCACATTATGCCTTAGTTTAAAACAAACCATTGGATGTGGGCATCAACCAGCATTTTTTGCCCATCTCCAGTTGTCCTGATGTGGAGATGCCGGCGATGGACTGGGGTGGGCACCATAGGAAGTCTCTCAGCACCAGGTCAAAGTCCAACAGGTTTATTCAGTATCATGAGCTTTAGAGTGCTGCTGTTTCATCAGGTGAGTGAAAAGTAGGGTTCACAAACAGGGCATATATAGACAAAGACTCAATTGCAAGATAATGGTTGGAATGTGGGTCTCACAGGTAAAGAAGTCTTTTTAGGTATGGGCAATGCGAGTGGAAAGAGGTTTAATCACAGTTTAAAGAGGTGTGAATTGTCTCAAGCCAGGACAGTTAGTCGGATTTTGCAAGCTCAGGCCAAATGGTGGGGGTTACACATAGTGTGACATGAACCCAAGATCCCGGTTGAGGCTGTCCTCCTGCTTGCGGAACTTGGCTATCAGTTTCTATTCGGCGATTTTGCGTTGTCATGTGTCTTGAAGGCTGCCTTGGAGAATGTTTACCTGAAGATCAGAGGCTGAATGCCCTTGACTGCTGAAGTCATCCCGACAGGAGGGGAATACTCCTGCCTAGTATTTGTTGAGCAGTGTTCATTCACCTGCTGTAGTGTCTGCATGGTCTCACCAATTAACTTTTCCTCAGGACCTACTTCCCTGCAGCATATGAGCTCGACAATGTTGGCTGAATCCCATGAGTATGTACCGTGTACCTAGTAACTCACAGTGTGATGATGGCATGTGTGTTGATAATCCGGCATGTCTTGCAGAGGTTGCTGTGGCAGGGTTGTGTGGTGTCGCGGACACTGTTCTCCTGAAGACTGGGCAGTTTGCCGTGAACAATTGTCTCTTTGAGGTTGCACGGTTGTTTGAAGGCAAGTAGCGGGAGTGTGGGGATGGCCTTGGCGAAATGTTCGTTTTCATTGATGACATGTTGAAGGCTCCGGAGAAGATGGCATAGCTTCTCCACTCCAGGGAAATACTGGACGTCGAAGAGTACTCTGTTGGCCCTGTCCCATGCTTGTTTTCTGAGGAGGTCAATGTAGGTTTTCGCTGTGGCGTGTTGGAACTGTCAATTGGTGAGTCAAGCATCATATCCTGTTCTTTCAGCGTCTGTAGTTGTCTGTTGCGTTCCTCCTCATCCGAGCAGATCCTGAGTATAAGGAGGGCATGTCCATAAGGGGATGGCTTTTTTAATGTGGAAGCTGGAGAAGTGGAGCATCTTGAGGTTATCCGTGGGCTTGCAGTAGAATGAAGTGTTGAGGTGACCATCTTGGATGGAGATGCATGTGTCCAAGGATGCAACCAATTCTGGAGAGTAGTGCATCGTGATGATGGGATGGAACTTGTTCATCTCATCATGTAGGTGTTTTAGTGATTCTTTGCCATGAGACCAAAGGAAGAAAATGTCATCAATGTATCTAGTACAAAGCGTCAGTTGAAGTTGCGGTGCAGTGATGAGTTCTTGTTCAAACTTATGCATGAAGATGTTGGCGTATTAAGGTGCAGATTTGGTCTCCATGGCTGTTCCATGTGTCTTGATGAAGAACTGGATGTTGAAGGTAAAGATGCTGTGGTCCAGGATGAAGCGGAAGAATTGTAGAATTGCCACTGGAGACTGGCAGTTGTTGGCGTTGAATACTGAGGCAGTTGCAGCAATGCCATCGTCATGGGGGATGCTGGTTTAGAGTGCCAAGACATCCATTGTGACAAGGAGTGTCCCTGTTTCAACTGCTCCCTGGGTGCTGAGTTTCTGTAAGAAATCCGTAGTGTCGCGACAGAAGTTGGGGTTTCCTTGTACAATGGGCTTTCAGAATGCCCTCAACAGAGCCAGAGAGGTCCTCACACAGGATCCCATTGCCTGATACAGTGAGATGGCTGGGTGTGTTGGCCTTGTGTATCTTCAGGAGGCAGTAGAGATCTCCAATGCGGGGATTACATACGATGAGAGTGCAGAGGGTTCTCTGAAGGTCCAGATCAAAGGTTTTGATCAGTCCGTTGAGTTTACGGGTGTGTTCTTTGGTCGGATCTGCGGGTAACTGTCTGTAGTGTTTCTGGGTGTTCAGTTGTCGATACACTTCTTTGCAATAATCCATCCTGTTCACTATGATGGTGACCCGTCCTTTGTCTACTAGTTTGATGACAATGTTGCCATTTGTCTTGAGAGCGCGGATGGCATTACATTATGCTTAGGTGACGATCAAGGCTGCCTTGTGAGTGCGGCTGATGAATTTGGCATCGACACATCTCCTGATGGCTTGGTCATACATGTCGAGTCTAGGGCAGTGGCCTTCGGGAGGGATCAGCTCTTTCCTCTTTGCTTGCTGCACCACAGATCTCTCTGTCGGCTGTTCTGGTTCATTGGCAGTCACATTGGATTTGCTGCGGGCCACTTGGGGTTTGTAGAAGATCTCCCAGAGCCTCATGTACCTGATGAATTCCTCTATGTCCGCTACGAGACTGATAGGGTCTATTTTGGTGGTGGGGCAGAAAGTCAGCGTTTTGGCTGAGAACTTAAATTTCGTTTGGTTGAAGGGTGCAGTCCAACAAGTTGACAGTGTACTTTGCTGCAATGTATTTCCCTGTGTTGCCATCATCACACATGAGAACACTATCCATCAGGTACGTGGTATACACACACATAGAATCATAGAATCCCTACTGTACAAAAGGAGGCCATTTGGCCCATCAAGTCTGCATGACGACAATACCACCCAAACCCTATTCCTGTAACACCACGCATTTACCTTGTTAGTCCCCCTGACAGTATGGGATAATTTAGCATGGCCAATCAAGCTAACCCGCACATCTTCAGAGTGTGGGAGGAAACCGGAGCACCCAGAGGAAACCCACACAGGTACGGGGAGAACCTGCAGACTCCATACAGACAGTGACCCGAGGCAGGAAGTGAACCTGGGATCCTAACGCTGAGAGGCAGCACTACTAACCACTGTGCCATCGTGCTGCCCACTTGTGACTCAGCCAACGTTGCCTACACCATATGTTGCAGGAAAGGATGTACCAAGGCTTGGTATACTGGCGAGACCATGCAGACGCTACAACAACAGATGAACGGGCACCACTCGATAGTCACCAGGCAGGAGCGTTTTTGGGATGCGTCAGCAGTCAGCCTCCGATCTTCGGGTAGGCTTTCTCCAAGGCAGCCTTCAAGACACAAGACAGCGCAGAGTCACCGACAAACTGATAACCAAGTTCCACAAGCATGAGGATGGCCTCAACTGAGATCTTGGGTTCATGTCATGTGTAACCCCCACCATTTGGCCTGGCTTGCAAAATCTTACTAACTGTCCTAGCTTGAGACAATTCGAACCTCTTTAGCCTGTGATTAAACCTCTCTCCACTCGCATTGTTTGTACCTGAAAACACTTGATTACCTGTAAAGACTCACATGCCAACCATTATTGAGTCTTTGTCTATATATGCGCTGTCTGTGAACCCAACTCTCCAGTCACTTGATGAAGGAGCAGTGCTCTGAAAGCTCGTGATCGCAAATAAACCTGTTGGACTTTAACCTGGGGTTGTGAAACTTTTTAGGGTGCCCTTGAACTGAGTGGCTTGCTAAGCCAAGAGTCAACCACATTGCTGAGAGTCTGGAGTCACATGCACTAAAAGTTTAATTATTCGTGTCCGAAGTAGGCTTATATTAACATTATAATGAAATTACTCTGAAAATCCCTGAGTACTCACATTCCGCCGCCTGTTTGGTACACTGAGGGAGGATTTAGAATGGCCAATGCGTCTAATTAGCATGTCTTTAGGACTGGAAGGAAACCAGAGTACTCAGAGGCAACCCATGCAGATTCCACACAGATAGTGACCCGAACAAGGAATCCCTTGTGCTGTGAGGCTGCAGTGCTTGTCACTGTGCCAGCTTTGGCCAGACCAGGGAAGGATGGCAGATTTCCTTACTTAAAGGACAGGAGTGAACCAGATGGCTTTTTTGTACCATAGTTGATAGTTTTATGATCACCATTACTGTAATGAAAGGATCTAGTATCTGTATCTGGTTAACGTGGGACTGAATACAGTACTGCTCAGAACTGAGATTATTCATGAACACCCAACCTTCTCAGTCTTGCCCCTTGCTTGAGATGTGGTGATCCTCAGGTTGAATCACCAGCGTTCAATTCTTCCCCTTCAAAGGAGAGAGTAGCCTTTGGTCGTCTGGGATTCTGGCACCTTTACCTTTTTACTGCCTGCACGGTGATGTAAGAAAGCATTTGACCCAAAGTGAGGGTCAGAGTGGTGTTGGTCAGAGATGTGTTATTGCTTAAATATGGAGGTGGTTTCTTTTGTGCACCCTTTAATATGTCAGAGAATCATAGTTTCCCACAGAGCAGAAGGAGGCCATTCAGCCCATCGAGTCTGCGCCAACCAGAAACCCACCTAGGCCCAATTCCTGTAACCCCACATACTTACCCTGCTAATTCCCCTGACACTAGAGTCAATTTAGCATAGCCAATCAAACTAAACCGCACATCTTTGGAGTGTGGGAGGCAACCGGAGCACCCAAAGGAAACCCATGCAGGAATGGGGAGAACGTGAAGACTCCACACAGACGGTGAACCAATGCAAGAATTGAATCCAGATTCCTGGTGCTGCGAGGCAGCAGTGCTCACCACTGTGCCACCGCGCCATTCTGTATAGTGACAAATAGCTAATAAAGACTTCCTGAATGGAAATGTTCTGTAAACAGTACTGTTGCAACAACCCCCAATTTTATTAACTGAACTGGTGGAATTTGAACTTATCAGCCCCAGATCATTAGCCTCGGCCTCCTGATTACGTCACCGCCAGACTATCATCTCCTCATAAATGCAGGGGGAATACCATTAAACTCAGAACTACATCATGTTGACTGACTTTACAGATGAAGTGCCAGCCACCCTTTGTCAATGTCACTCTAATATCTATCATCTGTTTGTGATTTGCACCATCAAAGAGGAACACCGCATGGTTGGTAGGTTAACTGTGACAAATAATTAGCTCTTATTTTATCATTTAGGTTTAGCCTGTCACTGATTATTAAATAAATGGCTCAGAAATGAGAGTTGGCATTTAACTATGCTTCATGACATTTATTGTAATTAGCTCCTTTTACAGTTAAAGGCCTACAGGTTAATGTTTCTGCCAGTGGGCTAAAGCTGATGGTGAATTATAATTAACTCTCAATTTTAATGTTTTGCGCAGGTGATAATTGTTCTGAGATGATTGGACAGTGCGAGCCACACATCTGTATCCATGGAAACTGCAGCAACAAGACACTGAGTACATTTGTTTGCATCTGTGACCGTGAGTACAAAGGTGAAGTTCAAATCATCTTTCTGATTTTAAAGTTCCCATCTTATATTTGGTACCAATTTGACTGCCGCTCGCTAATAATTGCTGCAGTGATTAAACCGTTGCACTGAAAACCAACAAAACTCGCTGGGCAAGGACCAGCGTGCAGTCTGTGAAGATAATCAGTTGTGGATTGAACTAATCCCTTTTTTGATGGTGAGATATTTAATTGCCGACAAGAATGTTTCAACAGTCAGGAACTCACGTGAATCCATCTTAGCAGCAGATACACTTGTGGAATGCATTAGTCGAGTGTGTATTTTCGAGCAGAAACTGTACTGTGTCCTGTACAGCAACAACTTGTATTTATATAGCACCTTAATGTATTAAAATGTTCCAGTGCACTTCACATGAGCGTAAGCAAATTTTGGCACTAAGCCGCATCATTAGAGGAGATGACTAAAAGCTTGGCACAGAGGTAGGTTTAAAGGAGCATCTCACATGAGAAAAGAGGCAGGAAGGTTTAGGGATGGAATTCCAAAGCTAAGGGGCTTGGAAATGTTGGAGTAGAGTCATAGAGTCATCGAGGTTTATAGAATGGAAACAGGCCCTTCAGCCCAACTTCTTCATACCACCCTTTTTTCTTAAACCCCGAAGCTAATCCCAGTTGTCTAAATTTGGCCCATATCCCTCTATACCCATCCTACCCATGTAACTGTCTAAATGCTTTTTAAAAGATAAAATTGTACCCGCCTCTACTACTACCTCTGGTAGCTTGTTCCACACACTCACCACCCTCTGTGTGAAAAAATTGCCCCTCTGGACACTTTTGTATCTCTCCCCTCTCATCTTAAACCTATGCGTTCTAATTTTAGACTCCCCTTTGGGAAAAGATATTGACTGTCTAGCTGATCTATGCCAGTCATTATTTTATAGAACTCTAAAAGATCCCCCTCAGCCTTCTATACTCCAAAGAAAAAAGCCCCAGTCTCTCCAGCCTCCTTATAACTGAAATCACCAAGTCCCGGTAGGATCCTATTAAATTTCTTTTGCACTCTTTCTCGTTTAATAATATTCTTTCTATAATATGGTGAGCAGAACTGTATACAGCATTCCAAGTGTGGCCTTACCAATGTCTTGTACAACTTCAACAAGATGTCCCAACTCCTGTATTCAGTGTTCTGACCAATGAAACCAAACATGCCGAATGCCTTCTTCACCACTCTGTCCATATGTGACTCCACTTCCAAGGAGCTATGAATGTGTACCCTGAAATCTCTGTGTTCTGTAACTCTTGATGTGGATGTGCCGGCGTTGGACTGGGGTAAACACGGTTAAAAGTCTGACAACACAAGGTTTTAGTCCAGCCGACTTATTTGATAGTAAACTCACAAGCTTTCGAGGGGACTCCCTCTTCGTCAGGTGAATGGAGAGTTCTGGCCTCGGACAGAGCATGTAAAGCACAGACAGTTTAGAGATTACTGATTAGAATGCAAATCTTTACACCTAACCTGCTGTTCAAGTCCTAAAGTGGCCGACAATGTGTGTGGAAGGAGCACTGATCACAGGTTAAAGAGATGTGTATTGTCTCCAGACAGCACAGTGAGTGAGGTTTTGCAAACCCAGGCAAGTCACGGGGGTTACAGATAGTACGACATGAACCCAAGATCCCTGTTGAGACTGTCCTCATGTGTGTGGAACTTGGCTATCAGTCTCTGCTCAGCGACTCTGCGCTGTCGTGTGTCGTGAAGGCCGCCTTGGAGAACGCTTACCCGAAGGACCTTCTGTAACCCCCGTGACTTGCCTGGGTTTGCAAAACCTCACTCACTGTGCTGTCTGGAGACAATACACATCTCTTTAACCTGTGATCAGTGCTCCTTCCACACACATTGTCGGCCACTTCAGGACTTGAACAACAGGTTAGGTGTAAAGATTTGCATTCTAATCAGTAATCTCTAAACTGTCTGTGCTTTACATGCTCTGTCCGAGGCCAGAACTCTCCATTCACCTGACGAAGAGGGAGTCCCCTCAAAAGCTTGTGAGTTTACTATCAAATAAATCGGTTGGACTGAAACCTCGTGTTGTCAGACTTGATTCTATAACTCTCCACAACACTTGTTCATTAATGGAGTGTGTCTTGCCCTGGTTCAATGTACCGAAATGCATCACGTCGCATTTATCGACATTAAACTTCATCTGCCATTCGTCAGACCACTGGCCCAATTGATCAAGATCCCATTACAATCGGAGATAACTTTCTTCACTGTCCATTATGCCAACAATCTTGGTGTCATTGGTAAACTTACTAACCATGCCTCCTATATTCTCATCCAAATCATTAATATAAATGACAAATAACAGTGGGCTCAGCACTGATCCCTGAGGCACATCGCTGGTCACAGGCCTCCAGTTTGAAAAACAACCCTCTGTAACCACCCTCTGGCTTCTGTCAAGAAGCCAATTTTGTATCCATTTAGATACCTCACCCTAGATTCCATGAGGTTTAACCTTATGCAACAACCTACCATGTGGTACCTTGTCAAAGGCTTTGCTGAAGTCTATATAGACAATATCAACTGCACTGCCCTCATCTACCTTCTTGGTTACTTACCCATTCAAAAAACTCAATCAAATTTGTGAGACATGACCTTCCACTCACAAAGCCATGTTGACTGTCCCCAATCAGTCCTTGCATCTTTAAATGCCCATAGATTGTGTCTCTCAAAATACCTTCCAACAACTTACCTACCACAGATAAGGTAAGTACACTGGCCTGTATTCCCAGGCTTTTCTCTGCAGCCCTTTTTAAACAAAGGCACAACATTTTGCACCCTCCAATCTTCACCGGTACCTCACCGGTGACTATCGATGATTCAAATATCTCTGCTAGGAGACCCACGATCTCCTCCCTAGCCTCTCACAATGTCCTATGATACAGTTCATCAGCTCCCGGGGATTTATCTACCTTGATGTGCTTTAAGACTTCCAGCATCTCTTTCTTTGTAACATGTACACACCAGTAATTGAAACCAGGGCTGTTCAAGAGACCAGAATTAAATGAGTGGCAGATAATGATGTGCAAATTTGGTGTATTGGCTGTGGTAAATTGCCCCATGGCATCAGGGGGATTAGCAGGGTAAATGCTTCGGATTATGGGAAAGGATCTGGATGGGATTGTTGTCAGCGCAGGCTCGATGAGCTGAATGGCCACCTTCTGCACTTCAGGGCTTCTGGGATTCTATGATATTGGAATGTTGTAGGGCTGGAGGGGATTACGGAAATTGGGAAGGATGAGGTAGTGGAATAATTTAAAGACAAAAGTCAGAATTTTAAAATCGAGGTGTTGCTTGACTGGGAGCCAATGTAGATCAGTGAGCTTGGGGGTGAGAGGGGTGTGGGGTATGGTACAAGAAGGGCATGGAAAGAGTTTTTGTGCAGCATCAAAGTTACAAAGGATGCATGGAGTGAGACCAGCCAGGAGTGAACAAAGAAAAAAGGACAAAGAAAATTACAGCACAGGAACAGACCCTTTGGCCATCCAAGTCTGCACCAACCATGCTGCCCAACTTCACTAAAACCCCCTACTCTTCCAGGGACCGTATCCTTCCATTCTCATTCTCCTCACATATTTGTCAAGATGCCCTTTAAAAGTCATTATCATAGCCGCTTCCACTACTTCCCCGGGCAGAGCGTTCCAGGCGCCCATCACCCGCTGTGCAAAAAATCTGCCTCGTACATCTCCTTTAAATATTGCCCCTTGTGCCTTAAACCAATGCCCCCTAGTAATTGACTCTTACATCCTGGGAAAAAGCTTCTGACTGTCCATTCTATCCTTGCCTCTCATAATCTTGTAAACCTCTATCAGGTTACATAGAACATAGAACATTACAGCGCAGAACAGGCCCTTCGGCCCACGATGTTGCGCCGACCAGTTAAAAAACAATGACCCTCTAACCTAAACCAATCCCTTACCATCCATAAACCTATCCACGGTTGCCCCTCAATCTCCGTCATTCCAGTGAGAACAAACCAGGTTTCTCCAATCTCTGGTCATATCTAATGCCTCCTTACCAGGCAACATCCTGGTCATTTTTTTCTGTACCCTCTCCAAAGCCTCCACGTCCTTCTGATAGAGAGATGACCAGAATTGAACACTGTATTCCAACTGCGGCCAACTTAGGTTCTATAAAGCTGCAACATGACTTGCCAATTTTTAAACTCAATGCCCCAGCTGATGAAGGCAAGTACACTGTATGCTCTATTGACTACCCTCTCCACCTGTGTTGTCACTTCCAGTGACCTGTTTACCTGTACACCTAGATTCCTCTGCCTATCAATACTCTTAAAGGTTCAGTAATTTTTGTATATTTCGTGGTGAATTAGATCTTCCAAAATGCATTACCTCACATTTGTCTGGATTAAGCTCCAGCTTCCATCTCTCTGCCCAAGTCTCCATCCGATCTATATCTACCGTATCCTCTGATGGTCCTCATCACTACCCACAAATCCACCAAACTCTGTGTCGTCCGCAAACTTACTAATCAAACCAGTTACATTTTTCTCCAGGTCATTTATACATATTACAAACAGCAAGGTCTCAGCACCGATCTCTGAGGAATGCCACTTGTCACAGCCCTCCATTCAGAAATGCATCCTTCCACTGCTACCCTCTGTCTTCTAAGACCGAGCCACTTTTGTATCCACCTTGCCAGCTTACCTCTGATCCCATGTGACTTCACCTTCTGCACCAGTCTGCCATGAGGGATCTTGTCAAAGGCCTTACTGAAGTCCATGTAGACAACACCCACGGCCCTACCCTCATTAATCGTCTTTGTTATTTCCTCGAAAAACTCGACCGAGTTAGCGAGACACGACATCCCCATGTTGCCTCTTACGAAAACACCCACTTATTTTCAAGTGGGAATAAATCTTGTCTCTAAGAGTCCTCTCCAATAATTTCCGTACCACTGATGTAAGGCTCACCGGCCTGTAATTACCTGGATTATTCTTGTTACCCTTCTTAAACAAAAGAACAACATTGGTTAGTCTTTAATCCTCTGGGACCTCCCCTGTCATGATGTGGAGATGCTGACATTGGACTGGGGTAAACACAATAAGAAGTCTCACCACCCCAGGTTAAAGTTCGACATGGTTATTTGGTAGTAAACGCCACTAGCTTTCAGAATGCTGTTCCTTCATCAGGTGAGTGGAGAGTTCTGAAACTGTTTGTGATCAGATCTCTCCACTCACCTGACGAAGGAACAGCATTCCGAAAGCTAGTGGCGTTTACTACCAAATAAAGCTGTTGGACTTCAACCTGGTGTTGTGAGACTTCTTACTGTGTTGACCTCCCCTGTAGCCAGTGAGGATACAAAGATTTCTCTCAAGGCCCCAGCAATTTCCTCCCTTGCCTCTGTCAGTGTTCTGGGGTATATTCCATCAGGCCCTGGGGACTTGTCTACCTTAATGTTTCTCAAGAACCCAAGACCACCTCCTTTTTGATCTCAACATGACTTAACTATCTATACACCCTTTCCCAGACTCGTCATCCACCAAATCCTTCTCTTTGGTGAATACTGGCGCAAAATTCTCATTTAATATCTCACCATTTCCTTTGGCTCCACGCATGGATTCCCTCCCCTGTCCCTGAGTGGGCCAACTCTCTCCCCGGCTACCCTCTTGCTTTTCATATATGTATAAAAAGCCTTGGGATTTTGCTCAATCTTGCTGGCCAATGACTTTTTATGATCCCTTTTAGCCCTCCTTACTCCTTGTTTAAGTTTCTTTCTGCTTTCCTTGTATTCCAGCTTTGCTCTGTGTGTTCCCAGCGTCCTAGCTTTGACAAATGCTTCCTTTTTCTCTTTGACTAGGCTCACAATATCCCTAGTTATCCAAAGTTTCCAAAACTTGTCATACTTATCCTTCATCCTCACAGGAATGTGCCGGTCCTGAATCCCTATCAACTTACACTTGGAAGCCTCTCACATGCCAGATGTTGATTTGGCCTCAAACATCTGCCCCCAATCTCCATTCTTCAGTTCCTGCTTAATATTGTTGTAAGTAGCCTTCCCCCAGTTTAGCACCTAAACTTGAGGACTACACTTGTCTTTATCCATCGGTACCTTAAAGTTTACTGAATTATGGTCACTGTTCCCGAACTGCTCCCCTGCTGCAACATCGACCACCTGGCCGCACTCAGGTCCAGTGTGGCTCGTCCCCTAATTGGACTATCTTAATGTTTCAAGAAGCTCTCAAGAAGAGTACACTGGAATAAAGAATAAAGAAAATAGTCAAGTATAGACATGGGTGAAAGTCTCAGCAACAGTGACAACAGACCGGGATGGGGCTGGGTTCCTGCACAGAGCTGGAAATACACCGTCTTCAGTAATTGCACTTTGCAAGGTCAGAGATTCCGGCAGGTTCTAGAGAAATGGATGAAGTCAGTAAGTGGAATTTTCCCCCAAAAAATGATACATCCATTGTCAGGATAAGTACTCTCACTGGCATGAAAACAGGAGCGTTCCCTGCTAGCGCTAGGAGCGGCTCTCAGATGGGTTTCATTCACCAGATCAATGTAAATTTACACATCCTGTGATTCTCGCCGGCCAGCCCCACTCAGCGTCCAGGGTGCCAGGTCCACGGTGGTGATTACCAGCAACAAAACCTGCCCAATGCATTTCCCATTACAGAGAAGGTGCTGTAAACCAGTGAATTGTATTACAGTTAATGAGTGTGCATAATAATTGGATTGTCACCCAATCTGGGCAGGAACTTGAATGGGGTCGACGGGTTAGGTCAGGTGAATCCTAATAGCCCTCACGTCAGGTAGGATTCTTGAATTGTGGCCAGGCATATGCTGCGTTTATTGGATCGCGATCTTCCCATGTTTCTTGAGAGGGGACATATCCCCAACAACAGACCCACTTCTCCCCCTGCTCCCCCACCCGCTCCACCACCAATGTAGATTGCCTACCACTACCACAGCACTACTCAGACATGTCCCTGACCACTTGTGGACATCAGCGTCTTCCGAGCCCCTGGCCATCATGACTAGTCTCTGTTTGTGGAGACCAGTAGTGATTTGTGCTGGGTACCCTCTGCACCTGAGGGTCAGGGTCTCCCAGGAGCAGGGAGAGCCTGGCTTTAAACTGACTCACAAAATTTAAATGAGATTGAAATGAGCAAGGGCAGGAACCAGATTTTGTCCGGGTGGCGAGAGGCTGGGGAGAATGTGTTAGGCACTTCCCCCACAATTTCCCGATCCTGTGCAGGGTTGGAGAATCACCCCCAGTATTGACGGAATGGAGTTTGTGACAGATATTGTAGACGAAGCCTTTGGTCATCCCAATATTTATCCCATATGTTTATTAATGAAAGATTTAAACAAATAAAGAATGACTTGTGTTCATTGTGTGTCTTTTGCAACTTCCAAAATATTCCAAAGTGCAAAGTATTCAAAAAACAAAATCTCCTTGCTATGTGTCAATAGTTAGCCTATCAGTAAGCTTTAATGCAACTTTCCAACCTTGAGGCCTTACTGCAGATTTAGTCAGTGTTTTAGAGAATTACATTGACGTCTACACTGGAAAAAGAAGTATAATTCACTCAAGTGAGTGTCATAAAAAACTTCTGTTTCCAGAATATGTGGTTTTGACTTAACAGCATCCATTGTTTGAATAAAGAATTGCATTTATATTTATCCTTTCATGACCTCAGGATGTCCCACTTTATAGTCAGTAAATTAGTTTAAAAGTGTGTTCACTGCTATAATGAAGGAAACATTAGCAGCCAATCTGCAATCGCGAAGATGCCCAAAAACTCTGCAGTAAGGAGAGTAGTTCAAAACCAGATGGAGCGGATTGAAGGTATTGATTGACTTATCACTGCTACTAATTCTCGTGTCCTTATGATCTATGTTACTATTGCCCATGTTGCCTCAACATGGAGTGGCAAACTCACCCACTCTTTGCAGATTCCCATGGAATCTTTTACCTTGGTTTAGAACCCTACCAACAAGATGATACCTTGGTTAAGTGAATGTGGAGCTCTTTTAATACTACACTGAAATGTTAGTGTTGAGGAGTAGGATATAAACCAACTATCTTCCAACAAGTACATTACCAACTGAGCCATTGCTCAAGGCTATAGAACTTTACCTTCTTTCTTTATAGTTGTCATTTAAAGAAAGAAGTGTTGTTCTATCCCCCTTTGGACCATGTTGAAATTTATTAAATGCAAGAGAATGGTTCATGATGATAGGTCAAAGTGTACACTTTCAGCATAATTTTCGATTGTACATTGTGTCCTTTTCTGTGACTAAGGTGGGAATATGTGTAAAATGACTCTCCTTCAGTGAGATACGGTGAGAATGATTGCCCTTGACATCAAAGCAGCATTTGACTGTGCCATGAAGAAGACTGACCAACATTAGGTGGAGTCATACCTAGCAAAGAGGGTGATGAATGTGATTGTTGGGGATCAATCATTTCAATCTTAGTCATTGTAGGAATTTCTCAGGGAAGTATCCTGGATCCAACCATCTTCAGCTGCAGTGATGGAATATTCCCCTAGATTAGTTCGCCTTGCCTGAAAGGATACAACTCCAAAAATACAAGAGGGTCCACACCATACAAGACAAAACAGTCCACTTAATCAGCAGCCCATCCAACACTTTAAACTTGTATTCCCTCCACCAATAAGGCACAGTGGCAGTAGTGTTTATAAGATGCTGCAGCAACTCAGCAAGCCTCCTTCAGCAGTACCTTCCAAACCCATGACCTCTACCACCTAGAACAAGGGTAGAAGCTGCATACAAACACTGCCTATAAGTTTCTCTCCAAGCCACACACTTGAAACAGTATGGAATGTAGCAGCTCAAGGAGACAGCTCACCATCAACTTGTCAAGGATAATTAGGAATGGGCAATAAATATTGGCTGAGCCAGTGACACTTACATCCCAAGATGTCTTTTTTAACAGATTAGTGGGTAAAATATGTAGGGATATGGGGGTAGGGCCTGCGTGGGATTGTGGTGGTGCAGACTCGATGGGCCGAATGGCCTCTTTCTGTACTGTAGGGTTTCTATGATTCTATGATTCCAGCATTCGTAATAATTTACTTTCATCAAGAATCTATCAACCTTTGCCTCAAAAATATTCAATGACCTCCTGCCTCCACCTTCAAAGTCGCTCAGCTCTCTGAGTGAAAGAATATCCCCTCATCTCTGTCGTATAAGGGCAGCCCTCATTTTAAAATAGTGCCCCATGGTTCTGAGCGCACCTACATCCTTTCCATGTCCACCTTGTCAGTATCGTTCAAGATCTTACCTCTCACTCTTCTAAAGTCTGTCCAACCTTTCCTCATTAGATAATCCACTCATCCCAGGTATGTTTGTTATTTTTGGAACATCTAGTCTTGACTGTTGATGTATTCTTAGGTATTTTTCTCAATTCCTTCCTGCCATTCTCTCCCTGACCACCATTCCTCATTTCCCATATCACTGTTTTGTTCTCCTGCCTTGATTTCCGACACCTACCAAGTTTGATACGTCACCACCTCCTTGCCCCCCCCCACCCCTCCCCACACATTTAGTTTAAAACCCTCCCTATTTCCTTAGTTATAAGGTTTGCTAGAACACAGCTTTCATCAATGTTTAAATATGGATGGTTCCAAAGATACAATAAATACAATAAATTGATTAGGGATAGTCAACACGGTTTTGTGAAGGGTAGGTCGTGCCTCACAAACCTTATCGAGTTTTTTGAAAAAGTGACCAAAGAGGTGGATAAGGGTAAGGCAGTTGACATGGTGTATATGGATTTTAGCGAAGTGTTTGATAAGGTTCCCCATGGTAGGCTACTGCAGAAAATGCAGATGCATGGGATTGAAGGTGATTTAGCAGTTTGGATCAGGCATTGGCTAGCTGATAGAAGACAGAGGGTGGTGGCTGATGGGAAATATTCAACCTGGAGTTCAGTTACAAGTGGTGCACCTCAGGAATCTGTTTTGGGGCCTCTGCTGTTTGTCATTTTTATAAATGACTTGGATGAGGGTGTAGAAGGATGGTTTAGCAAATTTGCTGACGACACCTAAGTCGGAGGAGTTGTAGACAGTGAGGATGGATGTTACAGTTTGTAGAGGGATATAGACAAGCTGCTGAGCTGGGCTGAGAGGTGGCACATGGAGTTTAATGCGGAAAAGTGTGAGGTGATTCACTTTGGTAAGAGTAACAGGAGTACAGAATATAGGGCTAATGGAAAGACTCTTGGTAGTGTCAACAAGCAGAGAGATCTCGGTGTACATGTGCATAGATCCCTGAAAGTTGGCACCCAGGTTGATAAGGTTGTTAAGAAGGCATACGGTGTGTTAGGTTTTACTGGTAGAGGGATTGAATTTCAGAGCCGTGAGGTCATGTTACTACTGTACAAAACTCTGGTACAGCCGCACTTGGAGTATTGTGTACAGTTCTGGTCGCCGCATTATAAGAAGGATGTGGAGGCATTGGAAAGGGTGCAGAGGAGGTTTACCAGGATGTTGCCTGGTATAGTGGGAAGGTCTTATGAGGAAAGGCTGAGGGACTTGAGGTTATTTTCGTTAGAGAGAAGAAGGTTAAAAGGTGACCTAATTGAGGCATACAAGATGATCAGAGGATTAGACAGGGTGGACAGTGAAAGCCATTTTCCTTGGATGGTGTTGGCGAACACGAGGGGACATAGCTTTAAATTGAGGGTAATAATTATAGGACGGATGTCAGAGGTAAGTTCTTTACTCAGAGGATAATAAGGGCGTGGAATGCCCTGCCTGCAGCAGTTGTGGACTCGCCAACTTTAAGGGTGTTCAAATGGTCAGTGGATAGGCATATGGCTAACATTGGAATAGTTCAGGTTAGAGGGTCATTAGATTGGTTCCACTGGTTGGCGCAACATCGAGGGCCAAAGGGCCTGTACTGCGCTGTAATGTTCTATGTTCTACAACTCCCACTTGCCGTAAGATTGATGCCAGTGCCCCATGAACCAAGCTCACCTCTCCCACACCATTCTTAGAGCCAAGTATTTGTTTCATGAATCTTATATGCCTGAAACGAACTGCAGATGTGTTTGCCTTGGGCCACACTGAAATTCAGAAGCTCCCACATCTTGCATTCGGAGCACATGAACTGCCCTGCCATCTTTATTGTGTAATAATTAAATTCCAATTTATAAACCCTAATGCTTCCAATAAACTATTACTGCTAGTGAACTTAATGAATACTAACAAGACCTTAAAATGATCGGTAAATCTTCTAAGTATTCAATCATAGAATCCATACAGTACAGAGCCTCTCTGACATAGTACCTTATCCAGACCCTTGATCCCATCCTACTCCATAGCCCGTGTGTTTACCATGGCTAATCCACCTAATCTACACATCTTGGAACACCCAAGGGAAATGCAGCATGGCCAATCCAACTAACCCGCATCTCTTTGGACTGTGGGAGGAAACCCGAACACCTGGAGGAAACTCATGCAGACATTGGGAGAACATGCAAACTCCACACAGATCAGGCCAGAATTGAACCTAGCTTCGTGACATTAAGAGGCAACAGTGCTCAGCAGTGTGCCACCGTGCTGTGCTATATTGATGGATGGCACCTTCATCTTACAGGCATTGTTTGGTTCCCAAAATTGACATTGGGTTTGGTCTGAAAATGGGTGCAGTGGGCTCCAATTTCTACCTCCGCTGTCCCACAAATGCATGAGCTGCCTGAGTAGGTACCATCAACTTGGACTGGCAGCTTACTGAGTGAAGTTCATTATCAGTTGGGTGCAATCTGGCAATGCAGCACCTTAAAGTTGGCTGGGAGACATTGCTACCCATTGATGTTATATTGTAATGATTTTGTACTAAAGTTCAAACTAACACTATCGTTCTTTGTTATGGCAAGTCATTTTGACATTGCTACAGGACATTGACTCATAAAGCAACAGCACCCAGGCACTTCCAACAAGATGGACAGCAAGCTCGACATGAATGATTGTATTTGCTTTGCACAATTGATTGTAGAGAGGTTGGGGCATGTCTCTGGCTGTGCTTGATGCTGCGCTGGAGTTAGATTTATAAGTGGTGTAAAAAAATACATGTTTTGCTGTGATATGATGGATATTACATTTAAAGTTTGTTCCTGCTTGATTTCTGAAATGGTGGAATGATTGTCAGTAATTCTGTGATCTGAAATTTGAACCAATTCATTGTCAATATGATGGCACACTTGTGTTGTGCTGAATTACTGATTTATGCCTGTTTGTTATTTGCTTCAAGAGACAAAAACCACAGTTTTCATTCATTTAATAATTGATTTTAATGCTTTCTGCCTATTTCTCTTGCTGCACCAAGCAAGGATGTTCAATTACAACTTACATTTGGCATTGTATAGAATGGTGAATCAAAGTAATGAATTATTGCTGGCTTCTGATCAACACACAGTTGAACACTCCTGTAGTGCTCTTGAGGGAAATGCTTGACTTACATTATAATTTAGACTGATGGTACACAAGTGACAAATTGAGATCTACATTGAGGTAATTCATCTGATCACTACACATTCAACAGGATGTACTTCTTTCTTGTATTGTCAATGTTTCTCTCTCATCGTCCTCACATCTCACTCAATAATTTGCCTTCTCATGCTTGGTCCTCTTTCCAATTTACCCCTCAAACTCGCTTCCACTCTGCTGTGGAAATCCAAGAAATCTTCAGAAACGAGATTATGTTTTGTTGCCCAAGACTATTTTTGGCTTGTCTCGATGGTCCAAACAGCCCATCGCTCAGCCCAGAGCTACTTTCAGGGAATATTCCCCATGCAGCCAAAAACTAAGCTCTCCATTGTGACTTAAAATGCCTTTCACTATCTTTCATCTCAGGTTCCGTTGTTCTTGCATCCCTTTGAAACTCAAATCCTTGCAAATATGAAATCTTTCAAGTTTATATTTTGTTTCTGCTTTCAGGTCAATAAAATGTAATATACCCTCTTCTGTTTACTCACGGAACTCCTGTAGGATGCAAGATGTTTTTTTTCACCTTTGACCTCCCTGTGACATTCAAACAAGCTCTCAGCTTATCTAAAAATGTAAATGGTAGATCCAACTCATTTATTTGCACATTAAACACACTACAAAATCTTATTGCAAATGCACAAACCTAACACTCCTGTTGTTTCAGTTCTTAAACTTCCCTGACAACCTGTCTCTAGTACTCTCCCCCCAGCTTAATTAGATAATTTAGACACACACACACACACACACACACACACACACACACACACACACACATACATAGCTTACATGATGAGGAGGCAAGGATCTGGAAATAATCTTTCAGGATAGAATTAGTCGTAACATAGGAAAATGTGCATGGATTTCTAAAGGATAAATTATAAACAATTAATTTGCTGGAGTTTTTTGAGGAGGTAACAGAAAGGGTAATGCTGTTGATCTAGTGTACATGGACATTTAGAAGGTATTCAATACAGTTCCACACAGCAGACTTGTGATAAAAGCTATAGTTCATGGAATAACATTGACAGTAGCAATGTGGTTACAACATTGGCTGAATGACAGATGTCAGTATTGGGATCCTTCCTTTCCCTGATATATATTAATGATCTAAATCTTGGTGTGTAGGGGACAATTCCAAAGATTGTGGATGAGACAAAATTTGGAAGTTTTGTAAACTGTGAAGAGGACAGTGTAGAACTTCAAAAGGATTTAGACAACTTGATAGAGTGGATAGATAGGTGGCAGATGAAGTTCAATGCTGAGAAGTGAGTGTGTGAGGTAATGCATTTTGATTGGAACAACATGGAGTGGCATTATAAGATAAGGGTTAAAAAGGTGCAGGAGTGAGGAAACTAGGTATAGATGGGCATAAATCACTGAAGGTGGCAGCTCAGGTGGGAAGAGCAGTTAATGAATTATATAGATTTTTGGGCTTTATTAATAGGGACATGGCGTACAAGTGGAAGAAGGTTAAGCTTTCCCCCATACCCCTAGGTATGGGGGAAAGCATAACCTAGAAAAAGCATACCCTAGAAAACCCCAAGGCTTTTTACTCTTCTGTGAGAAATAAAACAATGATCAGGGTGAGGTTAGGGCCAGTCAAGGATAGTAGTGGGAACTTGTGCATGGAGTCAGAAGAGATAAGTGAGGCGTTGAATGAATACTTTTCTTCAGTGTTCACTAAGGAGAGAGTATGAGTGGGTAATATGGGCTGATAGGATGGAGGAGGTAGATGTTCTGAGGGAAGGTGTATTAGCAATTTTGAAAAACCTGATGATTGATAAGTCCCCTGGGCCAGATGGGATACATCCTAGGATACCTTGGGAGACAAGGGATGAGATTGTGGAGCCTTTAGAGTTGATCTTTGGTTCCTCACTGTCTACAGGGATAGTGCCAGAGGACTGGAGAGTGGCAAATGTTGTTCCTGTCTTCAAGAAAGGAAATAGGAATGACCCTGGTAATTATAGGCCAGTTAGTCTTACTTCAGTGGTCGGTAAGTTAATGGAAAGGGTCCTGTGAGATAGGATTTATGACCATTTGGAAATATGCAGTTTAATCCAGGATTGTCAGTATGGTTTTGTGAGGGGTAAGTCCTGCCTCACAAATTTGATTGAATTCTTTGAGGAGTTAACTAACTGTGTGGACGAAGGTGGAGCAGTTGATGTTGTATACATGGATTTTAGTAAGGCGTTTGATAAGGTTCCCCATGGTAGGCTCATGAAGAAGAAAAGGATGTGTGGGATAGAAGGAAATTTGGCTGATTGGATAAGTAACTGGCTGTATCATAGAAGACAGAGTGTGGTGGTGGAAGGAAATTTTTCAGACTGGAGGCCAGTTACCAGTGGTGTACCACAGGGATCAGTGCTGAGTCCTCTGCTATTTGTGATTTTTATCAATGACTTGGAAGAGGGGGCTGAAGAGTAGGTTAGTAAATTTGCTGACGACACCAAGATGGTGGAGTAGTGGACGAGGTGGAGGGCTCTTGCAGGCTGCAAAGAGACATTGATAGGATGCAGAGCTGGGCCGAAAAGTGGCAGATGGAGTTTAACCCTGATAAATGCGAGGTGATTCATTTTGTTAGGACAAACTTGAATGTGGATTACAGGGTCAACGGCAGGGTTCTAAGGAATGTGGAAGAACAGAGAGATCTTGGGGTTCATATCCACAGATCTCTGAAGGTTGCCACTCAAGTGGATAGAGCCATGAAGAAGGCTTATAGTGTGTTAGTGTTTATTAACAGGGGGATTTGAGTTTAAGAGCTGTGGGAGTTATGCTGCAACTATACCAGACATTGGTGAGACCACATTTGGAATATTGTGTTCAGTTCTGGTCACCTCATTATAAGAAGGATGTGGAAGCATTGGAGAGAGTGCAGAGGAGATTCACCAGGATGCTGCCTGGTCTGGAGGGTAAGTCTTATGAGGAAAGGTTGAGAGAGCTGGGGCTTTGCTCTTTGGTGCGGAGGAGGATGAGAGGCGACTTAATAGAGGTTTATAATATGATGAGAGGGATTGATAGAGTGGATGTGCAGAGACTGTTTCCTTGGGTGCAAATAGCTGTTACAAGGGAGAATAACTATAAGGTTCATGGTGGGAGATGTAGGAGGGATGTCCGAGGTAGATTCTTTACTCAGAGTGGTTGGGGTGTGGGATAGACTGCCTGCTTTGACAGTGGAGTCAGACACTTTAGGAACTTTCAAGCGGTTATTGAATGGACATATGGGAGCACACCAGAATGATAGGTAGGGGATAGCTTGATCTTGGGATTGGACATAGCTCGGCACAACATTAAGGGCCAAAGGGCCTGTATTGTGCTGTAATGTTCGATGTTCTATGCTGAACCTATACAAGGCACTGGAGAATTTCTTGTTTCCCGAGCTGTGATGGTAAAACTTAAGAAGGTTTGCTTTTTTTAAAAATCAACTAGTTTTTATTATCACAAGACTGCATGCAGTATATGGCCGAATCTTGGAAACAGAGAGCAATCCGCACTAATTGCTGACTCTATCCCAAGACTGTGCCCACTACAAGGATCAATTCAATAATTATACATTTTCTTATCAGCTTACATGATTTTAGTAATACAAGCAGTGGTACATTGATCGTTAAAGTTTAGAAGAATGAGGGGAGATCTCATTGAGACATTTAAGATGATGAATGGGATGGATAGGATAGAGGTGGAGAGACTCTTCCCGCTCAGAAAGGACAGTAGGACTAGGGGGCACAGCTTCAAGATAAAGGGGGGGCGGTTTAGAATGGAGTTGAGGAGGAACTTCTTCACTCAACGGGTCGTGAATCTCTGGAATTCTCTGCCCGTTGAGGTGGTGGAGGCTGCCTCGCTAAACATTTTTAAGACGCGGGTTGATGGGTTTTTGATAAGCGAGGGGATTAAGGGTTATGGGGGGAGGGCGGGAATGTGGAACTGAGCCACGACAGATCAGCCATGATCTTACTGAATGGCGGGGCAGGCTTGAAGGGCTAGATGGCCTACTCCTGCTCCTATTTCTTATGTTCTTATGTTCTTATGAACAGAACGAATTCTGTGACTCCCTCATCCCCGACCTTGGTTCTATGACTCCTTTATGCCTTGTTTTCTGTAATAAACAAATTCTGTGACTCCCTCCTTCCCGACCTTATCTAGTGCCTCGTATGTTATCTCACGGTATATGGACTCAACCATGTAAAGACAGGCTTCCCTGGTATTAATCATGTCTCACTCAGGCTGTGTGAAGTCAACCTTACCAAAATAGACTGAGGCCAAGCATTCGGCCTTCACTGGTTGTCGTCATTTCTTTGTTCAGAGTCAGTCAGTTTTACAGGGGTCTGGCATTTTGAAATGGCTTGGTCTGCTGTCCTTATTTCACACTAAATATTTGATCATTTTTCCCATCATGCCACTGCTTCATTCGTACACTATCACAACTATTTAGACCTCACCTGGAATATTGTTTACAGTTCTGTGTGCCACACTATCGGAAAATGAGAATGCAGTAGAGAGAGTGGAGAAGCGGTTTGCAAGAATGGTTCCAGGAATGAGAGAGTTCAGTAATGAGGATCGATTGGAGAGGTTGGAACTGTTCTCCTGGGAGAGACGTAGGCTAAGAGGAGAATTGATAGGGATGTTTAAAATCATGAGGGGGCTAGAATTAGTCGGAAGAAACTGTTGCTCCTTGTAAAAAGAATCAAGAACCAATGGGCAAATATTTTAAAGCGATTTGCAACAGAAACAAATATGACATGTGAAAAAAAGTCAGTGAGTGATTGGGATTTAAAATGCACTCTCTGAAAGCCTGGTGGAGGCAGGTTCAATTGGGGCTGTCAAGAAGGCATTAGATGATTACTTGAATAATTAGATGATTACTTGAATAAAAACAATATGTAAGGGTATGCGGGAAAGGCAGGGGACTCATTTGGAGAGCTGGTGCAGACATGATGGGCCAACTGACTTCCTTCTGCACCTTAACAATTTTGTGATTATTTTTTAACAGGGTAACGCACTATTCCCCCAAACATATATTTATCAATGACATCCATCATCACACCACAAAGCGGCTGTACTCTCTGATGTTTTTAACAAGCTGAAAGGGTGATTAATGATGGTAAAGCCAGTCTGTGCAAAGTGACCATTAAATAGTAAATACTGCAATCACTACTGCAATCCCTGCTGAGAGCCTTCTGAGCCTCCCTTCATGAATAACATGAAAGATGCCAATGTTTCTGTGAACCTGCATTCACTATACCCAAGTGCAACTTTGAACTTCTGATCGACTCTGATCAGAAGTTCTTTTCTCAGCATTGAAAGCTAGCAAGCGAAGTCTTCAAATCACGCTCAGATTTCCTTCTCCTCTGCTGCATTTAAATCAAAACTGCGCACCGGTTACAAATCATCTTTATAATTTCTCCTTTCAATCGGTAATTTGGAAGGGGGAATTGAACAGGAATCCTGTGCTGTAAAATTGGATCTGAACTTGGGTTAGAGTCACCAACTGTATTCCTGGCTGCCCACACTCAGCCATTAGTTGGCTACCACATCCGACTTTGTGACGTACAGCCTTCCTACTTGAATTGGAAAGCAAAAAGACTCATTACTAGTGGGATGATGCTCGACTGTCAGCTAAATAGCCTTTTTGTCACCATTTTCAATAATTTTATAACCGAGAAATTTTTATAAGAGAATTTTTCAAGAAAATGACAAAAAAAATCTTTTCAATGTTCTGACGATTTTATCTAGGGTTGCACCCAGATGTATCCCGGAGATTGGTTTTCAAATCCTGGAGCCTCCAGGACAATCCTGGAGGACTGCAAATCAGCTATTTACCATTTATATAGATGATCTGGAGGAGGGAACCGAGTGTAGGGTGTCGAAATTTGCTGATGACACCAAGATTGGGGGAAAGGCAAATTGTGCGGAGGGTGTGGAGAGTCTGCAGAAGGATCTAGATAGGCTGGGCAAATGGGCCAGGAAATGGCAAATGGAATTTAATGTTGGCAAGTGTGAGGTGGTCCACTTTGGTAGGAAGAATGGTAGGAAGGATTATTACTTACGTGGCGAAAAACTGCAGCAGACGACGGTGCAGAGGGACCTCGGGGTCCTTGTGCATGAGTCGCAAAAACCCAGCTTGCAGGTGCAGCAGGTGGTCAGGAAGGCGAATGGGATGCTGGCCTTCATAGCGAGGGGGATTGAATATAAAAGTAGGGAGGTCTTGCTGCAGCTGTATAGGGCATTGGTGAGGCCGCAGCTGGAGTACTGTGTGCAGTTTTGGGCGCCGCACCTGCGCAAGGATATTTTGGCCCTGGAGGGAGTGCAGAGGAGGTTTACTAGGCTGATACCGGAGTTGAGGGGATTGAGCTATGAGGAGAGGCTGAATAAACTAGGCTTGTACTCGTTAGAGTTTAGAAGAATGAGGGGAGATCTCATTGAGACGTATAAGATGATGAATGGGATGGATAGGATAGAGGTGGAGAGACTCTTCCCGCTCAAAAAAGACAGTAGGACTAGGGGGCACAGCCTCAAGATAAAGGGGAGGCGGTTTAGAACGGAGTTGAGGAGGAACTTCTTCACTCAAAGGGTGGTGAATCTCTGGAATTCTCTGCCCGTTGAAGTGGTGGAGGCTGCCTCGCTAAATATTTTTAAGAAGCGGGTTGATGGGTTCTTGATAAGAGAGGGGATTAAGGGTTATGGGGAGAGGGCGGGAAAGTGGAAC
Organism: Carcharhinus amblyrhynchos; assembly: GCF_965287045.1. Classification (NCBI taxonomy): domain Eukaryota; kingdom Metazoa; phylum Chordata; class Chondrichthyes; order Carcharhiniformes; family Carcharhinidae; genus Carcharhinus; species Carcharhinus amblyrhynchos. Next base: position 17,064,855 of record NC_137330.1, read on the forward strand.
TGAGCCACAACAGATCAGCCATGATCTTATTGAATGGCGGGGCAGGCTCGAAGGGCTAGATGGCCTACTCCTGCTCCTATTTCTTATGTTCTTATGTTCTTATGTTAACTTGGGTGCGCAAGACGTAATTTTGACATTTGCACAAAGCATGGAGAGAGCAAAATACAAGGAGGCACGCCATAACGAAAACTACAACTCTCCGCTAAAATATATTCCAGAGAGGAGGAAACATTATAAGAGGAGCAAGGTATATCTATGGCTCAGCAAGGAGGTTAAAAATAACATAAAAGCAAAAACTAAGGCAGTGGCAGGTTGGAGGATTGCAAAATTTCCAAAGAGCAACAAAGGGTGAATAAAAATGTAATAAAAGAGCAACCGTAAATTATGAAACATCTTAGAATCACTACACTGCAGAAGGAGGCCATTTGGCCCATCGAGTCTGCACCTGCTGATCGAGTGTTTTACCCAGGCCCTATCGCTGTAACCGCACATATTTATGACGGCTAACTTACACATCTTTTGACATTAGGCACAATTTAGCATGGCCAATCCAGCTAACCTGCAGACACGGGGAGAATGTGCAAACTCCACATAGACAGTCATCTGAGGCCAGAATTGAACCCTGGTCCTTGGCGCCGTGAGGCAGCAGTGCTAGCTGCTATGCCACCATGCTGCCCTTACCAAGCACAAAATAAGCGAACGCCAAAGATTCTATAGTATATGAAAAGGAGAGTAACTCGAGTTAACATTAGTCCCTTAGAGGACACCTGGAGCATTAATAATGGGCTTCACCAATGGCAGAAACACTAAACAAACATTTTATCCCTGTTTTCATGGTGGAGAAAATGAGAACTATCCTAATAGTAACAGGTAAGGCAGAGGTTATTGAACAGGAGGAACTTAAAACAATCACCATCACTCAGAAAAAAGGACTGAGCAAACTATTGGGGTTAAAGCTGTTTAAAAAGCTGTTTTAAAACTGTTTAAAGTATTTATTTATTGTATTTACTGCTTTAAGAATTCTGAGGGAGTGGTTAGCAGGCAGTTGTGGGCCATAAGATTTAAATCAGCGCCAGGTTTAAAAGGAGGCCTGGTGTAGACAGCGGGCAGCGTCTGAGCGGGCAGCGGAGTGAGGGGGAAGCAGAGTGAGCTACTTGGGCTTAATATCAAAAAGGGCTTGAAAGAAAAAAGGCCAGGTGAGTTCGTTTGAAAAACAAAAAAAAAAATTTTTCAAAACTACTACAGTAAATAATGGAGGGGCATGTGATGTGTGGTTTCTGTATGATGTGGGAACTGGTGGACCCTAGGGTTCATCCCAGTGACCATGTCTGCAGTAAGTGCAGGTGGCTGGAGGAGCTCCAGCTCAGGGTAAATGAGCTGGCCTCTGAGCTACAGACACTGAGGCTCATCAAGGGGAGAGAGGGTGCCATTGTCAATGGGGTGCAAGTGACATCCACTCCCCCTAGACTGGCTAACTCTAAGGGTCAGGGACAAGAGGGGGCTACTGGGAAGAGGAAGGGGGGTGAGGAGTGGAGGCCTCAGCCTCTTAATCTGCATAACAGGTTTGAGGTTCTTGCTTCCAAGTTGGACGAGAACGAGGGAGGTGAGGTTGGTGAGCAAGCTGCACACGGTACAGTGCTGCAGCAGGACATAGGCAAAGAGAAAGGGAAAAGGAACGTAGTAGTTATTGGGGATAGTGGGGTGAAGGGTATTGACACTGTCCTTTGTCACAATGACAAAGTGCACAGAAGGGTGTGTTGTCTGCCTGGTGCTCGGGTACGGGATGTCGCAGCTGGGCTGCAGAGGAACCTGGAGTGGGAGGGTGAGAATCCGGTCGTTGTGGTACATGTGGGTGCCGGCGACGTAAGCAAAATGCAGACTGAGGATCTGGGGAGGGAGTATGAAAAGCTTGGAATGGAATTAAAAAGTAGAACCGACAAGGTGGTTATCTCTGGGCTACTGCCTGAACCGTGTGCAGATGGGCGTAGGGTTGACAGGATTAAGGAAGTGAATGGGTGGCTCAGGGATTGGTGTGGGAGGAATGGGTTTGAATTTATGGGGCATTGGCACCAGTATTGGGGTAGGTGGGACCTGTTCGGGAGGGATGGGGTTGGTCTGAACCGTGCTGGGACCAGAGTGCTGGCGAATCGAGTAAAGAGGACTGTAGACAGGGCTTTAAACTAATTAGCGGGGGGGAGGGTGCGAGGGTAGGTGACCTTACGAGGTCTAAAGTTAAGGAGAGTGTACATGTAAGGGAAGAGGCTGAGGATGTCCCAATAATAGAGGGAGTAGGGGGTGTGAGTATAGTTGGTGGCGTTGCGGCAAATAAGGTCCAGGTGAAGGCTGGGATGAAAGCACTTTATCTGAATGCACGAAGCATTCGGAATAAAGTGGATGAGCTGATGGCGCAGATCGACACAAATGGATACGATCTGGTGGCCATTACAGAGACGTGGTTGCAGGGTGACAGGGACTGGGAGCTGAATGTACAGGGCTATCAAGTGTTTAGGAAGGATAGGCAGGAGGGAAAAGGGGGGTGGCGTAGCTCTACTGATTAAGGATAGCATCAAGGTGGTAGCAAGGGATGATATTGGAGCCAAGGAGCAGAGGGTGGAATCGTTGTGGGTGGAGATTAGGAACAGCAAAGGGAGGAAGACGCTGGTGGGTGTCGTCTATAGGCCCCTGAATAATGATCTGGAGATGGGGCGGGCTGTTAACGCGCAAATAAGTGCGGCGTGCAGGAATGGGACGGCCGTAGTTATGGGGGATTTCAATCTGCATATTGATTGGTCGACCCATGTTGGACGTGGGGGGCTCGAGGAAGAGTTCTTGGAATGCTGCCGGGATAGTTTCCTCGAACAGTGTGTGTTGGAGCCGACGAGGGAGCGAGCTATCTTGGATCTGGTGCTATGTAATGAAGCGGGTAGAATTAGGGACCTTGTGGTGAAGGATCCTCTTGGGGAGAGTGATCATTGTATGGTGGAGTTTCTGGTGCAGATGGAGGAGGAGAAAGTAGGTTCCCGGACACGCGTCCTTTGTTTGAATAGAGGGAAATACGGTAGGATGAGAGAAGAATTGGCGAATGTGGACTGGGAGAGCGCGTTGGAGGGAGGGTCTGTTGAGGAGCAGTGGAGGATCTTTAAGGAGATCTTTCTTGGTGCTCAATGGAAATTTATTCCGATGGTCAAAGAGGATAGTAGGAGGAGAGGTAATAAGCTGTGGATAACGAAGGAGGTGAAGGAAAGTGTTAAATTAAAAGCGGAGGAATTTAGAGTAGCTAAGAGTAGTGGGCGAGAAGAGGACTGGGAGAGGTTTAAATGTCAACAAAGATTGACAAAGAAGTTGATAAGGAAGGGTAGGAGAAACTATGAAGCTGGGCTAGCGCTTAATATAAAAAAGGATAGCAAGAGTTTTTATAAATATATAAAAAGGAAGAGGCTGGCTAGGGTGAATGTTGGTCCTTTAGAGGATGAGAAAGGGGACCTAGTGGTAGGGGATGGGGATATGGCTAAGGTATTGAATAACTTTTTTGTTTCTGTCTTCACGGAGGAGGACGTGAATAATTTGCCGGGTGTTAGCGATGGAAAGGTGGTAGGACTGGAGGGTCTTAATGACATTACTGTTACTAGAAAGGCGGTGCTCGACAGACTGGAGGGGCTGATTGTGGACAAGTCCCCAGGACCGGATGGAATGCATCCGAGGGTTCTGAAAGAAATGGCGGAGGTGATAGTGGATGCCTTGGTGGTTATTTTCCAAACGTCGCTGGATTCCGGGGAAGTGCCGGATGATTGGAAAACGGCTAATGTTACGCCGTTGTTTAAGAAGGGTGCCAGGCAAAAGGCGGGGAATTATAGGCCGGTTAGTTTAACGTCTGTGGTAGGTAAAATGTTAGAATCTGTCATTAAGGAGGAAATTGCAAAGCATCTTGAAGGGAATTGCTTGATAGAGCAGACGCAGCACGGTTTCATTAAAGGGAAGTCGTGTCTGACAAATTTACTGGAGTTCTATGAGGATGTGTCTAGGGCGGTGGATAGAGGAGAGCCGGTGGATGTGGTCTTTCTAGATTTTCAGAAGGCGTTTGACAAAGTGCCTCACAAGAGGTTATTGCAGAAGGTCGAGGGACATGGAGTTGGGGGTAGGGTGTTAGAGTGGATAGAGGATTGGTTGTCAAATAGGAGGCAGAGAGTGGGGGTCAACGGGTGCTATTCGGATTGGCGGATGGTGACTAGTGGAGTGCCCCAGGGGTCGGTGCTGGGGCCTCAGCTTTTTACCATTTATATAGATGATCTGGAGGAGGGAACTGAGTGTAGAGTGTCGAAATTTGCTGATGACACCAAGATTGGGGGAACGGCAAATTGTGCGGAGGGTGTTGAGAGTCTGCAGAAGGATCTAGATAGGCTGGGCGAATGGGCCAGGAAATGGCAAATGGAATTTAATGTTGGCAAGTGTGAGGTGGTCCACTTTGGTAGGAAGAATGGTAGGAAGGACTATTACTTACGTGGCGAAAAACTGCAGCAGGCGACGGTGCAGAGGGACCTCGGGGTCCTTGTGCATGAGTCGCAAAAACCCAGCTTGCAGGTGCAGCAGGTGGTCAGGAAGGCGAATGGGATGCTGGCCTTCATAGCGAGGGGGATTGAATATAAAAGTAGGGAGGTCTTGCTGCAGCTGTATAGGGCATTGGTGAGGCCGCAACTGGAGTACTGTGTGCATTTTTGGGCGCCGCACCTGCGCAAAGATATTTTGGCCTTGGAGGGAGTGCAGAGGAGGTTTACTAGGCTGATACTGGAGTTGAGGGGGTTGAGCTATGAGGAGAGGCTGAATAAACTGGGCTTGTACTCGTTAGAGTTTAGAAGAATGAGAGGAGATCTCATTGAGACGTATAAGATGATGAATGGGATGGATAGGATAAAGGTGGAAAGACTCTTCCCGCTCAAAAAAGACAATAGGACTAAGGGGCACAGCCTCAAGATAAAAGGGGGGCGGTTTAGAACGGAGTTGAGGAGGAACTTCTTCACTCAAAGGGTGGTGAATCTCTGGAATTCTCTGCCCGTTGAAGTGGTGGAGGCTGCCTCGCTAAATATTTTTAAGACGCGGGTTGATGGGTTTTTGATAGGAGAGGGGATTAAGGGTTATGGGGAGAGGGCGGGAAAGTGGAACTGAGCAGCGACAGATCAGCCATGATCTTATTGAATGGCGGGGCAGGCTCGAAGGGCTGGATGGCCTACTCCTGCTCCTATTTCTTATGTTCTTAAAGGCAGGCAAGTCCCCCTGACCCTGATGGCCTACATCCAAGGGTCTGAAAGGAAGTAGCAAAAGAGATGGTAGAGACATTGTTATAAAACTTTAAAATTCCCTGGAGCCTGGAAGGTTCCAATGGATTGGAAAAAGGCCAATACATAATGTCCCTGTTCAAAAAGTAAGAAAGGAAGAAAGTAGGAAACTATAAACCAGTTAGATCAATGTCTATCATTGGGAAATTGTTACAATCCAATGTGGGATTAGTAAGGAAGTAATCACGGGACATTTGGAAAGTCAAAATGTAATCAATCAGAGTTGTCATGATTTTATGAAGGGAAAATGTTTGATTAATCTGCTTTGAAGATGTAACAAGCAAAATGGACAATGGGAATCCTGCAGATGTATTGTATCCCAACTTCCAGAAGGCATTTGATAAGATGCCACACAAAAGGTTAAGACACAAGGTAATATCCCATAGGATTAGGGATAATATGGTCGCTTGGATCGAGAATTGGTTAACCAACAGAAAGCAGAGAGTGAGGATCAATGGGTCTTTTTCTGGTTGGCAAGCTGTAACTGGTGGTGTGCTATAGGGTTTGGTCCTGGGGCTTTAACTATATACAAGCTATGTTCATAACTTGGACGCAGGGATAGAATGTACTATAGCCAAATTTACCAATGACAGTGAAATAGGTAGAAAAGCAAGTGCAATGAAGAAATAATTTAAAAATGGATATGGATAGGTTAGGTGAGCGGGCCAAAGTTTGACAGATGAAATTTAACATAGATAATTGTGAGGTTGTCTATTTTGGCCAGAGAAATATAAAGGCAGCTTATCATCTACATGGAGAGAAACTGTAAAATGCTTCAGTGCAGAGGGATCTGGCTATCCTTGTGCATGAATTGCAGGAAGCCAGTATGCAGGTGCAGCAGGGAGTAAGGAAGGCAAATGCAGTTTTAGCATTCATTGCAAATGAAATGGAATATAAAAGTAAAGAAGTGCTTTTGCAACTGTATGCCTTTAACCTGGTGTTGTGAGACTTCTTACTGCAACTGTATGTGGCATTGACATGACAGCACCTGGACTACTGTGCACTGTTTTGGTCCCCTTATTTGAGGAAGGATGTAAATGCATCAGAGGCTGTTCAGAGAATGTCAACGAGGTTGATTTCAGGAATGAAGGACGTGTCTTACAAAGAGAGATTGAGCAGTTTGGAAGAATGAGAGGTGATCTAATTGAGGTATATAAGACACTTGCAAGAATTGACAGGGTAGATGTAGAGTGTATGGTTCCCCTTGTTGGAAATTCTAGAGCGAAGGGCTATAATTTTAGGCTAAGGGGTGGCAGATTTAAAACTGAAATGAGGAGGAATTACTTCACTGAAAGGATCATGAACCTGTGCAATTCCCTAGCCCAGAGAGCAGTGGGCACTAGAACAGCAGACAAATTTAAGAAGGAGCTGATAAGTTTTTAATTAGTAGCAGGATGAAGGATTGTGGGGAACGGGCAGGAAGGTGTCAATCAACTATGATTATATTGAATGGCAGAGCAGTCTCGAGGGGCTAATTTGCCTACTCCTCATCCTAGTTGTTATGTTCTTATGCGAACAGACTTCAAGAGAACACAGGCGGCCTGGTGGAATGAAATTCAATGCAGGAAATTTTGAGATGGTACACAATGGTTGGAAGGATGAGCAGAAAAATAAATGCTAAGTGGTATAATCTGAACAGTGCCTGAGAGGTGACATCCTTCTGGCTGCTTGAGCACAATTCTTTTTTGCAGCTGGCAAGATAGGTAAATATAGCCGTTAATAAGGCAACTGAAATGGTGGACGTGGGATGGAAGGTGGACATGGAAAGGTAGGGAGTCATGCTAAATGTACATAAAACATGAGTTTGGCTGGAGGATTGTGTTTCATTCGTGGTTGTACACTTTCAGGAAGGATGTGAAGCTTTTAAAGAGAGTACAGTAGAAATTTACTAGAATGGTTGCAGGGATAAAGGATTAACAATTACACGGATAGACTGAAGAAGCCGGGGTGGTTCCTGATAGAGCAGAAAAGGAGAAATTTGACAATGTGGTTTAAAATAATGAAGAGTTTAGGTAAAATAAGAAAAGAGAAATGGTTTCCAATATTAGGGTTGCTACCCAGAGGGCAGAAAAGTAGGGTGATTAGCAGAGGCAACATGATGAACAAACATTTTTGTGCATTGAGTTGTTATAATCTGGAACATACCACCTGAAAGAGCAATGGAAACAGATTCATCATAACTTTCAAGAGGAAGTTATGTAAATAGTTGAAAAGGAATATAATTCAATGGCTATTGCAAAAGAGTGGGACTGACTGGATTGTTCCTGGAGAGAGTTGGATTAGCACCGTGGCACAGTGGTTAGCACTATTGCCTCACAGCTCCAGGGATCTGGGTTTGATTCCAGTCTTGGGTCCCGTGCAGAGTTTGTACATTCTCCCCACGTCTGCAAGGATTTCCTCCAGGTGTTCTGGTTTCTTCCCATGATCCAAAGTGTAGGGGCTGTGGTAATGTAGGATACAAAGCATTTCTTGATCAGCAGTCGTTTTCCTGGAACATAATTCCCTGACTGTTCATGCCAGAAGAATTCTCTGGTCCTGCTGCAGTTTACGGAGATTTGGCTGAGTGTCAAATTGTATATCTTTGCTTGCACCGACGGTAGATGTGAACAGCCATAGAATTCCAGCTCTAGGCTTTCATTTCTGCATTACCCAAGTCCCTTCTGTTTGCTTACTCTGTTGTTTCTGCTTTATTTCCTCGTTCTTCAGAAATTTTGCTACTTTTAATTAGTGTTTTTCTGTTCTTGTCTCTAGCCAATTTCCGTAACACAGAGTTGTAAAATTGTGCAGCCTTTCTTGTAAATTTTCAGCTGTGCTTGGAGCTTGCTTCTTCATTTACTCTTACTTAAATCCTTACCCCATTGGCTGTCTTCAGCACACCTCAACCTATGGGGGGACAATCCTTCCATTTTGATTGCATCAAATATGGTTGTTTATCAGAAGCAATGAAAATTCACTGTCTTAAGATTCTCCCACTTCCAACATTGATATCCAGCTCATCATTGGTGTGGCAGTTTTTACTTAAACCCACAGAAGTTGGCCTTCCTTGAAAGGTTGGTGAACTTTACACCTTAATTTTGGTCTGCAGGACAAATAACTGGGGTTACATGGTATTGTTATTGGTTCAGGCTCATTGGAATGAATGGCCTCCTGCACTGTAGGGATTCTGTGGAATAGATTGAGCCTATTAGCACTGCTGCCTCACAGCACCAGGGACCCCGGTCCAATTCCCGGCTTGAGTCACTGTCTGCATGGAGTTTGCACATTCTCCCCGTGTCTGCGTGGGTTTCCTCCAGGTGCTCTGGTTCCCTCCCACAATCCAAAGAAGTGTGGGTTAGGTTGATTGGCCATGTGAATCGGCCTTAGTGTCACGGGGTTAGTACGGTAATTAAGTAAGGTCATGGGGATAGAGCCTGGGTGGGATTGTGGTTGGTGCTGACTTGATGGGCTGAATGGTCTCCTTCTGCACTGTAGGATTCTATGATGATACTGTGATACCAATATTCTTTTAAGGGGTCCTATTCTGCCGTGTGGTGCAGCAGCATTTGTGGATATCAATGTAGTACCAAGACTGTCAGCAAACATAAAGAGAAATCACTGGGCAGTGGACTGATGCATGACACAGGCTGTTGAATCTGGCACAAGGAGGGTCCAGGCCACAGACGCACGGGCACTCAGTCAAGAATGGGGCCTTGTGGCTGCAGATGGCATGCATCTGTTCACACACTGGATAAGTTCAACACCAAGCTTGACTTGTTCTTGAGAGCTTTTCACCAGCAAGCAGCTGCCATCCCATCTGGAAGCACAACTCCAGCCAGGATAGCCACATACGCATCATCACCCTTTTACACCATTCCCAGAAATCCGCCACACGGTTGGCCAGTGGCCCTTCGATGTCAGTAAACTGACAGTCACAAATTTAACACTATTCAGGAGTTGACTGAAGAAAGCCTCTTCATAGGGAATTTAAAAAAAAATCTCTTTAGGATTGTTGGAGGCAAAGCAAGCAAACCTTTGTAAGAATTGTTTTTATTGGCATTAAAACAACAATTTTAAAGATAGGCGTAAAATATCCTTAGTTAGAAGTAGAATTCAAACTCACAATAGTCAAAGTCTCCTGCTTCAGGGGTACTGAGGCATTATTTCTTAGTTGGTATCTGCCTGGTGTTCCTCTGGTCTCCCCCACAGACCTCCTCCTGTTACTTTAGAATGGTGCAGTTTAAGGTTCTGGTTTATAACCTGTTAACATGGGACTAAGTACAGGACCCATAAAGTGATGTAAGACAACACATGACCCACACCTCAGAATTAGTATAATGTTGGACGGGGCTGTGTGTAGAAGGAAGAATGGAGATAGCTCCTAGCTTGGACCTTTACTGTACCTGTGTGTATAGTTTCCAGTAGTTAAATACTTACTGTTAAACTACATAAGGCTACAAATATTTCAATAAGATTAACTGAAGTATTCCCAGCACTTTACGTCATGTGGCTACTCTTGAATGTTCTTCTCAGAGAAACAAGCTGATGTTCTTCCCTCTGCTCTTGCTTACGATAGCTTCCTACAGTCTGTTGGAGTAAATTTGGCAGTTATCTTGAACTTCTCCCCCTTCCCTCCAAAGTACATGGTCCCAGTTAATCTTCAGCATGTCTGAAGCAATGTTGACCAATATTCCTAGTGGATTGTCAGGTTGGTGAGGCTGTAAGCTTTTGTTGATGTATTTAGAACTATCTACTCTAACCTGCTCGTGTCCTGTAAAGTGTTCACAGAAGGGATATACTAATGTATGATGTCAATGATAATAATCTACCACTGACATCAGTCAGTCATGTAATAGACTCTCTTTTTCTCTCTCTCACACACTATTCTCTGTCTCTACACTTGCTCTCAGTTGCATGAGAGAGAAAGAGAAAGTTCGGAACACCATACTTAGGAACTCTGGAACCTGTTTAGATGTCGCATGAACATATAAGAGTTAAGCGGATATCAGAGTATGTTCACATTCCGTTGAAGAACCAAATCTGACAGCTTGCTTCCAAGGCGGAAGAACACATCTCAGAACAATCTAGCCCATGCTTTTGACTTTCTTTGTTACTGATGCCAAAAGTCCAAAATCCTTCATTGGCAAAATGCTGAAGTCTAATTTGAAAGTGACAACAGCAGCACATGACTCAGACAAGGCAGAATCTGCTGATGCTATTGATTGGGCAAAAATTAATTGGGGTGACTTTTATACGAAATATCACCCAACATACCAAATGTGATTTTGAGGATGTCTGTTTTGTCACAGACTGGGTGTAATACAATGTTGCATCTTAGCTACCATTTTCAGAACCTCCATCTCTGTGGTTTAAAGGCTCAGATTCTGTTCCTTTTTGAAGCATTTTCACTACGTTTGTCAGGTTTAAATTTCATGACTGTTTTAATATTCCATGACAGCACATTTTGTCAGGAGAATTAACAATATTGTCATGCGCAGGGACTCAGAGGGTTTCAGGATGCAGCAACACTTAAGAAAATATTCAGCTTCTGGGAACAATGTGGTATTGGGAGACAAGACACCAGGGTCTGATCGTAAAGACAAAGGTCCCAGTATCTGATACTATTCAGGAGGGGTGTGCTCTGAGGGTCTAGTAGTGCTGAGGAGATGTCCCATTTTCTTGTAACATTGATTAACAAAGAATAGAGAACAATACAGCACAGGAACAGGCCCTTTGGCCCTCCAAGCCTGCACCGACCATGTGTTCCTAACTAGACCATTCTTTTACATCCCTCTGTCCCCAGTCTGTTCATGTGGCTATCTAGATAAGTCTTAAATGATCCTAGCATGTCTGCCTCAACCACCTTGCTCGGTAGTGCATTCCAGGCCCCCATCACCCTCTGTGTAAAATACGTCCCCCGCACATCTGTATCGAACATTGCCCCCCTTACCTTGAACTTATGACCCCTTGTTTTTGTCATTTCCAACCTGGGAAAAAGCTTCCAACTGTTCACCCTATCTATGCCCTTCATCATTTTATAAACTTCTATTAGGCCGCCCCTCAACCTCCATCTTTCCAGGGGGAACAACCCTAGTTTATTCAATCTCGCCTCGTAGCTAATGCCCTCCATACCAGGCAACATCTTTTCTGCATTCTCTCCAAAGCCTCCATGTCCTTCTGGTAGCGTGGCGACCAGAATTGGGCGCAGTATTTCCAGTGTGGTCTAACCAACATTCTATATAACTGCAACATCATATGCCAACTTTACTCTATGCCTGTTCCAATAAGGGCAAGCATGCCGTATGTCTTCTTCACCACCATTTCCACCTGTGCTGCCACCTTTAAGGATCTGTGGACTTGCACACCCAGATCCCTCTGTGTGTCTATACTCCTGATGGTTCCATCATTTATTGTATGGCTCCCCCCTGCATTAGATCTATGAAGATGGGAGGGGTGCCTCAGTGTCTGTTAATATTGAGGAGGGGGGACTCTTGGGGTCTGATAGCATTGAGGAGGGGGTTCCCAGTATCTGGTAATAAGCTTGGGCAGTGTTGGTTGTGGGTTTCGACAAGGTGCTTCTTTGTCCGGTACTTAATGCCTGATTAGGGGGACCAGCATTGGGAAGGGGTGGAGATGCTGAGAATCACCCCCCTCCCTTGCTGGCAACTTCTCCCTCCCCAGAACCTCACTCACCTGTGTGCCACAACTCTAGGCTTTGGGTGGGCATAGTGCCAACCTCAGTCATTGCATCCTTGTTGGAACTGCTATTTGATAAGAGCTACCAATCTCAGGTCAGCAGCTCTTGATAGGCGGGTTTCTACCCCTGCTATCGTATCAAATGTCTGAGTGCTACTTAATATGTCAGGCCATCCTTCGAAAAGGTAAGTGTGGGACCTTGACCTCTGAAGGCCCAGCTCCCGTGGTATACATTAAATCAAGCCTGTTTACATTCGCACTCTCTCACCTTGGCATGCACTATTTTTCCCTCACAGTCATAAAATCCCTATGCGTGCTGCGTCTCTCACACACATACTCTCTTTCTTCATCTGCTTTTCTCTCTCACACTTGCTGTGCCTCGCTGATGTTTGTTTTCCCCTCTGCTCTGGGGAATTTCACAGTAACTTCATTGCAGTGTTAATGTAAGCATTGCTTGTGACTGATAAAATAAACTCTATCTTTTTCAGTTTCCCTCTCTTTCCTCCTTGCAATCCTTCCAACTCTTTCTTCATTCCCTATTTTTTCTTCTCCATCTTATTTCCTCATCACTCTGACTCAATCTCTCCATTTCCCCCTATCCTCTGTGTCTACCTTTGGCTCTTTCTCTTTTCCTCTCGCGCATTGCCCTTTTGTTAATTTGAGGGTGGCACAGTGGTTAGCAGTGCTGCTTCACAGTGTGAGGGACCCAGGTTCTATTCCAGCCACAGTGACTGTCTGTATGAACATGAACATAAGAACTAGGAGCAGAAGTAGGCCACTTGGTCCCTCGGGCCTGCTGTGCCATTCAGGAAGATCATGGCTGATCTTTTCGTGGACTCAGCTCCATTTACCTGCTCACTCACCATAACCCTGAACTCCTTTACTGCTCAAGCATTTATCTATCCTTGCCTTAAAAACGTTCAATGAGGTAGCCTCAACTGCTTCACTGGGCAGGGAATCCCATAGATTCAGAACCCCTTGCGTGAAGAAGTTCCTCCTCAACTCAGTCCCAAATCTGCTCCCCCTTATTTTGAGGCTATGCCCACTAGTTCTCGTTTCATCTGCCAGTGGAAACAACTTCCCTGCTTCTATCGTATCTATTCCCTTCATAATCTTACATGTTTCTAGAAGATCTCCCCTCATTTTTCTGAATTTCCATGAGTGTAGCCCAAGTCTCCTCATAAGCCAACCCTCTCAACTCCGGAATCAAGTGAGTGAATCTCCTCTGTACCCCCTCCAGTGCCAGTATATCCTTTCTCAAGTAAGGACACCAAAACTGTACACAGTACACCAGGTGTGACCTCACCAGCACCTTAGACAGCTGCAACATAACCTCGCTGTTTTTAAACTCCATCCCTCTCGCAATGAAGGACAAAATTCCATGTGCCTTCTTAATTACCTGCTGCACCTGCAAACCAACTCCTTGTCATTCTTGCATACGGAAACCCAGGTTTCCTTACAGCAGCATGCTGGAATTTTTAACCATTTAAATAATAGTCCATTTTGCTGTTATTCCTACCAAAATGGATGACCTCACACTTATCAACATTTTGCAAATCCTCCCTGTGCCTGAGCGGATTTCCTCCGGATGCTTCAGCTTCCCCCCACACTCAAGATATGTGGGTTAGCTTGATTGGCCATAACTGACCCTTAATATCAGCAGGATTGTAGGGTAAATAGGCGGGGTTATGTGGATACAGCCTGGTTGGGATTGTCAGTTCAGAGTTGATGGGCCTAATGGCCTCTTCTGCACCGTAGTGTTTCCAGAATTCTATGATTCTAATCTGCTGCTCTTTCTCACATACGCATAAATATATCCTTATATCAATGAGGATAGAATTTACTAAAGAACATTTTGATAAAAATGCAATTTTTCATAGTTTAGACACTTTTCAGCTTTAACCGCCTTCATTCTCCACCCAAAAATTGATTATCTCTCAAGCTTTTGTGCTTATTTTTCGTGGTGATTGCTCATTCATGAGAAATCCTGAGTGACATGTGAAGCTGAGATGAAGGCAGCATTCCACAGAGAAAAATTGGTTCATTGGTAACTTTAAGAAATAACAAAAGGGATAGCTGCTATTTTTCTATCTCTGTGGGTGACGCAGTAGCACAGTGGTTAGCACTGCTGCTTCACAGCTCCAGGGACCCAGGTTCGATTCCTGGCTTGGATCACTGTCTGTGTGGAGTTTGCACGTCCTTCTCGTGTCTTTGTGGGTTTCTTCCGGGTGCTCTGGTTTCCTCCCATAGTCCAAAAATGTGCAGGTTAGGTTGATTGGCCATGCTAAAATTGCCCCTTAGTGTCCTGAGATGTGTAGGTTAGAGGGATTAGCGGGTAAATATGCAGGAATATGAGGTTAGGGAATGGGATGCGATTGTGGTCGGTGCAGACTCGATGGGCCAAATGGCCTCCTTCTGCACTGTTTCTATGACTATGTAAAGTATGACCAGTTTAAATTAGCAATAAATAATAGTTAAAATGTAAGCATTACCTGAAGGGGAAAAAAACGAGAATTTATTCCTCATGTGTTTTCGAATATTTGAATCTGAGGAAGAAAAAAAGAATGTCTGACAAGGCAAACAGTGTTGCAAAAATCGTCTTGATGTCTGGTGGAACGCAAATATCCGCATGCCTAATATAACAGCAATTGGCCAAAGTGTAAACTTTTTTGGGGTCAGCCAAAGCCTTGAACTAGACTCTCAGGTGGACATATAAATACATGCAAACCAACCTCCCATCCATTGACTCTATCTGCTCTTCCCACAGACTCGGAAAAGCATCCAGCATAATCAAAGCCCCACACACCCTGGACACGCTCTCTTCCACAACAATGGAAAATGCTGGAAAATCTCAGCAGGTCTGATAGCTTCTGTGGAGAGAGAATAGAGCCAACATTTTGAATCTGGATGACCCTTCACCAGAGCCAATTGGCTTTATTCTCTCTCCACAGATGCTGTCAAACCTGCTGAGATTTTCAAGCATTTTCTGTTTTTGTTTCAGATTCCAGCATCTGCACTATTTTGCTTTGATACTCTCTTCCACCTCCTTCCATTGAGAAAAGGCTACAAAAGTCTGAGGTCATGTACTAAATGACTCAAAATCAGCTTCTTCCATGCTGCCATCAGACTTTTGAATGGGGCTTCCTTATATTAAATTGATCTTTCTCTACACCCTAGATATGTAGCACAATGCTCTGCACCTTCTCCTTTCCTTCTCCCCTATGTACTCGATAGATGGAATGCTTTGTTTGTGTACCACAAAAGCAATACTTTTGACTACACCAATACATGTGACAACAATAAATCAAATCAGATAAGAACATAAGAACATAAGAAATAGGAGCAGGAGTAGGCCATCTAGCCCTTCGAGCCTGCCCCGCCAATAACATCATGGCTGATCTGTCGTGGCTCAGTTCCACATTCCCGCCCTCTCCCCATAACCCTTAATCCCCTCGCTTATCAAAAACCCATCAACCCGCGTCTTAAAAATATTTAGCGAGGTAGCCTCCACCACTTCAACGGGCAGAGAATTCCAGAGATTCACCACCCTTTGAGTGAAGAAGTTCCTCCTCAACTCCGTTCTAAACCGCCCCCCTTTTATCTTGAGGCTGTGCCCCTAGTCTTATTATCCTTTCTGAGCGGGAAGAGTCTCTCCACCTCTATCCTATCCATCCCATTCATCATCTTATATGTCTCAATGAGATCTCCCCTCATTCTTCTAAACTCTAACGAGTACAAGCCTAGTTTATTCAGCCTCTCCTCATAGCTCAACCCCCTCAACTCCAGCATCAGCCTAGTAAACCTCCTCTGCACTCCCTCCAAGGCCCAAATATCCTTGCGTAAGTACGGCACCCAAAACTGCACACAGTACTCCAGCTGCGGCCTCACCAATGCCCTATACAGCCGCAGCAAGACCTCCCTACTTTTATATTCAATCCCCCTCGCTATGAAGGCCAGATGAATGGCTAATAGATGTAAATGGATAATAGATGTACCAATCTAATTGTCCCATGACCTTTTAAGAACATAAGAACATAAGAAATAGGAGCAGGAGTAGGCCATCTAGCCCTTCGAGCCTGCCCCCATGATCTTATTGAATGGCGGGGCAGGCTCGAAGGGCTAGATGGCCTACTCCTGCTCCTATTTCTTATGTTCTTATGTTCTTAAAAGGTCATGGGACAATTAGATTGGTACATCTCATGACATCTTCCGTCTGTTCGACATTTCCTTTTAAGGGCAGCACAGTGGTGAGCACTGCTGCCTCACAGTTCCAGGGACTTGTGTTCAATTCTAGCCTTGGATGACTCTCCGTGTAGAGTTTGCACATTCCGCGTGGATTTCCGCTGGGTGCTCCGGTTTCCTCCCACAGTCCAAAGATTAGGTTGATTACCCATGCTCATTTGTCCCTTTGTGTCCCATGATGGGCGGGTTAGGTGGATTGACCATGCTAAGTTGCCCCTTATGTCCCAAGATATGTAGGCTGGGTGGATTAGCCAAGGTACAGGGTAAGGCAGAGAGACAATGAAACATTAGATTAAGAAAGCGAGTGAGAGAAAAAGAACAGACAAGAAATGTTAGAGAAATTAAATTTGATATTTCTAAAGTTGTGTTTAAAAAAAAAGATAATCTGAAGGAATGTGATTTTATGCTTTTAGTTTTTCAGTTTTTGGGCAAAATCTGATCCTGTTGGTGAATATTTTTGTGCCTTTGCACAATCTGTTTTTTCTTCACTTTGTTTCAGAGCTATTTAAGCTTTGCAGCCAATAATAGACTGCAGAAAGTATGGTCATAATATAGCGAAACAGAGATATGAGGCAACTGATTTCCAGCTGGTGTGACCATGCATGTCATGCTTCCCTCACCCCAAGCTTCCCCTTTCAAGGGGCTGCTTTGCTTCCAAACACTAGAAAAGACCATCTGCTCACCCACACAGCCCAAGAAGGAAGCGTGAGGCCAACAACCCTACACTAATGAAGAGGGCCTGCCACTTGACTGAACACACTCAGTCATCTGTTCAGCTACTGGCATTGCACATGCCTTGGAAAGTCGCACAGAGCTGGAAACTGGCTCCAACTTGGCATCAGATCATTGGGTACAGCTTATCTTCTCCGCAACCACTGCTCCATCCCCTTGTCATGCTGCAGAGCCAGAAGCATTGTCATTACCACCACTAGATCTGTTGCAGCAGTTGTATAGACACGTTAGCAAATCTTCTGCCCCTTCTGCTCACCATCCCTGGTCCCCCGTCCCTCCACGAAATGGTAGCAAAGAATAATACAGTATAGGGAAAGGCCCTTTGGCCCTCCAAGCCTGCGCTGCTCATAAGCCCAACTAGACCATTCATTTGTATCCCTCTATTCCCAGTCTGTTCATGTGGTTATCTAGGTAAGTCTTAAATGATCCCAGCGTGTCTGCCTCAACCACTTTGCTTGGCACTGCATTCCAGGTGCCCACCACTCTCTGTGTAAAATACGTCCCCCTGACATCTGTATTGAACCTTGTTCCCCCCCCCCCACCTTGAACTTGTGACCCCTTGTGTTCGTCCCCTCCGACCTGGGAAAAAGTTTCCCACTGTTCACCCTGTCTATGCCCTTCATAATTTTATACACCTCTATTAGGTCGCCCCCTCATCCTCCGTCTTTCCAGGGAGAAGAACCCCAGTTTACCCAATCTCTCCTCATAGCTAAGACCCTCCATACCAGGCAACATCCTGGTAAACCTTTTCTGTACTCTCTCCAAAGCCTCCACGTACTTCTGGTAGTGTGGCGACCAGAACTGGACGCAGTATTCCAAATGTGGCCTAACCAACGTTCTGTATAGCTGCAACATCATATGCCAACTTTTATACTCGATGCCCATCCAATAAAGGCAAGCATGCCATATGCCTTCTTCACCACCCTCTCCATCTGTGGACTTGCACACCCTCTGTGGGTCCATACTCCTGATGGTTCTGCTATTTATTGTGTAGCTCCCCCCTACATTAGATCTACCGAAATGCATCACTTCGCATTTATCTGGATTAAATTCCAACTACCATTTCTCCGCCCAATTTTCCAGCATATCTATATCCTGCTGTATTCTCTGACAATGTTCATCACTATCCGCAACTCCAGCAATCTTTGTGTTGTCCGCAAACTTACTGATCACACCAACTACATCTTCTTCCAAATCATTTAAATATATATCACAAACAGCAGAGGTCCCAGTACAGAGCCCTGCGGAATAACATTCTGAATATTCCAGATAGTTAGTATGCAGGTGCTCATTCACCAGTTTAGGGAAAACATAACTTGTTTATTTTCAGGTTAAAACTAATCAGAGGCCTGCAGCCTCATGTCTGCAATCAGCTCCTGATATGGTACTGGATACAGAAACCCTGCACTTATTATGGTGATTCCCCCACCACGTCTCCCAGTTGGTTCCCCAAGTCGTGACCCTGACTCTGCAGACTGATACTCCAGGGGCGATCGCCATAGTTTGCAATTCCAGAAGTTCTTGAAAACTCCCCTCTTTAAAATTTGGGTGCTTGGTCCTTTAAGGAAGGCAGTGTCACAACAATAAATTTGACACCCCCTGTTTTCATCTTCAGGTTTTGCTTTAATTGGTGGCAGAAATTTGTCCTTTTGAAAGAACTTAGTCTCCATGTGCACTTGCACAAGGTATTACGCATATTAACATAACATAACGTAAGAACATAACATAAGAAACAGGAGCAGGAGTAGACCATCCAGCCCTTCAAGCCTGCCCTGCCATTCAGTAAGATCATGGCTGATCTGAAGTGGATCAGTTCCACTTTCCCGCTTTCTCCCCATAACGCTTAATTCCCTTATCTATCAGAAACCTATCTACCCGTGACTTAAATATATTCAGCAAGGTAGCCCCCACCACTTCAATGGGCAGAGAATTCCAGAGATTCACCACCCTTTGAGTGAAGAAGTTCCTCCTCAACTCTGATCTAAGCTGCACCCCCCCCCCCCTTATTTTGAGACTGTGCCCTCTAGTTCTGCTATCCTTTCCATGCGCGAAGAATCTCTCTACCTCTACCCTATTAATACTTTGAACAAAACACAGTTCCTTCCAACACGACTGTGACCATTATCTAACATTATGCTCACTTTCGCCTTCCACAAGTATAATTGCAGTAGAACATCTTACAGTGTGTGCTTCCCTGTAATCTACTCCCTTTTAACTTCCTAAAACCACGTTCTAAACTCCGTCTTGTGAAACCCAAGGCACCTGATTTTGGGTAATTGCTTTCTGATGCCTGTGCTATCAGTTCCATGACCCACACTGGGAGAATTCCTCAGTGCATTGAATCAGGGAGATCTGGTTCATGATTCATTGCTTACAGTTCACAGAGGAACACTTCTTGCCAAATTTCTTTAAATTAGGGCTCAGCTTTCTCACTTTCTGTGGCTGAAGGTGGTCCATTTCATTTTGACTCTACACTAAAAAAAATTAATGACTATGACAGGTGATTAGTACACTGCAATAAAAAATGCATTGTCGATTGGTGGACAATTACTCCGGCAGCATATATATCTATATTCTGTTTTTTTTTTATCCATATTATGTGTATCTATTTATTGTTTAAGCTGCGTAACTACTACCCCAGCTGGATTACGATCTGAAGAACAGCCATTTGCGTGCATAACCGCCACATTCATAATAGCAATTCCCCAGATGTGATTTCACCGCCTCCCTACATCTATGTGTTTCATTGGTCCGTCAGGTCTGACGGAATTTTCTGTTAGGTTAGGTACACGTTGTGCTCTCGTGCCTTTCGCGTGCTTTTCATTTGCAAGCTGCCTTGGCCAGAGGGCGAGTTCCCGTTCTGAACTCGAGACGTATCTGACAGCAGGCAGCTAAAGTTGTCGGGACTGCTGGACACCTTCCGAGTCAGTAACGTAGCTTGGTCTGTGCTAGGTTTGCCAAGACCATCACTGAACCCCCCACTGTCAACATCCTGGGGTTACCATTAACCAAAAAGTTAATCAGGACTATCCATAAAAATACAGTGGCTACCAGAGCAGGTCAAAAGCCAGTTGATGGAATATTCTCCGCTTAACTGAATGAATGCAGCTCCAACAACACTCAAGAAGCTCTACACCATTCAGGATAAAGTGGCCCCAGCTTAATTGCTACCCCTACCACAAACGTTCAATCTCTCCCACCAACAAACAGTCTCAGCAGTGTATACCATCGCTAAGATGCGCGGCAGGAACTCTCCAAATTTTCTTTGGCAGCACCTTCCAAACCCGTAACAACTACCATCTAGAAAGACAAAGAGAAGCAAGACAAAAGGAAACACCATCACCTGGAGGTTCCCCTCCGAGCGATTCACCATCCTGACTTAGAAATGTATCACTGTTCTGTCACTGTCGTTGGGTAAAAATTCTGGAATTCCTTTCTTAACAGCACTGTGGGTGTACCGATACCTCACAAACTACAGCGGTTCATGAAGGCAGCTCACCAACCAACTTCTGAAGGACATCTGGGGATGGACAATAAATGCTGGTCTAGATAGCGACAGCCACATCCCATAAATTATTTTTAATAAATGTTGGTTATTCTGCTGCAGTCAGGCCACCATTTAGCCAGTTTACAGCTCACATGTATGCCAGGTGCAGAACTGAAAGGCACTCACATGTTTATCTTGGAGGGGAACTTGTAGGTGGTGGTGTTCCCAAGCATCTGCTGCCCTTGTTCTTGCAGGTGCTAGAGGTCACTGTAGCATAAAGGGTTGATTGATATGATGCTAATATATAATATACATCATCAATGTTCCCCCTACACCAAAAATGTATTTTATGCAGCAACCTTTGATGTGACAGTACACCTGACAAGAGTCATTTCTATCCCATAGAGTCCCTGCAGTACAGAAGACCATTTGGCCCATCAAGTCCGGACTGACTCTCTGAAAAAAGCATCTTTCCCGGGCTCTCACCCCAGCCCCAGCTTATACCCATAACCCCATGCCTTTACCATAGCTAATCCACTTAATTTACACATCTTTGGACATTGAGGGGCAATTTAGCCAATCCACCTAACCTGAACATATACCCAACCTGAACATCTTTGGACTGTGGAATGAAACCAGACCACCCGAAGACACCCACAGGCATGAGGAGAACTGACAATCTCCACACAGATACCCAAGGGCGGAATCAAACCTGGCTCGCTGACGCCGTGAGGCAGCAGCGCTGACCACTACGCCACCGTGCCATCATATCACAATAAGAAAACTTTGATGGCTAAAGAATTTCTGGTTCCTGGATTCAAGAGAAGACGTTTGCTGGCTGGGAGTCCGATATGTTATGTATATGTATTTATACCTATTGGCTCATGCAGATTTCTGCTGTATTAGTGTGTGCACCGAAAAGGATATTTTTAAACCAGAAGCTATCCTGAATATCATGTCTCAATGCACAATATTGTTTGTGATTTGCTTTTTGGGATCAGTGGTCTCCTGCTGAGCATCCCATGCGTCGCCCCAGCCTCCCTCACAACCAGGAAGGGAGACAAAGAATGGTCTGTCGATTCTGAACAGAAAATTTGAATTATGTCTTTTCAGAAAAAATACAATTGCTATTGTACTTGTTAACACAAGAACTAGTTGAAGCAAGTGGTTTGCATGCACTGAAGGGAAGTGAGATTGGCATTGAGGTTGTTGGGGGGGTGGGGTGGGAATAGATGATTGTGATGATGGATTTAGCTGAGGTAAAATGGAAAGAGATTCAGGAGAATCAACACCAACATGGAATGGCTGGACCTCATGGGCTGTTTCTCCTATGTAATCCTATCAGATATTTTTAATCACATTTTTTACCAAGACACAGGAGAGAATAGATATATATGCAATACATATATAGGTAGGTGCGCAGAGAAGCTTGTAATGACAATAGAGATAGATTATATAATCTGGGGCTGGATATAGATAAGACATACAATGTGCCCCTTCCCGTACTATGTCTGTATAAAAATGATTAATGTTACCTGCCATCTTTTAAAAAACTTCCAATCATATATGTAAATATTTATGAATCAAGACTGACTCCCAGCTTTGCAATCACTGTTCATGTTTATTATTGCAGAATGTACAATGCCTGAGAGAAGAATAAAGGTGAATAACAAATGCTGTTTTGAGCTGTGTTCTTTCTCAAATAGCAAGCAGTTGGAACATATCCGATATCTCAATCTAGCCTATTCTTTTTGAACCTTGTGTCTTTGTACTTCCTCCTTCCTTGTATACATGGAGCTTTACCCAAACCTGGCCATAGACTGCAGCTGTTTCATTTGTGTTTGTGTAATAGTAATTGATGTTGCTGTTTCTAGAAATATAAGAAAGTATATTATGTAGATGTAATGAGATGTCACTGCATCATTTTCTGCTCGATGATTCTTTATTACAAAATGCACTGGTTCTACTTAATATCCAGCTGCTTTTCTTTAATATAAGATGAAAGAAAATACCTGACTTGAGTTCTGAAGAAACAGAGAGAGAGAGAGAGAGAGAGGAAAAGAAAGTGAGAAACCAAAGATAGTGGATTTACTTATTTCCTGCCAAAGGCATGAGCGTGTTTGTTTATGGGCAATCATTGTCATCACTTGCAGGCATGGTGAGATTGTTCCCCTTCACCTGCTGTACAAACTCATCACCTCTAAACTGTCCCTTATCAGACATTGAATTTCAGCTGTTCATACTTGTTTGTCTTTTGGTCCTTCTTGGCTCCTCGCTTTTATAGTCACCGTTTAACTCATTCTTTAATGGAACAGCCAAACTATGGGATTCCATACTTCCAGAACTTTCTTTTCCTCCTATGACCTTCTCACTTTTAAACTCCAAACACTCATCCCTGCTTTTACATTCAGCCTATGCTGTTTCCATTTTTGGAATCAGAGAGGTCTACATAGAACATAGAACTCTGCAGTGCAGAAGGAGGCCATTTGGTCCATCGAGTCTGCACCGACCACAATCCCACCCGGGCCCTATCCCCATATCCCTACACATTTACCCGATAATCCCTCTAACCTACACATCCCTGGACACTAAGGGGCAATTTCTGAGCATGGCCAATCAACCTAACCCACACATCTTTGGACTGTGGGAGGAAACCGGAGTACCCGGAGGAAACCCACGCAGACACGAGGAGAATGTGCAAACACCACACAGGCAGTGACCCGAGCCGGGAATCGAACCCAGGTCCCTGGAGCTGTGAACATAGAACATAGAACATTACAGCGCAGAACACATAAACCTATCCACGGATCTCTTAAACGCCCCCAAACTAGGCGCATTTACAACCGCAGCAGGCAGGGCATTCCAATCCCTCACCACCCTCTGGGTAAAGAACCTACCCCTGACATCCATCCTATAACTACCCCCCCCTTAATTTGAAGCCATGCCCCCTCGTGCTAGCTAACCACTGTGCTACCGTGCCGCCCCTACAGCGCGGATAAGGCCCTTTGGCCCATCGCTTCTGTGCCCGTCAAAAACAACCACATGCTAGTTAGGTGGATTGGCCATGGTAAATTCTCCCTCCCGAACAAGTGCCGGAGTGTGGCGACAAGAGGATTTTCACAGTAACTTCATTGCAGTGTTAATGTGAGCCTACTTGTGACACAAATAAACAAACTTTCTACAAAAGAAAATCTTGATGGCATGCTGCATGGACAAGCGTGGTCAGTCCACCTAACCTGCACAACTGAGTTTCCAAATTAAAAGTAAATTCAGCAATGTACTTGATGGTGCAAATTCACCAGTCCCGTGTGTTAAACCTCAGCTCCTTACACAAGGGAAGTGCCACTCTCAGTCATCTGGTCTGTTGTTCATGTCCTGGACATCCTACAGTTTAAAGGTAGTCTTAGCACTCGGACCAGTTTTATTTTCTCATTGTTAGTGGCTTCTTGCAGCATAATGTGCTTACAAAAAGCACATTATGTGCCTAATGTCCACATTATTATGTGCAAAAGTGCCTAAAAAAGGCAGCATTTATTTTTTTAAAAACCTCTAATTTGCGCTGTGATTGCCGGCACAGATTTTTGTTACTGATGCTGCCAGTGCTGTTCTGTAACCTGAGCGTATTTGGAAATGGAGAGCTACTGGTGTTTGCTGCAAACTCCTTTTGAAAATTACCTGCAGGAAAAGGGGCTGGAAGGCATTCCATGGGATGATAGAACTCCCATGTGCAGTGTTTGCAGTGGGGGTGGGGAGGGGGGGTGTCAGCTGCAACTGCCCACACTGCATCATTGCTATTGCTGTATTAGAACCCACAAGGGAGTTTTGTAACAAGATAATCTTCAGGTTGCTCGTGTTTCTCACAGCAGAAAGATCAAAGAGAGAGAAAATAAACAATTGCAAACAGCGTTATCCAGGGCTGCAATGCTGGAACACCATCTGGTGGCAGCCAGCAGATTTACTGTTCTGCTTTTCATATCTTTATAGAGTGGGATTCATTTCAATTCAGCTTTCACTAAGTATTGGAATCATTTCAATCAGATACGAGTAATGGGAGCGATGTGTTCTTAAAAACTTCAATGCACAAATCAACCTAAATGGCAGGTTTATAAGTCTGGTACTGTGCAACCGCTTTTTGGATGTGCATTTGATGGCACAGGCTCTTTTGAAAAAAAAAGTAGCTGGAGTACATTAGTGAATTGTCCTTTTCAATAGCTCTATCTGTGCTGACGACCTGCTATTGATACAAAGGTTATCATAAGCTGGAGTTGCATAGTCCAATTGTGGTGGACTCCACTGAGCAAATCTATTAAATTGTAACAAATGGACTCTCAATGTTTTTCTTTGCAGTTCTTTCTGCTTCATCGTGTTGATGTTCCTCTGCTGGTCGAGCTGGGGAAGTGGGTGGGGGGGGGGGTGTAGGGAAGAAAATGAGGTGGGTGGGGGTAGGAACGTAGGTGGGATGGAGTGGGAGGTACGGTGGGTGGAGCTAGAAGTGGGGTTGAGGTGGGCGGGAGGGGAGGGGAGAAGGTGAGGTGGGCAGGGTTAGGGGCTGAGTTGTGGATAGTGGGGGAGGGGAGAAGATGAGGTGGGGGAGGGGAGAAGGTGTGGTGGGGAGGGGAGAAGGTGAGATGGGTGGGGTAGGGGTGGATGTGAAGTGGGGGTAGGGGCAGAGGTGAGGTGCACAATGCCTTCCTGTTGTTGTCCTCACTCGTGCCTCATCAGCAGCTGTGAAGCACAGACTGGAGACCAAGACGTGGTGACTCAATTTTTCTGCTGTCCATATTGTAAGAGACTGGATTCACTACAGAAGACGTTCATCTGGAGCCTGTGGATGTCCAGATACACAGACCAATGTGAGAATTGCTTGGGGAGTTGGAATGGATGATTCCCTTCTGAGTTAGAGGTGGAATCTTCAGACGTATCTTTACGATTTACCTTGATTGTTACGCTGGGAAAAGTGGACATTTGAAAACTTTTTCCAACACCAATATCTTCATAACTGACCACCCATATTTGCCCTGCCCCTCTACCACTCCACGACCTCACCTCCTGACTGCCTGACCGTTCCTGCAGTCACACTGGTCTGACTATCCATTAACGACCTTACTCACTTACCTACCCACCGCAACCCACCGATTCACTTTGCCCATCTCTGGGGAAATGAATTCCACAGATTGATAACCCTCTGAGGGAAAAAAAAGTTCACATTTCATTCTCAAATGGGAGATCGCTAATCATTAAAATGTGCCCCTGAGTTCTAGGTTTCTCCACAAGGGGAAACACCTTCTCAACATAAACATTGTCAAGTCCTGTCAGAATCTTACAAGTTTCACGAAGGTCGCCTTTAATTTATCCAAGATCCAATTGCTACAGAGACAATATTTCCTCAGAAGTTGACTTTGTTGTCTCAGTGAACCATCTCCAAACTTCTTTAAATGCAATTTTGGTCTCTGGAGACCAAAACTACACAACACTGCAGAAGCAGATCAGCTGAGGCCCTGAATGGATTTAGCAATATGTTCTTACTTTTAGACTCAATCTCCTTTGCAATAAACATCAACACCAGAGCACCTGTCCTTTCAGGAAGGTAGGTACATGTGAAAGGAGGAAGAATAAGAGAACGGGATGGTGAGAGAAGAACAGAGAGATAAATCTGGGAGGGCAAAGAAAGTATAGGTTACCAGGGGAGGCCTGGACTGTTAACAAAAGGAAACATGATGATTTGTCTTCAGAACCACTCGAGCAGAAAACCCAATAATACACATTTTGAATCAGCAAGTCACACCTCAGGAGGTCTGCTGGGTGGTTCCATATCTGAAGAGCAATATCACTGAGTGCTGAAAGGAAGTGACACTGAGGAGAAGATTGTGCTCCACAGCAAGAGGTGTTGTGCGGCTGGTGCCCCAGTCAAGTTGAGGAGCAGAAAAGTTTGGAGAAAGTTTTTAAAAGTCTTTTTTCCCTCTCAGGAGGGGAACCTCGGTTGGTGTTTTCTTTTTAAAAAAAGCTGTGTTTCTTTGTGTTCCCTGTCCCCCCTCTTCCCTCTTCTTGTATTTAAAGATGGATTGAGGCAGCTGAGAGTTAGGGAGGGGAGAGAAGAGAAGAGAAAGAGAGAGAAGATTGTACTCTTGGATTGAGGAAATTCATATTTCCTACAAAAAATTAAGCTGTATATTGCTGGGGGGCTAGTATTTGCTCAAATATTGGGTGTTATTGCTGTGTGTGTACCAGATTTAAGTTTAAAGTTTATTTATTTGTGTCACAAGCAGGCTTACATTAACACTGCAATGAAGTTGCTGTGAAAATCCCCTCATTGCCGCACTTCGATACCTGTTCGGGTACACTGAGGGAAAATTTAGCATGGCCAATGTATCTAACCGGCACGTCTTTGGGACTGTGGGAGGAAACCGAAGCAGATACGGGGAGAATGTGCAGACTCCGCACAGACAGTCACCCAAGCTGGGAATTGAAGCCAGGCCCTTGGCACTGCGAGACAGCAGTGCTAACCACTGTGCCACCATGCACTGAAAATCATACCCGTAAAGAATCAGTTATAGTCCAAATGGGAAATGAGGATGTAAAGAAGAAAGTCCAAGGATGTAGCAGCATCGTCCCCTGTATATAATGAATGGTAGTGGCCCATTTTCACCTCTCTGACCATTCACCTACATCAGTTTCTGACTTTTCTTGTTGTTACCCTTGCATTTAAGTGTTACCTTGTTCTCACTTTTGTTCAGTAAAGGAATTAAGGGTTATGGTGAGCAGGCAGGTAACTGGAGCTGAATCCACGAACAGATCAGCCACGATTTTATTGAATGGCGGAGCAGGCTCGAGGGGCCAGATGGCCTTCTCCTGCTCCTGGTTCTTATGTTCACTCTTCTTATCTCCCTAATGTGTTAAAGTCCTTCAGAAATCGCAAGAATTCTCCACTCTTCCAGTCACAATCTCCTCACTCCAACTTCATTCGTCCCACTACTGGAGGCCATGTCTTCAGCTGCCTGACCCCGAATCACTAACTGGACATAACGTGCTTTGGGATATCCTGAGATCATGTCAATGCAAGAATTATTTTCCTTGCCACTTGCAGGCCGAAACATTTTGATTTAGTCTTCCAAGTATGGTGAAAATTAAGAGTCAATATTCATGACAGGTCATGTGACAGAGAGTATGGTTTTGAGGGTGAGTAGACCAACATTCTGGGATGATACATGTTTAGTTGCTGCTTCCACCATGTGGGATGACAAGTGCGGCGATCCTGCCAACATTTCCGACGGAGAAATGCTTTCCACGCTCTTGCCCCCATTCTGGAACACACCCCAATCCTGTCATCACATCCTATTCCTTGTAAGCTGCATTTTGTATTCTTTCCCGTATTACAATTGCAACTATATTTGCACTTAATTGGTGAAAAGGCTCTTTGAGGCTGTGAAATAGAAATCATCATTTTGTTTTATTTGATGGTTGATGCAAGATGCAAATTGCTGAACAGTTTATGTGAAATGCCACGGTTTTATTTCACAAATCACGTGTACATACTTCCCCCACCTACAAACTTAATACCTTCCACCCAGGGTCGAGAATTTTTTGATACGTATTTTCCAAATATTACAGCTGATCATTTAGAAATTTTGCTTAAACTATCTTTAAGATATTTTCTTTTAGTAGTGAACATTTGCATTCCCTTTATCCCTTGGTGATTTCAACTGGCGTTTGGCATATGTGTATATATAGAAAAAGGGCTGACTGACGTTTTATTTTTAAAGCATTATTTTGTGTCTCAATGTCAGCTTGAGCCAAAAATCATCCTTTAAAGTCTTGCCTGTTGCAGCGCAAAGTCAAGGCTTTTGCACAACAGGATTTCAAACACCCCCTCAGTGCCTGCTGTGCTCAGGCGTGCTTTGACAATTCGTTTTACACTGACTACCAAATGGGGTTACACTCAGTGACTATTAATGCTGATCTTAAAGCCTCTCCAAGCGAAAGACTTAAAAGCTTCTGTCGTTGTTTTAAGAATTTGTTCTCAGGACCCCTGATGGCGCAGTGGACATGTTGGAGGACCTTCACGTTGTGGTGTTGCCATTGGTGTGATCTCTCTGTAGCACTTTGGTGCGCCTGAGAGACAAGCTTCACAGGGCAATTAAGTGTCAACCTCTCTGTTTTGGGACTGAAATCGTATAGTAAGTAGAGTAAGTGAAGTGACTCTGTTTCCAGTGGCTAAAGGACCTATGAGCAAGAGGGCGCAAATATAAGGTGGGGATCTTGAGGACTAAGTTTTTAAATTAATTAATGTTTAGGATTTGGAATACTCTGCCTGATAAGGATGGCGAATGCAGATTCAGTAGTCACTCTTACATAGAAATTGGATAAATTCTTGAAGGAGGATCTTGAAGAGAAGAATAATCGCAGAGTTGGGCCAACTGGTTTGCTTTTTGAAAGTGCAAGACTCAATGGGCCTTTTTTTGCGCTTTACAATTCTGTGATTGAAGAGGTGTTGTGAGGCACTGGTAGCGTCCTAACGTGGCCAAAAAGGTTGAGTTTCAGCCAACAAATCCTTCTGATATAACTGGTGGTAACTGTTGAGAGGAGGAGAGTTTCCTGGTCAGCCATACTGGAGCATACAACAGCAAACCACTGCGATACTTTGCCTGGTTTAATCTTGAAGCAATTCAATGCAAGTCCATTGTATCTGAAGGAAGAAGACTATTCTGTGATTTTAATACATAAGTGAGACAAGGCAAGGACAGCAGATTCCTCTTCTGAAAGAACAAAGAACAAAGAACAACACAGCATAGGAAACAGGCCCTTCAGCCCAACGGGCCCGCGCCGCCATCTTAACAATGTGTTTTTCCTCCTCCACCCTTGACCCATGTCTATGCTTATGGTACCCCCATTGGAAACCAGATTAAGGGGAGAATAATTTAGGGACAATTTGTTACAACAATCAACCTAAGAGCACATCTTTGGGGTGTGGGAGGAAACTGGAGCACCCGGAGGAAACCCACGCAACCACAGGGAGAATGCGCAAACTCCCACAGACACTAGCATTAGTGACATTAGCAGATTGACTCTTGGTTCTTCGAGCTATCCAACACTTTCATGGTCGTTATAACTGATACAAGAATTTTAGCGATATTTCCAGAAGCTTATTTCAACTGAATTTATTTGGAATTTGGCTCTCTTGATTGAGTCCAACGACATAACCAAAACACAATCAACTTCCGTCGTAATGTTAACCCTTGTGTAAAATTAATTGTGAACTGCAGTTTATTGAAAAAGAATTGCTCAGGTTCAGAATTTAGAGATAGATCGATCACGTAAAAAGCTTTTCAAAGCCTGTCCTTCAATCCGAGAGTCTGATGGAGTGGAAATAGATAACACTTCAATATATTGGTCAATATATTGGTGTGAATTGCTACTCTGCATACAAGTCCACAGCCTGAATCTGCAGGGTACGTGAGCGCTCAGAGTAGTGTCTGATGTGGGGCTGACGAGCGAGGTGGGAAGCAACATGGGGAAGAGTTGACCTGTGGGCGGTATGGAAGTTGAGTGCAGACCATCGGTGGAAAAGCAGACCAGAGTCACAGGAGTATTTCAGTGAACATCAGCTAGGCAATACTCCCCATGCTGATGTGATCATTCACTGTTGGCACTAAGCCTCATCGTAATAAAATGTCATATCTATCTCACATGGTGACCCTCCACAAATGTTGCCCATTGAGCATAGTGTGAGTTTGTACCTTACCATGCCAAAAGCTGGTCACCTCTGGGGTTTTCCTTGCATCGCATCTGATGGTTTTGTTGACCAATGGGTTTGGGATTGATTCCTGCCCTTTATCAATATCTTAATTGTTGCAGTACATTGTGCCTACCAGGATGGTAGACACTGCACAGGATGGATAGACAGACCATTGCTTTCTTTGTCTGTGCTTTTGTGCACCAAATGTCAATCACAAAGAGCTGAGAAGAGGCACTCACAATCATACAATCAACAGGAGAAAAATCCATGCAAATTATGGAGCGAGGATTTTGTATTGGAAAATCGTGACATACATTGTGTGACAAAAATGCAAAAATCGCTGAATCAAATGAAGCAGAAAAAAAGTGCAGGTGTGACAAAAGAATTTTAATATAATCCAGGCAACAGGCAGTACTGGCTCTTACGTTCTCAATCTGAGAGTTTTTAAATGAGAAATAGAAATTTAACTGCAATTCAGATTTCAAAATAGTATAGATGATCTCCTTGTGCAGTTTGCATTGAGAATGATATTTAAATTGATTTTGTCGTTATATTTTAGCCTTTTCACTTCTGATTTACTTAAACAGCCAAACTTGGAGATTTTGATTTCCCTCGAGGCGAAATGAATTTTACAGATGAACAGGAATTTCAATGGTGCTTCTGTTTAGGGCCCTGGGAAATACAGATATCTTGAAAAGGGGATAGATGATGCATCCACTTGAGCCTGCTCCTCCTCTCATTGATAATGGGGCTGACCTGCTTCTTGATTTCTTTCACCTGCTTGATTTTGTCACCATTGATAACTGTGCCAAACAGATACCTATCAAACAAAATGCTATGTGTTGTAAGGTGTTGGGCGTAGTTTGATGGGTCTTATCAAGGTACTCATAGTCTTACAATAAGCATATATTAATTGTTAGAAACAATATGCATAGGTAAAGTCAAAGTGCAACCTTGGAGCTGTATCCATGCTTGCTTTGACACACATCTCTGTCTGACACTACACAGACTCCGAGGTGAGAATCCTGTGTTATCTCACGTCGCTGTGTGAGTGGTAATGCACTCTCAATCCCTTTTTGGGCCAGACCTTTATACTACAGCATGGACATTGGAAATCTGAAGGAAAACTATAAAATGTAGGAAACTCTCAAGAGATGCGGCAGCATCCATGCAGCGAGAATAAAGTTAACTTTTCAGATTAGTGACCTTTTGCCTATCCTAGTTTTGATATCTTACAACTTTCCTCCAGCTCACCGTCTTTCTAGAGAGCGCATTTCTGATTCCCACTACTCTTTGTGCAGGCTGCTGTACAGCAATTTAAGTACATATTGAATGCAGTCAACATTAAAATCTCTATGGCACCATGTATTGTGGTTGCCCCCATTGCTGTTGGAAGCTGATAGGAGCACTCTAGTGACCAAAGAAACGTAATAACATTCTGTAAACATAATTAGGGCGGGCGATGGCCTAGTGGTATTATCACTAGGCTATTAATTCAGGAACTCAGCTAATGTTCGGGGAACCTGGGTTCAAATCCCGCTGCACAGATGGTGGAATTTGAATTCCACAAAAAGAAATCTGGAATTAAGAATCTACTGATGACCATGAAACCATTGTCAGTTGTTGGAAAACCCTTCTGATTCACTAATGTCCTTTCAGGAAGAAAATCTGCCGTCCTTAACTGGTCTGGTCTACATGTGACTCCAGAGCCACAGTAATGTGGTTGACTCTCAACTGCCCACTGAAGAAGGGCAACTGGGATGGGCAATAAATACTGTAAGAAGTCTCACAACACCAGGTTAAAGTCCAACAGGTTCATTTGGTAGCTCTCGGAGTGCTGCCCCTTCGTCAGGTGAGTGGGAGTTCTATTCACAAACAGGGCATATAAAGACGCAGACTCAGTTTACAAGATAATGATTGGAATGCGAGTCTTTACCGGTAATTGAGTCTTAAAGGTACAGACAATGTGAGTGGAGAGAGGGTTAAGCACAGGTTAAAGAGATGTGTATTGTCTCCAGTTAGGACAGTTAGTGAGATTTTGCAAGCCCAGGCAAGTTGTTATGGGGGGGGGTTACAGATAGTGTGACATGAACCCAAGATCCCAGCTGAGGCCGTCCTCATATGTGTGGAACTTTGCCGTCAGCACACATCCCGCACACATGAGGACGGCATAAACCAGGATCTTGGGTTCATGTCACACTATCTGTAACCCCCATAACAACTTGCCTGGGCTTGCAAAATCTCACTAACTGTCCTGTCTGGGGACAATACACATCTCTTTAACCTGTGCTTAACGCTCTCTCCACTCACATTGTCTGTACCTTTAAGACTTGATTACCTATAAAGACTCGCATTTCAATCATTATTTTGTAAATTGAGTTTGTGTCTTTAAATGCACTGTTTGTGAATAGAACTCCCACTCACCTGATGAAGGAGCAGCACTCCGAAAGCCAGGGGATTTTGCTACCAAATAAACCTGTTGGACTTTACCCGGGTGTTATGAGACCTCTTACTGTGCTCACCCCAGTCCAACGCCGGCATCTCCACATCAATAAATGCTGGCCAGCCAAGTACCATGGTCAAATAAAAAGCTGATGAGTGAGTTCAGGAGTCTAACACTATTGAAATAAAAGAATTCAAGTGTCAGCTCAATCATTTAGCAGAAAGGAAAGGCTGTCTATGAACTGGAAGGATGCTCCTAATTCAGACAATGGAGACATCCTGATGAATGTCAAAATACTTCAACACCACCCAATCCCTCTGTTTTACCAGGACAAAGATTTTTTCCAGTTTTGCACCAATTATAGTACCGTATGCCATTTGAGCCTTATTGCAATCCTCTCTGAGCAGATGTGTCCTCTAACATCAAAACTTTCTTGGTGGGTTCTTGGCAGGCTGACTGCTGTACCTTTTGGATGCACGTCCAAGCTTTTCCATGGTTTCCCCAAATCTTTCACTCACTTTAGAGCAACCGATCAAGAGGCCAACTAAGGAGTCACTTTTTACTGTTTATTTTCCTTTTGTGGACACCAAGGCAGGCACTGATGTGGAGTTGCTGGCCTTGGACTGGGGTAGACACAATAAGTAATCTTGCAACACCATAAGAACATAAGAAATAGGAGCAGGTAATCAAGTCTTAAAGGTACAGACAATGTGAGTGGAGAGAGGGTTAAGCACAGGTTAAAGAGATGTGTATTGTCTCCAGACAGGACAGTTAGTCAGATTTTGCAAGCCTAGGCAAGTCATTATGGGGAGGTTACAGATAGTGTGACATGAACCCAAGAGCCCTTTGAGCTAGATGGCCTACTCCATTCAATAAGATCATGGCTGATCATGGCTGAATTGGTTTTGTGAAGGGTAGGTTGTGCCTTACTAACCTTATTGAGTTTTTTGAGAAAGTGACCAAAGAGGTAGATGGGGGTAAGGCAGTTGACATGGTGTATTTGGACTTTAGTAAGGCGTTTGATAAGGTTCACCATGGAAGCCTTCTGCAGAAATTGCAGATGTATGGGATTGAGGGTGATTTAGGAAATTGGATTAGGAATTGGCTGGCGGATAGGAGACAGAGGGTAGTGGTTGATGGTAAGTATTCGACATGGAGTTCAGTTACGAGTGGTGTGCCTCAGGGATCTGTTTTGGGGCCACTGCTGTTTGTAATTTTTATAAATGATCTGGATGAGGGTATAGCTGGGTGGATTAGTAAATTTGCTGATGACACCAAAGTCGGAGGTGTAGTGGATAGTGAGGAAGGGTGTCTTAGTCTACAGGGAGACTTGGTCAAGTTGCAGAGCTGGGCTGAGAGGTGGAGGATGGAGTTTAATGCGGAAAAGTGTGAGGTAATTCACTTTGGCAGGAATAATGGATGTGTAGAGTATAGGGCTAACGGTAGGACTCTGAATAGTGTGGAAGAACAGAGGGATCTAGGTGTATGTGTACATAGATCCCTGAAAGTTGGGAATCAAGTAGATAGGGTTGTTAGGAAGGCATACGGTGTCTTGGCGTTTATTGGTAGGGGGATTGAATTTAGGAGCCGCAGCGTCACGTTGCAACTGTACAAAACTCTGGTGCGTCCGCACTTGGAGTATTGTGTGCAGTTCTGGTCTCCACATTATAGGAAGGATGTGGAGGCTTTGGAGAGGGTACAGAGGAGGTTTACCAGGATGTTGCCTGGTATGGAGGGGAGGTCCTATGAGGAGAGACTGAGGGATTTGAGGTTGTTTTCGTTGGAAAGAAGGCGGCTAAGAGGGGACCTTATTGAAACATATAAGATGATCAGAGGTTTGGATAGGGTGGACAGTGATAGCCTTTTTCCTCAGATGGAGAAAGCTAGCACGAGGGGGCATAGCTTTAAATAAAGGGGTGGTAGTTATAGGACAGATATCAGGGGTAGGTTCTTTACCCAGAGGGTGGTGAGGGATTGGAATGCCCTGCCTGCTGCAGTTGTGGATGCGCCTAGTTTGGGGGCGTTTAAGAGATCCGTGGATAGGTTTATGGATGGAAAGGGTTTGGTTTAGGTTAGAGGGTCATTGTTTTTTAACTGGTCGGCGCAACATCGTGGGCCGAAGGGCCTGTTCTGTGCTGTAATGTTCTTTGTTCTATGTTCTATGATCTGAAGTGGATCAGTTCCACTTTCCCACTTTCTCCCCATAACCTTTAATTCCCTTGTCTATCAGATGTCTATCTACTCATGATTTAAATCTATCCATGACCATCCATCACTCATGACTACCAGCTTAAAATCCAACAGGTTTATTTGGCAACATGAGTTTTTGGAGCACTGCTCCTTCATCAGGTGAGTCATCAGGCTCATCTGATCGAGGAGCAGCACTCCGAAAGCTCGTGCTGCCAAATAAACCGTTGGACTTTAACCTGGTGTTCTGAGACTACTTACTATGGCAGACATTTGTGGCCTCTCTCCTGTTGGCCTTCAGAAGGTGGTCAAAGGCTGTCTTAAGCTGTTGCGATCCATGTACCATGAGCATTCCCATAATGACCATATTCATTCAAGAGTTTAAGGATTTGGCCCCAGTGATGATGCAGGATGCGTGTCCAAGTTGGGAAAGGTGTGTGACCTGGAGGACAACCTAGAAGTCTCGTTGATTCTGAGCTGTCTTTGTCCTTTCCAGTGGCAGAGGGCCTGAGTTTGGGAGGAAACGCCAAGAAAGCTTCAGCAAATTTCAGCTGAGAATCCTGTTGATGCGACAGGGTGCGCTGGTAGTAGAAGGAGTGGCACAAGGTGACAAGGTGCTGTTTACATTCAATGCTTCTTCTCAGCTGGACGTTACGTAACTCTGGGAGAATGAGCAGAAGTTCCCCCACAGTCATTCCACCGGCATCAAACCTAGAAATTCATTCATGAAAATGCCTAAATGCACAATTCACAATGGACGATCGTGGCCTGATGTTTCAGACATGGGAGAAAACCATCAAGAACTCATTCCAATTCTTGAATCAGCCAAGTGGATTGTAGAATAGTGGGAGAAGGGACATCTTCTGTCCAGGAAAGTGGTACTAAGTGACCATAGCAAAGAAACATGGTTGTGAGCCACTAGGCTTCTAATACTAATTCCCCTCAATCCTCAAGGGTCTAATTACTGCATAATTTGACCTAACCTCCTGGGTGGTCTAATTCTTATCCGATCATTTCAATTAACTTCAGCAAAAAGCTGTCTCATCTTTTTCAAAGCTGATTTAATGAGCCTTAAGAGATCTTAACCTGCCTGCATATTTTTCAACTGAAACACTTTTGAAAGAGGTTTATAATACCTGTGGTACAATGGTTGACACTCTCTCTCACCTCTGACTCAGGAGGTGATGCTTTCAAAGTCCTACTCAAATGGCTTGAGGTCAAAATCCAGTTTGACCCTTCAGTGCAGCACTGAGGGAAGGCTGCACTGTCAAAGTGAGGTGGCCAGCTGCAACACGCTATAAAGGTAAAAGCAAATCGTGCAAATGCTGGAGATCTGAAAGAAAAGCAGGAAATGCTGGAAAGGCTCGGCAGGCTTGGCAGCATCTGTGGAGAGAGAAGCAGAGTTAATATTTTAATATGACTTCTGAAGTCCTGAAGATGTGTCAAATTAGACTTAAAACTGGAACTGTTTTTCTCACTCCACAGATGCCGCCAAGCTTGCAGAGTTTTTCCAGCACTTTACTTTTACTCTACAAAGGTGTTCATGCTTGGTTTTGACTTATTCCTGAATGAGTGTGCTACCACCTATTGTCATCACCGCATTTACAGCATTGTGTTCAATTGCGCCTCAGGAAGGATGCATGATCTTGGAGAAGAGGAAGGTTCACCTCACCAGAATTTTTTACAAAGTTTATTTACAGGACGTGGGCATCACTGGCTAGATCAGCATTTTTTTTTTATTCCCTACTTGCTCTTGTGAAGGTGGTGTTGAGCTGCCGTCTTGAATTGATGCAGTCCCACAGTGCTGTTAAGGACAGAGTTCTAGGATTTTAACCCAGTGACAGCAAAGGAATGGTGATATATTTCCAAGTCAAGATGGTGAGTGAGTTGGAGGGAAATTTTCAAGTGGTGCTGTTCCCATGTATCTGTTCTCCTTGTCCCCCTAGATGGTAGTGATCATGGGTTTGGAAGGTGCTGATGAAGGAAACTTGGTAAGTTCCAGCAGTGTATCTTGTGGATGGTACACACTTCTACTACTGTGCATTGGTGGTGAAGGGCTTGAATGCTTGTGGAAGAGGTAGCAATCAAGTGAGCTGCTTTGTCCTGGATTCTGTTAAGTTTCTTGAGCATTGTTGGAGCTGCACTCAACCAAGCAAATGGAGAGTATTCATCAAACTTCTGACTTGTGCCATCTGGACCATGGACAGGCTCTGGGGAGGTGAGTTACACACTGCAGGATTCCCAGCCTTTGACCTGCGTTGGTAGCCACAGTATTTATATGGCTAGTCCAGTTCAATTTTTGGTCATTAGTAACCCTCAGGATGTTGATAAATGGTTAAAAGGGTTAAATTATAAGAACAGTTTACATAGGCTCTGCCTGTATTCTTTTGAGTATGAAGAGTAAGAGGTGATGGAACTGAGGTGTTTAGGATGGTTATAGTAATTGTTAGGATAGATAGAAACTACTTACTGATGGGGGGAGGCGTCCACTCACATAACCTCAAAGTTAAAGTTGGATTGCTTTTGTTTTTATTCATTCATGGGACATGGGCGTTGCTGGCCAGCCAGCATTTATTGCCCATCCCTAGTTGCCCATGAGAAGCTGGTGGTGAGCCGCCTTCTTGAAACACAGAAACGATTGCGTATTCTCGAAACGCTGCAGTCTACTTGCAAGGGGGTGATGTTTATGAAACATTTCTTCACAGGAAGTAGTCTTGAAGTTAAGTTATTTGAGCATTTCAAAACTGCTGTAGATCTTTCATTTGTTCAGCGGGGGAACCAAAGCAGGTAGATGGAGTTAAGATACAGATCAGCCTCAATCTAATTGAAATGTGGAATAGGAGTGAGGCAATGAATGCTCTAGTCTATTCCCATGTTCCTGTTACCATCCTCAACGTATAAGACCAAGCTTCAGAGGAGCAGGGTTGAGAAGAAACCTTTAATAGATTATTAGCCAAACCATTTTAAGATAGCGTCTTTCATTTTCTCGGCAAAGTACATTTGCAGTACATTTTGCTGTCAGCCCTCGTCACTGTAATGCTCTTGTGCAACTTGTTACTGGGGGTGACATATTTCATCCTCGGTTTTGTAACACAAGAGGATTTTCTTTTTAGTTGACGACTTTGTTGTTTAATATTTTTCTATTTGCCACTGAGGAAAGCTGAGAGATTGATTGTGTTGGGTCATCTCTTTAGGTGCTCTGGCCTCTTAAGATTAACTGAATCCCTCACACAGATGTCTTTGCAGCAAGTGAGATGCTGAACAGTTTCTGCAATTCCATGAGTAACCATAACTGTTAGCTTTCTGCGAGAGGAAATACCCTGATAATTCATTATTGATATGGAAATCTAACCATACTGTTTAATTTTAATATTTATTTATTGGTGCCACAAGTAAGCTTACATTAGTACTGCAATGAAGTTACTGTGAAAATCCCCTAGTCACCATACTCCGCTGCCTGTTCGGGTATGCTGAGGGCAAATTTAGCCCGGCTAATGTACCTAACCAGCATGTCATTCAGACTGTGGAAGGAAACTGGAGTACCCAGATGAAACTGATGCAGACGCGAGAGATCGTGCCGACTCCACAGAGACAGTGACCAAAGCTAGGAATCAAACCCAGGTCCCCGGTGCTGTGAGGCAGCAGCGCTATCCACCGTGCTTCCCCTTAAAGTGTAGTTTCAGTGTCCCAAGCTTAATAAAGAGTTAAAAATCTAGATATAAAAAAAACATATAATTGTAAACCTGTCCCACATTTTCCCATTATATGGCCTCACTTGATGCACATTGGCAGTAACCTGCCAACAGCGAAATATTACATTTATATAATAGCTATAACAGAGTAAAATGTCCCCCAAATTTCTTACTGTGGGAAGATGACTATGAGTGTTAACTGTGCTGAGGGAATTGCTATACCACATCTAAGACCAGGAGCTGATCTTTTAGGCCCGAGTGGTGGGGAGGGGGTGTCACTGCTCTCTATTTGACAACGGGGTTACGAGGCATGCCGGGAAATCCCTGCCCCGGCTGTTTAAGAAAACTCAATAACCTGTTGCAGGAAGCATTGGTATCAGTGTCCAAAACTATTTGCAATAGTGTCGGTCCCAGAAAGGGACAGCTGTTGCCTGTAGAGAAAGTTAACTTTCTAAATTTTCTGTCCTTCCCTCTTTTCCCTCAGTGACTCTTCCTTCCTGTTGCACCATCTGAGTTGCACCAAAAGCTGGGCAGCTAAATCATAGGGGCCCACCTCACACTAAGACCCAAAGTCAAGATAGCCCCTCTGAATCTCCACCTCTTTCTATAACCCATTATTATCGGCCTGTGTCCTTTGCTTTCTCTGTTGGCCTCTGTCTCCATCTCTCTCAATCTTTTCTCTCCATCCCTCTCCCACTTCCCCACCTCTGTTGCCCCACTTTATACATGAAATGATGACTCTTGATTATTGCAAACTGACACCATCAGGGATATTGGATAGAGTTGGGAAGGCTTGCTGTAAATTTGAACAGATTGTAAAGTTGCTGGGTTGTGTAGGAGTGGTGACCAAGGAGTACAACTTAAAAAGGTTTACCAAAAGATCCTCAGGAGCCTCTTACACACTGATAAGAACTGCCACGCTACAAAACGTCACTTGCTGTGTACCGATCATGGGAATACGTAAACGAATGCACATTTTACATAAACATTCACACAACAGAAATAAACTCTCTACATGTTGGATCTGGGCATGCATCCTCCAAAGATGAAGGTAAAATTGAGCAGGGCAATAAGGAAATAGTTAGAACGATGTTCTCAGTGGTTAGCACTGCCTCCTCACACCAACAGGGATGTTGGTTCAATCCCCAGCTGGGGTCACTGTCTGTGCGGAGTTTGCACGTTCCCCCCATATCTGCGTGGGTTTCCTCCGGGTGCTTCAGTTTTCTCCCAAAGTCTGAAAGATATACATGAACCAGTTTGGGCCAAAGGGCCTGCCTCCGTGCTGTAGATTATATGAGATGGATTAGCCACGCTAAATTCTCCCTCAGTGCATCGAAACAGACGCCTAAGTGTGGCAACCAGGAGATTTTCACAGTAACTTCATTGCAGTGTTAATGTAAGCCTACTTGTGAACTATCAAATAAACTTTATTCTTTAAATATTTTGAGGGTTTTGAATCATCTGCCTCACTCTCTGTGACTGAGTTTCCTATTGCACACTCCTCTTGCTCAGTGTTTTGCTAAACCATAAAATTTGCAGGTGAATTAAAGATTGTAATTGAGGCACAAAATCCTCTGGAGAAGCAGTGAGTAGGTTAAGGTTTCAATCCAGGTTGAGCGCATCGACCTCGGATGAACCGCTGCGATATAACACTGAGGAAGTGCTGCACTGCTACTAGTGCTGTCCCTCAGATGAGATATGAAACCGGCTCCATCTGTCCCCTCATCTCGATTAAAAGACCCCATGCCTTGCAGAAGAGTTCTGTCTGGTGGCCCAGCAGATATTTGTCCGATAATCAATGTCATTTTGTATTTACGCACGTGCTTTGTTTTTCCCTTTAATTCACAGATTTTAAGTCGGTCCGCCATGTTGTTCGACATGTGATGGGTCGTACTTGGGCTGCTCTTGGTTGTTCGAGATTGGCCTAGTGCTTCATGTCGTTAGTGTGTGCCTAAACTGGACCAGATACTGGGCAAGACGACAGCTCAATGACTATCGCTGATTGCTGTGCAGACACATGGATTTGGGCCGGTGTCTGTGGGAGTTTGCGCATTCTCCCCGTGCTTGCGTGGGTTTTCTCCGGGTCCTCTGGTTTCCTCCCACACCCCAAAGATGTGCTGTTAGG
Organism: Carcharhinus amblyrhynchos; assembly: GCF_965287045.1. Lineage (NCBI taxonomy): Eukaryota > Metazoa > Chordata > Chondrichthyes > Carcharhiniformes > Carcharhinidae > Carcharhinus > Carcharhinus amblyrhynchos. The sequence continues at coordinate 17,105,498 of NC_137330.1, forward strand.
CTGATTGGAGGTAATAAATTGTCCCTAAATTAGTTTCCCTCAATGTGGAATGCCAAAAACAATAGACAAGGGTCATGGGTGGAGGGGGGGTACTGGTGATGTTGGGATGGCGGCGCGGGCTCGTTGGGCCGAAGGGCTGTTTTTGTTCTTTGTTCTTTGAATAGTGGCGACATTTTGGAGGAATGACCATGAAAACCAACCTCCTTGAACTGCATCATGACCAACAAATTCTGGAGTGGGATTCGAGCTCAGAGATAGAAACATTGCCTCCTTAAGTACAAGAGCTCCCGCTAACCAAGATCACACAAACAGATGATCCAACTGTTTATTTCATTGTTGTTAGTGGGAACATACTATATGCAAAGTGTCTGCCTAAAAAGGCATCGAAGAAAATTTCTGAAGCCTACTTGTTCCCATACTCTTTCCTTGTCAACTGCATTATGTTAAAAGGCAAGCCTTTCAAATGACAATCTCTATCATCTAGAGAACAACAGTAGCAGACGCATGGAAGCATCATCACCTGAAGGCTCCCCTCCAAGTCACGCACCAACTTGATTTGGAAATATATCGGCATTTCTTCACTGTCGCTGGGTCAGAATCCTGGAACTCCCCCCCGCTAACTGCACCATGAGCGTACTTACACCACATGGACTGCCGTGGTTCAAGAAGGCAGTTCACCACCATCACCACCACATTGTGCAATGAGTACTGACCTAGCCACTAATGCCCACATCCCATGAAAAAAATAAAACAAGTTGTTGTTGTCATGCTATGGAGACAAGTGTGGCAAAACACCACAGATGATGTTGGAACAACAGGGGACATGTATGCAAATAAAGAACAGAGCAATTCTTCAAAATTTATGCAAGCAATTCCGTACTTAAAAAAATGTGAATACTAAAAGGTTGTGGGAATTAAATTAATAATTCATGAAAATTATAGTAAGCATAACTTGACAGCAAACATAATGTACAGGCAAGAAGAGATTTTCTCAGGGTTTTTGTTGAACTAATGGGAGTAGAAACAGCACAGTGGTTAGCACTGCTGCCTCAAAGCATCAGGGACTTGGCTTTGATTCCCAGCTTGGAATGCTGTCTGTGCGGAGTCTGCACATTCTCCCTGTGTCTGTGTGGCTTTCCTCCAGGTGTTTCATTTTCCTCCCACAGTCCAAAAGACGTGCTGGTTAGGTGGATTGGCCATGCTCAGTGTACCCGAACAGGCGCCAGAGTGTGGCAACCCGAGGATTTTCGCAATAACTTCACTACAGTATTAATGTAAGCCTCCTTGTGAGACTAATAAATAAACTTTAAAAAAAAGCACTGTAGGCTCATGTAATAAAGAACCAACAAAGAACAATACAGCACAGGAACAGGCCCTTCAGCCCTCCCAGCCTGCATCGATCATGTGTTCCTAATTAGACCATCCGTTTGTATCCCTCTATTCCAAGTCTATTCATGTGGCTATCTAGATAAGTCTTAAATGATCCTAGTGTGTCTGCTTCAACCATCTTGCTTGGTAGTGCATTCCAGACCACCACCACCCTCTGTGTAAAATACATCTCCCACATATCTGTATTGAACCTCACCTCCCCCCCCGCCTTTACACTTGTGACCTCTTGTGTTTGTCATTTCCGACCTGGGAAAAAAGCTTCCAACTGTTCACTCTATCTATGCCCTTCATAATTTTATAAACTTCTATTAGGTTGCCCCTCAACTTCCATCTTTCCAGCGAGAACAACCCTAGTTTGCTCAATCTCTCCTCATAGCTAAGACCAGGCAACATTCTGGTAAACCTTTTCTGCACTCTCTCCAAAGCCTCTACGTCCTTCTGGTAGTGTGGTGACCAGAACTGGGCGCAGTATTCCAAATGTGGCCTAACCAACATTCTATATAACCGCAACATCATATGCCAACTTCTATACACAGAGTGCCACAGGATCAGTGCTGGGGCCACAATTATTTACAATATATATAAATGATTTGGTTAAGAGAATTAAATGGCCAAGTTTGTGGATGACCCAAAAATAGGTGGAAAGGCAAGTGGTGAAGATAATATAAAGAACCCACAGAGGGATATAGACAGATTAAATGAATGGGCAAAAACTTGGCAGATGGAATATAGTGTAGGAAAATGTGAAGTTATGCACTTTGGTAGGAAAAATGAAGGAGCTGAATATTATTTAAATGGGAAAAGACTGCAGAAAGTTGCAGCACAGAGAGATTTAGGGGTCTTTGTGCATAAAGCACAAAAAGCTAGCATGTAAGTTCAGCAAGTAACAGAGAAGGCAAATGGAATGTTAGCTTTTATTTCAGAAGGAACGGAGTATAAAAATAGAAAAGTCTTGCTTAAACTATGCAACACACTTGATAGACCACACCTGGGAATCCTGGGAAAAGGTTTGGTCCCTTTACCTAAAGGAAAATATACTGACATGGAAGGTTGTCCAGAGAAGGTTCGCTAAATTGATCCCAGGCATGAAAGGATTTTCTTATGAGGAGAGATTGAGTAGGTTGTGAATATGCTCATTGGAGTTCTGAAGAACAAAAGATGACCATATAGAGACATATAGTGTTCTCAGGGGACTTCACAGAATAGATGCTGAGAGGTTGTAACCCCTTTTGGGAGAGTCTAGGACCAGACAGCATAATCTCAGAGTAATTTAAGGCAGTAATGAGGAGCAGTTTTTTTCCCTCAAGGTAGTAAATCTGTGGAATTCTTTACCACAGAGAGCTGTAGAGGCTGGGCCATTAGGTATCATCAAGGCTGTGATGGACAGCTTTTTAATCAGCAGGTGAACCAAGGGTTTGGGGGATATGGCAGGAAAGTGGAGTTAAGGCTTGTCACATTGGATCAGTCATGATCTCAGTTGAATGGCAGAGCAAATTCTTTGAACCAATGGCATACTTCTGCTCCCACATCTTATGGTCTAGCAGCTGCTGCCATAAGTGGTTGGTCAGAAGGTTGGTCAGGGCAAGATTAGGGCCAGTTACAGACAGTAGGGGGAAGTTGTGTGTGGAACTGGAAGAGATTGGAGAGGCATTGAACCATTATTTCTCTTCGGTGTTCACGCAGGACGATATGAATGTAGCTGAGGAGGTCACTGGGGTGAAGGGGTGTAAAATAGAAAGTATTGTAGTTGATACAGAGGATGTGTTGGATATTCTAGATGGGTTGAAAATAGATAAGTCCCCTGGTCCAGACGGGATTTACCCTAGGATTCTATGGGAGGCAAGAGAGGTGATTGCAGAGCCACTGGCTCTGATCTTCAGGTCGTCGTTGGTCTCTGGTATAGTACCGGAAGATTGGAGGACAGCGAATGTTGTCCCATTGTTTAAGAAGGGGAGCAGAGACTTCCCTGGGAATTATAGACCAGTGAGTCTTACTTCTGTAGTGGGCAAGGTTTTAGAAAGAATTATTAGGGATAGGATTTATAGTTATTTGGAGAGTAATGAATTGATTAGAGATAGTCAGCATGGTTTTGTAGCGGGAAGGTTGTGCCTTACTAACCTTATTGAGTTCTTTGAGAAGGTGACCAAAGAGGTGGATAGGGGTAAGGCAGTAGACGTGGTATATATGGATTTTAGTAAGGCGTTTGCTAAGGTTCACCATGGTATGCTTCTGCAGAAAATGCAGATGTATGGGATTGGTGGTAATTTAGGTACTTGGATCAGGAATTGGTTAGCAGATAGGAGACAGAGGGTGGTGGTTGATGGTAATTATTCATCATGGAGTTCGGTTACGAGTGGTGTGCCTCAGGGATCTGTTTTGGGGCCACTGCTGTTTGTAATCTTTATTAATGATCTGGATGAGGGTATAGTTGGGTGGATTAGTAAGTTTGCTGATGACACCAAAGTCGGAGGTGTGGTAGATTGTGAGGAAGGGTGTCGAAGTTTGCAGGGTGACTTGGACAGGTTGCAGAGCTGGGCCGCGAGGTGGCGGATGGAGTTTAATGCGGAGAAGTGTGAGGTAATCCATTTCGGTAGGAATAACAGATGTGTTGAGTATAGGGCTAACGGGAGGACTTTGAATAGAGTGGAGGAGCAGAGGGATCTAGGTGTATGTGTACATAGATCCCTGAAAGTTGGGAATCAAGTAGATAAGGTTGTTAAGAAGGCGTACGGTGTCTTGGCGTTTATTGGTAGGGGGATTGAATTTAGGAGTCACAGCGTCATGTTGCAACTGTACACAACTCTGGTGCGGCCGCACTTGGAGTACTGTGTGCAGTTCTGGTCCCCACATTACAGGAAGGATGTGGAGGCTTTGGAGAGGGTGCAGAGGAGGTTTACCAGGATGTTGCCTGGTATGCAGGGGAGGTCCTATGAGGAGAGACTGAGGGATTTGGGGTTGTTTTCACTGGAAAGAAGGCGGCTAAGAGGGGATCTTATAGAAACATATAAGATGATTAGAGGTTTAGATAGGGTGGATGGTGATAGCCTGTTTCCTCGGATGGAGAAATCTAGCACGAGGGGGCATGGCTTTAAATTAAGGGGGGGTAGTTATAGGACGGATGTCAGGGGCAGGTTCTTTACCCAGAGGGTGGTGAGGGACTGGAATGCCCTGCCTGCTGCAGTTGTAAATGCGCCTAGTTTGGGGGCGTTTAAGAGATTGGTGGATAGGTTTATGGACGAAAAGGGATTGGTTTAGATTAGTGGGTCAATGTTTTTTTTAAAAATAAGACTGGTCGGCGCAACATTGTGGGCCGAAGGGCCTGTTCCGCGCTGTAATGTTCTATGTTCTATGTTCTATGTTCTATCAGAGTGTGTACCTTCCCAAATAGCACTGTTAGGAGGCACTTGGTCACATTGCTCATTGATCTGAAAGGCCTCAGAACTTGTCCCAGTGAAATCTGCAACCCCATTTAAAACGGAGGGCTTGGTTTGTATACCGGCCTCTGCATTATATCTACTAGTTCCTTATTATTCATGAACCCCTTCAAATCCCGCCATCACTTTTGACATGCACTACCTCAGCAACAGTATCACATCATGCTCACAAATTTTATGTATTTATGTTGCCGTTTATTCCAATTGCGAAACGATGGCAATGTGACGTAGCGTTGCCCCTTGCAGAAGCATTGGTGTCTACCTGCTCTGTGAAGAGAGCAGATGATATTTTAATTATGGTGCTGTGTTCCTCTTGCATGATTACATGTTTGTGCAGAATTAACACACACGCACGTGAATCCAGAAGAAATGGGAATTGAACGTCCTGCTCCAGTCCTGGTCAGACTGGGCGATGGACAATGTCAGGACTATTTTTACAGTCCAGATGCCCCTCAGGTGTGTAGAGCTTTACCTGAGAAGGTTTTGAGAAAAGTGTAGTGCAGCTGTGGCATGAGGTATTCAAAGTTAAAACATCAGAAATAGGAATACGAGTTGACCATATGTGCTTTAAGGCTGTACTGACATTCAGTAAGACCATGGCTTGCTCTACCTGAATATTAAATTTCTGTATTTCATGTACAAGCACAATCGAAATCCATAATGGACTCTCACTATTTTACAAAGTTCTATTTTTCTATTTCATTGAGTCACAGAGATTTACAGCCCAGAATAGGCCTTTGTCCTAACTCTTCCACGCCAATTAGCTTCCAAAACTGAATGATTGCCATTTTCCTGTGTTTGGCCCATATCCCTCTAAACCTTTCCCATCCATGTACCTGTCCAAATGCCCTTTCAATGTTGTGATTGAACCTGCGGTTCCAACCTCCTTCAGCAATTTGTTCTATATACACTACACCATCTGTGTGAAAAAAATCACCCCTCAGGTCCCTTTCTAACAGCAAATAACCTCACAATTTCCCATTATCGCTTCTCAGCCTTTCAGCTAAGATCAAGTGTCGGATCATTCCGAGGATGTGGTGCAATACCTGTTTTAATTTGTTTTTTGGAGTAAGCCAGGGGATGGATTTGGGTCTGCCTGATCCACTCTGTTCATTGGTTTTGTAACTTCAAGAATGGAGTGAAATATTAAAAAAACACTTTCAAGCTTGATTTCCCTTTCAAAAATCCAAGCTGACTCTCTCTATTCGTATTATGAATAGCAGAACCCTTCAAAATATCTGCGGTCAAAGTTGTGCTTTTATTGCAACAGGACATCTTTAAATCCAGGATTTCAAGTTATTCATTGACTAATGAGTTTAATAGCATTGAAACCCCTGCTAACTACTGGAAAATTGCATGTACATCAGGGAAAGTAGAACGACATATAGTTAGCCATGTGCAACAACAAGGTGAAGAATATAAACACAAATTTTCTCAAGAGCCTGGCCTTATGACTTCATAGGAAATGAAAGTCTAGTTGAGAATTGTTTTCCTAGGTAGAGAAGGCAGGTTTACTGTTGACAGACTCTATTATTCAAAGAATAAACATTCCAGCTTCTTGAATACTGCCTGTTATAATTTCAGCATCTATCATTGAAGAAAACAGCTTTCTAACTACCAATCTTGTTCCATGACAGTATCCTTGTTCAGGATTTATATTTTGTATGAACATTGTTACTGCTCCTTCCTTGCATTTATATTGTGTGGTGATCTGTGCATTGCCGATATATAGAATATTTGGAGACTATGCGGAGTACTATCATCTTCGTTGTTCAGAATCAAAGCTGATGTAATTATTTAATTTACCTGATAACTTTTCCAAAACATTTTCCATTCAAAATTGATTTTTTTTTTACACAAAGAACATTTTTTGAATAATACCTTGTATCAAATGACTGACCCCACCATTTTGTCGCATTTATCGAATTCCATCATTCCAATAATCCCATGCCATCCCCTCCCTGCCATGTTATCCTCCTTTCCACCCTATATTTCTCATGCCACTCCTGTCATGCCTTCCAAGCCCATTCCTTCCATCCCTTCTGTGCTCTCTACACCCTACTCTTACTATCCTCATTGCCCCATCAATCCCATACCATCTCTCTCAGAAGCGATCCCTCCAGTTAGGGTGAATTTCTTACTTGCTTTCTGTTCTTTTCGTTCTTCATCAACCCCTCAACCCTGCCCTCTTTGCCACTGCGCCTGTTAACCACTGGCAATTGCATCTGTATGACAAGTTGCAGTCCTCTATGCACCCCATGTGTCTCCAGTCATGCCCACCCAATAAACCCATCAACAGATGCACCCTTTAAATTGACCAAAACAAAACAACATGGGCAGACCTAAACCTGAGTATTTTGGTAGATTGAACCAAGGCAGGACTTACTCAGTTAATTGTTGGGCGTTGAGGAGAGTTACAGAACAAAGTGATCTGGGGGTACACGTTCATAGTTCCTTGAAAGTGGGATCAAAGGTGGACAGAGTGGTGAAGAAGGCATTTGGCATACTTGGTCTCATCGGTCAGAACATTGAATACTGGAGTTGGGATGCCTTGTTGAAGTTGCACAAGACATTGGTAAGGCACACTTGAAATATTATGTACAGTTCTGATCACCCTATTACAGAAATGATATTATTAAACTAGAAAGAGTGCAGAAAAGATTTACTAGAATGCTACTGACACTTGATGGTTTGAGTTATAAGGAGAAGCTGGATAGACTGGTACTTTTTTCTCTGGACAAGGCTGACAGGTGATCTTATAGAGATCTATAAAATAGTGAGGGGCATAGATCAGCTAGATAGTCAATATCTCTTTCCAAAAGTAGGCGAGTCTAAAATTACAGGGTGTAGGTTTAAGGTGAGAGGGGAAAGATATAAAAGTGTCCAGGGGGACAATTTTTTCACACAGAGGGTGATAAGTGTCTGGAACAAGCTGCTGGAGGTAGTAGTAGAGACGGATACAATTTTGTCTTTAAAAAAGCATTTAGAGAGTTACATGGGTAAGATGAGTGGAGAGAGATATGGGCCAAATATGGGCAATTGGGACTAGCTTCAGGGTTTATAAAAAAAGGGCAGCATGGACAAGTTAGGCCGAAGAGCATGTTTCCATGCTGCAAACCTCTATGACCCTGTGAACTGGTGCGGCGACAATAATCTCTCCCTCAATGTCAACAAAACAAAAGAGATTGTCAGGAGGCTTAGGGGAGAACATGCCCCATCTACGTCAACAGGGACGAAGTGGAAAAGGTTGAGAGCTTCAAGTTTTTAGGTGTCAGGTCACCAAAAACCTGTCCTACCACCACCGCCCCACCCCTCCGCATGCCTACACTATAGTTGAGAAAGCCCACCAATGCCTCTACTTGCTCAGAAGACAAAGGAAATTTGGCATGTCAGCAATGAATCTCACCAACTTTTACAGATGCACCATAGAAAACATTCTTTCTGACTGTATCACGGCTTGGTATGGCTTCTGCTCTGCCCAAGAAACTACAAAAGGTGGTGAATGTAGCCCAATCCATCTGGCAAACCAAACTCCCATTCATTGACTCCGTCTACACTTTCCACTACTTCGGCAAAGCAGCCAGCATAATTAAGGACTGCATACATCCCAGACGTTCTCTCTTCCACCTTCTTCCATCAGGAAAATGATACAAAAGACTGAGATCACGTACCAACTAACTCAAGAACAGGTCTTCCCTGCTGCCATCAGATTTTTGAAAGGACCTACCTTGAAAAACATTGATCTTTCTCTACACCCTAGCGATGGCTGTAACACTACATTCTGCACTCTCTTGTTTTTTTCTTTATGAATGGTGTGCTCTGTCTGTATTGAGCACAAGAAACAGCACTTTTCATTGTATGCTAATACATGTGACAAGAATAAATCAATGTGTCCATGTTGTTTTGACATTATCTGTGGCATGTCTCCTTAGCACTATGAGAGGCCAACTTCCAACTTATTATACCGTGCATTTGACAAGGACATTGGAGGGAATAAAAAGCGGTTTCACAAATTATTTGCCCAGCCATTTTGCAAAAATATTGCACGTTCCTCAGTGAATTTACTGAACCTTTCGTCACGTCTGCAGAATAGTGCTGCTTGAGAAACAGTAATGATGTGTGATCACTGATTGATTTTCTTTTTCTCTCCATCCTTCTCTCAAAGAAAAACACCTTAAATGAAACTATATATTGCAAAATCTTGCAATCCTATGATTTGGTTGCTGAATCATGCACAATGACAGAAAATTGCCAGCCATTATCGGACTGAATAGGAAGAGATTTACTGTGTCTCAAACTGCTCAGAACCTGGCTGAATGTATTTGTTACTGATATCTGATGCAAAAATGGAAATTGTTCTCCTACAAAGCAGCGTGAGCTCTCATCTGGGTTAGCGCAAAGGATTGACTGATTAACATAGCCCAGGAGAAAAATAAAGTTGAATGTCATTGAGCAATTATTGTGGGAGTTCAGAAGGAAGTCCTATGGAAATAAGAAAATTGTTCATAAATCCAATAACGAACTGGGGAGAAACAGAAGAGCAGGAAAATGTGAAACTTGCTGCCGCAGATTGGTTGAGATGCATTTTAGGGGAAGATAGTTAAGTACATGAATGAGAAAGAAATGGAAGAATGAGTGGGATGAAATGAATTAGAGGAAGCTTATGTGGGGCATAAACACTGATATAGGTTTGTTGCACTCAATTTCAGTTCCTCTGCTATAAATTCTGAATGTCTCTGAATCACAAAAACACAGTGCAGCAGAGGTTCTTCAGCCTATCAACTTGATTTGATTTATTATTGGCACATGTATTAACACACAATGAAGAGTATTGTTCCTTGCGTGCTATACAGTCAAAGCCTACTATTCATAGAGAAGGAAAAGAGAGAATGCAGAATGTAGCATTACAGTCATAGCTAAGGCATAGAGAAAATCAACATAAGGCAAAGTAAGTCCATTCAAAAACCTGATGGCAGCAAGAAAGACTTGTTCTTGAGTTGGTTGGTACCTGACCTTAGACTTTTGTATCTCTTTCCCGATGGAAGAAGGTGGAGGAGAGAATGTCAAGGGTGCGTGAGGTCCTTAATTATGCTGGCTGCTTTGCCGAGGCAGTGGGAAGTGAAGACAGAGTCACTGGATAGGAGGTTGGTTTGCGTGATGGACTGGGCTACATTCACAACCTTCTGTAGTTTTTTGCGGTCTTGGGCAGAGCAGGAGCCATATCAAGCTGAGATACAACCAGAAAGAATGCTCTCTATGGTGCATCTGTAAAAGTTGGTGAGAGTCATAGCTGACATGCCAAATTTCCTTTGTCTTCTTGGAAAGTAGGGGCATTGGCTTTTTTAAGTATAGTGTTGGCATGGGGGTGCCAGGGCAGGTTGTTGGTGATTTAGACACCTAAAACCTTGAAGATCTCAGCCCTTTCTACTTTGTCCCTGTTGATGTAGACAAGGTAAGAAGTCTCACAAGACCAGGTTTAAGTCCAACCAGTTTATTTGATAGTAATCCCACAAGCTTTCAGAAACAGTGTTCCTTTGTCAGGTGTGTGGAGGGTTCTGATCAGAGAAGGGCATATAAAGACACACACAGTTTACAGAATATTGGTTAGAATGCAAGTCTTTACAGCTAACCTGCTATTCAAGTCTTAAAGATGCAGACAACGTGAGTGGAGATAGTATTAGCATAAGTTAGAGAGATGTGTATTTTCTCCAGACAGGACAGTTCGTGAGATTTTGCAAGCCCAGGAAAGTCATGGGAGTTACAGATAGTGTGACACGAACCCAAGATCCCTGTTGAGGCCATCCTCATGTGTGTGGAACTTGGCTATCAGTCTCTGCTCAGCGACTCTGCGCAGTTGTGTGTCGTGAAGGCCGCCTTGGAGAACGCTTATCCGAAGATCAGAGATCGAATGCCCGTGACCGCTGAAGTGTTCGTCAACAGGAAGGGAACAGTCTTGCCTGGTGATTGTCGAGCGATGTTCATTCACCCATTGTCGTAGCGCCTGCATGGTCTCCCCAATGTACCATGCTTCGGACATCCTTTCCTGCAGCGTATGAGGTAGACAACGTTGGCCAAGTTGCAAGACTATGTGCCGTGTACCTGGTGGACGGTGTTCCCATGTGTGATGATGTCATCCGTGTTGATGATCCAGCATGTCTTACAGAGGTTGCTGTGGCAGGGTTGTGTGGTGTCGTGGTCATTGTTCTCCTGAAGGTTGGGTAGTTTGCTGTGAACAACGGTCTGTTTGAGGTTGTGCGGTTGTTTGAAAGCAAGAAATGGGGGTGTGGGGATAGCCCTGGCAAGATGTTCGTCTTCATCAATGATGTGTTGAAGACTCCAGAGAAGATGTCGGGAGATCATGCAGATGCTACGACAGCAGATGAATGAACATGAGTTAATCAGCAGCGGCATTAGTGATAATATTTATCACCCCACCCCGCCCCCCACCCCCCCAACTGCCCGACCCCCACATAGTCATCAATGTTATTTATATAAGTGATGAATAGTACAGGACCTAAACAGGTACCTCTGGTATGCCACTCAACATCGGCTTCCAGTCACTAAAGCACCTTCTGTCGCCACTTGACATCTAAGTTTTGAATCCATCTTATCAAATTATCCTGTATCCCATGTGCCTTTACCTTCTTTATAAGTCTTCCATGTGGACCTTGTCAAAGGCTTTGTTGAAATCCATATAAACTACATCACCTATACTACTCTTCATCGACACATCTGTTCACCTCCTCAAAAAATTCAGTCAAATTTGTTAGACATGACTTCCTCTAATTAAGCCATGTTGACTGTCCTTCATCAATCTTTGCCTCTCCAAATGGTGATAGATGCTCTTCTTCAGGACTTTTTTCAACAGTTTCCCTACCTCTGATGTGAGACTCATTGGTCTGTTCCCTAGCTTATCTCCACAACCCTTCTTAAATAGCAGAACCACATTAGCTGTTCTCCAGTCCTCTGGCACCTCCCACATGGCCATAGAGGAATTAAAAATTTAGGTGAGAGCCCCTGCAATCTTCTTTCTTGCTTTCCACAGCAGTCTGGGACACTACATCTTCCAGATCAGGAGATTTATCCACATTTTAGCCTGCTAACTACCTTGTCACTCCCTAAGTCAATTTTCTCAAGAACCTCATAATCCGTCTCCCTGAGTTCCATAACTTGATTCTCATTCTCTTGGGTGAAGATGGATGTAAAGTATTTGTTTAACACTCCACCAATATCCTCTGGCCCCATCTACAGATTGCCCCCTTGGTCGCTAATAGGCCTTGAACATTCCCTAGTTATCCTCTTTCCATTGACATTCTTGTCCAGTATCTTGGGATTTTCCTTATTTTTACCACCACAGCTTTCTCATATATCTTCTTTGCTTTCCTAATTGCTTTTCTAAGCTTTAGCCTGCACTTTCTGTGCTTCATTAATGCCGCTGCTGATTTGCTCCCCTTGCGCCTGCTAAAAGCCTCTCTTTTCCTTCTCATCATATCCTGAATATTTCTTGTCATTCATGGATCCCTGGACCTGTTACTCTTTCCTATCATCTGAGAGGAACATGTTGTGCCTGTACCTTCTCCATTTCTTTTTCTGAATTGCATTCACTGTAGATTTCCCATGTAATGTCATGAAAAATTGAATGCATGTGATGAATGCAAATTTTGCTGGAAAGGAATGAGAACTTCACACTTCCATGTTCTTCCCTCTCCCAAATCCTGCTGTTCAGATAGGACAGAATACTTGAATGTGCAGCACTTTATTCACCCAAAGCCAAGCAAGGTTCCATTAGCAAGGGAAGGTTAGGCCTTGTGTCCAGCTGCTGTTCAATCATTGGAAGCCAAGGGAGGCAGGGAACGTGAATACCTTTTCTTGACCCTTGGTCTTCAAGGGTGGTGGGCGACAGGTAAAGAGCATTACAATAGGCATTATAGTGCTACAGGACTCTGATACGTCATCAAAGTCACTGTGCTAGTGAACCAAAGGAACAAATCAACGCTAACATTTCAATTCCGTACTGAGGGAATGCCGTACTGTCAGTGGTACAGTCTTAAGAGCGAGATGTTAATAAAATGTTGAGAGGAATGGATAGGGTGGATTCTCAGAGGCTATTTCCCTGGGTTGAAATGGTCGCTACGAGAGGACACAGATTTAAGGTGCGGGGAGGAAAGTACAGAAGTGATGTTAGGGGTAAGATTTTCACTCAGAGGATGGTGAGTGAGTGGAATCGGCTGCCGTCAGTGGTGGTGGAGGCGAACTCGCTGGGGTCTTTTAAAAGACTTCTGGATGAGTATATGGGGTTTTATGGGATTGGGGGTTATAGATAGGTGTTGATGTGATCGGCGCAACTCGTGGGCCAAAGGGCCTGTTTGTGCTGTAGTGTTCTATGTTCTATGTTAAGCTAAAGCCCCATCTGCCTGCTCAGGTAGATGTAAAAGATCCCTGGGCACTACCTGAAGAAGAGCAGGGAAGTGCTCCCTGGCATCATAGCCCATATGTATCCCTCACACAACATGACAAAACAGATCGTTTGACCATTATCACATTTTGCTGATTGTGGGAGTTCACTGTGTATGAATTGGCTGCAAAGTGCTTTGAGATATCCGGTGGTTATGAAAAACATTATCTAAATGCAAGTCTTTCTTAGTTTTATTTGAGTACATGAACCCTATTCAGTTCTGATTTTATCCTCAGCTTCTATCAAAACAAATGCTTTCACCAGCAGTCAGTGGACAACAATTAAAACTGAGAAAATTGAGTATTTGCTTGCCCCTGCCAAGATCTTAACATGCTTCCTATGGATTCATAGTATAGCACTCCCCGCTATGCTCAGCAGTTAACTTCTTAGAATCATAGAACCCTACAGTGCAGAAAGAGGCCCTTCGGCCCATCGAGTCTGCACCAACCACAATCCCACCCAGGCCTACCCCCATATCCCTACATATTTTACCCACTAATCCCTCTAACCTAAACATCTCAGGACACTAAAGGGCACTTTTAACATGGCCAATCAACCTAACCCGCACATCTTTGGACTGTGGGAGGAAACCGGAGCACCCGGAGGAAACCCACGCAGACACGAGGAGAATGTGCAAACTCCGCACAAACAGCGACCCGAGCCAGGAATCGAACCCCGGTCCCTGGAGCTGTGAAGCAGCAGTGCTAACCACTGTGCTCCCGTGCCGCACATTTCTTATTTTGTGATACAGCATCAGTCGCTGTGAAGAGGCAGTCCAAGCCAACTAAGGACCTTTTAGAAAAACAAAGTGCTTCTGTTTGAAAAGTGTAGGTTTTTAAATCCTAGAATCTCTACAGTGCTGAAAGAGGCCATTCGGTCCATCGAGCCTGCACTGATAACAATCCCACCCAGGCCCTCTCCCCTGAGCCCCACGCATTTACCCTGCTAGTCCCCCTGACATTAAGGGGCAATTTAGGATGGCCAGTCCACCTAATCTGCACATCTTTGGACTGTGTGGGAAAACCGGAGCACTCGGAAGAAACCCCTGGGGAGAACGTGCGAACTCCGCACAGACAGTGACCTCAGGCCTGAATTGAACCTGGATCACTGGAGCTGGGAGGCAGTTGGCTAAACACTGTGCCACTGTGCTGCCCTTTCAAATGGAGAATTGACATGACTCAGTCTTGACCTACCTCATCTTTCCCATTCGTTTGAACAGTGGCATTTCCTGAGCTGTGGATCCAGGATCCTGATCCAGACATTCCTCAAAATAATATTACTTTCCTCAGGACACAAAAAGTACGTCAAACAATGACAGACATCTCAAAATGCTTAAAGTATTTAATTCCATCAGAGAGCCATTGTAACTCCATGAATGTGGAATCGCCAGTTTGAATTCTACCATTTATTTGCAGCATGTGTCAGAATTCCTGAAAAACTGCATGGTGCATATTTATATTATCGATTGACTGCTATGAATATTAAAAGGTAAAACCAATGATGCGTGCATCTTTATAATGCAGAAGAGCTGAAACGCAAAAGGATTTGAATATAGACTATCCGTATAATAGATTCATTATCAAAATTTAATACAAGATAAACCAGAGGAGAAAATGTATTTTCCTCTGTTAACTCAAAGACTGATGAAGAATTGAAAGAGTGTGATTTCAAAACCTCTTGTGATCAGACGCTTCATAACCTGATAATTGATCATGAATTAGATAATTGGCCATTTAGCCAGAGCAAAGGAAAGGTGCTGAGGTGCTTTTCTGGAAGATTGTGTGATAAATTATTTCAGTTCATTTATATTGTAGAGGTCTGTTTGGAAACTGCATTAATGGAGCATGACAGGTGGTGATGTAAGTCTCTTGACATCAATATCTATGGAAGCAAGACTCAACTTGTAAGGTGACTTTGAGGTAAGGATGGCAGATCTCCTTCCCCTAATGGACATTAGTGAACCAGATGAGATCTTTGGACAATTGACAATGGTTTCATGGTCCTCATGAGGCTTTTAATTCCAGATTTTTGCTGAACCTGGGTCACCAGACTACACCCTGGGTCTCTGGATTGCTCATTCAGTGACAGTACCCCTCTGCCACTGCCTCACTAGTATCAGTCTAGTGAACCTGCTTATTTCTCCTTGCCCGCCAAATGTTTCCCTTACCAAGTATTTAGAAAAGTTACAGCATAGAAAGAGGCCATTTGGCCCATTTTGTCCAACCTGAGGGCATCAGATGCCCTTTCTGATTACAGCTTCCTGCATTTGCCCACAGCCCTGTAACTTACAGCACTTGAGGTGCAGGTCCAGGTACATTTTTTGCAAAGTTTAGGATCTCTGCCTCCACCACTAATTTGGGCAGAAAATTTCAGACACACACTCCCCTCTGTGGAAAAAAGTTTTTGCTCATGTCCCCTCTACACCTACTGCCATTTACCTTGAATCTCTGACCCCTGGTTCTGGAATTATCCACCAAGTAAGCAGCCTGTCTCTTCCCCTCATAATTTTGTACACTTCTATCAAGTCATCCCTCAGCCTTCTTTGTTTCAAGGAAAATAACCTCAACCTCTCTAATTCTTCTGCCTTTTAGCTACATTATTTTTAGCCATGGCAACATGCTTGTAAACCTCCTCTGCAAGCTCTCCAGAGCAACAATGTCCTTCCTGTAATATGATAACCAGAACTACACACAATACTCCAATTGTGACTAATCACTGTTTAATATAATTCCAGTATTATATCCATACTTGTATATTTTATAACTTTGCTAATGAAGGAGCGCATTTGTCCATTTCTGATTTAATAATTTTTGTGAGAGTTAGGATTGATTTTTCTTCCAACACCCTTTTCATACAATGTACTGCACATCCCAACAACTTACTGCATGTAAACAACATCTCCTGATCAAATTTACACTGACAGTTGGGAAAGGGGGGTCTTCTAGCACAGTGGGTAATCTCCCTGCCTCCAAGACAGAAGCTCTGGGATTTGATGGTCAAGGGAGTCGGATTCAGAATGGGCTGAACAGGTTGAGTGTCAACTTGTAAATCCTTCCAACATATACCAATGGCAACTGGTAAGAGTTGGAGAGATTCCTGGCCAGTCATGTGCTAGAAAGAGAATTGGATCCTCTACTATTACTATCCATTGGCCCACACTACAACTTGCATGTAAAAGCGTACGTTGCCAAAGCAACTCAGGCTTCTTAAGTGGGGGGAGAGAAGCATGCGGGGGACAGTTGGCACAGTTGGATGGACAGCTGACCTGGAGCAGATTATCCATTAGAAAGGATGTAATAGCAGAGCATTTAGAAATGCATAATATAATCAAGAATCATCATCACTGATTCACAAAAGAGAATTCATGCCTGATGTATTCATTAGAATTTGAGGTGGTGATGAACAGGGTAGATAATGAGATACCAGTAGATGTAATATATTTGGATTTCCCAAAAGTGTTTAATAGGCACAAAAGGCTACTTAATAAGTTAAGAGCCAATGGTTTTGCGGTAGTATATTAGCATGGATCCAAAATTGGCTAACTGTTAGAAGACAGAAAGATGGGCTAAGAGGTGCAACCTATAATTAGCAAAGTGCCACAGGGATCAGTGCTGGAGCCGCAGTTATTTACAACATATATTAATGAATCTGATGTGGGAAGCAAATGTACTATTGCTAATTTTGCGGATGACACAAAGATCGCTGAGAAGGCAAATAGTGAGGATGATACAAGAATTCTATAGAGGGATATAGACAGGTTATGTGAATGAAACAAAATCATGGTAGGTTGAATATAATGCAGAAAATGTAAAGTTATGTCCTTGGTCAGAAAAATAAAGGAGCTGAATATTATTTCAATGGAGAAAGACTGAAGAAAGCTGCAACACAAGAGATTTGGAGGTCATTGTGCATAAGTCACAAAAAGCTAGCTTGCAAGTTCAACAGGTAATGAGGAAGGCAAATGGAATGTTTGTCTTTGGTTCAAAGGGAATGAAGTATAAAAATGGGGAAATTTTGCTGAAACTATACAAGACACTAGGTAGACCACACCTGGAATACTGTGAATGGTTTTGGTCTCCTTATCTAAGGAAAGATATACTGGCATTGGAGGCAGTCCAGAGAAAGTTCAATAGGTTGATCACTGTAATGGAGGGATTTTCTAATGAGGGGCGCTTGAGTAGATTGGGCCGGTACTCATTGGAGTTTACAAGAATGTGATAAAATCCCTAGTCGGTACATTCTGGTGCGTTTGGATATATGGAGGGAGAAGTTAGCTTGGCCAATGCATCTAACCAGTCTTTTGAACTGTGTGAGGAAACCAGAACACTCGGAAGAAACTCACACAGACACAGGAACAACGTGCAAACTCCACGTAGACCGTGAACTAAGCTGGGAGTGTTAGATATTAAACAGTCCATGAGTTGACTGGTGCAGTTGATAAGTAATAGCATTTGAAGATTGATTTAATGAGCCGGGTCACTTTTGTGAAGTCCTGCACAGATTTACTCCTGGCAATCTCAGCATTTGCTCTGTCAAGTGCCCTGAGAATCCCATGGGTCTCCTATAAGGTCATCTCTAATCCTTCTAAACTCCTCCATGGCCTCCTTCCACCACTTTCTGAGTATTTGTCTGGAAGGCCTCTGGAGCTCCTGAGGGTCCTGGACATCTTCCCTTCTTTCCGCCTTTTCCATGAAGCCTTCCAGGGCAGTGTTGGAAAATCATGGTGCACACCCTCTCCGTGGTCAGCCATTGTTGGTTGCTGCAAACATCCTGTTCCCAATCATTTCAGCACCTGCAAAAGCTATGATGCTTCCTCCCTTTAAGAGATGTAGGTTGGCTTTAAGAAGTGCTTGGAAGTGGCCCTATGCCTACTCTGTGTACAGCCAATGAGCGTTGTGGTGACTGCAGGTTTCCTGCAGAGATCATTCCAATAAGTTCGCAGCACTGCTGCCTGCAATACACTAAACAGGCATTTTTCAGTCACACATTACATTTGTTTCTGGGACTAACCCTCAGTCGCAGTAAAATTCATCATGAAGTCTTGGTAATTTTTTTCCTTTATCGCTGTAGTGTTTCCTGCATTGTGGCATATTTAGACTGAATTACCACTACACATTTCAGTATGATTGCTGGGATGATTAAGTACCTACCCACTCTGCTACATTCATCTGAAACCTTAAATTCACTCCATTACACATGGTATTTAGAAATTACCAGAGAGACATACTGGTCAGCCAAGTTAATCTTCACTTCTCCCACTCCTCTTTATTTAATTCTATCAACATAACCCTGTACTCTGTTCTCCCTTATCTAGCTTCCATTTGAATGTATCGATTCTTCTCAACTATTTGTTACCAAAAGAAATCCGGGAAATTATAGGCCAGTAAGTTTGACGTCAGTGGTGGGCAAGTTATTGGAAGGTGTGATAAGGGATAGGATCTACAAATATTTGGATAGACAGGGACTTAGGGGGAGTCACCATGGCTTTGTGCGTGGTAGGTCATGTTTGACCAATCTATTAGAGTTTTCCGAGGAGGTTACCAGGAAAGTGGATGAAGGGAAGGTGGTGGATGTTGTCTACCTGGATTTCAGCAAGGCCCTTCATAAGGTCCCTCATGGGAGGTTAGTTCGGAGGGTTCAGTCGCTAAGTATACATGGGGAGGTAGTAAATTGGATTAGACACTGGCTCAATGGAAGAAACTAGAGAGTGGTTGTGGAGGGGTGTGGAGGGATATGGTCCAAGTGCAGGTCAGTGGGACTAGGCAAAAAATGCTTTGGCACAGACAAGAAGGGCCAAAAGGCCTGTTTCTGTGCTGTAATTTTCTATAGTTCTATGGTTCTAAGTTCCAGGTTCTAACTACCCTCTGAAGGAAGAGACTAACCCCAAACCTCTCCATAGGACCGATCAGTGATGATCTTACATTTATGAGCCCGGGCTTTTGGCAGCCTCTGGAAAGCGTCATATTGAGGTCTAAACCTATCAAAACTTTGCCATTTTAAAGACATTTGTTAGGCCCTATTAGTCTTCCCTTTTGGAGGAGACAAATATCCCAGCCTGCCCAGTCCTTTCTGATAGCTATTGCCCTTTATCATCTTTGCTCCCATCTTTCTGAACTCCCCCTCTATTGTCATCGATCTGTCCTCGCCATCGATATCATTCTACAGTTTGCACCATATTTTAACACTGACTTATAAATATTGCTATAAAGAAAATTTGCTTTGCTGGATTCAAATAAAACATCAGCTTGAAACAGCTAATGGCTTTTCCAGTAGATTAGATAATGAAATGGCAGTCTTTAGCAGCTGTTCCTCTTTAATTTTGTATTGAACACATCTTTCTGGATAATCTTCTGATTCTACCTGGAGCCATTTAACTTTTCCACTTGGATGTGCAGTTAAAAAAGTTTTTAAATGCTCACGGCTATTTAATTTTCATGACAAATACTGTTGTCGAGCACATCGCCATGGACGAAACATAGGTCTTTCCCATTTCTCACACAACAATCCCTACAGTTTTCTTCCCTTTCTCACTGGTACAGCTGACAACTCTTATTTCCTATTCAGCATCACCATCTTCATTTTGAGTGTGAATTAATGCATTTTAGCAGGAAGAATGGCGATCAGAACAAAATTATGTAATTTTAAAAAAAGTTTGCAGGAACAGAGAAACCTAGGAGTGTTTGACAACATATCATTGAATGTGGCACAACAAATTGATAAAGCTGTTTGAAAAGGCACCTGGAATCCTCGAATCCTCGACAAATAGAGGCAGAGAGTATGGTCGTTAGCACTGTTGCCTCACAGCGCGAAGGACCACCTTTAGACTGTGGAAGGAAACCCATGCAGACACCGGGAGAACGTGCAAACTCCACACAGTTCAGGCCAAAATTGAACCTAGATCCCTGGCACTGTGAGGCGGCAGTGTTAATCACTTTGCCACTGTGCCACCCCAGAACTCTTCAAAGCATTAACATAGGGAGGGATCTAGAAACAGGCCCTTCGGCCCACCAAGCCTGCATTGACACTTGACTTTGTAGATGAAAGACCTTTCTCCTCACATGTTTTTTATCCTTCTATTCCCTTCCTATTGATATATTTGTCAAGGTGCCTCTTAAGTATTGCTGTTGTATCTACTTCTACCAGCCCCTCCGGCAGTACATTACCCTCTGTGTAAATAAACTTGCCTTTCACATCTCCTTTAAACTTTCCCCCTTTTACCTTAAACCCATGTCTCCTAGTAATTGGCATTTCTACCCTGGGAGAAAGACACCAACCACCCATTCTGTTCATGACTCTGATTACTTTGTAAACTTCTATCAGGTCGGCCCTCTGCCTTTGATGTTCAAGTGAAAAGAAACTAAGTTTGTCCAATTTCTCTCCACAGCTAATGCCCTCCAAAGCAGGCAGTATCCTGGTAATCCTTTTCTGTACCCTCCCCAGAGTCTCCGTATCCTTCTGGTCCTGTACACAATATTCCAAATGTAGCTGAACTAAAGATCTTTACAGCTAAGAACATAGCTGTAACATGACTTGCCAATTTGTATACTCTGTGCCCTGACCAATGAAGACGAGCATGCCATATTCTTTCTTGACCTCCTTATCCACTTGTGTTGCCACTTTCAGGGAAATGTGGACTTGTATGCCACGATCCCTCCATATGTTAATGCTTCTAAGGTTTCTGCCATTTGTTGTATACTTCTCTCCTGCATTAGACCTTCCAAAATGCATCAACTTGCATTTGTCCAGATGAAATTCCATCCACCATTTCTGCACTCAAGTCTCCAGCCTACTGAAAATCCTGATATACCCTCTGCTCAATTATTGCTGAATTAACTTCTAATACAGTTCAAATTGTTGTATTCAGTTTGCCAGTATGACTGCAATTGACAGGTATCAGTGGAATTATTAAGTATCACATCAATCCAGTTTCCATGTAACAAACACTGCTCTGAACTTGTAATTAGTCCATTAACGTTTTCCTCACGTGACTTTCTTTTTATGCTAGAGATACGATAATTCTAACATCTATTATGACACAGCTGTTTTTTCATTATATTTAATAGGAAAATAAATGCAGTACTCTGATGCAATCGGGTTTTTCAATCCCCTCACGCTATCAGGAGCCTATTCCAAGTATTGGCACTCTTTGTGGTAAATTTTAAGTATTCATTGAAACTTGAATTGAAAATTGAAGCTCATGTTCCCTTATCAAACACAGACTTTAACTTACAAGTGACATTCTGGATTAAAATATTCCCTTCCCTTAATTATCTGATGTCATTTTAAAAGATAACCTTTCAGTTCTCCTTTTCCCAGGTTAAAATGCTTGCCCCTCTCCGGTGTTTCCTCAGAACTCAGTCCTCATACTGTAAAGGTCCTTTTACTCCACACACAGATTGGTCTCGGATTGCCGCTGATAACCACAGGCGTCTCCCTCCTGCTGGTGTTCAACTCACAGCCCGGAGTGTCACACTAGGACAGCTTTGCAAGAGAGAGGCTCACCGTTTATCCTTAACCAGTGAGCTCACTCTTATGCCACACGGGTTACCCTGGCTGCCACCTATGAGTGAGTGTCTCTCTTTATTGAAGGTAATAAAATACGACCCAGAAGTGCCACACTGGGACAGCTTCACGAGAAAGCGCGAGGGACCACTCTTCATTCCCACCAGCGGACCCTCTTGACTGAGCAGTTTCAAAGTGCAGTTCTGAACCCCTGAATTATGTTTTGGCTTTTCAGTGACTCACCAATATGGACAATGAGAGAGACTAGTCAAAATTAACTTGAAAGATAATTTATTCAAGAATAACCCCAACCAAACTCAGTCAATAAAACACAGACATACTATGCAATGGAAAGAAAACTCGTAACAACACAACGTAAATTCTTTTACACAATTTGCACAAAAATGAAAATAATCCTAGACCTTTACCTAATTGGGGAATTTCTGAAGGCTGAGATAATACACTCACCACTCCTCAGATCGTCTTAAAAGCAAAAAGTGCTTGCTGCTGGATCTTCCTCTTTCTTTCTCTGCCACAAAATAGTCATCTGAGAGAGATTGAATAGGTTAGGACTTTATTCCCTAGAGCGTAGAAGAATGAGGGGAGATTTAATAGAGGTGTGTAAGATTTTGATGGGCATCGATAGAGTGAATGCAAGCAGTCTTTTTCCACTGAGGCTAGGGGAGAAAAAAAACCAGAGGGCATGGGTTAAGGGTGAAAGGAGAAAAGTTTAAAAGGAATATGGGGGGTGGGTGGGGGGGGCTTCTTCAGGCAGAGAGCGGTGGGAGTGTGGAATGAGCTGCCGGATAAAGTGGTAAATGTGGAGTCATGGATGAGAGGGGTGTGGAGGGATATGGTCCAAGTGCAGGTCAGTGGGACTAGGCAAAAAATGGTTTGGCACAGACAAGAAGGGCCAAAAGGCCTGTTTCTGAGCTGTAATTTTCTATGGTTCTATGGTTGGACATCTGAATTCATTCCTTCCTGACTTTGCAACTCTTCTGCCCTCAACTTCACAGAATTCCTTTCTGAGTTAACAGCTGAAAGGTCAATCACCTCTCCTCCTCGTGTGTCTGTCCTCTTGGCCAGGGTTCAATATTATTTTAGTTCCTTAATCAAATTGTCTGACTCCTCCCATTGGTCAGTTGCAAAACAGTGAGGTGCATAGTGCTTACAGGATGAAACTGATTTGATCAGTTTCAATGACAAAGAGCTCAAACTGTTTTAGGAGGTACCTGATCGGCTACTAAGTGTCCTAAGGTG
Source organism: Carcharhinus amblyrhynchos (assembly GCF_965287045.1). Classification (NCBI taxonomy): domain Eukaryota; kingdom Metazoa; phylum Chordata; class Chondrichthyes; order Carcharhiniformes; family Carcharhinidae; genus Carcharhinus; species Carcharhinus amblyrhynchos. Next base: position 17,128,538 of record NC_137330.1, read on the forward strand.
GTTTCCTGGTACTGCTAGATGTTTTCCCATGAGTGGAGGCATTATTCTCGAGAGCTGGGGTAAAACTTGTTACCATTTCTATTGTCTCTCCTGTAGTTGGTCAGAGCTATCAACATCCCTCTGCATAATCTTGTCAGGTAGCTTTGCAATGGCTCATGGCCCCCTTTGTTCACTCCTGTTGTTTTATATTCCAATGTCTGACTTGCAGCCGTTTAGTTTGAATGTAACCTGTTAAAATAATACTGCCTCTAAAATGTCCATTGTTCCACTTGAAATTGGCCATGTTGTATGAGCTTTAATATAATGTCGGTATATTCTATGGACTTCATCCAAATGGTGGGTTTGCTGCATCTTACAATACACAAGACATCAGCTGGGTCCCTTCTGTATTGTGTCTGATGTTTGCATCCTTCCATGTTCCTTCGTGGACAGAAATAAACACCGCACTGAAGCGACAATCTAATCAGAGGACTCTATAGTTGGATCATGGCTTCTTCTGACCTGTGAGAATGTACAACGTTCTATTACTCTGCTCTTCAAGTGGAATGTATATGTTGCCCTAATCTTTTGAGTTTGCCTCCTATCACTTCAATACTTACTTTTATTTTGTTTGTTTTTTTAAAATATCTTTTTTGGGAGTGAGTTGATTCTTGGCTGTGGAAGAAATTCAGATTTCACTGGAAGCTAGAAACCAAAAGTTCAGAATATTCAGTTTTAGCTCAAACACATTTCCTTGGTTAATAAGTGCAGAAAGTTGCCTGTTCCAATAGCGGTAGTGTGGGATAGGAGAGTGTTCTCACATTGTTTGACCTTCAACTTTTCAGTGTGATACTTGCAATCATCGAAAGTTGTCACCTCTACCAATTCACTTTCTCTGGATCACTGGACATCAATTACTTTTTATTAAAGGCATGACAAATGATTAAACAGGAAATTACTGGATATAAGGTCAGGCTTCGTTGCACTTGGCACAAAGTGAGTGGCTACTGATTTCTCCGTGCCTCTTGCTACTCCCAGTCCAAACTCTGCTGTCGAACTGATATATTTCCTGAACTCCACAGGAATACCATTTACTGTACTCCCGAGCCCTGTTCATTTCTGCAGGTTGGTGCATCAGTCTTTTTCTCCTCTGGTTAAGAAAATGTCTAAAAATACTTACATCAGTGTCCACAAAGAAAAAGTGTTCATGGATAGTGTGTGAAACACCAGATTGTTTGATCATTTTTCATTTGTTGGAGAAAATCTCTCTTGTACTTTATTCTTGTTACATTTCTCATGACCCCCGTCCTTTAATCCAAATCATGAGCAGCAAATAATAGGCCTGGTTGTAATTTAATTGAGTTTTTCCTGTTTTACGACATTTTTCTCAACTCACTAGAATCCTCCCCCTTATTAGTTCTTAACCTCGATGTCGATTAATTGCCTTTTTGCTTTTTAATTTGCTTTTTCTTCTTCTTGAAGTTATTTGAAATGATTTGCAGCTTGATTTCTTGTTTAGTAAGCATTGAAATTGGACAGCATACAGTTGGGATTTTAAAATGGTACTTCAAAGGAAGCGCTGGAGCATGTAAACAGATTTCTAACAGCACATGTCTCAAAGTCAACTTAATGTCTTGCTAATATATTCAATCCAGTATTGATATTTCCATCTCATCATTTTGAAGCCAAGGTAATTTTAATTTTTTTTTTCCCTTTGCTCACAAGAACTTGAAGTAATCAAAACGCTGCTGGTCATAATTTGAATTTAACTTCAACTTCTGACACGATTAGCAGAACAAGGTGCAATGACTATTGGAGCCCGGGTGACATGTTAACATGTGTGATGCTATTCTGCTCCAGTATGGATAGGGTGGGTAGTCAGAGGCTATTTCCCAGGCTGGAGGTATCAATTACAAGGGGGCACAGGTTCAAGGTGAGAGGAGGAATGTTTAAGGGAGATGTGCTCCTTTTCACACAGAGAGTGATGGGTGCCTGGAATGCGCTACCAGAGGAAATGGGGGAAGTAGGCACATGTAAGAGGCATCTGGATGGGTATATGATTATGGAAGGAATAGAGGGATACAGAATGAGTTAGGGCATAAGTTTTTTTTTTGCAGCTTAGTGAGGGCATCATGATCGGCATGGGCTTGGTATGCTGAAGCCCCGTTCTCGTGCTGTACTGTTCTTTGTTCCTTATCATAATAATTGAGCTAAAGGGAGAACAGACGAGAGCTCAGCAGAGTTAACTGCAGTATCTGTAAGTGTTTTAGTTCCTCGTCGAATCATTTTTGTAATTATTTCCCTCGAGCTTTAACTCCCTCATTATTCGAAAGCCCCTACAGATGTGAACAAAGATTTAATTTTTAAAGGATTTAACAAAGAAACAAGCTATAATAGAACATAGAACATAGAACATTACAGCGCAGAACAGGCCCTTCGGCCCACGATGTTGCGCCGACCAGTTTTTTTTAAAAAAAAACACTGACCCACTAATCTAAACCAATCCCTTTTCGTCCATAAACCTATCCACAGATCTCTTAAACGCCCCCAAACTAGGCGCATTTACAACCGCAGCAGACAGGGCATTCCAATCCCTCACCACCCTCTGGGTAAAGAATCTTCTTCCCTTGTTGTTATCTACTAATGTGGTCAGCTCACATGCACAATAAGATAAAAGCATTAAAAGGTTGCCACACAGTGGCTTATTTAACCAATTAGTTGTGTTTTATAAAATAGATGTTGCTTGCTTGCAGTCATGATGTGGAGATGCCGGCGTTGGACTGGAGTAAACACAGTCAGAAGTCTCACAAGACCAGGTTAAAGTCCAGCAGGTTTATTTGGTAGTAAACACCACTAGCTTTCAGAACGCTGTTCCTTCATCAGGAGAGTGGCGAACCGCACGAACGAACAGCGTTCCAAAAGCTAGTGGCATTTACTACCAAATAGACCTGTTGGACTTTAACCTGGTGTTGTGAGACTTCTTGCTCTGCTTGCTTACAGTCCAGGATGGAAGAGAGGGAAAACCCACAAATGTCTCTGTTGACATCCTCCTCATTATCTGCGTAATCATAGAACATAGAACATAGAACATTACAGCGCAGAACAGGCCCTTCGGCCCACGATGTTGCGCCGACCAGTTAAAAAACAATGACCCTCTAGCCTAAACCAAACCCTTTCCATCCATAAACCTATCCACGGATCTCTTAAACGCCCCCAAAATAGGCGCATCCACAACTGGTTTGCAAAATACAACATTCCCTCTTCCTTTACTTCAATAGTATAACAACAAACTTTAAACATCGCCCACTATGAACATAGGGTACATTACCAGGTATTATTATATCCATATGTGTCGTTAATATGAAAGTCTTTTGGGGTAAAATACGATGGTCTGGAGTCTCATCTTCAATATTTTTGTCATCTGTTCTCCACTAATATCAGGTACTTATCTTGTGAAATTGCTTCCTTGCCAGCTTCCAGAGATGTAGGTTTTTCTAATGGAGCAGAATCTGAACTCGGTTCTGAAGTAATCCTTGGTCCAGGGATTTCATAATCTTGGATGTCTGACATATGCCTTTTTGATGCAACCTCCACTAACTCACTCCAAAGCAAGGATTTGATCTGTGCATCTCCTTCAAATTCATTCACCATCAAGTTGTACAGTATAAGAAATCACAGAATCCCACAGTGCAGAAGAGGCCCTTTGGCCTATCAAGTCTGTACTGATGCATGAAAGGCCCTGACCTAACCACCTAACCTCATTTGCCAGCACTTGGCCCAAAGCCTTGAATGTTATGGCATGCCAAGTTATCACCCGGGTACTTTTTAAAGGATGTGAGGCATCCTGCCTCCACCACCCTCCCAGGCAGGACATACCATCACCACTCTCTGACTAAAAAGGATTTTCCTCAAATTCCCCCTTAAACCTATAGCCCCTCACTTTTAACTTGTGTCCCCTCATAACTGGCCCTTCAGCTGAGGGGAACAGCTAAGAACATAAGAACATAAGAACATAAGAAATAGGAGCAGGAGTAGGCCATCCAGCCCCTCGAGCCTGCCCCACCATTCAATAAGATCATGGCTGATCTGTCGTGGCTCAGTTCCACATTCCCGGCCTCTCCCCATAACCCTTAATCCCCTCTCTTATCAAAAACCCATCAACCCGTGTCTTAAAAATATTCAGCGAGGCAGCCTCTACCTCTTCAACGGGCAGAGAATTCCAGAGATTCACCACCCTTTGAGTGAAGAAGTTCCTCTTAAACTCCATTCTAAACCGCCCCCCCTTTATCCTGAGGCTGTGCCCTCTAGTCCTACTGTCCTTTCTGAGCGGGAAGAGCCTCTCCACCTCTATCCTATCCATCCCATTTAACATCTTATAGGTCTCAGTGAGATCTCCCCTCATTCTTCTAAACTCTAACGAGTACAAGCCTAGTTTATTCAGCCTCTCGTCATAGTTCAACCCCCTCAACTCCGGAATCAGCCTAGTAAACCTCCTCTGCACTCCCTCCAAGGCCAAAATATCCTTGTGTAAGTGCAGCGACCAAAACTGCACACAGTACTCCAGCTGCGGCCTCACCAGTGCCCTATACAACTGCAGCAAGCCTCCCTACTTTTATATTCAATCCCCCTCGCTATGAAGGCCAGTATCCCATTCGCCTTCCTGACCACCTGCTGCACCTGCAGGCTGGGTTTTTGCGACTCATGCACAAGGACCCCGAGGTCCCTCTGCACCGTCGCCTGCTGCAGTTTTTCGCCACGTAAGTAATAGTCCTTCCTACCATTATTCCTACCAAAGTGGACCACCTCACATTTGCCAACATTAAATTCCATTTGCCACTTACTGGCCCATTCGCCCATCGCTAACACCTGGCAAATTACTCACGTCCTCCTCCGTGAAGACCGAAACAAAAAAGTTATTCAGGGCCTCAGCCATTTCCCCATCCCCTACCACTAAGTCCCCCCTCTCATCCTCTAAGGGTCCAACGTTCACCCTAGCCAGCCTCTTCCTTTTTATGTATTTATAAAAACTGTTGCTATCCTTTTTTATATTAAGCGCTAGCCCAGCTTCATAGTTTATCCTACCCTTCTTTATCCCTATCCACCTTGTCCATGCCCCTCATAATCTCGAACACCTCAGTCAGGTTGCTCCTCCCTCTGCTCCAGAGAAAAACAACTCAAGCCTATCAAACCTCTCTTTATAACACAGTTCCATCCCAGGCAACATCAGACCTGTCTTAGCTAGAATGGTTGCAGGTATCCACTTCTCATTGTAGTTTATCTCTCAAACTCTTCCCCCCTTCATTAAAACTCCATTGTTTCAATGTTTGCCCATGGCGAGTAACTTGTGTTTGTTGTTGTCGTTCGACTATTGTAATATTATCTGGTGGTATGAGTAAATCAAATTTAATGTTCAGTTTCGGTCTCAAGAACAACATTGCCAGCAAATCTTGTGTTGTCGCAAGAGCACTGTGCCAATAGGACATCAGAAGATTTATTACTCTTCTGAATAATGAACCTTCATCTTTTGATGCTTTAATAGCGTGCTTCAGTGACTGTACAAGCCTCTCCGTCAATCCATTAGTGAACAGATGATATGGTGCAGTCCTTACATGCTATAATCCGCAAATTCCTTAGATATAAGTTGTGTTCTGTATTCACTGACTAGTTGTTCAGACTTTTCAAATCTTGCGAATAACTCATCTAACTTTTCTATAATTCCTTCCATCATGTTGGATTTCATCATCATGATTTCAGGCCACTCTGAATACGTGTCAACTACAATTAGAAACACGTACCCTTCAATTGGTACAAAGTCTAAGTTTATTCTCTGTCAAGGTCGTTTTGGCCATTCCCTTCAGATGAAGAAGTTGTAGAGGTGGAATATCGCAGGACTGGCATTGCTCAACTTTTTCTTCTACTTGTGAGTCAAGTCTCTGCCACCAGAAATAGCTTCTTGTAAGCTCTTTCACTCTTCCTAACCCTGGGTGAATGTTGTGAATCCAGGACCCGGCTGATACCCATAGCAGTACTCCATTTTGCACAGTTAATTCAAGTTCCCTCATGATATAAAAAATAAATTCAGGATTTTTCCTTTGTTTGTCCAGTAATGTTCCTCTAAAGACCAAGTCTATAACCTTCCCCATCGCTGGATCATTCCTCGTGTGGCTTTGCACGTGAGATGTTCTTGCTACATACTGTACCTGGGAAAAGTTGATGTTGCTGTCCTGTGATTTGTTTTTGTCCTGAATTGGCAGACTCAATAAGGCATCAATATTGTTGTGTTGCTCTGATGATCTATACTTGATATTATCATAGTGCACATAGTATGAATGATCATTTTTGTAGATGACTTGCAGCTAATGATGGAATTTCCTTGTATGGGCCAAGACATGTTGTCAATGACCTGTGATCAGTCAACAAAGAGCAACTTCCTCATCTGAGGGAATGGCCAAAATAACCTTGGCAGAGAATAAACATAAACAATCAAAGGATATGTGTTTCTTATTCTAGTTGACATGTATTCAGAATGGCCTGAAATCATGCAGGTACTGGTGAAATTGTTTGATTCTAAAAATTATGCTCAGGGTAAGAAATGGTTTCAGTCGTGTTGCAATGAATTTTCCAGAATAATTTATTAGTCCTGAAAATAATTGTAACTGTGTCATGTTTTATGGTCTTGCTGTCTCTAGGATCAGTATCATTTTCTTCAGTTCTTTATGGGGGCAATCGTTATCCAATAAATTAATAATAACAAATGGAAGATTTGAACATTTTTATTTTTTCACATGAAGATCGTACCTCTCTAGACACTCCAAGGTTTCTTCTAAGTTTTGTAAATATTTCTGTTCATTTTTGCCTGTGATTAGAATGTTGTCCAGTTAACACAGATGGACACAATTGAGGCCACGTAGGATTAGATCCATGGGTTGTTGGAATAAAGCAATTGCCAATGTTATTCCAAACAGTAGGCATTTATACCAGAACAACACTTTGTGAATAACACTCGTGAGCAGTGGTTGTGACTTGGTTGCCACCTTAATTTGGAGGCATGCTTGGGACAACTCTATCTTACTGACGCCCAGAGAATCCAGTAAATAGGCCCTCAATTAACAGTAAATGGTACCAATCGATACACAGGAGTGGATTTATCATTGTCTTGGAGTTGTTTTGCAAATTCTTGTAGAACAATCTGGTTTAACGACAGAAACAGCTGGAGTTGCCCAGTTGCTCATGGTTGCAATTTTTATTCACTCCATCCTTTACTTGTTTCTTCATTTCCACTTCTACTTTTGACTTAGTTGCAGTTCTTGCCTTTAAGCATTGAAGGGTGCTATCAGATTTGATCCTTGAGTCTTGCTTTGATTCCAGTCATGGACCCTAAAGTATGCACAAACATCTTCCTCTTCTTCTCCAAAAGTTTTGGAGTGTATTCTGTCATCAACCAATTGGTTAACTGTTCCCAATTAAACATGATTTTGTGTAACCATGCTCTTCCAACGAGTGCAAGAAAATTTTCATTTACTATTTGAAAGGCAATGTTGTTGATTGACCACTTGGACCATGATGGAACAACCTCCTTGGTATAAATTCACAGGATATGTTTGAAAGTTTTCTTGTTTAAGTTTATTTATTAGTGTCACAAGTAGGCTTACATTAACACTGCAGTGAAGTACTGTGAAAATCCTCTGGCCACAACACTCTGGCACTTATTCAGTAAAATGAGGGAGAACTTAGCATGGCCAATGCACCAAACCAGAATGCCTTTCAAACTGTGGGAGGAAACCAGAGGACCTGGAGCAAACTGACGGAGATGGGGGAGAAGTGCAGACTCTGCATAGACAGTGAGCCAAGCTGGGAATCAAACCCGGGTCCCTGATATTGGGACTACTCACCCCCTTATCAGCGGCATGTTTCCCCAGATCCTCCTCAACATGGATTGCTGGCATTTCGGCACTGGGGCCTACCCAATAAGTCCCTCATAATGAGTCCGTTTTGTACTATTAGAAAGGCAGCCGGTGATTGCAAACTGTTTGGTAGCCATAGTATGATCATCTGGTATTCTGTTTGCTACAAGATACCATTGAAATCTCTTTTCGTAAGCATTCCACGTTTTCATTGAATGCTACTATTGCCACCATTTTTGCCTGCTGTTGCAGTTACCAACTCTTGAATTGTAGTAGTTTTTTTTTAACTTCTTCCCCTCTTATTTATTTTCTTTTCCTTTTCAATTTGTATTCTTTCTTTCGTTGCTTCTTTACATTTGTTATTTTTTGGAATTCTAGCCTTTTTTTAACATGCAATCACCATCCCAATCCAAAACAAGAAGACTTATGCATTGATTCTCGCTTGGTTTTGCTGTGGGAGACTTATTCCTACAGTAGTAGCTTTCCCTTTTTAAAAAATGAATGCTTTCTTTCTGTCTCTCTCTCTCTCTTTTTGAATGTTCTCAATTTAAGAACATAAGAACATAAGAAATAGGAGCAGGAGTAGGCCATCTGGCCCTTCGAGCCTGCCCCGCCATTCAATAAGATCATGGCTGATCTGTCGTGGCTCAGTTCCACTTTCCCGCCCTCTCCCCATAACCCTTAATCCCCTCTCTTATCAAAAACCCATCAACCCGCTTCTTAAAAATATTTAGCGAGGCAGCCTCCACCACTTCAACGGGCAGAGAATTCCAGAGATTCACCACCCTTTGAGTGAAGAAGTTCCTCCTCAACTCCGTTCTGAACCGCCCCCCCTCTATCTTGAGGCTGTGCCCCCTAGTCCTACTGTCTTTTTTGAGCGGGAAGAGTCTTTCCACCTCTATCCTATCCATCCCATTCATCATCTTATACGTCTCAATGAGATCTCCCCTCATTCTTCTAAACTCTAACGAGTACAAGCCTAGTTTATTCAGCCTCTCCTCATAGCTCAACCCCCTCAACTCCGGTATCAGCCTAGTAAACCTCCTCTGCACTCCCTCCAAGGCCAAAATATCTTTGCGCAGGTGCGGCGCCCAAAACTGCACACAGTACTCCAGCTGCGGCCTCACCAATGCCCTATACAGCTGCAGCAAGACCTCCCTACTTTTATATTCAATCCCCCTCGCTATGAAGGCCAGCATCCCATTCGCCTTCCTGACCACCTGCTGCACCTGCAGGCTGGGTTTTTGCGACTCATGCACAAGGACCCCGAGGTCCCTCTGCACCGTCGCCTGCTGCAGTTTTTCGCCACGTAAGTAATAGTCCTTCCTACCATTCTTCCTACCAAAGTGGACCACCTCACACTTGCCAACATTAAATTCCATTTGCCATTTCCTGGCCCATTCGCCCAGCCTATCTAGATCCTTCTGCAGACTCTCCACACCCTCCGCACAATTTGCCTTTCCCCCAATCTTGGTGTCATCAGCAAATTTCGACACCCTACACTCGGTTCCCTCCTCCAGATCATCTATATAAATGGTAAATAGCTGAGGCCCCAGCACCGACCCCTGGGGCACCCCACTAGTCACCAACCGCCAATCCGAGTAGCACCCATTGACCCCCACTCTCTGCCTCCTATTTGACAACCAATCCTCTATCCACGCTAACACCCTACCCCCAACTCCATGTCCTCTGACCTTCTGCAGTAACCTCTTGTGAGGTACCTTATCAAACGCCTTCTGAAAATCCAGAAAGACCACATCCACCGGCTCTCCTCTATCCACCGCCCTAGACACATCCTCATAGAACTCCAGTAAATTTGTCAGACACGACTTCCCTTTAATGAAACCGTGTTGCGTCTGCCCTATCAAGCAATTCCCTTCAAGATGCCTCGCAATTTCCTCCTTAATGACGGATTCTAACATTTTACCTACCACAGACGTTAAACTAACCGGCCTGTAATTCCCCGCCTTTTGCCTGGCACCCTTCTTAAACAACGGCGTAACATTAGCCGTTTTCCAATCCTCCGGCACTTCCCCGGAATCCAGCGACGTCTGGAAAATAACCACCAAGGCATCCACTATCACCTCCGCCATTTCTTTCAGAACCCTCGGATGCATTCCATCCGGTCCTGGGGACTTGTCCACAATCAGCCCCTCCAGTCTGTCGCGCACCACCTCTCTAGTAACAGTAATGTCATTAAGACCCTCCAGTCCTACCACCTTTCCATCGCTAACACCCGGCAAATTATTCACGTCCTCCTCCGTGAAGACAGAAACAAAAAAGTTATTCAAGACCTTAGCCATATCCCCATCCCCTACCACTAGGTCCCCTTTCTCATCCTCTAAAGGACCAACGTTCACCCTAGCCAGCCTCTTCCTTTTTATATATTTATAAAAACTCTTGCTATCCTTTTTTATATTAAGCGCTAGCCCAGCTTCATAGCTTCTTCTACCCTCCTTTATCAACTTTTTTGTCAATCTTTGTTGACATTTAAACCTTTCCCAATCCTCTTCTCGCCCACTGCTCTTAGCTACTCTAAATTCCTCCGCTTTTAATTTAACACTTTCCTTCACCTCCTTCGTTATCCACGGCTTATTACCTCTCTTCCTACTGTCCTTTTTAACCATCGGAATAAATTTCTGCTGAGCACCAAGAAAGATCTCCTTAAAGATCCTCCACTGCTCCTCAGCAGACCTACCTTCCAACGCGCTCCCCCAGTCCACATTCGCCAATTCTTCTCTCATCCTACCATACTCCCCTCTATTCAAACAAAGGACACGTGTCCGGGAACCCACTTTCTCCTCCTCCATCTGCAACAGAAACTCCACCATACAATGATCACTCTCTCCAAGAGGATCCTTCACCTCAAGGTCCCTAATTCTACCCGCCTCATTACATAGCACCAGATCCAAGATAGCTCGCTCCCTCGTCGGCTCCAACACACACTGTTCCAGGAAACTATCCCGGCAGCATTCCAAGAACTCCTCCTCGAGCCCACCTCGTCCAACATGGGTCGACCAATCAATATGCAGATTGAAATCCCCCATAACTACGGCCGTCCCATTCCCGCACGCCGCACTTATTTGCGCGTTAACAGCCCGCCCCACCTCCAGATCATTATTCGGGGGCCTATAGACGACACCCACCAGCGTCTTCCTCCCTTTGCTGTTCCTAATCTCCACCCACAACGATTCCACTTTCTGCTCTTTGGCTCCGATATCATCCCTTGCTACCACCTTGATGCTGTCCTTAATCAGCAGAGCTACGCCACCCCCTCTTTCCTCCTGCCTATCCTTCCTAAACACTTGATAGCCCTGTACATTCATCTCCCAGTCCCTGTCACCTTGCAGCCACGTCTCTGTAATGGCCACCAGATCGTATCCATTTGTGTCGATCTGCGCCACCAGCTCATCCACTTTATTCCGAATGCTTCGTGCATTCAGATAAAGCGCTTTCATCCCAGCCTTCTTCTGGACCCTATTTGCCGTAACGCCACCACTTGGGACATCCTCAGCTTCTTCCCTTACCTGTACCCTATCCTTAACTGTAGACCTCCTAACATCACCTACCCTCGCACCCTCCCCCCCCCTAATTAGTTTAAAGCCCTGTCTACAGTCCTCTTTACTCGATTCGCCAGCACTCTGGTCCCAGCACGATTCAGACCAACCCCATCCCGCCCGAACAAGTCCCACCTACCCCAATACTGGTGCCAATGCCCCATAAATTCGAACCCATTCCTCCCACACCAATCTCTGAGCCACCCATTCACTTCCTTTATCCTGTCAACCCTACGCCCGTCTGCACTCGGTTCAGGCAGTAGCCCAGAGAAGACCACCTTGTCGGTTCTACTTTTTAATTCCATTCCCAGCTTCTCATACTCCCTCCCCAGATCCTCAGTCCGCACTTTGCCTACGTCGCTGGCACCCACATGTACCACTACAAATTTCCCTTTTCAAAAATAGAATGTTCTCTCTCTGTCTCTCTCTCTCTTTTTGAGTGTGAATATCCTGATGCTATAGCCCATCCCCAGGCTTACCTGTAAGTAAACTTTTTTTTAACAGCTGAGTCACTACTCCCAACAGTTTCCTTGATATCTGGAAATTTGCTTTTGTTCTTTTCGTTGTACCTCAAGGTTTACTTGAACTTCTTTTGCTGTCAGTTCACTGGCTTATCTCTTTTTCCAGTGTCCCAATTCTCTGTTCTGTCTGGGGTCATGGTCAAGAGGAAAAAAAGTTAGGATCTGTCTGGCGTATGTTCTTTTACTTTTAGAAAGGTATCACTAAACCTAGCCTCTGCTCATACACAATTCCCACAGCAGATATTACCATATGGCAACATGGTCTTCTGGAATCTCTTCCTGGATGCCAGGCCCTGATCTGAGCTGATTCTCTTCTCAACTGTTTTGTTGGAAAATGCTTCTTGTCACTTGTTTTGCCTAAAACTGGCCTTTCTCATCGACCTTGTTTGAAAACACAGCTCATCATATTGGTATCTTTTACTGTTGTATATTGATGCATGTCAGTTCGCTTGGACAGCAAAGTTGAAAAGATTGCCACGTGGTGTAACCAGTTAGATTGGTGTTGTTTGCTCATACTTCAGAATGGAAGAAAGGGAAAAGCCTGCAAATGTCTCTCTTGATGTCACTGCACATCATGTTACTAATCAAATGGAGATGTATTGGTTTACAATACGTACAACTGTGCAATCAGTACAGTTAATATCGCCGATCTGAAGATCCTTTCCCTTATATATTCAAACTGCCACTGCCACAAGAATCAGGATTGTTGCAAACTATGCTGACATTGTAGAGGCTGCAATTTTGAGAAGAGGACTGCGAGACTGTTATTCAGTGCAGCATTGTCCTGCAGTTTAACTACAATTGTGGTGTTAATGTGGAGCTGTGATTGGGACGTTGACTGTGGTGATATCAATAACGGAATTGGATCAGGACCTGAGGCTATCCTGGGCATGAGTAAGTAAGGAAAATGTTCGGATAACGGATGACTATCAATGGAAATTTTGCAATGAGTTGCCTCATTTTACTGAGGAAATCTAGTTTCCCACAACTCTCGAAGCGACACCTCAAGATAATCTATTGCTTTGTGAAGCACTTTCAGATGTCAGTGAGGGATGTGATAAGCCAGCATTTAAATAAAATTCATCTTTTGAAGTCTAAGATTGAAAAAAGGTTAGGAGAAGCAGATAAGGGATTTTGTGTTTTGATATTCAGAAAGAATGAGGTGGAATTTATGCGCACCATAATAGGAGAGAGGAAATGAATATCAAACTAAATAAATTATTACCTATGGATATAATCTTCCACAGTAGAAACAATTAGGGACACTATTTGATGTGAAATTTAGACAAAGCTCAATGGCAGCAGTGAAACAAAATCATAGAGATCATGAATCTTTTTCAATAATATTCCTGAATTAATGCAAAGAGTTATTGGAATGCAGACATCTTTTGACCAAGAGATTAATCACCAAACCAAGTATTTGAATCTTCACCAGAACAACAGAGGTACAAATTCATGAAATTTGTTGCTGTGCCTGAGTAACTTCTGCAATCACGTGAGCTGTAAAAATCACCCTGACTCTCCCAGGTCAGTCTATGCACAGTTGCTTTATCTCAGCTTAGGGTGAGTGAGCTTGGTTAGATTAGTTTGTTGAAAAGCTGCCAAGCTTCCTGCTGCCAGTCACTCCAGTGACTGCAGTTGGGAGTTCCCATACGTGGCTGCCAAAGGAGAGGACGGTATTGGGCTTGACCTTGTTACTCTCCAGCAGACAAAGTGTAAAGGGTCACACGTAAATAATAGTCACATGGGATTGTGCCCAATGGGAATGCATTGTCACTCAGTGTTAACAAAAGAACATTTTGCATTTTTTCACTGCATCTTACTACTCCAGAATGTCTGAAAGTAAGTTTTAAAGACATCTGCCATGTTGCTGGAAATATGGCAACCAATTTGTGCATTTGTAAAAGGAATGAGATGATGACCAGGTCCCATTTGATTGATATTAGTGAATGAGAAAATATTGTTCAGCACTTGAAAGTGGGGTGCATGGTGAGGCCAAGAGGGCCTCGGATATAGCCGAACAACCCCAACAACATCTGTGGGAACTCAGGCAAGGCTTTTAACCCGCTGACCTCTGCTCCCAGCTGCCCCAGTGGCCAAGTCTGATGTGCTTCCAGTGGTAGCCGGCTGATCTCCATTCCTTAACCCCTCCACCCCACCCAACCCCCAACCTCCACGCCAGAGAGAAGATCATACCACTCAGGTCACTGCCCAACAAAGCCTTTGTGACGAGCTCAGAAATTTCCTGATTCAACCTACTAGTCTCGGTGGCAAAAGTCTAGCCCGTTGTGTCTATGCCAGCTCTGCTACAGCAACAGCAATTTGAACTGAATCATTTTGTGTTTCTCTGCGGCAGATGTTTAGCCATCCTTCTTTCTCTGCCTCAAACATCACTGTGCTAAAGCAACCTAAGCTCCCTGAATCTGCCTTAAGCTTTCTCCTCTGGGCTTGGCTGACTATTTTTAAATTGAGAACACCTTCATCAATTTTAATCTTCATCTTCTATCAGATCTGCATTGAGTTTGGCTCCAGGAAGAAAACATCTTAACATCTCAAGCCTGTCTTCATAAACTAAATTCCTCATTGCGGGCGAAGATTCAATGCTTTTCTTTTTGGCGTCTGATCCATAATGGGGCAGTTAAAATTGCACACAGCACTCCAATTGTCCATCGCTTTGTAGAGATCAGATCCCCTTTGATCTTGTACTACTTGTCATGATTTATTAAACTAGAAATGCAATTGGCCTAGTTTATCGCTTTATCTTTCTGCACTCACTTCCAAGGAATGAATGAAAGAAAGACTTAGCTTGTATAGAAGCTTTCATGACCCAAGGACATTCCAAAAAATGCTTGACAGTCAATTAAGTGTTTCTTTAAATGTATTCACTGTTTTGGGAGCACTGTATTTGAACCAACAGGCATCTTTTGTTCTTCCCATTGCCTTTCAATTGATTTCTGTTGGGTATTCTTCTATTAACCTTGTAAAAATACATTACACCTGTCAGCTCTCTTCAATTATTTTTAATTTCAATGAAATGTTAATTTAGTTTCAGCAAACTTTCTCAGACCCCGTTCCTGCCATGCCCTTCACCGACCCCACCTCCCTTGTTAATCTGCACCAGGTGACCTGGTAAAGTGGTGATACCTCTCCCAATTAACTCAGTGTCTGGCTGTTGGGGACAAAAGCAGGGATATATTGCTGAGGCGTTATAAGGCTCTGATTGGAGCATGTTTGGAATATTGTGAGCAATTTTGGGTCTCGTATCGGAGGAAGGATGTGCTGGCCCTGGAGAGCGTGCAGAGGAGGTTCATCAGAATGATCCCAGGAAGGAAAAGCTTGACATATTTGGAGCATTTAGGACTAGGGGGCACAGCCTCAAGATAAAGAGGGGGCGGTTTAGAACGGAGTTGAGGAGGAACTTCTTCACTCAAAGGGTGGTGAATCTCTGGAATTCTCTGCCCGTTGAAGTGGTGGAGGCTGCCTTGCTAAATATTTTTAAGACGTGGGTTGATGGGTTTTTGATAAGCGAGGGGATTAAGGGTTATGGGGAGAGGGCGGGAATGTGGAACTGAGCCACGACAGATCAGCCATGATCTTATTGAATGGCGGGGCAGGCTCGAAGGGCTAGATGGCCTACTCCTGCTCCTATTTCTTATGTTCTTATGTTCTTATTTGAGAACTCTAGGTCTGTACTGGATGGAGCTTAGCAGGATGGGAGGGGAATTCATTGAAACTTACAGAATACTGAAAGGCCTGGACATGGGAAAGATGTAAAGGACGACTCTTCAGAACTGAGATTAGGAGGCATTTCTCCAGACAGAGGGTGGTGACTCTCTGAAATTCATTGCCACAGAAGGTTGTGGAAGCCATGCCATTGAGTATATTTAAAATGCAGATAGGTCGGTTCTTGATTGGTAAGGGGATCAAAATTTAGGGGAAATGACAGGAGAATGGGGTTGAGAAATTTATCAGCCATGATTGAATGGCAGAGCAGACTCGATGGGCTGAATGGCTTAATTCTGCTGCTATCTCTTACGGTCTTATGGTGTTCCAGCAGTGACCACCATTCCCTGTGGCACTGCTGAAACTAGAGATCTGCTATTCATCTGGTTGGCTGGTAGCTCTTGAAGGTTTTCTCGCTCCCCAGTGGAGGCTGAATGTTAAATTTCTGTGGTGCTGTCAGAGTGGGGGTGTGATCGCATCCAACAGTTTTCCCGAGTATACCTGGGGTGGCAGTGGGGTTGTAATGGAAAGGGGTGGGTTTGGCCAGACCTTGGCCCAGTCCCAATCCAATGTAAAATTTCACCTCTAATCTTCCTTGAAAAAAATGAACTATCTTTAAAGAGATATTCCCTGTATCCAGTGAACAATGTGTGATGCCATGTTTCATTGTTGATGATCTTTTGTTGTAATATTCCTGAAGGGTCATTAACATGGAATGTTAACTCTGATTCTCTCTCCACAGCTGCGACCTGACCTGCTGAGCATTTGTTACATTTTCTCTTTCTATTTCAAATTTCCAGCAGTCACAGTGCTATGCTTTGGGAGTATTACAATATTGCTTGTGCAGATATAAGTACTGCTTCCCGATTTTGATTGGCGAAAATGTATATTGTATAATGAGACCAGAGTGTTAATAGATTAACCAAGGGTAAAGAGATTTCTATTCATTGATGTTTCATTGAATCCTGACAACCTCTTTTGTTCAAGCTAAAACATCCACTTGTCATGCAGAATAGAACATAGAACATAGAACACTACAGCACAAACAGGCCCTTCGGCCCACGAGTTGTGCCGATCACATCAACACCTACCAACCTACAGACCTATCTATAACCCTCAATCTCATTAAACCCCATATAGGAATTTTTTTCAGTAGTAGCTGTGATGATAGTTGTGCAATAGATTATACATATGCATATCTTATATATATCGAACCATAGAACATTACATCACAGAAACAGGCCTTTTGGCCATTCTTGGCTACATGGCAGCATGGTAGTACAGTGGTTAGCACTGCTGCTTCACAGCGCCAAGGTCCTGGGTTCAATTCCCAGCTCAGGTCACTGTCTGTGTGGAGTTTGCACATTCTACTTGTGTCTGTGTGGGTTTTGTCCCACAGTCCAAAGGTGTGTAGGTTAGGTTGATTGACCACGCTAAGAAATTGCCCCTTAGTGTCCAGGGATGTGGAGGTTAGAGGGGTTAGTGGGTATAATATGTAGGGATATGGGGATAAGGCCTGGGTGGGACTGTGTTCGGTGCAGACTCGAAGGGCCTCTTTCTGCACTGTAGGGTTCTATGATCTATTCTAATCTAAACCATTTTTCTGCATAGTCCCACTGACCTGCACCTGTAGAACCAAAGAAAATTACAGCACAGAAACAGGCTTTATGTTTCAGGGGAATGTTTAAAATTCTGCTTTATTCTGCAGACAGTTGATATCTCTGGTAAAAATTTAACTCCAATATTGTAAAAGCAGGGTAATTACTCTTTTCAGTTCAGAATTTGTTACTTTGACAGAGCTAATGGATTTTTGTTTACACAAGATTCTTTGGGAAGTTGATTAACAGAGTCATGTGATGATGATTAACACACTTTCAAAAGTGTGTTAACCAGAGTTCAGGGTAAACACATTCCTCTGAGAGTGAAGGGCAGAAATCAGGAACCCTGGATGACTCGGGATATTGAGGCCCTGGTCAAGAAGAAGAAAGAGGCAGATGACGTGCATAGGCAGCTGGGATCAAGCATGAATCTCTTGAAAGCATAGGGTGTTCAGGAATAGAGTTAAGAGAGAAATCAGAAGGGCAAAAAAAGGGACACAGAATTGTTTTGGCAGATAAAGCAAAGGAGAATCCAAAGAGCTTCTACAAATACATAAAGGACAAAAGAGTAACAAGGGAGAGAGTACAGCCTCTTAAGGATGAACAAGATCATCTATGTGTGGATCCACAAGAGATGGGTGAGATTCTAAATGAATATTTCTCATCAGTATTTACTGCTGAGAAAAACATAGATGTTAGGGAACTTGGGGAATTAAATAATGATGTCTTGTACATATTACAGAGAAGGAGGTGCTGGAAGCCTTAAAGCGCATCAAGGTAGATAATTCTGCAGGACCTGACGATGTATATCCCATACGTTGTGGGACGTTAGGGAGGAAATTGCAGGTCCCCTAGCCGAGGTATTTGAATCATTGAAGTCATGGGTGAGGTGCCTGAAGATTGGAGAGGGGCAAATGTTGTGCCTTTGTTTAAGAAGGACTACAGGCCAGTGAGCCTCACATCTGTGATGGGTAAATTGTTGGAAGGTATTTTGAAAGACAGGATCTATAGGCATTTAGAGATGCAAGGATTGATTAGGGACAGTCAGCGTGGCTTTGTGAGTGGAAGATTATGTCTCACAAATTTGATTGAGTTTTTTGAAAGGGGTAACCAAGAAGGCAGATGAGGGCAATGCAGTTGATCTTGTCTATATGGACTTTAGCAAGGCCATTGACAAGATACCACATGGTAGACTGTTGCATAAAGTTAAATCTCACGGGATCCAGGGTGACTTATCTAAATGGATACAAAATTGGCTTCTTGACAGAAGCCAAAGGGCAGTTGTAAGGAGTTGTTTTTCAAACTGGAGGCCTGTGACCAGTGGTGTGCCTCAGGGATCAGTGCTGGGCCCACTGTTATTTGTCATTTATATTAATGATTTGGATGAGAATATAAGGGGCATGGTTAGTAAGTTTGCAGATGACACCAAGATTGGTGGCATGGTGGACAGTGAGGAAGGTTATCTCCAATTGCAGCGGGATCTTGATCAATTGGGCCAGTGGGCTGATGAATGGCAGATGGAATTTAATTTAAACAAATGCAAGGTAATGCATTTTGGTAGATTGAACCAGGGCAGGACTTACTCAGTTAATTGTAGAGCGCTAGGGAGAGATACAGGACAAAGAGATCTAGGGGTATATGTTCATAGCTCTTTGAAAGTGGAATCACAGGTGGACAGAGTGGTGAAGAAAGCATTCGGCATGCTTGGATTCATCGATCAGAATACAGGAATTGGGCCGTCTTGTTGAAGTTGTGCAAGACATTGGTAAGGCTGTACTTGGAATACTGCGTGCAATTCTGGTCACCCTATTATAGAAAGGATATCATTAAACTAGAAAGAATGCAGAAATGCACTTACTAGGATGCTATTGGGACTTGATGGATTGAGTTATAAGGAGAGGTTGAATAGGCTGGGACTTCTTTCTCTGGAGCGTAGGAGGCTGAAGGGGTGACCTTATAGAGGTCAATAAAATAATGAGGGGCATAGACAAGGTAGATAGTCAATATCTTTTCTCAAAGGTAGGGGGGTCTAAAACTAGAGGGCATAGGTTTAAGGTGAGAGGGGAGAGATACAAAAGTGCCCAGAGGGGCAATGTTTTCACTTAGAGGGTGGTGAGTGTCTGGAACAAGCTGCCAGAGTTAGTAGTAGAGGCAGGTACAATTTTGTCTGTTAAAAAGCATTTAGAGAGTTACATGGATATGATGGGTATAGAGGGAAATGGGCCAAATGCGGGCAATTGGGATTAGCTTAGGGGGTTAAAAAAAAAGAACATGGGCAAGTTGGGCCAAAGGGCCTATTTCCATGCTGTAAACATCTATGAATCTATGTGCTTACTGGGCAGAACTGGATCTATAGCAGAGGGAAGAAGCTTTTTCAGTTTCGAGTTGGAGTTCTAGCTTGGAATTATTTGAAGACAGAGGCTTCTGCAACTTGCTTTGAAACTCATTTTCTCTCTGAAAACTTCAAGACTGTCGGCACTCGTTATAGCAAGTATATTTATGGTTGCTGACAATATTTAAAGTGGCATTGTAAGTCTGTAAGAGGAATGTTGCTTACTTGGAACTGAAAGAATAACAAGTTAGAATGTAAAGTTTTTTTTCATTTTTAAATATTGCTCAACTGTTAATTATTAAGCTGCTTCATTTGTTAGAGTTATATTTAAATTGTGTTATTAAATAAAGTATGTTTTACAATCAAAAAAACCCTAATTTGATAGTGGAATTAGCATATAATGTGAAACATTATATCTTGCAGCTGTATAAAACCTTGGTGAGGCTGCATTTGGAATATTGCATGCAGTTCTAGTCACCACACTGCCAGAAGGATGTTGTCACTTTGGAGAGAGTGCAAAGAAGGTTCACCAGGATATTGCCTGGTCGCAAGGGTATTGACTACGAGGAAACATTGACTAAAATTGGATTGTTTTCACTGGACTGACAGAAGCTGAGGGGAGACCTGACAGAATTATGAGAGGCATGGACAGGTTGGATAGTCAGAATATTTTTCCCAGGGTGGAAGTGTCAATTACAAGGGGGCATAGGTTGAAGTTAAGAGGGGGAACATTTAAGAGAGATGTGTAGGAGGGAGGCTTTTCACGCAGAGTGATGGGTGTCTGGACTGCACTGCCAGAGAAAGCATATTAGGAACATTTAAGACCCAGCTGAATGGGTACATGAATAGGGAAGGAATAGAGGGATACAGTCCGAGAAAGGGTAGAAAATTTTTTATTTAAGTAATTACCTGGATTTTCCTTGCTATCCTTCTTAAACAAAGGAACAAGATTGGCTATTCTCTAATTTTCTGGAACTTACCATGTAGCCAGTGAGTATACAACGATTTCTCTCAAGGCAATTTCCTTCATTGCCTCTCTTAGTATTCTGGGGTATATCCCATCAGGCCCTGGGGACTTGTCAACAAAAATTACAGCACAGGACCAGGTACTTCGGTCCTCCAAGCCTGCACCAACCATGCTGCATGACTGAACTAAAACACTCTACCCTTTTGGGGACCATATCCCTCTAGTCCCATCCTATTCATGTATTTGTCAAGATGCCTCTGAAAAGTCACTATCAAATCTGCTTCCATTACCTCCCCCAACAGTGAGTTCCAAGCACCCACCACCCCACATGTAAAAAACTTGCCTCATACATCTCCTTCAAACCTTGCCCCTTGCACCTTAAACCTATGCCCCCTAGTAATTGACTCTTCCATCCTGGGGAAAAGCTTCTGATTATTCACTCTGTCCATGGTCCTCATCATCTTGTTCACTTTTAGGTCGCCCCTCAATCTCTGTCATTCCAGTGAGAACAAACCAAGTTTCTGCAACTTCTCCTCATAGCTAACGCTTTCATAACTGACAACATCCTGATAAATCTTTTCTGTACCCTCTCCAAAGCCTCCGCATCCTCCTAGTAGTGTGGCAACCAGAATTGAGCATTATATTCCAAAGGCAGCCGATCTAAAGTTCTATTAAGCTGCAATGTGACTTGTCAATTTTTAAACTCAGTGCTCCAGCCAATGAAGGCAAGCATGCTGTATGTGTTCCTGATTACCTTCTCTATCTGCGTTGACACTTTCAATGACCTGTCTACCTGTACACCCAGATCCCTCTGCCTATCGATACTCTTCAGGATTCTGCCATTTACTGTATATCTCCTATCTGCATTTGACCTTTCAAAATGTATTACCTCACATTTGTCTGGATTAAACACTATCTGCTATCTCTCCGCCCAAATCTCCAGCTGATTTATATCCTGCTATGTCCTCTGATAGTCCTCTTCGCTATCTGTAATTCCAACAACCTTTGTGTTGTCCACAAATTTACTAATCAAGCCAATTATATTTTCCTCCAAATCATTTATATATATTATAAACAGCAAAGGTGCCAGCACTGATCCTTGAGGAACGGCACTTGTCACGGCCCTCCATTCAGAAATGCACCCTTTCACTACTACCCTCTGCCTTCTATGACAGAGCCAGTTCTGTAACCACCTTGCCAGCTCACCTCTGATCCCGTGCGACTTCACCTTCTGCTCCAGTCTGCCATGAGGTACCTTGATAAAGGCCTTTCTGAAGTCCATGTGGACAACATTCACTGCCCTACCATCATCAATCATCTTTGTCACTTCCTCGAAAAACTCAATCAAGTTATGAGACATGACCTCTGCTTGACAAAACCATGCTGCCTCTTGCTAATACATCCACTTATTTCCAAGTGGGAGTAAATCCTGTCTCGAAGAATCCTCTCTAATGCTTTCCCTACCACTGACATAAGGCTCATTGGCCTGTAATTACCTGGATTTTCCTTGCTATCCTTCTTAAACAAAGGAACAAGATTGGCTATTCTCCAATTTTGTGGGGCCTCCCATGTAGCCAGTGAGGATACAAAAGTTTCTCTCAAGGCCCCAGCAATTTCCTTCATTGCCTCGGTATTCTGGGGTATATCCCATCAGGCCCTGGGTCTTGTCTACCTTAATGTTATTCAAGAACCCCAATACTCTCCTTTTTTGATCTCAACATGACCCAAACTATCTACACAACAACCACCAAGTCCTTACCTTTGGTGAATACTGACACAAAGTACTCATTTGATACCTCACCCATTTCCTCTGGCTCCACACATCGATTCCTTCCCCTTGTCCTTGAGTGAGCCAACCCTCTCCCTGGCTATCCTCTTTCTCTTTATGTATGTATAAAAAGTCTTGGGCCTTTCCTTAATCCTGCTAGCCAATGATTTTTCATGACCCCTTTTAGCCCTCGATACGCCTTGCTTAAGTTTCTTTCTCCTTTCCTTATATTCCACACTTGCTTTACATCTTCCCAGCCTCCTAGCTTTAACAAATGCTTCCTTTTTCTCTTTGACTAGGCTCACAATATCTCTCATTATCCAAGGTTCCTGAAACTTGCCATACTTATCCTTCAAGCTTACAGGAATGTGCCAGTCTTGAACTCCTTTAAACTTTGCACTTGAAAGCCTCCCACATGCCAAATGTTGATTTGCCATCAAACATCTGCCCCCAGTCTTCAGTTCCTACCTAATATTGTTGTAATTAACCTTCCCCCAGTTTACTACCTTAACTTGAGGACTGCACTTATCTTTATCCATTAGTATCTTAAAGCTTCCTGAATTGTCGTCACCGCTCCCCTGCTGAAACATCGACCACCTGGTCAGACTCATTCCCAATACCAGGTCCAGTATGGCCCCCTTTCCTTATGGACTATATACTGTCCATCTACTGTTTCAAGAAGCTTTCCTGGATGCTCCTTACATACCCCATCCATGCCCCAAGCACTAAGTAAATCCCAGTCAATAAAGGGGAAGTTAAAATCTCCCACCACAACAACCCTATAACTTTTACTCCTTGCCAAAATCTGACTACATACCTGTTGTTCTATCTCCTTCTTGCAGTTGGGCAGCCTATAGTACACCCCCAACATTGTGACTACACCCTTCCTATTCCTGAGCTGTACCATATTGCCTCGCTGTATGAGCCCTCCGGGATGCCCTCCTGCCGTACAGCTGTGATATTTTCCTTAACCAGTCTTTTACATCCCCCTTTATCCCACCTGAAATATATGTATCCTGGAACATTAAGCTGCCAATCCTGTCTTTCCCTTAACCAAGTCTCTGCAATAGCAACAACATCATAGTTCCAAGTACTAATCCAAGCTTTAAGTTCATTGCCTTACTTGTTACACCTCTCACATTGAAACAAACGCACTTCAGTCCACCAGCCCCTCATTGATCAGCAACCATACCTGCCTGCTCTTTCTCTAAGTCTTACTGGCCCGAATCTCTGGTTCCCTTCCGTTAATTCACTTTTGCTTTGGTTCCCATCCTCCCCTACCAAACTAATTTAAATCCTTCCGTGTGACACTCATAAACCTCCCAGCCAGAATATTTATGCCCTTCCAGTTCAGGTGCAACCCATCCTTCTTGTACAGGTCCTACCTGCCCTGGAAGAGACCCCAGTGGTCCAGATAACTGAAACCCCCCCTCCATCACCAGCTGTTTACCCACGTGATGAGCTGCACTATCTTCCTATTTCCAGCCTCACTGGAACATGGCACAGGGAGTAATGCTGAGATTACAACCCTAGGGGTCCTGCTTTTTACTTTCTACCAAGCTCCCCAAACTGCTTCAGGACCTCATCCCTCTTCCTACCTATGTCGTCAGTACCAAAGAACAAAGAACAAAAACAGCCCGGGAAACAGGCCCTTCGGCCCAACAAGTCCGCGCCACCATCTTAACACCACCAGTCCCCCCTCCACCCATGACCCTTATCTAATGTTTTATGGCCGTCCAAATTGAGGGAAACTAATTTAGGGACAATTTATTACTGCCAATCAGCCTAATAGCACATCTTTGGGGTGTGGGAGGAAACCGGAGCACTCGGAGAAAGCCCACGCAAGCGCGGGGAGAATGCACAAACTCCCACAGGCACTGGCCCAAATCCATGTGTCTGCACAGCAATCAGCGATAGTCACTGAGCTGTCGTCTTGCCCAGTATCTGGTCCAGTTTAAGCACACACTAACGACATGAAGCACTAGGCCAATCTCGAACAACCAAGAGCAGCCCAAGTACGACCCATCGCGTGTATGCCCCTCGTTGGACACGAGGTGGACCGACTCAAAACCTGTGAATGAAAAAGAGAAAAAGAGAAAATGTACTATGACCTCTGGCTATTCACTCTCTCCCTTCAGAATGCTTTCTGCCCATTCAGAGACACCCTAGAACCTGGCACCAGGGAGGCAACACACCCTAGAGTCTTTTTAATGAGTAGTTATATCTGGCAGGAATGTTGCTAAATTCTCACAGGAAGGAATAGCTCGTCTGCCATGCACAGGCTACAGCAGTTACTGTGTCATGACAGAGAGAGGCCATGGTCTCTGCCAATGTGGAGTCATACTCCTCTGGGCTCCTTAGTTGTGTTAGAAGGCTGTCTGACAAGCCAATTAGTGTACAAAGAATCTTGGTATCTATGTTCATCAGCATCCTCTTTTATGCTGCCCCATTGAATTCTTCGACACTGTCAGTTCACTGTAGCAGAAATCGTCTGCGACCTCAGTCTCCCGTAAACTGGCAAATGAACGTTCTTTTCCCCTGGCTTGGCTGCAGTCCTCCCACACCTACTGACTCACCATATGCCAACCTTAATATTCTGCTCGCCTCCTCCCTGGAGCTGGGCAGGTGGTTGGCTATCCCTGGATGTCTGCGAGCAGAAAGCCTGAAGGAAAAGATTGGCATGAGCGAACGCGGATGGAGTGAAGAGCAAGGCACCCATGGTTACACCATTGGCAGCTAGTGCCAGAGAGCTGGATTAGGCTGAGCTGACAGTTGAAAAGGATTATGATACTGTCACTTTCAATCACAAGGTATAGTAACAAGAATAGGCCATTCAGCCCCTCAAGTTTGCTCCATCATTCAATCGGATCATCACTGATTGAGTATGGTTCCACTGTCATGCCTGCCTCCCTTGACTCCCTTGCTGCTCAAGCATCTGTTGAGCTTGGCCTTGAAGATATTCAGTGAGCCAGCCTCCACTGCTGACTGGGCTGTGCTTTTGGTACATTGTTGCATGTGTTCTGTGAAAGTCATCCCCATAGTGCTGAGATCAATCTCTTCTGCAGACCTCAGGAGATACAGGGTTCTCCTCCTCTGCTGGTTCTGTTTTGCTTTTTTTCTATTGCATGCCACCATATCTAGCAAGAGTACTGGCAGCATATCAATGTTCGTACTGTATTGGGTGATGTGCCTATCATAACTGAATAGTTGGAGGTACATGAAGGCAGTGAGAGGTGGGTATAAGGATGGCAGCATTGGCATTTTACCAATATTTTAATTCTATGCAGCGGTGTTGAAACATGTTTTAAACTGGATTTGTCATGCATAAAATCTCAAATAGCCCAGAAGTAAATAAGACAGGATTGCAGCGTTAAACCTTCTTAACACTAGTTTATAGACATTAGCTGCACAGTTTCTAGTCAAGATGAATTGCACAGATCTTATAGAATTGGGCGGCACAGTGGCACAGTGATTGGCACTGCTGTTTCACAGTGCCAGGGACCCCGGTTCAATTCCCAGCTTGGGTCACTGTCTGTATGGTGTTTGCAAATTCTCCCCATGCCTGTATGGATATCCACCGGATGCTCCAGTTTCCTCCCACTGTCCAAAGATGTGATGGTTAGGTGGATTAGCTATGCTAAATTCTCTCTCCGCATACCCAAACAGGCAGCAGAGTGTGGTGATTAGGGGATTTTCACAGTAACTTCATTGCAGTGTCAATGTAAGCCAACTTGTGACTAAGAAATAAACTTCTACTTTTTTATAGAATGTACAGTACAGACACAGGTTTTTCAGTCTAACTGGTCCAAACTGATGATAACATCCCACAGTAACGTCATTGCAGTGTTAATGTAAGCCTACCTGTGACAATAAATAAATAAGCATTAAACTGAAGGAATCGTTTATACAGTGTCAGTGAGCTGTGAACTTATGATGCAGCCACACCGTGTGTGTTATCAATTAATAATGAGTAGCTATATCGTGATTTCATAATCTGCCACATTGAGAATTGCAAATTGCTACCAACATTTTTAATCTGCATTACTTACTGCAAAATAAATGAAAAGAAAGTTGTGTAAGGTTGAATAGAGGCACTTGTCTGGATAGCAAACAGCCCACAGACAAATGATAAACTGAGTTGCTTCAATAATTGCATTGTATCATCATTTCTATTAACTTAGCTGCTGTGAAAATTCATTGCCTGTTCGGAGTCAAACTTCTTTCAATGAAATCAACCATTAACAAATATCTTTACAACAGAACCTCTGTTGGATACCTTGGTTCCTGGAACCCCAGGAACCAAGGTAAGCTATCTTGAACGTTTCTGATAATTGGTCAATAGTTGTGCGGTCAAGGTGGACAAACACCTGAAACACAGCATGGTAGTATGGCAAGCATCTCATCAAAATGAGCAGCCTGCAAAGATCAAAAGGCTTGCAGTTATGCAGCATTTTACAAGATCGGTGAACATCTAAAGTGCTTTGCCATCAATGAAACACCTCTTGAAGTGTTGTGTGGTGATTGTCCCTTTTCAGACAATACAGACGATGTAACCTTTACTCTGAGCAGAGTAATCATTAAATGCAACAAAGCGGTCAATGTTGGAATGGAAGAAACACAACAGAAGAGGGCTAAATATTGGCCAGGACACATTAGGGATAACTTTCCTACTCACAGTGTCCCCATATATCTGATACCCTTGTCCTTCAAGATGATCGGAATTGTGGGTTTGCAGAGATTGAATATTTGTGAGAAGGATGTCAATCAACTAAGTTGCGTTGTCCGAGGCGGTGTTGAGCTTCTTGAGTGTTACTGGAGTTGCACTCATCCAGGCAACTGAAGAATATCCCATCATACTCCTGACATGTGCCTTGTTGACTGTAGACTGGCTTTGGGGAATCAGGAGGAGATTTATTTGCCACAGGATTCCTAGCCTTTTACCTGTTCTGGTAGCCACAGTACTTATATGTCTAGTCCAGTTCAATTTCTGCTCAATAGTAAGCCTCCAGGGTGTTGATCATGGGTGATTCAGTGATGTCAATGCCATTGACTGTCAAGGAGTGATGGTTCCTGCCACTTGTCAGCCCAAATCCAGATACTGTCCAGGTCTTATCGCATTTCAACACAGACTGCTTCAGCATCTGAAGAGTCACAAATGGTGCAGTCATCAGCGAACACTCCCACTTCTGACCTGATGATGGAAGGAAGTAAGGTCATTGATGAAGTAGTTGAAGGTAGTTGGGCTTTGAGGGACTCCTTCACTGATGTTCTGGGACTGAGATGACAGATCCCCTACAACCACAACCGTCTTTCTCAGTGCCAAGTATGATTCCAACTAGCTGAGAGTTTTCTCTCGATTACCACTGATTCCAGTTTTGTTGATGCCACACTGGGTCAAATGTGACCTTGATATCAAGGACAGTCATTCTCACCTCTGGAGTTGTCTATGTTTGAACTAAGGCTATAAAGAGGTCAGGAGCTGAGTGAACCGAAACTGAGCATCCTTGGTAGATTATTGCTAAGCAAGTGCCACTTGATGGCATCTTCCATCACATTATTGATGATCAAGAGTAGACCGGTGGGCTGGCAGTTGACCGGTTTTGATTTCTTAGGCCTTTTGTGTACAGGACACATCTGGGAATCGTTCTGGTGCTCAAATATTCAGTAGTATTGCTGAAAATTCTACCAGGAAGTTATGATAAGTACTTATTTTCTCCACCCAACTTCTTAAAGATTATTTCATGTAATGCGGATATTTTTGGCAAGGTCCTGATATATTTTGCATCTCTGATTGGCCTTGAGAACATGGAAAACACGGAGCAAGTAAAGGAAAGCAGAATAATACTGGAAACCTGGAATCAAAAGCAGAATGTGCTAGATAAACTCAACAGGGCTGACAACAACTGTAGAGGGAGCAGCACAGTTAATGTTTCAATCCATATTACATCTTTTTCAGAAATTGAGCAAGTTGTTCAGGTCAAGTCCAATTCTCACCAGCATTCCATTAGGCTCTCACTGCAACCTCAACAGAAAGACCTGGGAAAAAAGAAGATCAGGAGCCAGATACGCTGGTTCCTGACTTGAGTTAGGAAATCCCAGTTGCCCTTCTAAGGGTCGTAACGTGGACTTTTACAGTGTCTGAAAGCAAATTGCTGCAAATGCTGGAAATCAGAAATCGAAACAAAAGTGCCGCAGACACTCAGCTGGTCAAACAGCATTGGTGAAGAATGCAAAATAATTAACAGCTCATCTCATGACTCTTCCTTGCAATGTTAGTCAGATTGGAGGGGTTATGCTTGTGAATTCTACATGTTTGCTAACTTCTGTTGGAGCTGGTATAAAACTAGTAAACAGTATGCACTCTGAGGTGAGACGTACCATACCCAGAAGAACGTGCATAAATCTTACTTGGAGTAGAAGCGGTGAGGCCTAAAAAGAGACTTGGAACCCTTACGACGGAGAGATTCTTCTTCCAAAGGCGTATCTAAGTATGGGATCCACCTTTACATGTGGAATGATACTGGGAGCTGCATGGGATTTCTGGGGATTGGGGACCCAGGTACTGTCCTAAACTCGGATGGCAATGAAATGCTGGATTCAGATGGGAAGCTGCAGAACTACAGGCTCCTTCTGGCCCCCCTCTAAATGTAATACTTAACCACCTACCCAATAAAGCCCCGGGAGAGTCAGCAGCCTTAAATCTAACATTGCTGTCAGGATTATGGTTAATGTGTTTTTGACCACCTCTAGTCTATCCTAATGTAGACTGTGTCACACTCTACTGGTATTAACTTTACAATGTACTGACTATTAAAATTCATCATCCAATCAGTACTTCAGTTATTGGCCTATTTTTTATTGTCTTGGTATGATTCTTTCCCACTTGGTTTCTGAAGAAAAAAACAATTTAACCTTGTTTAGGCAAATTACATAGAATTTACAGCACAGAAACTGGGTATTCAGCCCATTTGGTCTATACCACTGCTGGTGCCCCACATGAGTCTCCACCACCTTACTTCATCTAACTCCAGAAACATATTGTTTGATTGCTCTCGCATATGTTTCTCCAGCTTCCCCTTAAATTCATTGCAATAAATCAAGGGTGACTGGATGTGGCTCAAAATAACAAATAGTTTATTGCCAATGAAAAAATAAGTATTTACAATAAAAGGGTCAGACAAGCCTAACTATGGGACTGCACCACAGTCCTCCCTGGCTCCAATCAAGAATCCACCCTGATCTGGGAAATGTCTTGTTGCACTCGATTGGCTCGGTTTCCTGCCGCAACGCTCCATAGGATCCTGCACATGACCCTCAGGGAATGTTAAAGGAGCCACACTACCACTCCTGCCCCCACACTAACTCCTGAATTTGCCAATGCAGGAAGCAAAAAGAACATAACTAACATAGGGTACAAATTACAAAACATATCAGGAATACTCAGGGCAACTCATCATAATCTTAGTCGATCCAGAGGCATCCGGACCCCTGGAGATCATTTCAATTCTGTGCTCGGCTCATCTGGGAATGAAGGATCAGGTCAGACAGATGTAAGAGGTAAACTCATTCATCAAGGATTGAGATCCTCCTCTGTAGCTGCTGTGTCCTCCGTTATAGTGGTTGTTCTAGCTCCTCTTTTATAGCTGGGATCCCTGTAACCAATCCTGGCAAATTCAAATTTACTGCAGGGGGCACTTGTTGATCCTGTGTATCCCGTGCTTGCCTCCTCAGATGGTCAGCATGTTTCTTGAGACCATAACCTTGCATCTCCATGATACAGGAGACTGGTCCTGCTCTTTCCACAATTTTGCCAGCCGCCAATGCCTATCCTGCTACAAAGCTCCATTCACCTGACGAAGGGACTAACCCCAAAAGCTTGTGAGTCTATTATCAAATAAATAGGTTGGACTAAAACCTGGTGTTGTCAGACTTTTTATTGCAAAGTTTCTGACCAGGACTGAATCATCAACTTGAAAAGATCTTTTTTTAAAGAAGAGTTATGATTTTCTTTCTGGACGGGCTTCTACCTTCCCCGCCAAATCTGGGAATAACATATCCAACCATGTCCTTAAGCGGTGTCCCATTAGTAACTTGGTTGGTGTGGCCCCCATGGTCATATCTGGTGCAGTATTGTACAGCGCCAAGAAGGTGGCTGTATGTTGAATTATTTCTTCATTGATGATTTGAATGTTTGTACAGCTCATTCTGCTGACCCACTTGAGGCTCACCGGACATGGCAAATACCATTTGATTTGACAAATTTTTGAAACCCCTCCACTTTGCTAAACACTTTGTGTTTGATGCTAAGACCTCTTGGATGCTGTCTTCCCCAGCATGTCAACGGTGGCAGTGGTTGTTGTGGGCTTCATCAACTGGACATCAAACCACTTAGAATGCGCATCTAATAATATGAGAATATATGTATGATCCATATATATATATATATATATGATCCATAAATTACCCAGCAAAGTTGATGTGTAATCTTGCCCAGGGTCTGCCTGGCCACTTACAGGCAAGCATATTCACTGTGGTAGCAAGGCCTGATGAGTTTCATACAAGTGGGGCTTTGACTGACTGTTGCTTCACTTTCTTTATCAATGTCTGGTCACAAAACATAACTTCTGGCGAATGCTTTCATCCTGCTTTGTCACGGATGTGAATCATGCAATTCTTGTAATAAAATTAATCCCCCTGGGGTAGGACTATAATCCTAGCCCCCCCACAACAACACCCCGTCTTCACAGGTTACTCCCACCCCCTGTGTTTGTGGGGCTTAAGCAGCTTATTGCCGTCATTGCACCACCATCTTTTTAACTTATGATAACACTGGGTCACTTTCTGTCCACGCCCTTATGTGTTTGGCTGAGACTGACAAAGTCTATCAGGTGCAGTGCTAGCACTCTGTCTTGTGGGACCGGTGGTGAAGGTACAGTCTGTGCCAAAGGCAACTGGCTGAGTGCATCCACATTTGATAGTTGTGTCCCTGAGCAGTGTTGAAATGCTGTGAACAATAGAGCACAACCCTGTACCCTTGCTGAGACAATTCGTGACACATAACCCAAACAATTGTTTGTAGTCTGAAACTATTACGAAATGCCGTCCCTAAATGTATTGATGAAACTTTTTGCCTGCATAAAGTTATGCCACCAAACTTTCTTTATTCCTATCTGGTATACTTTTTTCCCATATCTGATAATGTTCTCAATGCAGAGGCAATTGACTTTTCTATTCCATCCGGTATCCTGTGGGACAAAACTGCTCATACTCCAAACGGTGATGCATCGCAGGTTAATACTAATGGTTTGATTGGATCAAAGTGCACTAACGAGGCTGACGACTGCAGAGCTTGCTTAATTTTTGTAAATGCTTCTTTTTGTTCTTCACTGCACTTCCAATGTTGATGTTTCTTTAACAGCTGGTGAAGTGGGGCAAAGGTGGTAGATATCTTTTGTAAAAATCCACCACAATAATTCACCATTGCTCAGAATGGCTTTAGCTCTGAGATTGGGCAGCACGGTAGCACAGTGATTAGTATAGCTACTTCACAGCTCCAGAGACTTGGGTTCGATTCCCGGCTTGGGTCACTGTCTGTGTATAGTTTGCACATCCTCCCTGTGTCTGTGTGGGTTTCCTCTGGGTGCTCCGGTTTCCACCCACAGTCCAAAGATTTGCAGGTTAGGTTGATTGGCCATGCTAAAAATTGTCCCTTAGTGTTCTAAAATGCATAGATTAAGGGGATTAGTGGGTAAATGTGTAGGGATATGGGGCTAGGGCCTGGGTGGTATTGTGGTCAGTGCAGACTCGATGGACCGAATGGCCTCTCCCTGTACTGTAGGGATTCTATGAAAAAAATCTACTCTATGAAAATTTCTTTTGGCTGTGGGAGCCCTCTTCATAATTTTAACTTTCTTTTCCAAAGAATGTAAACTTCTTGCGTCTACCCTAAACCCCAAATGTATAACTTTATCTCCCTGGAACGTACATTTCTCCCATTTCAACCTGACACCTATTTCTTTAAATCGTCCCAAACCACCTCTAAGCTTGACCTGTGCTCCTCAGGTGAGATTTCTGTAATGAAAACATCATCAAGATAAATCACTACATTTGGGATTGCCTTGTAACAAACTTTCCATCTTATGTTGTAACATGACACAGGCTGATGAGACTCCAAAAGGTAAACATGTATACTGGTATAAACCTTTGTGGGTGTTGATGATAACCAACCTGTGAGTCTTCATCCAACTCTAGTTGGTCGTATGTGTGACTGAGGTCTAACCTGGTGTGGTTTAGCATAGAGGTCTTCAAATCTAGCAATGGGATATTTGTCCATTAAGAACATAAGAACATAAGAAATAGGAGCAGGAGTAGGCCACCTAGCCCTTCGAGCCTGCCCCGCCATTCAATAAGATCATGGCTGATCTGTCGTGGCTCCGTTCCACTTTCCCGCCCTCTCCCCATAACCCTTAATCCCCTCTCTTATCAAAAACCCATCAACCCGCTTCTTAAAAATATTTAGCGAGGCAGCCTCCACCACTTCAACGGGCAGAGAATTCCAGAGATTCACCACCCTTTGAGTGAAGAAGTTCCTCCTCAACTCCGTTCTAAACCGCCCCCCATTTATCTTGAGGCTGTGCCCCCTAGTCCTAGTGTCTTTTTTGAGCGGGAAGAGTCTCTCCACCTCTATCCTATCCATCCCATTCATCATCTTATACGTCTCAATGAGATCTCCCCTCATTCTTCTAAACTCTAACGAGTACAAGCCTAGTTTATTCAGCCTCTCCTCATAGCTCAACCCCTTCAACTCCGGTATCAGCCTAGTAAACCTCCTCTGCACTCCCTCCAAGGCCAAAATATCTTTGCGCAGGTGCGGCGCCCAAAACTGTACACAGTACTCCAGCTGCGGCCTCACCAATGCCCTATACAGCTGCAGCAAGACCTCCCTACTTTTATATTCAATCCCCCTCGCTATGAAGGCCAGCATCCCATTCGCCTTCCTGACCACCTGCTGCACCTGCAAGCTGGGTTTTTGCGACTCATGCACAAGGACCCCGAGGTCCCTCTGCACCGTCGCCTGCTGCAGTTTTTTGCCACGTAAGTAATAGTCCTTCCTACCATTATTCCTACCAAAGTGGACCACCTCACACTTGCCAACATTAAATTCCATCGAGCTTCTCTATTGGCTGTGAATCCCCACAACGTCTTACACTATGATTCAGTATGAGGATAGCAAGGATGGGTGTTGTCCATTCAGAGAATTGTATTGGCTTTATAATACCGAAATCTTCCAGTCTTCTGAGCTCAATTTAAACTCATAGGGTACTACTGAGCAGACTTGAATGTACGCTTAGCATTCAGATTCAGATAGATTAAGGCTTTAGTTCTCCTTACACGCCTAGCTCATTTTGTAAGATTTCAGAATATTTACACAGCAGCTCCTGAATGCTTCCATTCCGCAGGTTTAATATTTCCAACCAATTTAGTTTTATGTACTTGAGCCAATCACAACCCATTAGTCAAGGTCTATGATCTTTAATTACCAAGAAAAGTAACTATGCTATCTGATTCTTGTAGGACACTGTTGCTGCCACTAAGGTCTACAATATTTCTGCTGTTTGTGTAGACAATTTGGCTTCTGACTGCTTCACTCCGCACCACGATTGTAAATAACCCTTCCTATTGTAGCCGCATCACACAATTTCTGCTCATGCCAGCTTCTTGGGAGTGTTCTCCTTTACATCGAACATAAGCTTCACCTCTCATTGCTGTATTCCCTTTTTCAGGCTCCGCTACATCTGCACTTGGGCTGTCCTTCACAACCGCTGTTGCCCACCACAAATGGTCCACCTCGTTGGGCACGCCTTACAATTCGCTTACACCCTGCTCAGTTCATTCAGTCACCTGGGCCAACTCCACAGCTCTTTCTAGATATTGATCGTGACAGTAACTAGAATGGCATGGCAGCACAATGGTTAGCACTACTGCCTCACAGCACCAGGGAGCCCGGTTTGATCTCCGGCTTAGGTCACTGTCTGTGCAGAGTCTGCACTTTCTCCCTGTGTCTGCGTGGG
Organism: Carcharhinus amblyrhynchos; assembly: GCF_965287045.1. Classification (NCBI taxonomy): domain Eukaryota; kingdom Metazoa; phylum Chordata; class Chondrichthyes; order Carcharhiniformes; family Carcharhinidae; genus Carcharhinus; species Carcharhinus amblyrhynchos. Next base: position 17,162,958 of record NC_137330.1, read on the forward strand.
TTTCCTCTGGGTGCTCCGGTTTCCTCCCACAATCCAAAAGACATGCCGGCTAGGTGCATTGGCCGTGCTAATTTCTCACTCAGTATGCCTGAACAGATGCTGGATTGTGGCGACTCAGAGATTTTCATAGTAACTTCATTGTAAGCCTACTTGTGGCACTAATAAATAAACTTAAAACTTAACTTCTTCTGTATGATGAGGATGTTTACATCACAGACCAAAGGACTCTTAGCATTTTTCCTAAAGGTGGTCTGAATTCTCAGTGCTCGGCTAACATTGTGAGTGGTTTACATATTCCAGATCTGAAGGAACTGTCTTACAAGCCTCTCTCAGACTAAGCCACCAAAAGAGGGAAATCTATTTCTCTGCTAAGACTCAGAATAGCTCTCAGGAGGGGAATTACTCTTCTGTGTCTCAAACCGTTAAACGGGATTTTAGTTCCTTTCTAATGGGCGACATTTGAATTTGTCACTCGTAACAAAAGCCCCTATCTTTGTCAGACATGAATTCTTGTCATTTAAGACTTCCTACATGAATGTCTAGGATCTAAGACTTGGGATTAAGACTACACAGTTTATTTCTAAAAATATTTTATTATAACATGCTCTCTATTGACATGTACAGAATTGCAGAGTTAAAAGTATAAATTAATTAACAGCCCTTTGTTACCTGTTAAACTAACTTCCCTAAGGGAAAGATGCACCTAAAACTGAAAAATCTTAAAGTATCTCCTATCAATCTCTAATACATTTCTGAGAAGTTTGATAGAAACATACTTAGAAAAAAAATGAGGATCTTTGTTGACGAAGCAGGTTTGCAGAACAGAATTTGTTAGACTGCACTCTTAGCAAGAGATAGAGTGAGTGATGAGTCTGTAGATTCTGCCTGTTTAAAGACATATTTCTTACTCATTTGGTACTGTAGGTCCCTTTGTTCATTTATCTCTTGCATTGAGTAATGTTCTATGGAGAATGTGTTTTATCACCAAGCATGTGATTTAATGTTCTTAGAGTCTGCTTGAATGGCAGGTGTCTAAGATATATAGTCAGACAGGAAATTTGTTAGAAACACAACTCTATTTTTGTTTATTTTTAATGTGTCAAGATTCTTAAATATATAGATGTCCAAAGAGCCACTATTCCAAATGGTGATACCTTAAATATCAAAGGTGAGGAAGTTTGCTGATTTTATTCTTTGCTTGTTTGTAGGTATTCTTTTTGCACTCTTCTTAGTAGCTATAATTGCAAGAAGGTAATTAGAAGAATTTATGGACTGTCAATTCAAACCTTGTTTTTGCCTTTTAATGACGTCATGATCCTGGGTCGGCTAAAGTTTCTTTGGCTGATACTGTGTTTTGAATTAGCTGTCTGCTGAAATGGTTTTATTCCACTTTGAATTAAAACACTTGATGTATTTATCTCTGCTGCATATACATATGTCCTTATTCTAAACTGAATTCTGGGACAGTGCGATATTCATTACACCCTTTCAATTGCAACTACTCCCTGTGGTCAAGAGTTTCACCACTCAATGGGAGCAAGAGAGTAAATCCTATTGGATTTAGTACGAGCCATCTTATGTTGAGTTAGGGAGCTGGTTAGCTCAGGAGATTGGTGATGTAGCATGTGGTTCAGGGGCAGCACGGTGACACAGTGGTAGCATTGCTCCCTCACGGAACCAGGGACCTGGATTCAATTCCAGCCTCGGGTAACTGTCTGTGTGGAATCTGCACATCCTCCCTGCGCCTGTATGGGTTTCTTTTAGAACATAGAACATAGAACACTACAGCACAAACAGGCCCTTCGGCCCACGAGTTGCGCCGATCACATCAACACCTACCAACCTACAGACCTATCTATAACCCTCAATCTCATTAAACCCCATATACTCATCCAGAAGTCTTTTAAAAGACCCCAGCGAGTTCGCCTCCACCACCACTGACGGCAGCCGATTCCATTCACTCACCACCCTCTGAGTGAAAAACTTACCCCTAACATCACTTCTGTACTTTCCTCCCCGCACCTTAAATCTGTGTCCTCTCGTAGCAACCATTTCAACCCGGGGAAATAGCCTCTGAGAGTCCACCCTATCTATTCCTCTCAACATTTTGTAAACTTCTATCAGGTCGCCTCTCAACCTTCGTCTCTCCAGGGAAAAGAGTCCCAGCTCCCTCAACCTAACTTCATAAGGCATGCCTCCCAGTCCAGGCAACATCCTTGTAAATCTCCTCTGTACCCTCTCAATAGCTTCTACATCTTTCCTATAGTGAGGCGACCAGAACTGCGCACAATACTCTAAATGAGGCCTGACAAGGGTCTTATAAAGTTGCAGCATTACCTCCCGACTCCTAAACTCAATCCCTCGATTAATGAAGGCCAGTACACCATACACCTTCTTGACCACCTCCTCCACCTGCGAGGCCGATTTAAGAGTCCTGTGGACCCGGACCCCTAGATCCTTCTGCTCTTCAACACTACTAAGACTTCTGCCCTTGATAGTGTACTCGTTCATCTCGTTGGTTCTGCCAAAATGGACGACTACACATTTATCCGCGTTGAAGTCCATCTGCCACTTCTCCGCCCAGTCCTGCATCCTACCTATGTCCTGCTGCAACTTTTGCCATCCTTCCAGACCATCCACAACACCACCGACCTTAGTGTCATCAGCGAACTTACTTACCCATCCCTCCACTTCCTCATCTAGGTCATTTATGAAAATGACTAACAACAAGGGTCCCAGAACAGATCCTTGAGGCACTCCGCTGGTGACTGACCTCCATTCAGAAAAAGCCCCATCCACAACCACTCTCTGCCTTCTGCAGGCAAGCCAATTCTGGATCCACAAGGCCAAAGGCCCTTGGATCCCATGCCCTCTCACCTTCTCCAGAAGTGAGAAGTGTGTGCTCCAGTTTCCTCCCACATCTAAAAATGTGCGGGTTAGGCAGATTGGCCATGCGAGATAGACGTTAGTGTTGGGGAGGTTGGCCAGGTAAATATGTGGGGTCGTGGGAATAGCACCTGGGTGGGATTATGGTAGGTGCAGATTCAATGGGCTGAATGGCCTCCTTCACACTGTAGGGATTCTATGATATTGCCTAGGTGTGGGTTCAATTCTAGTTGAGGTATTCTTGAGACTTGCCTACTGCTTGCTGCAGAGTGGTGTCCCTCATAACCAATTATCTCTCTCTTTCTCCAATAGATGCCAGTGGCCCATCGTGGCTGATAGTTAATTTCCTAACTACCTATGTTATGTTATATTTTGGACTGGCCCACAAGTAGAAACACAGTGGTTAGCACTGCTGGGTTTGATTTCCAGCTTGGGTCACTGTCTGTATGGAGTTTGCACGTTCTCCCTGTGTCTGCATGGGCTTCCTTCGGGTGCTCTGAAAGACATGCTGGTTAGGTGCATTGACTTGAACAGGCGCCAGACTGTGGTGACTAGGGGAATTTCACAGTTGTGTTAAGTCTTACTTGTGACTAATAAATAAACTTGAAACTTTATCTATTTAGGGGATCAAACCCCTCAATAATTTTAACGAACTTTGGTTAAGGACTTTTAAATTCACAAAGATAATAAATATACCGATACAGACATCAAGTTTCTACAAAGATGCAAGAAAGCAGACAGCATACGGAAGGACTACAGATGACGAACCCACTCAGGGCAACCTATAACACAGGCTACGTTGAGAGACTTTACTGTCACACCTCTCTCTCACACACCTCAACCACCTTGCACACCAGCTCAACAGCAAACACCACAATCTGGAAACCAAGATAGAGTCCATGTTCTCAACTTGTGTTCAAGACGCAGATCAGCTGCAAAATACAGCCAAGCAGATGAGACAACGGAAGTACGCCATCTACATGCACACCAAGAACAGGAAATTTGAGAAACTCAGCATCATTGGCCAGCCTTCAGGAGAACAGCGATCATAACACCACACAACCCTACTACAACAACCTCTGCAAGACATGCCAGATCATCGACACGGGTACCGTCACATCACGTGACAACACCATCCACCAGGGTGCACGGTACATACTCTTGTGACTCGGCCAACATTGTCTACTCTGCAGGAAAGGATGCCCCGAGGCATGGTACATTGGCGAAACAATGAATGAATGGACACTGCTCGACTATCGCTAGTAGGATGTTCCCTTCCTGTCATGGGCATTCAGCTTCTGATCTTTGGATAAGCGTTCTCCAAGGCAGCCTTCATGACACACAACAACACAAAATCACTGAGCTGAAACTGATAGCCAAGTTTCGCACGCATGAGGACAGCCTCAACCAGGATCTTGGATTCATGTCACACTATCTGTAACCCTGACAACTTGCCTGGGCTTGCAAAATCTAACTGTCATGGCTGCAGACAATTCACACCTTTTTAACCTGTGCTTAATGCTCTCTCCAATCATATTGTTTGCACCTGAAAAGACTTGATTATCTGTTAAGACTTGCATTCCAACCATTATCTTGTACATTGTGTTTGTGTTTATATAAGCCCTGTTTATGAACCAAACTCTTCATTCACCTGATGAAGGGACAATACTCCGAAAGCTCATGCTACCAAATAAACCTGTTGAACTTTAACCTGGTATTTATGAGATGACTTACTGTGCCTACCCCTGTCCAACGCTGGCAACTCCACATCATAATGGACTGAAGCCCAAGGATCTCTGGGCGCTCAAGTCTGCATGGGGCCTCAGCTATTTACCATTTATATAGATGATCTGGAGGAGGGAACCGAGTGTAGGGTGTCGAAATTTGCTGATGACACTAAGATTGGGGGAAAGGCAAATTGTGCGGAGGGTGTGGAGAGTCTGCAGAAGGATCTAGATAGGCTGGGCGAATGGGCCAGGAAATGGCAAATGGAATTTAATGTTGGCAAGTGTGAGGTGGTCCACTTTGGTAGGAAGAATGGTAGGAAGGACTATTACTTACGTGGCGAAAAACTGCAGCAGGCGACGGTGCAGAGGGACCTCGGGGTCCTTGTGCATGAGTCGCAAAAACCCAGCCTGCAAGTGCAGCAGGTGGTCAGGAAGGCGAATGGGATGCTGGCCTTCATAGCGAGGGGGATTGAATATAAAAGTAGGGAGGTCTTGCTGCAGCTGTATAGGGCATTGGTGAGGCCGCAGCTGGAGTACTGTGTGCAGTTTTGGGCGCCGCACCTGCGCAAGGATATTTTGGCCCTGGAGGGAGTGCAGAGGAGGTTTACTAGGCTGATACCGGAGTTGAGGGGGTTGAGCTATGAGGAGAGGCTGAATAAACTAGGCTTGTACTCGTTAGAGTTTAGAAGAATGAGGGGAGATCTCATTGAGACGTATAAGATGATGAATGGGATGGATAGGATAGAGGTGGAAAGACTCTTCCCGCTCAAAAAAGACAGTAGGACTAGGGGGCACAGCCTCAAGATAAAGGGGGGGCGGTTCAGAACGGAGTTGAGGAGGAACTTCTTCACTCAAAGGGTGGTGAATCTCTGGAATTCTCTGCCCGTTGAAGTGGTGGAGGCTGCCTCGCTAAATATTTTTAAGAAGCGGGTTGATGGGTTTTTGATAAGAGAGGGGATTAAGGGTTATGGGGAGAGGGCGGGAAAGTGGAACTGAGCCACAACAGATCAGCCATGATCTTATTGAATGGCGGGGCAGGCTCGAAGGGCCAGATGGCCTACTCCTGCTCCTATTTCTTATGTTCTTATGTTCTTATAAATGAGTCCAGCCCTGGTGCTCCCTGCAGATAAACACCTTGTTCTGAACATGAATCAAAAGGATCCTGAAGCCCAAGAAGCATTTCAACCTGGACGTAGCAACAGTGATGCGATTCAAAAACAATTTGAGATGTCTTTCAGACAGGATAAGGCATGTGAATACTAATTCTTTCTTACCAGATTTAACTCTTGTCATCTCCAAATCTTAACTGTTAAAGATGCTTTCTTCCCCTTTTCTTCACTGAACTAGTCACCATAGTATTAACTATACTTGTTCTCCTCGTCACCATTTTAAGAGGAGAAATAATTAAGAATTTCGGACAGAAAGCTTGTGAATTTGAAAGCTCTTTCTTTTCATTTTCCATTCATAATCCAAGTCAAATTTGCTTGCTTGGATCTACACAATCTGTATCTGTTTTGAAAACACAGGCCAAAATTTTACGTTGCTCAGGTGAGGAGCATGCCCAACACAGAAGCAATGGAAAATTGCCCAAAAGAGGTCTGGCGTGTGTCCCTACATCATCGCGCACTCATACAATGCTTAAGTAGATAGGCACATGAGAAGTCGGAAGCGGCCCACAGACAATCACATGGAAATTTAACCCATTAATGGACCAATTAAACACATCTTTACGTGGGCGGTCTGCTATTACGGTCAGTGGGAGAGCCTTTACATGTTAGTTTCAACCTCGACCCAAAGTATAATTAAAGAAGGAATCTGGGGACTGAGCCTTGTCCTTGAATGTGCTGCCTAGATACTCTTTGCATGGTTTTTTGATCACAATTTATTTTTTGCATGTCAGCCACCCCCCGATTCAGCTCCGCATTGGCAGTCCCCTAAGGTAACACAATAGAAACGTCAGCCCCAACTTACCCTTTTCCCAGCACCATGCCCTCTTCCCACCTTCCCTGGCAACACGGAGCCTTTCCCAGTCCCTGTTTCAGGCTAGCTGTCCATTAATTGTCCAGCTAATGTGAAATCACAACTGACCACGGATGGAAGTGTGTTTTGCATTTACTTCCGGGCTTACTAAGTGCACACACCTAATGGACAAAAAGTTCAGGCCGTGGAATATTCCCCGGAGTCCACTGTTCCATGAAAAATAATTTCCCTTTGTCAATTTCTCTTCACTGCTTTGAGTTCTTATTTCTTGTATTGTGCAAAGAAAATTACAGCACAGTGTTGAAGTCAAATTAAGACTGACTTTGGAAACCAATGTGTGCGTGAGTACTGGGCTCTGTGGTCAACAGAGGTCATTCTGTTGCTGACTAAATAACGAACTAACCTTGAGCTACATCCTGTCATTGTATAAAAAATGCAGAGTGGACAAAAATCAGACTATGAGGTCCAGACGGCCAGAGATAAAGAGGAACTGAGACAAGACGTTGTGGGTTTTTGTTCGCGGTTGTTTTCGAAGGAATGTGATTGGAAGCTGATTGTTGCTAGGGGAGCCCAGTTGGCTAATGTATGTAACCACCCAGCTAACAATGCTGCTGTTGTCAGCACCGCTGCTCCAAATTAAGAAATTGACTGCGTGCACTGTGAGTACCAGTACTTCTCCCAAAGCTTTGTTCGATAAACTGCATATTGAATTTTTAAGTCTGATTCCAAGTGGTGATTTTCCCAACATCAGGAACAGGCTCTTCGGCCCTCCAAGTCTGCACCTTCCATGCAGCCTGACTGAAATAAAACCTCCTATCCTTCCAGGGAACGTATCCCTCTATTCCCATCCAATTCATGTATTTGTCAAGACGTCCCTTAAAAGTCACTACGTCTCTAAAAGTTACGAGTGGTTGTTGTTGCCCTATGCCCTTACTTCATGTTCAGCAGTGCCCTGCTTAAAGTAGAGTGACCAAACATACTTATGGGTAGTTTTTGCAAAAGCCCAGCAGGGGGTCACCAGCCAAGAGCACTCATTGGGAATCTGGATGTGGGCCTTCTGCCACCTGAATAAGAGATAACCTGAACATTTCTCATCGGCCCAAAAGGATTGCAAAAATCTGCGGCAGCCATTGTGGAACAGAACAGTCGTAAGCCCTCCAAAATACATCAGAGGGGCCTCGGAGGCAGGCAATGAGCCAAAGAGTCCCAAAAACATAACAGTAAGCATGCTGCTGTTCTTCAATTAAAATAAATGGTGAAATAAAGCCATCATTTGTACTTCCTGATTCACTTGAGGAATTCCAAAGATGTTGGTGCATTTTCTGCTTCACCAATGTATCAACAAAGGAAAAGAAATTTGAAATTCGTAATGGCAAAATTGGCCATTTCCTTTCCGATTGCAACAATAGGAAAGTGCAGTGAGGAGAAATAAAAGTGATGCTTCAGTTATTCATTTGCTAATGTATATTGTCTGATAAAGTTGTGAAATTGTCCTTCTTATTCGTACTGTGCATCCCTTACCAATACCTTTGACTCAATTCTCATCTGAAAAGCTTTATTCTGTTTACTTCTTTTAAAAAAAAATTCCAAATCTTATTCAAATCAGTCCACTACTGCTCGTCAATATAAAATGAATTACCTTGGTAAATCAAAATGGATTTTCTTTGAAGTTCCATTTTTTTTTTAATAACTGCAGCAAGCAAATGCAATTTCTGGAAATCCTTTAAAACCAGCAGATTGCTATTTTTCTCCTGTCATTGTGTGGGCAATCTCTGAAGTATAAGTTTCTGAGAGTCCCTAATAGACTGGAGTTTGTAAAACATTTTATCCCTGTCAGATGCAGTATTGGAAAGGTTAACAAACTGGTGGCATGTAACCGTTCATTCTTATCAAACATGGGTACTTCAGGCTCAGGAGGTAAGTTTTGATGCTCATGATTTTAAGTGAAGGTCAAAATTTGAAATTAAGTTTAAGATTGCTATCAATTTCGCACCAACAGTGGGTTAAAACAGTGACCTGCGCAGAAGATTTGGAATGTTGATTCACATTTGGAAAGTTAAAGTCAGGTTGAGATTCCTTTCTCTTGGGGGACGTGGATGTCGTTGACAAGACCAGCATTTGTTGCCCTTGAACTGAGTGGCTTGCTTGGCCGTTTCAGAGGGTGATTAAGAGTCAAATGCTTTGCCGTGGGACTGGAGTCACAAAGAACAAAGAAATATACCCCCCCTCCAAGCCTGCACCAATTATGATGCCTGCCTTAACTAAAGCTGTATGCACTTACAGAGTCCCTATCCTTCCAATCCCATCCTATTCATATATTCGACTAGTTGACCTTTGAATGCCGCTATCGTATCTGTTCCCACCACCTCCCCGGGTAATGCGTTCCAGTCCTTCACCGTCTTCTTGCCTCACACATCTCATCTAAACTTTTCCCCACGCGCCCTAGGAAAGAGAATCTGACTATCTACTCTGTCCATGCCACTCATAATCTATCAGGTCACCCTTCAACCTCAGTCATTCCAGTAAGGACAGACTTCATCCAACCTCTTCTTATAGCTAATACTCTCCAGACCAGGCAACATCCTGGTAAACCTTTTCTGTACCCTCTCCCAAGTGTCCACACACTGCCAGAATTATGCACAGTATTCTAAATGAGGTCTAACTTAGGTTTTGTACAGCTGTAGGATGTATAGAATCAAATTCACCCGTACTCAATCCCCCAACCGATAAAGGCAAGCATGCTGCATGCCTTCTTGACTACTTTATCCACCTGCGTTGCCACATTCCGTGATCAGTGGACTCATACAGTCAGATCCCTCTGCCTGTCAATACTCATAAGGGTTCTACCATTTACTGGATAATTCCTACATGCATTGGACTTTCCAAAATGTATTATCTCACACTTGTCCAGAGTAAACTCAGTCTGCCATTTCCTTGCTCAAGTCTGTAACCAGTCTCCAACTGGTCTATATCTTGCTGTATCCTCTGGTGATCATCTTCACAATGTGTAACTCGGTCAATTTTTGTGTTATCTGCGACTTACTAATCAGACCAGCTACATTTTCCTCCAAATCATTTATATATCCAATATTATATATACCTAAGGTCCCAGAACTGATCCCTGTGGAACACTGCTAGTCACAGCCTTCCATTCAGAAAATCATCCCTCTGCTGCTACCCTCTGTCTTCAGTGACCAAGCCATTCTATCTTGTCAGTTCTCTTCTGATCCTGTGTGACTTCATTTTTTGTATCAGTCCACCATGAGGTACCTTGTCAAAGGCTTTACTGAAGTCCATGTATACAACATCCACCGCCTTTTCTTCATCTGTTATCTTCGTCACTTCTACAAAAAACTCGATCAAGTTAGTGAGAGACAACCTCCCCTTCACAAAACCACACTGTCTATCACATTGTATCCAAATGTGAGTAAATCCTGTCCCTAAGAATCTTTTCCAATAATTTCCCTACCAATGACGTAAGGCTCACCAACCTGGGCCATCTGTTTTTTCAGTGAGCCACCCTGTGCAATTTTCCCATACACTTTTTGGCACTTGGGGATTTCACGCCAGGAGGGGTTGGAGCGTAAGCTCGCCGGGGAAGCCGGCTGCAGATTTCTCAGGGTTCCATTGCGCAGGTGCCCCGATCTCCCAGTGCACTGGGATATATCCTGCCACCCACACACCACCTCCTGACTGCAGACATCACCCTTCTCCCCCCACCCACACCATGGGTGACACGATAACCCCCCAATGTCAACATGAGTAGGCAGCATTGGGATCCTCCCAAAGAGTCACCCCCCTCATGAGCCCTCTGCAACCCCTCGCTTTGCCAATCACCCCCCCTGCATGCCCCGTTGCTGATTACCCCACCCCACCCCCACCCATACCCCTATTGCTGACCACTCACCACTGCACACCTGCCCCATGCTTCACCCTCTGCAGAGCTGCCCCGCTTGCCTCCTACCCTAGCAGAGGTCCCCCTTTACCTCCCCCCACCATCGCAGAGGTCATCCCCTTGCCTCCTCCACCTCTCTGCAGAGCTCCCCTATTGCTTTGCCCACCAGTCATCGCCCCATCCCCACTCAGGCTCCAACCCTACTCAGGCCCCATTGCCTTGATGCTGCCCCTGGCACATTTACAGTGCCCAGTGGACAATTCCAGGGTACCAGGTGGGCACTGCGATGCTGGCACTGCCCCGTGGCACGGCCTGGCCATGCTCCTGACCTCCAATGGCCTCCAATTCCCCATCGGTGGGAACCAGCAGTAACTCTTGTCGGTGAGAGGTCTTGCCGACGAGGAGGTAAATGCCTGAGAGGCCGGAAGTGGTTGTGCTGCATGTTAATGATATGTAAATCATTACATTAATATTTAAATCAGCTTCGCGCCCTCTTTGGATATAAAGCCAATTGCACCTCAAAACAGTGCCGGGCAGCTGGTTTTTGGCTCGCACCTGGCAAAAGCGCCGCGTCGTGTCTTCCTGGCTCGCTGAGCCAATTGACTGGCACAGTGGGCAGGAAAGATCACATCCACAGGGTCATTTTATCAAAAGACACCTACCATGAATTCAATTCACTTTGGCAGGAATAACAGATGTGTCGAGTATAGGGCTAACGGTAGGACTCTGAATAGTGTGGATGAACAGAGGGATCTAGGTGTATGTGTACATAGATCCCTGAAAGTTGGGAATCAAGTAGATAAGGTTGTTAGGAAGGCATACGGTGTCTTGGCGTTTATAAGTAGGGGGATTGAATTTAGGAGCCGCAGCGTCATGTTGCAACTGTACAAAACTCTGGTGCGGCCGCACTTGGAGTACTGTGTGCAGTTCTGGTCCCCACATTATAGGAAGGATGTGGAGGCATTGGAGAGGGTGCAGAGGAGGTTTACCAGGATGTTGCCTGGTATGGAGGGGAGGTCTTATGAGGAGAGACTGAGGGATTTGACGTTGCTTTTGTTAGAAAGAAGGCGGCTAAGGGGGGACCTTATTGAAACTTATAAGATGATTAGAGATTTAGATAGGGTAGACAGTGATAGCCTTTTTCCTCGGATGGAGAAAGCTAGCACGAGGGGGCATAGCTTTAAATTAAGGGGTGGTAGTTATAGGACGGATGTCAGAGGTACGTTCTTTACCCAGAGGGTGGTAAGGGATAGGAATGCCCTGCCTGCTGCAGTTGTAAATGCGCCTAGTTTGGGGGCGTTTAAGAGATCCGTGGATAGGTTTATGGATGGAAAGGGATTGGTTTAGGTTAGAAGGTCATTGCTTTTTAATTGGTCGGCGCAACATCGTGGGCCGAAGGGCCTGTTCTGCGCTGTAATGTTCTATGTTCTATGTTCTATGAATTTGGCATCATCATCCTTATCCATTGATTGTCAACAGGCTGTTTAACCTCCGGACATAATCCTGTCCATTAAATTTGAATCTTTACTTATACTAATCAAGAGCAGAAATGGTCACAATCTTTTCCTGGTCTTAGTCTAGAGTTATGGACGCCAAATACAGTATTGCACACCTTTGAGCTCACATGTGTGGGCCTTCAAGAACGCATTGTGGAAATCCTTCTTTTTGTGTTTTGAAACTCACTCTGGTCAAATTGCTCAATGAACACACTGACATTCGTTCAACCGTCTCAGTTTCCATGGAGGGAGTGTTTACTGCCAGCCCACCCAGGGCTGGACTCAGCTTGAACCATATGTTCATGTTAAAACAACTTTGCCGCTGTAATCCCTGGATGCTGCAACAAGCCCACTCTTGCTTTACACTGGGAGAACAACTTTGCTGTCATTTTCCGAATAACCCTTAAGCGATGATGGTGGAAACTCATGCGTTTGTACCTGGTGTAATTGGAAATCTCACACAGAGAAGATCGAGCTAAAGTGTGTGCGTGCATTATTATAACCCACTCTAAATTCCACTATCTTTTTCAATGAATATCAACCTTTATGCTTGAACATGTCTCGGCTCAGTTTGGTGGCTCCATCCTCATGCCAGGGAGAAAATTTCGTGCAGTTACACTGGGTGGAATTTTCTCTTTCTCTTTCAATGTCAAGCCGGTGGGAAAAGTGGTGCGAAACCTGCAGGTGGCATTGCCAATTTTTTTTTTTTCCCCACTGAATGTTTGAACACTTTGGGGAATAAAATCCCTGGGGGCGGGTCACGTGGCATCACATTGGCAGGGATGGGCTCCGAATGAGTCCTGCCAGCAACCTCAGCTTTCCAATCAAGAAAGCTGTCAAAGTAGCAGAGAAGCGAGGACCTCCGGGAAACAGAATGTGCTCCCCGCTCCAAACCCTCCCAGTCACAGAACCCCCAAACCCCCCACATGCCAACATCCACCAACAACCACAGAATCTTCTCCATCACCACCATGCAATGTCCACCCACTGCCCCTCCCCCCACCTCTCCGCTCACAGACGTTGAGCCTCCAATACCTCCCCCACAGACTGCACCCCGCCTCCCCCCCCCACCCACCCACGCCCGGCACTGCCTGGGCACTGCCGTGGCGGAGGGCAGTGCCAAAGTAATGCCCTGGACATGACCCTCTCCTGTTGGACGCTGCACTTACCTGTGTGGCCCAGCAAGTTACGCTCACCAGTTCCTATTTTTAAAAGCCTTTTGTAAACCCCTGCTGACATGAGGTCACGCCACTAGCCGGGGACGTTCCTACATTGGCCGGATGGGGTTTGGGGGAGGGGGGGGGGGGCACGGCTGATGGGGTGGAATGTTATCTTGGAGAAGCCCGCTGAGTAGATAAGGGAATTAAGGGTTTTGGGGAGAAAGCGGGAAAGTGGAACTGATCCACTTCAGATCAGCCACGATCTTATTGAATGGCGGGGCAGGCTCGAAGGGCTAGATGGCCTACTCCTGCTCCTATTTCTTATGTTCTTATGAGTAGAATTATTTGTAATTTGTATTCAAATTGGGTTCTTTTCAATGCATGGCGAGAACCTCATTACATCAGGGGACAGGGTACAATTGAATGTGCCTAGTTTGGGGGCGTTTAAGAGATCCGTGGATAGGTTTATGGACGAAAAGGGATTGGTTTAGGTTAGTGGGTCATTGTTTTGTAACTGGTCGGCGCAACATCGTGGGCCGAAGGGCCTGTTCTGCGCTGTAATGTTCTATGTTCTATGTTCTAATATCCTGCCAGCATCCAAGCATTTTGGAATTCCCCCGTGACTCCCTGCCCCTTTTGCCATTCCCACCTGCTTAAAATAGGTGCAGAAAATTCCCACTGCTGTAGATTAAGTCCAGAATTTTGTACATGGCAGCACTGGAAGTTTTCTAGTATTTTAGTGTGCTTTTCTTTGCAACAATCTTCTTTTTCTGTTATTGATTCGCGCTGAGATCTGTTCAGTATTTCCTGTCATTGTGAATATGCTCTTATGGCATCAGTAGTCATCACGTTGTAAATTACAGCCCCTTAAACTGCCTTGCATGAATGATGGTTAGATGGCTTAATGGTTGGACCAATTGAAGTTTCTCCTGTTGCACTCAAAGGAGTGAGAGTTTCATACATTCCACAGACCCTGATTGGGACACTGACTTCTGCATAATTACAACAAACCTTACTTTCAAATTTCAGGGTAAATCGATACTAACAGAGTCAGTGAACCTACCTAATCAAATGCCAACCCATTAAAGTCCAAAGCACTCGCTAAAATGTATCTCCTGAGAGTTGAATCGCCACCAATCACTGCCTTTGGTCTCCTGGGATTATGGCAACTTTACTGGCAAAAGTTAAAATTGTCATCGACCCAGATGGCCATAGGCTGCTCTCCCTTTAGAGAAGGAGAGGTGACTGGTGGTGATTTAACGTGAGGATCGTCATACCTCAGACAAGGGGCAAGGTTGAGAAGGTGGGGCCTTCATGAATTGAACCTGCTGTGTTGGTGTCAGTCTGCATTACAAACCTGTAGTCCAACTAAATGGACTAACCAACAACTCCCTCCCCTTTAAAGCAACCCAACTCCATTTTGGACTGTTGTGATATTTTGTGGTGGCAATTTAGGCCCTGTATAAAAATCCTGCTAAAAGTACGAGATAGCCTACTTGACTGATGAAAGCAATGCTTGGATAATCCACCCGTGTTGAATTTGCTTGGCCATAAATCATGGCAGGAGGAGCTGATTGCCCAGAGGAGTTTTCGAACTTTGCCATGCTTTAAAGCTTGGTTGGTTGAGTAGTGAAAGGAGGATGTTGTTTCTGAAGGAGAGTTGGCTAAGATTGAGATATTGGATTCATGGCCATTGGGCATGAAGAGATATTTCTGCAGAACTTGCTCCCAGCTGCTTAAATGGATGTGTTGAAGTGTATGGCCTGAGACTGGGAAAAGCTGCTTGTTACATGCTTTTTTGTGTTTTTGTTTTAGTCAGTAGTCGCCTTGATAAGGAGATTGGTAAGGAGATTCCAGGTTTATTTGTCAGTGCAGCACTGAGAGAACGTTATATCTTCAGAGATGCATTTTCTTTCAGATACTGGGCAGGACTGTTCCAAAAAAAAGTGTCAAAACGGCAAGAAAACCTGGGGGTCTCACAGTGCATGCAAGAGACCACCTCCCTCCTCCCTTGGCCATTGGGGACCCTCACCACCAGCAGCATGTTTGCCCTCCCAAACACATATCGCCGCACGTTTACTTTGGGGCCCTCCCCCAGCATGGCCCTTGACGTGGCCATCAGCAATTTTTGCCAAGTTCGCGAATGGTCAGGAAGGCGAATGGGATGCTGGCCTTCATAGCAAGGGGGATTGAATATAAAAGTAGGGAGGCCTTGCTCCGGCTGTATAGGGCATTGGTGAGGCCGCAGCTGGAGTACTGTGTGCAGTTTTGGTCGCCGCACTTACACAAGGATATTTTGGCCTTGGAGGGAGTGCAGAGGAGGTTTACTAGGCTGATGCCGGAGTTGAGGGGGTTGAGCTATGAGGAGAGGCTGAATAAACTAGGCTTGTACTCGTTAGAGTTTAGAAGAATGAGGGGAGATCTCATTGAGAATTATAAGATGATGAATGGGATGGATAGGATAGAGGTGGAGAGACTCTTCCCGCTCAGAAAGGACAGTAGGACTAGGGGGCACAGCCTCAAGATAAAGGGGGGGCGGTTTAGAACGGAGTTGAGGAGGAACTTCTTCACTCAAAGGGTGGTGAATCTCTGGAATTCTCTGCCCGTTGAAGTGGTGGAGGCTGCCTCGCTAAATATTTTTAAGACGCGTGTTGATGGGTTTTTGATAAGCGAGGGGGTTAAGGGTTATGTGGAGAGGGCGGGAATGTGGAACTGAGCCACGACAGATCAGCCATGATCTTATTGAATGGCGGGGCAGGCTCGAAGGGCTAGATGCCCTACTCCTGCTCCTATTTCTTATGTTCTTATGTTCTATGTTCCCACGTGCATGTCCCCCAGCATGTTCCCACTTCTTGCCCCACCTCTCCCCATGACCTCCCCTTTTGCCCCACCCTTCCTGACCCCCTGTCATAGCCCACCTGCATAGCCCTGCCATCACAGCCCTCCATCGTGCCTTCCCCCTTTCTTCCTCTGCCCTCCCCTCCCCCGGTTACATTCTTCCCACTCAGACCCCACCCCAGACCCCACCTCCTTGGCATTGCCCAATTGGCAGTGTTATGCATCTGACCACTTGGGAGCTTCAGTTGCCTCTAAGGCCCTTGACGTGGCCATCAGCAATTTTTGCCAGGCTCGCGCCCCACCCGACAACCGGGAGATCCTGGGAGCTCAGAGAATCCTGTGTTGAAAGGGTTAAGCATATTTGAACGCTATCTTAAATATGCTAATAGACTTTGCGTCCTTTCTGGGTGAGATCCGGTTTTCTGCCATTTGAAAGGGACCAGGACGATTGCAAACCATTTGCTGCCGGACGCACAACCCATTTGTAGGCCCTCACACTACTTTCTATGATCGGCGTGATCTGTGTGAGGCTAGAAGGTTGTCCCCCGTGTGTTAATATAAAAGTTCATCATGCCCTCTTAGCCAGGTAGAAAAGATTGTATGGCACTATTTTATTGAAGAGCGGAGGAATTCTCCCTGGTATTCTGGCTAGTAGTTAACTCTCGACAAATATTGCCAAAAGTATGTCAGTGCTTCTACTCCCAAGTCTCTCACTCTGCTCTGCATTCCCTGCAATGGCTGCTAAGCCAATTCTATCATCTTGAACCTTTGTTCCTAGCTCTTACAACCATAGACACTTGCAACACAGAAAGAGGCCATTCAGCCTACTGTGCCTATGCTGATTCTTTGAAGGAGCTATCCAATAAGTTTCACTTCCTGCATTGCGCTGCCCCGTAAATATTTATCCAATTTATGCCAGGCTGTTATTAAGTTAGCCTCCAGCACCCCCTCAGGTGTGATTTGGCACATAACAACTCTCAGCAAGTTACATTATCATATAATTCACTTGTTTATTCAATGGGGTCTCAACGGGTCACGATCTCATAACCATCGACAATATTGTGAAAATACAGTAAAGATTTCCTTCTCAACTGTGCATGCTACTGTTTGACACCTAAAGTGTCACTAATGTGCACCAGAAACTAGTGCTTCAATTCCTCAACATTATAAAAATAGTAATTATTAAAACACTTCTGCAAAGGTATAAAGCAGAGCGTATGATTTGCTCATGCATTGAGAGTTGGATATCACAGCATGCACACAGCTAATAGAGACATTCATTCTTGCATGAGTGTGCTTTTTATATTCATCCTATTCAGGTCCCCTGAATTTCCAACTGAACTCCCCTCCTGACCTTGGATATTGTCTGGGGAATCTGATTTGCTGAAAACGTCAAATATATCACACAGCCTTCTCTCTGCAATTTGTTATGAAAGGAATAATAGTTGATATAATATTGACGAAAGTAGTACATGTCTAACAGTGATACAAAGCTCTCAACATCTGCTTTGAAACTAACTCTAATACTGTTTTTTAAAGGAGCCCTTTGTGAGGTGATGGTGAGGAGCTATGATTTGCCGTCATGTCTCAGTGGCGGAGAGTGTCTGAATACAATGCCAGGATCTGCATGTGATTACCCAACAGGGGTCACTGGGCACAACTGTGAGATCAACGTGAATAAGTGTTCTTTAAAGACTTGCTTGAACGGCGGCACATGCCTCGATGGGATAAGTGTAAGTGTAATTCATTTTGTGAAGGCGGGTGGAGAAAAATCAGTGTTTAAATTGTTTGATTCCTCCTACTGAAGTACATGACCTCACACTTCCCCACATTAAACTCCATTTACTAGGTTCTCGCCCAGTCACCCGATCTACCTGTATATCCTGTTGTAGACCATAATATCCTCATTGCAGCAGACTCTTCCACCAATCTTAGTATCATGCATTCTATTTCTTCCTCCAGGTCATTAATGTGAATAGTGAACCATTGTGGGCCATGAACTGATCCTTGCAGTTACATCTTTCCAATCTGGAAAGGACCCTTTCTATTGTCTATATGACAGCCAGTTTTCAATCCATGCAAACACACTTCTTCCAATTCCATGGGCTTTCAATTTATGCACCAGCCTCTTATGCGGTACCTTGTCAAATGACTTTTGGAAATCTAGATACAGTACATCTCCAGGTTCCCCTCTGCCTACTTTCCCTGTTACATCCTCAAGTAACTCAAGCAAATTTGTCAAACGTGATTGACCTTTCATAATACCATGGTTCCCTGCCTCTGCCTTTCTTCCTTTTTGAACAGAGCAGTCACATTGGTTGATTTCCAATCTTCTGGCATCCTCCCAGAATTTAGCAAATAATGAGAAATTTCAATCAAAGGTCCACTACCTCTGAAGCCTCTTCCATCAAAACACTAGCATGTAGTTCATTGGGTCCTAGTGACTTGTCCACCTTTAGTGCCTTGAGTTTCTTTAATATTCTATCCCTTTGATCCCATTGTTCTACAACGTTATTTGAAATCAGCCCAACTGATATCTTGGGAATATTTGCAATATCTTCTATGGTGAAGACTGATGCAAAAAATTTAATTGGCATATCCTCTATTTCTTTGTTTGCTGTTATCAGTTCACTCATCTTGTTCAGCAGAGGTCCCACATTTTAGCCACCCTCTTCCCATTATATATCCATAAAAACTCTTACTGTTTGTTTTTATGAACATAGAACATAAAACATTACAGTGCAGTACAGGCCCTCAATGTTGTGCCGACCAGTGGAACCAATCTAATGACCCTTTAACCAATATTATCCATATGTCTATCCAATGACCATTTGAATAGCCTTAAAGTTGGCGAGTCCACAACTGCTGCAGGCAGGGCACTCCACGCCTTTACTACCCTCTGAGTAAAGAACCTACCTCTGACATCTGTCCTATATTTATCACCCCTCAATTTAAAGCTACGTCCCCTCGTGTTAGCCATCACCATCCGAGGGAAAAAGCTTTCACTGTCCACCCTAACTAATCATCTGATCATGTTGTATGCCTCAATTAAGTCACCTCTTAACCTTCTTCTCTCTAGTGAAAACAACCTCAAGTCCCTCAGCCTTTCCTCATAAGACCTTCCCACCATACCAGGCAACATTCTGGTAAATCTCCTCTGCACCCTTTCCAAAGCCTCCACATCTTTCTTATAATGCAGCGACCAGAACTGTACGCAATACTCCAAGTGCGGCTGCAGAAGAGTTTTGTACAGCTGAAACATGATCTCATGGCTCTGAAACTCAATCCCTCTACCAATAAAAGCTAACATATCATACGCCTTCTTAACAACCCTATCAACCTGGGTGCCAACTTTCAGGGATCTATGCACATGTGCACTGAGATCTCTTTGCTCATCCACACTACCAAGAGTCTTCCCATTAGCCCAATACTCTGTAATCCTGTTACTCCTTCCAGTGAATCACCTCACACTTTTCCGCATTTCACTCCATTTGCTATTTATACTGCATGCAAATTTTCTCTCAAAATTCATTTCCTCCTTTCTTATGAACTAAAAAGTCTCTTGCTGCTGGATCCTAAAACTTTTTCAGTCCACTGATCTACCACCATCCCTTGCCATTTTGCATATCCTGCTTTTCAACTTAACATTATCCTTGACCTCTTTTGTTAACCCTGGATTTTGACTCTCCCTTATGGAATCCCTCTTTTTGATTGGGGTAAACTCCTGCTGAGCATTTTGGACCAGCTATTTGAATATCTGCTGCTGCTCATCTACTGACGTACATCTCAGCTTGTTTATCCAGTTCACCTTTCTCATAGAATAACTCTTACTTAAGTTGAAGATACTGGTTATGTATCTATGGCATACACCCTCAAACTATAGGGAGAATTTTATCATACTATGGTCACTACAACCTAGGGGATTCCTAACCACAAGATCGTGAAATAATCCTCCTTCATTACACAAAACCAAATCTAAAGCAGCCCGTTCCTGGGCAGGTTACATAACGTACTGCTCTAAAAAGCAATCCCTCCTGCACTCATCAAATTCCTCTTCTACACTACCCTTGCCAGTTTAGTTTGGCTAATCAATATGCAGATTGAAATCTCCCATGATAATTGCACTTCCATTGAAACATGCCCTCGATATTTCCCCACTTATGTTGACTTCTTGAGAGGTCACATTTTGGGGGTGCATTAGACTACTCCCAACCTTGTCTCCCTTCCACTACTATTCATCATCTCAAACCAAACTGACTCCACATCACTATCCACTGCTTTTATATCGCAACTCAGCACTGCTGTGAAACCTTTCTTTATTGGCAACACTACCCCACCTCCTTTCCCCATGGCCTGTTCTTTTGGAACATTGTATACCCTGGAATGTCGAGCACCCAGTCCTGGTCACCCTGCAACCATGTTTCTATAACAGCTAATCAAAGAATCCCTACAGTGCAGAAAGAGACAATTCGGCCCATTAAATCTGCACCAACAACAATTGCACCCATGCCCAATCACTGTAACCTGACACATTTACCCTGCTAATCCCTCTAATCTACAGATTCCTGGACACTAAGGGGCAATTTAGCATGGCCAGTACACCTAACTTGCACATCTTTGGACTATGGGAGGAAACAGGAGCACCCGGAGGAAACCCACACAGATACGGGGAGAACATGAAAACTCCATACAGACAGCGACCCAAGCTGTGTCCTGGAGCTGTGAGGCAGCAGTGCTAACCCCTGTGTCACCGTGACGCCCTAATACATTATTAGCAAATGTTGCAACTTGCACTATCAACTCATCTAATTCATTGCAAATGCTTTGTGCATTCAGATTAAGAACATTAGTTTTTTTTGCAGTTGTTTACAACTCTGGATTTGCTCTGTGTTATCTATTTTGTTCATCTTTACTGCCCTATCCTGTCACACTACGGCAATCAAGTTCCCCTCACTGTCCTGTCCCACTGCTGCCTCATATACTCCTGATTCTTAAAACCTTCTGTTCTTGCAGTTCTGTCCTGCAGAACCTGCAGTTGTAAATGTGCCTAGTTTGGGGGCGTTTAAGAGATCCGTGGATAGGTTTATGGACGAAAAGGGATTGGTTTAGGTTAGTGGGTCATTGTTTTTTAACTGGTCGGCGCAACATCGTGGGCCGAAGGGCCTGTTCTGCGCTGTAGTGTTCTATGTTCTATGTTCTATGTTCTTGGAATCCTCCCCCATGAATTAGGGCTCTTGAATGAGTCCTTGGAGTAACATGATCTCTGCCTACCTGTAGTTTCTGTTGACACTGAGGCTGATCATGAACTTGCATTCCTATCTTTATCTTTGACTTCCTCATTTTCCAATCAACTGGTATCTCATGCCCACTCTAGTTTAAACTCCTATTTCCGTACTTACACGGTTTGCAAGAACACTGCTTCCAGCTTGGTTCAGAGAGAGGTCATCCCAATGGTACAGTCCTCACATTCCACAGCACTGGTATCAATGTCTCACAAAGCAATACCCACTTCTTCCACACCAGTCTTTGCACCAATTTGCATTGCATTCCCACTCAGTTTCTGTCCTAGTTTGAATCGTGCAGTACAGACGGAGGCCTTTGGCCCATTCTCTTTTCTTTCTTCATTCTTTCATGGGTTGTGGGTGACGTTAGCAAGGCCAGCATTTGTTGCCCAACCCTAATTGCTCTTGAACTGAGTGGCTTGCTAGGCCAATCTAGTCAAGAGTCATTCGCATTGCTAAGGGTCTGGAGTCACATGTAGGCCAGGCCAGATTAGGATGGCAGATTTCCCTCACTAAAGGGGATTAATGAACCAGATAGGTTTTTATTATGTTCAAGATTTGTTAATGTATTAACCACTGGCATAGAATCATAGAATCCCTAGATTGTAGAAGGAGGCTATTCAGCTCATCAAGTGTGCATCAACTCTCAGCTTCTGTAGTAGGGAAAATACTTGAATCTATCATCAAGGAAGAAATACCAAGACATCTGGATATAAATTATCCCATTGGGAAGATGCAGCATGGGTTCATGAAGGGCAGGTCAATTTTGACTAATTTGGTGGAACTCTTTGAGAATATTAGGTATGCAGTAGACAATGGGGAACATATGAATGTGATGTATCTGGATTTCCAGAGGATTTGACAAGATGCCACACCAAAGGCTGCTGCATAAGATAAAGGTGCATGGTGTTACAGGTAATGTACTAGCATGGATAGAGGATTAGTTAACGAATAGAAAGTAAAGAGTGGGGGTAAAAGAGTGGGTGTGTTTCTGGTTGGTGATCAGTGACTAGTGGTGTGCCTCAGGGATCAGTCTTGGGACTGCAATTGTTTACGATTTACATAGATGATTTGGAATTGGGGACCAAGCGCAGTGTGTCAAAATTCGCAGATGATACTAAAATGAGTGGCAGAGCAAAGTGTGCACAGGGTGCTGAAAGTCTGCAAAGGGATATAGATAGTCCAAGTGAGTGGGCGAGGGTCTGGCAGATGGAGGACAATGTTGGTAAATGTGCGGTCATCCATTTTGGTACGAATAACAGCAAAGTGAACAAATTGCAGCATGCTGCTGTGCAGAGGGATCTGGGTGTCCTTGTGCATAAATCACAAAAAAATCATTTTGCAATTAAAAAAACAAATTGAATTTTGTCCTTCATTGCTAGTGGGATGGAGTTCAAAAACAATGAGGTTATGTTGCAGTTGTACAATTGTGTCTGGGACTCCTAACGATATCATAATACTACTTCACATGTTTAAAAACAATTCACAGAAGACTGCAGGAGGTTTGCAAAAACCTTGCAAAAGTGTCTGAATAATTGCTTTTGTTGTACCTTGTAGGTCCAGGTAAACACCATCATTAATGCAGCAATCAGACATGCCTAGCAATTTGTCAGTCAGAAAAATAAAATGTTACGACGGGTTTGCCAATCTGGCATCCTCAGTGCTGGATGTGACAGGCCACACATTGGGACAAAACATGTTTACTGAATGCATTCCCTAGGGCTCATGTTGTTCAGAGTTTGATTTGTTCCATTAGCCTTTCACTGTGTGAAAATGTCCGAGGGTCACTGATGTGTGTCACAATTAATCTAATGTTATATTCCGGTGGAATTGGAAACACCACTAATGTTCTAGCTTTAGGTAATGCTGTCTTCAATGGCATGAGGCAGAGAATGTACACAGTTGTAATGATTTTAGCCAGGCTAATGTGGTTGGCTTGCTAGAGTATGAACTACCTGATGAGACCACATGCCTGCTGGGGTGTTTTATCAACCCCGAAAATCACATTTTGATTTGCTGTTTTAAGCTTCCTTTCGGCTTCGTCTTTTGTTCGGGTGTGTCCCCTCCTTTTGATTTATCCCTAAGTTCGTTTGAGTTTGTTTATTTTGTTGGTACACAAAAAGAAGTATCTGACGAGTCCTAATTGATGGTTAAACCAGGGAGTCTCATGTTCCCTATTTAAAGCAGGTATGTCAGCCCCCCAGCCTGCAATTAGCAGGGAGCACCTGGAGAACTGGCTGTGTACAGATGTATGGTGTAAGTAAAGTAATTTGGTGATGGGACTTTCGTCTCCATGGGGTTTTTACAACGGTAAACTGGGCAATCCATTATTTAATAAAATGACAGAAGATAGGTGGCACAATAGTACATGGTTTGCGCTGCTGCCTCACAACACCATGGACCCAGTTCAATTCTGGCCCTGGGGACTTTGCATGGAGTTTGTACATTTTCCCCAAGTCTATGTGAGTTTCCTCTGGGTGCTCTGGTTTCCCCCACAATCCAAAGATGTGCTGATTAGGTGGATTAGCCATTCTAAATTGTCCCTAAAACGTGGAGGTTAGGGAGATTAGTGGGTTAATCATCCTCTACTCCTCTCAGTATCCTCTGATTTATTGTATAATATGGAAGATTGAAGAATAAATTCCGAAGTGAATAATAATAGATGAATAGCAAATGAGTTTCAATCTGGGCACGTGTGATGTCACACACATTGGAGCTAAAAAAAGATAGTGGTGTGTACTTCATAGATGTTTAAACTAGATACAGTGGGCATTCAAAGAGATCTTGTGAAGATGCCTTGAACAGTTAAAAAGGAAATTAAGAAAAGACAATGGAAGGTTGTCCTTCTTGTCTAGAGTACTTAAAGGTTTTGGAGGACTTAAATACAGGATGTAGACATCCTGCTTCAGATATTCAAAGCCCTGGTTATAACACACTTGGAGTACTGTGTTAGTTCTGGGCACCATTCCTTATGAAGGACATATTGGTGTTAAAGTAATTGTAGCTTAGATTCACCAGAGTGAGACCAGAACGCCAAAGGTTAGGTTTGCACTGGCTGCAATTTGAAGGATAAAGAGTGGTCTGATCAAAGTATTCAAGATATTACGGGGAACCGACATGGTAGATGGAGAAAAATATTTCCGCTGATTGGGCAATCTAGGATGAGGGAGCCAACTCAGGAGTGAAATTTGGGAACAATTTTAAACTGAGTGAATGATGAAATTAAATGGCAATTAATGTGACATTCATTGTTCATCTTTAACCTTTGATTGATAGGTTAATGTCAACAAAGGTATTTGGGGATATGGGGAGAATGCAGGCATGTGGAGTTAGGTTGAAGATCAACCATTATCTCTTGAGTGGTGGAATAGGCTTGAAGAGCTAAATGGCCTTCCCTGGTTTCTTTGCTTTTATGTGCATTACAACAGTTGTGTGCGTCATTTACTGTCATTGCAATGCTTCATTTTGTGCTACGAATTTATTTATTTTTGCTGTCTAGAATTCAGAATGTGTCTGCACCGCAGAATTTACTGGAGAGTTTTGTGAGAATCGTGTTGGACCGTGTGATTCTTCACCATGCATGAATAATGGGAACTGCGCGCAGACAGAGATGAACTATTATTGCAGGTATTCGGTGACTAGCCCTTTGGATTGCAAAAAAATAAAATGTAGTCCATTATTAAAGAAAGGCAAGAGAGATAGAGTGAAACTGGAAAGTTACAAATCTCTTAGGGCATAATCTTATGACCTCGTCCTGTCTGACTTTTGGTAAGACTGGCCATGAGGTGAAAAATCAAAAACATGCCCGGTTTTTCACCTGCCCCGATTGTATCAGCGCCGCTTTGTCATCAAAATCAGCTTCGCGCCAAAAAGGGCTTGACATATCATTAGGAGTCCCAGACACTATTATCCAGGCTCACTTAGCTTCACCACCTTGCCAGTCGAGATTCTCTCTGGTGAGAATCAGAGCGGTTCTCCACCAGAGGAGGCTGGACATGATGGCTTCACCAGGGGGATTGGAGGGCGTCAAAGTTTCCCAGGTGGGCAAGGGCAAGGGCAAGGCCTGACACTGCCAGCCTGGCAACCTGGCACTGCCCTCCAGGCACCTTGGCACTGCCCACCAGGCACCATAACTGCGTCGGGGCACTGCCAAGAGGATGGCGCCTGAGTGAGAGCAATGCCTGTGGGGTGGAGCTATGACAGGGATGGAGGGAATGGGAACTCTGCACATTGGGAGGGTAGGGAAGGAGGGAGGTACTCTGCCAGGGTAGAAAGGAGGGTAGGGTACTCTGCTAGGTTGGGAGAGAGGGGGAGAGCTCTCACGGGGTGAGGTAGAATTGGGGGGAGCTCTACCAGAGTGGGAGGAAAGGGGACTCTGTTGGGGTTGATGGGTGATTAGTGTGTGGGAATGTCAGGGGATGGGGGGGTGCCGGGCTGGAGTTACGATGTCTGTAGGGTGGGTGGGGTGATGGAAAACTGGTACAGGATGCGTTTGGTGTGGGAATAGGCCCTGATATGCATGGGCGGGTAGGGGTTTGGGGCAGCAGGAGATCTCCCAGCACATTGGGAGATTGGGATATCTGCACAATGATGCCCATGGAGCTCAGGCTCCACCCCCCCTCCCTCATTTTCTCACTTGTTTGGCACTTCAATTTTTTTTTCATTAGATTGAGCCCTTAGTGTAACATCTGATGGCAGGAAGTTATTGGAAAAAATTAGCGATTTGACAGTAAGTAAGCAGTTGGAAAAACTTGATCTGGTCGGGAAGAGATCCAACATGGGTTTATAAAGGATAGTTCATTTTCCAACAAACCCAAACAAAATGTTGGGAAGTAACTGAAGAAGTAGACAGGAAGTATCTGTGGATGTTGTTTATATGGATTTCTAAATGACATTCAGTGGGGCTTTATGTAAGAGGTTGTTAACTAAAATTAAATCCCATGAAACTGAAATCCATTTATTGACCTGTTTGGGATATTAGTTAGATGACAGAGAATAGGAACAATGGAGATGTAATTGGAAGGTTACGGTGTACTGCAAGGAGTTGAGCTGGGTCCTCAACCATTCACAATATTTATTAATGACTTAGATAATGCAGTAGAGTCATACATCCAAGGTTTCTGATGATGCAGAGATTGGTACACTAAGTTATGTAGGTGGGAGCATAAAATTATAAAGAGACATGATGTGCATGGATAAAACTGTGACAAATGGATTTCAACACAGGTAAATGTGAGGTTGTTCATTTGGGATCAGCAAAGGATAGATAAAAATATTTTCTAAATGGCAAAAAGCTGGGAGACCCAAAGGGACCTTTTTATAGAGATCATTAAAATGCCACGCTCAAGAATAAAAAGGAAGATCACTTTAATGGTAAGAATTCCATTACGTCTGGATGACTGGGGTATTACGGGGAGGAACTTTTAATGCAGCAAAACAAAGACATAGTTGGATCACATCTGGAGGACTGTGTACAGTTCTGGGCACTACGCCTCTGAATGGATATATTTGCCCTGAGAGAGTGCTGAGCAGATTCACTAGAATGGTATCAGGGCCCCAAGAGTTAGATTATGGGGAGAGAGATTACATAAACTTGGAATATAGAAGGCTTATGGGATGATTTGGTTTGAGTGTTTTTATATTTTGAAGCAATTAATAGTACAGAGAAAACAAAAAAAAACTCTCACACCAGTAGATGCAAGCTAAATTAATGAATCTGAACCCGAACTCCATAGATTTTTGCTAGTCAATGGCATCCACGGATTTGGAACATGATGTGTTGATGCAGTCAGAATATAGATTCTACCTGGTTTTCCTGGGAGATTTTCTTGGATTGTTTAAAAAGATCTGCAGGGAAAAGCCTGGGAACTATAAGCCAGTGAGTCTCACATCTGTGATGGGCAAGTTGTTGGAAGGTATTTTGAGAGACAGGATCTACAGGCATTTAGAGACGCAAGGACTGATTAGGGACAGTCTGCATAGCTTTGTGAGTGGAAAATCTTGTCTCACTACTTTGATTGAATCTTTTGAAGAGGAATCAAGAAGGTAGATGAGGGCAGTACAGTTGATGTTGTCTACATGGACTTCAGCAAGGCCTTTAATAAGGCATAGTAGGTTGTTGCATAAGTTAAATCTCATGGAGTCCAGGATGAGGTAGCTAAATAGATACAAAGTTGGTTTGATGACAGAAAACAGAGGGTAGTTGTAGAGGGCTATTTTTCAAACTGGAGACCTGTGACCAGCAGTGAGCCTCGGGGATCAGTGCTGGGTCCACTGATATTTGTCGTTTATACTAATGATTTGAATAAGCATATCGGAAGCATGGTTAGTAAGTTTGCAGATGACACCAAGTTTCGCGGCATAGTGGACAGTGAAGAAGGTTATCTCGCATTGCAACGGGATCTTGATCAAGTGGGCCACATGGCTGACGAATGGTGGATGGAGTTTAATTTAGATAAATGCAAGGTGATGCATTTTGGTAGATTGAACCAGGGCAGGGCTTACTCAGTTAATGGTAGGGAGCTGGGGAGAGTCACAGAACAAAGCGATCGAAGGAAACAGGTTCATAGCTCCTTGAAAGTGGAGTCACAGGTGGGCAGAGTGGTGAAGAAGGCATTCAACATGCTTGGTTTCATCGGTCGAAACATTGAATACAGGAGTTGAGACGTCTTGTTGAAGTTGTACAAGACATTGATAAGGCTACATTTGGAATACTGTGTACAGTTCTGGTCACCCTATTGTAGAAAGGATATTATTAATTATTATAGAAAGGGGAGGCTGGATAGTCTAGTACTTTTTTCTCTGGAGCGTAGAAGGCTGATGGGGTGACCTTGTAGAGATCTATAAAATAATGAGGGGCACAGATCAGCAAGATAGCCAATATCTTTTTCCAAAGGTTGGAGAGTCTAAAACTAGAGGGCATAGGTTTAAGGTGAGAGGGGAGAAATACTGAAGGGTCCAAATGGGCAATTTTTTCACACAGTGGGTAGTGAGTGTCCGGAACAAGCTGCCAGTAGTAGTAGTAGAGGCGGATACAATTTTGTCTTTTAAAAAACGTTTAGACAGTTACACGGGTAAGATGGATATAGAGAGATATGGGCCAAATGCAGGCAATTGGAACTAGCTTTAGGGTTCAAAAAAAAGGCGGCATGGACAGGTTGGGCCAAAAAGCCTGTTTCCATGCTTTAAACCTCTCTGACTCTATAATTCAAGAGTTTGGGGTCAACACGACTGATGGCTCAGCAACCAATGGTGGGGCAAAGGTCAGAATTGGAATGAAGTTTGTGGCATGAGTCAAAGAGATTGGCCAGGATTTTCCATTCCCGTCTACCTCAGGCAAGTTTGCTGATGGGATCGGAAAATATCGCATGAATGCCAGTTGTGTTTTAGGTCAGCTTGCTGCAGTTGTCCATTCCCCTTGTCGGTGGTGGGTTGCATTTCCTACTGTTCAACGTTGGGAACCTCATATGAATACATTTGCAGCTCAATATTGGAGCCAACAGCCAGGATCATGCCCTGCTCTCCCCTCCCTCTCCCCCACCGTTCCCCCTTTCCGCCCCTGTCAAATAATCGATTCACGGCACCATGATGTCAGAAAGGCCTGCACCGGCGAGCTCTACGTAGGAAGGGGGTTGACTCAGGGATGAGCAGCCATTGAGTGAGCAGATTCTGACTGAGTCGTGACCAGGTTCTGATGGGTGGGGGGGGTGCTGACCAGTCTCTGTGTGGGGATGGGGTCGGGGGACAGGGGAGGTGACCAGGTAGGGGTAGGGGTGCGACCAGGCTCTGACTTTGGGGGGTGATCGGCATTTGATCAGGGGCGAGCAAACTCTGACTGTGGGGGGAAGGAGAATGGGGTGGTGGTTCGGGGAGACCTACTAAGTGGCTGGTGGCCTTTAAAGTCCGATGATTGCAGTGCTGTGGTGGTGGTGGGGTGGGCAAATCAGAGGCCGTGCTGCCAGCATTTTAGTGTGAAACCCGTGGGTGAAATGTTTGGTACCCATCGTTGCACTATATGGCAGGAGAAGGCTCCATTGATGGGTTTAACACCATTTTTCCCACCTACCTTTGCTGATTTCCAAGGAAATGTCACCAAATGGTTTAGATTTTCATAAAATGATGGGGGTGGGCGTCTGTGGAGGGTTGCAAAAGGCAGCCAGGACTGAATTCAGGATTCCTGACCCCATTCCCAAGGTTTTTAATTTTCAGCCGAGCTATTTCACAGGTGTAAGCTGGTTCAGGACATGAGCACTCATGTCCTAGTCCTCTGCAAGTTCCACGAAGTTGGACCAGCTTTTCAAAGGGTCATCATCGCTGATCCTCAGAGGTGCAGTGAACCAGAGGCTGGAATCTTGAGACAGATGAGGAGGCTCACTGTCTTTGTGAAAATGATGGCGGAGACCTGGATCTGGAAGTGCTGACCACAAACCAACCCCCTGCCATTTTCACAGAAATGCACAGGGTGGCACGGTAGCACAGTGGTTAGCACTGCTCCTTTGCAGCCCCAGGACCTGGGTTCGATTCCTGGATCAGGTCACCGTCTGTGTGGAGTTTGCACATTCTCCTCGTGTCTGCGTGGGTTTATTTAGATTCAGGACCGAGACTCAGAATCAACTGCGTCACTCTACATCTTGAAGAATTTTATCTTATCATAGAACCCTACAGTGCAGAAAGAGGCCCTTCGGCCCATCGAGTCTGCACCAAACACAATCCCACCCAGGCCCCACCCCCATATCCCTACACATTATACCCACTAATCCCTCTAACCTACACATCCCTAGACACTAAGGGGCAATTTCTTAGCATGGCCAATCAACCTAACCCACACATCTTTGGACTGTGGGAGGAAACCGGAGCACCCGGAGGAAACCCACGCAGACATGAGGAGAATGTGCAAACTCCACATAGACAGTGACCCGAGCCGGGAATCGCACCCAGGACCCTGGAGCTGTGAAGCAGCAGTGCTAACCACTGTGCTACCGTACAGCCCTTTTTTTAAAAAGTTAATCCACCACCTTACCCGTCCCCAATCCACCATAACCAACTCGTGCCTAATACCATCGAAGTTTCCTCCAGGTGCTCCGGTTTCCTCCCACAGTCCAAAGATGTGCAGGTTAGGTTGATTGGCCATGCTAAAATTGCCCCTTAGTGCCCTGGGATGTGTAGGTTAGAGGGATTATTGGGTAAATGTGTGGGGATAGGGCCTGGGTGGGACTGTGGTCGGTGCAGACTCGATGGGCCGAAGGGCCTGTTTCTATACTGTAGGGTTCTATGATTCTATGTTCTAATAATGAGGCTTTGTTGATAGTCCAGACATTCATTAGAATACTGAAGCAGCCGTGCCTAAGGGGAGATATTGTACAATTGAAAGCTCTGAATCTCTGATCTCTTCTGTCAATTTCACAATATTTGTTTCCACAAGACTAAAAGATTTGGAGTGCTTCCAGTTTATGCCATTGATATTCTAAAAGGTCTAGATGGTTAACATTTCAGGTTGTAGTAAAATAATCTTTTATGAACGAATGATTGTTCTTTTAAAAGATCTTTTGAACACAGCTTATGGCCACATTTGGGTTCATTGGCTTTATTGACAGTGTAAAGTACGTGGATGGGCATGAACCTACCATAATCTGATATGGAGCTAATGAGAGGGCATATGGAGGGCATGCAATGGCATGGATGGGACATGGGGAGTCTGTAGGAATAGGTGTTCAGGGGTGGGGGCAAGAGAGCCTTACTGTCTTTATTATAACTGGAGACCTGGATCTGGAAGTCCTGCCCCCCAAACCCTTCATTATAACTGGGACAAAGTCTAACTTCTTAATCCCGACTTCACACACAGGAGCCCCCCTGGCTGCCTCTGAACTCTTTCCAGGTGATGGTAGGTCTAATGCCAGTTAACCACAGCACCCACTTCACAACCCTGGAACAAAAATCATGGGCACTTCATGGGCACTTTCTCCTGCGGCAGGTGCGACAAGTTTGGAAATTTCCAAATTCCCATTATCTACCTCAAGGATGAAAATCCACTCCAATATCTTCACTTCCCAAAGTTTAACTGGAGAAGATTTTGACACCTGGGAATAGGTGTCAGACAAGCAAACTGAAAACACAAGAACTTAAAAGGAAAGTGGAGTAGAACGGGTAACGATGTAAAGGTTCATATACGTGCAACACATTTTGTCGTATGACGTAATCACCGAGGCATGAGATATGGAGGGAACATAAGAGAAGGGCAAATCATCTCAGGATGTAAAAGATCTTTTAGGTCTTTGGGAGACTCCGGAGGAAAACGCATGGGAGTGGGAAGCTTGGATGGGTAGGAATGGAAGGTAGCAGAGAACGGTATGTGATATCCACACAGGATAAGGAGAAATAGTGGAATATGGTAACACGGAATGAGTTTCTGAAATGTACCCTTAAAATCAAACTCATTTTTAATTGACTCTATGGTGATGATTCCAGCTCAATTGTTAAAAGCTTTCGGGAACTAAATTTTGGAATTTTCTTTGCAATGGCCTGTGTTGCAAGATTGTTGCATGTCTTACAAATACCTGCTGGCAAAAAGCAAAACCCCACGGTTGAGTTGATGGATCAATGCGAGTATTGAATTAATAATGGTCTGTATACTGCTGTGTGTTGCTGAATCTCAGACAACAGCCTTCCACTTTAAACCCAACACTGATTATATGTCCATCGATGTCAGACCATAACATCAGTTGAACGAAAGAAAGTCTTTGAGTTGCTAAAATGTGGGAACACAGCAGGAAATGGCTATGCAGCAGCAGTATAGGTCTGGAAAAAACAGCTAGGATCTCAGTGAAGAAACTACCCCGATAGGTGCCAACACAGCTTTGAAATCTGAGGCCTGGGACAAAAAAACTCTGCGCACTAGAAAAATAAAGCAAATTTCTTCTTATTGACAATAGCAGGGGCATCAAGCTCCTATTAGTTACTCTAAAATCTCAGGATGT
This sequence comes from Carcharhinus amblyrhynchos, assembly GCF_965287045.1. NCBI lineage: Eukaryota > Metazoa > Chordata > Chondrichthyes > Carcharhiniformes > Carcharhinidae > Carcharhinus > Carcharhinus amblyrhynchos. The sequence goes on from NC_137330.1 coordinate 17,195,195, forward strand.
AATTCTCCTAAAAGGGCATATGGCCCCTTGACAGCTGCATCCTTCACGGAGAGTTTTGTCCTCACTTGCTTTTCTTCTAATAAACAATAAACCATCTACTGTCCTAATTTGTTTGATCAATAAATTGTTTTTTCAAAATGTGGTGTAAGTGGACACAATATCACATTACATGTTTGAGAAGAGGACATTTTAATTCTTACTCCAGCACAGAAAATGAGTGACAGTGAATCTGCCTCCACATTTACCCATCACTCCATTTTCTTTCCCATTGTCTATCAGATTTTTCAGATTTACCTCAGGAACAAGCTGCCAAGGGAAAGTAATTGGTACCATATCCTCCAAATGCAAATTAGACAGATTTTCTTTGTGTTATGATAGGCAAATAGCTAAGGCATGCCACAAGATAGCATGCTTAGCAGGAACAGGTGACTTCACAAGTGATTTCACATTTTGGTGTAGCTTAGATTTATTCCTAAGTATTTCATTAATTTCTGAGCTCAATATCCTTGAAGCCAGGATCCTTGAATCCTTAATTTGACCAATCGCTTCAGAGGTCACTGTAATAACTGAGAGGTAGTATGAAAAAAATCCATCTGCTATAATCTGGAATTGACCTCTGAGGAGCTTAGTGGGTGGATTGATAAACTGCCCTTGGCACTGGATGCAGAAAATTAGTGAATGTGCCTTAAAGGCAACATGCAGTCGCTGGAGAAATCACCCATCATGATGAAATCAGACTTGTAAACTGGACATATGTCAGTTCTTTCACAAACTAACATTTATACAAAGAAAAAAAATCTCAAAACGTCCCAATTCAATTCACAGCCAATCTTCTTTCTGAAGTGTATTACTGTTGTAACACAGTGCAGAAATTATATTGTGACTGAATCAGACTATTTTGGCTCGAACGTCGGATATCCTTTCGGGTACAGCCATGCTAGCTTGGCCCCACAGTAAGTGGTCGCTGCAACTTCCATTGGAGTTAAGAGAATACACCCAATGCCAAGTGTTTCCACAATGTCCAATCTGGGTCAGAAAGAAAGCGAGCTGCTTGGAATGTGTTTATTGCTTTCACGTGGATCTCCACATACAGATTAATTAATGGTTAAAAGCGTTAAGCCTGAAAACAAACAAGCTCACTCTGCAAATGTTCACACAGAGCTCATACTTGTGGAATAAAGCATCAGGAGCGTCTAATACTGCCAAAAGGATGATGCAATGTCACGTAATTAAGTAACTGTGACCAGGAAGGAAGGAAGCAGAAGTACAAATTCATGTAAAGTTCCTGAGAAGTATATAGATCTGTCAACAAACAAGAATTTTTTCTCACAAATTACAGACTAAACTAGCTTTCTTAGGTAACCCGGTAAAGCCTAAGGAAGCCCCACCTGCAGCCTGTTCTCAAGACTAACAGTGGACAAAGCTTAAGTGACCCAGAAAAATTTCAAAGTGAACCGTATCGACCCGAAAGACCTACAAATCCTTGGAAAAAGGATAAGCAAATAAAGGATTGAAGACTCACTGACTCATGGCTGCAGCAGATGCAGGAAGATATAAAGGTCCGGAGTCCAGGCAGCAGTGAACACAGATCGCAAACTACAAGCCAAACTTTGGAAGCAGCAGTAGATCCAGAACTTAGGACAAGCATGGAGTTTATATGATCTCTTCTGGAATTGAAGATGTATGTAAATCCATCAATAAACAATAATGATTTTTATGTATTACGGACTGATGTAGTTCCCTGAGGACAACAGGCAATGAAAGAAACACCATCTAGACCCCGATCTCAAGACAAGACAATAGAAACCAAAAATGTTACATTGTGTTTTCTCTTTAAGGGGCAACATTATCGAACAATGTTTTTCAAAATCTTTTTTTTCCCAGTAATCCACTTTTATCAAATGGTTGTCTCATACCACGTTCACTTACGACTTGTCTCTGGCACTATCTTTCACATAACAAAGCAATCCACATCTACAATCAGTTTACGAGAAAGGAAAAGAAAATTGGTGCCCAAGTATACATGCAGGACACACTGACCTGTCTATTCTTACCTCGTGGTCGTACTCTGTGCTGCAATGAGAATTTACCCAGAGAGAAATGAAAAGAAGTCAAGTGACTTTTGCGGATAATTTCTGGTGATCCATTTTCCAACATCCCGTGGGCCACGATTCCATTTTGAAAAACACTGCTATAGAATGGCAGGGAATGTTGGGCCAGGACACAGTGATATCTAATGCCATTGTAGTGCCTTGGGAATGTCCCATTAAGTGCTATTCCACCAGAATTTCAGACTGTTGACTATCATAACAAGTCAAAACAAAAGAGAAAGAACTAATTTAAAAATTAGCCATTGGAACAAGGTTTATTGGTCATGTGGTGAGTGCATCCGGAATAAAAGTTGTTCCAGAACCAAGAAAAAATTTCCAGCTCTGTGGAACATTGCAGAGTTACAAAACTGAATGGGAATGGTGAATGAAGTTGTAAAATTTCTTTAAAAAATACTTAACTGAGATCAACAAGCCACAGTACCATTTGTTACATGGTGTTGGGAAGAAACACATTGATCATTCAAAATAATCAAATTGAGAGATTGATGCTCTCAGAGACATTAGCACATTACAATCCAAAGTTAATTACAATTGTTGCAGCAGACACATGGCTGGAATTCTCTGACCTCACCTGCACCTGAGATTTTCTGACCTTGCGGCTGTGAATGGAGATTTGGCTGAACCCCAAGTTCTCCATTCTCACTGGCATCAGTACAACATTGGAGAATTCCGGCCATCATCTGCAGGACTGGGGGGCAGAACCTGTTCAGGTGTAAGGAGATAGAAAACACAGACCAGTCTGTTACACATCACAGTCATTAATAGATACAGGTAATGGGAAACTCATTTAGTAAAAGTGGATTACGGGGAAAAAAGGTTTTGAAAAACATTGTTCTATAATGTTGCCCCTTAAAGAGAAAACACTTGATGTAGCATTTTTAGTTTCTATTGTCTTGCCTTGAGATCGATGTCTAGATGGTATTTCTTTCATTGCCTGTTTTCCTCAGAAAACTACTTCGATCTGTAATTGACAAGCAAGCATTAGCAGCTACACGGGCATGCAAGAAATTTGCTGACTATGTCTTTGGTTTTCACATTACAATAGAAATAGACCACAAGCCTTTGATCACACTGTTGAATTTTAAATTGCTGCAATGCCATCAAGCCTTGAAAGTTTAAATTAAGATTGATGCGGTTAGCTATTCATATAGTATATGTTCAAGGGAAACAGCAGATACATGACCACGCATTGAAGCAGAGAATCTAGAAAGACCTGATATTGAACCTGTGGAAGAACAGCAGTCCACACATTCACAGAAATTACACAAGGATTGAGCGAAATCAGAGAGACTCGAAAATCAAATGTGGAATGTAAGGGGATCAGAGAAGTTTCTCAACAGAGGATGGCCAACATAGCTAACACCCTGAGATCATATTTTGACAGTGATCAGTGCTTTGCTTGTATATGATGATGGAATAGTATTCCCAACAGCACTAGAGATTTAAGTTTAGGTCGCTGAGATATTACCAAATGCAGAGCCTGAGCATGGTTTTCAGCTTGGTGGCCATGTCTGTTCAAATCATTGGAAGAAGTGATTTCTGTAAGTATCACAAAGCGGAATCAAAGAACCACAAACGTCATCTTCCAGAGAGGCCATAATCGTAGTAAATGGAAGAAGCCACTGAAGCAGGTGATTCTGAGCCATCTTCCTGCTCAGAAAGGACAGTAGGACTAGGGGGCACAGCCTCAAGATAAAGGGGGGGCGGTTTAGAACGGAGTTGAGGAGGAACTTCTTCACTCAAAGGGTGGTGAATCTCTGGAATTCTCTGCCCGTTGAAGTGGCTGATGCTGCCTCGCTAAATATTTTTAAGACGTGGGTTGATAGGTTTTCGATAGGCAAGGGGATTAAGGGTTATGGGGAGAGGGCGGGAATGTGGAACTGAGCCACGACAGATCAGCCATGATCTTATTGAATGGCGGGGCAGGCTCGAAGGGCTAGGTGGCCTACTCCTGCTCCTATTTCTTACGTTCTTATCTACTATTTCAAATTCTGTTCAGCAGCATCCTGAGGAAGAACATCATAATGAGAATCAAAAGAGAAATTGCTGGGAAATCTCAAAAGCTCTAAAAGCATCTGTAGGGAGAGAGAAGAGCTGACGTTTCGAGTCCAGATGACCTTTTGTCAAAGGTGACCCTTCGCCTCAGCTTTGACAAAGAGTCATCTGGACTCGAAAAGTCAGCTCTTTTCTCTCCTCACAGATACTGCCAGGCCTGCTGAGATTTCCCAGCATTTTGTCTTTTGGTTTCAGATTCCAGCATCTGCAGTAATTTGCTTTGATCAGAATGAGAATGCCTTATTCCCTACAAACAAGATGAGAACTGAGTTGGGGAGACTCATGAAGTCACCACGGCATTTATCATTTTAAGAGAACATGAAACAGAGGCAAAGAAAGAAACGAGAGAAGAGAATATGGATTGAAAATAAACTATATGTCCTACGGGTCGACAAAACACAGACATTCAGAATGATGTGGAGGCTGAAATTCTGGGTTCCCAGAACATCAGAGAACATTAAAGTCTGAAGAGGGACTTGGCTGGGGTGGGGGTGGGAGCATGTGGTAGAATGGAGTATGTTAGATACAGTCCCATTAAGGGTCAATGGTAACAGTCTGTGAAGTTGTGAAAAGAAATAACAAAGACTAAAATGTAATCTGTGACTCCAGAAGAATTAGCCTGATCAGAAGCTGGTGTAAGGATTGTTCTCTTAGCTATAGAACATAGAACATAGAACATTACAGCGCAGAACATGCCCTTCAGCCCACGATGTTGCGCCGACCAGTTAAAAAAAAAACAACAATGACCCACTAACCTAAACCAACCCCTTTTCGTCCATAAACCTATCCACAGACCTCTTAAACGCCCCCAAACTAGGCGCATTTACAACTGCAGCAGGCAGGGCATTCCAATCCCTCACCACCCTCTGGGTAAAGAACCTACCCCTGACATCTGTCCTATAACTACCCCCCCTTAATTTAAAGCCATGCCCCCTCGTGCTAGATTTTTCCATCAGAGGAAAAAGGCTATCACTATCCACCCTATCTAAACCTCTAATCATCTTATATGTTTCAATAAGATCCCTTCTTAGCCGCCTTCTTTCCAGCGAAAACAACCCCAAATCCCTCAGCCTCTCCTCATAGGATCTCCCCTCCATACCAGGCAACATCCTGGTAAACCTCCTCTGCACCCTCTCCAAAGCCTCCACATCCTTCCTGTAATGTGGGGACCAGAACTGCACACAATACTCCAAGTGCGGCCGCACCAGAGTTGTGTACAGTTGCAACATAACGCTACGACTCCTAAATTCAATCCCCCTACCAATAAACGCCAAGACACTGTATGCCTTCTTAACAACCTTATCTACTTGATTCCCAACTTTCAGGGATCTATGTACACATACACCTAAATCCCTCTGCTCCTCCACACTATTCAAAGTCTTCCCGTTAGCCCTATACTCAACACATCTGTTATTCCTACCAAAGTGAATTACCTCACATTTCTCTGCATTAAACTCCATCCGCCACCTCTCGGCCCAGCTCTGCAACCTGTCTAAGTCTTCCTGCAAACTATGACACCCTTCCTCACTATCTAACACACCTCCGACTTTGGTGTCATCAGCAAATTTACTGATCCACCCAACTATACCCTCATCCAGATCATTAATAAAAATCACAAACAGCAGTGGCCCCAACACAGATCCCTGAGGCACACCACTTGTAACCGAACTCCATGATGAATATTTACCGTCAACCACTACCCTCTGTCTCCTATCCGCTAGCCAATTCCTAATCCAGTTCCCTAGATCACCCCCAATCCCATACATCTGCATTTTGTGCAGAAGCCTACCATGGTGAACCTTATCAAACGCCTTACTAAAATCCATATACACCACGTCCACTGCCTTACCCCCATCCACCTCTTTGGTCACTTTCTCAAAAAACTCAATAAGGTTAGTAAGGCACGACCTACCTGCCACAAAACCATGCTGACTATCTCCAATCAACTCATTACTCTCCAAATAACTATAAATCCTATCCCTAATAATTTTTTCCAAAACCTTGCCCACAACAGAAGTGAGACTCACCGGTCTATAATTCCCGGGGAAGTCTCTGTTCCCCTTCTTAAACAATGGGACAACATTCGCTAACCTCCAATCATCTGGTACTATACCAGAGGCCAACGCGACCTGAAGATCAGAGCCAGAGGCTCTGCAATCACTTCTCTTGCCTCCCAGAGAATCCTGGGGTAAATCCCATCCGGACCAGGGGACTTATCTATTTTCAGACCCTCCAGAATATCCAGCACATCCTCCTTATCAACTGTAACACTGTCAATTCTACTCCCCTGCAACCCAGTGTCCTCCTCAGCTATATCCATGTCCCCCTGCGTGAACACCGAAGAGAAATATTGGTTCAATGCTTCACCAATCTCCTCCGGTTCCACACATAACTTCCCTCTGCCGTCTATAACTGGCCCTAACCTTAATAAAGTTTTGCAGTCAACAGACTTTGAGAATTTATTGAAACTACTCCAACACAGTAGGATAGCTTATAAAGTTATGAGCCAGATTTACTTGCGACCAACATCAGTCTCAAGTTTAAGCTGGTTTCGTTAGTACACATGTTCAAAATTAGATCTTTCTCTATACATTTGCTAACAAAAGCACTGGCAATGTGAAATTAATTGACAAGATCCCAGTTCCCTATTACTGAGCCAGAAACCAGTCTGCTTTATTTTGTTGCCTGGGATCATGCAGGTCAACACTACAAGTTCAAAAATCACTTCATACGTGTTCTGTCAATAGAACACGTATGTGCGTCCATTGATTAGGAATACTGAGGGAGATTTAGCCCTGTATAAATTTTGTATATATGAACATCAAGCACTCAGCAATATAAACAGAATTTGTGAGTTTTGTGGATGAAACACAAAGGCTTTGAGCATGACTTCATCTGTGTTTTAACTATATTACTCGTAGCGTTGAAAATAGAGTTAGCTTGTTACACACTTGTCCTGGAAGCAGCATGTGTTCAGGGCGCTTGACAGTTGTTGTTCAGTCAGAAGGTTATGGTTTCAAGCCTGACAGACTTCATCTAAAGAAAATCTAGCCTGACACTCCAGTGCAGTGCTGAGTGAGTGCTGCACTGCCAGAGGTACTGGGCAGTAGTTACTGTTTTTTTCTGGACCAGGTGAAAAAAAGTGACTTTGCAGCATCCCAACTGCACAGCCGACATTTCTTGTTGTATTGTCCAACACTTAGAGGAATAAATCCTGGAGGCATGTCTCACACCATTATGCTGGCACATCAGATTTCCAGAGATTGGCACAGCCTTTAAAGAACCACCCCAATCTCCAGTGAAAAAAATAAAGACATCCCATTCCCCACCCCACATTGGAACACCCTTCCCACACCCATACACGGAACCTTGCCTTTATAGGGACTGCTCCCCATGACAATAGGAACCCTGCCCTAAAATCTCTTAAATTAGTTGCCTTGTTTCCTACGCTACAACAGGGACTACATTTCAAAAAAAGTCCTTCATTGCATATAAAGCGCTGTGTGGCATCTTGAGATTGTGAAATGCACAATATAAATGCAAGTTATTTCTTTAGTGCTAAATTAATGGTGTTGTAGCAATGGAGATGATGAATGGTTTAGAGAAACTCAGCAACAGTTGTTTGCGTGACTACAAGACTTCTGTTAGCTGAGTTAGTTGTAGAGATTCCTGCCTCCACCTGTGATTGTCTAATGTCCTGCTATCTTCACAGATGCTTGCCGGGATTCACTGGAAGAAACTGTGAGGCAGCAATCGACTACTGTGAGCTCCTCAGCATCAACTGTTTGAATTCTGGACTGTGTCTTAATTTAAAGGATGGATACACTGTAAGTAATTCTAAGTCATTTGCTAAAGCAGAGGTGACACAACTTGCATGGAGGATTCTACATACTTGTCCTGTTATATTTGATTGAGGTGTACAAGGTTATGATTGTTTATCTTGCGTACTTTATCTCAACAGTCTGCTTGCTCATGATACAAGGATTAAAGGAATTTAACTTCAGTTAATAAATCTGGAATATAAAGCTAGCCTTGGCAATGGTAACTGTGAAATTATCATTAATTGTGTAAAAATGCAACTTGTTCAAAGGAAGAAAATCTGCCGTCCTTACCTGATTTGGCCTACATGTACTCTAGATCCACAGCAATGTGCTCTCTGAAGGTGACCAAATGAGCCACTCAGTTTAAGGGCAGTCAGGGATGGGCAACAAATGCTGGCCTTGCCAGTGATGACCACCATCCCACCAAAGAGTAAAGAAAAGAAAGAAGGAGCACAGATTTAAGGTTTTGTGTTAGAGATTTTAGAGATACTTAAGGAAGAGTGCAGTAAGTGTTAATGATCTGAATTTCACTGCCACCAGAACGGTGAAAGTAGAAATGATAAATGATTTCAAGGGGAAACTGGATGGACGCTTGAGAGAAACAAACTTGAGGAATTGGCAGACTTGATTGCTGTCTGGAGGGCTGGCATGGGCTGAATGGACTGAATAGCGTTCCTTGTGCAGTAATGACATGACTCTATATTAATATACCCAGCCTGACATCATATTTTGCATAATACTTACTATTTTTCTGAAGCAGGGAATATCGAAGTCTGGATATGTGATCTACATTGACTCACTTCATTGAAAAATTCCAGATTTGAAACCAGAAGTTTTGTGAATCTTATGGCACTAGCTGAAGCTGTATAACATGTCTAACTTTTCCCAAGTTTGGGGAAAAAAAGTGCCAAAGTTCCCACTCCTGGAAACTATACTGTGGTCAGTGGCTTGAGATGGAACAGGGTTGTAGTCCCTCTCGCTTAACTAGCACACCATGGCTCGACTTGTCAAATCGTCCCTTGGATATGGTGTGGAAGACATTGGTGGAGCATGTGGCACAGCATGAGCCATCACCTTTAGAAGATAAAATAATGCAGGGGGGAATAGAGGTACAAATTGGAAGGTAATAAATATGGTTAGGGCACCAAACAAATTGCACCACTTGGATTCTTGCCTGTAATTTCCTGCATGGTTTTCAACTTTGATCATGGGTCTCACAAGAGTAAACAGAAGAGCAAGGAAAATCAATATGCAACACTTGTGTGCATTATTTCCACAGCAACAACCTGCATTTGCCTTGAACCTCTAATGGAATCTTATGTGCCAAGGTTTTTGACAGATTATCAAAGAAAACTGGGTGGACACCTGAGAGAAATAAACTTGTAAAGCCATGGGCTAGAATCAAACTGAACTTGATGCGCAAAGAGGTATTTGAGCAGATCACCCAAAACTTAGCCCAAGAGTCAGTTTTAAGAAAAACAGATGCAAAGTAGAAGGGTTCAGAGGGGCAATCCTAAACTTAGGGCTGAGACAGCTGAAAGCAAGTGGCCAGAATTGGAGAAGTGTAGAGGTCTCAGTGGCTGGAGGAGGGTATTGAGATGGGGACCATCGAAACACTTGAATATAAGAATATCATGCAGCATGACAGATCTCTGAGTTTACACCCATTGACTATGGCTCTGTTGATAGAACTCCTGCATCTGAGTCAAAAACTTCCAGCAACATGATCAGTAAAAACCTCAGCTGATTCTCCAGTGGGAGTACCTCTTTGATAGGTACTGTCTTTCAAATGTGATGTCAAATTAGGCCTTCTCCTGCGCTCTTTGGTATGTATAAAATACCCCATGGCAGTATTACAAAGAAGCACAGGGGTATTACCTCTGAAGTAATGGACAATATTTATCCCTCAATCAAGCACAAAACAGATTATCCGGTCATGCTCACATTGCTGTTTGTGGGACCTTGCTGTGCACCAAATCAACTGCTGTGTTTCCAGCAGTGGTCAGATTCCAAAAGTACTTAATTGCTGTAATCACTTTAGCACATCCTGAAGTTAAGAAAGGCACAATAAAACACAAGTGTTTCTTTCTTACCTCTTGGTTTGAGTTCTGGCCAATTCAAAGAACGATCTTTAGTTGTGGATGGGGAGAAGTTAGCAAATTAAATAGATGAAAGAACATTAGAACCATAGAAGTCCTACAGTGCAGCAAGAGGCCATTTGAACCATTGGGCCTCCACAGATCATCATGGAAAGATCATCCTATCCTTCCCTCCGTCCTGTCTCCACAACCTTCTGCATTTACCGTAGCCAATCCACCCAACCCTCACATGTTTGACTGTGGGAGGAAACCAGAGCACCCAGGGGAAACACAGGCAGACATGGGAAGAACTGACAGTCACCCAAGGTCGGAATTGAATCCGGGTCACTGGCGCTGTAAGGCAGCAGAGCTAACCACTGTACCATCATGCTGCCCGAATATCAGCAAGCAGTACTAGAACATTGTGAACATTTTGTAATGCATTCTCTTTTTGCTTTTAATGTGGCCCTATGAACAAGTTAGTGGAATACTTTGTACTTCTGTGGAAAAGTTTTCTTTTTTTTGCTCCATTATATCTACTAAGTAATCTATAATCAATAGTAAAATTGTGTTCATTTCCTTTGTTGCATGTGTTAGGACAAAGAACAAAGAACAACGCAGCACGGGAAACAGGCCCTTTGGCCCAACGAGCCTGCGCCGCCATCTTAACAAAGCATTTTCCTACACCTACCTTGCCCCGTGTGTATGCTAATGATACCCCTATTGTGTTCATACTTCGGTGTTTAAAATAGGAGCTATTTTTACTAGTTTGAAAATACACTGAGCACTTTGCAAACCTCTGAAGTCAGGGTGAATCCTGTTGGGAAAAATAACATCTTTGAGAAGATATTTTGAAGGCCTTTTCTTCACGCCTGGGAATATTTCACCCAACTAATTTTGATTCCTTGGATATATTTAAAGTTCAGAGCAGCTGAGACTTGGCTCCGCACGCAAGTAGAGGGGGGAAAAGATGAAGTATATGATTAATGAGGGCTCTGAAGGGTGCTTGATATTAAATGACAGCAGAGTCATGAAGAAGGTTGTCAGTGACGGAGTATATTAATCATCAGTGTCCAGGACAATTAAACAAAGGAAGCTGCTATATTTTTGGTCACATTGCCAGAATGTCTCAAAACTGTCTGTGAATCTTCAGCCATGGCCAGAATCAACCCATCAACCTGATCATCTAGTTTAGTCCGATGTTACTCTTCAGTACCGAGAGAGTGCTTCATTGTCAGCCATCCCCAAAGAATCGTTAAACCAAAGCCCCACTTGCCTGTTCAGGTGGACACAAACTATCTCGTGACACTATGAAAAGAAGGGTAGGCAAACACTTTATCTGATCTGGCTGACACATGTCCCTCAATTAACAACATCCAAATGTCCAACTGTTAATTAATCTCATTACTGATTGGGGAAGATGGCTGTGCACAAATTAGTCACTGTGCTGTGCAATAATTTTTAGAACATAGAACGTGACAGCGCAGTACAGGCCCTTCGGCCCTCGATGTTACACCGACCTATGAAACCAACCTAAAGCCAATCTAACCTACACTATCCCAATATCGTCCATATGTTTATCTAATGACCATTTAAATGCCCTTAAACGTTGGCAAATTTTGACTACGATGCACATCACAGTGCCCTATGAATTATTATTTTTTGACCCAGCTATAGACTGAGAAATCCAAGATCCTAAAGAAAGAAGAAAAGGATGTAAAATTGAAGGAATTGTGATGATTAACTAATTATGGACTGGAGAGATACTATTTTCCCATAGGCCAGTCAGTATTATTCTTTGATTGTGGCGCAATTTAAGAGTTTGTGCATTTTTCGGGAAAAATCCCGAACTGGTAAAGCATGGGTTGCTTTCAGCAGCTTTTTGATAACATGGAATCCAAACAGTAGCATCGGGCCACTTGGCCTATTGTGCCTGTACCAACCACAATCTCTCCCAGGGATGTACTCACCACACATTTACCTTGCTAATCCCCCTGATATTAGAGTCAATTTAGCATGGCCAATTAACCTAACCCACACGTCTTTGGTCTACTGGAGGAACTGGAGCATCTGGAGGCAACCCATGCAGACACAGGAAGAAAGTGCACACAGACAGAGGTCGGATTTGAACCTAGGTCCCTGGCACTGTAATGCAGCAGTGCTAACCACGGTGCCACCATGCCACCCTAACATTTAAAATAGTGGGGGGGCATGAGTGGGACTTAAGCATCCTGATTTCTGACATCGGACATGGGACTAGGTTCCAGGCCTGCGCGCCACAGGGTATTCCTTGCAGTTCAGCAGGGAATGTTAGAGGACATCGGGTAAGGGAACTTGGTCAATGCTGTAGATGCCTCTTGGGACAAGAGGTAAAGTCCAAGAGAGAGGGAGAGAGAACAAGGAAGGTAGGGTAGTGTTGAGGAGCAGAGGTTTGAGATTGCTGAATTGCAACATGGTAAAAGTTAAGGTCACAAATAGGGCATCTCAAAGCTTCTGATGGTGACTGGAGAACCAGAAAGTAGAGTGGGCTCCAGCTGCTGGAGACCTAACTGGACCAACTGAGATTTCCCTCGTGTCTGGGGAACAAAGTAATCTGGTTCACATGGACACAGAGAACTAGCAATAGGAGCTCCGCTCCACTGAACTCTGCTGCCTGGCTGATTAGAGATCAAGAGTTAAACTCTTGACAGTTTCCTGGTGGATATACAGTGTCAGTTGTGGATAGTCCATTCCACTAAGGCAAGCTTTTCCACTCGGTATTTATAAAAGATTTGATAGCAGAAAAATAAAGGATCCTTGTTTTATAACCTTTGAGAAGTCTGAGGGCTTGAATCTCACGTTAGATCAGGAATAGAAAAAGGCTAAACCTTACTGCCATTTTTCGGGTATATTACCCTCATCTATTCATCTTCACAGGAGCTTCTTCCCTCTTTAGGAATGTATCTAATTTCCTGCTATGGTGGCACTCTCCAGTAGTTGTACTACAGGATCAGTCCATGTCAGTATGGATTCACTGAAGGGAAACCATGCTTGACAAATATTCTGGAATTTTTGGAAGATGTGGCCAGTAGAGTGGACAAGGGTGAACAGTGGATGTTATGTATCTGGACTTCCAAAAGACTTTTGACAAGGTCTCACACAAGAGGTTAGTGAGCAAAATTAAAGCTCATGGTACTGGGGGTACTGTATTGACGTGGGTAGAGAACTTATTGGCAGACAGGAAGCAAAGAGTGGGAATAAACAGGTTCCAGAGTGGCAGGCAGTGAATAGTGGGATAGTGCAGGGTTCAGTGCTGGGACCCCAGCTATTCACAACATACATTAGTGATTTCAGCGAAGGAATTGAATAGAATATCTCCAAATTTGCAGACAACACTAAGCTGGGTAGTGGTGTGTGCTGTGAGGAGGCTGAAATAAAGACGGAGGATAGTAGTGAAGAGGTGTTTTTCTGATTGGAGGTCTGTGACTAGTGGTGTTCCACAGGGCTCTGTACTGGGACCTCTGCTGTTTGTGATATATATATATAAATGATTTGGAAGATGATGCAGCTTGTCTGATTAGTAAGTTTGGGGACGACACAAAGGTTGCTGGAGTTGTGGATGGTGATGAACATTGTCAGGGAATACAGCACGATATAGGTAGGCTGGAAAATTGGGTGGAGAAACGACAGATGGAATTTAATCCAGATAAATGTGAAGTGATGCATTTTGGCAGATCTAATGCGGGGGGAGCTATACAATAAATGGCAGAACCATCAGGAGTATAGGCACACAGAGGGATCTGGGTGTGCAAATCCACAGATCCTTAAAGGTGGCAGCACAGGTGGAAAAGGTGGTGAAGAAAGCATATGGCATGCTTGCCTTTATTGGACAGGGCATAGAGTATAAAAGTTGGCATACGATATTGCAACTATATAGAACGTTGGTTAGGCGACACTTGGAATACTGTGTCCAGTTCTGGTCGCCACACCACCAGAAAGATGTGGAGACTTTAGAGAGAGTGCAGAAAAGGTTTACCAGGATGTTGCCTGGTGTGAGGGTATTAGCCATGAGGTGAGATTGAATAAACTGAAGGACGGAGGTTGAGGGGCGACCTAATTGAAGTTTATAAAATTATGGCATAGTTAGGGTGAACAGTTGGAAGCTTTTTCCCAGGTCAAAAATGACAAACACAAAGGGACACAAGTTCACCATAAGGTTCAATACGGATATGCGGGGGATGTATTACAGAGGATGGTGGGGGCCTGGAATGCACTACCAAGCAAGATGGTTGAGGCAGACACGCTAGGGTCATTTAAGACTGATCTAGACAGCCACATGAACAGACTGGGAATAGAGGGATATAAACAGATGGTCTAGTTCGAACACATGATCGGTGCAGGCTTGGAGGGCCGAAAGGCCTGATTCTGCGCTGTATTGTTCTTTGTTCTTTGCTGTAAGGTGACTTGGACAGGTTGAGTGGGCAAATCTTTGGCAAGTCCACTTTTGGTGGCAAAAGCAAGAAGGAAGATTATTATCCGAATGGTGGCAGTTTAGGAAAAGGGGAAGTGCAACATGACCTGGGTGTCATGGTGGAACAGCCGATGAAGGTTGGCATGCAGGTGGAGCAGGCAGTGAAGAAAGCTAATGGCATGCTGCTCTTCATTGCAAGAGGATTTGAAACTTGGAGTAAAGACGTCTTGCTGCAGTTATGCAGGGCCTTGGTGAGGCCAAACTTTTGAGTATTGTGTGCAGTTTTGGTCTCTTGGTCTGAGGAAGGACATTCATGCTATTGAGGGAGTCCAGTGAAGGTTGGCCAGACTGATTCCTGGAATGACACGATATGAATCAACTGGATCAACTGGGCTTGTGTTCACTGGAATATAGAAGAATGAGGTGGTGGGGGGATCTCATAGAAACATGCAAAGTCCTAATGGGACTGAACAGGTTTAATGTGGGAAGTATGTTCCAGATGTTGGGGAAGTGCAGAACTAGGAGTAACAGTTTAAAAATAAGAGGTAAGCCACTCAGGACTGAGGTGAGAAAGAACTTCTTCACTGAATGTTGTGAGCCTGTGGAATTCTCTACCACAGAAAGCTGTTGGGGTCAGTTCGTTAAATCATCAAGAAGAGCTGGATGTGGCCCTTGTGGCGAAAGGGATCAAGGAGTATGGAGAGGAAACGGGAGTGGGATACTGAAAGTGCATGATCACCATGCGCCTGGGCCCAGGCAAGATGCTCTGTCGGAGAGTCTGTGCAGCAGACTTGATGGGCCGAGTGGCCTCCTTCTGCACTGTAAGGATGCTCTGGATTCAATGGAGAAGGATTAGCTGAAGCCTTCTTTATGTGTTGCATGTCAAGTTTCCCTAATCGTCTGCTGAAATGACAGCAACTAACTGGGAAAATTCCCATCCAGTTTTAAGGATTTATCCATTCTTATCCAACACATGTCACCTCCATCCCATAGACTGTATTTATTGATCTACATCGTCACTGCTCTCCAGGGGGCAGCACTGTGGTACAGTTCTGAGCACTGCTGTCTCACTGCACCAGGGACCTGAGTTCAATTCCCAGCTTGGGTCACTGTCTATGTGGAGTCTGCACATTCTCCCTGTGTCTTGCATGGGTTTCCTCCGGGTGCTCTGGTTTCCTCCCACAGTCTGAAAGATGTGCGGGTTAAATGCATTGGCCGTGCTAGATTCTCCCTCAGTGTACCCGAACAGAGTGTGGTGACTGGGGGATTTTCACAATAACTTCATGGCAATGTTAATGCAAGCTTGCTTGTGACACTAATAAATAAACTTAACACACAATAGAGAATATTATAAAGGGAAGTGCAAGGCAGATACATCAGATTACGATTAATTCGTTACAACAATTTTCTACTCACTAATGTCCACATCTATAATTTCTCACTGCTGTAGAACCAGGCAAATCATTAACCCTACAGACTCTCTCTTTGCTGACAAGACAATATTTTGACAGCTATATTTGCTACTTGACATATTTAAGATCCAAGAAGGAGGTCAGACCCTTCGTCAGTGAGCAGGTGCCTGTACGCTAGAGCTGCTTCCAAACCAGTGTACCAGAATTTGCACAAATTCTGACTGCACATCAGGCCAGAAGATGCAAATGTGCACAATCTGGTTCCTTGCACTGATCAGGTGATTCCTTTCAATATATATTGGTCGCTGAGGACTAATTCCAAGCTTAATATTCGCTGTTGAAGCAATTGAAATCTACGGGGACTTTGTTACAGGAAATCTCTCTCTTTTATAGCATTTTATAATGTCAGTGATTGCTTTACAATAGGGGTTTGAGTTTCGTTGGTCAATAACTATAATTCAGGCGGCACAGACTGTACCATTCCACTGCAGCAAGCTGAGCATATACTCAGCTATGTATTGGATAGAGTCAGTGTTATGGAAACTGTAGGGTCTCTCGAAATGGCGTTGCAGCGCTTGCGGTTTCTTCTGCAGCTCTCATGGTGTCCCTTGCCAGGAAGGGTAGTAATGCAGTTGTGCCATAAGTGCAGTAGAGATGTCCTAACCTGTCAGATTGGGAGGTCAAGCAGCCCTTCTGGCTGATTTGACACACAGTGTCGAAACTTGGGCCATACAGGCCCATTGAACACCTCCAATTCATAAAAGAACATACATTCAGCTGCAAACAATGCCTCCCCTTACCAGCGCAGTTGGTCAGCTTTCCAATTTGCAGATGTGGTGATTCAGATAGAAACATAGAAGCAGGAGGAGGCCATTTGGTCCTTCGAGCCTGCTCCACTGTTCATCACAATCATGATTGATCATCCAACTCAATAGTCTGATCCTGCTTTCTCCCCATAACCTTTGATCTTGTTTGTCCCAAGTGCTATATCTTGCTGTCTCTTGAATACATTTAATGTTTTGGCATCAACTGCTTCCTATGGTAATGAATTCCCCAGGTTCACCACTCTTTGGGTGAAGAAACATCTCACCTCCAACCTAAATGGTCTACCCTGAATCCTCAGACTGACACCCCTGTTTCTGGATTCCCCCATCATCGGAAACGCCCTCCCTGCATCTACTCTGTTAGTCCTGTTAGAATTTTATAAGTTTCTATGAGATCCCCCTTCATTCGTCTGAACTCTAGTGGAAACAATCCTAACCTAGTCAATCTCTCCTCGTATGTCAGTCTCGTCATCCCCGGAATCAGGTAAATCTTTGTTGCACTCCCTCAAGAGCTTCTTTCCTCAGAAAAGAAGACCAGAATTGCACACACTGTGCAGTTTCTAGATGTGACCACACCAAGGCCCTGTATAATTGCAACAATACATCCCTCCTCCTGTCCTCGAAACCTCTCACTATGGAGGCTAATATGCTATCTGCCTTCTTTACTGCCTGCTGCACCTGCATGCTTACCTGCAGCGACTGGTGCACAAGGACACCCAGATCCCGCTGCACACTCCCCTCTCCCAATTTACAGCCATTCACGTAATAATTTGCCACCTTGTTTTTGCTTCCAAAGTGAATAACCTCACATTTATCCAAATGATGCTGCATCTGCCATTGATTTGCCCACTCACCCAACCTATCCAGATCATACTGAAGGATCTCTGCATTCTCAGTTCACCCTCCCACCCAACTTGGTATCATCTGCAAACTTTGAGATGCTACATTTTGTTCCCTCATCCAAATCATTAAGATTGCCACCTGTTAGTGAAAAGTCCCTGAAAGCACTTTGCAATGTTTACCTTTAAGTTTTAAATCAACTTAAAATTTACACAAGCAAGAATGAACTATTCACCCTGAGTGCCTGCCCTGTGGGTGCTTTTGCACAGCCTGGCTGCTGGAGGTTTGCTGACTTTCACTGGGGGAAACTGCAGGCAGCATTGCAGGACACCATTGAGCATCTCCCAGCCTTGAAGACATGGTTTTGGGCTACACCACCGTGGCCTGGGCTTGGCTGTCTGACAGGGAGCAGCAGAGACAGGGCTGGGAGCAAAATTACTCTTATCCTGATACTTTTCCCATGTATTTACCCTGCTAATCCCTCTGACACTAAGGGGCAATTTTGCACGGCCAATCAGCCTAATCCACACATTTTGGAGGAAAGATGTGGGAGGAAATTGGAGCACCAGGAGGAAACCCAAGCAGACATGGGGAGAACATGCAAACTCCACACAGTCACCCGAGGCTGAATTGAACCCAGGTCTCTGGCACTGTGAGACAGTAAAAAGTCTGACAACGCCAGGTTTTAGTCCAACCGATTTATTTGATAGTAAACTCACAAGCTTTTGAGGTTTCCCTCTTCGTCAGGTGAATGGAGAGTTCTGGCCTTGGACAGAGCATATAAAGCACAGACAGTTTAGAGATTACTGATTAGAATGTGAATCTTTACACCTAACCTGCTGTTCAAATCCTAAAGTGGCTGACAATGTGTGTGGAAGGAGCACTGATCACAGGTTAAAGAGATGTGTATTGTCTCCAGACAGCACAGTGAGTGAGGTTTTGCAAACCTGTGAGACAGCAGTGCTAATCACTGTGCCACCCAACCTTGCAGTGGGAGGCAGAGGACGCAGTTGTCATGGTCCATGTAGGTATTAATTTGATTTGATTTGATTTATTATTCTCACATGTATTAATATACAGCGAAAAGTATTTTTCTTGCGCGCTATACAGACAAAACATACCGTTCCTAGAGAAGGAAACGAGAGAGTACAAAATATAGAGTTACAGTCATAGCTAGGATGTAGAGAAAGATCAACTTCATACAAGATAAGTCCATTCAAAAGTCTGACAGCAGCGGGGAAGAAGCTGTTCTTGAGTCAGTTGGTATGTGACCTCAGACTTGTGTACCTTTTTCCCAAAGGAAGAAGGTGGAAGACAAAATGCCCGGGGTGTGTAGGGCCCTTAATTATGCTGGCTGCTTTGCCGAGCCACAGTAACACAGATTAAGGAAAAGACAGTGGGAGCAACATGATAGCACAGTGGTTAGCACCACAGCTTCACAGCTCCAGGGACCTGGGTTCGATTCTCAGCTTAGGTCGCTGTGTATGTGCATTCTCCTCGTGTCTGCGTGAGTTTCCTCCGGGTGCTCCGGTTTCCAAAGATGTGCGGGTTAGGTTAATTGGCCATGCTAATAGTGCCCCTTAGAGTCTGGAGATGCTTGGTTAGAGGGATTAGTGGGTAAATGTGTAGGGATATGGGATATGTGTAGGCTTGGGTGGGATAGTTGTTAGTGCAGATTTGATGGGCCAAATGGCTTCTTTCTATATTGTAGAGTTTCTATGATTTCTATGAATGTGAATAAACCATTTTTTTCGCATAGCAGGTTGTGTTCTGGAGTGCATTGCTTTCTAATTTGAGGCAAGTTAACCAGATTTTCTAACTCACTTTATTTCCTTCTACATCATTCCTTAGGCTCTTTCACTATCTGAGTAAGGTTAGTATGGTGCCATTATCACTGGACAAGTAATCCAGAGACCTGGGACAATGCTCTGGAGACCTGGGTTCAAATTTCCTCACAGCAGATTGCGAAGTTTGAATTCAATGAAAAGAATCTGGAATTAATATAAAAAGGTGACTATGAGATGACTGTCGATTGTTGTAAAAACCCATACGGTTTACTTTTGTCCTTGACGGAAGAAAATCTGCCATCTTTACCCAATGTGGCATACAAGTGACTCCAGATCTTCTGAAAAGGCCACTCAGTTGAAGGGCAATTAGGGATGGGCAAGAAACACTGGCCCAGTGAACAGTGTGCACATCCCATGAATGCATTTTTACAAACTCCCTGTGGTTAATGAGATAGTCCATTGCTCTCACCATACTCCATGTGCATGTCCAACAATAGAAACATAGAAAATAGGAGCTGGAGAAGGCGATTCAGCCCCTCGAGCCTGCGCTGCCATTCATTATGATCATGGCTGATCAACCAACTGAGTGGCTGGTCCCCCCTCCCCTTAGATATAGCTTTTGAGGTGAAGGGGATCAAACTCCTCTTTGAAAACATAAAATGTTTTGTCCTCAACTGCTTTCTGTGGTGGAAAATTCCACAGGTTGCCCATTCTGTGGGTGAAGACATTCCTCTTCATCCCAGACATTATTGGTTTACTTTGTATCTTCAGACGGTGACCCCTGGTTCTGTCCCCCCCCACAATCGGGAACATCCTTTCAGAACCTACCCTGTGTAGTCCTGGTAGAATGTTGTAGGTTTCTATGAGATCTACTCCCGCCCTCATTTTTCTAAATAACCAAATAATCTTTCCTCATACACCAGTCCTGCCATCCCAGGAATCGATCTGGTGAACCTTTGCTGAATTCCTTCCGTAGCAAGATAAGGAGACCAAAACTGCACTCAATATTCCAGGTGTGGTCTCACCAAGGCCCTATATAATTGCAACAAGACATCCTGCTCTTATACTCGATTTCTCTCCCTTTGAAGGCCAACATGCCTTTTGCATTCTTTACCGCCTGCTCTTGTGGCAGAAGAACAATTTGAGCTGAAGCTGACAGCCCTTCGGGTGGCTCAGTTTGTTGCACAGCCAGGTTATGGTTCAGAATAATGCCAAGAGCGCAGGCTTCAAATCCCTGTTCCAGCTCAGATAGGCGTGGGGTCTGCCTCCTCGCCACTCCACTGTAAAATCAAAACACAGGTCATGAAATGGTGACCCTTGAATAATCAAGGATTCCACCTGACGAACAAGAACGGGTCAAGCCAGAAGAAGCTCATTCCAGCAAATTCGACAACCTGTATCTCAGCGTTCAACTTGTTGCCATTTCTGCCTTTACTTCAGTGCCTTAGCAGAATGTTGATATTTACAGCTAAATGCCATGTTGGTTTCCCATCTGTTTGTGCACATTATTAATATTAACCCATATGCACAAAGACAGTTCACACAATTTGACGGCATTAACTCGATTAGTTTCGAGCAGTTGTCAGTTAGTCCACTCAATGCTGGGAAGTCAAGCATGCAGGGGAATCCAGACCACTTTTTCCATTGCACGCTGAATTCCATTTTGAAAAATTATACGACTGCCTGTATGGATTTTAACAACCAATTCCAATAAGATTTATGACTTCTCTGACAAAATGGAATTGATGGCGGCTGTCAACTTGTGCCAGAGAAAAAGAAAACAGCTCAAGTGGATAAGGTCATCTGGCAAGGCAGAAAAAAACAGTCTCCTTTCTATGTACCAGCTGGAAAATCCTGTGTTATTTCAACTCAGATGGATTCTACCTTCCAATCTGCAGACACCATTCTGGTATCTATATGATTTCAAAAGATGATCACCAATGCATCTCTACAGCCAATTCATTTAACAGTATGAGAGATAAGTCATTGGGTCTATGGAATTAATAATTTTCAATCCCATTCATTTCTCCTGTACTACTTTTTTACTAAGATAATTTACTTTAGTGTTCTTCCTAGTTCCTTGGCTATTGAATATTCCAAGGAGGCTTTTTTAGACCTTCCTCTATGCAGGCAGACATTAGGTTCTCTGCCATTTTTGCATTCCCCATTATAAATCCTCCTATCTCTTCCTATAGTGGATCCTCATTGGTCTTTGCTAATCTTTTCAGTTTTACCGATTTTACATGCGTAGAAATATTTACAGCCTGTTTTTGTGATTCTTGCCAGTTTGCTTTCATATTCTATTTCCTCTCTCTTTATCACTTTCTTGTTCGCCCTTTTCTGAATTCTAAAATGTTCCCATCCCTCAGACTTATTACTTTTTTGCAACTTTATAGGCCTCTACCTTTGATCCAATACAATCTTTAACTTGAAGAGGATTTTCTGCCCTTGACATGAATGGGCAATGTTGCAGGTGCGACGGAAACATTTGGAGAGCCAAAAAATCATGGGCATATTCGGATCACCTTTCCTGCTACTTCTTTGTGCCTTAAAGTAGTGTAAATCTGTTGTAAATCATGTATTAATTGTTTAAATGTTACCAATTGCTTGTCTCTCATCATATCTTTTAATGCACTTCCGCAGTCTACAGCAGCTAATTTCCCCCGACACCTTCATATATCCTTTGTTTGTATTTAACTCCCAGTTTTGGATTGAAAGTTTGTTGCTTTCAAACTTAATGTAAAATTGTATCATATTATGATCACTCTTTCTTAAACACATCTTTATTGTGAGATTATTGATCAATTTTTTCTTCTTGCACAGTTCTAGATCTAAAATAATCCATTCTTTAATCTAAAATAATCCATTCTTTAGCTGGCTCTTCAACCGACTGTATCAGGTCACTTCTTAATCTTCTCCTTTCTGGAGAAAAGTGTCCTCTCACTATCTGACACCAGTGTGACGGATGATGTTGTCAGGTATTCAAATAGAATGTATCTCAAAAAGAGCAGCTTGGAAAAATAATATGGACAGTCTTACCAAAAGATGACAGAGTGTTGTTTCTGGCAAGAAAACTGGCATGTTTCTCTCCAGAAAAACACAGGTTGGTTTTCCAGGTGTGGTCCCACCAAGGCCAGATCTTATGAGATGCTGCCAAAAATAATCGAGGGGGCATGGTTCATGTGGCATCTGAGACAAGGCAGGCAATAAAATCAGAAAGACATTACATGATAAGATGAGGAGAATAAGTGCTACAAAATAGGGACTGTTTTTTGGTTATCATTGTGCTTCGGGGGTAATTTTAACCCAACCCACCTCTGGAAGTCAGACTCCATTGAATAAGCCACTCGTTAAACTCGCCTCCCTTGCCTCCAGTGAAAAGTAAAACTGGGCAAGTCGATCTGATCGAGTCTGTTTCTTGTAGATGTCAAACTAAAGCATTTTCAGGCTAGCAAGAGTATAAATCTTATGGAATTTTGACTCAACCAAATGACTTAATCTATATTTTATAAGATCACAGTATCCCCAATGAATGAATGGAATACGCTGATCTCCTATATCATCCATTCTTGCTGTCTTGCTGCCCGAGAATGCCAATTACTGCTGAATTGTGAGAAACTGTATGCTGAAAGGTTAGCTGTTCTTTACACAGTGTGTTACCGAGTCTTGTGATGACATTATTTTTAAAATCTTAAGGATGGAGTTAGGCTGCGTTAGAAGGGAGAGGTGAAACAATGGAATACAGTGATATAGAAATGTAGAAACATAGAGAAACTACAGCACAATATAGGCCCTTCGGCCCTCAAAGTTGTGCCAAACATGTCCCTACCTTAGGGATTACTAGGCGTACCAATAACCCTCTATCTTACTAAGTTCCATGTACTTATCTAAAAGTCTCTTAAAAGACCCTATCGAATCCGCCTCCACCACCATTGCCGGCAGCCCATTCCACTCACCCACCACTCTGAGTGCAAAACTTACCCCTGACATCTCCTCTGTACCTGTTCCCCGGCATCTTAAACATGTATCCTCTTGTGGCGACCATTTCAGCCCTGGGAAAAAGCCTCTGACTATCCAATCAATCAATACCTCTCAAGATCTTATACACCTCTATCAGGTAACCTCTCATCCTTCTCTCTCCAAGGAAAAAAGGCCGAGCTCCTTCAACCTATCCTCATAAGACATGCTCCCCAATCCAGGCAACATCCTTGTAAATCTTCCCTGCGCGTTTCTATGGCTTCCACATCCTTCCTGTAATGCGGCAACCAGAACTGAGCACAGTACTCCAAATGGGGCCTGACCAGAGTCCTATATAGCTGCAACATTATCTCTCGACTCCTAAACTCAATTCCTTGATTGATGAAGGCCAGTACACCATACGCCTTCTTAACCACAGCTTCAACCTGCACAGCTGCTTTGAGCGTCCTGTGAACTCGGACCACAAGATCCTTCTGATCTTCCACACTGCCAAGAGTCCTACCATTAATATTATATTCTGCCATCCTATTTGACCTGCCAAAATGGACCACTTCACACTTATCTGGGTTGAACTCCATCTGCCACTTCTCTGCCGAGTCTTGCATCCTATCAACGTCTCGTTGCAACTTCTGACATCCCTCCACACTATCCACAACACCTCCAACCTTTGTGTCATCAGCAAACTTACCAACTCATCCCTCCACTTCCTCATCCAGGTCATTTGTAAAAGTCACAAAGAGTAAGGGTCCCAAAACAGATCCCTGGGGCACTCCACTGGCAGGCACAAATTGTTAATTACAATTGTAATTATTTTGGTAAGCACGGAATTTGAAGTTGTTTTTGTGTATCATAGTGTAAAGGGTTAATATTGAATATGTAAATTTATAGCATACATTATTAATGATGTTAGATCACATGATAACAGCATAGAGAGAGCTATTACCACATCCAGACTACATTGTAAATATTTAGCATGATGTTAAATAAAAGATAAAGTTTGCTAATAGTATCATCTCTGCCTTATCAGAAAATTCAGAACCATGACTACCATATACCAATGTAAAGACAACAGTAGCCAAAAATATAATCTGTATTTCTTGCCTCTCTCTGCAGTGTCTCTGCGTCTCTGGGTGGACAGGTAGACTATGCCAGCATGTGGAAAATGCCTGCCTAATCTACCCCAGTCACTGTCAGAATGGAGCCACATGTGTAGACATCAGCAAGTCCGATCAGGTTCCACAGTACAAGTGCAGGTGTCGCCCAGGTTACACAGGTAAGCTCAAAAACAATTTTAAAAGCCCATGCTTAAGACATCATTGGAAATCCATGACAAGCAGAATTAGAGAGACACTGGATGTCATCAGTTAAAACGCATGTGAATGTCACATTCAAGTGTACATGTTTGAACACTATTTCCTGGTGACTTATTTGATTAAAAACGAGAGGTAGCAATAATCCATCTTCAGGCACGCACACTTTTCCCAACTTGTGCCTTTTGTCACATCAGGTTTTCACAGGAAATGAGCTACTCTATACATGTACACCATTGGGAATATCTGGTAATGACTTTATGATGACAAGAACTTGCATTTGTGTAGCATCTTTACTGTAGTAAGATTGTAGCTTCACAGGAACAGAAACAGATTGACACACAGACATACGTTAAGAAAGGTACCAAAAAGTTAAGTCAGAAGAGTAAGTTTTCAGGAGTTTTTTAATTCAGTCTATGTGGTAAAAAGCAAAGAATTCCAGGGAAGCAATTCCAGAGTGTAGCAGCAAGATAACTGATGACAGAAAGGCCATAGATACAGCATCATTAACTGAGGATGCGTCAAAGTCAAAATTGGAACAAAACAAGACTCTGGAAAGATGGCTGGGCTGGAGAAAGTTACAGGGGGAAGGAAGGTGAAGGCCACAGAGGATTTTGAAAATGAGGATTAAATATTTGAAAATTGGGTGTTGTCGGGTCAGGAGCCCATGGGGGTCAGAGATGCTTTCTGGAAATATACACGTTGACAAATTTCAATGGAACGCTGTTAGCTAGCAGTCTGTGTTCAGTTGTACAAGCCCGTATCTTTTTGAAACTGGATTTTCTCAGGAAATAACCCACTCTATTCATGAAGAGCTTTCCATTTGTGGGGGCTGACCAAAGTTATAGATATCAATACAAGATAGTCACTGAGAAATCCAATGGAGAGTTATAAATCACACTGTGGAATTTTCCAGTCCCGCCTGCCACAGGAATCATAGCAGGCGGGACACGGACCATGCAAAGGTCTGTTGAGCTCAGGCGGGATTTTTCAGTCTTGGGGCGAGCAGGGCTGGAAAATCCCGTACATAGAGTTTTACAGCAAGAGGCCCTTCAGCCGTCAAGAACCTTTCCTAATCCCATTTTCCATCACTTGATCCAAAGCCTCGTATGTAATGGAGTTTCAACTACTCTTCACAAGGACCTTCTTTCTCCAGAGAATGATTATAATGTGGAACTCACTGCCATGTAGGGAGTAGCTGAGGCAAATAGAATAGGTGCAATTGAAGATGAGCAAGACATTAAGGAGAAAAAGAATGGAAGAATATGCTGAAAGGGTGTGATGAAGAGGGGTGGGAGGAGGCTCATGTCATCCATAAACAATGGTATAGACTACTTGTGCGAAATGGGCTGCTTTTGAGGTGTAAATTCTATGCCATTCTATGAAGCGATGAGTCAACAAAGCATATCTGAATTAAAAAAAAACATGCTCTGATGGCTCTGTTCTGCAGCAATATTCGCAGTGGGTGGGCAGGGAGGCGGTGTGGTTGAAGATTGAGAGTGTGTGTGGAGTGGATGGAGCTTCAGTGCACGGTCAAACAGCAGAGGGGAAAACTTATTTGACAGGAGAATAGAGAGGATATTTGAACTGGAACTTGATACTGAGAAGAAATAATGAGGAAAAACATAGCCAGGAGTCATTCAAAAATAATTGGAAAGTGGTAAGATAAAAATGTGAAATAAGTGTAATTTTAATTTAAATTACAGAAAGAGGGAGGTTCCTGCTACTCAGACCATGTTAGAGAGCTCATCATTTCTTGTACTTGCCTCAAAAGTAGACACTGATTACCCTTCATTTTGTGTAATTATTTTTACATTCACAGGCTGTTTTTGAGGAAAATATGAATTATTCATTGGATTTATCCCAGCACTAAATAACTTGTAAAGAATTAAATATGCATCAACCTTTGCACTTTTTAGAAAATTGTTTTCTCAAGAGGTTTGACACCAACATTTATTGCCCATGCCCAGTTGCCAATCAGATTTTGACAGTGAATTGCCGAGCATCAAACTGAATATACAATCGAGCAAGAGGCCTTTCAGCCCATCTGCTCCATGCTATTGTTTATGCTGTACATGAACCTGCTTCTGACCCTCTTCATCTGACCCTGACACTATATCTTCATGTTTATCACTGGATCCATATTTATTTGACTCAAGCTCACAAGAACTTGGAAAGAAACTTGAATTGATTGTGTTTCTATGGCGGTATTTCATTCATTTGTAGGACATGGGCATTGCGAGCTGGCCAGCATTTTTATTGCCCAACCCTAGTTGCCTTTACTGAGTGGTTTGAAAGGCCATTTCAGGGTGCAGTTGGGAGTCAACCATATTGCTGTGGTTCTGGATTCATATGTAGGCCAGACTAAGTAAGGACAGCAGATTTCAAACAAAAACAAAGAACAAAGAACAAAACAGCCCAGGAAACAGGCCCTTCGGCCCAACGAGCCCACACCGCCATTTTAACATGATGAGTCCCCCCTCCACCCATGACCCTTGTCTATGCTTATGGCATTCCACATTGAGGGAAGACTAATTTAGAACATAGAACATAGAACACTACAGCACAAACAGGCCCTTCGGCCCACGAGTTGCGCCGATCACATCAACACCTACCAATCCATATACCTATCTATAACCCCCAATCCCATTAAATCCCATATACTCATCCAGAGGTCTTTTAAAAGACCCCAGCGAGTCCGCCTCCACCACCACTGACGGCAGCCGATTCCATTCACTCACCACCCCCTGAGTGAAAAACTTACCCCTAACATCACTTCTGTACTTGCCTCCCCGCGCCTTAAAACTGTGTCCTCTCGTAGCAACCATTTCAACCCGGGGAAATAGCCTCTGAGAATCCACCCTATCTATTCCTCTCAACATTTTATAAACCTCTATCAGGTCCCCTCTCAACCTTCGTCTCTCCAGGGAGAAGAGTCCCAGCTCCCTCAACCTAACTTCATAAGGCATGCCTCCCAGTCCAGGCAACATCCTTGTAAATCTCCTCTGCACCCTTTCAATAGCTTCTACGTCCTTCCTATAGTGAGGCGACCAGAACTGCGCACAGTACTCCAAATGAGGCCTGACAAGGGTCTTATAAAATTGCAGCATTACCTGGTAATTTAGGGACAATTTGTTACGTCAATCAGCCTAATTGCACATCTTTGGGGTGTGGGAGGAAACCGGAGCACCCGGAGAAAACCCACGCAAGCACGGGGAGAATGTGCAAACTCCCGCAGACACTGGCCCAAATCCATGTATCTGCACAGTGATAGTCGCTGAGCTGTCGTGTTGCCCAGTATCTGATCCAGTTTAAGCGTACATTAACGACGTGAAGTACTAGGCTATTCTCGAAACAACCAAGATCAGCCCTCGTACGACCCGTCGGACCCTAAAGGAAGAACCAGAGGTCTTGTTAAATAGCTTCAGTACATTGCCTAGTTCACTACGTCGTGCTCTTGTGGTAGAATGGAAGCCAATTTTGCCAGCAAAACAAGGCCAGTACGATTGTGCAAGGTGAGAACTGAGTCTCATTTTCCACCTCTCATCCAGTCATACCATTTCGCCTCCAAAAGATCACACCCTAAGCGACTGCTTCAATTTAAACCCAATCTTATGAAAAAAGTTCAAAATGGAAAACAAGGAGGAAAAAGGAATTTCTGACTGTTTCATTCGGTCAGTTTGAAAATACAATCTCTGACACACCCACACCCACAACCCAACCCCCAACCCAAAACCCCCACACACCCCCATCCCACCCCCCCACCCAAACCCCCACACCCCCCACCTACCTCCCCCACACTACCCCCCCACCCAACCCCCCCCCACACCCCCACCCAACCACCCCCAACCCCTCCACCCAACTCCCCCACACTACCCCCACACCCCCACCCAACCACCCCCAACACCCCCACCCAATACCCCCCAACACCCCCAACACCCCCACCCAACCCCCACACCCACGCACCCCTCACCCAACGCCCCCACTCCCCCACCCAACCCCTCCACAACCCCACCCAACCACCCACACCCCCACCTCACCCCCCAACCCCCCACACCTCTCCCACATCCCCCCTCACCCCCCCACCCCCAATCCCTCTACACCGCCCACCACCTCCACCCCTTCCTCTCCCCCACCACTGCCCCACCCCCGATCCCCCCACCCCCACCCCCTCCACAGCACACCCACAATTATTTTTTCTATGTCAGTTACTATTTGCCACCTGTGCTAGTGAATTTAAAGTGCCTTGGGTTAACTGCAGGTACATCTCCTGGCTTACATTTCCTCATGAGCTGCATTATCGCCTCTAGCAACTGGTCCCTGAAGCTTTCTCTTGTTGCTTTTGTTTATCTCTCTCTGGAGCCCACAGTAATAAGTTGATGCATTAACACTTGAGGATTCATTTCCCTACAGGTAAGCATCTGGGAATCCATTATATGGGTCACAACCTTATTTATGTCTGTTATTCCTTCATCCTACATTTCAGGGGAAGGCCTTTTGTTTGGAATCCTCCCTGTTGGGCTTCAGGTGGCTCAGACTCCACATGTTTCTTGTAATAAATCTTAAAGCAATGCTTTCTACTCGAGCTGCACAAATCTAATTCTCTCTGTTGCAGTTTGCAGAGACTCTGTCACTCGGTGCTCCTGTACGTACATACTGACCTATGCTGGCTCCAATCTGACAATCCCTTGACTTTGCCATTTTAATCTTTGGTTTTCAAATCCCAGCCTGACTACCACTCCCTACAACCCTCTTTGTCCTCTGCACTCCTGCTATTTAAACCTCTTGTATATCTTTGATCCAAATTGTTTCACCATTGCTGGGTTTGCCTTCAGCTGCCTGCACCCTAAGCCTTGAAGTACCCTCCCCACATGCCTCTGGCTCACCACCTTGCACTCCTCCTTTTGAAGCCCTCCTTAAAACCTATTCTCTTAACTAATTTCACAATCATCTGATGTAATATCATCTTCTGTGACTGTTAAGTTTTATTGGGAAAATGCTCGAGAAGCAGCCTGCTTTTGATGTTCTGATACTTTTTAGTTACATGACAGCAGTCAACTTCCAACACGAGTGCAAAGCAAAAACCTGTCTTCAACACGCATGCTGGGATTTTCCAGCTCTTCACCCCCCACCCCCCGTCCCACCACTGCCAGAGCCCCCTTGTCTCATGGTGAATTTACGTCACTGGCTGCCTGCAGGAAATTTCAGCCCTGCCAAAGCCTACGGCATTGCGTTTGTTTCATTCACCCACCTCGCCACTGGAGAACCCGCTGAGGGGATCACCTTTGGCAGGAAGCGGCTGGAAAAATTATACCCACAGAGGGTAAATTTCCAGGGGAGGGAAATACAGGAGGTTGAGTGTTTGTTAATAATTGTGGTGGTGCAGAGAGGCTAGAAAACCCTGCGTTAGGGCCAGATAAGTGGGAAATTCCCCAACAACAATTCATCCCTGTATCGAAAAACTCAAGCCCATTTGGCTCACTGTTTCCTGGAGGTTTCATCACCTAACCTCTAATAGTTCCAACCCGATAAAAGGCTTAAGTTTAAAGTTAAAGTTTATTTATTAGTGTCACAAGTAGGCTTGCATTAACACTGCAATGAAGTTGCTGTGACGATCTCCTAGCCTTCACACTCTGGCACCGGTTCAGGTACACTGAGAGAGAATTTAGCATGGCCAATGCACCTGGCTCTGATCTTCAGGTCGTCGTTGGTCTCTGGTATAGTACCGGAAGATTGGAGGACAGCGAATGTTGTCCCATTGTATAAGAAGGGGAACAGAGACTTCCCTGGGAATTATAGACCAGTGAGTCTTACTTCTGTAGTGGGCAAGGTTTTAGAAAGAATTATTAGGGATAGGATTTATAGTTATTTGGAGAGTAATGAATTGATTAGAGATAGTCAGCATGGTTTTGTAGCGGGAAGGTCGTGCCTTACTAACCTTATTGAGTTCTTTGAGAAGGTGACCAAAGAGGTGGATAGGGGTAAGGCAGTAGACGTGGTATATATGGATTTTAGTAAGGCGTTTGATAAGGTTCACCATGGTATGCTTCTGCAGAAAATGCAGATGTATGGGATTGGTGGTAATCAGGAATTGGTTAGCAGATAGGAGACAGAGGGTGGTGGTTGATGGTAATTATTCATCATGGAGTTCGGTTACGAGTGGTGTGCCTCAGGGATCTGTTTTGGGGCCACTGCTGTTTGTAATTTTTATTAATGATCTGGATGAGGGTATAGTTGGGTGGATTAGTAAGTTTGCTGATGACACCAAAGTCGGAGGTGTGGTAGATTGTGAGGAAGGGTGTCGAAGTTTGCAGGGTGACTTGGACAGGTTGCAGAGCTGGGCCGCGAGGTGGCGGATGGAGTTTAATGCGGAGAAGTGTGAGGTAATCCATTTCGGTAGGAATAACAGATGTGTTGAGTATAGGGCTAACGGGAGGACTTTGAATAGAGTGGAGGAGCAGAGGGATCTAGGTGTATGTGTACATAGATCCCTGAAAGTTGGGAATCAAGTAGATAAGGTTGTTAAGAAGGCGTACGGTGTCTTGGCGTTTATTGGTAGGGGTATTGAATTTAGGAGTCGCAGCGTCATGTTGCAACTGTACACAACTCTGGTGCGGCCGCACTTGGAGTACTGTGTGCAGTTCTGGTCCCCACATTTCAGGAAGGATGTGGAGGCTTTGGAGAGGGTGCAGAGGAGGTTTACCAGGATGTTGCCTGGTATGCAGGGGAGGTCCTATGAGGAGAGACTGAGGGATTTGGGGTTGTTTTCACTGGAAAGAAGGCGGCTGAGAGGGGATCTTATAGAAACATATAAGATGATTAGAGGTTTAGATAGGGTGGATGGTGATAGCCTGTTTCCTCGGATGGAGAAAGCTAGCACGAGGGGGCATGGCTTTAAATTAAGGGGGGGTAGTTATAGGACGGATGTCAGGGGCAGGTTCTTTACCCAGAGGGTGGTGAGGGACTGGAATGCCCTGCCTGCTGCAGTTGTAAATGCGCCTAGTTTGGGGGCGTTTAAGAGATTGGTGGATAGGTTTATGGACGAAAAGGGATTGGTTTAGATTAGTGGGTCAATGTTTTTTTTTAAAAATAAGACTGGTCGGCGCAACATTGTGGGCCGAAGGGCCTGTTCCGCGCTGTAATGTTCTATGTTCTATGTTCTATGTTCTAACTATCACATCTTTTGGACAGTGGGAGGTGAAGGAGCAGTGCTTAATTGCACAAAGCACAAACCTACAGTAAACACAAACAGATCCCAGCCAGGATAATGCAATAAAAGACCCAGATAAAAGCGAAATACTGCGGATGCTAGAATCTGAAACAAAAACAGAAAAATGCTGGAAAATCTCAGCAGGTCTGACAGCAGCTGTGGAGAGAGAAGACAGCTAATGTTTCAAGTTAGCTCTGATGAAGGATCACCCTGACTCGAATAATGCCCAGTAACCCAGTTCGTTAGGCTCGGGTTTGACAGTCATTCAATCCCTAAATGGTCAAAAACACCAACTGACTCACGGGAGACCCTGCCTGGCTTGTGACAGATCAAAATGGAGGAAATTCATTCAGAGACTTTGCTGATGATGTGCAGAAGTGAAGTTGAAGGGTCGGAGAGCGCACAAACCTCCAGAAATCCCGCCTTCCCAATATTTTGAGCTCCCCAAATATTTTTCCTCTTTTCCTGAGCTCGACCATTGGAGGTGGAAGAATTTTGTCACCTGGGTCTTCTTTTGTCAAGAGGAGGCTTTCAAGATACTAAAAATGGTCTATACTTTCCAGGATCTTAGTGAAAGGCTCATATTCTGCGGAGAAGTAGTGGATGATGGAGCTCAGTGTCTGAATGAGCGGACGCACAAGTTTTACCTATGACTGAGGGTTAGAGCGGTTTTGGTTTTAGATTGAAGGTGTTGCAAACTCAACAATTGCCCGTCTGTTCTATACATTATTTCCATGCTTGTGGATAATTGGCTAGAGGTCAGGTGCAGCATTGCACTGAGGGAAATAGAGAAGAGGGTTGCTGCAATGACATGGCCTTTTGTAGCCCT
Source organism: Carcharhinus amblyrhynchos (assembly GCF_965287045.1). NCBI lineage: Eukaryota > Metazoa > Chordata > Chondrichthyes > Carcharhiniformes > Carcharhinidae > Carcharhinus > Carcharhinus amblyrhynchos. The sequence goes on from NC_137330.1 coordinate 17,227,900, forward strand.
AGTTTTTACTGAGACAGGGGTTATAGTGGTGCCATTGATAAGGAATTTCAGTAAGGTGCTGACTCTCTGTCTGTGTCTTTAGGTTGAGGTGATTGTGGCTGTGAGGATTCATCCTTTGGTGGAGATGTTGAACCCAAAACAGAGGAGAGAGGTGCAACAGCCACTACGATGCTCGAGTAGAGCAGTGGCCACAGGATTTAGGCAATTCTAACTGCTCCCCAGAAATAAGAACTAAAATTGATCCAAATGCAATGATCCTCCCCTTGGCCCCTGATTGTAAGAGGAGCTTGCTGGTTATCTGCTCTCAGAACTATCAGTATACCTAGAATATTGTGCCCGGATTTGGTTACCTCCATTGAGGAGGGGCACAGAGGGAGTACAACGAAGGTTTACCAGGCTGATTCCTGGGATGGCAGGTCTGTCATATGAGGAAAGACCAAGTTGGCTAGGATTATATTGACTGAAGTTTAGAAGAATGAGAAAGGATCTCATCAAAACTTATAAAATTCTAAAGGGCTAGAACAGGATAGATTCAGAAAGAATGCTCCCAGTAGTGGGGGTGGGGGGGTGATGTTTGAGGGGGGGGCGGGGGGTGGGGAAACAGGATATTGGATTTGATGATCAGCCATCAGCAGAGCAGGTGAAAAGGGTCAGATGGTCTACTCCTGCTTCTGGTTTCCCTGTTCTATACTGGAAGCAGTTCAGAGCAGGTTGATTCCTGGGATAATCGGGTTTGGTTATGAAAAAATGTTCAGCAGGTCGGGCCTGTACTTACTGATGTTGAAAAGAATGAGAGGTGACCTTATGGAAACGCTGAAAATTCTGAGGGTCATGAACAGGGTAAACGATGTGAGTTTCCTTGGCCCCATAAGGAAATTTGAATCCACCAATGTAGCTTCAGAACAAGTAATCGCAGATTTAAAATGAGTAAGAAGAGGAAGTTCTTTTGTCAGACAGTCATTAATCGTTGGAATTCTCACTCAGAGGGAGCATGGAGACTGGGTCACTAAATCACAAAGTCACAAGGTTGAGTTAGACAGATACTTCCACCGTACAGGGAGAACAGAAAGAAAAGTGGAGTTAAGATCAAAGGTGTGCAGGTTAGGTGGATTGGCTACACTAAGTTGCCCCTTAGTGTTCAAATATGTGAGAGTTCAGGGGAATAGTGAAGTAAATATGTGGGGTTAGGATGATAGGGTCTGTGTAAGATGGTCGGTCGGACAGTCGGTGCAGATGGGCCAAATGACCTCCTTCTGCACTGTAGGGATTCTGTAGTTCTATCAGATCAGCCATGATTTTATTAAATGGGGTTGGGGAGAGGATGCAGGCTTAAGAGCCCTAATAGCCTATGCTTGCTCCTACTTCTTAGATCCTAATAGGATTGCAACTGCCCAGAGTCACCTGGAGTCTTCATGAATTGAAGGTTAATCAATTCATGGATACTTGAAGAGCAATCCAAAATGGCACTAAAAAGAATGGATTTTATTTTTGTATTTTTTTGATCATTGTTTATCAGTTGCAAAAACATTGGAGATGCAGGCAAATGACTGACTTGTGATCAAAGATCATCCAGTTGGTTTGGGAAGGCAGTGCTCAGTGTGATGGGTTGAAGCACTGATGCTGGAGTTTGGGGAGGTCATGTGCTGGAACCTCCAGGAATATGCCCAACCAGAGTTGGCAACCAAATTCTCCAACGTGAGCCTGTTGGGAAAATAACCAAAAGGGAAGATACAATCCCATCATGAAATTTGGAAAATTGTTATGAAAATAAAGTGTTGGAAATGCTCAGCAGATCTGGCAGTAACTGTGGAGAGAGAAAAACCAAATTAAATGTTCTGTGTTTGAAGATGACTCCTTCTTCTTCTACCGGAACGGTAGCACAGTGGTTAGCACTGCTGCTTCACAGCTCCAGGGTCCTGGGTTCGATTCCCGGCTCGGGTCACTGTCTGTGTGGAATTTGCACATTCTCCTTGTGCCTGCGTGGGTTTCCTCCGGGTACTCTGGTTTCCTCCCATAGTCCAAAGATGTGCGGGTCAGGTTGATTGGCCATGCTAAGAAATTGTCCCTTAGTGTCCAGGGATGCATAGGTTAGAGGGATTAGTGGGTGGAATATGGGGGTGGGGCCTGGGTGGGATTATGTTCAGTGCAGACTCGATGGGCTGATGGGCCTCTTTCTGCACTGTAGGGTTCTATGATATTTTGCTTTTATTTTAGTAACTTGCCAAGTTTCTCTTTTATTGAATGTCAAGTTTCACTTCAATGCCTTTCTGTAAGGCCTTTGCTGATGACACCAAGATTGGGGGAAAGGCAAATTGTGCGGAGGGTGTGGAGAGTCTGCAGAAGGATCTAGATAGGCTGGGCGAATGGGCCAGGAAATGGCAAATGGAATTTAATGTTGGCAAGTGTGAGGTGGTCCACTTTGGTAGGAAGAATGGTAGGAAGGACTATTACTTACGTGGCAAAAAACTGCAGCAGGCGACGGTGCAGAGGGACCTCGGGGTCCTTGTGCATGAGTCGCAAAAACCCAGCTTGCAGGTGCAGCAGGTAGTCAGGAAGGCGAGTGGGATGCTGGCCTTCATAGCGAGGGGGATTGAATATAAAAGTAGGGAGGTCTTGCTGCAGCTGTATAGGGCATTGGTGAGGCCGCAGCTGGAGTACTGTGTGCAGTTTTGGGCGCCGCACCTGCGCAAGGATATTTTGGCCCTGGAGGGAGTGCAGAGGAGGTTTACTAGGCTGATACCGGAGTTGAGGGGGTTGAGCTATGAGGAGAGGCTGAATAAACTAGGCTTGTACTCGCTAGAGTTTAGAAGAATGAGGGGAGATCTCATTGAGACGTATAAGATGATGAATGGGATGGATAGGATAGAGGTGGAGAGGCTCTTCCCGCTCAAAAAAGACAGTAGGACTAGGGGGCACAGCCTCAAGATAAAGGGGAGGCGGTTTAGAACGGAGTTGAGGAGGAACTTCTTCACTCAAAGGGTGGTGAATCTCTGGAATTCTCTGCCCGTTGAAGTGGTGGAGGCTGCCTCGCTAAATATTTTTAAGAAGCGGGTTGATGGGTTTTTGATAAGCGAGGGAATTAAGGGTTATGGGGAGAGGGTGGGAAAGTGGAACTGAGCCACAACAGATCAGCCATGATCTTATTGAATGGCGGGGCAGGCTCGAAGGGCTAGATGGCCTACTCCTGCTCCTATTTCTTATGTTCTTATGTAAGGTATAACACTTTGAATACTGTAAAAATCCTTTAGGAAATGCTTTTGCTAGTAACAGGGAAACAATTTGTGTTCCTCCGACAATAATTAATTACAGTACTCAAAGTCTTAGGCTGACAAACTTTTTAAACGACTAAGGATTTTCCTGAAGGCACAATAACCTTTTGTATTACTTAAACTATGCTGCTGAGCACTCTACACAGTGTAGAGAACAAGATTTCTTTCTAATTAGAATCCAAAGCACTCTGCATTGTACGATGGGCGTACAGTAAATGGTAATGAGCATATTGTGAAGTAGACCCACTTTGCTAGCAACATCGATTTTCAGTTCCTTTATTTTCTACGTGCAGTGAGTGTCTGCCACAGGTAGTAACAGTCATCCTGTTTCCGAAGCTGCCGTTCCCTATGTCTACGGGTGGAGAACAAATAATGAAGGGGTCAGGCAAGATTCCTGCTCCCCATTGCTCAAGTGGGGGTCTTCAGTCAGTTTCTCATCGCAAGAAAATAATTTGTGAAAATTAAACATTTTACTAGTGATTCTAGTCTCTGAGACTATAACATGCAGGAGCAGAAGTAGGCCATTTGGCAGACCATCGGGTCTGCTCCATCATTCAAATGGGATCATGACTGAGCCAATAGGATAATCCTCAATTCCACTTCCCTACCTTATTCCCATGACCCTTGATTTCCAATTTAAAATTGGCCTATGTCAACCTTGAATATATTTGACCCAATCTCTGCAGCCTTCTGTGGTACAGAATTCAACAGATTCATTATTTTCTGAGAGAATAAATTCTTCCTCGTCTCTGTTTTAAATGAGTGACCACTGGTCCTAAACTTTCTCACAAGGGGAAAGAACATCTCAACATCTACCCTGTCAAACCGCCTGAGCATCCTTTAGATCTCAATAAGGTCGCCCCTCATTCTTCTACACTCCAATGAGTACAGGCCCAACCTCCTAAACTGCTCCTTGTAAGAAAATCCTTCGATACCAAGGATCAACCTAGTCAATCTTTTCTGGACTGCCTCCAATGCCAATATATCTTTCCTTTGATAAGTGGGTCAAAACTGTTCAGTCTTCAAGGTGTGGTCTAATTAGTGTCTTGCATAATTTGAAGTAGACTTCTCTATGTTTATACTCCATTCCCCTTGAAGTAATCACTCCATTGCCTTCCCATTCCTGTATCCATGTCAATATACTACCCCCAACTTCATAAGCTCTTAGCTTATCAAGTAACCTTTTGTACGGTACCTTACCATGCCCTAATGCAGCAAGACCTGGAAAATATCCAGGCTTTGGCTGACAAATGGCAAACAGCATTCATGTCACATATGTGCAAGGCAATGAACATCAAAGAACAATATAGTGCAGGAGCAGGCTCTTTGGCCTCCAAGCCTGCACCGATCATGTGTTCCTAACTAGACCATCCGTTTGTATCCTCTATCCCCAGTCTGTTCATGTGGCTATCTAATAAGTCTTAAATGATCCTAGTGTGTCTGCCTCAACCACCCTGCTTGCTAGTGCATTCCAGGTCCCCACCAACCTCTGTGTAAAATACGCCCCCCACATATCCGATTTGAACCTTGCCCCACCTTGAACTTGTGACCCCTTGTGTTTGTCATTTCCGACCTGGGAAAAAGCTTCCAACAGTTCACCCTATCTATGCCCTTCATAATGTTATAAACTTTTATTAGGTTGCCCTTCAATCCCCATCTTTTGAGGGAGAACAACCCTAGTTTACTCAATCTCACCTCATAGCTAATACCCTTCATACCAGGCAACATCCTGGTAAACCTTTTCTGCACTCTCTCCAAAGCCTCCATGTCTTTCTGGTAGTGTGGTGACCAGAACTGGAAGCAGTATTCCAAATGTGGCCTAACCAACATTCTATATAAGTGCAACATGATATGCCAACTTTTATACTCTATGCTCCTTCCAATAAAGGCAAGCATGCCATATGCCTTCTTCACCACCTTTTCCACCTGTGCTGCCACCTTTAATGATCTGTGGATTTGCACACCCAGATCCCTCTGTGTGTCTATACTCCTGATCGTTTTGCCATTTATTGTATAGCTCCCACTGGATTAGGTCTGCCAAAATGCATCACTTCACATTTATCTGGGTTAAATTCTACCTGCCATTTTTCCACCCAATTTTCCAGCCTATCTATATCCTGCTATATTCTCTGAAGACAGAGTCCAGCGGATTGAGCAGAAGAGGCCAGTGGAAGGTCCAACAGTCAAGAAGGCGGTCTCTGCAAGCGTCATGGAACGCGAAGAGCAAGACAAGAGACAGAAGATGTCCTGGACATCCTCTGCGCCTAGCCCCACCTCCAGCCGTCTTGACTCTTGTCTTGCCACTGGATCTAGATGGGAATTGGGAAGGGAGAGTGAGGCTGACGCTGCGCATCTCTCCCTCACTTTAATCCAAATCAAGTGCTAGTTTTGATACAATCATCATTATCATCAGCAGTGTCCTGTTCAACCCTGAAGTCCTGTGGCGATGGGTGAGTGACAAAGCAGCAGGTATGGATACACTGGGAGCTGTAGTCATGGACCTGCACGCAGGCGGCTCAGGTCTAATGGTCGTTTTTCACTGACCGAAGCAGCAGTGGAACTCGGTGTCTACCTGGGCAACTGAGCAGCCCTCTGCCCCCCACTGCTCACCTCCGTAGAATGAGGAAGGGGCTAGAAAAGGTGCCCTAAACATTGCCTGCTTCACTATACCCTAGCCAGTTTACCGCGGCTGGAGGGGATCCCATCTTGCGGTCAAACAAACAAAATAAAACACAAGGTGACACCACTCACCATTGGCACGTGGAACTTGCGCACACTTTTTGACAACTGTACAGCAGACAGACCAAAGAGAAGAACAGCATTAGTTGCTAGAGAGCTTGCAAGATATAACATTGACATTGCAGCCCTGAGCGAAGCTCATCTTGCCAACGTAGGTCAGTTGACTGAAACTGGAGGTGGATACACTTTCTTCTGGAGCAGTCGCGGCAACGATGAGCGTCGTGATGCTGGAGTTGGATTCACTGTCAGGAATCACCTCGTCCAGGAATTTGATAGTCTACCCAAGGGTGTGAAAGACCAGCTTATGACATTACAGCTTCAGCCAAAGACAGAAGTCAAGCCACCTTGATCAGTGCCTATGCCCCCCCCCAGTGAACAACCCGGACAAGATGAAAGACAAGTTCTAGACGCCCTACTATCAGCACTGAGCAGTATCGACAAGCTGATCTTGCTTGGCGATTTCAATGCAAGAGTAGGGTGTGACTCTGCAATCTGGCAGAGTTATTGGGAGGCATGGTGTGGGCAAGTGTAACAGTAATGGCCTACCCTTACTGAAGAGCTGTGTAGCACACGACCTCCTCATCACAAATACAATCTTCCGTCCACCTACCCATAACAAGACCCCCTGGATGCACCCCCGCTCTAAGCATTGACATCTTATCGACTATGTCATTGTCAGGAGAAAAGACAGGCAGGATGTCAGAGTGACCAAGGCCATGTGTGGTGCTGGCTGCTGGACAGATCACAGGCTCATTGTCTCTAAAATGAGGCTCCACATCAGACCCAAGAAGCGACAACGAGGAAGCAAGGTTAGGAAAAGAATCAATGCAGCCAAGCTAAAGAACCCCAGCATAGCTTCAGCACTGGCTGAAGACTTAGAAATCAAGCTTGCTGACCTACGCCTTGCGCTGAGGGCGACTGGAAACGCTTCAGGGATGCTATCCATACATCTGTGCTGAAGACACTCAAGCCCTCCACCCGCAAGCAGCGTGATTGGTTTGATGAGAATGATGGGGAGATACAGGCTCTACTTGTTGAAAAGCATCATCTTCATCAGGCCTGCCAGAACAACCCATCATCACCTGCCAAGAAAAATGCTTTCACCAGTGCTCGCAGGACAGTCCGGAATAAACTGCGTAAAATGCAGGATGCATTTTAAAAGCAGAAAGTTTTGCTTTCGGTAGACTGCGCTCCACCGTATGGGAGTGTTGAGGAATCAGCCCAGCAACAAAACTGAAGGTCTACAGTGCCACGATACTCACTACCTCCTGTGTGCCTGTGAAACATGGACTGTGTATCAAAGGCATGCAAGACAGCTCAATCATTTCCACATGACTTGTCTTTGCAGAATATTACATATCCGTTGGCAAGACAAAGTACCAGACACTGAAGTTCTCTCTAGAGCCAGTCTACCATCAGTCCACACACTGCTGATGAGAGCGCAGACCCGGTGGGCAGGTCACGTCATTCGTATGTCAGATGAGCGCATACCCGAGCAGCTCCTTTTTGGGGAACTCTCTGCTGGAAGGCGCTCGCATGGAGGGCAAAAGAAACATTTCAAAGACACACTCAAGGCCTCTCTGAAGTTGCTTGACATTGACATGACCACCTGGGAAACGCTGGCACAAAACCACCCTACCTGGCACTGCCTCATCCACAAAGGCTGTCAGGCTCACGAAGCAAGGTGTATTGCTGGAGCACAACTTAAGCACGAACTGCGCAAGTCCAGAGCTACCAGCGCAACCACTACAGTGTCTACACAAGTCAGTCCAATATGTGCCAGGACATTCCGTGCCCGAATTGGTCTGATCAGTCATCTTTGGGCACACCGCAACCAGCCTCAAAATGACTAATAGTGCCGAGGGCCTCATCGTTGACTATGGACAAACAACAATATTCTCTGACGCCCATATTTCTCTGAACATTAACACTTACAATGTCACTCCATTTTAAAAGTGTTCGGCTTTGCTATTCTTATGACCAAAGTGAATAGCCTCAAACTTCCCTACGTTATACTTGGGTGTCTCAGTGAGACACCTAAAACATGACTGTGATGATTTGAAGAGCACCATCTTTGTTCCTGGCTGCTACCTACTCGCAGTTATGCAACAAGCTACAAAAATAAAACTGCGAGGGCATCAAATGCAGGCACTGAGAACTTTGGACATCCATATTGTCGTCATCTATCACATATCTATTTCTTTAAAAATGGACATCTGAAAATAGTATTTGATGGACATTTGTGTTGAATAAATGGAAACAGTGGAGTAAGTCATCCACTGTGATGAGTGCTTGTAAATACACTGTATAAAAAAAAGTGGACTGCATTGGGATACCTTTGAGCTTGTATGATGTTTGAAATGATACTTGAAACTTGCACATCTTCCCACTTAGAAAGGACAGCAGGACTAGAGGACACAGCCTCAATATAAGTAGGGAGGGCAGTTTAGATCAGAGTTGAGGAGCAACTTCTTCACTCAAAGGGTGGTGAATCTCTGGAATTCTCTGCCCGTAGAAGTGGTGGAGGCTGCCTCGCTAAATATATTTAAGTCACGGGTAGATAGGTTTTTGATAGACAGGGGTAAATTAAGGGTTATGGGGAGAAAGCGGGAAAGTGGAACTGATCTACTTCAGATCAGCCATGATCTTATTGAATGGCGGGGCAGACTCGAAGGGCTAGATGGCCTACTCCTGCTCCTATTTCTTATGTTCTTATCTGATGTGCTAAATGTAATTTTACAAGATGTAAATTTTAAATTTAAACTTTAAGTCAAATTCTTAGCAATGAGGTGAGCACTGCCTACCCAACCTGGAAGATAAACTCCCAGTTCCAATCGAAAACAGTGGGTAGCAGATAGCTGGAAATACCTACAGGAGCAAATCTAATTGAAGTGTTCAACAGGCATGACTAATCATAAGAATAATGCCTGAGCTATTTATCACAAGCCTCTAAACCATGAGATTACAGCTAGTAGCTCTTTGTTAGTTTATTATGTGTGTGACTTGCTTTACAGATGTCTTCTTAAAACTCAAGTTTTTATCTACCAGTGGTTGCTGGTTGACAGCATTTCTACTCAGGATCAGGTCAAACCCGTACTTTGCATCTCAACAATAATATGAGCTTGTCCCATCACTTCTGGTTATTGGCTTTCACATCCGTTGTAAAAAGCTAGTTTGTTCCTATATCTGAACAAGCAAATTGTCCTGTGCTGCAGGGGCTCGCACTCAATAACAACAACTTGCATTTGGGTGTGTCTTTACTAAGATAAAAGGCCCAAAATTATGATTTGCATTCTCCCACTTGCGTTACAGAGCCATAGAAAGATTACAGGCAGCCGTTCAGCCCACCTTGTCCATGCCAGCTCAAGGACAACCAGGTGCCCTTTCTAATCCTACCTTCCTTCACCCGCTCGATAGCCCTGTAGCTTACAGCACTTAAGGTGCAGATCCAAGTACTCTTTAAAAGAGGTTAGGGTCTCTGCTTCCACCAGCAACTTGGGCAGAGAATTCCAGACATCTTTGTGTAAAAACTTCCTTCCTCATGTTCCATCTACAACTACTGCCACTTACCTTGAATTTATGTCCCCTGGTTCTAGAATTCTTCACAAGCGAAATAATTTTATCCTGTTTTTATAAGTCTTATAAAGTGCACTCCTTAACTTGAACACTGGAAGTCTTTATTTATCAAGCCTACCTAGTGATTCTTTATGTACCCTTAGTCCATATGGGGCATATATAATTGGCAATGAGGCTGCTTCACAGCCTACACATTCTGCTGGCGCACTGTTCTAGAGAAGGGGGAGGAGACTGAGCATCACCTTGGGCCGTTGTAGGATGGCACTGGAAAAGAACTATAGTGTGGAACTCTGTGAAAAATGGATAGGCATTTTCCAATTGCCGTTACTTCATTTTTGAACAGTTCGTTCAAGGGAGATGGGACTTGCCTGGGAACCAGCCAAAAACGTCACAGCAAGTGGGCATCGGGAGGACTTGGGCTAACGGTGGCTACTGGCGACAGTGGGAGGAGACTTTGGGCCCAGTGCGGAAGCAGGCACCAAGGAGAGTTGGGCTGCAGTTGACGGAAAGGAAGGAGTGTTAACCTTGGTTGCCAAGAGAGCGGCTGTCTTGAGAATTGGTCACCGAGGGGACTCGAGCTGCAGATGGCTGCCGGCAATGGCGAGAGGAGGTTTTGAACCTACACTCAATTGGCAGTAAGAATTCCCATCAGCTAGATTCAGGGCATTAGGCCTATTTGAGGAAGACACTGAGAGCCCAATACCTTATAGAGAGTGCTTCATTGTTTATCTGGCAGCAAATAAGCCCAGCTTATTTGGGCAAGGACTCAGTAATACTGTTTTTTTTAAGTATCATAGACCTTAGCAGTTTTAAGGAGTTTGATGCAACCTGGCAAACCAGCTGAAAAGACTTAGCAAGAATCACGCAATGCCTTTTCACTCTAAAGGCATGAATGATTGCTGAGCGTTTTCGATTCTACAGCTCAAAGAAGAGGCCATTGTGTAATTTGTGGCAACTCTGAACAGACTGTCTGAGCAGTTCCAGGTTTAAAATTGTACTCCTGGATGCTTTATAGGCCTGGCTGGTTTGTGGCCTCCAGCATGAAGCCATTCAGTGGAAGTTATTGGCTGAAAAAAATTTACAGTTTAAGTCTGTGTCAGAGATACCAACTTCTGTGGAAATAGCTGTCAGAGAAGCAACACAGTTGGGTGTCAGCATTCGGGTACGCAAGGTAGCGGAATCTCCGCAGGTTTCAAGCTGTAAGTGGGACGCTGCTGATGTGGCAGCACAGGCCACAGGGAATCAAATTCCTGGACATGAGATGCCCAATGTTGATTAAATATCAAGAAGCAATTGGTAGACCCTATCTCGGTGGAGATAGTTGTTGCCTGGCACTTGTGTGGCGTGAATATTACTTGTCACTTATGAGCCCAAGCCTGAAAATTGTCCAGGTCTTTCTTCATTGGGCATGGATTACTTTAGTATCTGAGGAGTTGTGAATGGTATTGAACACTGTGCAGTCATCAGTGAGCGTCCCCACACTGACCTTATGATGGAAGGGAGGCCAAAGGTTAAGCAGCTGAAAGTGGTTGGACTCAACCCTGAGAGACTCTTGCAATGATGCCCTGGAGTTGAGATGACAGGCTTCCAACCACCACCATCATCTTCCTTTGTGCCAGGTATGACTCCAAAGAGCCAAGAGTTTTCCCCCTGATTCCCATTGACTCCAGTTTTGATTGGGCTCTTTGACGCTACCCTTGGTCGAATGCTGCCTTGCTGTCAAGGGCAGTCACTCTTACTTCTGACCATAATAACAAAAGGAATGATAGTGCAAGAGAAAATCAGGTGATCATGGGTCTGGTAAACATTGAAAAGATGAACTATAAATTGTTACTTGAGAATTATTACCAAGATAATTGACAAAAGAAACAAAGAAGAGAAGAGGAGATAGTTTTTAGACAGGGTGCTGTTATGACCTGGAATGTTTTCTTGAAAGAATTGTGGAAGCAGATTTGGTAAAGTTGATTGGATAAGTATTTAGAACGGGAAAAACAACTCAGGGCTGGGAGAGAATTGGAAGTTGCATGGAACTTATCGGGTAGTTATTTGAATGAGCTGGCACAGACTTGATAGTTTGAAGGTTCTCATCCTGCGCTGTTTAATTGCAGGATTCCATGATTCTGTGAACAACACCTGCTGTTCAAGAAAATTGTTGCAGTTGGTTATGATCTGAAATCATTGACCTTTATGTTATGTCTGGAAGATTGTTAACTACCCAATCGAAAGTTTCTCGAGCTTGAGTTGAGCCTCATTGGAGCATTGTAGCTGGTTCAGAGGTCAAGTGTGGGAGTGCGACGGAGAATTAAAGTGGCAAGTGACTAGGGTCAGTGCTTGCGGACTAAACAGAGATGGAATTATAGAATCCTACAGTGCAGAAAGAGGCCCTTCGGCCCATCGAGTCTGCACTGAACACAATCCCACCCAGGCCCTACCCTCATATTCCTACATATTATACCCACTAATCCCTCTAACCTACACATCCCTGGATGCTAAGGGACAATTTCTTAGCATGGCCGATCAACCTAACCCGCAGATCTTTGGACTGTGGGAGGAAACCGGAGTACCCGGAGGAAACCCACGCAGACATGAGGAGAATGTGCAAACTCCACAGAGACAGTGACCCGAGCCGGGAATCGAACCCAGGACCCTGGAGCTGTGAAGCAGCAGTGCTAACCACTGTGCTACCGTGCTGCCCAGCAAAAATCTGTTAGGCGTCCGTTATTTTTAAAAAATCACTGCAGCTTTACCGGCAAAATAATCTTAGTAACTGACAGTTATTCTGGGTAAGAGATATGAAGCGACAGTCATGTTCATTCTTTACACGTTGGCTCAAAGCGAGTGTAGCAGGCATGATTCTAATTCATCCCTTATTGTTGTGGCCAGCCCCCAGAGCACACTGGGGATTTAATTGTTCATGAGCTATTGGGAATAATCAATCAGCATTAAAACCACTTCCCGCACGATACCTTACACTTAGTTTAGTCTGTTTCCATATTAATTGAGTACTTCTAAAGCATTTTTGACATCTTCTGCTGAATCATACCTGTGACATTCTGTTTCATTGGCAATTATACCTAACCTGTTTTAACTGTGGTAATGAATATCCCCCATCCAGTTTTTGCCTGTAGGGTTAAGCTACATTTTGCGTTTGCTGTTTGTCTCGTACATGAGTAGTCTCTTTTTTTTCCCCAAAGTACTAGATCAGTTGAGAATAATTGTTGTGACGCCAATCTTTACTGTAGGTGAGGAAGACAAAGCAAAAAAAATCCTGAAAGCAAAAAACAATGCTGCCCACATATCACATATCTTTTTTGATGTGAGCCCAGCGGCTGTTTGAAATTCTTTTGATTTTTGGAAGATGCTCATGTTCTGTAATGTCACCTCAGCAAGCAGTAATCAGCAATGTCAACATCAACCCATTGGGTAACACCGTCTCTGAATCATAAGTCTGGAAGTTCAAGCTTTACTCTTAAATCAGGAGGGAGCGTGTATCAAGCATATGCTCCAACTGACCCTGTTTCTGATATTCATCATGCCCTGATAATCCAATGATAACAAAATAGACAAAAAGTCCACCGTAAGCAGGCTTTCTAACAATACGTGGTTAAAATTTATTTATTAGCCACAAGTAGACTGCAATGAACACTGCAATGAAGTTACTGTGAAAATCCCCGAGTCCACTCCGGCACCTATTCGGGTGCACTGAGGAAGAAGTTAGCATGGCCAATGCATCTAACCAACCCGTCTTTTGGACTGTGGGAGGAAACCGGTGCACCCAGAGAAAACCCACACAGCCACGGGGAGAATGTGCAGACTCCACACAGACAGTGACCAAAGCCGGGAATCGAATCCAGATCCCTGGCACTGTGAAGCAGCAGTTCTCACCACACCCAACGTGCCACCCCTGATGATGTCGCAATGGTAGAGAAACAGCAAGATTCTCAGATTTGTGTAGCATTAGGAAAAGCTTCAGGATTGACTGAATGTTCTGTTTACCCAACTGACAGTAAGACATCAGCTCAGTAATGAAGGGACATGATCTTGGTCTCATAACTAGTGTGCATGACTCAGCTGGGATTAAGATGCCCCGGAGCGACCATTATAACAGGCATTCTAATTGCCATGCCAGTACATAGTTTTGATAGAATGCTTTGTAAAATGCCCCTTTTCTACAAACAGCAAGTATAAATGCTGCCCACATATCACATATCTTTTTTGATGTGAGCCCAGCGGCTGTTTGAAATTCTTTTGATTTTTGGAAGATGCTCATGTTCTGTAATATCACCTCAGCAAGCAGTAATCAGCAATGTCAACATCAACCCATTGGGTAACACCGTCTCTGAATCATAAGTCTGGAAGTTCAAGCTTTACTCTTAAATCAGGAGGGAACGTGTATCAAGCATATGCTCCAACTGACCCTGTTTCTGATCTTCATCATGCCCTGATAATCCAGTGCCAAGGTAGAGGTGAAGACTGGGCACAATCTGCCTTGCTGCTTTTCAGTGCCATTGACTTTTCTTGCTACGGCATCTTTTGCCTCAGTGGACAGATGTTGTGCTTCAGTGCTGGAAAACCATAGTACCATCAGCCTGGTGTGCCAGTTCCTCAGTTCATCTCACCCCACGGCCATTTGATGGGGCATGGCAGCACCACCCACCCACAAATGACACAGGTGTGGATTAAACTAGTTAGCAACCATCAAGGCTGATTGATGGGTTTCTTTGTGTGTGTGTGTGTATGGGGGGGGGGGGGGGGGGGTGGTGCGCGGTGGAGTGGTGGTGGAGTGGGTGTCAATGAGCAACAGGTTAGCAATCTGAAGATGATCTCATGGCAGCTTATTGGAGGATGGGATGGAAACGGGCAGTGCTCCAGTCAGGTCAAGAGGCACTCTATGCCGCCAGCAACCACTTTAGAGCCCCATTGAGAGGAACAGACCAATAGACTCCTTCTCCACCCACCTCCATAACAGCCAAAAGTGGTGAAAACAAATTACTGTGGTTGCTGGAATCTGAAACAAAAACAGAAAGTGCTGGAAAATCTCAGCAGGTCTGACAACATCTGTGAGGAGAGAATAGAACCAACATTCCAAGTCTAGATGACCCTTCTTCAGAGCTGACAAAGGGTCATCGAGACTCAAAATGTTGTTTCTATTCTGAGATTTTCCAGTATTTTCTGTTTTTGACCCAAAAGTGGTGGACTGGCTGCACAGGGATTTCTCAGCTAACTTTTAATAAAGCTGGGGAGGGAACATTTCCATGTTGAGTGGGTCTCTCTCTCACTCGTCCTGCCATGGCGTCCTGTTGCTCTTTGAAGGAGGGAGAGCGCTGATTGATCTTCCAGCTTCCAGCACCTCTCCATTGTTTAATGGACAGTGGTCACAATAATTTGGAGTGTAGCTTCTGCAAAGGAGCAGAGGCTGTAAGGTAAAGAAGTAAAGTGTGCCTATCCCTTATCAGTTCTTCTCTACAATTCTGTGCCATTTTGTACGACAAGGGAGAAGAATGAGTGCCAGGGAGGATATTGCTCTGTGATTGGGTGGTGTGCCAGGTGTGAGATCTTGCAGCAGTGGGAGGTGCAATGGAGCATATGAATGTTTGTATAATTGTTAGTTTGGTGAATGAAATGATTGTTGTGTGTTTAGCAGGATAAGAGGTTGGTGGTGTGGTGGTCAGGCAATATGATTAGAAGATGCATTCACATACTTGACCTCTCTTATGAAGTAATTGAATATTTTGGAGCACTGTAACCAGATCTTCAGGGCCAGACTCCTCACACTGACCTCATAGAGAGAATCATAGAGCCCTACAGTGCTGAAACAGGCCCTTCAGCCCATCGAGTCTGCACTGAACGCAATCCCACCCAGGCCCTACCCCCATATCCCAACTAATCCCTCTAACCTCTGCTACCCTGGACACTAAGGGGCAATTTCTTAGCACGGCCAATCAACCGAACCCGCACATCTTTGGACTGTGGGAGGAAACTGGAGTATCCGGAGGAAACCCATGCAGACACGAGGAGAATGTGCAAACTCCACATAGACAGTGACCCAAGCCGGGAATCGAACCCAGGACCCTGGAGCTGTGAAGCAGCAGTGCTACCATGCCGCCCAGACCTCTGTTTCAATCAATTCCCAATCCCTTTCGAATGTGTGTATGGAGGTCTCTTGCCACCTGACAAAAAAAATGACAATTTTCCTGCTTCCCACGTCCATCATGAAAGATCCCTCTCTCTCAGGCCCATTTCTTCATCGTTCTTCATTCTTCCTTCTGAGGAACATTTTCACAAATGGCTTCAGCACCTGCTGCAACCAGAATACTCCTGCCCTTCCAGAGTGCAGGCTAGGGTAATGTAGACTCACTATCATTGGCTCTAACACTGCAGAAACCTGGTCCCTTGCTGATCATGCAGCCAGTCAACAGCATATTGAGGTGGATGGCTATTTGCCATAATCATGGAAGTGAGCGGGCAATGCTTGCATCATTTCCATTGTGTGCAGGGTAATCGCACATCACAATCGCTGTTTCATCGGTGTTATTCATTTCTCAACCCATTATCTGGTCCAAGAACAGGAGTTGGCTATTCAACCCCTTCATAGAATCCCTACAGTGCTGAAGGAGGCCATTTGGCCCATCTGCACCCACCTTCTGACAGACCATCCTTACTTAAGTCCACCTCCCACACCATCCCTTTAACCCCACACGCATACCTTGCTAATCCCATTTACCTACACATCTTGGGACACCAAGGGGCGATTTACCCTGGTTAATCCACCTGACCTGCGTATCTTTGGACTGTGGGAGGAAACCAGGACACCTGGAGGAAACCCACGCAGATATGGGGAGAATGTGCAAACTCCACACTGAGATCTCAGGCTGGAATCAAACCTGGGCTCCTGGTACAGTGAGGCAGCCGTGCTCATCACTGTGCCCTTGCATTCTGATCACGACTGATCTTCAATCTTAACTATATATTCTCTCTTTCTCCCCGTACAACTTGAAGCCATTAAAATCTAAATTAAAGGAGCATAGGAAATATGTGCAAGGGGAGGCTATTCGGTCAGTTGAGTCTGCTTTGCAATTCAACTGAATCATGGCTGATGTTCCTCTTCAACATTGCTGTCTGGGAAAATGTTGCGTGTGTAAGTTATTCGGTTAAAGTTGAGAGGTCGCTAACCCACATTCCAATGGTGGTTTCATGTCAGAAGAAAAATAATTAATTGACCGTGACGCTCGTTGGATCATCCTGGATGGGTAAATGGTGCCACAGAAATAAAAAACCTTTTCTCTTTTCTCTTCTATACACCGGTGTTTGAGAGGGTGTGATGGAACTGTGACATGTTTAACATCAGGCAGATGCTCAAAGAATATTTGCTGGGTAAAATCATAACTGCGCTGTTATATTGCTTGTGACATTTACAGGCATTTGTAATTTTGAACCTGGTAGTATATATATTGTTGTCATTGGTGCTGAGGTAATAGAAAAAGGAAATGATGTTTGGTTTTTCTGGCTGTGTCCCAGGAGAAATATTTTATAATCCCACTACTGGTTCCTTGTGAAGGTTATAAAATGAAATGAATTATGCGAACAACTTATTAGATAATAAACACTGTCAGGAGTTAAATTGTTTTTTTTTAGACTAATAATTTTAATGATGCTCGATAAATTCCACATAAGAACTAGGAGCAGGAGTAGGCCATTTGGCCCGTCGAGCCTGCTCTGCCCTTCAATAAGATCATGGCTGATCTTTTTGTGGACTCAGCCCCACTTGCCCACCCACTCACCGTAACCCTCAATTCTTTTACTGTTCAAGAATTTATCTATCCTTGCCTTAAAAACATTCAATGAGGTAGCCTCAACTGCTTCACTGGGCAGGGAGTTCCACAGATTTACAACCCTTTGTGTGAAGAAATTCCTCCTCAACTCAGACCTAAATCTGCTTTCCCTTATTTTGAGGCTATGCCCCCTAGTTCTACTTTCACCTGCCAGTGGAAACAACTTCCCTGCTTCTATCTTGTCTATTCCCTTCATAATCTTATATGTTTCTATAAGATCTCCCATCATTCTTCTGAAGTCCAGTGAGTATAGCCCCAGTTTACTCAGTCAGTCCTCATAAGCTAATCCTCTCAACTTCAGAATTAACATAGTGAATCTCCTCTGCACCCCCTCCAGTGCCAGTATATCCTTTCTCAAGTAAGGAGACCAAAACTGTACACAGTCCTCCAGGTGTGGCCTCAACAGCACCTTATACAGCTGCAACATAATCTCGCTGTTTTTAACCTCCATCCCTCTAACAATGAAAGACAAAATTCCATTTGCCTTCTTAATTACCTGTTGCACTGGCAAACCAACTCCTTGAGATTCCTGCACAAGGATATCCAGGTCCCTCTGCACAGCAGCATGCTGCATTTTTTTACCAATTAAATAATTGTCCATTTTACTGTTATTCCTACCAAAATGGATGCTCTCACATTTAACAACACTGTATTCCATACGCCAGACCCTTGCCCACTCACTTAGATTATCTATATCCCTTTGCAGACTTTCAGCATCCTCTGCACACTTTGCTCTTCCACCCATCTTAGTGTCATCAGCAAATTTTGACACACTACACTTGGTCCCCAAATCCAAATCATCTATGTAAATCGTAAACAACTGCAATCCCAACAGTGATCCCTGAGACACACCACTAGTCACTAATCGCCAACCACAAAGACACCCATCTTGAAAAATCTTATTTTTCTTTCAAATAAATTACAAAACTGAATTCAAACATGCAGAGGAATTAACACTGCTGAAAGGAATAATATTAAATGAAAAGTTACAGTCAGCTGATGGAACTCCATATACTTGTTTGACATTGCTCTGTCCTCTGTTTTAATGCAGTTTTTAATCTTCTTAGTTTTAAACATATTGCTGCTTTAAAATGGAGGACAGAGAAATGATGCACAAATAGCCAAATATTTGTTTGCCCAATGTCACAAATAGACATTCCTTGGTGAAAGTTTTTATTCAGCTAATGAAGCAGATCATATAAGTGTTTTCTGTTTCACATTTACATGGATTTGCGTGGAGAATATAAGAACATAAGAACATAAGAAATAGGAGCAGGAGTAGGCCATCTAGCCCTTCGAGCCTGCCCCGCCATTCAATAAGATCATGGCTGATCTGTCGCTGCTCAGTTCCACTTTCCCGCCCTCTCCCCATAACCCTTAATCCCCTCTCTTATCAAAAACCCATCAACCCGCGTCTTAAAAATATTTAGCGAGGCAGCCTCCACCACTTCAACGGGCAGAGAATTCCAGAGATTCATCACCCTTTGAGTGAAGAAGTTCCTCCTCAACTCCGTTCTAAACCGCCCCCCTTTTATCTTGAGGCTGTGCCCCCTAGTCCTACTGTCTTTTTTGAGCGGGAAGAGTCTCTCCACCTCTATCCTATCCATCCCATTCATCATCTCATACGTCTCAATGAGATCTCCCCTCATTCTTCTAAACTCTAACGAGTACAAGCCCAGTTTATTCA
Source organism: Carcharhinus amblyrhynchos (assembly GCF_965287045.1). Lineage (NCBI taxonomy): Eukaryota > Metazoa > Chordata > Chondrichthyes > Carcharhiniformes > Carcharhinidae > Carcharhinus > Carcharhinus amblyrhynchos. The sequence continues at coordinate 17,247,003 of NC_137330.1, forward strand.
GCCTCTCCTCATAGCTCAACCCCCTCAACTCCGGTATCAGCCTAGTAAACCTCCTCTGCACTCCCTCCAAGGCCAAAATATCTTTGCGCAGGTGCGGCGCCCAAAACTGCACACAGTACTCCAGCTGCGGCCTCACCAATGCCCTATACAGCTGCAGCAAGACCTCCCTACTTTTATATTCAATCCCCCTCGCTATGAAGGCCAGCATCCCATTCGCCTTCCTGACCACCTGCTGCACCTGCAAGCTGGGTTTTTGCGACTCATGCACAAGGACCCCGAGGTCCCTCTGCACCGTCGCCTGCTGCAGTTTTTCGCCCCGTAAGTAATAGTCCTTCCTACCATTCTTCCTACCAAAGTGGACCACCTCACACTTGCCAACATTAAATTCCATTTGCCATTTCCTGGCCCATTCGCCCAGCCTATCTAGATCCTTCTGCAGACTCTCCACACCCTCCGCACAATTTGCCGTTCCCCCAATCTTGGTGTCATCAGCAAATTTTGACACCCTACACTCGGTTCCCTCCTCCAGATCATCTATATAAATGGTAAAAAGCTGAGGCCCCAGCACCGACCCCTGGGGCACTCCACTAGTCACCATCTGCCAATCCGAATAGCACCCGTTGACCCCCACTCTCTGCCTCCTATTTGACAACCAATCCTCTATCCACGCTAACACCCTACCCCCAACTCCATGTCCCTCGACCTTCTGCAATAACCTCTTGTGAGGTACTTTGTCAAACGCCTTCTGAAAATCTAGAAAGACCACATCCACCGGCTCTCCTCTATCCACCGCCCTAGACACATCCTCATAGAACTCCAGTAAATTTGTCAGACACGACTTCCCTTTAATGAAACCGTGCTGCGTCTGCTCTATCAAGCAATTCCCTTCAAGATGCCTCGCAATTTCCTCCTTAATGACAGATTCTAACATTTTACCTACCACAGACGTTAAACTAACCGGCCTATAATTCCCCGCCTTTTGCCTGGCACCCTTCTTAAACAACGGCGTAACATTAGCCGTTTTCCAATCTTCCGGCACTTCCCTGGAATCCAGCGACGTCTGGAAAATAACCACCAAGGCATCCACTATCACCTCCGCCATTTCTTTCAGAACCCTCGGATGCATTCCATCCGGTCCTGGAGACTTGTCCACAATCAGCCCCTCCAGTCTGTAGAGCACCGCCTCTCTAGTAACAGTAATGTCATTAAGACCCTCCAGTCCTACCACCTTTCCATCGCTAACACCCGGCAAGTTATTCACGTCCTCCTCCGTGAAGACCGAAACAAAAAAGTTATTCAATACCTTAGCCATATCCTCATCCCCTACCACTAGGTCCCCTTTCTCATCCTCTAAAGGACCAACATTCACCCTAGCCAGCCTCTTCCTTTTTATATATTTATAAAAACTCTTGCTATCCTTTTTTATATTAAGCGCTAGCCCAGCTTCATAGTTTCTCCTACCCTTCTTTATCAACTAGCACAGAATGAAGCCATTCAGCCCAAGTGATATCTGCTGGTCTTTATGTTCCCCATGAACTGCTTCCCACTCCACTTCATCGAGCTCCATCAACAAGTCCTCCTGTTCCTTTTGCTCTGGTATGTTCATCTAGCCGCTCCATGAATGAATGAAACTTTGCTGATTTCACGTAAAGTCAGCCACATTGTACTTTTTTTAAAAAAAAGAAAGAAGCTTGCCCAGTTAATGAATAAAAGCAAAAGAGTTCTAGTTCGACAAGATTTGTTTTTAACCAATTTGTGAAGAGCTCACAAATTAATTTTTCACATTTAAGCAGGCCCAGAGGATTAATTAACAATATATTTACAGATTGTGCTGAGCAGCTTGATGTTCACCAGAGCAATCAGCAATGATCTGACTCTCATTTTCTCACACATTGTACATAACACATGGTTTGAGTCTCATGGGGCCCATTGCCAAATGCAAAACCTTCCAGGCTGGACGAGGGTCAATTTTTGCTACAGTTGGGTCTCTCTGCCAATGGAAGCTTCATACTAAAGTAACAAGTGCACATATATGAGGTAACTTGCATTTATTTGGCATACTTGACATTCAGATCTAGTGTCCAGGTACAAAAAGACATTCAAGCAGTTTAAGAGGTCACGGATCTTAACTTCAAGGGTGCTAGAATGAAGAGAGGATGCTTCAGTTGTTCGACTGGGTCAGACTCCACCTGGGGAACTGCGTGCAGTCTGACAAACCACCCTTCAGGCAAGAAGTATTGAGCATGAACAGGGGATAGGGATGGCACAGTGGTTAGCATTGTAGCCTTCCAGAGCCAGGGACCTGAGTTCAATTCCAATCTTGGGTGACTGTGTCGGCAAGAGTGCTCTGGTTTTCCTCCCACAGTCTAAAGATGTGTAGGTCAAGTGAATTAGCAGTGCTAAAGTTGCCCCTTTGTGTCCCAAGGTGGGTAGGTTTAGGCGGATTAGCCACGGTAAATGTGTGGGCTCCTGGGACAGGGCGGGGGGAGGGGAGGAGTGGGCCTGCATAAAATACTCTGTCAGAGCCAGTGCAGATTTGGTGGGCCAAATGGCCTCTCTCTGCACAGTAGGGATTCTATAGGATAAATTGCAGTTTTGCTTCAGTGACACTGGGGTTAAAAGGTTTAATGAGGACATGTCATGTAAACCTGGCTTATATTCACTTGAGTAAAGAGGATTGAGGGTTGGTCTCTTGAGATGTTGAAAATTATCCAAAAAAAAATGATAGGGTAGGTACGGTGTAACCATCCACCTGGTGGATGGAATATAGAATGAGAGTATATCATCTGACAATTAAGAGTCAAGCCACTTACAAAGGAAATCAGGAAAGATGTTTTCATGTAAAGGGCAGTGGAAACTTGTAACTCGGTCCTCAGAAAGTTGCTGCGGCAAAAATAGAGCTTTACGATTGAGATCCATAGATTTTTGATACCATGGAAAATGGAACAAAGGCAGTTAAAATGGAATTGATCTAATTAAACAGTGGAACAGACATGAGGGGCCAAATGGCCTATTTCTATTGCTTTATGTCCTTATGAAACTCCAAAGCAATTTATAATCAATACATTGCTTTTGCAGTGCAGTCGTTACCTTATGGGCAAAGGTTTGCCAGAACGATAATTTTGAAATGGACAAAAACAGCAGAAATAATCTATGATATGGTCCCAATGTTACTTAGGTGGAGGAATCTAACTCCTAAATTAGAAATCTTTCTATTTTTCACTTGTTGGCAATCAGGTCCAGTTTTACCTCCGCTAACTTGAGGTCACTGCTCCAGTGTTTGCAGCCACCGGGATAATGTACCTATGTGTCCCATTATATACATATGCCGGTGTTGGACTGGGGTAAGCAAGTAAGAAGTCTTACAACACCAGATTAAAGTCTAGCAGGTTTATTTGGTAGCACAAGCCACAAGCTTTAGGAGCACTGCCCCTTCATCAGGTGCGTGGAACCTGATGAAGGGGCAGCGCTGTGAACGCTTGTGGCTTGTGCTACCAAATAAACCTGTTGGACTTCAACCTGGTGTTGTGAGACTTCTTAGGTGTCTGCCATTATAACCAGTTCAGCCGAGGGAGTGTGCATTGTCGGAGGTGCTGACTTTCAAGTGAGATGTTAATCCAAGGCCTAGTCTGGTGCCTCAGGCATGAGGATAAGGTCCAATAGCCATATTATCAAGAAGAGTGGGGATTTTTCTCAGTATTCATACTTGGTATTCTTGCCTCAATCAAACATCACTATTACAGGCCATTAATTGTTCAGTGCTCCTGCAGAAAAACTGAGGGAACCTATCTATATTTGCTCAATCACTCTGATTCTTACTGAACTTTACCTTTAAAGCTGTGTGTTCCGAAGAAGATTCTTTCCAAGTTACCCCTGGTGATACAGATCAGAATCATCTAACAGAGTGATTGATCTATTCTGGCCTCCCAGTGTATTTACTCTCAAAACCTCACCTGGGGTTGCTTGCCCAGTGGGGAAGATGAAAAGCATCCTTCCTCAGTATGTGTGTCTTCCAATGTTTCTCTGGAGAAAAGAATTCAACGTGTTAAACCATAAAGTGTGTAAGTTTAAAATATGAGAGTTTCCTCCTGGCTTTAAAGGTAAAGGAGGCAATCGAATGGAGGTGATATTCAGTGCAGAACCATCGAGTCCACTTTTGGAATGAGTGAATGAATCACAGAACCCGACAGTGCAGAAAGAAGCCCTTCGGCCCATCGAGTCAGCACAGACCACAATCCCACTCAGGCCCTACCCCCATATCCCTAACATATTTTACCCGCTAACCTAAGCATCCTAGTACACTAAGGGACAATTGTAGCACGGTCAATCAACATAACCCGCGCATCTTTGGTCTGTGGGAGGAAATCGGAGCACCCGGAGGAAACCCACGCAGACACGAGGAGAATGTGCAAACCCCACACAGACAGTGACCCGAGCCAGGAATCAAACCCAGGTCCCTTGAGCTGCAAAGCAGCAGCGCTAACCACTGTGCTACCATGCTGCGCTAAAGACATGACACAAGTGGAGAGAATGTGGAACTGCCGATCATGTCAAGTGGTTGCGATGAATAGCGTAAATGCATTTAAAAGGACACTGTTAAATGATGGAGAAGTTTTGAGATTCGGGTTTAAAGTCTATTTATATAGTTTCACAAGTAGGCTTACACTAACACTGCAATAAAGTTACTGTGAAAAGCCCCTAGTCGCCACATTCCATTTCCCGTTCGGGTACACTGAGGGAGAATTTAGCATGGCCTTTGCACCTAACCAGCAAGTCTGTCATACTGTGGGAGGAAGCCAGAGCATCCAGAGGGAACCCACGCAGACACGAGGAGGATATTCAGACTGAGAGCCAAGCTGGGAATCGAATCTGGGTCCATGGCGCTGTGAGGCAGCAGTGCCAGCCGCTGTGCCACCCATGCACCACCCTGCTGCCCACAGACAACTATTTTGAAGGAGTTAGATGGCCAAAGCAACTGTTCATCTGCTGTAGATTCCATGTGACCGAACTTGGTGTCAGCGAACATTGTTCTGTATTGAAATAGAAAAATCTGACAGAAAACTTGCCACTGCCATTCTGACTAACTTGATTAATGAATAGGTGCAAGAAATCAATAACGTTAGCGTGGACTCTGAGTTCAATCTTTGCAATTGGTTAAAAAAAGTCACAAAATCGCAGAATTGTTACGGCACAGAAGACAGCTATTTTTTCACTCAGAGGGTGGTGAGTGAGTGGAATCGGCTGCCATCGGTGGTGGTGGAGGCGAACTCTTTGGGGTCTTTTCAGAGACTTCTGGATGAGTACATGGGATTTAATGGGATTGAGGGTTATGGATAGGCCTGGTAGGTAGGGATATGATCAGCGCAACTTGTGGGCCGAAGGGCCTGTTTGTGCTGTAGTGTTCTATGTTCTATTTGGTCTGTTCTGTCTGCAGTCGGTACACATGAGCAACATGACTTGGTGCCATTCTCTTGCCTTTTCTCCGTACATAGGAACATAGGAATTAGGAGTAGAAGTAGGCAATTCAGCCCTTGGACTCTGCTCCACCATTCAATCAGATCACGGCTGATCCCTTCCTGGTCTCAAATCCACCTCTCTACTTGCTCCCCATTTCCCTTTAAATCCATTTTTTATCAGAAATATATCTGTCTCCTTCCTGAAACCATTTAATGATTCAGACTCCACCACGCTCTGCAGGGGGTGAGTCCCACAAATTCAACATCTTCCGTGAGAACATAGAACAGAACAGCACAGAAACAAGCCCTTCAGTCCACAATGTTGCGTCAAGCATAAAGTCAAATTGACCTTCTGCCCGAAGTCCATATCCGTCTATTCATTGAATATCCACGTGATAATCTAAAAGCCCTTTAACACTCCTATTGTACCTGCCTGCACCACCTTCCATGGAAGCAGATACCTACAATTCTATGTAAAAAAAAAATTGCTTCTTGTATTTCCTTTGAACTTCTGCTCCCTTAACCTTATGGGTATGCCCCCGAGTAGCAGTTGTGAACTCGCCAACTTTAAGGGCATTCAAATGGTCTGTGGATAGGCATATGGATAACATTGGAATAGTTTAGGTTAGAGGGTCACTAGATTGGTTCCACTGGTCGGCGCAACATCGAGGGCCAAAGGACCTGTACTGTGCTGTAATGTTCTATGTTCTATGTTCTATGAGTATAAGAGATTCTAACTCTGGGAGAAAAATGCTGGGGGTGATTATATGAAAGCAATTCTAAGTTCAGGACGAGTGTGAAAACAGAAGAGTTTCTAATTTGTTTTTTGGGCAAGTCCAAATCTGCAATTTTTATGCACCCAGTTCCTGAAAAAAACAACAAAAACTGTTTCTCATGTATAGGGAGGGGCAGGGGCTTAAATCACCCGAGTGCTGAATGAGAGCAGTGGAGGGCACCATTGCGCATGCACAGGTCCTTCTGTTCTGAGAGCAGATAAACCAGCCTCTGCTGCTCTCAGCCAGTCTCCATGCCCAAAGCAGGTAGCGCTCCAGCTACCACAGAAAGCTGTGGCCTGCATCATATCAAAGTCTCTTTGCAGCCGATAAGAGCCCTCCACCTCATCCACTACTCCACCAATCTTGGTGTCATCAGCAAATTTACTGACCCACCCTTCAGCCCCCTCTTCTAAGCTATTGATAAGAATCACAAATAGCAGAGGACCCAGCACTGATCCCTGTGGGGCACCATTGGTAACTGACCTGCAGTCTGAAAAGTTTCCTTCCACCACCACCCTCTGTCTTTTATGAGACACAGTAAAAAGTCTGACAACACCAGTTACTTGTCCAATTGGCCAAATTTCCTTCTATCCCACACCTCCTTACTTTCTTCATGTGCCTACCATGAGGAACCTTATCAAACCTTATCATGGATTTACTAAAATCCATGTATACGACATCAACTGCTCTACCTTCGTCTACACACTTAGTTATCTCCTCAAAGAATTCAATCAAATTTGTGAGGCAGGACTTACCCCTTACGAAACTGTGCTGACTATCCCGGATTAAGCTGCATCTTTCCAAATGGTCATAAATCCTATCTCTCAGGACCCTTTCCATTAACTTATCAACCACCGAAGTAAGACTAACTGGCCTATAATTACCAGGGACATTCCTATTTCTTTTCTTGAAGAGAGGAACAACATTCACCACTCTCCAATCCCCTGGCACAGTCCCCGTTGACAGTGAGGACCCAAAGATCAAAACAATCTCATCCCTTGCCTCCCAAAGTATCCTAGGATGTATCCCATTTGGCCCAGGGGACTTATCGACCCTCAGGTTTTTCAAAATTGCTAATACATCTTCCTTCAGAACATCTATCTCCTCCATCCTATCAGCCCGTATCACACTCTCATCCTCAAAAACATGGCCCCTCTCCTTGGTGAACACTGAAGAGGAGTCTTCATTCAACATTTCACCAATCTCTTCTGACTCCATGCGCAAGTTCCCACTGCTATCCTTGACTGGCCCTAACCTCACTCCGATCGTTCTTTTATTTCTCACATAAGAGTAAAAAGCCTTGGGGTTTGCCTTTATCCAATCCATCAAGGACTCCCCATGCCCCCCTCCTAAGCCCTTTTTTTAACTCATTCCTAGCTACCTTGTAACCCTCAAGCGACCCAACTGAATCTTGTTTTTTCATCCTTACATACGCTTCCTTTTTCCTCTTAACAAGACATTCAACCTCCTTTGTGAACCATGGTCCCTCACGAGGCCATTTCCTCCCTGCTTGACAGGGACATACCGATTAAGGGCACGCAGTATTTGTTCCTTGAACAAGCTCCACTTTTCATTTGTGCCCATAGCTGACAGTTTCTGTTCCCATCTTATGCTCCCTAATTCTTGCCTAATCACATCATAATTATCCCTGCCCCAATTATAAACCTTGCCCTGCCGTGTGAGCCTACCCTCTCCATTGCAATAATGAAGGAAAACTAGTAAGGAACTGTAATCCAGAAACTCACCTAATGTTCTGAGGACCTGGGATCGAATCCTGCCACATTAGATGGTGGAATTTGAATTCAATAAAAAGCATGTCTGGAATTAAGAATATATTGATGACCGTGAAACCATTGTTGATTGTCAGAAAAACCCATCTGGTTCACTAATATCTTTTAGGGAAGGAAATCTGCTGTCCTTAACTGGTCTGACCTACATGTGACTCTAGAACCAAGCAATGTGGTTGACTTTCAACTGCCCTCGGGCAACGAGGGAGTGGTAATAAATGCTGGCCAGCCAGCAATGCCCATGAATGAATAATAAAAAAAACAGGACCCCCAATTCAGAAGATTAATGGAATGACAATGTCATCCCAGTGCAGTGACCAAACTAACACACTTTCAACATGCCACAGTTTGGGAGATATGCAACAGAGAGAGAGAGAGAGAGCAGGATTGAACTTATTATTATAAATTGTTTTTTATGGAAAAAACATTTCCATTTCTGAGTGATGAAATAATTTCTAAGTAGAATTTTTAAGAGCAGTGTGAATGGTAAGATAGGGACTGAAGCGGAGATAAGTTTTAAGAAATGAAACAATTTACCACCTGCTAGAATAAGACTCCACAATTTCAATTGTGCTTTTTCTAGGCCGCTAAGTTTGAATTCCACATCAAGACTATACATCACATTGTTAACAGGATTCTTATAAATCCCAAGTGGTGGCAGTGAGATTAACAAGATTTTAAAGTCCTATCATGACAATTGACGGGGCCTGGGTTTAATCCAAAAAATTTCAGCTCTAATAATACATTACATCCTCATTACTGCACTGGGAGGATTACTTATGCTTAATTCTTTGATGTGGGATTTGAAAACGCAACCTTCTGACCTCGTAGCGCAAGTGCTGCTTGTTGAATCATAGCTGAGACAGGAGAGGAAGTGCTCCAAACACATTCACTGTTGTAGTTATGGCAGGTAGCAGCTTGTTAAGAATGCATGCATGTGAGCGCACATTGTGGCGGGAGTGATTGTCAACACGGTAGCAGTTAATGCCTGCGTTTCTCCGCTGCTTCTCTCTGATCAGCAAGAGGATGATGAAGTCTCTTCACTTTGAAGCACTGATGGTAAGAAAACAGGGAGATGTTGCTTATGCTGTCAGTTCCCACTTGGAAAGATCCACTGGCAAAACAATTCAAGGTCAGAGTGATCTTGATGGCCATTTGCAGCATCAGCCTTGCCTTGGTTATATAGTCTAATCTCTGCTTCCTTGGTGGATCGCAGCCAACTCAGACATTGCTTTGAGCTGAGTTGCAGATAGAGGTGTCCTCTGAATACTTGAGATGTATATGGCTCTTTCTTTTCATTCTTTCATGGGATGTAGGTGTCACTGACAAGGCCAGCATTTTTTGACTATCCCAAAAAGCCCTTGAGACAGTGGTAATCGAGCTGCCTCTTGAACTGCCGCAGTCTATTCTGCAGCAGTTCAACTGGTACAACTGAGTCACACATTAACCAGACCCTGCAAAGACAGAAGATTTCTTCCCCTAAAGGACATTAATGAACCAGACAGGTTTTTATGACAACACTTTCATGGTCACCGCAACTGAGTATTATTTAAATGGAGAAAAAAAGTGCAGAAAGCTGCAACACAAAGGGACTTGGGGTACTTGTGTATAAAACACAGAAAGATAGCACACAGGTGTAGCAAGTAATCAGGAAGCCTAATGAAATGTTGACCCTTATTTCAAGGGGGGGTTGGAGTATAAGGGTAGGGAAGTTTTGTTGCATCTGTACACGGCACTGGAGAGACCACATCTGGAGTACTGTGAGCAGTTTGTTTAAGGAAAGGTGTTACTTCGTTGGAGGCAGTTCAGAGAAGATGCACCAGGATAATCCCAAGTATGTCTTTTGAGATAAGGTTAAATAAAATGGGGCTCTATTCATTGGGATTTAGAAGAATGAGAGACAATCTCATTGAAACAAATAGTATTCTTAAGCAGTTTGACAGAGTAAATGTTGGATGTTTCCATCATGGGAGAGTTTAGGACTACAAGGCAGAGCCTCAGAATAAAGGGGTGCCAATTTAAAGCTGAGATGGGGACTTTCTTTTCTGAGAGTTGTGAGCCTTTGGAACTCATTGCCACAGAGAACTGTGGGGGCAGAGTTCTTGTATATGTTTAAAACTGAGCTAGACAGATTTTTGATCAATAAGGCAATCAATACTTACGGGGAAAGGTGAGGAAAATAGACTTGAAGAATGTTGGATTAGCCATGATCCTATTGAATGGTGGAGTAGGCTTGAGGGACCAAACTGCTTATTCCTGTTCCTACTATTTATGGTCTTAAGTCCATGACCACTATCAGCAAGAAGAACAAGGACAGCAGACACATGGAAACTCCACCTGCAAGTTCCCCTCCAAGTCACTCATGATCTTGACTTGGAAATATGCCCCTCCTTCCTTCAGTGTCGCTGGGTCAAAACCTTGGCTTTCAGATGCCTCCAGAATTGTCTGTCTGCATTTCCCTCTGTAACTACTAAATTTATTATTCAGAAATTTTCATCGCAGAACAATTATGTGCATGCTTTTTCAATTTTTATGAAGACAGATAAGATGAACCAAGATTCATTAAAACTGCAGCAAGGCTGGCCTGAAACACAGCATTGCAGTTATCAATCTAAATAATGAGGACTCAACTCAATTACAGCTAATAGAAGGAGCTTAGCTTTACACACACCAGAGCTGTTCCAAGCTGAGAAGTCCAATATTATTGATGTTTTAATTGAGAGATCACACAACATTCATAAGATAATTGTTGATGAGAAAGGCAGAGATCTTAATATCCCCCCAATTGTTACATTACAGCAGTTTTAAAAGTACTTTATTGACTGTAAAATGCTTTGGGCTACCCTGGGTCACCTGATATTTTTTCTCTGTTTTGGAGTATCACAAAGTTTCATCATCCAATTTGGAAGATATTTGCATGTGATTTGTGAAGAGAACGTCCCTACTGGGTTGACCATTTTACTAGTTTGAACCTGGTTTCCTGAATTATCTCATCACAAGGGTTGAGTTTCCGCTATGGGCCCAATCAGCCATCTGTGCTACGAAGGAATATCACTCTGAGAAAAGAAGTCTTGTCGAAGCTTTTCATTTTGCACTCAACAGGACATTCGCAAGCATACTGATCTCAGAGGAAAACAACAATTTATACTGTATGAGAAGAGACTGATGATTGGTTGGCAAGTGAGCTGTGATTGATGGAGACATTGCCACAGAGAATGCAGCAGTTAATGTTGACTCACAGCCAGGCAGTATTTAAAACTTAAACCTGGCAGCTTGACCCTGATTGGCTGAGTCATTACCTTTGGGAATTAATCAGCAAATGGCTGTCTCTTATTTTATTTAGCTAAATCAAGGGCAATGTGTGTTCATGTTCTTTCTGTCTGTAAAGAACAGGGCCCTGGGTAATCATATATGAAGCTTCCACTACATGCAAATGTACCACATTGTTAGCCCAACTGACGATCTTAAAATGGTTGCCAGCATAATTTTTAGATCACTCTATTATTTAGCAATCGTGGAATCACATCTGATATTGGACACTGTGTCTTGAGTTTTGCAAACACAGCTGTTGGGTATGGTCTGTAACTTTCCTGCAACATGCTGTTTGATATGATCTGCCAGTCTTTAGAACGTATGGTCTACATACCTAAACTATTAATATGTGGGACCCTGTACTTTGCAAACAGGAGGAACAGGTACACGTATTGCGGCTATTTCAGCTAACCAAGCTAAGTGAACCGATTCACTGGCTCATTCTTCAGGTCAATGTCTTGACCAATTAGGGTTTAAATTTCAAACAAAGCTTGGCAGTTCATGATTCACCATCAACTGGCGCTTGCCCATGGTAGTGCCTATTAGTCAGAGGCCACTTGCCAACCAATCAGCACTCTCTTGTCATTCCGTATCATTTTTTTTTGTTTTCCTCTTGGATCAGTATTCTTGTGAAGTATCCTGATGAGCACTTGATGAAAAGCTTCAACGTGACTCTTTTTCCAGTCATACTCAAGTTCAGTGTGATCAAATGACTATTTGAATGCCACTTCTATGAAGAGCCTCAAGATGCTCGACCACAGTAAGGTTGTTACTGCAAGTTGTTGTTGAATCTTTGAAATTCCGTAAGTCACAGGCCTGTAGAGGCTGAATCATTGAGTATTTTCAAAGCTGATGTTAATAGTTTTATAGATGCCGATGACACCAAGGAATCCAGGGAATATTGAGGGAGGATTTCTTTGAGATAGAAGACCCATGGATTAAATGGCAGAACAGGCTCAAGGGGTCTTGGCATGACCCCCATTGTCAACCAACATTCTGCTATACAAGCAGTTGTTCCTCCTCTTTGATTTGGCTTCAAAACAGTTACTTCCACGAGTTGGGAACTAGAGTCCTCATGTGGACAATTACCTGACTTATTATGGTGATGGTCATCCATCCTATTCCATTGCACGGTGTAAGAAATTTCTGTCATAACTTCATAAAGTCCTAAGAAATTCTTTGCATATTACAGGATTACTTCTCTCTTTTTATAAATGAATCCTCCATAGCAGCTTCTTGAGTGATCAAATCCAGAATCTTTCCCAAGGACATGTCTTTAACACAGGCACTTAAACACAACATTATTAATCCTGATAAGGTGTGGGTGACCCCATAATCAATATATTAACTAACTGTCTGAAATTTAAACAGGATGATTAAGCGAGTGATGAGCCATAAACTGACTCACTGATGGGCTTCTGATAAAAACGGAACAGATTACTTGAATATCTGCCGTGTTCCAATGGACAATTGAATAAATGATTGGCCTAAGACTCCCAGGAATATGGATCCTCAGAATGGAAAAATGACTTCAGACAGAAGTGGGTAACTTGAGGTAGACCTCTCAGTTTACACCTTGATCAGCTGAGGGAGACTTTGAACAGAGGAGAGCTTTTCAAAGTGGTTGATGCTAGCTTCGGCCTAACACTTATAGATCAAGAACACAGAAGTGATTCCTTCTTCTGGGTGTATAGATCACCTTTTGTCTGATCTAGGATCTGTAAGCTGTTCTGAACAGACTGCTTTGGAGATCAGTGTGACTTTGCTCCATCCATCCATTTGTCTTATCCAGAACCAGCGAACCATTGTTACCCATTACAGCTCATTTTTCTTCTGCTTACTTAACTTGTGAATCATATCTAAAATGTTCTTTCTTCATAAACTGTTTTCAAATCACCCAGGACTTTGGGTTAATCTGTGAACTCCCGGACTAAAATCTTAACAATAGAAATAGTGTGTTAGAAATCAAACTGATTGCACAAACAATCTGTTGCCAACCATGAGGAAATTTGGTCCATTATCTCATATGGCCCTCAATCTGGTTGCATGTCATCATCACAATGGAGACGATAGGATTTTAATTTTGTGACCCAAGGCATTGAGCCATACGTCAATTTTCACACCCATTGAACTTCAGTTGAAATTTCATCCCCAACATGTTCTGCATGTATATCTGTCAGAACACAACTCTCTTTGTCAACAGTGGGACTTTCAGAGTTCAGAAAAGAAGCGTTTCAATCATTTCAAGATTTGATTTGATTTATTCTTGTCACGTGTATTAGTATACAGTGAAAGATATTGTTTCTTGCACGCTATATAGACAAAACACACTATGTAGAGAAGGAAAGAGAAGGGTGCAGAATGTAGTGTCACAGTCATAGCGACGGTGTAGAGAAAGATCAACTTAATAATGAGGTCGGGCCATTCAAAAGTCTGCAAACCAAGTAAAAAACCTGGAAAAAAAGTCCAAAGTAAAAATGTGATCAGTTCTATGTCCTGCATTTTAATAAGGTGAAATAGACGTTCATTTGGAGGGAAAAGTGGAGACGAACCAGTCCATTAAATTGAAAATAGATTTGATGGAATACAATGTTCAGTGAAATCAGAAATAGGAAAACAGCAGAAGGAAAGAATGGGAAAGTCGAGAAAAAAGAAGCAATGACCGGTTACCCTTTTTAATATATACTTTTTCAGAAATAAAGGGTGAATATTACTGTGCCAGGCTGTTGGTAGGGATGAGCAGATCTATCACTCGAATATGAGAATTTGGTTAAGTTTCAGAGTGTGCGAGCAGTTTTTTATTGATAGAAGTCACAGCGTAAGTCCATAGATTTCCCTGCATCTGCGAGAAATCTAAGCACTAAGAGGATAGCAGTGGAAGGGTGCGTTTCTGAATGGAGGGCTGTGACAAGTGGTGTTCCTCAGGGATCAGTGCTGGGACCTTTGCAGTTTGTAATATAAATAAATGATTTGGAGGAAAATGTAACTGGATTGATTAGTAAGTTTGCAGAAAACACAAAGTTTGGTGGATTTGCGAATAGCGATGAGGACTATCAGAGAATACAGTAGGATGTGAATCAGTTGGAGACTTGGGTAGAGAGATGGCAGATGGAGTTTAATCCGGACAAATGTGAAGTCCCATTTTGGAAGGTCAAAAACAGATAGGAAATATACAGTAAATGGCAGAACTTTTAAGAGCATGGACAGGCAAATGGATTTGGGTATACAGGTACACAGGTCACTGAAAGTGGCAAGGCAGGTGGAGAAAATAGTCAAGAAGGCATATGCATGCTTGCCTTCATCGGCCGGGGCATTGAGTTTAAAAATTGGCAAATCATGTTGCAGCTTTATAGAACCTTAGTTAGGCCGCACTTGGAATATAGTGTTCAATTCTGGTTGCCACACTACTTGAAGGATGTGGAGGCTTTGGAGAAGGTACAGAAAAGATTTACCAGAATGTTGCCTGGTATGGAGGTCACTAGCTATGAGGAGAGATTGGAGAAGCTTGATTTGTTCTCACTGGAGCGACGGAGGTTGAGGGGAGACCTGATAGAAGCCTACAAGATTATGAGAGGTATGGACAGAGTGGATAGTCAGAAGCTTTTTCCCAGAGTGGAAGAGTCAATTACTAGGTTTAAGGTGCGAGGGGCAAGGTTTAAAGGAGATGTACAAAGCAGGATTTTTACAAATAAGAGTCGCGGGTGCCTGGAACTTGTTGCAGGGGAAGGTAGTGGAAGAAAATACGGTAGTGGCTTTTAAGGGGCATCTTGACATGTGCATGAACAGGATGGGAATAGAGAGACATTGTCCCTGGAAGCGTAGGGGGTTTTAGTTCAGTCTGGCAGCATGGTTTGTGCAGGCTTATTGGGCCGATGGACCTGTTCCTGTGCTGAAATTTTTTTTGTTCTTTGTTCAGTAACAAAGGATGACTGCTGGCTCTGTACTGACTGATCAACAAAGTAAAAGCACACAGTGTTGTGAGAATGATGTCGTAATAAACTCTATTAATGTTCAATGAAGGCTGTCACAGTGATATAAGCTTCAAAGGTAGCTGTGTGGCACTGTTGACAAATGGAGCCCAGGAGATTGATGTCAAAATCCAATCTTAAAAATATATTCACGTTAAATGCATAAAAAGACCCAAGTTCATCTCCCACTGCTCCGTTGATTTTAGTGAATATCCATCTATTTTTTAGAAAAGATTTTGCATTAAGATTATCAATCAGCTGTCCAGATATGCATTCTGACTATAGTTAAGCTAGTTCAAATATAATTCTCAAAAGATTATTTTAAACAGTAAGAACTCTCACAACACCAGGTTAAAATCCAACAGGTTTGTTTGGAATCACAAGCGTTTGGAACAAAAAACAGTACAACACTGGAATAGACCCTTTGGCCTGTGCTGATCACGGTGTCCTACCTGTATCCCGCTATACCCCACCTGTTCATGTGCCTATCCAGATGAGTCTTAAATATGGCAAATCCTCCTCAACCACCACACTTGGTGGTGCAGTCCAGGCCCTCACCACCCTCTGTGTGAAGAAGAATTTCACCGCACATATCTACTGAGCCTTTTCCCCTTATCTTGAACTTGTGCCCTCTTGTAATTGTCATTTCTGCCCTGTGCATTTCCAACTGTTCATCTTACCTATGCTCCTCAATTTTATAAACTTCTATCAACTCTCTCTGTCTTTCCAGAACAATCCCAGTTTATTCAATCTCTCCTCATAGCTAATACCCTCCATACCAGGCAACATCCTGGTAAACCTTTTCTGTACTCCCTCCAAAGCCACCTCATCCTTCTGGTAGTCTGGTGATCAGAATTAGGCACAGTATTTTGCTTCTTCATCAGTTGATGACAAATTTAAAACATATGAACATACAATTTAGGGGCAGCAGTCAGCCATTTGGTCCCTCGAGCCTGCCCTGTGATTTAATAAGACAATTCAATAAATTGATCTGTTTGTGTTTTGAATTCCATTTTCCTGACCTAACCCCAATAACGTTAGATTACTGTTAGGCAAGAGAATCAATCTATCCTCACCTTAAAAATATTGAATGACCCCATCCCCTTCTGAGGCAGAGTTCCAAAGTCGCACAATCGTCTGAGAGAAAAGAATTCTCCTCATCTCTGTCCCATGAGGGTGACATTTTAAAACAGTGCTCCCTAGCACTGGGCTCGCCCACAGGAAGAAACATTCTTTCCGAGTCCACTTTGTCAAGACCATTTAGCACCCTTTATACTTCAGTCAATCAAGTCACCTCTCAGTCTTTGAAACATCAGTGGAAACTAACCCAGTTATCTAACCTTTCCTCATAAGACCACCTAGTCATTCCAGGTAGCAATCTAGTAAATCTCCCCCGAATGCATTTACATCCTTCTTATGTAAGAAGATCAAATAAGGTCTTAACCAATGCCCTATAACTGGTTAAAGGACTTTAACCTGGTGTTGTGAAACCTCTTACTGTGTTTACCCTAGTCCAATGCCGGCATCTCCACATTTTGTACAACCGAGCAACATGTTCTTACTTTTATCGTGTTTTATCATGTCATGTTCAATTCCTCTCATTTTTGTGCTGAAGCATATTTTATAGGGTGGATGTTGTGAGAATTGGGAAAATCTTCTCCAATTCTGGCCCCTTGCATATCCCTGATTTTCATCATTGGTAGATGTGCCTTCAGCTGCCTCAACTCTAAACTCAGAAATTCTCTCAAACTGCTCTGTCTTTCTCTATCAGTGGTTAGAGTGTAAAGTTTTGTTCTCCTTTTTTAAGAAAAAATGTATGTAATCATTGGAGGTAGCACAGAGGAGGTTTACGAGGATGATCCCAGGAACTGAGGGACTGTCATATGAGGAGAGATTAAACAGATTGGGTCTGCACTATTTGAAGTTCAGAAGAATGATGCTTGAAACATGGGTGGCACGGTGGCACAGTGATTAGCACTGCTGCCTCACAGAGGCAGGGACCTGGGTTCGATTCCCAGCTTGGGTCACTGTATGTGTGGAGCCTGCACATTTTTCCTGTGCCTGTGTGGGTTTTCTCCAGTTGCTCCGACTTCCTCGCACAGCCTGAAATACGTGGTGGTTAGGTGTATTGGTCATGCTAAACCCACCTCCCCACCCTCTCCGAAGAGGCACTGGAATGTGGTGACTAAGGGATTTTCATAGTGACTGCATTGCAATATCAATGTAAATCTACTTGTGGCTAATCATTAAATAAAATCTAAAAATCTCTTGTGTGTACTTGGTAAAATCTGTTTTTGTACATTAATGGTGCACACTATTTGTTAGTTTGAGCTTATACAAAGAACAAAGAACAACACAGCACGGGAAACAGGCCCTTTGGCCCAACGAGCCCACACCACCATTTTAACAATGTGCTTCTCCTCTTCCACCCTTGGCCCATATCTATGCTTATGGCACCCATGTTGGAAACCAGATTGAGGGCAGAATAATTTAGGGACAATTTGTTACACCAATCAGCCTAAGAGCACATCTTTGGGGTGTGGGAGGAAACCGGAGCACCCGGAGGAAACCCACGCAACCACAGGGAGAATGCGCAAACTCCCACAGATACTGGCCCAAATCCATGTATCTGCACAGCAAACAGTGATAGTTACTGAGCTGTTGTGGTGCCCATCTGCTGGTCCAGTTCAAGCGTACACAAATGACGCGAAGTACTAGGCTACTCTCGAAACATCCAAGCGCAGCCCACGCATGACCCACCGCGTGTATGCCCCTCGTTATGTGGAAGTTCTCAGTCAATGGAGTACAGATTGGAGAATTGGGCTGTGGAAGTTAATGCACCCGATTCTCACTGTCCTGATTTTTGAAGTACCAATTTCCTTTGAGCTGAGCAACAACAGAAAAAAATCATCTGCTTCCCAATGTGCGCTTACAGGTAATTAGTGCACTGCACCAATTCTCATTTGATGCATGTTGTAGTCAATTGTTTGGATTACTGTGGAATCAATAAAGACAATAATGAAAGCATAATGATAAATGTTCTTCTCAAATAACCAGGGCATCATTGTGAGACTGAAGTTGATGAGTGCTCTTCAAACCCGTGCAAGCACAAAGGCCTCTGCAATGATTATGTTGGACATTATGATTGTAGCTGCCCCACTGGTAAGTTGAATCAGTTTTCCTTTCATCTAAACTATTGATACTGTAACTAAAATGGTCTTTCAGATGAGATGTTAAACCACGGCCCTGCCTGCCCCCTCAGATGGACATCCCATGACAATATTTTGAATATGAGCAAAGGAGTTTTCTCTGGGGGTCCTGGCCAACATTTATCCTTTAATCAACACTGCTAAATCAGTAAGTCTCTTGTCTCAACAGGGCCAGTCTCAACTGAAACTCCACATTGCTTTTGGCATTACCATAGGTGTCGTGAATGAATGTCAAAGTATGCAGATTATGATGTCGGTCAAAACTAAGGCAGGTACCATTGCCCTTTTGAATCTCAGCTCTCTAATTTAAACCCTCTCTTAAAGCACACAACGGAAAATGCATTCAGCAGCATGGCTGTGAGTCGACTGCTAACTTTCACCGGTGGAGACTATGGATGACCTTGTCCCCAGTGCTCAGTTGTGGGCAGCTCTGGACCTCGAAAGTTTGGTGAGAGGCACCAACAAGGGCACTGGCAGGAGAGTGGCAGTGGTGGGATCATGCCTGCTGTCATTCTGAGTGAAGGCAAATGGCCCTACAGGGAATAGGTGGGGGACTGGCATTCAGTGTCTTCTTTCTGCAGAGTGCAGGAATCGACATGTTGGACCAAATGGCCTCCTTCTGTACTGTAAGCATTCCATGATTCTGAGTTTTGAATATATGTAATGACTCAGCCAACACACCTCTCTGAGCTAGAGAATTCCAAATCTTCACAATCCTCTAAGAGAAGAAATTTCTCCTCATATCCAACTTAAATGGGTGATCCCTTCTTCTGAAACTGTGGCCTCTGGTTCAGTATTCTCAACAAAGGGAAATATTCACAGCTATCCTGTCAAGCTTACTTAGGTATGTTTCAATAAGGCTACCTCTCATTCTTCTAAACTCCAATGTGTACAGGTTAAAACCCGCATAAAACAACCCCTGCATCCCAGGAATCAACCAAGTGAAAATTTCCCAAACTGCATCTAAAGCAAGAATATTTCTTCTGTCCTGTAGAAATTCTGTGAATGTGCAAACTCCACACAGCCTCCCAAGGCCAGAGTTAATCCCGGGATGCTGGCACTGCGAGGCAGCAGTGCTAACCAGTATGCCACAGTCCCGAACTTCAAGAAGGTATCCTTCCCTCTCTTTTCAAGAGAAAAAAATCCCAGCCTATTGAATCTTTCTGGAAGAACCTTTCAATTCTGATATTGTTCTTATAAATCTTTTTTTGCGTTTTCTCCATGGCTTCTACATCTTATTTGTAATACTGTACCAGTACTATGCAGAGTACTCTGTTAATTAGCTCCAGCATCGAGTTGAAAGATTCAGATGCATTTATTATTTTAAAAAATATGCTGTATCTAAAAACAAAAACTTCACATAATGATGAAGTCATGTTTAAATACGTGACTGTCATTATGGTGCTGAGGGTGGGAAACATTGGGGACATTACAATTGGCATTATTGACTGGGCTCAATATCAATATAAATCAGTTTGATTCCTGTTCCTGCTCAGTATTCAGTGGTTTTGCTTGATGAGGATCTGGTTAATTTCAGGCTCAGCTGTGGTGCTACCCAACACCTAACCCCACAATTGAGTAGTCCGGTAGCACTGACTATACTAGCTGAACTATGGCTTTACAGAGGAGATGTCAGGGGTAAGTTTTTCACTCAGAGGGTGGTGAGTGAGTGGAATCGGCTGCCGTCGGTGGTGGGAGAGGCGAACTCGCTGGGGTCTTTTAAGAGACTTCTGGATGAGTACATGGGATTTAATGGGATTGAGGGTTCTAGATAGGCCTCGTAGGTAGGGATATGATCGGTGCAACTTGAGGGCCAAACAGCCTTTGTGTTCTATGTTCTATGACTTGTGGCATTTGGGTGTGATAATGGAGAGTGAAAAGGTCTTGTAACACAACGGAGCGATCGGGCCTGAAGTTCCAGGTTTAAGTCCGACTTTAAGACTTGATGGCCATGGGAGGTGCATGCATAACATGGTCAAGCAGCTTGATTACCAGCCTGTATATCTTTCCGATGGCAGGCAGTAAGGGCGGGAGAGTTTCCTGGTCAGCCATACTACAGAAGGCAACGTCAAACCATTACCAAGCATAATCATGGACCAGTCCAGTCGTTCCCAACATTTTTCCACGCATGTTGCCTAAGGAAGGAGGAGTAAAGGATGACTAAATCCTATTAAACCACGTGCTCACGTGAGCCATTGTCTTCAACAAATAAAAGTAAATGTTTGCAGTCTTTCACAATCTCAGGACTACCCAAAGCACTTCACAGCCAATAAAGTACTTTGAAAATGTGTTGTTATATGAGATGCAATGATTGCCCACAAGCAGCAATGGCATAAAGGACTGGAAAATCTTCTTTCACTGATATGGATTGAGTGATAAACATTATTCCAGATATTGGCGGGCTAACCTTCTTGATCTTCTTTCAATAGCACCACTTTAACATTCCCCTATGACAGCAGGTACCTCTCAGCTGAAAGGCAGCATGTCTGATACTGGAGCACTCTATTAGTATTGCACTGGGATTGTCAGTCTGGATGTTGTCTGTGTGTGAGAGATCCTCTGCAGCGGGATTTGAACCCACAACTTTCAAATTCGAAGAAAAGATAGTTATGTACTGAGCCACAGCTAGCACCTATTAGATCGATAAGTGATAAATTGAAAAAATGACAAAATAAATCTGTTTTTGCCCCACTCATCTCTAATCTGTCCATCAACCTACTCTCACTAGGCTGGGTCAGAAGTCCTCTGTGCCACCCCTACCTAATGTGTTTTATTTTTGTTGATTACTCCAATGTTTTCCCTGTTGGCCTCCTGTCCTAAACCTTCTATAAATTTCAGTTCACCTGTAGAATAATCTCCTGTCCGATCAAACCCTGACCTGCAATAGGTTCCAGGTGCCAATTACATCTGACCTACATGGGACCTCAAATGTAAAATTCTTAGCTTTGAGCTAGGCCTGCCTCCCTGATCTCTTAGAACATAAGAACATAAGAAATAGGAGCAGGAGTAGGCCATCTGGCCCTTCGAGCCTGCCCCGCCATTCAATAAGATCATGGCTGATCTGTCGTGGCTCAGTTCCACATTCCCGCCCTCTCCCCATAACCCTTAATCCCCTCTCTCATCAGAAACCCATCAACCCGCGTCTTAAAAATATTTAGCGAGGCAGCCTCCACCACTTCAACGGGCAGAGAATTCCAGAGATTCACCACCCTTTGAGTGAAGAAGTTCTTCCTCAACTCCGTTCTAAACCGCCCCCCCTTTATCTTGAGGCTGTGCCCCCTAGTCCTACTGTCCTTTCTGAGTGGGAAGAGTCTCTCCACCTCTATCCTATCCATCCCATTCATCATCTTATACGTCTCAATGAGATCTCCCCTCATTCTTCTAAACTCTAACGAGTACAAGCCTAGTTTATTCAGCCTCTCCTCATAGCTCAACCCCCTCAACTCCGGCATCAGCCTAGTAAACCTCCTCTGCACTCCCTCCAAGGCCAAAATATCCTTGCGTAAGTACGGCGCCCAAAACTGCACACAGTACTCCAGCTGCGGCCTCACCAATGCCCTATACAGCCGCAGCAAGACCTCCCTACTTTTATATTCAATCCCCCTTGCTATGAAGGCCAGCATCCCATTTGCCTTCCTGACCACCTGCTGCACCTGCAAGCTGGGTTTTTGCGACTCATGCACAAGGACCCCGAGGTCCCTCTGCACCATCACCTCTTCCATCTGAAAATTCTTGAAACTCTTATCTGCCTTTAGCCTCCTGAACCAAATTGCAATGCCCCACTTTTAGTGGCCAAACTTTTGACTATTTAGGTTGTACACTCTGCAATTCACTTTCCTAACTCCACGCCTCGACAAGTTCACATCTCTTGGTTTGCGACCTTCCCAAAAAAACACATCTCTTTGAGATGACGGTTCCCTTCCCAATGCTCATTCCTTCTTTTGCCCTGGTATCCATTTTCCTTATACTTCTGTGCAGCACCATTGGGCAGTTTACCATGTTAAATATAAGTTGTGTGAACTATGTAGACCTGCATTTAGTATGTTAGTACACCAGGGCACACAATCATTGTTTTGGCCCACACAGCCCTGATTCTACATTTTTTAAATGGTAAAGTCCACAAGAACCCCATTTGAACTCTTCATGAGCATCAAATATTGGACAGCTTGAATTACAAAACCTATTTCCCGAATTTGGGGAGCACAGTGGTTAGCATTGCTGCCTTACTGCGCCAGGGAGCCATGCTCAATTCGGCCTCGGGTGACTGTCAGTGTGGAGTTTGCTTGTTCTCACTGTGTCTGTGTAGATTTTCTCCAAATACTCCGGTTTCTTCCCACTGTCCAAAGATTAGGTAGATTGGCCATGCTAAATTGCCCCTTCATGTCAGGGAGATTAGCAGGGTAAATGCGTAGGGTTACAGAGGTAGGGCCAGATGAGATTGTTGTCAGTGCAAGCTCGATGGGCCCCATGGCCTCCTTCTGCGCTTCGGGATTTGATGATTCTACAAAAGCAGCAATTTGTTACCCATAACACACATTGTAATGATTTGGAATTTTATAGCAGAATTGGTTGCCCACACAGTTGTAGCATGGCTGTGAAAATCAGATTCTAGATCCTATACGTTGTAAGGGATGCCATCATGACTATCAAGAGTTTTATGCTTGTATATCAGAATGAAAATTGTAAGGTTCACAGGAAGCTATTACGCATGAGGTATGATATAAATCAATGGATCACTGACACATATATTTATATATTTGTGATACACAAAGTCTGAGAGATTCATTTTGAAAATCCCGCTTTAAAATCCAGCAGGATTTACCCCAGCTTTGACTTGAATTCGGCACTTCAAATTTTTTTGGGAGAATCCCACCCTGTATCTTTCTGTAGCCTCCTTATTTCCTCTTCACAATTTACGTTCCTATCCATCTTTGTGTCACAAACAAATTTTGCAACGTCCCATCCATCCCTTCATCCAAGTCATTTATATAAATTGTAACCAATTGATGTCCCAGCACTGATCCCTGTGACACACCATCCAAGTCCCACCTCTCCCAATATACAGCCATTCAGGTAGTAATCTGCCTTCATGCTTTTGCTTTGAAAGTTAATAACCTCACACTTATCCAAATTATATTGCATCTGCCATTGATTAGCCCATTCACCCAACCTATCCAGATCATTCTGAAGAATCTCTGCATCCTTGTCACAGTTCACCCTTCCACCCAACTTGGTATCGTCTGCAAACTTTAAGATGTTACTTTTTGTTCCCTCATCCAAATCATCAATATGTATAATGTGAATAGCTGGGGTCCCAGCACTGATCCCTGTGGCACCCCCCTAGTTATTGCCTGCCAGTTTGAAAAGCACCCACTAATTCCTACCACATCTGTTATTGTATTGACCTTAGCACTTAGGTGCTTCCAATTTGTGCTTATGCAAATTGTTATATTTTAATTACTTTCTTTCTGCCAACCAGTCTTCTATCCATCTCAATACACTTTGTCCAATCCCATATGCTTTAATCTTGCAAAATAATCTCTTGTGCGGAACTTTGTCAAACGCCTTCTGAAAGTCCAAATATACCACATCTACTGTTTCCCCCTTGTCAACTCTACTAGTTACTTCTTCAACATTCCATTAGTCAATTAATTTTTTTTGTACGTGAATGTCAGAAACATCTGATAGTTGAGGTGCAGCATACACATGGTTGTTAGTATTTTCACTGAACATTGGTAAGGGTGATCACACTGAGGTGTTTAAAGTTTTGAAATGATTCAGTGGGTTGAATACAGATACACTTTCATCTGTGTGGAGGATAAAGAAAGTGGGGATTATAATCCTAAAATTGGAGTCTGTTTATTTAGGAGGAAAGGAATTCTTCTCCCAAAGTGGAAATCTGGAATCCCCCCCCCACCAAAAAGTTTTCGATTTTGGGACGATTGAATCTTTCAGGATTGAGATTGATACGTTGTGAGGAGGATCCGGAATATCAAGCTACAGATTCGAAGGAGCTGAGTACAGATTAGCCATGATCTGATAGAATGCCGGAACAAGTCCAAGGGCCAGAATGGCCTTATCCTGATCTTATGTGAGGGAAAGTCACGACTTTAGGTGGCTCCCACTGCCAACAGTGACAAGTCAGTGCAAACCAAATCTCACTTCATCTAACCATGCCACATCATCATTTTGAGAGAGTTAGAGTAAATGCATGCTTAACTGCAAGGATTCTTGTATATTGCAGGACTTGCATGCATAGATGGGAAGGAAAATATGTAAAGCTAATAATCTGCAGGGATTTAAGACAATAGGAAGGTGTTCTTAGATATCTTATTAAGCGACTGTAGTGATTTTCAAACTGGGACAGTAAAGATTGTTTGAAAGGGAACAGACAGGATTTGTCAGCATTCGCTGGAGAGATGTGACCAGTATTCACCAAATGAGCAATTTTCTTAGGCACCATGGCAGCGACATTTGTAGATTAATGAGGTGTGAGATCTCTATTTAGAGCTGTATTCTACTTGTTTACTGTTTAGCAAAATGTCACAACAATGTAGCGATCTCCATTTTCCTCACTTTTTTTTGCATGTTCACTACTGAGATCACCCAGGGAGGAAAACAAACAATAGAAGTCCTTTTGAAAAATACTCTATTCGCAATCTGAGCTTGCGGTGTAAAGACAAGTCAGTCTGTACTTAGACAGAATATACAGTTTTATTTTAATTTATTAGCACTGTGGGGTGGAAATTGGGATATTTCCCTCTTAATGACCCAGGGAGAAATGATTGGCTCAGTGGACAACAAGAGCAGGGAGAAGAACCCACCTGTAACAACATTCCCATCATTTTCGTTCTGTATGTGAATGGATAGAGCATAAAAAATGCACATTAGGCAACAAATGATGGCTTTACCAGTGGCATCCATATCCCATGAACATGTCAACATATGAACAAGGAGCAGAAGTAGGCCATTTAGTTCCTCAACACTGCCATGACATGTAATTGAATCATGAGTGATCTGATGCCTCAAATCTACATCACACCTACCCCTGAAAACTATTACCACTTACATACCAAGAATCCATCCACCTCTGCCTTAAAAATACTCAGAGATTCTGCTTCCGCGACCTTTTCAGTCAGACTTCCAAGGACTCATGGCCCTCCGAGAGAAAAAAAAATCCCTTCATCTCCGTTTCAGGATCTTAAATGTTTCAAATAAATCTGTTCTCACTAAGTTCCAGTGTGTGCAAGGCTGTCCAATCACTTCTCATAACAGAAACCGCCCTTTCCTGGTAGACCTTTTCTGAACTGCTTGCAGCACATTTACACCTTTCCTTAAATAAGGTGACCAACACAGTAGCCTGGGCCATTACTGAGTTGGTGTAGTACAGTCGTGTACACAGTGAAATGGGCTCAGGACTGCTTCGTATAACTAAAGCACAACCTCCCTACTTTTGTATTTAATTCCCCTCTTAATAAATTGTAACATTTTATTGACTTTCCTTATTAATTGCTGTACCCTTATATCAGCCTATAGTGATTCATTCATGAGGACACCCGCAATCCCTCACCATTTGGATAATATTATCTTTTACTCTTCCTGCCAAAATGTACAATTTCTCCTTTTTACATTTTGTAGTCCATTTGCCAGATTTTTGCCAACTCACTTCATCTGTTAATGGGGGTGATCCTAGCAGTGCAATGGGCTGGGAGACATAAGCGGAGGTCACATACTGAGCTTCCCACTGGCCTCCGCGCATCTCCACTCACCGGATTTCCGGCGTCATAGCTCTGTGGCAGAAGTTGGGGCCTGGAGAGGTGGGGGTGGGGAGATCTATGGGAAAGGGATGGGGGGGTGGGGGGTGGGGGGGGGCGGTCCCACTGAGACCAGTGACAGAGGGAGGGAGGCCAGCAGTTGAGGCTGGCCTTTGGAGTTGGGAGGGAGGTGGGGACAGCCTGCTAGGGTGTCAGGGCTACTGGGAAGGGGGTTGGGACTGCCGGTGGCGAGGGAGAAATCGAGGTGGGCCGTTGGGTGGTGGTCTTCAGGCTTGGCCCGGTCATGTCCAGGAAGCCAGCAGTCGGATGGTGGGGGGTTCACACGGCAAGTGATGTGGGGTCGTGGGGCTAACCAGTGATCAGGAGGTCAGCAGTGTGGCGCTACTGCACATGCGCCAATCTTGGCGCTGACAGATCAGCACATGAACACTGGCCCACTCAGCGCTATGTTGTTGGCCCCTCCCCGCCCACTGATTTTTAACAAGATTTGTGCCACAGCACTTTGTGATACACAAAGCGTGAGAGATTCATTTTGAAAACCCTGCTTAAAAATCCAGCCGGATTTACTCCAGCTTTGACTTGAATTCGGCGCTTAGAATTTTTTTTGGGAGAATCCCACCCTGTGTCTTTCTGTAGCCTCCTTATTCCCTCTTCACAATTTACATTCCTATCCATCTTCGTGTTGCGAACAAATTTTGCGACTGTCCCATCCATCCCTTCATCCAAGTCATTTATATAAATTGTAACCAGTTGATGTCCCAGCAGTGATCCCTGTGATACACCATTAGTTGCATCTTGCCAACCTGAAAAAGACTCGATTGTGCCTATTCTGTGCCTCCTGTTAGCCAACCAATCATCTTTCTCTGCCAGGATGTTACCCTCTAAACTATGATCTTTTTTCCCCAATACGGTTTGACATGGCACTTTATCAAATGCCTTCTGGAAAGTTAAGTACATTACATGTATGCTAGTTCCCCTTTATCCAAGCATGTTACTTCCTCGAACTCTAATAAGTTGGTTAAACATGATTTCTCTTTTACAAACCATCTTGACTTTGCCTGATTATGTTGAGCTTATAAGTGTCCTGGTATAGTAACTATAATAAAGGCTTCTAACATTTTTAGAACATACAACATAGAACACTACAGCACAAACAGGCCCTTCAGCCCACAAGTTGCGCCAATCATATCCACTCCTACCAGGCCATAGAAGTATCTGTAACTCCCAATCTCATTAAATCCCATGTGCTCATCTAGACGTTTTTTAAAAGACTCCAGTGTGTTCGCCTCTACCACCACCAACGGCAGCCGATTCCACTCACTCACCACCCTCTGAGTGAAAAACTTACCCCTGACATCTCCTCTGTACTTCTCCCCAGCACCTTAAATCTATGTCCTCTCGTAGCAACCATTTCAGCCCTGGGAAATAGCCTCTGAGAATCCACCCTATCTATTCCTCTCAACATTTTATAAACCTCTATCAGGTCCCCTCTCAACCTTTGTCTCTCCAGGGAGAAGAGACCTAGCTCCCTCAACCTATCTTCATAAGGCACGCCTCCCAATCCAGGCATCATCCTTGTAAATCTCCTCTGCACCCTCTCAATAGCTTCCACATCCTGCCTATAATGAGGCGATCAGAACTGTGCACAGTATTCCAAGGGACTTATAAAGTTGCAGCATTACCTCCCGACTCCTAAACTCAATCCCTCGATTGATGAAGGCCAGTACACCATATGCCTTCTTGGCCACATCCTCCACCTGCGACGCTGATTTAAGAGTCCTATGGACCCGGACCCCAAGGTCCTTCTGCTCTTCAACACAGCTAAGACTCCTACCCTTGATATTGTACTCCTGCATCCCGTTGGTCCTGCCAAAATGGCCACTACACATTTATCTGCGTTGACGTCCATCTGCCACTTCTCCGCCCAGTCTTGCATCCTATCTATGTCATGCTGCAACTTCTGACATCCCCCCAGACCATCCATAATACCATCAATCTTCATATCGTCGGCAATTCCTGTAACAAATGTTGCGTTTTTCTGCTTCCTGTCTCCTTCCCTTTTTGAATAAAGGAATTATATTTGCTGTCTTCCAATGGACTTTCCCATATCTGGAGAGTTTTAGAAAATTTTAACTAATACATCAATTATCTCACTGCGCACTTCTTTTAAGACAATAGAATGAAGTCTGTCAAGATATACAAACTTGACGGCCTGCAACTCCAACAAGAAATCTTTAAAATAATTTTAATAAGTGAGTGTTTTGTAAGGAAAGTAGAATAGGCACAGGAAATTAGCAGCATGCTACTCCTTTGAGGGTTGTGTTATTAAGGGTTTCAGCTTGATTACATTGTAGTGGGCAATGACCTAGGTTTATGTGTTAGATAGTACAGAAGAATGGGTGGCATAGTGGTTAGCATAGCTGCCTAATTCGCCAGGCACCAAGGATTGTTTCTGGTCTCGGGTAACTGCATGTGTGGGGTTTGCATGTTCTCCCCATATGGTCTTTGTGGATTTCCTCTGGGTGCTCTGGTTTCCTCCCACAGTCTGAAAGGCATGCTGGTTTTGTTGATTGACCAGGCTAAATAGTCTTTTACTGTTGACTGGCCATGCTAATTTACCCCTGAGCGTTAGGGGGATTGACGGAAAAATACATAAGGGTGAGGGGGATAGGGCAGGGTGGAATTGTTGTTGTGGTATGGGCTTAATGGGCCGAATGGCCTCCTTCTGCACAGTAATGATTCTATGATTTTATGAAAGCCATTTTGTTCATTGTACTCTTTGAAAATGTTGTTGAATGTATCCTGGTCTACTGCTTCTTTGCATAGTTCTGTATGCATAGAACCAGAACAGCATGTTGCACCATATAGGAATTGACAAACTAGCTGGGTCTCTCTTTTTAAAAAAAGAAAGTTGGAAAGTGACCTAATGGATGTCTTTGAATTAGGAATGGCTTTTGGTAGAATGGACATAGAACACATGCTTCCGCTTTTTGTTTTTGCTTGTGGGAAGAAGCAGAAATAGAAAACATCAAGATAGTCAGCAAGACATCCAATCAGGGGTTCAGAAGCAACCTGAGGTGGGAAGATGCCTGCAAGGGAAGCTGGATAGGCACATGAGGAAGAAGGTTCTACTGACAGATTTTGATCAGAAATGATGGTCAGAGTTTCGAGTGTAGCAAGGTGGCACAGTGTTTAGCACTGCTGTCTCACAGCGCCAGGGACCCAGGTTCAATTCCCAGCTTAGGTCACTATCTGTGCAGAGTCTGCACATTCTCCCCATGTCTGCGTGGGTTTCTTCCAGGTGCTCCAGCTTCCTCCCACACTCCAAAGATATGCAGGTTAGGTACATTGGCCATGCTAAATTCTCCTTCAGTGCACCCGGAGTGTGGCGATTAGGGGCTTTTCACATGACTTCATTGCAATGTTAATGTAAGCCTACTTGTGACACTAAAAAAAAATTAAAATCCCAACATGGACATGTCCATGATTTTAACTGTGGCCGTAATGATTAGAAATTGCAACAATGTATAAAGTGTTTCTCTGTTAATATCACCAACAATAATTGTTAGCCTTTCAAAATCCAGAGCATCACCTGGGAATATATTTTCGATAAGAAAGGAAGTGAGTACTCCACGTCTTGAGCCTGTTTCACTATTCTGCTCAATCATGGATGATTTGTATCTTAGCTTAATCTGCCTACATTGGTTCCATAACCCTTAGAACCTTCATCCAATAAAAATCTTTCAACCTCATTTAGGAACTGTTCAATTTATCCCTAGCCTCAACAGCATTTTGGGGAATGTTCTAAATTTTAAATGCTTTCTATAAGAATAAGTGCTTCTTGACATCACCCTTGAATGACCTGGTTCTCTTTTTAAGATAAAACCTTTAGGATGTAAGAAATTAGGAGCAGGAGTGGGTCACTCAGCCCTTCAAACTCGCTCCACCAATCAATGAGATTATGGCTGACCTCCTCCACTTCCATGCACTGTGCCCGTATCTCTTGATGTTTTTAACATATAGGAATCTATCGACCTCAATCTTGAATATATTCATTGACTGAACCTCCACAGCCCTCTGAGGCAGAGGATTCCAAAGATTGCCCACCCTCGAAGTGAAGACATTCCTCCTCATGACAGTCCTAAATGGCCTCCCCCTTATTCAGAGACTATATCCCTTGGTTCTGACCCCTCCCCCCCCCCGCCTCAACCAGGGGGAAACAGCCTGCCTGCACCCACCCTGTCGATCCCTGTAGAATTTTGAATATTTGAATGTTTATTCAAATATTCATTCATTCTAAACCCCAGAAGGTAGAAACCTAGGGCAGAGTTTTCTCATTCTGTCTGTCACACGAATCGTAGCAGACAGACAGGACCGTGCAAAGATCCGTTGCCCTCGGGTGGGATTTTCCGTTCTTGCGGCGAGCACAGCTGGAAAATCCTGCCCTTAGTCTGTTCAATCTTTTCCCCCTAAGACAATCCCTCCTGTTGAGGATCAGGACTGTGGGGGCAGTGGCAGTGAGGTGGGGGAGGATGGGAGGGGTGGGTGGAACTCTGTAACGGTCGAGAGGGGCCAGCGATCGAGCCACGTGGGGACAGAGAACCGGTGTTGTGGGTGTCACACGACTGGCCAATGATTGAGCTGACCAGCAATCGGGAGGCTGGCAGTGCTGGGCCACTGATTTCGGCACTGACAGATCAGCGCATTTATCAGTGGCATTTATCAGCTTAGCGTGCTGCTTTCAGTCTCGACAGCCGGCATAGGCCTCACCCCCTGATATGCACACTGGTGGCCTCTGCAACGCGCAGTGTGTGGGAGGTTCTTCTCTGAACTTTCACTGAAAAAAAGTGTGAATTACTCCAGATTTTATGTGAAATCGATACTTGGAATTTTTTTGGGAGAATGCCAGCCTAAGTCTTCTTTCCTAACGAAAGATATTTGCCTACCACCCTGGATGTTCCCTTTCAATTCATGCACCAGCCTGACTTGAAAATATGTTGCCGTTGCTTCACTGTGGCTGGATCAAAATCCTGGAACTCCCTCCCTAACAGCAGTGCGGTTCAAGAAGGCAATGCAATGGTTCAAGAAGGCCACTCACCACCACCTTCTGAAGGGCAACCAGGGATGGAAAATAAAATGCTGGCCTAGCCAGCGATGCCTGCGTCCCATAAACGAATAAAAAACTAGTAATGAAAGCTGATGTTCCCTCCGCCTTTTTGATGTTTTGACACCAGGCAATTATATTTTGGAGGCCACGCTGGGAACAGTAAACAGCAAACTAGCATTTCCATTATTTTGAATTGTTCATTGCTTTTCCCTTTGCCCTTCTCCACCTCCTTTACTTGGCCTGTAACTTAGCTTTTGGAATAATACAAAAAAAACAGCAGCAGCACGAATGTGCACTCAAAATCTATTCAAATGTCAGCAAAGGTTAAGTTTTGCATGAGGACTAACGCTGATTTGTGAAATTATGTAATTAATCTCTACCGGGCATATTAAATCCTGGTTACTGGTGTTGAACACTCCTTGGTGAATTATCTTCCCACTGTACCTTCACATTTTTTGACATTTCATTTCTTGCAGGATTTGAAGGCAAGAATTGCGAAGTGGATTCAGATGCATGCACAATACTAAACATCACCTGCCCGAGGGGATTGGAGTGTGTGGATCGTCCAGCTGACTTGGAGTACGCCTGTCTCACACCATGCTCCAGAAACGTAAGCCAGTTTAATTCAGTGAAGTGAAAAGAGATCAATGCAGCAACCCAGTGTTATCAGTATATGTTATTTTCTGCTTTACATGGGACAGGCCAGCAATCCAGAGCAGAGCATCGCTGGCCCTAGGGGGTTTCCCTGCGCCTATTAAGGGCGACGCGGCAGCATAGTGGTTAGCACTGCTGCCTCACAGTGCCCAGGGGCTTGGGTTCAATTCCAGCCTCGGGTGACTGCCTGTGTGGAGCTTGCATTTTCTCTGTGTGTCTGTGTGGGTTTCCTCCGGGCGCTCTGATTTCCTCCCACAGTAAGAAGTCTCACAACACCAGGTTAAAGTCCAACTAATTTATTGGATGGTAAACTCACAAGCTTTCGGAGTTTGCCCCTTCTTACTGTGTTTACCCGAGTCCAATGCCGGCATAAGACCATAAGAACATAAGAAATAGGAGCAGGAGTAGGCCATCTAGCCCTTCGAGCCTGCCCCGCCATTCAATAAGATCATGGCTGATCTGTCGTGGCTCAGTTCCACATTCCCGCCCTCTCCCCATAACCCTTAATCCCCTCTCTTATCAAAAACCCATCAACCCGCGTCTTAAAAATATTTAGCAAGGCAGCCTCCACCACTTCAACGGGCAGAGAATTCCAGAGATTCACCACCCTTTGAGTGAAGAAGTTCCTCCTCAACTCCGTTCTAAACCACCTCCCCTTTATCTTGAGGCTGTGCCCCCTAGTCCTACTGTCTTTTTTGAGCGGGAAGAGTCTCTCCACCTCTATCCTATCCATCCCATTCATCATCTTATACGTCTCAATGAGATCTCCCCTCATTCTTCTAAACTCTAACGAGTACAAGCCTAGTTTATTCAGCCTCTCCTCATAGCTCAACCCCCTCAACTCCGGCATCAGCCAAGTAAACCTCCTCTGCACTCCCTCCAAGGCCAAAATATCCTTGCGTAAGTACGGCGCCCAAAACTGCACACAGTACTCCAGCTGCGGCCTCACCAATGCCCTATGCAGCCGCAGCAAGACCTCCCTACTTTTATATTCAATCCCCCTCGCTATGAAGGCCAGCATCCCATTCGCCTTCCTGACCACCTGCTGCACCTGCAAGCTGGGTTTTTGCGACTCATGCACAAGGACCCCGAGGTCCCTCTGCACCGTCGCCTGCTGCAGTTTTTTGCCACGCAAGTAATAATCCTTCCTACCATTATTCCTACCAAAGTGGACCACCTCACACTTGCCAACATTAAATTCCATTTGCCAGTTCCTGGCCCATTCGCCCAGCCTATCTAGATCCTTCTGTAGACTCTCCACACCCTCCGCACAATTTGCCGTTCAACCAGTCTTGGTGTCATCAGCAAATTTCGACACCCTACACTCGGTTCCCTCCTCCAGATCATCTATATAAATGGTAAATAGCTGAGGCCCCAGCACCGACCCCTGGGGCACTCCACTAGTCACCATCCGCCAATCCGAATAGCACCCATTGATCCCCACTCTCTGCCTCCTATTTGACAACCAATCCTCTATCCACGCTAACACCCTACCCCCAACTCCATGTCCCCTGACCTTCTGCAATAACCTCTTGTGAGGTACCTTGTCAAACGCCTTCTGAAAATCCAGAAAGACCACATCCACCGGCTCTCCTCTATCCACCGCCCTAGACACATCCTCATAGAACTCCAATAAATTTGTCAGACACGACTTCCCATCTTCATGTCATTCCTCCCACAGTCCAGAGATGTGCAGGTTAGGTATATTGGCCATGGTAAATTACTCATTACTGTCAGGGGGATTAGTGGGCTAAATATGTGGGATAAGGCCTGGGTGGGATCATTGTCAGTGAAGGTTTGATGGCCCATATGGCCTCCTTCTGCACTGTGGGGATTCTAAATCCACTCCATTTCTGTTGCGCTCCAAACCGGAGTGGAAATCTAGAGGATTTCTCCTTCCATCTCTCTTAAAAATAACATTTTCTCAATCTGAAATAAAAACCGGAAATTCTGGATAAACTCAACAGGTCCGATAGCATCTTTGGAGTCAGCTCGTTTGAGAGAATGCACTGGGAACATGTAGGGGCAGAATTAAGGTGTCAGACAGAGCACATAAACCTCCAACCAGCTCATCTACCCAACCTTTCGAGCACCATTCTCCCTGCATGTGGCAGTGTCTGCAGTTTGCACACACTGGATAAATCAGTTATGGTAGAACCCATCAACCTGAGTGGAAGCAAGTCAACCTTAGCCCTGACTGCTGAGAGATTAAGGATGAGTTCAAGATGATAATTTCTCAAATACAGTAATTTAATTTGAAATTAATTAGGATCTACCTCAAGAGTATGACACATTGGAAAAGGAGTTGAACACTTGTTTCTTGTAAGATGGTTAACTCGTGGATCAAACCTTAAAAGCTCCAACTGAGAACATAGATAAGTTGTGCTAAGAGAGAACAATAAACTTTTGACATTGTGTTGGACTGAGAAGTTTGAAGAGTACGCATCTGCAAAAAAAATTGTGGAAAAATTACAAATAATTCAAAGTGACTTTGAAAAATTGTCCAATTGCAATCATCCAAAAGACTATAGAGAATGATGTCCAGGCCCCAGATAATGAAAGTTTTGGTGACTCAGAGAGGGGCTAAGAGATGTATGTAGTGACATGATGAGTCGAACGGATCAATCACATGTGACCACAAATATTGTTAACACACGTTTAAGTATCACTATTGTCGTTTACTCATGATGATCAGTGACAGGGAAGTTGTATCACTTGACATCTTCAGAAACTAAACAATGACATGGAGGCCTATACAATGCTAGAATACTTGACATATTTTGGGAAGCAGAGTCAAAAAATAATGAAATTACAGTTATAGAAAGCCGCCTAAGATAGTTTGGAATATCAAAGGACGGCCTGAAGGAGAGAAGTGTCACCACAGATTGGCCTGTCTTTAAATACTCAAAATCATTTCAGCGTACTGGGTAGGTTAATGTTTAAGGGAGATTGACATGTCACCATATGAGAGAAGAAATGAAACTAAAGTTGACATAAGCAACTTTGAAATCACAGGTTGTTTCCAGACAACTGAGAGAAGTGATTGACTGGTTTATGAAGTTCAGGGACATCTCCAGGTGTGAGATATGCCAGCAGTTTTAAGCTTTAAAGAAGTTCCTTTCAACACTGGAATTGTTAGATTGTATGACTCATACAGCTGTTATCAATGTTAGTTTTAGCATTTTGCTGAGGAGAGACAAGTGCAGATGTTGTCATAATTGCTGACCCATTTCATTCACAAATTCAAACTGTTTCTATGGTTACCAGTTAAGGTCGAATTTTCTGGCCCACCAAATTCAGGAATAAAGGTGGATGTGGCCCAGAAATAACAGTGTCATTCCCGGCATCACCCTTAAGAACATAAGAACATAAGAAATAGGAGCAGGAGTAGGCCATCTAGCCCCTCGAGCCTGCCCCGCCATTCAATAAGATCATGGCTGATCTGTCGTGGCTCAGTTCCACTTTCCCGCCCTCTCCCCATAACCCTTAATCCCCTCGCTTATCAAAAACCCATCAACCCGCGTCTTAAAAATATTTAGCGAGGCAGCCTCCACCACTTTAACGGGCAGAGAATTCCAGAGATTCACCACCCTTTGAGTGAAGAAGTTCCTCCTCAACTCCGTTCTAAACCGCCTCCCCTTTATCTTGAGGCTGTGCCCCCTAGTCCTACTGTCTTTTCTGAGTGGGAAGAGTCTCTCCACCTCTATCCTATCCATCCCATTCATCATCTTATATGTCTCAATGAGATCTCCCCTCATTCTTCTAAACTCTAACGAGCCTAGTTTATTCAGCCTCTCCTCATAGTTCAACCCCCTCAACTCCGGCATCAGCCTAGTAAACCTCCTCTGCACTCTCTCCAAGGCCAAAATATCCTTGCGTAAGTGCAGCGACCAAAACTGCACACAGTACTCCAGCTGCGGCCTCACCAATGCCCTATACAGCTGCAGCAAGACCTCCCTACTTTTATATTCAATCCCCCTCGCTATGAAGGCCAGCATCCCATTAGCTTTCCTGACCACCTGCTGCACCTGCAAGCTGGGTTTTTGCGACTCATGCACAAGGACCCCGAGGTCCCTCCCTTATTGGCCCAAGACAGTTTTGGGACTTGTCAAGGCTAGCTACGTCCCTACGAGACAGCCAGCCAGTTAGGCTCATTAGGAGTCCCACTGAGAGCACCAACAGAAGGCCAACTGGAAGTTTCCAATCGGTCTTCAGTTTTCCGACATGACTGGGGGCAATTTGGCTGCATGGTGGTGGTCTCCCAGGGGAAGGCCAGAATACGAGCATTCCAGCCAGGCTTACAGGCCTTCACTGCTTGAAAACTTACTCAGTTATTTACTCTTGACTACAGGGGTTGCTGCTGCTAGCAATCTGGAAGCCATCTGATTCCGAAAGTCACTGCATCACTTGTAATTAGGTAGAGAACCTGTAACTTGGCGAATCAAGGGGGTTCCAGGCTCAAAGTCCCAACTGCTTTCCCTCCCCCACACTGTGGGACAGGTATGGGACCCAAAAGGGTCATGATTCCTAAGTTTCAAAAAGTGTTTTCTTGAAAGTCCAAAGCCTCCTTTAGTTTCATAGAAGAACCATCGAATCTCTAGAAAGTGGAAGGGGGCTATTCGATCTATTGAGTCTGCACCAATAACAATCATACCCTATCCTTTAACCCATGTATTTACCCTGTTAGTCCCTTGACACTAAAGGGCAATTTAGCATAACCAGTCAACTTAACTCGCACATCTTTGGGCTGTGGGAGGAAACTGGAGCACCCAAAGGAAACACGCATAGGCAAGAGGAGAACATGTGAACTCCACACGGACAGTGACCTGAGGCCAGAATTCGATCCAGATCCCTGGTGTTGTGGGGCAGCAGCGCTAACCACTGTGCCACCATGTCACCCAGGAGCTGGAGTTGAGTATTTTTATGAACAAATGTTGCACTTGGAAAATTGTGAGCCATATGCCTGAATTCTTGAGGAGCATGTAAACAAAATATGTACCCCTCAGTTCCAAAGTAGAGACCGTGTTGTGTTCCCATAATCTCCAGCACTTACGACTAATAGACAGATGAGATGTCCACCTCACCTGATTTGGAGCCCAGGTACAGAGATGATTGGACAGTGATTTTTTTAAAATTTATTGTACTTCCTGAGCCCTATTTTCATCTGTAATAAAAGATTTGATTGACACGTTATTACATCAATTTTCTTTTATAAACTCTGGCTTAGGAACTCAAAGGAAATCAGAAAGAGCAGTAGGGAAAAGTAATGCCCAGCAGAGGCAAAAATCCAGCAACAACCTGCATTTTTGAAGTACTTTTAGTGTGGAAACCATTCTCTGGTCCATCGTATTTGGGGGAATAACTGGAAGCAGAACCAAAGCGGAGTTCTCAGGATAGGTACCTAAAGATTTGTTCAAAAAGCTGGGATTTAAGGAAAATGTTAAAGGCTACAAAGCAGCAAACTTGGGGAAGGGGACATGGGGAGGGGAGGGGATGATGTGGAGATGCCGGCGTTGGACTGGGGTAAACACAGTAAGAAGTCTGACAACACCAGGTTTGAGTCCAACCGATTTATTTGATAGTAAACTCACAAGCTTTCAGGGTTTGTCCCTTCAGGGGAGGGGGGCAGGCGTAGATGCCACAACATGTGCTAGGAAGCCAGGTTATGTTGTCAAGAGCAGTCAGCACTCAAACAAGGCTAAAGAGAGAAATGGAAGTTAGGCAATGAAGTTTTGTTGCTTACTACTCTTCTGCTTATTTAGATTACAAGTGGCAAAATTTAATACCCTCAACCCTGACATATTGGGTGGTGGGGGAATTTAATTAGGTGGAGCGATGACAGGCAGGGATCCAGTTGTCTTCCCGCCTCTAGCTTGACTAAGCCCATGGCAGGAATGTTTGGGCAACACGACAGCTCAGTGACTATCACTGTTTGCTGTGCAGACACATGGATTTGGGCCAGCGTCTGTGGGAGTTTGCGCATTCTCCCCGTGCTTGCGTGGGTTTTCTCCGGGTGCTCTGGTTTCCTCCCACACCCCAAAGGTGTGCTATTAGGCTGATTGGAGGTAATAAATTGTCCCTAAATTAGTTTCCCTCAATGTGGATTGCCATAAAAACAATAGATAAGGGTCATGGGTGGAGGGGGGGCTGGTAATGTTAAAATGGCGGCTCGGGCTCGTTGGGCCGAAGGGCCTGTTTCCCGGGCTGTTTTTGTTCTTTGTTCTTGGTTCTTTGTTTGTGGATGGCCTTTCTGCCCTCTGGCAATTGAGACCCTTTGGTGGGCAACTAATGGCCACTTAAAGGAATAACCCTACTGCTGCTGTAATTAACCCAGAGGCAAGACTAAAAAGCAAGCTCTGAAAATCAAGCTTACCTGCGTGCTTCAAGGAAGTGTTCCTCATTCAAAGGAATTCAATTCCTAATTGAAGGGGATGGCGGGCACTGCTGAGAACCATCCCTCTGCCCTTTCAGTTGACTCCCTTTTCTACACCTCTGTGAACCCTCTCACCACTGTGGCCTGGGTCCCTCAGCGATCTTGTCCTTGAATGAGTCCATTAACGGCAGCAGCCACTGCTGTCTTGGTAGTACCATCGAGCAACGAAGAACTGCTGGCCTCTGATTGACAAGCAAGCCTTTAACACAGGATTTGTTGGCTTTTATATATAAATATATAAAGAACAATATAAAGAACAACACAGCATGGGAAACAGGCCCTTCAGCCCAATGAGCGCGCGCCGCCATTTTAACATTATGAGTGCCCTCCATGACCTTTGTCTACACCTATTGGGGAAGATTGAGGGAAGACTAATTTAAGGACAATTTGTTACACCAATCAGCCTAAGAGCACATTGTTTGGGATGTTGGAGAAAACCCACGCAATCACGGGGAGAATGTGCAAACCCCCGCAGACACCGGCCCATTTTGAGGAAGGCCCGCCATTGTCCATTTAAATGCCTGAGATAATACAGTGGGCCCTCCTGAAAAGAGGTGATCCCAGATTCTTGTTTATTCAGCTTGTGGGCGAGAGCCCGGGGGACACAGTCTCAGAATTAGGGTTAGGCCTTCTTGGACTGAGATGTGGAGGAATTTCTTTCGTCAGAGGACGGAAAATCTTTGAAATTCTCTACCCAAGAAGGCTGTGTAGGCTCAGTCATTGAGTACGTTCAGTACTGAGATTGATGAAT
This sequence comes from Carcharhinus amblyrhynchos, assembly GCF_965287045.1. Lineage (NCBI taxonomy): Eukaryota > Metazoa > Chordata > Chondrichthyes > Carcharhiniformes > Carcharhinidae > Carcharhinus > Carcharhinus amblyrhynchos. The sequence continues at coordinate 17,286,231 of NC_137330.1, forward strand.
TTCTACATACCAATGACATCAAGGGATATGGGGACAGTGCAGGAAGATGGTGCTGAGGGAGATCAGCCATTGCCTGGGTGAATGGTGAGGCAGACTCGAGAGGCTGAATATTCTCCTATATTTGTAAACAAGAATGGACAACCTGCCTTGCCAGCAATATCCACATCCCACAAATGAATAAAAACCCCCAACTTTTCAGAAATACATTTTCGAACTGGTCTAACTCAGTCTGTGATTGTGTTAACGAATAAAGAACTTTGATGTTCCCCTGACCCGATGTGTGTTTGTGACCTTGATACTTTCAGTACTGCCTGCTAGTGGTGTTCAACAGTGAAAGTTATTGATTCGTACTCTGAGAGAGGGCAGTAGGTGGTAATCCGCATGCGATTTCCACGCGCGTGCTTGACCTGAGCGCTGGAGGCTTTACGGGGTCCATAGAAAATCTCTAAAGTTTTCAGCTTGCAATTCAACTGACGATGTCATTGGAGGAATCACTGCAAGGTCTTATTCCATGCTCTGTAGTGTAAGGCCAATAGGTGATCAAATGATCACCAACACACAGTATTAAGATCAACCTATTGAACCAGAGAACTGCCAGAATGTAGAAAAAGCCAATTTACGGACTGTTTCTGCCTCATGGCTAATGGCTGCCTGCTACGGGAAGCAGATTCCGTCAAGGTTACTTGAAAAGTGGAGATGATAGACCGGATGCACAGAGGGAGCTGATAATTATAGCTCAGTGAGCAGGCTGACTGAATATGCACGATGTGGCTGTCAACACAAACAAGCTAACTGACTAGACAGGGAAGTGTGGCTGTCAGAATGGGTCAACCTGCTGAGTGAACACACTGTGTAGCTGACAGTTTGGACCCTCTGTCATTCATCTCTCATAACAAGCACAACTGAAACCCTGCATTGCTCTTGTGATTCAAAGGGGAAAGCAGTGACTACGAGAGGACATTAGTGCGATGCAGAGTTCAGCAAAATTGTAGAATAAGGCTCAGAGAATTTGATTGCACAGGAGATAGTACCTGGGCAACTCTTTTATAATCTTGGAAATACTTTGGAATTCAAACTTGCTGCACTCCCTTACAACCATGGAACCATAAGACTATAAGTTATAAGAACATAAGAACATAAGAAATAGGAGCAGGAGTAGGCCATCTAGCCCTTCAAGCCTGCCCCGCCATTCAATAAAATCATGGCTGATCTGTCGTGACTCAGTTCCACATTCCCGCCCTCTCCCCATAACCCTTAATCCCCTCGCTTATCAAAAACCCATCAACCCGCGTCTTAAAAATATTTAGCGAGGCAGCCTCCACCACTTCAACGGGCAGAGAATTCCAGAGATTCACCACCCTTTGAGTGAAGAAGTTCCTCCTCAACTCCGTTCTAAACCGCCCCCCCCCCCCCCTTTATCTTGAGGCTGTGCCCCATAGTCCTACTGTCCTTTCTGAACGGGAAGAGCCTCTCCACCTCTATCCTATCCATCCCATTCATCATCTTATATGTCTCAATGAGATCTCCCCTCATTCTTCTAAACTCTAACAAGTACAAACCTAGTTTATTCAGCCTCTCCTCATAGCTCAACCCCCTCAACTCCAGTATCAGCCTAGTAAACCACCTCTGCACTCCCTCCAAGGCCAAAATATCCTTGCGTAAGTGCGGTGACCAAAACTGCACACAGTACTCCAGCTGCGGCCTCACCAATGCCCTATACAGCTGCAGCAAGACCTCCCTACTTTTATATTCAATCCCCCTCGCTATGAAGGCCAGCATCCCATTAGCCTTCCTGACCACCTGCTGCACCTGCAAGCTGGGTTTTTGCGACTCATGCACAAGGACCCCGAGGTCCCTCTGCACTGTCGCCTGCTGCAGTTTTTCGCCACGTAAGTAATAGTCCTTCCTACCATTATTCCTACCAAAGTGGACCACCTCGCACTTGCCAACATTACATTCCATTTGCCAGTTCCTGGCCCATTCGCCCAGCCTGTCTGGATCCTTCTGCAGGCTCCCCACACCCTCCGTGCAATTTGCCGTTCCACCAATCTTGGTGTCATCAGCAAATTTTGACACCATACACTCGGTTCCCTCCTCCAGATCATCTATATAAATGGTAAATAGCTGAGGCCCCAGCACCGACCCCTGGGGCACTCCACTAGTCACCAACCGCCAACCCGAATAGCACCCATTAACCCCCACTCTCTGCCTCCTATTTGACAACCAATCCTCTATCCACGCTAACACCCTACCCCCAACTCCATGCCCCCTTACCTTCTGCAATAACCTCTTGTGAGGTACCTTGTCAAACGCCTTCTGAAAATCCAGAAAGACCGCATCCACCGGCTCTCCTCTATCCACCGCCCTAGACACATCCTCATAGAACTCCAATAAATTTGTCAGACACGACTTCCCCTTAACGAAACCGTGCTGCGTCTGCTCTATCAAGCAATTCCCCTCAAGATGCCTCACTATTTCCTCCTTGATGACGGATTCTAACATTTTACCTACAACAGACGTTAAACTAACCGGCCTATAATTCCCTGCCTTTTGCCTGCCACCCTTCTTAAACAACGGCGTAACATTAGCCGTTTTCCAATCTTCCGGCACTTCCCCGGAATCCAGCGATGTTTGGAAAATAACCACTAAGGCATCCACTATCACCTCCGCCACTTCTTTCAGAACCCTTGGATGCATTCCATCCGGTCCTGGCGACTTGTCGACAATCAGTCCCTCCAGTCTGTCAAGCATCGCCTCTCTAGTAACAATAATGTCATTGAGACCCTCCAGTCCTACCACCTTTCCATCGCTAACACCCGGCAAATTATTATAGGAGCAGAAATTAGGCCACTTGGCCATTCAGTCGTGACTGATAAGTTTCTCAACCCCCTTCTTCTGTTTTGATAGGCAGGCTTTCTGTGGTGGTTCGACCTTCCTCAGTGACAGCGCACTTTCTAAAGTACAATTTGGGGCAGTGTTGTACCCACCTCTCCCACTACTTATTTTGGTCAGTGATGCCTCCCCTGCCTTTGTTTCCATTGGGGTTATATTCTTTACTTTGCACTTTTGATCCCTGGGTCACAATGTATCTGGCAAGGTTATGACTTTGACACATGCCTAGCAATCTGCTAGACTGAACTTCAAAGAAGTGCTTAGTGCATTCAAAGTCTTCTCACTTTGATCTCTCTTGTAATTAATGAGTGGATTGCTTTGCTTCAATGACAGGTTCTATCGCAGTGAAGTTAGCCTTGAACCAGTCTGCACTTTTCCACTCTTTCTTTCTATATGTTGAGAGTGTGGCATTGTGGATGCTATCTTGAGATATGTCCTCTTGTGTCTCTGCCACTGTTCAAAGAAGAAAGAACAGTACAGCACAGGAACAGGCCCTTTGGCCCTCCAAGCTTGCGCCAATCATGATGGCTGCCTGAACTAAAACCGTACGCACTTAGAGTCCATACACTTCCAATCCCATCTTATTCATGTGTTTGTCCAGTTGCCCCTTAAATGCTGCATTGTACCTGCTCCCACCACCTCTCTGGACAGTGTGTTCCAGACATTCACCACCCTTTGTGTAAAACACTTAGAATCATCATAGAAACCCTACAGTGCAGAAAGAGACCATCTGGCCCATCGTGTCTGCACCAACCACAAACCCACCCAGGCCCTACCCCCCACATCCCTACACATTTATCCGCTAATCCCTCTAACCTATGCATCTCAGGACACTAAGGGGCAATTTTAGCATGGCCAATCAACCTAACCCACACATCTTTGGACTATGGGAGTTAACCGGAGCACCTGGAGGAAACCCACGCAGACACGAGGAGAATGTGCAATCTCCACAAGCTGGGAATTGAATCCAGGTCCCTGGAGCTATGAAGCAGCAGTGCTAACCTCTGTGCTACCGTGCCGCCCTGTACATGCCTAGTACATCTCGGCTAAACTTTTCCCCACTCACTTTAAACCTATGTCCCCTGGTACTTGACTTTTCTACACTAGGAAAGAGCGCCTGACTATCCACACTGTCCATGACACTCATAATCTTGTAAACCTCTATCAGGTCATCCTCAACGTCTGTCTTTTCAGTGAGAACAAACCGAGCTCATATAACCTCTCCTCATAACTAATACTCTCCGGATCCGGCAGCATCCTGATAAACTTCTTGTGTACCCTCTTCAAAGCATCCACATTCTTCTGCTGGTGTGGTGACCAGAATTATCCACAATATTCTAAATGACACCTTACTAAAGTTATGTACAGCTGCAGCACGATCTGTGAAAGATCAATGCCCCGATCAATGAAGGTAAGCATGCCGTATGCCTTCTTGACTCCTTACCCACTGCGTTGCCAATTTCGGTGATCAGTGGGCATGTATGCATAGATCTCTCTGGCCTGTCAATATTCTGAAGGGTTCTACTATTGACTGTATTCCTACATGCATTGGACCTTCCAAAATGCACATTTGTCTGGATTAAACTCCATCTGCCATTTCTCCGCCCAAGTCTCCAACTTGTCTATATCTTGCTGTATCCTCTGACAATCTTTTTCACTATCTGCAACTCCACCAATTTTTGTGTCATCTGTGAACTTACTGATCAGACCAGCTCCGTTTTTCTCCAAACTATTTACATATACTACAAACAACAAAGGTTCCAGAACTGATCCCTGTGGAACACCACTAGTCACAGTCTTCCACTTAGAAAAGTACCCCTCTACTGCTACCCTCTGTCTTCTGTGGCCAACACAATAAGAAGTCTCACAACACCATGTTGAAGTCCAACCAATTTATTTGATAGTAAACTCACAGGCTTTCGGGGGTTTGCCCCTTCGTCAGGTGAATGGAGAGTTCTGGCCTCAGACAGAGCATATAACAGCACACACATTTACTATCAAATAAATAGAACATAGAACATAGAACATAGAACATTACAGCGCAGAACAGGCCCTTCGGCCCACGATGTTGCGCCGACCAGATACGAAAACAATGACCCACTAGCCTATACCAATCCCTTTTCGTCCATAAACCTATCCAGAGATCTCTTAAACGCCCCCAAACTAGACTTGGTTGGATTTTAATACGGTGTTGTGCGACTTCTTACTGTGATTACCCCAGTCCAACGACGGCATCTCCACATCATGACTTCCATGGGCCAAGCCAGTTCTGTATCCATCTTGCCAGCTCCCCTCTGATCCCGTTGACTTCACCTTTTGTAACAGTCTGCTGTGAGGTACTTTGTCAAAGGCTTTACTGAAATTCATGTATTTAACACCCACTGTCTTTCTCTCATCTATCATCTTCATCACATCCTCAAAAACCTCAATCAAGTTACTGAGACAAGACGTCCCCTTCACAAAACCATACTGTCTATCACTACTCAGTCCATTTGTTTCCAAATGTGAGTAAATCTTGTCCCTAAGTATCTTTTCCAATAATTTCCTTACCACTATACGTTGAAGTGGTCCCTACCACTGTTCGTTGTTTCTGCCCATTGATGTGATGGAGGCTACCTTGCTGAATATATTTAAGTCACGGGTATATAGGGTTTCTGATAGACAAGGGAATTAAGGGTTATGGGGAGAAAGCGGGAAGTGGAACTGATCCACTTCAGATCAGCCACGATCTTATTGAATGGCGGGGCATGCTCGAAGGGCTAGATGGCCTACTCCTGCTCCTATTTCTTATGTTCTTATGTTCACTGGCATACGATTCACTAGCCTATACTTTCCTGGATTATCCTTCTTAAACAATGGAACAACACTGGCTATCCTCCAGTCCTCTGGAACTTGACCTGTAGCCAATGAGGATTTAAAGATTCCTGTCAAGATCCCAGCAATTTCCACCTGTTCCTCCCTCAGTATCCTGGGATAGATTCCATCAGGCTCTGGGAATTGTCTACTTTCATGCTTTTTAAGACACCCAATACCTCCTTTTTTATGTTGATGCCAAAATGTCTTCTGTTATAGGCATCAAGATGGTGGCTGCCATTGTGTGTAAAGTTGTGGATGACTGTCTCAGCTCCCTGGCAAAAATCATTGATGCCCACATGTTCAATAGTGCTGACCATCTGTTGTTTCTTATCTGAGTAGGCCATGCAGAACGTTTGATTAAGAGAGAAAAAAAATGAGATGGAAATAATTTCTTCTTAAAAGTTAAAAATTTGATCACGTTAAAACTTCCGAAGCCCATTCACAAGTTGAAAGAGTGACACTCACACACAATTGATAGTATTTTTTTTCTGAGCAAGAGAAGGTGATTCACAATTATCATTTCATTAAAAGGGTACCCATTGCTGCTATTACTGCCTTTGGTGTCTTTTAATGAGCAAATTAACGTGCAAATCTTGTAACTTTGTGAAAATCACAGGAAGGACGATGAGTGCAAGACCTCCTCCAAGCCATGTGGTGACTCGCGATCTCAGAGGTCCTTTTTTCAAAAACTCAGTGGCTGTTTTGTGTATTATTAATAGTGCACGTTGTACAGCCTCTGTTATTATTAAGCAAAATCTGGCCCAATATTCCACTTCAATCATGAAGCACAACAGATGATTTGGCATATAGAAGTGTTAGTTCCTGTCGGGTAGTAACAGTACAAATTAAGCAATGTAACACACAGGGGAAATTAGCAGTAAAAATCTGCTTCATAACGTCTTTACATGTGGTAACATGCAGATGATATTTTGCAACCTAAATTTGTCCTTGACACTCAGAGATCCAACTTTTGTTTCCCTGCCCCCCTCATATCATGATATCATGGATAATTAATGACAAAACCTGCTGAGCTTTACAAAATAATGTTCGGCGACAATTAAAAGTCAACATTCTCTCACTGCGGGGGGTCAAGTAGGTGCGGGAATGGTTGCATTTTCGTGAGCTCTGGCCCTACTTATCTTTTAATCCTTTATCTATCCTGATGCGTGGCCCGTAACTATCTAATCCTGGAGTGTATACTCCGTGCTACGCTCCTGAAAGATCTTGGTTAAGTTTGGGACCTGAATAAAGTCAAGAAAATCCTTTGATCAGGGTAGTCAGAGACAGCTGGAATGGGGTTCACAGTGGTGGTTTCGCTGGTGAATGGGCTCATGCTCTGGTGATGTTATAGGCATCGAGATGGTGGCTGCCGTTTTGAGTAACGTTGTGGGTGACTGTCTCAGCTCCCTGGCACAAATTATTGGCCAAGATGTTGATGAACTGCAAAATATCTAAAAGAGAATGGATGAGAGGAAAGAATCCCATCAATCAAGAAGGTCGTAGAGGCTCAACTTCAGTGGTTGGAAATCATGTTACATGGTGTGTTGGACAACTTGGGGAGATGGGGCCAGAGAAGGAGTGTCTGTGTGCTCAATATTTTGAGACCTGTTGAGGATTAATTCCCAGCTGAATTTGAGAACTTTCATAATCTCAATTTGAAGGTTGGGCATTTCAAGTTTGAAGAGGCATACTGTATCTAGTCTTCAAGACCTGGGGTCAATTACATACCCCAATCACAGATATTAGGTATCTTGGTCTTGGTGTTTGTCAAGAAGGGATGAAGGCGGCTAGGCGCCAGAGGCTAGGTCTCTCTCAGCCAGGTCTTCTGAGCAATGATACAATGGAGGTGCAGAGGCCTCAGTAACACTATCGATGGATCCTTGATGTTGCTCAACAATCTTGTCAATACTTTGGCCTTTGAAGCTCCGTGGACTTCTTTATGACTCTGCAGTTCATCATGAATCCTGAAATATTCCCTTTGTGATTATATTTCTGATTGTGTGATGTTGTCTTGACAAGGCTGTTTCAAATACCTATTGAAACTCTAAATATTCATTTTTATATTTTCTAACCAACATTCTCTCATACTCTTAATTTCTTATTCCTTATTTCTTTTTGTCATTCTTTCCTGTTTCTTATATTCTGTCCAAACCTCTTACCTACCCACTGATTTTTGCATGCTTATTCTTTTATTTTGATAATGTCTTGATAATTCCTTAGTTAGCCACAGGTGATGTAACCTTCTCATAGAGTCTTGCTTTCTCTCTGGAATGTATTGTTCCTGAGTGTTATGAAATATTTCCTTAAAATACCTGTCATTGCCTCTCTATTGATTGATTTCTGAACCTGATCTCCCAGTCAAAACACCAGTCTAGAACCACTCTTCTCATCCTCAAGCTAAATGTAAAATTCAATCATGTTATGATCACAGGGTTCTTTTACCATGAACCCATTAATGAACCCTGTTTCATTGTACATTACCGGGTCAAAAATAGCAAACACTTGGGTTGGCTCTAGAACGTAATGCTGTCAGAACATGGCCTGAAAACATATGTCAACGAATTTGTCTATGGAATCATGCAGTGCAGAAGGAGACCATTTGGCCCATTAGGTCTGCACCAACCACAATCCACCCAGACCCTCTCGCCATAACCCCATGTACTTACCTTAGCCAGACACTAAGAGCAACTTAGCATGGCCAATCCACTTAACCCGCACATCTTTGGACTGTGGGGGGAAACTGGAACACCCAGAGGAAATCCATGCAGACACAAAGAGAATGTGCAAACCCCATGCAGACAGTGACACAAGCCAGGAACTCAAACCTGATGCTGTGATGCAGCAGTGCTAACCACTGTACCACCCTTCTTCCGGGCTATTTTTGCCAACCTGGTTATTTCAAATAGGTTAAAATCACTCATTACTTTCACTGTACTTTCTCACAAGTGTCCATTATTTCTTCTGGTTAACTCTGTCATCCTATGTAGTTACTGTTAGGGGGCCAATAAACTACTCCCACAAATTATTTCTTACCTTTGCTATTTGCTATCTCTACCCGAACTGATTCTACACCTTGATCTCCTGAACTAAGGTATTTCTCACTATTGTACCAATGTCCTCCTTAAGTAACAGAGCCACCCATTCACCCGCTGTTCTTCTGAAATGTCATGTTCCCTTGAATATTCCGGTCCTAATCTTTGTCGTCTGGTAACCCTGGTTCTGTATTGGTTATCAGATCAGACCTGTTTATTGATATTTGAGCTGACCATTTATCTATTTGTTACAAATGACACATGAACTCAGGTACAGAACCTTTAAATCTGTTTTTTTTATCTTTCTTGTAAACTGCCATGCTCAGATCATCATTATCCTTATTAATACCTTGCTCTCTTGTTTGTGTCCCCTCCCTTCAGTTTATCACATCTTCCCTCACTTGATCCCTTACTCCCACATTTTAGATTAAAGCCTGCCCCATCCCTCTCGTTATACAACTTGCCGGAACAAGTCTGGTTGTGGGCTAGGTGCAGGGAGGTGGGATTAGAAAGGGCACCAGGGTGTCCTCTGGCTAGCCTGGAGAAGATGGGCTGAATGGCCTCTTTTTTGTGTTGTAACTTTTCTATGGTTCTAACACAGTTGAGGTGAAGATCATGTTAATTGTACAGTTCCCACTTCCCCACTGTTGATGACAGCGCCCCATGAATCAAAATCCATTTCTTTCACACTAATCTTTGAGCCATGCAGTAAACTCCTTAATCTTATTTACCCAATGCCAATTTGTTCATGGATCTTTGAAGTTCTGCTTTGTGAATTTAGCCCCTAGCTGCTCATACTCCCTCGGAGAATGTCTTTCCTAATTCTGCCTATGTTGTTATTACCAATGTAGAATATACAAAAACAATTGTCTTCTGACACATGCAATCGAGACAATTGATCAATGTCGCATACAACCGAGGCAACTAGCAACCATGTCTGACTTCTCAAACAGTGGGAATCAAAACAGAAATAATCAAAACTTGCCTTGCTTGTCAACTACCCCACAAAGCACTCAGGAAAGACAGAAAATAGTGAGAGCTGTTTGAGTGAGTTTGCAATATCGCTATCAACTCCAAAGCTGAACTGATGTTGAAACTGCCAGTCGTAACTATCACATTCCATGGTCAACTCGTGTGAATATTGTTCATTGCTCATGTGCCAGGCAGTCAACTGTAAAAATAATGACAGCAATTGTCTCACAAATGGAGTTGTGACTTGACCAAACAATGCTTCCACTGTGGCAGCGCTTTTCCACACCGCACAGAGTATGCTGCTGTCGCCTTGAAGTACAAAGTTATGGAAAACGCATTCACTTTGCTCATGTTTGTCACTCATCGGCAAAATCAACCTACTAAGATCAACATCAACGGAAGATCGCCACAACAAAAGGGCAAGAGTGTTGTCAGGGTAGAGGTCAAGTATGCGGAATACATCTTGTACTCCGTTTCGAATAGCAGAATCGACAATGTGTGACAGTAACTGTTGGCCATTGAGGAGTAAGTGCTCTCATAGATACAGACACATTTGTTAACGTCATGGGAGACAAACTGTTCAGAACTGCCCCATTCTCTGCAAATCTGGGCATACGGAAATATTAATCAATTTTCATCCTGCATGGAATATACTGTAGTGTGTGCATGAATGACAAAGAGACATGCTAAATTAGCAAGACAGTAAATGTTAGTCAGAATGCAGCCTTGAATTACTGAATAGAGTTTATTATTCATGATTGACCGTAAGGTTTTACAAGGCCTTTGGAACTGCCATCATCATAATGATAAAAACAATCTCAACTTCAATTTAGTTCATATTAAATTTAGTCTAATTTATTTCACTTTTTGAGTTAACTTACGGTTTTAATGCTTTTACGAAATGAAGTTGTCATGTAGAATTACACAGTAAAACTATGGCCTGAGTGAAATATGGCCCAGATGTGCAGAATGATAGTCATTACTCATATTTGTGGTAATGTAATGTCAGTATAATGACTCTTTGATTTGCTAAATTGACATTGGTTATTTGCTGAATCAAGTTTCATTATCTTTGACCCAAATGTTAAGAAGTGCGAGTGAGACTGATTCATGTAGAAATAAACATTTTGTACTACAGTTCTATAGTGGAACCATGACTTCCATATTGAAATCCCATCACTTCCCAAAATTGCCTTGCTCCTTACTGTGTTTAATAAGTCTGTTGTAAGAAGTTACAAAATCAAAAAATTGTTTGAAGGAGGCAGTTTGGCACATTGTGTCTGCACCAGCTCACCGAATGAACAGTTCTCCCACCTTCTCTCTCCCAACCCCGAACACCCAACTCTGTACATTCTTCCCTTTTTCTCTTTCAGATAATACTATTTTGAATGCTTTGATTGAACCTAGCTCCAATAACTCTCAGGCAGTTCATTCAAGATGTGAACACTCACTGTGTGAAAAAGATGTTTCTCATGTCGCTATTGCTAATTACATTAAATCTTTGCCTTCTCATTCTCCATCTGCCCCTGCGTGGGAACTGTTTCTCCCTATGTGCTCTGTCCAGACCCCTCATGATTTTGAATGCATCCATCAAATCTGAAGATATGCACATGCATTAGACGAAGAAGGTCTTAAGAGTTATGAAATCTTCCTATCTATCCTTCACTTCAGCATTTTAGTCAAGAGAGGATGTCAGATGCAGCTGAACCTTTGATTTAGAAGCTTGAGTATAATTAAATAATTAGATTAAATAAAATTCTAATGCCACCAGTGCAGTACTAAGACAACTGTACTGACAGAGGTGCTATCTTTCAGATGGAATATGAAGCCCCATCAGCCTTCTCAGTTGGGTATTGTAAATCCTACTGCATTATTTCAAAGAGGAACAAGAGCATCCATCCTGGTGTCCTGGCAATATTCCTCCTTCAATCAACTTCAGAAACAGACAACCTGGTCATTGTCATGTTGCTGTTAGTGGGAGTCTACATTCGCAAAATGGTTGCTACTCTTCCTTTATTAGAACAGTCTTAGCATTTCAAAAATAATTGGTTGCCTTGAAAGCACTTTGGGTGACCCATGGTTGTCCAAAGTGCTGTAAGGACATAGGCCATTCTTTTTCTTCAACATCATCATCTGGTCCCTGTCAAATTGCTATTCTGGGAGCTTGATGGACATAAATTGGCTGTTGTTTCTCACACGTTACATACAAATTAGCAGCACTTTTACCCCTTGAACCTGCTCTACCATTCAGTAAGATTATGGCTGATCTGATTGTGGCTTCAACTCATGTTAAGAACATAGAATATTGAGCAGTACAGCGCAGGAACAGGCCCTTCGGCTTATGATGTTGTGCTGAACATGATGCCAAATTAAACTCGTCTCTTCTGCCTGATCTTGGTTCACATCCCTCTGTTTCTTATATATGCTTGTGCTTATCTAAAAGCCCTTTAAATGCTCCTATCATATTTGCCTCCACCACCACCACCATCACCACTCCTGGCAGTACATTCCTGACACCTACCACTCTCCGTGTAAAAACTTGCCCCTCACATTGCAACATGACATCCTAACTTTTGTACTCAATTCCCTGATCAATAAGACAGGCATGCCGTACACCTTCATTACCACTACTTGTGTGGCCACTTGCAAGGAGCAATGGACTTGAACCCCCTAAGATCCCTCAATGCTCTTCAGCGTCCTGCCACTAATTGTATACTTACCCGTAACATTTAAGCTCCCAAAATGCAGCACCTCACACTTGCCTGGATTAAACTCCATCTTCTGTTTTTCTGCCCATATCTGCAATTGAACCATATCCCGTTGTACACTTTGACAACCTTCTATGCTATCCATAATTCCATCAACCTTAATGTCATCTGCAAACTTACTAACCCACCCATCTAGTTTTCATTCAAGTCATTTATAACAGAAACAGCAGAAGTCCCAGTACGGATCCATGCAGAACATTACTAGTCACGGATCTCCAGCCAGAAAAACAACCAGTTCGGAACCAAGTGGCCAAGTCAACATGGATCCCATGTTTCTTAATCTTCTGAATGAGCCTACCATAAGGTACCTTGTCAAAAGCGTCACTAAAATCCATAGAGACAACAACCACTGCTGTACCGCCATGGATCACCTTCACCGCCTCCTTGAAAAAAAATCAATCAAGTTAGTTAAGGCATGACTTGCCCTGCGCAAAGCCATGCTGAATTTCCTTAATTAGGTCACGCTTTTCCAAATGCAGGCCAATCCTATCCCTAAGAATCCTCTCCAAAGTCTTCCCCGCCACTGATGTGAGACTTACCGGTCTATAATTTTTTGGATTATCCCTATTTCCTTTCTTGAACAGAGGAATAACAGTAGCTACTCATCAATCCTCCGGGACCTCTCCAATTGCTACAAAGATCTTTGTCAGGACTTCAGCAATCTCCTCTCTTGCCTCTCTCAATACCCTGGGGTAGATCCCATCAGGCCTTGGGGACTTATCCACATTAATGCTCTGCAAGAGATTCAACATCACTTCTTTCTTGATTTCAAAATGCCCCAACATGTTAGCATAATCCACATTAATCTCACTATCCTCTATGTCCTTCTCCTTGGTGGATACCAATGCAAAGTACTCATTTCAGCCCACATCCTTTGTCTCCAAGCACAATAGTTCCTTTATCCTTGAGTGGTCCTGGCCTATCCCTTGTTATCCTCTTGTTTTTAACGTATCTACAAAATGCCTTAGATTCTCTTTAACCCTACTTGGCAAGGTCATTCCATGGCCTTTCAGTACTCTCTTAATTCCATGCTTGAGTTCTTTTCTGCTTTCTTTACATTCCTCTCCAATTTTAGCTTCCTCAACCTTATATATGTTTTTTTTCTCTTTTTGACTAAATTCACAACCTCCTTCATGATCCAACAGTCCCTTATCTTACCATCCTTGTCCTCACTGGAACTTGCCAGTCCTGAACTCATCAGTAGATCTTTAAACAACTCCCAAATGTGGACTTGTCTGACATCAGCTCCTCCAATTAACTTTACCTAGGTCCTGCCGAGTAATTTGCCCTCCCCCAATTGAATACCTTCCCACAAGATCCAGACCTGTCCTTATTTATTACTCCTAAAACTTAGGGAGGTGTGATAACTGGTTCCAAAATGCTCTCCCACTGAAAGATCAGTGACCTGGCCAAGCTCATTAGAAAGTACAAGGTACAGTTTGGCTCCTCCTCTAGTTGGACTATTCACATGCTGTTTCAAGAAACCCTCTTGAATGCACCCAATAAATTCTGCCCGTCTTGCTCTTAGAATGTCTCAGCCAATGTTGGGGAAGTTAAAGTCACCAACTATCACAAACCTGTTGTTATTGCATCTTTCCATAATCTGCTCACATACTTGTTCCTCAATGTCCTGATGGCTATCGGGAGGGTTGAGGTGGTGGGAGTTGGGTGGGGTAATTGGAAGGGGAGGTGGTATAGTATAATCCCATCAGAGTGATTGCACCAAAGAACAAAGAAAATTATAGCACAGGAACAGGCCCTTTGGCCTTCCAAGCCTGCACTAATCATGCTTCCCGTCTGAACTAAAACTCTCTACCCTTCTGGGGACCATATCCCTCTATTCCCATCCTATTCATGTGTCCAGACGCCCCTTAAAAGTCACTATCATATCTGCTTCCACTATCCCCCCCAGCAGTGAGTTCCAGGCACCCAGCAGCCCCTATGCAGACAACTTGCCTCATGCATCTCCTTTCAACCTTGCCCCTCGCCCCTTCAATCTATGCCCACTCGTAATTGACTCTTCCATCCTGTGAAAAAGCAGACTATCCACTCTGCCCGTGACCCTCACAATTTTATAGACTTATTTTTTAGCTCTACCCATAATGCTTCAGTGGATGAGCTATCTAGTATGCCTTCTCTGAGTGCAGTTCTGACATTCTCCCTGATAAGTAATGCAACTCCTGCACCTCTTTTATCTCCCTCTCTATCTCACCGAAAACATTGAAACCCTGGAACATTGAGCAGCCAGTTCTGTCCCTCTCTCAACCAATATTCTGTCCACTCTCCAATAACCTTTCACTCTCTTGATATTCAAGACTCTATTTATCTCCACCTTCAAAATTTTCAATGACCCTGCCTCCACCTGTCTCTGAGGAAAAGAGTTTCCTGGACTCAAACTCCCTGAGAGAAAGAAATGTTCTTCATCTCCATCATAAATTTTTAACCTAGATCTCTCCCACAAGGGTGAAACATCTTTAACCATCAACCATCAGGCAAGTTGGAGCAGAATTTTCTCCAGTTAAACACTGAGAAGACTGAAGCCAGTGCTTTTGATTCCTACTTCAAATTCATTTCCTAGCTACAGATCTATCCTTCTCATTGGCAACCGTTTGAGATTAAACCAATCTGTTTGCAACCTTGGTGTCATACTGGATCCTCAGATGAGTTGCCAACCAAATAGTCACACTATCTCTAACACCATCTATTCCCACGTCTGTAATGTTACTTGACTTCAATCGTGTTTCAGCTTATCTGCTGCTGAAACTTTCATTCATGTCTGTGTCACCTCGAGACTTGACTATTCCAAAGCACACTGGTTAGTCTCCCACATTCTATCCTTCACACATTTCAGGTCATTCAAATTTGTGCTGCCCATGTCTTACCTTGCAAACAAGTCCTCTTCCTCTATTAACCCTCTGCTCACTGGCCTACACTGGTTCCCAGTCAAGCAATATCTTGATCACAGAGTTCTCATCCTTGTCTTCAAATCTCTCCACATCCCTGTTCTTGTCCCTCTTTATGTCTGTAATCTTCTCCAAACCGACAGCCCTTCAAAACATCTGATTCCTCTAATTCTTATGCATTTCCAACCATAAATGCTCCATCACTGAGATTTCAGTTGCCTGGGCCCTAAGCTGGGGAGTTCCCTTCCTACACCTCTTCACCTCTCATTTTCTCCCTTGAACACAGTCCCTAAAACCAGTATTTTGATCACCTGACCTATTATCTCCTTGTGTGGTGAAGTGCCTGACTTTGTTTTATAATTCTTCTGTGAAGCACCTTGGGAGATGTTAATATGTTCAAGTGCTTTGTAAATAGTATATATTACTGCTATTGCAAAGCACTGAAGTAAATAGATTACAGCACAGGAAAAGGCTCTTCGGCCCTCCAAGCCTGCACTGACCACACTGCCCGACTTAACTAAAATCCCCTACCTTTCCGGGGACCATATCCCTCTATTCCCATTCTATTCATATACTTGCCAAGATGTTCCTTAGAAGTCACAACTGTATCCACTTCCACTATCTCTCCTGGCAACAAGTTCCAGGCACCCACTATTTTCTGTGTAAAAAAATCTGCCTTGCACATCTCCTTTAAACCTTGCCCCTTGCACCTTAAACCTATCTCCCCTAGTAATTGATTCTTCCACCCTGGGAAAAAGCTTCTGACTATCCATTCTGTCCATGCCTCTCATAATCTTGTAGACTTCTATCAGGTTGCCCCTCAACCTCCTTTGCTCCAGTGAGAACAAATCAAGTTTCTCCAACTTCTCCTCATAGCTAATGCTCTCCATAGCAGGCGACATTCTGGTAAATCTTTTCTGTATCCTCTCCAAAGCCTCAACATCCTTCTGGTAGTGCGGCGACCAGAATTGAACACTATATTCCATGTGCAGCTTAACTAAGATTCTATAAAGCTGCAACACATGACTTGCCAATTTTTAAACTCAATAGCCTGGCCGATGAATGCAAGCATGCCATCACTCAAAGTGTGGTGAATCTCTGGAATTCTCTGCCCGTTGAAGTGGTGGAGGCTGCCTCGCTAAATATTTTTAAGAAGCGGGTTGATGGGTTCTTGATAAGAGAGGGGATTAAGGGTTATGGGGAGAGGGCGGGAAAGTGGAGCTGAGCCACAACAGATCAGCCATGATCTTATTGAATGGCGGGGCAGGCTCGAAGGGCTAGATGGCCTACTCCTGCTCCTATTTCTTATGTTCTTATGTTCTTATGTTCTTATATGCTTTCTTGACTATCTTCTCCACCTGCATTGGCACTTTCAATGACCTGTGTACTTGTACACTCAAATCCCTTTGCCTATCCATACTCTTAAGAATTCTGCCATTTACTGTACATTTCCTAGCTGTATTAGACCTTCCAAAATGCGTTACTTCACATTTGTCCGGATTAAACTCCATCTGCCATCTCTCTGCCCAAGTCTCCAAATGATCTATATCCTGCCATATCCTCTGATGGTCCTCATCGCTATCAGCAAATCCTTTGTGTCGTCTGCAAACTTCCTAATCAATCCAGTTGTATTTTCCTCCAAATCATATATGTATGTTACAAACAGCAAAGGTCCCACCACTGATCCCTGAGGAATGCCACTTGTCACTGCCCTCCATTCAGAAACGTACCCTTCCACTGCTACCCCATCTTTGCCTGAACTAGTTTTGTATCCACCTTTCCAGCTCACCTCTGATCCCATGCAACTTCACCTTCTGCACCAGTCTGTCATGAGGGACCTTGTCAAAGGTCTTACTGAAGTGCATGTAGATAATATCCACTGCCCTACCCTCATCAATCATCTTTGTCACTTCCTCGAAAAACTTGATCAAGTTTGTGAGATATGACACCTCTTCACAAAATCATGTTGCCTCTCACTAATACGTCCACTTTTCCCAAATGGGAATAAATCCTATCTCGAAGAATCCTCTCCAATAATTCCCTACCACTGATGTAAGGCTCACTGGCCTGTAATTACCTGGCTTAGTCTTACTAACCTTCTTAAACAAAGGGAAGGGAAATGGTTTTTTTTAAAAATGATAACTTCTTTTAAAAATGGAGTGCAGCAAAGGTTTACTGGCCAGATTCCTGGGATGGCAGGGCTGTCATATGAGGAGAGATTAAGTCAGTTACAATTGTATTCATTGGAGTTCAGAAGAGTGAGAGGGGTGCTCATCGAAACTTATAAAATTCTAGACAAAATAGATTCAGAATGTTCCGATTGTGGGGGAGCACAGAATTAGGGGTCATAGTTTGTGGACAAGGGGTAAACATTTTAGGACTGAGGTGAAGAGAAATATTTTCACTTAGAGAATGGTAAGTCTGTGAAATTCACTATCACGGAAAGTGCTTGAGGCTAAAAACTTTGCGTGATTCCAAGAAATTAGATATAACTCTTAGACCTAAAGAGATCAAGGAATATGTGGTGAAGGCAAGATCAGGATATTGAATTTGATGATCAGCCATGATCATGTTGAATGATGGAGCAGGTTTGAAGGGCCATATAGCCTATTCCTGCTTCTATTTTCTATGCATGACTCTATAATTTTCCTCAATTAGCATAGACAATTCAAGATAGAGTACTAAAAATGTGTGCTCTGGGACTAGCTGTGACCTCAGCTAGGCTGTTCAGTACAGTTGTTACACTGGTATCTATCCGACAATTTGGGGATACAGTTGACAATTGCTGAGGTATGTGCTATCCACAAAAAGCAGAACCAAACCAACCTGGCCAATTACCGCCCCATCAGTGTATTTTCAATCACAAACAAAGTGATGGAAGGGGCCATTGACGGTGCTATCAACTGGCACGTACTTAGCAATAAGGATGGCACGGTGGTACAGTAGTTAACACTGCAGGGGCCCAGGTTCAATTCTGATCTTGGGTGATTGACTGTATGGAGTTTTCCCTGTATCTGCATGGGTTCCCTCAGAGTGCTCCAGTTCCCTCCTATAGTGCGAAGATGATAGGTTGTTTGGCCATGCTAAGTTACCCCTTAGTGTCCAAAGATGAGAGGTTTAGGGGGATTAGTTGGGTAAATGGTGGGGTTACGCAGATGGGCCTATGTGGGAAGTTCTGTTGGCGAGTCAATGCAGACTTAATGGACCTAATGTAGGGATCCTATGGATAACCTGCTCATGGATGCTCAGTTTGGATTCCGCCGAGACACTCAGCTCTTGATCTCATTACAGCCTTTGTTCAAACATGGACAAAAGAGCTTAATTTCAGAGGTGAAGTGAGAGTGTCTGCCATTGATATCAAGGTAGCATTTGACTGAGTATGACAACAAGAAGTCCAAGCAAAAATGAAGTCATTGGGAATTGGGAAAATTTCTGCATTGCTTAGTGTCATATACAGTGCAAAGAAAGACGGTTATAAGTTGTTGGAGGTCAATTACTTCAGTGTCAGAACATTACTGCTGTAGTTTCTCCAGTGCCCTCGGTACAATCATTTCATTTGCCTCAGCAATGACCCCCACCCCCACAATAATGTCAGAGGGTTGGATGCTCACTGATGGTTGCTCAGGGTTAAATATCATTCACAATCACCCTATTAATGAAGCAGTTCATGCCCAGGTAAATAAGTAGCAAGTGACATTGTGCTACTTAAGTACCTGACAAATGTCATCTGCAATGAAATAGTCTAACTCCACTAGCCATTCAATGGCATTTCATGAACTGAATCCCTCACTATCAACAATCTGGGAGTTACCATTAACCAGAAATTGAACAGAACCAGCCAGTGGCTACAAGAGCAGGTCAGAGGCTAGGGGTTTGGTACAAGTAACTCACCACCTGGCACATGAAAACTTGTCCTCCATCTGCAAAGCACAAATCAGGAGTGTGACGGGATATTCTCCACTTGCCTGATGAGTCCAGCTCCAACAATACTGAAAAGTTTGACACCATCCAGGACAGAGCAACTCATTTGATTGGCACCTTATCCAATGCACTAAACATTAATTCTCTTCACCACCTGTGAAGCGTGGCTGAAATATGTACCACTTACAAGATGCACTGCAGCAGCTTCTCCGGTTTCCTTTCCAAGCATGTCTCAAACCCGTGACT
Organism: Carcharhinus amblyrhynchos; assembly: GCF_965287045.1. NCBI lineage: Eukaryota > Metazoa > Chordata > Chondrichthyes > Carcharhiniformes > Carcharhinidae > Carcharhinus > Carcharhinus amblyrhynchos. The sequence goes on from NC_137330.1 coordinate 17,305,821, forward strand.
TCTTCCAGCAAAAAGGACAAGGGTGGCAGGCACTTCGGAACCCTTCTAAGTTCCCTGCCAGTTAAAACACCATCCTGAATTTTAATTAAAATTGCCAGTCCTTCACTGTTGATGTGTTGAAATCCTGGAGCTCCCACCCTATCAGTAGCGTGGGTGTATCTACACCTCATGGACAGCAGCAGTTCACAAGGTCAGCATAGTACCTCCTTCTCAAAGGCAATTAAAGATGTGGAGTAAATGCTGGCCTTATCTGCAATGCCACATGTCAAGACTGACTAAGAAGTAGACGTGGATGAGGAAGAATTGCACGAGGAAGAAAGACATACAGTGATATGTTGATTGGGTTAGATAAAGCCGTGGATGTTCATGTTTTAAGTTTATTCATTACTGTCTCAAGTAGGCTTACATTAACACTGCAATCCCACTGTGAAAATCCCATAGTCACCACACTTCAGCGCCTGTTCGGATACACTGAGGAAGAATTTAGCGTGGCCAGTCACCTGAAAAGCACATAAAAGCTGATGCAGACTCATTGGACTGAATGGCTGTTTCTGTGCTGCAATATCGTCTGTAATTCCAGGAAACAAAATTACCTTTTCATCCCAGAATTTTATGGTAGAATTTTTTGATAGGCCACTTAGAAACTGTGTTATTGAGTTCAGATATAGATCAGTGACATCTCTGTTTCTGCTGTATCTCGTGAGCTGAGATAGTTGGAAGTGTTGTTGAGATGTTAGCAGTTAATTTCACTGCCGAATGATTTGCACAAAGTATCTTTGATCCGTTACTTGGGCTGCTTTCAAAGCCAGTGCTACAGTAACAGTGATTGTGTGAGACTCCTGTTATTTAAAATCTACTCTGTGTGCAAATTTTTCTATGGACTGTTATTAAAACACCTCTCCTTGTTTACTTGAGTAGCAACAAAGTCAGTTGGCAATTCAATTTCAATTCTCCTCTTCAGCATAAAAAACAATCTACAATTGTTGTGTTGCAAGTAACATGCATCCCTTCTAGTATCTGTCAAATAAAGCAAAAAAACCTATTATACACCAGCTTTATCAAACCAGACCTGGCATTGCTTATTAGTATGCAAATTTCACCATCCTTTTGTTTAACAAAATAACGGCTATCAACATATCCAGCTGGACTTCAAGTTGGATTTTCATGGGGGGGGAGACTCAGCCAGGGTGGTGATTAGTGGACAGCAGGGGGGCAATATCTGGGGGCCAGTTGGAGCAGGATGACAGATCTCTCAGTGCACTGTGTACACACTGTGCCCCTGGAGCTTAGTAGCTGGCTTCCTGGCGTGAGTAGGCTCCACCCACTCTTTCCACTGGCAAGAATCACATTTTGGCTCCTTTTTTTTCCCTAAGTGCTGCATAATTGTGCCTGAGAGCTCACCCAAAAAAATGGGCGCTATTCTGTCCTGTTGGCATGCTTATTCAGCACTTTGAATTTTTTTGATGAGATTGCCTTCCCCCCTTCCACCCCCCCACCGACCCCCCCCGCCCCCCCCCACCCCACCCCCCCAGCCCTCCCACCTCCCTTAGCATTTTACTTCATCATAGCAATGCTCCTGAGGTTTGCCTCTGTTGGATACTGGTTGGGTTAGAATGGAGGATATAACGGCAACAGACGGTGGGTCTCAGGGTTGACACGAAAGGTAAGATGGAGCAGTGATGGTCAGTAAGGGCCATGGATTTGCATGGATGATTTGAGGAGTCATTTGGAGTGGGTTGGCAAGATTGGATTGGCATGATTTGCTGTGGATGGGAAGTGGATGTGGGGTCGTGAGTGATGAGGACTAGAAGGCCTAATATGTAACAGGGACCAAGTACCAGAGAACAGAGGTGGGCTTTTAACCAGCCCACCTGGCTCTGTTCTCCTCCTGAACTTCCTTTGCAGCCTGCTCGCTAGCTGTGTGATTTAATTGACAAGCATTTGAAACCCTTCCTTGCTCTCCTATCGCAATCTGACATCCCTTCCTTTATTTATTCATTTCGTCTCCCTTTGTAAAGCACCTTGGGCCATTTTAAAATTAAAGCCCTCTGTTAAAGCAGGGTGTTATTACTTCACTTTTATCCTGCTTTCACACACCTGTCAAGAAGTGAAGGAAGACGCATTTAAAACCTCAGACTGGAAATCTTTCCAACAATCTCCTGAACAATGTCCCCTTTCTAAAGAATGCACAGATATGCTGTCATTTTCCACTATGCTGTGCACAAATTATCTTGAAGTTTTCTGGACAGCTCGTGCAAAAAATCATGCACCAAACTTAATTTTGAAATGACTGATACATTTGTAATTTCTGTTATGCTTTTTTTCATCATTTACATGAGCCGTAAGGCCACACAAATCAGTATGACGTCCAGTTAGGTAGTGAGGAGACTTTAAGTGAGTGTAAATTAGTTTATACGATTGAGGCTGAAGTAACTGATACCAGTGTATTTCCTCTTTGAATTTTAAAATTTAATGTGCAACTTATTTCACTGTCAGTCCAGCAAACCAGGCTAAGGAGTCTGCCACGTGGGAAGCTTTTCAATGTCTAACCATGTTAACCTTGGTGGAGACTGGCTGGGCAAGGAGCTCTTGCCATGCACTGGACAGCATCACTGTCTTTCAGCTCCACATTTGAGTCCTATTGCAGGACCTGATGGTCACATCACGTGCATTTCTAACGCAGCCAAAGTGTTTAATCTTTCCAATTCGCTTGTGACGCACGGGACAAATCCTGGTTTCATTCCATGTTTGATGTGCCTGGGAGGCCTCTGGCTTGTGAGATGTTCCAGGACATACAAAGCTGCTGAAGCAGACATAGCTTGTGCTTCGTCTGCCTCAAGCATTTGAAGTGTCAGGAAGCCTTCTCGAAATCTAAATCTTAGGTCAGGGGTGAAAGTCTAAGAAATCTGTTCCTGTTGGGCGGCACGGTAGCACAGTGGTTAGCACTGCTGCTTCACAGCTCCAGGGTCCTGGGTTTGATTCCCGGCTCGGGTCACTGTCTGTGTGGAGTTTGCACATTCTCCTCGTGTCTGCATGAGTTTCCTCCAGGTACTCTGGTTTCCTCCCACGGTCCAAAGATGTGTGGGTTAGGTTGATTGGCCATGCTAAGAAATTGCCCCTTAGTGTCCAGGGATGTGTAGGTTAGAGGGATTAGTGGTATAATATGTAGGGATATGGGGGGTAGGACCTGGGTGGGATTGTGTTCGGTGCCGATTCGATGGGCCGAAGGGCCTCTTTCTGCACTGTAAGGTTCTATGATTCTATGATGTCAAATCCTCCTCCCAGCACCGTCCCGATCCATCACGCCAGTAAACCATCCCTACCCCATGCCGCTGAACTCATGACATCCATCCCAGGATGGATAACATCCCTTTCTCTTTTCCCTTTGACCTCCCTCCTTTCCCCATTCAATGCCCACCTGGGAATGCACCCCCACACCGCCACCAATTGACTCCAGTCCCCCAACAAACCCTCTCACTCCTCCTTGCCTTCAGTGAACATGAACTAGCAGCTGTGGTCATCCTGTCAGCAAGGCAGGTTCTTGAATGAGGAATTGATCAACGGCATTAGAAAACCTGAATTACAGCTTCCCCACAAATTTCTGATTGACCATCATCCTATGGAGCAGTTAAAATTGGCCCCTCTTACAGACAGGGCACAGATGTGGGGGAATTTTCTCTTCTTCCCACTTCTCTGGTTACTGTAACTTGTGTATTTCTGATCATATTACATATTATTAAATTATTCATTTGTGAGCTAAGCGCATCGCTGGCTAAGCCAACATTTATTCTCATCCCTGATTGCCCTTGAAAGATTGATGGTGGGCTGCCTTCTTGAGTCACTTAGCCTACAGTCCCTGTGGTCTAAGGATGCCCACAGTGCGACTAGGAAGGAAATTCAGGATTTCAACAGTGAAGGAGCATCAATATATTTTCATGTCAGGTGGTGAGTGGCTTGGAGGGGAACTTGCAACTGGTGGTATTCCTGAGTATCTGCTGCACCTGTCCTTCTAAATGGTAGGAGCCATGGGTTTAGAAGGTGCTCATGGATGGCACATACCAGCAGTATATGCCATCCAGTAGATGGCACATACTGCTGGCACTGTGGTTGGTGATCAAGGGAATGAATATTTAAGGTGGTGGATGGGATGTCAGTCGAATGAGTTACTTTGTCCTGGATGGTGTTAAGCTTCTTGAGTGTTGTTGGAGCTGCAATCATCCAGGCAAGTGGAGAGTATTCCCCCGCACTCCCAACATGTGCCTTGTACATGATGGACAAGCTTTGTGGAGCCAGAGAGGTGAGTTACTCTCTACAGAATTTCCAGTTTCTGACCAGCTCTTATAGCCACATGGCTGGCCCAGTTGAGTTTCTGCTCAGTGATAACCTGCAAGTTGTTGATAGTGGAGGGTACAGTAATGATAATGCCATTGACTGTGATGATGGCAGTGGTGATGGTAGATTCTCCTTTGTTGGAGATAGTCATTGACTAGCACTTGTGTGGCACAAATGTTACTTGCCGCTTTTCAGCCCAATACTAGATATTCTCCAGGTCTTGCTACAAATAGACACAGGCTGCATTAGTATCTGATGAGTGGTAACCATTTGATGGAAGGAAGATCCTTGATGAAGCTGCTGAAATTGGTTTAGCCCGTGTCAGTTTCCATAGGAGCTCCTGCAGCAGTGTTCAAGGATGAAGATGATTATCCTCCAACAACCACAATCATCTTCCAATCTGCCTGGCATGATTCCAAGAAGTAGAGCGTTTTCCGCTTATTCTCACTGATTTCTGTTTTTCTATGGCTCCTAGATGCCACACTTGGTCAAATGCTGCCTTGAAATCAAGAGCAATCATTCTCAGCTCTTGAGTTTGGCTCTTTTAACCACGTTTGGATCAAGGCAGTAAGGAGAACATGTATTACATTACACTATATTCCAGTGCAATCAGAAAAATCAAGCTTTCTTGTTTAAAAACAAATAAGTCAAATGATTATTGCAAAACCCAAATGTAAACCCAATACAAACTCCGTAGACGCATAACACAGACAGGAAAAGATGATTTCATAGAATTCTACAGTGCAGAAAGAGGCCCTTCGGCCCATCAAGTCTGCACCAACCACAATCCCTACCCAGGCCACACCCCCATATCCCACCCACTAATAGAACATAGAACATTACAGCGCAGAACAGGCCCTTCGGCCCACGATGTTGCGCCGACCAGTTAAAAAGCAATGACCCTCTAGCCTAAACCAAACCCTTTCCATCCATAAACCTATCCACGGATCTCTTAAACGCCCCCAAACTAGGCGCATTTACAACTGCAGCAGGTAGGGCATTCCAATCCCTCACCAGCCTCTGGGTAAAGAACCTACCCCTGACATCCGTCCTATAACTACCACCCCTTAATTTAAAGCTATGCCCCCTCGTGCTAGCTTTCTCCATCCGAGGAAAAAGGCTATCACTGTCCACCCTATCTAAATCTCTAATCATCTTATATGTTTCAATAAGGTCCCCTCTTAGCCGCCTTCTTTCTAACGAAAACAACCTCAAATCCCTCAGTCTCTCCTCATAGGACCTCCCCTCCATACCAGGCAACATCCTGGTAAACCTCCTCTGCACCCTCTCCAAAGCCTCCACATCCTTCCTATAATGTGGGGACCAGAACTGCACACAATACTCCAAGTGCGGACGCACCAGAGTCTTGTACAGTTGCAACATGATGCTGCGGCTCCTAAATTCAATCCCCCTACCAATAAATGCCAAGACACCGTATGCCTTCCTAACAACCCTATCTACTTGATTCCCAACTTTCAGGGATAATCCCTTAGAGGGATTATCCCTCTTAGAGGGATAATCCCTCTAATTTACACATCTCAGGGCACTAAGGGGCAATTTTAGCATGGCCAATCAACCTAAGCCGCACATCTTTGGACTGTGGGAGGAAACCCACGCAGACACGAGGAGAATGTGCAAACTCTACACGGACAGTGACCCAAACCAGGAATCGAACCCGGGTCCCTGGAGCTGTGCAGCAGCAGTGCTAACCACTGTGCTATCGTCCCACCCATGATTGCTCAAGATATGACATGCATGTAGACTTCCTGAAAGGTAACAGTGAAAGTCATCACTTCACAGTCCTTAATATGATGATACAATCTGTTGCAGTTGATGGCCTAGTGTTATTATCATTACACTATTAATCCAGAAACTCAATTAATATTCTGGAGACTTGGGTTTGAATCCTGCCACAGCAGATGATGGAATTTGAATTAAATTAAAAAAAACAGTAATTAAGAATCCACTGATGACCATGGAACTATTGTGGATTGTCGGAAAAACCCATCTAGTTCACTAACCTCTCTAAAGGGAAGGAAATCTGCCACCCTTACAGGGTCTGGCCTACACGTGACTCCAGAGCCACTGCAATGTGGTTGACTCCCAACCTTGGTCAACTGGGGGATAAATGCTGGCCAGCCAGTGATGCGCCATACCCCCCACTCCCCCAACCCCAACCCCCAAACCCCAACCCCACCCCCACCCCATTGTCATGGCTAATCCACTCAGCTTGCATAGCTTTGAACTGTGCAAAGAAACCAAAGCACCTGGAGTAAAGCCACTCCGACATGGGGAGAATGTGCAAACTCTGCACAGACAGTCACCCAAGGCCGGGTGCCTTGGTGGTTATTTTCCAAACGTCACCGGGTTCCGGGGAAGTGCCGGAAGATTGGAAAACGGCTAATGTTACGCCGTTGTTTAAGAAGGGTGGCAGGCAAAAGGCAGGGAATTATAGGCCGGTTAGTTTAACGTCTGTTGTGAGTAAAATGTTAGAATCCGTTATCAAGGAGGAAATAGCGAGGCATCTTGAGGGGAATTGCTTGATAGAGCAGACGCAGCACGGTTTCGTTAAGGGGAAGTTGTGTCTGACAAATTTATTGGAGTTCTATGAGGATGTGTCTAGGGCGATGGATAGAAGAGAGCCGGTGGATGTGGTCTTTCTTGATTTTCAGAAGGCGTTTGACAAGGTACCTCACAAGAGGTTATTGCAGAAGGTAAGGGGGCATGGAGTTGGGGGTAGGGTGTTAGCGTGGATAGAGGATTGGCTGTCAAATAGGAGGCAGAGAGTGGGGGTCAATGGGTGCTATTCAGATTGGCGGTTGGTGACTAGTGGAGTGCCCCAGGGGTCGGTGCTGGGGCCTCAGCTATTTACCATTTATATAGATGATCTGGAGGAGGGAACCAAGTGTATGGTGTCGAAATTTGCTGATGACACCAAGATTGGTGGAACGGCAAATTGCACAGAGGGTGTGGAGAGTCTGCAGAAGGATCTAGATAGGCTGGGCGAATGGGCCAGGAACTGGCAAATGGAATTTAATGTTGGCAAGTGCGAGGTGGTCCACTTTGGTAGGAATAATGGTAGGAAGGACTATTAAGTGGCGAAAAACTGCAGCAGGCGACGGTGCAGAGGGACCTTGGAGTCCTTGTGCATGAGCCGCAAAAACCCACCTTGCAGGTGCAGCAGGTGGCCAGGAAGGCTAATGGGATGCTGGCCTTCATCGCGAGGGGGATTGAATATAAAAGTAGGGAGGCCTTGCTGCAGCTGTATAGGGCACTGGTGAGGCCGCAGCTGGAGTACTGTGTGCAGTTTTGGTCGCCGCACTTACACAAGGATATTTTGGCCTTGGAGGGAGTGCAGAGGAGGTTTACTAGGCTGATGCCGGAGTTGAGGGGGTTGAGCTATGAGGAGAGGCTGAATAAACTAGGCTTGTACTCGTTAGAGTTTAGAAGAATGAGGGGAGATCTCATTGAGACATATAAGATGATGAATGGGATGGATAGGATAGAGGTGGAGAGACTCTTCCCGCTCAGAAAGGACAGTAGGACTAGGGGGCACAGCCTCAAGATAAAGGGGGGGCGGTTTAGAACGGAGTTGAGGAGGAACTTCTTCACTCAAAGGGTGGTGAATCTCTGGAATTCTCTGCCCGTTGAGGTGGTGGAGGCTGCCTCGTTAAATATTTTTAAGACGCGGGTTGATGGGTTTTTGATAAGCGAGGAGATTAAGGGTTAGGGGAGAGGGCGGGAAAGTGGAACTGAGCCACGACAGATCAGCCATGATCTTATTGAATGGTGGGGCAGGCACGAAGGGCTAGATGGCCTACTCCTGCTCCTATTTCTTATGTTCTTATGCTCTTATGGAATTGAACCCAGGTCCCAGGCGCTGTGAGGCAGCAGTGCAAGCCGCTGTGCCACCCTCAAGGATTCTTTCCTGGTTCCTTGAAAAATTTTTTGGATTTTCCAGCTCCAGTGAACAAATCTTACCCTGCAGTTTTAATAAATTAAAACCTTTCATTGCTGAGAGGATCTCCAGACAGGGTCCTTCCGTATCTTGGACTGGGAGCCATTTCTTATACTAACTGACTACTGGCTGTTCAAAAAAAAATCATTTATAGACCATCAGTTACGGAGTATTTTTCATCATATGCTGTCTCCTTGTCACATCTGTCACATAATTATGCCACTTTCCTCTCCCCCCGCACCCACCCCCCCAAGCATTGGTTTCTATTATGTTAAAATTATTTGTGAGTTACTACTCAGCTGTCATTGTGCGCACATCTGCTTTTAGAACAAATCATCATGGACTTTCAATTTGAGCAGGAGAGCAAGGAAGAATGTGAAAAATACTTGCCTCATTTTCTGGCAGCAATTGAGATATGAAATATGACCATGTTTGACTGGTCGCTTATTGTGTTGCCTCTGAGTTAATGTATTTCTGAAGGGCATTTATTTGCTGCTCCAAATTCATTCTGTGCATTGTCTCCTGTAGCTAACTGGAAAACCACTCGTTTGCCTAATAGCTCACATTGCTCACCATCACTTTTATCTTTTCAGCTCCTGATCTCATGCTACATGTGGCGTAAGCAAGTGGCCAACTGCACACTGCCCGTACACTAGATTCTGCCATCTGTTTTGCCGTTCCTCATATTTGTGTTAAATAACTGGAGTAGTTATGGTGCAATGCCAAACTTTATTAAACGGCCTTATTTGTGTGTATTTTTTTTACCTTTTGCCCACAAACCTACCCGCCCATCCCCGCCTGCTCACATCCTACAGCCTTGTGCGAATGGTGGCCGTTGTTTCTTGAGTGAAGACATGAGGAGAGTGTGCGTCTGTGCAGCTGGCTGGACTGGACGGAGGTGCACGCTTAACAGAGATGAATGTAGGGACCACTGGTGTCAAAATGGAGGCATCTGTGAAGATGGAATCAATGCCTACAGGTACCAACATATTTAAGATCAGCTGCAAACTTAGTTTAGCTCAGATTCTACCGCCACCGCCGCCCCCCCCACCCTCCCATCTTTTGTTTTGCTGCATAATCATTCTTTCTCAAAGTATAAAGAACAACAAAGAACAACACAGCACGGGAAACAGGCCCTTCGCCATTTCCTCCTCCTCTTTGACATATTTTGAGATGTCCTGTGTTACCTGGCACAATGAGCCAAAGCTGCAGTCTGCAGCTGTGGATAATAATTGTTATCAGATTACTCACTCATGGAGGATTACAGTGTTTGCAACGCAGATTCACCAGACTGATACTCAGGTTAAAAACAGCCAAATTATAAGGACGGGCTGCATTGATTAGGCATTAGACTGAAAACAAAATATTGTGGACGTTGGAGATCCAAAATTAAAACCAAAAGTGCTGGATAAACCCAACAGATTTGGCAGCATTTGTGGAGAGAGAAACAGAGTTATTAGAGAAATAGAGTTTTTGAACTCAATATGACTCTTAATTTTCTGAAACATTAACTCTTCTTCTCTCTCCACAGATGCTGCCAGACCTGCTGAGTTTTTCCAGCACTTTGTATGTTGGTTGCACAGATTAGTCCTATATTCTGTTTTGTTTAGAGGATTATCGATGATTTAATTCTGGTGTTTAAGGTGATTCATGGAGCTGATAGATGGCAATTATTTCCTCCAGTGAAGGGTGATAAACTTCAAAATTGTATTCAAGAATGAAGTCCAGATTCCATTAATCATGACAAAAGGTGTGACCAGGGACTGAAGTAACATCTGGAAGTCTAAAAGCATTAATATGAAGTTGAAAAATGTCTATTACAGTCACTGCACTTTATGGGCGAGATTGTCCAGCTGCATCTACCCAAGGTCCGCCTTGTTGTCCAACGAGGGGCATACACACGATGGGTCGTACTTGGGCTGCTCTTGGTTGTTCGAGATTGGCCTAGTGCTTCATGTTGTTAGTGTACGCTAAAACTGGACCAGATACTGGGCAAGACGACAGCTCAGTGACTATCGCTGATTGCTGTGCAGACAAATGGATTTGGGCCAGTGTCTGTGGGAGTTTGCGCATTCTCCCCGTGCTTGCGTGGGTTTTCTCCGGGTGTTCCGGTTTCCTCCCACACCCCAAAGATGTGCCATTGGGCTGATTGACAGTAATAAGTTGTCCCTAAATTAGACTCCCTCAATGTGGATGGCGATAAAACAAGAGATAAGGGTCATGGGTGGAGGGGGGGACTGGTAGTGTTAAAATGGTGGCACGGGCTCATTGGGCCGAAGGGCCTGTTTCCCAGGCTGTTTTTGTTCTTCTTTGTTCTTTGACCTTTAAAGTTATTAATCAATTTTTCCATCCCACCGGTGATAATTCCTGCAATGAATGGGACTAGATGCAAGAGTTGAATAATGAAGAAAGGGATGAAAGAGGAGAAAAGCATCTGAAACGAGGATACTCAGAATCAGCTGCATAATAGAAAAGTCAAATTAATGGGTTCAGTCAAAGAACAGAAGTGCAGGAGAGAAAAGTTCAGAGAGAAAAATTAGCCAAGTGCAGACACTGGAAATGGAGATCCAACAGCCTTGTGCTGGAAACAACTGAAGGAGAAATTGAGGGTGAAAAGGAATAATACAAATTGAGGTAGGTGGATAACATTGTGGTGCGGCTGAAGATAGAAACCAGAGAAGAAGCAAGTCAACGCCAGTAATCTCATTAAGGCTATGGTGACACTGAGCAAATGATTGGTGGGAGAGTCCAGAGCAAGGAGCAGAGCCTAAAGTTAAAGCTAGACTGTTCAGAGGTCATAAGACAATAAGATATTGGAGCAGAATTAGGCCATTTGGCCCATCAAGTCTGCTCCACCATTCAATCATGGTTAATACTTTTCTCAATCCCATTCTCCTGCCTTTTCCTCGTAATCTTTGATCCCTTTGCCAATCAAGAACCTATCCATCTTTGTCTTAAATACATTCAGTGTCCTGGCCTCCACAGCCTTCTGTGGCAATGAATTCCATAGGTTTGGCACACCCTGGCTTAAGAAATTCCTCTTCATCTTGGTTCTAAGGAGTCATCCCTTGATATCAGGAATCACTTCTTCACACAGAGGAGAGAAAATCTGGAACTGTCTTCCCCACAAAAAGCTGTTTAGGATAAGGGTCAATTGATAGATTTTTGATGGGTCAAGATATTAGAGATTGAGGAATCAAGAAATAGTTAATGGATTTAAGATGCAGATCAACCGTGACCTCATTAAATGACAGAACACACTCAAGGGGCCGAAGATCCTACCCATTTCTAATAGAGCATAATTGAAGCCCATTTTCTCCTTACTCGAGGGCCAAATCAGTGTGGTGTTCAGTCAAAATCATGGGATACCAATGAGAAGCGTGAATCCTTATTGATTTTTCTATCCTTAGTTTAGAATGTACACCAACCATTCCAGGTATTAGCTGAGTAAACTTTCTCTGGACTGCTCCTAATGCATTTACATTCTTTCTTAAATAAGATGACCATCTTATTGCGTTTGCTGCTACTATTGTTGGTGAGCCCAGATAGCTTGTGCAGGCAAAGATTAGCCTGGGATCTTTATTAATAATATTGTTCCACTCTGACTGTGTGCTGATCCAACAACATGCTAGATATAGTGTGGAAATTCCTATTTCACAGGGGAGTGGATAAGTGTGGCAATCTTTAAGCTGTGATTTTAATGGAGGTTTCAACTCTTCGAAATTAAATGGAATTTATGAATTGAAGTAAATAACCAGTTGCTGTGCAGTTATCTGATAATTTGCAAAACAGTAATCCTGGCTGTACGTGTTTTCATGAGAAATGATTTTACGAACATACGCACAAGGAGGCCTGCTCCACCATTTAATATCGGCTGATGTGATAGTAAGCTTACATCTGCATTCTGCCTACCACTGATAACCCTTTGCTTACCATGTATTAACCCTTTGCTTACCATGAATTTATCGACATCTGCCTGAAAAAATTCAAAGATTCTGCTTCTACCACCTTTTCATGAAGAAAGTAAAAAAGCAGCCTCTTCAACACCCAGAACACCCATCATGTGTTCAGCTGTTAAAAGAATCATACCCTGGGACTCTTTCTTAGTTGTTGGAATACATCTATTCTATGCATTCTGAGACATCCTCTTAAATGTTTGCCCCTGTTTCTGTATTGACTTATCCCTTCACCTAATTTGCCAATTCTCTTCAACAAGCTCAGCTTTCGTTTCCTCATAATTGCCCTTTTTAAGTTTAAAAACATAGGCTCAGAACCACATCTCTCTTCCTCATTGAATTCAATCATATTATGGTCACTGATACTTCACGATCAGATCATCAGTTACTCCCATCTCCTTGCACAATACCAGTAAAGCCTGCTGTCTGGTTGACTCCAGTACACGCTGCTCTGAGAAACTATCCCAAAAACATTGAAGAAACTTTTCAACGAGGCGACTTTTGTCCATCTGGTTTTTCCAGTCTTTATGTAAATTAAACTCTCTCATAATTATCACCGTACATTTCTGACAAGTTCCAATTATTTCTTCCTTTATGGTCCTGTGCACAACTCCCACAATTGACACCTTTACCATTCTTCATTTCCACCTTAACCATTTCCACGTCCTGGTTTCTTGAATTCAGGTCATCCCTCTCTATTGTGCTAATGCCATCATTAACTAAAGTTCAGCAGCAGACTGCTGTGCATCTGTGCAGCAACCGCCCTTCACATTTTAAGAAAAGGTTATGATTCATCATGTCTTCTCCAGCATTATTATTAACTGGCATCAGAAACATATTTTCTCTTTCTACTTTCACCCACTGCGCCCCCCCGCACCGTCTGCCTATCAAACTTCCCATTACATGACTCAATACTATCAGCTTAATCTAATCCACGTGGCAGCAAGTTCCACACTCTTTCCAATTGCTGTGATCTGGTTTGTGTCAACCCAGGCATTTGTCAATATGCTTAATCCGCCTACAGGTTATTCCAGAAGCTAAAAGCCCATAAATTTGTGGGGTTTCTGCCTGGCCCTCTTTTTAACTCCATTACAGGGAGACAGAAACTGACAACTTCTCACTTCCACTGCACCCCACTCATACCACCGTAGTTCACCGTCCCCTGGAATGTTCTGGCCCCCACCCAGGGCTGCCCAGTCCTGCCAGAAGTCAATGGACTCTTTGTCAGATGACCACCCACCTCAGCAGGGCCAGGAAATCATGGTGCTGGTTGTTTTGTGTCTCAGATGTTTCCAGAAGTGCCTTTGTATGAGGTGGAATTCCTGAAGCAAGCCGCTCGGCAAGATACACCATTTAGCCGGCTGAGCTGAAAATGGGGAGTTCCCTCGTCCAGAGTTCCCATTTGCAATGGCTCATTTGGGATTCAGCGTATCTCTGGGTTTAGTGCTAACAAAAGGAGGCAGCTACACCAAGTGAGCTCATGGGCAGAAGTAGATATCAGTTAGAAGGTCTAGCTCGGAGCCTGGAAGATGCAAGGGGCATTATCTGATCACGAATCTCTGATTACCTCCCTTGTGTAGAGGCAGCACAGTAGCACTGCTGCTTCACAGCTCCAGGGGCCCAGGTTCGATTCTCGGCTGGGGTCACTGTCTGTATGGAGTTTGCACATTCTTCTCGTGTCTGAGTTGGTTTCCTCTGGGTACTCCGGTTTCCTCCCACCGTCCAAAGAAGTGCGGGTTAAGTTGTCTGGCCATGCTAAAATTGCCCCTTAGTGTCCTGAAATGTGTAGGTTACAGGGATTAGTGGGTAAAATATATAGGGACACGGGGTTAGGACCTTGGGTGGGATTGTGGTCGGTGCAGACTCAATGGGCTGAATGGCCTCTTTCTGTCCTGTAAGGTTCTATGATTCTTCTACGATTGTGTAGGAAGCCAAAAGGACTATGGACTAGATGGGGGGAGGGTGGGGGGGAGAGAGGGGAGGGGGTGCAAATTTCATGGTAATACTTAAGAAATAGAGGGCTGAATGATTCATGATTGCAGAGTTTGGGCTGTCAGAGTTGATAACAGCCAGTGGAAACACAAACCAAGCCACAGCAATTGCCTGACTCAATGGGGAGAGTATAGCCAAGGGAAGAGTGTGGCCCATTGGGGACCAAGGGGCAATTTGTGGGTTGGAGCCAGAGGATATCAATAAAGTTGAATGCTTCACACCCATCTTCACCAAAGAGAAAAGAGCACAAAGGTACGGAACTCAAGGTGAGAGACTGTGAGATTATTGAACAAATTGACATAAGGAAGGACAAGGTATTGCTGGAGGTGTGGGCAAGCTTAAAAGTGGACAGGTCTTCAGGTCCAGATGAATGGTGTCCCACAATGCTGTGGGAGGCAAGAGAGGAGATTGCAGGGTCTCTGACCCAATTTTTAAATTGTTTTCTGGTCATGGGGGTGGTGCCAGAGAATTGGAGAACAGCTAATGTGGTTCCACTATTTAAGAAGTGTTATAGAGATAAGCCAGGGAACTGTGTGTTTCACATTAGTGGTAGGAAAGTTATCGGAGAAAATCTGAAGGAGCACCTCTAGCTCCTCTTGGAGAGGCAAGGTTTGATTAGGGATCGTCAGCTTGTCAGAGGGAGCACGTGCCTAACAAATTTGATTACATTTTTGTCAAGGTCACCAGATGTGCAGATGAGGGTAGGGCAGTTGATGTAATTTATATGGATTTTAGCAAAGCCTTTTACAAGACCCCACATGGGAGGCTTATAAAGAAGGTAAATGCACATGGAATACAGGCTACTTTGATAAAAATGGATTCAAAATTGGCTCAGTTGTAGGAGACAGTGGGCAAAGACAGATGGCTGCTTTAGTGACCAGTGGTGTATCACAGGGATCCATGCTGGGCTCCCTATTGTTCCTTATTTATATAAATGACATAGATGGCTGTGTAGTAGTAGGATCAGTAAGTTTGCCAATGCCACAAAAATTGGCCGGGTACTAACATGAGATAGACTGTCTTGGATACAAGAAGATATAGACATAATGGTCAAATGAGCAGATAAGTGGCAGATGGAATTTAACCACAAAAAGGATGAGGTGATAGACTTTAGAAGGAATAATTTGACGAGGAAATATTCAATGAATGGCATGATACTAGGAAGTTCTGTGAAACAAAGGGGCCTTGCCATGTTTATCCACAGATCTCTGAAAGTGGAAGACCATGTTAGTAGGGCGATGATATGAGATACGGGATACTTGGCATATGGGAGACTTGCCTTTAACAATCGAGGCATAGATTATAAAAGCAGGGAAGTTATACTGAAATTGCATAGGACTTTAGTGAGGCTTGAGTACTGTGTGTGGTTCTGATCTTGATTTGATTTGATTTATTATTGTCACATGTATTAGTATAAAGTGAAAAGTATTGTTTCTTGCATGCTTTACAGACAAAGCATATAGTACATAGGGGAGAAGGAAAAGTTTGAAGTTTATTTATCAGTGTCACCAGTTGGCTTATATTAACACTGCAATGAAATAACTGTGAAAATCCCCAAGTCCTCCCGGAGAGGAACATGTCCTCCTGCTGACCTCTTGTTCAAAGTGGGCCTAGGATGCATTATGCTCATCATGGAGGGGTGCATTGCCGCCACATTATAAGAAGGATATGATTGAACTGGAGAGGGTGCAAAGGAGATTCACCAGGATGCTGCCTAAGATGGAAAATCAAAGTTACTAAGGGAAATTGGATTGGCTTGGGTTTCTTTTGTTGGAGCAGAGAAGACTGAGGAGTGATCGAGGTGTACAAGATTATGAGGGGCATGGCCGAGTGGATAAGGAGCAGCTTGCTGTTCCCTTTAGTTGAAGTATCAGTCATGAGGTGACACAAAGTGAGGGCCAGGAAGATGAGGGGGGGTGACAGTCTGGAATGCGCCGCCTGCGATGATGGTAAAGCCGGATTGCCTCTCATACTTTAAAATGTACCTGAATGAGCACTTGGTGCTTCACAGCATTCAAGGTCAAGTGCTGGTAAATGGGACAACGTGGGAATTCATGTTTTTCACATGTGTCAGTACAGACTGGATGGACTGAAAGGCCTCTTCTGCATTGTATGATTCTATGATTCCCATTGTGCCTGTGTACGCTGTTAAGGCAACCACTTGACTGGTTAATGTTACATTCCCATCAATCCTACCTTCTAATATGGTAGCGATGGCATCAAGAAAGATTATGTGGTGTGGTGACATAAGAACATAAGAAATAGGAGCAGGAGGAGGCCGTCAAGCCCCTCGAGCCTGCCCCGCCATTCAATAAGATCATGGCTGATCTGAAGTGGATCAGTTCCACTTATCCGCCTGCTCCCCATAACCCTTAATTCCCTTATCGATCAGAAATCTATCTATCCGTGACTTAAACATATTCAACGAGGTAGCCTCCACCACTTCAATGGGCAGAGAATTCCAGAGATTCACTACCCTCTGAGAGAAGAAGCTCCTCCTCAACTCTGTTCTAAACTGACCCCCCTTATTTTGAGGCTTTGTCCTCTAGTTCTGGTTTCCTTTCTAAGTGGAAAGTATCTCTGCCTCTACCCTATCTAGCCCCTTCATTATCTTATATGTCTCTATAAGATCACCCCTCAGCCTTCTAAACTCCAACGAGTACAGGCCCAATTTACTCAATCTCTTCTCATAAGCTAACCCCCTCATCTCTGGTATCAACCTGGTGAACCTTCTCTGCACTCCCTCCAAGGCCAATGTATCCTTTCGCAAATAAGGGGACCAAAATTGCACACAGTACTCTAGTTGCGGCCTCACCAGTACTTTGTACAGTTGCAGCAAGACCTCCCTGCTTTTATACTCCACCCCCCTTGCAATAAATGCCAACATTCCATTTGCCTTCTTGATCGCCTGCTGCACCTGCAGACTGAGTTTTTGCGATTCATGCACAAGGACCCCCAGGTCCCTCTGCATAGTAGCATGTTGTAATTTTTCACCATTTAAATAATAGTCCATTTCACTATTATTCCTTCCAAAGTGGATAACCTCACACTTGCCAATGTTGTAATCCATCTGCCAGGTCCTCGCCCACTCACTCAGCCTATCCAAATCTCTCTGCAGACTTTCCGCGTCCTCCACGCAATTCGCTTTCCCACTCATCTTTGTGTCATCAGCAAACTTTGTTACCCTACACTCGGTCCCCTCCTCCAGATCGTCTATGTACATGGTAAACAGTTGAGGCCCCAGCACCGATCCCTGCGGCATGCCACTAGTCACCAACTGCCAACCAGAAAAGCACCCATTTATTCCAACTCTCTGTTTCCCGTTAGATAGCCAATCCTCAATCCACGCTAACACTTTACCCCCAACTCTGTGTACTTTAATCTTCTGCAGCAACCTTTTGTGTGGCACCTTATCAAATGCCTTCTGGAAATCTAAAACACCGCATCCACCGGTTCTCCTCTGTCAACCGCACTCGTTACAACTTCATAAAAATCCAGTAAGTGACACAGTGGATAGAACTGTTGTCTTACAGCACCAGGGGCCCGGATTGGATTCAAGCCTTGGCTGACTGTCTGTGTGGAGTTTTCATGTCACCCATGTCTGCATGGATTTTCTCCATTTGCTCCAACTTGCACCCACTCTGCAAAGATGTGCCAGTGAGGTGGATTTTGCTATGCTAAATTGCCCCTTCGTGACCCAAGATGTGTAGGTCAGGTGGATTGGCCAGAGGGGAGGGCCTGGGTCAGATGCTTTTTGGAGAATCGGTGAAGCTTTGATGGTCTTCTGCACTGTAGAGATTCTATGGAATGGCAGATACACAATCCGGTTCAAGCTTAAAGTTTTTGAAATGGCAAAGCAGATAATTCAAGATATTGGAGCAAATCAAAAAAGATTGGAGGAAGCTCTCAACACAGCTCAGACAGATGCTGAAAAATAAATGTGCAAACAAAAGAAAGCCAAGCATATGCTCACAGTTGGAAAATTAAGTTGCAAATTATATCATTGAAAATCATCAGAATGGCTCAGTTTCTCAACCATCTATCCAAATCTTCACCCAGAAATAAATAAGAGAAAATTAGACCCTGTAGGTCTCAAAGCCAGCCCTGATGGTGTACCAGGTTTATGAAGGGCAACAATTTTGTATTGTAACAAAAGATCAAGATATCACAGCATCTCCAAGCTGAACCTGAGAGCCGGCTAAAAACATTTCCTTTATAATCAAACGTCAACAAAAGAATGGATAAATCTTGGCTTGTATGAAGTCATAGAGGTTTACAGCATGGAATCCAAGGTAAACTTTGTTCAAATTTTTGCAGCGACATTCAGAGACCATTCTCATGTTTTCCAATACAACCAGCACTGGTGAAATAAAGAACTGAGGAGGAATTTCTTTACTCTTGGGACAGCTGTGAATGTGGATCTGGCTGCCACATGGACTAGTTGGAGCAGAGAGCACTATGCATTTAAAGGGAGGCTTGATCCATCTGTGAGGGAAAAGGGCACATACAAATACTGGGAACAGGGTGGAAAGAATTAATTAACATGGGAGGATGTCTGTGCGAAATGTAAGCACGAACATAGATCAGCTGGATTGTGAATTCTCTGCTATTCCATGTGGTACTCAAGAGATTAGTCCTACAAGTTGGCTTGTTTTCCAGTTTAGTTTTCTCTGTGCACTGCCTTGTGAGCATGTTCAAAAATCATTTCACATGATAGATCATTTATGGAGCAGTCAATTACTAACACAATTGACAGCCACAATTGAGTTAATTAGTGTCACTTTTAAATATTTAATAACTGTATTTATGATGAAAGGGAAAGCAGCTCGCATGAATGTTCATCAATACAAAACTTCTGTCCTTAAGAATTGCAAGCTACCAATGCTAAAATTAAATGTTGTTGGTATATCAAATCAAAAAGAGCCTTGAGTTCAAGGTCTTTGCATTAAACATTTGTTTGAATAGGATTCAAAAGCAAATCCTACAATTGATACAAATCCCAGCATCAACTTCATTTGCATCATTTAATTCATTCAATGAATGTTATTTTTAGATGCATATTCTTTGCTGAGAATGCACTTCTGATAATGCAAAATAAAGCTCCAAAAGTTGAGTAGTTCCCTGCCAGGGAAGTACTGCAGACAGTGTTGTTGTTAGTTGTAGAAGCATAGCTATTCGTAACAGAAGCTCCGCTATTCAATCACGGCTGATCTCCTTCTGGTCTCAAATCCATCTCCCCACCTGTTGCCATATCCCCTTATGCCTTGTTTTTATTGGTAATATATCTACCTCCTTCTTGAAATCACTTCCTTTGTTACACATGCACAATAAGTTCATTAAGAGGGCAACCCAGGCACTTGGCATACTGCAGTCGTCCCAGACATGTCAGTGTTTGTCAGCATTGCAGAATCTATCTCCTCCCTGTCAGCTGCCTGCTTTCTGATTTCTCAGGTGGAATTTTATGGCCCTTCCAAAAGCAGGATTTTTCCAGTCCTGCTAAGTCTTTTGAACATCACTATCATTGGCAGGGCCGTGAAATTCCGTATCAAGATCCAGCCTTCCAATGTTCTGGAGGAATGCAGATCAGCACAGCAATCTCAGAGAGGCTTAAGAGCTGCACCATTAGCAAGTCCACAGAGCTGAAACACTGCTTTAAGGTGTCGGTGGTGGGTTCTTTGGCGACATGCATGGGTTTTGCATTGGTGGTCTTACGGCTGACACTGGGGTACGTACCAACAGCCAGTATTGAAGGAGGTCTTGTGGATGATCTTCCCCTGAAATGAAGCTGTCATGGATTGGTGCTGTGAAATAAACATAGAGAGATTGATGGTTCAGTTCTGGTGATCACAGATCAAATGAACAGAGGGTCAAACGCCAGAATTTTACCTCCAACCAATGGCACAGCATCTGGTCTTATCACTGTCTCTGGATGCCTCCTGTTCCTCCTCTTTTTCATCTTGCTCAATCAAGACCAGAGATAAGGTGGGGCAGGAAAAATGTTGAACGTAATTCCCATTATTCAGGAAGTGCAAAGAAATTAAACTCCAAAACTTAGCATTTGGAGTACTGCGTCCAGTTCTGGTCACCTTACGACCGGAAAGACGTGGAGACCCTGGAGAGAGTGCAGAGGAGGTTTACCAGGATGCTGCCTGGTATGGAAGGACTGGGTTATAAGCAAAGATTGGGAAACTGGGGCTCTTTTCCTTAGAAAGACGGAGATTAAGGGGGGATCTGATAGAGGTGTATAAAATAGTGAAGGGTATAGATAGAGTAAACAGTGGCGGGCTTTTTCCTAGATTGGAGACAAATATCACGAGGGGTCACGAGCTAAGGGTGAGGGGGGAGAAGTATAATTTGGATGCTAGAGGGAGGTTTTTCACAGAGAGGGTCGTGGGGGTATGGAATACACTACCAAGTAAGGTGGTGGAGGCAGGCACGCTGGACTTGTTTAAGGTTTACTTAGATAGGCACATGAGCGAAACAGGGATGGAGGGTTATAGGAGACAGTTTTAAATAAGGGTCAGAGCCTTGGGATGTTACTGGAAATCTAACGCTACACGTGTTCTTGTTTTGTCTCTATTACTCCGCAGGTGCGTCGGTCCACCTTGTTGTCTAAGGAGGGGCATGCACACGGTGGGTCGTGCGTGGGCTGCTCTTGGATGTTTCGAGAGTGGCCTAGTACTTCGCGTCATTGTGTATGCTTAAAACTGGACCATCAGATGGGCACCACAACAGCTCAGTGACTGTCACTGCTAGCTGTGCAGACACATGGATTTGGGCCAGTGTCTGTGGGAGTTTGCGCATTCTCCCTGTGGTTGCATGGGTTTCCTCCGGGTGCTCCGGTTTCCTCCCACACCCCAAAGATGTGCTCTTAGGCTGATTGGTGTAACAGATTGTCCCTAAATTATTCTCCCCTGAATCTGGTTTCCAATGGGAGTACCATAAGCATAGACACGGGTCAAGGGAGGTGTAGGAAAAATGCTTTAAGATGGTGGCGCGGGCTCGTTGGGCCGAAGGGCCTGTTTCCCGTGCTGTGTTGTTCTTTGTTCTTTGTTCTTTGTTACTGAGCACTGTCCACTGCTGTTATACTGCTACCTATTACTGTTATAATCTACCTACTCATTAAAAAACTGCTTAAGATGAAACCTCTTCTCTCAATATAAAGAATGACATGAGTTGAAAGACACACAGCTCCAGTGATCTGGGGCAGTGTTTCAAGGGATGAGGGGGTGGTGGGGGTTACATTCAGTCATGGGAGCTGTAGGAGATCCAGTGGAGGATTTCAGGGAAGTTGGTTGCAGGGAGATTCTGGAAGTGTATAAGAATATACACTGGGGTCTTTGAAGAGACTTCTGGATGAGTACGTGGGATTTAATGGGATTGAGGGTTATAGATAGGCCTGGTAGGTAGGGATATGATCAGCGTAACTTGTGGGCCGAAGGGCCTGTTTGTGCTGTAGTGTTCTATGTTCTATGTTCTATATCCACAATCTTTGTTTGGTGGGGCTGGAGGAAGCATCACTTCTCCTCTCGGTCCATAAGCAGTGCTGTAAAAGCACTTAGCTGGTGAATCTCTCCCTTCTCACCTGTTTTCACCGATTGTGATTCCTGAGACCTTGGAAACCTGGCCAATATGAGAATGGATTTGTGCCTGTCCCTCACTTTACCTTTGTTGATTGGGTTCAGATTTCCTCCCCGTCCGATCCAAATTAATTTTATTTTGGGAGAGGGGGGTTAAAATTACCCCCCTATAATACATAGACTAATCATATAGACCAATAATACTAGTCATCACTTCAAAGCTTGTTTTTTTTAATGCCTTTTCCACATGCGATCTTTCACCTCAAACCTCTTCAAGTCTCATTCACACACAAAATACTGCAGACCAGGTCTTTACTGATGCAACATGTCACACATTCTCAGCACCCATTCTCTGTAAACACTTCTGGTCCATTCCTACTATAATTCCATGTCTTCTTACGTTTCTGTGCTCTATTGTGTTGATGTCATAAAGAAGGATGGCAACACCAAGACCATGGATGAGATTTGGACTGGTGATTAAGGTGGGAATCTCCACTTGGTACATGGTCATTAGTGTTCTTTGCACCTCTGGGATCTATCTCTCTATCTTCCTGGCACTCCTGACCCCTGCAATCTTCTCCTTTTTGCCAGCACCTTCCTTCTGCTGTTATTCTGCCGTAATCATTTACAGCACCTCTGAATCCACAGTTCCTTCATAAACTTTAACTTCTGTCCGAGCACAATCATCGTGATGCACTGAATGGTTCCTGCCTTTCACACAATCACAGACCCCCTTCCTTCCTTTGATTCACACTAGCTCTACACTGTTCTCCCTCATTCTTTGCCTGCTCATTAACTGCTCACCTAGGTCATGAAAAGCCATCAAACTGAGACATTAACTTTTCTTCTCTCTCCACAGACACTGTGTGACCTGCTGAGTGGCTGAGTTTCACGTTATTGCTCAGATTTGCTCACCACCTGGCATCTTCACATGTAGTCGTGAGGTGGATGTGCCGGCGTCGGACTGGGGTAAACACAGTAAAAAGTCTGACAACACCAGGTTTTAGTCCAACCGATTTATTTGATAGTAAACGCACAAGCTTTCGAGGGGACTCCCTCTTCGTCAGGTGAATGGAGAGTTCTGGCCTCAGACAGAGCATATAAAGCACAGACAGTTTACAGATTACTGATTAGAATGCGAATCTTTACACCTAACCTGCTGTTCAAGTCCTAAAGTGGCCGACAATGTGAGTGGAAGGAGCACTGATCACAGGTTAAAGAGATGTGTATTGTCTCCAGACAGCGCAGTGAGTGAGGTTTTGCAAACCCAGGCAAGTCACGGGGGTTACAGATAGTGTGACATGAACATAAGAACATAAGAAATAGGAGCAGGAGTAGGCCAACTAGCCCTTCGAGCCTGCCCCGCCATTCAATAAGATCATGGCTGATCTGTCGTGGCTCAGTTCCACATTCTCGCTCTCTCCCCATAACCCTTAATCCCCTCTCTCATCAAAAACCCATCAACCCGCGTCTTAAAAATATTTAGTGAGGCAGCCTCCACCACTTCAACGGGCAGAGAATTCCAGAGATTCACCACCCTTTGAGTGAAGAAGTTCCTCCTCAACTCTGTTCTAAACCGCCCCCCCTTTATCTTGAGACTATGCCCCCTAGTCCTACTATCCTTTCTGAGCGGGAAGAGTCTCTCCACCTCTATCCTATCCATCCCATTCATCATCTTATACGTCTCAATGAGATCTCCCCTCATTCTTCTAAACTCTAACGAGTACAAGCCTAATCTATTCAGCCTCTCCTCATAGCTCAACCCCCTCAACTCCGGCATCAGCCTAGTAAACCTCCTCTGCACTCCCTCCAAGGCTAAAATATCCTTGCGTAAGTACGGCGCCCAAAACTGCACACAGTACTCCAGCTGCGGCCTCACCAGTGCCCTATACAGCCGAAGCAAGACCTCCCTACTTTTATATTCAATCCCCCTCGCTATGAAGGCCAGCATCCCATTCGCCTTCCTGACCACCTGCTGCACCTGCAAGCTGGGTTTTTGCAACTCATGCACAAGGACCCCGAGGTCCCTCTGCACCGTCGCCTGCTGCAGTTTTTCTCCACGTAAGTAATAATCCTTCCTACCATTATTCCTACCAAAGTGGACCACCTCGCACTTGCCAACATTAAATTCCATTTGCCATTTCCTGGCCCATTCGCCCAGCCTATCTAGATCCTTCTGTAGACTCTCCACACCCTCCGCACAATTTGCCTTTCCACCAATTTTGGTGTCATCAGCAAATTTCGACACCCTACACTCGGTTCCCTCCTCCAGATCATCTATATAAATGGTAAATAGCTGAGACCCCAGCACCGACCCCTGGGGCACTCCACTAGTCACCATCCGCCAATCCGAGTAGCACCCATTGACCCCCACTCTCTGCCTCCTATTTGACAACCAGTCCTCTATCCACGCTAACCTCACTCACTGTGCTGTCTGGAGACAATACACATCTCTTTAACCTGTGATCAGTGCTCCTTCCACTCACATTGTCGGCCACTTTAGGGCTTGAACAGCAGATTAGGTGTAAAGATTCGCATTCTAATCAGTAACCTCTAAACTGTCTGAGGCCAGAACTCTCCATTCATCTGACGAAGAGGGAAACCTCGAAAGCTTGTGCGTTTACTATCAAATAAATTGGTTGGACTAAGACCTGGTGTTGTCAGACTTTTTACTATCTTCACATGTGCCAGAACCTCTTAAGTGACCATTGTTGAACCTGGGTTTTATGATTATATATGGGGAGAAGTTGCATGGAGAGAGACTCTGCCATCTAAGGAGGAAATTGAAGATTCCACAGCCACTATTTGTCTGGTGTCCTGGCCCACCAATACCAAAACAAAAGATTTGGTCACAGTCACATTGCTGTTTCTGGGAAGTTGCTGTGCCCAGGAGAAAACTTTGTGCAGCATGACCTCCGTCTGACAAGTCATGCTGACTGTATCTGATCAAACCTTGCCTCACCAGTTGGAGATCAATTTTCTCCTTCAGAATTTTTCCCAATAGTTTTCCAAATACTGATATGAGACTTATCAGTCGTAATCCCCTGGTTTATTTCGACCATCTTTTTTGAACTAATGTGAAGACTTCATTTAACACCCTAGGAATTTCCTCCAGCTCCACGTGTAGATTTCCCCTTTGGTCCCTAATGTCCCCTATTCCTTCCCTGGTTATCCTCTTCTCAGTACACTTACAGAATATCTTGGGATTTCTAGTAAACTCAGAGGAACAGAGGGTTGCTTGTCCAGAGACCCCTGAAGGCAGCAGGACAAGTTAACAGGGAAGTTAATAAGGAGTACAGGACACTTTATCAGTCATGACATAGATTATAAGAGCAGGGAGGTTACCTTGGAGCTGTACAAAACTTCGATTAGGGCACAGCTGGAGCGCTGTGTGCAGTTCTGGTCGCTTTACTATCGGAAGGATGCGATTGTACTGGAGAGGGTGCAGAGGAGGTTCACCAGAATGTTGCCTAGGCTGAAGCGTTTAAGAAAAAAGGAAAGACTGGATCAGCTTGAATCATTTCCTTTAGAGCAGAGAAGGCCGAGGGGGGACATGATTGATCCGAAGGTTAGATCCCAGGGTGTTGGGG
This sequence comes from Carcharhinus amblyrhynchos, assembly GCF_965287045.1. Lineage (NCBI taxonomy): Eukaryota > Metazoa > Chordata > Chondrichthyes > Carcharhiniformes > Carcharhinidae > Carcharhinus > Carcharhinus amblyrhynchos. The sequence goes on from NC_137330.1 coordinate 17,331,229, forward strand.
CTAGAGCTTTGGCTTGAATAGAGGATTCACTGACTGACAGAAAGCAGAAGATCAAGAAAAATGGATGCCAATTCTAACTAGCGGAGTGAACAGACAAAGAACAGTATAGCCGTTTAAGCCTGCACCGAGCATGTTTACCTACCAACTGCTTATATCCCTCTGTTTCCCATTTGTTCATACGCCTATCAAGGTATGTTTGTAATGTAACTGCCTCAACCATATCGCTTGGCAGTACATCCCAGGCTCCCTCTGTGTAAAAAATGCTCCCTCTGTGTAAAAAATATTCCCTAGCACATCTCTACTGAATCTTTCTGCCTTATCTTGAACTTATACCCCCTTGTAATTGTCATTTCTGCCCTGGGAAAAAGCTTCCAACTGTTCATAAGAACATAAGAACATAAGAAATAGGAGCAGGAGTAGGCCATCCAGCCCTTCGAGCCTGCCCCGCCATTCAATTAGATCATGGCTGATCTGTCGCTGCTCAGTTCCACTTTCCCGCCCTCTCCCCATAACCCTTAATCCCCTCTCCTATCAAAAACCCATCAACCCGCGTCTTAAAAATATTTAGCGAGGCAGCCTCCACCACTTCAACGGGCAGAGAATTCCAGAGATTCACCACCCTTTGAGTGAAGAAGTTCCTCCTCAACTCCGTTCTAAACCGCCCCCCTTTTATCTTGAGGCTGTGCCCCCTAGTCCTATTGTCTTTTTTGAGCGGGAAGAGTCTTTTCACCTCTATCCTATCCATCCCATTCATCATCTTATACGTCTCAATGAGATCTCCTCTCATTCTTCTAAACTCTAACGAGTACAAGCCCAGTTTATTCAGCCTCTCCTCATAGTTCAACCCCCTCAACTCCGGTATCAGCCTAGTAAACCTCCTCTGCACTCCCTCCAAGGCCAAAATATCTTTGCGCAGGTGCGGCGCCCAAAAATGCACACAGTACTCCAGTTGCGGCCTCACCAATGCCCTATACAGCTGCAGCAAGACCTCCCTACTTTTATATTCAATCCCCTTCGCTATGAAGGCCAGCATCCCATTCGCCTTCCTGACCACCTGCTGCACCTGCAAGCTGGGTTTTTGCGACTCATGCACAAGGACCCCGAGGTCCCTCTGCACCGTCGCCTGCTGCAGTTTTTCGCCTCGTAAGTAATAGTCCTTCCTACCATTTTTCCTACCAAAGTGGACCACCTCACACTTGCCAACATTAAATTCCATTTGCCATTTCCTGGCCCATTCGCCCAGCCTATCTAGATCCTTCTGCAGACTCTCCACACCCTCCGCACAATTTGTTCACCCTATCTATATCTTTCATAATTTTATAAATTTCAGCCAGGCCACCCCTCAGCCTCTGTCTTTCCAGGAAGAAGAATCGTAGTTTATTCAATCTCTCCTCATAGCATATTCCCTCCAGGCCAGACAACATCCTAATAAACCTTTCCTGCACTCTCTCCAAAGCCTCCAAGTCCTTCTGGTAGAGTGGTGACCAGAATTGGATACATTATTCCAAATGTGGCCTAACCAACATTTTATGCAACTGTGACATAATTTGTCAACTTTTATACTCGATGCCCTAGCCAGTGAAGGCAAGCGTGCCATATGCTTTCTTCACCACCTTTTCCACTTGTGCTGTCACATGTAAGGATCTGTGGATTTGTACTCCCAGATTTCTCTGTGTGCCTGCGTCCCTGATTGTTCTGCGATTTATTTTATAGCACCCACCTGAATTGGATCTACCAAAATGCATTTCCTCGCATTTGTCTGGATTAAATTCCATCTGCCATTTCTCCACCCGATTTTCTAGTTTATCTATATCCTGCTGTATTTCTCTGCCAATCTTCATCACTATCCGCAACTCTGCCAATGTTACTGTCATCCACAAACTTGCTAATCAAACCAGCTATGTTTTCTTCCAAGTCGTTTATATTGCAAACAGCAGAGATCCCAGCATTGATCCCTGCGGAACACCACTAGTTACCGACTTCCATTCAGAAAAACACCCTTCCACCTCCTCCCTGTATCTTCTACGGCCAAGCCAGTTCTGAATCCATCTAGCTAGTTCACCCCGATCTTTTGCACAGTGAGGGATTTTGTCGAATGCTTTCCTAAAGTCCATGTAGACAACATCCACAGCTCTTTGTTTGTCAATCATGTTTGTCACCTCCTCAAAAAAACTCAAATTAGTGAGACATGACTTCCCATAATCAAAACCATGCCCTCTGTCACTAACAAGACCATTCTGTTCCAAATGTGTATAGATCCTATTCCTAAGAATCTTCTCCAAGAATTTCACTATCACTGATGATAGTGATCATTGATCAATGAAGATGCAAGACTGGGCAGAGAAGATAAGATGCAAGACTGGGCGGAGAAGTGGCAGATGGACTTCAACGCAGATAAATGTGTAATGGTCCATTTTGGCAGGTCCAATGGGATGAAGGAGTACAATATCAAGGGTGGGACTCTTAGCAGTGTTGAGGAGCAGAAGGACCTTAGGGTCCGGGTTCACAGGACTCTTAAATCGGCCTCGCAGGTGGAGGATGTGGTCAAGAAGGTGTATGGTGTACTGGCCTTCATTAATCGAGGGATTGAGTTTAGGAGTCGGGAGGTAATGCTGCAACTTTACAAGACCCTTGTCAGACCCCACTTGGAGTACTGTGCGCAGTTCTGGTTGCCTCACTACAAAAAGGATGTGGAAGCTATTAAGAGGGTGCAGAGGAGATTTACAAGGATGTTGCCTGGATTGGGTGGCATGCCTTATGAGGATAGGTTGAGGGAGCTAGGACTGTTCTCCCTGGAGAGACGAAGGTTGAGAAGCAACCTGATAGAGGTTTATAAGGTGTTGAGAGGTATAGATAGGATGGACTCTTGGAGGCTATTTCCCAGGGCTGAAATGGTCGCTACGAGAGGACACAGGTTTAAGTGCTGGGGAGTAGGTACAGAGGAGATGTCAGGGGTAAGTTTTTCACTCAGAGGGTGGTGAGTGAGTGGAATGGGCTGCCATCGGTGGTGGTAGAGGTGAACTCATTGGGGCCTTTTAAGAGACTTCTGGATGAGTTCATGGGTTGTAATGGGATTCAGAGTTATAGGTAGGCCTAGTAGGTATGGATATGATCGGCGCAACTTGTGGGCCAAAGGGCCTGTTTGTGCTGTAGTGTTCTATGTTCTATGTCTAGCTCACTGGCCTACAATTACCCAGGTTATCCTTGCTACCCTTCTTAAATAACGGGACAACATTGGGTATTCTCCAATCCTCTGGCATGTTACCAGTGGCCCAATGAAGAAAAAAAATTTCTGTTGGACGCCCAACAATTTCATCTTTTATCTCCCTCAGCCACCTGGGAAAGATGCCATCTGGCCCTGGGGGTTTGTCTACCTTAATGGTTTTTAATGCACCTAACACTTCCTCCCTCAAAATAATGACTTGTTCTAAAGTGTTCACACACCCCTCCAAGACACCATCAAGATGCCAAGTACTCATTAAGGGTCTCACCCAGAATTGTAGTCACTGTTCACTACATGTTCACTCACTGCAACTTTGATGACCTGAACCATATGGGAACTGTAAGGTTCAATTCTCGGACCTAAACCATTTATGATCTATATAATTGATCTGCAAGCAGGGACAGAGCATAGCAGAGCAATTTCTGTGGATGATACAGGAAGTGTGGGGAAATGAGGAGTAAAGAGTATATTGATAGGCTAAGTGAATGGGTTTATTTATTTTTTAGTTACATTCGCACAGTAATGAAGTTACTGTGAAAATTCCCTAGTTGCCACACTCTGGTGCCTGTTTGGGGAGGGAGAATCTAGCATGGCCAATGTACCTAACCAGCACGTCTTTTGGAATGTGGGAGGAAACTGGAGCACCCGGAGGAAACCCATGCAAACAATGCGCACACTCTGCACAGACAGTGACCCAAGCCGGGAATCGAACCTGGGTCCCTGACATTGTGAGGCAGCAGCGCTAACCACTGTGCCGCTATAAAGGCCAGAATCTGGTAGATGGAGTTGAATATAGACAAGTAGAAGGTTATCTATTGTGGTTGGAATAATAAAAGGGCAAATTGTTATTTAAGTAGAAAGCAGATTCAAAGTGCATTAGTGCTGAGTGATCTGCATGAATCACAGAAAGTGGGAAGAATTAAATGAAGCATTTAATAAGAAAGGCAAATAGAATCTTGGTACTTATTGCAAAAGAACTAGATTTTAAAAGAGTGTTGTTACGATTGTAGGAGGCTTCGGTGACATCACACCTGGAGGAGTGCATCCAGTTTTGGTCTCCTTACTTGAGGAAGGATATGGTGGCCCTGCAGGCAGTTCCAAGAAGGTTCACCAGGTTGATTCCAGGGATGAAAGGGCTGTCGCACGAGTGGTAGTTGGATAGCTTGGGTTTGTACTCATTGGAGTTCAGAAGAATGAGAGGGAATCTGATCAAGGCATATAAAATGCTATAGGGGATTGATAAGGTGGACATTGAACAGATGTTCCCCATTGTGGGGCAGTCTAGAACAAGAGGTCATAGATATAAGTAGGTTTAAAACTGAGATGAGGAGAAACTATTTCTCTCGGAGGGTTGTGTATCTGTGGAACTAACTGCCCCGGAGTTCAGTGGAGACAGAATCAACCAGTGGATTCAAGAAAGAAATAGATATATTTCTGATGAAAGGCAGGATAAAGGATTATAGGGAGCAAGCAGGGAAGTGGAGTTGAGACCAGGGTAAGATCAACCATGATCAAATTAAATGGCCAAGAAAGCTTGAAGGACTGAATTGCCTGCTCCTGCTCCTATTCCTATAATTGAGGTGTATAAGATTATGAAGGATATGGACAGGATGGATAGGAAGCAGCTGTTCCCCTTAGTTGTAGGGTCAATATTAAGGGGACATAATTTTACGGTGAGGGCAGAAGGTTTGGAGGGGATTTGAGAAAAATTTGTTTCACCCAAAAGGTGGTGGGAGTCTGGAATGCACTGCCTGGGAGAGTCTTGGAGGCTTGAAGCCTCTATATGGATGAGCAATTGAAATTTCATAATATTCAAGGCAAATGGGATTAGTGCAGATTTAGTGCAGCTTTGCCTATGAATAATCGATGGGCCATAGGGCCTCTTCTAAACTCTGAGACTTGAGGGTTCTGGTGAGCGAGTACTTCAGAAGTACTTCAATAGCTGCAAAGCATTTCAAAATATCCTGAAATTAAGATATCTTAATAAAGTAAGATTTCTATTGTTATATTTCAGAATTACAGCACTCACAATTTCTTTAGCTTCTTGTTCATAATTTAATAATAATTTATTCTCTGACAAGAGCATAACTCCCTCGAAATAAATCATTCTGATGACAAACTGGAAGTTCAGGAAATTTGTGCATACCTGTTCCACGCGTATTTCTTTTTGATGCACTGTTCTCCTTGCATTGTCCTTACTTCGACTGTGCCAAGCAGCAGCTGGTTGATGTGAGTCAAGTCTCTTCAGGCTCCAGACATCAGACTCCAGATGTTCTAATCTGTTGATGAAGCCACTGTTGCTGCTGATGCGCTGGTGCATGGATTCATCAAGTAGGTCATAGTTTAGTAATTTATACTCTTTCGGCACGGTTGCCAGTGTCTGCAATAAAGTGAGGGAATAGTGAAAATACTTGGCAGGCCTGGCAATATCTGTGGTGAGAGAATCATGGGTTAACACCCATGACCTTTATGACCTCTATGAGCTCTATGACTCATAAACTCTATGACCTTTCATCAGAACTGGAAAACATCTGAGATGCAACAGGTTTTAAACAAGTACAGAGGCATGTAAGAGGGAGGAGAGTTAAATGGTCTGGTGGAATGGAAGGTTAAGTGTTCAAAAGGCAGATGCAAGGCAAAAGAGGGTGTGATTGGGACAAGGGAACAAGCAAGAGATAGGTCAAGAGGATGTGTCTGTTGGAAATAGCAGAATCGTAACCAACAACAATGGATCCCAACAAAGAGAGTTCAGAGATTACTGTCTGAAATCATCAAACTCCATGTTGAGCCTGGAAGGCTGTAAGGTGCTTGTTTGAAAGATGAGACACTGTACCTCGGACTTCATCAAGCCTGGAACCTAGAATTTCAGAAAGACAATTCCCTGCTCTCCATTAGCCTCCAAAAATGTCTCCAATTCTGTGGTAGAGTTGGAGACTTCAGAAGGCTCTGACTCATTTACCTGGATAATTTATCCCAAAAATGTTAGACAGACAAGTACCTAACTCTTGGATAACTATACAATTGATGCCCTTGATTTCCCCTTCAACTCCCCGACTACCCCCAACTCCCCGACTACCCCCAACTCCCTGACTACCCCAGTTCCTCTCTTCCACCCGACCCAACTTCCACCCGATCTGACTAATCCCCAACCCATCGCCCCACTTCATCCGTATACTCCCCACCTCCCCCCCCCCGTTCCCCCAACACAGATCAATTGGCTCCAAATCTGACAACTTCTCTCAGTCTGACCAGTTCGCCCACCTACTATCCTGCTACCTTGCCTACCTTCTACCCGACTCACCATACGTACCTGCCACCTTAACCCTGCCCACCCTACAGTACCAGCTGTGCCTCCTTATCTGCTTATCACTTCAACTGTAGTTTTTTTCAGAGGATCTCAGGACATTTGAACTCTTTACTTACCTGAATACAGCAGCTAGTGTCATAAAAGGGGAGATGGCTTCCGTGCCAATTCTGTACACAATATTGCTGGACTCACTCGGTTTCAAACTGTTCTCCATTGGAAAATTTGGAGAAAGGTAGATGTACATTTCTCCACCCGAAAAGGATCGGAAATAGGGGTTCTGATCCCGATTTGAAAGTATGTCACATTGAAAGAAGTACAAGTGAGTCCTGGAAGGTTAGTGGGAAAGGAGAAGGTGAAAGTGTAGTTAATAAGTCTCCTGCACTTGTGTAAGAAGGGACCATGGAAATAAAATGTGTTGTTATGGAAATATATATTTCTGCCTTGTCTGCCTGCCATTTTGTGAGAATTGTGAAGCATTTTTTAGTTCTAGTCCTACTCAGATAGCTACCCTCTGTTAGCATCATGGTGGCACAGTGGTTAGCACTGTTGCCTCACAGCGGCAGGGACCTGAGTTCAATTTTAGCCTTGGGCAACTGCGGGTGTGGAGTTTGCACATTCTCTCATGGGTCTCCATGGGTTTCCTTCTGGTTCCTCCCACACTCCAAAGGCATGCAGTTTAGCTAGATTGGCCATGTTAAATTATCCCTTAGTGTCCCAAGATGAATAGGTTAGGGAATTTGTGGGGTAAATATATATGGTTATGGGGATAGGCCTTGGGCAAAATGCTCTGTTGAAGAGTCAGTGCAGACTTGATGGGCTAACTAGACTCCTTCTACACTGCAGGGATTTTAGTTCTTTATCTGAGATAGTGACGACGTGGATGTTCTTTTCAGTTCTCGTTCCTGAACTGGAAAATTTTAACAACTTTTCTTTCAACCTCCACACATTCTTCACTTTCTCATAGTTTGATCCCCAAACTTGCCTCCCGCATTTTCTGAGTTGGACTTTGATCCTCTCCTTTCCACCCACCTCCGTCTTCCCGAGACGGGCAAGCACAGAATGTGATGCTGCTGCCCTGTGACCACGCTGCTTCCCCAGATCCATCTCGCCATTTTTTTGGAGGCGGGATGTGGGACATGGAGTCTAGCAAGGCAACCCACGTGCAAGTGGCAATCGATGAAACTGTGGGCCCATGAAAGGAGGTTGAACGGAATTTTCTAGTCATGCTCCACAGCTGTGGCCCAGCTACAAAGGTTGGAGAGACCACTTCTATTTTGGCGGGGTTGTGTTGGGAGTGGGGTGCGGGGGGGGGGGGGGGGGGGGGGGGGTGGTCGGGCTTGTGTGGGGTAGTGACCATTGCTCACCCTCACTTACCTGTCATGGTTCCCTGCTGCTGCTTTCAAGCTGGAAGGTGTTCTATTGGCTTCACGAGCCCATCCATTCTCCTTCATTGGACAGTGCAATTAGCCTCCCCCTTTACTTGGCCAACCACATCACACTGAGTGACGATGTCCCACATGGCGAGGCCTTCTGGCCCCAAAGTGAACCTGACGAAAAGTTTCAGTAAAGATCTGGTCTCTGCCTTCATTTCCAGGGACAGTTTATTGACCAAAATCCAACGTAATCCCATTGACTCCTAAAGTTACCTTGACTACATTCCCTTCTGCCCTGCTTTGTGTAAGAGCTCCTATTCTCCCAGTTTTTTCCCTCTCTTGTCAAGGCTGCCCACAATACCATTGATAAGGTCATGCATTTTCCAATACTTTCTACCAGCACCACCTTGTGGTGTCGCTGAAGTCAACTCTTGCCATGGGCTCCTAGATGGGGATGTGCAAAATTCAGTAGAATTTAGCAGGATCAGCTAATGGTGGGTCACCCCCAACATGAAAAAAAACACACCATGGTGGGTGGGTGGGTGGGTGTGGGGTGGGGGGGGTGGGGAGTGGTGGCAGTGGAAAATTATGGCTTTTGAATATATCTTCCCCACCTCTCCACCTCCATGTGGTTATGATGTAGAGATGCCGGCGTTGGACTGGGGTAAGAAGTCTCACAACACCAGGTTAAAGTCCAACCAGTTTATTTGATAGTGATCCCACAAGCTTTCGGAAACGGTGTTCCTTCGTCAGGTGTGTGGAATTTTCTGTTCAGAGAAGGGCGTATAAAGACACACACAGTTTACAGAATACTGATTAGAATGTGAGTCTTTACAGCTAATCTGCTATTCAAGTCTTAAAGATGTAGTCAATGCGAGTGAAGATAACATTAGCACAGGTTAAAGAGATGTGTATCGTCTCCAGTCAGGACAGTAAGTAAGATTTTACAAGCCCAGGCAAGTCATGGGGGTTACAGATAGTGCGACATGAACCCAAGATCCCGGTTGAGACCATCCTCATGTTTGTGGAACTTGGCTATCAGTCTCTGCTCAGCGACTCTGCGTTATCGTGTATAGTGAAGGCTGCCTTGGGGAACGCTTAACCGAAGATCAGAGACCGAATGCCCGTGACCACTGAAGTGTTCGCCAACAGGAAGGGAACAGTCTTGCCTGGTGATTGTCAAGCGGTGTTCATTCATCCATTGTCGTAGCGCCTGCATGGTCTCCCCAACGTACCATGCTTTGGGACATCCTTTCCTGCTGCGTATTAGGTAGATTGATGTGCCCTCAGATGTATGCTCTGAGTTGATTTGCCCTCAAACATATGCCCTGAGGTTGGAGAAACCTCATTTTGCTCAAAGTATTTCTTTGGTTGCAAACAGAGGTTATCAACCAAGTTTGGGTTCACAACCACTGTGACCAATGACCCATCCATCCGTCCTTTCAGTTTTACATCTCAGACCTCTTACAAAGGGAGGGGAATGACCTGAAATAAATATGCCATCGTTTCTTATCCAGGTTAACATGTCAACCTTGTTAGCATGTGCAATGTCAGTGTTCACGTTGCAAGAAGATTTAATTTGATTTGATGGATTACTGTCACATGTATTGATATACAATGAAAAATTTTTTTTTGCGTGGTATACAGACACAGCATACTTTTCGTAGCGTGCGTAGGGCAGAAGGAAAGGAGAGGGTGCAGAATTTAATTTTACAATCATAACAAGGGTGTAGAGAAAGATCAACTTAACATAAAATAGGTGCATTCAAAAGCCTGATAGCAGCAGGAAAGAAGGCACCTCGTAACACCTTATCCAGTCCATCTTGCTGTTGAGTTGATTGATTTCATACAAAGTACTCAAAGTTACACAGAACTTGCAGTTTATTGCATCAGGGAATAGAAGCTCGGCCCCAGAATTTATTAATGTGTATTGTTGTTACTGTTGCTCTGTTCCCAGAAATTGATCCAACGGCACAGTGCAGCTGTCATATTCGGGGCTACCAGTCAGAAGTTGGACATTTAAAATTGCTTCTGACTTGTATCTACCACCTTATTGTAGCAAATTCTTCCCTGCATCACAGTTATCCCCTTCTCTTTAACTTCACTGCAGAACCAAGATGGCAATTTAACACTTAAGATGTCGCCTGTGGTTTAGTACCTCAGCACTAGAAATTCACAGGTACAAACCCCATAAAGGAAGTTTAAACATGTAACCTATCCTGACATATTAAATATCTGAACATCTTCACAAGAATCTGCCACTACATTGCTAATGCAAAGAATAAGACATTTATTAAACAAGAAAAAATGAACTATATTACTGAGGGAGGCAAGAGATGAAATCGCTGGGCCTCGAATAGAAATCTTTATTTCTTTGTTGGACACTGGTGAGGTATTAGAGGATTGGAGGATAGCCAGTGGTGTTCTGTTATTTAAGAATGGTAGAAAGGATAATCCATGTCATGGTGGGCCAGTGAGCTTGACGTCAGTAATAGTGAAAGTGTTGGAGAAAATTCTTAGGAATGGGATCTATATACATTTGGAATTAAATGGCCTTGTTAGCGCCAGACAGCATGGCTTTGCACGTGGGAGTTCATGTCTCACTAATTCAATTGAGTTTTTTGAGGAGCTGACAAAAATGGGGATTGACAAGGGAAGGGCTGTGGATGTTGTCTACAGGGACTTTAGTAAGGCATTTGACAAGGTTCCTCATGGCAAAAGATTAAATTTCGCAGCATCAGTGGTGAACTAGCTCGATGGGTTCAGAATTGACTTGGCCATAGAAGTCACCATGTGGAGATGCCGGCGTTGGACTGAGGTAAACACGGTAAGAAGTCTTACAACACCAGGTCAAAGTCCAACAGGTTTATTTGGTAGCAAACGCCACTAGTTTTTAGAGCGCTGCTCCTTCATCAGGCATCCTACTCACCTGACGAAGGAGCAGCGCTCCGAAAGCTAGTGGTGTTTGCTACCAAATAAACCAGTGGACTTTAGCGTGGTGTTGTAAGACTTCTTACTTGGCTATAGAAGACAGAAGGTCACAGTGGAAGGGTATTTTTTTTGAATGGAGGTCTGTAACTAGTGATATTTCACAGGGATCAATGCTGGGACCTCTGCTGTTTGTAATAAAAATATAGTTGACTTGGAAGAAAACATAGCTGGTCTAATTCACAAGCTTGCAGATGATACTAAGATTGACAGATATGCGGATAGTGATGAAGATTGTCAGAGAATACTGCAGGATATAGATAGGCTGAAAAATTGGGCAGAGAAATGACAGATGGAATTTAATCCAGACAAATGTGAGATGATGCATTTTGGCAGATCCAATTTGGGTGGGAGCTATGAAATAAATGGCAGAACAATCAGGAGCACAGGCACACAGAGAGATCTGGGAGTTCAGGTCCACATATCCTTAGAAGTGGAAGCACAGGTGGAAAAGGTGGTGAAGAAAGCATATGGCATGCTTGCCTTCATTGGATGGGGCATTGAGTATAGAAGTTGGTAAATTATGTTACAGTTGTATAAAACTTTGATCAGGCCACATTTGGAAAACTGTGCCCAATTCTGATCACCACACTACCAGAAGGACATAGAAGCTTTGAAGTGCAGAAAAGGCTCATCAGAATGTTGCCTGGTATGGAGGGTATTAGTTATGAGGACAGATTAAATGAAGTGGGAGTGTTGTCCCTGGAAAGACAAAGGCTGAGGGACAAACTGATAGAAGTTTGTAAAATTATGAGAGGAATAGATAGGATGTACAGTTGAAAGCTTTTTCCCAGAGCAGAAATGACAATTACAAGGGGGCACAAGTTCAAGGTAAGAGTGGGAAATGTTCAGTTGAGATATGCGAGGGAAGTTTTTTTACACAGAGAGTGGTGGGGGTCTGGAATGAACTGCCAAGTGAGGTGGTTGAGGCAGCTACATTAGCAACATTTAAGACTCATCTTGACAGGCATATGAACAAACGGGGAATAGAGAGATATAAGCGGTTGCTTTAGATAGGTAAAAGTGATTGGTGCAGGCTTAGAACATAGAACATTACAGCGCAGAACAGGCCCTTCGGCCCACGATGTTGCGCCGACCAGTTAAAAAACAATGACCCTCTAACCTGAACCAATCCCTTTCCATCCATAAACCTATCCACGGATCCCTTAAACACCCCCAAACTAGGCGCATCCACAACTGCAGCAGGCAGGGCATTCCAATCCCTCACCACCCTCTGGGTAAAGAACCTACCCCTGATATCCGTCCTATAACTACCACCCCTTAATTCAAAGCTATGCCCCCTCGTGCTAGCTTTCTCCATCCGAGGAAAAAGGCTATCACTGTCCACCCTATCCAAACCTCTGATCATCTTATATGTTTCAATAAGGTCCCCTCTTAGCCGCCTTCTTTCTAATGAAAACAACCTCAAATCCCTCAGTCTCTCCTCATAGGACCTCCCCTCCATACCAGGCAACATCCTGGTAAACCTCCTCTGCACCCTCTCCAAAGCCTCCACATCCTTCCTATAATGTGGGGACCAGAACTGCACACAATACTCCAAGTGCGGACGCACCAGAGTTTTGTACAGTTGCAACATGACGCTGCGGCTCTTAAATTCAATCCCCCTACCAATAAACACCAAGGCACCGTATGCCTTCCTAACAACCCTATCTACTTGATTCCCAACTTTCAGGGATCTATGTACACATACACCTTGATCCCTCTGTTCATCCACACTATTCAGAGTCCTACCGTTAGCCCTATACTCTACACATCCATTATTCCTGCCAAAGTGAATTACCTCACACTTTTCCGCATTAAACTCCATCCTCCACCTCTCGGCCCAGCTCTGCAACTTGACCAAGTCTCCCTGTAGACTAAGACACCCTTCCTCACTATCCACCACACCTCCGACTTTGGTGTCATCAGCAAATTTACTAATCCACCCAGCTATACCCTCATCCAGATCATTTATAAAAATTACAAACAGCAGTGGCCCCAAAACAGATCCCTGAGGCACACCACTCGTAACTGAACTCCATGTCGAATACTTACCATCAACCACTACCCTCTGTTTCCTATCCGCCAGCCAATTCCTAATCCAATTTCCTAAATCACCTTCAATCCCATACATCTGCAATTTCTGCAGAAGCCCACCATGGTGAACCTTATCAAACGCCTTACTAAAGTCCAAATACACCACGTCAACTGCCTTACCCCCATCCACCTCTTTGGTCACTTTTTCAAAAAACTCAATAAGGTTAGTAAGGCACGACCTACCCTCCACAAAACCATGCTGACTATCTCTAATCATTTCATTACTCTCCAAATAACTATAAATCCTATCCCTAATAATTTTTTCTAAAACATTACCCACAACAGAAGTAAGACTCACCGGTCTATAATTCCTGGGGAAGTCTCTGTTCCCCTTCTTAAACAATGGGACAACATTCGCTAACCTCCAATCTTCTGGCACTATACCGGTGACCAACGACGACATGAAGATCAGAGCCAGAGGCTCTGCAATCTCCTCCCTTGCCTCCCAGAGAATCCTAGGGTAAATCCCATCCGGCCCAGGGGACTTATCTATTTTCAAACCCTCAAGAATAATTAGCACATCCTCCTTGTCGACTGCAATACTGTCCAGTTTACAACCCTGTAACCCAGTGTTCTCCACAGCTACATTTATGTCCCCCTGTGTGAACACCGAAGAGAAATATTGGTTCAATGCTTGGAGGGCTTCAAGGCCTATTCCTGTGCTGTACTCCTCTTTCTTCTTTGTTCTCTTACACTAGAAAAACAGGTTGGAAAGACATCAATACAAGTACCAGAAAAATCATTCAATCTCATACAATTCCTTTTATCACATCACCCTTTCAGACACAAACCCCAGTGAAGACTTACCACTGCCCCAACCCCCCCCCCAAGATTTAGTGCTTGGGTTAGTTTATTTTGAAATGGCTTTCTTCCAGCAGACTTCTGAGTATATACACGTGTTTATTCAGCTGATATCTCTCCACAGGATACCCCAAAAAAACATCTAAACTCACCATTATTTCAGGGCAAACATGAGTTCCCTAAACTCAGTTCCCCAGCTGATTTGCAGAATTTCTTATTAGAGAAATTTCTTATTACTGCCAGCATTCTCTGATATACACAAACTAACCGAGCACCTTTTTCTGACTCCCTGTCTGCCTGTGAAGCAGGCAAACAGCACTGTTTTTATGTTTTTTTTAACTTCAATAAACTACTAACCCCCTGCTAACTCATCCCTTCGCTTCAACAAAGAACAACACAGCACAGGAAACAGGCCCTTCGGCCCAACGAGCCCGCGCCGCCATCTTAACAATGTGTTTTTCCCCCTCCACCCTTGACCCATGTCTATGCTTATGGTATCCCCATTGGAAACCAGATTAAGGGGAGAATAATTTAGGGACAATTTGTTACACCAATCAGCCTAAGAGCACATCTTTGGGGTGTGGGAGGAAACCGGAGCACCTGGAGGAAACCCACGCAAGTATGGGGAGAATGCGCAAACTCCCACAGACACTGGCCCAAATCCATGTATCTGCACAGCTAGCAGTGACAGTCACTGAGCTGTGGTGGTGCCCATCTGCTGGTCCAGTTTTAAGCATACACAAATGATGCAAAGTACTAGGCCGCTCTCGAAACATCCAAGAGCAGCCCACGCACGACCCATCGTGTGCATGCCCCTCCTTAGACAACAAGGTGGACCGACGCACCTGCGGAGTAAAAGTGACACAACATTAACACATAGTATTAGATTTCCAGGAACGTCCCAAGGCTCTGATCCTTATTTAAAACCATATCCTGTAACCCTCCATCCCTGTTTCGTTCATGTGCTTATCTAAGTAAACCTTAAACAAGTCCAGCGTGCCTGCCTCCACCACCTTACTTGGTAGTGTATTCCATACCCCCACGACCCTCTGTGTGAAAAACCTCCTTCTAGCATCCAAATTATACCTCTCCCCCCTCACCCTAAGCTCGTGACCCCTCGTGATATTTGTCTCCAATCTAGGAAAAAGCCTGCCACTGTTGACTCTATCTATACCCTTCATTATTTTGTACACCTCTATCAGATCGCCCCCAACCTCCATCTTTCTGAGGAAAAGAGCCCCAGTTTACCCAATCTTTCCTCATAACCCAGTCCTTCCATACCAGGCAGCATCCTGGTAAACCTCCTCTGCACTCTCTCCAGGGTCTCTACGTCCTTATGGTAGTGAGGTGACCAGAACTGGACGCAGTACTCCAAATGCGGTCTAACCAACTTTCTGTACAACTGTACATTAGACGCCAGCTCTTGTACTCTATACCCCTTCCTATAAAGGCTAGCATACCATACGCTTTCTTCGCAACCTTCTCATTGACAATGCATGTTTAGAGATAGGGCCTCAAGACATCCTGGCATCCACCTCACAAACACCTTTAAATGAAATGGAAACCAGGCTTCACTTTTCTCAACAGCCAAATACCAAAACAAAGCGAAGCATTGTTCTTAATTGATATTTCAGAGAATTTGCTGTGTGCAAAGTGGCTGCTGTATTTCCTATATTCCAACAGTTCAATTATATTTCATTGGATGTCCAATTGCTATGAAAGACAGTGCATGATCTTCATTTTAAATATCAAAGATTATTTTAATCAATTTGTTATGAAGTTGCATATAAAAGGGTAAAAATCTGGTTTTTGACAAATATAAATATTGAAAGTAAATGCTGAAACCAAAAGAGATTATATATCATTGTCTTTTTAATGTCTTAGTAAATGCTGAAACCAAAAGAGATTATATATCATTGTCTTTTTAAAAAGCGTATATTTTAGTGCTTTGATTTTTAAATCGAAGAAAGCAGGCTGCAGAAGTCAATTTTGCAACATTGTATCAAAAGCTTAGCCATTGTTCCCGCATAGCAAAACAGGCTTTTGAATTGGACCAGTGATTTTAGAGCAAGCACTCAGAGACATAGACATAGACCTAATAGAATTCAAATGTGAATTTCTGTATAACTCTGAACCAGTCAGTTTTCAGTTTATCTCAATTGTGAGGTAATTCTGGGTATAAATACAAGGACCAATGGTTTTTAACTGGCAGAGCAGAGAACAAGAATTGTGGAATAATCTTGCCACCTCTTTAGTCAGAAGGAGGGAGAGGCTAGGCTTTCATATGGAATCCTGCAGTTTAATGTATGCCTTCATAAAACTTCCACTTACAGTCAGAAAATAGATCAACTCGGAAAATGTGCCAGACCTGAACAGCAAAGATCTTCAGACTTTTAACCAGTGCCTGATTATATATATATTCTTTTCAGAATGACTGGAATTTATAAGCCTTTGTTTTATTCATGAATCTTGTATTATCTGCCAGCATCCTAATGGGGGAGTTTATTCTGTTTTGTTAATTGTTTTAATAAGGATGTCAGTTTTAAAATAAAGACCTGTTAATTGTTCATGATAGAGAGTTTCCGATCCTGCTTTAATTTATCTCAACTAATAACTTCCTACTGCCTCTCACACACCTACTTAAGATTACGAGGTGAAGTATATCCCTTTGGGGGTTCCAAAATCACACAGAAGGAAACATCACCTCCGCGTTGTAACAAATTCCTAGCTCAATCTCACCACTACCTCTCTCCATCTTCCCCCATGAAATTGATGCACTCTGTCTATCATCCAAAATTTGATGAGGAGAAATTTTCTCCAACTAATATTGGAAAGAGTAAAGCTCTGTTATAAACTGCATTTCCTGAGCCACTTACTCTGCATTAGGGTTAGAATTGTTTGAGCCCAAGCCAAACTCTTTTTACAAACTCGCTGTCATAGTTGACCTGAGTTGAGCTTCTGATCACGTATCAGTATCATGAGCAAGAATGATCCAGCTTAACGTTGTCCAACTGCCCCCACCTGAACTGTTGTTGAAACTTTCATCCATACCTCTCTCTCTCTCCTCCAGAGATGACTATTCATCGAACCCCACTTCTGGTTGACATCTCACATTCTGTCTTCTGTAAACTTGAGGTTGTCCAGATTCCTGCAGCCCATGCTCTGACCCACATTACCTCAAGCAAGTCATCCTCATGCTTGTTGATTTACACTGACTCCCAGTTGAGCAGAAGCTTGATTTTAAATTTTTGATATTTGGACTCAAATCTCTTCATAGCCTCACTCCCCTTGATGTTTGAAATCCCCTCCAATCTAACCAAACTCCATGCTAACTACACTCCTATAGTTCAGGCCTCCTGAGCAACTCTCAACTTTAATGACTCCTCTACTTAGACTGAACCTTTAAAGCACCTTTAATGTAATGAAACATTGCAAGAAACTACACAGGAGCATTATAAAGCTAAACATGTCATTCAGCCACGTAAGGAGATATTCAGTCAGATGATCAAAAGCTTGGTCAACAACGTCGATTTTAAGGGTTGTCTTAAAGGTAGAAATGGAGTTCAAGAGGTCGAGTGGCGTAGGGAGAGAATTCCAGAGTTTGGGCCTACACTTAACTACCAGTAGCGGAGCAATTAAAATAGGAAGTGGACCAGAGGCCAAAGTTAGAGGGACACAGATATAGAACATAGGAGACTCCATGCGCAAGTTCCCACTACTATCCTTGACTGGCCCTAACCTCACCCTGGTCATTCTTTTATTTCTCACATAAGAGTAAAAAACGTTGGGGTTTTCCTTTATTTGACCTGCCAAAGACTTCTCGTGCACCCTCCTAGCTCTCCTAAGCCCTTTTTTTAACTCATTCCTAGCTATCTTGTAACCCTCAAGCGACCCAACTGAACCTTGAATTTTCACCCTTACATACGCTTCCTTTTCCCTCTTGACAAGACGTTCAACCTCCTTTGTGAACCATGGTTCCTCACTCAGCCATTTCCTTCCTGTCTAACAGAGATATGCCTATCAAGGACACGCAATATTTGTTCTTTGAAAAAGCTTCACTTTTATCTTGAAAGTTTATGAAGTGGAAAGATTCTAAAACAAGGATGAGAATTTCAAAATCAAAATGTTTTTTGACTGGGAGCCAATGCTAGAGAGCACAGAGATGATGAGGAATGGGATGTGTCTATAGCCCTTAGGCTCTGCAATTACCTCACTAAAAGTTTTCACCTTTCTCCTTCTCTCCCTTTCCCTCTCCTCTTTCAAGATGCTCCTTCAAATCTTTAGCCACATTTTTGTCTTCTATCCTGATCTCAGTGTGAATTTTGGTTTGTGAAGTGCCTTGGATCACTTAATTAAGTTAAATGCAAATTTATGTGTCGTTTTTGTCTGCTTGATATGAAAAGGTTTTGTGAGAGGACCAATGAGTGAAGAAAGCAGAAAAGTCTGTGTGCGATCTGCTTCGTTGAAGTATCATCTCTGGGGCACTTTGCCATTGTTTAGACCATGACAGTATCGCAGATTGTGTGTCAAATCCTGATCAGCGTAAAGAACAGTAGCTGTGTCAATTTTCTATTGAGAAAACAGGATGAAGGGCTGTAGAGGGACTGTAGAAGTACAAAGAATAGGAGCAACATGTAAAGATCTAGTGGGTAGATGGTTATATAAGTGCAACCAAAGCACAGCATCTTTTTGAAATTCCAAGTTGTGGCAAACATGCACCAATTTTATTCCATACAATGAAAAACCAGCTACTTTCCCCCACAGTTGAATGTTGGTGTACACGGCGGTGAGTTCAGCTGGGCAGAGTTCTGCTGTGGTCCATAGTGGCGCAGATATTTCAAAGTGTGTTAATGGGGCTTCAAATTGGCATTGAGCATAAGAACATAAGAACATAAGAAATAGGAGCAGGAGTAGGCCATCTAGCCCTTCGAGCCTGCCCCGCCATTCAATAAGATCATGGCTGATCTGTCGTGGCTCAGTTCCACTTTCCCGCCCTCTCCCCATAACCCTTAATCCGCTCTCTTATCAAGAACCCATCAACCCGCTTCTTAAAAATATTTAGCAAGGCAGCCTCCACCACTTCAACGGGCAGAGAATTCCAGAGATTCATCACCCTTTGAGTGAAGAAGTTCCTCCTCAACTCCGTTCTAAACCACCTCCCCTTTATCTTGAGGCTGTGCCCCCTAGTCCTACTGTCTTTTTTGAGCGGGAAGAGTCTCTCCACCTCTATCCTATCCATCCCATTCATCATCTTATACGTCTCAATGAGATCTCCCCTCATTCTTCTAAACTCTAACGAGTACAAGCCTAGTTTATTCAGCCTCTCCTCATAGCTCAACCCCCTCAACTCCGGTATCAGCCTAGTAAACCTCCTCTGCACTCCCTCCAAGGCCAAAATATCCTTGCGCAGGTGCGGCGCCCAAAACTGCACACAGTACTCCAGCTGCGGCCTCACCAGTGCCCTATACAGCTGCAGCAAGACCTCCCTACTTTTATATTCAATCCCCCTCGCTATGAAGGCCAGCATCCCATTCGCCTTCCTGACCACCTGCTGCACCTGCAAGCTGGGTTTTTGCGACTCATGCACAAGGACCCCGAGGTCCCTCTGCACCGTCGCCTGCTGCAGTTTTTCGCCACGAAAAAGGCAGCATTTTTCGCCACAAAGGCAGCATTGTGGATGGTTATTGACGGGAACAGGTGAAGAGTTGGAGCCGCACACAAAATATTTTGCAAACACAATCTGTGCTTATAAAAAATCCTGATGAGAAAATGTATTCCACTGATGTGACCTGATTTTGCATTTTAACGGCAGAAGCATGTTGTTCAATTTATTTTGCCACCCATTGCACATATCACACTAGGTACATAAAAATAAATTATTTTGGCACTTGTTATGCAATATTAAAACATTTTAACTCAGTGCCAGGGAAGTTCTTTGGACTGAACTTCTCAGTAATGTACCTGGGGTAACACAGAACAATATCTTGCCATTTATCTTGCTTTTCGTAACAGGACTGGTAAGGGCAATGCATCTAACTCTCAGGGAGGTAGTAATTCTTCTGCTGAATAGTGTCTTCATCAGTCCTTGTTTACAGTCCTGCATTTAATTAATTTTGGACCCCCGACATCTAAACCTTTAAAGCATCTTTAATGTAATGAAACATTGTAAGAAGCTACACAGGAACACTATAAAACTAAACATGTCACTCAGCCACATAAGGAGATATTCAGTCAGATGACCAAAAGCTTGGTCAGCAAGGTTGTTTTTAAGGATTGTCTTAAAGATAGAAATGGAGTTAGAGAGGTGGAGCATCGTAGGGAAGGAATTCCAGAGCTGCGGGCCTAGACTCAACGACCAATAGTGGAGCAACTAAAATTGAAGGTGGACCAGAGGCCAAAATTAGAGGGACACAGATATCTTGAAAGTTTATGAAGTGGAAAGATTTTAAAACAAGATGAGAATTTCAAAATCAAAATGTTTTTTGACTAGGAGCCAATGCTAGAGAGCACAGGGATGATGAGGAATGGGATGTGTCTATAGCCCTTAAGCTCTGCAATTGCCTCACTAAGACTTTTCACCTTTCTCGTTCTCCCCCTTTCCCTCTCCTCTTTTAAGATTCTCCTTCAAAACTATCTCTATAGCCAAATTTGTGTCTTCTATCCTGATCTCAGGGTGAATTTTGATTTGTAAAGTGCCTTGGATCATTTAATTCCCTATTGAATTTATAGTTGGTAAAGGCAGCAGAAAGGTTTTTGCTTCAGACCTCAAAGAAAGCTGTACCGACAGACCTAATAAAAAGACAGCTTCCACTCAATTGTCTTGAAATTGATGTTAGTTGAGCGCAGCGGTGATATCATTAACCTCACCAAGCAGACAGTAACATTAAAGGATTCTCACAGACAGCCAACCAGGAAATGAAAACCAGTAAAAATTAATTTATGTTTTAAAAGGTTTTACTCAGAGCAAAATGAAGATTGTCACATTAAAATGGGCTGAAGGTAAAACTGAAACATTACAACCAAACTATTAAAAATTATGATAAAACTCTAGTTTGGAAAATCAAACATTTGGTCAAATTAGAAGTTCCATATTTTTCTTATGGCATGTAGTTTACCAGTAGTAATTACTCAAATCACAATTAAAACCCAGGTACATAGCATTGAACAAGGTTGAATTCATTTTGGAACTTCTAACATTATAAGATATCAGGAAATGGCAAGATTAATCGATTCTTTGATTTCTGGTTTGGGGGAGAGGTGTTGTGTCCACAGCACAGCCTGACATTGTACAGTGAGTAACAGACCACAACTTTACCACTCCTGCACTATTTGTGTTTGTGCTAAAGCCTGAAGCTAGAGACCCTTTCAGAAAAGTAATGATGGTGAATACTTTTGATTTGATTTATCATCGTCATACGTATTAATATACAGTGAAAAGTTTTGTTTCTTGCACACTACATAGACAAAGCATACTGTCCTTAGAGAAAGAAACGAGAGAGGGTAGAATGTAATTTTACAGTCATAGCTAGGGTGTAGACAAATATCAACTTAATGCAAGAGTCCATAAGAGTCCGAAGTCCATTCAAAAGTCTGACAGCAGCAGAGAAGAGGTTGTTCTTGAGTGGGTTGGTACGTGACCTCAGACTTTTGTATTTTCTTCCCGACGGAAGAAGGTAGAAGAGAAAATGTCTGGGGCGTGTGGGGTCCTTAATGATGCTGGCTGCTTCGCTGAGGCAGCGAAAAGTGTAGACAGAATCAATGGATGGGAGGCTAGTTTGCATATTAGATTCAGCCACATTCACAACCTTTTGTAGTTTCTTGCGATCTTGGGCAGAGCAGGAGCCATTCCAATCTGTGACACAACCAAAAAGAATGTTTTCTGTAAAGGTTCAGACAGCTCACTGTCAAAAAACACTCACAAATTCATAGATCATAGATCATAGAACCCTACAGTGCAGAAAGAGGCCCTTCAGCCCATCGAGTCCACACCGAACACAGTCCCACCCAGGCCCTACTCCCATACCCCTATGTATTATACCCACTAATCACTCTAACGTCTGCTACCTTGGACACTAAGAGGCAATTTCTTAATATGGCCAATCAACCCGACCTGCACATCTTTGGACATTCTGGGCATTAGGTTATTTCCTTTAACAGCCAACCCAACCTTTCAAGTGACCTGCTGCACTGAGGATTCCAAATAATTTTAGGAATTAATTTCTGTCATCACTACACCATGGCTAATTTGGCAAAATGGGTCTCACACACACATTATACAAACCCTCTGCTTTATCGGCCTAAAGGGAAAATGAAAATAAGTACAATTGATTTATTAATCACAAGTAGGCTTACATTAACACTGCCATGAAGTTACTGTGAAAAGCCTCAGTTCACCACACTCCGGTGCCATACAAACGTACTCCGTAGTGAGATGATAGCTGTATTTTAAGCTTATCCTACATTTGGACAGCATGATGGCACAGTGATTAACCAGGGGCCCGGGTTCGCGTTTGCGTTTGTTTCCTCTGGGTGTTCCAGTTTCCACCCACAATCCGAAGGCGTGCAGGTTAGGTGGACTGACCATGATAAATTGCCCCTTAGTGTCCAAAGATGCGTAGGTTAAGTGGATTAGCCATGGTAAGTGCGAGGGGTTAAGGAGATAAGGTGGGGTATGGGTCTGAATATGATGCTTTTTCAGAGAGTTGATGCAGACTTGATGGGTTGAATGACTTCTTCTGTACTGTAAGGATTCTATGGTTCTGTATAGTGAATCTCTGGAGTGAGTAGTGTGCTATGTAAGGGTCTAGTATATAAAGAGTTAACGTGGTACTGAGCACAGTACCACCCACATGTTGATGTAAGAAGGTACATGACCCAGACCCCAGGGTCAGTGTGATATTGAACCATGTTGAGATATAGACATGGAGATAGTTCCTTGCCTGTATCCTTTATTGGTAAAGTGTCTTATGACTTGCAATGGGATTTTTCCCTTCCAGCCGACAGGATCTTTCATTTCCTCCGAAGGTGATCCCCTTGGACAGCCATACAAAACGCAATAGACTTTGGTGGGACTGGAAAATTCTGTTAGCGGCCAAAGGCAAGCGATTCCCACTGCCGGGGAACACACCATAGGGGGTCAAAAAATCCCAGCCTTGCTGTTCTCCTGTGGGAAACAACCTTAACACACTCATTTAACAAGTCCTTGGTTGTTGGTATAAGTATAGGTAATATAGCAATAGTGAAGTGTAGAATTGGGTTACGTTCTTACATCTTTCGATGCGGATCAGTGATAGTTTGTGGACTTGATTGTTTCCGGGTCTTCTAGTAAGTTGATGACTGGGGTGTAGTAACCTTGTTGTTAAGTTACTGGAATAGCAACAGAGCGAGAGAATTGAAGTTCAAAACCCCACTATCACAATTCTGAAATCAAATTCAGTGATAGCTTGGCTATCAGTTTCTGCTTAGTGACTCTGTGATGTCGTATGTCATGAAGGCCACCTTGGAGAACATTTAGCCAGGTTCCGCACACATGAGGATGGCCTCAACTGGGATCTTGGGTTCTTGTCACACTATTTGTAACCCCCATGACTTGCCTGGGCTTGCAACATCTCACTTACTGTCCTGACTGGGATGTCCTGAGGCATAGTACACTGGGGAGACCATGCAGACGCTATGACAATGGGTAAATGAACACTGCTCGACAATCACCAGGCAAGACTATTCTCATCCTGTTGGCGAACACTGGTCACGGGCATTCGGCCTCTGATCTTGGGATAAACGTTCTCCAAGGCGGCCTTCATGACATACGACAGCGCAGAGTTGCTGAGCAGAAACTGATAGCCAAGTTCCGCACGCATGAGGACAGCCTCAACCGGGATCTTGGGTTCATGTCACACTATCTGTAACCCCCATGACTTGCCTGGGCTTGCAAAATCTCACTAACTGTCCTGTCTGGAGACAATACACATTTCTTTAACCTATGCTTAATGCTATCTCCACTCACATTGTCTGCACCTTTAAGACTTGATTAACTGTAAAGACTCGCATTCTAATCAGTATTCTGTAAACTGAGTGTGTGCCTTTGTATGCTCTGCTTGTGGTCGGAACACCCCACTCACCTGATGAAGAGGCAAAGCCCCTAAAGCTAGTGGTGTTTACTACCAAATAAACCCGTTGAGCTTTAACCTGGGGTTGTGAGACTTCTGACTGTGTTTACCCCAGTCCAACGCCGGCATCTCCACATCTTGGCCATAGAAGACAGAGGGTAGCAGTAGAGGGGTGCTTTTCCGAATGGAAGGCTGTGACTAGTGGTGTTCCACAGGGATGATTTCTGGGACCTTTGTTGTTCGTAGTATATATAAATGATTTGGAGGAAAATGAAGGTGGTCTGATTAGTAAGTTCGCAGATGATACAAAAATTGTTGGAGTTGCAGATATTGAAGAGAATTGTCAGAGGATTCAGCAAGATACAGACGATTTGAGACTTGGGTGGAGAAATAGCAGATGGAGTTTAATCCAGACAAGTGGTTCTATGAAGTGTGAGATAATGCATTTTGGAAGGTCCAATTCATCTAGGAATTATACAATAAATGGTAGAATCCTTAGGAGTATTGACAGACAGAGAGATCTATGCATACATATCTATTGATCACCGAAACTGGCAACATAGGTGGATAAGGTAGTCAAGAAGGCATACGGCATGCTTGCCTTCATCGCTTGGGGCATTGAGTATAAAGATGCTGTACAGAATCTTAAGCCTCATTTAGATTACTGTGTACAATTCTGGTTGCTCCACTACCAGAAGAAGTTGCCTGGTCTAGAGGGTGTTATCTATGATTGGTGCAGGCTTGGGGGGCCCAAGGGCCTGTTTTACTTTGTTCTTTGAATGTTATTTGCCACTTGTCAACCCAAGCGTGAATGTTGTCCAAGTCTTGCTGCATTTGGACAAGAGCTGGTTCAGTATCTAATGAGTCATTAATGATACTCAACACTGTGCAATCATCAGCGAGCAGCCCCCACTTCTGACTTTATAATGGAGGTTGGATAGGAGGATCACTGTCAATCATCAAAGGTCAGGTTGAATGTCACTTTGTTGGAATTTGGGCAAATTAGCTTTAGTATTGTCTACTCCCAGGTCAGGTCTTAGCATAAGTAAATGTTCCTCTAATGTACACTGAACGATAAACTTTAATCTGTTTTGTAAGGATTATTCTTCTGATATTTCCATTTCCCCACATAATCCTTTCTTTAACCTTTTCAAGACAAGATCCAAAGCTGAATTGCTATCAGATTTGAGTTGTAAGATTATGCCCAGCAGAATTTCAATTGAGGAAGACTGAACAAAGTTCACTTCATTAAATCTTTTTCCATCTAAGGGTAGGCACTTCATAACCATGGTTGCTTCATGTAGACAAGAGCTAATATTTATCACAATTGAGGACAGTCTGTCTGCCAGTGCCACTAATCCCCATTTTTGCCATTAAAAATCTGAGCCTTTGAATCAATGGTCCTGCGTCAAGTATGAAATATTTGAAATTTATTGCTACTCTTCAACCAATTACACCTATTGTGCCCTGCTGCCTGTATAATGGTTAGATTATATTCAGAAATTTGGTTTTGCTTCCCACATATATGCACTTCCATGTCAGCAGCGTACTCCCTTTGTGAGCGAGTTTACATGCCGAGGAATCAATTCAAACATTTTCTGCATTTGAAGACTGCACACAATCTGCAACACTGCTAGAAATGGCTGTAAAGAGGTATTTTCTGCAGTCCATGTTCGTCATCAAAGCCACTAAATAAAGTGATGTTATAACACATTAAAGGATGATATATCATCACCATAGGACATCTCAGTCATCAACCACGAATGGCTGTTGCTCGTAAAACTTGCAGAAGCATCATCAATCCTTCTGTGTCAACACCACTGTGGCATAGAGTGCACAGCAATCCTTGTCAGTGTTGTCACTGGTGATGGGCACAGAATAATCAGACTAGCTGATGAACAGCACATACAGGTGACAAAGCAGAAATATCAACAAGTTCAATTCAATCTTCTCATGTTGCTAGTTGTGAATGTTTGTTATTTTGTAGGCTTAGGAGAAAAGCAATGATTTGGATTTGTCTAGCTCTCTTTGGTGACTTCAGGATGTCCCATGGCTCCTTACATCCAATGAAGTGCTTTGGAAGTGCAGTTACCATTGTAATGTCAGAAACACAGCAGCCAATTAGGACTCACAGTAATGGAATTAGTAAAGAATAGATGAGGTTGAGGGCCAAGGGGAAACTCACCTCCTCTTCTTTGAAACCATGACATAGGACTTTTCATATCCACCCAAGATGTCAGATGGGACTTTGACTTAAGATCTTTTGCAAAGGACAATGGGGTGGGATTCTACGGCCTCACTTTCTCAGGTGACTCACTTGACAAGGGCTCTGAAAGCTCATGATTCCAAATAAACTGATTGGAGTTCAACCTGGTTTTGTGAGACTTTTTATTGAAAAAGGAATTGGAGCATAAGAATAAACAGTCACACTTGCCACATCTGTCTCTGAACTTTGACTTCAGAGTGACAGATGTTGCTCCGCATCTCAATGTGAAACTGCTGCCTGTAAATGAATTTGTGATCTTTTCCTGCCGGGCATTGGCTAGTCTCACTTCCTGTGCTGTGACAAGTGGTGTTTCTCAGGGATCAGTGCTGGGACCTTTGCTGTTTGTAATATATATAAATGATTTGGAGGAAAATATAACTGAATTGATTAGTAAGTTTGCAGACAACAAATAGGTTGGTGGATTTGCGGAAATCAGAGGACACAGCACGATATAAATCAGTTGGAGACTTGGGCAGAGAGAAGGCAGATGGAGTTTAATGCAGACAAATGAGAAATCCCCTTTTTGGAAGGTCTAATACAGATAAGAACATAAGAACATAAGAAATAGGAGCAGGAGTAGGCCATCTAGCCCCTCGAGCCTGCCCCGCCATTCAATAAGATCATGGCTGATCTGTTGTGGCTCAGTTCCACTTTCCCGCCCTCTCCCCATAACCCTTAATCCCCTCTCTTATCAAGAACCCATCAACCCGCTTCTTAAAAATATTTAGCGAGGCAGCCTCCACCACTTCAACGGGCAGAGAATTCCAGAGATTCACCACCCTTTGAGTGAAGAAGTTCCTCCTCAACTCCGTTCTAAACCGCCTCCTCCTTATCTTGAGGCTGTGCCCCCTAGTCCTACTGTCTTTTTTGAGCGGGAAGAGTCTCTCCACCTCTATCCTATCCATCCCATTCATCATCTTATACGTCTCAATGAGATCTCCCCTCATTCTTCTAAACTCTAACGAGTACAAGCCTAGTTTATTCAGCCTCTCCTCATAGCTCAATCCCCTCAACTCCGGTATCAGCCTAGTAAACCTCCTCTGCACTCCCTCCAGGGCCAAAATATCCTTGCGCAGGTGCGGCGCCCAAAACTGCACACAGTACTCCAGCTGCGGCCTCACCAATGCCCTATACAGCTGCAGCAAGACCTCCCTACTTTTATATTCAATCCCCCTCGCTATGAAGGCCAGCATCCCATTCGCCTTCCTGACCACCTGCTGCACCTGCAAGCTGGGTTTTTGCGACTCATGCACAAGGACCCCGAGGTCCCTCTGCACCGTCGCCTGCTGCAGTTTTTCGCCACGTAAGTAATAGTCCTTCCTACCATTCTTCCCACCAAAGTGGACCACCTCACACTTGCCAACATTAAATTCCATTTGCCATTTCCTGGCCCATTCGCCCAGCCTATCTAGATCCTTCTGCAGACTCTCCATACCCTCCGCACAATTTGCCTTTCCCCCAATCTTGGTGTCATCAGCAAATTTCAACACCCTGCACTCGGTTCCCTCCTCCAGATCATCTATATAAATGGTAAATAGCTGAGGCCCCAGCACCGACCCCTGGGGCACCCCACTAGTCACCAACCGCCAATCCGAATAGCACCCATTGACCCCCACTCTCTGCCTCCTATTTGACAACCAATCCTCTATCCACGCTAACACCCTACCCCCAACTCCATGTCCCCTGACCTTCTGCAATAACCTCTTGTGAGGTACCTTGTCAAACGCCTTCTGAAAATCCAGAAAGACCACATCCACCGGCTCTCCTCTATCCACTGCCCTAGACACATCCTCATAGAACTCCAGTAAATTTGTCAGACACGACTTCCCTTTAATGAAACCGTGTTGCGTCCGCCCTATCAAGCAATTCCCTTCAAGATGCCTCGCAATTTCCTCCTTAATGACGGATTCTAACATTTTACCTACCACAGACGTTAAACTAACCGGCCTATAATTCCCCGCCTTTTGCCTGGCACCCTTCTTAAACAACGGCGTAACATTAGCCGTTTTCCAATCTTCCGGCACTTCCCCGGAATCCAGCGACGTCTGGAAAATAACCACCAAGGCATCCACTATAACCTCCGCCATTTCTTTCAGAACCCTTGGATGCATTCCATCCGGTCCTGGGGACTTGTCCACAATCAGCCCCTCCAGTCTGTCGAGCACCACCTCTCTAGTAACAGTAATGTCATTAAGACCCTCCATTCCTACCACCTTTCCATCGCTAACACCCGGCAAATTATTCACGTCCTCCTCCGTGAAGACAGAAACAAAAAAGTTATTCAAGACCTTAGCCATATCCCCATCCCCTACCACTAGCTCCCCTTTCTCATCCTCTAAAGGACCAACATTCACCCTAGCCAGCCTCTTCCTTTTTATATATTTATAAAAACTCTTGCTATCCTTTTTTATATTAAGTGCTAGCCCAGCCTCATAGCTTCTCCTACCCTCCTTTATCAACTTCTTTGTCAATCTTTGTTGACATTTAAACCTTTCCCAATCCTCTTCTCGCCCACTGCTCTTAGCTACTCTAAATTCCTCCGCTTTTAATTTAACACTTTCCTTCACCTCCTTCGTTATCCACGGCTTATTACCTCTCTTCCTACTGTCCTTTTTAACCATCGGAATAAATTTCTGCTGAGCACCAAGAAAGATCTCCTTAAAGATCCTCCACTGCTCCTCAGCAGACGTACCTTCCAACGCACTCCCCCAGTCCACATTTGCCAATTCTTCTCTCATCCTACCATACTCCCCTCTATTCAAACAAAGGACGCGTGTCCGGGAACCCACTTTCTCCTCCTCCATCTGCACCAGAAACTCCACCATACAATGATCACTCTCTCCAAGAGGATCCTTCACCGCAAGGTCCCTAATTCTACCCACCTCATTACATAGCACCAGATCCAAGATAGCTCGCTCCCTCGTCGGCTCCAACACACACTGTTCAAGGAAATTATCCCGGCAGCATTCCAAGAACTCCTCCTCGAGCCCACCTCGTCCAACATGGGTCGACCAATCAATATGCAGATTGAAATCTCCCATAACTACTGCCGTCCCATTCCTGCACGCCGCACTTATTTGCGCGTTAACAGCCCGCCCCACCTCCAGATCATTATTCGGGTATAGGAAATATACAGTAAATGGCAGAACCCTTAAGAGTATTGACAGGAAAAGAGATCTGGATGTACAGGTACACAGGTCATGAAAGTGGCAATGCAGCTGGAGAAGGTAGTCAAGAAGGCATACAGCATGCTTGCTTTCATTGGCTGGAGCATTGAGTTTAAAATTGGCAAGTCATGTTGCAGCTTTACAGATCCTTAGTTAGGCCACTCTGGGAATATAGTATTCAGTTCTGGTCACCACACTACCAGAAGGATGTGGAGGCTTTGGAGAAGGTACAGAAAAGATTTACTGGGATGTTGCCTGGTATGGAGGGTATTAGCTATGAGGAGAGGTTGGAGAAACTTGGCTTATTTTCATTGGAACGACAGAGGTTGAGGGGCGACCTGAGAGAACTTTACAAGATTATGAGAGGCATGGACAGAGTGGATAGTCAAAAGCTTTTTCCCAGAGTGGAAGGGTCAATTACTAGGGGGCACAGGTTTAAGATGTGAGGGGCAAAGTTTAAAGGAGATGTACAAAGCAGATTTTTATACACAGATAGTAGTGGGTGCCTGGAACTCGTTGCCAGGGGAGATAGTGGAAGCGGATACGGTGGTGACTCTTAAGGGGCGTCTTGACAAATACATGAATAGGATGGGAATAGAGGAATATGGTTCCCGGAAGGGTAGGTTTTATTTCAGTCGGGCAGCATGGTCGGTGCAGGCTTGGAGGGCTGAAGGGCCTGTTCCTGAGCGGTAATTTTCTTTGTCCTTTGTTCTGTGGATACCCTGGCTCTGCAGGGGCCCAAACCCCAATCTTCGAAATGAGGTGTTTGCGACAAAAGAGTGCAGGCTAACCATGCAGCCAAGTTTCAGACACATAATCCCAGCAACTGAGCCACCTCACTGGAAGATTAATTACCTTCTGCATTTGGGCAGGCAAATTTGAGTGTTAGGCCTTCCCCGTTTTTGGCGCGATTTGAAGCAGACTTTCAGCCGGTTGCCACTGACAGGGGGCAGGTATGATTGATGTGTTGCACCTGCGGGAAGCCTTCCAAAGCTGACAGAGCAACAAGCCTGGCTTTAAGTCAATCCTTTTCCCAGCTTCAAGAGGTTATAAACAGGTGAATGTAGTTTTATTTCCCGAGATAACATTAAAAAAAACATAACGTTGAGATTTTATATTTTCACTTGGTAAATCTGGAAGCAGTTACCATTGCACCTCCGCTGAGTTTAACCACAGGCGAGTTTTGGGGTGGGGGCATGTGGGGTCGGTCGATAAGCGGGCAACAGCCAGATTTCCTGGGACCAAGAGCCAACTGGAAGCTGGAGGGAATTCTGAATTGCTGGATCGAATAGTTATAAGAACATAAGAAATAGGAGCAGGAGTAGGCCATCTAGCCCTTCGAGCCTGCCCTGCCATTCAATAAGATCATGGCTGATCTGAAGTGGATCAGTTGATGTGTTGGGTGTTTTCCCAGCACTATGTGGAAGTTAATGGGAATGGGGACGATGGAGGTGATTTTTTTAAACCTAACTCTCGGGGTTGGAGCTTCTCTAGAAGGGGTGGAGTGTCAATCTTACACTTCATCTAACAATGAATTCCCCAGCCAGTAAAATCAAATCAACATTGCACCACAGTCACATCCGTTTCCCAATGGACAGGATCGACTAAAAATTCCCCCAAGCGTTGTTACGTCTTTAAAGTTTCGGTGTCAGTGAATGAATTGTGTGCAGGAGGAGCCGAGGGCTTTGTGAACTGCATGCTAAATTGGGAATTTAGTGCGAGTGGGGCCCATATTCCACACTGTAATTTAGCTAAGAATTTAGAATTTGATTTTGAAGTATAAAACTGCAAAAGGAACTTCAAACCAGTTAAGATGTCTGGTTAACGGAAGCTGCCAGTCAGTGGCAGTTAACTTTTCACCAATGAAAGTGGTCGATTAATTGAATATGAATGAGTTGACTAATTAAATATTAATGAATGTAGCCAGAAACTGACGGAGCTGTTGTAGCTTGGGTGTAAATCATAAGTTTTCTATATATAGAGACAGTGTTTGCAATTGCAAGGAATGTGAAGTACAGAATTACTTTGTAAATTGCCAAAGTCAGAAATTTGGTGCATCGGTCTTTTATTTTTTGCCGCTAAAGTAGGGAATTGCAAATCGCCATTCATTTACTTTTCCAAGTAGCTATTCAGAGAAATAAATAAAGTTTGGCAAGCATGACAGCGATGGCACGGATTGTGGTGTGGTGTAGCTGCCACATCTGTGGAATGCATGTGTGATAATTTTCTGCAGTAATATTGGGTCCGCGTTGCTGAGCTGCAAAGATGTGGACTTTTTTTTTCAAGAGGCAGTCACACCTTTTTAAGTAAAGCATGGACACAAATAGGAGGGTTTGACTGAGTCAGCAGTCTATACATAGCCAGCATGTAGTGATGAAGAAGCCTCAACTCTTTGACTTAGACCAATAGGTATTAGGTACTTGCTCCCTTGATGGACGAAAAGAATGACAAGCGTGGATGGTGCAGGATTCCATTCGAATGCAATGAGTGAAAATGAACGTGCTAGTAATAAGTGAAAGTTTAATCAGAGAGATAGATACTGTCCTCTGCAGCCATTTGAAAGGTTGTGTTGTTTGCTTGGTACCAGTGTTAAGATTGGAGAAGAACGTGGAGGTGATGGGCTGAGTGATGTGATTGGAATACAGTTGCTGTGGTCCAGATAGGAACCGACAGCATCGATGGAATTAGGAATTACGTTCTGTGGAGAGGGTTTGAGCAGTTAGGGTTTAAATTAAAATACAGAACTTCAAAGGTATAAATTTCCTGACTGCTACCTGAGCGATGTGCCTATTACCATGGGGTCAAGCAGATCAGTGAATTAAATGTGTGGCCCAGAGAGGTACGCAGTTTTTTAATTTCAGTCGGGCAGCATGGTCGGTGCAGGCTTGGAGGGCTGAAGGGCCTGTTCCTGAGCGGTAATTTTCTTTGTCCTTTGTTCTGTGGATACCCTGGCTCTGCAGGAGCCCAAACCCCAATCTTCGAAATGAGGTGTTTGCGACAAAAGAGTGCAGGCTAACCATGCAGCCAAGTTTCAGACACATAATCCCAGCAGCTGAGCCACCTCACTGGAAGATTAATTACCTTCTGCATTTGGGCAGGCAAATTCGAGTGTTAGGCCTTCCCCGTTTTTGGCGCGATTTGAAGCAGACTTTCAGCCGGTCGCCACTGACAGGGGGCAGGTATGATTGATGTGTTGCACCTGCGGGAAGCCTTCCAAAGCTGACAGAGCAACAAGCCTGGCTTTAAGTCAATCCTTTTCCCAGCTTCAAGAGGTTATAAACAGGTGAATGTAGTTTTATTTCCCGAGATAACATTAAAAAAAACATAACATTGAGATTTTATATTTTCACTTGGTAAATCTGGAAGCAGTTACCATTGCACCTCCGCTGAGTTTAACCACAGGCGAGTTTTGGGGTGGGGGCATGTGGGGTCGGTCGATAAGCGGGCAACAGCCAGATTTCCTGGGACCAAGAGCCAACTGGAAGCTGGAGGGAATTCTGAATTGCTGGATCGAATAGTTATAAGAACATAAGAAATAGGAGCAGGAGTAGGCCATCTAGCCCTTCGAGCCTGCCCTGCCATTCAATAAGATCATGGCTGATCTGAAGTGGATCAGTTGATGTGTTGGGTGTTTTCCCAGCACTATGTGGAAGTTAATGGGAATGGGGACGATGGAGGTGATTTTTTTAAACCTAACTCTCGGGGTTGGAGCTTCTCTAGAAGGGGTGGAGTGTCAATCTTACACTTCATCTAACAATGAATTCCCCAGCCAGTAAAATCAAATCAACATTGCACCACAGTCACATCCGTTTCCCAATGGACAGGATCGACTAAAAATTCCCCCAAGCGTTGTTACGTCTTTAAAGTTTCGGTGTCAGTGAATGAATTGTGTGCAGGAGGAGCCGAGGGCTTTGTGAACTGCATGCTAAATTGGGAATTTAGTGCGAGTGGGGTCCATACTCCACACTGTAATTTAGCTAAGAATTTAGAATTTGATTTTGAAGTATAAAACTGCAAAAGGAACTTCAAACCAGTTAAGATGCCTGGTTAATGGAAGCTGCCAGTCAGTGGCAGTTAACTTTTCACCAATGAAAGTGGTCGATTAATTGAATATGAATGAGTTGACTAATTAAATATTAATGAATGTAGCCAGAAACTGACGGAGCTGTTGTAGCTTGGGTGTAAATCATAAGTTTTCTATATATAGAGACAGTGTTTGCAATTGCAAGGAATGTGAAGTACAGAATTACTTTGTAAATTGCCAAAGTCAGAAATTTGGTGCATCGGTCTTTTATTTTTTGCCGCTAAAGTAGGGAATTGCAAATCGCCATTCATTTACTTTTCCAAGTAGCTAATCAGAGAAATAAATAAAGTTTGGCAAGCATGACAGCGATGGTACGGATTGTGGTGTGGTGTAGCTGCCACATCTGTGGAATGCATGTGTGATAATTTTCTGCAGTAATACTGGGTCCGCGTTGCTGAGCTGCAGGGATGTGGACTTTTTTTTTCAAGAGGCAGTCACACCTT
The DNA here is from genome assembly GCF_965287045.1 of Carcharhinus amblyrhynchos. Classification (NCBI taxonomy): domain Eukaryota; kingdom Metazoa; phylum Chordata; class Chondrichthyes; order Carcharhiniformes; family Carcharhinidae; genus Carcharhinus; species Carcharhinus amblyrhynchos. Next base: position 17,365,084 of record NC_137330.1, read on the forward strand.
TTTAAGTAAAGCATGGCCCCAAATAGGAGGGTTTGACTGAGTCAGCAGTCTATACATAGCCAGCATGTAGTGATGAAGAAGCCTCAACTCTTTGACTTAGACCAATAGGTATTAGGTACTTGCTCCCTTGATGGACGAAAAGAATGACAAGCGTGGATGGTGCAGGATTCCATTCGAATGCAATGAGTGAAAATGAACGTGCTAGTAATAAGTGCAAGTTTAATCAGAGGGATAGATACTGTCCTCTGCAGCCATTTGAAAGGTTGTGTTGTTTGCTTGGTACCAGTGTTAAGATTGGAGAGAACGTGGAGGTGATGGGCTGAGTGATGTGATTGGAATACAGTTGCTGTGGTCCAGATAGGAAACGACAGCATAGATGGAATTAGGAATTACGTTCTGTGGAGAGGGTTTGAGCAGTTAGGGTTTAAATTAAAATACAGAACTTCAAAGGTATAAATTTCCTGACCGCTACCTGAGTGATGTGCCTATTACCATGGGGTCAAGCAGATCAGTGAATTAAATGTGTGGCCCAGAGAGATACGCAGTTTTTTTATTTCAGTCGGGCAGCATGGTCGGTGCAGGCTTGGAGGGCTGAAGGGCCTGTTCCTGAGCGGTAATTTTCTTTGTCCTTTGTTCTGTGGATACCCTGGCTCTGCAGGAGCCCAAACCCCAATCTTCGAAATGAGGTGTTTGTGACAAAAGAGTGCAGGCTAACCATGCAGCCAAGTTTCAGACACATAATCCCAGCAACTGAGCCACCTCACTGGAAGATTAATTACCTTCTGCATTTGGGCAGGCAAATTCGAGTGTTAGGCCTTCCCCGTTTTTGGCGCGTTTTGAAGCAGACTTTCAGTTGGTTGCCACTGACAGGGGGCAGGTATGATTGGTGTGTTGCACCTGCGGGAAGCCTTCCAAAGCTGACAGAGCAACAAGCCTGGCTTTAAGTCAATCCTTTTCCCAGCTTCAAGAGGTTATAAACAGGTGAATGTAGTTTTATTTCCCGAGATAACATTAAAAAAAACATAACATTGAGATTTTATATTTTCACGTGGTAAATCTGGAAGCAGTTGCCATTGCACCTCCGCTGAGTTTAACCACAGGCGAGTTTTGGGGTGGGGGCATGTGGGGTCGGTCGATAAGCGGGCAACAGCCAGATTTCCTGGGACCAAGAGCCAACTGGAAGCTGGAGGGAATTCTGAATTGCTGGATCGAATAGTTATAAGAACATAAGAAATAGGAGCAGGAGTAGGCCATCTAGCCCTTCGAGCCTGCCCTGCCATTCAATAAGATCATAGCTGATCTGAAGTGGATCAGTTGATGTGTTGAGTGTTTTCCCAGCACTATGTGGAAGTTAATGGGAATGGGGACGATGGAGGTGATTTTTTTAAACCTAACTCTCGGGGTTGGAGCTTCTCTAGAAGGGGTGGAGTGTCAATCTTACACTTCATCTAACAATGAATTCCCCAGCCAGTAAAATCAAATCAACATTGCACCACAGTCACATCCGTTTCCCAATGGACAGGATCGACTAAAAATTCCCCCAAGCGTTGTTACGTCTTTAAAGTTTCGGTGTCAGTGAATGAATTGTGTGCAGGAGGAGCCGAGGGCTTTGTGAACTGCATGCTAAATTGGGAATTTAGTGCGAGTGGGGCCCATACTCCACACTGTAATTTAGCTAAGAATTTAGAATTTGATTTTGAAGTATAAAACTGCAAAAGGAACTTCAAACCAGTTAAGATGCCTGGTTAATGGAAGCTGCCAGTCAGTGGCAGTTAACTTTTCACCAATGAAAGTGGTCGATTAATTGAATATAAATGAATTGACTAATTAAATATTAATGAATGTAGCCAGAAACTGACAGAGCTGTTGTAGCTTGGGTGTAAATCATAAGTTTTCTATATATAGAGACAGTGTTTGCAATTGCAAGGAATGTGAAGTACAGAATTACTTTGTAAATTGCCAAAGTCAGAAATTTGGTGCATCGGTCTTTTATTTTTTGCCGCTAAAGTAGGGAATTGCAAATCGCCATTCATTTACTTTTCCAAGTAGCTAATCAGAGAAATAAATAAAGTTTGGCAAGCGTGACAGCGATGGCACGGATTGTGGTGTGGTGTAGCTGCCACGTCTGTGGAATGCATGTGTGATAATTTTCTGCAGTAATATTGGGTCCGCGTTGCTGAGCTGCAAAGATGTGGACTTTTTTTTTCAAGAGGCAGTCACACCTTTTTAAATAAAGCATGGCCACAAATAGAAGGGTTTGACTGAGTCAGCAGTCTATACATAGCCAGCATGTAGTGATGAAGAAGCGTCAACTCTTTGACTTAGACCAATAGGTATTAGTTACTTGCTCCCTTGATGGACGAAAAGAATGACAAGCGTGGATGGTGCAGGATTCCATTCGAATGCAATGAGTGAAAATGAACGTTCTAGTAATAAGTGAAAGTTTAATTGGAGAGATAGATACTGTCCTCTGCAGCTATTTGAAATGTTGTGTTGTTTGCTTGGTACCAGTGTTAAGATTGGAGAAGAACGTGGAGGTGATGGGCTGAGTGATGTGATTGGAATACAGTTGCTGTGGTCCAGATAGGAACCGACAGCATCGATGGAATTAGGAATTACGTTCTGTGGAGAGGGTTTGAGCAGTTAGGGTTTAAATTAAAATACAGAACTTCAAAGGTATAAATTTCCTGACCGCTACCTGAGCGATGTGCCTATTACCATGGGGTCAAGCAGATCAGTGAATTAAATGTGTGGCCCAGAGAGGTACGCAGTTTTAATTCATAAGCCATTGGCACCAATACTGGGGAAAAAATTTCTGTCTGCATGGTGTTGGGACCACTGCTGTTGGCAAGTGCCTCGTTATTCCAATCCCAGAAGAGAAACTTGAACGAACTGCCCTCAACTTGTATAATATGAGGAGAGATTTGAAATACAGGAATGATGTCCACAACCCTTTGTGAAGTTTTTAACAAAATTTTTTTTAAGAAATAGGAAAACAACAATAAAGTGAATGGGAAGTGCGCTTGGGATAAAATAATGGCTTTACACAGTGTCACTACATTAAACAGACTTAATCATCTTCAGAGCTAACTTCTCCCCATTCTGTTCCACAGCACCTTATAAATTTTAAGGACCATAGAAAATCCAACAACTTCTACCACACAGGGCATTTACATCTGTTGAGGCTACTTCTGTGGTAAACCAGCAGTTTGCTTTTCCAACAGGCTTCCTTTACACAATGCTTGCTGGGAGTTAAATAACTGTTCCTGCAATTGGCTAAGATCAAAACCCAGCTCCTCCTCATAAGTTCCAGTATCTCCTTTGAAATATGTTTTTTTGTTGATCTTTCCTTTATCTTGCCCAATTTTTTTGGAACTGTACTCTCAAACGGGGGAGAGAGCGGCACAATGGTTTTGTCACTGAACTTGTAATCCAGAGACCCAGGCTAATGTTCTGGGAACTCGGGTTTGAATCCCACTGTGGCAGATGGTGACACTGGAATTTGTTAACGCAAAAATCTGGAATTACAAGTTCATTGATGATCATGAAACCACTACGGATTGTTACAAAAACCTATCTAGTTCACTCGGTGAACTCCAGATCCACAGCAATGTGGTTGACTCTGAACAAGGTCAATTAAGAATGGGCAACACATGCTGGACCTTGCCAGGGACACCCACATCCCATGAAAGAAAAAAATACTGTCATCTGTTTGTTTTAGAGTTTAAAAGTGAAGTAAAATTCATTCAACCTCCTTCCCTATGACACCATCCTTCACACCTTGAATCTCTTCCTTTGAATCTTTCACACATTCGATTTCGTTATGTTCTGCACCCATTCTTGATGTAACAACATTTGTATGCAGTGTTGCTAGGCCAATAAATGTATCAAATTGAGATTCATACAGTCGCTCTGTCCCTGTTGATGCAGGATCCCTAACCTTTGACCTGCTCTGGTAACCACAGTATCTCTTCAGCTCATCCAGCTCAGCTTCTGTTCAATGGAAACCCAACGATGTTGACAGTGATTAAAGGCTTCAAGCATCAAATTAAAATGAAAACATCAATTTGCATTTATATAGCGCCTTTATCATAGAATCCCTGAAGTGCAGAGGGAGGCCATTTGGCCCATCAAATCTGCACAAACCATGATCCCACCAGCCCCTGCCCTCATAATCCCACCTGACATGAAGAGGCAATTTAGCACAGCCAATCCACGTAACCTGCATGTCATTCGGACTGTGGGAGGAAACCAGAGCATCTGGAGGAAACCCACACAGACGCTGGGAGAAGGTGCAAACTCCACACAGACAGTGACCTAAGCCAGGAATCAAACCCATGTCCCTGGCACTGTGAGGCAGCAGTGCTAACCACTGTGCCACCCACGACAATAATAAGTCCAAGGCACTTAACAGGAGCATTATCCACAAGAATTTGACATGTGAAATCATATGAAGGGAATATCAGCAGATTTGACCAAATGCTCAACTAAGGATTTGGATTTGGTAGGGCCTCTTAAAGGAAGTAGGGAGGTAACAAGAAGAAGTTTTGAGGCTTAAGCAGCTGAAAACAAAACCACCACTACTGGAGATGTGTAAGAGGCCAGAATTGGAGGAACACAGAGACCTTGAAGGTTTTTTTTGGGCTGGAGGAGGTTGCAGAGTTCAGGAGGAGTGAGGCCGGGAAGGGATTTGAAAATTAGGCACCTGGTTGGGAGCAAAATAGATCACTGGGGTGAGAATGTCTAGACTACAAATGGAGAGACAAATTCAGGGTAATGTTCTGGGGACCTCTGTTCAAAGAGTATAAAAGTTGGCACGTGGTGTTGCAGTTTTATAGAACATTGGTTCAGCCACATTTGGAATACTGCGCCCAGTTCTGGTCACCACACTATCGGAAGGACATGGAGGCTTTGGAGAGAGTGCAGAAAAGGTTTACCAGGATGTTGCCTAGTATGGAGGGTATTAGCTATAAGGTGAGATTGAGTAAATTAGGGTTGTTCTCCCTGGAAAGACGGAGGTTGAGGGCCGACCTAATAGAAGTTTATAAAATTATGAAGGGCATAGATAGGGTGAACAGTTGGAAGCATTTTCCCCAGGTCAGAAATGACAAACACAAGAGGCACAAGTTCATGGTAAGGGGGGCAAAGTTCAATACAGATATGCAGGGGACATATTTTACACAGAGGGTGTTGGGGGCCAGGAATGCACTACCAAGCCAGACGGTTGAGGCAAACACGCCAGGATCATTTAAGACTTATCTAGATAGCCACATGAACATACTGGGAATAGAGGGATACAAAAGGATAGTCTAGTTAGGAACACATGGAGGGCCGAAGGGCCTGTACCTGTGCTGTATTATTCTTTGTTTTTTGACAATAAAATGCTGGCCTTGTTAGCGACATCCACATCCCATGAATGAATAGAGGAGGTATTGATGGCAATCCAGTATCTTCCATGTAATACCTCATACACTGGGCAACTCATCTGGAAGTGAAGCAATGAAATAGCTTAACAAACAAGTAGAAAACTAACCTTATTACGTCGAAAGAAGCAGTGATGTTCACGTTTGCACATAATTTAAATTTCTATTCAATTTTACATTGTTGAATTTGCAAATTATAATCCAGGCAAATTATACTCCAAGTCTGTGTTTCAGATAGGACAAGCAAGAATCGATCCACACATCAATTCTAAGAGGTGTTTTGATAGAATAAATGGGAGGAGAGGTTTGACTCCCAATGTGAGAGGTGTTTATTTGTTACTCACTTCTTGACCTTTGGCTAACATGAAGCATTCGATCAAGCCCAAGATCAGATGTAATTCCTGCTACTGTCAATGTATATCTTGTATGTTTCTCTTGTGGGGACCGTGAATTGAATTCAATTTGAATTTGAATTCATTTTTGGAGCAAGCAAGGAGATGAATTAAGGGCTTGCCCGATAAGGAACAAACATTTTTAAAAGAGCTCAGATGACACAAATCACTGGCAGTAAAGCCAGAGGGGACTTCAGGAGATTTTTTCTTCTATGAAGTGAATTGTTGTTGTCTGTTTGTAGAAGATTCTAGATGAAACTTTGGCACTTATAACGAGGCTGTGGACTGAGCGCTGGCAAATGGGATTAGGTGAGAGGTCAGGTATTTGTCACACATCAGTGCAGACTTGATGCTGAAAGGTCTCTTCTGCACTGTTTGATTCTAGATATTTATCTGGGAGACTCTCCCTTAGACATGGATAAAGCAGATTGCATAGTATCTTCCAAAAGGGAATTGGATAAATACTTGAATAGAAAAATACTGTTGGGCTATGGGAGAAGAGCAAAGGCTTAGACCAATTGGATAGTTTGGCCAATGAGCCAGCGCGGAGGCAAAGACTGCTCCTAAGCTTGGTATAATTCTTGGAATATTTGTGTTTACAAGGGATCAGCATCAGACTGAGAATCTTCCACCCTCAACCCTGAAGCTCAGTTAGGTGATGTATTTTTAAATGTAGTTCAAAGCCGGTCTCGATGAAGTCAACACCGCAATATGATTTTCACTAGCGTATCCCTTCAACTGCAATGCATTTGTGAGGGAAAGTACAATGGTGCACCGTGAGGTGAACAAAAAAGAAGTTTGTGTTTTGAGCATCAACGGTTTTCTTTTATCAAAAGTTTGAGATTTGTCTTGAATTGTCTTCAGGTACAATTGAGCACAATACAGCTGTAAATGGTCTAAACTACTTGTGCTCAAAAGTGTGCCCAGAAAAGCATCATCTAACTGAACAAAAGTGTAACACTTGGAGTGCAATGATATGCCTCCATCATGAGATTTGAACCAGATATTATGACTTCCATGCATGCCTTCGTCAGCACGAAATTCACCTTCCCAGAGATGGATTCAAATGTGTTGAGAATAAACTAAAAATGCACCATTAAGTGGCTTTATTCTCCTCAGAGGATTTGCCCTGACCGTGTGGTTACACTGCCTTAGAGGTGATTTCTACTTCTTTCTGGGTCAATTCTACTGCTATAGAATTTATTGTCTTTGATCTACAATTCTCAGCTTCAGGTCAACATGCGAACTGCTTATGTAACTTGACCTCTGACCCTGGGATGAGATCAAAAGCAGCAAACACAGTAGCAACACCAGCCACTCTGCAGCTTTCTCCTCGATCACCAGCTGCTTCATCGAAAGGAAGGGATGAGCAAGGAACAATACACACTGTACGGTGTGTACAGGCAGAGAGAATCTACCTCCTGGACACGACTGAGCATTAAAGTCTGAGGAGGCTCAGCCTATCTGCTGGATGGTTGTGGATATTTGCAGCCTCTTGGAAGAGAATGTCCTGGCAAGTATTTAAGGTGCGCATTGCCAATGGTGATCAAGGCCACCACATTGTGTCACTTAACTGCTTCACCTCTGGTCCTTTCCATTGAACCTTCACATTACTTTTGGAGAATCTCACACTTTGCTGCCCAAAAATGCATCTCTCTCGAGTGACTGATGTCTTGATTGTCACTTTTCAAATGATGGGCACTTCTTAACTGATTGGGGCTGGTCAGAGTAAGTGCGCAATATAAACAGAAAATGCTGGAAAATCTCAGCGGGGCCGACAGCATGTGTTAGAGAAAACAGTGCTTACGTATCGAGTCTGGGTGACTCTTCGTGAGTAAGTGAGTATTTGGCTTTGTGACTGGCTGGTTTCCCACTGGTTCAGGCTTCACACATGTTGCAGTCTAAGGCTCCTCCACCAATCTCCCTGAATAACTGAAAAACCTTCCAAACCTACCAAAGAAATAATGCACGTCTGTGCAAGGGCACAATAGAATCATTGAACCCAACAGTGCAGAAAGAGGCCCTTTGGCTCATCAAGTCTGCATTGACCACAATCCCATCCAGGCCCTACCCCCATATCCCTACATATTATACCCACTAATCCCTCTAACGTATGCATCTCTAGACACTAAGGGGCAATTTCTTAGCACAGCCAATCAACCTAACCCGCACATCTTTGGACTGTGGGAGGAAACCGGAGCACCCCCGGAGGAAACCCACGCAGACATGAGGAGAATGTGCAAACTCCACACAGACAGTGACCCCAGCCAGGAATTGAACCCAGGACCCCGGAGCTGTGAAACAGAAGCGCTAACCACTGTGCTACCGTGCCGCCCAAATGCTTTCATCCTGCCCACTTCACCCTCTCTCAGCTCTTCACATTTCAAATTGAAGCATGGAAATGCGGGCAACGCTAACAATGTTCCTGAGGAGATCTATGAGGAATGAGAATGGGCAACGATGCCCAGGAAAAGTACAGTAGAAGTTGTCGCAGAACAAGCAGTTGAGGGTGCTGAAGATGTAACTGATGTGGGAGCACCCTTCATTGTATGCCAGCCTCAATGCCCAAAACGGTGGTGCTCTCCTGCACCTAGCACCAGTTCTGAGGAGGAACGTGATCGGCGATCTGCATCTCCAGAGGAGAAGGAGGAGCCCACAGTGTTGAGGGAGCCAGTAACCGCATGTGAACGCCTACAACAGATTGATTAAACTGAGGCAGTGCAACCAACTGGTGGGATAATTCTGTGCTCACCCATTTATCAGCACAAAACTCTCTTACACAGCATTTTCTTACCTTCTGCTCTCAGTCAAACCACTCTTCACGTTGCAAAAAACCATTTAGCAAACAGCATTAAACTATAACAATGAATTTTGTGAGACATAAATGTAAAATAGAAATGTAACGTGGTTAAACGCACTTGTGCAGCTACAGACCCATTATTTCCATTGTTTACTCCTACTGGCTGTAGGCCCTGTGATTTCAGCAGAGTTACAGACCGGCCATTCAAATGTCTACACTGCCTGCTCAGATTCTCTTGGCTGTTGTCTCATAGGTTTTGGAGCCTATGAGAGCCCCACCAAAGACTGCTTCACTTTGACCTGTGCAAGACACAGTATTGGCCATCAGGACAGGAGGCAGCGTTGGGCACCTGAGTGAGGCAGGACAAACAAGCAGAAGTGCTCCAAGCAGAATCCTCTTTTCCAAGGCCACTATATTCTTCCCTCTCATAGAGCTCATAGTATAGGGGCTAGCTCATAGAACCCTACAGTGCAGAAAGACGCCCTTCGGCCCATCGAGTCTGCACCGAACACAATCCCACCCAGGCCCTACCCCCATAGCCCTACATATTATACCCACTAATCCCTCTAACCTACACATCCCTGGACACTAAAGGGCAATTTCTTAGCATGGCCAATCAACCTAACCTGCACATCTTTGGACTGTGGGAGGAAACCAGAGTACCCGGAGGAAACCCACACAGACACGAGGAGAACGTGCAAACTCCACACAGACAGTGACCCGAGCCAGGAATCGAACCCAGGACCCTAGAGCTCTGAAGCAGCAGTGCTAACCACTGTGCTACCGTGCCACCCTACCTTCCCTGATAATAATAAGCTCACATTGCACTTCATTGAAGCACTCAAGGGCTGAGGTTTTCGATGTTCTGTTTAAGATGCCATTTTCAGTATGCAGATCATTGAGGGTATACAATCTCTGCCAGGCTGATGGTAGAGATCTCTGCCAGGCTGATGCTCCAAATGTAGGCAACAGCATGAGGGCCAGAGACATCATGGCACTCACGCCAGTGACAGCCTCTGGTAAACTCTTGTAAGCTGTATGGCTGAGAGCACCAAACACCTGCACCAGAATTGTTATCTTTGCCAATGACCTCTGGGACCCTGTATCTGCGCTCAGCGAAACAGAGTTTGGAGGCTCTAATTGTGGGGACCAACTGTCTCCACTGTTGTATGTGGTCCGCATTTGTTCCTACTCACTTGTGAAGTGTGAGACACCATGGGGCAGGAATTCCCCACAAGCTTTGGATCATGATGTCAGGTTTAAATGGGGGTCAGAATCTAGGGAGCAGTCAACTGGCAATGATTTCTGTTGAACTGGCCAATTAATAGCCAATTAAAGTTGACAGGTTCACTCTTGAGGATGACAAGCCAACAGGCAGACTGTCTTTCCAATTAAAAGAGAAGAGAAAGGGTGCTTGAAGGCACTGGGTCTGATCTGGTGGCCCCATTTAGCTGCAGGTGCAAATCCCATAACGGTCGCTAAATCACACAGGTAGCCAAAAACTGTTTGAGATCCCCCCCTGTTCCTTGTCCCTGTGAGGGCATGAACCTGATTTCCTATGATTTAAATAAATTATAATTAATGGATTTGACATTGTAGTGTGCGCCCACTGTATATCCTTCCCCTGCTCTGGTGTGCGTGACTTCATGCTGGCGGGAACCACTACTATTTCTTAAAAATGAAAACCAGCCTTGATGGCCAAGCTAGGGGTGGCCGGGAGATTTGAGAAGTGTAACATGGTTAAACACACTTGTGCAGCTACAGATGCTTTATTTCCATTGTCTACTCCTGCTGGGACAGATAGGGCTAGGCAGTGCTCCCTGGCGATGACCCATGCTAAGAGGAAGAGTCAGCACAGAGTGCTGTTAAATCAGGCAAGAAAAGGCATCTGTGAAACCAGTGAGATTTACACAGCTTTTCTCACCTGATTCAACAACTGCAATTTTTGGAAGGTTGTTTCTAATTCTAAGCCTGTTTCCGTCAAGGACAGAGTCTCAACAAAAGTAATGCAAACACAATAATACAGAAATTAATATTGTGAAAGAGCGACAAAGCCCCAGGATCAGACAATTTCCACCCCAGAGACTTAAAAGTAAATGAGAACATTGAAGAGTTATATTTAGAGCATCTGCAAAGTTACCTTAATCTGAACACTGTTCTGTTGGATTGGGACATCGTGTATGTTACTCTACTGTTTAAGAAAGGTGAGGGAAAAAAAATCTGTTGGCAAATTAGTGGGGTAAATACCTGGGGTCACAGATAAGGGCCTGTGCGGGATCCCCTGTCGGAGAGTCAGTGCTCAATGGGCTAAATGACCTCCTTTTGCACTGTTGAGATTCTAAGATACTATACAAGCCTCTGATTAGATCACACCTGGAGTACTGTGAGTGTTTCTGGACCTCACATTTTAGAAAGCAGATTGGCCTTGGAGAGAGAGCAGCATAAACTCACCAGAATGACACTTAGATTTAAACAGAGAGCTTATACAGTTTGTTTACCTGGAAAATAGAAGATGGGGGGTGATTTGAGACAAGTCTTCACAATCAAAGGAAATGGAGTGAAAATATTTCTGCTAGTTAGCAAAAGATGAGAGCCCATCCTTTCAGGAGTAAAATGAGGAGAAACACAAAGGGTAGGAGAATTTTGGACATCTTTTCTGCAAGTAATTGATCAAATATTAATTTTCATTATGTTTTTTTTGTTAGTTCAAGCATATGGGGAAAAGGATCTGCCATCAGCTCGTTGAAGGCTTATGCATTAAATGGTCTACCCGTGCTCATATTAAAGGGGCTATTTTACCATTTTGATTTAAGTGATGAATCTGGGTGCAATTAAGATCTGACTTGGAAACTTGTTTTCAGGTGCCCCCATATGCATTTCGCCTGAAACAAAAGCCGTGAGTCTGAGTCGCGCTATGGGCGGGGCTGATCACACCCGAAACACTGCAGCTCCAACTGGAGCCTTCTACTGCGCATGCGCAGTAAGAAAAAAGTGAAAAACGCTCCTCTACCACATCGTTCCTGGGTTGCAAAAAGCAGATAAAGTGGCCCGGGAGCGGTGACCCCCACAGATAGTGCCCCACCCTCAGAACATAACTGTCATCTTTATTCACCACCTACTCACCACTACCCAGACTAATCGCAATCCTGCTTCCACCCCACCAATCGCCTGCAGAGTGGCGGCGGACCCTCCCTTCCCCCGCCTCACCGATCACCCACAGAGTGACAGCACATCCCACCCTGCCCCTGCCCCTGCCGCCCCACCCCACCCACCTCCCCACACCAGGGAACCATCTGGCTCGGCTCTACAACCCCTCCCACTTCCGTCCCCCCTCCTCCCGTCCTCCTTATCAGAGAACCATTTGGCCTATCTCCTCCCGTCACCCCACCAGAGGATGATCGGGCCTCCTTTCTCTCCCCACCCCCTCTCCTCCCCCAAACCAGAGATACCTCTGACGCACCCCCCCCTGTCTCCCCCCACCAGAGAGTGATCTGGCCTGCCTTTCCCCCACCACCACCACCACCTCCACCTCCATCACCGATTCTTCAGAGGTAAGTTCAGAGTCTCCAACAGCTCTATCTGACTCAGAAGCTGGAGAGCCCGAAACAGACCTTTGCCGAGCACATCTGTTTCGTGCCAAATCTGGGCGGGTAAACATGATGGTCAAGGGGGAAATGGAGGTAAGGTTGGGCGCCCAGCTCATTAGGTCTGGTTCGGGCCTGTTTCGGGCACGATTCCATTCGTGGCCAGTTTTGGGCCTTGGTAAAGTGGGCATCTGCGCGAACACAGGCGTGGATCACAGTAACCGCCTCATGTCCAACTTTACCAAGTTTTTACGCCGGACGCACTGGTAAAATCGGGCCCTAAGTTTCCTAAAGTATATTTATTAGTGCCACAAGGAGACTTTCATGAACACTGTGACACTGAAGTTACCGTGAAAAATCTCCAAATCGCCACACTCTGGTGCCTGTTCGGGTACACTGAGGAAGAATTGAGCATGGCCAATGCACCTAACCAGCATGTTTTTCGAACTGTGCAAGGAAACCGAAGCACAGACAGTGACCCAAGCCAGAAACGGAACCCAGGTTCCTGGCACTGTGAGGCAGCAGTGCTAACCACCGTGCCGCTCTGTATTGCTGCTGAGTTGTGTCTGAAGATCTTCTCTCTGACTTGGCACTGTCCTTTTAATTGATTGAACTGAATAGACTGCTGCAGGTCAGCATCATGCCCTCTCGTTCCAAGTGTTTGGAAAGCCCAACAGTCAGATATGAAGGCAGTGGCTGTATTAAAAAAAAATTCAAGTAATTGCTGAAATCCCTGTGGCCCTGGCATGTTTCCTGACTCTCCAGCTGCATGTGCCTTGGCACGTGTGTCAAATCAAGGAAGTTATACTAAATTGTTATGCAGGGCTGATTATGTCTCAACTTGGACTACTGTAACCATTCCTACACACATCACATTTGGAAGGATGTGAAGATCTTCAAGTGGAGAGGAGATTTATCAGAATGTTATCATGGATGAAAGACTTTCGTTACATGGAGAGATTAGGGAAGCTGGGATTATTTCTCTTGGAGCCAAGAAGGTTAAGAGAAGATTTGTTATATGTTGGAAGTTCTGAAGCACTCTATTAAAGTGCTTCAGAAGGAGGGAACCATGTCCTGTGGCAGAATGGTGCATAACCAGAATGTATAGATTTAAGATCATTGGCAAAAGACCCAGAGGAAACATGAGGAAACCTTTTTTTTAAAATGCAATGAGTTGTTATGAACTGAAATAGCAAGCCTGAAAAGTTAGTGGAAGCGGGTATCTGAAAACAAAAACATTCGTGGGCCAATGGGGTAAGTGCAAAGGCATGGAATAATTGGATAGCTCTTTCAAAGAGCTGGTGCAGGCATGATGGGCCTAAGAACATAATAAGAATGTAACAACTAGGAGCAGGAGTAGGCCATTTGGCCCGACAAGCCTGCTCCACCATTCAATAAGATCTTGGCTGATCTTTTTGTGGACTTAGCTCCCGCCCACTCATCATAACCCTTAATTCCTTTACTGTTCAAAAATTTATCTATCCTTACCTTAAACACATTCAGTGAGGCAGCCTCAACTACTTCACTGGGTAGGGAATTCCACAAATTCACAACCCTTTATATGAAGAAGTTCCTCCTCAACTCAGTCCTACATCTGTTTCCCCCTAGTTCTAGTTTCACCCGCCAGTAGAAACAACTTCCCTGCTTCTATCTTATCTATCCCCTTCATAATCTTATATGTTTCTACATGATCTCCCCTCATTCTTCTGAATTCCAATGAGTATACCCCAGTCTACTCAGTCTCTCCTCATGAGCCAACCCTCTCAACTCCGGAATCAACCTAGTGAATCTTCTCTGCTCAGTGCCAGTATATCCTTTCTCAAGTAAGGAGACCAAAACTGTGCACAGTACTCCAGGTGTGGCCTCACCAGCACCTTATACAGCTGCAACATAATCTCGCTGTTTTTAAATTCCATCCCTCTCACAATGAAAGACAAAATTCCATTTGCTTTCTTAATTACCTGCTGCACCTGCAGACCAACTCCTTAAGATTCCTGCACAAGGACACCTACGTCCCTCTGCAATTTTTACCATTTAAATAATAGTTCATTTTGCTGATATTCCTACCAAAATGGATGACCTCACATTTACCAACATTGTACTTCATTTGCCAGACCCTCACCCACTCACTTAGACTATCTATATCCCTTTGCAGATTTTAAGCGTCCTCTGCACACTTTGTTCCTCTATCCATCTTAGTGTCATCTGTGAATTGTGACACATTATATTTGGTCCCCAACTCCAAATCATCTCTGTAAATCATAAACAATTGTGGTCCCAACACTAATCCCTGAGGCACACCATTAGTCACTGATCACCAACCAGTAAAACATCCATTTACCGCCTCTCTTTGCTTTCTGTTAGTTGACCAATCATCTATCCATGCTAATACACTACCTGTAACACTGTGCACCTTTATCTTATGTAGCAGTCTTTGGTGCGGCACCTTGTCAAATGCCTTCTGGAAATCCAGATACACCACATCCACAGATTCCCCATTATCCACTGCACGTGTAATATTTTCAAAAAATTCCACCAAATTAGTCAAAGATGACCTGCCCTTCATGAACTCATGCTGCATCTTACCAATGACTCAATTTATATCCAGATATCTCGCTACTTCTTCCTTGATGATAGATTCATGCATTTTCCCTACTACAAAGTTAAGTTATCCGGCTTATTGCTACCTGCCTTTTGTCTAATGCCTTTTTTTAAACAGTGGTATCACATTTGCTGTTTTCCAATCTGCGGGAGCCACCCCAAAGTCCACTGAATTTTGGTAAATTGCCACTAGTACATTTGTTGTTTCTCCCGCCATCTCTTTCAGTATCCTGGGATGCATTCCATCAGGACCAGGAGACTTGTCTACCTTTAGCCTCATTAACTTGCCCAACACTACCTCTTTCATGATAATGATAGTTCTCACCTGCCAAAGCCTTCTTGTCATCAATTTTTGGCACGTTATTTGTGTCTTCCACTGTGAAGACCGACACAAAATACCTGTTCAATGCCTCAGCCATTTTCTCATTTCCACTTATTACATCTCTCTTTTCATCCTCTAAAGGACCAATGTTTACTTTCACCAGTCTTTTTCATTTTATACATTTGGAGAAACTTTTGCTAACTGTTTTTATATTTTGAGCTAGTTTACTTTCATAATCCATCTTACCTTTCTTTATAGCTTTTTTTGTGGCTTTCTGCTGACCTTTAAAGAATTCCCAGTCCTCTAGGTTCCCACTAATCTTTGCCACTTTGCATGCATTTTCTTTTAATTTGATACCCTCCTTTATTTCCTTAGATATCCATGGCGGATTATCTCTTTTTCTACAGTCCTTCCTTATCACTGTTATATACTTCTGCTGAGCAGTGTGAAAAATCGCTTTGAAGGTCCTCCACTGTTCCTCACATGTCCCACCATAAAGTTTTTGCTCCCAGATTACCTTAGCCAATTCCCCCCTCATCCCTTTATAGTCTCCTTTGTTGAAGCATAAGGCACTGGTATTGGATTTTACCTTATCATGCACCATCTGTATTTTAAAGTCAACCATACTGTGATTGCTTCTTCCAGGAGGATTCCTAACTGAAAGAACATTAATTCTTCCCATCTCATTACACAGCATCAGATCTAGGATAACTTGTTCCCTTATCGGTTCCATTGCATACAGTTCAAGCAAGTTATTGCAGACACATTCTATGAACTCCTCGTCAAGCCTGCCTTGACCAACCTAGTTTGACAAATTGATATGTAGATTAAAATCTCCGATAATAATTGCTAAATGATAAAAGGCCTCCTTCTGTGCTGTATCGCCATACGATTCTATAATATGGATTGGTGTGTCCAGACTGCAGCTTTGCAGGAATTCATGCACACAGGTTAATCATTCCCAGAGGACATTTTGTGCATTTGAATACATTAACCTCTCAATAGATCAAATCCAGATTTAGAAGGGCCAGCACATCTTTTGGCATGGTGTGGTATCAAACCCTGCTCCAGGAATTGACCCTATATCTAGGCTGACATTTCATTGCAGCACTGAGGGAATGCTGCATTGTTGATGCTCAATATATCAGCAGCGTTTTCTGATGAATCTTAGAGTGCTCCTGGCACTGGCTGAGCAGCAACCATAATGATAACTTCCCAAACACCACTGACACTTCAAACCTCTCCAGGTTCTAAAACTAAATTGACCGTGAGCTACTTGCAGCGATATAGGACAGGTTTGGAGCAAGAGCTTGAGAGTTGGAGAGGTTTCGAGAGGGAAATTCAGAGCACAGGGCCTTAGAAGTAGAAAGCATGGTCACCTATAATGCAATGATGAAAATTGAGGATGAGCAAGATGCCAAAATTGGATGAATAGAGATATCTTGGAGAGTTATGGAGCGCAGAAGACGAGAGTTAAATTTGAAATGGGTTAGTTTCCAGTCAGAAATACTAGGCTGCAGTTTCTGTTCGCAGTGTACCCTGCATTCTTGCCTCTAATTGCACTTGAAGTTGCACTGGTTTTCAAAATTGACATTATGGTTCATGTTTCTTAATTAATTAATTTACATAATTAACATTGTCAATTCTTTGTAGCCAGCACAAATGGGAAGCACAATACAAATTAGTTGTTTTTCTGTCTTCAGATATTCATTTAAGAGAAATAACCAAGTGTAATTTTATTAATACCGTTCAGAATACTGCTTATCAGAAGCATTTTTAGTAAGTGATCACTTAATGCTTAATCATTGGCAATGATAGCTACATATAATACTAGTCAGTTTCTTAATTGAATATTTTTCATATTTAAAAACTTTGTTCATGGGATGTGGACATTGCTGGCTAACTCTACCTATCTCTAATTGCCCTTGAAAGGTGGAGGTGAGCTGCTGTTTTTGAACTGCTGCAGTCCATGTGGTGTAGGTGTGCCCACAGTGCCGTTAGGAGGGAGTTTCACGATTTTGACCCAGCAATGGTGAAGGAATATCAATATATATTCAAGGTCAGGGTAGTGAGTGACTTGGAGGGGAACTTGCAGGTGGTGGAGTTCCCATGGATCTGCTGCCCTTGTACTTCTAGATGGTAAAGATTCCACATTTGGAAGATGCTGCAGGAGGAACCTTAACAGGTTTCTGCATTGCATCATCCTGATAGATTCGTAGAATCCCTGGTGATTTAAAAACTAGGGCAGCACAGTGGCACATTTGTTAGCACTGCTGCTTCACAGCACCAGAGACCTGGGTTCAATTCCCAGCTGTGGTCACTGCCTTTGTGGGGTCTGCACATTAGAACATAGAACATAGAACATTACAGCCCACGAGTTGCGCCAATCACATCAACACCTACCAATCTATAGACCTATCTATAACCCCCAATCCCATTAAATCCCATATACTCATCCAGAAGTCTTTTAAAAGACCCCAGCGAGTTCGTCTCCACCACCACTGACGGCAGCCGATTCCATTCACTCACCACCCTCTGAGTGAAAAACTTACCCCTAACATCACTTCTGTACTTGCCACCCCGCACCTTCAATCTGTGTCCTCTCGTAGCGACCGTTTCAACCATTCTCCCCATGTCTGCATGGGTTTCCTTCAGGTGCTCTGGTTTCCTCCCACAGGCCAAAGATGTGCAGGTTAGGTAGACTGGCCATGCCAAATTGCCCCTTAGTGTCCTGAGTTGCATTGGTTAGAGGGATTAGCGGGGCAAATATGTGGGAATACAGGGATAGGGCCTAGGTGAGATTATTGTAGATGCAGACCTGATGGGCCAAATAGCCTGCTTCTGCACTGTAGGGTTTCTATGATTTTTAAAACTTGGTAAGTGCTGTCTAAGGAGACTTGATTAGGTGTTGCAGTGTATCGTGTAAATATATTGCTATTTTCCATCAATGGTGGAGGGAATGAATGTTGAAGGTGTTGGATGGGGGGCAATCAAGTGGGACTGCTTTGTCCAGGATGTGTGAAGATTCTTGAGTATTTTTAGAGCTGGACCCATCCAGGCAAGTGGAGAGTATTCCATCGCTATTGTGACTTGTGCCTTGGAGATGATGGACAGGCTTTGGGGAGTCCAGAGGTGAGTTAATCTGCAGAAATCCCACCTTATGATCTGCTTTTTGGGCTGTGGTATTATATGGTTGGTCCAGTTCAGTTTGTGTGGAGGCCCAGCAGAACATAAGCACACCTGCAGCCTGGGAGGCAAGTGAAATTCAATAAAGCAAAATGTGAGGTGGTTTAATTTGATAGGACAATGAGGAGACTAATTATTCCTTGGAAGGTAAGAGACTAAATGGGATATAGCAGCAAAATAATCTCGAAATACAAGAGACATACAAGTAGCTACACAAATTAATAAGGCCGCAAGAGTGTAAATAAATGACTGAGACTCACTTTTAACAACAATAGTAATAAATTAAATGTATGTGGAACGTTAATTGCATCACATATACACTACTGTGCTTAATTCTGCCCTCTGTATTCCAGAAGGAATAATGACGCGTTGGGGAGAGTGTAATTCAGGATTTACAATATTTTTCACTAGAATTTTTAGAATGCAATTATCTGCAAACTTTGAACTGACTGGTGCTTTCACTGGTAAAGAAGAGACATTTATAGGGTTTTTAAAAATGGTTTTGCATTTGATTTATTAATTCCTTGTAACAATACAGTAAAAGGTAGAGGTATGGAGCTATCCCCATTATCAGTCTTATCATGTTAGTGCCACACTGACTCTGGGTCAAGGTCATATGCATTCTTATATCATTGTGTGGATGGTACTGTACACTGTCCCATATCAATCTTATTTGTGCCAGACCCTAGTATTGTACCTTCCCCCAAGTCTTTAGAGTTACTTGAGTCCTACCTTGTTCTAAGCATTTACCTTTATAGTTGCAACCTATATGATATTATTACAGTGTTAGCATTAACAACATTCTCAGTGCCCTATCTCCAGTGGGCACCCAGTGGTTGGTATGTCGACCAGCTGTCCCAACATCGTAGTTGGAGGTAGAGATTTCTCAGACTGTTGTTCATTCTTTGGTACCCCTTGCACCGGAGGTACCATGTGGTCCAGTGGGCAGCAGGTAGGTTTGGTGATTGGGAACTTTCCTGGACCTGGAATGATAATGGGCAAACCTGCTCCACGACAAGACATTGAAATGAAATGTGAATACTCTTTCATGTTCGAGCACTCAGGACCGTGCTGTTCCAGCTGGCTGGTGAGAGTAATCTTGTCATCCTTCAGCATCTGGCAGAGATCCATGGCTACACAGGGTCCCTGTTCAAGAGAAAGAGAAGCTGGTTCTGGATAGCATACATGAGCTGAAAATTTATTGCTGCTCCATGGTGTACTCTTTCCATTGATTGGTGTTTTCTTAGCATAGTATAATTCCTCAGTGCTGCCTTTGTAGTGCACATTTTGTACTTCACCAATTGTTTCTGAACCTGAGTACTTCAACCTTTAATTGTCATTCTGTGTTTGATTTACATCTCTTTGTATATCTCTTTGAAGAAACAATGTTTTTCCAAAGTTCTTCTCCAAATATTCAATTGTGTCCTTCAACACTGAAGTCCTAGTCTTGTACCTCTTGTCTTTCTCCTGGAGTATTGGACAGTCCTGAATCTTCTCTAAAAACTTGTCAGTTCAGTCGCACTAACTCATTTTGTTTCACTTTGTAATGTTCCTGAGAGATTGTTATCTTGTGTGAAGGTCCCTCAAAAGATTATATTTTCATTGTGAAGCACAAGTATTTCATCTTGAGTTCTCTTGTTGCGTTAGAACATAGAACATAGAACATTACAGCGCAGTACAGGCCCTTCGGCCCTCGATGTTGCGCCAACCAGTGGAACCAATCTAATGACCCTCTAACTTAAACTATTCCAATGTTATCCATATGCCTATCCACTGACCATTTGAACGCCCTTAAAGTTGGTGAGTCCACAACTGCTGCAGGCAGGGCATTCCACGCCCTTACTACCCTCTGAATAAAGAACCTACCTCTGACATCCGTCCTATAATTACCACCCCTTAATTTAAAGCTATGTCTCCTTGTGTTAGCCATCACCATCCGAGGTAAAAGGCTCTCACTGTCCACCCTATCCAATCCTTTGATCATCTTGTGTGCCTCAATCAGGTCACCTTGTAACCTTCTTCTCTCCAATGAAAATAGCCTCAAGTCCCTCAGCCTTTCCTCATAAGACCTTCTCACCATACCAGGCAACATCCTGGTAAACCTCCTCTGCACCCTTTCCAATGCCTCCACATCTTTCTTATAATGCGGCGGCCAGAACTGTATGCAATACTCCAAGTGCGGTCGCACCAGAGTTTTGTACAGTTGTAACATGACCTCACGGCTCCAAAATTCAATCCCTCTACCAATAAAAGCTAACACACCATACGCCTTCTTAACAACCTTATCAACCTGGGTGCCAACTTTCAGGGAGCTATGCACATGTACCCTGAGATCTCTCTGCTCGTCAACACTACTAAGAGTCCTTCCATTAGCCCGATATTCTGCACTCCTGTTTCCATTCTGCTGTTCAACATGGTCTTTATTCCACTGCATTGCCGAAGGGTAATGGGCTGTTTTTGAGTCTGATTTTTTTCAACTTTTTCAACTTTTCAACTTGTTCAGCTCTTGCCTTCTCACTCTTGAGAATCACTATATAGGTTTGTCATTGCTGATTGTTCCAACACAACTTTTTCTGAAGTAGCATTTAATGTCTTTCTCAACTTGGGGCACATATTGGTTCATCAAAGAGTCTTTCAAGGTAATGAGGTCTGTGTGTTTTTTTGTCTGCTGTCATGTCTGGCTATATTTAAGGTTGAGTTCTTCCATCTCAACTTTGGGCAAACATTTTCTGATTGTATTTCTGCTTTATCTTACTCCAACTGGCAAGTGCATTTTCCACATCATTCACAGTTCTGGAAACATGAAATATTTTTAGTCTTTGTGCTCAGGATGCCCATAATAATATATTCATGCAACTTCTAGAGAGTTCTGAGTGTCAATGGCTCCCCACATTTTGTTTGTTCAGCTGTTGTCCTTTGTGTTTTCATCATTTTGTTGGTGGTTTTAATGCCTTTTATTAAGCTTTGAGCTGTCCTCAGCATGAAGATTTAAAATATTCATCAAAGGCTGTTAACAATTCCTCACAGCTGGTTTCTGATTCATCAATACATTACATTAGGGCAATTTAATTTGCAAGATCACCAAAGCAGTTTTAAAGAAAAGAACATTAACCTGGGCTACCTCTGCTTTTTATAGTGAGGCCTGATATACTTCGGTAAATGTGAAAAGTCAAGGATGCCAAATGCCCTGGTGGTTTTGGGTCTAGGTTTGGTCCAAATTGATCTGGTGAGTTGGATTTTTGACCCATGATGAAGATGTGTGGGAGCTTGCAGGCTTCCAAGAAAGCACATCTGTTCACTGCAGAACCAAGGATTTCTGGCTTTGGCAGGCTACACAAATGGCAGCAGAACACTTTAGGAAGAAGAATGCTGAGAAAATGCTGCCTGTGTCAATCGGCCTCCAACTTGATTCAATCAGCAATGTGGCTTCGTGAGCGATGAAGCATTTAACTGAACCATAGGCTTATTGTTTCAAGATTCAAATGGATGGAAGGTCCAGAGAGTTGAGTAAATTAATTACTATTTTTCTTCAACTCTCTGTGTCTTGAGGCTTGGACAGTAAGAAGTCCCACAACACCAGGTTAAAGTCCAACAGATTTATTTGGTAGCACTAGCCACTAACTTTTGGAGCGCTGCTCCTTCGTCGGATAAGTGGGAGTTCTGTTTACAAACAGGGCATATAAAGACACAAACTCAATTTATAAAAAAATGGCTGACAAAATTTACAAATTCACAATTTACAAAACATTGAGGCTCGGAGTCAAGGCTCAGGATTAATGCTGGCACTAATTCAAATGGCACTTCTGACTCAATTAGTAAACACGGCTTTTGTAGAATGGCTGCAGCCTGGAAATCAAAGGGATTTAGTTCACCCTTATGGAGTATGCATCCCACTTGCTGAAGCTGGACTTCCAAGAGAGATTTTGTGGCGTCTTCTGCTGCAGTAAAACCTCTGCCCTTTAGCATCCAGGTTCTTCTCTCTGAAGTTTTTTTTCTGATAATTTTTGTCAGAGTGTGTTGTTTCTGTTGGAAATTTCTTTCAGTTCAGAATCTATTGAAACTGTCCCTTTTCAAATCTTTGAGAATTCCAGTGAGGAGGGTTTTTGATCCAAGGCTTGACATCATGTTGGATGCTGTTGGTTGCAAAACCTGTGTGTTAAATAAGCCTTTGTAGTTTTCTGTATATTAACAGCAACTCTTAGTTAGTGACTTACAACAATGTTTAACTAAAGGTGCAGGATGGAGTTATCCTCGACCTTAACACATGTCTGGTCAAAATCACTCTCAGTAAGAAGTCTTACAAAACCAGATTAAAGTCCAACAGGTTTATTTGGTAGCACAAACCACAAGCCACAAGATTTCAGAGCGCTGCTCCTTCATCAGGTGACTCAAATGGTATATCGTTTTGGATACTGTTGAGGGCGATAGCCTGTCAGGGGGCGATACTATCAGCAGCCAGGCCTGTGACACCATAGCTGGTTCTGCTGTGGGACAGGGTCGGGCAAAGTGCAAGTGAGTAGTAGTAATAAGGGAATTGCTAGTTAGAGGCACAAACAGGCATTTCTGTGACTGCAATCGAAACTCCAGGATGGTGTGTTGCCTCCCTGGTGCCAGCATCAAGGACGCCTCTGAGCGATTACAGGACATTCTTAACGGGAAGGGTGAGCACCCAGAGGTCATTGTACATATTGGTACCAATGACATAGGTAGGAAAAGGGATGAGGTCCTGAAATGTGAAAATAGGGAGTTCGGCAGAAGGCTAAAGTGCAGGACCTCAAAGATAGTAATTTCACGACTACTACCGCTGCCATGCGCTAGTGAGAGTAGGAATAGGAGGATTAAGCAGACGAATGCCTGGATTGAGAGCTGGTGCAGGGGGCGAGGATTTAGATTTTTGGATCATTGGGATCTTTTCTGGGGAAGGGCTGACCTGTTCAAGAGGGATGGATTACATCTGAACTGGAGGGGGACTAACATCCTGGCAGGGAGATTTGCAAGAGCCTCTCGGGAAGGTTTAAACTGGTTTGGCAGGCAGGTGGGATCCAAAGCAAAGGGACACAGAGGAGAAGTTTGAGGACAGCATAGAACATAGAAGTACAGCACAGTACAGGCCCTTCAGCCCTCAATGTTGTGTCAAACTATGTCCAAACCCAAGATCAAGCTATCCCGTTCCCTATAATTCTGGTGTGCTCCATGTTAAAGAGAGCACATTAAGTAATAAAGGGAGTGACAGTAATCCTAGTGCCTGACAGATCAGGCAAAAACAAGACAGAGAGCAAGGAAGTCCAGATTAAATTGCATTTATTTCAATGCAAGAGGCCTGACGGGCAAGGCAGATGAACTCAGGGCATTGATGGGTACGTGGGACTGGGATATTATAGCAATTACTGAAACATGGCTAAGGGAGGGACAGGACTGGCAGCTCAATGTTCCAGGGTACAGATGCTATAGGAAAGATAGAACAGGAGGTAAGGGAGGAGGGGGAGTTGCACTTTTGATTAGGGAAAGCGTCACGGGCCGTACTGAGAGGGGGTATATCCGAGGGTTCGGCCATTGAGTCTATATAGGTAGAACTGAGAAATAAGAAGGGGGAAATCACTTTGACAGGGTTGTACTATAGGCCCCCAAATTGGGGGCAATTGAGGAGCAAATATGTAAGGAGATTACAGAAAGCTCCAGATAAAAATAGGGTGGTAATAGTCAGATATTTTAACTATCCCATCATTGACTGGGACAGCCACAGTATTAGAGGCTTGGGCGGAGAGAAATTTGTTGGATGTATTCAGGAGGAATTTTTCATTCAGTATGTGAATGACCAGACTAGAGAGAAGGCAAAATTTGAAGGGCCTGTTTCCATGCTGTAAACCTCTATAACCCTATCACTAAGTAAACAGTTTGCTTGATTAGCCATACATTTGTATTGCAGCATGGTTTACAGAACTTGCCTCCATTCCCAAGTCGTAAGTCGGGATGTTTGTTGGTGATTGGACAATGTTCAATACCATTTGAAACTCCTCATACTGAAGTTTCAAATACTTATTTGAAGTATTTGAAAAATACCCAAGTATTTTTTGAGTATTATCACGCCCACAGCCAATTAAGCGCCGCACATCCTTCTACCTCCCGAAGGACACTGTGAAGCGTTTGCACATCAGCAGCTACACGAAGGCCAGTGAGGTGATCAAAGCACTCCTCAACGGATTCATGATGGCGAATAATCCACGCAAATTCACCCTGTTTGAACTGGTCGAGAAAGATGATCAAGTTTACACTCGGAAGCTTTCTGATGATGAGCACCCCTTATACTGAAGCACTTGGTGTGCATTTGCAGCAAGACTTGGACAGTATTTAGGCTTGGGCTGATAAATGGCTCATAACACAGAACCCAAGCAACCATCAGGCAATGACCACCTACAGCAACACGGCATCTAACTGTGCACCATTGACATTCAATGGCATTATTATTGCTGACTTCCCCGCATCATCAACAGCCTGGGCTTACCATTGACTAGAAATTCAACTGGACAAATCATCTAAGTACTGTGGCTACAGGTCAGAGACTGGGAATCCTGCAGTGAGAAACTTACGTCCTGGCTCCCCAGAGCTCATCCACCATCAAACTGTCAGTATTCCATTCAGGAGTGTGATGCCATGCATACTATTTGCCTGAATGCGTTTGCTCCAACAACACTTAAGAAGCTCATCCCCATCCCAATCAAAGCAGCCCACTTAATTAGCACCCCATCCAGCACCATATACACTCGTTCGCTACACCACAGATGTCACAGTGGCAGTAGTGAACACTGTCACAGGGCTGGTGTTCCCCTCATGGCAGCAGTATGGCACCATGGTTAGCACTGCTGCCCCATAGTGCCAGAGACCTGGGTACGATTGTGGCCACTGTCTGTGTAGGAGTTGCACGTTCCCTCCCCTTGTCTGCACGGGTTTCCTCTGAATGCTCTGGTTTCCTCCCACAGTCCAAAGATAGAACATAGAACACCACAGCACAAACAGGCCCTTCAGCCCACAAGTTACACTGATCACATCCCTACCTACCAAGCCTATCCATAACCGTCAATCCCATTAAATCCAATGTACTCATGAAATCTCATGTACTCACATTAAATCTCATGTACTCAAAGATGTGCTCTTTAGGTGGATTAGCTATGTTAAGTTGCCCCTTAGTGTCTGAAGATGTGCAAGTTAGATGAATTAGCCACGGTAAATGTAGGGGAGGTTATGGGGATAGGGCAGGTGGAGGGCCTGGGTAATATATTCTGTCAGAGAGTTGGTGCAGAATCAATGGACCAAATAGTATCATAGCGTAGAAGGAGTCCATCAGATTGATGCATTGCAGAAATCTCACAAGGCTTCTTCTATAGCATCTTCCAAACATGGTATCACTGCCACCTAGAAGGGCAAGGGCAGATGATGCATGGGAACATCATCACCCGCAAGTTTCCTCAAAGTTGTACACCATCCTGACTTGGAAATATAGCACAGTTCCTTCACTGTTGCTGAGTCAAAATCCTGGAACTCCCTCCCTGACAGCTTTGAGAGCATTGTGGATGCACCTACACCACAGCAATTGCAACAGTTCATAAAAGCAGCTTACCACCACCTTCTCAAGGCAATTAAAGATGGACTTGCCAGCGACAATCGTCTCCCAAGAGTGAATTTAAAATAAACTTCAGGTAACATGCAATACTAGAGAGCACATTTGTGTTTGATACATGACCAAAATATAATGTGGTAAGGCAGGATGCAGCGAGATGAATGTTTATCGACAGATTTTCACCACTTCTAAGAAATGGGAATGACATCTCAGAAAACAAATCAACCATATTTGTACAATAAATTACCATGCAATGTTTGTGAGCACATCATAGGTTAATTTTCTTTTTTCTACCTAGACTTTCGTATCACAATATTGCAATATTTTCACCTGGCATGCAATAAATTTGACCAGATGTCCGTTATGAATGTTGATGAATTGCCAGCCAAGACTCTCTGCCTTTGCACATATTTATTTATAAGTTTGATCAAAGCCAATGGAGCCCGACCTGCCAAAATAACAAATTGGCTATATTAACCTAAATCATGTTTTGCCATGGTTCTAAATTACTTTTCCCTCAGCAAATATTCAAACATCATTCATTATAATTCAAATGCCCAAAAACTCTATTCGTATTAACGGTATAGTGCCTCAATGTAGTAATCAGGTGAAAGATTTTTTTACCCAGAGTGAGAGCTAATGTTCATCTAAATGAGGTAAGGTGTTTGAAATATGCATTCTTATCCATCACCGTGTGCCAGATTTGGAGTGCTCGTGTTTGGTGATCATTGGCATCACTGTGGATGTAATTCTGAATCCTTTGGTTAACAGTGGACACCAGAATTGATTGTCTAGATGACAATGGTACGTGAAAATAAGAACATAGAAATGGTCAGAAAAACCTGAAAGCTAATCATCCCAAAGATGATGCTATTTAATTGTCTTCTCCACTTGCACAAGCTGTCCTTCTCACAATGCCTTGCCTTTCAATAGTGCCATTTTGCAGGAACATGGTGACTAATTTGAAACGAACAAGGTCAAATGGGAATGTGCTACTGACTAGATAATCTGCTTTATTGATAGTTGAGGGATGAAAATTGGCCAGGCCATCAGCTCAGCTTCTGCTATGATTTGGCATCTTTTATGTTAGTCTGAGTTGGTGCATAGGACCTTTGTTTAATGTCCCCTCTGCAAGACGGTTCCTCTGACAGTGCTGCATTCCCTCAGTACTGCATTGTGATGTCTTTCAAGATCAGGCTTGTCCAACCCTTGTGGTCTCTGACCCCTCCAAACTCAACCTTCAGGATCTTACAGGTTTTGATCAACTTGCCTCATGCTCTTTTAAACTCCAGTAGATATAAGCCTAGCTTGTCCAATCTTTCCTTATAAACCAACCTACCTATTCTTAAACTGCTTCTAATGCATTTACAGTGTGCCTTAAATAAGGAGACCATTACTGTACACAATTTGCCAGATAGCCTCAACAGTGCCCTGTATAACTGAAGCTTAACTCCACTCTTAGTATTCATTTCCCCTTGCAATAAACAAAAACATTCTTTGTATTTCGGAAATCCAATGTTTCCAGTTTATCTTTTGCTCTCTCATTGAATTTAGCTGTTTTTCGTGGCAACTTATTGCATAGATCTGTCACCCTTTCCATAAGTTCCACCTGACTTCTCTTACTTTCTGGTAGCTTCCTAATGTTGTAAGCCTGATATTTGAACCCTGCACTTGAATGACACTTTGCCTGCACCAACTTTGTCAAACCCCTTCATAATCCTCAAACATGTCCCATTATGCATTCCAGGCGCACTATTGAGCTGCTCCTGCTGCAGCTTTAAAATCGGGAAAAGCATTGTATTTGTGTAAACGGAAACCAAACGCAACTGGCCCTGCATTAATATTTCATCTTGTTGGATGAAATGCGGAGAAAAGAGACACTAACTTTTGCTTTAAGCTTTGTTTGATCTTTGCTCATCCCAAAATATTTTACGACCAATAATGTATTAATACCTCCTGTATTAATACAGGAGGCATGACAGCTTAATTGCAACAAGGAGATCCCAGAGGCAGTAATGTGATGATTTTAAATGCACATCTTCGTGTAGTATTTCACAGAAACTTAAGACATTTCAGCAACTTTGCAGTCAGTGAAATACTTTTGAACTGTATGCAGTGTTATGATGCGATGTATCTTTAAGGGAAGCTGCTGTCCATGAATATCTACTATAAAACATGATGTAATGTATAACCCCACAACTCTGAGACAGAACAGTCATGTGTGCATAGCCACCCCGTTACCGTTGTCTATATATAGTCCTATCTTCAGCAAAAAAAACTCCATTATTGTTTTACTAAACCTTGCCAGATGATTGGTTTGGTTGCGATAAACAGAAGAATGCATTACTTGTTTACTTAACATATAAAAATGTGGAAATATTTGACATTGGCAGGTGTAATCTTGTAATGGATACATTTGTTTGTAATCAAACGTGTTTCTTAACTGCATTGAAGTGCACTGAGGATGAGATTGGTTAAATGTGCATTTTTCAGAATCTGATTCTTTCATCATTAACTTAGTGACCGCTCCAATTTCCCTTTTATAATTGCCTTTCGCAAATGTATTTCACTGTTTGTAAATGTCATAATGGATTTGCTTAATCCAACGCTGAGAGGAAATGGGCCTGCTTTTTGGTCAAATGCACAAACTTTACAAATTCAAAAACTTAATCTTGTTGGTTAAAATACTCAGAAATGTGTAGATTCACTCCTCGTCAAGCCATTAGCCTGCTTAAATCAATATTTCACAGCTGATCAGCGCCTTGATGCAGCCATATCTACCCAATGTTTTGGTAACCCTGAGTGACAGTGTGTGGTAAGGTTAATTCTGCTACACACTTCTTGAGATGTACATGCTAATGTGAACCAGTTTTAAAATGTTGACCATGTTAAATTCAAGAGGCATTTTCCCTTTGACATCTTATTGTTGGGAGATTACCCAAGTGTGGATTGCTGCTGTTTTATGAGATTACTTCAATCAATTAGATAAAGAGTGGCATTTCCGCTACAACACTTTGAAGTGTAATGAATGTGTGAGATGCAAGGTGTTTGAATGCATAGATAGATCAGTGGAAGTACTGCTGAATTTGAAAGGTGAAACTGCTCAACCTATTCTTCAAACTTTATTAAATTTTCAGTTGGAGAATCTCTTGTGTGTTTCTTCTTTCTGCTTTGGCCAGATGAATCTACAACAGTACTCTGCGGGCAGCTCCCTGTTGAGTGGCTGTGCCAACCAAAAGAAGTAATATCAAAAGAAGGATTATTGTCCATTCTTTCCAAAATTTTGCCTTTGTGTGTTTTGCCTTTGCCCACTTTGAGTTTATGATTTTCTCCTTTTCAAATTACATGGCCTCCTTTGATCCAGACAATGTCATAATAGAAACTTTAGCTTGGAGCCCTTGAAATACATCTCCTTAAGGTCACATTAAAGGAATTTATTATTTTCAAACTATAGGACCAGATGGTACCTACAGAGACAGTTTCAGCTGATCCCTGTCAGTATTTATGACCCCCATAAACCTCCTGATACAGCCTTTGCTTCTTGTCACCCTGAACCCCACCCTCATATTCTTTTATTCACTTCTCCCCAAGGTATACATCGAGTGTTTCAAACTCTCAGATTTTAATTTGATCACTTTCAAGCTTTCTCATCTGTACACTGGTGGCTAAAATTATCCTGTAAACTCCCTGAAGAATGAGCGATATGCATTTATAAACACTTCAGACCAAATGAAATATTTCTGAACTTTCATCACTGTTGTAATGTAGACAAGGTGCAGTTTTGTGCACTGGAAGATGCCACAATCTGTGCTGGATTAAATGGGTTGATGATCTTTTCAGATGTTGAGTGAGGGATGAGTATTGGGTAGTACTCCTCTGCTCTTCTTCGCACAATTCCACAGATCTTTTGCATCTACCTGCATTGGGGCCTCAGTTCAATGATTCATCTGACTGCCAAGAGTGTAAGTGACAGTTTAGACCACATGTTCAAGCTGGAAAAGTGGGACCTGAACTCGAAAACCAAGTGTACAACCCACCAAACCATGGCTAACATTTATTGAATGCCTGGTTTCCAATCAGTGAAACCAACATGAATTCCTGGCTCCCCAATGTCAGATTTAGAGGGGGTACCCTAAAACACACACTGGGAAATCTCTCTTGGACAATCGCAGGAACGTCAGATGTCCAGAAGTCCAAACCTAGCAATCCCATTGTGCTGGGAGACATCTAATGAAATGATTTAGTTTGCTAACTTTGGATTGTTCTGCTGGTTTCATAGCAGTAGTTATTCTGAAAGGGAAGAAATGAAATCACTTCTCACTTCAGTGTAAACACTCAGACCGAGCCCCACATTCCTGACACACAACCCCGAATTAACCCTCAGGGCATTCCTAAATTCCAATTCCCACCCACCCCCTCCCCACCACCCTGCCCAAGCCTGGATTTATCCACTCCCGCTCATGGACTTCCCTATTCCCGCTCACAGACTTCCCCTTCCACCTCATCCCTGGTCCCTCCAAACTCAATGCACCTACTCACTAGTCTGTCAGGTTCACTGGGCCCTTTAAACCAACTTGCTCTCCGGCAGCCAGTGTAACAAAAAGGGAGTGGTGGGCTCTCTGAGTTCATTGGAGCTGCACTGTTGTGTGATCTTTGGCGCCTCTTCTATTGTAAATCCCAAGCAGCTCCAGCCAGCAGAGGCTTCAATAAAACTGTCCAGAGCTTTAAACTCTTGTAATTCCAGTGGACCAGGACTTTATACCACTGTGTGGAAGTTAGGTCCATAGAGTATGAGGGGAGGAAAAGAAATTCTTCCAAAATTTTGCTGCTGTTAAGCAGAATGAAGTGAGGAGGCTGTGTGTAGGTTTGGCGTCCTTGGCTCTTTTGGATAGGACTGGCCTATGCATGGGCCACACTTTGCTTGTCATTGAAGTTGTACAAGACATTCTTAAGACCACACTTGGAATACTGTGTACAGTTCAGTTCACCCTCAGATAGAAAGGACATTAATAAACTAAAAAGAGTGCAGAAAATAATTTACTAGAATGCTACTGGGACTTGATGGCTTGAATTGTAAGGAGAGGCTGGATAGACTGGGACCTTTTTCTTTGGAGCGTAGAAGGCTGAGGGATGATCTTGTAGAGGTCTATAAAATAATGAGAGGCACAGATCAGCTAGACAGTCAATATCTTTTTCCCAAAGGTAGGGGAGTCTAAAACTAAAGGGCATAGATTTAAGGTGAGAGGGGAGAAATGCAAAAGTGTCCAGAGAGGCAATTTTTTCACACAGAGGGTGGTGAGTGTCTGGAACAAGCTGCCAGGGGTAGTAGTGGAGGCGGGTACAATTTTGTGTTTTAAAAAGCATTTAGACAGTTAATGGGTAAATTGGGTATTGAGGGGTAAGGGCCAAATGCGGGCAATTGGGATTAGCTTCGGGGTTTGAAAAATAGGTGGCGTGGACAAGTTGGGCCGGAGGGCCTGTTTCCATGCTGTAAACCTCTAAGGCTCTATGACTCAGAAGGCAGCTCAACTAACCATGAGCTGTCCTCATTGAAAATGGTTCCGGATCGAGGAAATTGTCTTCAGCACCGTTCACAACTACTGAAGCAGCCCATGTCCAAACGCAGCAAGGCCCTGGACAATATTCAGGCTTCAAAATTGGCAAAGTAACATGCACGTCACACAAGTGCCGGCAATGACCATCTCCAACCAGAGATGATCTACCCACCGTTCTTTGACATTCAGTGGCATTAGCTGAATCCCCCAGTACCAACATCATGGGGATTAACATTGACCAGAAACTGGACTGGACTAGCCATATAAATTCGGTAGTTCAAAGAGCAAGTAACCAACCTCCTGACTTCCCAAAGCCTGTCTACCATTTACAAGACATAAGTCTGGAGTGTGGTGGAACATCTCCACTCAAGAACCTCAACACCATCCAGGACAAAACAGCCCAATTGAGTTGCACCACTTCTACATTCATTCCCTCCACCACAGACGAAGAGGGAGCATTGTGTACCATTTTCAAGATACGCTGCAGCAAGGCTCCTGAGATAGCACCTTCTAAACCTGGAAACCCTACCACCTAGAAGGACAAGGGCAGCGGATGCATAAACCATGATTTGAAAGTTCCCCTCCAAGACACTCACCGTCCTGACTTGGAAATATGTCGCCGTTTTTTTCACTGTTGTTGCGTCAAAATCCTGGAACTCCCTCCCTAACACCGCATGAACTGCAGCAGTTCGAGGAGACAGCTCACCGTCATCTTCTCAAGCGTAATTAGGGATGGGGAATAAATGCTGGCCTGATCAGTGACGTTCACACCCTTTGAATGATTAAAAAAATGAATTTAAAGAAAACCCTGCATGGAACCGACAGAAAGCAAACGTTACACAATTGTGTACGTGTCCACCTTTGCTCTCTGTATTGACCCTTCTGAAAATCCAGTGTCTCAGAAGCAGCAAATGAACAGAAGAAGATAGTTGATTAATCCTCTCTGAATAGATCGGCCATTCGGTGAATTCATAGGTGGTGCCTGATCCAACTCCAGTTTTGCTCCAATAACTGAACATTCCTCCTGCTAATAAAACATGGATCAATCTCAGCTGTAAAGTTATCAATTAATCTAACATTAAATCCCATTTATAGAAGAGTCCTAACTTCTATCATCCTTTATATTTCCCATTATCACTCCAGAAAGCTCCAATTTTTAGATTTCAATCCTCAAAAGCTCCAATTTTTAGATTTCAGCCCTCAATATCCCAATCAGATAGTGCAGAATTGTTAGGGTGGGTGAGAAATTAGCACGCGCCATCAGAAGATGCCCCACAACTAGCCCCCATCTCTTGAACTCTCACTGCCATTTAATGTTCATTTGAGTATTTGTTGGCAATGGGTGAGACTTCGGACTGCCTAATCAGATTGGCCGATAGCTCTTTAACCTGACTGTGCACAATGCTGCAGTGGTCAGAAGTGTTACTGCAGCATTCTGCCTGGCACCAATTCAGCCCTGGAGATAGGAAGGTAGGGGACTCCCAGGATGGGGGGTTGCAGTGGGGAGAGGAGTAGTGATCATAGCATCAGGGGTTAGATTGGGTGGGGGGGGGAGAAGAGCTTGGAGCTCCAACATTCCCAGGGATGGGGGTGGGGAGGTTTGGGGGTGACGGGCGAAGGCATCCCGACTCCGAAAGTGTCACCCTGCCGAATTGAGGAAAAGCCTCATTGTCACTCTCCTACCCTGCCTGCAGCCGCTCCTGCTAAACATTGAGGCTGAATGGAATAAGAGCATCGAGTAGCCACCTGATGACTTTAATAGCAGGACAAACAGATTTCCCACCCCTGCTGGCCCGAGTGCATCTGGTTTGGATGCGCAGGTTACCCCTGAGGGGGAGAACGAAAACATCCGCTCATGTTTTCTGTCTATCTTCCCTATCTGTTCCTTTGATCTCCTGAAAGCTTCAACCAAACCACCCCTTATCCTTCCAAGTTCATTTGGGAGATTTTAGCCTCCACCTCCTTCTCTCTGGCCAGTTTATTTGGGGTTAAAATCCCTGTAATTTATGATTCCGTACTTTTATCTCATTCATTTGCCATTGGATTTCTGCCTGCAGTTTATTTCCACCATTTAGTAGTCAGAAACGTATCTCGACGTGTGTGACTGATCCCCTCGTTTTTCTAAAAATCTCAGTCTATATGGATTCTGTTACTGTCTCAATGGTTCTTTCTTGCTTACAGCCATTATGTGACTCCTGATTGACACAGCAACCCAATCCTCCCTTCTTCCTTCCCTATAATTTTCAGATACATTAGAAGCTGCAATATTTAACTGTCGATCATGTTTAGTCTATAACCATGGTTCTGTTATTCCCACTGCAATGTGTTTCCTGATGAATCTGTCACTTCCCATACCTCTACTTTGAGGCTAACGCTCTGTGCAATGCTCTGCAGGCATTTCAGAATACTTTGATTTTTTTTGCATTGCACTTTCATTTCTATCATGTCTTTTAGTCACCCTTTCTTATGATCTGTGCTGCGCATTAATACCATCGTAATTTCCTTGTCCACTCTCTCTCCATTTTAGTTTGCTTCTGTTTTTTAATATAATTTGCAGATATGAAGGACCCTATTGTCAGCTGGAGATACCTGAAACCTCTGCCCCTTTTTACTACTGTAGGTTCCTTTCTGTATTCCTATTTACCCTTAAATAACTTAGTTTGATAAATTAACAGCAAGTTACAGTCTCCAAGCTTGGAGACGAAAGAAGAACACTCACCAGCCACTGGCAGTAAAGGACAAAGAGAGTAGAGAGCAGAATCTCCTTCTCCTCTGTATAAAATTGACACTGCTTGGATCACTGTTCTTCCCCACACTACACTGCCTCTTCTACATTTACTGAATGCATTCACACAGTTGTGGAAGCGTCATAGAATCTCTACAGTACAGAAGAAGACCATTCAGCCCATCAAGTCTGCACTGACTCTTTGAAAGGACATCTTACCTAGGCTACCCTCTGCTCTATTTCTGTAAACCTATAGATTTTTGTGGCAATTCCACCTAACCTGCACACCTTTGGAGTATGGAAGGAAACCAGAGTACTTGGAGGAAACCCAGATGAGGGAAGAATGCCCAAAGTCCAAAGACATGCAGGTTAGTTCGATTGGCCATTTTAAGTTGCCCCTTAGTGTCCCAAGATGTGTAGGTTAGGGGGATTCATTGGGCAAGTGCCTGTGATTACAGGAATAGGACAGGTGGTGGGCCTGGGGAAGATACCCATTGGACAGTCAGTGCAGATGCAGACTTGATGGGCCTCCTTCTAGACTGGAGGGATTCCATGATTCCATGAATGTGCAAACTCTACACAGACAGTCACCCGAGGCCAGAATTGAACCTAGATCCACAATAGGTAATTCCTACAGAGTCTTGGATGTCTGCATCTTCAGGACAGGGATCAAATTGAAAGGAAAGAACCCATTAGCCAATGGCTTTATCCATACTTGTTTTTCCTATTGTGTTGAAGAACATGCCTGTTTTCTCCTAGGTGCGTATGCCCTCCCGGTTATACCGGAGAATTTTGTGACATCAACATAGACCATTGTGTTGGACACTTGTGCACTGAACATGGAACCTGCCGGGATCAGATATATAACTATACCTGCCACTGTATGATTGGATATGAAGGACTCTATTGTCAGCTGGAGACCAATGAATGTGAAAGCTCACCTTGCGAAAATGGTGCTACCTGCACAGATTTACTTGGTTATTTCTCCTGTCAGTGCACTGCAGGATTCACAGGTAGGCAGCTTTGACAATGTGCCATCTTCAATCTCTTCCTTTCGCAGAAACTTGTACATGGACTGCAAAAGCTGTCTGAAGTGACTGGGACAACAATGTGTACTTACATGGTGTATATTCACAGGAGTAATAGCAAATGAAATTTAACACTGAATCAGATTTTGCCATATTTGAAATGGCAAAAATGGCAATTACAATTCACCTCTGCCACCAGCAAACCTGCCACAAGAGGTCTATAAATTCTTGGCATGCATGATTGCAGATGGTCCCACGTCTTGGGTGGGACATAATGCAAATGCTTGCAACTGTGTGAAGCATCTCTTTGTTGTGTGGATTATTGAAAGTGGAATTTACTGTTTTATTTGAAGAGTCCTTCATTTGTTAATTAATGATTGAATTATGTTGATTGCAGTTGGCTTGTTACAGTAAAAGTATTACATAGAAGAGTACAGCACAGTACAGGCCCTTTGGCCCTCAATGTTGTGCCGAGCTATATCCGAACCCAAGATCAAGCTATCCTATTCCTTATCATTGTGATGTTCTCCATGTACCTATCCAATAACTGCTTGAAAGTTTCTAAAGTGTCCGACTCCACTATCACAGCAGGCAGTGCATTTCACACCCCAACCACTCTCTGAGTAAAGAATCTACCTCGGACATCCCTCCTATACCTCTCAACCTTATAGTTATGCCCCCTAGTAACAGCTACATCCAGCCAAGGAAATACTCTCTGCACGTCTACTCTATCTATCCCTCTCATCATCTTATAAACTTCTATTAAGTCACCTCTCATCCTCCTCCACTCAAAAAAGAAAAGCCTCAGTTCCCTCAGCCTTTTCTCACAAGTCCTACCCTCCAAACCAGTCCACATCCTGGTAAATCTCCTTTGCACTTTCTCCAATGCTTCCACATCCTTCTGATAGTGAGGTGACCAGAACTGAACACCAGTGGTCTCACCAAGGTCAGGTATAATTGCAGCATAACCTCACAGCTCTTAAACTCAAACCCCCTGTTAATAAACACTAATACACTATCAGCCTTCTTCACGGCTCTATCCACTTGAGTGGCAACCTTCAGAGATCTGTGGATATGAACCCCAAGATTTCTCTGTGCCTCCACATTCCTCAGAACCCTGCCGTTGACCCTGTAATCTGCATTTAAGTTTGTCCTACCAAAATGATTCACCTTGCACTTGTCAGGGTTAAACTCCATCTGCCATTTTCTGCCCAGCTCTGCATCCTATCAAAGCCTCTTTGCAGCCTACAAGAGCCCTCCACCTCATCCACTACTCCACCAATCTCGGTGTCATCAGCAAATTTACTAACCCGTCCTTCAGCTCGTTCTTCCAAGTCATTGATAAAAATCACATATAGCAGAGGACCCAGCACCGATCCCTGTGGCACACCGCTGGTAACTGGCCTCCAGTCTGAAAATTTTCCCTCCACTACCATCTTCTTCTGTGAGACAGCCAGTTGCTTATCCAATCGGCCAAATTTCCTTGTATCCCACACCTCCTTCCTTTCTTAAATTCAATCATGACATCTTGTCCAACAGTTTTCTTCTGTAGACATAGAAGGGATTATTTTTATTAACATTAAATGTGATCAATGTCTACAGAATTTGTCACAATTTCTAGCATTTCTATTTTTATTTCAAATTTCCAACATCTACAATGTTTTGTTTTGAGGGGGAAAGACAGTGGATAACCTCGTCAAAGTTTTAAGGAATGCTTGAAAAGAAATGAGAGAATGGAGGTGTGGAAAGGTTTGTGAAATTTAGGACTTAGGTAACTGAAGACAGAGCTACCAACGATGAACTGGGGAAAAATGGGGCTGTTAAAAATTGGAGGGGAGCAGAGGGGTATGGAGTTGCCGAAGATTACAAAGTTAAGGGGCATAGCTCAGGAGGGATTTGCAAACATGGATAAGATGTTGCTGGAGCAGAAACCATGTAGGTCAGCAAGCCAAGGGGTGATGGATGAATGGGATTTGATGAGTTGAGATGGGCAGCAGAGTCAAACACATCCAAATATCTGGTCTTGCATTTTCATAATTTCTCACGTTCCAATGAATCATGCCCCCAAATTTTTCAATTGGCTGGACACAATGCTAGAAAGTGGAGGAAAAAAAAGCTTCTGGTAATAACTAGGCCATACTCACAGTTAATTTCACAGCAAATGCCCAGATCCAAGTTGCATTACTAAGGAGTTAACCAGACCTCATGAGATACTGAAGTCATGCATTCGATAACACATGAATCAGCCTTTATTACACTAATTCGCCTTTCCCAATTTTAATCCGAAGATTGAAATGAGTTGTTCAAAGACACAACTAATGTGTGATACATCATACAGTAACCACATCAGTTCAAGTGATGGAATTGCATTTGCAAACTCATTACCTGGCAAGCAAGCTGACTGTGCTAATGCAGTTGGCTGTTTTTATCCTGTGAAATACAAGAATTGGCAGTCTTCACCTTTTTGCTGGCAACTCCCCAGCAGCCAACATGTTGGCCGGGTTTCAGATCCCATTGTTTCGCTGCGAGGCTTGCCCATCACAATTGGTCTTGATGTGTAATATGAATCTCAAGTATCTTCTGCAAGCAGCCCCCCATTAAATAAATAATTTCTCGAAGCCTATACCAAACTAAAAAACACTATCCTAAGCCCTGAATCAGAAATCACAAGTGGACAGGAAAAATTAATAATTAAAGATCAATAAAATGCCAGCTCTCATCTTAAAGGGGCTGGCAGAACAAAAGGATGGAAGTTATGCTGCACTTGTGTAAGACATTAGTTAGATTATACCTGGAGTATTGTGCATAGTTTTAGCCACTTCACATAGAATTGTAGAAGCCCTGCAGTGTAGAAGGAAGCCATTAGGCTTATCGAGTCTGCACCAACAACAATCCCACCCTTCCCCATAACCCCATGTATTTACCCTGCTCGTCCCCCTGACACTACGGGGGAGTTTTGCTTGGCCAATCAACCTAACTTGCACATCTTTGAAGTGTGGGAGGAAACCGGACAACCCAAAGGAAACCCTCACAGACCTGGGGAGAATGTGCAAATTCCACACAAATAGCAACCTGAGGCTGGAATCAAACCTAGGTCCCTAGCGCTGTAAGGCAGCAGTGCTAACCACTGTGCCACCGTGCTGCCCACAAAAGATATATTGGCTTTGAAACGGTACAGTATAGATTAATACCATGGCTAACACTTAAATTATGAGGATAGGCTGTGTTATATTCCCTTGTCAAGAGCTGATTGAGCTGTTTAAGATGATTAAAATATTTGAGAGAAACTCTTTCTTTTGGTGTGGGAGTCTGGAACAAAGCAGCATCATTTTAAAATTTGAGTAAGACCATTCACCAATGACATCAGGAAGCATTTCGTTACCCCAAAAGAGAATCTAGAACACATTTCCTTTCCTCGCTTCCCACCCCCTCCTCCATAAAACCTCCAAAACTGAAAAGGGTGGGGGGTGGCAGGGATGGTATAAAAGCAAAATACTGCAGATGCTAAAGACCTGAAACAAAGGCAGAAAACGTTAGAGAAGCTCAGCAGGTATGGTAGAGCGACAAGAGTATTGAGGGTTACAAAACAGACAGGCGGGTGGGTTTATATGTAAATCAACCATGATCTAATTGAATGGTGAGAAAGCTAAGTGGCTGAATGATCTACTCCTGTTACTGTGTATATGAAGCAGAGAAAGGTAGGAAGAGAGTGAGGCAAACACCATGGATATGTGAGCGACACATAAGCATGAGTGCGAGAGAGAGAGAGAAAGACTCACACAAACGAGTTCAAAATCATGATAATCATAATTCTTCAAACACCGAACAGTCCATTCCTATTCCTGTTTCTTATGGTCCTTCTATCTCTGCTGTATTTGTCAATGAGCGTTGAACAAGACATCACCTGATTACAGAAAGCATTACTGTGTAATACCTCAAAGCAGGACTAGTCTGCTTCCAGCTACTTTTTCATTCATTGAATTTATTATTTTTCTTCAAAATTGCACGTAAAGCATAGCAAAGAGAAAGGAAGTGTACTTTTCTATGAGCTTTTGTACGTTATGTATTGTATGGTGGGGTGGGAGTGGATTCTTTTGATTTTTAAGATGTGTGCATTTATCAGCATATTTGAAAATGAATCTGTAATGGGTACATTTGCAGTAAGGATGTAATTCTCATGCAGCAAGTTATCTATAATGGGCAGGTGACTTGCTGCATGAGAATTTCATCCTTCTAGTGACAAAAATTAAAATCTGTGTGTCTGACTTTCAGTTCAACAAGTCCTACTCACCCCAAATGAAAATCCAATAAAATTATAACTTACTTGTCATGATTATTCCCCCAGCTCTAACCACTTTATTTTGGTTTTTATTAATACACGGCAGCATTCTTAAATTCTGGGTGACTTCTCACGTCTCCAGTTTTAAGTCAGGGCAGTCTGGTGGCACAGTGGTTAGCACCGTTGCCTCACAATGCCAGGGACCTGGATTCAATTCCATCCTCGGGTGACTGTCTGTGTGGAGTTTGGACATTCTCCCCATTACTGCGTGAGTTTCCTCCAGGTCCCTCCTACAGCCCAAAGATGTGCAGGTTAGGTTGATTGGCCCATGCTAAATTACCCCTTCGTGTTGGGAGGATGGATAGCACGCGGTTACGGGGATAGAGCCGGGGTGGGAATGTTGTCGCTGCAGGCTCAATGGGCCAAATGGCCTCCTTCTGCGCTGTAAGAACATAAGAACATAAGAATTAGGAGCAGGAGTAGGCCATCTGGCCCTTCGAGCCTGCCCCGCTATTCAATAAGATCATGGCTGATCTGTCGTGGCTCAGTTCCACATTCCCGCCCTCTCCCCATAACCCTTAATCCCCTCGCTTATCAGAAACCCATCAACCCGCGTCTTAAAAATATTTAGCGAGGTAGCCTCCACCACTTCAACGGGCAGAGAATTCCAGAGATTCACCACCCTTTGAGTGAAGAAGTTCTTCCTCAACTCCGTTCTAAACTGCCCCCCCTTTATCTTGAGGCTGTGCCCCCTAGTCCTACTGTCCTTTCTGAGCGGGAAGAGTCTTTCCACCTCTATCCTATCCATCCCATTCATCATCTTAAACGTCTCAATGAGATCTCCCCTCGTTCTTCTAAACTCTAACGAGTACAAGCCTAGTTTATTCAGCCTCTCCTCATAGCTCAACACCCTTAACTCCGGCATCAGCCTAGTAAACCTCCTCTGCACTCCCTCCAAGGCCAAAATATCCTTGCGTAAGTACGGCGCCCAAAACTGCACACAGTACTCCAGCTGCGGCCTCACCAATGCCCTATACAGCCGCAGCAAGACCTCCCTACTTTTATATTCAATCCCCCTCGCTATGAAGGCCAGCATCCCATTCGCCTTCCTGACCACCTGCTGCACCTGCAGGCTGGGTTTTTGCGACTCATGCACAAGGACCCCGAGGTCCCTCTGCACCGTCGCCTGCTGCAGTTTTTCTCCACGTAAGTAATAATCCTTCCTGCCATTATTCCTACCAAAGTGGACCACCTCGCACTTGCCAACATTAAATTCCATTTGCCATTTCCTGGCCCATTCGCCCAGCCTATCTAGATCCTTCTGCAGACTCTCCACACCCTCCGCACAATTTGCCGTTCCTCCAATCTTGGTGTCATCAGCAAATTTTGACACCATACACTCGGTTCCCTCCTCCAGATCATCTATATAAATGGTAAATAGCTGAGGCCCCAGCACCGACCCCTGAGGCACTCCACTAGTCACCAACCGCCAATCCGAATAGCACCCATTGACCCCCACTCTCTGCCTCCTATTTGACAACCAATCCTCTATCCACGCTAACACCCTACCCCCAACTCCATGCCCCCTGACCTTCTGCAATAACCTCTTGTGAGGTACCTTGTCAAACGCCTTAATTCTATGAAGTCTAGTGGTAGGACTTATTTCAGCCTGAAGTTATACTCCCTTCCGGTGCTGTTGGGACGAGAGAGCTGCCTATGCGTGATTAGTCAGCAGCTCTTTGAATGGGGCCTGCCTTGGGCCATTCAAATTCCAGATGGCTGTTATACAGATTGTAGATTGAGGTGGCAAAATGCTGGCAGGCCCTGGTCTGCCATTTAGTAAGATCCTGGCTGATCTGATAGAACTTCCGTGGAGTGTTAATCAGAGTCGGATTGCCATTCTGCTCCTGGTTGTTTACACAGAAGCTGCAGCCGCACCTTTCTCGCCCAACCTTCCAACTAGGGCTGGGTGGAAATCGTGCAACGCAGCAAGTTCCCATAGCCTGGAGTTGGGGAAGAGAAAGCATGTTCCCATTTTTAAGGGACTAGCAGCCATAAAGCAAGAAGATTCAAAAGACCCCAGCATTTTGGATAGCAGGGAGAAAGTAACTGTGTAAGGTGAATGGGTAAAGGGTTAGGGTGCATTGAATGGTGAGTGGAGGCAGGTCAGGGGCATGGATGGGTCACAGAGGGAGAAGATGCTCAGTGAGAGTGATTGGAGGGTTGGGAAATCAGTGAGATTAAGTGACGAAAAGGAGAGTGGGGGAATATAGGACAAGAAACCTCGAGATGACAACAGAACATAAGGATGTTGCCTGGATTGGGAGGCATGCCTTATGAAGATAGGTTGAGGGAGCTGGGACTCTTCTCTCTGGAGAGATGAAGGTTGAGGAATGACCTGATAGAGGTTTATAAGATGTTGAGAGGAATAGATAGGGTGGATTCTCAGAGGCTATTTCCCAGGGCTGAAATGGTCGCTACGAGAGGACACAGATTTAAAGTGTAGGGAAGCAAGTACAGAAGTGATGTTAGGGGTAAGTTTTTCACTCAGAGGGTGGTGAGTGAGTGGAATCGGCTGCCGTCAGTGGTGGTGGAGGCGAACTCGCTGGGGTCTTTTAAAAGACTTCTGGATGAGTATATGGGATCTAATGGGATTGGGGGTTATAGATAGGACTATGGCTTAGTAGGTATAGAAGTGATCGGCGCAACTAGTTGGCCGAAGGGCCTGTTTGTGCTGTAGTGTTCTATGTTCTATGTTCTATGAACCATTACCAACAGATAGGGGGTGATTTTACGATTTTTACTAAAAATGCTGGGTGGACTTGAAAGTTCAGATTGACTTTTGGTTCCTCCCCATATACACTCTACCTGTAAAATTTTAAGCGTGTCAGATTCATGCTGCAGAAGGCAAGGCTTATCGCACCCAAAAGATTGCAGAGGGTGGTTGTGCACGCCTCTGATACAGCACATGCGCATTAGCATCAGCAGAGGTCTGACAGAAAAAGAGTTGTCAGACCCCTGCTGACGCAGGCTGCCTGAAGTGGCTCTGCCCCACCCCCCTGCAATGTGGCCCAAAATGCAGCCCCCACTGACCACACCCCACTGCCCAGACCAATCACGGACTCGCTGCCCTCCCCCTATCGATCACAGATTTGCTTCCCTCGCCTCACTGCTTGTTACAGATTGGCAGCAGGCTCCCTCTCCCTCCTTCTCCCCACCGATCCCAGCAGAGTGGCATGGGTCGCTCCCCCCATTTGTGTGGCCCCCACTGGAACCTCACGCCATTAGTCCTGCCCCCTGGCATTGCCCAGGTACCAGATTGATACTTTCTAAGGACTCTCACCTTGCCCTCAGCCTGCCCGGGGAGGCCTCAATGGCTTCTGTTTTACTAGCGAGGCCAAGATGACTGCTCCCCGTTCATGGGAAGCATGTGCATTCCTCACCAGCGTGAACGGTTCCCAGAGAGGTCATGAAGTGGGGCCAAGCTGGGATGATTGAGTGCCAGGCTCAGTAAGTGGATGCAAATGCCCATTTCAATAATTTTAAGTATATTAATCTGCCTCTTGCCCATTTCCGGTGAGAGTTAACCATGACGGATATCTGGCGCTAGCGAAATGGTGCTGGTTGCGAAAACCAGTGTCGATCGTGCTTTATGGCCCACTTTACCACCATGTCGCACCCGAAAATGGGCGTAACGCGGTGTTAAAATCACCCCCATAGAAATGGGAGCGGTGAGAATGTTCTGAAATT
The DNA here is from genome assembly GCF_965287045.1 of Carcharhinus amblyrhynchos. NCBI lineage: Eukaryota > Metazoa > Chordata > Chondrichthyes > Carcharhiniformes > Carcharhinidae > Carcharhinus > Carcharhinus amblyrhynchos. The sequence continues at coordinate 17,408,344 of NC_137330.1, forward strand.
GTTGAGCTCAATTTTGAGCCTGGAATGTGCTTATTTAAAAGGTGAGGTTGTGTTTCTCAAACTTCAACTTTATTAGCCCGGGGGCAGACGCCAAGGAAAGGGATTATCAGTGGGGGGACGGGATAAAGGATTTCCTTGCCCAGACAGAAGCATATAGAGCTGTCGGCACAGAGCAACATGACCCTACTTCAGAAATATGTTGAAAGGATTCTTCTATCCTGTATCTGGTAGCAGTAGGAGATCTTGAGTTACTCTCAGAAGATTAACAAAACTAAACGGATCAGCCTTCACTAGTACTTTATACTGGAAGTTCAGTAATCTCCCAGCCTTCCAAGGCCTTAGAGAGGATGCACACGAGATTGACTCATATGCTACCTGGGATGAGGGACTTCAGTTGTGTGCAAAGACAGGACCAACTGGTTTTGTTTCCTTCAGATAGTGAATTAATTATACTTCCGAAAAAAGCTAACTTAGAATCCCAACATTACAGAAGGAGGCCATTCAGTCCATCGAGTCTGCACTGACCACAATCCCACCCAGGCCCTACTCTCGGAATCCCACATATTTACCCAGCTAATTGCCTGACACTAGGGTCAATTCAGCATGGCCAATTAACCTAACCTGCACACCTTTGGACAGTGGGAGGAAACTGGAGCACCTGGAGGAAACCTATGCAGAAATGGAGAGAATATGCACCCTCCACACAGACAGTGATCGAGGCCAGAATCGAGCCTGGGTCTCTGCCGCTGTGAGGCAACAGTGCTAACCACTGTGCTACCCCAACTTCTTTGATCATTAGAACCCCTACAGTGCAAAAGGAGGCCATTTGGCCCATTGAGACTCTCCAAAAGAACATCTCACTCAGACCTACTCAGTACGCTATTTCCATAACTCCAAATATTTACCCTGAAAATCCCCCTAACCCACACATCTTGGGACACAAAGGGCCATTTCAGCACGACCAATCCACTTAACCTGTTCATCTTTGGACTGTGGGAAGAAACCAGAGCACCCAGAACATATGCAGACACAGGGAGAATGTGCAGACAGACAGCCACCCAAGGTTGAAATCAAACCTGGGTTCCTGGCACTGTGAGGCAGCACTGTTAATTACTGTGCTGCCCAGATCATCAGATTTGATGCCCGTGATAGTATTACAGTGACCACAATCGTGTGATTTATAAACTTGCTCCATCAGATTAACCTCACAATTGAAATGGATTATTTCCTGCTGTTCAGTCAGGTGTAGATTTCAGTGGTAATTCTTGTCACTTTAATAGCTGTCAGTCTTTACAAAAAACAGAGCCTTGGTGTCTCAATCCAGGGTGTCTTGGAAATTGTGAAGAGTTGGAATGCAAAGACAGAAATGGCCATGGGCTTCGATTCATTTGTAACTTTGAAAAATGAGTCGAATATACCTGAAATAGAAAAAAAATTGAAGGGCTCAAGGGAGACAGCAGCGACTGGGATTAATTGGATAGTACAGACACAGTGGGCTGAATAGTTTCTTTCTATCATACAAAATTCTAACCTAATTATGGTACCATAAAAATTTAAAATGTCACAGCATAAAGAACTTCGCCCTTTTGATAAATGTGGCACCTACTGCGGTGTCAGTCTAAGTTGTTGAATGTGTACAAAATGTTTCGTCATCTTAAAATTTTTGCATCTGACCGATCATTTACCTTCAGACATTTGAAATTGGAGACAACAGTAATTCACAGCGAGAACACAAGTTGATTCAGTGACATCAATTACAACCCTGGTGAGAATTTTTTTTGTTTTTGTTTTTATTCCATTTCAATCAAATCAAGTCCAATTCAGAATCTCAACAAGTTGGGACATTCCCGATCCAAGCTGACAAGACAGGGCTCTCGCCTCTTGTCTTGGGCTTGATCTACGTGATCCAAGCTGATTGGAGTTGGCATAGCTCCTCCTCCAAGGCTTGATCTCATTTGCATCTCAGTCAAAAGGCTGAGATGCTGCTTTTCAAAATTGCTTCAAATGAAGCTAAAATATAACCTAATGACTTCAACCAAGCACAGCATGTCAATACTACACTTGATCTGAGCCAAAAGGCTGAAAAGCAATGAGAAATGTGCTGGTTCAAGCAAACATGTCTGCTTGAACCAGCACTTAGAGTGTCGCTAAAAAAGGGTGGCAGTTTTGACAGTGCATTGATAAAGCAATGCTTTCTCTGATTGGAACACACAGAATATAGGGGCACGACCTTAAACCTAAACCATAAAGGAATGGGATCAGGAAGCATTTCTTATGGAATAGGAGCAGAAATTTGGAACTCTTCTTTGAGGAGAGAATTATGAGTGCAAGGTTTTATAAGATGGTTATTTTTAAAGCTGTTTCTTTTCAATCAAAGTAAAATGCAATCTCCTCTGAGTTCTGACAGGTGTTAAGCCCATGTGACCTGGTTGCCTTCGAATGCAAAAATCCAGGTCAAGTCCTATTGAAACTCATTGGCCAAATATAACACATGAACATGCAGGTATGATCAGTTGGCTTAGCTTTGTGCTGACAACAGAGACCCTGGGTGACAGAGTAAGATATGCTGTTGGGCAGATGTAGGGAAGCTATTATTATAAGAGAAGATTACCATGTGAAAAATAATGAACAAGTTTGATAAGGAAAAGTTACCAAGTGGAACTCTGTGTGATCAGCTGCCCTGATTTTTTTTCCCATTGAGCAAACAGTCCTGATTAAACAGGATCCAATTGAAAACCTTTGACCAAGAGTCAGGAATGGTAGCATTAATCATATTTTCAATCACATTGTATTGTATGACAAAGATGACACTGGAGCTGGACTCATCGATGGAATGACAATTAATTGCCAAGCCCGTGGTGGGCAGGGGGTCAGAAGAAAAATCCTTTCATGAGGGACGTTGATATTGATGAATGTCAGTCAGAGTCCAAATCAAAGTGAGCTAATTATTTCCTCATGAATGAAAACATTTACACAGTAATATTATGAGCTAACCACTCTTCGATCATGAAAATAATTCAACCCCTTTTAAAGGTCAAAAAAGATGGTCCAATTAAAATAGTGGGTGCTAAGATGACTTTCCAGTTGATGACCTAATGTGAATTGCCCAATTCTTGCATAAGAAACAGATTTCTCAGCTTCAGTAGAATACTGGTAATAAATAATGTTCCATTTGTGTTTGAATTTCTGGGCAAGGTTTTAGGTTTTGCGTTTGGGTTGGCAATGGCAGTGTTAAATGGTTACCCAATAGTGACTTTGTCTGAATTGGCAACAGGGCGGTCAGCAAAAGGTGCTCAGCATCCCATCAAGGGTGTTGGGTGGGCTCTTGAAGCTGGGAGGTCTATAGGAGGTTGCCCAGCATGGAAGAAAATGCAGCCAGCTGTCGAAGCTAAAGGTGAGAGACGGTGCCTCAGTAATCTTTAAATCTTTGGAGGTTATTGCTACAGTTGCCATGGAGTTAAAGCCGCCCACCAACCCCCCCCACCCCCCAGAAAATGGGGGAGTGGGGGGAAAGTTTCAAATACACCCTGGAATGCTGTCCCCTCATGACGACTGCTAGGAGGCCACCTCCAGTCAGGTTTTGTGCTCTGGATGTTTGGCCTTAATTTGTCTTTAACTTACCTCAATTAACTACCTGATGCTTGCAGATGTTCTGGGGCAAATGCAACCTCTGGAAAAATGGTTTGGGGCAGAAATGGTGCCAGCAAACTGGTGCGCCTGCCACTCAAAATCCCTACGGTGCAGAAGGAAGTCATTTGGCACATTGAGTTTGCACCAACTCTCTGACAGAGCATCTTACTCAGACCGGCTCTCTGTCCTATTCCTCTAATCCCCCTAACCAGGGGGATTCTTGGGCACAAAGGGGCAATTTTAATATGGCCAATCCACCTAAGCGGAACATCTTGAGAACGGGAGGAAGCAGGGCACTCAGAGGAAACCCACGCAGACACGGGGAGAATGTGCAAACTCCATAAAGTCATTCTAGGAATCTAACCTAGATCCCTGGTACCATGAGGCAACAGTGCAAACAACTGTGCCACCATGCCTTTTCCATTCCCATCAGCTCAACAAAAATCTTGCCCTCCATCACTGTTCAATGCTGTTAAGGAAATAGATAGGCTGGTATATTGGGCAGATAAATGGCAGATGGAATTTAATCCTGATAAATGTGAGGTGATGCATTTTGGGAAAAATAATGTAGGGGGGAGTTATGTGATAAAGGGTAGACCTATAAAGAGTATAGAAACGCAGAGGGAACTGGGGGTGCAAGTGCACAAGCCTTTGAAGGTGGCAGTACAAGTGGAGAAGGTTGTGAAGAAAGCTTATGGTATGTTAGCCTTTATAGGAAGGGGTATAGAGTATAAGAGCTGGAGTCTAATGTTGCAGTTGTATAGAACGTTGGTTAGGCCACATTTGGAGTTCTGCATCCAGTTCTGGTCGCCTTACTACCAGAAAGACGTGGAGACCCTGGAGAGCATGCAGAGGAGGTTTACCAGGATGCTGCCTGGTATGGAAGGACTGGGTTATGAGGAAAGGTTGGGCAAATTGGGGCTGTTTGCCCTTGAAAGGCGGCGACTGAGGGGAGATCTAATAGAGGTGTATAAGATTATGAAGGGTATAGATAGAGTAAACATTGGTAAGCTTTTTCCTAGATTGGAAGCACACATTACGAGGGGCCACGGGCTTAGGGTGAGGGGGGGCAAGGTATAATTCGGATGTTAGAGGGAGGTTTTTCACACAGAGGGTAGTGGGGGTATGGAATGCTCTGCCAAGCAAGGTGGTGGAGGCAGGCACGCTGGAGTTGTTTAAGAGTTACTTAGATAGGCACATGAGCGGGATGGAGATGGAGGGATATAGGAGACTGTTTTAAATAAGGTTCAGGAGCCTTGGGGTGTCCCTGGGAATCAATTGATTCCTATGGACCTTCCAACATATTTTCTGGCTTACTTGTTTTACTTTTGAGCTTCTGGGGATTCCCTTAAATGTTTGTATAAAGATGTGTATGGTATTGATGTTTTTCTCTTTTAATCCACAGGTGCTTGGGTCCGCCTTGTTGTCCAACAAGGGGCATACACGCGATGGGTCGTACGAGGGCTGCTCTTGGTTGTTTCGAGAATAGCCTAGTACTTCACGTCGTTAGTATGTGCTTAAACTGGACCAGATGCTGGGCAACATGACAGCTCAGTGACTATCACTGTTTGCTGTGCAGATACATGGATTTGGGCCGGTGTCTGTGGGAGTTTGCGCATTCTCCCCATGCTTGCATGGGTTTTCTCCGGGTGCTCCGGTTTCCTCCCACACCCCAAAGATGTGCTGTTAGGCTGATTGGTGTAACAAATTGTCCCTAAATTAGCCTTCCCTCAATGTGGATGGCCATAAGCATAGATAAGGGTCATGGGTGGAGGGAGGATTCATAATGTTAAAATGGCGGCACTGGCTCGTTGGGCCGAAGGACCTGTTTCCCGTGCTGTGTTGTTCTTTGTTCTTTGAAATCTTCTGAGAGAAAGGGAAATGCCTTCACAGTTTTCAACAACAGTTTAAAGCCCCCCTTTTCCCAAGGCCTTTACTCTTATTAAGACATAAGTGGTTGGGTGTAGCAGCCCCTTGTCTAAGCTACATATGAGCTTAAGGTGAATTGGTAAAAGCTGTTTAAAATGCTAAAGGTAATCAGAGTTAAAGAATGATTGTAGCTCTGCGTATGGGGCTGACTGCTACAATCAGGGCTGGAGATTTAATTAAGGTAATTCTGGTGTCAGTGGGCATGGGGTGAGACCAGGCTGTCTCCCATTATCATTACTCATTAATATCTAGCCAGGATTGAAGGAGTATTAGATGAAGAGATGAAGTATGAAAAGATGGTCAGTTGGCGAAGGTTGTGAGATTTGTGGATGCCATTGTGGCTAGCACAACAGGAGATCTATACACAATAATGGATAGATTGAATGAAGTGGTGAAAGATTGCACAATGAAACGTAATGTTAAAAAAAAGACAAAATTACAAAGATTGAGTGAATCATGGTGGGAAAGCAGAGGTCACGATTAATGGTCAAGAACTAGAACATGAGAAATTGGAGAAGTAGACCACAGGTCGGCAATGAGCCTGCTCCATCATTCTATACAGTCATTACTGATCTTAGGCTTCAACTCCACTTTCCCACCCCTTCCCCGTACCTCTTGATTCCCTGATGTAAGCAGGTTTTCTGGGGGCTTCCCTCTGGTGCCATGTATTGAGCTGAACTCAAAATACAAAGACTCACGAAAGACATATGCAGTTAAATACATTCTTTATTGACCATAATGAGAGAGAGACAGCCAGAAGATTCCAACTTCTCTCTGATGTTACAGTACATGTGTAAAACAGATATTCACTTTTGAAGATTTGTTTCTCCGCCCAACCTGTCATCCAAACTGGATGATCCAATTACACGAATATATATTATTTACCTTGGCCTTAGAATAGCATTCTACTTCGAGCAGAGTTGGGAATTAATTGGTTAACTGGACCTCGAGGTTCTTCTCCCCTATTGTTTTGTAATCTAATCACTGCAATTCCGGTAGGTTCAAGGATCTCCCTCACCAGCTGCAAACCATGGGAATGGAGTGGGAGTTATTCCCTCTATCTGCTAGCAAATCTTTATCAGTAAAAGCTGAATACTTCTATAAACTGCAACTTGAAGCTAAATACCTCCATTCATTTCAAAACCTTGGTAGCTTGCAGCTGCATTGCAGCTCCATTGATAATGGAGAATATATTCTGTACCTTATTGTTTCCATAAAATGTGGCCTATTTAATTCAGCTTCTTTCCATTGCACTTGGGGGCAGGATGCACCTTGACCAAAGCTTACAAAACATTTAAAAATATATGGCACTTTGTGATTCCTTATGGTATATATAAGGCACACTGTGATTCCTTTTCTAAACTAGTCTACTTTGTTATAATAGCCTCCTTCTACACCTGAAACCAAAGGTTTTTCTATCTCAGCCTTAAGTATATTCAATGATGAAACATTCACAACCCTCTGGGGTAGAGAATTCCAAAAATTCACAATCCTTTGTGTGAAGAAATTGTTCCTTTTCTCAGTTTTAAATGATCAGCCTCAGGCTGTGCCCCTGTATTTTAGATTCCACGACCAGTGGAAACAAACTATCAAGGTTCTATCAAGTTGCTTCAGAATTTTGTGGGTTTCAATGAGATCACGTCTAAACTACAGAGAATATAAGCAGAGTTTATTCAGTGTCTCATCGTAGGACAGCTTCTTCATCTCAGGGACCAATTAAGTGAATCATTCCTATACTGCCTCCAGTGCAAGAATATATTTTTTAATATGGGGACACAAAAGTGGCACAAAGAATTCCAGATGTGGTTTCACATAAAGCCCTCAGATGCTGGTGTCTCTTCACCAGATTCCCTTTATTAACAAACTTATCACCATCCCTAACAATGCTTCAAGTACAAAGTCAGAATCCAGAGTGTCAGTAGCCCTGACACTCATCAATATATATACACAACGTGGGGCTCCCTTATTGGGCAGGCAATCGTTTCCTCAATCAGAGAGCTCATACTCCAATCTCAGTGAGATCATTACAACCCTGCACAAATTCAACAAGACTTCTTTATTCCTATACTCCAATCCCCTGGAAATAAAGGCTAACACACCATTTCCCTTCGTGATTGTTTGCTGCACTTGCATTCTGTGTTCCTTATACAAGTATGCTCAAGTCTCTTTGAACACCAAGGCCTCAAATTTTCACATATTTCATAGTCTATTCTGTTTTTCTGTTCATACAGCCAAAGTGAATAACTCCACACTTCCACACATTATATTCCATCTGCCATCTTGTTGCGTACTTATTTAACCGGTCTGTATCTCTTTGCAACTTCTATGTGTCCTCCCCACAGTTCACTTTCCACTTAGCTTTGAAGAAATATTGCAATTTAAGCACCTGGAAACATTTTGTTAGAAGGTGGTTTCAAATCGATAGCTAGAACTGCGAAGCAAAGAACCCATTCTCCGAATGGGAAAAAAAAATATGCTCAGCATAGGAATGAATTGAAATCTTAAATCATTGTCAAGGATTTGGAATATCTGAAATGTCGACCTTGAGAAAAGGCAACATCCTTTCACTAAATGTTGTGAAATGTGCTTCTGAAGAAGAATTGATTGGATCAATTGGAGAGAGGACAAGAGCAATGAAGAAGGTCTCAAGATGGGGGAGGAGGAACAATCATTAGTAAATATTGTTCGGAAATAGAGATAGTTTAAGTAATTTATATTTGTTTTGTGGGTGTTGGAAATAAGGTATACGTTTCAGTTTAATCTGTGTTTCTGTTTTTGTTTTCTAAGAAAGGGCTAAAACTTCAGTTTACCTTCATGTGAAAAAAGATAGCCTGAAAGTCTGTGGATCTGTTTAGATGTCAGCATTGTAATGAGGTTTTATGCTGTAAAAACAATTGGAGTTTAAAAAAACAATGCTTTTGCTTAGTAACCAGAGGCCCACACTGGGACAGGAATAACAGATTTAGTTTGGATATAGGTGTTGCAATACGTGTATGGATTTTTTTTATACATGGAAAAGAGAAGAAAGATTAAAAATCTAAGTTGCCAAACTCAACAAACTCTTCCATCTTTAACCCCTTTTTCTTCCTTTTTCCTTTATTTGAATATTGTACTGCCTTAATACAATCACTCCCTCTCTCACACACCAAACCGTCTGTTGTTTGCTATCTTTTGTTGCAATTCTCTTTGCTCTGATATTCTCCGTCCTTCCAGTTAACTCTATTTCTCTCCCGATTGGCACTGACAGACCTGTGGAGTTCTTTCTCTGATCTTGTCTCAAGTTTTTCTAATGGCTGGCAGAATTCTCAAATTAATTCTCAATGTTGTGACTTCAAAAAAAAGGAGGCACGAGAGTCAGATAATTTATTTTTTGGTGATGGATTCAATTGTTTAGTCTCTGTATTTAGAATAATTAAAATGGAGCCTGTATTCCATAGGAATCTTTCAGTTCAGCAGATAGGTTTTAAAGCAGAGTTTTGTAATTTTTCTCTGTATAATGCCAAATATTAATTCTGAATTGTCTCAAATTTGAAGAATGACATTCCAGAATTGGAAGAGCGCAGGTCTGTGAGAGGTGCCTTGTGATATTTTATATTAAGGGTATTAAATTAATGTATATGGGATGTTGTTAAAGTGCCATATTAATTATAATCCTATTACTTTGACAGCAAAACTGAAATCAAACAAAAATGTAGAGCCACATCTGTATTCTGCGATATAATAGCACAAATATGAAATACTTCTTGTTCAGCTGAGGACATTTTTTATAACCCTGACTTATCTACAAGGTGAATTATTTCTTTGTGAAAGTAGCAACTAAGCGTCTCTCTGGTACAGTTATTAATCCCTGAGGTTGGAAGCACAGAATAACGATTCAATGCGAAGGGTTAATTGATTGTGGGTTGGCAGCACAGTATGATAGAAGCAAGGAGAATTGTTGAAAACAGAAGTCAGAATGCTATGATATGCAGCGTGAATGTGCTGTTTCCCACGCAGTGCAGGCTTCTGATCTCCCATTTGACTCTTCTGCCATGATCCAGAAGCCTGCAGTGAAAACCCTGTCCCTGGATTTGAACATTCCACAAGCGGAAACTGTACATCGACCCAATCAAACTCATTCATAATTTTGAAGAGCTTTATTAAACGACCTAACCTTCCCTTTGATATTATGATGGGTGGCACAGTGGTTAGCACTGCTGCCTCATTGTGCCCGGGACCTGGGTTCGATTCCTGGCTTGGGCTGCTGCCTGCGCAAATCTGCATGTTCTTCCCATGCCTGCATGGGTTTCCTCCCACAGTCTGAAAAGTGTGCTGCTTAGGTGCATTAGCTATGCTATGTTTTCATCAGCAGATCCGAACAGATGCTGGAGTGTGGCACCTTGGGGATTTTCACAGTAACTTCATTGCAATGTTAATATAAGTCTACTTGTGACACTAATAAAATAAACTTTAAGTTTACATTAATTTGCTCCATCTACAACGTTCTAGGCTGGACAATTTAATTTCCAGTTGTTGTAGAACATAGAACATTACAGCGCAGTACAGACCCTTCAGCTCTCAATGTTGCGCCGACCAGTGGAACCAATCTAATGACCCTCTAACCTAAACTATTCCAATGTTATCCATATGCCTATCCACTAACCATTTGAATGCCCTTAAAGTTGGCGAGTCCACAACTGCTGCAGGCAGGGCATCGCATGCCCTTACTCCCCTCTGAGTAAAGAACCTACCTCTGACATCCGTCCTATAATTACCACCCCTTAATTTAAAGCTATGTTCCCTTGTGTTAGCCATCACCATCCGAGGAAAAAGGCTCCCACTATCCACCCTATCTAACCCTCTGATCATCTTGTATGCCTGAATCAGGTCACCTCTTAACCTTCTTCTCTCTAACGAAAATAACCTCAAGCCCCTCAGCCTTTCCTCATAAGACCTTCCCACTATACCAGGCAACATCCTGGTAAACCTCCTCTGCACCCTTTCCAATGCCTCCACATCCTTCTTATAATGCGGCGACCAGAACTGTACGCAATACTCCAAGTGCGGCCGCACCAGAGTTTTGTACAGTTGCAACATGACCTCACTGCTCCGAAATTCAATCCTCTACCAATAAAAGCTAACACACCGTACGCCTTCTTAACAACCTTATCAACCTGGGTGCCAACTTTCAGGGATCTATGCACCTGTACACCGAGATCTCTTTGCTCGTCGACACTACCAAGAGTCCTTCCATTAGCCCTATATTCTGTACTCCTGTTACTCTTACCAAAGTGAATCACCTCACACTTTTCCGCGTTAAACTCCATTTGCCACACATATTGTGTGGGCCATACAAATGCCTGTCTCGAAAACAGTTAAGATAACTTCTCATTCAACACATGAAGCACCATAGCTTCATATGTGTTTGATTAATTTGGCTTGTGTTTAATGCATTGATGGTTTGTCTTTTAGGTATTGATGTATATCACAGGGACATCAATATGTAATTGTCCTAGAGCAGCTGGTTGGATTATAAAATTGTGCAACGCAATTCATTGTTAATATTCAATAACAATAATACAGTAAAATATAGACTGTATGTGTGTGAGTGTGTGTGCACTTGTATTTATTGTGTGTGTGTGAAAGTATTGTAAAGCCACGTGGATTATGACCTTTTAAGTGTTACATAGGACTCTGCCCTAAGATCATAAATGTTTAAATCCTATTAGAAAAATGGACACAGTTTAAAATGTTCAATTTCAAGTGAGATGGGATACAAAGGACAGAGTTTTGTGGCAAAAAATTTGCAGCCTATTTGATTTTCGAATTTGATTTCTAAAGCAATTCTTGTGGTTTGTTAAATATTAAGGAGAATATCAGTGTTTTTTCAGCCAACTGGCTAGTCTTTCATTAGACTTATATTCATTAGACTGTAGTGAAGTAGTTGCATTTAATAGTGCCACTTTTAGATGTAACATTGAAATCTGTAAATCTTGCTTGTTCTGTCTACATTTGAGAATTAGGGATTTCACCATGTGAATTATCTTCTCAACTAGGCCATATATTTTCACAATTTTCCTTTGGCCTTCCATCTTCGAAAGTACCTGGGATGAGGGTCATTCTACCTTATTTTCCAAAGCTCTGCCTGTTACACTCACAACCTTGTCAGGCCTAATTTTTGTAAGATTTTGTTTTGCTTGACTCTCCTTTACTTACTATCAATCCTGGTCACTCACCCTTCTAGATTAACCAACCCCATGCTGGTCCTCTCAGTATGCTGTCTCATTCACTGAACTGAACTGACAGGCTATGGGCTGCAATCTCTCAGTGAGGGATTTGCCTATCGGTCCTTTATTCGAGCACTATCTCTGCACTTTGCCCTCAAAGAATTCTTGTGCAGTCACCATGCTGCGATTGCAAAACTCTCCAAGGCTGCAGACCCATTGCAGTTTGATCAATATGTCAAGGGTCCTTTCTTGCTTTGTAGCATCATTTAAGACTATTCAGCATGTCATACCTGCAGTTAATCTTGCTGCCAGGCTGAACACCATGCCGTCTAGAAAGAGCCATTGTTGCACACCTTTTCTATCAACCATTTTATTATATTCATTCTTGTGCAGTTCTATTTGTGAGGCTATTTCAGCAATTTTGTCCTGGTGTATAATCCCAGTTTCCTTCTCTGCCTGAATTGCTGCTTTGTCAAGTTATCTCTGGCACAATTCCTTCAACTAAGTGGCTTCATCTTCCAATCTCTTCCTTATGAATTCTGCATCAGCCAAACTTCTGCTTGGGCTTGAGCAGCTCTTATGCAACTGCTCTCTCCTTTGCCTGTATTTTGCTTCCACAGTCTGGTCTGAGCCAGTTCCAGCTCCATCTCCCTCATTTTTTTTCAATAACTCTTTCCCTTTATCTCAACACTCATCTGAAGTACCCTTAGATGAACTGACAATGTTAAGTCTTTGTTGAAAGAGCTCTCTGCAGAGATTGTAGTCTTCAACCTGAATTTGCTCCAACTTCACTTTATTTTCCAATTGTTACCTTCCCAATCTTTCACTCAATTAAGAGCTGTTTTCTCTGTATCCAATAACTAAGCTGTTCTTTTTGGCTTCTGATTCTCATTTTCAGTATGTGTAAGTTTAGCTCTCAATCCATTACTCTGCTTTTGCAGTTATTCATTTTATCCGTTTCAGGGCTTCACCCAAGGTGAATCCAACATTCCCTTCTGCTGAGAATTTGATATTTAATGATGATATCTCCCCTCTCGTGCTTTGCAAATTCTCAGAGAACTGGCGCTTTCCTTTAGTTGTAGTTGCAACAAACTCTATTTCTTTGTTCAATATTTCTTCCTTCTGCTTGTTTTATTTATTAGACAATTCTCCTGAATTACTAACTGGTTCCAAACGTTGTGTCCTCTCTTCGAGTATGGCCGTTGTGATGTGCTTCTCCGCATTCCAAACACTGGACAGTTTCTGCCGCTCTGCAGAATGCAAATTTCATAAGATCATTTGTATATTAGAACAAAGAACAAAACAGCCCGGGAAACAGGCCCTTCGGCCCAACGAGCCCGCACTGCCATTTTAACATTACGAGTCCCCCCTCCACCCATGACCCTTGTCAATGCTTATGGCATTCCACATTGAGGGAAGACTAATTTAGGGACAATTTATTCCATCAATCAGCCTAACAGCACATCTTTGGGGTGTGGGAGGAAACCGGAGCACCCGGAGAAAACCCACGCAAGCATGGGGAGAATGTGCAAACTCCCACAGACACCGGCCCAAATCCATGTGTCTGCACAGCAAACAGTGATAGTCGCTGAGCTGTCTTGTTGCCCAGCATCTGGTCCAGTTTAAGCGTACACTAATGATATGAAGTGCTAGACTGTTCTCGAAACAACCAAGAGCAGCCCTTGTACGACCCATCGCGTGTATGCCCCTCGTTGGACAACGAGGCGGACCAAAGCACCTGTGAAGTAAAAGAGAAAAACATCGGTATCATCCACATCCTTATACATTACCAGGGACGTCCCAAGGCTCCTGAACCTTATTTAAAACAATCTCTTATATCCCTCCATCTCCAACCCACTCATGTGCCTGTCTAAGTAACTCTTAAACAACTCCAGTGTGCCTGCCTCCACCACCTTGCTTGGCAGAGCATTCCATACCCCCACTACCCTCTGTGTGAAAAACCTCCCTCTAACATCCGAATTATACCTCGTCCCCCCCCCCGCCCCTCACCCTAAGCCCATGGCCCCTCGTAATGTGCGTTTCCAACATAGGAAAAAGCTTACCACTGTTTATTCTATCTATACCTTTCATAATCCTTGATTATTTCATTTGATCTGTAAATAATTCACAGTAATGGTGCTGGTGTAATTTCTGCTTCAACGGGACAACAGTTCTTATGATAGATAATATAATTTGTCCTACATGGGTGCCATGAACCAAATCTTTGATGCATTTCATTGTGATACTGGCAGTTCTCTGCATACATCACAAAACTAACGGCATCTATTACATGGGATTACCTTGGCTCTTCTTGAGCTCTATGCTGTGACCTCCATTACTGAGTTTTTCTTGTGCTTTTTCTCTCAAAAACCTTTTATTCCCATCTTTATTCAAATCCTCAAGCTCCGACACCAGTTCCTTTACTGCTTGCTGGTGAATGTTATACTATGGATTTCCTAGCTATTTCCACTTTATATCATAGTGCTTGTTTTTTTTTCCCTTCTTAGCTTTGATATTGCTGGGTCATTTCTCATCTAGGTTTGAGTCAGAATTTTACCTTCATTTTCAATTTTCCCTACTCCTGGACTCTTCCGTTGCCCTCCTCCTGGGCTTTTCTGTTACTTTCCTCCTGGGCTCTTCTCTTGCTATCCTCCTGTACCTCCACTTCATTTCTTTACCATAGTCACAGATACTTTTCTACTCATACCTGAGAAAAATCTAGAAACCTGTTTCTTGAAAGCATCAATGGCCCCGATATGCACAGCAATTTAAGTCAATTATCACTTTGAACAACAAGCCCAATTGATCTGGTACTCACCCAATTTTATATCGTCTCCTCTCCCCCGAAAAAAGAAACATTACCCCAGCAATCACGTAAAATACAACTGATTCAGACAGCATATTCCAAGTCATTATGCATATGGGATCTAATGGGATTGGGGGTTATAGATAGGTCTATGGCTTAGTAGGTATAGAAGCGATCAGCGCAACTAGTGGGCCGAAGGGCCTGTTTGTGCTGTAGTGTTCTATGTTCTATGTTCTATTAGAACTTGATGTTCAAGAAAAATAATCTCTTTATCTCCCTCCAGCATTTTTGCCAATTATCTAAAATTTGTGTCCTATGATTACTGACCCTCCTAACAGTAGGAACAGTTTCATCCCAACTACCTTATCAAAATCCCTCAGAATTTTCAACTACTTCTCTGATCTAATCATGAAATACTCCATTTTCTCTCATTTGGACTACACTGTTTTGGCTGTGAAGTTATGTTAACTAAGAACGGGATAAAACCAGGAAACTTTATTGAACCATGATGTGACTCAGATGAGTCCTGAACTTTGACAAACATAACATTTTATGCTGTTTAGAAATATCAAAGCGATATGTGCTCAGTACAAAAAGAAGCGCACAATGATTGTGATCCATTAAAACGCCAGCTTCCTTAATAGTTTCAGCACAAAAAGAGCACAATGTGGGCCTAGGTTCTGAAGAGACAGGGAGCTGTTAGTTGGGTGGTGTGGTGTGGAAATCCCCCAGGTCAGGGGGGGCATGAGTGTTTTAAGAGGGGGAGGATGGAGGGGTTTAAGAGGTGGCAGGATGGGAGCTTTAGAGGCTTATGGCGATATTTAGAGGAAGAAGGGTTAAAACATAGAGAGAAAAGACAAGTCAATTTTCCAATTTATTCCAACACTCTCCCCATTTTACCAGAGGCAGCTGTGTGCACCGTAGGCAACCTGTCTGGCAGCAGTGGGAAGCTAATTGAGTTTGTTTATGAGGCATTTTCCTGTGGCAATGACCTTACCAACTGCACAGGGGACCCACCTGATATATGGAATTCACCGCTTCCCTGGAGGCAAGTGCACAGCAGGGTGTGGGTGCGACATGCAAATGGGTTGTAATCTGAGCATTCAATGGGGAGAATGGCAAGCCAGGGGTCACCCTTAGGCAGAAGCTCACCATTGTGGGAGTAGCTCAGTGCGACTGCTGTTGCAAGGCAGTGTTCAGGGTTTAGAAATGGCTCCCAGTTCCTTCAGTCTCATCCCACATCCATCCTAGTCTGAGCTCTTTGTGTGTAAATCATCCCAGCAACTCTCAATGCAGAAACCATGAAGGCTGCATGCCATCCTTTACATTGCATGTACCAAATCAACCTCTTATCTCCCCGACCTGCCCACTACCAATAATGAGTCAATGACGCCACAGGTGGCTTCTTTCTTAGAGAAGGGAATCTGCCATCCTTTCCCGGTCTGGCCTACCTGTGAATCTAGATCCATGGCAACATAGCTGACTCTTAACTGCCCTCTGAAAATGCCCGGTGTGTCATTCAGTTCAATGGGCAATTCGAGATGTGCAATAAATGCTGACCTTGTCAGTGACACTCGCATTCCCATACCAAGGTAGAGATGTCCACAAGAAGGTTGCTACAGGCGGTGTACAACTCTTATGTCTGTATTATGGACCCAGAAATCATGTCACCACCAATGAAAAATCTAAAGCTGCAAGATTCTGTCTAACATGTCCTTAAATTGAAAGCAATTTAAAGCATTTTGCAAAGTGGGAAGAAAACATAAACCTGTCCAACTGTTTCCTTTAGTTGTTCACTTTGTTGCCAGTTGTCAGCTGCTTACACTCATACACTGAGTCAGCAGGTTAACAATTCAAACCCATAGCACTGGAGTCCATAGTACAGGTTAACATTTCATTATTGAGTGAAATGCTAACCTTCAAATGTTGGCATAAATGGGAAAGATTCCTTGGTACTATTTAAAAGATCAGGGAGATTTTCCTTTGGTCCTGGCTAATATTCATTCCTCAACCATCAACAAAACATCTGCAGCTGAATTGAACTCCGCTCAGTAAGGCAGATTGCTATGCACCAATGAGGTGTGTTTGCATCAACTCAATTAATGCTATTAGAGTAATTCATTGCATGCAGGAACTCAGACATGATTATTATGGATGGGGAGAGGTTTTTTTTTAATCCCTTCCACACCTCTCGCCTGACCGCAATAAGATGTATTTTTGAGCAGGAGTCTTTTAACTATTTATGTGCTGTGACTTTAAAGAACAAATAGCCTTTCTGATTGACTTAAGTATAAGGAAAGGATATGCTTTTGATTTCACAACACCCAAAATGCAAGTGCAACAGATACCCACTCCGCAAACACACACTCAAATACACAAGAAAATATGACTTTTAAAAAGGTAACGTGCACTTAGTTTTCTAAAAAGGTAAGCAAAAATGAAAAAGGCCTGTTCTTTACTTCAGTCATTCTGAAGAGGGTGGTTGAAATATTGTAGACCGGAAAATTTCTCTCTTGGTTCACTGAAAACAAAGGTGTTGGAGGTTTCTGGCTTTTCAGTTGAAATTGGCAGAAACAATAGTAGGAGGGATTATTATTTAAAAGGCGAAAAGCTGCAGCATGCTACAGTGCAGAGGGACCTGGGGGCCCTTGTTCACGAGTCGCAAAAACCCAGCCTGCAGGTGCAGCAGATGATCAAGAAGGCGAATGGGATGTCGGCCTTTACAGCGAAGGGGATAGAATATAAAAGCAGGGAGGTCTTGCTGCAACTGTGCAAGGCACTGGTGAGGCTGCAACTGGAGTACTGTGTGCAGTTTTGGTCACCGCACTTGCGGAAGGATATACTGGCCTCGGAGGGAGTGCAGAGGAGGTTCACTAGGCTGATACTGGAGATGGGGGTGGGGTTAGCCTATGAAGAGAGAATAAATAGACTGGGTCTGTACTCGTTGGAGTTTAGAAGGCTGAGGGGGGATCTCATAGAGACGTATAAGATAATGAAAGGGATAGATAGGGTAGAGGTAGAGAGATTCTTCCCGCTTAGAAAGGATAGCAGGACTAGAGGGCACAGCCTCAAGATAAGGGAGGGGGCAGTTTAGATCGGAGTTGAGGAGGAATTTCTTCACTCAAAGGGTGGTGAATCTCTGGAATTCTCTGCCCGTTGAAGTGGTGGAGGCTACCTCGCTGAATATATTTAAGTCACGGGTAGATGGGTTTCTGATAGACGGGAATTAAGGGTTATGGGGAGAAAGTGGGAAAGTGGAACTGATCCACTTCAGATCAGCCATGATCTTATTGAATGGCAGGGGAGGCTCGAAGGGCTAGATGGCCTACTCCTGCTCCTATTTCTTGTGTTCTTGTGCGTTCTTGTGCCTGAGCTCCTATGGTAAAAGAAACTTGCCAGAGATGCATTCAGACTTGTCTG
The DNA here is from genome assembly GCF_965287045.1 of Carcharhinus amblyrhynchos. Lineage (NCBI taxonomy): Eukaryota > Metazoa > Chordata > Chondrichthyes > Carcharhiniformes > Carcharhinidae > Carcharhinus > Carcharhinus amblyrhynchos. Next base: position 17,426,335 of record NC_137330.1, read on the forward strand.
TCTCTCTCTGTACAGGAACCTATAAAATAAGTCACCTGGCTCTCGGAGTCCCTTTTGTTAAGATAACATTCATTCAGTCGCGTTTCCCAAAAAAAAGTTGTGTTCATCTTCTTAAAAGTTCTATGTAAGACCAATCTGCAACACATGCCAACTGCTGAGTATCTTGTAACTGATTAGCATTTATTTCTTTAAATATTTGCCCACTAAATAATTTCGGAGACTTTCTCTGCAACAAATATTGAATTTGTCAGTCGTTTTTTGATGTCCCCTTGACAACTCCTACGGAATGAATGTTTACCTTCTGACTCTTTCAAGAACCTGCTGCATTCGGCAAACATGCAAAATGATGTTGGGATTTCACTGAGTTTTGTGCGCTTGCACTTTGAAACCACACGGTTGAAATTAACTGAATGAGCATCTTTGTTTATTTGAGAAAATCAGTGCTTGGTTTTCCTCTGATATTCTCCTAACATCCAATGCATCTTCTGTGGTAGATTCAAAGAACTGGCACAAATGGGCACATTGTCCTAGATCTTCTGGTAAAGGGGAACAATCAGAATAACCCTCTCTTCCACAGTATCCCCCTCCCTCCCACCATCAGCCCCAGTGCAACTATCATTAACTTCCTGTGTTGCTGCTGCAAGATCCTGCTGCCAGATCTAGAATCCCACTGCACCATAGAATCCCTACAATGCAGGAAGAGGCTATTCAATCCATTGAGTCTGCCCCAATTCGCTGAAAGAACATCCCACCCAAGCCCAATCTTCCCGCCACAGCCCCATAACTCTGTGCATTTACCGTGGCCAATCCACTTAACCTACACATGTTTAGACACTAACTAGCAATTTAGAATGGTCAATCCATTTAACCTGCACATCTTTGTGCTGTGGGAGGAAACCGGATATAACTGAAGGAAACATACACACAGAATGGGGAGAGCTTGCAAACTCCACGTACAATATTCCCCAAGGCAGGAATTGAACCTGCGTCTCTGGCACTGTGAGGTAATAGTGATAATCACTGTGCCAATTCATCATCTGTATAATTTGTATAACTTTCTCTCCTTCATCTGAGGAAAAGACTGTCAAGCAGATGTTTAATAACTATGCGTTATGTAACTTGGTGCCTTTGGCAAATGCAGAATGAAAGAAGGCCATTTGGCCCATCACGCTGGTGCCAGCTCTTTGAAGCTAATTTCTCTCTCTCTCCTACTCTTTATTAATTTCCCTGCAAATTCTTATTTTGAAGTATTTGTCTAATTTCCTTGTGAAAGGCATTCTTGCACAAGCTTTTTTCAGGCAATGCATTCCAGTTTATAACAACCTGCTGTGGTGTTGCACACATATCCTTTTCTAAAGTATACTTGCATTTTGTGTGAGCAAAAAGAGACTCAAAAATCTCTGTGCTTCCAGGGGGCCAGAAGATTGTTCAAGTAAAACATTCGGTGCTTCCAGGGAGCCAGAAGATTTTCAATTTGCTGTCTGGGCATAAAACAGCAACGGTAACAAAAAAATAGTATTTATGTGGTGTTTTTACATGATGACACATTCCAAAACACTTAGTAGGAGAATTATCAATTATAATTTGACACTGAACCGTATGCAGAGGCTTTTGGCTAGGTTATGGAAAGCTTGCCCAAAGAGAGGTCGGTTTTAAGAAGTATCTGAAAGAATAAAGGGAGGTGGAGAAATTTGTTGTGGGGGTAGGGGGGGCAAGATGGAGGAACTGTTCCCAGACCTTGAGGCCTCTGCAGCTGAAGGCACAGTCACTAATGGTGGATCTATATGTAGCAGGAATGCACCCAAGACCAATATTGAAGTAGAATCAGAGAAGAATCATAGAATCCCTACATTGCAGAAGGAGGCCATTTGGCCCATTGAGCCTGCACTGACAATAATCCCATCCAGGCCCTATCCCTGTAACTCCATGCAGTTACCCTGCTAATCCCCCTAACATGAGGGGCAATTTTAGCATAGCCAACCAACCTAACCTGCACATCTTTGGACTGTACTGAAGGAACATAGATGTCAGAGAGTTGCACTGCCGGGGGGTATAACAGAGATGGGGAGGAGTGACACCAGGAAGGATTTGGAATTTTAAAACTGGGTAACTTTGGCAGTGGGTGCCCTGGTGATTTTCAAGGCCTGTTTTACATCAGGTTGTCAAGCTGAAAATCTACCTCTTGTGCCTTTTTCATCCCTTGCTGCTGCTGCCTTCTATTCATTTTCAATTCACCTGGCTAATTTGCATCAGTTGGCGATTACCTGCCGTTATAATTTAAACATTTCTAAAAATGTCTTTATATGCTTGAAATGAAGACCAATTTACTTAATGTGAATGGAATGGCTCTCTCTCACCTCTGCCATTTTGTGTGTTCATGTTTTATTAATCCCTCTGCTTCTAATTTCTAATTATGGTATTGGATTGTGTAAGAGGCTGCTGATTCCTGCGTGCATTTGTAAAGATTACTAAAATGTGTGTGGATTCAGTCTAGTGCTGATATTGACCAATTGTTTCACATGACAATGAGCTGAAATGATTACATGATGTTCACAAAATATTCAGGATGTGAAAAATTGAAATGTGATGATTGTGGGTTTGTAGATAACATACGGGGATTGAATTTGGCATGAGATTGTGCTCAAATATTTTTGATGTTTTGTTTTCTATTCTCAGCACAAGCCATTTGGCTCAACTGGTCTGAGCAGGTGTTTAAACCTGCACTTGCACATCCTCGCGTTCCGTAATATTGCCAAATCTGTGAATCTGAAATAGAACAAAAAATGCAACAAGTACCGAGCAGATCCATAGAATCTTTACAGAGAAGAAGGACGCCATTAGACCCATCGAGTCCACATCAACTCTCTGAAAGAGCGTCCCATCCAGGCCCACCCGTCCGTCCCGTCCCCATAACTCCATATATTAACCATGACTAATCCGACTAACTTACACATCTTTGGACTGTGAACAAAGAACAAAGAACAAAATCAGCCCGGGAAACAGGCCCTTCGGCCCAACGAGCCCGCGCCACCATCTCAACGCCACCAGTCCACCTCTCTACCCATGACCCCTGTCTATTGTTTTATGGCCATCCAGATTGAGGGAAACTGATTTAGGGACAATTTATTCCTGCCAATCAGCCTAACAGCACATCTTTGGGGTGTGGGAGGAAACCAGAGCACCCGGAGAAAGCCCACGCAAGCACGGGGAGAATGCGCAAACTCCCACAGACACCGGCCCAAATCCATGTGTCTGCACAGCAATCAGCGATAGTCACTGAGCTGTCGCCTTGCCCAGTATCTTGTCCAGTTTAGGCACACACTAACGACATGAAGCACTAGGCCAATCTCGAACAACCAAGAGCAGCCCCAGTACGACCCATCGCGTGAATGCCCCTCGTTGGACACGAGGTGGACCGACTCAAAACCTGTGAATGAAAAGAGAAAAAACATTATTATCATACTATACCCATTTACATTACCAGGGACGCCCCAATGCTAATGACCCTTATTTAAAAGGATCTCCTATATCCACCCATCTCCAACTCAGTCATGTGCCTGTCTAAGTTATTCTTAAATGACTCTAGCGTGTTTGCCTCCACCACCTTACTTGGCAGAGCATTCCATACCCCCACTACCCTCTGTGTGAAAAACCTCCCTCTAATATCTGTGTTGTACCTCTCCCCCCTCACCTTAAGTCCATGGCCCCTTGTCCTATGTGTCTCTATTATAGGAAATAGCTTACCTCTGTTTACTCTATCTATACCCTTTATAATCTTATATACCCCTATTAGATCCCCCCTCAATTGGCGTCTTCCAAGGGAAAAAAGCCCCAATTTCTTCCATCTTTCCTCATACCCCAGTCCTTCCATACCAGGCAACATCCTGGTCAACCTCCTCTGCAGTCTCTCCAGAGTCTCCACGTCCTTCCGGTAGTCAGGCGACCAGAACTGGACGCAGTACTCCAAATGCGGCCTAACCAACGTTCTGTACAACTGCAACATTAGACTCCAGCTCTTATATTCTATACCCCCTTCCTATAAAGGCTAACATACCATAGGCTTTCTTCACCACACTCTCCACTTGCACTGCCACCTTCAAAGACTGTGGGAGGAAACCGGAGCACCTCGTGGAAACTGACACAGATACGGCGAAAACGTGCAAACTCCACACACAAGTCATCCAAGTCTAGCATCAAACCTGGCTCCCTTAGGCTTTGAGGAACACGAGCTGTCTTATTGAGTGAGTGGAGGCTCGTCCACTGAGCAACAGCAGGGTTTTTTTAAGCCTGTAACTTTTACCTGGCCCAGTGTGGTAGGTGAAGACTATCTGACTGCAAGCCACAGGAGCAGCATTAATCTTTGGTGCGCAATAAAGGGTGTTGGTGATAGAAACCAGTGTATGGCTGAATTATTGCCACCACATTCTGAAAAAGTGAGAGTATCGATCAGTGCCCTCTCACTATCAGTATTCCTTTCTTTGTGTCTTTGCCTAGATACCCTTTTAATGCTTCTGTTATTCACCTCAGCTAATCTTAAGATAGTTCAAACCACTCTCAAGCTACAGATGTTTTCTTCTGATTGGATTCAGATTTAGAATTGGATTTATTCATTACTTTCTTATATTTGTTTTCTGTAATATTGCACTCCCCTCACAAACGCAAGCATTTTCTCCACATCTATCCTATGAAGACTTTTCATTATCTTGAAGACTGACATATTGTTATAACCCCGGAAAATAATTGGTGAAGGATGGAAATGGGGCCAAACTTGCAGACTCTCGAATAAGCATTTCTAAATAGAATTAAATAGAATACATTACCAACATGCACCTCACAATCTAACCACCAGAGTTTCAGTTTTCTCTTATGTGTAACCTGAATCCCGAGTTTAATGCCCACTATCTGCATAGAATTAAATATCGTTCCTCATTCTTCTTGTTCTGAGAGAAACAAATATCAGCCTTCTCAGCCTTTCCTGACAAGTTGAATTTTTTTAAGTTCTGGTGTAAATCTTGCTGCTTCATCCTGCTTAAGATGGTCCTTAAAGACCAGTCCTTTGGTCAAAAATTGATCACTTGTCCAAATATCTTTTGACGTGGCTCAGTGTCACATGATAACAAACCTGTGAAGCACCTTGGTGCATGTTATTCTGTTTAAGGTGCTATTTAATAGAAAAAGCTATTGTTCTCAGCCAACTTCCTAAAGACCTTTCAAGGGGGAAGAGGAGGAAAGGGGTGGTGACAGTATAGGAATCAGCGACAGAAAAGCTGATTATTTTTTGCTCCTTGGTCTGGGCACTGCCAAACTTATGGTGATGAGCTCAGGTAACTTGGCAAAGAGCAGGGATGTGCGTATTACACTTAAAGTGTACACTCAGGATATGGGTGTCCTTTCGGTTCTGGAATTTTGAGATCTTTGTCAACATGAGAGCAAAGTCGCAGAATAGGTTAAAGCACAAAAGGCAAAAGATGAAGCAGAAGTCCAGATGACTGTTGAAAATGCAGTACTGACTAGTTAAATCTTATATAGCAAATGGACTCTGATGCTCCTGTTTATACATCTTTTGCTAAGTCCATCAATTTAGAGACATCTCGGATGCTGGCCTGCTTAGAAAGGATAGCAGGACTAGAGGACACAGCCTTAAGACAAGTGGAGGTGCAGTTTAGATCGGAGTTGAGGAGGAACTTCTTCACTCAAAGAGTGGTGAGTCACTGGAATTCTCTGCCCGTTGAAGTGGTGGAGGCTACCTCGCTGAATATATTTAAGTCACGGGTAGATAGGTTTCTGATAGACAGGGGAATTAAGGGTTATGGAGAGAAAGCGAGAAAGTGGAACTGATCCACTTCAAATTGGCCATGATCTTATTGAATGGCGGGGCAGACTCGAAGGGCTAGATGGCCTACTCCTGCTCCTATTTCTTATGTTCGTATGGTCGTGATAAGATCTTGTGCATTGATCTTGTACACTGTTGTGTACTGTGCTTTTATGTACAGTAGTTGCAAACTATAATGGGATGTGGGATGTCTCTGACGAGGCTGGCAATAATCGTCCATCCTGAGACACCTTGGAAACATTGCAGTTCGTGTGGTGAAGATGCCCTCACACTCCCATTAGTTGGGAGTTCAAGGAATTTAAGCAATTAGTACTATATTTACTAAATGAGCCATTAAAGGATGTTGAATAATTTTACCTTGGAGAACAGCCAAAATACAATATATTGCTTCAACATCCAAGCATCAGTGGTTACTTCAACAGCAGAAGTAAAACATCCAAAACTGGGTCACTGAAAAACAATGATGTGGATTAATAAACAGGAAAGGATGATTCTAATACTTTGACTTTACTTGAACCATCAGTGAGATTAAAACCATCAGTGAGATTAAAACAACTAGTGAGTACTATCCAGATCAGAGAGAGTGTGGATTCAATCCCCAAAGTGCTTCTTTAAGTAAAGCAGTCACAAAAACAATGGAATTCATGTTTGTTAGAATTATAGAATCTGTACAGTGCAGAAGGAGGCCATTGGGCCCATCGAACCTATACTCATACCAGGCTCTATACATCACTGTAACCCCACATTTTTACCCTGCTCGTCCCCCGACACTGAGACGAAATTTAGCGTGGCCAATCAACCTTATCCACACATCTTTGGAATGTGGGAGGAAACTGGAGCACCCGGAGGAAACCCATGCAGAACTGGGAGAACGCACAAACTCCACACAGTCGCCCAAGGCCAGAATTGAACTTGGTGCTGTATGGCTAACCGTACCACTTTGCTACCATGCCACTCATAATTATGGTTAGCAGAGGATGGTTTTGATCCGTCAACCTTTGGACTATGGGCCGAGCACACTTCCACTGTTCCACTCTGCTCCTGACAACTAAATTAGCTGAACTGTCCCGGCTTTGAGAGAGAGCAAAGTTTAATGAAGTTCCCACTTAAGATCATGATCCAGTGACTACCCTCCTCCTTCCCAGTACACCTGGTTGTTGGGAGAGGTCAGGTTCAAGATTGGCAATAACGTCCTCCTCTGAGGGATAGTCTATCGAAACCCATCCACAGGAATCAAACAGTGCAGCAAGGAGTCAATGCTCTAAATGGATCGGGGCAAAGAGAATAGGATAAAGTAACCTCCTTGCGTCCTATTGGAAATTTATTTTCTTACTGCCACAAAATAGTGCCACAAGCAAATAAATAGGAGCAATATATTTTCAGTCATTTCCTTTCAGGCAACACAAACCCTGCAGCAGTTTATTTACATTGTTGGATTGTGCTGGAGCATATGGTGTGGAGATAACACTGTTCACAATTGCCTGCCTCCACACTCTGAAGAGCATTGATCGACTTTATTACATCTTCAGTTCCCCGTGGAGTCTGATTTTCTAAAGGTGCCAGAAATCATGCAGTACACCTTACTTCTGTCATTGAGACAAACTGGCAAGAAATCTAAAATGAATGGTTTTTAGCCAGATACCTGCATGCAGCTTTGGGGATACATAGCGATGGTGAATGATGAGTGTGGGCAGAACAATTGCAGCTTTTAATAGGACTATTTTCTCGGCAGTTTTGATTCCTGTACTGGAGTTTTGCCCTCCACCACTCAGAATCACACAACTGTTTACTTATCCACCAAAAATGCGAGTTGGTTGTGTGGGGAGAGATAATCTGTGATTTAATTGTTCTAAAATTGCTAAAGCAAAAAGCAAATTCTTTCTCCTTAACCCATACAATTGGAAGTCACTTCTTCCTGCTGCTTTCGATATACCTAGCCATTTCGATATACCTAATACCATTTATTATTTTCAGTTATAAAAATAATGGTTCCTATCCAACACATTATAATTTTAATCAGGAAAGGTGAGTACAATATCTCAGGACAATTAGTGTGGGTACACTTGTGTGTTTATCTAACTACTTGGTATAATTGTATCCAAATTGTATTTGGTGAGTGTTATTCATTGGAGGTTGTCTACAGGAGTAATTTTTCCTGACTTACTATGCAGTTTAATTCTTTGCCAGATATTTGTTTCCTATTTGCAAGTGGAATGGAATTACAATTTTAGCTTTGCAGCACAGCGCTGTGCAACACAATACTTCAGCAACAGCATTTGTATCATTTTAAGTATATGGTGTAGCTGTCCTGCATCTTCTCGTAATTATAGACTGGGTATATCTGAGTAGAAATGCTCTGATATATAGTTAGTCAATCAAAACTAGAAAAGTCATAATTATCCCTTTGTCAAATGAAAGCTTTTGATTTCCGTAGATAGCTGAAGGCAACTACCTAGAAAGGATTATGACAAATTCCCCAGCATATTTACCCACATGCCGCTTCCACCAAATTAAGATTGAGTCATTGAGTGATGCAGTTGCTTGTTCTTTCCCATTATGTATGAAATAACAACAACAAACAAAGTTATTTTAAGGTTTTGTGTGGAAAGAACATTGTGTTAGATAGAGTGTTTCCAGATACTCTTGGGAAGTCCAAAATTGATTCAAACAAATAAAGTGCTTGAAATACTCAGCAGGTCTGGCAGCATCCGTGGGGAGAGAAATAGAGTTAATACTTTGATTCAAATATGACTGTTCATCAGAATAGAATTAATTTATTTGATGAGCTTGGTATTTAGTGACCTGGCAATTAGGAATATTCAAAGTGAGGTGAATACATTGAAAACTACATATTTTTGACAGCACAAGATACATTTTCTGTAATATCTGTAATTTTCTATAATATCTTTAACTTCTGTCAACCATAGTTGGAGAACTTTGGTATGAACTATTCTGTCTTAAAAGAATGACTATTTGTGGCAAGTCTGTATACACTTTATAAATTATTTATTTACTGTCTCATCTTGTAATAGTTTCCCAATTTACCTTGATCAATGTCTTGTTCACCCATACGCAATTTGCTATTTATAGATTTAAGATCTCAATTGCGGACTTAAGTAAATCATAGTTCTATCATATTATGGTCACTCTTACGTAGAGGCTCCTTGACTACAAATTTATCAATGGCCCTTTCTTGTCCCACAACACCAGATTTAAACTAGTCTGTTCCTTAATTGGTTCCTCAACATCCTGATCGAGAAAACCGTCTTGGATCGAGAAAACCATCTTGTATTCACTCCATAACTCACCCTCTGCACTAATATTACAAATTTAGTTTGCCCAATCTATCGGAACATTAAAACTCCCAGGCTTACGATATTACTCTTGCTTTATGCGGCTATAAGATGAGGGTATGTAAAATTGCCGGTACCCTCCCCGATGAGCTCGATGATTTCTAAACACATTTTGAAGACATCAGCGAGAGCACATCCTGCACACTGGAAGCCTCAGATAAACCAGTATCCGAGGTCACCATTGCAGATATCAGTGCAGCCTTCTCGAAGGCTAACCCATGGAAAGTGACTGGCCTGGATGGAATACCCGATGAGCACTCAGACCCCGTGCAGACTAGCTGGCAGGGATATTCACAGCTTCTTCAACCTCTTTTTACAAAATCTGGGGTCCTTAGCTACTTCAAGAGGATGAGCATCATCCTGGTACCAAAGAAAAGCCAAGTAGCGTGCCTTAGTGACTATCATCAGTGGCCCTGATGTCCATCATTTTGAAGTGCTTTGAAAGATTAGTTATGGCACGAGTCAATTCCAGCCTCCCAGATTGTCTGAATCCACTACAATTCGCCTATAGCTGCAACAGGTCCACAGATGATGCCATCTCCCTGGCCCTGCACTCAAGCCTGGGGCACTTAGGTAACAAAGATTTTTATGTCAGACTCCTATTTATTGACTACAGCTCAGCCTTCAGCACCATTATTCCTACTCATCTCCACATGCCGTGGCCTGGGGCTCAGCTCCTCCTTCTGCACTGGATCCAGAAATTCCTATCCCATAGACCACAATCAGTAAGGATAGGCAGCCACACCTCCTCCACAATCATCCTCAACACCGGTGCCCCACAAGGCTACATCCTCAGCCCCTTACTATATTCCTTTTCCACCTCTATGGCCAAATTCCCTTCCAACTCAATTTTCAAGTTTGCTGTTGACACCACCACAGTGGGCCAGATCTCAAATGATGTTGAAACGGAGTACAGGAAAGAGATAGAGAATCTGGTGAACTGGTGCGACAACAATAATTTCTCTCTCAATGTCAACAAACCAAAGGAAATAATCATCAGGAAGAATAGTGGAAGACATGCCCCTGCCTACATAATGGGGACGAAGTAGAAATGGTCGATAGGTTCAAGTTTTTAGGTGTCCAGATCACCTGTCCTGGTCCCCCCATATCTACACTATAGTTAAGAAAGCCCATCGACGCCTCTACTTTTTCAGAAGGCTAAGGAAATTTGGCATGTCAGCTACGACTCTCATCAAGTTTTACAGCTGCACCATAGAAAGCACTCCTTCTGGCTCTATCACAGCTTGGTATGGTTCCTGCTCTACCCAAGACCACAAGAAACTACAAAAGGTCGTGAATGTATTGCAACCATTACGCAAACCAGCTTCCCACCCATTGACTCATCTGCACATCCCGCTGCCTCGGCAAAGCAGCCAACATAATCAAAGACCCCATGCACCCCGGACATACTCTCTTTCATCATCTTCTGTCAGGAAACTGATACAAAGTTCTGAGGACATGTACCATCCAACTCAAGAACAGCTTCTTCCCTGCTGCCTTCAGACTTTTGAATGGACCTACATTGCATTAGAAGTCTTTCTCTAGACCCTAGCTATGACTGTAACACTACATTCTGCACACTCTCATTTCCTTTTCTATGAATGTTATGCTTTGTCTATATAGTGTGCAAGAAACAATACTTTTCACTGTATGCTAATACATATAACAATATTAATAAATCAAATCAATAACAGGGTGACCAAAACTGTACACAATACTTCAAGTGCAGCTTCTCCAATAACTTATACAATTGTAGCATGATATCCCAATTCCTAAACTCAATGCCCTCACTGAAGAAGGCCAATGCGCTGAACACCTCTTCACTCCCCCTGTCTGTCTGTGATGCCACTTTCAACGAACTATCTACTTGTATCCGTAGGTCCTTCTGTTCCTCAACGCTTCCCAGGGCCCTACCATTCACTGTATAAGTCTTATCCTGCTTTCCAAAATGCGACACCTCACACTTATCTGTATTGAAACCTATTTGCCAATTCTCGGCCCACTTCCCTAACTGATCAAGGTCCCCTTGTAATTTTTGATCACTTTCTTTGCTGCCAATGACACCTCTGAATTTAGTATCATCCACAAATTTACTTTGGGTGAGGTACCATTAATTGATGACCTTGGAGGACAACTTCATGGCTAGAAGAGTTTACTCATTTCTCCCCAGTCCCTCTAATCTGTCCCATGGATCATTCTAGTCTTGTGTCCCAAGCCTTCTGATCAGTCTTAACAAGCCCACCATCTCCAGCCTTCACTATCCATCTCTGGCCATTCATCCTCCCGGAAACTGGCCCCCAATCTACACCTGGCCTCCAATTTCCCCCCTCTACTGTATCTTCAAAGGATACAAAAGTCTGAGGACATGTTCCAGCCAACTCAAGAACTTCTTTTTCCCTGCTGCCCTCAGACTTTTGAATGGACCTACCTTGCATTAAGTTGATCTTTCTCTGCGTCCTAGCAGTGTCTGGAATATTACGTTCTGCACTCTCTTCTTGCTTTCTCTGTGAACAGTACACTTTGTCTGTATAGTGTGCAAGAAAAGAATACCTTTCACTGTATACTAATGCGTGTGACAATAAATCAAATTTAATTTTCTGATTTATTTTTTGTCTTTCATTGCAGCCACTATTATTGTGCCAATGAACAACTCATGCCAATGTTTTCTTCCAATAGAATTCCTTCAGTGCAAAAAGAGGCCACTCAGCACTGACTCTCTGAAAAACCATCCCTTCTCAGCCCTCCCCTATCCCCGTAAGCCCAATCATTTACTGTGCTTAATTCACCTAATCTATGGATCTTTTCACACTAAAGGGCAGTTCAGCATAGTCAATCTTCATTGTCTAGAAGGGCAAGGGCAACATGGAACTTCATACCTGAAAGCTCTCTCTTGCAGTCACTCACATTCCTATCTTGGAAATATATCATGATGTGGAGATGCCGGCGTTGGACTGGGGTAAACTCAGTAAGAAGTCTCACAACACTAGGTTAAAGTCCAACAGATTTATTTGGTAGTAAATGTCACTAGCTTTCGGAACGCTGTTCCTTCATCAGGTGATTGGGAAGTTCTGATCACAAACAGGGCAGTCTACAGAATACTGATTAGAATGCGAGTCTTTATAGCTAATCAGTTAATCAAGTCTTAAAGGTGCAGACAATGTGAGTGGAGATAGCATTAAATATAGGTTAAAGAGATGTGTACTGTCTCCAGATAGGACAGTAAGGGAGATGTTGCAAGTTCAGGCAAGTCATGGGGGTTACAGATAGTGTGACAAGAACCCAAGATCCTGGTTGAGGCCATCCTCATGTGTGCGGAACTTGGCTATCAGTTTCTGCTCAAGGACTGTGCGCTGTCCTATGTCATGGAGGCTGCCTTGGAGAATGTTTACCCAAAGATCGGAGGCTAAATGCCCGTGACTGCAGAAGAGATCGCCAACAGGAAGGGAACAGTCTTGCGTGGTGATTGTCAAGCGGTGTTCATTCATCCGTTGTTGTAGCGTCTGCATGGTCTCCCTAACGTACTATGTCTCGGGACATCCTTTGCTGCAGCAAAGGATACAACCGTCAACTCAACACTCTGATCAAGACCTTTGATCCAGACCTTCAGAGCACCCTCTGTGCTCTCATCCCACATTGTCCCCTCATTGGAGATCTCTACTGCTTCCCAAAGACACACAAGGCAAACACACCTGGCCGTCCCATCATATCGGGCAATAGGACCCTGTGCGAGAACCTTTCCGGCTACATCGAGGGCATCCTGAAACCCATTGTACAAAGAACCCTCAGCTGTTGTTGCGACACTACAGACTTCCTACAGAAACTTAGCACACATGGAGCAGTTGAACCAGGGGCACACCTCATCACAGTGGGTATCTCGACACTCTATACCAGCATCCCCCACGACGATGGCATTGCTGCAACTGCCTCAGTACTCAATGCCGACAATTGCCAGTTTCCAGATGCAATTTTACAACTCATCCACTTCGTCCTGGATCACAATGCCTTCAGCTTTGACAACCAGTTCTTCATCCAGACACAAGGAACAGCCATGGGGACCAAATTCACACCTCGATATGCCAATACCTTCATGTACAGGCTCGAATAAGACTTCTTCACCGCACAGGATCTTCAACTGATGTTATACATTAGATACATCAATGACATTTTCTTCCTTTAGACTCATGATGAACAATCACTGAAACAACCATGTGATGACATCAACAAGTTCCATCCCACCATCAGACTTACCATGGATCATTCTCCGGAATCGGTTGCATTCTTGAACACACGCAAATCCATTGAGGACAGTCACCTCAGCACCTCACTGTTCCACAAGCCCACAGATAACCTCACGATCCTCCACTTCTGCAGCTTCCATCCTAAACACATTAAAGAAGCTATCCCCAGGGACAAGCTGTCCATATACACAGAATCCGCTCAGACGAGAAGGATAACAACAGACACCTCCAGACGCTGAAAGATGCCCTCATAAGAACAGGATATGGTGCTCAACTCATCGATCGACAGTTCCGACACACCACAGCGAAAAAATGCACCAACCTCCTCAGAAGACAAACACAGGACATGGTGAACAGAGTACCCTTCATCGTCCAGTACTTCCCCGAGCAGAGGCGCAACGACATTTTCTCCGGAGTCTTCAACATATCATTGATGAAGACGAACATCTTGCCAGGGCCATCCCCACACCCCCACTTCTTGCCTTCAAACAACCGCACAACCTCAAACAGACCATTGTCCGCAGCAAACTACCCAGCCTTCAGGAGAACAGTGACCACAACACCACACAACCCTGCCACAGCAACCTCTGCAAGACATGCCAGATCATCAATAAGGAAGCCATCATCTCATGTGAGAACACCATCCACCAGGTACACGGTAAATACTCTTGCAACTCGGCCAACGTTGTCTACCTGATACGCTACAAGAAAAGATGTCCCGAGGCATGGTACATTGGGGAGACCATGCAGATGCTACAAAAACGGATGAATGAACACCGCTCGAAAATCACCAGGCAAGACTGTTCCCTTCCTGTTGGCGAACACTTCAGTGGCCACGGGCATTCGGCCTCTGATCTTCGGGTAAACGTTCTCCAAGGTGGCCTTCACAACATATAACAGCGCAGAGTCGCTGAGCAGAAACTGATAGCCAAGTTCCGCACGTGTGAGGGGGGCCTCAACCAGGATCTTGGGTTCATGTCACACTATCTGTAACCCCCATAACTTGCCTGAACATGCAACATCTCACTTACTGACCTGTCTGGAGACAATACACATCTCTTTAACCCATGCTTAATGCCATCTCCGCTCACATTGTCTGCACCTTTAAGACTTGAATAGCTGATCAGCTGTAAAGACTCGCACTCTAATCAGCATCCTGTAAATTGTGTGTGCCTTTATATGCCCTGTTTGTGATCAGAACTCCCCACTCTCCTGATGAAGGAACAGCGTTCCGAAAGCTCGTGGCGTTTACTATCAAATAAACCTGTTTGACTTTAACCTGGTGTTGTGAGGCTTCTTACTTGGAAATATATCACCATTCATTCATTGTCACTGTGTCAGTATCCCTCCTTGATGGCACTTTGGATGTACCTACATCACATGGACTGCAACAATTCAAGAAGACAGTCACTGCCACCTTCTCAAGGGCAATTAGGGATGGACAATCAATGTTGGCCTAGCCAGTGATGCCTGCATCCCATGAAAGAAAGAAAAACCTATGAGCGCTTTCAGCACTACCCACATTAGCATTGCCACAGGGAGGCTATGACAGAGCAGGAAGTGGTCAAAAATGTAAGAGAGTCTGATATTTGGCAGAGATATCTCGGGGGGGCTGGGGGCTGGGGGCGGGGGGGGCAGCACGGTGGCACAGTGGTTAGCACAGCCGGCTCACAGTGCCAGGGACCTGGGTTCGATTCCCGACTTGGGTCACTGCCTGTGTGGAGTCTGCACGTTCTCCCCGTGTCTACGTGGGTTTCCTCCAGGTCATCCAGTTTCCTCAAAGGTGTGCAGGTTAGGTGGATTGGCCATGCTAAATTGCCCATTAGTGTCAGGGGGACCAGCATAATGCACAGGTGGGATTGTGGTTGGGGCAAACTCTATAGGCTGAAAGGCATCCTTCTGTGCTGTAGGATTCTATGATTCCATGATATCAGACATTTACACTGGATCTTAGAAATGATGACAGAAATGAAAAGCTGTGTAAAGGTGGATAAACCCAGTGTCAGGATCTTAACCAGGGGTTTAAGATAATAGGCAAAAACAGGTGGTGAGGGTGGACGCTGCAGAGATGAGACTGGTCTTCATCTGTTGAGTTGTTATAATAAGAAGCACACGTGCGAAAAGGATGGTGGAAGCAGATTCAATTCTTTCAAAGGAGCTGGATTTACAATTGAAAAGACACAATATGCAGGGCTGTGTTGAAAGGTTTGGAGAGTGGGACTAATTGGACAGTTCCTTTAACAACCAGTTCAACTGAAAATCCTGCTGTTGAATTTCAAAGCCTGTTGAAAAGATAATACCGCAGAAATTCAACTCTGTCTTTTCGGCAAATACAATTTCAAAACCTGCTCAACTGTGAGACACGTCTGGCTCAGTATGTCTTTCTGGTTCATACTGTTGAGTTTTCGGGTTGTTGGTGCATGTTCCACACTTGGATTTGAGCGTATAATCCAGGCTAACATTTTGCTGCAGTACTGAGGGAGTGCTGCAATGTCAGATATGCTATCTTTGGCCTGACCATTTGAACCACAGTCCAAGTGGAATCAGATGGTAAGTGTAAAAGCACAGGGATTTTTCTCAATATTCTCGGCCACATCCAACAAACACCAGAGGAAAAATAAAGATTGACTTTGCTGCTTTTTGTGTGACCTTGCCATGTGTATGCTGTGTTTGTCTGCAATCACTTGGAGCACTGGAAAATTCATTCATTGGCTGTGAATACGATAACTGGCATTTATACGGTATCTGAAATGTAAAGTATGTCCCAAAGCATCAAAACCAATCACTGAGTCAGGGACACATTGTTCGAAGGGTTCATCAAATTCTCATTTTGAAGAGACTGCGATGTCCTAAAGACTTGAAAGGCAATTTGTTACTGCCATTCTTTTTCAAAGGTAAGCATTGATATCGGGTTTTTCATAACGATTCAGAACTTTACAGCTAATTACTACTTTGTGAAATGTAGGGCCCGATTTTACCAAAAATTCGCGCCGGTTTTCGGGCGTCAGGCCTGGAACATGATCTGCATCCGAAACCGAGCAGATCGCGCCTTTGCCGACACCCGATTTGATCCGAGCCCCAATCAGGCGGCCCGACGATTTAAATGTATTAGCACGCATTTAAATCGACTTAATGAACCGCACGCCCAACTCTGCTGCCAAACCCCCACTTTACCATCTCCAGGTCCGTTTTGGATCCGCGCTGTTATCAACCTGCAGAATAAAAATCCAAAGCGGATTCCTATTCTGCAAGCGAATCTCCAAAGCCCATCCTCTTCAAACACCCTTCGCAGACACCCCCCCCACTAACCACCCCAGCAGACCTGTCCCCCCACCCCCGCGATCCAACCCCCTGGGAGACAGGCCCCCCTGGGTAGAGCACACACCCCCGCGATCAATACCCCGCCCCCCCTTCCAGGAGGCAGCAACCCCCCCCCCCCGCCCCCAACTCCACTGTGATCAGACACCCCCCGGGAGGGAGGCCCCCCCTGCCCTCGGCAGGGCACGCCCCCAACCTACCTCGATTGCTGATGTCCCTCCACCATCCTTCTGACCTGCACTCGTTGATGTGGAGATGTCAGCGTTGGACTGGGGTGAACACAGTGAGAAGTCTCACAACACCTGGTTAAAGCCCTGTTGGAGTTTAACTTGGTGTTGTGAGACTTCTTGCTGCACTTGCTGGACAGCCTGCAGCACCTTCCTGGCCTCCCGCTGCCATCTGCCAGAGGAGGTGCAGGGGGAGAAACGGGTTCAGATGGATCTCTGGTTGGGGTGGTGGTGGCGGAGGATGGGGGGAGGGGAAGGATGGACTTGGGAGAATCTCCACCACTCCCCTCCCCAACCAGAGATCCATCTGAACCCACCCCCTCCTTCGGCAGACACAGCAGAAGGCTAGGAAGGTTGCTGCAGGCTGTCCAACGAGTGCATAGGAAGTCTTACAACACCAGGTCAAAGTCCCACAGGACTTTCCAACAGTACTTTAACCTGATGTTGTGAGACTTTTTGCTCTGTTCACCCCAGTTAGTTTACTTTAGTTAGGACTCACTTCCAGTGTTGCGTTTAATCCTGGTCACCGTATTACAGGAAGGATGTGGAGGCTTTGGAGAGAACGCAGAAGAGGTTTACCAGGGGATACTGCCCGGATTAGTGGATATGAGCTAAAAGGAGAGGCCGGACAAATTAAGGTTGTTTTCTCTGGAACGGCAGAGACTGAGGGGAGACCTGATCGAAGTCTATGAAATTATGAGAGGCATAGAAAGAGTTGACAGTCAGAATCGTTTCCCCAGAGTTGAACTGTCTAATACTCGGGGACGTGCGTTTAAGATGCACGGGGGAAAGTTCAAAGGAGATGTGAGGGGTAAGTTTTTCACACAGAAAGTGGTAGGTGTTTGGAACGCACTGCCATAGCTGGTGGTGGAAGTAGGTGTGATGGGGGCAGTTAAGGGACTTTTAGATAAGCGTGTGAATATGCAGGGTACTCAGGGATATGAACCAAGGGCAAACAGAGGGATTTACATAATTTGACGGCAGTTGGGCACAACATCATGGGCCAATGGGCCTGTCCCTGTGCTGTACTGTTCTATATTCTATAACTTACTAGCAATTTAAAACAAGTATATAAATGTATATCTACATATATGAGGATATCTGTGTCGAAGTATATATGTGCGTGATTGCGCGCGTAGGCATGCGTACATGCATAGGCGGCACTGTTAGCTCATGGTGCCAGGGACCCGCCTTGGATGACTGTGTGGGGTTTGTACATTCTGCCTCTGTCTGCATGGCTTTCCTCCCAAAGGTGTACGGGTGAGGTGGTTTGACAATGGTAAAATTGCTTGTTAGGATCCAAAGCTGTGAAGGTTGGGCAGATTAATGGGGTAAATTTAAGGGGTTATGGGGATAGGGCCTGGGTGGGCTGCTCTGTCAGAGTTTCAGTGGGCCGAATGGCCTCCTTCTGCAGTGTTGGGATTTTGTGATATTTAGGTGTATATCATATATACATATATAACACCTTTGGCTTACATTAGCAGGTGGAGGAATTTCACAAATTCATTGCAACCTGTTTCTTGCAAACATCACGCAGCATGATTTCTACCCAGTGTGTGTGTTTTCAGTACAGCTATGTGTGTAGAGAACTAATAAATACGTAAAGAAAGCTTTTGCCTTGCAGGCATCCTCTGGGGAGGAGAGAATTTTGCACTGTCCCTAATTCCTGAGAGAATGCCAACAGCCAAGCAGAATTGCTCAGAATATTATTCATTTCCTCTAATTCCATATCAAATCTCCATGTGCATGCAGCCTCTCAGCTTGGTAAGCTAGTCGGTGATAGAGATATTGTGTTGGAAAAATAACGCTTTCTGGAATTATGCCTTTAAAATGTTCGGGGAGGTTGGGGTGAGATGTGTGACATGAATATTGATTGTCAGCTTATGGACATAGTGTTTCCTTCTGCTTTTTTTATTTAATTGCTGTGAGGTACTAAGGTTAAACATCCAAATATGGCAACGTGAAAAACATAGTGGAACTTTGTTTTCCTGAGATTGAGGTCAAGACCTGTTGGATGTGTTTTATAACGAGGAAATCTGAATGTAGTGTGATCCAGTATGAGGAAAATAGTAAATGGCACCAAAGTATAAATAGAATTGTGTTAAATAAGGTTCGATTTAACATTGGTTATGTCGCTCTTCTGATCCCCATGTCACCTTGGATCAGCTGGTACTGCTCTGAGTTTGGAAGCATTTCAGCCAATTCCATGGTATAAAACTGAAGCTCGGTGTGACTGATACTTCAGTGCAACATCAAGAAATAAAAATAGAAACTTCTGGAACTACTCCGCAGGCCACATCACTTCTGCGAGGAGAGAAACAGAGTTCACATTTCAGGCTAGTGACGTTTGTAGGAAATGCTTGCATTTTCCTGCCACAAATACACTAACTGGTTGGAAGGTATTATGAAAGACAGGGTCTACAGGCTTTTAGAGATGCAAGGACTGATTAGGGACTGTCAGCAAGGTTTTGTGAGTGGAAAATCATGTCTCACAAATTTGATTGAGTTTTTTGAAGGGGTAACCAAAAAAGTAAATGAGGGTGTGCAGTTGATGTTGTCTACATGGACTTTAGCAAGGCCTTTGACAAGGTACCGTATGGTAGGTTGTTGCATAAAGTTAAATCTCATGGGATCCAGGGTGGGGTATCTAGATGGATACAAAATCAGCTTCGTGACAAGCAGAGGGTGGGATTCGAGAGTTGTTTTCCAAACTGGAGGCCTGTGACCAGCAGTGCGCCTCAGGGATCAGGGCCCTCTGTTATTTGTCATTTATATTAATGAGTTGGATGAGAATATAAGAGGCGTGGTTAGTAAGTTTGCAGATGACACTAAGATTGTGGCATAGTGTACAGTGAAGAAAGTTATCTCCAATTGCAAGAGGATCTTAATCAATTGGGGCAGTGGGCTGATGAATGGCAGATGGAGTTTAATTTAGATAACTGCAAGGTAATGCATTTTGGTAGATTGAACCAGGGCAGGGCTTACTCAGTTAATAGTAGGGCACTGGGGAGAGTTACAGAACAAAGAGATTTAGGGGTACATGTTCATAGTTCCTTGAAAGTGGAGTCACAGGTGGACAGAGTGGTGAAGAAGGCATTCAGCATGCTTGGTTTCATTGGTCAGGACACTGAATACAGGAGTTGGGGTGTTCTTGTTGATGTTGTACGAGACATTGGTAAGGCCACACTTGGAATGCTGTGTGCAATTCCGGTCACCCTATTGTAGAAAGGATATTATTAAACTAGAAAGAGTGCAGAAAAGATTTACTAGGAAGCTACCAGGACTTGATGGATTGAGTTATAAGGAGAGGCTGAATAGATGGGGACTTTTTTCTCTGAAGCTGAGGGGACTGAGGGGTGACCTTATGGAGGTCTATAAAATAATGAGGGACATAGACAAGGTAGATAGTCAATATCTTTTCCCAAAGGTAGGGAAGTCTAAAACTTGAAGGCATAAGTTTAAGGTGAGAGGGGAGAGGTGCAAAAGTGCCCAGAGGGGCAATTTTTTCACACAGAGGGTGGTGAGTGTCTTGAACAAGCTGCTAGAGGTAGTAGTAGAGGCAGGTACAATTTTTCCTTTTAAAAAGCAGTTAGATAGTTACATGGGTAAGATGGGTATAGAGGGATATGGGCCAAATGCAGGCAATTGGGATTAGCTGAGGGATTTTAAAAAAAAAGGCGGCATAGACAAGTTGGGCCAAAAGGCCTGTTTCCATGCTGTAAACCTCTATGATTCTATGACTCTATAACTGGTAATTTGAAGAAGCTTGCTGTTAATTAGTTACATTGTAATTCAAAACGTGAGCAATGTTTAATGACATTTAAACAATGTGAGGTTGCCAGCTTCATTCATCTTAATCTATGACCTGTGTTTCAGGTCATTTGGGGCTATGGCTCATTTCAAAGCGTACAGATGACAGAAAACTCCAGAATGTAGTAAGCTCCAGGGAGGATTGGAACACAATTCAGGCTGTGTGCAGACTTCTTTTTTGTCCACAGGATGTAGGTGTGAGATTCAAAGCAGAGAACGTCACGGTCGTACAGTGGTTAGCACTGCTGCCTCACAGTGCCAGGAACCTGGGTTCGATTCCAGTCTTGGATGTCTGCATGGGTTTACTGCAGGTGTCCCAGTTTCCTCCCACAGCTCAAAGATGTTGAGGTTAAGTGGATTAGCCATGGTAAATACACGGGGCTTTGGTGAAAGAGTGGGGCTGGGGGGAGAGGGGGAATTTGGGCCTGGGTGGGATGCTCTTTCAGAAGGTCGATGCAGACCTAATGAGCTGAACAGCCTCTTCTGCACTGTAGGGATCTTATGGTTTCTATGGTTATAGAAATGTGAAGTGCTTTATTTTGGTTGGAAGAGGAGAGGCAATATAAACTTTGTGGTACAATTTTTAAAGGAGGTGCAGAAGCTGAGGGCCACATAAATCTTCAAAGTCTGTTTAAAAGTTAAATGGGACTCCTGGTTTATAAATAAAGCCTTCAACTATTAAAGTAAGAAAGTTATGCTGAAAGTTTTAGAAATCACTTGTTTGTCTCTCACAAGACTCTCGTAGCCAACTTTTGGGTACCACACTTTTGGAAGTATATCAATGGCCGGGATTCTCCAACCTCGCTTGTGGCTGGGATTCTGAGTGCCAAATTCTCCATTCTCACCGGAAGTGATAGCAGGACACCCAACATGAGAGAATTCTGGCCTGGTTCTTTGAGAAGATTTGTTAGAATGTTATCAGAGATAAGAGATTTTGGTTATCTGGGGAGACTAGTGCAAGTAGGATTTTTCTCCTCCTAGCACAGAAGGGAGATTTGATCGAGGTGTTCCAGATTATAAAGGGTATTGAATGCACTAACAGAAAGGACAATAATGAGAAGACACAAATTGAAGTTAACTGGCAGAAGCGATGAGGACATGAGGAAAAATGTCAATTCATAGAACATAGAACATAGAACATTACAGCGCAGAACAGGCCCTTCGGCCCACGATGTTGCGCCGACCAATGAAAAAAGCAATCACCCTCTAACCTAAACCAATCCCTTTCCATCCATAAACCTATCCACGGATCTCTTAAACGCTCCCAAACTAGGCGCATCTACAACTGCAGCAGGCAGGGCATTCCAATCCCTCACCACCCTCTGGGTAAAGAACCTACCTCTGACATCCGTCCTATATCTACCACCCCTTAATTTAAAGCTATGCCCCCTCGTGCTAGCTTTCTCCATCCGAGGAAAAAGGCTATCACTGTCCACCCTATCTAAACCTCTGATCATCTTATATGTTTCAATAAGGTCCCCTCTTAGCCGCCTTCTTTCTAACGAAAACAACCCCAAATCCCTCAGTCTCTCCTCATAGGACGTCCCCTCCATACCAGGCAACATCCTGGTAAACCTCCTCTGCACCCTCTCCAATGCCTCCACATCCTTCCTATAATGTGAGGACCAGAACTGCACACAATACTCCAAGTGCGGCCGCACCAGAGTTGTGTACAGTTGCAACATGACGTTGCGGCTCCTAAATTCAATCCCCCTACCAATAAACGCCAAGACACCGTATGCCTTCCTAACAACCTTATCTACTTGATTCCCAACTTTCAGGGATCTATGTACACATACACCTAGATCCCTCTGTTCATCAACACTATTCAGAGTCCTACCGTCAGCCCTATACTCTACACATGTGGCGAGTTTTGAAATGACCTGGAATGTGTTCCCTGACAGGGAGATGGAAGCAAATGGAACAATCAATTTATGAAGAGAATTTGATAATAGCTGAAGGGGAAACATTTCCAGGGCTAAGAGCAGGGGAGAGGGACCAATTGGATAGCTCTTAAGAAAAATAGGCATGATATGTTGACTGGTGTCTGTCTGAGCTGTATCTTTCAACGATTCTATTGTCCCTCGAACTACACCTGTATCTAGTTGATCTTTAAATTAAAGCCATCTGCTTGAGAGTCCATTATAATTGTTGATCATTTTCTGCATGAAAGGAAAAACAGAAACCCTGCAGTGCAGTAGAGGGCCATTTGGTCCAGCAAGACTGCACCGATAACAATCTCAGCCAGGCCCTATCCTCACAATCCCACACATTTACTCCACTCATCCCTCTAACCTTTTCCATCCCGGGACACAAAGGGGCAATTTAGCACGACCATTCAATCTAACCCAGAAGTTAGAAGATTATTCCTGAAATTACCTTGCATGTGGTTGGAACCTATGTCACCTTTGTCTACTCCCCCAGTTTAATTTAAAATACCATTCCCAACATATTTTCACCAATTTTGATCGATGATTATTGATCTGAAAAGTTGACTATTCCTCTCTCTGCAGATGCTGTCTGATCAGCAGAGTATTTGCCAGCATCTTCTGGATGTTTTCTTCACATTTTCTGCACTTTATCAAAAACTTTCTAAAAGTTTGTGCTGACCACATTTACCCCTGGTGTCTGTTACTTTATCAAATAGCTCTGGTCAGATCTGTCAATCATGGAGCTGAGATTACTCCTGAAATTTCTAAAATCTCTTGCTGTTATATTTTGTTCCTCCTGATATTTTCCTATAACTGAAAGATTTCCAAGTATTTTTAGGTATTTTTCCATAATTAAAAAATGTATAATTTTTTTGGAATCTGTACAGTACAGAAGGCCATTCAACCCATCGAGTATGTATCAACCACAATCCCACCCAGACCCTATTTCCGTAACCCCACACATTTACCTTTCTAATCCCCCTAACATTCTGGTCAATTTAGCATGGCCAACCAATCTAACCCGCACATCTTTGGACTGTGGGAAGAAATTGGAACACCTGAAGGAAACGCACACAGACATGGGGGAACACGCAATCTCTACACAGACAGTGACCCAAGCTGAAATTGAACCGGGGTCCCTGACGCTATGAAACAGAAATGCTAACCACTGTGACACCTGTACCCGCTTTGAAGTTAAATTAAATTGGAATAACTTTACTGGCTTTTAATTACTTGAGTTGGTTATGTTTTCTCATTTTAAAATGACTTTAACTTCTTTCCAATTCCCCAATATGCATCAAGCCTCAATGGAAATATCACATATGTAAATGGTTCCAGTGCCACTCTCCTCCAAATCCAAATTAAGTATGATTAAATTGTCATTTCTACACATTACTCCTCCCAGACATACAGAAATGCAGTGAACCATTTGACACTAGCCCTCCATCTCGCGCTCTGCATGTAAAGGTTTGTTAAGGCTCAAAATTGTGTTGGGAAATGTGTTGGGAATGGTATTTTAAATTAAATTGGGAGAGTAGACAAAGGAATGGCAGCTCAAGTGACCAAAATAACACAGTGGAACTCTTCAACCGAGATATGACCCAATGGAGATTCTAAATCAATGAAATATTTCAGTGTTAAGTTGTTCAATTAAATTTTATTACTATTAGTTAGATGTCATTGCAGAACACCACCTAACCTAGTGAAATCTGTGCTTATTTTAGGATATCTGTGATCTGAAACACTGTAAGCAATCAAAGTTTAAAATGCTCATAAATCCAGCTTTGGAAAGATAGCAAGTAACTATTTTATGATCGCATCTGACAAAATAGGTGAACAAGTGCCTTTAGAACAAAGAATGTTCGTGATAACTCAGGTGATATTAACACTGATGGTAATAGGACGTCTTTATTAATATTTGATCTTGTGTCACTGCATGTTGAAGCATGCAGTCCTCCATATCCTGATCTCTAGATGCCATTATTAGCTGGTGACCCTGCTTTTTATAATGTGCAGTTCTATCTTTTCTAAAATATGTGTGTGTGTGTGCATGTGCATGTGTGTGTGATGATGTGGAGATGCCGGTGTTGGACTGGGGTAAACACAGTAAGAAGTCTGACAACACCAGGTTTAAGTCCAACCGTTTTATTTGATAGTAAACTCACAAGCTTTCGAGGTTAAACTCTTCATCAGGTGATTCACATCGAAAGCTTGTGAGTTTACTATCAAATACATCGGTTGGACTTAAACCTGGTGTTGTCAGACTTCTTACCATGTGTGCATGCACATGTGTGTGTGGGTGTGTATGTGGGTGTGTGTGCGTGTACTTACGAGATAATAACAGGATCAGACTGGGCTGCTTATTGAATCAGACAGTGCAGACTGAGGCCATTGTGCCTGAGCAGGTTTTATGAAAGAGTTTCACTCAGATACTTTTTACCCTCAAAGCCCAGCATTCTCCTTTCCTTCTGGTATCTATCCAATTCCTTTATGAAATATTACTGAGAAAAGAGATTTATCAAAGCTTTACACTCTGAACACACGAATGCCAAAATTCAGAAGGAGCAACAATTGATACTGTGTGATAAAGTGGTGCTGACTGGTTGGCAAGTCAGTTCTGATTAGTCAAGATGTTGCCATTGGAAAAGCACCAAGAAGCTCCCATGCCTTTGGAACTCACTTATGCTTGCTAGAAGCAGCATATATTCATTCAGAGGAACATGTGTGCACAGGGACCCGGTCTCTGCAGTCAAAACGAACTTGGCCAGCCATTGCACCTATTTTTGAACTAAACAAAAGCATGCAGTATAATTTTTTGCTTCCTTTGACATTTGGCATTCTTGCGTATCCTGATGAGTGCAAGATGAAAAGCTTCGACACCATGTTTCTCTTGATATTTAGCATTCTTACTGCTGCCGTAATGAATGTAAGATGAAAAGCTTGAACAACTGGAAGGGGAGAAAAGAGCTGACATTTCGAGTCCAGAAGCTTTGACAAAGGGGCATCTGAACTTGAAATGTCAGTTCTTTTCTCTCCTTACAGATGCTGCCAGACCTGCTGAGATTTTCCAGCATTTTCTCTTTTGGTTTCAAGTTCCTTTCATTGTTTTCATCAATGCATTCCAAATTGTGAACAACTCACTGTGCAAATAAAACTTTCTCTTCTACCCTGTGGTTTCATTGTCAGATACTTTCAGCCTGCGACGTTTGGTTACCAACCCTCCTGCCAATGAAAATAGTTTCTTATTATTTACATATTCATAATTTTGAATGTCTCTGTTAGCTCCTCTTCCCTTAACCTTACTGGCTGTGAGAAGGATGGCTCCAGCTCCCCATAATTAGAGAGTTAGTTAAGTTGGCTAATAAGCACTTTTTATTTGTTTTTATTCATGCACGAGACATGGGCATTACTGGCTGGCCAGCATTAATTGCCCATCCCTAATTGCCCTTGGAAGGCAGTTGAGAGTAAACCACATTGCTGTGGCTCTGGAGCCACATGTAGGCCAGACCAAGTAAGGACGGCAGATTTCATTCTGTAAAGGACGTTAGAGAACAAGATGTGTTTTTTCTGACATTCAACAGGTTTCATGATCATCTGTAGATTCTTAATTGCAGATTTTTATTGGATTCAAATTCCACCATCTGCCACAGTGTGATTTGAACCCAGGTCTTAGAACAATAGCTAAGTTTCTGGATTAATTGTCCAATGATACTACCACTCGGCCATCACCTCCTCCTACTTACTTGTAAACACTTTCTTTGGTGAGAACCTGAAAAGTTACCATGACCTGTGAAGCTATATCAAGTCAGATAGAGAAGCAGGAAAAGTGTTCTGATGGCACACAACACACTGAAAATGAAATGTCACCGGTTTTTCCACAAGCTACGTGGACTGTGTCTGAGCCAATGTGTGTGAAGATTTTACGTGAAACCATGCTTACCACCGCTTCATCAGGAACTGCAACTTTTTTAAATCTTGGATGGCATCCCAACTTTGGCGCAGCTATTGGCCATTTGTGTGTCATTCAAAGGTTGTGTCTTCAAGTCCAAATTCAGAAACATAAGCAATTCTGTGCTCGGAGAGATAACTACGCTTTAGAAAAGGCTGAAGTCCCATTTTCCCTTGCAAGAGAACAAGGCAAACTCAAGGGATTGTTGTTCTTCCCTGGTGGCATGGCCAGTTTTGAGATCTCAACCAATCCCAGTATTCTGGTTATAGAACATAGAACATTACAGCGCAGAACAGGCCCTTCGGCCCACGATGTTGCGCCGACCAGTTAAAAAACAATGACCCTCTAACCTAAACCAATCCCTTTTCATCCATAAACCTATCCACGGATCTCTTAAACGCCCCCAAACTAGGCGCATTTACAACTGCAGCAGGCAGGGCATTCCAATCCCTCACCACCCTCATTATTGCCTCATTATTGTTTGTGAGAGCTTGCAGTGCACAAATTGGCTGCTGCCTTTTTGATATTACCATGGTTGCTACACTACAAAAAGTATTTAATGGTCTATAAAGTCTTGAAGTTACAATGGGTAACCCAAGAAAGGAAGATTTTGCCTCCTCTCAGCTCTCTGTGTTGGTATCTCCAAAATTCAGTGTCTTTGCCCTGAGTGCCAACAAACCAACTGTGCTCCATCCCCTGAGTGCCAACCTCTGATGTTCCAGATAACCCTGAACAGTTGAACTTGATTGCAAAGTGTTCAAAGTTGTGAGGATAGGTTGTAGAAACAGACTGAAAAAGAACATGAAGGCACTTTAAACCCTTTGTTGGAGAAATAGCAAATTAAATAAATAATTTCAATAGTTTTAGCCTTCCAAATGTCGAAAACTAAAACAGATGTTTCATTCCTCACATCTTGCCATGCCTACCTCAGCTAGAAACCAGTCAGTAGACTTTGATATGTCTGGTTTGCTACTTCTTGGCTTGATCCAGGTCTTCTATCTGTTCAGACCACTCTGGTCAGGGTTCAATTTTCTCCATGGCTTTTCTTCATTCTAGCCTCTATTCAATTTCTGTTGGTTCTTGTTTCCATGTTGCCCTATCCTTGCTTATCTATCAGCGGCTCGGCTCTTTACTTTTTGCTTTTTTTGTTGTCTTCACTGCTGTCACCATCTGTTATAATTTTTGTGGATCTTGGCTTACGTTGTTCTTGGTCAGGATCGATAGAGTCTGCTGGAGGCAAAGCTGTTCGTAACTTGAACTTCTATTGACAATTCTTCTATACACAGGACAAGGTTTAGCACAAGATTTCACATAGAACTACCTGTCAGCATACTCTGCCACTGGGTAGCTCAGAGGAATCTTGGGGTAATTATTCACAGATCCCTGAATTCAACAGAACACATGAAAAGATAGCTAAAAAGATATATGGGACACTTGCTTTCATCAGTCATGGTATGGAATATACGAGCAAGAGGTAATGTTGGAGTGTTGGTTAGGCAACAGCTGGAGTACTGTTTGCAGTTCTTCCCACCTCACTATAGGAGGGGTGTGATTGTACCAGAGGAGGTTCACCATGTTGCTTGTGATGTAGCATTTGAGCTGTAAGAGGAGATAGATGTGCTTGGGCTGTTTACTTTACAGCAGAGAAGGCTAAAGGGGGCCAAGATTGAGGTGTATAATATTATAAGGGGTATGGACACAGGATGAGTAGGGAGCAGCTGTTCCCCTTGGATGGTAGGTCAATCATGAGGGGGCTTTGTGGGGAGGGGACAGAAGATTCAGAGAGGATTTGAGAAAAATAACTTTTCACTCAGGGTGGTGGGAACCTGCAATGCACTGTCTGGGAAGGTCACAAACCTTAGAACTTTTAAAAAAATATTTGGCTGAGCACTTGAACTATCAGAACATTCAAGAATATGGCACAAGTACAAGAAAATGGGGTTAGCGTACTTTTAATGGTGGTTATTGTTGGTGCAGATTCAATGATCTTATCAGGACTAGAGGGCACAGCCTCAAGATAAGGGGGGGAGCAGTTTAGAACAGAGTTGAGGAGGAACTTCTTCACTCAAAGGATGGTCAATCTCTGGAATTCTCTGCCCGTTGAAGTGGTGGAGGCTGCCTCGCTAAATATATTTAAGTCACAGATAGATAGGTTCTTGGTAGGCAAGGGGATTAAGGGTTATGGGGAGAAAGCGGGAAAGTGGAACTGAGCCACTTCAGATTAGCCATGATCTTATTGAATGGCGGGGCAGGCTCGAAGGGCTAGATGGCCTACTCCTGCTCCTATTTCT
The DNA here is from genome assembly GCF_965287045.1 of Carcharhinus amblyrhynchos. NCBI lineage: Eukaryota > Metazoa > Chordata > Chondrichthyes > Carcharhiniformes > Carcharhinidae > Carcharhinus > Carcharhinus amblyrhynchos. The sequence continues at coordinate 17,455,285 of NC_137330.1, forward strand.
TATGTTCTTATGTTCTTGCACTATCTGACTCTATGACTCCACACCAGTGATGATGTAGACTGTCTACTTATGTTAGCCCATTACATTACACTGTGATTTGTTTCACTTTCGAGAAACAGATAATAGAGCAGGAGTAGTCCATGTGACCTTTCAAGCATTCTTCGCCATTCGATGACATGGTGCCTGATCCTTTATCGCAACACCATATTCTGGAGCTCTCCCCAATCCCTTGACACCTTGAGACAGTAGAAATAGCTCTAGTCCCTTCGTAAATATATTCAATGATTTGGCCTCCACATCCATCTGTGTAGAATTTCACAGGTTCACCAGCCTCTAAGTGAAGAAATTTCTCCTCATCTCAGTCCTAAATGGCCTATCCTGTATCCTGAGATCAGTGCCCCTTTTTCTAGACCAACTACTCCCCCATCCCAGCCAGCCTCAGGAAACAACATCCCTGTCAGAATTTTATACAATTTAATGAGATCCCCTCGCATTCTCTTAAATTCCAGTGAATAAAGGCCCAGTAGACCCAATCTCTCCTCATACGACAAGCCTGCCATCCCAGGAATCAGCCTGGGGAACTGTGGCTGCACTCCCTCAATGGTAATACATTCTTACTTAGATGAGGAGGCCAAAGCTGTACACAGTATTCCAGATGTGGTCTCATCAAGGTCCCGTGCAGCTGCAGTGAAATATCCTTATTGCTGTACTTGAGTCCTCTCACAATGAAGGCCTACACACCAGTTGCCTTCCTAACTGCTTGTTGTATCTGCATGCTTGCTTTCAGTGATTAGTGCACAAAGACACCCTTTGCGCATCAACATTTCCCAATCTATCACAATTTAAGTAAAACTCTGCTGTTCTGTTTCTCCATCAAAGTGGATAACTTTATCCACCTAATACTGTATCTGCCATGTCATTGTCCACTTACTCAACTTGTCTATAATTGCACTTGTTCCATAGACCTCTCTGTAACAGAAGCAGAAAATCAGGCAGGCACTGTTTTGGCATGTTATTTGCAGCCAAAAAGTTGCTTAATTTGCTCCATTGATGCAAGCTAATAACAGCAATGCGACAGACCCTGTGCCTATTTATGGTGGATAGGTGAGGACTCCTCAAATCATTCGATTCTCAATGCTGGAATTGCACGCTTGAACAAAACAGCAAGAAATGTGTTATAGGATGGCAGGACATGGGTGAGGGCAGTGTGGGGGTTGGGTGAAATATTTCATCTGACAATGAATTGGTCCTTGTTGGGTCTCAATAAAAAATGTCCCTGGTTATACTTGTTGCTCTTAAATCCTGTTCCAGCCAAGGGAATTATATACATTATTATATATATATATATAAATGAGGATGGAGAGCACTTGAAAGATTTTTGTTAAGTAGGTTCTGTTAAGAGAAAATGTGACAAAGGCCAGTTTCCAGTCTGCTTTCTCTGAAAAAGATAATGTATGACTTAGATTTAATCCCCTTTGAGAGTTTCAGTCATAGTTAGTCCCAGGCTGGATAAATCTGCATTTTTACTTCTTTTCTCTCTCTCTTCTACTTCCAGATTAGGGATTTAGAGTGTAAAGGATATCATATATACATGGTATGTAGATGACGGTCAATGGTGACCAAGATTATTTTAAGTCTATCACTATACTTAAGATGAAGTATTTGTGTCTGCTTAAAGGACGACTGTGGAAGGTCAGTGCTGAAAGGCATACAAACTTCATTAACTGGGTTAGATGAAGTAGTGTAGCAGAAAGCTCCTGCAAAGAATAAATAGCAGCATAATCAAATGGGCGTATAGGGTTGTTTAAATGCAATTAATGTGGTGTAATTCTGTATATAATTCTGCATGTACGGTAAAATTAATAAGACCCTTATAAGACTTTATAAGACCCTTGTCAGGCCTCATTTGGAGTACTGTGCGCAGTTCTGGTCGCCTCACTATAGGAAAGACGTAGAAGCTATTGAAAGGGTACAGAGGAGATTTACAAGGATGTTGCCTGGACTGGGAGGCATGCCTTATGAAGTTAGGTTGAGGGAACTGGGTCTCTTTTCCCTGGAGAGATGTAGGTTGAGAGGCGACCTGATAGAGGTTTATAAAATGTTGAGAGGAATAGATAGGGTGGATTCTCAGAGGCTATTTCCCCGGGTTGAAATGGTCGCTACGAGAGGACACAGGTTTAAGGTGCGGGGAGGAAAGTACAGAAGTGATGTTAGGGGTAAGTTTTTCACTCAGAGGGTGGTGAGTGAATGGAATCGGCTGCCGTCAGTGGTGGTGGAGGCGAACTCGCTGGGGTCTTTTAAAAGACTTCTGGATGAGTATATGGGGTTTTATGGGATTGGGGGTTATAGATAGGTGTTGATGTGATCAGTGCAACTCGTGGGCCGAAGGGCCTGTTTGTGCTGTAGTGTTCTATGTTCTATGTTCTAAAATGCTTGGAAAGCTTAGAAACCATGAAATTTTGAGTTAGATTTATTTATTAATGTCACAAGTAGGCTTTTATTAATGCTGCAATGAATTTACTGTGAAAATCCCCCTAGTTGCTATACTCCAATGCCTGTTTGGGTACACAGAGAGAGAATTTAGCGTGGCCAATGCACCTAACCAGCATATCTTTCTGGACTGTGGGAAGAAACTGGAGCATCTTGAAGAAATCCACACAGATATGGGGAGCACATGCAGACTCCAGAGCAATAGTGACCCAAACCGGGAATTGTACCCAGATCCCTGTGCTGTGAGGCAGCAGTTCTTACCACAGTGCGTATACATTGGGAGGTAGAAAAAGGGCTAAGATAATCAAACCCTTCTTGCAAGTGGGATCTTCCAGTCCATCCAACATCAAGTGCCCTCCCTACCGCAGATTCCCCACTGCCAGGGCAGAGGGGCCATACAAAATGCCATAGACAACAGCAGGACTGGACAATCCCACCAACAGCCAGTGGAACACGCCTCCACCGTTGGAAAACACACTGCGGTGGGCCAGAAATCCAAGCCCCTGTCATTGAAAATCCAATCAGTGAACGATGTTTGAAAAAGACAAATCAATCGGACTGGCTCATTGTCAGCAAATGAATGCCGCAGTCATGGAGATTGGAAAATTCAAAGCTCCATTCTCAACCACGTATGGAGAGGAGAGGAAACTCAACAGTAAGGGGTGTACACTTTCCTTGCAGTGTCCAAAGGTGTGCTTGGCCCCATAAAGTAAGCGTGAACCTTAAAGCCCTTGTTCAGGTTTCTCTGAATAGAATATCCAGGGCAGCAACCTCATACTCATTGCAACCCCAAAATACCAGAGTGGCACCCTACATACGTTAAGATAATTTAATGATGCCTAACCTGAGTCAAGCACGATAAATAGGGGCAGAAGATTTTAACTCTCACTTCCAACTTTCTTTGGACAGAGAGTGGTTGATCTATATATTTCCAAACACCTTAGCAAGTATATATTTGTGTCAGCCCATGGTAACATCTCACCTCTGAGTCAGAAGGTTTCAGCTGCCACTCCAGCACTTGAGTGCAAAAAAATCAAGTCAGGTACCTGACTGAGTGAGTGCTGCACTGTTGGAGTTGTCTTTTTTTTGGATGAGACATTGAACCGAGGCCTCACCCATCATCTCAGTTTGATGTAAAGGATCCATGCAACTATATTGAAAAAAGTAGGGGTGTTTTCCAAGGTGTCCTGACCAATCTTTATCCCAACAGATTTCCTGATCATTATTACATTGCTGTTTGTGGGACCTTGTTGCACACCAATTGGTTGCCATATATTTCCTAGCTTGGTGGCGAACAACGTTGTATATTTGCAAGTCTTTTTTATTCCATAGGCACAGAACAGGGCCGGGAGTATCCCAGAATCTCAGTTGTTTTAAAGATTTGTTGGTACAATTAAGCATCAGATACACTGCAGAAGATAGACCTATATTGGCCGATCTTCCCATTCCCCCAATAGCCTCTGTTATCCCTCAAGGACCTGTCCTTGACCCCCTCATCTACTTGCTGCCCCTCACTGATATCAACCAAACACATTGGCTGGGATCAGTGAATGCAAGTCAAATTTTACTTTCGAATGCTGCTACGTAGCACTTTGGAGTACTTTATTGCATCAAGGATGTGATTTGTAGACAAGTATGTGTTGCTGTAACAACTTACAGTATCCACATTGTTAAAATGTTAACTGGATAATTTGGCTTTAAAAAATTCTCTTGGCTTGTACTCTATTAAAAAAGAATCTTTTTATTGCTTTCCCTCTACAAAAATTAAAATATAATGGCAGAACAGCATGATGCAGTTGTTACCTGACAAGATGGATGAATTTCTGACTCATGAGTAGTAAAATGAAAGATGAGTTATTTTAACACTCTTAAGTGGGATATAGATTATAGTTAGGACTCTGAAAAATCAATTCCAGCTGATTTTAACTGATAAAAATTAATGAATGCCTCTTAAAATTCTCTGGTTCCTTCACTGTTGATATTTTCAGTGCCAAATGGCCATTAAAATACCAGCTTGTGTCAAGGCAAATTAAGTTTTAAGATGAATCAACTTGAGCCCTTGACTGTTTGCAACTGTTTTGTCTTATTCATTTGTGGGATGTGGGCATCGCTGGCATATGTTGCCCATCCTTAATTGCCCTTCAGAAGGTGGTAGTGAGCCATCTTCTTGACCCACTATTTGTGCAGTCTATGTGATTAAGGTATGTCCACAGCATTATTTGGGAGTGAATTGCAGGGCCTTTGAGCTGAGATAATGAAGGAACTTCAGGTGGAATTTAATGAACAAAGAACAAAGAACAAAATCAGCCTGGGAAACAGGCCCTTCAGCCCAACGAGCCCACGCTGCCATCTCAACACCACCTCTCTACCTATGACCCCTATCTAATGTTTTATGGCCATCCAGATTGAGGGAAAACTGATTTAGGGACAATTTATTCCTGCCAATCAGCCTAACAGCACATCTTTGGGGTGTGGGAGGAAACCGGAGCACCCGGAGAAAACCCACGCAAGCACGGGGAGAATGCGCAAACTCCCACAGACACCAGCCCAAATCCATGTGTCTGCACAGCAATCAGCAATAGTCACTGAGCTGTCGTCTTGCCCAGTATCTGGTCCAGTTTAGGCACACACTAACGACATGAAGCATTAGGCCAATCTCGAACAACCAAGAGCAGCCCCAGTACGACCTATCGCGTGTATGCCCTTCGTTGGACACGAGGTGGACCGACTTAAAACATGTGAATGAAAAGAGAAAAACATTGTTATCATACTATACCCATTTACATATCTAGGGACACCCCAATGCTAATGACCCTTATTTAAAGGTTCTCCTATATCCACCCATCTCCAACTCAGTCATATGCCTGTCTAAGTTACTCTTAAATGACTCTAGCGTGTTTGCCTCCACCACCTTACTTGGCAGAGCATTCCATACCCCCACTACCCTCTGTGTGAAAAGCCTCCCTCTAATATCTGTGTTGTACCGCCCCCCCCTCACCTTAAGTCCATGGCCCCTTGTCCTACGTGACAGCAGTGTGCCCTGCCCACCAGTTGCAGAAACGGGGAGGGGTCCCACCTTGCCTTTCACCAGAGATCACACAGTATCCCAACCTAACCGGGCACTTACCTGAATGGTGCCAGGCCACCCACTGAATTAAGCACCCAGCAAGGGGGAATTCCAACCCCTCAGAGTCGCGGGCCAATCAGAGGCTGGCAGGTCTCCAGGAGCCATGGCCACTGTTGCTATTGCGTCAGAGGCCTACTCAGAGGATCAGCCTAAGATCACCTAGGTTCATTGTCAGGGATATTAGCAGGGTAAATAGGTGGGGTTGTAGTGATATAGCCTTTGTGGGACTGTGGTCAATGCAGGTTCACTGGACCAAATGGCCTCCTTCTGCACTGCCGTGGTTCAGTGATTCTTTGAGACAGGTAAATGGAGTGGGATAGGTTTCTCAGGGAATGACCAGGTGTGAGCAGTAGTGTCAGGTTGGCATCAAGCTATCTCCCCCTTCCTAATAACCAATCGCTTGATAAGGTAGAGAGTGCCATTGAACAAGAGATAGCACTGCCCACCTCCCCCAATCCCCATCCACCCACTTCCACCTCCAAGAAGACCGCAGGCTGCTGGGATTGTCTGGTTCAGTGGGTAGACAATGGACTTTTGGCTGAATCACTGCATCCCCATGACAGGTCCCACAGATAGGTTGGCTAGGTCGTCTCTCTAGATGGTATGTCTTCCACCTGACTCTGGTTGAATATCAGCATGCTTTAAGAGGTATCTAAAGGGTCTCAAATGGTTTCCAGTTGGATAGACTCAATCGCTGTTGGGCAGGAAGGCAACCAGATCTCCATCCTATTCCCACCCACCTGCGAATGTGCCTCGGGGATGTGGGGAGAGCTTTACTTTAATTCCAAGTCAGGATGGTGTACGATTTGGGAGAGAATTAGGAAGTTGGTGCTAATGTTCCCTTGTATCTGCCACACTTGTCTTTCTAAATGAAAGCGGTTATGAAATTGGGTGGTTCTGTTGAAGAACCCTTGAGCAAATTGTTACAGTGTATTGTGTAGATAGTGCTCTCTGCAGCTATATTGTGCCAGTATTGGAGTGCGTGAATGTTTAAGGTGGTGACTAAGGCTATGATCATGTGGGCTGCTGTTTACTGGATGGTGTGGATCTTTTTGAGTGTTGTTGGAGCTGCTCTCATCAAGATAAGTGGAGAGTGTTCCACCGCAGCCCTGACTTGTGCCTAATGGAAAGTGGATAGGCTCTGGGGAGTCAGGAGTCACGGATTATTCAGCCTCTGACCTACTCTAGTAATCCCAGTATTTATGTGGCTGGTCACTCTGACTTCCTGGTGGGAATTCAATAATAGTAATGGCATTGAGTGTCAAGGATAACCTGTTCAAGTCTATGTTGTTGTCAGAGCCTATAGACTTTGATGTGTCAAAATTATTTCCTGATGTCGTGTGGTATGAATGGAATTGTCTGAATCTGGCATCTATGATGATGAGAGCTTGATAGGGAACTAAAAAGGATCAAGCACAGCTATGGGCACTTGTTCATGAAATAACTGTGAGGTGATTAGCTAAAACTACATTAAAAAAACTGACAAACGCAGACACGTACACACATGCATGCGCACGTACAGGTGCGTACACACAAGTGTGTGTGTATATGCACACGCACATACATATATACAGACACATAGGCACACACTCACATATACCGTTCCCTGACTTAGAATCCACCATGTCTCCACGTGGTGAAGCATTTTAGTTTGTAACACAATGAAACACCCAATCAGCAAAATTAAGGAAGAGCAGTGCAGATTTGTTCATGTTCCCATTCAACTCACAATGGACACATTTATCTCCCCAGTCCCATTCTCCTCCTTGTTTTTTTGCTCAGTCACATAGAAGAAAGAACAGTACTGTTGGTAGCCATGATATGGAGAGGCTAGCGTTGGACTGGGATTGGCACAATAAGATACCTCACAACAAGTTTACTTGGTATGCTGAGCTTTTGGAACACTGTTCCTTCATCAGATGAATGGGTTACTAACCTGACGAAGGAGCAGTGCTCCGAAGACTCGTGATAGCAAGCAAATCTGTTGGACTTTAACCTGGTGTTGTGAGATGTCTTGAAGAACAGTACAGCACAGGAACAGGCCCTTTCACTCTCCAAGCCTGCACCAATATTGCAAAATGTGCAACATTGATGCCCAATAGCGCTGACCTTCAAACTTCAGACTGAAAGTCTGATTACTTTCAATCTATTTATTAAGTGCCCTTACCTCACTAACAATGCCATTAATACCCTAAAACAAGCCTTTATCACCTTCATGTCTTAACCATTTTGAATACTCCTCTGCTCAACCTCATTAACTTCACTCTTACGAAACTCAAACTTATCCAGATTGTACCAAACCCACACTAGCTTTCCCTCTGACATTTCCTCACCATTTGTCAAGGATACCTTGGTCTCAGGACTAGTTTTTCAAAACCTGCATCCTTGCCTGCAGTTGCCTCCGGGACCTGGTCGCATGAAACTCCAGCTTCCTGCAGACCAATATATGTTTTGCCCTGGCATCGTGTTCCATCCTTCATTTCCCTTTTCATTTATGTACAATACAGCACTGCATCCTTCGTAGTGAGAGCATTCAAGTACAGAAGCGAGGATATCTTGTTGCAGTAAGGCCACATCTGGTATATTGTGTGTAGTTTTGGTCTCTTTATCTCGGGAAGGATGTTCTTGCTCCAGAGGGAGTGGAACAACTGTTTACCAGACTGTTTCCTAGGATGGCAGGAATGATGAATGAGGAGAGGTTGAGTCAGTTAGGATTGTATTCACTGGAGTTTAGAAGAATGGTTGGGGGGGACTGCGGAATTACTTGGAAACTTACAAAATTCTAATAGGATTAGACAGGATAGATGCAGCAAGGATGTTCCCAATGGTAGGGTTAGAGTTGGGGTCATAGTCTGAGGATCTGGGATTAACCATTCAGGACTGAGTTGAGGAGAAATTTCTTCACCCAGAGGGTTTAAAGTTTTTATTAGTGTCACTTGTAGGCTTACAATAACATTGCAATTAAGTTACTGTGAAAATCCTTAGTCGCCACACTCTGGATGTGCCTGTTCGGGCACACTGAGGGAGAATTTAGTATGGCCAATGCACCTAACCAGCACGTCTTTCGGAGTGCAGGAGGAAACCAGAGCACTCGGAGGGAACCCACGCAGACATGGGGAGAACACGCAGACCCTGCACAGACAGTGACCCAAGCCGAGAATCAAACCCGGGTCCCTGGCACTGTGAGGCAGCAATGATAGGCACTGTGCTGCTCCATAGAGTGCTGAGCCTCAGCTTTGCACCCAGCAAGGAACCATATCCTGTTGCAACAACATTTCCAATATGTGGGCATCTTCTGTACGTGATTAGATTCCTGACAGTTCTCGCAGCAGGCACCACTCCTGAGAGAAACATCAGAAAATTACTTCTTACATATCACCAGGTGAACATTTTAATCACTATTCGTGGAGAAGTTTGTTTCCTTTTGCCCTGAGCATCTTGTGAAAGCACAGGCTTGGGTCCAAGGTCATTCCTGAAGCTTGACTAACATATTCTTCAGCCTCAGAGTGCTTTTGATCAAATGAAGTCGAAATCATGTGTTTGTAACAATTCAATTTACATAAAGCTGCAACTTGTGGCCTGTTCTTTATTTTATTCTATTGAAGTGCAATGATTTAGATGCGAGGTTGATAGCCTCACTTGTACAATTGTCAGTACAATTAACAGTTAGAAAATATGAGTCTGTAGGAATTGATTAGTAACTCTGAATAACAGGGAACTAGAGTCACAGCTGAGAGTGTAGAACTGGTCTGTTTACACATATGATGGTTCACTATATTAATAGAGAAACAAAGGGAATAGGAGCATGGGGAGTCCATTTGTGAGTAACATTTGACTGCCTGCCATTATTTTTTGGGCGTCGGACAGGAAACGGTTTGGGAATACATTTGGGAATACAATACGACAAGTAGAAAGAAGCCGCGCAAAGACGGGGGGAAAAAATCTTTCCAACGGGACCAGGGCTGCATGTAGCAGCAGAGTTTGCTGGTGAAGGTGGCAGCATTTGAGTATCTTTTTTAACTTCATTTCGTTTTGAACCTGTCGTAAGAAATGAAGAAAGATCGAGAAGGATTAGGTTGTCCTCTAAGCCGGTGGCCATGACTGACTTCCTGTTCACAGCATAACCCTCTAATTGGTCACGGAACTCTCCTTTGCACCTTTAATTGGCCTCCTTCCCAAAGGGTGGCTGCTGATTGGCCATTGGCTGCCTGATTCGCTGAGCTGCGGGGACAAGAGTGAGTGGACCATTCACCTCCTCTTCCTCCTCCTTCATTCTGCTGGAAACCATAAAATCCAGGCCAATAATTCTGCTTAAGTTTCTATTTCTTAACAAAACCATAGACTTACGTGGAAATGTTGACATTAAAAAAACATTATCCCAATGATGGCTTTCCGGGGACACTTGGGCATATCACTGGGCACCTCCTGTAACCATGATGTGGAGATGCTGGCGTTGGACTGGGGTAAACACAATAAGAAGTCTCACAACACCCGGTTAAAGTCCAAAGTGGTAGCAAAAGCCACTGGCTTTCGAAGTGCTGCTCCTTCACTGAACTGAGATCCCACTCACTTGATGAAGAAGCAGCGCTTTGAATGCTAGTGGCTTTTGCTGCCAAATAAACCTGTTGGACTTTAACCTGTTGTTGTGAGACTTCTTACTGTGTTCACCTCCTATAACTACAGTGAAATAATGGGTAAACTGGACAATGCAGTTCACCTGGAACAGATTCTCATGTTTATGACTTTCTTTCTTTATAGGGATAACCTGCTCTCTGAACATCGATGAGTGCCACTCTGAGCCTTGCCTGCATGGAGGGACCTGCATTGATTGGGTTAATCAGTTTGAGTGCATCTGTTTTAATGGTAAGCAGGATGAACCTCACTCATTTTTTTGCCTGTTCTGCTGTGTAGTTTGGAAATCTAACATGGACTTCTGTCACAGAGACCCCTATTGCAATGTTTTAATGTTATGTCGTTGGAAACATTTGTGGGTTAAGCTCTTTTATAAACATCTGATTATGTATTCAGTATTAGCCGTGGCTCAGAATGCTGACGGCTTCCATTCCCACTTCAGAGGTCCAGTGTCAACTAAATGCTGACACTCCAGTATATTGCTCATCAGAGATCCAGTTTTTTTGGATGAAACATCAAACCAAGGACTCATCTGTCCTCTTGAGCAGATAGAAATTATCCCTGTGCAGTATTTCATAGAAGAAGAGAAGGAGTTCCTCCCAATAGCCCACCAAAAGTTATCCCTGAAGAAATGTCCGTAAAACAGATACAAAAACAAAATACTGTGGACGCTGGAAATGTTAAAAAGAGAAAGTGCTGGAAATACTCAGCAGGTCAGGGAGCACCTGTGGGAAAAAAAAATCTGAGTTGGACCATAAGATCAGAAGCAGTTGGAGCAGAAGTAGGCCATTCGGGCCATCTCTCTGCTCAGCCATTCAATGAGATCATGACCAATCTAATATGATGATCCTTAACTCCACTTTTCTGTCTCATTCTCATAACCCTTGATTCCCTTACTGATTAAAAATCTGCCTATCACAGCCTTGAACAGCTGTAATGACCCAACATCTACAGCCCTCTGCAGTAAACAATTCCATACATTCACTAACCTCTTGAGAGAAGAAATTTCTCCACATCTCTGTCTTAAATGGACGACCCCTTACTCTGAAATTATGTCTCTGGTCCTCGACTCTCCCACAAGCTCTCTCAACATCTTCCCCATCAAGCCTCCTGAGAATCCTATATGTCTCAATAGGGGTTGCCTCTCATTGTTCTGAACTCCAATGAGTACAAACCCAACCTACTCAACCTCCCCTTGTAAGAAAATTCCTTCGGACCCAGGATCAATCTCATGAACCTTCTCCAGATTGTCTCCAATGTTAAAACATCTTTCTTTAATAAAGGAACCAAATTGTGATCCACCTAGCACATTGCATAGTTTTAGCAAGACTTCACTCTTTTTGAACTCCATCCCCTTTGAAATAAAATACAACTTTCCATTTGCCTTCTCTGTTACCTGCTGAACTTGAATGTCCCTTTTTGTGATTTGCGCACGATGACTCCCAAATCTCTCTGTACTGCAGCTTTCTGCAGTCTTTCTCTATTTAAATAATATTCAGCTCCTTATTCTTCCTACCAAAGCGTATGTTTTAGATCTATGATCTTTCATCACAACTAAGAAATATTGAAAATTTAAGAGGCTCTGTGCAAGGAAGATTTGAGATGGTGGAATAAACAGTAAACTACAGTAAAACAGGCTATTTCTTCATTGTACATTGCAAATTGCCTGTTGTGTTATTCCTTGCATTAAAATGGTTACATTTCAAAAGTACTTAACAAAGAAATGTACAGCAGAGCCTTCGACCCACCAATCCTATGTCAACAGATGATGCCTTTGTATGCTAAAGACCTTTTGCCTCTACTCAGTCCATATCTCTCTATTCCCTGCCTGTTCATGTATCAGTCAAGATGCCTCTTAAACATTGCTATTGTACCTGATCCTGCCAACTCCTTTGGCAGTGCAGTCCAGGCACTTACCACCCTCTGTGCAAAAAAAAACTTACCTCTCGTATCTCCTTTAAACTTTCCCCCTTTCTCCTTAAACCTATGTCCCCGAGTAATTGACATTCCTACCCTGGAAAACTTCATTGAGTGTAAATGATTTTGGGATGCCCTTAGTTTGTGAGAGATGCTATGTAATTGCAAGTCTTGCTTTCTTACCTCTCAGTTGAAACCGTTGACTTGACATTGAGTTTGGACAATTCTGACAGTAAGAAATGAAGACACCAACAAACATAGTCTGGTCTGAAAATTAGATTCCTTCTTTGCTTTAAAAGGGAACCATCCAACCATTTGAATTAAGCAATATAAAGTAAGCAGCCGAGTGGAACTTCTGTGTAATATACATAAGAAAACTGCAAGTTGTTCAATAATTTAAATTCAGCTACTTCTCAGTTAAGAGTTGAATATACAATGTATTAGTTTATGTCATGTGACCAAGCTATTGAACAAGTTTCTCACATAGGATTCTGTCATTTATCTGAGCCTCCATTGACAAACATGTTCAGAGATAATGAAAATGTGATGTATGTTCACTGATGCTAATGGCCTGAACTCCCTAACTTCGCTTGTAGCTGGGATTCTCCTGTCTTGCTGCAGTGAATGGAGTTTCCGCTGAGCGCCAAATTCACTATTCTCACTGGCAACGTTGGTGGGACGAACGAGATTGGAATACGGCGCTAGCAACTCGGTGGGACCTGTCCTTCCGACCAGAATGGTGGGATCCCATGCAGGATTCTGCATTTGGAGCCTCATTGATGATCACGTTTAGATTAATTTTTTGACGGAAACATTGGCTGCGATTCTCCCATCCTGACCCACAATTTTTCTGGTGGGTCAGGGTGGGAGATGTGCGTTGCTGGCCTGGGGGGGGGGCGGTGCTGGAGGGGCAGCACTGTCAGGGTCCCGGGTTGACCAGCGATTGAGCTGGCCACCACACGGGGAGTTTGACAGGTTGGGGCCATTGACATGCACATTGTTCCTGAATTGTCTGACTCTGGCACAATTTACATAGATGATTGGGATTTGATGACCAAGTGTAGTGTGTCAAAATTTGCAGATGACACTAAGATGGGTGGCAGAGCAAAGTGTGCGGAGGACGCTGGAAGCCTGCAAAGGGATATATGAGTCTAAATGAGTGAGCAGGGGCCCGACAGATGGAGTACAATGTTGGTAAATGTAAGGTCATCCATTTTGGTAGGAATAACAGCAAAATGGACTATTCTTTAAATGGTAAAAAAATTGCAGTATGCTGTTCTGCAGAGGGACCTGTGCGTCTTTGTGCATGAATTTCAAGGAGTTGGCTTACAGGTGCAGCAGGTAATTACGAAGGCAAATGGAATTTTGTCCTTCCTTGTTAGAGGGATGGAGTTTAAGAACAGCGAGGTCAGGTTGCAGCTGTATAAGATGCTGCTGAAGCCACACCTGGAGTACCGTGTACAGTTTTGGTCTCCTTACTTGAGAAAGGATATACTGGCACTGGAGGGGGTGCAGAGGAGATTCACTAGGTTGATTCTGGAGTTGAGAGGGTTGGCTTATGAGGAGAGAACGAGAAGCCTGAGGCTATACTCATTGGAATTCAGAAGAATGAAGGGAGATCTTATCGTAACAAATAAGATTATGAAGGGAATAGATCAGATGGAAGCAGGGAAGTTGTTTCCACTGGCGGGTGAAACTAGGGGGTATAACCTCAAAATAAGGGCAAGCAGATTGAGGACTGAATTGCAGAGAAACTTCTTCACAGAAAGGCTTGTGAATCTGTGGAATTCCCTGCCCAGTGAAGCATTTAAGGCTACCTCATTGAATGTTTTTAAGACAAGGATAGATGAATTTTTGAATAGTAAAGGAATTCAGGGTTATGTTGAACGGGTGGGTAAGTGGAGTGAGTCCACGAAAAGGTCCGCCATGATCTTATTGAGCGGCGGAGCAGGCTCGAGGGCCAGATGGTCTACTTATACAGTTATAGAATCATAGAGGTTTACAGCATAGAAACAGGCCCTTCGGCCCAACTTGTCCATGCCGCCCTTTTTGTTTAAAACCCCTAAGCTAATCCCAATTGCCCACCTTTGGCCCATATCCCTGTATACCCATTGTACCCGTGTAACTATCTAAATGCTTTTTAAAAGATGGAATTGTACCAGTCTCTACTACGAGCTCTGGCAGCTTGTTCCAGACGCTCACCATCCTCTGTGTGAAAAAAAAATGCCCCTCTGGACACTTCTGTATTTCTCCCCTCTCACCTTAAACCTATGCTCTCTAATTTTAGACGCACGTACCTTTGGGAAAAGATATTGACTATCAAGCTGATCTGATCTGATCTGATTCTTCTAGTTCTTATGTTCTTATGAATAGGCCCCTCCCTCCGGGGTTTTTAGTAAGATTCATGATCATGACTTCTGCAGTGCACAGAGTGGGGAGATTCGGGTGAGAAGTTGAACTGACAAAACAGCTGGGATCTAGAACAGTTTTCCTGCCAATTCAGTGCTTTTGGGAGAATCGTAGAACCCTACAGTGCAGAAAGAGGCCCTTCGGCCCATCGAGTCTGCACTGAACACAATCCCACCCAGGCCCTACCCCCATATCCCCACTAATCCCTCTAACCTACGCATCCCTGGATACTAAGGGGCAACTTCTGAGCATGGCCAACCAACCTAACCCGAACATCTTTGGACTGAGGGAGGAAACCAGAGCACCCGGAGGAACCACGCAGGCACGAGGAGAACGTGCAAACTCCACACAGACAGTGACCTGAGCCGGGAATCGAACCCAGGACCTGGGAGCTGTGAAGCAGCAGTGTTTACCACTGTGCCACCGTGCCGCCCCATACCATCATGGCCATTGTATCCAGTATTTCACTATTTTATAATTTTGAGGTAGGGGTCAAATGAAATGAATGTCATCATAAAAATTGATTTTAAAACAATGTGCCTTGTGACACATTGGACTGTGTCTCTGCCTCTGAGCCAGCAGCTTTGGGTTTGAGTCTCACTCCAAGAATTGATGGCCGCAGAGTGTGGGTTCCAGAAAGGTTAAGCATCAACCTGCAAACCCAATGGTGAGTCGAGGAGATTCCTGTCCAGCTATGTGATGGAAACACATACTTTAAGCAAAAGTTGGATGTGAATATAGCTATAAACTATTCAATGATTGAAATGTTGCTCTCATTCTCACGATTTGTGTTTGCTATGTCTTTGACAAAAATGGGATACTTAGCTCTGAGTGATGGATGTTGCTTTGTAGGATAATGGTTGGGGTTGGGGGACGGATGGGATGTCTGGCTCAGTGCCATACTGAAGAGAAACAGAAGCACTTCTTCAGGGCCTTGCAGGTTTGCTTTCTGAAAACTAAGTCGTGGACAGAGAAACAGAAATACAGTCTGACCCCAATGCCTCAGCGGCGATTGAAAGGGGAATGCAAAGAGGTAGTTACCAGTTTGTTTTCATTTCAGTTGTAAGCCAGTGTAAAGGTGCAGAGATTGCACTGAAGTCAGCCAAATGGAACAAGAATTTAACAATTGGTAACAGCGTTAACATGTTTGCTGAATTTTCAATTTAAAGAAGGCTTCCAGAAGTTAACTAAATATTTTCAATGACCAGGAATCAATTATTCATATTGCTCTGCCCTGAGGTTTTGGAAACCTGTGAAAATCCCAAGACCCCAGAAACCTCTCGTAAGATGTCAAGGCAGTAATTCCTCTCCAATACTTGTATCTAATTGGTTAGACTTTTTATGTGTGACATCTCTAACAAATTTGCTTATATAAAAAAAAGCACAAAGGGGAAACGAAACAAATTTGCACTTATTTGGCTTTACAGTGAACAGATTGGTTTCAACGTGTGGCCACTTCTGACATTTGGAAGTGTGACCAGCACATAGCAAGATGCCAGAAAGAACACATGAATTAATGTTCAGATCATCTGTTCTCGCTGCGGGAGGAGGGAGCAGTGCTGGAGGAAAGCCTGCTGATCTTCAAACTATGCTATTATCCTTTGTGGCCCCGGAGCAGACTCATCCAAAAGACAGTGCCACTGACTTCACTGAATTACACACTTCTCTCCATTGCTCAGCTTGCGGTTATGACCTTCTGATTTATCTGCAAGCATACCACCAATTGTGTTCAATGGATTCCAAGACAGCTGGTGACATATGAAAACTAGACACACTCCCTTCTCATGACAGTTGGTTTATTGCAGAATGTAGCATTGCATTTGTCTAAACATTAACACTAATATCCCCAACGATCTAGCAGTTTCTTTTTTCATATATTCTTCTGTCAAACAATAAATACATGATCTGCCCCCTTTAAAGGGACTCTTTCACGTTCTTGCAGCTGAAACAAAATCTTTGAAGATAAAAATTAAAATGTCATTCCTGGGATGGGTGATGCACTCCAGCCCCTGGGGTGTCCATTGGTTTCCAAAGATACCCAGTCTTGGATGGAATTACAAAGCCCCTTCTTAAATTCTTTCGTGTGCACCAAATGAACAATTTAACTGCTAAACAACGTAAGTTAACAGCTCCATAAAGGGTGTTGTAACGAACAGACTTTAAATAAAAGCATTAAATAAAACCAAGCCAATCAAATTAAAATAACATTCCCAGGACGAAGGTTGGAGCCCAACCCTGGAGCTGCAGAAGACACGCAGCGTACGGACAGTCATGTTCACAATTCATACTCTTTTGTGTAAACCAATGGAACAAAAATAAACTGATTGAATTGACAGTCCACTAACGGGGCCACTATAAAAAAGACAAAACTTTAAAGGATAGTTAACTAATAAAATTAAAATGTCATTTTGGGGGCTGATGATCTACTCCAGTTACTGTTGTGCTCACCAGTCACTGAAAGTACCTTGCATATTGGTGCTCAGGTTTCTTTTTTATATATGCTCGTGATTCTTAATAAATCAAGATCCTCCACCTCTTTAACCTTAACCTTAATCTTAACAGTACAATTAAAATAACATTGAAACTGAACCATGCTGACAGAACATTGTTCTTGTTATCAATTGGTGTTGACTTCTGGGCTGTTTTACGTCATAGGTCCACATGTTCTCAAGCTACGGGTTGGAGCAAACAGCAATGGCTTGCACTTGTATAGCACCTTTAACATATAAAATGTTCCAAGCAGCTCCACAGGCATATAATCAGACAAAACAAATGATACCAGTCTGAAGAACAACTGTTACGATGGTTGTTTCCCTTTTGAGACATAATGCCAAATTCCCCCAAAGAGGAATACCTCACCTCATAATTTATTAAAAGTGTGTGGGAATGTGTAAACTGCTCTTCAGCAACGTTTATTGGGCAACTAACAAAAATAACTGACACACACTTTAAAATGAATACTTAACAATTTATTTATTAAACTAACAGGGAACATTGACTAAACAAATAACATACCAAATTAGATAAGATTCTAATGGAATGCTGTTCAAATAAATACAATATCCATTCATTAACAAAAAAATGCAATGATAGAATTCAATCCCTGTTTAAAAAAAACAACCAGGTTTTGTGGCTTTTGGAAACTTTTGGAATTCCTCTGTTGATTCATCTGTCTGTACATTCTTTCTGATTTGGTATATTTTGCTAGTTAGATGGTGCGCTTTCTGAAGCTGATAGAGTTGAGAGCTGCATGCTCCCTCTCTAGGTTTGAGAGATGGCAGTTCTTCTGTTGTTGCACTGTTTCTCCCCACTGCAAGCTCTTTTATACCCGTGATAACCTACCAATTTTCCTGCAATAGGATTAGTCTGATGTCAACATCATCACATTCAAATGTTATAGATTCCGGGTAGCTGAGTGCCTGCTTTAAATTGATTGGGCCAAATTAAAAAAGAAAACAAGGTGTCTTGCCAAAACTACAGCTTGACTTTTTGATACAAATATTTCAGCTTGGACTCTGTGTGTATTTTGCATTTTAAATCTCTCAGCACTAAAACAAAGCGCCAGCTTTTAAAGGGGTACCACAATGTTTTTCCCCTCTAGCATTTTTGCAATTTAGAGTCACAGAATCCTACAGTAAAGAAACAGGCCCTTCGGCCCATCGAGTCTGCACCAACCACAATCCCACCCAGACCCTATCCTCACACACTTACCCATTAATCCCTCTAGCCTACACATCCCAGGACACTAAGGGGTAATTTTAACATGACCAATCAACCTAACCTGCACATCTTTGGACTGTGGGAGGAAACCGGAGCACCTGGAGGAAACCTACGCAGACATGAAGAGAATGTGCAAACTCCACACAGACAGTGACTCAAGCCAGGAATCAAACCCAGGTCCCTGGAGCTGTGAAGCAGCAGGGCGAACCACTGTGCTAGCGTGCCGCCCAAATGATATCTTTTATATCTTTACCAACATCAAATTCCAACTTCACAAACTCAGCTTCGCAACACAAGTCATTAAGACACTTGGCCAAAAGTTTGGTCACAAAGTTTGAAAGAAAATCATCTCTGTTCATATAATAGTAACAAAAATCAGTTGGAATGTCAATATCTAAGTCAGATATCCGGGCTAAAGTTTCCAATGTGCAATTGGCTATATGTTATGAAAGCTGTCTACAAAGTTTCCCTTGAAGACAGTGTTCCATAAGTTGTTCTCAGGTCTGACTAGGAGCTTTGATGGTACTTTTCTGTGGAAATGGTACTGAAATAAGTCAGCAGAGGCCTGTGTCCCATCACTAGATTCTCTTTTAGTTACAAGCTCTGTTACAGTGCACCATAATAGTGTTGGCATCTGGAGTGCCAGGAGACCCGACATTCCCAGTTGTATATACAGAAAAGATTCCCCGATTGAGCTGATCATTGCCTGCCCAATCAGGGAGTCTTTTCTGTATGTATAACTGGGAATGTCAGATCTCCTGGAGGATTCCAAGGGGTCGACCCCAATGGCCTGATTGAAGTCCTTACAGTGACCTGTGGCTGGTTCTGTGGCAATTTAAAACACTGACTAGTGCCACTTAATGTTCCACACAATATTTCGGTGCAAAGATGTTAAAACGCTACTTAAAGGTGTATTACCTTTTACTGTTCACTTGCTTCTGAAGCTGTGGAAAGGACTTCTGAAAAATGTCAGGAGATTTTCTTAGTCTCTGCCAACAATTGATTTTTTAAAGAAGTTTTTTGAGAACGTCACAGAAAAAGAGTGAGTGTTGTGCTCTATCTTACCGAAGACCTAATGGGAATCGCCTGGAGAAAGGGTTATGGTCTTCACCTTGCTCGGGGTCCTCTCGGTCTGCAGGAGAACATGAGGCATGCCCAAACAGCACCAGCTGCTGTCGGAGGGAGGGAGAGGAAGGGTAGCACAAGGTGGACTCACTCCTCTTTGCGGCTACAGCCACCACCCTCACTCTTTGACCCTCCTCTGGTCATCCATTGGTCACGACTTCCAGGGCTTTGTCCAACAGCCTGTTCAGCTTCTCTCTCAGTCCCTGGGCCATGCTCAAGCCTGCTGCTGTGTCAATCAGCCCACTCACAGATCTTTAGTTGAATTGGATGATTGGAGCCCTAATAAATGGCTCCATGAAGATTTCATTTAATCAGTATTTGAATGCTAAACCTGCCTGTTTTAGCACCTCCAGGCAATTTCAACTTATAAATGAGAACCAATTTTGCCCACTTAAACCAGGCTATCTGTTGAGATGTTTTATTAACACAGCACCCATTTCCTGCCAGTTTTCATCTTTCCGCCAAAAGTACCAAAACTCCCAAAGTTACCAACCCAATGTATAATCCTTACAACCTGAATTAAAACCTCAACCTAACCCGTGGATCTCAAAAAGGACATGCACAGTCAAATGAGAAAATCTTGGGTTCAGTAGAAAATAGTTTTGTTTTGATTCGCCCTGTCTTGTCATTTCCCAGTACCAAAAATAGTGGTCATTGCTTTGCACATCAGTTTGCGTGTTTGATTATTCAACTTCATTGCATTGTCAGAAAATAGAGGACTCGGCTAGCGTTAGATAAGTAGGAAATTGCAGAACTGACAAGAGGGAACTGAAAGTATTATCACCAAATTTGCAGGTGGTACAAAGTTGGGTGGGAGGGTGAGCTGTGAGGAGGATGCAGAGATGCTTCAGCATGTTTTGGACAGGTGGACTGTGGAAGCGTGTGCATGGCAGACGCAGTGTAATATGGATAAATGTGAGGTTTGGTAGCAATAGGAAGACACTTTATTATTTGAATGTGTGTAAATTGAGAGAGGTGGATACTCGATGAGTCCTTAAACATCAGTCGCTGAAAGTAAGCACGCAACTACAGCATAGAACATAGAACATTACAGCGCAGAACAAACCCTTCGGCCCACGATGTTGCGCCGACCAGTTTTTTTAAAAAAAAAACACTGACCCACTAAACTAAACCAATCCCTTTTCGTCCATAAACCTATCCACAGATCTCTTAAACGCCCCCAAACTAGGCGCATTTACAACCGCAGCAGGCAGGGCATTCCAATCCCTCACCACCCTCTGGGTAAAGAACCTACCCCTGACATCCGTCCTATAACTACCACCCCTTAATTTAAAGCCATGCCCCCTCGTGCTAGCATTCTCCATCCGAGGAAAAAGGCTATCACTATCCACCCTATCTAAACCTCTAATCATCTTATATGTTTCAATAAGATCCCCTCTTAGCCGCCTTCTTTCCAGCGAAAACAACCCCAAATCCCTCAGTCTCTCCTCATATGACCTCCCCTCCATACCAGGCAACATCCTGGTAAACCTCCTCTGCACCCTCTCCAAAGCCTCCACGTCCTTCTTGTAATGTGGGGACCAGAACTGCACACAGTACTCCAAGTGCGGCCGCACCAGAGTTGTGTACAGTTGCAACATGACGCTGCAACTCCTAAATTCAATCCCCCTACCAATAAACGCCAAGACACCGTATGCCTTCTTAACTACCTTATCTACTTGATTCCCAACTTTCAGGGATCTATGTACACATACACCTACATACACATACACATACAGCAGGCAGTAAAGAAAGCAAACAATGTGTCGACCTTCATAGCGAGAGGATTCGAGGATAGGGATGTTTTGCTGCAATGTTATAGAGCATTGGTGAGGCTATACCTGGAACATTGTATGGAGTTTTAGTGTACTTATTTGACGACGAATGTCCTTGCTATCGAGGGAGTACAGCGAAGATTTACCGGGCTGAGACCTGTGTTGGCATCAGGAGGAGAGGCTAAGTCGGTTAGGATTATCTACGCTGGAGTTTAGAAGAATGAGAGGGATCAAATAGAAATTTATAAAATTCAAACAGGGTTAGACAGGGTAGATTGAGAAAGAATGTTCCCAATGGTGGGGAAGTCTAGAACTCGGGGTCATAGTTTGAAGATAAGAAATAAACCTTTTGGGACTGAGATGAGAAATTTCTTCACCCAGGGGGTGGTGAATGTATGGAATTCATTACCACAGAAAGTAGTAGAGGCCAAAATGTAGTGCATTTTATAGAAGAAATTAGATATAGCTCTTGGGGCTAAAGGGATCAAGGGATATGGGGGAAAGGGGGATCAGGATATTGAATTTGGTGATCAGCCATGATCAAAATGAACGGCCTACTCCTTCTAATTTTGATGTTTCTATGTTTCTCACTGAATTTTGCCTTTAACCTTGGAGTCACAGATTCTCTCTGCGATGGTGCAGGGTGGAAAGTTTTAATACTGAAAATGCTAAGTAGAAATGGAAAGTAGTGAAATATCAGGCTGTCAGTTTCTGTAAAGACAAACATGTATATACACTTTTACTAAAACTGGTGAACAGTTGAACAGTGGACACACTAAGGGCTGAATTTTTACTTGTCAGTGGGCGAGGGAATGGATGTGCGAGCAATTTGAAAATATTGTTCCTGGAGGAGGCACTTCACTTTGGGGATTGTTTGCAGTTTTCAAAGAACCTGCAGTGGGAGGTGACATTCCTTGCCTTGCTTGACTTAGACAGAAGAATTTTCAGCAGTCTAGCCAGAGTAGGGTATGGATTGGGATTTTCAATCTTTTTCCCGAGTGAAGTCAAACAGTCTGGAGCATGTTAGGGGAGGTGATGATGCAATGGTATTGTCATTTGACTGGTAACCCAGAAACCCAGGGTATCACTCTGGGGATCCAGGTTCAAATCCATCATAGAATCATAGAAACCCTACAGTACAGAAGAAGGCCATTTGGCCCATCGAGTCTGCACCGACAATAATCCCACATCAGGCCCTATCCCCACAACCCCACACATTTACCCCGCCAATCTCTCTAACCTTGTTGTTTGTCCGTCGTCATCGATGAGGACCTCGACGCCATTGGTCATTTTGAGGCTATTTGCAGTGTGTCCGAAGGTGACTGATCAGGCCAATTCGGGCACGGAATGTCCTGGCACATATTGGACAGACTTGTGTAGACCCTGTAGTTGTTGCGCTGGTGGCTCTGGATTTGCGCAGCTCACGCTTGAGTTGCGCTTCAGCAATACACCTTGCTTCGTAAGCTTGACAGCCTTCGTGGATGAGGCAGCGCCAGGTAGGGCGGTTTTGTGCCAGCGTTTCCCAGGTGATCGTGTCTATGTCAAGAGACTTCAGGGAGGCCTTGAGTGTGCCTTTGAAATGTTTCTTCTGCCCTCCATGCGAACGTCTTCTAGTACAGAGTTCCCCAAAAAGGAGCTGCATAGGTATGCGTTCGTTTAACATACGGATGACTCTCTCTAACCTACACATCCCGGGACAATTCAGGGCAATTTAGCATGGCCAGTGCATCTAACTCGCACATCTTTGGATTGTGACAGATAGTGGAATTTAAACCCAACAAAGAAAAACATCCGGAATTAAATGTCTAATGACTCTTAATTGATTGTTTTTAAAAATAAACACCCAACTGGTTCACCAATGTCCTTTCAGGAAGAAAATCTGCCGTCCTTACCTGATCTGATCTACGTGTGAATCCAGATCCACAGCAATATGGTTGACTCTTAAGTGGTCCAGCAAGCCACTTGGTTGTATTCAATTGTTATAAAGTCAATAGAACATAGAACATTACAGCGCAGTACAGGCCCTTCGGCCTTCGACGTTGCACAGACCAGTGGAACCAATCTAATGACCCTCTAACCTAAACTATTCAATAAAAAGTTATGAAACCAGACGGACCACCCAACAAGATACCGGGACACTGTCACTTTGTCAAAATCCTGGAACTCCCTCCCAGCCAACACTGTGGGTTTACTTCCGGGACTGCAGCTGTTCAGAGATCCAGCTCACCGCTACCTTTTCAAAGACGACGACAGAAGGGCAATAAATGCTGGTCTGGCCGGCAACACCCACATCCCATAATTAATAAAAACAGCTGTTGGGGATCCGATGGGGCAAAATGGAGTTTGTTTCTATGTGTGTTTTTTGCTGTTTGCAATGTTTAAGTGGTCCTTTAGAGCTGGATGAAGTAAGTTCTGCACTTTGACTTTGGGCTGTCTTTGTCCTCTAGACTTCTTCATGAGCTACTGATTCTCCTTGGCAAGGCAGCAGCAATCCTCAATATGGCTGTTATCTGCCTTTGCTACCAATACCAAACAAACACTTCCTGCCTCCTGGAGATGCTCAGTGACTCTATTTGGGTTCCAAGCTCTTCTTCTGCCCAATCATCACATGTAAAAACAATGTCACATGGGGGTTTACAGGATGAGTGTGGGGTCAGCACTTGGCATTCATCTGATGTCAGGTTTCCCAACCCACTTTTGAAATCCAGCCCTAAATAGCCTGTGTTAGATTGATTGACTGTCGTGAAGGCCACCTTCGGGTAAGCGTTCTCCAAGGCGGCCTTCACGACACACGGCAGCGCAGAGTCGCTGAGCAGAGACTGAAAGCTAAGTTCCGAACACATAAGGACGGCCTCAACAGGGATCTTGGGTTCATGTCGCACTATCTGTAACCCCCATGACTTGCCTGGGTTTGCAAAACCTCACTTAATGTACTGTCTGGAGACAATACACATCTCTTTAAACTGGGCTTAATGCTCCTTCTACTCACATTGTTGGCCACTTTAAGTCTTGAATAGCAGGTTAGGAGTAAAGATTAGCATTCTAATCAGTAATCTGTAAACTGTGTGTGCTGTTATATGCTCTGTCTGAGGCCAGGACTCTTCATTCACCTGACGAAGGGGCAAACCCCGAAAGCTTGCGAGGTTACTATCAAATAAATCAGTTGGACTTAAACCTGGTGTTGTCAGACTTCTTACTTGGCAGCATCTACACATAGGCTTTCGCTGGTCAATATGATTGATACATGTTCATGGTTGTCACAGATGCACAATCCAATTGGCCAGAAGTATTCATAATGAAGCCAACAACTGCAGAACAAACAATCAAAAAACTCAATGAGATTTTCACCAGATTTGGGAAACCAGAACAAATTGTAAATGATAATGGACCACAATTCACAGCTCAAGAGTTTAAAGACTACCTATAGAAGAATGGTATCCAATACATGACATCATTACTGTGCCACCCTTTGATGAATGGTTCAACCGAAAGATTTGTCCAATCCTTAAAGCATGAACTGAAAGCCTCCAAAGACAGTGGTTCATTAAATCCCCATCAAAATAGTTCCTTGACAACCTATTGCAACACTACACACATGGCCATTCAGAGTTCTCATGATGTGGGTATGCCGGCGTTGGACTGGTGTAAACACAGTAAAAAGTCTGACAACACCAGGTTTTAGTCCAACCTATTTATTTGATAATATATTATCAAATAAATAGGTTGGACTAAAACCTGGTGTTGTCAGACTTTTTACTGCATTCAGAGTTCACCAGATTTACTTCCACTGAAGAAGAAGCTGAGAACTATCTTTGATCTACTTTTAGCACAAGAGACATCTGAGTTGGTAGAAAACATTCAGCAGTCACAAATCTTGAGAAGAGAAGGTAATTCCAAAAGACACTTGTTTCAACAAGTCTTGTTACGCAACTATACCACAAGTGAGAAGTGGGTTCCTGCAACTGTATTGGCTGAAACTGGCACAATCTCCTTGACAGTAAAAAGTGAAGATGAGCTCGTGTGCAGATCAGTTGTTAGCTACATGCATCAACATGCCAGCCCTGTGTGTGCCAGAACAATCTCAGGATGAAGCACCATCCATAACCACCAGATATTGTCACTGTGACTTCAAATTAGTCAGCAGAGACCAAGATTGCTGAAGAATCTTCCACTGTTACTTGTCTTTCTTCTGCAACAGAGTCTGATTTGCATTCCAGGGCAGAGACATCTTCAGAAGATCCTGATAGTACCTCTAAGGTTGAGAGCAAACGAATCCCTGTAGTGGGCAAGCAAACAGTGCAGAATAAATGACCCCAGATCATATTTCCTATTAACTATTATTACTATATAATTATTTGTTACTGGCCTTGTATGGCTGCCTAATGATGCTCTACAAGTACATTTATTATTTGTTATTATGAGATCCTAGAAATAAAGGGGGAGGGATGTTATATAATTGGGTAGATGATGTGTTGTATTGCCATTTCAGGTTAAAGTGTATTTATTAGTCACAAGTAAGACTTACATTAACACTGCAATTATGTTACTGTGAAATTTCCCTTGTCACAACAGTCCTGCGCCTATTCAGGTCAATGCACCTAACCAAGAGTCTAGTCACCTGTTTAGTTTGTGACGTCATTGGTTACTTTGTGTGCTTTTAATCAATTTAGCCCAAGCTTTTGTACAATGAACAACTTCTCAATAAACCTGTCCTGTTGACTGCAACCAACCCATGGGCTGAGACTCTAATTTTTATCCTCACAAGTGCAACAAATATGACAGTACTTACCCAAGTTGCATTCCTCAGGGATCAGTGCTGGGACCTTTGCTGTTTGTAATATATATATAAATGATTTGGAGGAAAATGTAACTGATTTAATTAGTAACTTTGTGGATGACACAAAGGTTGGTGGATTTGCGGATAGCGATAAGGGCCATCAGAGGATACAGCAGGATATAGACCCATTGGAGACTTGGGCAGAGAGATGGCAAATGGAATTTAATCCGGACAAATGTGAGGTAATGCATTTTGGAAGATCTAATACAGATAGGAAATATGCAGTAAATGGCAGAATACTTAAGAATTTTGATAGGCAGAGGGATCTGGGTATATAGGTACACAGGTAACTGAGAGTGGCAATGCAGGTGGAGAATGTAGTCAAGAAGGCATATGACATTCTTGCCTTCATTGGCTGGGGTATTGAGTTTAAAAATGGGCAAATCATGTTGCAGCTTTATAGAACCTTAGTTAAGCTGCACTTGGAATATAGTGTTCAATTCTGGTCACCACACTACCAGAAAGATGTGGAGGCTTTGGAGAGGGTACAGAAAAGATTTATGAGGATGTTGCCTGGCATGGATGGCATTAGCAATGAGGAGAGGTTGGAGTAACTTGATTTGTTCTCATTGGAACAACGGAGGTTGAGGAACGACCTGATAGAAGTCTACAAGATTATGAGGGGCATGACAGAGTGGATAGTTAGAAGCTTTTTCCCAGGGTGTAAGAGTCAATTACTAGGGGGTTTAGATTTAAGGTGCGAGAGACAAGGTCTAAAGAAGATGTACATGGTAAGTCTTTTACACAGAAAATGGTGAGTGCCTGGAACTCAATGATGGAGGAGATAGTGGAAGCAGATACAATAGTAACTTCCAAGGGGCGTCTGGACAAATATATGAATGGGATGGGAATGGAGGGATATCGTACCCGGAAGGGTAGAAGGCTTTAGTTCAGTCAGGCAGCATAGTCTGCACTGAGCACCTTTGGCTTGGAGGGCCAAAGGGCTTGGTCCTGTGCTGTAACTTTCTTTGTTCTTTGTTACCCCACATACTGCTGTGAAAGAAGCACCCTCACCTTTTCAAGGGTGGTTAATGATGGCCAGTTACTATTAGCCTTGGCAGCAATATCCACATCCTGTGGTTAAATTGAAACACTACTGGATAGTTTTTATAAAAGGCAGCATATCTATTCTTTATGTTGAAAATTGCTCCCTAATAACCTTAATATGCACAGATACTAGCTTGCTGCTGTGAATTTCCACAACTTTCTGAAAGATGATGCAGTACTTGTTCTCAGTAAGAAGCACTGTCAAATGGGATATTTTGATTGCCTTTCGAGTGAAGAGAATATGATTGATTTTTTTTGTTTGCAGGAATCTTATTCTACTGTAATGATCTTAGAGCTTGAATTATGTACATGAACAACGCTTATGGGTTTCTGGCTAAATTATTTTGAGCTTTACCTAAAATTCTGGGGGTTTCACCTGCGTTATTTATTATCAGTATGGAAACTGAAAGAAGAACAAGATGATTGAATGCTGACGCAGGAGATAAAGACCAAAGTAACAGCGAAAGGCAGTCGTCAGTTCTTCATTTCATTTTTGTTATTTCCCGCACTATTATCATTTTTGTTTCATGTGTTTAAGTGTGCAGTAAATCTTATGAGAGCGACACAATATGTCAATTTAAGTGACGCAGCTTTTTTGTCATTATTGCAGATTCCAAACAGAAAAATTGTCAATAAGAGAGATTTAGTGTAGACTGCAGCAAGAATATATGAGAGGGATTGAAAAGCTTAATAATGCTTCTTCGAATTGGTGTGAAAATAAAGTGAAGAGATTTCTTCACTTGATTTCTGATGGAAGTAATATTATCCACAAGGGTACCGTACATTTAATGAACTAATTAGCAGGTTTGCACTGACACTCAGGGTTGTGAAGGAGGCACCCCAGTTCACTGCTTTACATGTGGTAAGTGTCACTAAAGTAATGGAGTCAAGTTTGAATATGGGGAGAAGTGTTTACCGAAAATTTTGCACCCTGTTATCAAACCAGGTCTGTTTCCTGGTCATCTTAGAAAAGAGAAATTGGCTCAAACCATTGTCAGATATCAGTTTGAAACTACAACCTATTATTACACTTGACATTTCCAAATTCATAGAATATTACAGGAGATCATTCACCCTCTTGTGCCTCTTCCTGTTCTTTGAAAAAGTTGGGCAAGTAGTCTCATTCTATTGCCCTGCAATTTTCTTTTTCTTTCTAAATTTTTATCCAATTCCCTTTTGAAAGTTGATATTGAACCACTTTCCACCACCTTTTCAGGTAGTGCATTCCAGATCGCCGCAGCTTACTTTTTTAAAAATATGTTTCTCTTCTCCAGTTATTTCCACTTGAAGGATATTCTCCATAACAGTGGAAACTCCATCTTTACCCTCAGAAGCCCTTATGGTTTTGAACAACTCTATCAAACTTTCACCTCTTTTAACAATCATTTTTCCCAAACTGATAGTTTTGAGAAAGAATCAACTATCTCGTGGATTTCAAATGCCCACCTGCCATGTTTCTCAGGAAAGGAAGGAGACCTGGCTGTAGTCAGACATAGAACTTGGGTAAAACTGCCACTTTGGTGCATGGGTCCTTTCAGCCAGGCTTGAGTAATCGATCCTTGTAGCAAGGAAGTCTGCCACTGGACATGGGGGCAGCTCCCATTCACCTGCAGACCATTCAGGCAGAGCAGTTGCAGCAGTAGCTTTGAGTGCCTTGAGGAGGTCCCCCAGGCAGCAGAGGGCTCAACCTCAGAGAACCTCACCAGGAGCAGATGTTTTGAGGTACCACAGTGGTTAGCACTGCTGCCTCAGAACACCAGGGACCCCGGGTTTAATTCCCAGCTTGGGTCACTGTCTGTTTGGAGTTTCCTCCGGGTGCTCTGGTTTCCTCCCACTGTCCATAGATGTGCAGGTTAGGTAGATTGGCCATGCTAAATTGCCCTTTAGTGTCAGGGAGACTAGCTAGGGTAAATGCATTGGTTTATGGACTTAGGGCCTGGGTGGGATTGTGGTCATTGCAGACTTGGTGGGCAGAATGACCTCCTATTGCACTGTAGGATTCTATGATTCTGTTCGCAGCAACCAGCACACACACAAGCTGAGAATCCGCTGAGTTCTGTGTACTGCAATAGGCTCATCTGCCTGGCCTGAGTGCCAGACCAGAAGGAGAAGTTAAGATAGTGACCCATAGCTATATGTTTTCCTTAATGAAGAGTTAACCCCTAGAACTACCCATCAACAGACTTGTGTCAGTATTTCTGAAAGTCGTTAATGGCCCCCTTCCCCTTGTGGTGCAGATTTAAGGCTTTCCCTAAGCTTTCTCTGGATCAGCTGTTGCATCCATGGAAAGCCCAGAACACTTCATCAGAAGAAAGTGTAGCCCTTCCGTTGGCATGGTGGTTATCTCTGCTGCCTCACAGCACTGGGACCCAGCTTCAATTCCCGGCTTGGGTCACTCACTGTCCTTGTGGAGTTTGCATGTTCTCCCCATGTCTGCGTGGGTTTTCTCCAGGTGTTCTACTTTCCTCCCACAGTCTGAACGGCATGCTGGTTAGGTGCATTGGCCATGCTGAATTCCCTTTCCGTTTGCCCGAACAGGCATTGGAGTGTGGCAATTAGGGGAATTTTACAGTAACTTCATTGCAGTGTTAATGTAAGCCTACTTATGACACTAATAAATATACTTTAAACTGCCTTAATTCTTCCACCCCAACCACCAGGCATGCCAG